>NC_083708.1:10000000-12500000 GCF_033118175.1 Dama dama
AAAAAAAATAAAGATGCTAATTAAATTAAAAAAAAATGTGATCTACAAATCTTATAGCACAGGGAGCTATATTCAATACCCCATGATAAACAATGATGGAAAATCATATGGAAAATAATATGTGTGTGTATGTGTATATATATAAAACTGAATCACTTTGCTGTACAGCAAAATTAACACAAAGTTATAAACCAACTATACTTCAACCTAAAGCATTTTTCCAATCTTATTAATATATTCAGTTTAGTACCGTGACCTCATCTTCCCAAGCAGTGCCAAGGGCAGCCTGAAGGCCATGATATGTACCCAGATC
The DNA here is from genome assembly GCF_033118175.1 of Dama dama. Classification (NCBI taxonomy): domain Eukaryota; kingdom Metazoa; phylum Chordata; class Mammalia; order Artiodactyla; family Cervidae; genus Dama; species Dama dama. Next base: position 10,000,314 of record NC_083708.1, read on the forward strand.
ACGATCTGCTTTTCTCTCCTTCAAAGATGGGGAGCAGAATCACGGCATTGAGAAACTGGGGATACGCCAGGTCCATCAGTACTCGTGGTCAAGGTTTCCCAGCCCTGTGCATCCGAGTGGGGACGGGACTAGCTCTTTCCTAAACGGGAACCTGAGGGGAACTAAGGCTAGACTCTAGCAGGGCAGCGTGGGGCTGGATGTAGCTGAGGTCTCCAGGTCAGACTCAGGAGAGACGCTGCGCACACAGCCCGGGTCAGACCGCAGGGTGGGCAGACTCACGTCTCTGTCTGCTGAGCCCTGCAGTGTTCATGCGCGTCTGCTATCACAGCATCACCTGTCCTGCATCCTGATGAAGATGAAGACAGACTGGAAGATGGAGCAAAATGCATAGGTTACACTGGGTTTGGAGCTCCCCTGCTGGCTCAGACATTAAAGAATCTGCCTGCGATGCAGGAGACCTGGGTTCCATCCCTGGGTTGGGAAGATCCCCTGGAGGTCTGCACGGCCACCCACTCCAGGATTCTTGCCTGGAAAACCCCATGGACAGAGGCACCTGGAGGGCTACAGTAAGTGGGGTCGCAAAGAGTCAGACACGACTGAGTGACTAAGAACAGCACACCAAGTGTGACCCCCAAAAAAAGAGAGGGAACGAGAAGGTGGTTGCCTGAGAAGGTAGTAAGCCCGTTGGAGCCCACTGGACTTTGTCTGTTCCAGTTGAGAAGGAGACAAGAAAGAGAGACACTGGCAACAAAATAAAAGGAGGCAACGGGAGGAAAGGAGAGGTCCATCTTCATGAAAAGAAATGAAAGACTGAGATTCAAGGCAACAGTGAAGAGAGAAGTCTTGGAAGGAATGTTTGCTCAAGGACAGGAGCAAAGGAAAATAAAATGGGAAAAGAAACAAAGAAATTAGAAAAGGAATGATTAAAAGTGGAAGAAAACCTAACAATAGTGAAATGGACCACTTCTTCCCATCCTCTGATGGAGACATAATCAAGGGAATATCCAAATGGCTGAGCTTGTGTTCATCTTGTCTTGCATATTTAAATGTATTCAGCTTCATCCCCATGGACTATTCTTAAAACCTTGTCTTAATTTACTCTAAACCTGATGTCTTCTAAATCTTCCATGTTTTTCAAGCCTCTCTGAGCGGTCACTCCTATGCTTCCTCTAAATTTCATGCATTTAGATTGGCAACTGTGGGGTAGAAGAGCGTTTACCAGCCTGACTCAATGGGAGCACAAGGTCACTGCCCACAGCTACTGCAGGCAGGCGTCTTGTTTGTGTCGGACACCAAACATGAGAAAAAGGCACACTTAATTTGAAAACAAAATGGTTGGAAAAAAAAGTAAGCTACATAAAAGTGTGTTCTGCTTTATATTAAGAAGAAAAGAAGGGAGGGAAGGAGGGGGTAGGGGGAGAGACGGAGGGCGGGAGAGTTTCCAGTTCTAAAATCTCTGGAAAGTTGTCTAAGACATCCTCTTCTCCTATTTCTGCTCTCTCCCACTAAGTTCCTAAGCCAGTAATGTCAAGTCAGTGGATAACTGAGTGCAAACGTACTGTTCCCAACACATGAGTCAACAGATTTAGAGGTAATAACTCCTGTGTGCCGGTATCACGCTTTAAAAACAAGGGGTGGTTGAGGGATGGATTGAGAGTTTGGGATCAGCAGACACAAACTGTTATACATGGATGGATAAGCAACAAGGTCCTACTGGATAGTACAGAGAACTGTATTCAATATATCCTGTGATGAACCATAATGGAAAAGAGTAGGAAAAAGAATAGGCATGTGTATAACTGAATCACTTGGCTGTACAGCAGAAATTAACACAATATTTTAAAGTAACTATCTGCCAATAAAATAAATTTTTAAAACACAATGATTGTTGTGTCATCTTGTCAGTAAATGAGGCTTCAGGGATCTGTCCTCAGGGGCACAGAGTCACTGGCAGGGAGCTCCTCCACACGAGTCACACTCAAGCCCCGCGGTCCATCCCATCCTGTGTCTCTCTCCCCACCCACTTTATCCCACTTTGTCCCAGCCCTTCCTCACCTTATACTCAGAAACTCCGGGTCTTCAGTTCCTGCCTCCAGTCTACCCTGAATACCTCCTTGAACCATCATCTTCACCGTGTCTTTCCCAGACCTAAAATCTTTCCAGGTTTCCCCATTGTGCGCTGCAGGGCCCATTCCATGGCGTTAACGGATAGGCTTCGACAGGCGCTTTGAAAACAGTGAAATTCCGGGCCAGCTTTTTTATGCTGTGCATTGTTTTGCTGGTAATAATATTCTGTTTTTTTCACGTCCTCCTTGAGGCCCTAAAAAAGGCTGAGAACCACCAATCTAGGGGCAAAATCCAAACTCAGCCTGCAAATCTGCATCCTAAGTACACTTCACTGGGTCAGTTCTCCTCCTAGTCATTCATGTGCTTATTCAATAGATATTCACTGAGTACTTCTCTGTTCCAGACATGACAATAGACACCAAGGACCAAGGGGAAGTACAGTTTCTCCCCTAATGAATTTCCAAGCTCTCAGCACAACACCCTGCTCAGGTGGGTAGAGAATTAGGTCTGTGGCCAGGCGTGGCATTTCAGGAGTTGTAACAAGGTATGGATGTGGAATAACAGAAATGGCCCTTGGGGTCAGGAACCAAAGGGGAAGGAAAGTTTTATCCAAAGGGATCCCATCAAATCCAAAGGGCAGTGCTGGGCAGAGGTGAAAACGAAGCAGTAGCTGAATCCAAAGCTCAGCCAAGCTAAACAGAGCAAATGCACTCACGGAGGTAACACAGGATGGAGCTGATTGAGAATCTGGGGGACCCACACCTGCAGCCAGGTTTCCTCCCCACCCTCCCGCTATGCCAGGGTAAATGATGTCAGGACTCTGGGAAAAAGCAAGATGGGGCACTGAAGTCCTGGAGGGCCTTACAGAGGTGGTCACACACCCGCTGACCCTTCAAAGAAGAGCAGGATCGTGTCAGATGGACAGACAGGAAGGCAGGACATTCCATAAAAGGGAACATTAAGTGCAAAGCCCAGAGACCTGATGCAGAATGTTTAGGGGAGCTAAAAGAGCTTCAGTGCAAGTAGAGGTTTGGGGCAAATTATTTAGAGTTGACAGCTGATAACCCTAAGTATACTGATGCTTGGTATTCCAAAAGAAAATGAGATTTGTAATTCAGAACACAAGAGCAGGGATAATTAGAGCTTGCTAGACCAAGCCCCCTTATTTCACAGAGCAAGAAACTTGAAGTTAGGTGGGGAGTATCTGTTTCACCCAAGTACAGTTCAGTTCAGTCACTCAGTCATGTCTGGCTCTTTGCAACCCCATGGACTGCAGCATGCCAGGCCTCCCTGTCCACCACCAACTCCCGGAGTTTACTCAAACTCATGTCCTTTGAGTCGGTGGTGCCATCTAACCATCTCATCCTCTGTCATCCCCTTCTCCTCCCGCCTTCCATCTTTCCCAGCATCAGGGTCTTTTCAAATGAGTCAGCTCTTCACATCAGGTGACCAAAGTATTGGAGTTTCAGCTTCAGCATCAGTCCTTCCAATGAATATTCAGGACTAATTTCCTTTAGGATGGACTGATTGGATCTCCTTGCTGTCCAAGGGACTCTCAAGAGTCTTCTCCAATACCACAGTTCAAAAGCATCAATTCTTCGGCGCTCAGCTTTCTTTCACCCAAGTTAAGTAATGACAAAGTAAACACTGCATCTTTGTCTGTTGGTCCCAGCTTTGATGATGCTTCTACACCACACAGCCAGCCCTGGACCTGATCCAAATGATTTCTCCTCACACCCAAACTATTCAGAAAAAAAAAACAAAAGTCCATGTCTACAAGGTCAGAGGGTAGGTAGGAAAATGGTGGTCTTTCACCTTGTGGGTTATGATACCGAGCAGCTTTGGAGATTCTAGTAAGAAACAAGGGAGGGTAGACCTGCCAAGGGCACCAGGACTCCACCACTCCTGCCCGGGCCAGCATGAGGACCAGCCTTGAGTCTGGCGTCTGGGCAGTGGTGTTCTGGCAAATGTTGAATCACGAGCATTCGTTCGGGGTGAGAAGACAGGAGGCTCACCTTCAAAGCACTCCCACTTCTGTGCAGCAAGGATTCCCTTCACGGCCAGTCGCCACCGTGATATAACAGAGACGCTGACAGTTACATCGCGCTGGTGACGGACAGTCAGGGCTCAGAAGCCAGGACATGCTGGTTCACACATAGCACCACAGGCAGGCCTCCGTAAGCCCCACCTGAATCCGTCTACAACCAGCCCACCAGCGAGGTCTTCAGCCTCCCCAGCTTCTGTCTTGGTTGAGCCAGGGCTCCCCATTCATGGCAGACACAGTAAGACAATTCATCTATTTTGCTAGCGCGTGCTGGGCTTCCTAGAAGAATAGAAAGAGACTAAACCCCACCTTCCAGGCACAAGAGCACTAGCCAGCTGCTTCTGACCTTGGCTCATGACCTTGAGCTTGACCTTGGTCCCCACAGTGGGGTGCTCGTCACACTCCAGGGACAAGAGTGACCAAAACACTGGCCCAAGTAGAGTTGGGACACCATCCCCTTACAAAGTGTCTTAACAGCCTCAAAGGAAGTCCCAGGTTTCCACTGCTTCAGGAGTTCTTCCATTGTCCTGAAATTAATAGCACTGAGATCAAGTTCCCAGACAGAGCTCAGTAGCCATCAGGCAGAAACTGAGGTCAAGGGTGGCTCCAGGGGACAGTTTCGAGCCGTGAGGGGCCATAGGGAAGGTCACCAGCCACAGCCGATTTCACGTGCTGGTGAAATCACAGCTGGCTTCACACAGCTGAGTGTGACCGACGGGCTCCAGGCAAAGCACTACATACAGCCCGGCGTCTCTTAGGACCTGGGCCACACCTTTGCAGCCACGCCAAGGCGGGTGTTTGAAAGGTCCTTTAAGGGAAAGCCTTCCAGGGCTGGGGCTCGTGCAGGAGCGTCCCCTGCAGGCCTTCACCCCTCAGCCAGACCCTCTGGAGCTTCTGTAACCACCACGGGGAAGCGTTCTAGCCCCGCTTCTGTCGTCTGCATCCTTGGCCCCTGTTGACTTTGAGTCACTTGGCCACTCTGCGGCTCGCTGCTGCCCCCTCCTGTCTCCAAGTGGTAATAACTCCACAGGCCCCATCCTCTGGACCAGTACCCAAGGTCCAGGAAATCCGACTTCTGCATTTTCCTCTGTACTGTGCGCAGGTCTTTCCGCTTTGTGCTTGGGCTTCCTGGACAACTATCTCTCCTGGATCCCTTCCTAACATGTCTGGGGACAATTGTGAGTCCTTTCCTGACTTTCCTCTTGTTCCTTATTAATTAAGAGCGTCTTCAAACAGACAGTTCAAGGACGCTTCTTCTCTGTTCATATATTCACTCCTGGGGAAACCATCCGCATACAGACTTTCAAGCAACAGCCTCAGTGGAAGTCGTAGATTTCCATTCCAAGATATGTGTTGCATTTTTCTCTGTGTGTTGCATTTCCACCCCTGCATTGTTCCTTCTCTCTCTTTTCATTCTTATTTATAGATTTCTGGGCTGGAGTTAAACATTCAGTGGGCTGTCTGGCCCGGCCCTAGAATGACAAAAATATAAGATCCAGGCTTTAAGGGACAAACTGCGTAGATCTTTCTGAGAAGATTAGATGTGTACATCCAGCAAACCTCTGCTGGAAATTCATCAGCACTGGAAAAATTATGGTTGATCAGACCCAAAGAACAGGCAAACATATACACAAACTAAAACAACAGGGTTTTGGGTCATGTACATATTATGAACTACTCAACAGCATTCGGGCAGAAAAAAAGCACTAGCCATGTGGTTTTTCACTAGCCTTTGCACCCCTCCCATGTACAACCCCATCAAAAAATAAACAGCTTTATAATTTACAAATATACACACATATGCTAATTCTATTTTCTAAAGAGATGGAAAGATTCACAGCATGCCAGTGTCAGTTCTAAACCTGATAATCTGTTGAGGATTAAGTTCTAAGCTTATCCTTTCTAAATTCATCCATAATAATGAGATTTTTGGTTCATTTGAATATAAATGCTATAGCTGAGTATCTGGAAGCAGAATTTATTAAAGTCCTCACCCAAGTTATTACTGAATGTGTTGCCTACGTGTCTGACAGGATTTTCTTTTAAAAAAATTAACATTTACTCAGAAGTGAGCTAAAATGAGTCCATAATGTAAACAAATTACCTCGTTTCTATTTTATATAATCGTACTTTATTTTACTTTTAAAATTAACCTTGGCATTTTCCATTTTTAATAAAGAAGTATTTTTCTGTCATTGAATAACATTAGCTGAGCTAAATCAAACTGTAAGCTGCCAGTTTTATAAAAGCAGTCCACTCTCAAGTAAGCATAACTTATCATTAGCAATGTAATATACTTATTATAAGATGGCTTTTTTAAAGCTTCGTTAAATGTTGCCAATAAACACATTACCGGCAATGGATTTTACATATCCTAAGGAATGAGGCATCATTTTTGAGCTTTAACAGGACAAACGTAAGGTTATCCAACTTATAGATAACCCATATTATAGACATCCATCACTATTACTTGAAGGGAAGTATATTAAATTAAAACAATTTAAAATGGTGAACATAACCAATCTTTAATATGGAAAATTTCAGAACTTAAGAACTATACTTGAATGCAGGTATTACAAAAACTGACAAGAAATAGCAAATTCTTCAATTGTCTGCAAACAGAAATGACTGTAAAATACAATCTGCCTCAATTATAAGTGATGAGAAACTAGTAATAAATTAGTATGTCTTGAACTTATATGCAGAGTACATCATGAGAAACTCTGGGCTGGAGGAAGCACAGGCTGGAATCAAGATTGCCGGGAGAAATATCAATAACCTCAGATATGCAGATGACACCACCTTTATGGCAGAAAGTGAAGAAGAACTAAAGAGCCTTTTGATGAAAGTGAAAGAGGAGAGTGAAAAAGTTGGCTTAAAGCTCAACATTCAGAAAACTAAGATCATGGCATCCAGTCCCATCACGTCATGGCAAATAGATGGGGAAACCAGTGGGAACAGTAGCTGACTTTATTTTTCTGGGCTCCAAAATCACTGCAGATGGTGATTGCAGCCATTAAATTAAAAGATGCTTACTCTTTTGAAGGAAAGTTATGGCCAACCTAGACAGCATATTAAAAAGCAGAGACATTATTTTGCCAACAAAAGTGCGTCTATTCAAGGCTATGGTTTTTCCAGTGGTCATGTATGGAAGTGAGAGTTGGACTGTGAAGGAAGCCGAGCGCCAAAGAATTGATACTTTTGAACTGTGGTGTTGGAGAAGACTCTTGAAAGTTCCTTGGACTGCAAGGAGATCCAACCAGTCCATCTTAAAGGAGATCAGTCCTGGGTGTTCATTGGAAGGACTGATACTGAAGCTGAAACTCCAATACTTTGGCCACCTGATGCGAAGAGCTGACTCATTTGAAAAGACCCTGATGCTGGGAAAGATTGAGGGCAGGAGGAGAGGGGGATGACAGAGGATGAGATGGTTGGATGGCATCACTGACTCAATGGACATGGGTTTGGGTGGACTCAAGGAGTTGGTGATGGACAGGGAGGCCTGGCATGCTGCAGTCCATGGGGTCACAAAGAGTCAGACACAACTGAGCGACTGAACTGAACTGAACTGAACTGAAGTCCCAGGTTTTTGTATTTCAGGCAGCTAACATAAAAAAAAAAAATGACTGATAAACTCATAAAAACTTTGTGTAAACATATAGCTGAGTACTTGAACTAAAGAGTAAACATAAGATCAGTCATTAATTTGCTGATGGTTCTTAACAGTTTCTTGGACCTCTACCAACGTTTGTGCACTCAGAGCTCTGTAGGAAACCGATAGTAGCTCTTCAGTACTGCCACTAGATGGCAGAGACCTGGCGACTCAGCCTTAGTCTAAAAGTTAAAACTCTGGGAATGGTTCTGTTCAGTTCAGTTGCTCAGTCGTGTCCGACTCTTCGTGACCCCATGGACTGCAGCACGCCAGGCCTCCCTGTCCATCAGCAACTCCCGGAGTTTACTCAAACTCATGTCCACTGAGTCGGTGATGCCATCCAACCATCTCATCCTCTGTCGTCCCCCTTCTCCTCCCGCCTTCAATCTTACCAGCATCTGGGTCTTTCCCACTGAGTAGGTTCTTTGCATCAGGTGGCCAAAGTATTGGAGTTTCAGTTTCAACATCAGTCCTTCAAATTAATATTCAGGACTGATCTCCTTTAGGATGGACTGGTTGGATCTCCTTGCAGTTCAAGGGACTCTCAAGAGTCTTCTCCAACACCACAGTTCAAAAGCATCTATTCTTCTGCGCTCAGCTTTCTTTATAGTCCAACTCTTACATCCATACATGACTACTGGAAAAACCATAGCTTTGACTAAATGGACCTTTGTTGGCAAAGTAATGTCTCTGCTTTTTAATATGCTGTCTAGGTTGGTTGTAGCTTTTCTTCCAAGGAGCAAGCGTCTTTTAATTTCATGGCTACAGTCACCATCTGCAGTGATTTTGGAGCTCAAGAAAATATAGTCTGTCAGTTTCCACTGTTTCCCCATCTATTTGCCATGACGTGATGGGACTGGATGCCATGATCTTAGTTTTCTGAATGTTGAGCTTTAAGCCAACTTTTTCACTCTCCTCTTTCACTTTCTTCAAGAGGCTCTTTAGTTCTTAGCTTTCTGCCATAAGGGTGGTGTCGTCTGCACATCTGAGGTTACTGATATTTCCCACAGCAATCTTGATTCCAGCTTGTGCTTCATCCAGGCCAGCATTTTGCATGATGTACTCTGCATAATAGTTAAATAAGCAGGGTGACAATATACAGCCTTGATGCACTCCTTTCCCAATTTGGAACCAGTCTGTTTTTCCATGTCTAGTTCTAACTGTTGCTTCTTGACCTACATACAGATTTCTCATGATGCAGGTCAGGTGGTCTGGTATTCCCATCTCTTGAAGAATTTTCCACTTTTGTTGTGATCCACACAGTCAGAGGCTTTGGCGTAGTCAATAAAGCAAAAGTAGATGTTTTTCTGGAACTCTCTTGCTTTTTTGATGATCCAGCGGATGTTGGCAATGTGATCTCTGGTTCTTCTGCCTTTTCTAAATCCAGCTTGAACATCTGGAAGTTCTCAGTTCAAGTACTGTTGAAGCCTGGCTTGGAGAATTTTGAGCATTTTTTGCTAGCGTGTGAGATGAGTGCAATTGTGCAATAGTTTGAACATTCTTTGGCATTGCCTTTCTTTGGGCTTCTCTTGTGGCTCAGTAGGTAAAGAATCTGCCTGCAATGCAGGAGACCCCAGTTCAATTCCTGGGTCGGGAAGATCCCCTGGAGAAGAGATAGGCTACCCATTCCAGTATTCTTGGGCTTCCTTGGTGGCTCAGCTGGTAAAGAATCTGCCTGCAAAGCGGGAGACCTGGGTTCCATCCCTGGGTTGGAAGGATCCCCTGGAGAAAGGAATGGCTACCCACTTCAGTATTCTGGCCTGGAGAATTCCATGAGGTCGTAAAGAGTTGGACACAATTGGGAATGGTAGGCATACAGAAAAGTTTTTATAATACCTTGGGTCAAATAATTAATAAGTCTTTCTTTATGCCAGATTCATATTTCCCATATGAAAATTTAGGATACTAGAATTTAACAAGTTGGCACACATCAGAAAAGGGAAGAAAATGGTGGAGGAAAAGAAAGATATTTTCCCTAAAATTTGCTTATTTTTAGCTAGATAAATATTATAACAGAATAGCATAAGGGAGAAATACAGAGGTTAAAATCATGATTCTCCCCTCCACCCACCTTGGAATGAACACAGAATATATATCTGCAACTATTAGAAACACACACTTACAGATTAACAGCTTGGTTGAATTTAAATTGAAACCATCTGGTGGTGTATTGAATGACTTAAATGTCTTTAAATATAATGGTAATTTTCACTCCAAACAACATTTTTAAACAACTTACTGGAAAAAAAATTCACATACCATATAATTCAACCATTTATAGTGTACAATTCAATATTTTCCAATAAAGCCACAAAATTATACAACCATCACCACAATCTAACTTCAGAAGATTTTGTTTCCTTTATAAGAAGCCCTGTACCCACTGTCAATACACATTCCCTCTACAACCCCTCACTCAGCAAACCCTAATCTACTCTGTGTTTCTATAGATTTGCCTGTTCTGAATATTTCATATAAATGGAATCATACAATATGTGGCCTTTTGAGTTTGGCTTCATAAACTTAGAATAATGTTTTCAAGATTCATCTATGATGTAGCATGCATCAGAACTTTATTCCTTTCTATTTATTACTGAAAATATAAAATATTCTATATATCACATTGATAATATTATATAATGATAAGATAGATCACATTTTCTTTATCCATTCATCAGTTGATGAACATCTGGGTTGTTTCTACCTTTTGGCTATTCTGAATAATGCTACTGTGAACACTGGCATACAAATGTATGTGTTTTCAAATTCAGGGGGTTATACCTTGGAGTGGAATCCCTGGATCATATAATTCCATGTTTAACCTTTTACAGAAATGCCAAACTCCTTTCCATAGTGGCTGCACCATTTTATATTCCCACTCAGGCTCATGCTCACGCCTGGTTGCTTCAGCTGTGTCTGACTCTTTGTGACCCCATGGACTGTAGCCCACCAGGCTCCTCTGTCCACGGGATTTTCCAGGCAAAAATACTGGAGTGGGTTGCCATTTCCTTCTCCAGGGGATCTTCTCGACCAAGGGATTGAACCCAGGTCTCTTACGTCTCCTGCATTGGCAGGTGCGTTCTTTACAACTAGCGCCACTAACCAATTTATGTATTTTCTTTAGAGATGTACCTATTGAAATGTATTGCCTGTTTGTAATTGAGTTGTCTTTTTAATTATTGAGTTATGTTTGTTGTTTATATATTCTGGATATAAGTCCCTTATCTGATACATGATTTGCAAATATTTTTTCCAATGCTGAGGGTTGCCATTTCACTTTCTAATGGCACCCTTTGCAGCACATAAGTTTTTTTTCCATGGTTTAATCTTCCATTTTTTCCTTTTGTCACTTTTGCTTTTGGTGTCATACCTAAGTAGCCATTGTCTAACTTAGGGTCACAGATTTACTCCTGCTCTTCTGTAAGAGTTTGATTGTGTAGCTCTTCCATTAGGTTGATGACTCATCTTGAATGAATTTTTGTATGTGTGAAGTCTGAGTCCAACTTCATTCTTTTGCATGTGAATATTCAGTTGTCTTAGCGTCATTTGTTGAAGAGACTGTAATTGCCCCAATTGTTGAATTGTCTTGGTCCAAGCAATGTATTATAATGTAAATAATTTGTATGTATTTGGAAGCAAAATCAAGGATATTGCTCCAGGGGCTTTTCTAAAGCTCAAACAAAGACTACTACTCATTTATACATTTCAAACGAGTTTGTGATTTCAACATATCACCATGCTTAGCCTCAATAGACACTCAAATTAATGAATAAACATACAAATCTCTTTGCCATTTCCTATTTTCAAAAGCCAATTTATATATCTCTTCATTTTGATTTTGTACATTTTACTTGCAAATTATAAAATCTTCAAATTGTCTAAGACATGACACTGTTAAATTCACTAAATTCTTATTTGCATCTGTTTATTTTGCCTCTTGATAAAGGTGTTAGTATAAACTTTTTTCGAAGACTACCTATGTTGAAATAGCATCTGACTTTGAGTTTGCTTCAAATTTTATTTTTATTTCTCAAGAGTGCTGTTTCTCAAACTTGACCTCAATCTGGTAGTAGCACCTGCAGATGACTCACAAAATGCCTTATGAACTTACTCAATAAAAACTGATGTACAATGTGATGAGGACAGTTACCATCCGTTACTGAACATTGGACAAGACGTTTTACATATGTTAAGCCACAGTGGCCAAGTTGATAAGCTACTGAACTTGGATTCAAATCCAGATCTGTCTGACTCCAAGGACAACATGCTTGGCCTCTCCATGGTGTCCTTTGGAGATAGCAATGTACATTTAATAAATGTGTCTCTAGACTCTCTTGCAACCCCATGGACTGTAGGGTACCTTTTTATTTGTGCATAAAACCAACACTACAATGGGAAAGTTTTTTTAATTTGTATATGAAAATACATCTAAATCATTGAAACAATATTGCTTCCAAATAGCATGGAGAGCCTCGTGAATAGTCTTATTGGCAATTGAGATGTAGTTTTTAAGTGGAATTAAGCAAAGGGCAATGTTTTTGGTTTTTTAATATGCTGTGCTTAGTCGCTCAGTCGTGTCGGACTCTTTGCAACCCCATGGACTGTAGCCCGCCAGGTTCCTCTGTCCATGGGGATTCTCCAGTCAAGAAAACTGAAGTGGGTTGCCATGCCCTCCTCCAGGGGATGTTCCCAACCCAGGGATCTAACCCAGGTCTGCCGCATTGCAGGTGGATTCTTTACTGTCTGAGACATCAGAAAAGTCCCTTTTAATATTCTACTTTCGGGTTAAACAAACATCTATCCCAGGTGGTGCTAGTGGTAAAGAACCCACCTTCCAATGCAGGAATCATAAGAGATGCTGGTTTGATCCCTGGGTCAGAATGATTCCCTGGAGGAGGGCATGGCAACCCACTCCAGTATTCTTGGCTGGAGAATCTCATGGACAGAAAAGCCTGGTAGGCTACCGTCCATGGGGTTGCAAAGAATCAGACACGACTGAATCAACTTAGCATGCAGACATATAGATGAGATTCAGATTTATAATCTAAATAGTAACACTGAGGAGGCCCAGGAACACATAACACTTTTTAGTTCAAAACATGTGCCCACCCAATATCATAATACGAATGTAACTCTAAGAAATAGAACACAATGTGAAACATGAAAAAACTTATTCATCGATTTTTCTTTTTATTCTTTCATTCAGTAAATATTTAGAGAGTGGTGATTAAACTCTAGACATTATCCTAGGCAGCAAAGACACATCTATTACCAACCCAGGATTCCTGCACCTGCGGCCTTTCCTTGCAGTGAATAGACACAGATAAGAGCACCTAAAAATAAAATAAGCTCATTTTTTATGGTAAAAAAGTCTACAAAGAAAATTTGAAAGGATGATGAAAAGTTATGAGAGGGAAGGGCTACTTTGGTTCAGAGAGTCAGGAAAGCTCTCTATGTGAAGGTGACATTTGCACTTATGCCAAAAAAAATTGATAAGGTGCCAACTATGCCAAGATCTGCAAAGAGGGAGTTTCAGGTCGAAGGAACAAACAGAGCAAGTGAAGACACACAGAGATGAGAATAAGCTGCTGGAGGAAGAGGCCGATGCTCAGGGATGGGACACAAGACGGGAAGGAAGGAGGTGTGCGAGGGGAAGTCTGGACAACAGGCTGCATGGGGTTGTGCAGTCTCTTGTCAGCTGTGGTAAGGTGTATCTAACAGCCGTGAGGGGACGTTAGAGGATGATAAGCAAAGAAACAGCACGGCCAGCGGATATGGCTAAAGTGGTCAGATTCAGGGCATATTTTAGAGGCAGAACCAAAAGATCTTGCAGAAGTTTCACCTGTACAGGTAGCAGAAAGAAAAGAGTTAAATGCATGAAATAAGGTCTTAAATTGCACAGCATAATTCAGACTTGCATTTTTGTACAACGGAAGAGAAAATGTAAATCTCCTAACCGAATTGAAATTAAAGCAAAAAAAAAAAAAAACTCCCTCTTTCATTTCCCTCTTACATCCTCTGGAGAATGTTGCCATCATCACATTAGTCTGTGCAGTCCAACAATTTTAATCACACCAGGTGATTCTAGGTACAGAAAATTGTTCCACGAAAAAGAAAAAAATAACCTATTTTGCCAGATTCACCAAAGGACTTTCCCTTTAAATAGTTGTGTATGCTCCTAGTGGCCAACATGTCTAGGGGCACTGACTCCATCCTCAGCCTTTGTCTCTGCAAACTGCTCTTACCTTAATCCTACCCGAGGAACCAGCCCAGCTATCCATGTTTGTACCACCTCATCTCATACCCTGCCCCCAAGACAGGCCTCCCAGCTAGCTCAGCTGGTAAGGAATCCGCCTGCAATGCAGGAGAGCCCAGTTCAATTCCTGGCTCGGAAGTTCCCTTGGAGAAGGGATAGGCTACCCACTCAATATTCCTGGGCTTCCCTGGCGGCTCAGATGGTAAAGAATCCACCTGCAATGTGGGAGACCTGGGTTCGATCCCTGGGTTAGGAAGATCCCGCTGGGGAGGACATGGAGAGACACTCCAGTATTCTCGCCTGGAGAATCCCATGGACAGAGGAGCCTGGCGGGCTACAGTTCACGGGATTGCAAAGAGTCGGATGTTACTGAGCGACTAAGCACAGCACAGTACTCCCAAGACACCGGTGATTGGGCAGACTGCCCAGGGCTGGCTAATTTACTGACAGCTCAAAGGGATGACAGAACGAAGACAGAGCCCACTTGTTCTTGGTTCAGGGACTGAGAGGCTGTGGAGAGAGAGCTTGAATCCACACAGAGCAAGATGAAGCCTAGTGTTTCTAGTTCTAGGGGAGTGGAAACTGGGGGTTTCAGGCTGGCATGGGGGAGAGGGGAAGCAAGGCCACCACGAAGGCAGGAGAAAGCATAGACCAAAAAGAAGGAACAAGTGACCATGGGGACTCAGAGAAATCCAGTCCTTTGGGTGTCTTGCAACCACAATTCCTGGTGAGACACTCCTCTACTCCATTTAAAGATGAGGCCGTTTACAAATACTGGGCTTTATTTAACTTTTATTAAGAACAAATATGGGGCTTCCCCAGTGGCTCAGAGGTAAAGAATCCGCTGCAATGCAGGAGACGCAGGACATATAGGTTTGATCCCTGGGTTGGGAAGATCCCCTGGAGGAAGGCATGGCAACCTGCCCCAGAATTCTGGTGTGGAGAATCCCATAGACAGAGAAGGCTGGCAGCCTACAGTCCATAGTGTTGCAGAGTCAGACATGATTGAGGCAACTGAGGATGCATGCACGGACACAAGAAAAAATCTACTACAAGGCCTGGCTGTAGGGTGTTGTTGACAACTGACCTGTCTTTTCCATTTGAATGAAACAATGATTCTGTCTCAGGAAGAGGTTTTCAAGACAGTTGCTGACTGCCAGCATCCTCAAATCCTCTATGACTCTAGGAAAGAAAAGAAGGGTAGAAACTAAAACTCCTTTTTTTCCAAAAACCCTAACAGACATTCCAGGTCACTTAAAACTTCTGTGATGGCCACCAAACTAACAGTGGAAACTGCAAGAGAAGGCATTTTTCCTGGCCAATTTGATTTGACCCAGCCCTCATCTGCTAGCTGAGATTAGACTATGTTTGGTGATAAGATATGGTATATGAGAGTTACAAGTGCGTTATCACATTGTGCTATATCATGGGGCCAAAAATAAAAAGAAAACGTGAAAGGTTATGACTAGAAATGTGTGGGAAGCTGATAAGTAAGGAAAAGGAAGTCTGCAGTGTGACAAAGTCCACAGATAAATCTCACCACGTGCAGCAAAACTCAAATAATAAATACGCTGGGCACCAAAAAAATCTAAAATAGAAACAAGGACAATACGATATATTTTCAGCTGTAGATTCCCACACAGACTATATTCTCAAATACGTTTATTCTACACACATAGGAAAAAATGAAGAAAAACTGTGGTACTGTGAAAACTATTGGGAAGACACAGGAAGATTCTGCCCAGTTACCAACTTGTGAATCTATGGAAATTGTGGCTAAAGGATAACATATCCATGCTACCAAATTCTGATGCAAAGCATCTGCAGTCCCAGCCATCCATTGTTTCACTGAAGTGGGAAGGGATAAGATGTATCTAAACCCGCTACATGGGCAAGCTGCATCAATAGAGAATGCTAGGTTCCAGCAGAGTTTCCATTCTCAACAAAAGATGGACTGTTCTCAGCTCTTTCTCAGCAACCTTGATAAAATCTGAAAAGATGTGCCTGTCAGAAAGTTGATAAGAGCTTAGCTGCAGTGTAAGTACTGATAGAGAACCCTCACGTCAAACCCTTAAAGGCTATTGTAATAAGTACAATAAGCTAGCAGTGGTTCTTGCTGGGCAGTCACTAAGTTGTGTCCTACTCTTTGAGATCCTATGGACTATTGCATGACAGGTTCCTCTGTCTTCCACTATCTGCTGGAGTTTGCTCAAACACTTGTCCATTGAGTCTGTGTTGTTACCTAGCCATCTCATCCTCTGCCAACCCCTTCTCCTTTTGCCTTCAATCTTTCCCAGCATCAGGGTCTTCTCCAATGAGAACTCCAAGAAAAGGCGAAAAGTTAGCAGTGGACAAAGAGGAAAAACGAATGACTGGGGATCTGCTCCAAACATCGCTGGTATCAAATATCAAATCATCATCTACCTTGTCATTTCTTCATCACCTTTCAAACCACCTGAAGCTACTCAATACATAACTGAAATTTCTAACCTCACACCAAAATTTCTGCAATCACTTATCAGAATACAGATCACAATTTCAAAACATTCTTTTTTAAAAAAGAAAAGATAAGAAAAAAGAATAGTGAGAAATGTACTTATTTGTATGCCAGATATCTCAAGGTTTTCCAAAAGCGTGACCTAATCTAAAAATGTTCTGGAAGCATTAAGATGAAGTCATATTTTTTCCATGTACCTTATAGACATCTTGCCAACCTTATGGGAGGTGTTCAGAAGGAAAATATGAGAGATTACGATATTCATTTGAAAATCACAGGTCACTCTCACAAAGGACAGTGGGTTGGCCCAAAAGTTCATTCGGGTTTTTCCGTAAGATGTTATCAAAAACCCGAATGAACTTTTGGGCCAACCCACTACATGATGTGTTAGAGAAATCTTCAGAATGTCTAGGAGGAGGAATATAAAAGGAAATTTCCGTTAATTCTTTTCTTCTGTTTTGAGGGGAAAAAACAGAAATAAATAATTTGAAAATATCAATTTTTTTAAAAGCACTTTTTTTGCAATGTGCATTTGTATACACCACTGAACCACTGTAAACAGGGTGATGGATTTCCAACTGATTTTTTGTCACTAACTACAATTTTGCACCCTGTACTCTTTTAGACAGTGCCCAGTGGGCCCCAATCCAAGCATTTGCACAACAGCAGAGATGCCTAGAAGATGCTGCAGCTCCCAGAGCAAGTGGGGCTAGATGGAGCATGTCCGCACTGAATTCATGACTCAGAAATCCTTGAGGCTATAGTCAGCAGGTTATAACAGCTAAGATGAAAGCCATTTTCAAGAATAATGATGACATGAACAGTGTTTCTGAACATTAAAGTATATTATTGAAGACTCAGATAGCAAATAGCAGAGTGTAAAATCAAATTTTGCTTTCATATCATGTCCAAAATACTTTTTTGGTTGCTGTTT
The DNA here is from genome assembly GCF_033118175.1 of Dama dama. Lineage (NCBI taxonomy): Eukaryota > Metazoa > Chordata > Mammalia > Artiodactyla > Cervidae > Dama > Dama dama. The sequence goes on from NC_083708.1 coordinate 10,017,764, forward strand.
TTAAACCTATAGCTTTTCTTATGTGGATTTTATAAGTCTAAGCTTTCAAAAAGTAATCTATATCAAAATAGGTTTTTCCTACTCTGTGAGTTAAGAATTCATTGCTGTGGGATCTTAAATAAGCTATTGCTCAAAAAAGATTAGGAAGACAAGGTAGGAGCAAGTTGCGTGCTCAGTCTGTTCAACTGTGTCTGACTCTTTGTGACCCTATGGACTCAGCCCACCAGGCTCCTCTGTCCATGGGATTCTCCAGGCAAGAATACAGGAGTGGGTTGCTATGCCATGATCCTCTAGGGGATCTTCCAGACCCAGGGATCTAACCCATGTCTCTTGCATCCCCTACATTCCAAGTGGATTCTTTACCACTGAGCCACTAGGGAAGCCCAGGAACAAGTTGGTAATTATTAAACTAGTAAGCTGGTAAACAAATAACTTTTCTACAGATACAGGAAAATAAAGCAACCACAAAGTTCAACACAAACTGCCAGCAACCTCTGGTTGCATAAATAATGGTTCTCTCCCTCAGCAGATCCCCGTCAACACAGGAGCCTGAAAACCCAGGACTGAGGAACTGTGATGGTTAATTTTATGTGCTATTTTGATGAGGCCAAAGCACCCAGATATTTGACCCAGTGCCAATCTTGATATTGCTGAGAAGGCATTTTTATTTTAATGATGTGCTTATGTGTGTGTTCAGTTGCTCAGTTGTGTCTGACTCTGCAATCCTGTGGACTATAGCCAGCCAGGCTCCTCTGTCCATGGAATTTTCCAGGCAAGAACACTGGAGTGGGTTGCCATTTCCTCCTCCAGGGTGATGATATTCACATTTAAATTGGTAGACTTAGAGTAAAACCATTTATCCTCTGGTTGTAGGTGGGCCTCGTCTGATCAGTTGAAGGCCTCCAGAGACCAGACTGAAGTTCCCCAGAAGAACAGGTAATTCTCCCTGCAGTCTGCCTTTAGAGTCAAGCTGCAGCATCAACTCCTACCTGGGTTTCCAGTCCGTCCTGCAGCTTTGAACTTGACAGCCCGTACAATCACAGGAGTCAGTTCCTCCAAATCTCTCTCTTTTTATTTAGCTCAGTCAGTAAAGAATCTGCCCGCTATTTCAGGAGACCCGGGTTTGATCCCTGGGTCAGGAAGATCCTCTGGAGAAGGAAATGGCTACCCACTCCAGTATTCTTCCCTGGAAAATTCCATGGACAGAGGAATGTGGTGGGCTGCAGTCCATGGGGTCTCAAAGAGTTGGGCATGGCTGAGCAACTGACACTTTCCCTCTCACGCTTTGTGTGTGTGTGTGTTACTTGCTTAGTCGTCTCTGACTCTTTGCAACCGCATAGACTGTAGCCCACCAGGCCCCTCCGTCCATGGGATTCTCCAGGCAAGAATACTGAAGTGGGGTGCCATTGCCTTCTCCATTCATGTTTGTGTATGTATGTATATACAACAACCAAAGAGAAACACTCTCTCTCCTGCCTTAGCAGGGTTTTTTTCTCCTAAAAAAAAAAAGAGACATGAAGACTACCACCTGCCTTATAGTTACTTTTAAACATCTGCATCTCCATGAAAAGAGTGAAGGCAAAACTTTTGGATTTATTTACTCAACAAGCACTCACAGAGCACCTATGACAGAGCAGACCCCTCACCGTCCCAGCCCCATGGGGATGCAGCAGAGAACCAACGAGACTCAATCTCAGCCCTCACGGAGTTTATCATCCGGTGGCAAGATACACATGATAGGCAAATAAACTACCGTCTAATGGATTCAATGGTGCAAGTGCGATGAAGAGCAACAAAGCAGGGAAGGGAGATAGAGAGGTTGCTGCTTTAAATCCAGGGGTGGGGAGGGCCGGGAGGGTAGCAGGGGAGGAGAAATACCAGGAGAGGGAACAGCAGCTATAAATGTCTGAGCTGAGGGTGTGCCCGGTGTGTCCAGAGAGCAAGGAGGCCAGGAGCTAGAGCAGAGTCATTCAGGCAGAGAAGGACAGAGGTCTCTCTGAGCGAGGTGAGAAGCCAGTGGAAGGTTTCGAGGGAAGGAGGGACAGGATTGCAGGTGACTTTGAACAGTTACTCTGGCGGCTCTATGGAGAGTCAAGTCTGGGAGGACACGCCTGGACTAAGGGAGAACTTGAAGCCGTTTTACTTCAGGCAGGAAAGGATGGTGGTCAGAGTCACCAGGGAGGAAAGGCATGATCCATCAGTGCCCGAGCGGCAGGATTCCAGAGCAAACCTGCTCCTCTTTGGAAGCATCAGTGTCTGGAGGCCACAGCTGACTCGCACACAGAGATGTCCAAGGCTTGTGTTTGAACCCAAGGAAATGCTCCTGGAAGCTCCTGGGGCTGGAGGGCGGGGTGGGGGGTGAGGCAGGAAGATCTATGACAATGTGACCATGATGGTTCTATCATAATCACAGCTAAAATATCCAATGTTTCTGGACATGGAGAAGGGATGAGGGGCAAAGGGGACATAGTGTCTGTGCAGTCTGGGAAAGGGGGCAAGGCTCTTCTGGTCTGTCTCTAGAGTTAGCCCAGATAGGCAGCGTGTTGGCTGTTTTCACGTTCAGGCTCTGGCAGGGCACAGATATCCTTATAACACAGAGGATGCATCAAGCTCTCTTAGTTTGGTGGCAGCTGCCACTGGGATCTTGCCTGGAAAATCCCATGGGCAGAGGAGCCTGGTGGGCTGCAGTCCATGGGGTCGCAAAGAGTCAGACATGACTGAGCGACTTCACTTTCACTTTTCACTTTCATGCATTGGAGAAGGAAATGGCAACCCCCTCCAGTGTTCTTGCCTGGAGAAGCCCAGGGACAGCAGCGCCTGGTGGGCGACCGTCTATGGGGTTGCACAGAGTCGGACACAACTGAAGCGACTTAGCAGCAGCAGCAGCAGCCACTGGGATCACCACGTTCATCTTCTTATCCTCATTCCATGTCCGACTAACAACCTGATAGCCACGGTAGCCTCCTGGGAGCAGTGAGTTCCCATGCTAGTTACATGAACATTACATGTTAATTCCCATGCTACATCATGAACATTACAATTCACTTGATGGCTATGCTTTTCATAGTAAATTAATAAATTGGTTCAAAAGAAGGGACATATTATACCTATGTCTGATTCATGTTGATGCATGGCAGAAACAAAACACAATATTTTAAAGCGAATATCCTTCAATTAAATATTTTTTAAAAAGTCATACTTGTGTGAATGCCATGAGTCTAACTAGTGTGAATCAATCCTCTTGAATTTGAATGCTTAGAAAATGTCAATGTGTCTTGCTAAACTGAGGAGGAAACTCTAAATCCCTGGCAATGCCACCCTGAAAGGTTGGCAAAGGTGGTGGGGTGATTCAAGTTGGACTTTGATGAGAGAATAGGAGTTTGTTAGCTGAAGAATTCAGGAGGAATGCTGTAGGAATGAAATATGCAAAACCACACTGGCAGGAAAGGAAGGTTTTTGTTCGCATAGTTGTCCAGCATCCATGAAGCAGAGACTAAGCATTGGAGCAATGTTGAGATAATGTTTGAAAAGTTCTTTGTGGCCAGATTATTCCCTGAATGCCTTAATAAGAAGCTTGGATTCTCTCCTAAGACAGGGAGGGTGGCCGCTATATGTAAGCAGACTTGGAATACAATGGAATATAGAATTGTTTTAGAAAATGTCTCCAACATGACAATGTGAAGGATGGACTGGACTGGAGAGAAACTGGATGTACTGGGATGCGTGAGGAAGAGTCTCCCCAGGAAACAACATGGACCTGAACAAAGGCAGGGGCGATGGGTCCAGAGGGAAGTAGAATCGACAAGATGACACAAAATGTCCTGTGTGCGAACATTAACAGGGAATTTCGGATAGATTTAGCTTAGCCAGATAGTTGGACAGCAAGATCATTAACTCAGACAGGGAAGGGAAATGGGCAAGCAGGTTTTGGAGGAGGATATATTGAGTTCAGTTTTGGACATGTTGATTTTGAAATGTTTATGAGTCATCCAAGTGGAGACATCTAGAAAATGGAAACACAGCTCCGTGGCTCAGGAGAGCCACGCGGGCAAAGCTGCAGCTTCGGGATTTGCTGTGGAAGACAGACAAAATCATACAAGTTGATAAATTAGAATAGATTAGAATTTGGTAGTATAAGGGGACAGTTAAATGAATAGAATGCCAGATTAATCTTCTAGAATGCCAGTTACCTCATGGGATTGTCCATTTGAAAGCTCCAGTGGGAGAGGAGATCTTAAAAGCTCTCCCTCTCATCCACCCACTCCCACCCCACACACACATAAATTCGTAACTATGTGAGCTGATGATGTTAACGTGACTTATTGCATGATCATTTCACCATATATACAAGTATCAAATCATGATGTCATACACCCGAAACTAATATAATGTTACATGTGTCACTTGTATCTCAATAGAAATAAATAAATAATAGAAATAGATCTCTGCACACACACACACAAGCTCAGTGACTTCTCACTCATTCTTATCCCCTCCTCAGCCTGCCATCTGACACTTGACAGGCTAGATCATCCTCATCTTTTCATCCTATAACCACCTTCCACCTGCTTCAGCCCAGACAAGCTTCTCATTGTCCTCACAATCCATTAAACTGACTGGTATACCACCTGCCCATCTGTCTCCTCTCAGGTAATCAACCTCACCTGTCCTTTAAAGCCAAGTTAATTTTCAAATCTTCTATGAGAAAGGTGGAAGAAGAGAAAGTGAGAATAATTACTAAAAAATTTTGTCTATTTTACCTTACATGTGGGTTAGGAAGAAGAGAAGGGTAGGGACTTTGCTGGCAGACCAACGGTTAAGACTCCATGCTTCCACTTCAGGGGTCATGGGTTCAATCCCTGGTTGGAGAACTTAGATCTCACAAGCTACGTGGGCAAAAAGTAAAAAAATAAATAAATGAAACTTTAAAAAGAGGAGAAGGGTAAAACGATTAAGTAAATAACAATGTCTCTATGAATACAGTGACCAGTAACTATACACTTTTGAAAGCAATCATTCACTATTGATATTGAAATTTCCCACTTACTTCAAATAGTCATGTCTTGTTTTTTAGTAAAACAGCAACTCCTGGATTCAAGGTTTCCAGCTTTCTGCTGAATATGTGAACAATTGCTAGTTGGCAGGTTTTGATCCGAGCACTGCAATTCAAGCACTAGAGGAAAACGCCTGTGGAGCTTTTTGAAATTACCCAAGCTCCTGGAGATTCTGTTATCACTTCCCTTGGAGGCTAGCCTGCTGCTTGAGAACCCCTAACTTGTGAGTCTTCTCATGGATGGATGTACTACTTGCCTCCTCTATGGGTCTGAGAATCACTGCAGAACAAGCTGTGCTGTGCTTAATCGCTCAGTCACGTCCAACTCTTTGCCACCCCGTGGACTATAACCCGCCAGGCTCCTCTGTCCATGGGGATTCTCCAGGCAAGAATACTGGAGTGGGTTGCCATGCCCCAATCCAGCAGATCTTCCCAGCCCAGGGGTTGAACCCAGGTCTCTTGCATTGCAGGCAAATTCTTTACCATCTGAGCCTCCAGGGAAGCCCACTACAGAGCACTGGGGATGGGAACCGGCAGACCTCTTACAAAATCTCAGGTTGGTTATTCCAAGACATAAAGTGAATCCTCCCCAAATTGAGAGCAATTAATTGAGTGACTCCAGTTCCATAGAATATAAGGAATAACCCCCAGAAAATATTAAAAAGTATAAGGAAATTTCCCCCTTAAACTGTCATGCAAAATTTTAAAAATATGTAAGAAATGCAATATCCAAGTGAAAAATAAGTCAGCAGCCTGTCTCCAATCTGCTGGGTGATATATTTAGCATATTTATAATTAAATAAGCTGACTTTAAAGTTGTTTTGAGAGTCTAAACTACTTAGTTTCCTCCTGTGACTTCATGGCACTCTGTGTCTTCCTCATTGTCAATCATATTGAGGCCACCGTGTCCTCCAGAGAGGCCGGCTGTGTCTCCTGCTCTGCTCTGTTAATAGTTCTTAATGACATGGGTACAGTTTCACTGGACCAGTCATTCTGTGTTCAGTTTATGAATACCAAACAGTCCCAAGCTGTTTGGATGACTAATACCTGCATGTATTATTGTCATTCACTCAGAGCCAGGATTTATTTAGCGTCTTAAATCTTAATGGCTCTGTGTTTATTTTTGTTAACAAAAGCAAACGGAGCTCTTTGAAATAAGTAGACACTTGGCTCTAATGAAAGATAATAAGGTACCAAAACTTATTTTATAGAGTTCTAGCCCAGAACTTTAAAATCAGAGAAAATCAGGCGATCCCTTACTTTGTTGGCTCCGGCTCAAGGTGAGCCGCAGAATCACATGGAGAGCTTGTTCAACAGATGGATTCCCAAGCTGGAAGGTTCTCGTGAGATCCCCAGATCTGCATTTAACACAAGAACTCAGGGTGATCCTTGAGCTCAGGGTGAAACCTCCTGGCTGACCTCTTCACATACTCAGGATGAACCTGAGCCCCAGAGAGGTTAAAGGGCTTTCCCAAAGTCTTACAGCTGGATCATGACTAATCACGGCGAAGCAGAAGCGATGGAGCCTCACTCTCAGCTCTGGGCTCCTCATCCCGACACCTTGCCAGTCTGGACTGCTCCCCTGCTAGGTCCCTGAGGCAGGAGCGGTTGCCTCTCTAGTGCTTCCTGGAAGGGACCGTCCCAGTTTCCTGCAGGTGCCACAGACGAGAAGGAAGCTACCTCTGTGCCAAAAGCAGCAGAAAAGCTGTCACCTTCAGGGGAGGATAAAGGATGCCAGCACCCAGCGGCATTAAAGCCAAGTGCCAGGAGCTTGGAGAGACAGACAGAGATCACTCTGAAACGGCATGATTCACCTAACATGAGTACAATTGTAAAAAATAAAATCAAAACTCCATTTTTAGTTAACTTTTGTGTAGGATGTTACAGGACGCTCTCATTTCATTCTTTGACATGGATCAGTATTACCCAGCCACTAAAAAAAGAATGAAATAATGTCATTTGCAGCCACATGGTTGGACCCAGAGACAATCATACTGTCAGACAGAGAAAGACAAATACCATATGATATCACTCTTATGTGGAATCTAAACAAGGACACTAATGCACTTATTTACAATCAGAAACAAAATAACAGATGTAGAAAACAAAATTATCGTTACCAGACAGGAAGGGGGAGAGGGATATATCAGAAGTTTGGGATTAACATATACACACCACTATATAAAACAGATAAACAAGGACCTACTGTATACCACAGGGAACTCTACTCAATATTTTGTAATAACCTATACAGTAAAGAACTTTAGTTTCATTTTTTTAAAAAATCTTTATAAAAAATAAAAACAAAATTAGTGCTCCTGATAACTAAATCTCAGAAGGGCCTAAACTTACTTATCTTTCTGAGCTTCACTTTAACTGTAAAAACAATACGCTAAACCTACACACTGTGCAGAATTATCAAGAATATGCTCATATTATTTGAACTCTGTTTCATGCAGTCCTGGGACACTGTAGATACTCACAAAATGTTATAATTTTAAAAAATATTGTAATGTGGTGGGCAGGTCAGGGAGGTTCTAATTACAAACACATCAAAGTAAAATTATTGATCTTTCCCATCACTGGAGTGCTGTACAGATTAAAAACCAGGGCAGATAGAGGATGTCAGAAAGACATAAGTTTTAAGAGAGCACCGAAAGAAGGCTGAGTGCTGAAGAATTGATGCTTTCTAACCATTGGAGAAGGAAATGGCAACCCACTCCAGTGTTCTTGCCTGGAGAATCCCAGGGACAGGGGAGCCTGGTGGGCTGCGATCTGTGGGGTTGCACAGAGTCGGACATGACTGAAGCGACTTAGCAGCAGCAGCAACCATGGTGCTGCAGAAGACTCCTGAGAGTCCCTTGGACAGCAAGGAGATCAAACCAGTCCATCCTAAAGGAAATCAACTCTGAATTTCATTGGAAGGACAGATGCTGAAGATGATGCTCCAATACTTTGGCCACCTGATGAGAAGAGCCAACGACTCATTGGAAAGACCCTAATGCTTGGAAAGAGTGAAGGCAGGAGGAGGAGGGGATGACCTAGGATGAGGTGGTTGGATGGCACCACTGACTCAATGGACAAAAGTTTGAGCAAACTCTGGGAGATAGTGAAGGACAGGGAAGCCTGGCGTACTGCAGTCCATGGGGTCGCAAAGAGCTGGACACGATTGATCTACAAAACAACAATATAAAATAACACAAATGCAGCTCATGTAATATAATGTCAAATAAAAGAAGTAATGCTGAACAAAGAGAGCCACAATTAAACCGTATTTTTTGGTGATGCATAGTCAAGGGGGCAGAGCTAGAAAGCAAAGCAAGGAATTAGCCAAAAAAAAAAAAAAAAAATGTTAGCGGGATATTGGTTCTGGCTAAAAGGTATGGTGTGAGGGACTGCCGTAAGGAAAGGCACGTGGGGGACTTCTGGGATGCTGGTTGTGTTCTACTTCTTGACCTGAGAGCTGGTTACACTGTGTCCCCTTTAAAACACTTGTCTCTTTTTGTGTTGTATGCGTTTCTATGAATATATGTTATACTAATATTTTGCAATAAAAATTTGTAAAGGATTTCAAAAGCCTGAGGGAAGTAATACAGGTTCCCAGTATAGATGTTGGGTTGCATCTGCATGAACTGCTTAAATTAGAGCCCAGCTGTGCCTCCGGTTAGTGTAAATATTTGTCTGTGTACCAGCACAGAGGACTCACACTGCAGAGGTCTTATGATGTTTAATTGGAAGGCATTTGATCGAAGGTTGCCAGGATTCATTCAACACTAAATATAGTGCCCATCTAATTCCATATGACTTACACGTTTAGTGCTGACTATATTAAAAATCATCTTAAAAATAGTCATGTTTGCTTGATCCACCAATGTTTTTAGCTGTAGTTTCTATGATTCCCAACCAAACATGGAGAAATAATATAGGTCCTAAAGGAGAAGGTGAGTAATTTTCTGAGCTTTACAAGGGCAAAGGCCATCATTTTGCAACTTAAAAAAATTCTTGAATTTATTTTGATTTAGGTCTGATTAGCCAGGAACTAAACTAAAACTTGGAGACGTCAGAAGATGAAGTTACAATCAATGGCTTATCATTTCATTGTTTGAATTGATTCACACTATTAATACATCTAGATAAGACAGCTTTGGATGGTGTACCCGTGTGTGCTGTTTTAAGTTATACAATATTTAGAAACAAGTTAGTATCAGAGTTGATGACAACTGCTTCCACAAAACTGAATTCTTAACATGTTTTTAATTTCCTGTGATTTAATATCTGAAAATGGACCTAACTTATTAACATAGTACTTCAAAATTAATTATTTGGATTTACTTTAATGAAGTATATCATTATGAACAAGAGAGTACAATTTATATGTGCAGTTTAAAAAATAATAACGAAACACACACCCGTGTACCTACCACACAACTTAAGAAATAGATCCAACTCTGTTTCCTTTCTCCTCCATAAGAGGCAAACACTATTTTGAATTTCATAATTATCATTCCATGCCTTTCTCTGCAATTTTCATGTGTATGTGGTACATATAATTACACATATTGCTTAGCTTGACATGTTTTAAGTATTGTGTGTGTGTTAGTAGCTCAGTCATTCTGACTGTTTGCAACTCCCATGGACTGTAGTCCGCCAGGCTCCTCTGTCCATGAAATTCTCCAGGCAAGAATACTGGAATGGGTTGCCAGTTCCTGCTCCAGAGGTTTTAAGCATTAAATAAATGAAATCATGTAGCAGCATTCTTCAATAAATTTTATTTATTCAGCATTCCTTTTTTTTATATTTACCATGTCAACAAGTGTATCTGTACTTCATTCATTTTCAGTGTTCTTTATTCAATTTTCTGAATATATATCATAAAGTACTGATTCTTACTTTCATGAAAAAGGTATTTGGGTTGTTTCCAGTTTGAGGGTTTTATTCTGTTACCAAAAATGATGCTATTAACATTCTTAGACATGCCTTTTGCCCATGTGCAAGTTTCTCATGATTGAATCTCTAGCAGTGGAAATCCTGGATCATTGGTACACATATCTTTAACTCAAGCAGATAATGTCAAATTGTTTTTTCCAAGTGGTTGTACACAGTTACGTTCTTTTTTGTTTGTTTGTTTTTTCATTTATTTTTATTAGTTGGAGGCTAATTACTTCACAACATTGCAGTGGGTTTTGTCATACATTGACATGAATCAGCCATGGAGTTACATGTATTCCCCATCCCGATCCCCCCTCCCACCTCCCTCTCCACCCGATTCCTCTGGGTCTTCCCAGTGCACCAGGCCCGAGCACTTGTCTCATGCATCCCACCTGGGCTGGTGATCTGTTTCCCTATAGATAATATACATGCTGTTCTCTTGAAACATCCCACCCTCGCCTTCTCCCACAGAGTCCAAAAGTCTGTTCTGTACATCTGTGTCTCTTTTTCTGTTTTGCATATAAGGTTATCATTACCATCTTTCTAAATTCCATATATATGTGGTAGTATGCTGTAATGTTCTTTATCTTTCTGGCTTACTTCACTCTGTATAATGGGCTCCAGTTTCATCCATCTCATTAGAACTGCTTCAAATGAATTCTTTTTAACGGCTGAGTAATATTCCATGGTGTATATATGTACCACAGCTTCCTTATCCATTCGTCTGCTGATGGGCATCTAGGTTGCTTCCATGTCCTGGCTATTATAAACAGTGCTGCGATGAACACTGGGGTGCACGTGTCTCTTTCATATCTGGTTTCCTCAGTGTGTATGCCCAGAAGTTGTATTGCTGGGTCATATGGCAGTTCTTAAATGGCTGAATTTGCTTTTCACTCCTACAAATTACACAGCAGTAGTAACTTTCCCTTGCAGATTCTCTTGCTTATAAGTATTAGAAGCAAACTCTGAAAAGCGACTTGTCAGGCTCACGTAACCATGCTACAGAAAGGCCAAAGGTTGACTCTAGGTGTGACTGGAAGCAGGAATTTTAATTCCATCAAGACTGTCCCTCTCGCTCTCATTTCTGCCTCCCAGTGATGCCTGCCTCATTCTCTCCGAGCAGTTTCTCCACCAAGGAAGGGACACTGTCATCTGTAATTCCAGATTCACTTCCTTCCAATGTCTCAGTTCCAGACTGAACAATCCTAATGAGAGCTGAACTGGGCCATCCTGGGGTCCAAGCTCACTCCTTAGATTGATAATCCCTGTGACCAGTGGGTGAGGCCCTCTGATGGGGTCACAGGACCACTTATGTGGCGGACAGTTAGGAGCTTGGTTATCAAGGAAGAGGGGTGACACGGTGAGCTGATGACCAGTGTAAAATGCAAAGAATGACTCTAAAACTGGGATGATGACTAAATAAAATAAACCTTAGCCAAACCTGCATGATGTGGAAAGTATGGCACAGAGGATGTCACACCTGAGGACACACCTGTCACACCCAGACTCCTCCACCTCGAGAGGCCGAGGAAGGTACCTCCCTCTCTCCAGGTGCCTGATGTCACTTGTGGAGGTGTCGCAAGTGGCAGACCTGGGAACAGAAGGGACCTGGCAGCTTGAACATATCTTCAATGGATTGAACTTCACATGAACACACTGTTTAGCTTCTAGGGCCAGAGTAGGTTTTTAATGTAATAGGCGTAACATGGACTGTTTTTCCTACCAATCAGAACCTAGACGCTTCAGATAAGACTTCTTACAGACAGAAATGAAGAGGCCGCGTCTGCTTCCGCATAACTTCACTGCGGTGTGAGCCCACACAGCCTTGAAATTCCTGCCTCTGTCTTCCGGTTCAGGCAACCTCCCCTTGACCCTCCTGGCTGAGGGCCCCCCAGTCTCTGCCTGGACCCTCTCTGCCTCAGCCTAGGTGTCACAGGGCCTTGCCATCAGGACGCCACATGGAGTCGGCATCCTCACACCTGGAAGTGAAAGGCCAGTTGTACGAGATATAGTCAGTGTCCAGACAATATTCCCCAGTTTCCGTGGACGCCAGCCTGACTCCACTGGCCAACTTGGTTTTGGGGCTGAAGACTTTCTCTGGACACCAATGGCTCCTCACAAGCAGGAAACACCAGATAATTAAGGTCCTTTGGGAGCAGCACCAATGACTGTCTGGGAGATAAAGACCTCATCCCCTTTGCCGAGGTGTGGGTCACCTGAGATACGTGTTCTAATGTACTCCCCAGCCTCCCCAGCAAGGTTAGACGCCAGTTGCCCACGTGGTAACTTGTTTGACAGCACATCTGTGAGATAATAGAGAATCTGTATGTTGGTCTCTGCCTCTGGTTCCTGGAACAGAGATCCCGAGAACCTTGTAATTTCCTAAAAGTAATAAGAACACAGGGAACATTTCTTGCTCGAAATTTTGGTCCTTGACTCTGGTTCCTGATGTAGGGCTCCTGAGAACCCTTGTAATTCCTCGGTTGATGGGAGGGTCTTCTGTTCCAATGAGGCAACTCTGAGTGAGCCCCTAGGTGGTTCCTGGGTGGAGCTGGTCACAAAAAAGAACAAGCCATGGTTAGAGGCTTGGAATTTTAGCCCTACCCCCACATTCTCTTGAGAAGGGAGAAGGGCTGAAAATGGAGTGAATGATGGGTCAGGCCTGCATGACGACGCCTCCATAAAAATCCCAGTATTGGTGAGTTTAGGGGCTTGCAGGTTGTGGAACACATCCGCCCAGGAGGGGGCTCAGTGTAAGGCAGCCCACCTCCACCGGCACAGGAGCTCCTGTGCTCAGGACCCTCCCAGGCATCTTCATCTGGCTGCTCATGTGTATCCTTTAAAATATCCTTCAAATTGGTAAATGTATGTGGTTCTCAGTGAGCTGCTCTAGAATTAATGGAATCTGAGGAGGGCATCATGGGAACCCTGGTTGGCGGCCAAGTCAGACAGAAGTGCTGGGTGCCCTGAGGATCTGCTCCTTGTAGTTGGCACCTGAACAGGGCTGGGGCAGTCTTGGAGGACCGAGACTTTAACCTAGGGGATCTGACACCACCTCCAGCAGATGCGGTCAGAGTTAGGTTAAACTGTAAGACACTCACCTGGTATCATGGCGAATTGCTTGGAACATGGAAAAGACCCCACATGTGTGGTGATCAGGAGTGTCACAGTGAAGTGTTCAGTGTGATAAGTGAAGGAGACACACAGGAGAAGGACCACGGGGTATTCCAGCACTGCACCCTTATTGGCTTTCTTCCATTATATTTAACTTCTCAACTAGCCTATTGGTGTTTCCTGGGAACATGTCCCAAGTAAATCCTCCTGTATCCAAATCCTTTCCTCGGGTTTGCCTCTGAAGGGGCACATAAGACAACAGGGAAACAAAACATAAGGGCCTCCAAAAACGTGACTGTGATGTACCCAGATTTCCACAGGAGAGTCTGAGGTAAGCTCCTCTCAGAATTCTAAGCAGAAAACTGAGGTGAAAGCCCTTCACCCTTTCATGTAATTAGGGCAAAGCTAGGACACATGCTTCCAGAATCTCTTCCCTCCTTCACTTCTCTCTCCTCTTTTTTATGCTGGAACATAAGCAACCTTTTGTTGGACGTTACCTATATCATATCTTCCTTCTACTGTTGGAAAGCAGGCCTCTACTTATCTGATATAAAGTTTTCACCATCATTGGCTGAAGGTGTATCTTTTTAAAATTCCATGAGAAATCTATGTGCTGGATCATCCAGATTCAGCCCTTGGTCAATGAGGTTAAAGAGGAGAGTGAAAAAGCCAGCTTGAAATTCAATATTCTAAAAACTAAGATTGTGGCATCTGGTCCCATCACTTCTTGGTAAATAGAAGGGGGAAAAGTAGAAGTAGATTTTATTTTCTTGGGCTCCAAAATCACTGCAGATGATGACTGAAGCCATGAAATTAAAAGACACTTGCTCCTTGGAAGGAAAGCTATGACAAACCTAGACAGCCTGTTGAAAAGCTGAGACATCACTTTGCCAATAAAGATCTATATAGTCAAAACTATGGTCTTTCCAGTAGTCATGTATGGGTGTGAGAGTTGGATCATAAAGAAGGCTGAGTGCCAAAGAATTGATGCTTTTGAACTGTGGTGTTGCAGAAGTCTCTTTAGAGTCCCTTGGACTGCAAGGAGATCCAACATGTCCATCCTAAAGGAAATCAGCCCTGAATATTCATTGGAAAGACTGATGCTGAAGCTGAAGCTCTAATACTCTGGCTACCTGATGTGAAGAGCCAACTCATTGGAAAAGACCCTGTTGCTGAGAAAGACTGAAGGTAAAAGGAAAAGGGGGCAGAAGAGGATGAGATAATTAGATTTCATCATGGACTCAATGGACATGAATTTGAGCAAACTCTGGAAGGGAGGACAAAGTAGCCTGGTGTGCTGCAGTCCATGAGGTTGCAGAGTTGGACACAACCACTCAGATGATTGAGCACACAAAATTCTCTCTCAAAACTTACTGAGCGACTTCCACTATTTTTTTTATTTCAGAAGCTATCACCTGTTTTTATTCTTTCTGAAATATCCATCTCCCTGATGGAAGCAGAGATACTGAAGAAAAAGAAAGGAAAAAAACAAACAAAAGTCAAATGAAGAATACAGAATTTCTGGCCTTTCCTACAAAACAGGTCGATTTCAAACAAATAGTGCACCTAATATTCAAAGAAATTAAAACCAAGTTGCCCTTCCTGACAAAATAAGCCTGAAAAACAGGTGATCAAGCAAGAGATAATGAGAGAAGAGGAGATGAAAAGGGAGCTTATGAATCTCAGGAATGAGCTCTCCTGAATATGAAATTATTCACGGCGGGAAGGGTGAGCCCAACTTTCTCCACTCCTGCCCCGACTCTAGGCAATTTTCTTTACCCCTTCAGATTCTTCTGATTAAACAAAGACTCCACCTTCCCAGAGGGACAATCTAAAATTTTTACCAGCCCATCTTCCCCTGTTACCATAGTCAATTTGAGCACTATTTGGTCTATATTTTAGCTGTAAAATATAACTAAAATATATTGGGGCATCTCTGGTGGTTAAGATGGTAAGGAATCTGCCTTCAATGCAGGAGAGCTGGGTTCAATCGCTAGGTTGGAAAGATTCCTTGGAGAAGGAAATGGCTACCCACTCTAGTATTCTTGCGTGGAGAATTCCATGAACAGAGGAGCCTGGTGGTCTACAGTCCACGAGGTCGCAAAGAGTTGGACATGACTAAGTGACTAACACACTTTACAGAAATGAATTTCTCCTTAGACCCCCAAAAAGGAAAACAGACATGGATAAAAGTATATCCAGAAACAAAGAGAATAGGCTTGAGGAAATAACAAATGAAATGAAAAAGAACAAAGAGATAAAAATAAGGAAGAAGATGGCAAATAGGGATGGGACAACATAAAAATTATCACTATCCTCAAAGAAAAGAGCTCACACAATAGGGGGAGAATCAAGTGTACATTTGTATGAATGTTCCTGAAATAAAGATTCAAATCCATAAATTACGAAGACATAGCTAAGCCAACACTTCAGAAAATTTGACTAGGACTACTTAATCAGACATAACCCAGAAAATGGATTTGGGGAGGGAAGTTGTAGTAAGTTACACAGGCAAGAAATAAGGAAGCACATGAAAATCAGCTGAAATAAGAAAGAACAGGAGAGTGTGGGAGAACAGGATGGTGGAGGAGTAGGTGGACGTGCAGTACATCTCTCTCCAGGGATCCATCAGGAATACACCTTCAGACACAGAAGAGCATACAGAACACCAGCTGAGACTGGACAAGAGTACCTGACCAGTGGAAAAGAATATATAGGACCAAAAAACAAACAAACAAAAGAATATATAGGACCACGCAAAACTCAGTAGGACAGAAGAACTGGGGGGGGGGGGAACAGGAGTGTTAGTAGGACCGGACCTGCCCTTGGTGGGTGGGGGAACTGAAGCAGGGGGTCCGATCCCCACAGAGGGGCAACTGCCTGAGTCAGAGGAGAAACATTTAAGGCTGAGAGTGAAACAGCTGATCTGTGGCAGCATAAATGGAACGAGAATCAGACAGTCCTTACCACAGCCATATATACCCCAGACAGGGACACAGGTCCCCTGGAAGGTGCAGTGGCTGGGAGCTGGGGTTTAGAGATTGTGGAGCAATCCGAAGGACAGGGCTGCTGTTGACTGCAGAGGGACAGATGGAGGGTATGTGAGGGAGGA
Organism: Dama dama; assembly: GCF_033118175.1. NCBI lineage: Eukaryota > Metazoa > Chordata > Mammalia > Artiodactyla > Cervidae > Dama > Dama dama. The sequence goes on from NC_083708.1 coordinate 10,033,972, forward strand.
GGTCGTGGTGGGAAATGCCTGTGGAGGAAAGCCAGGCAGCCATGGAAGCAAGGCGACACTGCTGAGTCACACGTATGGGGTGGAGCCATCACCATAGCCTTGATCTCCCCACATGCCAGCACTGGCAGCTGAACAATAGAGAGGCTGGCCCATCAAGCACCTGACGTGCTGGACTACAGACCAGGACCCCACCCAGGGTGTTTCTATAAGTGACTGATGCAGGAACTACATGGTAGGACCCCACCCAGGGTGCCCCTTTAAGTGCCTGATGCGCCAATTTACAGAGAAGGACCCCAGCCAGGGCCTCCCTCTATGTGCCTGACGCGCCAAACAACAGAGAAGGACCCCAGGCAAGGGAGCCCTCTAAGTGCCTGAACGGGCAGAACTATGGAGAAAGACTGGCCAAAGAGGCCTTCTGATCAGATACGAGAGGCTCAAAACTCTGATCGGGCAGTAACCCCTGCAGTGGAGGCCGGCCGTGTCCCTGCACACTCGGTGCCACCAGGGTCCCCGAAAGCCAAGCAGCTGCGCCACCATCACATTCAACTCTCACTGGGGCAGAGCTGACACAGGGGGAAAAGTCTTGCATCTGTGCACGCAGGGTCGCTTTGGTCGTGTTCAACTCTTTGCAACCTTGTGGACTGTGGCCTGCCAGGCTTCTCTGACAGAGAGGGTTTCTCCAGGCAAGAAAACAGGAGTGTATTGGCCAATACTGGTTGCCATTCCCTTCTAGAGCACCATATTTCCTGCTGTCCTAGCCGCCACCCGCCCTGAGTACCTGGTGCTGCCAGAACCCCTGTGACCCAAGCAGCTGCACCACCTCCACACCTGGCCCTCACTAGGGCAGACCCAAGTCCTCCAGGGCAGACTCAAGAGCAAACCCCAGTGGACGACTCACACACAGAGGTGGAAATAAATCCACAATTGGGACCCAGGGGCAGTGTGGCTAAGGAAGATGACCCAAACCCTTCCCACCATCTGTACAAACTGCAGATTAAATCCACATGATCAACTAGGCAGACTCTGTGTCTGTGGACTATATAAAAGGATGTTGAGAGCTCCCACAAAAGAAAACGCACTAGTTCTGATAGCTGTGGACACTGGAGGCAAGGACACACAGGAGTAGGACCAGATTAGACCCTGAGCTGCCCCCACAGCAGGTCCAGAGACCAGCACAGCGCTGGAGGGCACCCTAGGGAGGTGAGGTGGGCTGTGACTCCCAGGGAGGGAGAGGACTCTGACAGCCGTGACCCAAGAAAAACATTTATTATTCTTATTTTTTGACTTGCTCTGTAGATTCTTTTGAATTCTTTTGAATTATTTTTCTTCTTTTCTTTTTCCTTTTTTTCTTCCTCTGTTGTAGTTGTCAATTGTATTGGCACTAAGAAATCCAATTAAGCTTTTGAACTATTTTTTTTCCCTCAGTCACATTTTTTATTGTTGTCATGAACATCTGCCTTTATGTTGAGCTTTTGCAATTCTGTGGAGTTTTCCTTTTTTTTGCTTTTCTCTTTTCTTTATTTTAACTTTTTAAACTTACTATTATTTTTTCTACATTTATTCCTTTTCTTGTTTTCCCTACTGTTCTTTTCCCCTTGCAGTTAAACTTTAACATATATAAATCTTCTTTATCTGCCTCTATCTAACTTTGAATATCTATTCTTTCTTTCTTTTCTTTCTCTGCTTTCCTCTCAAAATATTTGTTAGTTTTATTTTCATTACTTTATTCCCCAATTGGCACCTTGCTTTAGTTTTGTTTTTCAGTTTGTGCTTTAATTAGTTTTGTTCTAGTGAATATAATTTTTGGTTTCCTTTGTTCACTGGGTCAATCTGTTGTACCTTATTTTTGTTGTACTATTTTGATTTTGCTTATGGGTGTATATGTATATGTGTATATTCAGTCACACTTTCTATTGTTGTAAACCTCTGTCTCTACACTGAGCTTTTGCAGTTCTGTGGAGGTTTTCTTTCTGGGTTTTTTTTTTTTTTTTTTTTCTTCCTCCATTTTCTTCTTTTTTTGTAATTTTAATTTTTAATTTTTTTAAAACCTATTATATTTTTTTTATTCCTTTGTCTGCCTTTCCTACTGTTCTTTTCCCCTTGCAGTTAACTTTTAATGTATGTAGATCTTCTTTCTCAACCTCAATCTAAATTTGCATATCTATTCTTTCTTTCCTTTCCTCTCAACATATTTGTTCATTTTGTTTTCATTGCTTTATTCCCCACTTGGCAACTTGTTTTAGCTTTGTTTTCCAGTTAGTGCCTAAGTTAGTTTTGAAGTTAGTTTTGTTCTTAACTGGTAAATATAATTTTGATTTCCTTTGTTTTCTGGGTCAATCTACTGTACTTTATTTTTGCTGGACTATTTTCACTTTGCTCATGGATATATATGTGTATGTGTATATTACATTATTTTAATTATTATTTGCCTTATTTTGTAACTGCCATTTGTCTGGGGCTCATCTTTTGTTTCTCCTTTTTGGATATTTGTTTTAATCTCACTTAATGCCATAACAAACCACTTATAGAATCTTTATTCCTGACAAGAGATCAAGCCCTGAGACTTTGGAGTGGGAGCACTGACTCCAAGACCCTAGACTATCAGAGAACTAAACCTAGGGAGTATCAAATAATGAGAACTCACACAAAGGAAGCCACTTGAATATACAGCGCAGCATCACCCAACCACCAATAGCACCTCGTGCAGGATGTCTCATCTAAACAACAAACAAAACAAAAATACAAACCCAATCATCAGCAGACAGGATTACCACCTCACTCAGCCTTGCCCATCAGAGGAAAAACAAACAAACAAACAAACAAACAAAAAAAAACCTCAGCACAAATCTCACCCTATAAGAAGATTACACAAACACCTAGAAGAATTAAAGAATAAACATACAGAAACAAACAACACAATTACTGAAAATAAAAATATCTAGAAGGAATCAATAGCAGAATATCTGAAGCAGAAGAACGAATCAGTGAGCTGGAAGATAAAGTGGTGGAAATAACTTCTGAAGAGCAGAGTAAAGCAAATAGAATGAAAAAACTGAGGACAGTCTCAGAGACTTCTGGGACCATATCAGACACATCAACATTTGAATTACAGGGGGTTTCAGAAGAAGAAGAGAAAAAGAAACGGTATAAGAAAATTTTTGAAGAGGTTTAGATGAAAATTTCCCCAACATAGAAAAGAAAATAGTCAGTCAAGTCCAAGAGGCACAAAGAGTTCCATACAGGATAAACCCAAGGAGAAACTTCCAAGACACAAACTAATCAAATGAACAAAGACTAAACACAAAGAAAGAATATTAAAAGCAGCAAGGGAGAAGCAACAAGTAACATAAAAGGGAAACCCCATACATTTAACAGCTGATCTTTCAGCTGAAACTCTGAAGGCCAGAAGGGAATGGCAGGATATATTTAAAGTATTGAATGGGAAAAATCTACAAACAAGATTACTGTACCCAACAAGGATCTCATTCAGAAATGATGGAGAAATAAAAAACTTTTCAGACAAGCAAAAGTTAAGAGAATTCAGCACCACCAAACCAGCTTTACAACAAATGTTACAGGGACTTATATAGTCAAGAAATAAAAGGGAAGAAAAAAGATCTACAAAATTGACCCCAAAGAATTAAGAAAATGGCAATAGGAACATATATGCCAATAATCACTTTAAATGTAAATGGATTAAATGCTCCAACCAAAAGACACAGACTGGCTGAATATATACAAAAACAAGACCCATATATATGCTGTCTACAAGAAACCCAGTTCAGACCTCAAGACACATAAAGACCGAAAGTGAGAGGATAGAAAAATATATTCCATGCAAATGGGAAGCAAAAGAAAGCTGAAGTAGCAATCCTCATATCACACAAAACAGACCTTAAGATAAAGGAGATTACCAGAGATAAGGAAGGACACTACATAATGATCAAGGGATCAATCCAAAAGGAAGACATAACAATTGTAAATACCTATGTACCCAACATAGGAGCACCTCAATATATAAGACAAACATTAACAGACATAAAAGGAGAAATTGACAGTAACACAGTAACAGTAGGAAATTTTAACACCCCTCTCACACATGGATAGATCATCAAAACAGAAAATTCATAAGGAAACACAAGTCTTAAATGATACATTAGATGAGATGGATCTCATTGATATCTTCAGGACATTCCATCCAAATGCAGACGAATACATCTTCTCAAATGGACATGGACCATTCTCCAGGAGAGACCACATTTTGGGTCACAAATCAAGCCTCAGTAAATTTAAGAAAACTGAAATCGTATCAAGCATCTTCTTGGACCACAATGCTATGAGACTAGATATCAATTGCAAGAAAAAAAGTGTAAGAAACACAAACACATGGGGATTAAAGAACATGTTTCTAAATAACCAACAGGTTACTGAAGAAATCAAAAGGGAAATCATAAAATTTCTAGAAGCAAATGACAATGAAAACACAACAACTCAAAATGGATGGGATGCAGCAAAAGCAGTCCTAAGAGGGAAGTTTATAGCAATACAATCCTATCTCAAGAAACAAGGAAAACATCGAATAGAAAACCTAACTTTACACCTAAAACAACTGGGAAAAGAACAAAAAAACCCCAAAATTGGTAGAAGGAAAGAAATCATAAAGATCCGAGCAGAAATAAATGAAAAAGAAATGAAAGAAACAATAGTGAAGATTAATAAAACTAAAAGCTGGTTCCTTGAGAAGATAAACAAAATTGACAACCTTTAGCCAGACTCATCAAGAAAAAAAAGAGAGAAGAATCAAATCAACAAAATTAGAAATGAAAATGGAGAGGTTACAACAGACAATGCAGAAATACAAAGGATTATAAGGGAATATTATGAACAATTAAATGGAAATAACCTGGAAGAAATGGACAGATTCTTAGAAAAGTTCAGTCTTCCCAGACTGAGCCAGGAAGAAATAGAAATTATAAACAACCCAATTACAAGCACTGAAATTGAAGCTGTGATAAAAAATCTCCCAAAACCCAAAAGTCCAGGACCAGATGGCTTCACAGGAGAATACTATCGAACATTTAGAGAAGAACTAATGGCTATCCTTCTAAAACTCTTTGAAAAAAATTGAAGAGGAAGGAACACTTCCAAATTCATTCTATGAGGCCACCATCACCCTGATACCAAAACCAGACAAAGACAACACAAAAAGGAAAACTACAGGCCAATATCACTGATGAACATAGATGCAAAAACCCTCAACAAAATTCTAGCAAACAGAATTCAGCAACACATCAAAAAGCTCATACACCATACACATACATCAAGTTGGGTTTATTCCAGGAATGCAAGGATTCAATATACGTGAATCAATCAATGTGATACACCATATTAACAAACTGAAAGATAAAAACCATACGATCATTTCAATATATGCAGAAAAAGACTTTGACAAAATTTAGCACCCATTTATGATTAAAACTCTTTAAAAAATGGGTATAGAATGAATGTACCTCAACATAGTAAAGGCCATATATGATAAGCCTACAGCAAACATTATTCTCAATGGTGAAAAACTGAAAGCATTCCCCCTAAGATCAGGAACAAAACAAAGGTGTCCTCTTTTCCCACTATTATTCAACATAGTTCTAGAAGTCCTAGCTACTGCAATCAAAGAAAAAGAAATAAAAGGAATCCAGATTGGAAAAGAAGAAGTAAAGCTCTCACTATTTGCTGATGACATGATACTGTACATAGGAAACCCTAAAGATAGTATCAGAAAATTACTCAAGCTAATCAGTGAATTTAGCAAAGTTGCAGGATACAAAATCAATACACAGAAGTCAATTGAATTACTATATGCTAACAATGAAAAATCAGAAAAAGAAATTAAGGACTCAATCCCATTCACCATTGCAACAAAAAGACTTAAATATCTCGGAATAAACTTACCTAAGGAGACAAAAGAATTGTACACAGAAAATTATAAGACACTGATGAAAGCAATCAAAGACGACATAAACAGATGGAGAGATATTCCATGTTACTGGGTAGGAAGAATCAATATTGTGAAAATGGCTATACTACCAAAAACGATCTACAGATTTAATGCAATCCCTATCAAATTACCAATGGCATTTTTTCACAGAACTAGAACAAAAAATTTCACAATTCATGTAGAAACACAAAAGACCCCAAATAGCCAAAGCAGTCTTGAGAAAGAAGAATGGAGCTGGAGGAATTAACCTTCTTAACTTCAGATAATACTACAAAGCTACAGTCATCTAAACAGTATGATACTGGCACAAAAACAGAAATATAGACCAATAAAACAAGATAGAAAGCCCAGAGATAAACCCATGCACCTACAGGTACCTTATTTTTGACAAAGGAGGCAAGAACATACAATGGGGCAAAGACAGCCTCTTGAATAAATAGTGCTGGGAAAACTGGACAGCTATATGTAAAAGAATGAAATTAGAATAATTCCTAATACCATACACAAAGATAAACTCAAAATGGATTAAAGACCTAAATGTAAGACCAGAAACTATAAAACTGTTAGAGGAAAACATATGCAGAACACTCAACAAAATAAATCAAATAAGATCCTCTATGACCCACCTCCTAGATTAATGGAAATAAAAACAAAAGTAAACAAGTGGGACCTGATTAAACTTAAAAGCTTTTGCACAGCAAAGGAAACTATAAACAAGGTGAAAAGACAATGCTCAGAATGGGAGAAAAGAATAGCCAATGAAACAACTGACAAGGGATTAATTTCCAAAATATGAAAGCAGCTCATATAACTCAATACCAGAAAAACAAACAACCCAATCAAAAAGTGGGAAGAAAACCTAAGAAGACATTTCTGCAAAGAAGACATACAGATGGCTAACAAGCACATGAAAAGATGCTCAACATCCCTCATTATTAGAGAAATGCAAATCAAAACTACAATGAGATATCACCTCATACCGGTCAGAATGGCCCTCATCAAAAATTCTACAAACAATAGATGCTGGAGAGGATGTGAAGAAAAGGGAATGCTTTTGCACTATTGGTGGGAATGTAAATTGATACAGTCACTATGGAAGACGGTATAAAGATTCCTTAAAAAACTAGGAATAAAACCACCATATGACCCAGGAATCCCAGTCCTAGGCATAAACCCTGAGGAAACCAAAATTGAAAGAGACTCATATATCCCAATGTTCATTGCAGCACTATTTGCAATAGCTAGAACACGGAAGCAACCTAGATGTCCATTGACAGATGAATGAATAAAGAAATTGTGGTACATATACACAATGGAATATTACTCAGCCATAAAACGGAACACATCTGAGTCAGTTCTAATGAGCTGGATGAACCTAGAACCAATTATACAGAGTAAAGTGAGTCAGAAAGAGAAAGATAAATACCATATTCTAATGCATATATAAGGAATCTTAAAAAATGGTGCTGAAGAATTTATTTACAGGGCAGCAATGGAGAAACAGACAGGGAATAGACTTATGGACATGGGGAGATGGGAGGAGAGGGTGAGATATATGGAAAGAGTAACATGGAAACTTACATTACCATATGTAAAATAGATAGCCAATGGGAATTTCCTGTATGTCTCAGGAAACTCAAACAGGGGCCTCTGTATCAACCTAGAGGGGTGGGAATTGGGTGGGAGATGGGAGAGAGTTTCAAAAGGGAGGGAATATATGTATTCCTATGGCTGATTCATGTCGAGGTTTGACAGAAAATAGCAAAACTCTGTAAAGCAATTATCCTTCAATAAAAAATAAATTAATTAATAAAAAGAAAGAATAGGAGGAAATGAATTCAGGATATTTAGGGTCCTGACATGCTGAAAGGCAGACTTCCCTGGTGGCTAAGTGGTAAAGAATCTGCCTGCAATACAGGAGACTTGGGTTTGATCCCTGGGTCAGGAAGATCCCCTGGAAGAGGGCATAGCAACCCACTCTAGCATTCTTGCCTAGAGAATCTCACGGTCAGAGGATCCTGGCAGGCTGCAGTCCACAGGGTCGCAAAGTGTCAGACATGAGTGAAACGACTAAGCAGCAGCCGCAGCATGTTGGAAGGCAGCAGTGTGGTTATTGAAAACCTGAAAGTCGGCTGTGTGATTAGACCCCAGCCCTACCCTTTATTCCCCTGTCTCCTGACAAACTGTCTTGCCTCTCTGTGCCTCAGCTTTCTTACCCTTAAAATGTTAGTGGCGGAGTTCCCTGGTGGTCCAGTGGTTAAGAATCCACCTTCCAGGGCAGGGGACACAGTTTGAACCCTACTGGAGGAACTAAGATCCCACATGCTGCAGGACAGCTGAGCCCACGGGCTGCAACTAGAAAGAAGCCCCCGCACCACACGAGATCCCGCATGCCACAACTGAGACCCCAGTCAGCCAAATAAATACGTGCTTTAAAAATAAGTAAATAAAATGGTACTGTAAAAATAAATAAATAAAATGGTGACAGTAACAGCTACCCACAGAATACAGTAATGATGAAGATTGAGATAATACATGTAATCCTCTTAGAAAAATGCTCAGCCCATATTAATCACAGTTAATTATTATTATATCACAGAACTTGGTAATTTTCAGAAAGCAGAGAGTCAGAGAGAGGGAAGAGACAAAGATGACTTCTAGGCTTCAAGCCTGGACAATCGTAGCCCCATTCATTATCAAGGAGAATACAGAAGATAAGATTATAAAAAGTGTCCCCAATTATGGATTCATTTTGAACATTTTACGATGAAGCATCTTTGGATAGATGAGTAGAGCTTTCCCCTGGGCGTCAAGCGCTCTTGGGAGAGCAGTCAGGGCCAGACCCAGATGCAGACATCTTTAGTGAGTGCTTGAAGCCAGGGATGTGAGTGGGATCTCGTTTGTGAGGCACGCAGGAGACAAGGAAAGGGGCTGGGCAGAGAGCGAAGGGCTGTGATGAGGGCCCAGGGGAGAACAGACGAGGGGATCGTGATGCAGCACAGCACCGGGGCCTTGGAGAGCCTGTGATCGGGAACACAGATAAATGGTTAACCTCCATCCAAAGAACAACACACCCCCCCGAGAAAGAAAACCCTGAGGATCTGTGTGGGAGCTGAAAAGTGCAGTGTGTAGACTGTCGCTGGTAAAGCTGAAGAGAGTTTCCATCTGGTGCTTCAGTTTTGTCTATAAAGTAAGAGCAAGGCCACCTGCGGCCACATACAGGAAGTCAGTGCAGAAGTGGAGTTTAGGGTCAGCTAATGATGGGAGGGTGTGTCCCTTCTCAAAGGGGAAAAACAAGTCTCATCAAGGACTCAGCAGATATGCAATGAAAAGTATGAACTATACTATTGCAAGAAAAAATTTTTTGGCCAGAGATTTTTCTCAGCAATTTTTCCAGTGTTCTGAATGTAGAAACAAGAGCTAGGATTGAGAATTTGAGGTAAGATGTGGCATACAAAATTTATTACATGGCTACTTTTACCATAAAACAAAGTACAAAATAACTAAATTGAGTCCTTTTCGAGATTTACCTGGGACTGGAGTGTTGGCTTAGGATACAAAATACCTGTATCCAGCTTCACATCACTATTGTCTATTGAAACGATTTTAATCCTTTAATAAAATCACTCATAACATACAATGGAAAGTATTTCCTAGAATTTTTTAAAACTAATGAGGAGGAAGCTTGAATATGCTGATTAACATGTAAGCAAGTTATTGGAAAAGGAACGATTATTGTTTTAATATCCTCTCAGTTACTCTAAAAGAATCCAAAACTGATTGTATAACATGCTATATAAAGTAAGGCTTAGACATAGAACCATCAGTCTCATACCTGGGTTTTCATACTTACTATAAATGTCTGGAGGATTTCTTATCCTCCAGCTGAATGGCTTAAAACTCCCATAAAGCTCACTACACAGCATAAAAAACACATCTTAGATATAATTATTTCAAGTCGTTTATATAGATAAATGCATTTTTGTTCACTTTCAGCATTCAGTAGTTTGTTGTAAATTGGAGTATTATAACTAGGAAATCATTTCAATGATCATATTAAAGACAATTTATTAAATACTTTAAACATCATTCACAAAACAACATTAGGGCATAAGAGTGACAGTAGAGCTCTCTAATCAAAGAATCATTACTTCACCTCTTTGCAAGGATTTGGTTGTCTATACAAAAAAAGTTTAAAAAATGGGTATACAAAAAATTATGTTAAAGAAATGGGTCACTTCAACAATTTGTTGAAGTACATTGAATCAAACTGAGGCCAAAAATAAAAAAATGAGACTGAAGATTAGTCATAGCAAGTGGATAAATGCAAGTAAGAGGTGCATTTTATTAGCAAACTTATAAGGCAACTTCCGCAAAATAAACTCTCAACAATGAACATGGAGAAGGCAATGGCAACCCACTCCAGTTCTCTTGCCTGGAAAGTCCCATGAACGGAGGGGCCTGGTAGGTTGAGGTCCGTGGGGTCGTTGGGAGTCCAGCGCGACAGCGGCTTCACTCCCACTTTTCACTTTCATGCATTGGAGAAGGAAATGGCAACCCACTCCAGTGTTCTTGCCTGGAGAATCCCAGGGATGGGGGAGCCTGGTGGGCTGCCGTCTATGGGGTTGCTCAGAGTCAGACACGACTGAAGTGACTTAGCAGCAGCAGCAGCAACAGTGAATATTATGAAGAGCAGCCCCTGGGCACCAGTTTCAGACCCACATCTATCAGGTCTGGAAGCTGCAGAGGGCTCTTCACCAGGGAGAACCCCAAAACTGGAGCACCCCTTTAGGTCCCTTCTCTTCATTTCCTCCCTTCTTTGACTCTTTATCCGACAATAAGTCAGGTCAAATGAAAAACAGTGAAGGTTCACGTGGGTGAGTTCATAATAAGACAGCAGAGGTGTTCTGTGTCTAGAAGAAGAAACAGAGGTCCTGAGAGCTAGACTGAGAAGATAATAAATTAGCTAAGAGTGGCGGGGGAAGACCCTTTCTCCTCAGCAACATGGTGTTTGCCTGTGTGGCGTGTGATGACTTCTGGAAGGCTTCCGGCTGGGACCATCTGCATTAGATGTGGGTATAAACAATTTTCAGAATCATGTTCTAAGTGGATATCATATCACAAAATGCCAGTGGCTCTTTAATAACTCATCACATATGCATCACCCCTACTCATTATAGAGAGAGGAACTCCCTCTGATTTGACTACAGTGGCATATGAAACGTCTTTTTTATTCAATGAGAACCCATTTTTCTTTACTAGATTTTCTTACTAAAGGGAAATCAACACTTGTTTTTCTGAAACCTATACAACTGATCCTTTGTCAGTTCTTTACTGCTATTATTTGAATTTACAAGAGTTGCAATGCGAAGACAATTTAGGTTACAATGATATTTGGAGACGAGAGTGCTGACAATTCTTGGATATGTTTGAAAACCGGCAAATGTGTGGCTCTCAGCTACTTTCGCTACCTTATTTGATGCCTGCTCAACTAAACTGGGTGCTCCCGTTCTATTATTCCCAACTTCTATTATACAAACCATTAAATAAATTATTTAGCCGCTATTGTTCTAAGTTCTTGGATTTTTTTTTTTAACATCACAATTCTCTAGTTTCCAGTATGTTATTTCCTGTTATGAAAGGATTCAAAGTAGTTTGTTTTTTATTGTTGTTTTTCAAAGACAGGGAGGCGGGCCAGTGGTACGCGGGGATGTTTCGCAACGCTGCTTCCTTCCTACACACACACACACACACACACACACTCACAGGCGCTAGGTAAAGAGTTGCCAAATCATCTGAAGTCTTCAAATCACCCTTTCTGGCTCTTCTTTCCTCCTTGGGAAGCACGTCCTGCCCTTGAATTGCACTGCGTCCTGAGTTCTCCCCCTTTCCTTACAGAGAGCCCGGCCCGGGTCACAGTTCCCCAGCTCTGGGGTGACAGTGGGCGCTGTCCATCAAAGCAAGGGGAAGAGGCGGGCTGGCCCCTCCGCTGGCAGCCTCGGTCTTTCCGGGGCACCAGGCTTTCTCCTTCCTGCAAGTTACATCCTGTCTGTTGCCAGACTGGCCCAACAACAAGGCCGTATCTGTTCAAGGCAAACTTGCCCCAATACGTGTTGGAGCAGAGGGGTGTGGGGGAGGGGAGAGATACAATAGGAAAGCGAATCTTCAAAGAGTTAAAATCCAGCCTCTCAAAATTTCATAATACTCAGTCAAGTAAATCCTTTTTACTTTTTTTTACTGATATTTTGTTCTAGAAGATAGCAATATTAGCATATTCTAGAAAAGAAAAACTTGACTTTAATAAAAACATCATTAAATCAGAGATGCATGATTAAATGTTATTGATTGACAAAAACATTATTTTGGAGTTACCTCATATACTTAGGTTTAATGAAGGCTTAAGTATATAGAATTATTTCATACACACATTAAGAAAATATGAAATAGGTGACTAGGTGGAGTTGAAAAAGATGCTCTCAAATATTTTATATTGTCCATGCCTTATATACATTGGGTTTTATGTGTTAAGAGTGTTTGTTGCCCTATTCAGGATACAGTGGCTTTTTTAATAGAAATACAGTTGATTTACATTGCTGTATTAGTTTCAGGTATACAGCAAAGTGATTCAGTTGTGAATATGCATATATATTCTTTTTCAGCTTTTTTTCCTTTATAGGTTATTATAAACTATTGAGTATAGGTCCCCGTGCTATACAACAGGACCTTGTATAATACAGTGACTTTTACTAGGACTTGTGAAATGATTTTTTTTCTAGCTTGTGGAATAATTTATTGTGGAACAGCTGAAAAGTTTCTCTAGTTTACTAATACTTCAAAGTATAATTTATTTTCTCGGGAAAAGTACTGGAAAGATTGGCCCCAAATTTAAAATGCCACTCTGGTAGTTTAGTATTCAAAAATGAGTAACTACATGGAGTTACCAGTGATGTTTTAAAATTTGTATTCTGGCTATACGTACAGGGTTGGGTTTTCTGGGGGGGGGGGGGTTTGGGGGGGGTTTGTTTGTTTTTTGGGGAAGACCATGGTAAGATACCAAAGTGATCTAAGAGTCTTCATTCCAAAATGTTTCCCCAAATAATTTCTGAACCATATGGCAGAAATTTGATATAGATGACTAAATTTGCTGTCATGTTTCATTATAGTTCACAGTGAAACCAATGAGAGAACTAGGCTTTAGATACTAATTAATACATTAGAAATATGAACTCACATAGACATTTAGAGATACCATCTTTAAGTACTCTTATTCTTAAAAAAATAAAATAAAAAACAAAGATCATAGATGAAGGGAAGAAACAGATTGAGTGAAACTAGATGCTGGCCAGACACTGGGCTAGACACTTCACATACTGTCATTCAACAGTATGATTAGATACGAAATTTTTAAACTGTGGAAATTTTCTTTTTCTAAACCTGATTGCTCTTTTTATTTTATTTTATTGAACTAATAGTCTATTTACAATGTTGTGTTAATTTCTGCTGTCAGTCAGTGAAGTTGCTCAGTCATGTCCAACTCTTTGTGATCCCATAACTGTAGCCTACCAGGCTCCTCCATCCATGGAATTTTCCAGGCAAGAGTACTAGAGTGGATTGCCATTTCCTTCTCCAGGGGATCTTCCCGACCCAGGGATCGAACCCAGGTATCCCGCATTGCAGGCAGACGCTTTACCGTCTAGCTACCAGGGAAGCCCAATTTCTGCTATACAGTGAAGCGATTCCATTACACACACACACACACACACACATACATATATACACATTCCTTTTCATATTCTTTTTTATGGTTTTTCACAGGATGTTGAATATAGTTCTCTATGTTCTACAGTAGGGCCTTGTTGTTTATCCATCCTATGTATAATAGTTTGCATCTGTTAATCCCAAATGATCAATCCATCTCTCCCCCATCCCCCTTGCTCTGGGCAACCACAAGTCTCTTCTCTATGTCTATGAGCCTGTTTCTGTTTGTAGATAAGTTCACTTGTGTCATAGTTTAGATTCCCCATGTAGGCAATATTATATGATATTTATTTTTCTCTGTCTGACTTACTTTACTTAGTATGACAATCTCTAGGCCCCCATGGTGCTGCAAATGGCATTATTTTATTCTTTTCTATGGCTGAATGATATTCCATTGTATATAAATACAAGGGAACAGTATATATTCCATATATTTGTATGTGTGTATATATACATGTATATATATATATACACACCACATCCTCTTTATCCATTCCTCTGTCAGTGAACATTTGGGTTGCCTCCATGTCTTGGCTATTGCAAATAGTGCTGCAATGAACAATGAGGAGCATGCCTCCTTTTGAACTACAGTTTTGTCCAGCTATATGCCCTGGAGTGGGACGGTGGATCCTGTGTGAGCCAGCGTTAACTCTTGACCCACATGTCATAATGCAGAGATTATTTGCTCTGCCCTATGCTCCTCTTGCACAAGATCTTCTCTTGTTCAAGTCCTATTTCTTGAACCATCCTCTGCCTCAGGCTTGATGCGGGGCAGTCTCTGAAGGTCTAGGCTAGTACTTCAACTACCTTTCAAAATATTCCCAGTACAGGCCACACCTTCAGTTCCCAGGTACCCAATGACTCATGCCCCTCTCCCAGCCTACTGAGTAGGCTATCAAAGCCTCCTTTATCTCTCTGGGTGGATACAGAGTCATTAAGCTTAAACATGCCCTTTGCCAATAGATTTGAGGGTTGGGTTTAGTTATTAACTCGGGGAGCCTCCACCCAGCTAACTATTCTAGGAAATAATTGGGTGAGTCAGGTGTTTTTATATTCATATTTCATATTTCAGTAAACCAGTAATCCCAGAGTACTGTGACTGAAGGCTGAATGTCCTGGAAAGCTTGCCATCATGTCTCTATCATGACACAAACTCTGAGGATAACAGGAGAAAAGTGCATTGTCAACAGAACTATGTTTTATGGTTTTTTAAACAGCATTGCCTTATTTGTTATAAAGGGTCAATAAGTATTTGTCCATGTCACCTTTGATGAGGCTGTGAGCTGTTCCCATAAAGCACAGTGCAGCTTTGGGAGTAGAGGGAGTGGGGGACGGGGAGTGAGCGTCTGTGTTTAAGTGGGACCGCAACCCGAGAAGTGCCCCCTCTGCCTGGAAGACAAACAGCCCAGGGAGCATCTGCCCTCTTTCCACTCAGAGAAAATCCTAGCCTCCTTGGTGTGTTTTCCTTGTGGAAGCCTGTGGCGTGACTATGCAGGCAAGACGGCTCTGGGACACGCCTTCTTCCAGCCGGGCACACACCCAACTCACAGCAGGCGGTGGACGCCAGGAGGAGGAAGACAACAGCAAGGCAGCACCTCTCCTTGGTCATCAAGGCAAACACGATCACTACTCACCTGCTGGGGACCTGAGGATGCTCGTAATGCATAGAACACCACGAATGGACCTCCCTTCTGAAATGAAAGGACATGAGGGAAGTTTAATCCTCTGTGGGAAAAACAATCTCCTGAAATCAAGTAAGTTAATTCTGTGTTCAGTACTTTGTTGTGCAGTAGGTACTGAGCTAAACACCTTACATGCATTTGCAATGAACAAAGCTCACAATTCCAAAAAGTTGCTGTCCTTTCACCATTTTACAGAGAACATTTGGGGCAGTAACTTGCCCAGAGTTCCACAGCTGAGCCAAAATTTAAAGCAAAGTTTTGTCTGTTTTTAAGAGCCAGAACTATTGACAAGTATATTATATTGCCTATTCAGTTCAGTTCAGTTCAGTCACTCAGTCGTGTCCGACTCTTTGTGACCCCATGAATCACAGCACACCAGGCCTCCCTGTCCATCACCAACTCCCAGAGATTACTCAAACTCATGTCCATCAAGTTGGTGATGCCATCCAGCCATCTCATCCTCTGTCGTCCCCTTCTCCTCCTGCCCCCGATCCCTCCCAGCATCAGGGTCTTTTCCAATGAATCAACTCTTCGCATGAGGTGGCCAAAGTATTGGAGTTTCAGCTTCAGTATCAGTTCTTCCAATGAACACCCAGGACTGATCTCCTTTAGGATGGACTGGTTGGATCTCCTTGCAGTCCAAGGGACTCTCAAGAGTCTTCTCCAACACCACAGTTCAAAAGCATCAATTCTTTGACACTCAGCTTTCTTCACAGTCCAACTTTCACATCCATACATGACCACTGGAAAAACCATAGCCTTGACCAGATGGACCTTTGTTGGCAAAGTAATGTCTCTGCTTTTTAATATGCTATCTAGGTTGGTCATAACTTTCCTTCCAAGGTGTAAACATCTTTTTAATTTCATGGCTGCAGTCACCATCTGCAGTGATTTTGGAACCCAAAAAAATATAGTCAGTCACTGTTTCCACTGTTTCTCCATCTATTTCCCATGAAGTGATGGGACCAGATGCCATGATCTTAGTTTTCTGAATGTTGAGCTTTCAAGCCAACTTTTTCACTCTCCTCTTTCTCTTTCATCAAGAGGCTCTTTAGTTCCTCTTCACTTTCTGACATAAGGGTGGTGTCATCTGCGTATCTGAGATTATTGATATTTCTCCCGGCAATCTTGATTCCAGCTTGTGCTTCTTCCAGCCCAGTGTTTCTCATGGTGTACGCTGCATATAAGTAAAATAAGCAGGGTGACAATATACAGCCTTGACGTACTCCTTTCCCGATTTGGAACCAGTCTGTTGTTCCATGTCCAGTTCTAACTGTTGCTTCCTGACCTGCATACAGGTTTCTCAAGAGTCAAGTCAGGTGGTCTGGTATTCCTATCTCTTTCAGGATTTTCCACAGTTTATTGTGATCCACACAGTCAAAGGCTTTGGCATAGTCAATAAAGCAGAAATAGATGTTTTTCTGGAACTCTCTTGCTTTTTTGATGATCCAGTGGATGTTGGCAATTTGATCTCTGCCTTTTGTTCCTCTGCCTTTTCTAAAACCAGCTTGAACATCTGGAAGTTCATGGTTCATGTATTGCTGAAGCCTGGCTTGGAGAATTTTGAGCGTTACTTTACTAGTGTGTGAGATGAGTGCAATTGTGCGGTAGTTTGAGCGTTCTTTGGGATTGCCTTTCTTTGGGATTGGAATGAAAACTGACCTTTTCCAGTCCTGTGGCCACAGCTGAGTTTTCCAAATTTGCTGGCATATTGAGTGCAGCACTTTCACAGCATAATCTTTCAGGATTTGAAATAACTCAACTGGAATTCCATCACCTCCACTAGCTTTGTTCGTAGTGATGCTTTCTAAGGCCCACTTGACTTGCCTATTAGTAACTATCTAAATAAAACTAATGTGACTAGCATGCAGCGTGCATATCTAAGCTTAAAATTACTCAGTATTTTATATAAATATATAAAATATGGGCTTCCCTGATGGCTCAGATGGTAAAGAATCCACTTGCCATGCAGGAGACATAAGTTTGATCCCTGCATCAGGACGATCCCCTAGAAAAGGAAGTGGCAACCCACTGCAGTATTCTTGCCTGGAGAATTCCAAGGATAGAGGAGCCTAGTGGGCTATAGTCCATGGGGTCGCAAAGAGCTGGACATGAGTGAGTGACTAACACTTTCACTTTCACATATATATAATAGCATATTTTGATATAAAAATTTTATAATTAAAAAAAAACAAAAAATAAAACTTTCAAAGTAGATATTCTACCACAATAAGAAATAACTCTCAAAACATGGGTAAAATTCATAATACAGGCAACATCAAAATTCAGTTCAAACAAAAGGTAAGAGAATTCAGCATCACCAAAACAGCTTTGCAACATATTCTAAAGGAACTTCTGTAGATAAAAAAGAAAAAGACACACCTAGAAAGAAGAAAATTACAAAATTAAAAACTCACCAGTAAAGGAAACATACAATAAAGGTAGGAAATCTTTCACACACATAGATAGGAGGGATATTAAAAGACATAAGTAGTAAAATCATCTGTACAAATGCATGGCTTTAGAAATGAATTTGAAATTGAGATCAGTAATTTAAAACAATCCCAGGTGACTCAGTGGTAAAGAATCTGCCTACGAATGCAGGAGACATGGGTTCAATCCCTAGGTCAGGAAAATTCCTTGGAGGAGGAAATGGCAACTGCATCAGTATTCTTGTCTGGGAAATCCCATGGACAGAGGAGCCTGGTGGGCTACAGTCCATGGGTTGCAAAGAGTCAGACACGACTCAGCACACACGTGTGCACATACAGACCACTACACAAAAACCTCATAGTAGCCAAAATGCAAACCACTGAGAATCACAAAGGGAAAAAAATGGATTAAGATTTGACAAAAATGGATGTGAAGGCTCAGGCAATTTTATACTTCTCTCCGTATTTTTATATAAGTGTGAAATATTTTACATGGAAATACATTTATAAGAAAGCAAATCCCTCACTACCTATCTGGTGGAAATTCTGGCCCTTACTTTTACCGATGGTGCCCTGAGTAACCATGGGGGTAACATGGGATGTACTGTCCACCTCATCACTACGGGCTTTTGCCGTCTTCATATGTGACCTCTGAGGCTACCAGAGAACTGACATCTGACCAGCAGACAGGGAGAGAGAGAAAAATCACACATGGGAAACTTCTGCTGTGGGCTAGGTCATGAAATGGTACCCATCACTTTCACTAACATCCTGCTGATAGAACTTCGTCACATGGTTGCTTCTACTATGGGAGGCTGGAAATGTAAAGTAACATGTACCAGGAGGAGAGAGAAATAGGATTAAATAGCGAAGCAACCTTCTCTGGTCTATCCTCCTGGGCGTGACATAGTCTTTCACTCTTCTTCCCTACTTACCCCTTCATAAGAAAACAGTTCAAAATCCCATTCAGTCACTGTATCCAACTCAGGATCAAGGATCTCCAAGAGAGGGTCTTTTTCCATCAGGTAAGGATGCTGTCTAAGAATCTGAACACCTATAAATGATAAATTATCTTCCTATTTTCAGTTAGAAAATTCACTGGGAGATGCCTTGAAGGGGCATCAACTGAAAGTTGCAGATATTCAGAGTAAACTAAAAATAACAAAAAGAAATAGAAGAAGGAAAATAAGATGGGCTAATCAGAGGCCTTGTTATTATCAGTGAAATAGAGACAGTTTTAGACAAATGACTCAAGAGACCTTGAACATATCAGCTGTGGAATGTCAAAGCACTTTTATTTGCTTGTGGACAGAAAGAAGGAGATGGGTTAAATAACAGTATCTTCATCAAATTTGAAAATCCTCAGTTTAAAATATTATGCTCTCTGTCTACCTGTAAGAAAGGCAGATTGTTCATTTGTTTACAAAGGATTCATTAGCTGATTTCAAGCAGGACTGGTTTTATTGCCCTGATATTGTGCCGTGTCTGTGTGGTGTGCTAAATTGCTCAGTCGTGTCCAACTCTTTGTGACCCAATGGACTGTAGCCCACCAGGCCCCTTTGTCCCTGGGATTCTCCAGACAAGAACACTGGAATGGATTGCCATGCCCTCCTCCAGGGGATCTTCCTGACCTAGGGATCAAACCCTTATGACTTACATCTCTTACATTGGCAGGTGGGCTCTTTACCACTAAGTATTAATTCCTTAAGGATTAAAAAATAGGTGAGTTCTATTTCAATTTTTTTCAGAGGCCCAGAATTTTAAAGTAAATATCATCTTAACATGCATTCTTAATGAGATATTTCATGAAATTAAACAAAGTATGTGACAGCATAACTATAAAAGAGAATGTTCACTGAAGCCCACTCTGTGCAAGGCACTGTGTCATAGAAGGAAGAATAGGACATGGTTTCTACTTTAAAGGAATCTTTAAGTCATGTAAAACTCAAAGGAAGATTAACATCTTCCTGTTCCAGGACACTACATATGAAGTATTACCTAGGAAACTGGAAGTTCCCTTATTTTAGTAAGAGACTAGAAAACCCTAAGTCCTTGTCTTACTCTGTTTGGATTATTATAACAAAATACCATAAAACTAGGTAACTTGTAAACAACATAAAATTATTTCTCATAGTTATCGAAGCTAGAAGTCCAAGATTAAGACACTACCAGCTTCAGGGTCTGGTAAGGGCCCTCTTCCTGGTTCAGATGTCATCCTTTCACTCTGCCCTTGCATAGTGGGGAGGAAAAGGGTGCCTTCTTGGGCTGCTTTTATAAGGGCCTTGAGAGAGCATTATGAAGAACTGTATGCCAATAAATTTGACAACTTAACAAAATTAACAAATTTTTCTTGAAAAACACAAATTATCAAAGCTTATTGAAGAAAAGATAATACCCATAACCACCTTAAGTCTATAAAAAAATTAAAAACATAAATTTGTAGTTAAAACTGTTTTCTCACAAAGAAAACCTCAGGCCCAGATGGCTTCACTGAGGAATTCTATCTAACATTTAAGGAAGAAATAAAGGTATCAATTCTACACAAAATCTTCCAAAAAATTGATGAGGAAGGTTAGTATTACCCTTATGCTAAAATAAGACAAGCACTTTTCTGGTGGCTCAGACGGTAAAAGAATCTGCCTGCAATCCCTGGGTTGGGAAGATCCCCCTGGAGAAGGGAACGGCAACCTACCCTGGTATTTTTGACTGGAAAATTCCGTGGACAGAGGAGCTTAGCAGACTATAGTTCAAAGTGCTGCAAAGAATTGGATATGACTGAAGTGACTTAGCATGCATGCAAAATAAGATAAAGATATTACAATAAAAAAGTCTATAGTCCAATATCCCTCATTGACATAGATCCAAAAAATGTGAACAAAATTTCAGCAAATTGAGTCTGACACTATATTTTAAAAAGACAATCCATCATGACCAACTGGGGTTTATCCAGGAATGGAAGATTTGTTCAATATTTGAAATTGCTCAATGTAATTCACCATATTAACAAGCTAATAATGAAAAACTATATATTCATCTCAATAGATTCAGAAAAGGCAGTTGACAAAATTCAATGTTCAATCCTGATAAAAATTCTCAGCAAACCAAGAATAGAACTTCCTCAACCTGAGAAATGACATCTACCAAAAAAAGTAAACAAACAAAAGCCAAAACCAAACAAATAACTTCAGTTAACACTGAAATTAAAAGACTCTTGCTCCCTGGAAGAAAAGCTATGACCAATGTAGACAGCATATTAAAAAGCAGAGACATTACTTTGCCAACAAAGGTCTGTCTAGTCAAAACTATGGCTTTTCCAGTAGTCAAGTATGGATATTAGAGTTGGACTATAAAGAAAGCTGAGTGCCAAAGACTTGATACTTTTGAACTGTGTTATTGGAGAAGACTCTTGAGAGTCCCTTAAACTGCAAGGAGATCCAACCAGTCCATCCTAAAGGAAATCAGTCCTGAATATTCATTGAAAGGACTGATATTGAAGCTGAAACTCCAATACTTTTGCCACCTGATGCAAAGAACTGACTCATTGGAAAAGACCTGGATGCTGAGAAAGATTGAAGACAGGAGGAGAAGGGGACGACAGAGGACGAGATGGTTGTATGGCATCCCTGATGAGATGGACATGAGTTTGAGCAAGCTCCGGGAGTTGGTGATGGACAGGGAGGCCTGGTGTGCTACAGTCCATGGAATTGCAGAGTCGGACATGACTGAGCGACTGAACTGAACTGAACATAAATCCTCATATGAAAGACGGAATATTTTTTTCTAAGATTAAGAATAAGACAAGGATGGTGATCCCACTATTTTTCTTCAACAATGTATAGGAGGTTCTAGTCAGTGCAATAACACAAGAAAAATAAATGAGAGGCCTCCTGATTAAAAAGTAGTAAAACTATCTTCATTCACAGATGATGTTATCATCTACATAGAGGACCCAATGAAATCTACACAAATAGCTATTAGAACCTTTAAGTGAGTGTGGCAAAATTGCAGGATATAACAGTTTACAAAAATCAGTTGTATCTCTATATACAAATAGCAATTGGAAATTTAAATAAAAACAATAAAATTTACAATAGTATCAAAATATGAAATTCTTAGGGATAAATTTGACAAATATATGTATGACCTGGACTCTGAAACTTGAAAATATTACTGAGGGAGTTCAAAGAAGACCCAAAAAACTGAGAAGGCATGATAATCATTGATATTATTAAGATGTCAATTTTTCATAAATTGATCTAATGATTGAAAATACCACCAAATCAAAACTCTACCAAGTCTTAATATAGAAACTGACAAACTAATTAAATGCATATGAAAATGCAAAGGATCTATAGTAGCAGAAATAATTTTGAGAAAGAATATGGTTGAAAAACTTTTTACCTAGCTTCAAGACTTAGAAAAGTAAAAAATAAAGCTAATCAAAACATAGCCATATTAGCATAAATATATGCCAATAGGTCAATGGAATAGGATAGAAGTTCAGAAATAAACACTCATATATCATCACCTGATTTTTCAACAAAGGTGCAGAGGCAATTCAATGGACAAAGAATTGTCTTTTCAACAAATGGTGCTGGAAAAAATGGATTTCAATATGCAATAAGTAAAGAATTTCAATCCATATCTCACACCACATATAACAATAAACTCAAAGTAGATTTTAGATTTAAATGTTAAAACTTTCATAACAAAACATAGGAGAAAATCTTTGTGACCTTATATCAGTATGTCCAGAATATATAAAGAACTCTCAAAACTCAATAACAAGAAAACAACCCATAACAAAATGTGAAAAAAAGTTAAAGACTTCTTCAAAGTTACATGATGACAAAAAACTCATGACAAAAGCCTCTCTCCACACACTAGTTATTAGATAAATATAAATTAAAACCACAATAAAATATCATTATATACTTAGACTATTATAAGTATACTATTATACTTACACATTATATACTATTAAGATACTAACATTAAAAAATATTGACCATACCAAGTTCAAGAGGATTTAAAGTAACTTTCAAACACTAAACACAAACACTAAAGAAACTTTCAAACACTGCTTGTGGGAAAGCAAATTAATAAAATCACTGGGAAAACAATTTGATAGTTTCTTTAAAAATTAAACATACACCTGCCATATGATCCATTCATTCCACTCCTAGGTACTATCAAAGAGAAAGTATATATTCATATGAATACATGTAAAAATGTTCACTGCTGTTTAATTTGTAATAGTCCCAAACTGTAAACACCACTCCACCACTACTGCTATCCCCGGATCATACATTGATTCCCTAACCCCCAGTGAGACTGTATTTGAAGATAAGACTTACGAGGCATTTAAGGTTACATGAGGTTTAAAGAGTGGTACTCTAATTCAATAGGATTGGTATTCTTGTAAGAAGAAGAAGATATTGCTCTTTCCCTTTCTACCATGTGAGGACACAACAAGAAGGCAGCCTTCAGCAAGCCAGGAACACCAAACATGTCAGCACCTTGATCTTGGACTTTCCAGAATTATGGGAATTAAATTTCTGTTGTCTAAGACCCCCAATCTATGGTGTTCTGTTGTAGCCAGAGGTGACTAATCCAATGGAGTGCTACTTAACAATAAAAAGGAATAAATTATTGGGATGTACAACAACATAGATGAATCTCAAAATAATTGCACAGAGTCCAAGAAGTCAGACAAAAAATGTAAGCATTGTATGATTGAGTTCATTCATATAAAATTCTAGAAAATGAAATCTAACCTATAAGCGAAATAAATTGGTTTGGGGTTGCATAGGGTTTAGCATGGGTAGGGAAAGGGACGGGATATAGAGTTACAAGGAGGCTGAAGAAAACTTTTCATGGTCAGTCATTAAATATGCTCCTTATCTTGGTTATGGTGATGATGTTACAAACATCAATAGGTATTGTACATGTTAAATAAGTGCAATTTTTGTCAATTCTATCTCAATAAGCTATTTTTAAATCTAATAAAATTTCACTTTAAAACTTGTAAAATTTTCATCTACAGATTTCAATCTTGACAATATAGTATTTATATGATCAATTTAAACCACCAAAAAATTGTTGTTGTTCAGTCTCTAAGTTGTGTCCAACTCTTTTGCAACCCCATGAACTGCAGGATGCCAGGCTTCCCTGTCCTTCACTATCTCTCAAAGTTCACTCAAACTCATGTCCATTGAGTCAGTGATACCATCTCATCCTCTGGTGCCCCCTTCTCCTCCTGCCCTCAATTTTTCTCAGCATCAGGGTTTTTTTCCCCAATCAGTCGATTGGGAAAATCTTTGCATCAGGTGGCCAAAGCATTGGAGCTTTAGCATCAGTCCCTCCAGTGAATATTCAGGGTTGATTTCCTTTAGGATTGACTAGTTTTGACCTCCTTGCTGTCCAACGGACATCTCAAGTGTCTTCTCCAGCACCACAATTTGAGAGCATCATCTCTTCAGCACTCAGCCTTCCTTATGGTCCAACCTTTACATCTGGACATGACTACTGGAAAAACCATAGCTTTGACTGTATGGACCTTTGTCAGCAAAGTGATGTCTCTGCTTTTTAATATGCTGTCTGGGTTTGCCATAGCTTTTCTTCCAAAGATCATGCATCTTTTAATTTCGTGACTGCAGTCACCATCTACAATGATGTTGGAGCCCAAGAAAATAAAGCCTGTCACTGTTTCCATTGTTTCCCCATCTATTTGCCATTAAGTGATGGAACTGGATGTCATGATCTTAGTTTTTTGAATATTGAGTTTTAAGCCAGCTTTTTCACTCTCCTCTTTCACTCTCAAGGGGCTCTTTAGTTTCTCTTCACTTTCTGCCATTAGAGTGGTATCATCTGTATATCTGAGATTGTTGATATATCACCCCACAATCTTGATTACATCTTGGGAGTCATGCAGTCAGGCATTTTGTAGGATGTACTCTGCATTTAGGTAAAATAAGCAGGGTGACAATATACAGCCTTGATGTACTCCTTTCCCAATTTGGAATCAGTCTTTTGTTCCATATCCAGTTCCAACTGTTACTTCTTGTCCTATATACAAGTTTCTCTGGAGACAAGTAAGGTGGTCTGGTATTCCCATTTCTTGAAGAATTTTCCAGTTTGTTGTGATCTACACCGTCAAAGGCTTTAGCATAGTCAATGAAGCAGAAGTAATTTTTTTTTTTGGAATTCCCTTGCTTTTTCTATGATCCAGCAAATGTTGGCTATGTGATCTCTGGTTCCTCTGCCTTTTCTAAATCTGGCTTGTACATCTGGAAGTTCTTGGCTCATGGACTGTTGAAGCTTAGCTTGAAGGATTTTGAGTACTTCCTTGCTAGCATGTGAAACAAAAAAAATGAGTAGAAGATATTTTCTTAAAGGAGTTACAGTAAAATCTTCTGTTAGCTTTCAGTTCTTAAACTCTGCATGGTGACAAAGCAAGAAAAAAGAAAAACAACTGCCAAGAAAATTTTTTCTTAACTTGTAAAAGCAAGTACAAAGGCATATGTTCTTGTCAAGGAATTTCTACAAATAGAATCATCCAAAAGCTAACTATTTCTTCACCTCCCAGATCACTTTAAACTGCCTTTTTCCCCCCTGAATAATTAAAAAATAGTGATTTATGTAGCTTTTAAAAACACAGTGAAAATAATAAATAAATCTGTATTTCTTAAAGAAAGAAGCTTTTATTTTTTCAATACCTGAGAGAAATTTGGCAACTGTTAAACACTTTAAATAAATCTAAGGATAGATAAATTTGGTAGTTACCCAAGGGAAGGGATTCTCTGATAGCTCAGTTGGTAAAGAATCTGCCTGCAATGCAGGAGTTCACAGTTAAATGCCTTGGTCGGGAAGACCCACTGGAGAAGGGATGGGCTACCCACTCCAGTATTCTGGCCTGGAGAAGTCCAAGGACTGTATAGTCAATTGGGTCACAGAAAGTTGGACACAACTGAGAGACTTTCACTTCGCAAGGGGTAAAAATAAAACATAATGAGCACTGTAATATAGAAAAATGATTTTTTTCCTTTTACTGTGTTCCCATCAATCTTTCCAATGTAAAAACTAAGAAGTGGAACGAAGAGTTTTCTGGTGAAAAGATTTTAAACATAAGAGGTTAATTTTGCATTCCCTATGGTCCACAAATTGTATGAGAGTTTAGAATTGTATGTGTTTTAAAGAGGAAATTAAATACTAATTATGGATGGATGTTTATTATAAGTTAAATTGATCTATGAATGTCCCATTACTTATCATTATTTCCTTCCAGTGCCAGGAATAATCAGAAATATGTACCTTTCTTTTTTTTTTTTGGTAAAAGATCTTTGTAATAATTTCATAGGGCTTCCCAGGTGGCTCAGTAGCAAAGAACCAGCCTGTCAGTGCAGGAAATGCAGGGATTTGATTCCTGGGTTGGGAAGCTCTCCGGAGGAGGAAATGGCAACACACCGCAGTATTTTTGCCTAGAAAATCCCATGGACAGAGGAGCCTGGTGGGATACAGTCCATGGGGTTGAAAAGAGTCGGACACAACTTAAAGATTGAGCACATACACACAATTTCACAACATTCTCATAAAGTAGCTTCTTATTATGATGTCTCTTACAGATCAAGGCCTAGAAAAGAAAGTTATGCAAATATATGTTGTAGATATTAGAATACTATTTTGAATGTTTGATTATGTGTTCAATCCATAAATGGCAGGGGGGAGGATCATTAAAAGATGCTTGGAGGTGGGGAGGGAGATGGAGCTGTGTGTGAGGGGAGAGGAGAGCAGGATGGGTCTGGGGTGTGTTGAGTAAGAGGAGTTGGCAGGAGAGCTCTGTGACAAGGTCTGATAGGAGGCAGAAAGAATCTTTGTGGCCAGAGTTAAGGATTGGGACTTGAGATTAGACTGTGTGAGTCCCTAGAAGAGTGAGACAGTTGCCCCGATATGTTTACTGTCACAGATCAAATCATAACTAGTATATACATTATTATTTTTAAAACATCATGGTATGCTTTAAGCACATGAGGAAAAGAATAATTCAGAAATCATTTCAGTACTGTCACGTGGTACTAGATAATTATTCTTCACAGGAATGATTCAGTTGGGGTGGTGGTAGGAGGAACATCTTCTTAACAGAGTCTCTCTGAATAACCCAAGCAGATACTCTGGCTTTAGGAAATTCAGATTATCTGAGCTGCAACCAAGGAGTCACTGTTTGCCCCTTTCACACTGTATCGCAAAAACTTGTTTGCATTTTTATTCATTATGTAGCTATTGGGTTTTTTTTTTCTGTAGTATCATTATTAAAGACTACGTACATTTAAAAAACTGTGTTTAATATAGATTCAAACATATTTTCCTTTAATATACTCACTAGGTTCAAACTCAGATGAATATACAGTAGGAATTCTTCTTTCCCTTCCCTCACCAAAAGCCCAGGCTTCCAAGTTTCCCTCTCAGAAGCAACCAACATTATCTGGTAAAAGAGAAAGAGAGAGAAAGAAAGAAAGAAAGCTGCCTTTTTTTTTTTTTTTTTTTTTTTTGAGGGATTGCTATTGTATTACAGGGAAGACTGAGTTTTATATTGTGATTGTTCCTTCGTAGTTATTAAGTCATGAAAAAAATGTTATGACATTAAGTTATGAAGTAATACATTTGCCCTTCTGGTTTGTAGTTGTTACTAACCAATGAAGGAAGTCTTATAATGAAACTTTGTTTTACCCCATCTCATATTTGGTAAGATTATATAACCTTTAAAAATTTGTCTTGCGTACAGTGAGCATGCTCTCAAGTGTTTGCAAATGATTAAATCTGTATTTTAAACAGACTCAAGAATGGTTGCCCCAGAAGGGGGTTTAGTATTTTATTAATATTATAATACTCTACTTATTAGAAAATAATCCAATTCTTTAAAACAAATTGTTTAAAGGAAGTCAGAATTCCCTGTATAAAATGCCATAAAGAATCACATTCCTGGAAAAAGCTGTGGAATGATTCTGACCACATCTTAATGTTAATTTAAAATTTTACAGTTGATAGTGACCTCCTTAAAGCAACAGGAGTGTTTTAACCATCATAAATCCCAAGAAGGAAAAAAGTAAGTTTACTCGCTGAGTGAGTTGATGTCTAGCAACAAATAGATATCTTTCCACTAGGCTATTTCCAGATTTACAATATTCATTTCTTCTAACCTCTCAAGTCTTCAACTGAGCCAATATTGTGCGACTGTGTAGAAGTTTAAGAGAATACTCCAGTTAGAAGGACTTAGGAAATATTTGAATACATTCTATGCCAAAGTTAAATCATGTAGACATAGCTAGTAAACCATGGGATAAAAAGTATCCCAACTTTGCATCCTTTGAGCATGCATGGCTTGAATAGAAAATGACATATATAACATGACGTAGTTTAAATGGTAAGCGTGTTAAGTGTGACACAAAACCATTATATCAGCAGCATAAAGACTGACTCAAAACCTGCAGGCATAAATGGGAAGTAAATTTAAAGTCACAAAATTCCTAAAAGAATATAATTTGATTGTTACAAGAGAAACTGAAATCTAGAGAAGTTAGGATTACATAGATTATACAGACTTTTCAGATTAGTGTACTGCAGAGCTAGAACCTGAACCAGGTAATCTGACACCTAGGTCAAGGCATTCTGCACTGTAATACTGTGTCAGGAGATAACATTTTTTCTAATTTTTAAGAGAGTATTTTATATTCTTCTCCTGACGAATCATTTCCAGAAGTCTTGTCTAACTCTCTAGGTGAGTTAGAAGGGAGCTCTTCTTCTGGGCTCCCAAATGACCTCTGCCTTCCCCAATTTTAACTCTGGTACAATGTTTTGACTTGTGAGGTACCTGTGTCCCCTTATTAGACTGTAAACTCCCTGAGAGTTGGGAATGACTTACTCCTCATTGCATCCTGGCAACTAGCACAGTGCTTGGCACACATTGAATAAGTAATGAAAAAATACTAGTTAAATTGATCTTTCCTTGAAATCCTTTAAAGGGGCACCATGATCTGAACTTTGCCTGCTTCTCTAGCTTCGTACCCCCAAATTGTGGCACAAAATTGCTTAATCTCATCCTGTGCAAGCATCAGTTTCTGGTTGTATGGTTTTGTTCAAGCAATCATTTTTCCCACACCTTTCCCTACCGCACTCGGCCCTCAAACACACATATATTCCACTGCATTAACTCTCTGGAATCATTTCCTCCCGGAAGTCTTTCTTGATTCATGACTTCTGCCAACTTAAATCAGATTAATCCTATTCTGAGCTCCAGTAATTCCTTGTGCATGCATCTCTAACTACACACATCATGTTATGAGGCAGTTCCATAAACACTGCACCCAAGTTCTGTTTTATTCATGTTGGGATCTCCAAGATTAGTACACTCAGGCACACAGATGATCTTAAAATGCGATTTGAACAGAAAGAATACATTAATACAGAAGGAATCTTGGCACAGGGTGAAGTTTAAGGAAAGTATAGATATGGAACTGCAAATAATTGGATATTCAGTATATTTTCCTAAGAAAGACAGAACTGAAAAATAAAAATAGAAAAAGGCTTTCAATTGTGAGGCTACAATTCAAATCACAAGACAAACTTTTATGTAAAAGGACAGTAAAAACACTATTCAGCTATTTTTTTTTTTTTTACAAAGACAACGATTAGGAATTACAATGGCAAGCCTTTCGTGTAAATGCTAATATACTAGTTATCATAGGACAAAAAGGCACTTTTAAGCATGTTTACAACACATACTAAGATGAAGAAAAACCAGAGGTTAAACTATTTTCAAAACCTGCCCCCCCAAAAGGCCTACACTACAAGGCATCGGTTTTATTCCCAAATTGGTGCACAAACTTTTTTCTTTCCATTTTTATTGTTATAAGTTATTACATAACATAAAATACAACCATTTTAAACAATTTTATTCTTATTTAAGTATAGTTGACTTACAATGTGGTGTTAGTTTCGGATTTACAGTGAAGTGGTTCAGATTCTTTTCCCTTACAGATTATTACAAAATACTGAGTATAATTCCGTGTACTATACTGCGTGCCCTTACTGGTTATCTATTTTATATATAGGGGTGTGTACCTGTTACTCAAAAATGCCGAATTTATCCGTCCCTCGCCCCCACTTAAACCACTTTAAAAAGTGCAGTTCAGTGCTATTAAACGCCATCACCACTAAACACCCTCAATTGTAAAACACACGCTGCAGCCGCAACTTCCTTCGTTTCAACTTTGCTTTTGTAACACACTGAGCTCTCCGCACCACAAAAGGGTCAGAAACAAGGGAGAGTGAACTAGTACATCACTTAAGGATTATCCTTCTCGGGATCCGTCAAGGGAATCAAAGAGCTACGTTCAGGCGTCCGTCACCAAGCGGTAACCATAGCAACACAGATACCTCCCCCCAAAGGCTGCAACTGAGCCCCTCTTCCCAACCCCAACAGCAGCTGTCCTTCCCCTCCTACTGCGCAAGGACCAGGCTCTTCATCCCGGATCGGAGGAAGAAGGTGAGGAAGAGGGAAGAATAAACGACAAAGCGAGAAGTGCAGCCCAGCAGTCGCTCTCCTCGCCCTCCCTCGTCTCCCGAGCCCTAGCTGTCACCCTCCCGACGCCCGCAATCCTGCCCGTCCCACGGGCCAGCGCCTTTTATTGACGCCAACTTCCCGTTCTCGCGGGAGCTTGGGAGCCTGAGCCGGATAGGGTGGACACAGCTCTCAAAATCTCAGTCAGCGCTGGGTCTGGAACCCAGGCCCGGGAGCGCCGGGCGCGCGGCGGGGCGGGGCGCAGGCCTGGGAGGGCGGGGCCTCGCCTGGCAAGGGGAGGGCGCGGCCGGCTGGGCGGCCTGGGGGCGGGGCCGCGGCCGGGACCTGTGGCTCGCAGGTAGCGCGGCCCGCGGCGCTCCCTCGGGGACCCGCGCAGTGCGCATGCTCGCTGGCCGCGCGGGGCCGCTCGCCGGGCGGCGGTTACGAGCCGGCTCCTCAGCGGCGGAGGTTGCGGTGCTGCGACGGCGATGTGAGGGGCCCGCGGCGGGATGGTGCTGACCCGGGCGGGGCCGCCTTCTTCCACCGAAACAGCGAGCTCCACGGTTCGACGGGCGGCGGCGGCGGCGGCGGCGGCGGCCGAGCCGGGCGAGAGGTGAGCTCTCGACGTCCGGCTGTCCCGGCCCGCGACCCCCGCGACCCTGTTCGCGTCCCCTCCCCGCGGCCGGGCGGGGAGCGGCCTCCTCTGCGCCCGGTCCCCGCTCTCGGCTCCGGCCCTACCCGGCCGCTCCGGGTTGGAGCCGGCGCCGGGCCCCTGAAGGTCGGCGGGGACGGCCGGCGGGCGCGCTCGGGCTGCGGAGCCGCGCTGCCCGCCGCGCCTCGGGCCCGACCCTCGCGCGGCCCGCGAGCTCCCGGCCGCTCTTCGCCCCCTGCGCGTCCTCGCGCCTTCTCCCTGCCGCGCCGCGCCCCTCATCCCCAGCGGCCCCTCCGTGGGAGGCGGGGTGCCCCTGGGGCCCCTCCCTCCTCTGGGCGCCCCCGGGCCGGCTCTTCGCCCGCCGCCGGCTCCCTTCTCCGCTCCCTCTGTCATTCCTCCCTTCGCTCGCTCTGCTCTGCCCGTTTGCCCCCTTCGGTTCTTCGCCTTCCCCGTCTTGCGTTAGCTTCTGACAGGGTTTTGCTTCAGCATCACTTGGCGCAGGACTTCATCTTCGGAGGCCCTGGCGCCCCGAATCCTTCCTCTCTGCCCTGACTTCACCCCTCTCCGTCTGAGGATCCCTCCCTGTCCTCCCGTCTCTCTCCATCCTGACCCCAACCCTTAACTCTCGAATCTTGATCTTTTTTCCTCACTAAAACTGTTGTTTTTTTCCCGTTTGCATAGGTCGAGTCTCTTAACTCCTCTCCGTTTTACTTTTTATACAATCTCTGAGGAGTTCTAGTCTCTTTTCAGTTCAATTCTGTCGCTCAGTCGTGTCCGACTCTTTGCTACTGTATGAATCGCAGCACGCCAAGCCTCCCTGTCTATCACCAACTCCCGGAGTCCACCCAAACCATGTCCATCGAGTCGGTGATACCATCCAGCCATCTCATCCTCTGTCGTCCCCTTCTCCTCCTGCCCCCGATCCCTCCCTGCATCAGGGTCTTTTCCAATGAGTCAACTCTTCGCGTGAGGTGGCCAGAGTACTGGAGTTTCAGCTTCAGCATCAGTCCTTCCAATGAACACCCAGGATTGATCTCCTCTAGGATGGACCGGTTGGATCTCCTTGCTAGTCTCTTTTTACTTTCTACCTAAACTAGGTAATTGCTCAGTGTACTTAGTTCAGTTGACAGTTCGCTGACTGGAAGTACCAACAGGAGTGACAGTAGCCGTAACCTGTTACACTTAACTGATCAAACCTTTAATTTTCAAGAATTATGTTTACCTGACATGTCAAGAAGAAGCAACTTGAGGAGAGGCTTGGTGAAAATATAAAGGCTAACCTCCAGACCTAAGGTTAAAATTTTGAGATTTTATTGTTCTCCAGGAAATACAGTTGTCCAGGAACGAATACTAAGTGAAATTTATCAAAAAAATTTAAAAATTAGTTATTAATTTGATATTTTATACATTTGCCATTGCAGTTGATCGCATCATTTTTGTGATGGTCTCTGTTCTCTGCCATAAGTGCTAACAATTTTTACTAACTTGCAGAATTAGTGTCCTTACTAAAGGAGAAGTTTAGTAAGGGGACAGAAGTATTAAATTTGTGAATTGGGTAAAAGAACTTTATAAACAGTTGTGGAGGTTTTTTTGCTTCATTTTATTGTGATCAATATTTGGCTTATAAAAAACTTCTCTATATAAATAACATTGTAGGATCTTATTTTGAAGGCATCTGCTGAAGTAGTCACTCTCAGTGAAGTTTGCCTTTATTCTAGGGCCGAGGAGCAACTGGATTATGTATTTCATTCTGTAATCCCAAAGCAGCCCACAAACAGTAAATTCTTCCTTATGTTTCTGTGTCAGGTAGAGTTGAATTTTTCTGTTTCTGTAGTATAGAAGGGACGCACCAAGACAAAAATGTGTACTTTCTTATTTGACATGATATTAGTATAAAAGCAGAGCTTGATGTTGTGAAACCACACCTCTTTTGGAAGAAGCAGCAGTTGTGTATGGTAGGATGTGATGAACTCAGCTTTTAGGATTTTTGAAAATGATTTTTCCAGTGTAGATAGAGATAACTGTTGCTTCTGAAGAAAATCTTCCCGTCTTTCAAAGGCGAGTCCTTCTATTTCTAGGTAACTGTTTATTAAAAAACTAAATGCTTACACATTCTTGTTGGTATTTATAGTAAGTTGATTCTGTGCTCTTAGAAATGAAAATAAAGATTCATGGCAGACAATGGGCACATGGCTGGATGTCAGAGGATCTACACTCTTACGATGACTCATGACGTTAATTTGTAGAAGTCACTTAACCTGTGTACCTTCAGTGTCTCTCCTTATAATATGTGAGTAAACAAGTGGCTACCCACTAATCTTTCAAAAGCAAAGTAAACCCTAATCATTTAAGCATGCTTAGGGCCACCACAGACAAAAATTGCTATATAAAACACTTAGTTTTTGTCTCTTTTAGACTATGTCATAAGAGTAGAATTGAATGCTTAAATCCCAGATCACTGCAATTTAGTTTTTGGGTTTTTGTTTGTTTTTTTTTAGTTTCAGACTTATGTGAAAAGTTTAGTAGCATGTGTTATAAACATGGACTAGTTTAAATGAACCTTCATATGCAATGAAACAGACACTGCCGCATTCAGTATGTTTGCCCTATGTTTGCCAGAATTTGATACTGAAAATGTAAAGTTAACAGTGTTTTGGTAACTTTCATGAAATTCTGTTGTCTTACAGTTTATATTTGTTTCCTGTAGCTATGGACATTTGAGAGTGGAGGTTCTTTAGGTGATAGACAAGGTGAGGATTTCCTTTGATTCGAAGTATTAAGAATGATTAAAAGTGAGTTTTGTGATATGTTCTATTGTGTGTTTAAATGGATGGAGATGGGAGCATATGTCTGAAGTGAGTAATGTTTCCTTTTTTTCCTTGAGTTGTTTGTCAGGAAGGAGGTTTTGAAATGAATATGGGTAAGAAGCAAAGTGGTAGTACAGAAAAAAGCATTCCTAATGGGCCCAGTGGATTTTCAGAGAAGTTGGGAAGCCCAAGTTGTTAGGCAGGTCTAGATTTTTCAGAAGGAATGTAGTGAAATATCTTCACAGTGGGTTTTACCATTTTATTTTTAAAGATTGCCATTTTTAAAATAGGGTCATACTTGGTTGTCAGTGATGTTCTAAATTAAATAACAATGGACCTCTTTTTTCTTAATGGAAATATGAAAAGTGTCAGGTCCTTTGAACGTAGAAATTATAAATCTTTCCATTTGAGAAAACTGAGGCTTAGAGAGTCTGAATTAGAATCCAGGTCTATCTGCTACCAAGTTAATGATGTACTGAAGAAAGCAGGAAAGCATAAGCTGTTAAGAAAACATTGTTTGTTTCTTGGAATATTTTTTAGACAGAGGATTGTACTTTTTGTTTTGGTTCTGAGCTTTGCTCTCTGTTGATGAAATATTTTGAGAAATGCTGAGCAGATCCTGGAACTAAGTAACAGATAATGACTGTGAAATAATGAATTTCTTTTCATGTTAAAAGGAGTGACTAGTTTTGGTTCTTTGGGCTCTTCTGGGATTTTTAAGGTATATAATAACATGACATACTCAGAGACATTCTGTGTTGTGTCACTGTCAGGTCTGTTTGATGGCACATGAACAGCATGAAAACTTTACGTGAGCTGCTCTTAAAAAGCCCTGCCCTCCCTGGGGTGCCTTTTACTAGGTGGCCCATAATGAGCAGGAGGGGCTCTCCTCTGCTCTCCTTACTGCTTCCTACAGTAAGTCAACCATCCAAATGATCTTAGAGGCTACTGACGTTCTTTCTACATTAGGTTTACGCTTTGTTTTTCTATGGATTTTCTCATATTAACACAGTTATCCAAAATTAATAATGTTCTGAGGGTGCTCCTTAATCTTAAATGTCAGTTCTAAGATGAGAAGTAATGTATTTCTCTATTATTAGACCCAAGTGTTTAAACCCAGATTTTTAAGAAATTAGAAGATAGTAGGGCTTCCCAGGTAGTGCAATGGTAAAGAATCTGGCTGCCAATGCAGGAGATGCAGATTCCATCTCTGGGTCGGGAAGATACCCTGGAGGAGGAAATGGCAACCTGCTC
This sequence comes from Dama dama, assembly GCF_033118175.1. Classification (NCBI taxonomy): domain Eukaryota; kingdom Metazoa; phylum Chordata; class Mammalia; order Artiodactyla; family Cervidae; genus Dama; species Dama dama. The sequence goes on from NC_083708.1 coordinate 10,069,108, forward strand.
CAGTATTCCTGCCTGGAAAATTCCATGGACAGAGGAGGCCTGGTGGGCTGCACTTCATGGGGTTGAAAAGAGTTGGACCCAACTGAGCACACACACAGACACACACACAGACAGGAGATGTCAGTGCCTTTAAACTTCAGATTTTGTATTTGTGGGTGTGAGGAATTTGAAGATTTCATGATTAGGGAATAATGTTAATTACATGGAAAATGGAATGTAGTTAATTTATCAAGTGTATTTTTTTTTTTATCAACATTGCATTCTGATTTCAGGTTTTCTTTAAGTAGGGGCATATTTATTTCATGGCTTGATGACTATTGAATCTGTTTCCTAAAACAAGGTGTAGACTTTAGAATTATATAAGTTTAAATATAGGCTGTGAAGTTTGACACTTTGGAGAGTTTTGTGCTTTTTCCATTGTTTTCTAACCATGTGACCTTGGATAAATTGTGTAAACTTTTCCCTCCTTAGTTTCTTCACCTGTAAAATGGAGTAATAATAGCTCTTTCAGATTTTTATGAGAATGAGATGAAGTAATGTTAATAAGAGCTACTTGTAGAAGAGTGAGGGCTCCAAAAAGTTCTGTGTTTGTATTTGATATTGCTGTTTGTTCTACATTTGATATCAACAGGCAAACATATCGCTTTTTAAAATATAGTTTGTCTTTCAAGGTTTTCTGCTTATCTTTCCTCTGGAAGATCTCCCTTTTACCCTCGCCCTAGAAGAGAAGAACTTAGTACTCTATTCCTTTCTTAAATATTTCTAAATATAACTTGTGCAGTATCGTGTATGGTCCTCAGGAGTTTATTGTGTTGAGTGATTAAGTGACAGCAAAAGATTCTAGACCAGTGATTTTCCTTACTTTCCATGTCCCCTTTATTCATAGCAATTCTTTTAAGCTCCTCTTCATTGTAAATCACCTTTTAAGATGAGAGATGTTACTGATGAAAGGGTGTTGCATGTGTGAATAATTGTGAGGGCAAAAAGGTTAAAAGCCACCTGAGTGATGGTGATCCTGAGTCAGGAGAGTGCCAGGTGACTTGGCCATTTTAGAGTAGGATGTAATCCAATGGCTTAGTGTGTTTAGCTCCAGAAAGAGGGAGCTTTCAGAGGTGGTCAGGGTGTCAAGACCTCAGTCAGTCCAAAAGGGAACTGAATGTAAATCCAGAAACAGGATCATAGGCCAGATATTTAGACTGAACCAACCAATGCAGACTTAGTCAATCTAGGTGGCCAGAGTTACACCAGATAGCAGGATTACAGGTGTACAACTCTATAGACGTCACTGGCTGTTTATTCTCAGTTTATGGCTGTCTGGTTTGACTTGATCAAGATTAGCTGAAGGGCCTGACTTTTGTATATTGGAGTTATGCTGTGCCATCAGTGAGTGGTACTTAGGAAAGGTGGTGGCTGAGGATACTTTGTCCAAGAGATGGATCTTCCTACTCTCACACAGAACTTGGATGTTACAGAAATATTTTACTATTCACAAAGTTATGAGAACAGCATTCTGAAGGCTTCTGGGGTGCCCCTCTTTGGGGCCTCCTGCTTATTCATTGGGAGAAGACCCCCCCCCCCCCAAGAATGGACCCAAAATTGACTATTATTAAATGGATTGAGTTAACCTTCTAAAAGATCTGAAAGATCTCTTTGTTCCCATCGTATTCCTATTTAACAAACTGTAATTGAAATATGCATGTTAGATTAGATGCCCTTCCCCTCACTGGTCCTGGATCCCAGTGTCACTGTCAGTCCCTTGATGTCTGTCATAGTGTGAGTCCCTTATCTGGTTGGGCTTTAACTTGATGTTCTCTCACTTGGTTTCAGTTCCTGTGTGTCTGTCTGAATGTGAACATCTCATTACATTCAGTGTGAACATTTAAAGACATGTAGGTTTTTGTATACTTTGGCTTCTAAGTGCAAGTTTGCTACATTATATAGTGTTCATCTGAAGAACTAGTGAATTTTTTTCCTAAAGCTGAAAGAAAAAAATGACTGTGCTTTACTCATTGAGAAATGATGTATTAATTCCTAATGTGGAGCTGTTCTACAGATAAGTGGTTCCATAGATGATTTTTGCTTTATATGGTGTCTTTAGTACCTAACTTCTGCATACAGCTGGGCATTGTTATTTGGACTGTCAGTATTATAGGCTCTGAACCCATTTGTCCCATGGCTGCTAACCTGGGAATGGGATTCAGAAGCTGGAGTCATTGGCTTCATAATTGATAGAAGTGGTCCCTTGATTTCTTGGGTTGACAAAGGGAGTGTCTGGAATCTCCAATTTGTTTAGCTTGTTTACCCTCAGCTTTAGGAGAAGGAACCATCCTCAGGATACCTATTTTGGGTTTGTAGTTCAAGAGTCAAGGCTGTTCGCGCTTTGATTTCTGAGAAAGGATCTCATCATTGCCTGTGGTCTCCAGTCTATTTTAAGGAACCTCTGAGCTGTGCCTCTCAGTTTCAGACATGTCTGTGTCCTCTTTAGGTTTCTGAAACAGTCAGAAGTTCAGGCTGAGTTCAGAATGGTTAGCTATTGTTTCAGGATGGTGTGGGTGGTACAGGAGCATCTTGCATATTTTTCCAGATATCCGTGCCTGGACTCCCCTTGCAGATACTGGAGGTCTCAACTGATCTGATGCGAGTGAACAGCCCTGGTCTTAGAAGCTAGGTCAAGTGTTTAAGCACCGAGCGTCTGTTTTCAGTTTATCAGTGTAATAATTCCTTTCTTCAAGTTGGTTGGATTTAAATAGAAAAATAATAATAGTTAATATTTATGGAATTATTGTTCAGTTGCTCAGTCATGTCCTACTCTTTGTGACCCCATGGACTGCAGCACACTAGGCTTCCCTCTCCTTCACCATCTCCCAGAGTTTGCTCAGAATAATGTCCGTTGGGTCGGTGATGCCATCCAACCATCTCGTTTGTCCTCTGTCGTCCCCTTTTCCTCCTGCCTTCAGTCTTCCCCAGCATTAGGGTCTTTTCCAGTGAGTCAGTTCTTTGCATCAGGTGGCCAGAGTATTGGAGCTTCAGCTTCAGCATCAGTCCTTCAGTGAGAATTCAGGGTTAATTTCCTTTAGGATAGACTGGTTTGAACTCCCTGCAATTGAGGGGACTTTCAAGAGTCTTCTCCAGTACAGTTCGAAAGCATCAGTTCTTTCCTGCTCAGACTTCTTTATGGTCCAATTCTCACACCCATACTGGAAAAACCATAGCTTTGACTATATGGACCTTTGTTGGCAGAGTAATGTGTCTGCTTTCTAGGATGTCTAGGTTTGTCATGGCTTTCCTTCCAAGGAGTAAGCGTCTTTTAATTTCATGGCTGCAGTCACCATCTGCAGTGATTTTTGAGTCCAAGAAAATAAAGTCTGTCACTCTTTCCTTTGTTTCCCCATCATGTTACCATGAAGTCATGGGACCTGATGCCATAATCTTAGTTTTTTGAATGTTGAGTTTTAAGCCAGCTTTTTCTCTCTCCTCTTTCATCAAGAGGCTCTTTAGTTCCTCTTCGCGTTCTGCCATAAGGATGGTGTCATCTGCATATCTGAGATTATTGACAATTCTCCTGGCAGTCTTGATTTCGGCTTATGCTTCATCCAGCCCGGCATTTCGCATGATGTACTGTGAATAGAAGTTAAATAAGCAGGGTGATGATATACAGCCTTGACGTATTCCATTCCCAATTTGGAACCAGTCCGTTGTTCCATGTCCGGTTCTAACTGTTGCTTCTTGACCTGCATACAGGTTTCTCAGGAGGCAGGTAAGGTGGGTCTGTATTCCCATCTCTTGAAGAATTTTCCACATTTTGTTGTGATCCACGCAGTCAAAGGCTTGGCGTTGTCAATGAAACAGAAGTAGATGTTTTTCTGGAATTCCCTTGAAAAAAATTCTCTTGAGTTTTCTGGAAATCTCTCTTTTGCTATGATCCAGTGGATGTTGGCAATTTGATCTCTGGTTCATCCACGTTTTCTAAATCCAGCTTGAATCTCTGAAAGTTCTTGGTTCACGTACTGTTGAAGCCTAGCTTGATTTTGAGTATTACTTTGCTAATATGTGAAATGAGTGCAATTGTGTAGTAGTTTGAACATTCTTTGGCATAGCCCTTCTTTGGGATTAGAATGAAAACTGACCTTTCCCAGTCCTGTGGCCACTGCTGAGTTTTCCAAATTTGCTGATATGTTGAGTTCATCACTTTCACAGCATCATCTTTTAGGATATGAATAACTTATCTGGAATTCCATCATCTCCGCTAGCTTTGTAGTGATGCTGCCTAAGGCCCATGTGACTTTGCACTCCAAGATGTCTGGCTCTAGGTGAGTGATCACACCATCGTGGTTATCTGGGTCATATAAGATCTTTCTTGTATAGTTCTGTGTGTTCTTGCCATCTTTTCTTAATCTCTTCTGCTTCTGTAGGGTCCCTGCCTTTAGGTTTCTGTCCTTTATTGTGTTCATCTTTGCATGAAATGTTCCCTTGGTATCTCTATAATTTTCTTGAAGAGATTTCTAATCTTTCCCAATCTGTTGTTTTCCTCTATTTCTTTGCATTGTTCACTTAGGAAGTCTTACCTATCTCTCCTTGCTGTTCTTTGGAACTCTGCATTCAGATGGAACTCTGCATTTCCTTTTCTCCTTTGCCTTTCTCTTCTCTTCTTTTCTCAGCTACTTGTAAGGCCTCCTCAGACAACTGTTTTGCCTTTTTGCATTTCTTTGATGGTTTTGATTACAGCCTCCTGTACAATATTACAAACCTCTGTCCATAGTTCCTCAGACGTTGTCTATCAGATCTAATCCCTTGAACCTTACTTGTCACTTCTGCTCTATAATCATAAGGGACTCGATATAGGTCATATATGAATGGCCTAGTGGTTTTTCCTATTTTCTTCAATTTAAGTCTGAATTTGCCAATAAGAAGATCATGATCTGAGCCACAGTCAGCTCCCAGTCTTGTTTCTGCTGACTGTATAGAGCTTCTCCATCTTTGGCTGCAAAGACTAGAATCAGTCTGATTTCAGTATTGACCATCTGGTGATGTCCATGTGTAGAGTCATCATCTCTTGTGGTATTGGAGGAGGGTGTTTGCTCCTCCAATGACCAGTGCATTCTCTTGGCAAAACTCTGTCAGCCTTTGCCCTGCTTCATTCTGTACTCCAAGGCCAAACTTGCCTGTTACTCCAGCTTTCTATTGACTTCCTACTTTTGCAGTCCAGTCCCCTGTGATCAAAAGGACATCTTTTTTTTTTTGGTATTAGTTTTAGAAGATCTTGTAGGTCTTCACAAAACCGTTCAGCTTCTTCGGCATTAGTAGTTGGGGCATAGCCTTGTATTACTGTGATATTGAATGGTTTGCATTGGAAACGAACTGAGGTCATTCTGTCATTTTGAGATTGCACCCAAGTACTATATTTCTGACTCCTTTGTTGACTATCATGGCTACTCCATTTCTTCTTAGGGATTCTTGCCCACAGTAGTAGATATAATGGTCATCTGAATTAAATTTGCCCATTCCAGTCCATATGAGTTCACTGATTCCTAAAATTCACTCTTGCCATCTGCTGTTTGACCAATTCCAGTTAACCTTGATTCATGGACCTAACATTCCAGGTTCCTGTGCAGTATTGTTCTTTACAGCATTGGATTTTACTTTCACCACCAGTCACATCCACAACTGGGTGTTGTTTCCGCTTTGTCTCAGCCTCTTCATTCTTTCTGGAGCTAATTCTCTGCTCTTCTGCAGTAGCATCTTGGGCACCTACTCATCTTGGGAGTTCGTCTTTCAGTGTCATACCTTTTTGCCTTTTCATACTGTTCATGGAGTTCTCAAGGTAAGAATGCTGAAGTGGTTTACTGTTCCCTTCTCCAGTGGACCACGTTTTGTCTGAACTCTCCAACATGTCCCATCCATCTTGGGTGGCCCTGCACAGCCAATGAAACTCAGAGTTTCATTGAGTTAGACAAGGCTGTGATCCATGTGATCAGAACAATTATACCAAAGTAGTTCTCACACTGTTGCAAAAGTCCTAGGCTCCACAACAGATTTCCCAACCTGGGGATCCAGCAAAGGAACTGCATATCCCCAGGGAATCTGACATTGAAGGTCAGCAGGATTTGATTACAGAACTTCCACAGAACTGGGGAAACAGACTCTTGGAGGGCACAAGAAAACCTTGTATGCACCAGGACCCAGGAGATAGGAGCAGTGACCCCACAAGCGACTGAGCCAGACTTGCCTGAAAGCATCAAGGAGTCTCCAGCGGAGCCGTGAGTTGACAGTGGCCTGCCACGGGGTCAGTATCATTGACTACAACAGTCCTAGGAGCCACGGGTGCTGACCTAAGTCCTTTTGCAGAAAGTCACCATTACCCTTACCATAGTTTGACCTCAGACCAAACTACAGGGAGGGAACACAGCCCCACCCATCAACAGAAAATTGGATCAAAGAGTTACTGAGCATGGCCTTGCTCAAGACCCAGTTTTCACCACAGCCAGTGCTTCCAATCAGGAAGTTTCCACAAGCCTCTTATCCTCATCCATCAGAGGGCAGACAGAATGAAAACCAGTCACAGAAAGCTAACCAAACTGATCCCGTGGACCACAGCCTTGTCTCACTCAGTGAATGAAGACTAGGAGGTACGTGGGTGAGTCATTTGGATACCCTGGAGGGAAGAGTGTCCAAGGGAACAACTGCAAAAGCCCCGAAGCATTAATCTCTTTGGTGTGTTTGAGAAATAGCAAGCAGTGTGATTGGAGTGGGCCGAGATGAGGAGGAGATGAGGTTAGAGAGGTGAAAGAACCAGGTCCTGTAAGGTCGTCATATAGGCCATTGTAAGGTGGTGCTACTGAACATGGTGGGAAGCCATTGGGGGCTTGCAATGGAACAAAGAGAGACGATTTGAATTATTTTCAAATCATGTATATTATCATATAGCATTTTATTTTATTGTTATTGTATGTAATATATAATTATTAACATATGTAATATAAAGGATCATTTGCCTGCTTCTTTGAAAATAGCCAGAAGGGAGGACATATTACTTAAGGTATAGGTTAGGTACAGTTGCTGTGATAAAGAGTTATAAAACGAAAGTCTGAGCAGTCTAGATAAACTTGACATCTGTGCTCTATGAAACCATTCCAGAATCCAGAATCTTTCCATCTTTCTGTTTTACCATTTTTCTGGGTTCTGTTTTAATCTGTGTGGTTGATACTAGATCACTATTAAGAAGGTATTCCAGCCTGTAGAAAAAGGAAGCGATGAAATCCAGAGCCAAGAATTTCCTTTTAAACAAGTGAGGCAGACATTGCATATTTGTCTGTGGACTTCAATTTGCAGTCCACAGAAAGAGTGGATTGGCCACAGTTGCCTCAGAGCTGGTTGGGAAATGTTGTCTCAGGATTGCTGATCATTCAGCAGGAAAAAAAGAGGAAAACAGAAGTGACAAGTTGTCAACCACAGTCTTGCAGTTCACCTACCAAAGTATCCGTGTGTATCCTTCATCCTGCCTATTGAAAATACTCCAGTTCCCATTGCCAAAGGAGACAACCGAGGATCCATCCTCCTGTTACATTAATCCAATGGAGAGAGCAGATCCACCTGTTAGATCTGCAAGTCCAGTGACCTGGAGACAAGACAGCATTACTGTTCCTCCCTTGTCCCTCCCACATACACCGGACATAGTGATGGATCAAAAACAGGAAAATAATAATACAATTTTCCATTTGGGTAAGCAAACAATGAGAGAAGTCACTGGGTGAGGGTAGTGCTGGGCAGTAATGGTGTAGCAGCTCTTCTGGTAAGAATGCCTATATTCATTGTACTCTGACCCCTGTCTTTGCTGTCCGGGTGTTTCTTCCTTATGTTAACCTCCATGATCACACCTGAAGTTGGTACTGAAAATTTTCCCAGTTGGGAAGGCATCTAGTTTTCATAGTTAGCTTTCTGCTTTGGTAGACTTGCCATCCTGCAAGTTACACAGTCACAGGTGTTTGCAGGTTAGCTTTTAATATCTTTGACAAATACAATTCTCTCAAAAATATAGTAGGATTCATTTGTGTTGGTCTCCATTCAGTTCTGGTGCCAGTGACTATGGCAAAATAGTTCTTTCCTGCTGTGGTTCTTAAGCCTGACTTAAATTTATTGCTTTTTTGTGCACTCAGCACATTCTCTTTGTCTTGAAGTCATCTGAAACAGGAGGCATTGCTGAGAGGGATGGCAGCACACTAGTATAATCTTATCCATAGCACTGTATTTCTTTGTTTCATCAGGAAGTCTTAAAAGTTCTGTGAGAAATGCCATTGGTAATTTGATAAGGATTGCATTAAATCTGTACATGGCCTTAGGTGGGATAGTCATTTTAACAGTATTGATTCTTCTAATTCAAGAACATGGTATATCTTTCCATCTTGTTTTTGTTGACTCCGATTCTTTCATCTGTGTCTTAGAGTTTTCGGAGTACAGATCTTGCCTCCTTAGGTAGGTTTATTCCTTGGCATTTTATTCTTTTTGATGCAATGATAAATGGTATTGTTCCTTGATTTTCCTTTCTGATAGTTCACTTTTGTCTACAGATACAGAACAGATATCTGTATATTAATTTAGTACCCTGCAACTTTACTGAATTCATTGATGAGTTCCATTAGTTTACTGTAGCATTGTTAGGGTTTTCTAGAACAGAAATTTTAAGATGTGTATGGAAACACAAAAGACCTCAAATATCCAAAAAAATCTTGAGAAAGAAGAGCAGAGCTGGAGGAATCATACTCCTTGACTTCAGGCTGTACTGAAGCTGTATACTGAGGCTGTATACTGAGGCTGTATACTGAGGCTATATACTGAAGCTATATACAAAGCTGCAGTAATCAAAACAGACATATAGATCAGTGAAAGAGGATAGAAAGCCTGTACATAGACCCTTACTCTTATGTCAATTAATCAATGACAAAGGAAGGAGAATAGACAGAGGAGAAAAAACAGTCTCTTCAATAAGTGTGCTGAGAAAACTGAGCAATTGCATGTGAAAAAATGAAATTGCAGCATTCTCTAACTCCATATACAAAAATAAACTCAAAATGGATTAAAGACCTAAATGTAAGTTTGGATACCATAAAACTCCTAGAGTACAACAGACCAAACACTCTAATAAATAAAAAATAAACAAATGGAACCTAATCAAACTTATAAACTTTTACACAGCAAAGGAAACCACAAAAAAATGAAGATTTAACTACAAAATGAGAGAAAATATTTGCAAATCATGCAACTGACAAGGGCCTAATTTCCAAAATATACAAACAACTCATACGATTCAGCAAAAAAAAAAAAAAAAAAAAAAATCAAAAAACAGGCAGAAGACCTAAATAGACATTTCTCCAAAGGAGCCATACAGGTGGCCAATAGGCAAATGAAAAGATGCCTAACATAGAGCCATTAGAGAAATGAAAAGCAAAACCTTAATGAAATATCACTGCATACTGGTGAGAATGACTATCATTAAAAAGTTTACAAATAGCAAATGCTAGAGAGGGTGTGGAGAAAGCATTCTCACTGATTGGCAACTTAGTGCAGCCATTATGGAAAACAGGCTGGAGGTTCCCCAGAAAACTAAAAATAGAATTACTATGTGATCCAGTAATCTCACTCCTGGGCTATATATTCAGGCAAAACTATAATTCAAAAAGATACATGCATCTTTATGTTCTGTAGCAGCACTGTTTACAATAGTCAAGACGTGGAAGCAACCTAAATGTACCTTGATAGAGGAATGGATGATGAGGATGTGGTATATGTGTGTATATTAATATATGTGTGTGTGTGTACATATACATATATATGTGATGACATACTGCTCAGCATAATGACAAAGGAATGACGTAAGGCCATTTACAGCAACATGGCTGCAACTAGAGATTATCATACTCAGTGAAGTATGTCAGAAAAAGAAAGACAAGTACCATATGGTATCACTTAAGTGTGGAATTTAAAATTAAACTTATCTACAGACATATAGAACAGATTTGTGTACAAAGTGGGAGGGTTTGGGGAAGGATGGACTGGGAGTTTGGGGTTAGTAGATGCAAATCATTACATACAGGGTAGAGAAACAACAAGGTCCTGCTATATGGCATAGGGAACAAATAATACTCATTATCTTGAGATAAATCATAATGAAAAACAGTGGATATATGTGTGTATAACTGAGTCACTTTGCTGTACCATAGAAGTTAACACAACATTGTAAATCAACTGTACTTCAATAAAAAATAGAAACTACAATGAGGTATTGTCTCACACCAGTCAGAATGGCCATCATCAGTAAATGTTTGTGAGGGTGTGGAGTAGAGGGAATCCTCCTACACTGTTGGTGCTAATGTAAATTGGTACAGCCACTATAGAGAACAGTATGGAGTTTCCTTAAAAACAATAGAGTTACCATATGATTCAGCAGTCCCACTTCTGCACATACATCTGGAAAAGATGAAAACTCTAATTTGAAAAGATGCATGCAACTCACTGTTCATAGCAGCACTATTTACGGTAGTCAAGACATGGGAGCAACCTAAATGTTCATCAGCAGATAAATGGATAAATATGTGGTACATATATACATTGGAATTTTCAGTTCAGTTCGGTCGCTCAGTCGTGTCCGACTCTGCAACCCCATGGACTTGCAGCACACCAGGCCTCCCTGTCCATCACCGACCCCTGGAGTTTACCCAAACTCATGTCCATTGACTTGGTGATGCCATAAAAAAGAGTGAAATAGTGCCATTTGCAGAAATGGATGGACCTAGAGATTATCATATTAAGTGAAGTAAGTCAGATAGAGGAAGACAGATAATCATATGATATCTCTTATACGTGGAATCTTAAAAAAAAAAAAAGATACAAATGAACTTATTCACCAAACAGAAATAGACTCACATAGAAAACAAATTTATCGTTACCACGGGGGAAATGTGGGGGAAAAAGGAATAAATTAGGATGTTGGGATAGAAGATATAAAAACCACTATATATAAAATAAATAACAAGGACCTATTTTATAGCACAAGGAACTATATTTAATATCTTGTAAGAAATTATAATGGAAAAGAGTCTGAAAAGGAATATATATGTAACTGAATCACTTTGCTGTAAACCTGAAGTGAATACATTCTAAGTCAACTATACTTCAATAAAAAGTTTGTTGTGAAAAAAATGTCTTAATAGAAGTCCTTGGGAAAAGTACTAATAATCTTATCTCCTGATATTGCAAATATTGAAGGAGTTGACTACAGGGACCCATTTCTACTCTTTATTTCCTTCCATCTTTCGTTGCCAACTGGCCAGTTCTTGCCTGGGTAAAGGCAGCAAAGAACCGCTGACACACATGAACGTTGTGTTTCTTTTCATATTCTTACCTTGAGGTTCTGAGGTTTTTATGGGCACCACGTTCTGTAAGTTATTGTTGGCAACAGTTTATGGCATGTTTTGCTCCAATATAACCAGGGTCACCATTATTTTATTAATAGTTTTGCCTGTTACTCTGTTGCCTGCTACCCAGTGATTTAGCCAGTGCCACATATTTAAGAATTTTGTTATGACAGTTTGCTAATTCTGGTATTAATTTCTGTATTGAAGAAAAGGCTGCGGTAAAGGGATACAAAAGTGAAATGGCTTAAATGAGGGGAAAATATATTTCTTCCTCAGATAACAGGCCTACTGATACGGGTGGTAGAGATGCTATGTCCCATGAAGGAAATGAAGACATAAGGGGTAAAAAAACAGGTTGGATTTGGACTCAGATCCTAAGCCTTGTTTTAATCAGTGTGCTGTACCTAATCTATGTTAATCTGTTCCTGGTGGCTAGTGAGCTTTTTGAGGTGTCAGGAACTTACCTGGGCCTTGACCTCTTGCATTTCCTATCTTATAGTAAGTGTTCAATAAATGTTTTAATGAATGAATACCTATTTTATTTCTGAGTAAGTTAAGGCATAGAGACCTAACCAAACTTGACACACACAGTCAGGGCTAGAACACAAGAATATTTGTACAGGAGAAGCTGTCTTAGAGAAGAGACTACTTCCATGAACAGGAAATATATAAGGGCAGTATCATTTTGATCTCCTTAGAAATAGTTACTATAAAAATCTTTTGATGTGATTATTAAGCTTTAAAATAACAACTAAAGAAGGTGGTAAAGTCTATTTATATATGATGGAAAGAAGAAAAAATCTGTGAAGAAGTGTGAATGTTGTCTTTATTCTAACATTTTTAGTACGTAAAATAATTATACCAAAGGCAAAAGACTTTTTTTGAATTTAAGCAATAAATATTTGGAGTGTGGGGAAAAAAAAAAAAACTATCCACAGTGTATCCAGGCACCTTTTTCATCAAAATATTTTAAATAGCTCATAGCATATGTATGTATGTATATACACACACATGTTTCATATCTCTCTATTTTATCTGTATGTGAAGTTTCAGAAATCATTTCTTCTACCAAGGGAATGACATATTTTAAAATGGTGAGTTCTACATCTTAAAAATTGATAAGCTTAGGACTTCCTTGGTGGGTCCAGTGGTTGGGAGTCCACCTGCTGGTGCAGGGGACATAGGCTCAGTTCCTGGGCCAGGAAGACCCCGCGTGCTGTGGGACAGCTGGGCCCACACACCCAGAGCCCGTGCTGCACGGCGAGAGAAGCCCGCACAGGGAGAAGCCCGTGCGCCGCAACCAGAGAAAACCTGCGCACAGCAGCAAAGACCCAGCAGAGCCAAAAATAATAAATAAACAGAAAATTCTTAAAAAAGTGAAAAGCTTATACTGTTTTGGGTGTTTATGAGGATTATTTCTGAACCACTGAACTAAGAAAATACTCCTCTATTTATTATTGTGCTTGGAAGTGTACACAAGTGAATCATAACAAAGATAGTAGTTACTATTGATGTGTGAAACTGAATGAAAATAAATTTCTAACCCTTATTCATAAGCCTTATGGAGGATATGGATCTTTTGGATAAATTGAAAGTACTAAGTAACTAACAAAGCATAGGTTTCCTTAAAATGGACATTTGTATGCCTCCTATTTTGTTTGAGATGTTATTTTTTCTTTCTCATAGGGGGAGCACTATTTTTTTTAGCAAGAATCACTAACTGGAAGTACAGCATTGGTTATTTAATGATATTAAAATGAAGTTTTGATCAGCAGAGGTAAGACTATGGCATTTCTTTTGCATTTAATTCATAATAGATCAAAATATTTGCTCGATTTCTATGAAGAACTGTTTTAAGAAATGCGAAGGATCAATACTATCCCACTTGCAAATAACAAGTTAGCCTTCCCAAGCACCATGGATGTCAGCAGAAGACTCAAGACTCCTCCTGGGTCAGAGAAAAGGACGGTTTATATTCAGGGTAGTAGCAGTGGCTGGAGTACGAGGCAGCTTGCATACGAGTAGTTTGTGTTGTATGAGAGGACGCCTGAGCTGAGGGACCTGAATCTTTCGTGAGGGACAGTGAGCCTGCTGATTTATGCCTCAGAGGAGACTTTATCTCTGTCACACGGGACCAGTAGAAAGATTTGCCCTTAACTCCAATATGAAACACTGTCCCTGATTCCTGACGCTTTGCTAAACATGTGTCCTTGAAAAATAGTCTGAAATAAAGGCAGTCAAGTGTCTCTGCTTGCAAGACATGCAGAAACATAAGGACTCTCAGAATTGTCTTTCAACACTCTTACTACATCAAATGGCTTTTTAAAGTATATATTATTGATAAGGATGATTGCAGTGATGCTTTTTGAAATGGTGTGAAGATGGAAATTATTGAACTATTAATACCTAACAATAGGAGATTGTTTAAATTATAACATCACAGTATAATAGTTATTAACATAGATATTGGTAAAAATAAATGAAATAAGCAGATTAAATTAAATGTATACATAATTTGATCCTACTTTTATAGAAATTGTACAAATATACACAAAGTGTGTATTTCAACGGATAGAATTATAAATGTTTTCTTTTTTTGCTTGTCTCTTTCTTTTTGACCTCTTGAAAATGAACACTTTAGACTTTTGTAATGAGGGGAAAATTGTTTTTAATTAAAAAATGAGCAGTCATGTAAGAACTTCACCTGACAGAGAAAAAGCTTCATAAACTTAAATGGGAATTAAAGAATGTCAATTCTTTTTTTGACTCTGAGTTGCCTTTATGTGAAGTGCAGTGTAGAACTGCTGCTACTGCTGCTGCTACGTTGCTTCAGTCGTGTCCGACTCTGTGCGACCCCATAGATGGCAGCCCACCAGGCTCCCCCGTCCCTGGGCTTCTCCAGGCAAGAACACTGGAGTGGGTTGCCATTTCCTTCTCCAATGCATGAAAGTGAAAAGTGAAAGTGAAGTCGCTCAGTCGTGTCCAACTCTTCACGACCCCATGGACTGCAGCCTACCAGGCTCCTCCTTCCATGGGATTTTCCAGGCAAGAGTACTGGAGTGGGTCGCCAGTGCAGTGTAGAACTAGAAGAGAATAATTAGGTAACTTAATTTTTCTCTTAAAAAGTTACCTTTTACCTATGATAAAGTCAAGAATTACTTTTAGCAATTTTCTGTATTATTTATTATCACATAGTTGTCACAAAGAGAAACAAATCTTAGAAAAGCATTCAAACAGGGCAGATGATCTAGGGTAGTACTGTTTAGTATTTCCTTAGTACGTGATGGACAGGGAGGCCTGGCATGCTGCGATTCATGGGGTCGCAAAGAGTCAGACACAACTGAGCGACTGAACTGAACTGAACGTGTGTATAGTGAGTATAGATTCTGGTGCTGTACAGTCGGATCAAGCTAAGTAAGGAGCACTAAACGTATTGTCTTCATTTTTATTTCCTGCCTGTGTATCATACTCTGAAATATGTTTAATGTTAGTGATTTTGTAAGTTGGCATTTTTTTTGTGCTTCTCATGATTTTTTTCCCCTACTTTAACCAAGGTGCTGTTACCAGATTTGTCTTCTGAGTATAAACTAAAAATGACTGAAGTTCAAGCAATGGTAGAATTCTCCGTGGAGCTAAACAAGTTCTACAATGTGGATTTATTTCAGAGAGGGTTTGTATTTTATTGTGAAAATTATGTATTTTGCATAAGATAAATTTTACAGTTTTCATTTAAATTTAAGTACATGCTTTTGTTTGAGCACATATAAAGAAAACAATGAGCTATGTTCAAGGGTTTTCTTAGTGAAATTTTATTTCTAAATAAATGAGTATTATTCCTATGGATTTAATGAAGATTCTGGATATATTTAACTTATGTTTATGAATTTGTACTGAGCATTGAGAGGACTTCAAAGAAAATTGATAAGAAAGATTTCATTTCTGCTTTTTTAAAAGATAGCAGTGTGTGGGCTTTCAACGAAGCAGAATATACACACACAATATACATACACAAAACAGCTTAGTAGGAATACAAAATGATGACTCTTTGAAAAGTATATATAGAAAGTGCTCTAGGAATCAGAAGCAAAAGACCTTTCTGGGCTAGCACATCAGGAAAGGCCCATTACAGGGGGATAGGGTCAAAGCATGGATAAGAGTGATAGGGAGAGGATAAGGTGAAAGACCCTCTCGGTAGGAGAAAACATTGTGAATCCAGTCTTGGAAGTAGGAATGAGCATGTTATTTTAAAGAGTCGTAAGAGGCTGGATATTTTCTGGTAGAATTGCCGAAGAAAAGACAGCAGAGGGAGGTTATGTTTGTGAAGGGCTTTTGCTGTCTGGAGGAGAGTTGACACTAGGGATTGGGGTAGCCACTGATGGTTTCCAAGAACGGATGACATGGTTACCATTATTACAATTAGTACTTACTGGCATATGGAGAGCGTGATGATACTGAATGGATGGTCCGGTAGAAGAGATAGAGGCCCAGGGGGAGGGTAGAGGGGCTCACAATATCTCAGGCTATAAACCTGAGTCTCTATGCTGGTGATAGTAGTGGTGGGGCCATGACTGAGGAGATGATGAAAGAAATAATTCTATTGTTGATTGTTTATCTCGGCTTTGCCATCTTGTTGAAAAAACAAAGACAGCTGTGCTCTGCTTCACATGGTCTCTCACCCATCAGCAGGACAGCTTGGGCTTGTCACCCTGGCAGAGGGGGAGTCCAAGAAAGCGAGCAGAAGGTGCAGGCTCCCCGCATTGACACAGTTGTCACCACACTGTGTTCTCCTGGCTAAGCCTTCCCAGGTCTGGGCTGGTGGGTCTTTGGCCAGTGAAACTTCTGTAAAACTTAATGAGAATTCTGCGTGTCTGGTATGGTTGATTCCGTGCTCTGAAACCCACACCCACAGTTGTCTAGTGAGACATGACTGCTCTCTAGATGAATCACTACTATGTGGAGATCAGAATTCTGTGGGATCCTGCCCTTGAACTTCCTAAAAGCCCTTTTGTCAAGCTGAAAATGTCTGCTTAGACACTGCCCTTAGCTCTCTTGGAGATGTTAAGAAAGGGATTTACAGCCACAGCCTTGATTAGATCTTTGTATGAAGTTTTATTTTCCAAACTAGGAAGTCTTGGTTCCTCTCTGTTTTCTCTAGCTTCTGCTCATAAAATGACCAGGTGTTTCTTTAGCTCATCTCTTTCTTGCAGAACCTTACTGTACTTGGCTCAGAGCAACCAGGTGACATTTTCAGCATTCTGCCAGAAAATTAGCTTGCTCAAGCCAAAAAGTTTCTTTTAGATACAGTCTGACTTCTGTTAAGTTATTGTTCGAAAGCATAGTCACCAAAAGTTTATTACTACAAAACATGGGTCACTGTTTTTTAAGTCTCATATAGTTTCCTTATTATTTTTCTTGCCTTTGTAACTGTAACTACTACTTTGGTCCCAAAGTCAATGACACATATTTTGTTTTTATTAGTACCAATTTCCGTATTAGTTATTTATTGCCACAGTAATGCAGCTAACAAAAAACCCAAAGCCCTAGTGGCATCACACGGTGAACATTTGTTTGTGCTCACAGATCTGTGGACCAGCTGGATGGTTGCACTAATCTGGGTTGGCTGGGCTCGCTTGCAGTCAGCTGGCAGGGAGCTGCGTGGTGTAGAACAGACTCCCCTGGTTGCACTCAACTCTGCTCTGTCACCTCTCATCCTGCAGTGTTATTCTTGCTGGGGACGCAGGAGTCCAGAGAGACAGAGAAGCCTTACAAAAATACCTGGGCTTGGCACCAGCTCACAGTCCTCTCTGCCACAGCATACTGCCTAAGACAAGTGGTCAGGCCAGCCCAGGTGCAAGAGATGGGGACTCGAACCCCACTTGTTGATGGGAATCTTACTGTGAGAGGCATGGATACGAGGATGGATGAAAAAAAATTGAGGACCTTTAAGTCAGTCTCCCACACACTAATGTTTTTTGGGGTTTGTTATTAATTTCTGTGAGACCTTTTGAGGATATTAAGTGAAAGTGAAAGTTGCTCAGTTGTGTCTGACTCTTTGCGACCCTATGGTCTACACAGTCCGTGGAATTCTCCAGGCCAGAATACAGGAGTGGGTAGCCTTTCCCTTCTCCAGGGGATCTTCCCAACCCAGGGGTCGAACCCAGGTCTCTCACCTTGCAGGTAGATTCTTTACCAGCTGAGCCACCAGGGAAACCCAAGAATACTGGAGTGGGTAGCCTTTCTCTTCTCCAGTGGATCTTCCTGACCCAGGAATCGAACTGGGGTCTTCTGCATTGCAGGCTGATTCTTTACCAACTGAGCTATGAGGTTATTAAGAGTAGGATTTAATGACTGATTCCATGTGGAGGATACTGCAGAGACAGAAAAAACATTAAAAAGTATGTATGTGGAGGTGTGACTTTACATGATGTCTAGGATTACTTTGAAATAGCTCAGCAAAGAAAAAAATTACATATGAATCAAATGTGACAAAATCTTTTTCATTGGTGGAAAATGGGGATTGAGTTCACTGCTCTACTTTTTACAAATTTGGAATTTTTAATAAAAAAATTTTAATGATATTGCTGAAGTTTTCCATCCCATTGACTTGGACAATGTTAGTGATACTCATGTACATAACAAAGTTACATGGGATCATAGTGTGGAATTTAAGGTTGGTTCATTTTGTCAGGTTGTGAGGTAAGATCCAAATAGAGACAGTTCATAATTGAAGATTTGGAACTGGAAATACGGTCTAAGTGAACTGCTCTTCCATCTTACTGTCAGCCATCATAAGCATAGCGTGTATGATTGCTGCTTTCATTTATTTTCTGTTGTTCTGCAATCTAGTTTCCACATCCATTGAGGTCTCTTGAAGAATGTTGTTACTGATCTTTGAAAAATCTAGTAATTAGAGGCTTATTGTTTTTAGATATATTACTTGACTTGTTTATTTGTAAGAATGTTTTCAAGGATATAATTTAGTCTTTTTTCTATTCTGATTTAATTAGTTCCTACCTTTTAAATCTTTTCTTTATGCTTCTTATTGAGCCTTTACTGCCTTTGCCATATAAGTCAGTTAACTTGGAGCTTGTGTTTGCTGTTATGTTAAGTAACTGTCAGCTTTGATATATAAACAGATACATTTCTCTAAATTTATATTTAAATGTGAGGAAATAAAATATGTCTTTTCCAGTTTATTTTCTGTATGTGAAATGACTTTTTAGGAGACCTAGATAAGAAACTTAAAAATTCAAGAAATGAAATGGAGGCAGACCTCACAAATACTACAGGTTTAGCTTCTGAACACTGCAGGAAAGTGTGTATCACAGTGAAGTCACGTGAAGTTTGTGGTTGCTCACTGCATATAAATGTGATATTTATACTAAACTGTAGTCTGTTATGTCTAATAATACAGTGTACACACTAGTACCTTAATGCTAGAAAATGCTAACCATCATCTGAGCTTTTGGCGATCTTTTTGCAGTAGTCACATCAAAGATTACCTATCACAGATCACCATAGCAAATATAATAGCAATGAAAGTGAAATTTTGTGAAAATGACCACAGTTTCTGTGGCACAGAGACACAAAGTGAGCAAATGCTGTTGGGAAAATGGCACCAATAGGCTGCTCAGCACAGAGTTACCACAAAACTTCAATTTGTAAAAAACACATGATCCACAAGGTACAGTAAACGGAAGTGTGATAAAATGAGATCTGCCTGCAGTCCTGTGGAGTACTTTACTTGAATGTTTTAAAAATAACATCGATAACTGAATAGCGCTGGAGTCATAGTCCAGCAGGAACTAAATGGAAGTAGAGTATGAATAAGCACTACTTGTGCACGTTTGGCAACAGTACTTGTCCTGCAGTCCCTAGGGCTGAGTGTTTAATTTTGGCAGTGTTGTTACACGATAAGGAACCAGTTAGGCAAGGCCTAAACTCCAGGCTCCCAAAGAAAGGCAACCCCAAAGAATGCTTAAACTACCACACAATTGCACTCATCTCACATGCTAGTAAAGTAATGCTCAAAATTCTCAAGCCGGGCTTCAGCAATACGTGAACTGTGAACTTCCAGATGTTCAAGCTGGTTTTAGAAAAGGCAGAGGAACCAGAGATCAAATTGCGAACATCCGCTGGGTCATCGAAAAAGCAAGAGAGTTTCAGAAAAACATCTATTTCTGCTTTATTGACTATGCCAAAGCCTTTGACTGGTGGATCACAATAAACTGTGGAAAATTCTGAAAGAGATGGGAATAGCAGACCACCTGACCTGCCTCTTGAGAAACCTGTATGCAGGTCAGGAAGCAACAGTTAGAACTGGACATGGACCAACAGACTGTTTCCAAATAGGAAAAGGAGTACATCAAGGCTGTATATTGTCACCCGGCTTATTTAACTTATATGCAGAGTACATCATGAGAAACGCTGGGCTGGAAGAAGCACAAGCTGGAATCAAGATTGCCGGGAGAAATATCAATAATCTCAGATATGTAGATGACACCACCCTTATGGCAGAAAGTGAAAGAGGAGAGTGAAAAAGTTGGCTTAAAGCTTAACATTCAGAAAACTAAGATCATGGCATCTGGTCCCATCACCTCATGGGAAATAGATGGGGAGACAGCAGAAACAGTGTCAGACTTTATTTTTTTGGACTCCAAGATCACTGCATATGGTGACTGCAGCCGTGAAATTAAAAGATGCTTACTCCTTGGAAGGAAAGTTATGACCAATCTAGATAGCATATTAAAAAGCAGAGACATTATTGGCCAACAAAGGTCCGTCTAGTCAAGGCTATGGTTTTTCCAGTGGTCATGTTTGGGTGTGAGAGTTGGACTGTGAAGAAAGCTGAGTGCCGAAAAATTGATGCTTTTGAACTGTGGTGTTGGAGAAGACTCTTGAGAGTCCCTTGGACTGCAAGGAGATCCAACCAGTCCATCCTAAAGGAGATCAGTCCTGGGTGTTCATTGGAAGGACTGATGTTGAAGCTGAAACTCTAGTACTTTGGCCACCTCATGGGAAGAGTTGACTCATTGGAAAAGACCCTGATGCTGAGAGGGATTGGGGGCAGGAGGAGAAGGGGATGACAGAGGATGAGATGGCTGGATGGCATCACCGACTCGATGGACATGAGTTTGAGTAAACTCTGGGAGTTGGTGATGGACAGGGAGGCCTGGCGTGCTGCGATTCATGGGGTCACAAAGAGTTGGACACGACTGAGCGACTGAACTGAACTGAAGTGAAACTCCAGGCAGGCACAGAGAGAGAGAACATGTGACACCTGGGTAGGTCCGTTTTTACCGTAATTACATCATTGTTTCCTTAATGGTAATCAAATAGTCAAGATACTAACAATGTAAAGATAAACTACCTTTATTTTCATTTTAATCTGTTCTTTCTTTTTTAAAATATGGTAGATTGTAAACTCTTGAAAACAAAATTGAGACTCTAAAGCATTGATTATAAATTTGATGTTGTTTAATGGTATGTGGATGTATGTCTTATAAATGAGTGCTATGAGAGCTCAGTATAATTAACTTGTTTTGAGTTTATTTACTAGCAATACATGATTTCAAGATGGTAGTCTTCCCAAATGACTCTTTCAAAATTCATTTCTCAAGAGGGCTTAAAGGGGGAAGAAATTTTGCCTTTTAAATATACGTGGAAGATTGTTGTTTGGACATCTGCTCTCAACAGCATAAAGGATATGAAAGTGGGATTAAATTGAAGATATAACAACTAAAGTCCGGTATTAAACTGGAGGGGATGTTTCCTCTCTTTGGAGACCACTGCAAAATTATTAGAGCATTTTTTTCTGGAATTCATTAAGATATTGCTATCTATCATACTCATCTGCACAGTTTGTTACTAATTCAAGAAAAGGTGAAATACTTTTGCCAAAATGTTAATTAATGTGCTGTTTTCTTCAATGAGAAAATCTTGCTTAAAAAAAAAAGGACTAACTAAAATTGTGTGCTCTGAGATGAGGTTGATTTACTTTATTTCACTGCAGATTGATAACATGTCACAAAGATGCACCTGTGTACATACCACAGTTTAAGGAACACAGCTTTAGAATTAGTGAATGGCTTCTAGAATGGAGTTGAGTTTAATTCATTTCAGAAGGAGGCAAATGGACTAGCTTTGCATGCATGCATGATGATAAGTTGCTATAGTCATATCCGACTCTTTGCGACCCCGTGGACTGTAGCCCCCCAGGCTCTCCGGCATTGGACTCTCCAGGCAAGAATACTGGAGTGGGGTGCCATACCCTCCTCCAGGGGATCTTCCCAACCCAGGGAATCAAACCCACATCTCTTATGTCTCCTGCATTGGCAGGCAGATTCTTTACCACTAGCACCACTTGGGAAGCTGGGACTAGCATTAGGTATTCTCAGATATTTAGAAAGTGTGAGAACTTTGACAAAGTGTTACATGTTTTAACAGTCTTGAAAAGCAAGTGAGATGTTATCAATGTGTTTGCAGGTGTGTTTGGGATAGTCCATAATCAGCATAAAACAAGTAAGGGAAACTGGGGTGTGAAAGTTGAAACAATGTTGATAGTAATACTATTGTTTTTTATTTTCTTTAGTATATAGGTTCTCATAAACCAGTTTAATTGCATATATGTAGCTACAGCTGCTTTTCCCATTCAGTCCTACACCATTTCCTTGTCATAAGCTATATTACTGCAAGGTGAGTAATATATTATGATTTGGAAATAAAGAAGAACAAGGATATGGACTTAGAAATTGTTTTCTTAAATTGTAGTAACATCGCAAGACAGTGGAACTGAAATCCTCTTAGGAAAGGTTTGTGGAACCCTAGAAACTAGATTCCATACAACAGTCTTTAAATGCTCTGAACTAAGTAAATCTTAAACCCTTTCCATTTATGATTCTGAGGTGGTTAAACTCATGAGAAGTTTATAGTTTGATTTTAAAATGACTATCAGCCAAAAAAGAAAATTGCATGCTGATTTTTTTGGATTATTGACATTGATTACAACTTTGGAAAAGAGAATCCCTTGCCTATAATGTCATGTATAGTTGTGTAAATTTCAAAAATTGGGAACTTCTGATGAAGTGGTGCTGATTGGGACTCACAAGAAACCACCTCAAGTTTTCTTCAGCGCCTTCAAAAGTGTCTAAAATTGTCTGTTTTTTCAGTAAGGTATAAGAACTGAGAATATTCTGTAAGAAGTTAATCAGTTTTTCATATTAATGAATCAGCCACTCTGTAGTCAGAAAGTTAGTTTTCTCAAAAGCAGTTTGCATCAGTTGTTAGACTATTTCTAAATATTTAGATTTCTCCCATTGTTGTGTCCTACCTCATTTGTGGCCTGTGTGAAACAGGACGTCTGCATTCTTTGAAGAATCATAATGACGGAGTTGATAGTGATTGGGATCCCCAAAATTAGCCAGTACTGGCCTTGACTGACCTGTGTGTGAAGTATAAATAAACAGAAAAATCAAATTATGAACTATGAAAAAAACTAGGGAAAACAGAGAAGAATAGTGTACTGTTAATGTTGTCAATTAGCTAGAAGGAAATCTTTCCATTAAAGGACAGTTTTTATTATGAGAAGTGTCTACACGAAAATCAAAGCATAAATGACTTTAATGCAATGCAAACAAACACCTGTGGGAGGAGAAACATGAAACTTCTGAGTTTGTGTACTCACAAATTCAAATTTAACGTGTTTTTCATATTAGTGCAAATAATTAAATTATGAAACAGTTTACACAAAGATGAATTTATTTATGGGTCAAATATTACTTAACCCAGGGACTATCTGTATGGATTTTATGAGAGTTCCACCTGTAAACAACAAGATGTTCTCAAACAGGTAACCAACGAATTCAGCTCAGTAATAAACAAGAATAGATCTTTCCTGATCTTAATAAAACTTTTTGAGATAGCAAGTAAGTCCTTTATTTTCTTGACAAAATTAAAGGATAGATTTTAAATGTTAACATATTGGGGTAAAAAGTTTACATTTTGAAAATTAACAAGTTCTCTAGGTATCCAGTTTCAAAAAATTTTACCTAAAAAGAAATGTGAACCTACTCAAACTTTTTTCTTAAAATTACTCATGATCCTACAATAACACATTATCCCCTTCAGGAAAAATATAGTGACCACAGTATTCTGTCTTTAGTAACAGTAGGAAGATATTCTAAGAAAATATAGTGTCTTAGAAAATATACTCTTTATTTACTCTTTTTGAATATATTACTTGTGATATGTTCTGAACAACAGGAGAGGGAGTAAAGATTTAGAACTCTAAGGAAGTTGTAATAGGGAATTGACTTTGAAACATATTAAAATGATAAAATAAGTCAGATAATACATTTATTAAATTAAATGTTAGGGTTCTTTAAATTTTGCTCATTTTGAACAGATTAGTGAATTGGTTCTCCAGACTTATTAATAAAATATGGAAAAGGAGAATGATGGTAGGAAGAGTAATTGTTAAATTTGGCATCTTACCTAAATGTAAAGCAAAATTTTTAAAAATGTCTTTCTATAAAATCTTATACCTGTATACGAATGTTTCTGAAAATTTTAATTGCTTCCTAATGAAATTAAAGTTTAAATGTGGTTATTGGAAAAAAAAAATAAGCAGGCTAACCAACATTAACATAGCAAGTGAAAGAACGGAAAACATCAGCAACATCAAAAACTGTAGAATAAGATGACAAATACAAACATTTAAAATTATTGTGCCCATAAAACTCAAAATAGTTTTAAGTTTTTCTGTTTAAAGGCAGACTTTTGGGTTTTAAATATCCCATGTTTTGAGAACAGATTCCTACAGATTAAAAATTCTTACTTGATGAATTGAAGCTTTTATCATTATGAAGGGAAATGATTGGCGAAGGAAATGGCAACCCACTCCAGTATTCTTGCCTAGAGAATTCCATGGACAGAGGAGCCTGGTGGGAGTCCATGGGATCACAGGGAGTCAGACCTGACTGAAACGACTTAGTGCATCATTATGAAAATACTTTTATATCCTAATAATGCTTTTTGCTTTTCTCTTTGTTCTAATATTGATATTGTAACATCAGTTTTCTTTTGGTTAGCATTTACAAAGTGTACCTTTTACCATTCTTTTATTTTCAAACTTTCTCTGTCCTTGTATTTTAGCTTTGTCTGTTGTAAACAACATGCAGTGGTATTTCCTTTTTCATTCTTTGGAGCATTCTTTGTCTTTTAACTGGAACATTTAGTCCACTTATAGTTAATGTGATTGTTGATAATGTTTGTTTTTCTATCTGTTATCTTATATTTTGTGCTTTTTATATTCCCTCTTATATTTTTTTCCCCATCTCTCTCTCTCTCTCTTTCTCATGTTCTGATTTCTGCAGAGATCTTCAGGTTTATTCTTTGAGAGAGATTTTCCTTTTCTTATGTCTGGCCCTTGGAAAATACCAATCTAGGACCACCTTTTGTTTCTTGAAGGAAAATTTTGAAACATATCAAAGTACAGTAAACACATACAAACCAACTATCTAGCCAATAATTATCAAAGTTTTTTCCTCTTTATTTTACCTCCTTATTTCTTTTTTCAATATCTCTAATGCAGGAAGGCTTTTGTTTTTGAAAATCTGCAAAGTCATTATGACACTTAAAGAAATTTTAAAAATAATTTTTTATCAAATAAAACAGGGTTCTTGTTTCTTCAGTCATCTTATAAATGTGATTTTATAATTTATGTTTGATTCAGTATCCCACTAAAATTTATAGGTTGCATTTGAATGTTAAGGTCTCTTAAATTTTTTTTTTTTAATTTATAATTGCTCAGTTTAGGCTTAATTAAATTCTGATAGTTTTTGAGAAAAATTGTTCATAGGTGATGCTGTGTTTTTCCTGTTACATTACACCTGGGGGCATAAAATGTCTCTTTTCATAAATTTGAGTAAGGTCTTGTCAACCTGATACATCCATTATGAAGTTCCACATCATTTAATTGGTGGTACCTATTGATAACTTTTGTCCAGAGTCATTGTTTTATATTACTAAGGCCTACAAAATGATGATATTCTATTATTTCTTCGGCACTTATTGGCTGTAATTCTATGAAGAATTTTACCTCATTAGCTATTTGGTTACTTTGAAATACAGTTTATCCTGTAGAAGGAAAGGCATGGCAGATGTTTTATTCCTTTCTTTATTAGTTTTCAGAATATTGTGTTGTTGCCCTAGCATCTTTCAAATATTGTAAGTTTTTATTTAGTACAGGCATACCTTGGAGATATTGTGAGTTCAGTTCCAGATCATCACAATAACGCGAATTTCACAATAAACACATTCCCAGGAATTTTTTTATTTCCTGGAGCATGTAAAAGTTGTTAAAAAATTAAATGTGCAATAGGATTGTGTCTAGAAAAACAATGCACATACCTTAATTTAAAAATACTTTATTGCTAAAAAATGCTAACCATCATGTGAGCCTTCAGTGAGTTGTAATCTTTTGGCTGGTAGTCTTGCCTTAGTATTGATGGCTGCTGACTGATCAGGATGATGATAGCTCAAGGTTGACATGGTAATATGACAAAATAAGACAGTGAAGTGTGCCCCATTGGTTGACTCTTCCTTTCACCAACCATTTCTCTGTAGCATTTAGCAATGTTTGATACCATTTTATCTGCAATAGAACATCTTTCAGAATTGGAGTTAATCCTTTCAAACCCTATCCCTACTTCATCAACTAAGCTTAATATTCTAAATCCTTTGTTGTCATTTCAACAGTCTTCATAGCATCTTCAGTAGATTCCATCTCAAGAAACCACTGCCTCTGCTCATCCATAAAAAGCAACTCCTCTTCCATTAAAGTTTTGTCATGAAATTGCAGTAATTTAGGCATATCTCAGGTTCCACTTCGAATTCTGGTTCTCTTGCTATCTTAACCACATCTGCATCTTAGTCCCTCCACTGAAGTTTCGAACCCCTCAAAGTCATCTATGAAAATTGGAATTAGCTTCTTCCAAACTCCTTATTTTATTTTTTTAAACATTTATTTATTTGGCCTTACCGGGTCTCAGTTGCTACCCTCAGGATCTTTAGTTGCAGCATGTGGATCTGATTCCCTGACCAGGTATCAAACTCTGGGCTCCCTGCATTGGGAGTGAGGAGTCTTAGCCACTGGCTCACCATGGAAGGCCCCAACTCCTATTTTAATGTTGATGTTTTGACCTCTTCTGTAAATCATGAATATTCTTAATGGCATCTAGAATGATGAATTCTTTCTGGAAGGTTTTCAATTCACTTTGCACGGATCCACCAGAGGAATTACTATCTCTCAAGGTATAGCCTTATAGAATATATTTTTTAAATTGTAAGACTTAAATTGGAAATTACTCCTTGATCCATAGGCTGCAGAATAGATGTTATGTTATCAGTAATGAAAACAACTTTAATCTTGTTGTCTATCTCCATCAGAGCTCTTAGGGAACCAGGTACATTTTCAGTGAGCAGTAACATTTTGAAAGTCATCTTTTTTTCTGGGCGGTAGGTTTCAACAGTGGGCTTAAAATATTAAGTAAACTATGTTGTAAGCAGATGTTATGTCATCTGTTCTTTGTTGTTTCATATATAGAGCCCCAGCAGAGATTTAGCTCTAGAACTTTCAGAATGATGAAAGAGCACTGACTTCAAGTTAAGTCACCAGCTGCAT
This sequence comes from Dama dama, assembly GCF_033118175.1. NCBI lineage: Eukaryota > Metazoa > Chordata > Mammalia > Artiodactyla > Cervidae > Dama > Dama dama. The sequence goes on from NC_083708.1 coordinate 10,096,198, forward strand.
TAGCTCCTAACAAGAGAATCAGCCAGTTCTTTGACATTTTGAAGCCAGGCATTGACTTCTCCTCTCCAGCTATGAAACTTCTAGATAACATTTTTTCCCAATAGAAGACTGTTTTGTCTGCATTGAAAATCTGCTGTTTACAGTAGCCACTCTCATGAATTATCTTAGCTAGATCTCCTGGGTGACTTGCAGCTTCACCTTGCACTTCTATGTCATGGAGATGGCCTCTTTGCTTAAATGTCGGGAACCAGCCTCTGCTGGCTTCAAACTTCCCTTCTGCAGCTTCCTTGCTTCACTCAGCCTTCGTAGAATTGAAGGTATTTAGGGCCTTGCTCTGGTTTTAGACTTTGGCATGAGGAAATGTATAGCTGGTTTCATCTTCTCCTTAGATCACTGAAACATTCTTCATGTCAGCAGTCAGGTTGTTTGCTTTCTTTTCATTCGTGTGTTCACTGGAGTAGCACTTATAATTTCTGTCAGGGCTTTTCCTTTGAATCTACAGCTTGTCTGGCTGGCACAAGAGGCTGAGTTTTCTGCCTTGAATGTGCCTTCCTCACTAAGCTTAATTAATTCTAGCTTTTGATTTAAAGTGAGAAACAACCAGCTCTTCCTTTCACTTAGAAGCCATTGTAGGGTTGTTAATTGGCCTAATTTCAATATTGTGTGTCTTAACTGGGAAGCTTGGGGAGAGGGGGAGAGATGGGGGTACAGCCAGTTGGTAGAGCTCTCAAAACACACACAGTATTTATTAGTTCAGTGTCTTTTTTTTTTTTAATTTTCTGTTAAAAAAAATTTGGCCCAATTTTATTTATTTATTTCTACTTTTTGGCCACGTGGCACGGGGAATCTTAGTTCCCCAACCAAAGATGGAACCTGTGGCCCTGCAGTGGAAGCAGTCTCTACCACTGGGCTGCCAGAGAAGTTTCAGCTCACTGCCTAACATGAGTGGTTCCTGGCACCACAGAACAACAACAGGAGTAGCATCAAAGTTCACTGATCACAGATCACTGTAACAAATGCAATAATAATGAAAGTGTTTGAAATACAGCCTGAATTATCAGAGCATGACACTGAGACACAAAGTGAGTGAATGCTATTGAGAAAATCATGTCGGTAGACACTTGACGCATGGTTGCTACAAACCTTCAACTTTTAAAAAATAAAATATCTGTGAATGTTGTTGTTCAGTCTCTCAGTCCTGTCTGACTCTTTGCGATCCCATGGACTGCCACATGCCAGGCTTCCCTGTCCATCACCAACTCCCAGAGCTTACTCAAACTCGTGTCCATCAAGTCAGCAATGCCATCCAACCATCTCATCCTCTGTCTTCCCCTTCTCCCACCTTCAGTCTTTCCCAGCATCAGGGTCTTTTCCAATGAGTCAGTTCTTCACATCAGGAGGCCAAAGTATTTTTATCATACTTGATGGGTTATACTGCATCATGACTTCCTGATGTTCAGAGGGAGCCCTGTAGGTTGATTTCTGCAAACTTCTCATGGGATAATCCAAGCAGTGTTCGTCTCTTACTATTGCTAGTTGTTTCAGACTCTAGTGATATTCCCTGTTCTACATTTAGAATCAGCCAAGGGGCTCTAGTTCCTTTTAGTGGGAAATAGTGTTTAGAGATCATAATATATGTGTTAAAAGTACGCATTTTTATTGAATCATTGTTTCTAGGCCTTCTCAGTTGACACAGAAAGGACACTTTTTTAAAGAAAAATACTTCATAAATTTTTGCTATTTTCCTGTTCTAACTTTTGATTTATTTTTTTAACTTTATATTTCTATCTCTTTTCATTTACACTGAAAGTCTTGGTTCCTAATTACATAATTACTCATTGCTTTATTCATGTGTGTGTAGATATGTCTAAGATAATTTCAAAATAATGGTAGCAACATAACCAGCAAGACTATTAATGTTGTTTGGAACCGCTTTGGGGTTTTCTTTTATTGTATATCCCGTAAGGAACAAGCACTGGAAGTACTGTGTTTTAAAAATCACTTGAAAGTACTCTGTGAAATTGCAATTAAGTAGATACACATTAAGTTCAGTTATTTTAGGGTGGTTTAAGGGATTGCTTTTTAAAGTTAATGTATTTTGCTTTTTTATAAAAAGATTTTATGATTCCAAAATAAAAACTCTGAAGTACGTTCATTGAAAAGGGCCTTATTTTCATCCCTTTTCTTTCTCTTCACCCCCATTTCCCCATCTCCCCACCTATAAAAGCCATTTTATTTTTTATTAGTTTTGTGTATGTCCTTCCTTTTTATTACTTTTTTTTTAAAAGGCAAAAAATACATAATCATATCCTTTATTCTCAAACAAAGGTAGCATAATATACATATTCTATTTGGGGCTTTTGTGTTTAAAAAATGTATCTTAGAGATCACTGCTTTGTAGTATATATAGATATGCTAAATATAGATACAGATATGCTAGTGGCACTAGGGGTAAAGAACCTGCCTGCCAGTGCAGGAGACATATGAGGCATGGATTTGATCCCTGGGTAGGGAAGATCCCCTGGAGGAGGGCATGCCAACCCACTCCAAGTATTCTTGCCTGGAGAATCGCTAGGACACAGGAGCCTGGCAGGCTATGGTCCACAGGGTCGCAGTCAGACACAACTGAAGCAACTTAGCATGCACACACACATATATAGATGTATGTATATATGTATATAAGATTATGTTTTATAACTGTGTGGTACTGCACCATAGTTTATTCAGCCAGTCCTTTATTGATAGACATTTTTTCTCGAGTTTTCTTGTTGCAGCTAATACTGCAGTGAATAGCCTTATGCTACCTCACTGAAAATTTTTGCTAAAGTATCTTTGGGAGATAGTCTAACAAGTGTAATGCTAGGTCAGAGAGTAAATATGTGTGTTTTTGCTCTTTGTGGCTAAATTCCGTTCCACGTGGGCTTGCACCCTTTTACCTCTCCAGCAGTGCAGAATTCCTTTTTGTCCAGACTGTCACCAACAGAGTATTTTGTCAAATAGTTGAATTTCTGTCAACGTGATAGGTGAGAAAAGATAGCTCATTATAGTTTTAATTTGTGGTTTTTAAAATTATAAGTAAGATTGAACATTTTTTCATGTATTTAAGAGACATTGGCATTTCTTTTTTGGTGAACCATTTATTAATATCTCTTACACACTTTTTTAGGTTAATTGGTCTTTTTCTCTGTTTTTAGATGCTCTTTATTAGGAATATGAGTCAGGTTTTTAAAAGTGAAAGTGAGATTTGTCTGAATGGATCAGCAGATGCATTCAGGACAGAAACAGCTTCATTGTGTTGCCTGCCTGACTGATTTTCTTTGATAATTCTATACTATTTTGTTACTTCTTCAATAATCTTATAAAGATACATTTTAATACTTTATTTGGCAGTTTCTGTTGTTTTTTAAGCAAGAAGTTCTAAATAGCCTAGCTCACCATGGCCCTTAAAAAGGATGTATTTTATCCTGTGTTTTAAAAATTTTGTTGCTTGATATTTTATGTAAAAAATAGTTAACATATGCACAGTCTTGAAAGTAGCTAACACACACAGTTGAAAGTTTTGCTCATTTTTGGGGATTTGTACCTTAAAGTACCATTAATTCTAATTTTAAAAATATATTTGCAGTCATAATAGGCTGCTATTACAAATGCAAAAGGAACATCGTTTAAAATAATGTATGTAATTACTACCAGTGGTTTGTTTTCCCTGTGTTTCTAGTACTTAGGCCAGTGGCTAACACGTTGGTGGGTCCTCTGTAAGTTGTGAATTAATGGTACGTGTATGTGTTATATGTACACACGCACATTTAAGTTCAGGGAGTTTTAAATAAGATACTCTAATGGTATACCACAAATGCAGTGTTGTTTAAATGTCTTTGAATGTAATGTGTACAAATCAATTATATTATAATTGTGGGTGTACACTTATAAGTAGGTCATAGTTCCTGTTTAGGAAGTTTAGTGAGTTTAAAATGAAACATATCAGTTGTTTATTCTTAGCTGTTATATGGCATACCTGAATATTTCAAAATATCAGTGTTTGATTTAATCTTTAATTAAAATTAAAACTTTGCTATCTAATGCCAAGGTTCCTGCTTTTTTCACTTTGATTTTTGTTCTCAGTCATCTCATGTTTTCAGGGTGACCTCATCTTAATCTTAACTCAACATCTATCTCTGTAGCATTTTGCCAGTTCTTTTTAGGGCCAAATTGTGATTTTAAAGGTTCTAAGTTTAATTGACCACTCTTTCTTTCACTCTTTAAATCTGTCATTGTCCATATATTCTCTCCAATGCCATGCTTTCCTAGATATCATAGTAATAAATTTATGTATTTTAAATAATCTTTGTATTATTTACAGATTTATACTCCTGCCTAGGAAATCATTAAAGAAAAATTAAGATTAAATATTCAACTCTCTAGTGTCCATCTAAACTCATCCCTGATTTATAATCATCATTTAGCTTTTAGTAACCCTTTGTGTATGTGTGTTTGTATACATAGATACATATATCCTCCATTACATGCACAAACTTATAGTGTAATGATGTTAAAACAGAAGCATTTGTTTTTACCTCATAATTTTTTCTATTTAAACTGATTGTTAATGACTGGTAGATTTATATATATATATATATATATATATATACACATATATATATATATATATGTACATATATATAGTCTTAATGTTATGCAAGTAATAAACTAAACAGAATAGCACTGACTTTGAATAAAACTGAATTCTTTCAACATAATACATGTCTTATGGTATGAAACCAATTTTTAAAGCTGTTTGCTATTAATCCTGTGTTTTCTCAAAATTGTGCTTAAGAATATTTTTATTGTCTTTTAAATGAAAAAATAAATAAACCAGATTAAGCAGTGAAAGCCTTAGAATCCTTAGTAAACTCCTGCTATTGTTATGACATGCTGTCATTTAAAGTAAGAATGTTAATGTATGACAAAACCCACTGGAAAAAAATAATAATAATAATAAAAATAAATTAAAAAAAAAAAAAGTAAGAATGTTTCTGTCTTTACATATGCCTGTTTCTCTTTGGGTTGTATGCAATGCAGTTGTAATGTTTGATCTGTATGTGGATCTGGTACACTGTTTTCCACCAATAGTAAATACTATGGGAGATTGATAAAGCAGATGAACTTTATTTTTTAATACATATAGATATATAGAAATAGGGGCATTGCATATTTTTTAAATGCTTTGAAGTGACTTCTTTTGTCTCTTTTGCTTTAGTTTTTACCAGATTCGTGCATCTATGAAAATTCCACCAAGAGTTCCACACAGAGTAGAAGCTAGTTTGCTACATGCAACAGGTAAGCCAAGGAATATTCTCAATTAAAAAAAAAATGAAGCAAGATTATAATGACCAATAATGACTTTTAATAATTATTTTTATCTTTTAATTATGAACACAAGATGCCAAAGAGCATCATTCTCATACTTCATATAAGAAATATATTTGAGGTCTCAGTAAAACAGGCTTGATTATATATTCCTTGTCTCCATCTTAGGTTTCTTAGGATGAGCAAGTAAAAGTATGTGAAATTTCCATGAAAACAAACATAAGTAAGGGTGATATCAATTATATCATGTAATATGTACTTTTAACAAATGCATAGTGAATGTGAATACATAATTTGACATATGATCACAAAGCTGTTTTATGATAAAGTTTTATAGTATGTGTTTTGAGTTTACTTTTTCACCTACTTTTTTTTTTACTTGATTAATGAGAAAATAAAGGGTCAGAAAGTATAAAATAGACATGTTGTAACAGCTCTTTTATTTACTCATATTCTAAGGAGACACTCTAGCATTAAAGGATTTGAACCAAAACTAGTGGTCCTGATGTAATTATTGGGCATTTTTTTTCAGCTTTCTTGATACAGTATATTCTATTAAGCAGTTAGAAAATACAATGATTAATGAAACATACTAGAGAGTTTTCATTTCTAATATGAACTAATAGTTTTTAATGCATCACAAAACATTAAAAAACACCTAATATAAAGCTAGCTCAATGAAGCTGTGAGCCATTATGTGCAGGGCCACCCAAGACAGATAGGTCATGGTGGAGAGTTTGAACAAAACACAGCCCACTGGAGAAGAGAATGGCACACCACTTCAGTATTTTTGCCTTGAGAACACCATGAACAGGGTGAAAAGGGAAAAATATGAAAGATGAGCCCCCCAGGTTGGTAGGTATCCAGTATGCTACTGCAGAAGAACAGAAGAATAGCTCCAGAAAGAATGAAGAGGCTGGGCCAAAGCGGAAATGATGCTCAATTGTGGGGGTGCAGAATTAGAAAGTCAAGAGTTACCTAGAGTAATAGGCAGGTATGGCCTTGGAGTACAAAATGAAGTAGGGCAAAGGCTAACAGAGTTTTGCCAGGAGAACATACTGGTCATAGCAGACACCCTCTTCCAGCAACTTAAGAGACTACTCTATACATGGACGTCATCAGATGGTCAATAGCAAAATCAGATTGATTAATTCTTTGCAGTCAAAGATGGACAAGTTCTATACAGTCAGAAAAAATAAGACCTGGAGCTGACTGTGGCTCAGATCATGAACTTACTGCCAAATTCAGGCCTAAATTGAAGAAAATAGAGAAGACCACTTGCCCATTCAGGTATGACCTAAATCGAATTCCTTGTGAGTTTACAGTGAAAGTGACAGATAGATTCAAGGGATTAAATCTGGTAGACAGAGTGCTTGAAGAACTATGGACAGCGATTCGTAACATTGTACCAGAAGCAGTCGCCAAAACCATCCCCAAGAAAAAGAAATGCAAGAAGGCAAATGATTGTCTGAAGAGGCCTTACAAATAGCTGAGAAAAGAAGAGAAGTGAAAGGGAAAGATATATCTAACTGAGTGCAAGCTTCCAGAGGATAACAAGTGGAGATGAGAAAGCCTTCTTAAGTGAACAACGTGATGAAATAGAGGAAAACGATAGAATGGGAAAGACTAGAGATCTCTTGAAGAAAATCAGAGATACCAAGGGAAAATTTCATGCAAAGATGGGCACAATAAAGGTCAGAAACGGCAGGGACCTAACAGAAACAGAAGAGATTGAGAAGACGTGGCAGGAATATACAGAAGAGCTAAAACAGAAAAATCTTAATAACCCGGATAACCACGATGGTGCAGTCAGTCACCTAGAACCAGACATCCTGGAATGCGAAGTCAAGGGGGCCTTAGGAAGCATGACTATGAACAAAGCTAGTGAAAGCAATGGAATTCCAGCTGAGCTCTTTCAAATCCTAAAAGATGATGCTGTGAAACTATTGCACTTAATACGCCAGCAAATTTGGAAAACTCAGCAGTAGCCACAGCACTGGAAAAAGTCAGTTTTCATTCCAATCCCAAAGGCAATGCCAGAGAATGTTCAAACTACTGCACAATTGTGCTCATTTCACATGCTAGCAAGGTAATGCTCAAAATCCTTCAAGCTAGGCTTCAGCAGTTAGTGAACCAAGAACTTGTAGATGTACAAGCTGAATTTTAAAAAGGTAGAGGAACCTGAGATCAAATTGCCAGCATCTCTTGGCTCTCTCACACACACACACACACAAAACAAGAGAATTCCGGAAAAATGTCTACTTCTGCTTCATTGACTATACTAAAGTCTTTGTGTAGATTATAACAAACTGTGGAAAATTCTTAAAGAGATGGGAATACCAGACTACTTTACCTGTCTCCTGAGAAACCTGTATGAAGGTCAAGAAGGAACAGTTAAAACTGGGCATGGAACAATGGACTGGTTCAAAATTGGGAAAGGAGTATGTCAAGCCTGTATATTGTCACCTTGCTTATTTAACTTCTATGCAAAATACATCATGTGAAATGCTGGGCTGGATGAATCACAAGCTGGAATCAAGATTGCTGGGAGAAATATCAACAACTTCAGGTATACACGTGATGCCACTCTAATGGCAGAAAGTGAAGAGGAACAAAAGAGCCTCTTGATGAGGGTGAAAGAGAGTGAAAAAGCTGGCTTAAAACTCAGCATTCAAAAAATTAAGATCATGGCATCCAGTCCCATCACCTCATGGCAAATAAACGGGGGAAAAGTGTAAACAATGGCAGATTTTATTTTCTTGGGCTCCCAAATCACTGCAGATGGTGACTGTAGCCATGAAATTAAAAGATAATTGCTCCCAGAAGTAAAGGTATGACCAACCTAGACAGTATATTAAAAAGCAGAGACAACATCACTCATTATCAGAGAAATGCAAGTCAAAACCACAATGAGGTACCATTACACGCCAGTCAGGATGGCTGCTATCCAAAAGTCTACAAGCAATAAATGCTGGAGAGGGTGGGGAGAAAAGGGAACCCTCTTACACTGTTGGTGGGAATGCAAACTAGTACAGCCACTATGGAGAACAGTGTGGAGATTTCTTAAAAAACTGGAAATAGAACTGCCATATGACCCAGCAATCCCACTTCTGGACATACACACCGAGGAAACCAGATCTGAAAGAGACACGTGGACCCCAATGTTCATCGCAGCACTGTTTATAATAGCCAGGACATGGAAGCAACCTAGATGCCCATCAGCAGACAAATGGATAAGGAAGCTGTGGTATATATACACCATGGAATATTACTCAACCATTAAAAAGAATTCATTTGAATCAGTTCTAATGAGCTGGATGAAACTGGAGCCCATTATACAGAGTGAAGTAAGCCAGAATGATAAAGACCATTACAGTATACTAACACATATATATGGAATTTAGAAAGATGGTAATGATAACCCTATATGCAAAACAGAAAAAGAGACACAGATGTACAGAACAGACTTTTGGACTCTGTGGGAGAAGGCGAGGGTGGGATGTTTCAAGAGAACAGCATCGAAACATGTATATTATCTATGGTGAAACAGATCACCAGCCCAGGTGGGATGCATGAGACAAGTGCTCGGGCCTGGTGCACTGGGAAGACCCAGAGGGATCGGGTAGAGAGGGAGGTGGGAGGGGGGATCGGGATGGGGAATACATGTAACTCCATGGCTGATTCATGTCAATGTATGACAAAAACCACTACAATATTGTAAAGTAATTAGCCTCCAACTAATAAAAATAAATGGAAAAAGAAAAAAAAAAAAAGCAGAGACATTACTTTGCCAACAAAGGTCCATCTAGTTAAAGCTATGGTTTTTTCAGTAGTCATGTATGGATGTGAGAGCTGGACAATAAAGATGGCTGAGGGCTGAGGAATTGATGCTTTCCAATTGTGGTGTTGGAGAAGACTTGAGAGTCCCTTGGAAAGCAAGGAGATCAAGCCAGTCAATCCTAAAGGAAATCAACCCTGAATATTCATTCGAAGGACTGATGCTAAAGCTCCAGTACTTTGGCCACCTGATGTGAAGAGCTGACTCATTTGAAAAGACCATGATGCTGGGAAAGATTGTGGGCAGGAGGTGAAGAGGGTAACACAGGATGAGATGATTGGATGGCTTCACTAACTCAATGGTCATGACTTGGGCACACTCCAGGAGATAATGAAGACAGAGAAATCTGGTGTGCTGCAGTATGTGGGTTGCAAAGAGTCAGACACAATTACTGACTGAACAACAACAGCATAAAGCTGTATTGAGCACAATTTAGTTCATTTTTGAAATTTATAAATATATTCTGGCAATCTGATGTGCTGAAGATTATCTTTCTTAGCATACTGTGGATACTAAAATGCTGGTTCATGTTAAAAGTTTAATGTATTTTATATGATGAAGAGTTTATATGTTTTTGAAGACTGTCAAAATGCTCATATTGCTTATGACCAAAAAGATGTATATTTCTTTTAAAAAGAAAAAGTAAATTTTCTTCTTGGCCTCTTGTACATGTTCAGTTCAGTTCAGTCGCTCAGTCATGTCCGACTCTTTGCAACCCCATGAATCGCAGCACACCAGGCCTCCCTGTCTATCACCAACTCCTGGAGTTTACTCAAACTCATGTCCATCGAGTCGGTGATGGCATCCAGCCATCTCATCCTCTGTCGTCCCCTTCTCCTCTTGCCCCCAATCCCTCCCAGCATCAGGGTCTTTTCCAATGAGTTACCTCGTCGCATGAGGTGGCCAAAGTACTGGAGTTTCAGCTTCAACATCAGTCCTTCCAATGAACACCCAGGACTGATCTCCTTTAGGATGGACTGGTTGGATCTCCTTGCAGTCCAAGGGACTCTCAAGAGTCTTCTCCAACACCACAGTTCAAAAGCATCAATTCTTCAGCGCTCAGCTTTCTTCACAGTCCAACTCTCACATCCATACATGACCACTGGAAAAACCATAGCCTTGACTAGACGGACCTTTGTTGGCAAAGTAATGTCTCTGCTTTTTAATATGCTATCTAAGTTGGTCATAACTTTCCTTCCAAGGAGTAAGCGTCTTTTAATTTCATGGCTGCAGTCACCATCTGCAGTGATTTTGGAGCCAAAAAAAAATAGAGCCTGATACTATTTCCCCTGTCTCCCCATCTATTTCCATGAAGTGATGGGACCAGATGCCATGATCTTAGTTTTCTGAATGTTGAACTTTACATGTTAATGTATATATTTATTGTCAATAGGTCTTTTGTAAGTCTGCTTTCTAGGAAACAGAGGTTAAAGCAACTAGTGTTATAAGATGGATTGATCCTCCCTTTTTGAAGTTCCTTAATCTAGTAAACTAAATGTCTTGCTCTGTTGTATTTCTTAACATTGTCTGTTGAAAAAAAAAGCTAGAAAGACTTCTTTTTTCTGGACTTTTTATTTGCTTATTTTTTCAGCTTTATCAAGGAATAATTAACAAACATAATTTTGTATTTTAAAAATGTACAACATGGTTTGTTTTATATATATACATATATACACTACATAATACATATAAATATGTGATTTGTTATACAGATACAGTGTGAAAAAATTGCCATAATCTAGATAATTAGCACATCTATCACCTCACATAGTTTTTTTTGTGTGTTTGTGGTAAAGAAGGCTTAAGATTATTCTAACAAATTTTAAGTATACAGTACTTTATTACTAGCTATAGTCACAATGCTGTGCATGAGATCCTCAGAACTTATTTTTCTTATAACTAAAAGTTTGTACCCTTTGAACTACATCTTACAGTTTCTCTCACACCCCAGCCCCTGGCAACCACCATTTGGTTGTCTGTGTCTATGAAATTCACTTTTTTTTTAAGTTAGCTGTGCTGAGTCTTAGTTGTCACGTGCAGGGTCTAGTTCTCTTAACAGGGATTGAACTCAAGCTCTCTGCTTGGGAATGAGGAGTTTAACCACTGGATCTTCAGGAAATGTCCCCCAAATTGATTTTGTTTTGTTTCCACATGTAAGTGATAACATCCAGTATCTGTCTTTTCTCTGTCTGACTTATTTTGTATAGCATAATGCCCTCCAGCTTCATCCATATTGCTGCAGATGACAGGATTTCCATCTTTTTATGGCTGAATAATATCCATTGTGAATATATACACTGCATTTTCTTTATCTATTCATCCACTGACAGACACTTGGGTTATTTCCACATCTTGGCAGTTGTGAATAACGCTGCAATGAAAATATGCATGCAAAACTTTCTTTGAGATACTGATTTCATTTCTTCCAAATATATATCCGGGAGTGGGATTGCTGGATCATGTGGAAATTCTGTTTTTAATATTTTGTGGATCCTCCATACTGTTTTTTATAGTAACTGCACCAATTCACATTTCCCACCAACAGTGCATACAAGTGTTCTCTTTTCACATTCTAGCATCTCTTTTCACATCATAACATTTGTTATCTCTGGACTTGTTTTTTAAATAACCAATCTAACAAGTGTGAAGAGATAGTTCTTTATGCTTTTGATTTACATTTCCCTGAAAATAAATAATTTGTGATGATTAGTGATGTTGAGCACCATTTTATGTACCCGTTGGCCATTTGTATGTCTTTCTTTTTAGTGTTTCTACTTACCTCTTCATTTATTTGGTTAGTGGCATGCAGGATCTTCAATCTTCCTTGCGGCATGTGGGATCTTTTAATTGCATGGTGTGAACTCTTAGTTGTGGAATGTAGGATCTAGTTCCCTGACCAGGGATCAAACTTGGCCCCCCCTCCGTTAGGAGCATGACTCCATTAGGAGTCTTAGCCACTGGACCACCAGGGCTTTATGGGTTCTTTGGAAAAAAATGTCTATTCATTTCTTCTGCCCATTTTAAAGTCAGATTTTTTGTTTTTGCTAGTCAGTTGCTTGGTTCTTTATAGATTTTGGATGTTATCCCCTATCAGATATATGATTGGCAGATATTTTATTCCGTTCAGTAGGTTGCTTTTTCTTTTGTTGGTGGTGTCTTCCACTGTGCAGAAGCCTTGTAGTTTTATGTAATCCCACCTGTCTGTTGCCTTTGCTTTGGTGTCAAACATAAATATTACACAAGACCAAGGTAAAGGAGCTTTCTCCCTATGTTTTCTTCTAGAAGTTTGTGGTTTCAGGCCTTAAAATTTAAGTCTAATCCATTCTGAGTTAATTTTTCTGAGTAATATATAACAGGAGTCCAGTTTTATTCTTTTGCATGTGTATATCCAGTTTTCCCAGCATGGTTTATTGAAGGGACTTCCTTTTTCTTATTATGTGTTCTTGGCACCCTGTCAGTTACTAGTTGATCCTATATGTGTGGGCTGATTGCTGGGCTCTCTTTTCCTTCCATTGATCTATGTGCCTGTTTTCATACTACTACCATACTGCTTTGGTTACTATAGCCATGCAGTATAGTTTGACATTAAGAAGTGTGATGCCTCCAGCTTTGTTCTTTTGCTCTTAAGATTGCTCTGGCTATTCAGGGACTTTTGTGGTCTAATATAAATTTTAGGATAATTTTTTCTATTTCTATGAGAAATGCCATTGGAATTTTGATAGTGATTTTATTGAATTTGTAGATCACTTCAGGTAATATGGATATTTTAGCAATATTAATTCTTCCAATCTAAGAACATAGGTTATCTTTCCATTTATTTGTGTTTTCTTCAGTTTCTTTCCTCAGAATCTTACAGTTTTTAATGTACAGGTATTTTATCTCCTTTGGTTAAGTTTATACCTAAGTATTTTATTGCTTTTGATGCTAGTGTAAGTGAGATTTTTCAAGTAGTTCATTGTTAATGTATAGAAATGCAATTGGTTTTTGTATGTTGATTTTGTGTCCTGCAACTTTACCAAATTCATGGATTAGTTCTAACAGCTTTTTGGTGGAATCTTTAGGGTTTTCTGTTTATAAGATCATGTCATCTGTATAGACAGACACTTTTATTTCTTCCTTTCCTATTTGGATACATTTAATTTCCTTTTTTTGTGTGTGTGTGGCTAGGACTTCAGTACTATGTCATAAAGGGGTGATGAAAGTGAGCATGCTTGTCTTGTTCCTGAGTTGAAAGGAGCACTTTCAACTTTTTACCATTAAGGATGATAGCTGTGGGCTTGTCATAAATGGCCTTTATTATATTGAGATACATTCCTTCTGTACCTAATTGATTGAGTTTTTGTCATGAAAGTATGTTGAATGTTGTCAAATTATTTTTCTGCATCTTTTGAGATGATTAGATGACTGTTATCCTTCATTTATCATCATTTTCTTAATGTGGTATATGTTTATTGATTTGCATATGTCAAACCATCCATGCTTCCCAGGGATAAATCCCGCTGATTATAGTGTATGATCCTTTTAATATGCTCTTGAATTTGGTTTGTTAGATATTGGTTGGTCAAAATTTCCTTTCATTTTTAAAGTAAAAATAAAAGGCACATTTTTCATTTTCACAGAGAATATTTTTTGTTTACTGAACAATGTATTCACCATTTTGTTCCACTACCTTCTGCCAATTTTCAAGCAATTTCATAATCCATCTTTGCAAAACTTTTTATCTCTTTGAGCAAAGAACTGTTCCAAGTGCCTTTTACAGTCTTCAGGGAATTGAAATTTTTTTCCATTAAGAGAATATCATAAAAACCACAGTTAATGAACATTCAAAGTGCAAGGTCTGGTGATTATGGCGGATGAATCAGAACTTCCCAGCCAAGCTGTAACAGGTTATTAAAGAAATATGTATTGTTGCATTATCTTGATGGAAGAGTATGTGTTTTCTCTTAACTGATCCTGGATGCTTTCATCAAGTGCTACCTTCAGTTGGTCTAATTAGGAGCAGCATTTTTTGGAATCAATTATTTTGGATGAAGACCAGCCTTTGGTATGGTTGGTGATGGTTCATTTTGCTTGCCCCATAATCTCTTCTTCCCAGATTATTGTACAGTATCCACTTTTCATCACCGTCATAATTTGTTTTAAAAATGGAACATTTTCATTACATTTAAGTAGAGAATGTCATGTAGAAATACCATCAAGAAGGTTTTTTCTGTTTAACTTATGTAGAACCCAAACATCAAAGGGACTAACATAACTGAGCTGGTGCAAATGACTTTCATTGCTTGATTTGGATATTTTGAGTATGTTGGCTGTGGTATAACATTAATTTGTTTTCTCAATTAGTGGCTCGAGATGATCACTATCAATTTCAACTGCTCTAACCTATGGTGGGGCATTGTCCAGTGAGAAATCTCCAGCACGAGCTTTGCAAACCATTTTGACACATTTGATCAGTCACAGCACCTTTTCCATACACTGCACAAATCTTTTTTGCATTTCAGTTGTATTTATACCTTTCTTGAAATAAGCATAATATGGCACACATGTTGCTTTTTTCTTCCATCTTCAGTATTAAAATGACTGTACAAAAATTCACCGATTTTGTGTTTTTTTCCCGCATTCTTTTTTTAATTTTTTTATTGAAGGATGATTGATTTACAGAATTTGCTGTTTTCTATCAAACCTCAACACGAATCGGCCATAGGTATATATATATAGCCCAACCCTTTTGAACCTCCCTCCCGTCTCCATCCCCATCCCACCCCTCTAGGTTGATACAGAGCCCCTGTTTGAGTTTCCTGAGCCATACAGCAAATTCCCCTTGGCTCTCTATTTTACATATGGTCATGTAAGTTTCTATGTTACTGTTTCCATATATTTCACCCTCTCCTCTCCTCTCCCCATGTCCATAAGTCTGTTCTCTATGTCTGTTTCTCCATTGCTGTCCTGTAAATAAATTCTTCAGAACTGTTGTTCTAGATTCCATAGATGTGTGTTAGAATACAATATTTATCTTTCTCTTTCTGACTCACTTCACTCTGACTCACTTCACCTCATCAGAACTGACTCAAATGCATTACTTTTTATGGCTGAGTAATACTCCATTGTGCATATATACCACAACTTCTTTATCCATTCATCTGTTGATAGGCATCTAGATTGCTTCCACGTTCTAGCTATTGTAAATAGTGCTTCAATGAACAATGGGATAAATGTGTCTTATTCAACCCTGGTTTCCTCAGGATATATGCCTAGGAGTGGGATTGCTGAGTCATATGGTAGTTTTATTCCTAGTTTTTTAAGGATTCTACAAGCCGTCTTCCATAGTGGCTGTATCAATTTGCACTCCCACCAACAGTGTAATAGGGTTCCCTTCTTTCCACACCCTCCACAGTATTTATTATTTGTAGACTTTTTGATGATGGCCATTCTGACTGGTGTGAGGTGATATCTCATTGTAGTTTTGATTTGCATTTCTCTAATAATGAGGGATGTTGAGCATCTTTTCATGTGCTTGTTAGCCATCTGTATGTCTTCTTTGGAGAAATGTCTTTTTCCCACTTTTTGATTGGGTTGTTTGTTTTACTGGTATTGGGTTGTATGAGCTGCTTGTATATTTTGGAAACTAATCCTTTGTCAGTTGTTTCACTTGCTATTATTTTCTCCCATTCTGAGAGTTGTATTTTCACCTTGCTTATAGTTTCCTTTGCTGTGCAAAAGCTTTTAAGTTTAATCAGGTCCCACTTGTTTACTTTTGTTTTTATTTTCATTACTCTAGGAGGTGGGTCATAGAAGATCTGCTTTGATTTATGTCATCGAGGGTTCTGCCTATGTTTTCCTGTAAGAGTTTTATAGTTTCTGGTCTTAAATTTAGTTCTTTAATCCATTTTGAGGTTAGGATTGTGTGTGGTGTTAGGAAGTGTTCTAATTTCAGTCATTTTACATGTAGCTGTGCCATTTTCCTAGCACCACTTATAGAAGAGGCTGTCTCTGCCCCATTGTATATTCTTGCCTCCTTTGTCAAAAATAAGGTACCCATGGGTGCATGGGCTTATTTCTGGACTTCCTGTCTTGTTCCATTGGTCTATATTTCTGTTTTTGTGCCAGTACCATACTGTCTTGATGACTGTAGCTTTGTAGTATAATCTGAAGTCAGGAAGGTTGATTCCTCCAGCTCCATTCTTCTTTCTCAAGACTGCTTTGGTTATTAGGGGTCTTTTGTGTTTCCATATGAATTGTGAAATTTTTGTTCTACTTCTGTGAAAAATGCTATTGGTAATTTGATAGGGATCACATTGAATCTGTAGATTGCATTTGGTAGTATAGTCATTTTCACAATATTGATTCTTCCTACCCATGGAATATCTCTCCATCTGTTTATATCGTCTTTGAATTTCTTTCATCAGTGTCTTATACCTTTCTATGTACAGTTCTTTTGTCTCCTTAGGTAAGCTTATTCCTAGATATTTAATTCTATTTGTTGTAATGGTGAATGGGATTGATTCCTTAATTTCTCTTTCTGATTTTTCATTGTTAGTCTATAGAAATGCAAGTGGCTTCTGTGTATTGATTTTGTATCCCGAGACTTTGCTAAATTCGCTGGTTAGCTCTAGTAATTTTCTGATACTATCTTTAGTGGTTATATATGGATGTGAGAGTTGGACTGTGAAGAAAGCTGAGCGCCGAAGAATTGATGCTTTTGAACTGTGGTGTTGGAGAAGACTCTTGAGAGTCCCTTGGACTGCAAGGAGATCCAACCAGTCCATCCTAAAGGAGATCAGTCCTGGGTGTTCATTGGAAGGACTGATGCTGAAGCTGAAACTCCAGTACTTTGGCCACCTCATGCAAAGAGTTGGCTCATTGGAAAAGACCCTGATGCTGAGAGGGATTGGGGGCAGGAGGAGAAGGCGATGACAGAGAATGAGATGGCTGGATGCCATCACCGACTCGATGGACATGAGTTTGAGTAGGCTCCAGGAGTTGGTGATGGACAGGGAGGCCTGGTGTGCTGCGATTCATGGGGTCGCAAAGAATCGGACACGATTGAGTGACTGAACTGAACTGATCTTTAGGGTTTTCTGTGTTCAGTATCATGTCATCTACAAACAGTGAGAGCTTTGCTTCTTTTCTGATTTGGATTCCTTTTATTTCCTTTTCTTCTCTGATTGCTGTAGCTAGGACTTCCAGAATTATGTTGAATAATAGTGGTGAGTGTGGACACCCTTGTCTTGTTCCTGATCTTAGGGGGAGTGCTGTCAGTTTCTCACCATTGAGGAGAATGTTTGCTGTGGGCTTATCATATATGGCCTTTACTATGTTGAGGTAGGTTCCTTCTATGCCCATTTTTTGAAGAGTTTTAATCATAAATGGGTGCTGAATTTTGTCAAAGGCTTTTCCTGCATCTATTGAGATTATCATATGGTTTTTATCTTTCAATTTGTTAATATGGTGTATCACATTGATTGATTCGTGAATATTGAAGAATCCTTGCGTTATTGGAATGAACCCAACTTGATCATGGTGTATGAGCTTTTTGATGTGTTGCCAAATTCTGTTTGCTAGAATTTTGTTGATGATTTTTGCATGTAAATTCATCAGTAATATTGGCCTGAAGTTTTCTTTTTTCATGTTGTCTTTGTCTGGTTTTGGTATCAGGGTGATGGTGGCCTTGTAGAATGAGTTTGAAAGTGTTCCCTCCTCTGTGATTTTTTGAAAGAGTTTTAGAAGGATAGGCATTTGCTCTTCTCTAAATGTTTGATAGAATTCTCCTGTGAAGCCGTCTGGTCCTGGGCTTTTGCTTTTTGGGAGATTTTTGGTCACAGCTTCAATTTCAGTGCTTGTAATTAGGTTGTTCATACTTCCTGGTTTAGTCTTGGAAGATTGAACTTTTCTAAGAATCTGTCCATTTCTTCCAGGTTATCCATTTTGTTACCATATAGTTCATTATAGTCTCTTAGAATCCTTTGTATTTCTGCATTGTCTGTTGTAACCTCTCTTTTTTCATTTCTAATTTTGTTGATTTGATTCTTCTCTCATTTTTTCATGATGAGTGTGACTAAAGGTTTGTCAATTTTGTTCATCCTCTCAAAGAACCAGATTTTAGTTTTATTAATCTTTACTATTGTTTCTTTCATTTCTTTTTCATTAATTTCTGTTCATATCTTTATGATTTCTTTCCTTCTACTAATTTTTGGGTTTGTTCTTATTTTTCCAGTTGTTTTAGGTGTAGTTAGGCTGTCTGTTCAATGCTTTTCTTGTTTCTTAAGGTGAGATTTTATTGCTATAAACTTCTCTCTTAGGACTGCTTTTGCTCCATCCCAAATGTTTTGAGTTTTCATGTTTTCATTGTCATTTGTTTCTAGAAATTTTTTTATTTCCCTTTTGTTGTCTTCAGTAACCTTTTGGTTATTTAGAAATGTGTTGTTTAATCTCCATGCATTTGTGTTTCTTACAGTGTTTTTCATGTGATTGATATCTAGTCTCATAGCATTGTGGTCAGAAAAGATGCGTGATATGATTTCAGTTTTCTTAAATTTATTGAGGTTTGATTTGTGACCCAAGATGTAGTCTCTCCTGGAGAGTGTTCCATGTGCATTTGAGCAGAAGGTGTATTCTTCTGCATTTGGATGGAATATCCTGAAGATATCAATGAGATCCATCTCATCTAATGTATCATTTAAGACTTGTGTTTCCTTCTGAATTTTCTGTTTTGATGATCTATCTATTGGTGTAAGTGGGGTGTTAAAGTCTTCTACTATTATTCTGTTACTGTCAGTTTCTCCTTTTATGTCAGTTAATGTTTGTCTTATATATTGAGTTGCTCCTATGTTGGGTGCATAGATATTTACAATTGTTACGTCTTCCTCTTGGATTGATCCCTTGGCCATTATGTAGTGTCCTTCCTTATCTCTGGTAATCTTCTTTATTTTAAGGTCTGTTTTGTCTGATATGAGGATTGCTACTCCAGCTTTCTTTTGCTTCCCATTTGCATGGAATATATTTTTCCATCCACTCAGTTTCAGTCTATATGTGCCCTGAGGTCTAAAGTGAATTTCTTATAGACAGCATATATATGGGTCTTGTTTTTGTATCCATTCAGCCAGTTTGTGGCTTCCCTTGTGGCTCAGCTGGTAAAGATTCTGCCTGCAATGCAGGAGACCTGGGTTCGATCCCTGGGTTGAGAAGATCCCCTGGAGAAGGGAAAGGCTACCCACTCAAGTATTCTGGCCTGGAGAACTCCATGAACTGTGTATAGTCCATGGAGTTGCAAAGAGTTGGACACAACTGAGCAACTTTCACTTTCAGCCAGTCTGTGTCTTTGGTTGGAGCATTTAATTCATTTCATTTAAAGTAATTATTGATATATATGTTCCTGTTGCTATTTTCTTAATTGTTTGGGGTTGATTTTGTAGCTCTTTTTTCTTCTGTTACATTTCTTGACTATATAAGTCCGTTTAACATTTGTTGTAAAGCTAGTTTGTTGGTACTGAATACTCTTAACTTTTGCTTGTCTGAAAAGCCTTTGATTTCTCCATCAATTTTGAACGAGGTCCTTGCCAGGTACAGTCATCTCGTTTGTAGATTTTTCCATTTCAGTACTTTAAATATATCCTGCCATTCCCTTGTGGCTTTCAGAGTTTCTGCTGAAAGATCAGCTGTTAAATGTATGGGATTTCCCTTGTATGTTATTTGTTGCTTCTCCCTTGCTGCTTTTAATATTCTTTCTTTGTGTTTAGTCTTTGTTCATTTGATTAGTATGTGTCTTGGATGTTTCTCCTTGGATTTATCCTGTATGGGACTCTTTGTGCCTCTTGGACTTGATTGACTATTTCCTTTTCCCTGTTGGGGAAATTTTCATCTGTAATCTCTTCAAAAATTTTCTCTTCTTCTGGGACCCCTATAATTTGAATGTTGGTGTGTTTGATATGGGCCCAGAGGTCTCTGAGACTATCCTCAGCTCTTGTCATTCTTTTCACTTTCTTCTGCTCTTCAGAAGTTATTTCCACCATTTTATCTTCCAGCTCACTGATTCGTTCTTCTGCTTCAGATATTCTGCTATTGATTCCTTCTAGAGTATTTTTAATTTCAGTATTTGTGGTGTTTGTCCCTGCATGTTTATTCTTTAATTCTTCTAGGTCTTTGTTAATTGATTTTTTTCATTTTCTTCATTTTGCTTTCAAGGTTTTTGATTATCTTTACTATCATTATTCTGAGTTCTTTTTCAGGTAGTTTGCCTATTTCCTCTTTATTTATGTGGACTTCTGTGTTTCTAGTTTGTTCCTTTATTGGTGTAGTATTTCTCTGCCTTTCATTATTTTTTTTTTTAACTTACTGTGTTTGAGGTCTTCTTTCCCAGGCTTCAAGGTAGAATTCTTTCTTCCTTTTGGTTTCTGCCCTCTAAGGTTGGTCTAGTGGTTTGTGTAAGCTTCTTTTTTTTTTTTTGTAAGCTTCTTATAGAGTGAGATTTGTACTGAGTTTTTGTTTGTTTGTTTGTTTTCCTCTGATGGGCAAAGCTGAGTGAGTTGGTAATCCTGTCTGCTGATGATTGGGATTGTATTTTTGTTTTGTTTGTTGTTTAGATGAGACATCCTGCACGAGGTGCTATTGGTGGTTGGGTGATGCCGGGTCTAGTATTCTAGTGTTTTCCTTTGTGTGAGTTCTCACTATTTGATACTCCATAGGGTTAGTTCTCTGGTAGTCTAGGATCTTGGAGTCAGTACTCCCACTCCAAAGGCTCAGGGCTTGACCTTTGAGGCTTCAGGTGTGGTACTCTGGTCATTTCCTGTAGCAGTGAATGACATATTCTCTTCAGTTCAGTCAGTTCAGTCACTCAGTCATGTCCGACTCTTTGCGACCCCATGAATCACAGCACACCAGGCCTCCCTGTTCATCACCAACTCCTGGAGTTTACTCAAACTCATGTCCATCGAGTTGGTGATGCCATCCAGCCATCTCATTCTCTGTCGTCCCCTTCTCCTCCTGCCCCCAATCCCTCCCAGCATCAGGGTCTTTTCCAGTGAGTCAACTCTTTGCATGAAGTAGCCAAAGTACTGGAGTTTCAGCTTCAGCATCAGTCCTTCCAATGAAGACCCAGGACTGATCTCCTTTAGGATGGACTGGTTGGATCTCCTTGCAGTCCAAGGGACTCTCAAGAGTCTTCTCCAACACCACAGTTCAAAAGCATCAATTTTTCGGCACTCAGCTTTCTTCACAGTCCAAATCTCACATCCATACATGACCACTGGAAAAACCATAGCCTTGACTAGACGGACCTTTGTTGGCAAAGTAATGTCTCTGCTTTTTAATATGCTATCTAAGTTGGTCATAACTTTCCTTCCAAGGAGTAAGCGTCTTTTAATTTCATGGCTGCAGTCACCATCTGCAGTGATTTTGGAGCCCAAAAAAATAAAGCCTGACACTGTTTCCCCTGTCTCCCCATCTATTTCCCATGAAGTGATGGGACTAGATGCCATGATCTTAGTTTTCTGAATGTTGAGCTTTAAGCCAACTTTTTCACTCTCCGCTTTCACTTTCATCACGAAGCTTTTTAGTTCCTTTTCACTTTCTGCCATAAGGGTGTCTTTATGAAATTCATGTTGAGTCCCAAGAGAATATAACTCTCTTCCACTTGGATTTCTGACCAAACAAAGTAACAGGGACCTGACTTACCTTTCAGTTAAACATATATGTATGTGCTGTACTTAGTCACTCAGTCCTGTCCAACCCTTTGCAATCCCATGGACTACAACCCTCTAGGCTCTTCTGTCCGTGGAGATTCTCCAGGCAAGAATACTAGAATGGGTTGTCAAAACATCTGTGTATATCTATTCTTTTTCAGATTCTTTTCCTGTAATTTTCTTTTCCTAAGTTTGTTTGTCTGGCTTCTGTATCAGGGTGGTACTGGCCTTGTAAATTAGTTTGAAAGTGTTTCTTGCTAGTCAGTTTTTGAAAGAGCTTGAGAAGGATTAGTATTAATTCTTCTTTATGTGTTTGGTAGATTTTACCTATGAAGACTTCTGATCCTGGACTATATTATTTTGTTGGGAGATTTATTAGTGATTCAGTTACCTTACTCATTACTGGTCTGTGCAGATTTTCTGTTTTTTCATCACTCAGTCTTGATAAGGTACGTCTCTAGGAATTTATCCATTTCTTCTAAGTTATCTAATTTGTTGGGGTTATTGTTCATCATAGTCTTTTATTCCTTGTATTTCTGTGGTATTTGTTGTAATGTCTCCTGTTTCACTTATAGCTTTATTTGAGTCATCTCTTTTTTTATAGATTTGTCAATTTTGTTTATTTTTCAAAAAAACCCAGTTTCATTCATCTTTTCTGTTGTCTTTCTTACCTCTGTTTCATTTACTTCTACTCTGATCTTGGTTATTCCCTTCCTTCTGCTAACTTTGGGCTTTGTTGTTCTTTTTCTAGTTTCTTGAGGTGTAAGGTTATGTTGTTTGAGACCTTTCCTGGTCACTGGTATGACAGAAATATTACAAGTAATTAATATTTTTTGCAGAATAATATTATTTTGACATTGTGAAAGTTTGTGTTTCAGAAATACCTAAATGAGCCTTCTTTCTAAGTGCCTTTTGCTAGGCACTGTTATTTTGGTTTTTATTAGTTATAAGTCCAGATTTAGTCATTGTTGTTACCCATTCAGTTTCAAGTTTCTGATACAGTCAACTGTATATTATTGACTGTGAGATGTCAGTGACCTGATAGCTTGCTAGTTTTCAAAAGAAAGTATCTTAAAAATAAATTTATAGTAGACACCAGTTTTTATAAGAGTCACCTGGATTTGTAAAGCAGTAGACATCCATGATATGTAATTTTAACCTATAGAGAAAGCATTATGTATGTAAAATAAAACATTATACCAGAAATTTTTTAAGAGATTGCATGAAAGAGTGAAAGTGTTAGTCACTCAGTCATGTCTGACTCTTGCAACCCCACGGACTGTAGCCTTCCAGCATCCTCTGCTGTATACTTTCAATTAAATTATAGCAGCCAAAATGGCAAACACAAGAACTAGATTTTTGACAGCAGGAAAAAAATATGTAAACATTTTTTCACACTTTTTTCTCACTTTTAAAAAAAATAGCCAACTTCTGTCTCTCATGCCTGAAATGTAGAAACTAATATGATTACACAACATCTTTTTTATTCCAAATGTTTTATCAGTGTATTTTCTTTAACTCTAGTTTGGAATGTCATATTTTTGTTCTTTATGGTACACAAAGGTCTCGACATTTACTAATAAAGTAGCCCTGAATGCATTGTAAGATATGCTGCTTTTCCTGCCCAGTACCAGAAATGGTTACCTTTCATGTGTGTGTCATGTTCCACAGCTTCTGAACCATCCTCTGAAACCTCCATGGTTATATAAATCTGTCATTCCAATTGTATTTCCTGCCATGCTACCTCAGAATAGCCTATTATGTGGAATGTTTAAGTTAATATGAAAATTACAGAGAATAATGGTTGATGCAGTGTGGTGACTTATTAGAGGCTTACAGCTATAGTAGATGCAGTATTATGTTCTCATGTTCAGGTGAGTTTCCTCACCAACAGTCAGACAAGCAAAGAGCATAGCAGGCAGCCAGTTTATTCCAGTCCAAGAGGTTCTTTTTCTTTCTTTCCTTCTTCCTCCAAGATTTGTTCCATTTTAAAATAATTTTTAAGAGTCCTTGAAATGTATGTACCTTTTATTTTTTTACCTTTTTAATTTTAGTAAATTTGTTAGGAAAATGTATCCTTTCAAAAGTTTTTTGCCTTCAGAAATTACTCCTATGTATTTAACGACTTTCTTTTAATAAATATATACCACTGACTTCTAGACTCATCTTTGAAAACAACATAAATATCTTTATGTTAAGTCTCTTTTCACTTCTGTTCCTTAATAGTTGACTTTTTCTTCCAAGGTCTTGACTTTTCTCTGTACTTTTTATTAACATGTCCTATTTTTCTTCTAATTTAAATTTGTGCTTTTATCTCAAGACTGTTTCTTTCCAGGTTTATATTCTACCATATCCTACATCATATGTATATTTCTGGAAAACTTTTGGAAAGAAGAGAAAAAATTATTTTGTCTGTGAGTTGCAGTAGGGCAGGTTAAACGGGTTGGGAATTTTATTGCAACATGTTTAAATTATTTCCAGCATGAGATTGTGCTGACAGGGAGAGGTTTGGGTCAGCACATAGCTGTCATCTGTAGTAACATCAGCCATGAAAGACAATGTGCATTTATGGGCTGTTGGAAATGGAATAATAACAGTGCATTCAGAGATTTCTACAACAGAGAGGACATTGCTGGTTCATGGAAGCTGGCCCCAGCTTGAAAGGTTAGAGGACTGTGTACAATTTCGATAAAAAGTTGAGTAACAACTAGCCATTTCTAATAGTGATAGTATTTTTTATAAAGAAATATATACTGTTTTATTTGCTGTTTGATACTCATCCCTTTTCTCTGAAAAACAGAAAACTTTTTGTAAATAATATATGCAAATAGTTAAAGATCCATTAATCCAGAAAGATTAGTAGTGAAAAGCATAGCTCCTTCTCTAGATGCATCCACTTTTAACTGTTTCTCTAGTCCTAATGGTTTCCTCTCCATGGACATTCCACATCCAGTGATGATAAATGACAATTCTCACACCACTTCCTCTCCTCCTGCTTTTTAAAAGAGATACCATTAATCCCACATCTCTCATTGATCATCACTGGAACTTCATATGATACATTTAAAGCTAAATATGACAGATCTCTCATTTTGAAAAGTAAAGATATACATAATCTTACCTCTTTTTTCAAATTTTCTTTTTCTCTCAACTTTGCAGCCTGTTAGATATATCCTTTGTTTTGCATTATCAAAATTGCTAACATTCATATTCAGATTTGGAGCTTTAGTTAAATCTTGTATATTTTGTCTATGGGTTTATTCCAAATGTTAAAAACAAGTAAACAACATTTGCATTTTTATGGTAACACAAGAGGGAAATTGAAATGAGTTTCCAACATAAAGAAGAGTTTCTGGCAAGACAAGGCAAATCTAGTTCCTGTTTTGGCATTGATCAGGTCACCTGTGACATCGAGATAGCTATATAGTTCTGTTTGGGAGTCAGAGATGCAGCTTTGTTGTGGTTAAGAAAGTAGTTATGTGGAATCAGGATACCAGCTTCCTTTTATGTTACCTGGAAAACTCAACCTCTTGCGAGTTTCGGTTTCTCATCTGCAAAATGTTAACCTGCTTTACAATAAGTGAAAATTCATAGCAAACTGTGAAGGACCATATACATGTTGGGTATTATTAATGGACTTCTATTAATACAAGAAAGTAAGAAGCTGTCTAGAATGCTGTTTGTAAAGTATATGATATTGCAAAGAGCTGAAACTTACATTAAAATTAATTTGATGTTTTCCTGTGATTTTTATATTTTCCATTATGCAGTATAGCATATCTCATGTTAATAAGTAAATCTAATTTAAAAAAATCAATTAACCATTTCTTGGATAAGAAGTATGAACCAGAATGACCAGTCAGGAAGGGAAAACTCAAGGAAGGAAGAGACCTCAGAAAAGACCCTAGACTGTGACTTACAAAGGAAATCTGGGTCCTTGGGCTTCCATTTCTATTCATATAAAACCAGCTTAATGTGCAGAGAGTATTTGAATTTAGACGTAACTAGTTTCAAGTCTTACTCTGCCATTTACTAGCTGTAGAGTTTTAAGCAGATTATTCAGTTTCTCTGAGCCTTTCCTAATTAGTGAAATGGAAATAATCCCTGTCTTACAGTTTGTTTTTGAAAGTTAAAAGAGAAAATTCAGTAGAGAGGCCCAGTGTGGTGCTCTGTGAATATTGGGTGCCTTTGTCCTGCTTCTTTTTCTATTTTAACTGCCCTAGATGTTAAAAAACTGAAAGAGGTAAACTCTAGGATCTCAGCACCTGTTGATGTTGGGAGAGACAGTCCCTGAATGAAGAGGAAGCTGACTGGGGCCATTTTCCTGCCTTTCCCTGTGCCGTGTGTAAGGGCCAGCCTTGCTTGTGCACCGTGGAGCTGATTGACATGGTTTTGCCCTCTTTAGAACCATCTTTGGGTTTTTCCTTCCTCCTTCCTTTTCCCTGCTAGCATGGGTGTTCCTGTGGTAAGCATAAGAGTTAACTGCACATATGTGTTTGAACTAGTTTTTCAGTGCATCATAGAGACCACACATAGCCTGTGGAGCAAACAGCAGTGACATTTACTTCCTGGACAAATTATTTATGTTATCAGAGCCTTGGTATCTATAACATGGAAATTAATCCCTGCCCTGTAAGGTTGCCTGAAGGATTAACAACAATATATGTAAAACACAGTGCCTGGCACATAGTAAGTGCTCTATAGATGGTAGCTAGTAGCTATAGTGAGAAGTAATAAAAAATAAGAAGTAATTAAAAGTAAGTTATTTTTCTTTTTATTGAATAAATTTAACATTTTTATTGAATAAATATAACATGAAGTTTAACATTGTGTACAAGTTACTTTGATACATTTATATATTGTATTGTGATTGTCATTGTAATAACATCTATCACGTTACATAATTATAATACAGTATTGTCTTTATTCATTACATTGTGTAGTAGATCTGTATGGCTTATTTACTACTCATTTTTACCCTCAACTTATTTCACTTAGCATAATGGGCTCAAGGTCCATCCATGTTGTTGCAAATGACAGGATATCCTCCTTTCTTGTGGCTTAATAACATTGCATTGTGTATATGTCCACCATGTCTTCTTTATCCTTTCATCTGTTAATGGGCACTGTGGGTTTGATTTGCATTTCCCTGATCATTAACCATGTTGAGCATCTTTTTACATGACTGTTGGCCATTTTGGCATTCTTTTTGGGAAAAAATCAATTTAGTTCTCCTGTATAACTGCTATTTTTGAGGAGTAAGAAAGGGAAAGTGTACAAAATTCAAGCAGTAACGTGCAGGGAGTCTTACTACCAAAAAAGAATATTCTCCAATTTGATAGCAGCTTCACAACTAGATAAACATTTGAACTAATAAGAAATCAATCTGGCTTAACAAAAGGAAATTTTCAGCTATTTGTATTTGACCAATGTTTTTCTAAGGTCATCTCTTCTGGATAAGATTCTTTGTGTGTATATATATTGCATTCTTCTTCCTACCTACCACCACCCAGTGTTTTTATAGTGGTTAAAAAAATTAATGTCAAAAAAAAAAAAGAAGTCTGGAAGTGAGGGCTAGTTATCAAAGTAAGGAAGGGTTGGCCCAGTGCTTTGCCTTAGGGGCTTGTAATAAAGCATCAGCATTTTGGAATGCTGCTACAAGAACCATCTCTCTCTCCCCTGTTAGTTGTCTCCTTAAGCTCTACCTGCCCACCAACCTTTCAGAGCCTTCCTTTGAGAGTCACTGAAATGTTGTGACAGTTTTGCTGAATTGTGAAGGTTGTCATGACTTGACCCCATCCTACATGTCTGACTTTTGTTTCCTGCCATTGTCCCTGTAGATTCTCTGGAACAAATTTGCTGGGTTTCACCTCCCTTGTATTCTATGCACCTTCCTCCTCCTCTTCGTCTCCTTTATTGGCCTGTAAATGACTCCCACAAGCAGTGACACTAGGCCCTGTTGTCATAGCACTTTCTACAGATCTCTTTCAGCTCTTAGCATCTTATAAATTTTTCCAGTTCATAAATGGAATTCTAATACAAACAAACAGAATCATTCAATAAAATTGCTTTTTAAAATGAGGGAAGTTTAAAGAAATATACAGCTGGAGGCAACTCATATTATGTCATTAATCCATTACTGTTACCAGTAATCAAATAATTGTGAAAAGAAACAACTGTGAAAGGAAAACACCATGAAGTTAAAGCTTGCAATAGACTCTGCATAGATTGTGAAACTTGAGTCCATTTGGCACACAAGGTTCCACATTCTTTCCTTGGATTCAGCAGCTTCCTCTGTCACTGCCATTTGCTGTCTTTTTACCTGGTTGAAGAGACAGTGATAATTACAGCACCATTTGCTTTGGTCTCCGGAAAGAGGGAGTCAGGAGATTATCACATTGTACTACAATTATTTGCTTGAATGTTTCTATCCAAATTAGATTGGGAACTCTGAAAACAAGAGCAGTATTCTTATTTATGTTCATATCTCTTAGTTCCTGATGTTTTAGAGGCAAATTATGGTTGAATGAATTCTTGCTTGTTCACAGAATAAATAAGGGATACAAATGCTCACTGTTTAAACAAAGGAAATGAAAATGCACAAAGATGGTGATAAGAAGAAAATCTGAATTGTCATGATTTAATGGAAATAAAGTCTTTCAAAGTGTAGGATTGATGTTTGGGGTTAGACGACTGATAGGCAAAGTGAAAATAGAATCATTTCAACAAGGAGATAGAGCACTAAATTAAGATGTTTAATGAAAGTTCATTTATTCAGTAAATACTTGCCGAGTACCTATTAGGTGTAAGACATGGTTCTCACTCACAAATTAGAGCAATGAAAAATGTTTATGTGGTTCCTAATCTCATGGAGAGAGGTTATTATCAAATAAGTATTGAAAAGTAGGGAAAGTTTCTGATTCAAGACAATGAACTTGAGTACAGTGTATATCTGGGTCTTTTTGTTTCCAAGACTCCTTGGTAATAGCAATAGAGAAGTACGAGAAGGAATAAGAAAAATATTGAAGTGAGTTTTGAAGGACAGGAAGCAGAGTGGGAGCTGAATGACCTTTTCAGGACACTTTCCCCTCCAAGAGTGCAGACAGGAATAGCAGACTAAGGAAATTGAGATGGGGGCCTGAAAACAGGGATAAATTAAAGGTCTGTAATCGGGTTAGCCAGGCACCCCAGGCCCAGGGTACAATGTCAGGAAATTAATGTTAACCTTGGGGAACCTGACAGGCTACAGTCTGTGGGGTCGCAAAGAGTTGGACATGACTGAATGACTAACATTTTACGTTAGGACAAAATCGCAAAGGTTTTGCCTAAATAAATTGCCGTAGATTACTTTATTTTCTTGGACTCCAAAATTACTGCAGATGGTGACTACAGCCATGAAATTAAAAATGCTTGCTCCTTGGAAGAAAAGACATGACAAACCTAGACAGCATATTTAAAAGCAGAGGCATTACTTTGCCAACAAAGGTCCGTCTAGTCAAAGCTATGGTTTTTCCAGTAGTCATGTATGGATGTGAGAGCTGGACTATAAAGAAGGTTGAGTGCTGAAAAACTGATACTTTTGAACTGTAGTGTTTGAAAAGACTCTTGAAAGTCCCTTGGACTTCATGGAAGTCAAACCAGTCAATCCTAAAGGAAATCAGTCCTTAATATTCATTGGAAGGAATGAATTGGAAGCTGAAACTCCAATACTTCTGCTACCTGATGCGAAGAGCCTACTCATTAGAAAATGCCCTGATGCTGGGAAAGATTGAAGGCAGGGGGAGAAGGGGATGACAGAGATGAGATGGTTGTATGGCATCACCAACTCAATGGACATGAGTTTGAGTAAGTTCTGGGAGATGGTGATGGACAGGAAGGCCTAGTGTGCTGCAGTCATGGGGTCGCAAAGAGTGGGACACAACTGAGTGACTGAACAACAATGTAGGTTACTAATACTCCAGAGTAAATCACACTTTTTTTTTTAAGTGCATAACATGAAATCTCTTCTAATAACAAACTTTTCAGTGTTCAGTAAGTGTTTCTAATTGCATGCACATTGTTGCTTGACTGAAACTGTTAAGTTGAGCATGGTGAAACATAAACTCCTCATCTCCCCCAACTTCCAGCCCCTTTCAACCACTCTGCTTTCTGCTTCCATGAGTGACTATTTGAGAGCCCTTGTGTAAGTAGAATCATGGCAGTATTTGTCTGACCTGTCACATGCACTTAGCATAAGTCCTCATCGTTCATCCGTGTGGCAGCATATGACAGGATTTCCTTTTTTTCTTTTAAAGCTGAAAATATTCCGTCTTATATCTCACTTTGTTTATCCATTCATCTGTTGATGGTCATTTTGGTTGTTTCCACCTCTTGAGTACTGTGAACAATGCTTCAGTGAACATAAGAGTGCAGATATTTATGTCTTCTATTCTTTTGTATAAATACCCAGAAGTAGGATTGCTAGACCATATGCTGGTTCTATTTTTAATTTTTTGAGGAACCTCCATACTGCTTCCACAATAGCTATAGCCGTTTTACATTCCCACCAACAGTACACACAAGTTCTCATTTCTCCACAAATGCTGACTGTCGACCTTGCCTTCATGAAATTTCTGCTCCTTCCTCTTGAAATTTTCTTCTTTTCCATCTTAATTTGACAAACTTTTTAATGATATTTTAACTCAAATGCTATATTGCCACCAAAGCCTTTCCTGATTCCACTGACCAAGTTCATCATCATCTTATAAGATGTCATGGCTCTCTCCTTCTCTGTAAGACTTAGTGGAAATGCATTTACAGAATTAGATAAGAGTGAAGAGAGTGGTTTTTTGGTTTGATCTACTTAGCTTAGAACAATGCATGACATAGAGTACCTTTACAATAAGCATTTAAAATTTTATTGTGAAATGTTCAGATATTTTTGAAGCTAATATAAAACATTATTTTATTAAGTGATAAAAATACACCCAGGTACCTAACCCTTCATTTAAGAAATGGAATATTACTAGTACCATAAAGGCATCCTGAACACTTCTCCTGACTTTTGTGTTAATCATTCTTTTGTTTACACTTTCATGACCTACAAGTGTCTGCCATGGACGGGCCTGGTTGAGTTTGGAGGAACTAAGTAATCTGGTGTAAGGGATGCTGCAGTCACACTGCGCTTTGCAAGAAGCATCCATGAGAAAGCCAAGTCATCCCTGGCTGTGGTGCGCTTCTGCGTGCTGAGGGGCCTGAGGATACCTCTAGGGGAGTTAGTAGGCAAGGCCAGGACTTCGTTGTATGAAACACAGAGCCACACATCTAGGGCTCCCGCCAAGGCGGTGGTTTGATGGAGTACTGGGTGTACAATGCATGAAATGGGATGCTGTGTGTCTGCACGCTCAGCTTTCCTTCCTGCAGCTCTTAGGGGGAAGGCCAAGCGGAAAGCCTCTGTGAGGTGCAGAGGCTGCCCTTGTGTGATCTAGGCTCTCATAGGGCAGAAATGTCCTGAGTATATCCTCAAACACAGCTAGTGCTGAGAGGAATCTGGCCAAGCTTTTAATTTGTCCTTAGGTTAAAAAAAAAAAAAAAGGCACCATGGCAGCAAAAATCTTTAAGAAGGTAGACCTCAACATAGCTGTCTGTTCTGAGCACACTGATCCAATCTTAGT
The DNA here is from genome assembly GCF_033118175.1 of Dama dama. Taxonomy (NCBI): domain Eukaryota; kingdom Metazoa; phylum Chordata; class Mammalia; order Artiodactyla; family Cervidae; genus Dama; species Dama dama. The sequence goes on from NC_083708.1 coordinate 10,127,733, forward strand.
GCATCACCTCTGTCTAAGACAGAGGGCCTCTTTGGAAGCGTCCTCACCCTCTTCCTGCCACTCCCTCGGCCTCCCTTGTGCGTTGGTCTTCTTCCCTCCACCTGTTTTTTCTCTTGGTTTTCTGTCTCATTTTGGTGGAGCCTGTTCTCCAACATCTTGTTGGGAAATGTGGCATACTTTTCTTTCAGACATAAAGACTGAAACACTTAATCTCTAAAATGTCTTTATTCTACCCTTACATATGTTTAGCCGAGCATAGAATTCTAGGTTGGAAAGGAATTCTCTTTCCTTCAGAATTTTGGGAATGTTGGTCCCTTGTCTTTTGGGGTTGCAGCTTGGCTGTTGAGAGCCCCAAAGCTCTAGGTCAAGGGATGTGATCTTTTCCCCTGTCAAGAATCCTGTGGACTCCTCTCTCTCTTTCTGCAGCCCTAGCGCACATGATGATGCCCCTGTGATCTCTGAGGCTCACTGGGCCTTTTCCTCCCAGAAGCACATGGACTTCAGTTCGGAGAAATGTTCTGTTTGTTATTTTCTCCCACCTGTTTTCTGTGTTCTTTCTTTATGGAACTTCTATCATATAGATGGTTGATCACCTTCACTGGTTCTTACAGTTTTTAGTATTTTTCCTCTCACTTTTTTTTCCATTTCTGTCTTTTTGTTGTATTTAACAGGTTTTTTTAATTCAACTTCAACCACCTTTTTGAGCTTTTTGCTTTTCTCTTTCTCCCTTTCTCTATTTCCCGTCTCACTTTCCTATTTATCCTTGCTCCCCCTCACCCCATTTTTTTCTTTTAAAACTCAAATGCTCTTTTGTTCTGTGACTGTTCCTTTGTTGTAGCAACATTTTTCTTATTAAAAATTTATTGTATTGAAATATAGTTGATTTCAACGTTGTGTTAGTTTTTACTGTACAGCAAGCTGATACATATACACACGTACATATATATGTATTTATATGCATTCTTTCTCATATTCTTTTCCATTATGGTTTATCGCAGGATAGTGGATATAGTTCGCTGTGCTATACAGTAGGACCTGGTTGTTTATGCATCCTATATACAGTAGTTTGCATCTGCTAACCCCAACCTCCCAATCCATCCCTCTCTTGCCACCAGTTATAGTAGTAGTTTCTTATTTCATGAATGCAATGTCTTTTCTCTAAGAACAACACTGATAGTTTTTTTAAATTTCTTTCTACAACTTGCTTTTTTCTCTGCTTTGGTTTCTAACTTGCATGTTAGAAGCATTCTTCAGATGTCTGATTGTCCTCAGGTGTCTGCAGGAGGAGACAAGGAAGCTGATTGGACATTTGGAAAAGCATACCTGGGACTTGTGTCTTTGAGCTTCATAGTGGGGTGATGTTGGTGAGCTGATTGCTAAGGAATCTGTTAAGTCAGCATCTATAGATCTTATCTAATAAAATAAATTTACATAATACATCTATTATAGATATACCAACTTGTCAGATTCCCCATGTCAAGAGTTGTGGAAAATCAGATTTTACCTTGTAAGTTGTTGAAAGTAATCCATGGTTTCCCAGTTTCTGTACATCTTATGAGCAGAGACACTGAAAGGCTTTTGTTCCAAATCATCTTTTTAAAGATGTTGCTGTAGTAAAGAGCTTTGGGAGGTATAGATAGTGGCTCAGATGGTAAAGAATTTGCCTGCAATGCAGGAGACCCCTGCAATGCAGGGGTTTGATCTATGGGTCAGGATGATCCCCTGGAGAAGGGAATGGCTACCCACTCCAGTATTCTGGCCTGGCATGAACAGGGGAGGCCAGCAGGCAACAGTCCATAGAGTCACAAAGAGTCAGACATGACTGAGAAGCTGACAGACACACACACTGAGAGATAAGGTCTAGCTCCAGTTCAAAGTTTACATGGGTTTTTCTTATAGCCCCTTAAAAAAGATTGAGGTTTCCTAAGCTTAGAGTTCCTCAACTGTGACCAGAACCTCACTGCATGAATAGTATTGACCTGTGTCACCCCCGTGTTCCAGTGGGGGGTGAGAACAAGGGGAATGGAGGTGAACTTGAAACTTAGGCTGTTGCTGTGTATCTCTGGCCCAGGAATCCCATGTCTCCTGCCAGCACCATGACACTGTGGCCAGCTAGCTTATTGGTTTGCAAGTAGGGTTAGATCTTAGACTCATCACAGTTCCTCAGATGCCAGAGAAGGCTAGCCTGTTTCCTTCCTAGAGAGGAAGAATCTAACTGCCAGCCTTCTGGGAACCCAAGGAGGAAGAGCTCTGCTAACTTCTGCATCCAGGGTCAGGATCCCTCTGCTCATACCTTGGTGCTCTGTGCTTTGCCAGGTGATCGCCCATTCAGAGGGCTCTGTTTCACCCTCTCCAGGGAACAAGCTTCCAGACTTCTCAGGTGAAGGGGGCCCATGGCGGGGAGAGGATGTGGGAGTGTGTTCTGTTCCTTGCTGAGAGGTCAGCTTCTCCATTAAGTGTTGCCTGGCTTCTCTGTTTAAAACCGCTGCCTTTCTCACCGGCCTTCAAACACACTCTGTCATTTTTCTTATTTACTATTTTATTCTCTGTCTCCCTTCCCAGTAGGATGTGAGCTCCAAAAGGTCAGAGGTTCTTATCTCTTTAATTTTACTGTTTATCTCTAACACCTAGAAAGTATAATGTGATGAATAGTGGATTATAATAATAGCTGTTGTAATAGGTTTTCAGTAAATACTTGTTGACTGGATGAATGAATAAATGAATGGGATTATGCTGCCTTTTGCCCTTGGCTCCTGATTTGAGAATAAAATTTAAAAAGTTTATTATGTAAATCATTGGTACATCTTATTGAAAGCTTTAAATGTTGATGTTCATTGAGGACAGAGGTGACCCTACAGAAGGTTAATTACTGTCACTCCAAAGCAGTTTAGGATAATTTATTCTGTGTACAATTTCTTACCCTGTACTTTAGAATCCCACTCAGGGCACTCCTGATAGTGGGGTTGTTTCAGTTCAAACTGTCACTCTCACTCAGTAGTGCTGGATGTGCGTAGTTTGTTGGCAGAGCTAGTGGGATTTACTGAAGATCGGATGTAGGCGTAAAAGATTAGTAACGATCGAATTAGGGCTAATAAGTGGCAGAGCCTGAATTTCAACCACGGTCTGTCCTTATACATGAGGCTATGCTTCTTGGATAAGAAAACAACAGCAAAAAAAAAAAAAAGACTAAAAGGGCATGGCCGATGAGGTAGGAGCAAAACCAGGAAAGTGGGACAGCCAGGATGCCTTCAGGAAGGAGAGAGTATGTCACTGATCAGAGGCTGATTGTAAGTCAACCAAGATAAGCTCTAAGAACTGAGCATTCCTTTTAGCAAAGTGGAGGTCATTCTTTGGTCTTGATGAGAGCAGTTACTTGGCCAAAGTCTAGTTAAGTGTGGATTAATTATCGTTGTATAAGAATTTACCCCCAAACTTAGTTTAAAACAACAAACGTTATCTCACAGTTTCTTTGGATCTGGAATCCGGAAGTTTTCTTAGCAGCTTACTTCTGGCTCATGGTCTCAAGAGGTTGCAGTCTGTTACCTCTGCTGTGTCACAAAGATCCCCCCAGGACTTTGTGGGAGGCGGACATGAGGATGTGAAAGCCATGCGGTGAGAGTCAGGGTGGGGGCATCCTGAAGACCAGCTGTCATGAAATAGGCTAAAGAGAGAAAGGAGGGAGGTGAAGCAGGGACATTAAATGCAGAGAATCATTTGAGGCGTTTGCCAGAAAGGGGGTCAGAGAAATGGGGAACTTGTCCAGGGGGTGTCCATGGATAGATGCCTTAGTGGAGCTTATATCTTCTTATGAAAGAAGAACCAAACTTCTTGGTTGAGACTGAGGGAGAGGAGGAAATATATGAAATAGTCATCTGGGAAGGTGGAGAGAGAATGAATTCTGAAAATATAGTGTGACTGCTTGGAGAAGGCAATGGCACCCCACTCCAGAACTCTTACCTGGAAAATCCCATGGACAGAGGAGCCTGGTGGGCTGCAGTCCATTGGGTCCGCTACCAGTTGGACATGACTGAGCAACTTCACTTTCACTTTTCACTTTCACACATTGGAGAAGGAAATGGCAACCCACTCCAGTGTTCTTGCCTGGAGAATCCCAGGGACAGGGGAGCCTGGTGGGCTGCCGTCTGTGGGGTCGCACAGGGTCAGACATGACTGAAGTGACTTAGCAGCAGTGCTGAAGTACTTAGCAGCAGCAGCAGCAGTGTGACTGCTCGGCAGCTCTAAGGAAGGGGTACCGATGACACTGGACCATGGAGTTTAAGTAAAAGTTGGAGAGGGAAGTGAGGACTTGAGAGGAAGCAGAGGGCTGAGAAGAGTAGGATTTGGGGACTCTCCTCCTTAGAGAGGGGTGTCAAAGGATTGCTGAAGTGCTGGTCTTAGAATGAACTGGAAAGCAAGGCTGGGGCATGAGAGAGGGTGTTGATTGAAATGTAAGTTACCTAAGGATTGCAGTAATTGGTCATGTAAAGCTTTAGGGGACCAGTCTAGGAGTGGTAGCTAGGAGGGCTGCAAGGCAAGAATCCTGAGGGAGGGGAGGGAATGAATTGGGGCGATTTATCACCCACAGTGATGCCTGGAGTTGTTTGAGACGAAGTAATGGCAACTCAGTCCAGCATTCTTGCCTGAAAAGACCCGTGGACAGAGGAGCTGGAGGACTACAGTCCATGGGGTTGCGAGAGTCAGACACGACTGAGTGACTAAGCATGCACACGCACACAACCTTGGCTTGAGTGCTAGAGCCTTCAAGCATGAGGGCTTCCAGGAGTCTGCAGGTGGTGCATGGTGCTGCCTGACTCCTTGCCATTCGGAGGTGGTGGAGGTGGCCATAGGAGGCACGGAGCCTGTCTGCAAGCACCCATGGGCGCACGGGAGCTGCGGGCATGGGAGGGCATCATGGAGGAGGAAGAAGCCCCGCCCGCTCTGGAGCTGCAGCTGTTCTGGAGCTTTCTGAGGTGGCAGATTCTACCTCTGCGTTATCTGAGTGCTTTAAAGTTTTTCTTTCCATTGAGGAAACTTTCTTCCTCTTTTCACCTCTACCCCTTTATAGAAGTTGAGTTTGTGATCTACTCGATTTCCTTTATATATGTGTGAAGGGAAAAGTTGTAAGTACGATACAAAGCACTTCTTTTCTGAACTGTGCTCCACCATCCCCAAGTACTTCCTGTAGAACCCAATGAAAGCATCTGATTATAAAACTGACATTGATACCTCCCTGCCACTGTATCCTCAGACCCATTGAAGTTTGTGACCTCTCCCCATACAGGCCTTTGCAGCAAATGATCCAGTGCAGAATCGTGCCCTGTAACAGGTGCTGTGGCTCGTGGGTCACCTTCATTCTGGACAGTTGCTCGGTCTGTCCTTGACTTTCAGGACCTTAATGCTCTTGAGTACTGTAACCCCGATAGTTTGTAGAATGTCCTTCAGTGTTCACTGCTCTGATTCCCTCGCGCTCTGTGATAGGACTGACTCAGGAGTGGTGCTGTGCTCGTCTGATGGTGTCTTACTAGGTGGCAGTGCCCTCAGCGCGTCCCCTTCACATGACTTCAGCTTGGATCATTTGATCCTCTGTCACTTCTCCACTATAAAGTCACTCTTTTTCCCTTCAGCCTTCTAGGCTTTTATTTGTTTATATCTGTGGATTTGTGAATTTCTCTTATCCAGTGCATGTTAATCCATTTCTCTCATAATTTATTTTGATGTTCAGTTGATCCCAGATCTGACTGGGGTAGCCACTTCAACCTGGCTTCCTGTTCTTTTGATATGTCCCCTCATTTTTCTAGCAGTTACTTTCTGGTGTGAAATGATGGGCCAGGCTTGTCTTGTCCTGTGTGTGCCCAGCTCTGGAGTCAGCCATTTCTTCAAAGCCCTGGTTCCTCTTAATGAGAACAGTGTTAGGAGCCGGTGCTGGGGTTGTGTTCTCAGCCCCTTTGAGTGGATAGAGCTGGTGAGGATCTCTACATACAAACATGTATTTATACATACATGGACACGTTTACACCTGTTTTTCTTTATCTAGGCATATAGAAAAGCCTTGAATTCGCATCAGTGTTTCTGATTCTCATCTAGTGCTGCAGGACTCACTCTGTAGCTGGGTCTCCTTTCCGTTTGTGTCCCTCCTTTGCCCGGAGGTTTCAGTGAGGAAGCTGGCTGACACTGTCCTTGAGGCCCTTGGTTACCTGTCAGTCCATTCCATGAGCAGGCTGCTGCGCCACGCCTGCTCCCTCGTGGACGCGTCCGCGCGCCTCTCGGGCTTCAGCCCCTCACGCAGCTGCCGTCCCCGGGACCCTCCTAACCCGACCTGAGCCTCTCCTTCCTACAGGGAGTCTCCCCTCCTCTCGCCAGTCCTGTTGGAGTGCATCAGGCTGCCGCTGCCCACACCCACCTTCACACTCAGGTGGGAGTTCCACCCTTTTGTGGTGCCCCTCTACCAGGACCCCTCCTCTGCAAGCCGTAGGTGTCCTCTTGTACAGTTGCCCCTCACCTCACATGAGTGCCCAGCGCCCTGCTCTGCCTGGACCGGTGTCCCCTCCTTCAGAGGCGCTGACGTCACCCACGGGGACAGCCTCCTTGCTACAGGTGGACTCAGCTGTCACACTCTGAGCTCTGCCCGCAAGAGGTGCCCACTGACCAGCTCTAGCTTCTGTGACTGCTTTTTCTGTCATGTTACTTCTGGAAGATATTTCCCTGGAGAAGGAAATGGCAAGCCACTCGAGTGTTCTTGCCTGGAGAATCCTGTGAACAAAGGGGCCTGGCAGGGTACAGTCAGTGGGATCGCAAGAGTCAGGCACGACTCAGTGAGTAAACCACCACCACCACCACTTCTGGAGGACAGAGTAATACGACAGCAAGTAGCCACAGCCTGGAGGCAGACCACCCTTTCCAGCGTGCGGTTTTCTGTCAAATGCTCTCATCTCAGATGCCAGCTATGACTGGAGGATCCACAGGCTACCCTCACTTCTGATCATGTGGCTGCAAGTTGGGAGTCCTGATCTCCCCTCAGGTTCAGTGATTCACTAGTAACTCGCACAGCTCTACTTGTTATTAAAGTTGTGTTACAGCAAAGAGGTGCAAAGCAGAGCCATCCAGGAGAACAGACGCACTCAGCCAGGTCTGGAGGGCCCCAGAGCTGTGAAGCTCCCGTTGCTCTCTCCCCAGGGAGTCGGGAGTGTGCCCAGGAAGCCTGTGTGGTAACACAGCGAGGAGGGGCCACGGCGCAGTGCCTCACCGTTGTTTGGCGTTGCCTCGAGTGGGCGTGACTGGCTGGCTCAGCAGCCACATGCCTCGGTCTCCAGCCCCCTTTCCTCCTGGACGCTGGGCGTACAGCACACGGCTGAAAACCCCGACTTTCCGGTCACAGTCGTCGTACGGGTGTGGCCAGTCCCCGTCCTGAGTCCTCCTCATCATATGCTATCTGTGCTACTGTGAATAACAGACACTTCTGTCACTGAGAAATTCTGGACTTAGAGGCTAGCTCTCAGGAATTAGGGAGAAAAGCCAACCAAATTTTTTTTTTTTTTTCCAACCAAATTTTTTATTCCCAGGGCTTAGAAGTTACTTCCTAGCAACCAGGACAAAAGCCGACCAGATTCCTCTGCTGTATGGATGAATTGTTCACTCTAGAAATCCACCTTGAGGTTTCTCATTTACCTTCCCAGATTAAAATTAGTTGTACAAGAGTTCTGTAATGGTTGTAATGTTCTTATCTATTCATTTTTATCATAGTAATTAGTAAACTTTCAGAAATGTTCCAGTATTGCTATATAAAATAATAGTGTTGGAGTTGTATAATCAAACATATAGTATTTTAAAGTAACCACAAGTTTTATATTTTGCCTTTTACCTGTCAATTGCATATCTTATCTATTTTAGGTATGACTTTAGCCTTTCCAGCTTCAGTTCATGATTCTCTGATTTGCAGTAAAACATTTCAAATTCTATATAAAAATGAGGAGGTTGTTTTAAATGATGTCATGATCTTCAAAGTTAAAATGTTGTTGGATGAAAAAAAGGTAAACATTTCTTCATATATATTTAGATCAATATTTTTGTAAAGCCTCAAGGCATATTTCTAACTTTCTATAAAATATTCAAAAGGCATCTCATAGTCTGATTTCTCTTCAGATTGAAGAAACCCTTGAGGAAATGAATTTTCTCTTATCCTTGGATCTACACTTCACAGATGGAGATTATTCGTGAGTAGGCTAATCAAACAGTTAAAATCTGTAGTCATGTGTGACTGTTATCTGTCCCTGTTAAAGTCCCCATTTTCTTCTTGGAACCCAGTCTACCCTCTTCTTATTTATTTTGAACTTCTCCCCCCTGGGAGAGTCTCATGGGAATGGTTAGTCCTGCTTTTTTGTGCTCATGCTGATTCCACGAGCTGTAGGTAGCAAAGCCAGATGAGTTGAGAAACATGAAACAGCCTCTGAGACTCTTGGAGATTGCGCTGTCGATACAGCACCGCTGCCTTGCGGCGTTTAAACCTGCCTAACTCCTTTCCACTGTGTCATGGGCTGCTCTTGGTGGTGTGAGTGATGCCAGCTCAGGCGGGCCTCTCTTGATTTCAGAGAGTTGCTGAGACCCGTGGCTCTTAGGTCTGACAGTTGTTTCCAGAGTCCACGAGGAGGGTTTAGGACTGGCTACCCTGGTTCAGGAAGATCCCCTGAGAGGGAAATGGCAGCCCATTTCAGTATTCTTGCCTGGGCAATCCCATGGACAGAAGAGCCTTGCGGGCTACAGTCCATGGGGTCACAAGAGTCGCACACGACTTAGTGACTAAAACAACCCTAAACTTGTCCACACATCTGGACAAGTAGTCACACATTTTAGGGACAAGCTGTGCTTGTGTCCATTTAAAACAAGAAACAGAGTTCCATTTTACTATTCTACTTTTGTAGAAATGCTTCTTGAAAATTGTATATGAATTCAGACTGGTTATGGCATAAATATCTAGACAGCCACGGTACTGAGAGGTCTGATGTGAGATGCCCTCTTCACCACTGCAGAGAAATAAGAGTCTTTACATGGTAGCTGCTGCTCCTCTGGAATACTTGTTTATTGCAGAGAAGTCCTTGAGGGAATTATTTCTTAAACCAAGTCAGAATTCTATTAGTAGGGTAAGCTGAAATGAATACATAGTTCATAGCTGTAGGTATGTATTGGTTAAAAATATGTATATATTTGGAAGTAATTTTTGTGGCATTGTTTCAGTTTTTGTATGTGTAAATCTAATGACTAAATATTGATGATAAAATATATACTAATTACTTGCTTATTTTTGAGCAACATTTAATAACAAAATTTTTTACCATAAAAAGTTTTAAATACCTTTTGGGGTTTATCATAATAGGATTTGACCTACATGATACTGCAGCTTTACTATAAACAGTATTCCCTACTGGAGTAAAATTTTAGGATGAGAGTATTTCCTAAAGTATCAAAAAAAGACTCATTTTGTAGGCACAGTAGTGAAAAACAGTCCATTAACATGGAAACTGGAAGTACAGATAGAAAACTGTAAGTAAGATCTGGTTATTTCTTTATTGTTAGATTTCATATTGCTGTCTAATGCAAATGTGATCCTTTAAAAAGTGTTCTCATTTTGTTTTTAAAAAGTAGTTAAGTAATTGAATATTTTGATAGTTTAAATTACTCAACAAAACATTGACCTTCACTAAATTTCCGTACTGACACACAAACGGGTTGCTTTTTCACAGGGCAGATGATCTGAACGCCTTGCAGCTAATAAGCAGCCGCACGCTGAAGCTGCACTTCAGCCTCCAGAGAGGCCTCCATCACCACGTTAATGTCATGTTTGATTACTTCCACCTTTCTGTCGTGTCTGTTACAGTACATGCGTCACTGGTTGCACTACACCAGCCACTGATAAGGTAAATGTAACCAGCTCCCTGATCCTTATTAATATAGTGTCTTTTATTTTTATAATGAAAGCATATGCTTTGGTGAAGATAACTGAAATAGGAATTTCTAAAGTCACACTTATTTAATACTTTCATTTTTATACTAAAGTGTTAGTAAAATTTAAGAGCATAGGAATATTAAATTGATGACTTTTTTATTGCAAAAGTATGGAACAATCTTTGTCACTGACCAGGAGAAATAATACAGTCTGGAAACAACCATATAGCGTTGTTTAGTGTAGCGTTTATGTAGCTGCACTATAATTATTCATTCTCTGGGGAGTACAGTCATCTTTTCATAGCTTTTTTGTCTTTTCTCTGAATGGACTTAGTTGTATCTTCTTAAATCTATACTATACAATAGTCCTTGTTTTCTAAGTTATTAACCAATTTTATGGATCTTTACTAAATAAATCTTTTTAAACTATATCATATTAGCCTAAAGGTATATAATATTCTGGATCATAATGAATGCATGGGGATAATTGTTTTTTCTGCTCACTTCTATGGGGAGATGAATTTTCATTCATTACTGTGAGAATAAAATAACATCATGCTTATGGCAGGGGCAACAGAAATGACTGTTTTAATCAGTAACATGTGAAAAGATTCCAAATTGACTTGATTTCTGAACTTCTTTATAATTTCTGGCATAAATCTTATTCTAGCAACTGATGTTAGGGATGATGCTCGAGGGTTATGATATTAAACTGACTTAGCAGAAAACTAGGTGATTTTTGGAATTACCCTGAGAATTTATAGAAAACTAAGACACTTTAGCAAATTTTCTCCCTAGTAAACACCCTGTTGCATATCTTTAAGTTGCTGTAAAAATCGTGAGCATGTCTTCCCCTGTGTTGTCCTGTGATGTCTTTAGAATATGGGGCCAGGAAGAGTCTGTTTCTCCTGATGACCTACTTTTGCCTTCCTTATTCTGTAGTAAGATCTGTAACTAGTTATTGTATGAGTTTTGTCTTTCCTGTTAGATCTTTGAGAGCTTGTTCTCAGTTGCTATAACTTTTTAAACAGGAAAGTGTTCCTATTATTATACATAATTTTATTATAAACATCTTCAAAACAATTTTAGATGTCAATTAAATAAATTAACATTTAATAACATGATAACTCAATGAAACTTCTTTGATAGGAAAGTGTATTTTTTGAAATATAGCTTTTGAATAAGTAGTATATTTGGTATGAATTACATGTTAGGTTTTGAAATTAAAAGTTTTTATCTGTTTATAAAATACATTCCTGTAGTCTTCTGAATTTCTTATTTTGTAATTTCAGTAAGAATCCTGAACTATACTATTCCAACCATTCCTTTTTCTTTATAACAAAGAAATACATTTATGGCTTAGTTTCTTTTCTGAAAAAGTGTAGGAACAGTTCGTTAAGGTTCACTCAGGTGAAAAGTGCTGCTTTTTAGTCCCTGATTACATAGAACTCATCCTGGTAACATCAATGTGTGCTTCCTCTTGCAACGCAGCTGTTTTTGCCACAAGCTAGTAGGGGAAAAAGGCAGCTCGCATCCTGGAGACCTTGTGCTGGAAGGAGAAGACACTTTTGGCTCAGAATCAGAAGCCAAGATGATTAGCTGTTGGCTCTGGTTGGTGATGGGAGAGGAGACTGGGACACCTGTAAAAGCTGAGGTTGCTCCCCTTTCCATTGTTGCCTGGGCTCTGAAGTCCCCTCTCTTGCTGCTGGAGCTGTGCCCTAGAGGGAGCAGTGGCTTTCCTGCACTTTTTGGCCTGTAAACTAGACGGTTGGGTAGGGAAGGAAAGCAAGGAAAGAAGAAGGCTCTCTGCTGGTGGCATGCAGTAGAGGGTCCTGTTAACGGTAACATTCCTCACTATGTTTCTGTGAAGACAAGTTTTTCCCTGAAGTTTTGTTATGGCTGGACTTTTTTAATCCTCTAAAATAAATGAAAAAAATTAATTTAGAATATTACCTTTTTAAACATTATTTTTACATAAAACAATTTCTGTGATCAACCCAACTATAGATATAAATCAGTTACTTTAACTGGGATTCGGATTTCTTTCTTTACTTGTTTTTTGCATAACTTTTTTCTTATACTTGATTTTTTTTAAGTACAGCTTCTTTGACTCAATCCTGGGAAACTCAGTTCTGTCATAGCAGGTGGAATTTACCATTGCCTTGCTATACCCTTTTGCCTAGGATCTAGAGATTTCATTGTTGCAAACCAAATTGATTTTGCACATGAAGGCTGCCCTCTGCTTTTGGTACATTTGATTCACTTTCCTGTCTTACCCCTTTTGCCAAACTGCCAGACAGTCAAATGCTTTGGCCTTCTTATAATTAGCTAGTACTTAATCTCAGAAAAAAGTTGTCTGTGATTTTTAAACATTCAGGCAGAACATGGTTCTTATTCTGTAGAATTTGTGATATGTTAAATGTAATTTTAGTACTAATAGCAGTGGTTCATACCCTGTGTGATTGAAGTAGTGCCTTGAAGCACTTACTAAGAGTATCTTAGTAGAATTTATAGACTTTTAGTGAAGAGAAAAGAAATACCTTGTTTTCGAAGAATAGAGAGAAAAAGTAGACTCATGGTTTTCCTTTTTCTGCCCTTAAGTGGGACCTCTATTTCTGTAAGAATCTCCTATATTTGACTGTTAACTTTGTGAATTTGGTCACCAGGTCTGACAGGTCAGTATTTCCAAATTAAAGCTGGACCTTCATTTGTCACTGAGCTACTCTTGATTCCACCCTGTTCTCTCTCTCCTGAAAGCCCAGTAATACAGAAGTAATCTCAAGCGTCTAATCTTAGTTTTTTTTTAATAATAATATTTCAAATTTTAAATGAAATATTATAAAAGTACTTTAAGAATACTTTAGAAATCATAATCTTGCAAAGTCCTTGCTTTTTGTTCTATTCCTTGAAGACTTTCTTTTGTAAACATTTAACTTCACACTCTATAAATAGACTGTTACAACAACAATAATGTGATGCTTGTTCCTCCAGTTTTCCTCGTCCTGTGAAGACGACTTGGTTAAACAGAAATGCACCAGCACAAAACAAAGATTCTGTGATTCCTACTCTTGAAAGCGTGGTCTTTGGTATTAACTACACAAAGCAGTTATCACCAGACGTAAGAACTGATGTGTTTATAAAGCCTCTTTTCTCTCTTGTTTTGAATGAAATGTGTTTTAACTGTTATATATCTGTGGACCTGATAGTTCTTTTATGAATTATTTGAGCTCAACGACTTATAGATCTAATTAAACATGATCTTCACAAGTTGATTGGTTCCAGTTTTTTGAGAAAATGAACCTGGAGCTTCAAGATTTTACAAAATTTAATGAATAGAGTTCTTTGACAGGCAGTGCCTTTTTTAACTTGTTACTTTCACCTGTTGCTCTCTTAACGGAGCTGGTAGGATCATTCCAGAGAAGTCTGTGAAGAGCCACTGCCAGAGTTGAGACCTAACTTGCAGCAGTATAAGTATAGCTATTACTCCCCTAAAAGAAGAGAAGGTTCATACTATAAAAACAGTGTCCCGCAGCTGAAATACAATCTGAATCTCAGATTTTCAAAAATCATCATTTGATCTGCTTGTTTTTAAAGTCCAATGAAACTAAGATTTCTCGAGTCACATTTCCTGCGTTTAGATTACCTGTATGAATGAGAACAACTTCCTAAGATGCTGCTAGACTGCCTACATGTTTTAGAATAACTGTGATTAGTAAATCCTTTGTTTTTCTAAGTTTCCGGTGTGCTATTCTTAGACTCTGGTTACTAACATTGTATCCCAAATCGCCCCTTTGTTCAGGGCTGCAGCTTCGTCATCGCAGACTCCTTCCTGCGTCACGCCTACCGTTTCCACTACACCCTCTGCGCCGCCCTGCTGCTGGCCTTCAAGGGGCTGCACAGCTACTTCATTACGGTAACAGAAGAGCTTCCCTCTTGTCAGAAACTAGAACTGGGTATGTTGAAAGGAGCCAGGCCCTCTTCGTTCTCATGCTGCTGTTATCAGCGTGGCCATAGTTTCTGCACTAAACTAGCTTCATGTGCTTCACCTTTACTGCTCTCTCAACTCTATCTTTTTCAGTCTTTGATAATTACTTACTGAAATTTTAAAAAGTTTTATGATAGTGAGAAATAATTTCTTGGTGCTAAGTTTGAAATGAGTCTTTTGATAGATTTTTTTTAACAGTATGTCAGTATACTTCTTCTCTAAGAATATAACCAGAAGGTGTACTGGAAAGCAAATGTTTAATAGAATTATTGGATAGGAAGATAAATTAGGGAAAATAAATTCAACAGATTAGGTAACGTAAATTAAATCCATACTTCCAAATAGTTAACAATCTAAGCAGATTATAGGTACTTGGAACCTTTTGTAAAATATATTGATTTTAGGTGATTTCAGATCCTCTTTCTTCTGTTTCACTTCAGAAAATAATAACATTACTCAGTTTTAACATTTTGAAAATCATTTGAAAAATCAGTCTGCAGCTTTAGTCCATTAATATATACCTGTATGTTGTAACACATAATAAAAAATCATTTGCCTTAATTTTGTATACCACTTATAGTTTGCAAAATACATATATCATTTCACACAAGATTATTGATTTATGAAAATGTTTTTATTCAGACATTTTATGAAAGTTTTATAAGCTTTTATTTTCAAATATCAGCTAATAGCTCAAAAGCACATTTTAATAATTTTTTTGGAATAAATTATTTTCATCATACTTACTTGAATGAATGAGAAATTGCTTTTTGAATTTTACTGAAGTTGATCACTGTTCTTATTTCTTTGTTTCTCAAGGATCTTAGTCTTTTAACAGTATTGATGCACTATCAAAAATAGTCACTGTTACTGAAAATAATTCTTGGCTTTGAGACTAATTAGCCCACGTTTATAATTGCCTACCTTGGGCTACAAAAGAATTGTAAGAAAGTGAAATGATCTGTAGCTCACTTAAATTCAGCCAGCTGTGAGAACAGGCTGGCTGTTGTACCCCTACCTATCAGCAGCGGCTCCAGTGGGTTTGATAATTCTGTTATTCAAATTTTCCATTAAACAGGTATTACTCAGTTGACTATTTAGAGTGCTTAATTCAAGGATCTCAGTGTAGCTCCTTTACAAACAGTAAGAAAGTTTGTTCTTTTTTGCTCATGTGTTCTTCCTCAAGACAAAAACAGTAGCACAGAAACATTTTGGTTACTTTTCTCTGAAATATTCTTTTTCCTTGCTGTTTTACATACTTAGCATCCATCTGTTTCCCTTAGGAATGTTCTTTAAGAGACTACTGCCTCAAATGTGAACTTTTAAAAATGTTGTTTTTTGAAAATGAAAGAATTGTTTATGGAATAGAACTAATTTAGGCTATTACTTATTCCCAATTAATGGGTAAATTATACTCCATTTATTTTTAAATTTTGTCCTTTGGAACTCAAACACATTCTTAGGAGAATTATGTGATGAATTTTGGTTAATTTAAGTTTAACGGTCAGACCACAAAACTGTCAAACCATAATATTAATAAAGGACAATACCGTGTTCCTGAAAAGTAGTGGTTAACACAGAAGCCGTGTGTAATGGCATTTCTGAGGGGAATCTGTTAACAGTTTAGGTGTTGACTGTTGCAGAATTCACAGAGGCATCATCATGTAGTGCTTAGGCCTGCCTGTTTGCACCACCGTTGTCCCTTAACTACTTGTAAGTAACTGGGACCATGTATGCAGACTGACTCCTGCTCTAAGGGCGGGAGGGTTGATGGGATCCAGATGTGCAGAGTGTGTCGGGAAGGAAAGATGAGGGCATGCAGAAAGCAGAGGGTGTTAATGGAGGAATTCCCTCGGGCTGAGCAAGGTGCTGAGGAAAGGGCGGGTCTCTGTCTCTGGAGAGCTTTCACCTCCCCGTTCCCTTAATGAGGAATCAGTCCAGCATTGAGAGAGGCCAGAGAAACACCCCCAACCAGGGGGCATTCCTTGTGGTTTTAGTACAGAGCACCCTAAGTGAAGTGGGCCTGTCCATGCCTGTGTAATTTTCAAATCGTTTTAACGTGTAGTATTTTCAAATGAATAACACTTAAACCACATTTTAACTTAGAAAAAAATAATTTTCTCCAAAAGAAAATAATGTTTAAACAGGCATCTCTTGTCAAAAGCAAAGATTTCTTTCAAAGCATAGACAGTATTACCACTTTACTACCACTAACTTAGCTAACCTCAATTTGATAATTCATTTATTTATAAGCTTTTTAACTTTCTCTCAGATAAAGAAGGCTTGTATGACACACATATATTATTTTGAACTTATGAATATAATATAGAAAATACCATAATTTTTTAAAGCCCTTATATTTAATTTCAGAAGTCAGTTACTAAATAAATAAATATCAATTTTATTCCAAATTATTTGCTTAAAATATTTCACCAGAAAATAAAGTTCTAAAGCAAACCCGGACTTAAGTTTTAGATAAGTAGATAATAGTGGTAGAATAAAATTATTAGTACCTTACACATTGTATTTACTCAAAATATATTTGGTGAGTAGATGAGTGAATGAAATAGCACAATGACGCTTTTGTTGACAATTGAAAAGTACATAGGCATCAGCACATACTTTATAGTAGTTTCCTAGGGATTTTTAAAGATCAATCATCTTCAATAAATACTTATTAGTAATACTTCGGGTTATCCTTAAACTTTTCATCATTATTTATATTTTGTTTTCTATTTGTTGCGAATTTTAGTTTATTCTTGAGGGCGTCTTCTAGGAAAAAATCTAAAATTTTTGTTAACTATTCAGAATAAAACTATTGCACTTTCTAAACTGTTAACATTGTTTATTTTTATCCTAGCAAAACTAAATTTGTAGGTACCAGATATTTCTGTAAAACAATGTTCACTAAATATTATTATATCCACTAGTTTTAATAAGTTTATAAAAAGTAATTCTTGGTTAGAGGGTGTATTCCTGTTCCTTCTACTATTTCGCACTTTTCTTGAGCTTTCAAATAAGTCTATATTTTAAGTAAGTCTATATTTCAAATAAGTTTAATAAAGTCTTCAAATTCTGCCATGCTATGAAGAGTTTATCTAAACTCCATTCCCTTTTTAAAAATAATGCCTTGAATTCCATTTTGCTTGTGTCTTTTTCTTTTCTCGTAGATGAATGATGTACATTTTTTTTAATGGCAATCAGTTAAAATACTGGTTTGGTAAAGAGCTGTTTTTGAAAATGAGCATCATGAATTCTGAAATCTAGGCTTTAGCAAGTCATGAAACCTTTTTGGCCCCAGTCTCTACACTTGTAAAAGCAGAGGATTGATGTTGCTGATCTCTGACACCTCTGCCAACTCTAAAATTCTGAGTTTAAGATATTAAAACATAAAAATAATATTGGATTATGAAGTGTTGAGTGGCACATGCACTTAGAAAAAAGAACAAAGTAACATAAACATGAATGTACATCATTTGTAGTTCTAATAATCTAATTAACTAACTGAAAGATTCTGCTTTGGTGTTCTAATCTAATTGCACTAGCGGATCAATACTAAATCTATTAATAACAGAGTGGAAAATTCTAGTAAATTTTGTTGTAAAAGGAGTATAGTAACTAGTGCTGTGTGCAATCCTTATAACTAGCCAAAGCCAACATGCAGGTCCTTTATGAGCGCCTTCTCAGAAGAAAACAGCCACCAACCCAGAAAGACACCTGTCTAGGTACGTTCACAAATAGGTTAAGTAAATAATCCCTTTCAATCAGTATGAAACTTTGCTTTAATTTAGTATCAAATTTCATAAATATGTATTTTTAATACTGTATATTCCCGCCACCCTTACTTAAGAACTTACTTTAAGAATCAACTTGATTTGTAGATGAGCTTTGGTTAATTCTTAGTTTATAATGTTCAGGTTTTTGGAACATTTAAAATTGGAAATGTTAAATGCAAAGATTTCTTGGTTTTTTTTTCCATATTTATTTTAGAGTTCCTGGAAAGAGCACTTTTTAGAAACCATGTTCATTGCCAGAATTTGTTAGTTTAATGGTAATGGCTTAAATTTGTTCAATTTGTCTTTGAGTAGGGCTAAAGATAATAAAATGTGGTTTGAAAACTGAAGCAAATTTCATGCATTACAGAAATAGAGAAACATCTTTAATATCTGGTTTTGTTTTTTGAGTCAGTTTGCATTTATTTTTTTCTAAATTTAAAAAGCAAAATACAGGAATATCAAATCACTGCTACCCAGATATATTACATATTTGAAAAGAGATATTCTGATTTCATTTTTTCATTGATATATTTCTCTATATGTTTAGACTTTTTTTTCTTGAATAGTAATAGTACTTAATTTATTATCTTTCCCTAAGTATATTGAAAATTTTTACTTTGAATAGACCATCACAATTAACATATTTTAAAAGTTATGAAAAGTTATAGAAATAAAAAATAAAATGAAATCACAGCATTTGTCTCTCAGTTTTCAGAAGTATGCCCAAAAGGAAATTAAGGAGCCAAAATCTTTCTCCACATTTCTCAGATGAAAATTAGCTCAGAAATATTTACACTGAGTCAGTTTTCACTAAAATTGTTAAGCGAGAAACTTAGCAAGAAGGAAAAAAGAAAAGTTGAAGATTTATTTATGGTCATTATTTTGGAACATAATTTTATCCTCTCATTAAGTAACTTAAATATAAAGTTAAAGAATTCATAGTGTGAAATTATGGTCATTTATGACATATTTTAGTATTCTTTTTAGCAAAAAATTGTGCTTCTCATTTCCTGTTGTATTGCCAGCCTATCAGTTTACATGTGAGCTTGCTAAATGATTTTTTAAAATGCTGCTCATTTAATAAGGTCTGTATAAAGAAGGGCCCAGTTTTTGGTTGGATGGGAAAAGACGTGATTCAAAACCAAAACATAATGAACTTAATTAAATAATACTTCTAAAAATATATATTTATCTTTTATCCTTCATTCCTGGCATTGTATTAGCATTATCTAAACTGTACTGTTAATATCTGTTGAATGAATGAATAGATGAGTGGGTAAATAGATTTAGAAAATAAATTTAAGATACATTTACCCTTTGACCTAGCAGTTACACTTTTGTTCATAGAAAGGATTACTACTTTGTAATGGTATCTGTACACGCATGTTCATCACAGTATTCTTAGTGACAGAACACTGAAAACACAGGTCAATGTCCATCATTCAGCAAAGAATAGAGTATGAAGAAAATTATGAGGTCCCTACACTAAGGAATATTATATAGCCATTTTTTAAAAAGTGCTTTAGAGCTGCATATCAGATTTGCATGAAATATTACTGAGAGATTTCATGCAGAAAGTTTGCAAAATACAGCCCATTTTTATAAAGCAGTAACTCCAGATCAAATATATGTGTATATTTGAAAATATGGAAGGAAGTGTTCTGGGTTGCCACCTTGGATTAGCAAGAGGAGCCAAGTTAAAAAAAGTTTGTAGGGAGTTCCCTGGTGGCCTACTGGCTAGGATTCTGGGCTTTCACTGTCATGGCCTGAGTTCAAAACCTGGTTGAGAAACTGAGATCCCACAAGCTACATGACATGGCAAAAAAAAAAAGTAAGAAAATAATAAACTTTGTTATTCTAGAAATTTTATGTAAATCTCTAGAAAATTGTATAAATAGATATATAGGCATTTTAAAAAGAAATTAAACTCAGTTAAAGTCCTAAATTATTTTGAAGTCATTTCAACCCAAAGATTTTGAAGTTAAGTTTTACATTTAAGCATCCCTTAAGGTGTTTGCATTGAAGTAGCTCTCAAGAATTATAATGCAAATAGACCAGTTTCTGCATTTAAGCTCTGGTATGTAAAGGTGACAAAAGTGTATCAAAACTCTACAAAGTTTATGCTTATTTTTAAAAAAATTAATAGGATATGTAACCTACTGAGATCAATTTTGCTGATTTTCTTCTATCTCAGGAAAACATCATGAGTGATTCGAAAATAGATGTTGGTATATGAAAGTTACGATTTTAACACAGGGTCTGCTGCAGATTTTTTTTTTTTTTAACATAACATTAGAAACTACTGATTTATCTGATAGTGAAGTGATTTGTGAAATCAAAGCAAATTTCTTTAGTTATCAGTGGTTACTTATATATATTTTGTGAATTACAAAACATTTGTGTGTCCTACTGGTTTTAGTTATCAGTTGGGTATTTGTTGTTCAGATCATAGCTTGGTTTGTTCTCCACAGCAGTGTAACTGCTTATTTTATCAAATTAAAATGTTTACCATTCTTTTATCAAGAAGTAAATATTTACTATACCTTATGAGATAGTGAGCTGAGGAATGAATTCAAAGATACCACAAAAATGTTTCCTTGTCTTTGTGTGAGAATGATCAATTAAAGTCACTCCAGCAGCAAGATTACGGAATTTTGTGTCTTGATAACTGTGCTGTTAGAGTTGTCCTAAGAAAACTCATTTTAGTTTGATTTCAGATAAACTTAAGTGTATCTAAACGTGATATTTTAGACATTAGCAAAATCTTTTCCCTGCAAAAAATAACTGATCTTTCTATTCTGTTTGTATTCCTTTGTAAATATTACCATTTTAATTGTAAGTTAATCAGCATTCCCTCTGTGTAAATGGTTATAGCATACATTAAATATAAGTCAAGATTACATAGAAAAAATGGCCTTGGTTTTAGACTGCCTTAGAGGAAACTAAATTTATTGAACTAAGATATAAACTTACATTTTTGTTGAAAAGAATTTTGTCATTCATTTTCATTAAATAACTTATATTCCAGGTATGTTTTTATTATTTTGACTTGAACTTTTTAGAAATAGCTATTGTAAAAAGTAAAGTATGTATATATGTAATGCAAAATACTAAGATTACTAGAATTTTTAATATGTGAAATACAATAAAACTTTAGTTATATGTTTTAACTTTTCCATGATATAGTTGTGCAAGTTACTTGAGGCATATAGTCAGTACTTCTTGACAGTGTTAGACTCTTAATTTAATACAGGCATACTTCACTTTATTGCGTTTCAGGATACTGTGTTTTCGCAAACTGAAGGTTTATGGCAGCCCTGTACCAAGCAGGTCTGTTAGCACCGTTTTGTGTTTCTGTGTCACATTTTGGTAGTTCTCCCAATATTTCAAGCTTTTTCATTATTATTCTTATATTATGGTGATCTATGATCAGTGATTTTTTTTTTATGTAACTATTACAAAAAAATTAGAACTCCTTGAAGGCTCAGATGATGGTTGGCATTTTTTTTTATCAATACAGTACTTTTTAATGAAGGTATGTACATTGTTTTTTTACACATAATGCTATTGTATACTTAATATACTACAGTATAGTGTAAACATAACTTACATGCACTGAGAAACCAAAAAAATTCATGTTGCTGGCTTTATTGCAGTATTTTCCCAATTGTAGTGTTCTGGACCTGAACCACAGTATTTTTGAGGTATGCCTGTAATCAGAACATATAATTTAATAATCATCACATTAGCTGCTTAATTTAATGTATTTATGGAAGTATATTACATTGAAATTTAATTCATTTAATATAGTCCAGATATTTTGCAACCTCCTAGGTTTTTAAAAGTAATTTACTTATAAAATTTCAAAGTTAATTTTCAGATATATAACATTGAAATACTTACTTTAATTACTGTTTACTCCTTTCAGAGGAAATGGATGTAGAAGCTCGACTTACTGAATTATGTGAAGAAGTTAAGGTATTTGGATTTTTAAAATTCACATTACCAAATTATTTGAATGGATTCTGTTTCCTTTTTAAATACTTTATTGAAAATAAATTATTATTTTTCCTTTCTCAAATGCAAAGATAAAAAATTTGATTCTAGGTAGAAACACAACTTAGTTGACCAACATTTGACTTGAGTGTGAAGTTAAATTATCTTTTTTTCTAATCATTATTGATTAGAATCTTTTTTTAAAATTTTATTTTATTTTTAATTGGAGGATAATTACTTTGCAGTATTGTGATGGTTTCTGCCACATGAGCATGAATCAGCCACAGGTATACATGTGTCCCCTCCTCTTGCACCTGCCTCCTGCCTTCCTCTCCATCCCGCCTGTCTTGTCGTCACAGAGCGCTGGCTTTGGTTTTCCACGTCATACAGCAAATCCCACTGGCTGTCTATTTAACATGTGGCTGAGTGATATTCCATTGTTGTGTGTACCACAACTTCTTTATCCATTCATGTGTCAGGGGACATCCAGGTGGCTTCCATGTCCTAGCTATTGTAAGTAGTGCTGCAGTGAACACTGGGGTACATGTGTCTTTTTCACTTATGGTTTCCTCAGGTGTATGTCCAGTAGTAGGATTACTGGGTCATATGATAGTTGTAGTCCTAGTTTTTCAAGGAATTTCCATACTGTTCTCCATAGTGGCTGTATCAATTTGCATTCCCACCAACAGTGTAAGAGTGTTCCCTTTTCTCCACACTCTCTCCAACATGTATTGTCTGTAGACTTTTTTTGTTGATGGCCATTCTGACTGGTGTGAGCTGATACTTCATTGTAGATTTGATTTGCATTTCTCTAATAATGTGTGATGTTGAGCATCTTATCATATGTTTATTACCCATATGTATGTCTTTAGAGAAATGTCTGGTTAGGTCTTCTGCTCACTTTTTGATTGGGTATTTTTTGTGTGGGTGTGGTATTGAGCCACTTGAGCTGCTCGTATATTTTGGAGATTAATCCTTTGTCATTTGTTTCATTTGCTATTATTTTCTGCCATTCTGAGGGTTGTCTTTTTCACCTTGCTTATAGTTTCCTTAATTGTGCAAAAGCTAGGTCCCATTTGTATACTTTTGTTTTTATTTCCATTACTCTAGGAGGTGGGTCTTAGAGGATCCTGCTGTGATTTATGTCAAAGAGACCTGTCTGCCTATGTTTTCCTCAAAGACGTTAATAGTTTTTCGTCTTACATTTAGGTTTTTAATCTATTTTGAGTTTATTTTTGTGTATGGTGTTGAGACGAGTTCTAGTTTCATTCTTTTCCATGTAGCTGACCAGTTTTCCCAGCACCACTTATTGAAGAGACTCTCTTTTCTCCTTTGTATACCTTATTTGTCAAAGATAAGTTGCCCATAGATATGTGGATATTCTGGATATTCTGCATATAAATGAAATAGCAGAGACAATTAACTGATCAGAAGTGTGCTTTTTCCTCCTGTTAGTTAACTCAGAGACTTTCTGGACAAATTTTTTTAAGCATTACTTGAATTTACATACTTTTATAAAATGATATTATTTAGAAATGGAAATTTATTTCAAGAAATGAGTTTCTCTTGGGTTATTTTTCTACCAGTTCATTCTTGCAATTAAATTGAATAGATTTTTGTTTTTCCTTTTCTTCCCCATGGAACTAAATGTTTTGACTATTTTAGGATCCCTGTGTATTTCACTGTTGCTTAACTATGTTAGTGGAAGACATCAGAAACATGAATCAAACAAAAATATATATTTGACTTTGGGATATATTTCTGTATGTAAATATAAATGAGAACTTGATCCCTTTGAAAAAAATATTTACCTTCTTGTAAAATTATACATAGAAGAGACAATTTCATATCCCATTCTAGCAGCTTCCCCCACAGTTCAGGTAAGTTAAATGTCTTCTTTTAAAAAAAGAAAATCACTTATATCATTATAATAGTTGTCCCAAAGGATTTTAGAAATAATAAGATGTTTGTGATAAATGTAGAAAAAATATACTGACTTATTCACTGACATTAAAGGAAATTTGAGTGAATGAACATATGATACTCCCTGATGAATAGGTAAATGATCACTGAAAGCTACCCAGTTTTTCACAAGTTAATAATATTAATGCATCTATATCAAAATCCTGTTGGAAACTTTAAAATTAAACTTATTCTAAAGGTCACTTGAAGAAAGATAAGAATGACTAAGAAAAACTTTTGAAAAAAATAATAATATAGAGGGACTTGCCCAAGTGGATGCTGAAATATGTATAAAAACTACAGTAATGGAAATAGAGTAGGATTTCTCTAAAAGAACAGAAAGACAAATCAATGGAACTAAATAGCACTGGAACAGTCATTAAATATGTGTAAGAATTGAGTATATGATAAAATTTCACGAACATTCAGTTACATAGTAGCATGGCAAAATAACATGTTATAGAAGCAAATTCTAAATGGACTTGAAGAGTTAAATGTCAAAAAAACCTGTAAGACAAATATATGTATACTTGTATATATAAGCAATCTATCCTTGGAATATGAAATAACTTCTTCAGAGTAACAGTAAACAATACGATATTAATGATTTAAAACTTCTTTAAAACAAAATAAAATATAAAGTTGAACGGAAGCAATAGACTGGAAGAAAATATTTACAATACCTGAAAGTGGCAAATGATACTGAAAATATATAAAGAACTCCTGTGTATCAGTTTCAAAACACCCCTGGGAAAAAGGGGTACACATAGAGGCAATGTACAAAACACAGTTCTTAGAGCAAGTTAGCTGTTTAGGTGACACTCATTCTTACTGAAGACCAAGGAGATGCAGATTTAAGCAATAAAGTGGTTTTTTTTACCATGAAATTTGGAGAAATGAAAGTGATTGCTAATCTCCATCGTTGGTAAGGTGGTAAGGAAACTAGTGTCTGCATAGGCTGTTGGTAAGGGTAGAAATGGTACATTTTTTAGGTCAGTTCATCATCTGTCCCCAAAACACCCACATGCTCTGCCACAAAATAGTTTTTATTTAGAAATGTATCCCACAAAAAGTACTAATTCATTTCAACAAATATAAAGCATTATCAACTACCATGTAGCCATTTAAAAGAATTAGGTGAATCTCTGTGGAGAAAGCAATGGCAACCCACTCCAGTACTCTTGCCTGGAAAATCCCATGGACGGAGGAGCCTGGTAGGCTGCAGTCCATGGGGTTGTGAAGAGTTGGACACGACTGAGCGACTTCACTTTCACTTTCCACTTTCATGCATTGGAGAAGGAAATGGCAACCCACTCCAGTGTTCTTGCCTGGAGAATCCCAGGGACGGGGGAGCCTGGTGGGCTGCCGTCTATGGGGTCGTACAGAGTCGGACACGATTGAAGTGACTTAGCAGCAGTAGCAGTAGCAGCTGTGCATTGACATGGATTTTTTAACTCAAGAAATACATATTCCTCTATGATGTAGGGTACTGTTTTCATGCTGAAAAACTCTTTAGGATATATTAATAGAAAAAATAAATTGGAGAAAAATATGAATATGATTTTTATATGTTAGAAAAGCTCTGTAAATATTTGATCATGTTTATGTGATTAGATTGCATATAAAATATTTATTGTAGAGTAATTAGCCTCCAACTAATAAAAAATAAATGGGAAAAAAATATTTGAAAGGATACATACACACACACACATATACACATTTCAACTATAAATAATAATGTAGAAAAGAATACCACAAAGAATGAGGCTATAAAGGAAAACATTTGTTCTTTACTCTATTTCCATCTATATTAAGTTTTAAGAAATACATAATGTACTCAGATAATACTAATGAATTTTACATGCTTATACTTAATTTCAGTATTTAAGTGGACATCATAAAATTGAATATAAACTAGGGTAGATAGACTAGACAGAAGATGGAATAATATTTAAACAGGTCTTATAAAGAAATCCTGTAATATCCCATTTTTAATATTAATATAGCTTAGACACCCAGTTATCCAGTTATAAAATGCTAATAAGTATGTGAAAAAAAATTTAATCTAATTATAAAAGAAACAAAAATTTAAATATTCTGACATGATTTTTAACCTATCAGATTAGCTGTGATTTTTTATTTATTTATTTTTAATTGAAGGATAATTGCTTTACAGAATTTTGTTGTTTTCTGTCAAACCTCAACAGGAATTAGCCATAGGTATACATATATCCTCTTTCTTTTGAAACTCCCCCGCATCTCCCACCCCATCCCACCCGGCTAGGTTGATATAGAGCCCCTGTTTGAGTTTCCTGAGTCATTTGGCAAATTCCCGTTGGCTATCTATTTTATATATGGTAATGTAAGTTTCCATGTTGCTCTTCCCATACTTCTCACCCTCTCCTCCCCTCTCCTGATGTCCATAAGTCTATTCTATATGTTTGTTTCTCCACTGGTACCCTGTAAATGAATCATTCAGCACCATTTTTCTAGATTTTGTATATATACATTAGAATAAGATATTTATCTTTCTCTTTCTGACTTACTTCACTCTGTATAATAAGTTCTAGGTTCATCCACCTCATTAGAACTGACTCAAATGTGTTCCTTTTTATGGCTGAGTAATATTCCATTGTGTCTTTATCCATTCATCTGTCGAGGGACATCTAGGCTGCTTCCATGTTCTAGCTATTGTAGATAGTGCTGCAATGAACCATGGGATACATGTGTCTCTCTCAGTTTTGGTTCCCTCAGGGTATATGCCTAGGAGTGGGATTGCTGTGTCATATGGTGATTTTATTCCTAGTTTTTTAAGGGATCTCCATACCATCTCCCATAGTAGCTGTGTCAGTTTACATCCCCACCAGCAGTGCAAGAGCGTTCCCTTTTCTCCATACCCTCTCCAGCATCTATTTGTTGTTGATGGCCACTGGGTCGTCCACTGGGGTTTGCGCCTGAGGCTGCCCTGGAGGACTTGGGTCTGCCCCAGTGAGGGCCAGGTGCAGAAGTCGTGCAGCTGCTTGGGTCACAGGGGCCCTGGCAGCACCAGGTACTCAGGGGAGTTGGCAGCTAGGACAGCAGGAAACACAGTGCTCTAGAAGGGTATGGCGCGAAGAGTCAGACACGACTGAGCAACTTCACTTTCACTTTTCACTTTCACACATTAGAGAAGGAAATGGCAACCCACTCCAGTATTCTTGCCTGGAGAGTCCCAGGGACAGAGGAGCCTGGTGGGCTGCCATCTATGGGGTCACACAGGGTTGGACACAACTGAAGTGACTTAGCAGCAGCAGCAGCAGAAGGGTATGGCAACCTGTATTGACCGATACGCTCCAGTATTCATGCCTGGAGAACCCCCTGAGAGAGAAGCCTGGCAGACTACAGTCCACAGGGTCACAAATAGTTGGACACGACCAAAGCGACCCTGCGTGCGTAGACGCAAGACTTTTTTTGATCTGTGGCAGCTCTGCCCCAATGAGAGTTGAGTGTGAGGGTGGCGCAGCTGCTTGGTTTGCAGGGACATGGACTGCCTCCACCGCAGGAGTTACGGCCCTCTCAGAGTCTTTTATCGAGCCTCCTTTCGCTGGCGATCAGAGAGGCTCTGTGGCCAATCTTTCTCCGCAGCTCTGCCCGTTCAGGCACATAGAGGGCCCCCCGGCTGCAGTCCTGCTCTGTAGATGGGCGCGTCAGGCACTTAAAGGTGCTCCCTGGGTGGGGTCCTACTCTGTAGTTCAGTGCGTCAGTGGCTTGATCGGCCAGCCTTTCTGTTGTTCAGCTCTCGTTGCTGGCAGTTGGGGAGAGCAAGGCTATGGTGATGGCTCAACCCCCTACGCATGACTCAGCAGTGTCTCCTTGCTTCCATGGCTGCCTGGCTTTCCTCCACAGGCATTTCCCACCACAATATCCTCCCTCACATCCCCTCGATCTGTCCCTCCGCAGTCAACAGCAACCCTCTCCCTGGGATTGTTCCACAATCCCTAAACTCCAGCTCCCAGCTACTGCACTTCCTAGGGGACCTGTATCCCTGTCCGGGGTATGTATGGCTGCAGCAAGGACTGTCTGATTCTCATTCCGTTTAGGCTGCCACAGATCAGCTGTTTTACTCTCAGCCTTAAATGTTTCTCCTGTGACTCAGACAATTGCTCAAATGTAGGGATTGGACCCCTGCTTCAGTTCCTCCACCCACTGAGTGCAGGTCCTGTCCTACTAGCACTCCTGTTTTTCCTCATAGTCCCTTTGTCCTATCAAGTTTTGCGTGGTTCTATATATTCTTTTCCGCTGGTCAGGTACTCCTGTCCTCTGTCAGCTGGTGTTCTGCATGACTATGATTTTTTTTAAATAACAGTATAATCTTTGTTGAGTTATGGTGAGATACAGATTCCCATACCTTGTAAATCTTTTTCAGAGATGAATTTGGCAGTATGTATCCAACACCATAAAAAATATTCCTTCTCAATTCGTACCAAATAAACAATCAGAAATTCATGTATAATGTAATTTGTGATATTGTAAAACATTAACCTAAATAAATACCCAACGATAAGACAATGGTGAAACAAATCATGGGACACTCATAATGTAAAAACATTGTGCAACCTTAAAGGTGATGCTTTCAACAAATATTTGATGATGTAGGAAAATGCCCATACTGTGTTATTCAGTGAAAGTGGCATAAAAATATGATTCTGGTTTTTTCCTTTCTGTAACTGAAAATAATTGAAGACTGTATACTAAAATGAACTTTATTTTTTTCAGTCAAAAAATGTTAATGAATGCTATGAAAAGGTATACATCTATATAAAACAAAATAATGAATTTATTTTAAAAATATTATACAAGTATAAATGTCTTATTATTCCTACATTTATATATATAAAAAATCTTGTCAAACTTAATTCCAATTTTCTTTTTAATATAAAAAAGAATTATTATTTCTATTTTGACACTTATCATAAAGAGTTATATAAACCAAAGGAGTAATTTGTTTATAGGATGCTTTTCCCAATAATGAAAATACCAAAAGTCCTTTCTCAGAAACTTGATGCTGTGCTGCCTGACAAATACAGTTAATAAATACAAGGTATCTAGACAGCCTTGCTCTCTGGGGGGAATTATTTTTACTTGTGTGTAGATTATACCAGGCGTAGAATTGCTTGCCTTACACAGTACTCTTTAATTACTGTCAAATACTTAATTCTAGTCTTCTTTTGCTAACTTCATTAAACTCATTCTTGAAACCATACTATAGGTTTCAGCTTATTTATACTCCATTTTAATCTTCTGTGTGTTAAGAGACATAAAAACTTGGTAGCTTTATTTCTAATAATATTTATACATCATCCCTGAGGCAAAACTCTTCTGTAGAATTTCTGTGTGTGTTGAGCTGGTGTTTATCATCTGTTGACTCGTTAGCTTCCATTCTAGAATTCTGGAATTTGTCAGTATTTTCTGAATTTCTCCTTGTATTCTGGGAACTTTTTCCTTATCTGAAGCCTATAATTCCTTATTCATTCATTCATTCATTCATTCATTTGTTTGGTACATATCTATTGAGTGACTACTATGCACTGGTTACCAGTCACACAAGTGAATAAGACATGATCCCTCCCCTTCTTACTTATTTTGCTGAGTTTTTGTTTTATGTGTCCTCTGAGTTAAGAAGATAAATGGAAGCTTGGTTCAGGTCAGGGAAGAAAAGCCTGCTGAATTTCAGACTTTAAAAAGGGGTCTGTATAAACAAAGAGAGTATCATATATGATGAGCAACATTTAGGGGTTTCATTTGTTTTTAGAAGGGGACTGGTGCAGATATAATGAGTATAATTGGGGACATGGTGAATTGTCCAAGCATAGTTGTCCAATTGTTGTTGGGTCTAGACATCAGGGCTACTTGATCCAGAGACATAGATGTAGTGGTGGTTGGTGTGCAGGTGGAGATGAGCTGTGGGAGTGGCTGTTAACTTCAGTCTGAATACACAACCTCCCCCATCTTTATGGTAGGAAAGTGAAATCAGCACCTGTGTGTATATTTAAAGTAGATTTCCTAGTGTTACTAATAATTAAAGACAAATTTTTCCATCAAGATACTATCTGCATAGAAACTGACTGCTGCCTTAGTGGATAAAATGTCCTTCTGAGAAACATCATTCTGCTTTATAGTCTTTGTTATTCTTTGTTTAGAAGTTCTTACTTTATCAATTCAAGAAAACTAAAAGCCTTCAAGAAAATCTACCTCTCATTCAGTACTCTTAATTTCTGTCATCAATTAAGATGAATATTTAAATAAACAGGACAACTTAAATATCACTATCAGAACATTCATAATGTATATACATATAATAAATATATATTTGTTTACCCACTTTTCTCTCCTCATTGGACTGTGAGCTTTTCATGTTAATCTTGGTGTCTGTAGAGTGTAGCCCCCTAGCATGTAAAATGTGCTTAATAAATACTAGATGCATGAATTGTTAGAAAAGAAGAAGAAAGAAGTGTTTGACAACTCTGGGAAAGGGTTTCTGTGAGCAAAATAAAATCTAGGAGCAGAGATATGAAGGAAGAGCAGCTTTAGAGAGAATCTCAATCCTTTCTGAGGAGCACATGACCTTTAAATTACTTAACTGATTGAAAATAAATCATATTTAAAGATTTCACAATTTTTCAAAAATTTTATAACTTTGATCATGATTTGTTGTGCTTAAAATTCCTAGTTTTAGTGTTTGGATTTGATCATGTTCTATAGAATCCTGATTTGTAACTTTAGACTATATCTGATATTCTTTCAGATATTGAAATATTAGTTAAATTGTCAAAAATGCTAGAGTAACTACCAAGATAGGAAAAAAGCCATTGGTCAATTGGTCTCTCTCTACACACACATGCAAGCATGCACAAATGCACATATTTTAAAACTAAAAAATCTGCCTTTGTATTAATATACACTATACGTGTTATGGTAGTTCTCAGAGAGTAGTTAAGTTTTTTTTTCTTGTCATTTCAGAAAATAGAAAATCCTGATGAACTGGCAGAACTTATAAATATGAATCTTGCACAACTTTGCTCACTTTTAATGGCTTTATGGGGACAATTTCTGGAAGTTATAACACTACATGAGGAACTAAGACTATTACTAGCACAAGAGCACCATACTCTGAGGGTAAGTTATAAAAAAAATTATTTTAGAGCATTTTAACGAGTACTGTCATTTATCTTTAGAAATTTCTTATGAATGAAAATTCTGATTTTTATCTAATATGTTCATAAATGAGAAAAACGACATCTATCATTGTGGTATTGTTTGATTGTTATCAAAGTTAATAATAGAACAATACACTTGAGTATATGACCTATCTCAGTTGCAACCCTTGCTACTAAGAGACACCACCTATATGAAATAAAATATACAATACAGAATAGCTCTTGGAATCCAGGAACAGGAATTATCACTAGATCTCTTAAGAAAAAGAAACCAGAACTAAAAAGCCATCTCAGAATAGACAGAATGTGTCTCTCCAAACCTCGAACTCCCTCCTTTCCTCTCTTCTTCCTTCACCTCATTTAGAGATATACATTATGAACTTGGCAGGATTGGGGGAGTAATCTAGACATGCAGGTTGTTATAGGTCTGGTATGGACACTATGCAGAAAATTTTGTACAATTTTATTGTGTCAAGAAGCTTCAAGATGTTAAATCTCTGTCTTTTCAGCCTTATCTCCTTATGTACTCTGTATGCACATTAATTTTCCTGAATTAGTTCCACAAAACATCATGTGTATTTTCTTTTCTTTTTTGGTTTTTCTTTTCTTAATTATAAAGCACAAGTGAAAGTGTTAGTTGCTCAGTCATGTCCAACTCTTTGTGACCCCATGGTCCCTCCATGGAATTTCCTAGGCAGGAACACTGGAGTGGGTTGCCATTCCTTGTTCCAAGGGATCTTCCCAACCCAGGGATCAAACCAGGGTCTTCTGCGTTGGCAGGTGGGTTCTTTACCATCTGAGCTACCACATAAAGCACAATATATAATCAAAATCAGAAAAGTTCATAAAACATGCACATTTTAACAAGTGGTTAAAAGCACATACCCTTTTAACGATCACCCAGATCAAGAAATAGAGTATTGTCAATACCACAGACATGTTCTGTGTATTTGTTCCAATTTCTACCCCTTTATGACATTTACAAGGAAGCACCATCCTTCTCAGTAAGTTCCTCCTTTCTCTTTTCGTTATTCAGCCTATATTACTGAATTCTACATAAATGGATTCGTATAGTATGTATTCTTTTGTATAGTGCTTCTTTCAGTCAAGATTTTGTTTTGGAGATTAATCTATTTTGTTGTTGTTGTTAGTAGCTGTAGCTTGCTCATTTTCATTGCTATACTGTATTTCCATTTGAATATACCTACAATTTGTCCATTTTACTGTTGATAAGTGTTTGGATTATTTCAGATTTATAGTTACTGTAAACCAAGCTGCTGTGAATATTCTTACACATATTTCCTGTCATAACAGTTTCTGTAATATATTTACCTATGAAAGCGATTGCTGTGTCATAGGGTACAAATAATGTCAATTCTATTATGTAATGCTACCCTGGTTTCCAAAGTGGTGCTGATTTTCACTCCCACAAGCACCATATGAAAGTTCTTACTCCACCTCCTCCCCAATTCTTAATATTGGCAGACTTTTAAACTTTTGCAAGATGGATATAAAATGGTGTATCATTTTGGTTTTATTTGTATTTTTTGATGATTTGGTAATAGTTGAGCACCATTTTGTTGGCTGTGTAGATTCCCTGTTTGTGAAGTACCTGTCCAAACTGGCTGCCCATTTTTCTATTGGATTAGTTTTCTTTTTCTTCTTGATTTATAATAGTTTTCTGTGTATTCTAAGTACTGATCTTTTTTAAATGTTTTATAAATCTTTTCTGATTTCATGGTTTTTTCCACTATCTTCATGCTGTCTTTTAATGAAGTAGAGGTCTTAATTTGTCGTTGGAACTCAAGAGGAAAGCTAGACAGACACACCTGTATTTGGACATAATATGTACAGATCAGCAAGGAAGATGTGACATTTTCAATAAATGATACTGGGACAATTGGCTATTATATAACTGAATTATATAAAATTCAGTTCCAGATGGACTAAAAACAGACATGAAAGGCAAAATCATAAAGTTTCTAAAATAGAGAACTATCAGAAATATTACAGAAGTAGTGAAACTTACTCCCATATATTCTTTGTCAGAATCACAGGTTACCATTTTGGCACATTTGCTTCATCATTCCTTCTTTTTGTCAATAGATATACATTCCCAGTCACTCAACTGGTAAAGAATCCTCCCACAATTCTGGAGACCCCAGTTCGATTCCTGGATCAGGAAATTCTCCTGGAGAAGGGATAGGCTACCCACTCCAGTATTCTTGAGCTTCCTTGGTGGCCCAGGTGGTAAAGAATCCACTTGCAATGCAGAAGATCTGGGTTCAATCCCTGGGCTGGGAAGAGCCCCCTGGAGGAGGGCATGGCAACCTACTCCAGTGTTCTTGCCTAGAGAATCCCCATGGACAAAGGAGCTGGTGGGGTTCAGTCCATGGGGTCCAAAAGAGTCAGACACAACTGAGTGACTAAGCACAGCACAGCACACATGTAAATAGACACACACATATATTTTTTTTCTGGGCCTCTTGATAGTTACAGACATCATGCTCAGTTTTTCCTTAAATATTTCAGGGCATATTGACTAAGAACAAAGATATCCTCTTACTTAACCACAGTACAGTGATCAACTTTAAGTCATTTAATACTGAAGCTAAAGGCAAAGGAGAAAAGGAAAGATAAACCCATTGGAATGCAGAGTTTCAAATAATAGCAAGGAGAGATAAGAAAGCCTTCCTCAGTGATCAGTGCAAAGAAATAGAGGAAAACCACAGAAAGGGAAGGACTAGAGATCTTCTCAAGAAAATCAGAGATACCAAGGGAAAATTTCATGCAAAGATGGGCACAATAAAGGGCAGAAACCTAAAGGCAGGGACCTAACAAAAGCAGAAGAGATTAAGAGGTGGTGGCAAGAATACACAGAACTATACAAAAAAGGTCTTAAATGACACAAATAACCATGATGGCGTGATCACTCACCTAGAGCCAGACATCCTTGTACGCAAAGTCAAGTGGGCCTTAGGAAGCATCACTATGAACAAAGCTAGTGGAGGTAATGGAATTCCAGTTGAGCTATTTCTAATCCTAAAAGATAATGCTGTGAAAGTGCTACACTCAATATGCCAGCAAATTTGGAAAACTCAGCAGTGACCACAGGACTGGAAAAGGTCAGTTTTCATTCCAGTCCCAAAGAAAGGCAACACCAAAGAATGTGCAAACTACCGCACAATTGCACGCATCTCACACCCTAGCAAAGTAATGCTCAAAATTCTCCAAGCCAGACTTCAACAGTAAGTGAACTGTGAACTTCCAGATGTTCAAGCTAGATTTAGAAAAGGCAGAGAAACCACAGATCAAATTGCCAACATCTGCTAGATCATTGAAAAAGCAAGAGAATACCAGAAAAACGTCTACTTCTGCTTTATTGATTACACCAAAGCCTTTGACTATGTGAATCACAAGAAACTGTGGAAAATTCTTAAAGAGATGGGAATACCAGACCATCTGACCTGCCTCATAAGATACTCGTATGCAGGTCAAGAAGCAACAGTTAGAACCTACATGGAACAACAGACTGGTTCCAAATTGGGAAAGGAGTACATCAAGGCTGAATATTGTTACCCTGCTTATTTAACTTATATGAAGAATACATCATGCAAAATGCTGGGCTGGATGAAGCACAAGCTGGCATCGAGACTGCCGAGAGAAATATCAATAATCTCAGATACGCAGATGACACCACCCTTATGGCAGAAACCAAAGATGAACTAAAGAGCCTCTTGATGAAAGTGAGAGAGGAGAGTGAAAAAGCTGGCTTAAAACTCAACATTCAAAAAACTAAGGTCATGTTATCCAGTCCCATCACTTCATGGCAAATGGATGGGGAAACAATGGAAACAGTGAGAGACTTTATTTTTGGGGGCTCCAAAGTCACTGCATATGGTGACTGCAGCCATGAAATTAAAAAACGCTTGCTCCTTAGAAGAAAAGCTAGACCAACCTGTTAAAGACAGCATATTAAAAAGCAGAGACATTACTCTGCCAACAAAGGTCCATCTAGTCAAAGCTATGGTTTTTCCAGTAGTCATGTATGGATGTGAGAGTTGGACTATAAAGAAAGCTGAGCATTGAAAAATTGATGCTTTTGAACTGTGTTGTTGGAGAAGACTCTCGAGAGTCCCTTGGACTGCAAGGAGATCCAACCAGTCAATCCTAAAGGAAATCAGTCCTGAATATCCATTGGAAGGACTGATGCTGAAGCTGAAACTCCAATACTTTGACCACCTGATGTGAAGAACTGACGCACTGGTAAAGACCCTGATACTGGGAAAGATGGAAGATAGGAAGAGAAGAGGACAACAGAAGATAAGATGAGATGGTTGGATGGCATCACCAGTTCAATAGACATGATTTTGAGCAATCTCTGGGAGTTGGTGATGGACAGGGAGGCCTGGCATGCTGCAGTCCATGGGGTCGCAAAGAGTCAGACATGACTGTGAGTAACTGAACTGTACTGAAATACTGATACCTACTCCATGATTCATTTTTAAATCTGGTCAGTTGTCTTAATAACACCCCGTGTGACAACCTTTTCCAAGATCAATCTCAGGGTCACACATTGCAGTCAGTTATCACATCCCTTTAAACTCTTCAAACTCACTTAATCTTGATTCTTCCTTTTATTTTCTTTGTCTTTCACAACTTTAGCCAGTAATTTTTAGACCAGTGTTCAATCTGGTCTTCAATTTCATTATGATTAGATTTAGATGTTATAGTATTATTCCTACATTTTATTTCTTTTTCAATCAATTTTGGTAAATTATATTTCTCAAGGAGGTTTTTTTTTTGTCTCAATATATTGATTTATTGGCCTTAAATGAATTCAGAATAATTCTGAAAATTCTTGAAAAGAATTCAGAATAATGATAGTGAAGATGATCCAGGATCTCAGAAAAAGAATGGAGGGCAAAGATTGAGAAGATGCAATAAATGTTTACCAAAAGCCTGGAAAAACTAAAGAACAAACAGAGATGAACAATACTTTAGAAGGAATTAATAGCAGAATAACTGAGGCAAAAGAACAGATTAGTGACCTGGAAGACAGAATGGTGGAAATCACTGCCACAAAACAGAATGTAGAAAAAGGAATGAAAAGAAATGAGGACAGCCTAAGAGACCTCTGGGATCATACATATTGCCTTAATAATTGCCTTAAATGTAAATGGATTAAAGACCCCAACCAAAAGACAAGACTGGCTGGGTAGATACAGAAACCAGACCCATAGATATGTTGTCTACAAGAGACCCACCTCAGACTTACAGACTGAATGTAAGGGGATGGGAGAACGTATTCCACATATAGTGAATTCATAAGAAAGCTGG
Organism: Dama dama; assembly: GCF_033118175.1. Classification (NCBI taxonomy): domain Eukaryota; kingdom Metazoa; phylum Chordata; class Mammalia; order Artiodactyla; family Cervidae; genus Dama; species Dama dama. The sequence goes on from NC_083708.1 coordinate 10,163,924, forward strand.
AGTAACAATACTCCCATCAGACAAAATAGACTTTAAAGAAATCCATGACTGATTCATGTCAATGTATGGCAAAAACCACTACAATATCGTAAAGTAATTAGCCTCCAACTAATAAAAATAAATGGAAAAAAAAAAAGACTGTTATAAGAGACAAATAAGGACACTTGATAATGATCAAGTGTTCAATCTGAGAAGATATAACAATTATATATGCACCCAACATAGGAGCACCTCAATATGTAAGGCAAATACTAACAAATATAAACAGAGAAATTGACAGTAACAGAATAATAGTAGGGGACTTTAATATCCCACTTTCATCAGTGGGCAGATCATCTAGACAGAAAATTAAAAAGGATCACAGACCTTAACTGACAATTTAGATCAGTTGGATTTAATTGATATTTATAGAGCATTTCACCCAAAAGTGGCGACTTTACATTCTTCTCAAATGCACATGGAACACTGTCCAGGATTGACCACATGCTGGGCCACAAGGCAAGTCTTGGTAAATTTAAGAAAATCAAAATTATTTCATTTTTTTCTGTCACAAAGCTCTGCGATTAGAAATAACCCACAAGAAAATACTCTAAAAAACATAAATACGTGGCAGCTAAACAATATGCTACTCAGAAACCATTAAATCTCTGAAAAACTCAAAGAGGAAATTAAAAAAAAAACAAACTTAGAGCCAAATGAAAATGAAAGCACAATGGTCCAAAACTTATGGGATGCAGTAAAAACAGTTATAAGTGGAAAGTTTATGGCAATACACAATTACCTCAAGAAAAAAGAAAAATCTCAAGCAACCTAACCTTACACCTAAAACGATTAGAGAAAGAAGAAAAAGCAAACCTACAGTTAACAGAAGGAAGGAAATCATAAAAATCAGAGCAGAAATGAATGAAATAGAGACAAAGAAAAAAATCTCAAAGATCAATGAAACTAAAAGCTGGTTCTTTGAAAAGAGAAGCAAAATTGATAAGCCTTTAGCCAGAAACCAAGGGAAAAAAGGGGAGGATTCAAATCAATTAAATTAGAAATGAAAAAGGAGAAGTTACAACTGACTCCATAGAAATACCAAGGATCATAAGAGACTACTATGAACAGTTGTATGCCAATGAAATGGACAACTTAGAAGAAATGCACAAGTTCTTGGAAAGGTACAGTCTCCTTAGACTGAACCGAGATGAAACAGAAAACATGAACAGACCAGTCACAAGCCCTGAAATTGAAACTGTTATTAAAAACCTCCCAACAAACAAAAGTCCAGGTCCCGACTTCACAGGCAAATTTTATCAAATGTTTAGAGAAGAGTTAACACCTCTCCTTCTGAAACCGTTCCAAAATAACTGCAGAAGGAAAACTCCCCAGTTCATTTCATGAGGCCACCATCACTCTGATACCAAAACCAGACAAAGATACCCCCCCACACACACACACATACAAATTATAATCCAGTATCACTGATGAACGTAGTTGCAAAAATCCTCAACAAAATACTAGCAATCTGTATCCCACAATACATTGAAAAGATCTTACACTATGATCAAGTGGGATTCATCCCAGGGATGGAAGCATTTTTCAACATCCACAAATCAATCAAGGTAATACACCACATCAACAAATTGAATAATAAAAACTATATGATCATCTCAATAGGTGCTGAAAAGGCTTTTGATGAAATTCAGCACCCATTTATGATTTAAAAAAACTCCAGAAAGTGGACATAGAGGGTACATAAATCAACATAATAAAGACCATATTTGACAAACCTACAGCTAGCATCATACTCAATAGTGAAAAGCTGACATTCCCTCTAAGATCAGGAATAAGACCAGGATGTCCACTCTTGCCTCTTTTATTCAACATAGTTTTGGAAGTCCTAGCTATAGCAATCAGAGAAGAAAAAGTAAGGGGAATCTAAATTGGAAAAGAAGTTAAACTATCACTGTTTGCAGATGACATGATACTATACATAGATCCTAAAGATGCTACCAGAAAATTACTAAAACTCACCAATGAATTTGGTAAATTTGCAGGTTACAAAATTAATACACAGATCTGTTGCATTTCTCTACACTAACAATGAAAGATCAGAAAGAGAAATTCAGAAAGCAATTCCATTTACCATTGCATCAAAAAGAATAAAATACCAGGGGATAAATCTACCTAAGGATACAAAAAACCTGTACTCTGAAAACTGTAAGATACTGATGGAAGAAATCAAAGAAGACATAAACAGATGGGAAGATACACCATATTTTTGGACTGCAAGAATCAATATTGTTGAAATGACTGTAGTACCCAAGGCAATCTACAGATTCAGCAGAATCCCTATCAAATTACCAATAACATTTTTCACAGAACTAGACCAAAAAAAATCTCAAAATTTGTATGGAGACACAAACGATCCCAAATAGCCAAAGCAAGCTTAAATAACGGAGCTGGAGAAATCAGGCTCCCTGACTATACTACAAAGCTACAGTCATCAAAACAGTATGGTACTGGCATAAAACTAGAAATATAGATCAATGGAACAGGATAGAAAATGCAGAAATAATCCCATTCACCTATGGCCAGTTAATTGATGACAAAGGAGGCATGTTGGAAAGACAGTCTCTTCAACAAATGGTGCTGGGAGAATTGGACAACTACATATTTAAAAAAATGGAATTTAGATCATTTTGTATGTGTATAGACCATATACAAAAATAATCTCAAAATGGATTAAAGACCTAAATGTGAGATCAGACACTGTAAAACTCCTAGAGGAAAGCATAGACAGAACACTCTCTGGTATCAATCACAGCAGTATCTTTTTCAATCCATTTCCCAGAATAATGGGAATAAAAACAAAACAAATGGGACCTACTTAAACTCAAAAGCTTTTGCACAGCAAAGGAAACAATAAACAAAATGAAAAGACAACCCACAGATTGGGAGAAAATATTTTCAAATGATGTGACTGATAAGGGATTAATCTCCAGAATTTACAAACAGTTTGTGATGCTTAACAGCATTGAAACCAACAGAGCACTCAAAAAATGGACAGAAGACCTGAATAGATATTTCTCCAAAGAAGACATAGATGGCCAGCAGACACACGAGAAGATGTTCAATGTTACTAGTTATTAAGGAAATGCAAATCAAAGCTGCAATGAGATACCACCACACACTGGTCAGGATGGCTAGCATCAAAAAACCGACAAAAAAATAAATGCTGGTGAGGGCATGGAGAGTAGGCAGCCCTCTTACACTGTTGGTTGGAATGTAAATTGGTATAGCCACTATGGAGAACAGTATCAAGTTTCCTTAAAAAACTAAATATAGAGCTAACATATGACCCTGCAATCCCACTCCTCAGCATGTATCAGGAGGAAAACATGATCTGAAAGGATACATGCACCCCAGTGTTCATTGCAGCACTGTTTACAATAGCCAAGACATGGAAGAAGCCTAAATGTCCATTGACAGAGGAATGGATAAAGAAGATGTGGTATTGCTGGGCACACACACCGAGGAAACCAGAATTGAAAGAGACACATGTACCCGTGTTCATTGCAGCACTGTTCACAATAGCCAGGACATGGAAGCAACCTAGATGTCCATCGGCAGGTGAATGGATAAGAAAGCTATGGTACATCTACACAATGGACTATTACTCAGCTATTAAAAAGAATGCATTTGAATCAGTTCTAATGAGGTGGATGAAACTGGAGCTTATTATACAGAGTGAAGTAAGTCAGAAAGAAAGATACCAATACAGTATATTAATGCATATATATGGAATTTAGAAAGATGGTAACAATGACCTTATATGTGAGACAGCAGAAGAGACACAGATACAAAGAACAGACTTTTGGACTCTGTGGGAGAATGCGAGGGTGGGTTGATTTGAGAGAATAGCTTTGGAACATGTATATTACCATATGTGAAACAGATCATCAGTCCAGATTGGATGCATGAGACAAGAGCTCAGGGCCGGTGCACTGGGACGACCCAGAGGGATGGGATGGGTAGGGAGGCGGGAGGGGGGTTCAGGATGGGGGACACAGGTGCACCCATGGCAGATTCATGTCAGTGTATGGCAAAAAGCACCACAATATTGTAAAGTAATTAGTCTCCAATTAAAATAAATTAATTTTTTAAAAAAGAAGATGTGGTATGTATATACAATGGAATATTCCTCCATTAAAAAGAATGAAATAATGCCATTTGCAGCAACATGGGTGGATCTAGACCATGTCATACTGAGTGAAGTAAATCAGACAGAGAAGGATAAATATCATATGACATCCCTTACATGTGGAATCTAAAAATAAATGATACAAATGAACTTAACTTACAAAACAGAAAGAAACTCAAAGATTTAGAAAACGAATTTATGGTTGCCTGGGGGAAGGGATAGTTAGTGAGTTTGGAAGATCATGAACACACTGCTGTATTTAAAATGAATAACCAACAAGGACCTATTGTATAGCACATGGAACTCTACTCAACATTACATGCCAGTCTGGTTGGGAGGGGGATTTGGGGAGAATGGATACATGTGTATAAATGGCTGATTCCCTTCTCTGTTCACCTGAAACTGCTACAGCATTGTTAACTGGCTATACTATACCCAATACAAAATAAAGGTTTAAAGTCTGAAAAAAAATAATGCTGGAATTTTAGTTTAAATAAAATCTATAGATCAATTTAGACAGAATTTTCCCCTTAATTATATTGAGCCAATCTGTGAACATGGCCTGGCTCCTCATTTACTTAGGTCTTCTTTAATTTCTCTCAGAAGTGTTTTGTAGTTTTCAGTCTCTTAAATTTATTTATAAACTTTTTATGTGATTATATTATATGATGTTATAAATGGTCTTTTAATTTCATTTTTTTAAAGGCTGTTACTAGAGTATAAAAGTACAATTGATTTTTGCATATTGACTCTATATCCTATGACTCTGCTAAACTTATAGGTATAGTATATTATAAATCTAAATTGGGTCATGTTGATTCATAGGGATGTTTAATCAATATTCTAGATTGCCATTTTTTTCCTCTCTGCTTTGCTATTTTTAAAGACATCCCGTTATCATCTGTCCTCCATACTCTGTGATATTAAATCAGTCATTGATATCAGGGTTCCCAACCCCTGGGCCGTGGACGGGCCTACAGAGCAGCAGGTGAGTGGCAAGCCAGTGAGCAGAGCTGCTGCTGCGTTTACAGCTCCCCGCCACTCACAGTACCTCTTGGGCTCCAGCTCCCGTCAGGCCAGCAGTGGCGTGAGATTCTCATAGGCGCATGAACCCTACTGTGAAACTGTGCCTGCAAGGGCTCTAGAGTGTGCTCCCCGTACGACCACCACCACCACCCGCTTCCATGGAAAATTGTCTTCCACTAAACGTGTCCCTCCCTGCTGCCCAAAAGGTCGGGAACACTGATTTATACTGCTGTTCTCCTCCAGCTGCTGTTAGGGTCTTCTCTTTATCTTTGTTTTTTAGCAATTTAATTCTGATCTGTCTTTTATTTTCTTAGTTTATCTTCCTTATGATTTGCTTTAATTCTCAGATCCACAGTGTGATATTTTTATCAAAATTTTAGCCATAACTATAAATTTTTTTATGCCCTAGTATTTCCCTCCACTCTCTCTGGCACTCTCATATCACTTATGTTACACTTTTGATATTTTGAGGTCTTTATTTTTTTTTCTCCATGTTGTTTGGAGTGAATAATTTTTGTTATTCTATCTCGGAATTCACTAACTCATTTCTGTAGTGTCTGATCTGGTCTAAATCTTACTTAGTAAAATTTTCATTTCTGATATTATACTTCTTACTTCCAAAATTTCCCCTTGGTATTTTTTTTTAATGGTTTCATTTTTCTGCTGAGGTTCCTCATCTCTTCCTTCATTATGATCAGCTGCTCTCAGTCATTTGGTAGTGTATAATTATTGCCTAGAAGTACTTGCATGGACTTCTGGTTTCTGATCTGGTTTGTAAGAGACCTGGACTTCATCACTTCTTTTCTACCAACAAGAAAAGGGCTGAAGAAACCAAATGTCAACACATCTTTTTATATTCATTTGAGAATTGAGGCCACATGATAAACTTCTGCCCACCTCCCCTGAACTGGAAAGAGAGATAGCCAGTTACAGAGAATCACATCTTGCTAAAGCAGAAACATATCCATGAACAGAACAGTACCAGGGGAGCAAAACTTACACTGTAATTGACAAATTTCTGGAGACTCGGTGTGGACAAGTTTGAGAGAGCAACTCCAGAGGGCCCAGTCTTAGGGGATACCCACACTTCTATGAGTTTAGCTCGAGGAACCCTACCAGATTTGCATAATGATGATCAAAGAAATCCCCTTTTGGAGGGAGAGGTGGAAATAGTCACTTGTAGATACATTCAGAACATTCTGTCCTTCTTAACAAGACCTTCCTCCTCAGAAGCTGTCTTTCTGGAGCCCAGCTGACCTGGAGGACCCAATTCCAACCCTCTCTAGCCATTCACTTGGGGAAGGAAAATTCCCAACTTACATTATTAGAGAATTGCAAATTAAAACAATGAGATGCCATACACACCTGTAAGAATGACTAAAATCAAAAACACTGACAACACCAAATACTGATAAGGATGGGGACCCAACAGGAATTCTCATTCATTGCTGTTGGGAATGCAAAATGGTGCAGCCAGTTTGGAAGATGGTTTGGCAATTTCATACAAATCCAAACATACTCTTACATTACAATCCAGCTATCATGCTTTTTCATTTTTTCCCCAAATTAATTGAAACTTAGGTCTACACAAAAACCTGCACATATAGCAGCTTTTTTCATAATTGCCAAAACCTGAACCAAACTGTCCTTCATCAGGTGAGTGAATAAACCTTTGTTTATCCATATAAGGGAATTTTTTTTCAGTAATAAGAAGAAATGAGCTATCAAACCATTAAAAGACATAGAAAAACCTTAAAAATATATTTTTGCTAAATGAAGCCAATCTGAAGAGAGTTACTTACTATATGATTCCAACTCTATGACTTTCTGGAAAACGAAAATCTAAAGATATGATCAGTAGTTGCCCGGGGCTCAGGGGAATTGGGAGAGAGTCAAGTGGGTGGAGTGCGGGAGATCTTTAGGAAAGTGGAACTGTTCTCTATGATATTGTAATGGTAGATATTTGTCTTTAATACATTTGTCAAAGCCCATACCATGCACAATACCAAGGGTGAGCCTTAATGAAATGATGAATTTTAGTTAATGATGTGTCAACATTGGTTCATCAGTTATAACAAATGCATCAAATTATTGGAGAAGGAAATGGCAGCCCACATCAGTATTCTTGCCTTGAAGACCCCATGAACCGAGGAGCCTGGCAGGCTACAGTCAATGGAGTGGCAGAAGAGTGGGACACAACTTAGCAACTGAACAACATCATCAAATTATAACAAATACAAGACACAAATAATAGGAAAAACTTGGGGGCTTGGTGTATACTTGGAACTTCTTATACCTTCTGACCAGTTTTTCTCTAAAACTGCTCTTTAAAAAAAAAACTTTAGTTTTAATTTTTTTTTTAATTCTTGCTTGCTAATTCTAGCATCTGGGTTCTTGTGGAATCTACTTCAACAAACTGCTTTTATCTCTTGATTATAAGGTACATTTTCCCACTTCTTTGCATGTCCAGTGGGTGTTTTTCAGGGCTTGAAGCAGTTGCTCCATGTATTTTGTCCAGTTTTGTAAGTTGTTTTCAGTAGGGTCAATCCAATACCAGTTTCTCTGTTTTGGTCTCAATGAAGTTAAGTAGTGCTTTTCAACTTTGGCTGTGTATTAGAGTCATCTTGGGAACTTTAAAAATTACTGGTGCTAAATGGGGCCCAGACATGGATAGATTTTTTAAAGTTCTCCAATTGATTAACAGGGTTGGGTGATAGTAGTGGTTTAGTCACCAAGTCACGTCTGACTCTTTGCTACCCCATGGACTGTAGCCTGCCATACTCCTCTTTCATGAGATTTCCCAGGCAAGAATACTAGAATAGGTTGCCATTACCTTCTCCAGGGGATCTTCCTGACTCAGGGATCAAACGTGTGTCTCCTGCTTGGCGGGCAGATTCTTTACCCCTGTGTCACCTGAGAACAGAGTTAGGCCTTTCCCTAAATAAGAAGATTCTGCTAGGGGGAGTGGGAGCTGAAATCTAGCCTGTCTTCCCTCGAGGCAGGTTCAACCTGCCTCTGGCTATGGAAAGAATATCTGGCTATGGAAAGAATACCTTTTTGTTTTAGTTCCTGTTTTTTTGTTTTCCTTTTTCCATTATGGTTTATCACAGAATATTGAATATTGTTCCCTGTGCTATACATTAGGGCCTTGTTTATTTGGTCTGTATATAATAGTTTGCATCTATGAATCCCAGACTCCCAGTTCTTCCCTCCTCCTGTCCTCCTCCTCCTTGACAACCACAAGTCTGTTCTCTGTGAGTCTGTTTCATAGATAAGTTCATTTGTGTCATATTTTAGATTCCACATATAAGTGATATCATTGGGTATTTGTCTTTCTCTGTGACTTACTTGACTTAGTATGATAATCTCTAGGTGCATCCATGTTGCTGCAAGTGGCATTATTTCATTCTTTTCTGAGAATATTCCATTGTCTGAGAAATATTCCATTGTCAGTACACACACATACACATACGTACATGTTCAGTCACTCAGTCATGTTTGACTCTTTGCGACCCCATGGACTGCAGCATGCCAGGCTTACCTGTCCTTCACCATCTCCCAGAGCTTGCTCAAACTCATGTTCATTGAGTCAGTGATGCCATCCAACCATCCCATTCTCTGTCACTCTCTTCTGCCTTCAGTCTTTCCCAGCATCAGGGTCTTTTTCAATGAGTCGGCTGTTCTAATCAGGTGGTGAAAGTAATGGAGCTTCGGCTCCAGAAGCATCAGTCCTTCCAGTGAAATTCAGGTTTGATTTCCTTTAGGACTGACTGGTTTTATCTCCTTGCTGTCCAAGGCACTCTCAAAAGTCTTCTCCAGCACTGCAATTTGAAAACATCAATTCTTCAGTGCTCAGCCATTTTTATGGTCCAACTCTCACAGCTATATGACTACTGTAAAGATCATAGCCTTGACTATACACACTCTCGGCAAAGTGATGTCTTTGCTTTTTAACACACTGTCTAGGTTCGTCATAGCTTTCCTGCCAAGGAGCAGGCGTCTTCTGATTTCATGGCTGCAGTCACCATCCACAGTGATTTTAGAGCCCAAGAAGAGGAAATCTGTCACTGCTTCCACCTTTCCCCTTCTAATTTGCCGTGAAGTGATGGGACCAGATGCCATGGTCTTAGTTTTTTTAATGTTTAGTTTTAAGCTGCCTTTCTCCCCCTCCTCCTTCACCCTCATCAAGAGTTTCTTTAGTTCCTCTTCTCTTTCTGCCATTAGAGTGGTATCATCCACATATCTGAGGTTGTTGGTATTTCTCCTGGCAATCTTGATTCCAGCTTGTAACTCATCCAGCCCAGCATGTCTCATGATGCACTCTGTGTGTAAGCTGAATAAACACGGTGACAGTAAACAGCCTTGTCATACTCTTTCACAATCCTGAAGCAGTTGGTCATTCCATACAAAGTTCTCACTGTTGCTTCTTGACCTGCATACAGGTTTTTCAGGAGACAGGTAGAAGGTGGTCTGGTATTTCCATCTCTTTAACACAGTCTGTTATGATCCACACAGTCAGAGACTTTAGTCAATGAAACAGAAGTAGATTTTTTTTCTGGAATTCCCTTGCTTTCTCTGTGATCCAGCAAATGTTGACAATTTGATCTCTGGTTCCCCTGCTTTTTCTAAATCCAGTTTGGACATCTGGAAGTTCTTGGTTCACATAATGCTTGAGTATAACCTTACTAGCATAGGAGATGAGTGCAATTGTCTGGTGGTTTGAACATTCTTTAGTACTGCCCTTCTTGCTAATTGGGATGAGGATTGACCTTTTCCAGTTTTGCAACCACTGCTGGGTTTTCCAAATTTGCTGACATATTGAGTGCAACACTCTGATAGCCATCATCTTTTAGTATTTTAAATAGCTCTGCTGGAATTCCATCATCTCCACTAACTCTATTGACATTTAGTGCTTCCTAAGCAGTGCTTCCTAAGGTCCACTTGACTTCACACTCCAGAATGTCTAGCTCTAGGTGAATGACCACACCATTGTGGTTATCAAGGTCATTGAGAAATTTTTTGTACAGTTCTTCTGGGTATTCTTTCCATCTCTTCTTGGTCTCTTTGCTTCTATTACATCTTTACTATTTCTGTCCTTTATTGTGCCCATCTTTGGATGAAATGTTCCTTTGACATTTCCAATTTTCTTAAAGAGATCTCTAGTCTTTCCCCTTCTGGTGTTTTCCTCCATTTGTTTGCATTGTCCATAGAAGGCCTTCTTGTCTCTCCTTGAGAGATCTCTAGTCTTTCCCCTTCTGGTGTTTTCCTCCATTTGTTTGCATTGTCCATAGAAGGCCTTCTTGTCTCTCCTTGCTATTCTCTGGAACTCCGGTTTCTGGTTGGGTGTGCATTTTCTTTTCTCCCTTGCTTTTCACTTACCTTCAGCTATTTGTAAAGCCTCCTCAGACAATCACTTGGCCTTCTTGCTTTTCTTTTTCTTTGGGGTGGTTTTGTTCACTGCCTCCTGTAGAATATTAGGGAACTCTGTCCATAGTTCTTCAGGCACTCTCTTTACTAGATGTAGTCCCTTGAATCTATTCGTCACCTCCACTGTATATTCATAGGTGGTTTGATTTTAGTTGTTCCTGGCTGGCCTAGCAGTTTTCCCTGCTTTCTTTAGTTTAAGCCTGAATTTTGCTATGAGAAGCTTATGCTCTGAGCTACAGTCAGCTCCAGGTCTTGTTTTTGCTAACTGTATAGAGCTTCTCCATCTTCCGCTACAAAGAATGTAATCAGTCTGATTTTCCTATTGACTATTTGGTGATTTCCATGTATAAATCATCTCTTGTGTTGTTGAAAAAGGGTATTTGCTATGACCAGTGCATTCTTTTGGCAAAACTCTGTTAACCTTTGCCCTGCTTCATTTTGTACTCCAAGGCCAAACTTGCCTATTACTCCAGGTATCTCTTAACTTCCTGCTTTTGCATTCCAATCCCCTGTGATGAATGCTGTGCTGTGCTTAGCCACTCAGTTGTGTCCAGCTCTTTGCGACCCCTGTGATAAGTAGGACATCTTTTTTTGGCGTTAGTTCTAGGAGGTCTTCTAGGTCTTCATAGAACTGATCAACCTTCAGTTTCTTCAGCAGCGGTGGTTGGGGCAGAGATTTGAATTACTGTGATGTTGAATGATTTGCCTTGGAAACGAACAGACATCATTCTGTCATTTTTGAGATTGCACCCAAGTGCTGCATTTCAAACTCTTTTGTTGATTTTGAGGGCTACTCCTCACATTACTTCTATGGGATTCTTGCCCACAGTAGTAGATATGATGGTCATCTGAGTTAAAGTCACCCATTGCTGTCCATTTAGTTCAGCGATTCCTAAGATGTCAGTGTTTATTTACTCTTGCCATCTCCTGCTTGACCACGTCCAATCTACCTTGATTGTTGGACCTAACTTTCCAGGTTCCTATACAGTACTGTTCTTTACAGCATCAGATTCTACTTTCATCACCAGGCACATTCACAGCTGAATGTTGTTCCCACTTTGGCCCTGCCCCTTCCTTCTTTCTGGAGTTCTTAGTAGTGGTCCTCTGCTCTTTGCCAGTAGCATATTGGACAGCTTCCGAACTAGGGGACTTATCTTTCAGTGTCATATCTTTTTGCCTTTTTGTACAGTTCATGGGGTTTTCATGGCAGGTGTACTGGGGTGGTTTACCGTTTCCACCTCCAGTGTATCACATTTTGTCAGAACCCTCCACTGTGACCTGTCTGCCTTGGGTGGCCCTGCTTGGCATGGCTCATATCTTCATTGAGTTACATAAGCCTCTTCACCATGACAAGGCAGTGATCCATGAAGGGGTTTTCAGGAAATAAGTCTAACAAAAAGGGAGCTTTGTTTTTATCCAATATGTGCTTTTTAAAGGGCTCATTTTCTCTTAAATTATTTCTCATCATTTTACATGGATACTTTGTAATGTTCCTCATGGTTCCCTACCTTCTGAAGTAGAGTGTACAGAACCTAAGTTAGCCTTTTGAAAATGAGTTAGTTACCATTATGCACCTTGTGTAGGGAGGCATTTTTGTTTCAGCATCAAGTTGTTTCTTTGGCCTCATATACTTAACATAGACTTAATGCCTCTGTACACAATCTATATTCAGTAACTCTCCTTTTCCCTTGGTTCATTTGCTCTTTTAATGTACTGTGGAGTGGGAAACCAAATAACTTAAATCACTTAAAATTTTATCTAATAATAAGCATAAATCAGTTTTGTATAAAAAGTGGACTCTAAAGTATCCTACTGTGAGCGTAATGCAAGAATGTAAAGAATATTTGTTCAGTAAACATTTGTGAGATGTGTTCTTTCTTCAAGGCAACATAAATAATGCATCACATATTTAGACTCTACACTAATGATTAGACTTTAACTTGGATCTGGGTATATAAAATTATTTAGTAAATATTAATAAAATATTATGTTTTAATAACATATTAAAACACATTTTGATATAAAAGTATTTCATAAATATTATATTTAACACTATAATATTGTATTTATGATAATAAAATATATTCTAATACATATTTAATAAATAAATATTTTAATACTTTAAAATTATTTAGTAAAATATTATATTTAATATATTTAATAAAATAAGTATTGCATTTAATAATTTTAACATATTTAATAATAAAATATATTTTAATAATTATTTGCTAAATAATTATTGTATTTAATAATATATTTAATAATGAATACTATTTAATTATTTATTGAATAATATTTAATAAAATAATTTTCCTTTATAATTAATTTTAATAACTATAATAAACATAGTTACACTGATAAATACTACTTAAAATTATCATAATAAACCTTATTTAGCACTTTAAGCAACATATTAGGATGAACACAGATAAAAGAAATATTTAATTCTGTAAAGCACTATAAACACCCATTTTGAACCCTTGAAGGCTATTTTTTTTTTTAACTTCCTGGTTGAATTTTGAATAGTTGATGTTGCCAAATGAGTGGATTCTTTAAAATTAGGGTACATACTTAAAACTTGTTTTACAATTATGTTTGCATGCTAAATCACTTTAGTCTTGTCCGATTCTCTGTGACCCCATGGACTGTAGCCCACCAGGCTCCTCTGCCCATGGGGTTCTCCAGGCAAGAATACTGCAGTGGGTTGCCATGCCCTCCTCCAAGGATCTTCCCGACCCAGGGCTCAAACCTGTGTCTCTAATGTCTCCCACACTGGCAGGTGGGTTCTTTACCACTAGGGCCACTGGGAAGCCCACAACTATGTATGCCAAAGTATTAATATCTGTTACTCATATCCTGAGTTTGAATTTGTAAATTTAACATTTTTTCTATGAATGCCTTTTGCCCAGAATTAAGCTTTGCTGCTGTCCGGTGGCAGTGATGCTTAGTCATGGTCTCAGCATGGTCACCAGTCTTATTCATCACATGTTGCCACTGCATGAAGATCAGGGCAGGAGAAAGTTTAGGCGAGATCCTCCATCTGGGTTCAGAGAGGAAAGGAAAGAAAGACTTTCTGGTAATAGGGAGTCTTAAAGCAGAAGGGAAGAGCTCAGTGGTTGGAGCACAAGACGACACTTTTTCTCGAGTCTTTATTTGAATCCCATGTGTATCCCGGGCCAGCTCTGTTGTCTTGGTCAAGTATTTAACTTCTTTCTGCCTGTTTTCTCACTTGCTCAATGAAAATATATTCACTTCATAGGGTTTTCATATGGTTTAAATCAAAGAATAAAAAAGTAAAGTGCTTAGCATGGAGCTTAGGAGGGAGGCTGCTTTCCAGAAATGATGGCTCTTATCATAGGAATCTGAGAAGGCAGGCCCAGCTGCAGTCACAGATCACTTCAGGCTGGATTTCTTCACACTTTAGAGCCCACAGAAAACCTCTCTGACAGACAGGCAGTTTTCCCCGTCTCTCCGCTAGTGTTGGAGAGCAAGTAGAGGCAGTTGCAGCATTTGAAGGTGAAGATACAGTTGCATCCTTCCCTCACAGATGCCTCATGCCTCCCCCTGTCCCTTTGAAGGTCCTGTCTCACCAACTCAGGGAGACAGGCTGAGGAAATCAGAAACTCAGATGGCTGTATCTTGATGACGAATAAAACATTTCTCCACTTAAATTGTGTATTTAAAACCAAAGAACCTCAAGTCTTCTTTCCCTTTAGGAAAAAGTTTCAATGTAATGTAATTCCTAGCTATAATCTGATTTATCTCTCCATGTACCCTTCAAACAAAATATATTTTCCATGCCCTTACTGGTGCTTCAATTGCTGTCCGTAGCTGACAAAGCCTTTGAATAATTAGAAATGAAAAGGTCAAAATACAAATATGATGGAAGAAATATTCATTAGACTTGACCAGTATTTACAAAGCACTTGCTTTTATAACATACCAAGATATATTTTAGGGAAATAGCAAAGATCATCCCAAACATAGCTCCTGCTCTAAAGAACATTACACATTAGGAAGGGAGACAATTCACATAAACAGTTATTTTAAGGAAAAATGTGGTGAATGCTACAATGGTAATTGTCATAGCTTATATTTACATATACCTTCCAGATTAAAAAAGAAGTATCAAACACATTATTATGCTTACTCTTCATAATAACCCCATGTGTAGACTAAGTATTAAGTGTAATTGAAAGCGAGTCATCGAGGCTCCCAAGATGGCGAAATGCCTGAGGTCACAGTGTCAGTGAGTCTGCCCATCAGCTCGCCTGACATGTCCTGGGCTGCCTAGCACACAGCATGGAGCAGGAGCTAGGTGGTCCTACCATTTTTTCGTGTGCTGGGCACTCTTCTTGGTGTGGGGGATGTAGCGGTATGTAAAATGGACAGAATCCCCGTCTTCAAGGAGGATGAATGGTGAATCCATAATGTAAGCCGAAATTTCTTACTTTGCATTCTCTTCTTTCTTTTAACTCATGCAGTAAGTACCAACATACAGAGGTTTGGCAACAGAGGAGGTTAATCTTCATGGGGGTGGTTATGGGGGCCCTTGCGGAGGGTGTTTTTCTTCCTACCACCCAAAACCTGATTGACTTTTTAGATGTGCCATGTTATTCATGCTCCCTTTTGGAATTTTTCAGGTGCGCAGGTTTTCTGAGGCATTCTTTTGTTTTGAACATCCAAGAGAAGCTGCCATTGCATACCAGGAACTTCAGTGAGTAGCACAAATCCAGTTTAAATGATTTTGTTTCCTTTAATATAAGATATCATCTCAAAATTTATCATGGCAGAATATACAATATTTACAGCAAAAGAAATGAGAATTTGAAGTTCAGAAATCTGTTTAATCAAATGTGTTTAATCTTGTGAACTGCTTCATGGAAGACCCCTGCCTTCCGTAAAGGAGCACACTGTTAACCCCATCCCACACATGAGATCTGCCCACCCCTGGGAGTCCCACTGGCCCTGGTGCCAGCCTTCCATCTGGTCATCTTGTATCTTTATTTTCACAGGTCAGAGTCTCTTACCTTTACAAGTATGCATTGCAGGTTCTCATAAGTAGTCTGACTGGCACTTCTTGCCGTTATATAAAAGATCTGTAATTCAAATATCCGGAGTAGATGCCTTCCTTTTTCCCTACTGAGTATTTTTAGATATGGTTTTCTTTGGCTTTAAAGAATATTTTGAGGACATTATGCTGAGTGAAAAGAAGTGAGACATAAAAGAATAAATTATATATGATTCTGTTCATATGAAGCTCTGGAACACATAAAACTAAGGTGAAGTTAAAGTCAGGACAGTGGTTGTCTTGGTGTTGACTTGGGCTGAGAGTTTGCCTGGGATGACATTAGAATGCTCTCTAGACAGGTGGAAATGTTCTGACTGTGTGTCCACTTGTCAGAACCATACAGCTAAGGTATATTTGTTTCAGTGCCTGTGAACTGTAGCTCAAAAGAGAACTGTAAATAATCATAGGGTGTGTGAGTGGAGGTCCAGACAAAGCAAGAGGGAAAATGCTCATTGTTGACGTTGATGGGATTATTGTGCTTTTCTGTGTACTTTGATTTGTTTAGGAAATTTTTCATAAGAAAAAGTTTTTTTTTTAACTTTTATATTAGAAAATTATATACCTTTTTTAAAATAGCTGTTGTGTTTGTCAGTATGTGTTAAGTAAGCAGTAGGAACGGAACACTTTTTTTCAACATTATCATCAAATCATTAGTAGGCACTTGAGCTTTTGGTCTTTCTCTTCTATGCTGTTCTCAGCTAATTAGGAAGTTCATATATTAAGTACAGATAAATCACTTTGAAGTAACATTTGTCAATAAACCATAATTTTATAAGTCAATAATTTTCATTGTAGCAGGTTTTCTCTCTGAGCCAGAGCTCCTTTGTCAGGAGCTTGTGCCTTGAGTGGTGGGGAGCCCATGACTAATGAGGGGCCAGTGCCTGGGGGACTATGCAGTGGAACTGGTGTGATTATCTGCAGTCTGACATGAGACATGTTTTTCAGTGCGCAGAGTCATCTCCAGATGTGCACCGCTATCAAAAACACTTCCTTCTGCAGCTCTCTCCCACCCCTGCCTATCGAATGCAGTGAATTAGATGGAGATCTCAATTCGT
This sequence comes from Dama dama, assembly GCF_033118175.1. Classification (NCBI taxonomy): domain Eukaryota; kingdom Metazoa; phylum Chordata; class Mammalia; order Artiodactyla; family Cervidae; genus Dama; species Dama dama. The sequence continues at coordinate 10,180,692 of NC_083708.1, forward strand.
TACCTATTATCTTTGAAGATAGGTATTTAGATTCAGTTACTGAAGGTAAGTGTAATCTAACTAAAATATGTAAGCTATGTATCATTGGCAGTATATTCTACCTACTATACATAAAGCCATTCCTTAATGTGGGACTGTTTTCCCCCTCTAGTTTTATTTATTTTTGAGGATATTAGAAAGTTATAGTCAGAAAAAGTAGTTTTAATCATATGAGTCTTACACCTTGTTTTAAATCTGAATTTCTTTTTCTTTGGATAAAAGACTTAGATGCACCCTGGATGGGAATTCAGAGTCTTCAGAGATCAGAGTCCAGTAGAATGGATAAATGTGAGACTGAAGAAAGTGCTCTAGCTGGACTTTCCAGCCCAGAGTTGAAAGTCAGACCTGCTGGGACCTCCAGTTTTTGGTCTACAGAAGGTGAAAAGCAGCTAACAAAGTCTCTAAAAGGAAAGAATGAAGAATCAAATAAATCCAAGGTTAAGGTTACTAAGCTCATGAAAACAATGAAACCTGAAAACACAAAAAAATTAATAAAACAGAACTCTAAGGATTTGGTGGTTTTGGTAGGCTACAAATGCTTGAAAAGTACAGCATCAAATGATCTCTATAAAAGCTTTGAAGGCAACCCTTCACATAGTCAGAAGGAAGGTCTGGACCCCACAATATATGGATATAATTTTGATCCAAAGACCTACATCAGACAGACAAGTCAAAAGGAAGCTAGCTATTTGCCAGCTAATACAGAGAGAACTGAACAAAAGTCTCCAGATATTGAAAATATGCAACCAGACCTGTTTGATCCTTTGAACTCTGGCAGCCTAAATCTTTGTGCAAATTTGTCCATTTCAGGTAAACTTGGTATCTCCCCGGATGATAGTGAAATTGCACAAGTGGAACACAGTGTGGCATCCAGAAGCTCATCAGATGATTGTCATGATCATCAGTCTGCCCCCACTTCAGGAGTTAGGACAATTGAAGTTAAGCCCTGTAATAAAGACTGTTTCAGTGGAGAGAAAGTAACTGTTAAAATAGGACCTTGGACAGAGCTTCAACAAGATGAAATATTTGTGGATAATTTACAACTGCCCAACTTTGAGTCCTTAGACTCTAACGGTAAATCTAAACCTACGGAAATAACACTTGAAAAGGAAGCTTTGCAGGAAGCGAAGTGTCATTCTGTCGGAGAATCGTTAGCTAAGTTAAGAAATAATCAACCTGCTTCTACAAGAGAATACCACCTTGTAGTGAGTGGAGACTCTATTAAGTTACCAGACATTAGTGCCACGTGTGCCTCATCTCGGTTCTCAGACTCAGGTGTGGAAAGTGAACCAAGCTCTGTTGCAGCGCATCCAAACCCTGACATAGTCTTTGAAACTGTACAAGGGCAAGGTCTTTACATCAATGAAAGGTTATTTCCTCAGCTTTTGATGAAGCCTGACTGTAATGTAAAGTTTTCACTAGGCAGTCACTGTACTGAGAGTACAAGTGCTTTCAGTGAGATCCAGTCGTCCTTAACATCCATAAATTCTCTGCCTTCTGATGACGAGCTGTCACCTGATGAAAATCCTAAGAAATCTGCTGTATCTGAATGCCACCTAAGCGATAGCAAAACTGTGTTAAATCTAGGAACAATTGATGTGCCAAAATGTGATGATAGGAAAAAGTCAAGTATTATTCTGCAGCAGCAGAGTGTCATATTTTCAGGGCATTCGGACAACGAAACTATAGAAATACATTCCTTAAATTCAAGCACTAAAGACCCTTTACAGTTTGTTTTTTCAGATGAAGATACTTCCAGTGATGTGAAAAGTAGTTGCAGCTCCAAACCTAACTTGGACACTGTGTATAAAGACTCCCAGAGTCCTGATAAATCCAGTGACTCTGTAGGAACCACAGTTCCATTAAGTTCAGAACTGGCTTGTTCAGGCACCCCTTGTGTCGTTTCAGGTTCCGTTTCCACCAGGGCAGATAGCAGTGAAGATAGAACTGTGAAAAGAAAAAATAGCAATGCATTAAATCCCAAACAAATGTGTTCAGAAGCCCCTGCAGTTAAGGATGAAACTTACCTGGATACAGGTGACGCTTTTTCAGCCAGTCCTGATATGGTAAAGCAAGGGCTTGTGGAAAATTATTTTGGCTGTCAAAGCAGTACGGATGTTTCCGACACATGCGCTATTAGCTACAGTCATTCAGTTAGCCCTCAGAAAGAAACTTCTGGAAAAGAAATGAGTAGTCCTCAGCAGGAGCAGGGTAAAGATGAGGAAGAGGAAGAGCAGGATCAACAAATGGTTCAAAATGGGTATTATGAGGAGGCAGATTACTCCGCTCTGGAGGCCGCAGGAGATGCTCACTGTGCAGACAGAGCTGACCTAGGAGAAGAAAGACTTGCCAAGTCTGGAAGACTGGCCAGCGACTATCTGAGGGATGGTATAACCGTGCCTACTGTCTGTACTTCTGGCTGTCTGTCCTTCCCCTCTGCACCACGAGAGTCCCCTTGTGGCGTTAAGTACTCTTCCAAGAGTAAGTGTGATGCTATTACCAAGCAGCCAAGCAGCGCCTCCCACAGCTGCACCTCATCGCTGTCCTGGTACGATAACTCGCCAAAGCCTCAGATACAAGCGTAAGTAGTGGAGCATGACGGCAAGTGCTGCCAGAGAGAGAACATGTATATATCTTTCTCTGGAAACATGCATATTTCACGTTCTCTGACTTCTGTAATACAGAAAGTATTTCTTTGATTAGCTGTCCAAAATGGAGAAGTGAACTCAGTATGCTCCTTGAGACAGAGCTGTAGATTCCTGTATGATTGTCCTGTTCTATAGGTTGTACATCCCTGATACTACTTTTTCATTGGTAGTTGTGTGGTAAAAGTGTGAAATAGTTGAGCTTAAAACCCTTTTTCACCATCAATACCTCATTTCTTCCCCATTTACTCCCAGACAGAAGTTAGGTTTTATAAGGACATCTAGCAATTAAGGACAATATTAGATAATTACTAGAAACTTCCTCAGCCTACCAGACTCAGATTGCCTCAGCTAAGTCAGTGGTTCCAGAATTGAGATATAATGGTCCAGTTAAAAAAAAAAAAATCCAGAAAAATTTGAAGATGACATAGATTTACTAGTATGGCACTGTTTTCTACTACCTTACTCCAGATAGAATTATAATCCCTAGTGTAAAATGTCTAGGTTTGGCTACTGTAGGTTTTTAAGTTCCCATATTATTCTGATGTGTGCACATAAGTGAGATCCATGGTGCCTACAGCTAGTGAACCCACTGAGATGAGAATTTATTGTTATTCAGCCACTCGGCCGTGTCCAACTCTTTGTGACCCCACAAACTACACCACGCAGGGTTTCCCTGTCCTTCGTGATCTTCCAGAGTTTGCTCAAACTCATATCCATTGAGTTGGTGATGCCATCCAACCATCTCGTTCTCTGTCGTCCCCTTCTCTTGCCTTCAGTCTTTCCCAGCTTCAGGTTATTTTCCAGTGAGTTGGCTCTTCGCATCAGGTGGCCTCAGTATTGGAGCTTCAGCTTCAGCATTAGTCCTCCAAGGAATATTCAGGGTTGATTTCCTTTAGGATTGATTGATTCGACCTCTTGCAAGGGACTCTCAAGAATCTTCTCCAACACTGCAGTTGGAAAGCATCAATTCTTCAGTGCTCAGCCTTCTTTATGGTCCAATTCTCAAAGCCACATATAACTTTACAGACCTTTGTCAGCAAAGTGATATCTTTCCTCCTTAATATTGCTGTCTAGATTTGTCATAGTTTTTCTTCCAAAGAGCAAGCATCTTTTAATTTCATGGCTGCAGTCACCATCTGCAGTGATTTTGGAGCCCAATAAAAGAAAGTCTTGTCACTGTTTTCATTGTTTCCCCATCTGTTTGCCTTGAAGTGATGGGACTGGATGCCATGATCTTAGTTTTTTTAATGTTGAGTTTTAAGCCAGCTTTCTCACTCTCTTCTTTCACTTTCATCAAGAGGCTTTTTAGTTCCTCTTCACTTTCTGCCATAAGGGTGATGTCATCTGCATATCTGAGGATATTGATATTTCTCCCAGCAATCTTGATTCCAGCTTGTCCTTCATCCAGCCCAAGCTTTCACATGTTATATTCTGCATAGAAGTTAAATAAGCAGGGTGACAATATATAGCCTTGACATACTCCATTCCCAATTTTGAACCAGGTGAGAAGAGCCTATTGAAGAATTATAATGTGCTAGGAGGGGGCTTCCCTGGTAGCTCAGCAGTGAAGAATCCACCTACCAATGCAGGAGACACAGGTTCAATCCTTGGGTCCGGAAGATCCCCTGGAGAAGGAAATGGCAAACCACTCCAGTATTCTTCCCTGAGAAATGGTCATGGACAGAGGAACCTGGCAGGCTATAGTCCATGGGGTTGCAGAGAGTTGGACACAGAGTGACTAAACAGTGACAGCTGTGCTAAGAAGTTGGAGGTTGTTTCACCTCCTGGCACCTCAGTCTCTTCCTGAGTCAAACATGAAAGCAGCATTCACCCAGTGTGTCCCCCTCAGTTTAGTGTTCAGCAGCTTCTTTGAGTTTTACTTTCATCAGCCCAAATGATACAATATTAAAATAGTTCATGATTTTTCATGTTCTAAATCCTCAAGTTGAATAGATATGTCTATGCCAATTTTATTTAATCACATCCCCCCTTAGTTCTATTCCTTCTTACTGATATTTTTAGAGAAAAATACAGTTAACTTAATCTACTAAATATGATACCTGCCGTTCTCACCAGTACACTGTGTAGAATAGTGCCTTCTTTTCCATTTATGCAAGATTAAAAAGGAGCAAGGGACTTCCCAACTAGCTCAGCTGGTAAAGAATCTGCCTGCAATGCAGGAGACCCTGGTCAAAACCTGGGTCGGGAACTTCCCCTGGAGGAGGGCATGGCAACCCACTTCACTGTTCCTGCCTGGAGAGTCCCCATGGACAGAGGAGTCTGGCAGGCTACAGTCCATGGGGTCGCAAAGAGTTGGACACGACTGAGTGATTAAGCACATGTAGCACAAAAAGGAGCGAGGAGGGTAAGATTTGGTCACAGGATCAGCATCAGACTGTTACTCTTTGTGGTACTCTCCCAGCTTTTCTGTGCATACAATATAAAGTTCTGTAAAAAGCATAACTGCATTCCTAATATTTTCTAGTGGATTTCAAGTTTAAAAGAATATTTTTAAGTGATATTAGGGTGTAATTACTCACTGTATTTGATCAGAGTATGTACTAAAAAACAAGGACTGAACCCAGGTCTCCTGCGCTGCAGGCAGAGTCTTTGCCAGCTGAGCCACCAGGGGAGCCCTGGTAAAGAAAATCACTGTCTAATTTCTGAATCATTTAGGTGATCCCACATATTCAGTATTTTATAATCAAATATTTCTGGGTTTCCTTTTCTGTAGTTCTCTAAATTCAGCAGATTATCTTTTTGGTTCTAAAAACTGAATGTAATACTTAGTAAAGAATATCTTTTATAACATTTTGCTTTAGCTTCCTTCAGGCAAAAGATGAATTGAAGCAACTTAAACTCCCCGGGTTCATGTACAGCGATGTTCCTCTGCTGGCATCCTCAGTCCCTTATTTTTGCGTGGAGGAGGAGGAGGAGGACCATTGTGAAGATGGAGTCCATCTCATTGTCTGTGTGCATGGCCTAGACGGTGTGTAACATCTGTGGATATAACCCGTACCAACTCAATATTTTCTTTTCCTAGTAGATCTTGTTTAGTTTTATTTGATCCTTGACCTGAAAAAAGAGTTCTAAATTGCTGATATTAATTATCTTAAATTATGTCTTATTTTCATGAGTATAATATTAGATTTTTTTTAAAGCAGATTTTCCATGAAATTGATATCCACATGCCGGCATTTTGCTTATATTAACTTGGGGTTTTTTGTCTGCTCTCTTATTGTTATTTTCATCAATTGTCAGTCATAGCAATTGTTTTGTCTCCCTTTGGTTGTCTTTCTGCTCCTGTCTAGCTTGGTGCTTTAAATTTTATGGATAAGAAAAATCAATACCTAAGAATAGAAGATTCACTGATTAATTAGGGTATAATTTAAATTCTTAATACCTGGTTTTACTTGCTCTAATTTTATGACAGCTATTTTGGTTACTCAGCAGCCTATTTTTCTTGGTTAGGAACTGCGTTAGAAGATACCAGATATCTCTAGACTAGCAGAGTTATTACTGTGTTATAATGTGATTCTGTAATAACAAGTAACAAAAGATTTTACGGATTATAAAAATGCTAAAGTGAAGTCTCCCAGTCGTGTCTGATTCTTTGCGACTCCACAGACTCCTGTCAGGCTTCTCTGTCCATGGGATTCTCCAGGCAAGAATACTGGAGTGGGTTGCCATTTCCTTCTCCAGGGGATCTTCCCAACATAGGGATCCAACTCCAGTCTCCCGCACTGCAGGCAGACTCTTTACCGTCTGAGCCACCACAGATCTAAACTAGTCAATTCTCATTAAATTGGAGATTTTTAATTAAAAAAAAACCTGCAACTCAAGAAATAAAATACCTCAAATACTAACCTCTTTCCTTTACCTAATAAAATATTCAAAGAATTATCCTCCAAGAAAAGTTTCTTGGCTTAATAGAATCTCTGATAAAGTCCTCTTTGAAATTTCCAAGAAATTTCCAAGAAACACTATCCCATGTTAAAGAAATTGGTCCAGAATAATAGGAAAAAAAGATGGAATGGAGCCTATTTTATTCCTTGAAGTTAACCTAACCTTGTTACTAAATCTGAAAAGATGTAACACCCACACTCCAAAAAAAAAGTGGAGCAATCTAACATAAATATACTTAATAAGACTCTAGTAACATTGTAGAAAAATGAATTAGTTAATTGATTAAATGTCTCCCAAAACCCTCCAGCAAATGAATCAATATATTAAAGTAGCTACAGTAAATAGAATTTAATTCTCAGAATGCAAAGATAGGTAAATATAAAGAAATTTATTAATAAAATATATTAGTAAATCAAGTAATGTAAAATTCAATATTCATTTCCAGTTATGACAAGTAAGCATCGAACTTTAAGCCTTAAATAGCACTAGTCTAATTCATTAATGTAATTAAGCATGTATACTTACAGCTCATGGAAAACACATACCTAGTAGTGAGATGCTAGAGGCACTTCTTTTAAAAATCAGGAATAAAACAGTTAATTATGTCTGTTCATGACATAGCTAAAAGAAGGGATAAAGTAAAAATGCAGCAATTGATAATGATATGTATATATTCCTAAGTAAGCCAAAAGAACTAACTGAAAAGCCACTAGACTAATTTTAAAGGTACTAAGTATTTATATTTATGTATTATATATGTATATACTAATTATATTTATGTATGATAGCTGTTATAAATATATTTATATATACATCTTTTAAGTTAGTAATTAAACTACTTTAGATTATTTACATAGATTTTTATTTCTATTTGTCTGACCTAGTACTGCCAAAGAAAAACTCAATAGATTAAATCGAAAATGCACTCATTTGGTTAAATGCTCATGCGAGAGTGATGGTGACGAGTTGGTCAGTTGGTCGCTCACAGCCGCCATTGCCAGTGGTCAGCAGAGCATGTGCTGACCATGAGGCAGAAACAGGGGGAGCCGGGGTGGGCGTGGGGGGTTGAAAGCCAGACCTCTGGAGACACAGGCTGTTGGCGGACATTGTCTGCTGATGGCGATCAACTGTGACATGAACACTGTGGGTTCTGGTACACGGGGTCTTGTCTCTTCACAGCTGACTTAGGCCCTCCACTTATCCTCAAGACGGTTAACAACCTGTGAGGATGTGTGCTGCATCTTTTGCTTTATCTTGTCCTTTAGACAGAATTTTCATTTTCTTCATTTCCTAGGTAACAGTGCAGATCTCCGATTAGTAAAAACTTACATTGAACTTGGGCTGCCTGGGGAAAGAATTGATTTTCTTATGTCTGAAAGAAATCAGGTACAGTATATCTGTGTTTTCAGTGAAAGCACACATGCTTCTACCAGTTTCTACCTAAATAGTGCTTACTACAAAATGTCTGTAGTAGTAGAAATAATTTTTCTGATTTCTGTGAAATTTAACATTCATGCCTATCCTAAGGAATTTGAAATGATTTATAACTCAATTTATGAACTCTTTACATGTGCAAAATTTCGAATATTTCACATTTCTATGCAAATATTTCATTAAAAATTAAACAATTTTAAATAACCTTATGTTCAGTTCTGGTAGTGGGCTAAACAGTTAATCTAAACAAAGTATTAATGAGAACACTGAGCCTTTTTTTCTGGAAATTCACTGCTTGTTCATTTTAGTATAATGAATATTACATTCACTAACTTCTCTAAAAAAAACTGGTCTTTAACCATATATTCAGTACCCAAATTAAAGGTAATGTTTATATTCAGTTTTTCTTGTGTATATCATGTGTGTGTTTTGCTTTTGTTTAGAATGATACTTTTGCTGATTTTGATAGCATGACTGATCGCCTTCTGGATGAGATAATACAATATATTCAGATATATAGTCTAACAGTCTCAAAAATAAGGTAAGTTTTCTAATTTATGTAATTATTTTTATGTCTCTATGAATTATAGAAAAATTACACAGAATGTCTGGAAATTTTTTGTCCTGTTCTAAAATATAGGAGACAGCGATTCAAATTAATATAAAGAGAAAAAATTAAAAGATTTTAGGGAAATACTACATATTGTATAATTCTGTTTATGTGAATTGTCGAGAATTGGCAAAATTATATAGAGAGAAGTAGATCAGTGATTACTTAGGACTGAGGGAGGAGGAGATGGAGGCTGATGTTAAGTAAAGAATGTAGGATTTCTTTTAAAGGTGGTGGAATGTTCTAAAATTTTTTGTAGTGATGCTGCACTACTCTGTAAATACAATCAAAACCATTGAGTTATACACTTTTAGTGGGTGAGTTGTATGGTATATGAATTATATCTCAATAAAACTGTTCCCAAAAAGAAAATTAGTAGGGAGATATATGTAAGGAAATGAAACTGTAAGAATATTTTCAGTGTCGTGACTATACTTTGAGAGTGTACTCATGGGTATAGTATAGTATACTGTGTAGTACACTGTAGTATAGTATACCCAAGCAGGAGATGATGATGAAGCCAATATGTCTCATTCTTTAATCACATGTTCTGAGTAGACATGGGAGAGAGAAAAGTAATTGTTTCTTCTAGTCCAGTAAGATATAAAGAAAAAATTAAAAATAATCTTCTTGCCTCAAAAAAAGAGTAGAATAAGCTGATAGTTGTCATATCCCAGGTAGGTCAAAGGAGGAGGCTAGCTCTTTATACTACAGGCCTTTGTAAAGTCCATTTCCAGTTAGTATAGAATAGGGACGAAGAGCAGAGAGAAGCAGGGTTTTATCTGAAGTCATTTTTTAAAAACAAATTTCTGTTAGAATATGGTGAGAGATGTGAGTATGTTGTCGGGGGGGGCGGGGGAGAAGAGATTGTTTTCTAATTATTTTTGTCATTTGTGAATTTTCATTTGTTTGCTAAACAAATTTTCATTTGTTTCTGTAGTCATCTTGTATTCCTTTTATTAATTTGTTATTTTATGATGAGAAAGTAAGTCTATTGTTTTCGTTTTTTCATTCATCTACAAGAGTATGGCTCTTTTAGATTAGATTGTCAATTGTAGTGAGCCATAAAATCCAGAGGCTTGATCTAGCTCATTGAGAACTGTTTGATATCAGACTTGCCTTCCCAGCTTCAGGAAATTTGTCAGCTCCTCCCTGGTCGTTGTCTATAAGCCTGAGACAGCTCTCAAGCTCTCTTCTTTCTCTGTTCATTGTCCCCAGGGATGCATGTACTGTCTATTCTAAAATAATGGGAAGCAGAAAAGGCTCTGTTTTTTTTTTTTTTAAGGCTCTTTTGATTTAAACTATTCCTTCGTAAAGATGAAATCCTCTGTATTAGTTATTATTTTGGTATAATCTTACACTTCAAGTACGAAAATGCATGTATATTTCATGTGTGTTGAAATGTGTTCAGTCAAAGAGCTCCCCCACTGTGGAGTGTGGACCAAAAATAAGAGAAATGGGGATGTAATGTCTCCTAAATCATCCTCACTGATACGATTTCATTATTTTGTTTTAAATCATGACTTAACAAGTAAATAATTGCTGTGTGTACCTAAAAAGGAAAATTTATCATGTAGTCAATGTGTTATTACCTTTTAAATGTATTTCTAAGCAGCTACAAACTAGGAGCAAAAATTTTCTGGTAAGTGATATCTTTTTTCTGTAGATTAAATATATATATACTCATAGGAATTTTTTGCTATTTTCTCACATTTCCTTCAAAATGTAAGTTACATCATTTCAGAGTATCAAATCATATAAACATATAAATGTATAAAATAAAATATATAAAAAACATATAGAATAAAATCATATAAACAGTTTTAAAACATATTAGAAAATTTTATATTCTTAGTATTTCAAATCTCTGTATAGTGATAGCAGCTTTGACTTTTGTTTTTGAAACTAGTGCTATGGGAGAAATGTCATTTTTTTTCTCTTATAGCTTTATTGGACATTCGTTGGGCAATTTAATAATCCGTTCAGTGCTTACAAGACCACGGTTTAAATATTACCTCAACAGGCTTCATACCTTTCTTTCACTTTCTGGACCTCACCTTGGTACACTCTACAATAGCAGTGCTCTTGTTAATACAGGTAAGAAGTTTTATTGTTCAGTATAAAAAATATGGCCTGGGGAGATTTAAATCCAAATTTAATATTTTCCAATGTTTATCTTAGAGCCAGTTTGTCACATACTTGGAATTTCATGAAACAAAAGATGCAGCTATTTTTCTGTTTTGTCATACATAAGAAATAAGCTGATAAACTCATTTCAGAAAATGATATTCTGTTGAGTTATTTGTCAAGCCACAAGAGCATTTTTTTCTCTTTTTTTCATTAAGTGTTTCTTTCAGTAAATATTAGTGTTATAAACAGGCTATTCTGTTATTCTATTAGTTGAGCAGATAATAAATAAATGGCTATAATTAACATATTATAAAGTTACAAAATATTTTATATAGAATGTTGACTCTGACTTTGATTTGATAACAATAAAAGGATATTATGAGAAAATAAATTCTAAACTTTTCAAAGAAATTAAAATAAAAATTAAGACCTCAATTTTTATTAGAATAAGTATTCTCACTAAGAAAGATCTTATACTTTATTTGCCCTTATTTGGCTTTTTTTTTTCCCCTTAGAATTTTAAAATGGCTTTTCTAGTATAGTCAGTTGATTCTCATTGAAAGAATAAATTAGGTTTCAACCTAACTTTTTTCATCAAGCCTTGAGACTCTTATTTCCATTTTCTCCTCTACTTCTTTCATTGACAAATAAACCACAACATTTTCATTTGAATCTCATTTTGAAGGGTGGTTTTCAAAATCTGGCTTGTTCTAGATTTTTATAGTTTCAAAAAGAGGGCAAAAGAAAGTTAAAATGTATAAATAATACAAAATAGAACCCAGTATGAATAGGACGCAGTACCTTGAATTGGTTTCTTTTCAATTTCTTCCTTTACTAAACTTTTCCCCAGATAGGATTGCAGTTAGCAGCTTTAATCAATTAAAAGCTTTTTTCCTCTTTTCCTCATTCACCTCAGTAATGTTAGAATCAACAAAAGTAGAAATGACTTTATGACTGTAAGTCTACAGTCTTGAAAACCAGCTCCAGAGTGATTGAGGTTTCAGTTAAGCGGAAGGTGCACTTAAATACAGAAAACTGGACTTCCATGGTGGTCTGATGGTTAAGAGTCTGCCTGCCAATGCAGGGCACACCGGTTCGATCCCTGGTCCAGGAAGCTCCCACATGCCATAGAGCGGCTAAACCCATGTGCCACAGCTACTGAGCCCATGCTGTAGCGCCTGCATGCCTCAACGAAAAGTACCCCCCCACTAGCCACGAGAGAGCCCCAGGCACAGCAACATAGACCCGGCACAGCCAAAAATAAATAGATAAGTATCTTAAAATAAATGCAGGTAACTGATAATATAAAGACATACAATTAAATATGAAATTTTAATTATATTCAGTGTTACTAGAAAACATCAACCAATGGCTCATCCCGGAAGTGAGCTTTGATTGCTCTAAAGCCTCGATGCTCAGGCATGTGGAACTACTACTGTGTTTGAAGTTATATCCCCCTTCGCTTCATCTTAAAATGAAGAAGTATATCTAAAGGTGTAATATCCCCAAATTTGTTCTTGATAGACCATTACCTGTTTAATTACAGAATCAGATAGAAATAGAAAGCCTTCTGTCAACCATCTGTTAATCCATCGTTAACCCCAGTGTGTTTGTGTTTATATTTATTATCAGAAAATGGAAATATTTTGCAAATGCATTTTTTATTAACCAACAAAATGCTAATTCGAGCCGTATCATTTTAAAGTAAAATATATTAAAATTAATAACCTTGTCATATGGTACTATATTTTCCAGTTTATAACTCTGTGAATGTCTCATACCATTAATAATGTCTCATACCATTAATAATTTTCTAGGTCTGTGGTTTATGCAGAAATGGAAAAAATCAGGTTCTCTTTTACAATTGACGTGTCGTGATCATTCAGACCCTCGCCAAACTTTCTTATACAAGCTTAGTAATAAAGCAGGTAAGTATATAGTAACAGTTTTAAAAACATGCACTTGAAAACCTCTTTTAAAATAAACCTTTAGCAAATAAATTAACAACATGTCTTTCTGATGATTAAAAAACTATCAACTGGTTGTAATTTCTTAATGAAATCGACTCATAATTAAAACCAAACAATTGATAGCATGATTTAATTTTTTATATGGTTGTATTTATTTTTTGTGAGTTGCACAGCTATTTTGAGATTATCCTAAAAATTTTAACGTTTATAGTTCATACCATGAGTTAGTTTTTGAACCAGGCCTCTGTATGTCCTAGTTTTCATGTCCTTCTAGCTGCCCCCAACCCCAATCTTCAGCCCTTGTTTTAAACTACCATGTATTTTTTTACTTTATTATTATAAATATTTCTGGAAAATGTGAGAAACTAATGGCTACCCACTCCAGTATGCTCGGGGCTTTCCCAGTGGCTAGAATAGTAAAGAATCTGCCTGCCATGCCTGAGACCTGGCTCTGATCCTCCCTGAGTCAGGTAGATCCCCTGAGAAGGGAATGTCAACCCACTCCAGTATTCTTGCCTGGAGAGTTCCATGGTTAGGGGCCATAGTCTATGGGGTCACGAAGAGTCAGACACGAGGGAGCAACTAACACTTTCATTTTCAAACTATTAGTAGTTATTCCTTCTACAAATTCTGGCCACTGGATGAATCTGGTTAGACTTCTCATTAAGTGAAAGAAAGTGAAAGTGAAAGTCACTCAGTTGTATCTGACTCTCTGTGATCCCATGGACTACACAGTTCCATGGAATTCTCCAGGCCAGAATACTGGAGCAGATAGCCTGTCCCTTCTCCAGGGGATCTTCCCAGCCCAGGAATCAAGCCGGGGTCTTCTGCATTGCAGGCAGATTCTTTACCAACTGAGCTACCAGGGGGCGTTAACCAGTTATTAGATATTGCATGAATATTGCATGAATATTCTGAACTTTTACTCCCAGAAGCCCCCAACTGGTCTTTCCCCATCCAGTCTCACTCTCTGACCTCACCTCTGACCTTTCGTCTCTCCCTGACTTACTCTCTCCTTATGCTCACATCTTCCCGGCACGCTCTTTCCACTGTGTCCTTTGAAATCTTCCCTTGTGGAGAACAGACTGCATTCATCTGTGTCCTCTGCACAGCCCATGATCTCCGCATCCTGCAGAGTCCCCCAGCCCGCAGTCCCCAGCTCCCTGCTCCCCCTGGCGACAGAGCAGAGGAGTAGCACACTTTTTTGCTGAAGGGCTGGATAGTACACATTTTGACTTGTGGTCCATGGGGTCTCCGTTGTAACAACCTAACATACCACTGAAGCACAAAAACAGCTGTAGCCAACACATGAGCTGATGAGTGTGGCTGTGTTTCAAACAAACTTTATTTATGAAAGAAGTAAAAAGGCAACAGTCCAGATCACATAGGCCACACTGTACTACCTTTGCTGTAGAAGCAGCTGGACTTCTGATTTCTTGTTACCAAGGCCCACCTAGAGGGGGAGCATTCCTCTTGCTCTCCATCCCAGCACAGCAGTTATTCCTCCACCGTCTCATGAAACTGCTTCCTGTGAGGCTTATCCCACCCAGGCTCCACTGCCTTCTTAAGTATGATGACCTCTGCCTGGTCCCTCCTTGCATGGTCAGTGAGAACTTTGATAGGAGTTCATTGACAAATATTTACTGCACAGTTATGCTTTAGGAAAAGATGTTTTCTTGAATCTTAATATGCTTAATCCTGGCATCATTTTTGGTAATTCCACAAGCAGCTCTTTAAATGGTTAATCAAGCATTAAAGAGCCTTTCTCAACCCTGGTAACATTCCATTCCACTCCGCTGTAAAACCACACATGGCTACACGCTACCCTGAAATTTCAACCAATTTTTCATTCTGTCAGTAATATCCTGTCATCTTTGAACACACGCATCCTTTGCTGTAGTCACGTCATACATGTTTGTGCGTCCCGCGTTCACTGCTTTTTCTACCACCATTCCTCCCTGTGACTGCACATCTTTGCAGAACTAATCTTCATTCCTGAAATTACACTCCACACCGTCACCTATCCAGAGCTTTCCCTGATGCCCTGTCTGATTTAATATTCCTCCCCTGCTGGCTCAGATGGTAAAGAATCAGTCGGCAATGCAGGAAACCCGGGTTCAATCCCTGGATCAGGACAATCCCCTGGAGAAGGGAATGGCAACCCACTCTAGTATTCTTGCCTAGAGAATTCATGGACTGAGGAGCCTGGTGGGCTAAAGACTATGGAGTTGCAGAGAGTCAGGCATGACTGAGTGACTTTCACTTTTCACTTCTATCAGAGTACCCAGTATATACCTTCATATCCTGAGTCTTCTGTCTCCAGACAGACCTCATTCCAGTCCTCATTTACCTGCTAGATACCTGTGCTTACATTTCAAACTAAGTGTGTCTGAAATTGAACATTTTCTTCTGCTGCTTCCTCTTCTTTCAACCTTTTCTAAATGGTACTTGTCCTCTGGATGACTTGGTGTGAAACATCTCAGTCACATCTGTGGTGGATCCTGCTTCACTGTGTATACTACATCCTGAATTGTGAGTGTCATCTCTGAGCTGCTCTAACATTACATATGGACATCTTTTATCATACTCATTACAGCTTATCTCATGTCAGTCATTTTTATGTCTCTTGGCCTTTTTTCCCTGAGTAGGGTCTGTCATGACAACCGTTACCCACCCCACTCCAACATGTACCCTCCCTCAATACTACTTACAATACCCTCAAGAACCACTTAGCATAGTTCTTCCCAGTAGGTGTTCGCTACAAAGCCATTAAATCAATGAATGATCTTTTCAATGTTATGTTCAGTACCCAAAAGCAGGTCAAATGTTGTATGGTAAGCTGAAAATCAAACCCATGTTTCTTGAGTAACTTAAACTAGTAAACTTAAGCCCTAGCCTTTTAAATTTATTTTTCATCTTCATCTCTATCACCATGTCCTCCTCCTGCTCTTGAAACATTTGATATGAACACCAGGCAGATTTAGTCATTGAATACAGCCCACTTCATTTGAGTCTTGCTTTATCCTTTTCAGGATTCTGCCTTAAATACTGTTATGAATGTGAGGAAGATAATTGGAAATGGTTATCTCATGTGTTATCTGTTATTAGAATCCGGGAAAGAAAGGTTCTTTTTTAGGTGAAGTTTTATGATTTTGTTTCTAAGGGTACAAGTAATGAGTTATTCACAGTATACAGAAGTATATGCTTGAGTCACAAAATCACAAGATATTCCTACAACATCACATGGTTCTCATTCGAGAAAAACTTAGACTGACTAGAAACATTGTGTGTAGCTATGGAGTTTGTACCACTGCTGCTGACAGGATTTGTTGTTGTTATTCAGTCACTAAACTGTGTCTGACTCTTTGTGACCCCATGGCCTGCAGCATGCCAGGCTCCTCTGTCCTCCACTATCTCCTGAGGAGTTTGCTCAAATTCATGTGCATTGAGACTGTTGTTTTCTCTGCCCGTCTCATCCTCTCCTGCCCACTTCTCCTTTGACCTTCTCTCTTTCCTAGCATCAGAGTCTTTTCCAGTGAGTTGGCTCAGGTCACCGAAATATTGGAGCTTTAGCTTCAGCATCAGTCCTTCTAATGAATATTCAGGGTTGATTTCCTTTAGGATGGACTGGTTTGATTTCCTTGCAGTACAAGGGACTCTCAAGAGTTTTCTCCAGCACCACAGTTCGAAAGTATCAATTCTTTGGCACTCAGTCTTCTTTATGGTCCACTCTCACATCTGTACATGACTACTGGAAAAACCATAGCTTTAACTGTATGGACCTTTATTGGCAAAGGGATGTCTCTGCTTTTTAATACACAGCCTAGGTTTGTCATTTCTTCCTTCTAAAGAGCAAGAATCTTTTTTATTTCATGGCTGCAGTCACCATCTGTAGTGATTGTGGAGCCCAAGAAAATAAAGTCTGTCACTGTTTCCACTTTTTCCCCATCTATTTGTCATGAAGTGATGGGACAGGATAGGAAGTATACAAAAGGCAAAACTGAATGTAAATGTTCCCTGGGGTCTGTGTATCTATACTGCATTTTACAAAGTAACATTTAATTAGCAATAGTAATAATAGCAGGGCTTCCCCTGTGGCTCAGCAGTAAAGAATCTGGCTGCAGTGCAGGAGATGAGAGTTTGATCGTGTTGGGAGGATCCCCCAGAGAAGGAAATGGCAACTCACTCTAGTATTTTTGCCTGAGAAATCCTATGGATAGAAGAGCCCGGCGGCCTCAGTCCATGGGGTCGCAAAAGAGTCAGACACAACTTAGCGACTAAACAATAACAAGAACAATAATAACAACATAAGAAAAACACAAGAGAAAGTATAACTGTAAAATTTTACTGTAAACATTCTGTAATCCATGGCATTCCCCTCCCAACAGATATTTACATTACTTTGTAAAATTATTTGTAGACCTGAATAGATCTTTTGCGCTTGAATTCTTTTTTAAGAATTAGTTATAACTTTTGCTTACAAGTTACTGATTTATTATTTGCCTTATAATGTGTGGCAGGACTTTCATCTCACCTCTGGTTGTACCAGCACTGTTTGGGAGTCAAACTTGGAAAGCACACGTGGATACTAGTTTTAGCAGAAACACTGACAAGTTTACTTAATCTAAATAACACTCAGTTTTTCCAGTGGTACAATGGGTACAATCTTTCTCACAAGACCATTAAAGGTTAAACAAGATAATTAATATAAAATGATCAGCATTCTGAATAATACAAAACTCAGTAAATATTAATTAGTAAAAACACCTCTAAATGAAGAGGAGCCTGAACTAAAATAATATTATGGATTTATAAATCTGTTTGGGGAGTGTTTTTTAGCTGAACTGTCAATATTGCTAGCTATAAAATTATTCAGATGACTTATGAAAATGCTAGCCTGTCATACCTGTGAATGCATTTACCTCCATGACGTGAGAGCCCGGTTGCCCCCTTTGCAGCTGAGACACAGACATGTGGAGCGTCCGAGCGCCCACTGCCGCCCACAAGCCTGTACCAGCCTGCACGGCCAGGCCACCCGTGCTGAGCCAGGATGTGTACTCGCAAGGGTTTGAGAAGGCTTTTCTAATTTTAGCTTTAAATATCAGCAAATATTCATTAATTGCTTTTAAATTATAATATTGTCATAGGAGTTGGAGCAAGTCTCTCCGAACTATGTTTTTCCCCCCCTTTTTTTTTTTATCATCTCAATGAAATATGAGTAGTCAATTCCAAGGAAACCTCTACACCTGTATATGTACATATAATTCTTTATTCACAAGATAGAAATAGATGGGTTCACATCAGAAACTTTAAGTAAATATTAATAAAACAGGAAAACATAGAGCAGCATTTACTTAATGGATTTACTTAGCCAGTATGCCATTCTCAGGTATTTTTAAACAGGAGCCCTGCTGATAACTGTTCTGTTATACTTTACTTTGCTAAAGCTAAATACAAAGTCTCGGATGCCTTGGTCCAATTATTGCTTCTGTTTCATCTGAACGGCCAGTTTCCTTCTTTTGAGAAAGCCTAAAATCATCTGTCTAAAGCAAAATCAGACTCGTACCCTCTTCCCTTTTTTATTTAAGCAAGGCCTCCCCCATGGGTCTTCATTTTGAAAGTCTTTTTTTATCTCTGCAACGTATCATTGGGTAATAACTTTGCTTAATCAAAAGCTTGAACTAGAGCAATATGGAAGGTAAACTGTATCTAGATTAGGTGACAGCAGTACTGAATGGTCAGGATCACAGAGAAAGAAGGGTCAGGGGTGCTCCCAGCATTCCATGATGAGGCCTCAAAAATAGCCAAAGTACAAACTATCCATTGTTAGAATTTCAAAAACCAAATATCCTTATTTTAAGATCTTCCTAAATACATCTGCTTAGACTCTCTTTACCAGCTGTTGAATTCTGACAAATAAAATATAACAATTAAAGAAGTCTCTTGCAGTACTACTTTGGCACAAAATAATTTTTTCTTACAGCAGATTAGAGAGATGTTTAATAATAGGTATGACTTGATTTGTAATTAACATTTGTGTTTTGTTTCTGAAAGTATAGGAAAGCATCAGCTCACATTATTTTAAGCAAACTCTTTCAAATGTGTTTAAAATAAATGAGTAAAAATAAGAACAATTTAATATTGTGTAGAATATGTCCCTTTAGAAAGCACAGGATTTCTCATCCTCTCAGCACTGGATATTCTGGGCTGAATGTTCTTTGTTGTCAGGGTCTGTCCTTTGCATTGTAGGATGTTCAGCAGCATCCCTGGCCTCTGCCCAATAAATAGTACACGCACACCTTAGCCCCTCATGTCCTAGCCCCTGCTTGTGAGAAACAGCATTGTCTCTGGACACTACTAAATGTTCCGTGAGGTGCAAAACCGCCAGTTCAAAACTGCTACTTTTGTCAATTCCAGAAAATAAACAGAAATGAGTCAGTATGAATTGCTTCGTGCGTGCATCCTAAGTCGCTTCAGTTGTGTCTGACTCTTTATGACCCTATGGACTGTAGCCCACAAGGCTCCTCTATCCATGGGATTTTCCACTGAATTGCTTTAAAGCTTATTAAATTTTTCATGAAAAACAAATGAGCAGTCAAAAGTATCAGGAAGACTAAAAAATGAAGATGAAATTTACTATTATAATGTTCATTCATACATAAGTCATGTAATTATACAGTCCAGAAAAATTTTGAATATTTACTTTTTATCTTTTTCTTGGCAATCCTGAAAAGCAGATAAAATATTTAGAAACTTTTCTAGTTAAACTGTCTCACTCTACAAATGGGAAAAAAGTATTACTTTACCAAGTTAGAGGTAACTTTTCAACCAAAAATTAGTCACCTTGGGCTGAGTGAACGTCAGTGGACAAGGCTGTCTTTGAGCAGGTAGTCAGTGCAGGTGCAGAGAGGATGAACTGACAGTACAAGGCTCCCCAAACACAGCCTTGAGATGTGTCCGTCAGCTGGGCTTTGCTCACACGAAGTGCTGCCGTGATTCCCAGCAGCACTGCACCTCGGGGGTCACTATACTTCCTCTTTGTGCTTCTGCCCTCTCTAGCCAACACTGCTACACAGGAGTGGAAACAAAGACTCAAAAGAGGGGCCAGAGTCTGTTTCACTTGGCTAATGCAAAAAGCAGGCCTTCCATACAGGATGCTCAGTATCAGTAATAAATACATTGTTGTTGAAAACATGTTATTAAAATAATTCAATTTAAAATGCATTTTTCAAGTACAGTGCCTTTTTAAAGTACAGTGTTATCTTGGAAATCACATTTTAAAATACAGCAGTATCGTGTATCTATATCAGTGTTGGTGTCTTTGATTGTATTTATTTTATCATCATGGAATCAGAGAGCTTAAGGGTTTCTTGGACACCCCCTCCTCGTCATTTCTTGGTTTGCATACATCCACTTGACCAAGCTGCCTGAACCTAGGAGACACAAACCCTCCTCAACGCACCAAGGATCTAAATCATCTAATGCAGTGATTCTGAGCCTGAATGCCATTATTTCTGTAGAAGCACAGCAGAATCTCTGCAAAGAGTGATTATTTGGGAAAATATATTTAAATTTTAATTTAATGACTATAATTTTTATAATATAAAGTATAGAAATAGAGTGCCAATAAGTGGGGTGGTAATTGGAGGGGAGCATAAAGTCCAAGGACAGATTTGTTGAGTGAGTGACTTTTTTTTAACATGAGAGATATATAAGATTTTACATACTGGTAAAAATTTTAAATATGCTGCTGTTTTGAGAAAAAGTACAGAAATGACCATTACTGAGCAAGACTGCCACGGGCTGTGCAGCATCACTGCTGTCAGTGTGATGGGAGTGATGCCCCCGGAGCTGTGCAGTGTGGTTGCCTTTACCGAGGACACACAGGCATACATGTTGCTGCTGCTAAGTCACTTCAGTCGCATCCGATTCTGTGCAGCCCCATAGACGGCAGCCCACCAGCCTTCCCCGTCCCTGGGATTCTCCAGGCAAGAACACTGGAGTGGGTTGCCATTTCCTTCTCCAGTGCATGAAAGTGGAAAGTGAAAGTGAAGTCCTTCAGTCGTGTCCAACTCTTAGCGACCCCATGGACTGCCACCCACCAGGCTCCTCCGTCCATGGGATTTTCCAGGCAAGGGTACCGGAGTGGGGTGCCTTCTCCGGGCATACGTGTTAGGTAATAGAAAAAGCCAACTCTGCTGTTACATGGCTGGTTTCATGCAGCTCAAGATAAAATTTCAGTTAACAGTGTCAGATTTAGGAAGCACAGCACCTAAGGTAACTGGGTTAGAAGTGAAAATGTGCCGTGGGATGGTGGCTTTCACATTTTTTGGCTTGTTGACCCCTTAAAAGAATTTCGAAACAGTTTGTATCCCCTTGTATAATTTTACAGTGATAATCTACAACTGTTTTCTATAATTTTAAATAGTTGCAAGGGATATATTTTCTGGCATGTGAGGTAGTATACATTTACTATAATTGTATTTTCATAAAAATGTAAAGACTTAACTTTGAGCTATAAATTTAGCTCATTTAATTTGTGGGAAATATGTGCCATAACATCTAATTGACACAGTCATTTCTCAACTGTCAAACAATCGATCAAATCAAACTTTGTGTAAGAGAAAGTAAGACTTCATTTTTGGCTTGATTCTCCCGGGGTATGTACCATAAGAAGATCTGAAATAAATTGGAGAAATATCTTTCTCTCATAAGGTAGGAGAAGGAAAAATCATTTTTAGAAAAGTGCTCATATGGAAACTGGGATGTAGAAACCAGTTTTCTTAAAAGATGTAAATGCTCATCTGCCCCATGGAATCTTAAATTACCCCAAAGGATAAGTGTATGCCAGCTCAAAGACCTCTGCTTAGTTCACACAGATGATTCCCAGAGTCACACCAGTGAAGACACTGGTTTCAAATGCTATCAGAGGGAAATGAATTTGTCTCATGAAATGTGAGAATGAAGGGGAAAAAATTTTCTTAATCTTTCTAAAATATAATTTTTAAAATGTTCATGCAACTGAATTCATTTGTATTATAGCCATTCTGTTATTTCACTTCTATTCCTGTAATTTTATATATTCAGGTGGCCACAAAGTAGTATCTTACCATTGACAAAAGAAGGGATGACCTTATATTTGGCACAGAAGGTATATACCATTTCACCTGGCTGTTTGTCAGTCTAAACCCTTCTTGTCATTAAGGTTCTTAAGTTCCAGGGAAGACAGGGAGCTTCGATGAAGGCTTTTTATATTTTGGATCCACAGTAGTCCCCACAATTGACTGTCCCTAAGAATCTGAGTTTTAGGGCACAAAAAGTATCAAAATTTTATTCTGGAACATTCCAGAACAAAATTTTATGTACTAGATAACCAATTCTAATGTGTTACCAATGTCTATATGTACTTTATTTAATTAATCATATAAAATTTGATTTTGTATTTACTGGTCTGAGCCAAAGAGTAAAATGAGAAGATCACTAGTACTAAAATGGTCAGGAATGTAGTTTCAGTATTTAAATGAGTTATTTAGCAAAGTATCCCAAGGACACAAGCCCTAAATTCACCTAGTTTACTGAAAAATTAAAAAATTTAAATAGACCTAACAAAAAGTCTATTGAATGGATCATAAAACTTTTTATTAAAACTTCAAAGTATTTATCATTTTGACATCATGCTTAAATAAGGAGAAAATATAAGTAATATTAGACAAGGGTTAAATGCAAACTTAAAAAGTCAGCTTTAAATGATTTTATACAGTGTTTTTTTTTATGGAAAAGTATACTTTTGTTACCTTGGGAAATAATTCTGAATATTGATGAATATCCTTTGGAAATAAGAACATTATGACATAACATTATGGTAAAATTTCAGTCCACCTATCCAGTTTCTCCCTCACCCCCATACCACAACCCTTGCCCTCTCTCAGTGCAGACACACAGTTCTCATATCAGCACGTAAACTACATACAATGAAACTGGCAGTTTTGGTAGAGAATACCTAGAAATTTGGAGAAGGAATTCATCAGGTACTTAAAAAGGCATAAACTTAATACTATTAAGGAAGTACATTTATGGTCACTTAATATGATACTAGTAAGTTATTTAAAATCTGGTTAATTGTTGCACTATAACTCAGTATTTTTTTCTTCACAGGGCTTCACTATTTCAGAAATGTTGTCCTAGTGGGATCTCTGCAAGATCGCTATGTTCCTTATCATTCTGCCCGCATTGAAATGTGCAAGACAGCTTTGAAGGACAAACAGTCAGGTAACAAAGTAAATTAGAAATATTTTAGAGAGTTCTGTCTACATATGAGTCTCTCCCAAATTTTTCTTGCATTCATGTTCTCTCTTCTTTCTCTTGTCCTTGCTTTCCTCTGACTTCCTTTTCCACCTGCTGATTGTAACAGCTATCCTTTCTCCATTTTTCTTCATTTGTTTTCTTCTGCCATGTAAGATGTTTTGGCCAGTGGAACAGTAGTTGTTCTTTTGAAATCTCTTTTTCATATAATTACAAATGCTTCTCCATTTTACTGCTTCAGAAGTAATTTGTGCTTCAGTTTCCTCTGGTTTCTTGGGATTGGTGGTTGTGGTAAAGGTCATGCTGCATGTTTGGCAATACTTTACTTTTAGACAAAGAGTAAAGGAACTATACTTGTTGGCAGCAAGTAGAGTAGTCAAGAAAAAAGGAGTTATCTTCGACAAAGGAGGCAAGGATATACAATGGAAAGAAGACGACCTCTTTAACAAGTGGTGCTGGGAAAACTGGTCAACCACTTGTAAAAGAATGAAACTAGAACACTTTCTCACACCATACACAAAAATAAACTCAAAATGGATTAAAGATCTAAATGTAAGACCAGAAACTATAAAGCTCCTAGAGGAGAATATAGGCAAAACACTCTCCGACATAAATCACAGCAGGATCCTCTATGACCCACCTCCCAGAATATTGGAAATAAAAGCAAAAATAAACAAATGGGACCTAATTAAACTTAAAAGCTTTTGCACAACAAAGGAAACTATAAGCAAGGTGAAAAGACAGCCCTCAGATTGGGAGAAAATAATAGCAAACGAAGCAACAGACAAAGGATTAATCTCAAAAATATACAAGCAACTCCTGCAGCTCAATTCCAGAAAAATAAATAACCCAATCGAAAAATGGGCCAAAGAACTAAACGGACATTTCTCCAAAGAAGACATACAGATGGCTAACAAACACATGAAAAGATGCTCAACATCACTCATTATCAGAGAAATGCAAATCAAAACCACAATGAGGTACCATTACACGCCAGTCAGGATGGCTGCTATCCAAAAGTCTACAAGCAATAAATGCTGGAGAGGGTGTGGAGAAAAGGGAACCCTCTTACACTGTTGGTGGGAATGCAAACTAGTACAGCTGCTATGAAGAACAGTGTGGAGATTCCTTAAAAAACTGGAAATAGAACTGCCATATGACCCAGCAGTCCCACTTCTGGGCATACACACCAAGGAAACCAGATCTGAAAGAGACACGTGGACCCCAATGTTCATTGCAGCACTGTTTATAATAGCCAGGACATGGAAGCAACCTAGATGCCCATCAGCAGACGAATGGATAAGGAAGCTGTGGTACATATACACCATGGAATATTACTCAACCATTAAAAAGAATTCATTTGAATCAGTTCTAATGAGCTGGATGAAACTGGAGCCCATTATACAGAGTGAAGTAAGCCAGAATGATAAAGACCAATACAGTATACTATCGCATATATATGGAATTTAGAAAGATGGTAATGATAACCCTATATGCAAAACAGAAAAAGAGACACAGATGTACAGAACAGACTTTTGGCCTCTGTGGGATAAGGTGAGGGTGGGATATTTCGAGAGAACAGCATCTAAACATGTATATTATCTAGGGTGAAACAGATCACCAGCCCAGGTTGGATGCATGAGACAAGTGCTCGGGCCTGGTGCACTGGGAAGACCCAGAGGAATTGAGTGGAGAGGGAGGTGGGAGGGGGGATCGGGATGAGGAATACATGTAAATCCATGGCTGATTCATGTCAATGTATGACAAAAACCACTACAATATTGTAAAGTAATTAGCCTCCAACTAATAAAAATAAATGGAAAAAAGAAAAAAAGAGGAGAGCAAAATAAAATTAGAAATGAAAGTGGAATAGTTGCATTTGACACCACAAAAATACAAAGATCCTAAGAGACTGTGAACAATCATACACTGATAAAATGGACAACCTAGAAGAAATTAATACATTTCTAGAAATGTAAAATCTCCACAGACTGAAACAGGAAGAAATAGAAAATATGAACATAATTACCAACAGTGGAATTTACTCAGAAGAAAAAAAAAAACAAAAAACCCTTCCCAACAAATACAAGTACAGGACTACACAGATTCATTGGTGAATTCTACCAAAAGTTTCAATAGAGGTACTAGCTATCCTCAAAGTATTCTAAAAAATTGAATGTGAAGAAAGATTTACATTATTCTACAAAGCCAGCGTCACCCTGATACCAAAACTGGACAAAGGCACCACAAAAAAGGAAAATTACAAGCCAGTATCATTGATGAACATAGAAGCAAAAATCCTCAACAAAATATTAGCAAACCAAATTCAACAATGTATTAAAGGGGTCACACATCAAAAGTAGGACTTATCCTAGGGATGCAAGGATAATTCATTATCTGCAAATCAATTGATGTGATTGATCACATTAACAAATGATAAAAAACACATCATCATCTCAGTTGATGCTGAAAAAGTATTTGACAAAATTGACCGTCCATTCATGATGAAAACTCATCACAGTGAGTATAAAGAGAATATATCTCAACATAATGAAGGCCATTTATGAGAAACAAAACCCAAAGCTAACTTCATATTCAATGGTGAAAGCTAAAAGCATTTCCTCTAAGACCAGGAATAAATCCACTCTTGCCACTTTTATTGAAATAGTATTGAAAGTCCAGAAAACTGAGATCATAGCCGCTGGTCCCATCACTTCATGGCAAATAGGTGGGGAAACAGTGGAAACACTGACAGACTTTATTTTCTTGGGCTTCCAAATCACTGCAGCCATGAAATTAAAAGATGCTTGCTCCTTGGAAGAAAAGCTATGACACACCTAGACAGCATATTTTAAAAGTAGAGATATTACTTTACTGACAAAGGCCCCTCTAGTCAAAGCTATGGTTTTTCCAGTAGTCATGTATGGATGTGAGAGTTGGACCATAAAGAAAGCTGAGCACTGAAGAATTGATGCTTTTGAACTGTGGTGTTGGAGAAGATTCTTGAGAGTCCCTTGGACTGCAAGGAGATCAAACCAGTCAATCCTAAAAGACATCAATCCTGAATATTCGTTGTAGGGACTGATGTTGAGGCTGAAGCTCCAAGACTTTGGCCACCTGATGTGAAGAGCCAACTCACTGGAAAAGACCCTGATGCTGGGAAAGATTGAAGGCAGAGAATTGGATGACAGAGGACGAGATGGTTGGATGGCATTACCAACTCAATGAACATGAGTTTGAGAAAGCTCCAGGAGATGGTGAAGGACAGGGAAGCCTGGCATGTTGCAGTGCATGGAGTCACAAAGAGTCAGACATGACTGAGCAACTGAAAAACAACAACTCATAGCAATCAGGCAGAAAAAGAAATAAAAGTCATCCAAACTAGAAGAGAAGAAGTAAAACTGTTACTGTTTGCAGATGTCATGATACTATTTGCTTTTCTATACACTGATAATGAACTGTAAGAAAGAGAAAGCAAGAAAACAGTCCTGTTTGAAATTCCATCAAAAACAAAATCCCTAGGAATAAACAATGAGATGAAAGACCTACACTCTGAAAACTATGAAACACTGATGAAGGAAATTGAAGATGATAGAAAGAAATGGAAAGATATCCATGGATTGGAATTAACACTGTTAAAATGTCTATACTCCCCCAAGCAATTTACAGGTTCAAAACAATCCTCATCAACATACCAGTGGCATTTTTCACAGAACTAGAACAAATAATCCTAAAATTTATATGGAACCAAAAAAGATCCCAGATAACCAAAGCAATCTTGAGGAAAAAAAGAACAAAGCTAGACAGTCACACTCCCTGACTTCAGACTATGCTATGAAACTACTGTAATCAAAACAACATGTTGCTGGCAAAAAAACAGCCACAGAGATCAACGGAACAGACTAAAGTCCCCAGACATAAATCCACACACCTATATGGTCAGTTAATCTGTGACAAAAGAGGCAAAAACATACAATGGGGGAAAAGATAGTCTCTTCGATAAGTGGTACTGGAAAAACTGGGCAGCTACATGTAAAAAGATGAAAATAGAACATTTTCTCACAACATATACAAAATTAAACTCAAAATGGATAAAGATATAAGATTAGAAACCATAAAAGTCCTATAAGAAAACATAGGCCAAAAAAAAAAAAAAATAGAACACTCTTTGACACAAGTCATAGCAGTATTTGCATCTGTCTCCTCTCAGTGGGCTTCCCAAGTGGCATTAGTGGTAAAGAACCCACAAAAGCAAAAATAAACAAATGAGACCTAAATAAAACTTCCAGTGTTAACGCTTTTGCACAGCAAAGGAAACCATCAAGAAAAAACAAAAAGACCACCTGCTGAATGGGAGAAAATACTTGCAAATAATATGACCAGTAAACCAAATTAAATACACAGCTCATACAACTCAACATCAAAAACAAACAAAAATAAACCAAATTATAAAGTGGGCTGAACACCTGAACAGACATTTCTCCAAAGAAAACATACAGATGGCCAATAGGCACATGAAAAGCCACTCAACATTGCTAATCATCAGGGAAATGCAAATCAGAATCACAGTAACAAATGTTGGTGAGAATGTGGAGAAAAGGGAATCCTTGTATATTTGTAGTGGGAATGTAAACTGGTTCAGCCATTGTGTCAAACAATATGGAGTTTCTTCAAAAAATTAAAAATAGAACTACCATATGATCCAGTAATTCCACTTCTGGGTATATTGCCAAAGAGAAAGAAAACACTAATTCCAAAAGATACATGCACCCCAATAGTCATAGCAGCATTGTTTAGAGTAGTCAAGATATGGAGGCAACCTGTGTCCATCAACAGATGAATGGATAAAGAAGATGTGGTACATATATACAGTGGAATATTACTCAGCCATTTGAATGAATGGAATATTGCCCTTTGTAACAACATGGATGGACCTAGAGGTATTATGCTTAGTGAAATAAGTCAGAGAAAGATAAATACACAATGTGTTATCATATATGTGTGGAATCTAAAAAGTAAAGCAGATGATTAAATATAACAAAGAAGAAACAAATTCACAGCTACAAAGAACAAGCTAGTGATTACCACTGGGGAGAGGGGTGGGGGAGGGGCAAGATATGGGTAGATACAAACTACTATGTGTAAAACAAACTATAAGAATATACATGCATGCTAAGTCGCTTCAGTTGTGTCCAACTCTTTGCGACCCTATGGACTCTAGCCCACCAGGCTCCTCTGTCCATGGAATTCTCCAGGCAAGGATACTGGAGTGGGTTGCCATGCCCTCCTACAGGGGATCTTCCCTACCCAGGGATCGAAGCCATGTATCTTATGTCTCCTGCATTGGCAGGGGGCTTCTTGACCACTAACACTACCTGAGAAGACAGAAGAATATACAGTACAGGGAATGTAGCCAGTATTTCATAGTAACTTTAAATGGAGTATAATCTATGAAAATATACAATCAATGTATACCTGAAACTAATATAATACTATAAATCAACTATACTTCAATTTTTTAAAAAATTTTTAAGCTTTTTTGTAAATCTGTATGATAGTAATCCCTCTTTTAGACACTTCTCACTCTTCTTTCTCTAATTATACTTTTGTATACTATTCCCTTCTCATCGTTCCTCCAGACTACATCCTTCCTCTTCTCTGAAATTTAGTACCTTCATCCCTAAAATTCATGTTTGATGGATATATGTTAGCACTCATCTGTTAATAATGAAGTAATGTATGAGCATTAAAAACTGTCTTGCCCCTTTTAAGGCAGTTTGTGCTTTTATGTGTATATATGTATGTAAAATTTATCATTTATCCTTTGCATGCTCTCAATAAATCCATTATAAGAATTAACCAGAAAGAGAGAAAGGAGCACAATTTTGAAATTTAAAGTAAAACCAAGCATTAAATAAACCTGCAGGCCAAATAGAAAGAATTCTATTTGATCTTTGAGCCAACTCACATTGTTCTTCTGATTATGGAAAGTTACTATTCTTTCTCAAAATAATTCAGAAATATGTGGAATAATGTTAAATGCCATGGAAACTTTCTTAAAGTGTTTGCTCTAGACTCAAGTTTTAAATTTAGCCTTGTCAGAATGTCTCATCATGGCTCCTCTACAGTCCTAAGAGACTTCCATGTTCAAGAAAACTATTTGCTCTATTATATTCATTATTTTTAATTAATACCAAGTTGACAAAAACAATGTATAATAAATTTGTTATTTTACTTGGCTAGATAATGTGATCATTTATATTTTCTCTACAATAGTCTCAAAAATTATATTCAAGCAAAAAATTCTTTTAAAAGACATTTTTCTGCTTTAAATGGAAATAATGTAACTAAATTTTTTAAATTATATAAAAGTTGGAGAAGAATTTTTTTCAGTTCTTTTTGTGAACTGACTTTCCTTTTTTATATTTGTCCCATAGGACAGATCTATTCAGAAATGATCCACAACTTACTTCGCCCGGTTCTGCAAAGCAAGGACTGTAACTTGGTTCGATATAATGTCATCAATGCATTGCCCAATACAGCTGATTCACTCATTGGCAGAGCTGCACATATAGCTGTTCTGGATTCAGAAATATTTTTAGAGAAATTCTTTCTGGTTGCTGCCCTCAAATATTTCCAATAGAATTAAAAACATTGATAGAGACTTGACAATTACCTCATTCAGCAATGATTTAGATAATCTATTATAATAAACTATAGATGCTGATAAGTTCTAAGAAATATTTATACCTTTTTATATGGAAGATAATTTATATCATCCATGTTTAGAGCTTTTTAAACATCAACTTTACTTTCTAGGTAATGTGCCTGTGCAATATTTTTTAATTTCATCTTTTTACTTTTCTATTACTTTTTCATATATTTTGCTACATAAGTATTTCAGTGAAACTTTAAGCCCATATATATGTGTGATTGTTTTATTATTGGCTTTCCACAATCCTTACATCAGACAGATCATATTAAAGGCCATTATTGCTAGAATCACTCCAAAAAAGATGGTGACTGCAGCCATGAAATTAAAAGACGCTTGCTCCTTGGAAGAAAAGCTATGACCAAGCTAGACAGCATATTAAAAAGCTGAGGCATTACTTTGCTGACAAAGGTCCATCTAGTTAAATAGTTAAAGCTATGGTTTTTCCAGTAGTCATGTGTGGATGTGAGTGTTGGACAATAAAGAAAGCTGAGCGCCAAAGAATTGACGCTTTTGAACTGTGGTGTTGAAAAAGAACTCTTGGAGAGTCCCTGGGACTGCAAGGAGATCCAACCAATCCATCCTAAAGGAGATCAGTCCTGGGTGTTCATTGGAAGGACTGATGTTAAAGCTGAAACTCCAATACTTTGGCCACCTGATGCGAAGAGCTGACTCCTTGGAAAAGACCCTGATGCTATCAGAAATTGAAGGGAGGAGGAGAAGGAGACGACAGAGGATGAGATGGTTGGATGGCATCACTGACTCGATGTGCTAGACAGGGAAGCTCCAGGAGTTGGTGATAGACAGGGAAGACTGGTGTGCCATAGTGCATCAGGTCACAAAGAGTCACACAACAGAGTGACTGAACTGAATTGCTAGAATAGCATGAGATTTTAAATTTTCTAGTATGGGGGTATTATTTAGTTAGTCATAAATTTTACTTTTAACATTTTACTATGTTTAACTGGAAATAAAATTATGGCTGCTAAAATATATTTTTTGAAATCAACTATTTTGCCCTCCCAAACCAGGTAGTTCATATATGACAATGTTATAAAAGTTTTCTATAAAAAGTTATTATTACTGTTGCTAGTAAACATCTGCCATGCCTATTAAAATATATTTTCTACAGGTGATTTCAACATTATTTCTCATATTGACTTTTATTACTGGAACTTTTCATGTTCATGTTAGCAGCATCTAGAGATTTTTTGAATGTTTGAATGCCCTCTGCCTTGATTTGGTTGGAATTTTGCTAAATTTGGTAATGTTGCTTGAACTTTCTGACTACATTTCTTTAACTTTTTCATGGACTTCCTTGTATGTACATAACAATTAAATGTTGAAATTTATGAAATACTTTTATGAATTTAGATAATTTTTAAATATTGCTAAAATTTGTTGAACTAAAGAGTAATGTAAATAAAATAATTCATGGAACAAAATAATTAACTTTACATGTTTGGTGACACAGATGCAAATGTTTTGATATATGGAGATGTTAAGTCTCTTGACTTTACTCAAGGTGCTGAATAGCATTAAATTCACTATTTTCCTTTCCTGTTTTACTTGTGAAAATAATAATGCACTAAGGATAGATAGAAGGTCTATTTGCATTTACCAGTTGTGATAGAAGGCTTTTGTAAATATGTATTGTAAAATTGATGCATGTTTATTTTTAGCATTGTGTTATTGCCTCTGCTGCTAATAAATGAACAGATGACTATCTGGAGGAACAGCTAAAACACTTGCTTATTTTCAGAATACTAGAGGTATATTTTTATTTATAATTAGATAGACTATATTAATTAACTTTATAGGACAGTGTGATTGTGTAACTTATACCTTTGTGAACTATTTTTATAATTTATATCATTTGCATATGTTAAAACATATTTCATTATGCTCCATAATTATTTACTTTTTAAAAAGCATATGAAAATTTTTGAATTGAGTAAGCAATAATATTCCAAGTTCATTATAACTGGAAAATGTAAATGCATTATTCACCCTGTAATTTTGCTACACACATTTTTTCATCTTCACATTCCTTGGTCCTGAGTTTAAAATACCATACTTTTTTCTTGTATTTCTTTTCATTTCTTATTTTAACTAAAAGAAGTTTCACATATGAGTTTGAATAATCTTCTGGGTTTATCAAAGTATTCATTCTTATTAATAATCATACTATTGTTTTTAAGGGAAAATTGCTCTTATGATCATGGTTGGTTGATTGGATGTTTGTTGTTTTAATACAGTTTTAAAAACATATCAGTGATCATGGTTTCCAGTCCAGTAGATTTAACTTCTGATTTACCAGAGAAACTGTTATACACTATTCACCTTCAAATTCAGAGCGCAGGGGTGGGGCAACGATAATCTGATACAGTGTAGTTGACTCTTATAGAATGAATGTCATTAAAGTTTACATCAGTTAGAATTTTGGGTTGTAAACAACAAAAACCATTGTGATTAACTTAAGCAGAAAAAGAATTTATTGAAAAATATATGTAGTTCACAAAATTGACAGAAAGACTAGAAAACTGCTCTTAGAAAACAGGTAGAAACCAAGGAAGCTAGGTGACCAAAATTATAGCCAGGTTCCCACTCCAGAGGAGCTAGAGGTTTGTGTATGTTTCTGCTGGCAGGGATTCCTCTGAAAACTGGATTACATCTGCTGCTTTACATCACTCATTTCCAGATTCAAAGTTTCTTGAACATGTGATTGACAGGCTATCCTGTGCCAGCACTCAAGCTGCCAGGCACCCACCCAGGCCCGGGCTTTCTCAGCTTCCCCAGTAGAAGATGGGACCATTTCTTCTGCCAGAATTCAGGAAGGGCTGTGATGACTGAGCCCCAAAGAGAAGAACACACCAAGTCCACTACAGTCCACCTCTCTGCCTTCCCAGCATCACAAGTATCGTACTCACACGTTTTTACAGATGCTTCCTCCTGACCCGACACTGCTAACACCCCCGTCCAGCTTCAGGCCCAGGATCTTGGTGTCCTGTCCATCTCTCTGCTGGTTCTGTAATGATCTTGCCTCAGTAATGTGCAGCCACAGAGAAAACTAGGACTTCATCACCACCACCTCCAATGTACAATGAGAGAAAAGAAATTATTAACAGTGTAAGCACATGCATGAGCCAGTGAGGAAAAAAATACAACTAGAGCAGTGCTTTGCAAGTTTCCTTGGTGAATTCCGTGGGGACTCCACAACAGACTAGCTGAAGCATAATCTCCAGGGCAGGATTTGAGGAGCAGCATGTTTTATGTTCCAAAGCTCTCCAATTTCAAAGCAAAACCATGGTAAATACAGCCCTCAGTTCTGCCACTGGTCACGAGGCTAGATGGTTATGAGCTGTCACCACTGCCCTATTCCCTGTTTGCTTTCTGTTCAGCCAGCACCTCAGCTGATAAGGTTTCTTCACCCAAAGATCTGAGGCTTGGGTGATCCTGCCTCCACATGCTTGCAATAGTCTGCTTAATGTTTACAGTTCAACATGATATTGTGAACAGGTACTCCAGGAGACGAGGTCCTCAAAGTTCTAGGCAGTCTCTACTCCCTTTTCTCCTGTGGTCATAGGGCCCATCACTACAGCTAGCAACCTTAACTACTACTTCTAACCCCTTACCCAGTTGTTCAGTCGCTATGTCAGACTTTGTGTCCCCATGGACTGCAGCATGCCAGGCTTCCCTGTCCTCTATCTCCCAGGAGTTTGCTCAAACTCATTTCCATTGAGTCAGTGATGCCATCGAATCATCTCATCCTCTGTCATCCCCTTCTCTTCCTGCCCTCAATCTTCCCCCAACATCAGGGTCTTTTCCAGTGAGTCAGCTCTTTGCATCAGATGGCCGAAATACTGAAGCTTCAGCATCAGTCCTTCCAATGAATATTCAGGGTTGATTTCCTTTAGGATTGACTGGTTTAATATCCTTGCAGTCCAAGGAACTCTGAAGAGTCTTCTCCGGCATCATAGTTTGAAAGCATCAATTTCTCAGCCTTCTTTATGGTCCAGTTCTCACATCCATACATGACTACTGGAAAACCATAGCTTTGACTATATGGACCTTTGTTGGCAAAGGGATGTCTCTGCTTTTTAATATGCCATCTAGGTTGGTCATAACTTTCCTTGCAAGGAGCAAGCGTCTTTTAATTTCATGGCTGCAGTCACCATCTGCAGTGATTTTGGAGCCAAGAAAATAAAATGAACATTGCAGTGAACATTGGGCACCTATGGTAGCGCACCTATCATTTCCAATTAAGGTTTTCTCTGGATATATGTCCAGGAGTGGGATTGCTGGATCATATGGTAATTCTATTTTTTGTTTTTTAAGGAACCTCCATACTGTTCTTCATAGTGGATGTACCAATTTATATTCCCACTATCATTGTAGGATTGTTCCCTTTTCTCCACATCCTCTCCAGTATTTATTGTTTGTCAATTTTTTGATGATGGCCATTCTGATCAGTGTGAGATGATACCTCATTGTAGTTTTGATTTTCACTTATCATTTTTCTGGAAACGCAGAAGACCCTGAATAGCCAAACTAATTTTGAGAAAGAAAAATGGAGCTGGGGGAATCAGACTCCCTGACTTCAGACTATACTACAAAGCTACAGTAATCACAGTATGGTACTAGCACAAAAAGAAACAAATAGATCAATGAAACAGATTTGAAAGTCCAAAGATAAACCCATGCACCTATGGTACCTTATCTGTTACAAAGGAGGCAAGAATATGCAATGAAGAAAAGGCTGTCTCTTCAGTTAGTGGTGCTAGGAAAACTGGACAGTTACATATAAAGTAATGAAATTAGAACACTTTCACACCATACACAAAAACAAATTTAAATGGATTAAAGACCTGAATGTAAGGCCAGACAATACAAAACTCTTAGAAAAAAACACAGGCAGAACACTCTGACATAAATCGCAGGAGGATCTTTTTTGACCCACCTCCTCGAGTAATGAAAATAAAAATTTAAAAATTGGGATCTAATCTAAACAAAAACTTTTACACAGCAGAGAAAACCATAAACAAAACAAAAATACAACCCTCAGAATTGAAAATATTTGCAAATCAAGCAACTGACAAGAGATTGATATCCAAAATATACAAACACCTCCCTCATACAGCTCAATATCAAAAAACAAAAAAACCCACAAATAACCCAACCAAAACATAGGCACAAAACCGAAATAGACACTTCTCCAAAGAAGACACATAGATGGACCAAAACAGCACATTAAAAGATGTTCACCATCACTGATTATTAGAGAAAAGCAACCCAGGGCTATTTTTTTTACCTGACAGCACACAATCCAGGTCTTTCCCCCAGGAAAGCAGCAGTTAAATGGTAGTGATGCTGTGGTTGCCTTGACCTACTTAGAGGCCCATGTGACCATCTACAGAAACTGCCCTGCCAGGCAATGAAGCTGCAGTTGGCATGCTCAGCAGTGATATGCAGGAATGCTCGACCCATGGAAGTGTCTTCCCAGAGCTGTCAGATGTCACAGCAAGGCATCAATCCCTCTACTCCTGGGGCACTGTTACTCTCTCAACATGAGAGCTACCACTGAACACGGTTAATTCATTTGAAGCATATGCCAAATCCTGTAGGACAGGATCCCAAAGTGTATTTTTCTCACATGGGGCTGTCCTACCAGACCAGTTGCTTCTGGGTTGATGGGATATATGATGAAGCTGGTTTATCCCACAGGCCTCTGTATCCACAGTCATCATTGAGTTTTTTGGTAAGAAACAATTTTGTAAGGGAGGCGACATGAAGTGTATGGAATGTAAGATATTCAGTAAGTCCACAGGTGAAGTGCATAAAAGAAGCACAAGTCAGGCATAACAATCCAAACCCCAAATAATTGTTTATTCCTATACAGCAAATTGCTACCTCCTTCATTATAGATGTAGGAGACCTGGGTTCAATCCCTGGGCTGGGAAGATCCCCTGGAGAAGGGAAAGGCTACCCACTCCAGTACTCTGACCTGGAGAATTCCATGGGGTTGCAAAGAGTCGGACACGACTGAGCAACTTTCACTTCACTCATCATAGTAGAGTCACTTATAGTCAAGAGCCGCCACTCAGGCCGTTCCATAATATATCAAGATTGGGTTTGTCTTTGCAAGTAGTGGTGCTAGCCCATCAGACATGGCCAGGGTGAAACTATGTTAACGATACAGTCATGCCTCCATGCCACTGTGGCCGCCTTGTCAGGGACGCACTACACAAGCACAGCTAAGGTGAGGGGCAGAGACTGACTGATGCCTACAGACTTGTCGCAGTGGTAACCAGCTGCTAAAAAGCCCTTCAGCGATCCCCCCCTGCTGGCATTCTGCCCTGGTGTGATCCCCTCTCTCTGACATGGGCTGGGTTCGCTGGTTCACTGCTAATTAAGAATTCAGCAAAAGTGATAGGTCGTCACTTCTGAGGTGAGATTACAAAGGGACCGTGCCTTCCATCTCCAGCAGTCTCCATTGTTCTCCTGCTTGTTCATGGACTCTCAGCTGCCATGTTGTAAGATGACTTCTGGAGAAGCCCATATAGCACAGAACTGAGGAAGGTCTTCAGTCCAAAAACTGCAAAGAACTAATACCTGCCAATAATCAGGTGGGTGAGCTCAGGAGCCGATCCTCCCACAGTCAAGCCTCCATGTGAGACACGAACCCAGCTCACAGCTTGACTGCAATCTCATTTAATACCTAGAGCCAGAGGCACAAAAGCGGTGAGAGAATAGATGTTTATTGGTTTAAGCCACAAAATGTTGGTATGTTAGGTAGCAATAGATATCCTACAGTAATCTTGTTCTGTAGTCAAAGCTTTGGTTTTTCCAGTAGTCATGTATGGATGTGAGAGTTGAACCATAAAGAAAACTCAGCGCCGAAGAATTGATGCTTTTGAATTGTGGTGTTGGAGAAGACTCTTGAGGGTTCCTTGAACTGCAAGGAGACCAAACCAGTCAACCCTAAAGGAAATCAGTCCTGAATATTCATTGAAAGGACTGATGCTGAAGCTGAAGCTCCAATACTTTGGCCACCTGATGTGACTAGAAAAGACCCTGATGGTAGGAAAGATTGAAGGCGGAGGAGCAGGGGATGACAGAGGATGAGATGGTGGGATGACATCACAGACTGTATGGACCTGAGTTTGAGCAAGCTCCAGGGTTGGTGATGGACACGGAAGCCTGGCAAAGAGTTGGACATGACTGAGCAACTGAACTGAACTGACTCTTGTTCTGATTAAAAGCCCTTTTGCAACAGGACCCTTCTTTTGAGCATTCAGTGGGACCCAAATGTTATGCTTTGATGTCATTTGGAGATGTCCTAATTCCAAAAAAGTATCACAAAACCTTTACATTTTCCCAGTCCCTCACCACTTGTTTCAGTGCCCATGAAATGATGCATATCTTTATCTCAAGTTCTGTCTCCTTCCAGGCAGAGTATAAGATAAAGTCCTTCCCTCTGGGAGGATTTATTTTTACTTTTTTTGTCTCTGCTGTTCCTCAAGGCACCTGTAAAATGGGGCTCGAACTACCAAAGCAGTCATTTGCCAGAGCTGGTCAGTATATTGAGCAAAGCCCTCTGTAATTAATTTTGAGTTTTTTTCCTCGATCAAATGGTCACATGGAACTCATCATCAAGCTGTAAATATGAACTAAGGGTGAAAAGGTGTGTGTGCAACCTACCGAGCTACTTGTTAATGAAACCTGCTGGGGTTTTGGCTTTGGGCCTTTCTGAAAATACCACTTCCTCTTGGTGAAAGGAGTCCTTATCTAGGAGAAACAGATATCTCTCATTCAGAGAACTCAGACTGCAGCCATGTGATGTTACTTGGTCAGACATGACCAGGGCCCAGTTCAGCTCAGCTCAGTCACTCAGTCGTGTCTGACTTTTTGCAACCCCATGGACTGCAGCATGCCAGGCCTCCCTGTCCATCACCAACTCCCAGAGCTTACTCAAACTCGTGTCCATTGAGTCCGTGATGCCA
The DNA here is from genome assembly GCF_033118175.1 of Dama dama. NCBI lineage: Eukaryota > Metazoa > Chordata > Mammalia > Artiodactyla > Cervidae > Dama > Dama dama. The sequence continues at coordinate 10,218,446 of NC_083708.1, forward strand.
TCCAACCATCTCACCCTCTGTCATCCCCTTCTCTTCCTGCCTTCGATCTTTCCCAGCATCAGGGTCTTTTCAAACAAGTCAGTTCTTCACATTAGGTGGCCAAAGTATGGGAGTTTCAGCTCGAACATCAGTCCTTCCAATGAGTATTCAGGACTGATGTCTTTCAGGATGGACTGGTTGGATCTTCTTGCAGCCAAAGCATCCACACTCCTCCAACACCACAGTTCAAAAGCACCAATTCTTAGGCGCTCAGCTTTGTTTATAGTCCAACTCTCACATCCATACATGACTACTGGAAAAACCATAGTCTTGACTAGACGGACCTTTGTTGGCAAAATAATGGGCCCAAGAGCAAGACAAAAACTTTGCTTAAAAAAAATAATATATATAATAATAAATATATATTTTATTGTATTATATAATGTATATTATATATTAATATTATATGTATTATTATGTGTATATTATGTACTGTTTTATATATATTATATTATATATTATATATAATAATATATACTAAATATAATAATATATATAAATATACATATATATATATATCTCAAAGGGACGCCACTGTGATTCTGTGTAGCCCTCCACGGGTCCCATGAAGCCTCCTGCCCTGCCATACGTTCTCCTAACGTCACTGGAGCCGCTGGACCAGGAACGCAGATGCAGTTCTCCCTCCCTGCAGCTGGACGAGATGAGAGCCTTCTGCTCGGTGCTGCACTCAAACTGCATCTTCCAGTCCGCCCGGTAAGTGGGTGCGAGTTCACTGAATAAGCAGACATGTAAAAAATTAGAGAGAACTGAAGAGAAAGAAACCTATTGCACGAGCAAAGAATAGCAGGTGCCCAATCTTTGTGGCCTGGAACAGCGAGCTCCCAAGAGACTTTCACCTTCAAGTTGAGGCGAAGCAAACAGATTAAGATGAACAAACGAAGGCATTCCCTCCGTTTGGGGGGATCCACCTTCAGACACAATTTGAGGTTTTCATCAACATGGGGTTAAGGGTAGTTTGGGTTGTTCTTCAAGAGAAGGCTGAGCTGTTCCACTTTTTCTTGCAGACCGCCCAGGGCCGGAGCGCGGATTTCCAGGGCCGGAGGGCGGATTTCCAGGGCCGCTCCGGACCGCAGAGAGGCCAGGTCCGCGCCAGAGAGAGCCCCGCCCCTTCAGGCCCCGCCCCTGCCCCGCGAAGGCCCCGCCCCCGGCCGCACGCAGCCCCGCCCCAGTCGCGGGGCGTGCCGGGACAACGCGACCAGCTAACACCTCAGGGCAGGCCGTTGCGGACGCCGCGGGAGCGGACGCCATGGCTGCGTTAGGCCTCGCTTCGTTGCTGGGCCGCGTCCCGGCTACAGCGTGGAAAGCGGCAAGTAAGGCGCCCGGGCCCGGGGCCGAGGTCGCGGGCAGGGTCGCGAAGGCCCAAGCCCCGAGAGAAACGCGTCCGGCGGCGCGGCGGTGTGCTGCCGTTTCGGGGGCCTCTGGGGCCGCGGAGCCTCCCTGTTCATCGGACTCGTGCGCGGGCGGGTCCTTCCCTCCCGGGCTCAGGTGGAACCCGAGCGGCACAGTCACAGGGCCCGCCCGGCCGCTCGCCTGCTTTCCGCCGGCCGCCGCACTGGCCACCAAGGGCGGCGGAAGTTCCGGGTACTGGAGGGCGCGCCGCGCGCTAGTGCGCGTGCACAGTGCGGAAAAGCGGGCCCTGTGGCAGTGCACCCGTCGTTTAGTAAGGGTATTTACATCGGTATTTATGGCAGCTTGCAGTGCAAAATATGGGAGAGCACTGAATTTTGGAAAAGTAGGCCAAGGCAAAAAGGTCTAATAAAAATTAGATGAAGCCAGGAGACTATTAAGTATGCATGCTTTCAGTAAAAAACAGACTTTTTTTTTTAAAGCCCTTTTTGTTGACAGTTTTTCTCGATATATGTTACACCCTTAACCCACAGAATATTCTAAGCATAGTTTTAATTTAGGACATCCTGGAGAAATTGAAAGTGGAAAACAGTTCCAGCCGGCATCCTAATGGGCCCAAGATGTTTGCTTTCATACATACATATATATATATAGTTTGTTTTTATTTATATATAGCTTGTTTTCATTTCTATCATCATTTCTCCCCAGACATACTGCTTTTTGTTTTTGTATTTTTTTCAGACTTTAAACTTTTTATTTTTGTTAGTGGATAGCGGATTAGCAATGTTGTGGTAGTGTCAAGGGAGCAGGAAAGGGACCCAGCCATACATATACATGTATCCATTCTCTCTCAAACCACTCCCTCCGGCCCCATCCAGGCTAGCATGTAACATTAAGTACAGTTCGACTGGCTAAACAATTAGTCTTTGGTTATTCATTTTGAATATAGCAATGTGTACATGACCCAGACATACCACTTGCTGATTGTAAAAATTGTAAATGGTCTGGAAATGAATAATAAGGAAAGTAAAAGCCCCCTTGCTGTGCAAACCTCAAAGTAATAACTGTATAAAATTTTGCTGTGAGTTTATTCAACATCCCTTTTTCACTAAGGTTAAAAGCATAACAATGAAGTGTTTCATACCAAAAACTTACACAACATATATGAGTGAAGAAGCAAAGCCAACATTTATGAACCCATTCTCCAGTTTAAGAAATAGAATGTTTCCATTGCCGAGCTGTGTGCTGCTTCGTTTTGCAGTTGTGTAACTTTATAGAAATGACCTCATGCCTTTTGTATTTGTTTTACTTGATTTTTTCAACCAACATTGTTTTGAAATCCATCCATATTGTTATGTGATGTTGTAATTAGTAAGTGGTGAGAGTGTATCATACCTTTAGGGGGTTTCCCAAGTGGCTCTGTGGTAAAGAATCCACCTGCCAAGCAGGAGATGTGGGTTCCATCCTTGGGTGTGGGAAATCCCCAGGAGAAGGAAATGGCAACCCACTCTAGTATTCTTGCCTGGGAGATCCCATGGACAGAGGAACCTGGCAGTCCCTGGGGTCACAAGAGAGTCAGACACGACTTAGCAATTAAAGACACACACATGATACTTTTTTCCTTTCCCCCTTTCAGTAGACATTGTGTAATTCGGGAAGCCCCAGGTTTGGCTGCTACACATCTGGTGTATATGTGGGTGCACTTGCACAAGAGGTTGAATTCCTGGACTATATGGTAAAGACCTGTTCAGTTTTACAATGTGATGCCAAATCGTAAAGGCATTTTTCATTCCTACTGGCAATTTATACTTCTGCCAGCAGTATATCAGAGTTCCTATTTCTCCAAATACTTGCCAACATCTGATAGCAACAGAAAATTTAATTTTTGTCTGTGTGTAGGGTGTTGAAATAGTATTTCATTATGATTTCGCATTTCTCTGGTTAGAGAAATGAAACATCTTTTCAAAAGTTTTTTTTTATTTTTCTGGTGAAATGTATCTTCATTTTCTTATTGGATTGTTTGTCTTGCTTATCTATATTCTTTACGTATATTTGACCACGATGCCTTTTCTAAGTTGTGTATGTGTGGCAAATAGCTCTGTTTGAGGATGACAGAAATGACAAGTGGATACTGAACTGAGAAGGCATCTTGAGACTGAAAAAGTGAGGCAGGGCGGTTCATACAGTCAGCGGGTCAGTTTATCATAGGGTGACTTACAGACTGGGATCAGGCATGCAGCCATCAGGAAGCACTAGCAGCTGTACTCCACACTGCCAAGGGACCGCTGGGACAGTTTCATAGTTAACCTAGGGTATGAAGGTGTGTGGGCTTCCCTGGTAGCTCAGCTGGTAAAGAACCCGCCTGCAGTGCAGGGGGCCCTGGTTCAGTTCGTGGGTTTGGAAGTTTCCCTGGAGAAGGGGTAGGCTACCCCCTTGAGCATTCCTGGGCCTCCCTGGTTGCTCAGACAGTAAAGAATCCGCCCACAGTGCAGGAGACCTGGGTTTGATCTCTGGGTCGGGATGATCCCCTGGAGAAGGAAATGGCAACCCACTCCAGTATTCTTGCCTGGAGACGAGAATCCCTATGAACAGTGGAGCCTAGTGGGCTTCAGTCCATGGGGTCACAAAGAGGAGGACACGATTGAGCGATTAAGCACAGCACAACAGCATGTGAAGGTGGAAGGTATGTATATAGAAGCAAGAAGTGCATCTTCCTAAGTCAAGATTTATGAATGGCTAGTGGTAGTTCCCTGGTGGCTCAGAGGTTAAATCGTCTGCCCGCAATGCAGGAGTCCCGGGTTCAATCCCTGGGTCGGGAAGATCCCCTGGAGAAGGAAATGGCAACCCACTCCATTATTCTTGCCTGGAGAATCCCATGGATGGAGGACCCTGGTGGAATACAGTCCATGGGGTCGAAAAGAGTCGGACACAACTGAGCAACTTAACTAACTAACTAATTGGTCTCCTGGCGGCTGGGAATATGTCAGCTAAGGTTTTCATCCTTGTTTAAGGGGAGTAAACAATTTAGGGGTCACCTGATCCTAATGATTATTAAACAGTATCTATCAACTACTGAGCCCTTGACAACAGAGAGTGATTTACCCCATACAGTCCTGGGTAGGGTCAGCGGAAAGACTGGAGGAACTATGTAGGCCCAAGATGTCACTTAAGATATCAGCCATACAAGCCAGGTTTGTGAGCTGTTTTTGTCACTCTTATGGTGTCTTTCTTAAAAAACTATCTTCAGAGCTTCCCTGGTGGCTCATTGGTAAAGAATTCACCTGCCAGTGCAGGAGACACAGGTTCGATCCCTGGTCCAGGAAGATCCCAAATGCTGTAGAGCGGCTGAGCCTGTGCACCACAGCTTTTGAGCCTGTGCCCAAGAGCCGGTGGACTCAACCACTGAGCCCGTGTGCCACAACTGTTGACACCCATCCACCCCGTACTCGGCAACAGGAGAAGGCTCTGCAGTGATGCGCCTCTGCGCCGCAACTGGAAAGTAGCCCCTACTCGCTGTGACTAGAGAAAAGCCCACAGAGCGAGAAGACCCAAAATAAAAATAAAGCCAAAAATAAAATTTAAAATAAAATTATCTTCAGCAGTAGACAGAATAAAATTATGTATCTGATTGTACAATTTCAGAGCTTCAAAGGAAAGGTATCTTTTGGTAAACAAATTTGTAATGTTATCTTCTTGTCTTGATCCTTTTGTTTGTTACCAGTGCTTTGTAGTTTTCTGTAAGAAAGCCTTCCCAACCCTAAGGTCCTAAAGATATTCTCCTATATTTCCTCCATAAAGGTCTATAGTTTGGCTTTTTTATATTTAAGTCTTTATTCTACCAGGAATTTATTTTCATGCATGGCGTGAGGCAGGAAACTGATTTCACTTTTTTCCCAGGTCAGCAACCAGTTGTCCCGTGTCCATATGTTGGACTTCCCCTCACCCCCCGATGAAATGCAGCTATCTTACATATGCATGGACACCTGGGCACCTGGGTTTATATCTTGGCTCTCTTTTCAGTTTCATTGATCTATTTGTCTCTTCTGTGATGTAATACCTATCTTAATAACCATACTTTTGTAACAACTCTTAATATTTAGTAGGGTAAGTCCTTTCACGTTGTTTTTCAGAAGTGTCTTGGCTATTCTTGGATATCTGCTTCCATATAAAATTATTTTTAAAAAGTTTCTGCTGGAATTTGGTTACAACTGCTCAGTATATTCTAAGATTATTATTTTCTAATTGCTGCTTATGTATGGAAACACAGTTGACTTGTTTATTGATTTTGTATCTGGTAACCTGGGTATATTACTTTATTAATTTCAATAATTTATTTGCAAATTTTGGTGGGGGTGGTGTTGGGTAGACACAAATATTGCTTGCAAATAATGAAAATCTATTTCTCCTTTTCTAGTCTTTACATATTTTTTATTTTCTCTTGTTTTTCTGTTCTTGGTCAAGTTTTTCAGTACAGTGTTGACTAGAAGTGATGGTAGGCATACTTGTTCATAATTATAAAGGGAATGTGTTCATATTTCATCATGCAGTATTAGCTGTAGATGTGCCCTTCATTAGGTTAATGAAGTTCCTTGCCATTTCTAGAAGGATTGGGGTTTTGTTTGTTTGTTTATGTAGTTATCTGTTTTTTTAAGACAAAAATCTTGTTTTTAAGAAGAAATCTTGAAAAATTCATTTTTCTTCATCTTATTTTTAATTCATTTTTCTTGTTTAATATGGTGGGTTGGTGAATTACAGGTTTTTCTAGTGCTGATTTACTCTTTGATTCCTAGAAAATATTCAGATGTATCAGAATGGTTATGTTATCATAATATTGGGTGTGGTATGCTGATATTTTGTTTAAAAACTGCCCCATAGTTTTCCTCTCTTGTAATTTCCTTTTCTAGTTTTGAAATTAAAGTTATTCTAGCCTCTTACAAGGAATTTAAGAGTCTTTTCGTCTGTTTCTTTAAGATTGAAATCTTAGATATTCGCGTATATTTTCTCTTTAAAGGTCTATAGTTTGGCTTTTTTGTATTTAAGTCTTTATTCTACCAGGAATAAAGTCGCCTGCAGTGCAGGAGACTTCAGAGACTCAAGTTTGATTCCTGGGTTGGGAAGATCTCTTGGAGAAGGGCATGGCAACCCACACCAGTATTCTTGCCTAGAATATCCAACAGGTAACACTGGAACCATGATAATTCTCTTATATATAAACAGCATAAGACTAGATTTTGGTGAGTTTTTATTTTGAAGTCTGATAGTATATATCTTTTAACTGGAGAACTCAATCTATTTGCAGTCACTGTAAGTCACCTACATCTAAATCTTCAGGTTGTGAACTTTCAAAGATGTGAGCATGTGTTCCGTCAGTGTAGGGTGAGATTGAAATTGCAGCTTGCCCTGCATCTATTGCTGATGATTCTTCAGCTCTACCATCTTCCACCTCCTCTCCTTCCTCCAGGCAGTAACTCTTGCATGTTCACGTGATGCCAGCCCTTGTATGGCAGTTGTTGAGCTGTCATACTGTATTTTTCAAGGTACTGTACCATAAGATTAAAAATGGTTTCTTTATTTTTGTGTTTTTTTTTTTTATGTATTATTTTTGTGAGAAGTTTTATAAACTTATAGTACAGTACTACATAGCCCACTGTGATACTTGGGTGAAAAGTGAAAGTTGCTCAGTCATGGCCGACTCTTTGCGACCCACCCCATGGGCTATACAGTCCATGGAATTCTCCAGGCCAGAATACTGGAGTGGGTGGCCTTTCTCTTCTCCAGGGGATCTTCTTAATCCAAGGATTGAACCCAGGTCTCCTGCATTGCAGGTGGATTCTTTACCAGCTGGGCCACGGAGGAAGCCCAGGAATACTGGAGTGGGTAGCCTATCTCTTTTCCAGGGGATCTTCCCGACCCAGGAATCAAACCAGGGTCTCCTGCATTACAGGTGGATTTTTTACCAATTGAGCTACCTTTAACAGGGGAAGACTAACTCTGTTGGACTTACAAAACAAGTAGGACTTAACAAACGCTCTTGGACTGGAACTTTGGTATGTAGGGGACTTACTGTATGTTGTGCTTAGTCACTCAGTCATGTCAGTTGCGTCCAGCTCTTTGCAACCTCATGGACTGTAGCCCACCAGGCTCCTCTGTCCATGGGGATTCCTCAGGCAAGAATACTGGAGTGGGTTGCCATGCCCTCCTCCAGATCTTCCCAACCCAGGGATTGAACCCAGGTCTCCCACACTGTGGGTGGATTCTTTACCATCTGCACCACCAGGGAGGCCCAAGAATACTGGAGTGGGTAGCCTATCCCTTCTCCAGGGGATCTTCCAAATCCAGGAATCGAACTGGAGGCTCCTGCATTGCAGGTGGATTCTTTACCAGCTGATCTCTGTCAGACTTATGAACAAGTAGGACTTACAAACACTCTCAGACTGGAACTCTTTTGTTTATCAGGGACTCCAGTTCAGTTCAGTCGCTCAGTCATGTCCGACTCTTTGCGATCCCATGAACCACAGCACACCAGGCCTCCCTGTCCATCACCAACTCCCGGAGTTTACTCAAACCTATGTCCATCGAGTTGGTGATGCCATCCAACCATCTCATCCTCTGTCGTCCCCTTCTCCTCCTGCCCCCAGTCGCTCCCAGCATCAGGGTCTTTTCCAGTGAGTCAGCTCTCTGGATCAGGTGGCCAAAGTATTGGAGTTTCAGCTTCAGCATCAGTCCTTCCAATGAACACCCAGGACTGATCTTCTTTAGGTTGGACTGGTTGGATCTCCTTGCAGTCCAAGGGACTCAAGAGTTTTCTCCAACACCACAGTTCAAAAGCATCAGTTCTTTGGCACTCAGCTTTCTTTATAGTCCAACTCTTACATCCATACATGACCACTGGAAAAACCATAGCCTTGACTAGACGGACTTTTGTTGACAAAGTAATGTCTCTGCTTTTTAATATGCTATCTAGGTTGGTCATAACTTTCCTCCCAAGGAGTAAGCATCTTTTAATTTCACGGCTGCAGTCACCATCTGCAGTGATTTTGGAGCCCAGAAAAATTAAGTCTGACACTGTTTCCACTGGTTCCCCCTCTATTTGCCATGAAGTGATGGGACCAGATGCCATGATCTTAGTTTTCTGAATGTTGAGCTTAAAGCCAACTTTTTCACTCTCCTCTTTCACTTTCATCAAGAGGCTCTTTAATTCTTCACTTTCTGCCATAAGGGTGGTGTCATCTGCATATCGGAGGTTATTGATATTTCTCCCGGCAGTCTTGATTCCAGCTTATGCTTCCTCCAGCCCAGCATTTCTCATGATGTGCTCTGCATATAAGTTAAATAAGCAGGGTGACAATATACAGCCTTGATGTACTCCTTTTCCTATTTGGAACCAGTCTGTTGTTCCATGTCCAGTTCTAACTGTTGCTTCCTGACCTGGAGGCAGGTTTCTCAAGAGGCAGGTCAGGTGGTCTGGTATTCCCATCTCTTTCAGAATTTTCCACAGTTTATTGTGATCCACACAGTCAAAGGCTTTGGCATAGTCAATGCTGTATATTTACTGATAAAATTGACATTTCTGCCATCTCATTTTCTGTACCTTCTATTTGTCATACTTTCAATTAAATGTTTTCTTCTTTCATTTTTTTTCCTCTGTGATTTTGAAGATACACATTGCTTTTTATTGGTTACTCTTGAAATCTGAATGCATGCTTGAGGAAGTTGAAGTTAATTAATATCTTCATGTTCCTCCTAAACAGTGCAAAACTTAGAAATGCTTTGAATTCATTCACCCTCCTACTCTGTTGTTCAGCCTTTTAGAGTTGTGTGTGTGTGAGTGTATGTTTTCTTGTGTATATGTTAGGGTGGAATTGTGTAGTAACACAAATCAACATATTACATTTTTATGTAATGTTTAAAACTTCTGTTTTTCTCTTTTTATCTCACACTTCTTGATTCAGTTTCTTACAGTACATTGTTTAGAAGTTCCCTTTGGTGATAGTCTTGTGATAAAGTTTCTCAGTGCTTTTTTTTTTAAACATGTATTTTATTTTTAATCTGAAAATATGGTTTATTTCTCTCATTCTTGCAAAGTAGTTTCAATAAATGTATCATTGTCTCACAGCACTCTCTCTTCTGGCTTTCTTTATAGCTGTTGGGAGGTCCTCTGTCTAATGTTTGTTCCTTCATTAGTAATCTCTCCTTTACCTAGCTACTTTTTAGATCTTCCTAAAAAAGAAGAAGAATGTTGGCTTCTTCATTGTACTTTGTGTCTAGATGTGTTTTTCTTATTTAATTTTTTTTTTACTTGCAGCTCTCTGTGTTTCCTACATCTGAAGATTCCTGTCTGTTGGACGTATCCTGGTCTTTTCATTATCTCCTTCTGGAACTATGATTAAACAAACATTTGTTAGCCCTCATTTTATCCTCCAAATATTTTAACATCACTTTTATTATTTTTATTTCCTTGTTGCTATGCTTTTTTCTGTATAATTTCTTCAGAACTTTATTCTGCGCCACAAACTCTTTTCAGCTGTATCTATTCTGCTATTTAGGCCTTTTATTGAGCTTTAAATTTAAATTTGTGGTTTTGGGGGGTGTTTGTTTTTGGGGTTTCCTTTTTTTAAATATTGGCCTAGTGAATTTTCACAGTCTCTTACTCATTTTTCTCTTTGGCTCCATTTTTATTTCCTTAAACATATTAGTTATTTTAATTTTTATTTCAGTGTACAGATCTTTATGGTCCTAGCTCCATTGTTTGTTGATACTGCATATAATAGCTTGTTTCCTTGAATGTTTTATTGTATTCCCTCTTTGAGACTTCCGTAAGACGTGAGTTGAAAAACTATTTGTCCTCAGAGGATTTGCTTCTGCCATGTGTCTGAAAGCACTTCAGCCTCAGACTAATCCATGTTGTATAAAGATGCTCCTCTGAGGGTCTTTGAACCTTGCACATAGTTTGTAACCTGACATAAACACAGATATGCTCAACCAGTGCTTTAAAATATCAAGAGGGCCTTCCTTTTTAACATCTTTACACAGAACAAAGGTGTTCATTAACTAGAGTTTGTTTTCTAATCCCTTGCTCTTTGGACCAGCAATGGGAGCATCACCTTGGAACTTGTTAAAATGCATAATCACACGTGTAAAAATGCACACCAAATCTACTAAGAATCTGCATTTTAGTAAGATCTTCCCCAGGTAGTTATATTCACGTTTAAAAATTTTCCGAATCATTGTCTTTTCTCAGTGCATGAGCCTTCCTGGGTTCTGGCCTCTAGTAGGCTTTTTGTTTTGCTTGGGATCAAAAGACTGTGCTCTAGCTCCTGTCCTAAGACCTCCGTACACTAAACTCTAGGGGAGAAAGACACAGGTTATATACCAGCTTAACTGTTTATCTTACAGGAATGCTTTGATACTCTTATCATTGTTTCCTTTCTTAACATTTCTTTCTCTGAGTTAGAAATGTTTTGTGTGTGTGTGTGTGTATATATATATATATATATATTTTTTTTTTTTTTTTTTACCTTTTTGGATGATTTTGGCTATACGGTTTTGGCATCTCTATCAAATTGCTAGAACAGAAGTTTTGAAAGTTATTTTTTAGTGGCAGTTTATTCTTTTTCCTTTTCCTTTTATTAGTTCTCTTAGAAAGTCATCTTCTTGCCTGTAATGTTCTTATAGACACAATTGTAAATAGGCTTTGGATAAGGCCAAAGCATCCCTTGAAAAAGAAAATGTGAGCTTTATGGTGAATGTCCTCATTTCTGTAAAGGAGGCCAGTGTCCTGTCTAATCATGTACTGTGCAAAAATAAGAGAAATATTTTGCAAAAGTAGGAAGTCAAGAAACACCTGGAGTAACAGGCAAATTTGGCCTTGGAGTACAGAATGAAGCAGGGCAAAGGCTAGTAGAGTTCTGCCAAGAGAACTCACTGGTCATAGCAAACACCCTCTTCCAACAACACAAGAGAAGACTCTACACATGGACATCACCAGATGGTCAACACTGAAATCAGATTGATTATATTCTTTGCAGCCAAAGATGGAGAAGCTCTATACAGTCAGCAAAAACAAGAGAGAGAGCTGACTGTGGCTCAGATCATGAACTCCTTATTGCCAAATTCAGACTTAAAATGAAGAAGGTAGGGATAACCACTAGACCATTCAGGTATGACTATACAGTAGAAGTGAGAAATCGATTTAAGGGACTAGATCTGATAGACAGCCTAATGAACTATGGACAGAGGTTTGTGACATTGTACAGGAGACAGGGATCAAGACCATCCCCATGGAAAAGAAATGCAAAAAGGCAAAATGGTTGTCTGAGGAGGCCTTACAAATAGCTGTGAAACGAAGAGAAGCGAAAAGCAAAGGAGAAAAGGAAAGATATTCCCATTTGCATGCAGAGTTCCAAAGAATAGCCAGGAGAGATAAGAAAGCCTTCCTCAGTGATCAGTGCAAAGAAATAGAGGAAAACAACAGAATGGGAAAGACTAGAGATCTCTTCAAGAACATGAGAGATACCAAGGGAACATTTCACACAAAAATGGGTTCGATAAAGGACAGAAATGGTATGGACCTGACAGAAGCAGAAGATATTAAGAAGAGGTGGCAAGAATACACAGAAGAACTGTACAAAAAAGATCTTCACGACCCAGATAATCACAGTGGTGTGATCACTCACCTAGAGCCAGACATCCTGGAATGTGAAGTCAAGTGGGCCTTAGGAAGCATCACTACGAAGAAAGCTAGTGGATGTGATGGAATTCCAGTTGAGCTATTTCAAATCCTGAAAGATGATGCTGTGAAAGTGCTGCACTCAATATGCCAGCAAATTTGGAAAACTCAGCAGTGGCCACAGAACTGGAAAAGGTCAGTTTTCATTCCAATTCCTAAGAAAGGCAATCCCAAAGAATGCTCAAACTCCCATACAATTGCACTCATCTCACACGTTAGTAAAGTAATGCTCAAAATTCTCCAAGCCAGGCTTCAGCAATACGTGAACCGTGAACTTCCAGATGTTCAAGCTAGCTTTAGAAAAGGGTTATTTGTTTATTATTAAAGAGTTTGACATTTCTTATAGACAGCATATTAAAAAGCAGAGACATTAATTTGTCAACAAAGGTCCCTCTAGTCAAAGCTATGGTTTTTCCAGTAGTCATGTATGGATCTGAGAGTTGGACTGTGAAGAAAGCTGAGTGCCAAAAAATTGATGTTTTTGAACTGTGGTGTTGGAGAAGACTCTTGAGAGTCCCTTGGACTGCAAGGAGATCCAACCAGTCCATCCTGAAGGAGATCAGTCCTGGGTGTTCATTGGAAGGACTGATGCTGAAGCTGAAACTCCAATACTTTGGCCACCTCATTCGGATAGTTGACTCGTTGGAAAAGACCCTGATGCTGGGAGGGACTGGGGGCAGGAGGAGAAGGGGACGACAGAGGATGAGATGGCTGGATGGCATCACCGACTCGATGGACATGAGTTTGAGCAGACTCTGGGTGTTGGTGATGGACCAGGAGGCCTGGCGTGCTGCGATTCATGGGGTCACAAATAGTCGGACACGACTGAGCAACTAAACTGAGCTGAATATTTTGCACATGATATTCCTAACCCAGCCCACTGGCCACAACTTGGACATGTGGCTGCTTGGCTGCAGGGAAGGCTGGGATATGTGATCCCTAAGTGAGTGGCCTGTTGCTCAACTTGATCACAGACGGTGGGAGTGGGTGTTCTTGAGCTCAGTGGAAAGGGGAATGCAGCTTGGCTGCTGGACACACTGAGCAGTCTTTACACATCTTCCCAGTGTCCCTTTTCCAGAAAATGATCATGTTCATACTAAACAGAATTATTATAAATCGCAATTATACAAATAAGTTGACATTTTTTCCAGCTCCTAACACAGTGCCTGGCACATTGGCACCTAATGCATAATATTACTTTTATTATTTACTGTCATATCTGCATCATTTAAGAAGCAAAATTTTAGCTTCAGGTTTTGTTTATGTTATACTTGATAGCCAGGGATTTTGTGCCATTTTTATTTCGCATAAATACTTAGGAACTTCTAGAAAATTTGAAACATACGATACACTCACCAAAAACAAGACCTGGAGCTGACTGTGGTTCAGATCATGAGCTCCTTATTGCAGAGTGTTTTAAGTCACTCAGTTGTGTCCAAGTCTTTGTGACCCCGTGGACTGTAGTACCCCAAGCTCTTCTGTCCATGGAATTCTCCAGGCAGGAATATTGGAGTGGGTTGCCATTTCCTTTCCCACCTTATTGTAAAATTTAGGCTTCAGTTGAAGAAAGTAGGGAAAACCACTAGACCATTCAGGTGACCTAAATAAAATCCCTTCTGCTTATACAATGGAGGTGACAATAGGCTCAAGAGATTAGATCTTGAGGTAGACCCAGTGCCTTAAGAACTATGGAAAGAGGTTAGTAACATTGTACTGGAGGCAGTGAACAAAACCATCCCAAGAAAAAGAAATTCAGGAAGGCAAACTGGTTGTCTGAGGAGGCTTTACAAATAGCTTGGAAAGGAGAAGCAAAAGGCAAGGGAGAAAGAGAAAGATACATCCAACTGAATGCACAATTCCAGAGAATAGCAAGGAGAGATAAGAAGGCATTCTTCAATGAATAATGTAGAGAAATAGAGGAAAACCATAGAATGGGAAAGACTAGAGATCTATTCAGGAAAATTAGAGATACCAAGGGAACATTTCTTGCATGGATGGAACTGATAAATGGTAAAGAACTATTAATAATAGAAGCAGAAGAGATTAAGAAGTGATGGAAAGAATACACAGAAGAACTATATAAGAAAGATATTAGTGACCCAGATAACCATATGATAGAGTCACTCACCTAGAGCCAGGCATTCTGGAGTGTGAATTCAAGTGGGCCTTAAGAAGCATCACTACAAACAAGCTAATGGAGGTGACACAATTCCAGCTGAGCTATTTCAAATCCTAAAAGATGATGCTCTAAATGTGCTGCACTAAATATGCCAGCAAATTTGGAAAACTCAGCAGTAGCCACGGGACTGGAAAAGGTCAGTTTTCATTCCAATCCCAAAGAAGGGCAACGCCAAAGAATGCTCAAACTACCACACAATTGCACTGATTTCACATGCTAGCAAGGTAATGCTCAAAAATCCTTCAAGTTAGGCTTCAGCAGAACCAAGAACTTCCAGATGTATAAGCTGGGTTTTGAAGAAGCAGAGGAACCACAGATCAAATTGCCACCATTAGTTCAATCATGGAGAAAGCAAGGGAGTTCCAGAAAAACATCTACTTCTGCTTCATTGACTACACTAAAGCCTACGACTGTGGATCACAACAAACTGTGGGTAGTTCTTAAAGAGATAGTACTGCCAGGCTGAAAACCACAGTCACAGGAAACTAATCAATCTAATCATGTGGACCACAGCCTTGTCTAACTCAATGAAACTATGAGTCATGCTGTGTAGGGCCACCCAAGACAGACGGGTCATGGTGGAGAATTCTGACAAAATGTGGTCCACTGAACAAGGGAATGTCAAACCACTTCAGTGTTCCTGCCTTGAGAACCCCATGAACAGTATGAAAAGGCAAAAAGATAGGACACTGAAAGTTGAACTCCCCAGGTTGGTAGCTGCCCAGTATGCTACTAGAGATCAGTGGAGAAGTAACTCCAGAAAGAATGAAGAGACAGAGCCAAAGCAAAAACAATACCCAGTTGTGGATGTGACTGGTGATAGAAGCAAGGTCTGATGCTGTAAAGAGCAATATTGCATAGGAACCTGGAATGTTAGGTCCATGAATCAAGGGAAATTGGAAGTGGTCAAACGAGATGGTGAGAGTGAACATCGACATTCTAGGAATCACCGAACTAAAATGGACTGGAATGGGTGAATTTAACTCAGATGACCTGAGTTAATTTATGTCTACTACTGTGGGCAGGAATCCCTTAGAAGAAGTGGAGTAGCCATCATGGTCAACAAAAGAGTCCGAAACACAGTACTTGGATGCAGTCTCAAAAAGGTCAGTTTTCATTCCACTCCAAAGAAAGGCAATGCCAAAGAATGTTCAAACTACTGCACAATTGCACTCATGCTAGTAAAGTAATGCTCAGAATTCTCCAAGCCAGGTTTCAGCAATATGTGAATCATGAACTTCCAGATGTTCAAGCTGGTTTTAGAAAAGGCAGAGGAACCAGAGATCGAATTGCCAACATCTGTTGGATCATCAAAAAAGCAAGAGAGTTCCAAAACACTTCTGCTTTATTGACTATGCCGTGCCTTTGACTGTGTGGATCACCACAAACTGTGGAAAATTCTGAAAGAGATGGGAATACCAGACCACCTGACCTGCCTCTTGAGAAATCTGTATGCAGGTCAGGCAGCAACAGTTAAAACTGGACCTAGAAGAACAGACTGGTTCAAAATAGAAAAAGGAGTACCTCAGAGCTGTATATTGTCAGCCTTTTTATTTAACTTATATGTAGAGTACATCATGAGAAACGCTGGGCTAGATGAAACAAAAGTTGGAATCAAGATTGCCGGGAGAAATATCAAATAACCTCAGATATGCAGACGACACCACCCTTATGGCAAAAGTGAAGAACTAAAGAGCCTCTTGTTGAAAGTGAAAGAGGAGAGAGTGAAAAAGTTGGCTTAAAGCTCAACATTCAGAAAACTAAGATCATGGCATCCAATCCCATCACTTCATGGCAAATAGATGGGGAAACAGTGGCAGACTTTATTTTGGGGGGCTCCAAAATCACTGCATATCGTGACTGCAGCCATGAAATTAAAAGACACTTACTCCTTGAAAGAAAAGTTATGACCAATCCAGACAGCATTTTAAAAAGCGGAGACAGTACTTTGCCAACAAAGGTCTGTCTAGTCAAGGCTATGGTTTTTCCAGTGGTCATGTATGGATGTGAGAGTTGGACTATAAAGAAAACTGACCCAGGTGGGATGCATGAGACAAGTGCTCGGGCCTTGTGCACTGAGAAGACCGAGAGGAATCGGGTGGAGAGGGAGGTGGGAGGGGGGATCGTGATGGGGAATACATGTAACTCCATGGCTGATTCATGTCAATGTATGACAAAACCCACTGAAATGTTCTGAAGTAATTAGCCTCAAACTAATAAAAATAAATGAAAAAAAAAAGTGAGAAAGAAAAAAGAAAAGAAAACTGAGCACCAAAGAATTGATGCTTTTGAACTGTGTTGTTGGAGAAGACTCTTGAGAATCCCTTGGACTATAAGGAGATCCAATCAGTCCATTCTAAAGGAAATCAGTCCTTAATATTCATTAGAAGGACTGATGCTGAAGCTGAAACTCCAGTATTTTGGCCACCTGATGCAAAGAGCTGATTCATTCGAAAAGACCCTGATGCTGGGAAAGACTGAAGGCAGGAGGAGAAGGGGATAACAGAGGATGAGGTGGTTGGATGGCATCACTCAATGAACATAAGTCTGAGTAAACTCCAGGAGTTGGTGATAGACATGGAGGCTTGGCGTGTTGCAGTCCATAGGGTCGCAAAGAGTCAGACAAGACTGAGCAACTTGACTCAGCTGAGTACTGCCAGACCATCTTAACTGTATCCTCAGAGAGGAATATGCAGGTAAAGAAGCAATAGTTAGAACCGGACATGGAACAATGGACTAGTTCAAAATCAGGAATGAAGTACGTCAAGGCTGTATATTGTCACTTTGTTTATTTAACTTATGTGCCGATTACATCATGCAAAATGCTGGATTGAATAGTAAGTCATAAGCTGGAATCAGGGTTGCCGGGAGAAATGTAACCAACTTCAGATATGCAGATAATACCATTCTAATGGCAGAGGGTGAAGAGAAACTAAAGAGCCTCTTGATAAGGGTGAAAGAGGAGAGTGAAAAAGCTGGCTTAAAACTCAACATTCAAAAAAATAAGATCATGGCATCCAGTCCCATTATTTCATAGCAAATAGATGAAGAAAATTGGAAACAGTGACAGATTTTATTTTCTTGGGTTCCAAGATCACTGCAGATGGTGACTGCAGGCATAAAATTAAAAGGCACTTACTCCTTGGAAGAAAAACTATGACAAACGTGGACAGCATATTAAAAAGTGGGGACGTCACTTTGCCAACAAAGGTGTGTATAGTCAAAGTTATGGTTTTTCGGTAGTCATGTATGGATGTGAGAGTTGAACCATAAAGACTGAGCTCCAAAGAATTAGTGCTTGCAAATCGTGGTGCTGGAGGACTCTTGAAAGTTCCTTGGCCTGCAGGAAGATCAAACATTCATTCATCAAACATCAAATATTCCCTGAATACTCATTGGAAGGACTGATGCACTTCTGTGTCTGAAGGTGTATTCCTGATGTATCCACGGAGAGAGATGTATTCCACGTCCACCTATTCCTCCACCATCTTATTCTCACTATATTTATTTTCTTAATTGTTGAATTTTATGGGCCCTTTCATTGAGGAAGAAGACTAATTTGCATTACAGTTGGTCATTCAGAGAGTCAGCCATGTTGTCAGTCACTGAGATCTGTGCAGTGGATATGCAGAACGTATTATCTTGAAATTGTTAATGTAGTTTGTGATGTTAACTTTTTATAATCTTGCAAACAAGTCATGTAAATTCCAAATTGGCTGTGGAAGGTATATATGTATACACACACAGAGACATACATACATTCAAATACTTGTATGTGTGTATATTTGTGTGTGTGTGTGTGTGTGTAATTTTTTAAAGCAGGGGTAGGATGATGTAGTGCTTGTTAGAAAATGAATAAAATATGTGTAATGAAAGAAAATTCTAATTATATGTAATACTACCAGGAGCTTCCAGATAATTCTATAATAATAATAGATACAATTTGTCACTATGCTAGGTGCTTTGAATGAATTGCCCTATTTAGTCATCTCATCAGTTAGGTACTATTATCTTCAATTTAGAGGTGGAAGAAATGGATTTTAAAAGGGAAAATAACTCAACAAGGATCAAGCAACTAGTAAGCAGTTATTTTAGTTTCCTATTGCTGGTATAATGAAATACCACACACTCAGTGGCTTAAAAACCCTTATAGTTCTGGAGGTGAGAAATGTGAAATGGGCCTCTCTGTGTGGAAACCAAGGTGTTAGGGTTGTGTTTCTTCTGGAGGTTCCTGGGGAGAATCTATTTCCTCCCTCTTCCAACTCACAGAGGCTGCCCAGTTTCCTTATCTTGGTGGCCCTTTCCTCCATCGTTGGAGTCAGCAACATCATCAAGTTTGTCTCACACTGCCCCCTGTCTGGTTCTCTCTTCTAATTCTCTCTTCCCCATTTAAGGACCCTTGTGATTAAAGTAAACCCACTCAGATCGTTCAGGACAGTCTCCCTAGATCAGGGTCATCTGATTAGCAACCTCAGTTCCATCTGCTACCTAATTCTCTTCCACCATCTGACCTAACCCACCCAAAGATTCTGGATATTAGGTTCTCACCCTACGTCAGGGCCGTTAAAGTGCTGCCACAGTGGTGTGACTTGAACTAGTACCCACCTCTGTCTCTAAAGCCATTCCTTCACAGACTTGAAACCCCCCATCCCAGAGGTGGTTTTTCAGAGTGGTTTTGCCCTTATTGAACATTATCTCAATAAGGGTTGGATAACTTTCATAATACTGAAAACTTTTGTTGTTGTGGTTCAGTCGCTCAGTCGTGTCCATCTCTTTGCAACCCCATGAACCGCAGCACCCCAGGCCTCCCTGTCCATCACCAGCTTCCGGAGCTTACTCAAACTCATGTTCATTGAGTCGGCGATGCCATCCAACCATCTCATCCTCTGTCGTCCCCAACTCTCCCCCACCCTCGATCTTTCCCAGCATCAGGGTCTTTTCCAATGAGTCAGTTCCTCCCTTCAGGTGATCAAAGTATTGGACCTTCAGCTTCAGCATCAGTCCTTCTAATGAATATTCTGTAAATTTTCCTTTCTCATTATAACATAGAAAGTGATCACATTTATACATTGCAGGTGCCCAGTGGGCTTTCCTGGTTGCGCAGTGGTAAACAATCTACCTGCCAGTACAAGAGACATCATTTCGATCCCTGAGTTGGGAAGAACCCCTGGAGAAGGAAATGGCAACCCACTCCAGTATTCTTACATGGAGAATCCCATGGGCAGAGGAGCCTGGCAGACTGCACTCTATGAATCGCAAAAGAGTCGGACATGACTTAATGACTAAAACACCAGCAACAACAGGTGCCCGGTACATTTGAAAACGTTTAATTGACAGAAAAAGAGGACCATTATTAGAATTTAAGAGTCCTAAATACAATTCCTTGTGACATCTTGAAATTTAAATACTAAGTATTATCATTTAAAAGTTCCTACTACTTAGTTACTGTTAGTGACCTGATTCCTGGTATTTGGGCATTGTTTCAAATAAGAATCATTATATATGTTTTTACAATTTTGATATTGATTAACTTATTTCAAAGCTCTTCTTTTCAAACTGATAGCATTGGTTGCCACCAAAGAAGGGAACTGGCTGTCTGAAAGGGGCAAAAGGAAGAATTGTCACTATATTTCCTTTTGTACTTAAAATTTTGATAAATGTGAATGTATAAGGTTAAAACAAGTAAGTAAAAATATTAAATTTTGGAGTAGAATAAATGAACAGCTTCTGTTTTTTTCAGTTTTCACTCTGCCAGGATCACCCCTTCTGTGTAATTCTTTGAGGAAAATGAGTTCTCAAGGAGGAAAACCTGAACCTAGCAAACAACCTCTTAAGAAGCCAAAGTTACCAGAAGGTCGTTTTGATGCGCCAGAAGATTCCAATTTAGAGAAGGAACCCCTGACAAGTGAGTATACTTAAACTCCTCTCTTAATGTCTGAGGTCTCAAAGTGTTTCTGTTACTGAGAAAAAAATTAAAGATGCATATTATTGTTTATAGTTCTTCATTAACAGTAATAAAGAATATTTCAACAATGAATAAAATTGCTGTATTGACCATCAATATGTATGGGTTTTAAAAAGAGATTTATAGCCCCTTGGCAGTGATTGATTATATTTGTTCATGTATTTGATTCCATTATTGACATGAAAAAATATATGAATTAAGACCTACTTTGATGCAAATAATGGAAACCTACTTAAACAGCCTAAACAGAAGGTAGGGTGTGTTGTTAGTAAGGTGCAGGGAACAGGTTAGGCTCTCTAGGGCAGTGATGCTGCTGGCCATTGGAGGAAGATGGACCTCAGGACTAAGCACTGTGGAAACCAGATAGTTTCCCTTCTTCTCTTGTCTCTGGCTGACACTGAACTGTTTTCTGTCTCCATACTCCCTTCTGAGTCCACTGGGCAGAAAGTAACTGCTCCTAGCAGCTACTCAGTTCAAGAGACTAACTAAACTGAGAATACAGTTTCTTAGTCTTAGTTTCAAATTTCTTAAGAAGAAAACTCACTGGCCCAGCTTGGATCTGGCGTCCACAGCTAAGTCAGCCAGTGGCCAGGGTCCTGGGTCACAAGTGAAAGAGATTGTTCTCACTGTGACCATGTGATTTGGGGAAAGAAGGGGAAGTTTGGAGAATAGAGAGTTTTTCTGGAGAGGAAGGATGATAGACCAAACATTATTTTGTATTCAGTATGTACAAATTTTGGCTCATGTGTTAAAGCTCTGGTTTTTTTTAAAGTACTGCTTTGTTTTCATGCTGTACCCTTCTGTACCTTTGAATTGTGGAAAATGTGCAAATATTAGCTATTCAAAAAGTAGTATCTCATACAGCATAAATGTAAACATGCCACTTTTTAACTTTGGCAAGGTTGCCCTGCTTGTGTGATTTTTCCAGTTTCATGAGAGGTAACCCATCTATATAGTGAAGCATCCTAGGTGAGAATATACCAATAGAGGATACAGGGACCTGTGTCTGGAATTCTTTCTAGAACATAAAACTTTGGGATTTTGCTCACTCGTGAAATATTTCAGTTATGTCACTGTACCAAGCCCAGTCTAATAAGCAGATCAACCAGCCAAGATGATGGAGACTTCTAAAAGTTGTTATAATCTGGAGGTAAAATGTTCCTTTGAAGGTTTTAGCTAAGCACAAAAATCTGAGAGGAAAGATTTCCTTATAGTGTCTCACACAAAAGCAGCAGTCTCAAAAATAGACCCTCACATATATGCTTAAGTAATTCTTGACAAGCATGCCGAGACCATTCAGTGGGGAAAAGAACAGTCTTTTCAACAAGTGGTGCTTTGAAAACTGGATATTCACATGCAAAAGAATGAAATTGGACCCCTTACCTTATACCATATTCAAAAACTAACTGTAAGTATATCAAAGACCTAAACTTAAGAGGCAAAACTGTAAAACTCTTAGAAGAAAATTGGAGAAAATCTTTATGCCCTTGGATTTGACAATGATTTCGTGCATGTGACACCAAAAGCCCAACCAGCAAACATAAAAATACATGAATAAGACACCATCAAAATTAAGAAATGTTGTTTATCCAAGAACATTATCAAGAAAGTGAAAAAAATAACCTACAGAATGGGGGAAGATATTTGTAAATCATATGTCTGAAAAGAATTAATATCCAGAATACAAAAAAATTACAACTCAACAACAAAAACAACTCAATTCAAAAATGGGCAAACAACTCGAATAGACATTTCTTCAAAGAAGATATACAAATGACCAACATACATTTGAAAAGATGCTCAACATCACTAATCATTAAGGAAATAAAAATCAAAACCACGGCAACACACCATTTCACACCATCTCTGTAGTTTAAGAAAAACTGGAAAATAATAACTAATGGTGACAGTGTGGAGAAATTGGAACCACACGTTTCTGGTAGGAATGTAAAATGATACAGCAATGGAAAACAGTTTTGCAACTTCCCGAAAAGTAAAATATAGAACTACCATGTGACCTTGCAATTTTACTCCTACATATAAATCCAAAATAATTAAACAGAGACTTAAACAGATATCTGCACATCCATGCTGTATTCACAATAGCCAAAAGATAGAAACAACTTAGCTGTCCATTGATGAATAGATGAACAAAGGGTATTCTGTACACATAGTGAGGTACTGTTCAGTCCTAAAAAGGAACGGCATTTTGATATATGCCATAACATGGGTGGACCTTGAAACATTATGCTTAGTGAAACAAGACAGACACGGAAGGACTATTATATGATTTCACCTACACTAGGTATGCAGAGTATGCAAATTCATAAATTCAGAAGGTAGATTAGAGGTCACCAAGGTCTAGCGGGAAGGGGGAAGGGAAAGTTTGTTTAGGGGGTACATAGTTTATACTGGGGATGATGAAAAGTTTGGGCCATAGTGTTTTGGTTACACAGCATTGTGAATGTTTAATGTCACTGAATTGTACCCTTATAAATGGTTAGATATATATTAGATACAAAGAAGAAAGCATATTTCAACAGTTAATCATCTGTCTGACATTGCTACACATTCATCTTAATTTTTGGGTTACTGAAGTTTATGTTGAAGCGACATTACCAAATCCAGCAGATGATTTGCAGTCTTCATTTTATCTGAACTGTCTACAAGCTTTGACAGTAACGAGTACTACTTACGGAAATCTTCTGTTTTGGTTTCGGTTATGCTGTCTTTAGTTTCTCATTCTACTTCTTTAAACATTTCTTCCTGGTCTCTTTTTTAAACTCCTCTGTATCTGCTCAACTCCCAAATGTATGTATTTGCCAGATCTTTGTGCTCAGCCCTCTAAACATTCCTGCTGCTGCTGCTAAGTTGCTTCAGTCATATCTGACTCTGTGCAACCCCATAGACGACAGCCCACCAGGCTCCTCCATCCCTGGGATTCTCCAGGCAAGAAGACTGGAGTGGGTTGCCATTTCCTTCTCCAATGCATGCATGCATGCTAAGTCACTTCAGACATGTCTGACTCTCTGCAACCCTATGGACAGCAGCCCACCAGGCTCCTCTGTCCACAGGATTCTCTACGCAATGATACTGGAGTGGGTTGCCATTTCCTTCTCCACTAAACATTCCTGGAAGACCTCATATCTTCTGAGATTATCGGAAATATCATGTATGTGTTGATGATTACACATTTATACATTTAGTCACACCTCTCTCCTGAGCTGCTCCTATCTATGACTGCAACGTCTTTGTTTGCATATTCAGATATATTTCAGATTAATATATCTAAAACTGAACTCATCCTCTTCCCTGTGTTCCCTTCCACCAGGCCTACTCCGGGCCTCTTCCTTCTGGATTCCCAATATACCCCATCAACCCAGTCACCCAAGCCTGAAATCTGGGGATAATCCTGCACTCCTACCTCTTCCTGTGGCCTGGATCCAATCACTAACCAAGTCTTTTTGGTTCTACTTTCTTAACATCTCTCAAATTCACCCCCTCTTTTCCATTCTATTGTTGTTCAGTCCCCAAGTCGCATCCATGTCTTTGCGACCTCATGGACTGCAGCACGCAAGACATCCCTGTCCTTCACTATCTCCCAGAGTCTGCTCAGTTTCATGTCCATCGAGTCCGTGATGCTATCTAACCATCTCATCCTCTGCCACCCTTCTCCTTGTGCCTTCAGTCTTTCCCAGCATCAGGGTCTTTTCCAGTGAGTCGGCTCTTCTCATCGAGTGGCTGAAGTATTGGAGCTTCAGCGTCAGCATCAGTCCTTCCAATGAGTATTCAGGGTTGGTTTCTTTTAGGATTGACTGGTTTTCTCTCCTTGCAGTCCAAGGAGTCCATCCTATTAATAGAGCCTAAATTCTGGCTGTCTCTAGTTCTTTTGGTCTCCTAACAAGTCTGTCCTCTTCCTCTTCTAATCTAGTCTCACAGCCTCTAGTACATACTTTATGGCTATCCACCCTGTCTGATGCAAAGGTGAAAAGAGGAAAGGAGAATGAAATATGTAGATTACTATGAACAGGACACTGTGTGGTAACCGTCATGAGAGATACACAGAAAAAGGTCAGAGAGAAGTAGACAAAAGAGAGAACATTTGAGCTGAGGTTTAAAGGAACAGTGAAACCGTGATAAGTAGATGGGAGTTGTGGGGGAATGTTTCCAATAAAGAGAAAAAGGAATCAGAAAGAAAGGACTGGGAACATGACACATGAAAGAAGTAGCCAGTGCATAAACTGTGTATAGTGGATTAATAGAAAATAAGGCTGGAAAAGTAGATTCGGTTCAAATCTGAGAGGACTTGAAGTAAATGGGGTTTTTGCAGTGGACAGTGAGGAATACACTGAATGTTACTGGATGGAGATTGTTTTAATCATCTTAAAGTATAATCTGCATATAATAATATTTACCCATTTTAAATGAAACAGTTCATTAAATTTTAACATGATTACAGTCGTGTAACCAACACAAAGAATAACACAGTTCCACCCCTCAAAGACTCCCATGCCTCTTTATACTTAGTCTCATTCTCACATCCCCCTGGCAACCTTTGATCTCTATCACTATAGTTATGCCTTCTTTTTGTAGAATTTTAGCCAAATCATACAGTAGATAGTCTTTTGTGTCTGCCTTGTTTCATTTAATATGAATGGGGGTGGTATTCTGTTTTTTGAAATACTAATTCAGCTTTCTATGCAGGTTAGGCTAGAGCCATGAGAGTTAAAAAACAGAGATGAGTTAGAAATCTATTGCATTCATCTAGAATGAGACTCAGAACATGATTTGGAGTTAATTTTGGACACTCAACCTCCAGAACTATAAGAAAATTAATTTCTGTTTTTTAAACCACCCAGTTTCTGGTATTTGATTATGGCAGCCCAGGCTGCACTAAGGCACCAGTGAGTCCCACAGATGTGGGAGAGGGAAAGCTTCCACTCAAGAGGCTTTCAAAGAAGTCAAAGCAAGGAGTTCTTTAGAAAACAGAATAATGATGAGGGGGAAGGACAGTTTATTCACAGTCGAGATAGAATTTTTATTTATTTATTTTTTTTTTATTTACATGTATTCCCAATCCCGATCCCCCCTCCCACCTCCCTCTCCACCCGATTCCTCTGGGTCTTCCCAGTGCACCAGGCCGGAGCACTTGTCTCGTGCATCCCACCTGGGCTGGTGATCTGTTTCACCATAGATAGTATACATGCTGTTCTTTTGAAATATCCCACCCTCACATTCTCCCACAAAGTTCAAAAGTCTGTTCTGTATTTCTGTGTCTCTTTTTCTAAATGAATGAATATTTGAAAATTTTCTAGGTAAATTCTGTATCTCCTTTCTTTTGCTTAGAGAGGGACTACAAGATTTGGATGACGATTTAGTTTTCTAAAGAGACATAGTTTGGGGAGGTTGATTGAGATGATGGAGTAAAAGGACATGGAGCTCAACTTCCCTCATGAACACATCAAAAATACAACTACATATGGAACAGTTTTCAGTGGAAACTGGCAGAAAGAGTGGTATAATCAAGGCTGTAAGAAAGATCCACACATAATTGGGTTGGAAGGAAAGAAAAGTGATCAGGTCAGGATCCATGCCTCTTGGGAGAGGACTCAGAGGAAATGGGAGAGTACATGATGGAGACATACTCTAGGGAATGAGCTGTAAGAGCCACAGATTGGGTGCTCCCGTCCTGGTATCTTACACAGTGGAGGCAAGCCCCCTTGGCTGGTTGGATGGCGACTGGGACTAACAGGAAGGCAGTGGGATACCTGGACTCTGCTTATGAGGAGGGTGCATGCAGGCTTAACCCAGAGGCAGGACAGAGAGAGGTCTGCTCCAGCAGCTGCCAGCTTTCCTGTGACTACATCAGTGTGCACCTCAACCCAAGACAAGCCAGTTCCCTGGCCCCATTCACACCATGTCGTGTGGCCCTGAATCTGGTAGCCACAGCCAGAAAGAAGATTCAGCCATAGGATGCAGAGGTGATCCAGTCCCAGCGTGGCTGGCATGAGTTGAGAACCTGGACAGACCCCATTTGCTTTGAAACTTCCCACTCTGGGGCAAGGAGAGAGGAGAAGACACACTTAAAGGGAACAGAAGCAGCTCATGCCTGACCTTTGGGTTTCAGCTCCAGCAACCCGGGGTCATACCTCACCCCCAATAGGGCAGTGATAGTTACCTAGCTGTGGCAAGGAGAGTCCCATCCCACACCTGACTCCAGCTCTTGCCCCTCCACCACCAGGCCCACCTTCTGCCAAGGAGACGGCTATCCGCACAGCCAGAGGAAAGGCGTGACCTGAAGCCATGTCAGATTCAGGTCTCCCACCAAAGGCATTCAGCGCACACAGTCTGCATAGGGGCATTCCCTCATAAGAGCACTCCTTCGGACAAAATGTTTGATCTAAATTCCTCAAGAAAGAGAAAGTTAAGCAAAATAAAAAGGCAGAGGAATTTCTCTCAATAGAGCATACCCCTGAAAAAACAACTAGTGAAATAGATAACTGACTAGATTAAAAATTTAAAGCATTTGTTATAAAAAATGTTAACTGAATTAGGGGAAAGAATATATATCTGCATAGCAATATTTTTAAGAAGGAACTAGAGAATATAAAAAAACTCCAATCAGAAATGAAGAATTCTTTAGCTGAAGTAAAAAAGCACACTGAAAGGAGTGAGTAGCTGGCTAAGTGACACGGAGAATGCATGTGTGATCTGAAAGACAGAATAATGGACACCACCCAGTCAGAACAGCAAAAAGAAAGGCAAATTTTTAAAAGTGAAAACAATCCAGGAAATCTTTGGGATAACATATGAGGGGGTTAGAAGGAGAAGAGAGAACGAGGAGATGGAAAATGTATTTGAGGAAATTATGACTGAAAAATTTCACAATCTGAAGAAGAAAACAGGTACTGGAAGAGGGTCCCAAGAAGATGAATCCAAACAAATGCGCTCCAAGACATACCAACATACCATAAAATGGCAAATGTTGAAGAGAGAATTCTGAAGGATGCAAGAGAAAAATTATCATATACAAGGGAATCCCTATAAATCTATCACCTGATTTCGTTGCAGAAACTTTACAGACCAGAAGGGAGCAGCAGATATATTCAAAATCCCAAAAGGGAAAACCCGTAACCCATGGTACTCTTCCCAGCAAGATTATCATTAAAATAGGAGTGATGAAGAGCACATCAGATAAACAAAAACAGAATTCATCATTACTGAATTTACCCTAAAAGAAATGTTGAAGGGACTTCTCTAAGTGAAAAAGCAGTCCACTATAGGGAAGGGGAAATCATGCTATAAAAGGCAAATGTATAGTGAGGACTAAGGACCACCCTGCTTATTTAACTTATATGCATAGTACATCATGAAAAACGCTGGGCTGGAAGAAGCACAAGGTGGAATCAAGATTGCCGGGAGAAATATCAATAACATCAGATATGCAGATGACACCACTCTTATGGCAGAAAGTGAAGAGGAACTAAAAAGCCTCTTGATGAAAGTGAAAGAGGAGAGTGAAAAAGTTGGCTTAAACCTCAACATTCAGAAAACTAAGATCATGGCATCTGGTCCCATCACCTCATGGGAAATAGATGGGGAGACAGTGGAAACATTGTCAGACTTTATTTTTGGGGGCTCCAAAATCACTGCAGATGGTGACTGCAGCCATAAAATTAAAAGATGCTTACTCCTTGGAAGGAAAGTTATGACCAACCTAGATAGCATATTACAAAGCAGAGACATTACTTTGCCAACAAAGGTCCGTCTGATCAGGGCTGTGGTTTTTCCAGTGGTCATGTATGGATGTGAGAGTTGGACTGTGAAGGAAGCTGAGCACCGAAAAATTGATGTTTTTGAACTGTGGTGTTGGAGAAGACTCTTGAGAGTCCCTTGGACTGCAAGGAGATCCAACCAGTCCATCCTGAAGAAGATCAGTCCTGGGTGTTCATTGGAAGGACTGATGCTGAAGCTGAAACTCCAATACTTTGGCCACCTCATGCGAAGAGTTGACTCGTAGGAAAAGACCCTGATGCTGGGAGGGATTGGGGGCAGGAGGAGAAGGGGACAACAGAGGATGAGATGGATGGATGGCATCACCGACTCGGTAGACATGAGTTTGAGTAAACTCCAGGAGTTTATGATGGACAGGGAGGCCTGGCGTGCTGCTATTCATGGGGTTGCAAAGAGTCGGACACGACTGAGCGACTGAACTGAACTGAACTGAAGGACCACCAGTTAAATAAGTGTGAACACACTCAATCTTCTCCAATTCTTTGTGACCCCATAGACTGTAGCCCACCAGGATCCTCTGTTCATGGGACTTTTTTTTCAGGCAAGAATACTGGAGTGGATTGCCATTTCTTTCTCCAGGGGATCTTCCTGACCCTGGAATCAAACCCACATCTTGTGCATTTCCTGCATTAGCAGGTGGGTGGATTCTTTACCACTGAACCACCAGGGAAGCCTCATACCTATCAATAATTACTTTAAATGTCAAAGGGCTAAATACTCTAAAGACTTAGGGTGGCTAATTTAATTAAAAATGAGGTCCTCTATATGCTGCCTACAAGAGACTCACTTCAGAACTAAAGACAGAGACTTAAAGTGAAGGAATTGAAACAGTTATTTCATGCAAATAAAAATGGCAAGAAAGCAGGGGTAGCAATACTCAGATAAAGTAGACTTTAAACAAAGACTGTAACAGCATATGAAGAAGGGCATTATAATAATGATAAAGGGGTCAATTTAATAAGAGGATATTATCATTAACATATTTGCTGCTGATACAGGAACACCTAAACATATAAAGCAAATATTAACAGAAAAAAAGAGAGAAATTGATAATAACACAAAAATAGTAGGGTACTTACACCATACTTATATTAATGGGCAAATCATCCAGACAGGAAATTAGTAGGGAAACACTGGTCTTAAATAATACAATAGACTTCTTGGACTTAATGGATATGTACAGGACATTACATCCAAAAAAAAAGAATGCACATTCTTTTCAAGTGCACATGAAACATTCTCCAGGATAGAACACATGCTAGGCCATAAAAGAAGTCCCAGCAAATATGAGAGGATAGAAATTATATCAAACATTTTTTTCTGACCATAGCAGTACAAAACTAAAAATTTATTACAGAGAGAAAAATGGGTAAAGAGCAAATACTTAGACACTAAACAGCATGCTATTAAAAAACAATGGGTCAATAAAGAAATCAAAGAGGAAATGAGAAAATGCCTCAAAACCAAAGAAAATGAAAGTGCAGCACTCCAAAATCTATGGGGTACAGCAAAAGCAGTTTTAAGAAGGAAGTTTATAGCAATACAGGCCTTCCTCAAGAAAGAAAACAACCTTACTTACCACCTAAAAGAATTAGGAAAAGAAGAACAAACAAAGCCCGAAGTCAGCAATAGGGAGAAAGTAAAGATTAGAGGAAAATAAAGATCAATGAAAACAATAGAAAAGATCAGTGAAACCAAGAGCTGGCTCTTTGGAAAAATGAACAAAACTGGTAAAGTTTAGTCAGAATCACCAAAAAAAAAAAAAAGAAGACCCAAGTAAATGAAAGGAGAACTAACAATGAAAATCACAGAAATACAAAAGAATCACAAATAGTTATATGCCAACGAATTGGACAACCTAGAAGAAATAAATTTCTGGAAACATACAACCTGTCAAGACTGAAAGAAGAAGACTTACACAACTTGGACAGACCAGTCATTATAGTGAAATTGAATCTGTAATTTTAAAACTCCCAGCAAACAAAAATCCAGGACTGGCCAGTTTCAAAGGAGAATTCTACCAAACGTGTAAATAACAGCTAATACCTAACCTTCTCAACCTATTCCAAAAAAGTGAAAAGGTCAGAACACTCAGATTCATTCTACAAGACCACCAGTAATGACCCTGATATCAAAACCATGCAGAGACACTACAACAAAAGAAAGTTACAGGTCAGTATCTTTGATAAATATAGATTCTAAAATCCTCACCAAAATATTAGCAAACTGAATCCAAAATTATATTAAAAGGATTATATACAGTGATCAATTTGAATTTATTTCAGAGACACAAGGATTGTTCAGTATTTACAAATCAATTAATGTGATAGAGTACATTAACAAAAGGAAGGATATAAACCACCTGATTATCTCAATAGATTCAGAAAAACCTTTGAAAAAATTTATTATAAAACTCTTCATCTGAGTGGGTATATAGAGGGAACGTATCTCAACATGATACAGACCACTTATGACAAATCCAAAGCTAACATCATATTCAACAGTAAAAGCTGAAAGCCTTTCGTCTAATTCAGGAACAAGACAGGGATGCCCACTCTTGCCACCTATTTAGCATCATATTGGAAGTTCTAGCCACAGCAGTAGAACAAGGAAGATAAATATGTATGCAAATGTGAAAGAAGTAAGTGTCACTATTAGCAGATGAATGATACTGTATATAAAAATCCCTAAAGTCTCAATCCAAAAACCACTAGAACTAATAAATTCTGTAAAGTTACAGAATATGATTAATATACAGAAATATGTTTCTTTTACATACACTAATAATGAAATATCATAAAAAAGTAAAAAAAAAAAAAAAAAAACTTCTTTAAAATCACATCAAAAAGAATAAAACACCTAGGAATAAACTTAAAGGTGAAAAACCTCTGCTCTGAAAACTGAGACAGTGATGAAGGAAATAGAAGATGATGGAAGAAGTGGGAGGATATCGTGTGCTCTTGAACTGAAAGAGTTAATATTGTTAAAATTACTAGTCTGGGTCATACTACCCAGAGTAACCTGCAGATTAAAGGCAATCCCTGTCAAAATAACCATGTCATTTTTCACAGAACTAGAATAAATAATCCAAACATTCATATAGAACCACAAAAGACCCCCAAATTGCCAAAATAATCCAGAGGAAGAACAGATCTGGAAATATCAAGCTCCCAGAATTCAGACTGTACTACAAAACCACAGTAATCAAAACATCCTGGTACTGGCACAAAAACAGACATATAGATTAATGAAACAACGGAGATCCCAGAAATGAACCCATGCACCTATGGTCAACTAATCTACAACAAAAGAGGCAAGACTATACAATGGAAAAAGAAAGTTGTGTTGGGAAAACTGGACAGCTTCATGTAAAAGACTGAGATTGGAACATTTCCTCACGCGGCATACAGAAATACTCAGTGGATTAAGTATATACATGTAAGACCTGAAACCATAAAGAGAACATAGACATAACACTCTGTGACATAAATTGTAGCAATATTTTTTTTAATCTGTCTCCTAAGCAAAAGAGATAAAAGCAGAAATAAACAGATAGGACCTAATTAAACTTAAAAACTTTTGCACAATGAAGGAAACGGATAAAATGAAAAGACAACCTGTGAAATAAGAGAAAATACTTGCAAACAATTTGACCAACACAGGGTTAATATCCAAATATATAAACAGCTCATACAACTCCATATTAAAAAAAAAAAAAAACCCAATCAAAAAATGGGCAGAAGATGGGAATAGACATTTTTCCAAAGAAGACATACAGGTGGCCAGTAGGCACATGGGAAAAAATGCTCAACATCACTAATTATTAGAGAAATGCAAATCAAAACTACAATGAGGTATCAGCTCACAGTGGTCAGAGTGACCATCATCAAAAAGTCAACAAATAAATACTAGAGAAGGTGTAGAGAAAAGGAAACTTTCATACACTGATGGTGGGAATGTAAATTGGTTCTTACAGTATGGAAAATATTATAGCGTTTCCTCAAAAACCTGAAAATAGAACTACTACATGACCCAGCAATTCCACTAGCATGTATATATCCAAAGAAAGTGAAAACACTAATTTGAAGAGACAGATTGCACCCCAGTGTTCATAGCATTATTTACAATAGCCAAGATACAAAAACAACCTAAATGATCAACAGATTAATGGGTAAAGAAGATGTGGTGTGTACGAGCGCGTGCACACACACACACACACACACACACACACACACACACACAGAGGAATATTATCCAGCCATTAAAAAGAATGAAATCTGCCATTTGCAACAATGGAAATGGACCTCAAGAATATTCTGCTGTAAAAAAAGAGAAAGACAAATACTTGCTTTTCATCTCGTATATGTGGAGCCTAAAAAATAAGAACGGGATATATAGCAAAACAGTTAACAGACTAGCAGGTATAGGAAACTAAACTAGTGGTTACTACTGGGGAGAGGGAAGTGGGGAAGCCAAGATAGGGGTATGGGATTAAGAGATATAGACTACTATCTTCAGGATTTCACTGGTTGTACAGTGGTTAAGAATTTGCCTGCCAGTGCAGGGGAAAGGAATTTCATCCCTGGTTTGGGAAGATTCCAGATACCACAGGGCAGCTTAAGCCAGTGCAAGGACACAATTACTGAGCCTGCACTCCACAGCCACTGAAGTCTACATGCTCCAGAGTCTTTGAGCCTCAGCTCCTGAGCCCACAGCTGCAGCTGCCAACACCCTCACGCACTGGAGCCCACGTGCCACAACTAGAGAGTCCATGCACCTCAATGGAAGATCCCCCGTGACACAGGGAGGATCCTGTATGCCACAGCTAAGACCCAGTGCAGTCAAATAAATGAATATTCATTATGTAAATACCTTTGGAAAAAGAACTGGGTGGTTCTAAAGGCTGGTTCCTCTCCTGCTCTCCCCAGGTACAGTCAGTACAGTGTGTGTGCCGAGAGCAAGACTGCAGCCAGAATGTGTGAATTCAAACTCACTTTCACCACTTAGTAGCTGTGTAACCTTGAGCTCCTCATCTGTAGAGTGGAGATAATAATTGTTCCTGTCCCAAAGGATTATTATGAGCAGTAAATTAATTAATATGTATAAAGTCCTCAGAATTGAGCATGAACTCAAATAGAACATTCCTATTATGAACACCTAGTGTTAACAGTAATAGCAGCTGTTAGGCACATGCAGGAGACCTAGGTTTGATCCCTGGGTTGGGAAGATCCCCTGAAGGAGGGCATGGCAACCCGCTCAGTATTCTTGCCTGGAGAATCCCATGGACAGAGGAGCCTGTTAGGCTGTGGTCCGTGGGGTCACAAAGAGTCAGATACGACTGGGTGACTGAGCACATGCACAGAAATGGCAGTTTCAGGTAGCCAGTTGCTGAAGCCAAAACCGTGTGATGAGGAAAATTAATACTCATAGCCAGAATTAATTGAGCATTCTTATGTACCTGGCACTGTGCCAGACCCTTTACATGCATTTCTTTTTTTATTTCTCAAGATAACAAAGCAGGTATGATTGTCCCCAGTTCACTCATAAAAAAATAAGGCATTGAGTCAAAGTAATGTTCAAAGTAATCTTGTTTCACAGCATTTCAAACCCTGTGGATTTGAAGTCTGTATTCTCTGTACCCCTTTCCTACTGTTCTAATCCAGCCAGTCCCCAGATGAGAGCCTGAGAGGGGTATGAGAATTCTGAGTCATTAATGCAAGTAATAAAGTTGATTGAGTATGAAGATTATATCCTAAAGTGATCTCTCAAGCTGGGAAGAACCATGTTTAGAGTGTTTAAGGACTGCATAGTAGTAGCGTCATCAGTAGTATCCAGCCTCCTTAACTGTCAGCTTAGCACCCTCATCTGCAGAATTGACGATAATGCTTTTCCCACCTCCATTAACTGCTTTTTTTTTTTAACTTATTATTTCTTCAGAATTTCCAGATGATATTAATCCTGTTACAAAAGAGAAAGGTGGACCCAGAGGCCCAGAACCTACCCGATATGGAGATTGGGAACGAAAAGGACGCTGTATTGATTTTTAAGCCACATGTTGTTTAACTGCAGTATCTTTTTCTGATAGTGTACATCTGAATTAACTTATTTTTGATTATTGTCTTTCTGTACATCATTTAAGTCTCCTAATTTCTATAATGTGTTTTAAAATATATGTGATAGCTTTGGAAGAAAATATGCTGCTATAAATTAGGAAAGAGGAAATATTTTTAATTAGCATATTAATTTTAATTTTAATGTTTTGGGGTATTTAAGGGATGATTAGAACTGCAAACTTTCATTTCATCATGTTTCAATTTAAGTTGATCAGTGGTTTATAAGATACAAGTGTAAATAAAACTTTTTAAAAATGATTCTGTTGCCATGTTCTAAGTAATTGTGACTTTTTCAAGGTGAGTTAAGTAGTGCACTACAGTTTGGTAAGGCCACAGTAACAACAGAAAATCTTTAACTCTGGGGCCAATTACTTGGGTTCAAATCCCAGCTCTACTGCTCACTAGCTTATGTAACTTTGGGTAAGTTATTTAACTTCTCTGTGCTTTGGAATCCTTACATGTAAATTGGAGGTAATACTAGTTCCACCGCATAGGACAGTTGCGATGAAATGAGTGACTATGTGTGAACCACTCGGAGCAGTGCATAGCACATACCTCTCAGTGAGTTAGTGATCCTTACATCGTAAATGTATTTTCTCAGGTCTCTAGGCTGCCTGGGAGGAAAGATTTAAAAACTGACATTTGAAATACTTGAGTTGAAATTGTTTTATATGAATATAACATATAAAAAACCACTAGTTAGATATTAGTGATTATTCGCATGGATGAACTAAGCTGAAATGTAGTTTATGTTAGACATTAAGTTCAAGCTAATATGAGAAAAGCAGGGGATGAAACGGGCCAGCTTAGTTAATCAGTTTTGAGCATTCAAAAGCTCCTACCCTGTGGCCTTTGGATAACTGGGTCGGGAAGAGTCAAGTCTAGTTTACAGAGCTGGGATCTGCTGAACCCCTGTAAGGTGTCCTTTGCTCTCCTCTGGCCTCATGCAGCCACCCGGACTGGACCTTCAGCCCCCAGTCTACATTTAAATAACTTGGGAAGGAAGGTTTGCAGAGCATGTAGAATGCAGTAGGCTGGTGATTATGTGATATGAGTTATAAGTGCAGTATTATCTGAGAAGCTTGTAGGAAGGCTTATTTAAGAGAATAAACTTTTTTTGGGGGGGGGTGGAAATAAACTGTTTAAAAAGGGTATCCTACTTCAAACCAACCAGTGTGATAACTGTGATTAGTTATTCAGTCTTTGTATCAGTTATCTCTCTCAGTTAGCATTTGTTCTTCTAATTACAGTTACTGTGTCTGCTGCAAAGTAGTAACCACATTGCTTTAAAAATATTCTATAATTTAGTATACTGTATTGGTCTTTATCTTTCTGCCTTACTTCACTCTGTATAATGGGCTCCAGTTTCATCCATCTCATTAGAACTGATTCAAATGAATTCTTTTTAATGGATGCATGAGACAAGTGCTCGGGGCCGGTGCACTGGGAAGACCCAGAGGGATGGGATGGGGAGGGAGGTGGGAGGGGGGTTCAGGATGGGGAACACATGTAAATCCATGGCTGATTCATGTCAGTTCAGTTCAGTTCAGTTGCTCAGTCCTGTCCGACTCTTTGTGACCCCATGAATCGCAGCACGCCAGGCCTCCCTGTCCATCACAAACTCCCGGAGTCTGCTCAAACTCATGCCCATCGAGTCGGTGATGCCATCCAGCCATCTTACCCTCTGTCTTCCCCCTCTCCTCCTGTCCCCAATCCCTCCCAGCATCAGGGTCTTTTCCACCGAGTCAACTCTTCACATGAGGTGGCCAAAGTACTGGAGTTTCAGCCTCAGCATCAGTCCTTCCAATGAACACCCAGGACTGATCTTCTTCAGGATGGACTGGTTGGATCTCCTTGCAGTCCAAGGGACTCTCAAGAGTCTTCTCCAACACCACAGTTCAAGAGCATCAATTTTTCGGCGCTCAGCTTTCTTCACAGTCCAACTCTCACATCCATACATGACTACTGGAAAAACCATAGCCCTGACCAGATGGACCTTTGTTGGCAAAGTAATGTCTCTGCTTTTTAATATGCTATCTAGGTTGGTCATAACTTTCCTTCCAAGGAGTAAGCGTCTTTTAATTTCTTGGCTGCAGTCACCATCTGCAGTGATTTTGGAGCCCCAAAAAATAAAGTCTGACAATGTTTCCACTGTCTCCCCATCTATTTCCCATGAGGTGATGGGACCAGATGCCATGATCTTAGTTTTCTGAATGTTGAGGTTTAAGCCAACTTCTTCACCCTCCTCCTTCACTTTCATCAAGAGGCTTTTTAGTTCCTCTTCACTTTCTGCCATAAGGGTGGTGTCATCTGCATATCTGAGGTTATTGATATTTCTCCCAGCAATCTTGATTCCAGCTTGTGCTTCTTCCAGCCCAGCGTTTCCCATGATGTACTCTGCATGTAAGTAAAATAAGCAGGGTGACAATATGCAGCCCTGACGCACTCCTTTTCCTATTTGGAACCAGTCTGTTGTTCCATGTCCAGTTCTAACTGTTGCTTCCTGACCTAATGTATGGCAAAAATCACTACAATTTTGTATAGTAATTAGCCTCAAACTAATAAAAATAAATGAAAAAAAACAAAAACAAAAGAAAAATATTCTATAGTCAACCTCCAGTGAATTTTTGCTAATTTTAACATTCCAGAAATATATTCAATTAGTTCATTAATATTGTTATTTTGTACCATATAGTTTTGCTTGTGTTCCACACTAATCATCATATGTGATACACAAAAGACAATGTATATACTTCAAAAACAAATATAAAATATGTTGCAATGAAGTGTATTAAAATAATAGAATCCTTAACCTCCATTAACAATAGCATGTTTCAGGATAGTTATATATTAAGAGGTAAAATCTGGTGGCATAAAAACATGTATAGTCTTTTTTTTTTTTTAATGTATAGTCTTTATGTCCATCAAACATTCATGAAAGAACCTGAAGACTCACAGAAGATGATGTGGTGGCAATGGAAGTGTGTTACTCAGATCTCCTGCAAGAAGCAGAGTGGGCAGAGGACCCCAGCTGCTGCCCGCCCCTGGGACCCACCACTGTGTTCCTGATGAAGCTACACCAGTGAGTGGGTGTGGTGGGGCTGCAGTGAATGAGTGTGCTGGCCTGGCCCCCAGAGACTCCCCACGAGCCTTGCAGGCTTTTCTCATGGCTGTGTTGCTGAGTGAGACTCTTCCCTCCCAACCCTTCTTCCCCGCTCTCCCCCCTTCACAGGTGTCAGACTCAGCCTCCTCCTTCCGTTTATAGCTCACAAATGTCGCCCCAGTAAATCTCTTTCATGTTTAATCCCATCTTAGCATCTGTTTCTCAGAGAAACCAAACTAAACATGGATAATTATAAAGAACAACTTACAGGTTTTCAGAAAATGTCATGTAAAGTTTGTGGCTTTTTCGAGTATAATTATAATTTAAACACTAATTTTACATTGGAGATTTCTGGGAAATCGTAGGTTCAGCATTGGTGTACAAAGCGCCATAGTTTGAGTCTTGTACCTAGTAGGTGTTTTGGTGAAATTGAATCATGTCTGGCATTTTTTTCTTACTTTGATGTCAGTTGCTATAATCCACCATAAGCCAAAATACAATATTATCAGCTATTAAACTATTAAACCTACTATTACCTCTTCCAACAATACAAGAGACGACTCTACACATGGACATCACCAAATGGTCAATACCAAAATCAAGTCCATTATATTCCTTGCAGCTGAAGATGGAGAAGCTCTATACAGTCAGCAAAAACAAGACCTGGAGCTGACTGTGGCTCAGATCACGAGCCCCTTATTGCCAAATTCAGACTTAAATTGAAGACAGTAGGGAAAACCACCAGACCACTCACGTATGACCTAAATCAAATCACTTATTACACAGTGGAGGTGATGAATAAATTCAAGGGATTAGATCTGGTAGACAGACTGCCTAAAGAAGGACAAATGTTCGTAACATTTATACAGCAGGAGGAGACTAAAATCATCCCCAAGAAAAGAAATGCAAGAAGGCAAAATGCTTGCCTGAGGAATCCTACAAAATACCTGAGAAAAGAAGAAGAAGACAAAGAAGAAAGAGAAAGATACGCCCAACTGAGTGCAGAGTTCCAGAAAATAGCAGGGAGAGGCAAGAAAGCCTTCTTAAGTGAACAAGGTAAAGACGAAGGAAATAATAGGATGGAAAAGACTATAGAGAGCTCTTCAAGGAAATGAGAGATACCAAGGGAACATTTCATGCAAAGATGGGCTCAATAAAGAACAGAAATGGTATGGACCTAACAGAAGTGGAAGAAATTAAGAAGAGGTGGCAAGAATACACAGAAGAACTGTACAAAAATGGTCTTAATGACCCAGATAACCATGATGGTGTGATCAGTCACCTAGAGCCAGACATCCTTGAGTATGAAGTAAACTGGGCCTCAGGAAGCATTACTACAAATAAAGCTAGTGAGGTGACAGAATTCCAGCTGAGCTATTTAAAATCCTAAAAGATGATGCTGTGAAAGTGCTGCATTCAATATGCCAGCAAATTTGGAAAACTCAGCAGTGTTCACAGGACTGGAAAAGTTCAATTTTAATTCCAGTCCCAAAGAAAGGCAATGCCAAAGAATGTTCAAACTACTGCCATTGCACTCACTGTACAAACTGTACAGTTGTGTGCATTTGACATGCTAGCAAGATAATGCTCAAAATCCTTCAAGCTATGGTTCAACAGTATCTGAACTGAGAACTTCCAGATGTACAAGCTGGATTTAGAAAAGGCAGAGAAGCCAGATACCAAATTGGCAGTATCTGATGGATCATAGACTCATTGGAAAAGACCCTGATGCTGGGAACGATTGGGGGCAGGAGGAGAAGGGGACGACAGAGGATGAGATGGCTGGATGGCATCACTGACTCGATGAGCATGAGTTTGAACAGACTCCGGGAGTTTGTGATGGACAGGGAGGCCTGGTGTGCTGCGATTCATGGGGTCGCAGAGTCGGACACGACTGAGCAACTGAACTGAACTGAACTGAACTGAACTGATGGATCATAGAAGAAGCAAGGGAATTCCAAAAACCATCTGCTTCATTGACTACACTAAAGCCTTTGACTGTGTGGATCACAATAAACTGGAAAATAGGAATACCAGATAGGAATACCAGACCACCTTACCTGTCTCCAGAGAAACTTGTATGCAGGTCAAGAAGCAACAGAACCAGACATGGAACAGTGGGCTGGATCCAAATAGGAAAAGGAGTATGTCAAGGCTGTATATTGTCACCCTGCTTATTCAACTTATATGTAGAGTACATCATGCGAAATGCCAGGCTGGATGAACACAAGCTGGAATCAAGATTGCTGGGA
This sequence comes from Dama dama, assembly GCF_033118175.1. Lineage (NCBI taxonomy): Eukaryota > Metazoa > Chordata > Mammalia > Artiodactyla > Cervidae > Dama > Dama dama. The sequence continues at coordinate 10,257,988 of NC_083708.1, forward strand.
GAAATATCAACAACCTCAGATATGCGGATAATATCACTCTAATGGCAGAAAGTGAAGAGGAACTAAAGAGCCTCTGTATGAGAGAGAAAGAGGAAAGTGAAAAGGCCGGCTTAAAATTCAGCATTCAAAAAACTAAGGTCATAGCATCCGGTTCCATCACTTCATGGGAAATAGATGAGGAAAAAGTGAAAACAGTAGCAGATTTTATTTTCTTGGGCTCCAAAATCACTGAGGACAGTGACTGCAGCCACAAAATTAAAAGATGCTTTCTCTTTGGAAGAAAAGCTGTGACAAGCCTAGAGAGTGTATTAAAAAGCAGAGACATCACTTTGCCAACAAAGGTCTGTAGAGTCAAACCTGTGGTTTCCCTAGTAATCATGTACAGTTGTGAAAGTTGGACCACAAAGAATTTGAGTGCTGAAGAATATATGCTTTTGAACTGTGGCTGGAGAAGACTCTTGACAGTCCCTTGGACAGGAGGGAGATCAAACCAGTCAATCCTAAAGGAAATCCACCCTGAATATTCATTAGAAGGACTGGTGCTGAAGCTCCAATACTTTGGCTACTGATGCAAAGAACTGACTCATTGGAAAAGACTCTGATGCTGGGAAAGATTGAAGGAGGGAGAAGAAGGGGATGACAGAGGATGAGATGGTTGGATGGCATCACCCGACTCAATGGGCATGAGTTTGAGTAAACTCAGTGAGTTAGTAATGGACGGGGGAGCCTGGCGTGCTGCAGTCCATGGGGCCGCAAAGAGTCAGACACGACTGAGCGACTGAACAACAACAAAAAGACATGTATAGTGTCCTCAAGCCATCCCTGGCCCAAGAGGAGCTTTCTTGGTGGGCATCCCTCTTACAGCCACTGGAGCCAAAGCTGCCAGGACTGGCTGCTCAGTGAATTATAAGGATTATTGAATGACCTGTGAATATTAAGTATTTGTGATTAGTAAGTGTTTGATATCAGTTCTGGTCCTCTGGGCACTTTGTTCTGCATGTCCCTCCTCAGATCCTTCACTTGTAAGACCTCTTTCTGACACTCCAGCTGCCTCTGGGGCTTGGTTCTCACAGACGCTGTTTGTGCGTCTCCCCATCCTGCTCCTTCTCCCTGCTGGGAGAGCTATACCATAGACTCTCTCTAAGCTAACCTCTCTCTATGATCACCCGAATCTGGGTAAAGAATTAAAGAAAAATATAGGCTTCTCTACTTTTGGGGCTTCCCTCATAGCTCAGTTGGTAAAGAATCCACCTGCAATGCAGGAAACTCCGGTTCGATTCCTGGGTGGGGAAGATCTACTGGAGAAGGGATAGGCTACCCACTCCAGTATTCTTGGGCTTCCCTTTTGGCTCAGCTGGTAAAGAATCCACCTGCAATGTGGGAGACCTGGGTTTGATCCCTGGGTCTCTACTGTTGAGGGGTTTTAGATAAAGATGATAGAATCTACTCTATGTCAGTGGTTATTAATCTTTTCAGTCTTAAGGCCCTTTTGTACTCTAAAATCTTTTACAGTCTGTAAATGGTGTAGGACACCAATGAACTTTTGTTGTGTGTTATATTGTTGTGGGTTATATCTGTGTATATAACAATGTGTAACGTTGTGTGTTATATCTGTCAATACGTGCTATATTAGGAATGAAAGATGAGCAATTTTTAAAATGTTTAATTCATTTTAAAATAACCTAATAATAAGCCCATCACAAGTTAACATAAAGTAACATCTTTTTGAAAAGCAACTAAGGTAAAATAACTTTCTGAAACAAAAAAGATTAAGTGACATTGCATTCTGTGTTTATTGTCTTCAATGTCTAATAAAAGGCAGCCGTATCATCTCATATCATCTGTTGGGATAATGTTTTAATTGTGGTGTAAGGAAGAAAAGATGTCTTTATACAGATATGTAAATAGAAGAGAGAGTGTCTCACAGACCCCCTGAAAGGTCTCAGGGTGCTTGGACCACACACTTCCAAGAACTGCTGAGCTGACCTACGTTGAAAGTGTGCTAGTTGCTTAGTCATGTCTGATTCTTCGCCACCCCATGGACTGTATCCGGCCAGACTTTTCTGTCCATGGAATTCTCCAGGCAAGGATACTGGAGTGGGTGGTATTTACTTCTCTGGGGTCCTTCCCGACCCAGGGATCAAACCCGGGTCTCCTGCATTGCAGGCAGATTCTTTACCGTCTGAGCCACTCATCAGGGAAGCCAGACTTAAGTGACAGGGGAAGTACTAAATACAGACTCCTCAGAAAGGCGAGCAGAACAGGTGGGGCCTCCAAGACCAAATCTCAGAGCTCCAGAGAGCACTGGCGCGCAGGAAGCTGCGGCCTGAGGTCATCAGTGGCGCCTCTGCGGGCAGGACGCTGCCGCTCTCACCATCACGGGCCCCAGGACCGCTGAGGCTGCCGCCCACCACGCCGGCAAAATCAAGTCCAGGGCATTTCTCTCTCTCCTCTCCTCCTCTCTGCTGTGGGTGGGTCCTGAAGGCGGAGGTTTGCACCCTGGGGCGGGGGCGGGCCCTGTATGGCAGGTAGGTGCGCTTGTACCAAGTTCAGGGTGGGTAAGGCAGGCTGCACTCTGGGGAGCCATCTGCAGAGATGGGGTTCCAGAGAATTTTGGCAGACGCAGACGTTACCTGTCCACCACTAGCATCAGAGAAAACTAGCTGAGAAGCAGTTTCATCGGGGCATACAACGTGTAAGTGTGAAATATATGAAATATATAGGCATGTAAACGGTTTAGTGATCCCCCAAACATGGCTTCCCAGGTGGTGCTAGCAGTAAAGAGCCTGCCTGCCAGTGCAGGAGACCTCAGAGATGTGGGTTCGATCCCTGGGTGGGGAAGATCCCCTGGAGGAGGGCATGGCAACCCACTCCAGTATTCTTGCCTGGAGAATCCCATGGACAGAGGAGCCTACAGCCCATAGGGTCGCAAAGGACATGCCTGAAGCGACTTAGCACACACACAAACATGTTACATGGCTATTCCTGCTCATTTGAAGAATGTTTCCATAATAGCAGTGTAAAAATAAAGTTTAAATAATCCCTAAAACGTGTTCAAGGTCTGTTCCTGATCATTTGAAGACTCCTTCTGTAAAGTTTGGACATTGAAGCCTGTGATTTATTTGTATGCCTTTTACACAGCCTTCGTTATAATGAATATGAAAAATTAGTTACATGAAAATTGGTTAAAATTTAGCCTGTGTTCTTTTAAAATACCACTTAGGTATATTTAGGCCCTGTGTTTCTAACCTAGTTGTAGCAAGTGAAATCTTGTCCGAGGATTTGAGTCCGCAGTCCTGTTAGCAGTTGCTGGTGGAAGGAGTCAAGGACACATTGAGAAGCAGTTTGCTGTTGGTGCAGGTGTGGGAAGGACACGGACATCAAAGGAGCATTTTAGAAGCAACTTACAAGGGAATATTGGAGATTGAGAATATGCACAGGGGAAAACCAGGAAAGTGTCTTTGCAGGCTTGCCTTTAAGAAGCCCTTTTGGAAAAACCTGAATTTATAAACTGACATGTTAAAGACTGTGGACGGTAACCACTGTCTTAAACCACTGTGTGTTCCCTAACACAGGGGGTCTCTGTGTTCAAAGTGGCATCTACAACTTCAAAGTTATATAACACTTGGATTCTGTGGTTTACCAGAAGAGGTTTATATTTTGTTTCATTCCTAAGTCAATGACTCAGGTAAATCCTTTTATTTTTAAAAAAGCTTACATAAGATTTTATTTTTGACATTTTCTAATTTGCATCTGCTGGTCAGAAGTCTGGAACTTTTGAGTGGGTGGTTGCATATCAAGTCTGGGCCCTTGATTATATGAGTCACGGCCCTGCCATTGTCCATACGTACATTCCAAATACTCCAGCAGGGCAAAACATCCGGATCTTGTTATTTCATGGATTTATGTTGGTAAGCTCATGCTGACTAGAACGCCCTACCTTCCTCTACCATCGAGTCTCGTCCGCCTCTCGTCCTTTGTAGAATGAGGCTAGGCATAAAGTAGAATTGTGAAATGCTCTTCTTTACTACCAAAACCTGTCAGACCCTAATGCTTCCCCAGCTCATTAGCCCCGGGAGCCCGTGACCCCGCCAGCAGCTCCTGCTGGCAGAGCCCTGCCCTCACGCACACGTGTGCTGTGCTGCTTCTGGTGACTTGGCCCTGGTCCTCCAGGCCAGTGTTCTGGGGAGTTTTTCTGTTCTGTAGGGGTGGTTGTCGTTCAGTTGCTCAATTCTGTCTGACTCTGCTACCCCATGGACGCCAGTTTCCTTGTCCTTCACTATCTCCTGCAGTTTGCTCTAACTTGTATACATTGAGTCGATGATGCCATCCAACCATCTCATCCCCTGTCACCTCCTTCTCCTCTTTTCCTCAGCCTTTCCCAGCATCAGGGTCTTTCCCAGTGAGTTGGCTGTTTGCATCAGGTGGCCAAAATAGTGGAGCTTCAGCTTCAGTATCAGTCCTTCCAAAGAATATTCAGGGTTGATTGCCTTTAGGATTGACTGGTTTAATCTCCTTACTGTCCAAGGGATTCTCACGTCTTCTCCAACACCACAGTTCAAAAGCATCAATGCTTCAGCTCTCGGCCTTCTTTATGATCCAACTGTCACATCCGTACATGACGCCTGGAAAACTCTGTAGGGGTTAGAATTCCCCAAACTGCGTTTTTAGTGAGGGTTCTGAGCGCAGGTTAAGTTCTGCCACTTGGGTGCTCTGAGTGGGATTTGAAAGGGGGCGTGAGGAGGCTGTGGTCCTGCTTGACTGTTGTGGCCCCTGGCACAGGTGGAGACTGGCTCTGCCCATGGCCCACGTCAGCGTCCAGTCACTAGCCCTGCGGGGCCCAGAGGCGCGGCCGTGGGGACACCCGTGACTCCCGAGGGCTGGGCGGCTGCTTTGGTAGTGTCCTCTTATCCTGACCAGTTCCGGACGGAGAAGTGAGTTCCACTTCCCTCGCTGCAACGGGGCGACTGTCACCCCTGCCAGAAGCCACTCGAGAGACCTTTTCCTTGAAGTTATTCCTAGAAGCTTAGTCTAGTCGCTGCCCATCCAGCCCTTCCAGAAATGTGGTCGGCACTTGAATACCTTTCTGTTTAGAATAGCTGGAGAGATTTCTGTTTTCCGTGATGAACCCTGACTGTCTGGTATTTAATCTACACATAGACCGTCATGTCAGCTCTGTTCCTGGACTCGCCCGCCGCTTTCCTCTGTGTAGTCTGCAGCTCTCTCCAGACACCTGACCACCCACGTGGCAGTCCTTCCACAGCTGACTAACAGGATTTCCAGAAAGACAGAGAAACAGAGAAGAAGAAAAGAGAAACAGAGGAGTGGAAATTATTAAAGGATCAATACAAGGCTATTTAGCAGAATCAGAGGATATGCTGCCAGACTAAAGAAGTCCACCAGCAGTGACTCCATGAAATTACAGGTGGTCAAGAATAAAGATAACATCAAAAAGCTTCCAAAAAAGAGACATTTTTAAATGTCACATAGGAAAAAAAAAAAAAAAAATAGGTACCGAGCTTTCCAATAGAATACAGGAAAATAGTAAAAAGCAATCTGATACAAATTTTGAGGGTCAATTTTTTTTAAATTTAGAATTAAATGCAGCCAATATAGCCTGCCAATCGAGTGTAAACATACAATATACAAAATCAAGTAGGGGAACAGAATAAAAATGTTTTCACACAGTAAATCCTAGGGAAAAAGGAACAACTTAAGTCACATGTACTTCAGCTTAGAAAGCTACTGATAACTGTGCCTTAGCAGAAAAAGAGCCTAACCAAAACAAACAAAACAACAACAACACATGGGTCCCGGAAGTAAGAGCGTCAACACAAGGGACGTTTCAGGACTTGCTCCAGAGGACAGTGAAGTGGGAAGCGTGTGGAAGGGGACACAGGCAGGGAGGTGGAAATGGTGGTCTGTCATTTAACACGCTTGAGCAATCAGTCAGTTCAGCTCAGTCGTGTCCGACTCTCTGTGACCCCATGGAGTGCAGCACATCAGGCCTCCCTGTTCATCACCAACTCGGAGTTGACTCAAGCTCATGTCCATAGAGTCAGTGATGCCATCCAACCATCTCATCCTCTGTCATCCCCTTCTACTCCCACCTTCAATCTTTCCCAGCATCAGGGGCTTTTCCAGTGAGTCAGCTCTTCGTGTCAGGTGGCCAAAGCAATGGAGTTTCAGCTTCAGCATCAGTCCTTCCAATGAATATTCAGGACTGATCTCCTTTAGGATGGAGTGGTTGGATCTCCTTGCTGTCCAAGGGATTCTCAAGAGTCTTCTCCAACAACACAGTTCAAAAGCATCAATTCTTTGGCGCTCAGCTTTCTTTATAGTCCAACTCTCACATCCATACGTGACTACTGGAAAAACCATAGCCTTGACTAGACGGACCTTTGTTGGCTTTGTTTGCTTGAACATTAGAAAACTTATTTAAAACATCTGACAAATAATGGAGAATTTAGGAAATATTAACAGGTACCAAGAAAATGATTAAATTAAAAAATGAAATAGTTATTAAATTATTAACTCCAGGAACAACAAAACTTTTTGTACAAGAAAGGATATGTAGCTTCAGTACACGATTTGGCTCAGAAGGTATGTGATTATCACACAATCCTAACAAATCCTTACCTGTATGGAGAGGAGGGGGAAGAAGTGGGCAGAGGATGATACTGTTGACTGTACTATAGGAAGTCAAGAGATATTTGATGAAACTGATGAATCCAGGGATGACAGCGTACGCATATGATTTAGAAATCTGGCAGTAGATACCCAGAGAATCAAGCAGAAGAGCTGAAAGTAGTTTCATTCATTTCTTAAATGAAAATATTAGGTACTATTTTAAGAATTTATACATATTAACACATATATATGGAATCTTGGAAAATGGTACTGATGTACCTAATTGCAGGGCAGGAACAGAGGTGCAGACAGAGAGAAGGGACTTGTGGGCCCAGCAGGATAAGGAGAGGGTGGAATGAATCAGAGTAACACTTGACACATATACACCACCATGTACAACAGCTAGCTGGTGGAGAGCTGCCGCGAAATTAAAAGACGCTTACTCCTTGAAAGGAAAGTTATGACCAACCTAGATAGCATATTAAAAAGCAGAGACATTACTTTGCCGACAAAGGTCCATCTAGTCAAGGCTATGGTTTTTCCAGGGGTCATGTATGGATGTGAGAGTTGGACGGTGAAGAAAGATGGGCGCTGAAGAATTGATGCTTTTGAACTGTGGTGTTGGAGAAGACTCTTGAGAGTCCCTTGGACAGCAAGGAGATTCAATTGTCCATCCTAAAGGAGATCAGTCCTGGGTGTTCATTGGAAGGACTGATGCTGAAACTCAGCTCAGTGCTCTGTGATGACCTGGAGGGGTGGGATGGGGGTGGCGGCAGGGAGGCTCCAGCCGGAGGGGATGTCTGTAAACAGAGCTGATTCTCACTGTAGTGCAGCAGAAGTCAACACAACATTGTAAAGCAGTTGTACTGCAATTAAAAAATTTTTTTTAAATAATTTACACAGGTTCGTTGTGGAAATATAGAAAACACAGTATAAAGAAGAAAACGAAAATCATCTATAAAACCTCTGTACTCACTTAACCTTTGATGTTCTTCAATAATCTAAGTATGTATACCTGCTTTTTGTATCTGTTATTCCTAACAATTTCATAGTGAAAATGACGTTTCACTGTTTTAATCTTCACTTTTTTAGTCATAAGTGATGTTAAATGCTCTTCTCCAGTCAGCTTTCATCGTCTCCTGTTAATTGCTGTCTCTTATCTCTCGCTCATTCCCTGTTGGTTATTGGTCTTTTGTTATCAATTTGTACTAAACTTCTGCTTTTCCCTTGTGGTCTTTGTGTTAAAGTTTTTCTTATTTTTGTGGAGTCAGACTTTTTTTTTCTCTTTGTATAACTTGGCTTCTGTGACCTTAATTACTGGATCCCTTCCCAAGTTCCTTGGTGGTTCCTGCCCGTGATGAAGTCTTAAGTACTGCATGCTTCCTGGTCTGGCCGTTGACCTCTGTCGAGGCCCCTCCTTCCCAGTCAAGCCGCACACACGGGCTTTTCAGCACCTCCACCAGAAAGTGGATCGACAACCTTCCGCCTGCAGTGCCCTCTTCCTTACCGTCTGCCCAGAAAGCGCCTGGTGATCTATGCCTCACGTCCTTGACTATCTTTCCTGTGTTACTTCCACAGCCAGCTATTACAGACATACTAAGTTGTTTTGCAGTTGATTTTAATCCTTTGTCTCCCGTCAGTCTGTGGATGCCTTGCCTGTCTCATACCTGGTTTATTTTGTCAGCTGTGCGCCCCACTTGCAGCATGGTGCTGGCCAGTGAGTAAACACTCAGCAGATGTCGGCTCAGTGTTGACCCTTCATTATTCGTAGTGGGCAGAACTCCAGTGGCCCCCAAGACTCCTTCTCCCTGGTGTACATAAGTAGGATGAGAAAGCCGTTCCCTTGATTAGGCTACATTATATGGCAACGGTGATGGAATAGTCCTTCCGGTGGTCAAGTTACCTTTGTAAGAATCCACTGTAGCCAGCCAGGGGAGGAGTCTCCTGCTGGCTTTGAAGTAAGACCCTCTGTTGTGAGAGTGCCGTTGGCTGGGCCCCAAAGGCAGCTTTCAAGAGGTGAGCGTGGTCCCCAGTCCTACCACCACAAGGCTCTGAATCCCGCAAACCACCTGAATGAAGTTTGAAGCAGGTTCTGAGCCTCAGATGAAATCCCAGCTCCAGCTGACACCTGGATTTTAGTGTGGTGAGACCCCGGAGCAGAGGACCCAACTCCCCAGAACCCAGACTCTGGACCCAGGGAAGCTGTAGATTATGTTTGCTGTTTTACCAGCAACAGGAAGCTGGCTACAGTGTTCAAGCTGGTGTTACTAGGGCATTGGCCTTGAATCTCAGCACTAAGGACTCGGATGGTTTTAAGACACAGCATTTTGATTAACTGGATACTTCTTTTCACTAGTTGTGCAACACAATTGCTCTCAGACCTACTCTGCCATGCTGTTGCTCTGTCTCAGAAGAAACGAAGCCCTGCTACCTCCAGGCCTTCTTCTCTGGGCCACTTCCCCAGTTCCTGCTCTGAAGCTCCTTCCTGCTGTGTTCCATCAGCCTGTCAGACCACCCTGGTTTCCTCACAGTGAGCCTGCTCCCCAGGCCGGATCTGGTGAGTGAGCTCTACCTACTATTTATAGTGACATTTTTGTGTGCGGTGTTGCTCTGCTTCACTCGGCTTCCTGCAGCAGCCCGCAGCCTGGTCTTGCTGACTGCCGGGAAGATGAGACTCTTCCTTCTCATAGTGTTCCCTTAATAGGTTTCCTAGCCCGGATGGTTCTCTAGAATTGGGCCAGTTGCCTCCCTCAGGCGAGATACAATAGTTAATCCTAAATCAACTTTAAATTGCCGTAAAGATACCCCACAAGTTCTTTCAGGAGTTTATTTATTAAAGAGTAATGCATTTTTTTCTTGAAAACATCCAAAAATACTAAAAGGCTTGGAATTTTCTCAGGCCTCTGATGTCGATATGAGACAGGTTAGCAAAAAGTTCTGTTGAGTTGCATGGCGTGGGATGAGAACAGGTGGGCGGCGGTTAAGAAAGGCGAAGGGGGGCAGGCACGGCCTGTGTGCAGCCTGAGAGAGGGAGCGCTGGGGGGTTTAACCCAGAGACAGGCTTGGTCTCAGTCTGAGACCCGTCCTGGTCTGACGGCAGTTGTTCCAAGGATGCAAACTGCGCCTCAGCACTGCGCTCGCTCTCAGCAAATGAACCACGACCCTCAGGCCTTACCCAGGCCCACTTTTTAAAGCCCACCCCACTTTTTAGAACAATTACATTCAGTTAAACTACCAGTATTATTTGCATTTAACCTTTATTGAGGAAACCTAAAAAGAATGACTAGAAATGGGAGTCAGCTCCAGCCAAATTATAGAACTCTCTACCATATTCAGATACTTTCCAAAATTTAGAGCACCTGAAATGTGAGAGGCAAGGATGGTCTCAGAAAAGAATCCTGCTGACGTTGCTTCAGCTCTGCTGAAGCAAAGCTCCGCTTCTGGCTGCAAGCAGCCCGGCTCAGCTGAGGGTCAGTGCAGGGCTGAGGTGCCCCAGATGGCCTGCCAGGCCCTCCACCCACCCACCGCCCCCATCGCAGGCCAGCGGGCAGGCCTTGTCACTGCTCTCAGGCTGGGTCACTAAAAAGATGCTTAGGCATGAAATGTCATAGCTATTTCAGTCATTGAAATATAAGACAGTTCCCATTTTTCTTCAAAATTAGAGTGCCAGATAGATCTCGCAGGACACGCTCAGAACTATTTCAAGACCTCATATCAGGGTTTAAGTCTGCTCCACAAACTTTCATTTCCCCACTCTTTCCCCACTATGCTCTCTGACACTCCTCACATCAGTCACCTCCCAGAGGCCCTCCAGATCCTCACTTGTTCCAAGTTACAGGCATTGCTCATTCAGTTCAGTTCATTTCAGTTCAGTCGCTCAGGTGAGTCTGGTTCTTTGTGACCCCATGAACCGCAGCACGCCAGGCCTCCCTGTCCATCACCAACTCCCGGAGTCTGCTCAAACTCACGCCCATCGAGTCGGTGATGCCATCCAGCCAGCTCATCCTCTGTTGTCCCCTTCTCCTCCTGCCCCCAATCCCTCCCAGCATCAGGGTCTTTTCCAACGAGTCAACTCTTCACATGAGGTGGCCAAAGTATTGGAGTTTCAGTTTCAGCATCAGTCCTTCCAATGAACACCCAGGACTGATCTCCTTTAGGATGGACTGGTTGGATCTCCCTGCAATCCAAGGGACTCTCAAGAGTCTTCTCCAACACCACAGTTCAAAAGCATCAATTTTTCGGCGCTCAGCTTTCTTCACAGTCCAACTCTCACATCCATACACGACCACAGGAAAAACCATAGCCCTGACCAGATGGACCTTTGTTGGCAAAGTAATGTCTCTGCTTTTTAATATGCTATCTAGGTTGGTCATAACTTTCCTTTCCAAGGAGTAAGCGTCTTTTAATTTCATGGCTGCAGTCACCATCTGCAGTGATTTTGGAGCCCCAAAAAATAAAGTCTGACAATGTTTCCGCTGTCTCCCCATCTATTTCCCATGAGGTGATGGGACCAGATGCCATGATCTTAGTTTTCTGAATGTTAAGCTTTAAGCCAACTTTTTCACTCTACTCTTTCACTTTCATCAAGAGGCTTTTTAGTTCCTCTTCACTCTCTGCCATAAGGGTGATGTCATCTGCATATCTGATGTTATTGATATTTCTCCCGGCAATCTTGATTCCAGCTTGTGCTTCTTCCAGCCCAGCGTTTCTCATGATGTACTCTGCATATAAGTTAAATAAGCAGGGTGACAATATGCAGCCCTGACGCACTCCTTTTCCTATTTGGAAACAGTCTGTTGTTCCATTTCCAGTTCTAACTGTTGCTTCCTGACCTGCATACAGGTTTCTCAAGAGGCAGGTCAGGTGGTCTGGTATTCCCATCTCCTTCAGAATTTTCCAGTTTATTGTGTTCCACACAGTCGAAGGCTTTGGCGTAGTCAATAAAGCAGAAATAGGTGTTTTGCTGGAACTCTCTTGCTTTTTCGATGATCCAGCGGATATTGGCAATTTGATCTCTGGTTCCTCTGCCTTTTATAAAGCCAGCTTGAACATCTGGAAGTTGACAATTCATGTATTGCTGAAGCCTGGCTTGGAGAATTTTGAGCATTACCTTACTAGCGTGTGAGATGAGTGCAATTGTGCGGTAGTTTGAGCATTCTTTGGGATTGCCTTTCTTTGGGATTGGAATGAAAACTGACCTTTTCCAGTCCCATGGCCACAGCTGAGTTTTCCAAATTTGCTGGCATATTGAGTGCAGCGCTTTCACAGCATCATCTTTCAGGATTTGAAATAGCTCAACTGGAATTCCATCACCTCCACTAGCTTTCTTTGTAGTGATGCTTTCTAAGGCTCACTTGACTTCACATTCCAGGATGTCTGGCTCTAGGTGAGTGATCACACCACTGTGATTATCTGGGTCATGAAGATCTTTTTTGTACAGTTCTTCTGTGTATTCTTGCCACCTCTTCTTAATATCTTCTGCTTCTGTCAGGTCCATACCATTTCTGTCCTTTATTGAGCCCATCTTTGTGTGAAATGCTCCCTTGGTATCTCTAATTTTCTTTGAGAGATCTCTAGTCTTTCCCATTCTGTTGTTTTCCTCTATTTCTTTGCATTGATCACTGAGGAAGGCTTTCTTATCTCTCCTTGCTATTCTTTGGAACTCTGCATTCAAATGGGAATATCTTTGCTTTTTTCCTTTGCTTTTCACTTATCTTCATTTCACAGCTATTTGTAAGGCCTCCTCAGACAACCATTTTGCCTTTTTGCATTTCTTTTCCATGGGGATGGTCTTGATCCCTGTCTCCTGTACAATGTCATGAACCTCCATCCATAGTTCATCAGGCTGTCTGTCTATCAGATCTAGTCCCTTAAATCTAGTTCTCACTTCCACTGTATAATCATAAGAGATTTGATTTAGGTCATACCTGAATGGTCTAGTGGTTATCCCTACTTTCTTCAGTTTAAGTCTGAATTTGGCAATAAGGAGTTCATGATCTGAGCCACAGTCAGCTCCCAGTCTTGTTTTTGCTGACTGTATAGAGCGTCTCCATCTTTGGCTGCAAAGAATATAATCAGTCTGATTTCAGTGTTGACCACCTGGTGATGTCCATGTGTAGCGTCTTCTCTTGTGTTGTTGGAAGAACGTGTTTGCTATGACCAGTCATTATAAGGCATTAAAGACCTTTGCCACGTCCTTTGCCGCTGGGCATTAAGCAGTGCCCTGTGGAAAGAGAGCAGACGTGTCGTCTTTGTTATTGCTGCTTACACTGTTATTGTGGAAAGTCACAAAAATACACAGAAGTAAAAAGAGTAGCACAATGTGTCCCCTGTGTAGCCATCACCGAAGTTTAACAGTTGCTGGTGTTCATCTGAGTTATTAGTTTTGTTTCATTACCCGCTTAACACTTTTCCTTCCCTGTAAGATACTCTCCAGCCAACAACTTGAGCCTGAATGTGTCATTTTCATATAGAGGAGTTAAGCAGGTTTCAGAGGATTTCAGAGAATGGCCCCTGGCCGAGCAGCCAGTCTAGCTCGGGGCTGACACTTGGGGGTGTCCACATGAAGGAGGTACTAGCCCAGAGCTAGGATGCTGAAGTCAAGGGATTTGTAAAGTACACCTGTTACGTGTTTAGAATAGGAAACAGGAGTCCAGAACGGTGGTGGCTAAAAGACAAGGAAGGGGACAGCCCGTGAAAATACAACAAAGAAAGGTCCAAGGACCAGAGGGAGGACCTCAAGAGAAACAAACAGCCTCCTGGCTAGCCCAATTTACATAGGGCAGGCCCAGGGGGAGGAAAGAACATATAAAAAGAGGAGCCAAAATTGGGCTGGGGGGCCTCTCTTCTGTTCTTGTCTTCTGGGTTGGCCTCATGCCTCCAGGATGTATTTTCCTTTGCTTTCTAAATAAAACTGAGCTGTAACATGGAGCTGTAACACTGGTTCATCTGAGGGCTGGGCTATAAAACTGGTCCATTGCTTCAAATTTGTGTTGTGACAAGACAGAACTGAGGAAACTACACACTTCCCCAACACATCTTTTCTGAGAAAAAGTTGATCTTGAATGCAAAGCAAAAAAAGAAAAAAAAAGGTTGTTCTTTTAAGGTTTCATCTTAAATATAGGAAGATTGTGCATATATTCACTTCAAGGTATTTATTTTAGGTGTAAAATACTCATAATGACATTGGGTTAAACATCCTGTTGCGAGTATGATGACAGCCTGTTGGGTCTCCATTCTTCAGTTCTATCACTTGCTCTTAGACACCAGGAACGGGGATTTCACAAATTTTAGAAAATACATTGAAAAGTTTCATCATCTTTCACATTCAGGAAAATTATCATTATTGATTCAGTTCTCTTTGATTACATAGTATGTTTCCATTACTTTTCCTTTGAGAAAATGGCAGTTAGAATCATGGCAGCTGTTTTATTCCTTAAGCGAATCTCTATTTCCAAATATTCAATACCTCAGACAGCCCCCGTCTACCTTTCCATGTAAGTGTAACCCAGGTGAACGCCTCCTTCTTGCCCTGGAGTGTTTGGGAGAAGGGGTGTGTCCCTTTGTCCTGTGTGATTAGTCCTCGGTGCAGTGGGGTCCTCCCTGCCGTGACTCACAGCCCGTCTATGCCTCCCTCCCCACCACCTCTCGTGGGATGCTGAAGACGCAGCCAGGCTCGAGGAGGGTGGCTGGAAAGACCGTGCTTCCTGCAGGGCAGAGTCCCTTCCCCCTGGGGCTCACGCAGCCTCTCCTGAGGGTGCGGGGCGACCGAGGCTGCGTCTAGGGCAGCACACGGCAGGGACGGCCCCACACTAACATGACGATTGTTCAGGAAAAAGCCACTGAACTTGGTTCTTAGGTTCACTTCAGTTCAGTTGCTCAGTCGTGTCCAACTCTTTGTGACCCCATGGACTGCAGCACACCAGGCTTCCCTGTCCAACACCAACTCCCGGAGTCCACTCAAACTCATGTCAATCACATCAGTGATGCCATCCAGCCATCTCATCCTCTGTCATCCCCTTCTCCTCCCACATTCAATCTTTTCCAGCATCAGAGTCTTTCCCAGTGAGTTGGCTCTTCACATCAGGTGGCCAAAGTATTGGAGCTGCAGCTTCAGCATCAGTCCTTAGGTTAGTGGTTTCCTTTCATTGTGATGGCCCCGCCAGCCTAGTATGGCATCCCACTCCAGTACTCTTGCCTGGAGAATTCCATGGACTGAGGAGCCTGGTAGGCTATAGTCCATGGGGTCGCAAAGAGTTGGACACGACTGAGCGACTTCACTTTCACTTTCACTTTGCCAGCCTAGTAAGCAGAGGCGAATGTTATGTTTTTAAGATGTTTCCCATCTCTCTTACTCTATCAGGGAAGTAAGTAGCTGTTATGATGCAGGCTCTTGGAGGGGCACTAACGCAGACTGCCTCTGAAGGAGAAGGGAGGAGGGCTCTGGCTGTGGCTTCAGCTTTCCCCCACCCCAAGCAGCAGCCGGTGGAAACACCCCTGCGGGGGATGGAGCAAGGATGCTTGGGGCTAAAGGCCAAGGCCACAGCCTCGAAAACTGCACTTGTTTCCTGGGCCCGCCACAATGAAGCAGCACAAACCAGCTTAAGCAATAGGAGTGTATGCTGTCATAGCTCTAGATGCTGGAAGCCTAAAGTCCGGGAGTCCCTCTGAGACCCACAGGGGACACGCCTCCCTCGTTTCTTCCTGGCTTTTGAAGGGACACTGGCCCTCCTTGGGGGCCCTTCCTCTGCAGGTCCAGTGTCTCCCTCCACAGTCACACAGCTTTCTCATTGTGTCTCTGGGTTCACATGGCCATCTTCTGATGAGGACACCAGTCACGCTGGATTAGGGCCCACCCTCCTCATCTTAACCAATTACACTTTTTCCAAATATGGTCACATTCTGAGGTTCCAGGGGTTACAGCCTCAACATATCGTTTCCAGGGAAACACATTTCACCCTGTAACAGTACACAAGAGACCTTTACCGAGCCTGGTGTGAAGGAGGCCTCCTATTCAAAGGAGCCTTTGAATAGACCTAGGGAGCTTTCAGAATGCTAACTGCTGTCCGCATTGGTCAACCAGCAGCCAGAGGGTCTCCCTGACTCTTGACTGGATGCAGTTACAGACACTTATAGTACCTCCAGGAGGGGAAGGACCTGCCCACTCTACCCATACCCAAAGAGTTGGCCTGTGCTTTCCTTTCCCTGGGCGGGGGGTAAGTGCCAGGGGTGGGTCGGAGGACCACACTTGACATCTGTGTCCTCAGCACTCCCTTAGCTGTCCCCTCCTCCTGCCTCCTGCCTTTTCTCACCAGGTGTCTCCTTTTTTCACTCACCCTCCACAGTTGCTGGTGTTTTACTTCAGGATACTCTCCTTTCATTCTGCCATTCAAAACTTTTATGGCTTCTATACACATGGGCACACACACAAAAAGTCAAAACTGCCACCTCCTCCTGGTCAACAGGCTTAGTAACAAAATGTTGCAGTGACAATTTTTCTTTACTATATCCTATATAAAATGTGTAGGAAGAACCCATTCTCCTAGCAGATCCTATAGGCAGCAGGGAAGGGATGGAAAAACATGCATCTCCTCAGAGTCAGTCCCCAGGGGCCAAGAATATGGGAGCCTGAATTTTTTTCTTCCAGTTATATAAAAATCAAAGAAATGCCCCATTTCTGCTCAAATTCATTTGTGATATCCCCACTCTGATTTTTCCTTAGTTTAAAAACGAAAATCAGTCTGCAGTTTTTTAAATCACATAAATAGCAACCTCCCACTCAGAGAGAAAATGGAAGCCTCTGTACACTCTTCTGTAATCAGAGCATCTTCACCCAGTCACACAGAGGGGGGAGATACAGGAAATAAAGTACAACAGGCAAACTATATTTATAAAATCACAAAAAATTATGTAAAAGCATTTGTTATATTTGATAAATACAACTAATAATCAATAAAAATTGCTAAATCACCTGATTTATTGAATAACTTTCAAAAATTCTCCTTTAAGACAATGAAAAGGCAGGTCTGCAGGAAACTGTCCTGTACCCTCCCTTAGTAGAAAATCATTGAGGTGGTTTTAGCCACTGAATGCAGGATCATTTTACAAAGAGGAAGTCAATTTATTTTATATTTATAAAATTTTATATAAATAAAATGACTCATTCCCCTGAAGCTTTATCAGCCATAACCTATAAGAAAGGTAAGGATGTGGAGAAGAAAATGGCAACCCACTCCAGTATCCTTGCCTGGAGAGGAGCCTGGTGGGCTACAGTCCATGGGGTCGCACACAGTGGGACGTGACAGCGACTAATCAACACCTGCTGCTGCCTGGGGAGTAAGTTACAGGGCTGAGACCCGCCCCCAAAAGAGGGCAGTAAAACAGAGAGGGTGTTGCAGACTTGATCACCTCCCTCCCCTTTAGTCAGTAAAGAACTCTACTTTCTCTTTAGTCAGTAAAGAATTGTATCATATCCAATTAGTCATCAAACAAACAAACGAAACCCTCTCATCTCTTCCTTTCCCTTCCCATGGATTATTGCAGTCATCTTTATTTTTGCACCTAGTCTTTCGTTTTAGAGTCACAGACTCCCTGCTTAAAATCTCTCTTCCTTGCTCCGCTCAATACATTAAAGTTCATCTCCACTGTCTTCTACATGGCGCTGCCCATTAACCTTCCAAAATCTACTTTTGTGAGGCTACTCACTTTCTATCATTTCTCTGTTGCCAAAGGATGAAGGCCACACTTGCCTCCACCATAGCGCTCCACCCAACCTGTCGGCCTCACCCCTGCTTACTTGTAACAGGGTCTGCGCTTCTGCTAACTGCATCCCCGACCCCGGGACTTCCATGCAGCAGCCTGTTCCTCTCTCTCGGCCCATCCAGGTCCTCCCTATCCTGCTCCCAGAATGATCTGCCATTGTAGGGTGTGCACCACAGTTTCCACAAACTGCTAGTTATCCTGAAGTGAGAGGATGTCTTTGTCTTTGGATAGTAAGCTTCACAAGGGCAGCGACTCTGACTGTTTCCGTGCCTCTCTTCATGGTACCTGAAACAATGCTTTGTCCGGAATGTCAAAACCAATCAACATTTGTGGATTGAAAAAAGCAACGTAAAGATGGAAGGAGGCAAGTGAGAACAGGCCGATGCCCGGATCGTGTTCTTGCAGAGCTGAGAGCAGTGCGTTGAGTCTAGTGTCGCAGGGAGAACCAGGGTGGGGCAGATGGCGACTCTGAGGGATGGGACTGCGGGTTTGGGGAAGGATGCAGGTGAAGGTAAGTGCTTACATTGGAGTCATGGCTGAGGTCCTGACCGCAGGCTATAGATCTGCAAAGAGCTTGATGATCTCCAGGTGCAGCCGGCCACAGACGGAGCCCAGTGAGGACCGCGCTGACATGCTCAGAAGGTCCTCCCACCCCGCCCCAGGGCCGCTCTACACACTATGCGTCAGCTGTCCCTAGCTTAAAAAAGCAGATTTCCAGTCTGAATTTGTTTTACTGGAGGCGTCTGTGGTAAATGTTCACGTAGTACTTTCCTCCACACTCAGCCATTTCAAAGACTAACATAGGCTGTAGATGAAACTCATAGTCGAGCCCATAGACATCTTCTTGACTTAGAAGCGAGCTGCTGCCTCCACGTCAAGATTCTCAGGAAGCCTGTTTGCTTTCTTATCTGCTTGGGGGTGGGGTGGTGGGGAATGAAAGTATTAGTCGCTCAGTTGTGTCTGATTCTTTTCGGCTCCATGGACTGTAACTGGCCAGGCTCCTCTGTCCATGGGATTCTCCAGGCAAGAAGACTGGAGTGGCTGGCCATTCCCTTCTCCAGGGGATCTTCCTGACCCAAGGATCAAACCCAGGTCTCCTGCATTGCGGACAGATTCTTTACCATGAGCCACTGGGGAAGCCCCTTACAATCATAACGTGTGTGTGTGAAAGTCGTTCAGTCGGGTCCAACTCTTTGTGACCCCATGGTCTATATGGTCCATGGAATTCTCCAGGCCAGAATACTGGAGTGGGTAGCCTTTCCCTTCTCCAGGGGATCTTCCCAACCCAGGGATGGAACCCAGGTCTCCTGCATTGCCTGGATTCTTTACCAGCTGAGCCACCAGGGAAGCCCTACAGTCATAAAAGAGCCCCCTAAAAATGTGTGCACATTGGTCCAGCAATTCCACTTTTATTTAAGCTGTACTTAAGCTTAGGATTACAGTATTGTTATAATAGCAAAAGACTAAATATAACCCCCGACCCCCAGTCATCATCAGGGCTGATGAATCCGCTGTAGTGCAGAACACTGTGTGGCCCTGGAGACGAGGCCCTGCTGAGTGACAGCCGCCAGGGTGTATTGTTTGGTGAAAACTGCAAGACACCGGACAGCAGGTGCAGCTCGCTCACGGCTGTCTGTGCCTGTGTTTGGGGGGGCGGGGGCGGTCCGCCATTGTGCTTAAGGGGACGACATGTTAAAAATATTTTTTTTCAAGTGTTGAAATAGGGTAAGAAAATTAAAATAGTCTAAGAAGGTATATAAGTATACCCATATGTAAAAAGGCATAGACCTTCTTACCCTATTTGAATTTTCCCTATATGCATGTATTACCTTTTCAATTAAAAAGAGCTCATTTTAAAAGGCTCAAAAGATGAAAATTCCTTCCGGAACCAAAATTGTATTATATCTTATTATGCATTACACTGTTCAGTAGAGAAACTTCAAGAAGCCGCTATGATTCGAGGTATGAACATCAGAAAATGATTGTTCATGTGTTTAGAGACTTAGGTACTGCTGTGTATTTTAATTTTGTCACCAGAGGTTTGCATCAGAATGTGCCATAGAGAAAGTTTGCTTATTTCTTTCCAGGATGAAGTGAATAATCTACAAAGGCTGGCTCCTTGAAGCCTGAGGGTAAGTTTTAGAGGCACGTCCCTCTCCAATGCAGAGAAGGCATCAGTCAGGGTGGAGTAGAAAGTCCCTTGCTGTTTGTGTCAGGCTTTCAACTTCCTTTCCCTGTCACCTCGAGCAAATCAGGTCTTCTACAGTCAACTTTCTTCCTACATAAGGGAGAGTTACTTCTGCTACACTGATCTCCAGGTGGGTCACAGGGAGCCGGTGAGGGATGGGATTGAGAGGCTGATCATGTCTAAGGGACTGTTTATCATTTCACTACTCAGCATGTGCAAGTCACATTGAAAACATCCCCAGAAAGAGTAGCCCTGACACTCAGCCGTCAGCTTTCTGGAGTTTTCTTAGAAGACAGCCACTGTAGACCCACTGGCTCAGAACACAGGGGAACAGCTCTGCTCACTAACATGTGTAAACTGAAACCTCACTGACATGAGGTGACTTCAGAATGAAAGTGAAGTGAAAGTGAAATGAAAGTGAAAGTGTTAGGTGCTCAGTCGTGCCTAACTCTTTGCAACCCCATGGACTGTAGCCCCCAGGCTCCTCTGTCCATGGGATTCTCCAGGGAAGAATATGAGTGGGGGGTTGCCATTCCCTTCTCCAGGGGATCTTCCCAACCCAGAGATCAAACCTGGGTCTCCCACCTTGCAGGCAGGTTCGATAACTGTCTGAGCCTCCAGGGAAGCTGACTGACTTCAGGATGGTGGGGCGAAATGCTCACGCTAAGATTGGAGGAAACAAAATACCCAGAACCAAAACCCCAGAGACTCATAGTCCTGGTAGCAAACTTCCCACAGCATCTTGCTTTGGGGAAACTGTCATCTCAAAAGTGGGTAAAAATAAATGAGGATGAGAAGACCGTTTTAATAACTCAGAACCCAAATTTACAGTTGGGAAGGCCCTTTCCACATTTGAGCCCAAAGGAAAGGAATAAAGGGAACTTTTCCTCCATCAGGTAAAGAATGAAGGTGGATAGGGGCCTCGCTCAGAGGCAGGAAGGGATACATGTGTGCCTTCCCGGGCTGTTTGCAGGTGCACTCACACAGACCCTTGAGCCTCCAAACATGAGCCAAAGCTATTATGCATTATAGAGGTATTAGTATGGCAAAGGGTATTGCCTAATAATTCAGTACATGCATTAAGAGGGTTTAAAAGTCATTTACTGGAAAGAAAAATTTATAGTCAATCCATCTTCAATTGGCAATTTTATTACATTTTAATAAATAAATAAATAAAAGTTTATTTTGTAAATTTTTAGGACTTCAAACATTAAATGTAAATGAGTGTAAATTTATTACATTTAATAAATGATAGCCAAAGGTTATCATTTGTCTTTTTTATATTTTCTTTTATATCCAGTTTAATATTTTTATGAGGCAACTTGAATAATAAATCATAAGACATTTCTTAATTATTTCTTACCTCTGTGACTTTTCTCATTACTCTGCTGTTCCCATAACAGATTTTCCTCAGCAACAAGAAATTAGGGGTTTAAAAAGAAATGTTACTTGTGTGATGCAGGCTCAGGAAGACTTATTAGAAAAGAAACTGTGTTAAGGAGAAAGTGGGGCCGGGATATTATTGGCCGACGAGCTTAATATTCACCGCAGGATGATATATGCTGAAAAAAACCAAAAGGAAAAATAAAGCCTCCAATTATGGAAATAAAGTGCTCCGGTGCACAGGAAAGCAGTAATTCTATTTTCTGCGGATCAAACCACAACAGAGATAGAGTTCAGTTTGGGGAAACACAGACCGTGAGGGCTATGAGAGTGGACCCCTTCCCCCAGAACAAGAGGGATGCAGGACGCTACGCAAAGAGCGGCGGGCGGGGGACGTGTGGACGCGGGTTACGTTTGTCCACAGAACTAGGGTCCCTTTCCAGAAATCGGAGAGAGGTACGTGATGGGGTGAATTATCTGAAACTAGGTTCCAGCAAACAGAGCTCTCTGAAAAGGGAAAGTAGCCATCCCCCGCCCCCCCTCCCCCCCCCCCCACACACACCGGAGATGCAGGACGAATGCCATCCACAGGGGCGCTTGGAGCAACACTGTCCATCGGAACCTCCTGCAGTACAGCGACGGCGGCTTAAACACCAGTCACAGCCTGAAAGCTGGGAGCTACCTCTTATCGGCGGGAACATGTAGGACCGCAAGCCCGGGAAACAGCATCTCAAGAAACCCTTAGACAACTGCTCCCAGGAGGCAAAGGGTTACACAGAAGTTCTGCAACACAGGTAGTCTGAACATCGAAAGATCATTGTTAATTAGAGGAAGCCAGGTATTCAAGATAAGGAATTCAGCACTTTTCTACATATGGGGACAGGTAAGAGTCTGGGCTTGCTGCGGTCATTGCTTTCACAGGCATCTCGGTCATCCTGGGCCGGTATCCTGTGTTTTTCCACATCCAGCGCGTCCTTGGGCTCCCCGTGAGGCGTGCCTGCCGTCTGAGGGCTGTCAGTTCACACGTGTCCGTAGGCCTCGCCGGCTCACGCGGAGAGCTGGGATCACTGATGACCCGATCTGGTGGGAAACGCTCCGCTTCTCGGAAACGTCCTGCATCCGTCCTGCCGTGACTGGTGCCACTGCCACGTCGGGGGAGCGCTCCTGAAACCAGGCTGGTGTGACTGAGAGACCGAGCTATTCTGAGTGATTTTAGCACGAGCAGTCCTATGAGGGTAGAGGTGACCACCTTGGAAAACGCAGGCAGAAAGCCTAGAAGTCCCTGCCCTGAGCTGCGGTGTGAACTAAACCCGCTCAACAGCCCTGTTCTCGCCTCCCGATGCCCCTGCCCCGGCCCCCACTGACACCAAGCTGCCCGTGTGTCCTTGACCCCATGATGCCACGGCACATTTAAAGGTTTGCCCTGCAGGATGCCCTCGTCCGGCGAGTTCCATTTTCCTCACCCCCCCCCTCACATTCTCAATCATTCTTCTTCTGGAAAACTTTCCCCCCATACCCCCAACACCGTGCCGCTTGTGTCTGGGACACGGGTCTCTCAGTGACAGCCTCATGCTGTATTCCAGCCAGTTGTTGCAATCTCCGCTGACCCCCTTGCTGGAGACGCTTAAGGGAAGGGCGGCGCCTTGGGCTTCCATAGTGGGGCTGCTGAGCAGAGATGCTGCGTGAATGTGTCTGATAATCTACCTAAACACGAATGTATAAAATGACACCCAGAAATCTCCACATAAGGGAGGATGTTGCAACTTACAGTTACAGGTAAGGATGAAGAAGTCAAGGTTTTGAAATAATTTGTCCAATAAAGAACAGACTGGTGATTGCCAAGGGGAAGGAGTTGGAGGAGGGATGGAGTGGGAGGTTGGGATTAGCGGCTGCAGACTACTGTATATAGAGTAGGTACATGGCACGGGCCTGTTGTATAGCACAGGGAAGCTGCGTCAAGATCCTGTAATAAACCACAGCAGAAAAGAGTATTTTATAAAGAATATATATATGTACCTATATACATATATATATATATATGCAAGTGAGTGATAGTCACTCAGTCGTGTCCGACTATTTGTGACCCCATGGACTGTGGTCCTCCAGGCTCCTCCTCTGTCCATGGGATTCTCCAGGCAAGAATACTGGAGTGGGTTGCCATTGCCTTCTCCATATGTGTATTTATATATATATAAAACCAGATCACTTTGCTGTATAGCAGAAATTAACACAACATTGTAAATCAACTACACTTCAAAAAATACTGATAAAATAATTTGTCCAATATCATGCAAAAGAAAAGAGAAATTGGCACTTGATCTTTTTTCAAATATGTATTTATTTAAATTGATTGGTGATTGCTTTACAATATTGGCTTGGTTTCTGTCGCACATTGGCATGAATTAACCGTAGGTGCACATATGTGCCCTCATGATAATGTTTTAGCTCTCATCTCACTGCCTCATCCCTGAACCTCACTCTGTCAGATTAAATACAGTTGCTTTGAGAGAATTTTAATTAGAGTTCTTAGAACCACAGGGGATCTCAAGACAGTTCCTGCCTTTTGGCAGTGAGATCCAAAAAGGCTAAATAAATTTCTCAAGTTTATTCAGCTATGAAGTGTCATAGTTGGCCTTAAAACCAGATCGCCTATTTATTAAGAATTCATATCTTGGGACTTCCCTGGTGGTCCAGTGGCTAAAACTCTGAGCTCCTAATGCAGGAGCCCTGGGTTCAATCCCTGATCAGGGAACTAAATCCCATAGGCAGCAATGAGAAACAGTACAGCCAAATAAATTTAAAAAATAAAAAATTTAAAGAAAAGAATGCATGTCTCTGGTATATCAATATTAACTGTTATTTTAAAATTAAATGCGCTCACATTTTCCTGATTCCAAAATAATACTTGTTTTTTTATAGAAACATTGGAAAATACAGAGAAAATAAGAAAGAGAATAATGATCATATAATTTCCAAACGCAAAGGTTCAAGTATTCATCCATTCCATCAATGTCTACTACCAAACTCCCCTGGGAACACAGTTGAAGTTGAAATAAATTGAACTTATCTTTCATTGAGTGAGGAGGGATGAACACCATGGAGACTCACAGGGTCTCTCAATAAGAAAGTGTGTTCGAAAGAATTATTATCGAGTTTGTGCCTTGGTTGAGTGATGGAGGGAAGCTTTAAAGAAGAGGAGAAGAAGTTTTGCTCTAGACTGGTTCCTATCAGAAAACAAAACAGTTCTGTGACTGGGAATCTCAAGTCTTATCTCTAAGGAGGGCAGACGAGGATGAAGCTGTCATTTATAAAGAAGCAGTCACTCATTTTGTCCAAGAGAGGAGGCGCTTCAGGGTAACTCATGGCCTTGCTTTTGTCTATCCTTAGACAACACTATAAATTGGCCTTACTTATCCCATTTTATCATGGTCTCAGAGTTACCTTGCCTGAGGCCACTGTTCTCTGAGATGCTTTGTGTTTGATTAGAACATAACATGGCCCAGCCATGTCAGGCATTCAAAAAACGAAGATCACAGCATCCGGTCCCATCACTTCATGGCAAATAGCTGGGGAAAAAGTTGAAACAGTGACAGACATTATTTTCTTGGGCTCCACAATCACTTCAGATGGTGACCGTAACTACAAAATTAAAAGACACTTGCTCCTTGGAAGAAAAACTATGACAAACCTAGACAGCAAAGATATCACTTTGCCGACATAGGTTCATATAGTCAAAGCTATGGTTTTTCAAGTAGTCATGTATGGATGTGAGAGTTGGGCTAAAAGAAGGCTGAGTGCCAAAGAATTGTTGCTTTCAAATTGTGGTGCTGGAGAAGATTCTTGAGAGTCCCTTGGATTGCAAGAAAATCAAACCAGTCAGTCCTAAATAACCCTGAATGTTCATTGAAGGACTGATGCTGAAATTGAAGCTCCAAAACTTTGTGTCCACCTGATGCGAAGTGCCAACTCATTGGAAAAGATCATGATGCTGGGAAAGATTGAAGGCAGGAGAAGAAGGGGGCGACAGAGGATGAGATGGTTGGATGGCAACACTGACTCAATGGACACGAGTTTGAGCAGAATCTGGGAGATGGTGAAGGACAGGGAAGCCTGGCGTGCTGCAGTCCTTGGGGGTCACAAAGAATCGGACACGACTTAACGGCTGAGCAGCAGCAACAGCCACAGCCAGGCAAGCCCTGAATGTCAGAGCCTGCTTCTTCTTGTCTTTCCTTCTCAATCCAACTCTTCATTCAGTAAATACTGACCAAACACTTAGTCGTAACCCAGACAAACAAGTCAGCATGTAGAGAATAGAGGCTGGTGGATGTTCTCCTGGGGTTTATATTCTAACATGGGATTTAACTAAGCAAAGAAACAAATGTCAAAGCAAGGCAGGTCGTGCTGACCTTCAGGATCAGATGTTAGGAAGAAACCTGCAGCCCAGGAAGAATGCCCCGTGGCAGAGGTTCTGTTTGGGGGGAAGCCCACTGTTGAGCAGCTCCGAGCAGAGGTCTGAATGAAGTGCAGCGGAAAACCCTTAAAGGTCTGAGCCAAGAGAATTCCAAGCAGAAGGAACAGCAGTAGAAAGTCCCCGGTGGGGAGAGTAGGCTTGGGACATTTGCAGAACAGCTAGGGGGCCCGTGTGGTGGCAGAGAGGGATGAGCCCCAGTGAGGGGCAGAGAAGGAGTCAGATCACATGGGCCTTTGTAAGCGAGGACCAGCTCTTGGATGCTATTCTAAGTGTGATGACTCACTGGAGGGCTCTGAGCAGGCTGTGGACGTGACCTCG
Source organism: Dama dama (assembly GCF_033118175.1). Classification (NCBI taxonomy): domain Eukaryota; kingdom Metazoa; phylum Chordata; class Mammalia; order Artiodactyla; family Cervidae; genus Dama; species Dama dama. The sequence goes on from NC_083708.1 coordinate 10,283,739, forward strand.
CTCACATGTTTAAAGGGTCATTCTTGTTGCTGATAAGGAAAGAATATCCATGGGAGGGTAGTGGGAGAGACATGATGTCAGCTAGGAGACCCTTTGTCAATAAAACACGACTCCTGAGTCCCGGTGGGTGGTGACACAACCATACCATGTGGCAGGCACGTGTCACGTAGCAGCTGAGCACCTGACCTGTGGCTCGGATGGGCTTTAAGAGTGAAATGCATGTGGGATCTAGAAGACAGCTGAAACATGTTGTAAAATTATGTTCTACATGTTTTATAATTTTCATATTTATTACACACTGAGATGATAAACATTTGCATATATATGGTTAAATAAAATCAGTCAGTTCAGTTCAGTCACTCAGTCGTGTCTGACTAGTTGTGAACCCATGAGCTGCAGCACACCAGGCCTCCCTGTCCATCACCAGCTCCCAGAGTTTACTCAAACTCATGTCCATCGAGTTGGTGATGTCATCCAACCATCTCATTCTCTGTTGTCCTCTATCCTCCTGCCTTCAATCTTTCCCAGCATCAGGGGCTTTTCCAATGAATCAGTTCTTCACGTCAGCTAGCCAAAGTATTGGAGTTTCAGCTTCAGCATCAGTCCTTCCAATGAACACCGAGGACTGATCTCCTTTAGGATGGACTGGTTGGATCTCCTTGCAGGCCAAGGGACTCTCAAGAGTCTTCTCCAACACCACAGTTCAAAAGCATCAATTCTTCAGTGCTCAGCTTTCTTCACAGTCCAACTCTCACATCCATACATGACCCCTGGAAAAACCATAGCCTTGACTAGATGAACCTTTGTTGACAAAGTAATGTCTCTGCTTTTTAATATGCTATCTAGGTTGGTCATAACTTTCCTTCCAAGGAGTAAGTGTCTTTTAATTTCATGGCTGCAATCACCATCTGCAGTGATTTTGGAGCCCAAGAAAATAAAGTCTGACACTGTTTCCATTGTTTCCCATCTATTTGCCACAAAGTGATGGGACCGGATGCCAAGACGGTCATTTTTTGAGTTTTGAGTTTTAAGCCAACTTTTTCACTCTCCTCTTTCACTTTCATCAAGAAGCTCTTCAGTTCCTCTTTGCTTTCTGCCATAAGGGTGGTGTCATCTGCATATCTGAGGTTATTGATATTTCTCCTGGCAATCTTGATTCCAGCTTGTGCTTCTTCCAGCCCAGCATTTCTCATGATGTATTCTGCATGTAAGTTAAATAAGCAGGGTGACAATATACAGCCTTAACGTACTCCTTTTCCTATTTGGAAACAGTCTGTTGTTCCATTTCCAGTTCTAACTGTTGCTTCCTGACCTGCATACAGGTTTCTCAAGAGGCAGGTCAGGTGGTCTGGTATTCCCATCTCCTTCAGAATTTTCCACACTTTATTGTGATCCACACAGTCAAAGGCTTAGGCATAGTCGATAAAGCAGAAATAGATGTTTTGCTGGAATTCTCTTGCTTTTTCAATGATCCAGTGGATGTTGGCAATTTGATCCCTGGTTCTTCTACCTTTTCTAAAACCAGCTTGAACATCTGGAAGTTGACAGTTCATGTATTGCTGAAGCCTGGCTTGGAGAATTTTGAGCATTATTTTGCTAGCATGTGAAATGAGTGCAACTGTGTGGTAGTTTGAGCACTCTTTGGCATTGCCTTTCTTTGGGATTGGAATGAAAACTGACCTTTTCCAGTCCTGTGGCCACTGCTGAGTTTTCCAAATTTGCTGGCATATTGAGTGCAGCACTTTCACAGCATCATCTTTTAGGATTTGAAATAGCTCAACTGGAATTCCATCACCTCCACTAGCTTTGTTCATAGTGATGCTTTCCAAGGCCCACTTGACTTCACATTCCAGGATGTCTGGCTCTAGGTGACTGATCACACCATCATGATTATCTGGGTTGTGAAGATCTTTTTTGTTCAGTTCTTCTGTGTATTCTTGCCACCTCTTCTTAATATCTTCTGCTTCTGTCAGGTCCATACCATTTCTGTCCTTTATTGAGCCCATCTTTGCATGAAATGCTCCCTTGGTATCTCTAATTTTCTTGAAGAGATCTCTAGTCTTTCCCATTCTGTTGTTTTCCTCTATTTCTTTGCATTGTTCGCGGAGGAAGGCTTTCTTATCTCTCCTGGCTATTCTTTGGAACTCTGCATTCAAATGGGAATATCTTTCTTTTTCTCCTTTGCTTTTTACTTCCCTTCTTTTCTCAGCTATTTGTAAGGCCTCCTTAGACAACCATTTTGCCTTTTTGCATTTCTTTTTCTTGGGGATGGTCTTGATCCCTGTCTCCTGTACAATGTCATGAACCTCCATCCATAGTTCATCAGGCTGTCTGTCTATCAGATCTAGTCCCTTAAATCTAGTTCTCACTTCCACTGTATAATCATAAGGGATTTGATTTAGGTCATACCTGAATGGTTTAGTGGTTTTCCCCACTTTCTTCAGTTTAAGTCTGAATTTGGCAATAAGGAATTCAGGATCTGAGCCACAGTCAGCTCCTGCTCTTGTTTTTGCTGACTGTATAGAGCGTCTCCATCTTTGGCTGCAAAGACCATAATCAATCTGATTTCAGTGTTGACCATCTGGTGATGTCCATGTGTAGAGTCTTCTCTTGTGTTGTTACAGGAGGGTGTTTGCTATGACCAGTGCATTCTCTTGGCAGAACTCTATTAGCCTTTGCCCTGCTTCATTCTGTACTCCAAGGCCAAATTTGCCTGTTACTCCAGGTGTTTCCTGACTTCCTACTTTTGCATTCCCATCCCCTATAATGAAAAGGACATCTTTTTTGGGTGTTAGTTCTAAAAGGTCTTGTAGGTCTTCATAGACTCATTCAAGTTCAGCTTCTTCAGCGTTATTGGTCAGGACATTGACTTGGATTACCGTAATATTGAATGGTTTGCCTTGGAAACAGACACAGATCATTCTGTCGTTTTTGAGATTGCATCCAAGTACTACATTTCGGACTCTTTTGTTGACCGTGATGGCTACTCCATTTCTTCTAAGGGATTCCTGCCCACAGTAGTAGACATAATTTAACTCAGGTCATCTGAGTTAAATTCATCCATTCCAGTCCATTTTAGTTCGCTGATTCTTAGAATGTCGATGTTCACTCTTTCCATCTCCTGTTTGACCACTTCCAATTTCCCTTGATTCATGGACCTAACATTCCGGGTTCCTATGCAATATTGCTCTTTACAGCATCAGACCTTGCTTCTATCCCCAGTCACATCCACAACTGGATGTTGTTTTTGCTTTGGTACCATCCCTTCATTCTTACTGGAGTTATTTCTCCACTGATCTCCAGTATCATATTGGGCACCTACCAAACGGGGGAGTTCATCTTTCAGTGTCCTATCTTTTTGCCTTTTCATACTGTTATGGGGTTCTCGAGGCAAGAATACGGAAATGGTTTGCCATTCCCTTCTCCCAGATGTTCCAGGTCAAACATTTGATTCATCCTTGATTCCTTTCTTTCACATCCATCGGCAAACAATATCAAATTACCTTGGGAACACATCACCTGTCAGACCTTCACCCACCATCACCTCAGCACCTTTACCCACTCTCCCTAGACCGGTGACGTCCAACTGAAAGATAATGCAAGCCACAGGCATGCTTCTCATTTTTCTAGCAGTCAGATTTTTAAAAAGTAAACAAGAAGCAAGTGATCACCAATGTAGAAAAATAATCTTATGGTTTTGGAGTGGGGAGAAAGGGGACAGGGTTAAATTGGGAGATTGGGATTGACATACAGATACTACTATACATAAAATAAACAACAAGAACCTTCCATCTCTGGCTCAGACAGTAAAGTGTCTGCCTGCAATGTGGGAGACCCAGGTTCTATCACTGGGTGGGGAAGATCCTCTGCAGAAGGAAATGGCAACCCACCCCCGTGCCCTTGCCTAGAAAATCCCATGGACATAGGAGCCTGGTATGCCACAGTTGATGGGGTTGCTAGTGTCTGAGCCACCAGGGAAGCCTCTTAAATAAAATACACAATTGCAATTGGTTTCACTTGCTTTTTTATCGTGTTACCATGTATACCAAAATACATATCAAAAAGTTTCCTATTTTGTATTTTTATTTTTTATCTTTAAATTTTTATTGGAGTATAGTTGATTTGCAATGTTGTATTAGTCTGCTGAACAGCAAAGTGAAACAGTTATGTAATACATATACATATATCCACTCATTTTTAGATTCTTTTCCCATATAGATCATTACAGAGTAGTGGGTAGAGTTCCCTATGCCATCGAGTAGGTCCTTGTTGCTTATTTTATATATAGTAGTACCTGTATGTCAACCCCAATTTCCCAGTTTATCCCTCTCCCCTTTCTCCCCACTCCAAAACCATAAGATTGTTTTTCTACATTGGTGATCACTTGCTTCTTGTTTACTTTTTAAAAATCTGACTGCTAGAAAATTGAGAAGCATGTCTGTGGCTTGCTTTATCTTTCAATTGGACGGCACTAGTCTAGAGAGAGTAGGTGAAGGTGCTGAGGTGATGGTGGGTGAAGGTCTGACAGGTGATGTGTTCCCAAGGTAATTTGACATTATTTGCTGATGGATGTGAAAGAAAGGAATCAAGGATGAATCCAGTGTTTGACCTGGAGCATCTGGGTGACAGCTGATGCCTTTTACCCAATGAGGGACTGTGGGATCAGGCGCAGGTTTGATCAGACGGTTGTCAGGTCCTGGAGGGTGTAAGTCCGGGCTGGAGTGAGTGCAAAGAAAGGCTGGGAGGTAAGGAAGAGGGTGCGGTGATGAGAGGATGCCCTTGAGCTCTCAGCAGAGAAGTCGGAGGCAGCCGTGGGCGCAGGGAGGCTGAGAGACTGGGATCTGGCGCCCCGTGGGGAGGCTGCTTAGATGCCTGGCCCTCCTGCTGGCAGCGGGGTGGGCAAAGATCACTGCATGTGGCAGGTATGCAGGGAGCTGGTAGGGTGCGGGCGTCTGCAAGTTCCCTCCAGACGGATTTCACGTTGTCTGTGAAACGGGAAACAAGCCATCTGCTGAGAGCTCACCTGGGAGACCGAATTGAACACGTGAGCAGCAGTCACCTCGGAGAGCCTGAGCGAGGTGGTCTGAGGTTTCAGCTCCCGATCACTGTCACGCTCTCCAGAACTAGTCCCTGCACAAAGCGCAGAGCTTCCAGCACCCTCCTGAGACCCTGGCCGCTGGGGTCCTCACTCTCCTCTCTCCATCGCTCTTTTCCTCCACTTTCCCCGTGGTCCCCCAGACCCTAGAGCCTCTGGACCACTGTGTAAGTGAGGACTGCACTGCCACCGTTTCCATGTCAAGCCCCTCACTTCCCAGCCGCCACCTTCCAGCTTTAGCTTATTAACTCCTGTGGCGCCAGCCAAGCTGCCCCGACCCTGGCACCACAGGCCTCTCACTGGCCTCACCCCTCTCCTGTGTCAGGCCCCACCTTTCATTTATTTTCTCTTCTTTTCTTTCATTATGCAATACAAGCTGCAATTTCTCCCATATTGATAAACACCACTTTTTTCCTCCTTCTTCTACTATGACAATTTCTCTCTTTCCCTGTGTAGGGGGGTAAAAAAAACACTCAAAAGAATTGCCTGTGTTCCCTGTGACCAAGTCATTTGGTCCCATTTTTCTCTGGAAACTTCTCTCTTCAGCCTTCCTTCACCACCCACTCTAATTCCACACTGCAACCTCTGATTTATTCTTCACTCTACCAGGGGTTAAATCTTATTTCATCCTTCTCTTTCCTTGACTTCCAAGACATGCAGGTTTTCTGATTCTCCTCTCTCACTGGCTGCTCCTTCTGAACATCAAAGACTCCAGACCTTGAACTTCCCTTTTTAACTTGCATTCACTCCCTCAGTGACAGGAATCGGCCTCGCGGCGTTAAATGCTTCTGACTCCCAGACTTTGTCTTTGACCCAGGTCTGTGTCCAGAAAGCCAAGCTTCTGTATAATGTCCCACTCCACATCCCAGCTGGAGTGTCTAATGTCATCTCAAACCTGGCATGCCCCAGTCTTCTGGGACATCCAGGCCTCCTCAGCCAGGGTTGGCGGCAGCTCCTCTCCCCAGTTGTTCAAGCCAGAAGCCCGAACAACCTGGGAGTCGTCTTTGAGTGCTCAGTCTCATGCCTCGCATCCAGCGTGAGACGAGCCCGTCTCTCCCACCGCGGGCCACCCCAGGTCTTACCTGACTGCTCCAGACCACATGCTGTTTCATAGCTCATGCCCTGCTGGTCTGTGATCAACCCTGAGTGCGTGGGGGACAACAGGGGTGTAAGGGAACGTGAAGAAGCTTTCTGAACAAAAGGAAATGAAAGTGGGAAAGAGGAAAGCAACCTCTGTGGAGGACTGCTAGGTGCTCGGCACGGCTGTAGCCCAGGAGGAGGCTGGAGAAATGCCCAGGGTCCAGATCCCCGGAGGCTTTCCCTGCTAACAAGGCAGCGTAAGCTGCATCTTGCTGGCAATGAGGGTCCTTGAAAAGTCATCAGTAGGGGAAACAGAAGCTGATGCATGTTGGAAAGACTGCTCTGAAGGAACGATGGGAGATAAGGATGCCAGGACACACCCCGGAAGACGAGGGTGGGTTCAAAGGAGAACTGTTGTCCGAGCGGGAAGACCGGGACTGGAAGAAGACAGGCCCTGTGGAGCAGAGACTGGGAAGACCAAGCCAAGGAATCGGGAAAGCGCAGCATCTCTTTGATCTGGGGCAGCACGGACCCTGGGGAAGGGGCGTCGAGGGCAATTTGGTTTCTGCCATGAGGCTGTTTGGATGGTGGACAGGTCAGGGGCAGAAAGCACAGAGGAGGAACGTTGAGTTTCTGCTGGGCAGACTGTTCAAGGCCCAAGGACTCTTGGGAGAAGACAGCCAGAAAGCTGGGCATCTTGGGTCAGGGCAGTCTTGGGCTGAGACGTGAGCTGAGGAGTCATTTGGACACACACCCTTTTGTTCTGGCCGGGGTCCTGGAACTGCTCAGCAGTGGTTCCTGAGGGAGAAGAAGAAACATCACTCCCAGGGTGACCTGTGGACAGAAGGAGCCCCCGCGGGTCAGAAGGGCTGGAGGGCAGATGAGAACAAAGGGAGGGTGGTGTCCCGGAAATTAGGGAAGGGCTCTCCAGAAGGGGAGTGGTCATCGAGCAAGGCAAGAGTTGTCTCCATCAGCCCAGCTGCATGACAAACACCATGGACTTGGGATTTTGATAGCAGACAGCCGGTTCCCACAGTTCTGGAGGCTGGGAAGGCCAAGATCAAGGTGCCGGCAGACTCAGCTCCCAGGGACAGACCTCTTACTCTCCTGTAAGTAAGACTTCTTACTTACAGACCTTCTTGATCCATCCGCCTACGGCAGAGATGGAGACACAGAGGGAGCACAGGTGAGATCTGGTCTCTTTTCAGCTTTTTTTTCCTATAAAAATTTGGGGTTTTTTGCTGCATTGGGTCTTGGTTGCAGCACATGATGTCACAGGCTGGGTGGTGGTTGGAAAAGAATTTCCAGACATAGTATTTCAGAAATGAGAGAATTCATTGAGAACAAAGAGCAGAGATAGTGTGGGTGCTGCATGCACAGTGGCCAGCCTCCTGGAGACCAGGGAGAGTTGATGACCTAGGAGAACAGCAGGCTGACTCGAGGGCCTTGTTCCAAGACCATGGATGTGAAACCTGGCACCTGTGACCCCGTACGGGACTTCACTCGTGGAGTTTAGTTTCCTGACCGCTAGACCACTGGGGAAAGCCTCTATCCCTGCTCTGCTCTTTTGCTTGTTGATGTTTTTATTCCCTGACTTATTTTTGGCTGCTCTGGGTCTTCATTGCTGCATTGCCCTGGTCACCACGAGTGGGGACTGTTCTCTAGTTGTTGGGTGTGGCCTCCTCACTGTGGTGGCCTCTCTTCTTGCAGAGCACGGGCTTCAATGGTTGTGGCGCTCAGGCTTAGTCACTCTGCGGCATGTGGGATCTTCCCAGATCAGGGGTCAAACCTGTGCCCCCCGCACTGGCAGGCAGATTCTTAACCACTGGACCACCAGGGAAGTCCTCTCTTCTGCTTCCACTAATCCCATCATCGAAACCCGATTACCTCCCAAAGGTCTCACCTCTGAACCCTGTCCCGCTGGAGGTTCCAATTCAAACATATGAATTTGGGGTAGACAACGTTCTGTCCCTCAGAAGAATTAAAGGGGTTTTCAGAAGTCGGGAAGCATCGGTGGCCTTGGTCGGAACAAACTTTGGTGAAACTGTGAGTGTGGAAATCTGATGGCAGATCAAGGGAAACGTTGGAAAGCCCAAGACCACAATCTCAGTCCAGCACTCCAGAATCTGCTGTGAGAGAAGGAAAAAGATGGGCATGCTTCTCTCTAGATGGACAGTTCTGAGCTGCTCACAGGCATCTACAAGGTGTCAGTAAAGAATAATATGGTCACTTAAAAGTTATGGAGAGAAAGGAGACTAGTGGAGACAGGTCCTTCGGGTAGCAGGAGAGGATGCACCCAGAGGAAGAAGAGCTGGACAAAAAGGAAGTTTGCCTCTGCTGGAGTTAGAGGGAGGGAGGAAGGCTGGGCCAGAGACGGTAAACCCGTAGGTATCAGCAGGGCCAGCTCTGGGTGTGTGACTCTGCGCTAGCCATGCTCATCCTCACCAGGAGTCCAGGCTTGCCCACTTCCACATTCTTGATAACGTTCTGTTTGAACTTTTTTGTTTGTTTGTTTTATCTCGTATGTGGAGTCCAACAGAACCAAGAAGCATGCCCGTGAACAGGGAACATGTACCTGACGACCATGTGCTCACACTCAATTTCAAGTCCACAGACACGACAGGCGACAGGGAGCCCATGGATACACATGAAAATATATCAGGGAGCTGTTAGAATATTTCAAAGGGTTCAGAATCTCTGGGTTTGAAAACCACTGTGACCCTGCCAAGCAAATGTCTATTAAACTTCCATGGTTTATATTTACATTGAAAATTAAATTCAGACAACACAGAACTGATTTGTAAGAAGAGTTAAACCTTTTTAGAAAAATTGTTCCACAAAAACCACCAGCTCTAGATGTACTAAAATTTATATTTCAAAATAATTTGTCAGAAATGTATCTCAATGTTGTCATAGTCAATAAAATACTCTTAAGAGCTAATAGTTGCATCAGCAGAAAGATTCTTCTCAAAACGAAAAAATATCAACAACTATTTGCAATTTTGCATTTGAAAAGAGCAACGGATGTTATTTTCAATTAATATAATTGAAAATGAAGTTGTTGAAAGTAAATATTGTGCCAGCCTAATTAAAGAACTTATAGATAAGTGAGCCAAAATAATCTTGTGATTAGAATGTCACATTAGGAAAATACTGTAATATAGTATTATATACAATTATGATACCAAAGATATTATTTTTTGCAGTTTGTGAGTCTATGTTCTTTCTATTCTATTCTATTCATGCTTGCTCAGTTGCTCATTTGTGTTCCACTCTTGGCAACCCCACGGCTGTAGCCCGGCAGACCCCTCTGTTCATGGGATTTCCCAGGCAAGAATACTGGAGTAGTTTGCCATTTCCAATTCCAGGGGATCGTCTCTACCAGGGTATATGTTGTTAATATACAATATTTTTATTTTAATATACAATTGTTAATATAAAAGTAATATAATCTTTTTGAAGGAAAAAGCTTTATGTTTTAGTCCCTGTAGCTGCATTTCTTTTCTTAATTCTAAAATTAGGGTCCCTGCATTTTTATTTTGTATTGAACCCTGCAAAACATGTGAACCTGAACCTGGCTATAAGGATGGGATGATGAGGGTATCCAGGCCTCATACACTCAGTTTCTCTTTTTCTTCCTGAAAAGTTGGAGGCAACGAAAATGTGGGTGTTCGGGGGTGGAAGCAAGGTGGAGTCTGAGTGTGTGCCCTTGGGGGAATGTTAAAGGTTTAAATTGACATGTGTGGAATCAGTAAGGGAATGGAGCACTTTGTCCAAGGGCTTGAAAATACTTTCAGTGTGGTGACTTCTGTAAGCTTTCTTTCTCTTTTTATTATTAAGCTATAATATATTGTTTATTTTATGACCAGCCATAAAGAAAATTACATTTGGGGATTATCTATTTCTGCCAAAATATTTGCCAGGCTAATACCATGCTGTGAAAGTGGAATACAATTAGCTTGACTGGATATGAAATCAGTGGTGTGCTGAAGTCTCGGCTGCTGTGGATGAAAAAGAATCTTTGTGAAAGAGTGGTGTAAACTGTAATGCCTTCCAGTTGTGACAGTCATTACATTTAATTTTAGTAAACAATCTATGAAATGTGAATTGTAAAATGTGTTTTTGTGTATAAAAGTAGAATATTCCAAAACATAAAATTGGCATATGCTCTTTGTTGAAAATTAAAAAATATTGTCACATAAATAAACAGGTTACCCAAGTCCTTCTTTCAAAGTCAACTATTGTTATTATTTTGAAATTTTTTACAGATATTTTGTTGCAAATGAATTAGAATGTAATTCTGATCCTGCAGTTACCCATTATATAAATTCTTCATAAAAATATTTTAATGTTTATATGATGGCTCACTGTGTTGCTCTGTCATACAAATGCATCCATTTACCCAATGTTGGGCATTTAGGTTGAAATCAGATTGATTATATTCTTTGCAGCCAAAGATGGAGAAGCTCTACACAGTCAGCAAAAACAAAGGCAGGAGCTGACTGTGGCTCAGATCATGAACTCCTTATTGCCAAATATATACTGAAATTGAAGGAAGTAGGAAAAACCACTAGACCATTAAGGTATGACCTAAATCAAATCCCATATGATTATACAGTGGAAGTGACAAATAGATTCAAGGGATTAGATCTGCCTGAAGAACTATGCATGGAGGATTGCGACATATGTACAAGAGGCAGTGATCAAGACCATCCCCAAGAAAACAAATGCAAAAAGGCAAAATGGTTCTCTGTGGAGGCCATACAAATAGCTGAGAAACGAAGAGAAGGGAAAGGCAAAGGAGAAAAGAAAAGATATACCCATTTGAATGCAGAGTTCGAAAGAATAGCAAGGAGAGATATGAAAGCCTTCCCCAGTGATCAGTGCAAAGAAAAAGGAGGAAAACAACAGAATGGGAAAGACTAGAGATCTCTTCAAGAAAATTAGAGATACCAAGGGAACATTTCATGCAAAGATGGCCTCAATAAAGGACAGAAATGGTATGGACCTAACAGAAGCAGAAGATATTAAGAAGAGGTGGCAAGAATACACAGAAGGACTATACCAAAAAGATCTTCATGACCCAGATAATCATGATGGTGTGATCACTCACCTAGAGCCAGACATTCTGGAAAGTGAAGTCAAGTGGGCCTTAGGAAACATCACTATGAACAAAGCTAGTGGAGGTGATGGAATTCCAGTTGAGCTATTTCAAATCCTAAAAGATGATGCTGTGCAAGTGTTGTACTCAATATGCCTGAAAATTTGAAAAACTCAGCAGTGACCACAGGACTGGAAAAGGTCAGTTTTCATTCCAATCCTAAGGAAGGGCAATGCCAAAGAATGTTCAAACTACTGCACAATTGCACTCATCTAACACTCTAGCAAAGTAATGCTCAAACTTCTCCAAGTGAGGCTTCAACAGTAGGTGAATTGAGAACTTCCAAGTGTTCACGCTGGATTTAGAAAAGGAAGAGAAACCAGATATCAAATTGTGAACATCCGCTGGATTATGGAGAAAGCAAGAGAGTTCTAGAAAAACATCTACTTCTGCTTTATTGACTACTCCAAAGCCTTTGACTGTGGGAATCACAACAAACTACGGAAAATTCTTCAAGAGATGGGAAAACCACAATACCTTACCTGCCTCCTGAGAAATCTGTATGTAGGTCAAGAAGCAACAGAACCGGACATGGAACAACAGACTGGTTCCAAATCAGGAAAGGAGTACATCAAGGATGTATATTGTCACCCTGCTTACTTAACTTATATACAGAGTACATATGCGAAATGCTGGGCTGGGTGAAGCCCAAGCTGGAGTCAAGATTGCTGGGAGAAATATCAATAAACTCAGATTTGCAGATGACACCTCCTTATGGCAGAAAACGAAGAGGAACTAAAGAGACTTTTGATGAAAGTGAAAGAGGAGAGTGAAAAAGCTGGCTTAAAACTCAACATTCTATGAACAACCCAAATAAAAGCACTGAAATTGAACCTGTGATCAAAAATCTCCCAAAAAACAAAAGTCCAGGACCAGATGGCTTCACAGGAGAATTCTATCAAACATTTAGAGAAGCACTAATGCCTAGCCTTCTAAAACTCTTTCAAAAAATTGCAGAGGAAGGAACACTTCCAAACTCATTCTACAAGGCCACCATCACCCTAATACCAAAACCAGACAAAGACAGCACACAAAAAGAAAACTACAGGCCAATATCACTGATGAACATAGATGCAAAATCCTCAACAAAATGTTAGCAAACAGAATTCGGCAACACATCAAAAAGCCCATACACCATGATCAAGTTGGGTTTATTCCAGGGATGCAAGGATTCTTCAATATATGCAAATCAATCAATGTGATACACCATATTAACAAATTGAAAGATAAAAACCATATGATAATCTCAACAGATGCAGAAAAAGCCTTTAACAAAATTCAGCACCCATTTATGATTAAAACTCTTAAAAAAATGAGCATAAAAGGAATCTACCTCAACATAGTAAAGGCTACATATGATAAGCCTAAAGCAAACATTATTCTCAATGGTAAAAAACTGAAAGCATTCCCCCTAAGATCAGGAACAAGACAAGTGTGTCTACTTTCCCCACTATTATTCAACATAGTTCTGGAAGTCTTAGCTACAGCAATCAGAGAAGAAAAAGAAATAAAAGGAATCCAGATTGGAAAAGAAGAAGTAAAGCTTTCACTGTTTACAGATGACATGACACTGTACATAGAAAACCCTAAAGATAGTATCAGAAAATCACTAGAGCTAATCATTGAATTTAGCAAAGCCTCAGGATACAAAATCAGTACACAGAAATCACTTGCATTTCTATATACTAACAATGAAAAATCAGAAAGAGAAATTAAGGAGTCAATGCCATTCATCATTGCAACAAAAAGAATAAAATATCTAGGAACAAACTTACCTAAGGAGACAAAAGAATTGTGCACAGAAAATTATAATTCACTGATGAAAGAAATCAATGATGACATAAACAGATGGAGAGAGATTCCATGTTCCTGGGTAGGAAGAATCAATATTGTGAAAATGACTATATTACAGAATGCAATCTACAGATTAAATGCAATCCCTATCAAATTACCAATGACATTTTTCACAGAACTAGAACAAAAAGTTTCACAATTTATGTGGAAACACAAAAGACCCCAAATAGCCAAAGCAGTCTTGGGAAAGAAGAGTGGAGCTGGAGGTATCCACCTTCCTGACTTCAGATTATACTACAAAGGTACAGTCATCAAGACGGTATGGTACTGGCGCAAAAACAGAAATATAGACCAATGGAACAAGATGGAATGCCCAGAAATAAACCCATGCACCTATGGGTACCTTATTTTTGACAATGGAGGCAAGAATATACACTGGGGAAAAGACAGACTCTTCAATAAATGGTGCTGGGAAAACTGGACAGTTACATGTAAAACAATGAAATTAGAACACTTCCTAACACCATACACAAAAATAAACTCAAAATGGATTAAAGACCTAACTGTAAGACCAGAGACTATAAAACTCTTAGAGGAAAACATAGGCAGAAAACTCTATGACATAAATCAAAGCAAGATCCTCTATGCCCCACCTCCTAGAGTAATGGAAATAGAGACAAAAGTAAACAAGTGGGACCTGACTAAACTTGAAAGCTTTTGCACAGCAAAGGAAACTATAAGCAAGATGAAAAGACAACCCTCGTAATGAGAGAAAATAATAGCAAATGAAACAACTGAAAAAGGTTTAATTTCCAAAATATACAGCTCATACAACTCAATACCACAAAAACAAACAACCCAGTCAAAAGGTGGGGAAAAGACCCAAACAGACATTTCTCCAAAGACATACAGATGGCTAACAAGCACATGAAAGGATGCTAAGCATTGCTCATTATCAGAGAAATGCAAATCAAACTACAATGAGATATCACCTCACACCAGTCAGAATGGCTATCATCAAATAGTCTACAAACAAAAAATGCTGGACACGGTGTGGAGAAAAGGGAATGCTCTTGTACTGTTGGTGGGAATATAAATTGATACAGCCACCATGGAAGACGGTATGGAAATTCCTTAAAAAACTAGAAATAAAACCACCATATGACCCAGCAATCCCACTCCTAGGCATATACCCTGAGGAAACCAAAAAGACACATGTATCCCATTGTTCATTGGTGATGGACAGGGAAGCCTGGTGTGCTGCAGTCCATGGGGTCACAAAGAGTTGGACATGACTGAGTGACTGAACTGAACTGAACCTGAAGATTCCTCATGGAATTTCATTCCAGCTAAAATGTTTCTAAAATTATCTAAATATAATCATCTTCCATTTCTCTGCTTGTCCCTCCTTTTCCCCCACTTTCTAAAGAACAAACCAAAAGTGAGTCACTGACCTATTTGAATCTTTGTTACTTAAGACCACTGTGCATAATATATATATGTATATATTATTAGAAGGCAAAAAAATACTAAGACCAGCCTACAGGAAATTACCTTTATGAACTTATTTTCTGTTAAACAGCCTCACAACTGAAATGCTTGAGAATTTCTTAGCAGGGAAGAAAGGTGAAGATCCAGGTATTGCATGAGGGATGAATTAATCACTGCAGGAGAAAACACAGGCTGGAAATGGGTTGAGGATCCCTGACAGATATAAGAAGCTGTCTTCTGTCACCTCCAAATTATTTAAGTGTAAATGGGTCATCTGAAAGCACATTTAGATTTTCCCAAATGACCACTCTAACTCAGAATGTTTTGCTCCCTCTTTTCAATTCAATCTATACTGGTTGTTCCAGAATACATTTCTGAGGTCAGGAGACTTGGAAGAGTTAAGCCCTTTGCAGATGCCTTGCTTGTATTTGGGATTAGTTTACTCCCACAACAGGATCTGGCTGATTAGCGCGTCAGATACGTCTGAAGAAAATTCTATGTTTCGTGCATCACTGAGATGCCTGCTGCCTCTCTAGGAGGCTATGTGAAAATAGCTTGTGGAGTAATCTTATTTTTGTCTTTTTGTTACCATGAGTTTTCCACAAGAGCTGGCCTTTTCTAAATTGAGGCTGACTAACCACTTACAGGACTAATTGGTATTGTAGGTTGATTGGGATAGTATCTATTTTTATTTTAAAAAAGCGCATACCAAGAAGCACTTGTTTGGTGGCTTGCTTGTCCAATGACTTCCCCCCCACAACAGTGCTGTGTGGGAAGGTGATTCTTAATCACTGCTAGAGACTGTGTCCATTGTAAGCAGCATCACTCAAGTACATAACCCAACACAACTTCACAAGTTAGGGCAAGAGAAGACAGGGCCGCTGAACCTGAGTCTGCCACAGCTGGCCTCTGTGCCCTGCCACTGGAGTAAATCTCCAAGACAGAGTTTTGGGTGAAGTAGAAAAGAAAAGCTTTATTGCTTTGCCAGACAAAGGGGGGCACATTGGGCTAATGCCCTCAAAACTGCGTGTCCCCACCTGGAGGGGGGGTAGTGAGGAGTTCAGAGAGGGCATGATCAGCTCGTGGACGTTCTTCTGACTGGTGGTGAGGTAGGTGGGAGTCAGCGTCACCAGCCTTCTGGCTCCAGCCTGCCTGGGGTCTACAAGCTTTGGGCAGCATACCTCGTTAACTGTTCACTTCCCCCACCTGGAGGTGTTTTCAGTATCTGCAGAACATCTCAAAGATGATGTTGTGTGTATCCTTTGATGGAGAACCAGGACCCTGCCCCTAGGCTGCACTGTTTCCTACTGTCTCTCCCTTGTCTCCATATCCCCTCCCCTTGCTGATTAACAACTGCTCAAATCTGCCCATTGGAAGTCAGGGAAGGTCCTGGAGGCTGAAGGAAGGCTGTTTCCTATGATTAAAGGACCGGGGCCTCAGAACGGCTTTGTGCCGAGGGCCCTGCTTGGTATCAACCCTGACTTCTTGTTTTCACACGTGTCTTCATTACTTTTTCAAGTTAGAGGCTAGGACTAAAACCCACTTGCAAGGCCTTTCCTTTGAGGGTTGAACACCATGAAGACTGAAGTCATCTAAGGAGGCTTCATGGGGAAACTGAGATCAGAATTCGATGTGGCTGTTGCTGTTGGACTGTTGTGGGGATGGGAGGAGGGTTACAGGCTGAGGGAAGAAAACGAACAATTGGGGTGAGCCTGAAAGATGGGTGGAATCAGCCAGACGAGAAGCCTGGGACGTGGAGAAGGCGCCTCCAGCAGAGGCTGCCGCGAGAGTGAAGCACCAGCGGAGAACCATAGGCTGCACTCCACTATCTGCATTGTCCTTCTGAGTGGGTTTGTTTCCTGAGCAAGCAGTATCCTGGGGTGAGAACTCTTGGAGCCATGGTGGGAAAGTCGTCATCCTTGGAGGCATGCTCCTTAGCAGGGGATCACTGGCAGGTTGTGACCCCTGTTGATTCCCCCGGGACCCTTCCCCAGCACCCGCGCTTTCATGTAGATAGAGATTTCCCCCTGCCTCTTCTCCCACCTTGACTCTTGAGCTTGGACATGGAATTTGATTTGGTTAATAGGATATCAGCCAGCATAACCTTAGTGTATTGGGATTTGCTCCTCTGGAATTCTGCCTTTGCTGTGTGACAGAGAAAACCCGTGAGGAGAGAGACCTGACTGGCCCAGTCATCCCAGCCACCCTGAAGGAGGAAACAGACAGAACAGGCTCTCTCTTGAAAGCAGGACTCCATCTTAGACCGGACTGTGGACTTTGAGCTATATGCCCAGTATCTGTGGAAACGACATACCAACTGGAAAACCAGGCCCCCAGAAGGAAGAGCCCCAGGGCTCTCTGTAACCTAAAAGAATACCCTAATTGTCTGTGTAACTGAATAGAATCATACATTCTATTACGCTTATTGGGGTATGACCACAGGCCTATTGATAATTGTCCACTGTTACTACCTAGGCTTAAGGCATATGAATCACGGGTTCTTTTCCTTTGTTCAGACTAGTTTCAGAGAATTTGGGGAAGTGGATTTGGGCACGTACACTTAGGGTATATAAGGTTTTCACAAAAACTGTTCAGGGTCCTTGGCTAAGAGGAGACTCTGCTTTGGGCCCGCTGGTGTAATAAGCTGCACTCCACTATCTGCATTGTCCTTCTGAGTGAGTTTGTTTCCTGGAGTGCGTGGCTACAGCAACCCCAGCTGAGGCACCAGACGGGTCAGTGAGGCCAGCCTGAGTGAGGCCAGCCAGTGAGGCCAAGCCGGGGCATTCTGGATGGTCACAGGGGCATGGGGGACTGAACGTGACACCATGGAACCAGCCAGCTGAGACCAGGCGGGTGCTGACCCACGGGCTTGTGAGCAGTCAGGTGGCAGTTGTTCTAAGGTACTAAATTTGGGGGTGGTTTCTTACACAAAACAATTAGGTGAGTAAGGTGAAAGATTATGTCTCTGGCTGCTCTTTCTTGGTCACCTGTGTGGGTTCATCATGCTTGGTTGGTTGGTTTTAGTCGCTAAGTTGTGTCCGACTCTTGCGACCCTGTGGACTGTATGTAGCCCACCAGGCTCCTCTGTCCATGGGGATTCTCCAGGCAAGAATACTGGAGTGGGTTGCCATTTCCTTCTCCAGGCTTAGATTTAAAAATATATATATTTATCTGTTTATTTGGCTGTGCCAGGCCTTAACTGGGGCATGTGGAATCTTCAGTCTTCGCAGCGGGTTCTTTCAGTTGAGGCATGGGGAAGAGTTGCCACATTTGAACTCTGAGCTGCAGCGTGTAGGCTCTAGTTCCCTGACCAGGCATGGAACCCAGGTCTCCTGCACTGGGAGTGTGGAGTCTTAGCCATGGGGCCGCCAGGGGAGTCCCCATAATCACGTTTGTTGTTGCTTTCGTTCCTAATCTGTGTCTGATTTTGCGACCCCGTGGACCGTAGCCCACTAGGCCTCTCTGTTCATGGGATTCTCTAGGCAAAGATACTGGAGTGGGCTGCATTTCTCCCTCCAGAGGATCTTTCCAACCCAGCGATGGATCCTGCGTCTGCTGCATTGGCAGGAGGATTCTTTACTGCTGAGCCAGCAGGGAATCATGCTTCGCTTGATAGTTAATAAATATTGATAATCTTTAAGTCTCAATCCAGGTCCTCTTTGTTTGCAGTCAGCTCTCCCTCATCACGTGATTTCATCCAGTTCCACAGCTTTTTAAATGCCGTATTGAACCATGAGTTTGTACCTGCAGATCAGCCCTCCCCCACCAAGCTCCTGGCTCAGACGTCCACCTCCTGCCCGACACCTCCAACTGGATATTTTACAGGCTCTCGGGCTCAAGATTACCTAAAACATACTCCCGCTTTGGTGTTCACCCAGTGACTACCACGAATGCAGGCAGAAATCTCACTCATGGTTCCCCCTCACCCCAGCTTTGAGATAGAACTGATAATTTAAAATTGTATATATTTATGGGTCCAACTACATGATTTGCTCTATATATATGTGCATGCATACATTGTGAAATGTGTATCATAATCTAGCTAACTACCATATCCATCACCTCACAAAGTCCCAATTTCTTTCCTCCTTTCTTTCTTTTCATGCTAATTGCATTTAAGATTTATCCTCTTAGCAAATTCCAAATAGACAACACAATATCGTTAGCTAGAATCTCACTGTTGCGTGTTAAATCTCCAGAACATAACTTCAGGGTCATCCCTGACCTCACCTTCCCCCTCCTTGCCTGTGTTGTCCATCACTAGATCTTGTTGGTTTCACCTTTTCTGCACATCTCAAGCCCACCCACTTGTGACCATCTCCATAGCCACCACTCCAGTCCAGTCTTCATTATCCCACTCAGATCCCCACTAAGGATACCTGACTGTCCTCCCTGCATCCAGTCTGTTCCCTGCCCTGCTGCTAGGGATGGCTATTTCTCAGACATAAATCAGATCATGTCACTCCTGAGTTTTAAGCACTCCACTAACTTCTTATAATTCTTGGGATAAAGATAAAAGTAACAGCTGTGGCTGGAAAGGTTGTGTAAGTTCGAGGCCGTCCTGAGAGGGTCAGTGATGAATAATGTATTGTCAAGTCCTTTTAATTTTATTCATTCTGGTGCGTAAGTGGTAATCTCACTGTGGTTTTCATGTACACTCCCATAACGACTAGTGATGTTGAAGATGTTTTCACGTGCTTATTGGTCATTCATGTATCTTCTTTTTGGCGCGTCTCAAGTCTTTTGCCATTTTTAGTGGGTCGTTTGTCTTTTTAATATTGATTGCAGGAGTTACTTATATATTCTCTAAATAAGTTCTACTTATGGTGCCTTACAAATATTTTCTCCAAATCTATTGCTTGCCTCCTTATCTTCTTTTTTAAAATATATTTTTCAGGGAATTTTCTGAAGGTCCAATACTTAGGACTTTGTACTCTCACTGTCGAGGGCCTGGATTCCCCTGATTGGGGAACTAAGATCCTGCAAACCCTTCAACACAACCAAATATATATGTATATGTATATATTTATGTATATATATGTGTGTATTATGTATATATTATGTATAAACATATATATGTTTCAAATTTTACATTTCCCCTTGTCAGCTTTTTTGAAATATAATTTGACATGCAAAGTTTACCTTAAACATTGTATAAATTTAACATGTACAGTGCCTTTTCACTTTCTGAATGGTATCTTTTGAAGAGCAGAACATCTAGATTTTAATAAACTCAGATTATCAATCTTTTTGTCTTTTATGGCCAATGCATCTCATGTCCTAAGAAATCTCTGCCTATCCTAAGGTGGTAAAGGATAAATAATGTTTTAAAAACAATTAAAAATAAACCTATGCCTATTTCCTTTCCCTTTGTCCTAAAAAATGAAGGTACTTCTAGTTTAAAATCACTGAGATAATACAAACCATTTTGGTAAAAAGGTCAAGAATGAGAATGACAGAAAATTTCATGTAAAAAATGTTTCATCCCATCAAGGTTACCAAGCTCAGAGGCCTGGAAGAGGAATGGGCTCCTCTGATGACTAGGCAAAGAGGCTGAGTTCTTCAAGGACACAGCCCCTCCATTTCCACCAAATGGTACACGGCTCATTATCAATAATTTTGGTGCTCCATATAAATCAGTTCTAGTTTGACTTTTTGTATCTAAGATGAAACCAGTCCATCCTAAAGGAGATCAGTCCTGAGTGTTCACTGGAAGGACTGATGCTGAAGCTGAATCTCCAATACTTTGGCCACCTGATGTGAAGAGCTGACTCATTGGAAAAGGCCCTGATGCTGGGAAAGATTGAAGGCAGGAGGAGAAGGGGGCAGCAGAGGATGAGGCAGTTAGATAGCATCACCGACTCAATGGACGTGAATCTGAGCAAAGTCCAGGAGAGAGTGAAGGATGAAGAAGCCTGGCATGCTGCAGTCCATGGGGTCACAAAGAGCCGGACATGGCTAAGTGACTGAACAACAACAATAAAAACAAAACAGAAATGCATTCGCAGCCTTATTGGGGCAGGCAAGGAACCCACAGGAAGGTTACAGAGTCGGTCTCCAGAAAGGACAGGTGTTCAGCTGTGAGGATGCAGGGGGCAGGTCAAACAGGTGCACAGACCTCCACAGGGATGAGCCACCTCCAGCTGTCTCTGTTTTTGGGTCACTCCTCTCACACTCAACCTCCAAGAGGACAGTGTCTGAATGACCTCATTTGGTCACATGCCCCTGGAGGTACAGGGACCTTGGGTGACAGCCCTTCCTTCATAACTGGATTCAACAGACGAAGGGGGTGATTGCCCCAAGGAAAATCTGGGGTGCTTCTCCTGGTAGAGGCGGGGCTGGATTTTGGGAGGACAAAGTCAATAAATGCCCAGTATTCTCAAAAAATGGCAGAACACCCAGCCTTTGGCTTGTGTTTGTGTCTCCTAATTAAGGTGACATAGCCTTTAGTCAATTATGTTTAGTCAATTACATCTTCCATTAAATAACTGGCCTGAGTTGTATTACATCACTGCCCAAGCTGTGTGAAAGCAGAAAATCTGACTACAGATGAGCTTCACTGTTGTTGTGATTGTTTTAAGTCTTGAAATTGACCATGCATTTCTGATTACTCAAGGTTTTTGTAAGGTGTTATGAGTTTCACTGTTGTGATTGTTTTAAGTCTTGAAATTGACCATGCATTTCTGATTACTCAAGGTTTTTGTAAGTTGTTGCTCAGTCATGTCCAACTCTTTGTGGCCCCATGGACTGCAGCACACCAGGCTTCCTTACCCTTCATTATCTCCCGAGTTTGCTCAAAATTATGTCCATTGAGTCGATGATGCCATCCAACCATCTCATCCCCTTTTCCTGCTGCCTTCAATCTTTCCCAGCATCAGGGTCTTTTCCAATGTACCAGCTCTTCACACTAGGTGGCCAAAGTATTGGAGCTTCAGCTTCAGCATCAATCCTCCCAATGGATATTCAGGGTTAATTTCCTTTAGGATTGACTGGTTTGATCTCCTTGCTATCCAAGGGACTCTTAATGAAGAATCTTCTCCAACATCACAATTTGAAACCATTCATTCTTTGGCACTGAGCCTTCTCTATGGTCCAACTCTCACATCCATACATGGCCACTGGAAAAACCATAGCTTTGACTACACAGACCTTTGTTGGTAAAATAATGTCTCTGCTTTTTAATATGCTGTCTGGGTTGGTCATAGCTTTTCTTCCAAGGAGCAAGTGTCTTTTAATTTCATGGCTGCAGTCACTACCTGCAGTAATTCTGAAGTCCAGAGAAATAAAGTCTGTCATTGTTTCCATTGTTTCCCCGTCTATTTGCCATGAAGTGATGGGACCAGATGCCATGATACTAGTTTTTTGAATGTTGAGTTTTTAAGCCAGCTTTTTCACTCTCCTATTTCACTTTCATCAAGAGGCTCTTTAGTTCCTCTTCACTTTCTGCCATAAGGGTGGTGTCATCTGCATATCTGAGGTTGTTGATATTTCTCTCAGCAATCTTGATTCCAGCTTATGATTCATCCGGCTTGGCATTTCACATAATGTACTCTGCTAGAAGTTAAATAAGCAGGGTGACAAGATACAGCCTTAACATACTCCTTTCCCAGTTTTGAATCCGTCCATTGTTTCATGTCCGGTTCTAAGTTGGCATGCAGAAACTCTGTAAAATCTAATATTAAGTGGGGAAAGGGTGAAAGACTCAATAAAATATAACATGATCCAGACCAGATGTGAATTAGGGCAAAAATAGACATATTTTTGTGTATTAGATTCCCCCTTTTTACTTTATTTTTTTGAAATTCATATTTAGAATTTTTATTTTATTGACATATTAGAGTATAACTGATTAACAATGTTGTTTTAGTTTCAGGTGGACAGCAAAGTGACTCAGTTACACGCGCATCTATTCTTTTTCAAATTCTTTTCCCATCTGGGTTGTTATGTAATATTCAGCAGTGTTCCCTGCGCTATATTGTAGGTCCTTGTTGGTTATCCATTTTAAATATGGAACTGTGTACTGTCAATCTCAAGCTCTCTAGCTAGCCCTACCCCAGATTCCTTTCTTTCAAAGTTACTTAAAAAGTTATGTTTCTCCACCTTCTGGTTACCAAAGGAGAAAATTAGAAGGGATAAATTAAGAGTTTGGGATTAACATAAATAAACTATCATATGTAAAATAGATAACCAACAAGGATCTACTGTATAGCCCAGGGAACTATACTCAGTATCTTGTAATAACCTATAAGGGAAAAGGATCTAAAGAAGAATATGCATATAACTAAATCATTTTGCTATACACCCGAAAGTAACACAACATTGAAAATCAACTATACTTCAATTTTAAAGAAAGAGTTTGGAAATTTATGTTTCCCTATATTGAAGAGTGCAATGTTGTGGGCTCTTGAGACACTTGCTCAAACTCACACATTTGGAAACAACTCCCTTCAGGAGGCAGGTGGGGGGCAAGCGTCTGGAAGTCACACCCCTGCAAGACCTCGCAGGGCTCACCGCAGTGCACGTGGCCCTAAACATCAGTGGAGAGTGCCCCACCTCAGGTCAGCTGATTGTAGGAAGCACACATATGCTAACGTAACTGGTGCAAGGCTGAAAACAAAACAAAAATGAAGTCTGGGTTTCTGCTCTTTGCGATGGTTTGTCTTGTGTGTGTTTGCATATCGCTGAGTGTGTGTGTATGTTCCTCTGGCTTCAGCGCACTTGGCTTTGATTTATTTTTTGTCATTGCTGGATCTAACTTGTTCTATATGGTTTTCCATCCTGAGGGGGTAGCACATCTTATGAAAAGAGCAGGGCCCGAATACCAAAAAATGCACCACAAATGTCAGTTATGCTATTAAATGTCTAGACAACTTTCAACAAAGTACTCCACATCTCTGAGCCCCGGTTTCTGGACTGGGCAGCAAGAATTTCAGTTGTCCTTCTATGTACAGTCGACTTGCCCAGTCCCCCTGGTATTAGGAGGGTTCATGCACGTGCCCTGGCCAGTGGGTTGAGACTGGGAGCAGGTGTGTGTCCCTAGGGAGAAGCCTTAAGACAGCTGTTGTTGTTGTCGTTCAGTCGCTCAGTGGTGTCCGACTCTTTGCGACCCCATGGACTGTAGCCTGCCAGGCTCCTCTATCCATGGGGTTTTCCAGGCAAGAATACTTGAGTGGGTTGTCATTTCCTTCTCTGGGAGATCTTCCCGACCCAGGGATCAAACTCGTGTCTTCTGCACTGGCAGGCAGATTCTTTACTGCTGAGCCCCCAGGGAAGCCCTGTGACAGTTGTCATCTTGCCTTGTCCCTGAAAGATGACAGAGTCATCTGGTCCCTGTGTGGAGCAGAGTCCCTGCCAACCCAAAGCACACGCATATAGCATCACCATGCTGTTTGACGTCATCAGGTCTCAGGGGTTGTTTGTTACTCAGCATGACTCAGCCCATCCTGGCTGCCATTTTCTGACATGAATAGTGAGTTCAGTGGAATTTACCTCTGAGGTTATTGTTGTCAACATGCAGAGAGAATCCTTCTACTCTTACCCTTGTTCTCACGGCTCCTCCACCCTCAAGCTCTCTCTTGTCTACGTCACTCCATCCAGACTCACTTCCCCACCCTCCCACCGTCCCTCTTTTATGGTGTCCTCTGTGGAACACTGGCTCCATTGTGTTCAAACTCTCTAAACTGCTTCTCATCTTTTTCTCCCCAACTGGAATCGGAATTTCAGAGCCTAAAGGGACCTCCCCTCTCTAAGAATCTGCAGAAACAAACCTTCAACCTCACTCCCAGCCTTGAGCATCTACAGACACCATGACATCCTAGACTCATCAGTACCAGTTCCTGCTCCTCCCTGGGAGCTGCCATCAGACCCGTTTTCTTTAGCTGTCAGCATCCATTCCCTAAGGACTCCTGACTGCCTCTGCTCCCAGGGAGCCTGTGGTCACTGGGCTGCTCTACCTGGCCTCTCCCATGCAGCTCAGACACCTCCCTGACTGTTCTCCCCACTCCCACCCATGCTTCACGTAACCCATCAACCTCCATCTTCTTCTTCTTCTAACCACCTCCACCTCTCCCCCAACATTTTATCTAAACTGCAATCACAGTCTCTGGGGCGCCTCAGCAGAAGATTCCTCTTCCCTTGTTCCTGGCTAGGGGCCAGTCACACAGGAAAACAGTGCCCCTTATGGACCCGTAACTACATGCTGTGTGTGTTGCCTAAAGCGAAAATAAATGACTTTTCCAGAACAGCTAGCATTGTTCACTCTTCTAGTCCCTGAAGTTTCAAAGAGTTGGATATGACTGAACGACTGATCACGCATGCTTACTTCTCAGAAACCCCTCCTTGAAAGGTCTCTGTTCTCTTCCTGGCCTCACCTCACCTTTCTCTGTCCACTCATTTGGCTGGCAACCCCCAGAGTTTTGTTTTCGGGATTATCTACATGTTTTTCTCCAGGGAATCTCACCCACCCTATGGCTTCTATGACCATTTAAATGCAGAGGACTCCCAGTGACCAGCACCAGATTGTCTCTAGACAAAAGCTCTAGGAGTAGCTATGTGATGTCCCAATAGACCTGGGGACACCTTATACTGAACACACCCTCAAGCAAACACCTTTTCTCCTCCGACCCCAAATCTGTGCTGTCCCTTCTATTTCGATCTGGCTTAATGGCATCACTGTTTACCTGTCTCCCGATTTGGAAACCTCCCTGTCGTTCTCACCTCCTTCCTCTCAAACCCTGCATACAGTCAGCTGCTAAATCTTGCTGTTTCTAATTTTAAAATATCATTTGATTCTGTCTCTTCCAAACCCTATGCTACTGGCTTAAAATAGGCTCTCAGTGTATCTTCTCTGGACTGTTTTTACAAGCTGTCTGTAATCTGTTTTCCTGATAAATTTCCCTCCATCCCCTCCAGCTTGCTGCTGTAGTTACAGAAAACAAAGCTAATCAGGTTTTTTCTGCGTGTAAAGGTTTCTGGTGGTTCTCTATGCCCATAGGGAAAAATTCCAACTATGTAGTTTGGCTACAAAGCTCTTAACCTCCTGGTCCTTCTTCTTCATCTTGATTCCTTTCCTCTGTTCATCTTCTTCATGCACATGCTGGTTCCTGTCCCTCCCAGGCCCATTGCTTCCAGCACAGACCATGCATTTTGAGAAGTCTACATATTTTGTTTCAAACTGTTCTGTTTGCTCCTCTCTCACCCTATTCACTTGAAAGCTTCCTACATCCCTTATAACCAAGTTTAAGCATCACGTACTTGGTGAGGCCTTCCCCAGTTCTTCCAGTTCTTATATTGCTGTTCTATTCCTTTGGCTCCCAGAGAACTTCATATGTGCTGCAGACTTTACAATGTGTCTCTTCATTTTTCTATTAATATGTTTGTCTCTCACCCTGGATAGACTAAGTTTCAGATTATTGGAGAACTGAATAGAAGTTGTTGAATACATGATGAGTGAACACAATGTTGTTCTTGGTACCAGTCTCTTCTGTTCTTCTTACTACATCTCTAACAGACAATCAACTTGAACTTAGGTTCTAAATGGCCTTCAGGCTGACCAGCTGCATGCAGCCAGGCTATTCAGTTGTGTAGCCACAAATGACCACCGAACACTTGAAGTTCTGCTAGAACAAGCTGAAAGAAGCTGTAAGTGTAGAATATACACTGGATTTTGAAGACAATATGAAAAAGAGAATGTAAAAATATCTTGCTAACAACTTTTAAAATTATTCACATGTTGAAATGATAGTATTTTGGATACACTGGATTAAATCAAATAGACTATTAAAATTAATTTCACCTGTTCCTTTTTTATTTTTATTTTTTGGTTACTATAATATTTAAAAGTACACATGTGGCATACATTAAATATAGATGTTGCTGTGACCCTTCAACCCATTATGTAGATGATCTCTTGGTGGTGAGCCTGTGTTCTGTTTTTTGTTTTTTCCTTTTTGAATCCTTGCAGTGGAGGAATTATTTTCTGGCGGGGATGGGGAGACACTAAAAAAAATGATATTTGTTAACTGATTACTGCTGGACCAACTTTCCCAAAACAACCCCTTACATTTTTCCCCATTCATGGAGTCGCAGAGTTGGACACGACTGAGCGACTGAACTGAACTTACTCTCCTAGTGAAGAATCTACAGGTTTTCTGTCATCAGCTACTACATCGAGGCCAGATTGCTTTGTCTGGTGTCACAAGCCTTCTTCAATCCTGTTGCACTTGACTTATCCAGCCTCATCTCTCATTTGTCCTAAGTAGCACCCCTGTCTTTCTGTCTGTTTTCCAAGCTACTTGAAGTCTTTGTTTCTATGCCTGCTGCTCTTGCTTAGAATCTCCCACCCAGGCCCCTCTAAACCAAGCCAGCCTTCAAGATAATGGCTCCTACTTCTGTCCCCCACATGACTTTTTTCCTGCTTATTAGCACTTACTTTAATGTCCTCCTAGTTATTTGTAAGAGTCATGAAGTTTAAGTTGTAATTATTTATTTACTCAACATCTGCACTGCAATCACCATTCAATTTAATTCCAAAAACATTTTCTTCTGTGCCAAGAATGGGGCTAGGTGAGCCTGGGGTTGGGGGTCACCTTTCTGCAGGGCTTGGGTTAGGAATTGGCCAGATAACGCACAGATTCCTGCCCAGCACCTTTCCTAGCATTCGTCCCACCACAGGCCTGGTCCGTATTTGTTCTGATTCCTTAGGTTCCATGTTAGAAATTGCTAGTATGCCACATCACGCCAAAACATTCAGACTCCTTCACCCAGGGTTCAAAGTCCACGGGCCTGGATTGAGAAGCTCTGGGCTCTGAGAAAATGTCTTCTTTCCCTATTCTTCTTGCATTAAAAGTGATTGTATATTATCCAGGGTGAAACAGATCACCAGCCCAGGTTGGATGCATGAGACAAGTGCTCTGGCCGGTGCACTGGGAAGACCCAGAGGGATTGGGTGGAGAGGGAGGTGGGAGGGGGGATCAGGATGGGGAATACATGTAAATCCATGGCTGATTCATGTCAATGTATGACAAAAACCACTACAATATTGTAACGTAATTAGCCTCCAACTAATAAAAATAAATGGAAAAAAAAAGTGATTGTGATACAGCTTTTTCTTAAAGGGACCCGGCCCAGGGCCCTTCGTTCCTGGGCCCCAGTCTTCTTGCCCTCACACGAGGGAGGCCTTACTGCTCTGGGACTGAATCTCAGCTCCTGCATGGAGCAGTGGGGCCAAATCCTCTCACTCCTCCAGGCCACATGGCCTTCTTCTGTAGGATGTGTGTGTCAGTGTGTTAGTTGCTCAGTCGCGTCGAACTCTTTGCGACCCCATGGACTGTAGCCCACCAGGCTCCTCTGTCCACGGAATTCTCCAGGCAAGAAGACTGGAGTGGGTAGCCTTTCCCTTCTCCAGGGGATCATCCCAGCCCAGGGATCAAACCTCTTGCATTCCAAGAAGATTCTTTACCATCCTAGCCACCTGGGAAGCTAGGATGTCCCCATGTGTAGGATGCGGACAACACTATTCAGAGCTGTGATAAGAACTGTGCTCAAGGCGCACAGTGGCCACCAACCGACGTCGGCCTTCAATAACACATGTCACATCCCCTACAGTAGAAGAGGCAGTTTTGCCTATTAGGTCCCATATGGGCCTCCAGCTTCAAGGCCAGGGTCTGTTTCTAACGTGCCAGTGAAGAAACGTTGAATGAATGACAGAATCCGCCCAGTTACGATTACTTCTGCCTTTCCGATGTCGTGCCGTAGGTGCAAAGGCAAAGAAGCACACGGAAAGGTCGTCCTTTACGGGGTCAGACTCGAGGTCCCCAGAGACGATCGCGTCTGGAGAGAGGGCGGAAGGCCATACGCGCCTAAGGCTCGGCACCTTCCCGGAACCACCTGTGCGCCGGACTGGAGCGGAAGCGCCCAGCGGGCTGGGTTCGCGGGAGGCCCGGCGCATGCGCGGCGAGTCAGCGCCTGATCCTTCCGGCGGCGCCGCCCGGAAGCCTTGGCCCCGGCCCCTCCCCCTCGCCGGCTCGGCGGTGCGTGCGGGGCCGGCCCGGCGAGGAGGCGGGACACGTCGCCGCCGCCGCCTCCGCCGCCGCCGCCTCCGCCGCCGCCGCCTCCGCCGCCGCCGCCTCCGCCGCCGCCGCCGCCCCTCCTCCTGCTCCAGCCGCCTCGGCCGCCGCTTCCCGGCCGAGTTCGAGCGGCCCCGGCGGCCCCCGGCGCGTCCAGCTGCGCGGACCCACGCCCGTCCCGCCCGGCTGCCGCCCGCGTCCACCCCGCCGCGATGGCGACGCGCTCGTGCCGGGAGAAGGCGCAGAAGCTGAACGAGCAGCACCAGCTCATCCTGTCCAAGCTGCTGAGGGAGGAGGACAACAAGTACTGCGCCGACTGCGAGGCCAAAGGTAGTGCGGCGCGACCCTCGGGCCGGGGCTCCGGGGTCCCCTGCTCCCGCCGGGCCGGCGCGGGCCGCCCGGCAGGTGCCGCGGCGGGTGGGGCGGCCGGGCGGGCCGCGTCCTCCGCCCGGGCGCTGCGGGGCTGGGCGGCCGGGCGGACTGACGGTGCGCCGGTCCTCGGGGCTGCCCTCCGGGCGGTCCTCGCGGCGGCATCCCCGGCCGTCCTCCCGGCGGTCCCCCGGGCGGTCCTCGCGGTGGTCCTCCCGACGGCCCTCCCGGCGCTCCTCGCCCGGGGCGAGCTCAGCGAGGCAGCTGGGGAAGGGCTTGAGGCTGGGCGTTCGTACTGTGCTCCAGCCTGGATTTTGGCCCGAATGAGAAGGGGTTTCGTTAACGTGAGTCTTCTTGGACGCCGGGCTTTTTCTGTTGCTGAAGGTTTTAATTCGATTCTCTCCGACTAGGTAGTCCAGGGGAGTCTGTATGTGGACCCTGGTCTGTGTGCCTCTTGAACGTCGAAGGGGTGTTCTTCAGATCCAGACATGAGAGGAACCTAATTTTAGTTTGTTCAGTTGGAGGGCTTCTGCCTCAGCCTTTGAAATAGACACACTATTTTTAGCCTATATGTTTCGGCTTTGGAGAACTGATGTATATTTAATGTCTTATAAGTAATCTCATGGGAAACACGTTTCAGAGGTTTTTTTTGTTCGTTTAAAACAAACCCCTCATACGGCTAGGAAATAAAACCCGGCTTATTCGTGAATTGGTGTCCCTGGTGAGAGACCGAGGGTTCTCCGGAATCTCAGTCAGTTCCCGGGAAGGTAATTGAAGATTTCTGCACTGTTTGACCTCGACTTTTCCCGAAGCTTTCCTGTTCTTCCTCAACGCTGTGTAAATGAGTCACGTCTCAGTGGGCAGGTGATACTTGATAAGACTCAGCCACACGCCATTGGCAGGTTCTTTTACTACCGTGACGGTCCCCGGCTACTGGGAGGTCATGTGACTGGACTGGAACCGGACCGTTTATGAAGCACTTTTCAATATCATAGTAAAGTCACTTGGGGCCAACCATTCAGGCAGTGAGTTGCAAACGCCCGCTTATCGCGCTAGTATTTGTTTACCTGATATGGATTACGTGTGTCGTTTTTGGAGAATAAATGCCTTTCTGTATTGAGGCTCTATTACTCATCACTGCATTAGTGAAATACTGGAAAATGGGCCTTTAAAAGGTCAGTGGATGAGTTTATATTTTATGCATGTTGAGTAATGAATCAATCACATAGTTAGAGATGCTAGTAAGTATCAAATCTATTCATTAGAAATTGAATAACAGTTTTAGCAGTTCCCTTTATCTATAGAAACCATTCAAAAATAATTCTTGTTCAGATTTCTTTCTGCCAAAAGGTACTTTGTAAAATCAGATTTTCGCTAATATTTCTGAAAATAATTTATAGGTTTAGAGAAAGCCATTGTTTATCACATGTTGACATTTGCATTTATGGTTTTTGAGGTGGGAGAAGGATGTAATCAGGTATTTCTCACATTAGGACAAAACTTTTACTTTTTCTGACCTGAGGAATAGGGAGCGTTAGTTTTGCTCACATGTTGGATTGCCACCGAGGTCAGTAGATATGTATTGAATGGATGTCTTTTTTGTTTTGGCTTTGTTTGGTCTTGTGTGCATGGTTTTGTTTTTGAGAAGTGGAGGAAGTGGGACAGAAGGGAGTACCCAGAGCTCGAGGATGTGGTGTGAAGGGCGTGAGCCACAGGCATGATTTAGAAAGCTCAGCGCTTTTTCCTGATGCTGCTGAATCTAGGATAGTGTTAAGGTGATCTTCTAAATTATTTCATTGTTTCATCTTGGTCCTTCAAGGGGAAAAAAAAAGCAAATAGTTCAAACCACTTATTGGTTGAATGAAACTTGATTTCATAGTTGTAATAATTGAAAAAAATTGACATGGTGAGGCAGTTGCTATGATTAAATATATTTTGTAAAGTTATTGAGCCTTTGGTATGATCTAAGGGGCTCTCTTTGTAGAAATCTTGGCTTATTTCTTGATTTTGGATTTATTATTATGTATACCAGATGACAGGGCCTCTCATGTGGCGCTAGTGGTAAAGAACTAGCCTGCCAATGTGGGGAGACATAAGAGACCTGGGTTCGATTCCTGGGTCAGAAAGATCCCCCTGGAGGAGGGCTTGACAACCCATTCTGGTATTCTTGTCTGGAGAAGCTCATGGACAGAGAAACCTAGCGGGCTATGGTCCATAGGGTCGCAAAGAGTCAGGCATGACTGAAACAACTTGGCACACACGCACGTGCCAATTGACATAGTAAATGTAGGTAGTGAAATTCTGATTAAATGTACTTTTTTTAAAAGTTGGAGGATAAAATTATTTAATTGCTGTTGTTGCTAAGTTGTGTCCACTTCTTTTGTGACCGCATGGACTGTAGCCCGCCAGGCTTCTCTGTCCATGGGATTTCCCAGGCAAGAATACCGGAGTGGGTTGCAGTTTCTTTCTGCAGGGGATCTTCCCAACTGTGGGATGGAACCCATGTCTCCTGCAGTGGCAGGCAGATTCTTTACCACTGAGCCACCAGGGAAGCCCCTGGAGGATAATTGCTTTACAATTAAATGTACTTTTAAAAGACATGCTAAAGGTCTTATTTTTACAGCTCAGTTATTATAAGTGGTTCCATACTGTATATGTGTATTGATTTTTTTTTCTTCATCTCCTAATAAACTGCATCAAGCTTTTCATGTATTTTGAAGCTATTTTCTAGTTAACTTAATTTTCTTTCTTAAAAAGTATGTTTCCCCTATTGCTCTTTGTACCAGAACTAGAATTTAGGGCTAGAGATTTCCCTGCTCTGTTGCCTTATACCAACTGGCAGAAGTTAGTCACTTGGATTTTGACATTTTCTTACTGAGTCACTGGTGTGTGCTTCCTGATGGTGTTTGGGAAGGGAGGAAGGAGAGAAGGATGGCATAGGTGCCAGCTTCCTGCTCTTGGTCCTACTCTGAGCAAGTCTGTTGAGCGACCGGAGAATAAGAGCAAGCAGGTCGTGCCGCCCGTCCTCTCTCAGGCCTCAGCGGGCTCTCCGCGGGAGTTTGAAAGCAGTTCTGTTGGTGACTGCTTGGTGGCACTTGATGGAGCAGGGAGGATTTAGAGCCCCTTGCTGACTTAAAGTGTACTCTTCAGTGTTTCAAGTTTCGTCTGGGGTAAATACTAGCTGTCATTCTGAGCATGTATAGGTCAGCATGAAAAATGCATCTCTTGCCTTGTAAGTTTTGGGGTGGTTGGAAGCAGAAGAAGCTTGGACCCTAGAGACTGCCTGGTGTGGAGAGGTTAAGCTCTTGACCCAGATCAAACTCGCATTTCTTCACTCCACGATCTGGACTTGAGGACGTCGCCAAACACCCTATCGGGTTAGAGAGCTAAACTTGTTGTCAGACCCTAAAGGAGCTTGTTCGGTGGGGGCTGCATTTTTGCACACGAATAATTTCAGCAGAGTGTACTCAGCACACTGTTGGAATAGTGCCCGTGAGCAGTGCCTCCCTGGCCCCTTCCTGTGGACTGCTGCTCTCCTTGCGCCGAGCTTTTGTCCCTTGATTGTCTCCACAGCTCCTGGAGCGCTGCCTCAGAGCCTTTGCATATGCTCTTTTCTTCTGCCCAGGAAGCTGACAATTTTTTATCTGGTCAGTTTACCTATCTTCCAGTTTCTGCTTAAGTGTCTCTTCAAGGGAATTGATTCTCCCTGCTCTTCCCAGGTTAGATTAGGCTTCCACTTATACATGTGAGATGCACCTTGAGTCTTTTATTACACTCATCACAGTTGTAATTAAACATTATTTGGGTAATTATTGGGAAATCAGGGATTGGGTTGTAGCTCTGAGACGGAAGAGACCTCGTCTGTCTTGTTTTGCCTTGTAGCCCCAGCCCTCGGCACAGCAGGTGAGATGCATCAGATAGATGCAGCTCAGCAAATACCTTTGAAAGGGCGGATGTGCAAGCACAGAGCTGAGGACAGACGGCAGGTATGTGGATGAGAGTACACGTTTCGGCCTGTGGATAGACTGTCTTAAAGCATGGTCAGACTTGGCGGTGACTGGTCACAGGAAGAGCTGGAGTGGCGAGAGGCAGCCACCTAGTCCTTTGGTTATCACTGTGGTCCAGGCCAGAGTGTAAGAGGACGGGAATGGTCTTAATGTGACTGTGTTGTAAGTCAGCGGATAGGACAGGAAAGGGAGCCACTGGAGCCATCATAAGATATCTGTTAAGGAGTAGACCCCTTACAACATTGTCGAAAGGGCTGGAGGAGCCGAAGCCAGCGAGCCACTCCTGGCCTTCTGATTTCAAGGCCACACACTACTGCCTCCTGCCACTGCCGCGGCTGTATCCCTCCCTGCAGTGGATTGGAGGACCAGGCTGCCGTGGCCGGTCAGTGCCTGTTGGACATGTCTGTTGGCTGTCCTGACTGTGGACAGACGGCAGCTGCAAGCCTGTGACACCCACGTGCCCGTCACTGCAGACCTAACTTAGGTCCAGTCCTTTACTGTCTAGGGAGCCGGAGGCTTTCTGACCTCTTTGCAAATTAGAAGAGTGAAATGGGGTTGTGAGACCCAGTCCTAGAGGCCACTACAGGCAGCAGAGGGTGGTGAACATTTTTCATTAACTGTTCCTTTAAAATAGGTTTATATAGGAACCCTGAAATATCAAAGTAATTCTTACTAAAAAGTACAGTTCACCTTCAGGAGCTGGTGTTTACAATGATGTTAATACTTGTAGGATAAATTTATGTAAACAGAAGTCTGTAATTATAATTTCTTTAAGTTCAGTTCAGTCGTGTCCAACTCTTTGAGACCCCATGGACTGCAGCACGCCAGGCCTCTCTGTCCATCACCAACTCCCAGAGTTTACTCAAACTCATGTCCATTGAGTCAGTGATGCCATCCAACCATCTCATCCTCTGTCGTCCCCTTCTCTTCCTGCCTTCAATCTTTCCCAGCATCAGGGTCTTTTCTGTTGAGTCAGTTCTTCACATCAGGTGGTCAGAGTATTGGAGTTTCAGCTTCAGCATCTGTCCTTCCAGTGAATATTCAGGACTGATTTCCTTTAGGATGGACTGGCTGGATCTCTTTGCAGTCCAAGGGACCCTCAAGAGTCTTCTCCAACACCACAGTTCAAAAGCATCAATTCTTCGGCGCTCAGCTTTTTTTATGGTCCAACTCTCACATCCATACATGGCCACTGGAAAAACCATAGCTTTGACGTGGTGGACCTTTGTTGGCAAAGTAATATCTCTGCTTTTTAATATGCTGTCTAGGTTGGTCATAGCTTTTCTTCCAAGAAGCAAGCGTCTTTTAATTTCATGACGGCAGTCACCATCTGCAGTGATTTTGGAGCCCCCCAAAATAAAGTCTGTCACTATTTGCATTGTTTCCCCATCTACTTGCCATGAAGTGATGGGACCAGATGCCATGATCTTAGTTTTCTGAATGTTGAGTTTTAAGCCAGCTTTTTCACTCTCCTCTTTCACTTTCATCAAGAGGCTCTTTCGTTCTTCTTTGCTTTCTGCCAAAAAGGTGGTGTCATCTGCATATCTGAGGTTATTGATATTTCTCCCGGCAGTCTTGATGCCAGCTTGTGCTTCATCCAGCCCAGAGTTTCTCATGATGTACTCTACATATAGGTTAAGTAAGCAGGGTGACAATATACAGTCTTGACATACTCCTTTTCCTATTTGGAACCAGTCTGTTGTTCCATGTCCAGTTCTAACTGTTGCTTCCTGACCTGCATACAGGTGCCTCAAGAGGCAGGTCAGGTGATCTGATATTCCCATCTGTTGAAGAATTTTCCACAGTTCGTTGTGATCCACACAAGCTTGGCATAGTCAATAAAGCAGAAGTAGATGTTTTTCTGGAACTCTTGCTTTTTTGATGATCCAACGGATGTTGGCAATTTGATCTCTGGTTCCTCTGCCTTTTCTAAATCCAGCTTGAACATCTGGAAGTTCACAGTTCACATACTGGTTTGGAGAATTTTGAGCATTACTTTGCTAGCATGTGGGATGAGTGCAATTACTGGTCGGGACATAGACCTGGATTACTGTGATACTGAGTGGTTTGCCTTGGAAATGAACAGAGATCATTCTGTCATTTTTGAGATTGCATTCAAGTACTGCATTTCAGACTCTTCGGTTGACTGTGATGGCTACTCCATTTCTTCTAAGGGATTCCTGCCCACAGTAGTAGATACACGAGTTAAATTCACCCGTTCCAGTCCATTTTAGCTCGCTGATTCCCAAAATGTCGACATTCACTCTTGCCATCTCCTGTTTGACCACTTCCAATTTGCGTTGATTCAAGGACCTAACATTTCAGGTTCCTATGCATTATTGCTCTTTACGGCATCAGACTTTACTTCCATCACCAGTCACATCCACAACTGGGTGTTGTTTTTGCTTTGGTTCCGTCTCTTCATTCTTTCTGGAGTTATTTCCCCACTCTTATCCATCTTGGAGAAGTAGCATACTGGGCACCTACTGACCTGAGGAGTTCATCTTTCAGTGTCTTGTCCTTTTGCCTTTTCATACTGCTCATGGGGTTCTCAAGGCAAGTGGTTTGCCATTCCCTTCTCCCGTGGACCACATTCTGTCAGAACTCTCCACCATGACCTGTCCATCTTGGGTGGCCCTACATGGCATGGCTCATAGTTTCATTGAGTTAGACGCGGCTCTGGTCCATGTGATCAGATTGGTTAGTTTTCTGTGAATATGGTTTTCAGCCTGTC
This sequence comes from Dama dama, assembly GCF_033118175.1. NCBI lineage: Eukaryota > Metazoa > Chordata > Mammalia > Artiodactyla > Cervidae > Dama > Dama dama. The sequence continues at coordinate 10,319,536 of NC_083708.1, forward strand.
TGCCCTCTGATGGAGAAGGATGAGAGGCTTATGGAGGCTTCCTGATGGGAGAGACTGACTGAGGGGGAATATAGGTCTTGTTTTGATGGGCAGGGCCATGCTCAGTAAATCTTGAATCCAATTTTCTGTTGGTGGGCGGGGCTGTGTTCCTTCCCTGTTACTTGACCTGAGGCCAATAATGGTAGAGTTAATGAAGATAATAGTGACCTCCTTCAAAAGGAGGTCTGCTGCACTCAGTGCCCCGACCCTGCAGCAGGCCTCCGCTGACCCACACATCTGCCAGAGACTCCTGGACGCTCCTGGGCAAGTCTGGGTCGGCCTCTGGTGGGGTCACTGCTCTTCTCCCGGGTCCTGGTGCACAAGCTTCTGTCTGTACCTCCAAGAGTCCTTTTCCCAGTCCTGTGTACGTTCTGGTGGCTCTATGGTGGGGTTAATGGCGACCTCCTCCAAGAGGGCTCATACCATACCCAGGTCTGCTGCACCCAGAGAAGAGACCTACCTATCTAAAATTACTCTCAGAATGTTAAACTTCAGTCTGATGCTCTGTTCCCAAATTCTATGGATCCTCAGGTTTCCCCTTTTGATTATATGTAGACTTCTGGTGTTTGAGCTGGTATGGAAACCACAGGTCTCTCTGACTCATCAGTTTATAACTTAGGCTGCATGTGGTCCCCTGCTTTTTTTCTCCCAGTTCATCATCTTTGTCTTCTTTTTTTTAAAGATTGAAATGTTCATCCCGAGAAAACCATCATTCAAAACGATACATATATCCCGGTGTTCACTGTAGCACTGTTTACAGTCAGGACATGAAAGCAACCTATCCATCAGCAGATGAATGGATAAAGAAGTTGGGGTACATATACACAATGGAATATTACTCGGCCATAAAAAGGAACACATTTGAGTCTGTTGAATTGAGGTGGATGCACCTAGAGCCTGTTATACAGTGTAAAGTGAGTCAGAAAGAGAAAAACAAATATCGTATATTAATGCATGTATATGTAATCTAGACAAATGGTACTGATGAACCTATCTCCAGGGCAAGAATAGAGACACAGATGTAGAGAACTGCCCTGTCAGCGTGGGGGAGAAGGAGAGGGTGGGTGGACTGAGAGAGCAGCACTGACATATATACGTTACCGTCTGTGAAGGAGACTGCCCGTGGGGAGCTGCTGTGTAACGCAGGGAACTCAGCCCGGTGCTCTGTGAGGCTGTAGGGAGGTGGGAAGCGGGAGGGAGGCTGGAGAGGGAGGGGATAGATGTAAAGCTTACGGTTTTATAAACCGTGTTTATAAACACAGCTTTATAAAGCGCTTATCATCCAATCCAAAGAACTTATCGATTATAAACAAGTGAAATATGTTAGGAACGATCCATCATTTATGTTGAATGAGTGTCTAAACATCAGCATTTTGTAGCCTCAAAAATAAATCAATAATTAAAAAATAGTTACTATAAAGGATAGGCTTTCATGACTTGATTTCAGTACTTAAGTGAATTTGTATCTTAATTCTTGCTGTACAAGATGTGTATATAGCCCTTACTGACCTTCATGGACTCCAGACCATTCTCTCTGTAAGGCAAAGTCAAATAATTGACATTGTAATTCTGTACATTATAAACTCGAGCCTTTTCCTTGCTGCTGCTGCTATTACCAGTCTTTTGCCTGGATGGAATCAACTCATTTTTCTCTTCTCAATAGAGGAAGATCAAAGAAACTTGGAAGCCATTTTGTTTACGTTGCAATTATTATCAAAAGTGTTGACTGTGTTACATTCTGACCTCTGTAAAAAGTTGATTTAACAAACATAGTTTTGTTGGTAAGTCAGTATTTTCTGGGCACTGCGAAGGTTAAGTATCATGTCCGGTACTGTCAAATGTGCTAAAAAAGTTAGGATGTGGTCCATAAAGTAGTTACGGATCTCAGTGGATACGAAACGATGATCAGTTAAATTCTAATCTATGTGTAGATTATAGGTTCATTAGAAATTTAGTATTGGGAGAATTCAGTGTGACTTGGAGAAGGTAAAACTGTAAGGTTGAGAGGCGCAGAGCGAGAGGCCGCGTGGGGGGGAAGGCGGCGCCGGGCCAGTGAGGCCCGCGGCGGGATATTCCTAGGCGGCGAAGGCGGAGTTGCCATCTTGGGATCCCATGGCTTTCTCTAGCGGGCTCTGGGGCCCCTGCGTCCACATGAGCAGAGCATTCAGCCAGCGCTGTTTCAGCACCACTGGCAGCCTTGGCGCAATTCAGAAGATGACGCGGGTGCGTGTGGTGGACAACAGCGCCCTGGGGAACACCCCTTACCATCGCCCTCCTCGCTGCATCCACGTCTATAGCAAGAACGGGGTGGGCGAGGTGGGCGACCGGATCCTGCTGGCCATCAAGGGGCAGAAGAAGAAGGCGCTCATCGTGGGGCACCGCATGCCTGGCCCCGCAGTGACCCCCAGGTTTGACTCCAACAACGTGGTCCTCATCGAGGACAGTGGGAACCCAGTGGGGACCCGAATCAAGACACCCATCCGCACCAGCCTCCGCCGGAGGGAAGGCGAGTGTTCCAAGGTCCTGGCCATCGCTCGGAACTTCGTGTGAGCGGAGCCCAAGCGCTGGCCTCGGGGCTCGTGGATGGAGCCGTTCTGAGAACTGCCTCTGCCGAGAGGGAGCCCGGGAACAGTGTCCTGTGGGAAAATAAACGCTTCCGTGTAAAAAAAAAACAAACAAAAAACTGTAATGTTGAAAGTTCAAACAAAAAAAAATAAGGTTATATATACACAAATTATATAGTGCTTCATTCTTGCCAGCCACTGGTGTAATCAAATATCTTACACATATTAATTAACATATAATTAGTCCTCAACATAATCTTTTGAGGTTGGTAGTACAAGTGAGGAAACTGAGGCACACAGAACTTAAGTAACTTACCCAGTGTTATCCAGCTAGGAAATGGTAGAGCCAGGAATTTTTTCATGAAAAAATTTTTTGATGGCTACCATATATTTCAGGCACTTTTCTGGGAGCTGGGTGGGAATAAATCAAGGAACAGGTAGGTGAGGTCCACAGTAAAGGATTTGCTGGTCTGTTGGAAGCAGGAATGATTGCAGAGTTGGCCCCTGACTGGCATCCGGAAGCTTGGATGTGGAAGGGTCTCATTACCCTAAGTGATGTCGGTCACTGTGCCTAAACTCATTGTGCAAATAGCATGGTTTCTGCTGGACACCTGCTTTTCTTCTGGGAGTCTGGAGATTGCATTTGGGCTAGGCAAGCTCCCAGGTAAAAGCCCTAGGCACGGAATCTCTGATGAGCTTCCCTGGCTGGCAGGGTTTCACACCCGCTGTCAGAAGTCACTGCTGAGAAGTATGTTGAGTGGAGCCCCGCCGGAAGAGAACTTCTGCACACTTGTGCCTGATTTCTCCCGGACTTCGCTTTTTGTACCTTTTCCTTTTGCCAGTATGCTTGGTGTCCTTCTGCTGTAAGAAGTCGTAGCCATGAGTACACACATACATTGAGTCTTGTGAGTCCTTTTAGTGAAGTAGCACACTCGTGGGTAGACTTGGGGACCTTACAACATTACTGATAGTGTGTATTTTCCTCCAGTATGTTGGCAGACCCGACTGCCCAGGTGGCTCAGTGGTTAAGAATCCCCCTGACAAGCAGGAGACTCAGGTTCACTCCCTGGGTCAGAAAGATTCCTCTGGAGGAGGATAAGGCAACCCACTCCAGTGTTCTTGCCTGGGAAATCCCATGGACAGGGGAACCTGCGGTGCTATAGTCCATGGGGTCACCGAGGGTCAGACACAGCTTAGCATCTAAACAACGACAATATCGGCAGACCACGTCAGCGTCTCAGCATATCTCAGCTAGCTCTAGAACCCAGCCTAGGGGTATCAGCCAGAGGAGCAGATATAAGCATTAGAGGAAATTTCCAACTTTACTGGATTAGATGGAGTTGGGAATCTGGACCATAGAGTCAAGATTTTGAATCCAGGAGATCTAGCTCCAGAGTGTGTGTTGCTAGCTGCATGTTACATGCCTGAAAGAAAACATATGCTTTTGTAGTTGAAATTTGTGATAGAAGAGATTATTTTGCAGGAAGAGATTATCACCTTCAAGCTGACATAAGGGCTTCCCTGGTGGCTCAGTTGGTAAAGAATCTGCCTGCAGAGCAGGAGACTCTGGTTCAATTCCTGGGCTGGGAAGATCCCCTGGAGAAGGGGATGGCAACCCACTCCAGTAGCCTGGGAAGTTCCATGGACAGAGGAGAGGGCTTCAGTCCATGGGTTTGCAAAGAGCCAATGAATACAATTTAGCAACTAAAGCACCACCACCACCACCACCAAATGTAAGGTCTTTGTCAGAGAGGTTATTGCTAAATGTATTCAAGTGCGGACAGAGCCTTTGTTTTACTTTATCTCTTTGCATTTAATAGCATAACCAGCCTAACTTCAAAATACCAATTTCAACAAAACAGAATTTTTTTTTCTGATCACTAAACTTTATTCTATGAATTGATCGAATCAATAGAGAAGTCCTTTAGTGTTTTTGTTTGGAAGGGGGTCTTCCATGTAACTTCTTTGTTTTCTATTTCTGCAGTTACACCCTTAGGTCAGGTACTGATTATCTCCCTGTACCATAGAATTAGCACAGTAGAATTGGAAAGCAGTGTCCTGGGGTAAGTTAGTAAAGCCAGGTGTGAGTCTAAGCTTTGCTTCTAACTTGCTTGGTGACCAGTTGTCCCTGTCCTTGTTGAGCCTTACTGCAAAGATTTATTTCAGCTCCCTCATGGTCTGTGTTGCTTCCTGAATTCCCTGCCTCTTGTTACTTCTGTGCTAGTATTTACTGTTATTGTTAATTAAAAAACTTCTGTTATTGAGGGTCTATTATTATTACTGAGGGTATAAAATATTTGGGGGTCTTATTGAACTTTGAATCATGATCAGACCTTTATTACTTTTTAAAAGACTTTGCACTGATGACTTAGGTCTTGCTGAGCAAATTTACCTGTTACTATTTTTAATTAGCTTCGGAATATCATGTAGCTAACAGGAATATTCTTTACTGGTTGAGAAGTCCTTTTATATGAAACCTTTTCATTTTACTGCTTTCTTGGAGTAGAGTAAAATCAAAGAAGTTACCACCTCTTCCAGTCAAAAGCCAAGTTACGCTTTTACTCATCATTTTAAAGAAGAGACCTGTAGGTGCATTTTCAGTTAGCCATATACATTTATCATTGTCAGTAGTTTTTGCCTAAGATGTTACATGGAGTTTTGTTAACTGTGAATGGCATTTACCTGTAATATCATAAAGAAATGACTTTTTGAAAGTATTTTGCTTAAAATAAGAGCTTACATGAGGAAGTAATTCCACTTATTTGAAATATGTGCTAATTTCATGTTCACATGCATTTCGAGTGGTAAATGTAAGGACTTTGAGGGTCCAAAGAGGAGATAATTATAATCTTGGTAGTAAACCTCCATTCTTTCCACTCCCCGCTCCACAACAACTTTGGTCTTCATTTTATGAGATCCAAGTGATTGCTTCTAAGAGTGATTTATGACAGATCCTCAGATGTTTCCCATTGATCTTTTTTAAAGAGTGCATTTCAAGTGATCAGCTTGAATACAAACTTAAAAAGATAATTGAAGGAGTTTTTAAAATTCTGTAACAAATCATATTTAGGATAGCTTTATCTTTCAATGTAAGAAAATTTATAAAAAATTATGATTTATTCTGGACTTTAAAAAACTGAATTATAGTTGGTTTATAATGTGTTTCAGGTATGCAGCATAATGATTCAGTTATAAATGTTTTCAGGTTATTTTCCTTTGTAGGTTATTATAAGATGTTGAATGTAATTCCCTGTGATGTATAGTAAATCCTTGTTGCTTATCTGTTTTATGTAGAGTAGTTTGTGTCTGTTAATCCCATACTCCTAATTTGTCCCTCCCCTCACCTTCAATAATCATTTTTTTTTTTCTGTATCTGTGAGTCTGGACCACCAGGATATTCTCAGTGTGTTAGTTTTTAGATTCCCCATATAAATGATACCATATACTTAGCCTTGTCTGATTTACTTCACTAAGTATAGTATTTTCTAGGTCCATCGATTCATTCTTCTTTTGCTTGGGTAACGTTCAACTCGTGTGTGTGTGTGTGTGTGTGTGTAGTCTAGACTTTTGGTAGTAGTTCATTCAGTTCTTGTGAAAGGTGCTTTTGGTGTAGGGTGGTGATAGTGCATGGTGCCAAAAAACTAGCAGAAGTATATTTATTGAAGTGAAATGATCATCACTGGTATATTAGTTTCCTATTGCTGATACTACAAATCATCACAAACTTAGTGACTTAAAACAACACAAATGTATCATCTTATATTGGAGGTTGGTGTTCCAAATGAGTCTTACTGAGCTAAAATCAGATGTGTTCCTTTTGGAGACTGTAGGGAGAATCTTTTCCAATTTAGAGAGGTCACCTGGGATGCTTGCTTCTTGGCCACTTCCTCTATCCTCATGATGCTGTCTTCAGATCTCTCGCTTTCTGCCTCTCTGCTTCCATCACTGCCATGATTATGTTGAGCTTACCTAGATAATTCAAAAGAACACCATCTGCAAAGTTTCTTTTGCCATGGAAGGTTAACATATTTACAGATCTAGATACTGGATGTCTTTGGGGTCATCGTTCTGCTTACTACAAGTGGATTTGTGATAAAAAGTTGTATATTGAACCTAGATTTTTATAATAGGTACTGCTTGGGATATACTTAAGAGGGCATAGGATGGTGAAAGTGAAAGTTGCTCAGTCATGTCCAACTGTTTGCGACCCCATGGAATTCTCCAGGCCAGAATATTAGAGTGGGTAGCCTTTCCCTTCTTCACAGGATCGTCCCAACCCAGGGATTGAACCCAGGTCTCCCACACTGCAGGCAGATTCTTTACCAGCTGAGCTACAAGGGAACCCTATAGGATTGTGAAGTGAATACAGTTTAAGTTAGACATTTTTGCAGAAATTATTTTTAAAATCTCTGAAGCACTCAAGTAATTTAACAGTTGCAACATGACCATTTATTTAGAAAATCCTTAGAAATTTATTTTAAAAAAGTATTAGAACCAGTAATTGAGTTTATCAAGGTGACTATAGAAAAATTAACTATCCCTATATACCATCAACAAATAGTTGGAAGTTGAAATAAAAATTACCATTTGCAATTTATAAAATCTGAAAATGTAGTGATAAATGTAACAAAATATATGCAAGACTTGTATGCTGAAAACTACCAAAGACTGGGAGAAATTAAAGAATACCTAAAGAAATGGAGAGACATACCATGTTCATGGATTAGAAGACACAGTCTTTTTAAGATGTCAGTTCTCTCCAAATCTGTAGATTCACGATGATTGCAGTCAGAATCTCAGAAGGCTTTTTTTGGTGGAAATTGACAAGTTGACTCTAAAATTTATAAAGAAATGCAGAGGAGACTCCCAAATCTGAATAATTGTGTAAAAGAACGTTCAGTTTTTTATATGAACTGACTTCAACAGTTAATATAAAGCTACTGTAATCAAGACAGTATGATATTGGTCTAAGGACAGACATAGATTGATGGAGCACATAATTAAAACAAATAGACTTACATATACAGGTCAGCTGTTTTTAACAGAAGTGCCAGGGTAATTCAATAGGGAAAGGGTAGTCTTTTAAACAACAACAGAATGTGCCTCGACCTTTAACTCATACTAGGCATGAAAATGTACCTGAAAGGAATAATAAAATTAAATGAGCTAAAACTATAAAAAACTGATCTTTTCCAGTCCTCTGACCACTGTTGAGTTTTCTAAATTTGCTGGTATATTGACTGCAACACTCTCACAGCATCATCTTTTAGGATTTGAAGTAGCTCAGCTGGAATTCCATCACCTCCACTAGCTTTGTTTGTAGTGATGCCTCCTAAGGCCCATGTGACTTAGCACTCTAGGACAGTCTGGCTCTAGGTGAGTGATCACACCATCGTGGTTATCTGGGTCATAAAGATCTTTTATGTATAGTTCTTCTGTGTATGCTTGCCACCTCTTCTTAATATCTTCTGCTTCTGTTAGGTCCATCCCATTTCTGCCCTTTATTGTGCCCATCTTTGCATGAAATGTTCCCTTGGTATCTCTAATTTTCTTGAAGAGATCTCTGTCTTTCCCATTTTATTGTTTTTCTCTGTTTCTTTGCCCTGATCACTGAGGAAGGCTTTCTTATTTCTCCTTGCTGTTCTTTGGAACTTTGCATTCAGATGGGTATATCTTTCCTTTTCTCCTTTGCCTTTTGCTTCTCTTCTTTTCTCAGCTATTGTAAGGCCTCCTCAGACAACCATTTTGCCTTTTTGCATTTCTTCTTGGGAATGGTTTTGATCACTCCTCCTATACAATGTTACTAAATTTAGCACTGGCCACAGGACTGGAAAAGGTCAATTTTCACTCCAATTCCAAAGAAAGACAGTGCCAGAGAATGTTCAAACTACTGCACAGTTGCACTCATCTCACATGCTAGCAAAGTAATGGTCAAAAATTCTCCAAGCCAGGCTTCAACACTATGTGAACCAAGCACTTCCAGATGTTCAAGCTGGATTTAGAAAAGGCAGAGGAACCAGATATCAAATTGCCAACAACTATTGGATCATAGAGAAAAAGCAAGAAGCACGAGAATTCCAGAAGAACATCTATTTCTGCTTCATTGACTACGCCAAAGCCTTTGACTGTGTGGATCACAACAAACTGGAAAATTATGAAAGAGATGGGAATTCCAGACCACCTGACCTGCTTCCTGAGAAATCTGTATTCAGGTCAAGAAGCAACAGTTAGAACTGGACGTGGAAGGGAGTACGCCAAGGCTGTATATTGTCACCCTGCTTATTTAATTTCTATCCAGAGTACATCATGCTAAATGCCGGGCTAGATGAAGCACAAGCTGAAATCAAGATTGCCAGGAGAAATATCAATAATGTCAGATACGCAGATGACACCACCCTTATGGCAGAAAGTGAAGAAGAACTAAAGCGCCTCTTAATGAAAGTGAAAGAGGAGAGTGAAAAAGGTGGCTTAAAACTCAACATTCAGAAAAGTAAGATCATGGCATCACTTCGTGGCAAATAGATGGGGAAACAATGGAAGCAGTGACAGATTTTATTTTCTTGGGCTCCACAATCACTGTGGATGGTGACTGCAGCCATGAAATTCAAAGACACTCGCTCCTTGGAAAAAAAGATGACAAACGTAGAGCATGTTAAGAAGCAGAGATGTTACTTTGCCAACAAAGATCTGTGTAGTCAAAGCTATGGTTTTTCCAGGAGTCATGTAGGGATGTGAGAGCTGGACCATAGAGAAGGCTGAGTGCCAAAGAATTGATGCATTCCAATTGTGATGCTGGAGAATGATCTTGAGAGTCCCTTGGATTGCAGGGAGATCAAACCAGTCAAACCTAAAGCAAATCAACCCTAAATATTTATTGGAAGGATTGTTGCTGAAGCTGAAGCTCCAACACTTCTGCCACATGATGCAAAGAGCTGACTTCTTAGAAAAGACCCTGATGCTGGGACAAATTGAGGGCAGGAAGAGAAGCAGGAGACTCTGGATAGAATCATTGGATGACTCAATGGACATGAGTTGAAGCAAACTCCGGGAGATAGTAAAAGACAGGGGATCCTGGCATGCTGCAGTTCATGGAGTTGCAAACAGTTGGACAGGTCTTAGCGACTGAACAGCAGTGTTGAGCAAGAAATTAAGAATATAAACAATCAAGAAACAGTATTTGGCCCCAGGTAGCTGAGGTGCGTATGAAAGGAATGAATTCAGTGAGCCCAGAGGTTTGCGTCTTCCCATACACAAAGAATGCTAAATTCCTTGGCTTGATACCTGGTTTTCCTTACTTATCAGTAATCTTTGATATTCAGACTGCCTGCCCGCTTTGTTTCAAACCAGTGTATACTATAGCCTTGTGTATACAGAAACAACCAGATAGCTGGGTGTATACAGAAACTGTTCCCAGGATGCAGGAGAGGGAGTCAGGCTGTAGCCTCCTCGGAAGGTTTCTCAGGGCTGCTGAGATGTTGTCTCCTGGGCTCAAGAGTCCTTAACATCCCCACCAAATAAAATAAATCTCCACTTTCAGGTTGTGTTAATTTGTTTAGTTGATGGTGACATGGATTCCTTTTCTGTTTTCATTAAATTACTATTTTTATATGCAAAGGTCACTAGTCTATTTTTTTCCCTGTGAAATGGTGCTCAACTCTTGTACAGAAGCAGTTTTCCCTCATTAATTAATGAAAATTAGTTATTTGGAATTTGTTTTTTAGTGGAGACAGTGGTTTCACTTCCGTAGATAAGACAAGGCTATCAGGTGATTGCCTGTTTTTTGGGCTTTTATCTCTTGTCTCCCTGCTTTTGACTGTTCGTAACTGATTTGTTAAAAGTATGCCTGAAAGCAACAGGAATCTGGTTTTTACGTAAAATAAATGTTTTGGTAGTTTTCAAAAAATAGTTGAGAGGACTTCTAGATTGTGGTCTGGCTTCAAGACTGTTAGGAGCTTTAGGTCTCCACTCCTTCCAAACAAGAAGGAAAAAGCTGAGCAAGCTGAACAATCAGCAGTTCTTATTAGATCTGTCAGAGAAATGAGGTCGTAGGGCAAACTGCATTCCCCCAAATTGCAGAGATAGGTGAACACAGAGAATCACAACTTCCGTCACAATTCTGGGAACCAGAACTGGACTGGGAAAACCCAAACTGTAATTGATGAATTTCTGGAGGACTCCAGGGGGATTCAATAAATGGGGCGGGTCAGATGTATTTGTGAGTTTTACCTCTAGAAGCTCAACACAGTAAATATGGGAGAAAAGCTCCTAGTGCTTCTGGCTGAAGAAGAAGAAGAAGGACTATTTAGAAATACACCAGAGCACTCTGTTTTTTGCATTAAGGTAGACCCTGGGGATAAACTATTTAAATATAGCTTAACTGACCTGGGGGAAAAGAGGTGCCTCTCGGAGCTGGGCCCCAGGCTGAATGATGACAGGACCAGGAGGAGATCAGAGATGTGGGGTTGAAGTAGGGCTCCAAGGGGCTTCCCTGGTGGCTCAGATGGTAAAGAATCCGCCTGCAATGTGGGAGACCTGGGTTCTATCCCTGGGTTGGGAAGATCCCCTGGAGGAGGGCATGGCAACCCACTCCAGTATTCTTGCCTGGACAGAGGAGCCTGGCGGGCTGCAGTCCATGGGGTCACAAAGAGTCAGACACGACTGAGTGACTAAGCACAGACCTGGGCGACAGAAATTCCTAACTCGCTATCTCTAGAAATCCCAACGCCTGCCTAGTCTAGCCATCCTGTCCCCCTGAAGGAAGGGTGGCAGAGACTGAAAGTATTGGTGAAGTTCCCAATACAGAGGCAGAGACTCCCTGCAGAACTGAAACCTAATCCCGGGGCTATGGAATGCCCCCTTCCCCAGTTACTAAGGCCTCTTTACAGCCGTTTTTTACCCAGCACAGCATGGCTAGCCATTAAGAAAAAATTACAAGGCACATTAACAGGCCAAAAACATCATAGAAGTTCTTATATTTCATAGTGAAACTGTTACCAGATATTTGAAGTATGGTGATAGTCTGCAGCCCATAGCCTGAGAGATAAGTGTAATTGGAAAAACATGTAAAAATAGCTTCGTATGTTTAAATGAATGTGTAAAACATATGTGTATATATTAGTGAGTATATAACAGCTGAAGTTACTATATGTTCAAATTGAATAAAGCAAATCACATCAGGCTCTTTGAGTTTGAGTTTTTGTAGAGGGAGAGTATCAGTCCCAAGCAGTGCTTACTGTTACGTCACACCTAGGAAACAGATCTTCGGGCTAGTACCACTCAGCTGAGCTTTAATCTTTAGGGTGAAAGTCCGTCAGTCGTGTCCGGCTCTGTGACCCCATGGTCTGTGGCCTGCCAGGCTCCTTTCTGCCCACGGAATTTTCCAGGCGAGAATACTGGAGTGGTTGCCATTTCCTGCTGCGGGGGATCTTCCTCACCCAGGGAGTGAAGTTGCGTCTCCTATGTCTCCTACATTGGCAGGTGGGTTCTTTACCTCAGAGCCACCTGGGAAGCCTGATCTTTATGGTAGACCTTGAATGTTCATATTCAAGTTACTTTTAGAATTCACATGAAGTAAGGAGCATTATGCTGATTAGAGACTTTTCATATTGGTATGTGTTCCCTGAAAATATTTAAAGTGGAGAGTATAATTATTCTTTATGTTAAGCCTGGGTTTGGTATCTCTTTGCTAAGTTTAATGGGGTACAAAGTTGGGAGGGGGTCTCTTCTAAGTTAAAAGGCACATCAGAGACATAACACAGTGAATGGTCCTTGAGAGGATGCTTTTTTTGAAAAAGTCCTTTACAAAAAAAAAATGTTTGGAAGCATGGTTGTGGGAAGTAAAATAGGTAGCATTAGATGACGTTGAGAACTTACTGTTAATTTGGTAGGTGTGGTAATTGTGATTATGGAGGGAAAATTCATATTTTTTAAAGCTTCATTCTGAAGTTTTTAGGAGTGATGTCTTTTGCCTGAAATTACTTTTAAGACACTTCAGCACACAAAAGATAAAAATATGGCAAAAAACTACCAATTGTTGAATCTGGGCATTGGGTATGTGGTTATTCACTGTGCTACTCTCTGTATTTAGAAAATTTTGATAATGAAAGTTAGGAAAAAAATTCTAGTTTTTGTATCTAAGAAGTAAACAATCTATCAGCAAATAAGGAGGATTGTTCTGGACTTAAAAAATGTTTAGTTCACTTTGATCTGCATTTTTTTCCTCTTCAGTTAGAAGACTGTATTGTTAACTAGTCTTGACTGACAGTATATATCTGGACATTTATGTAATCTTGTACTGAATGCATATTTTTCAACATATATGTTCTGAACATACTCAGAGGCTGTATAAACATACCAGGAGAACAAAAGAAGTAAAAAAAAACTTCAAATAAATTATTATTACAAAGACAGTGATTAAGGAATAAGTAAATTAGCTGTTGGCTCTTTATGGTAGACCCTGGTCATTTTTGGATGCTGGATCAGAAAAAGGGTTATCATGCAGCTGTTTAAGTACTGACTAGCAGTTGTTAATAATACATCTGAAGAGGTAGTAATGAGTGTGGTACTAATTTTACTTCTTCCTCATCCTATTTTTTTTTAAGAATATAGTGAAAAGAACTGCAGCAAACCGTGAAAGTGCACCAGAACCTCTAATACTGCTTCCTAAGTTGTGTTTTATCCAAGGGTACCTGAAGAAGTGTTCATGTCACATGTGTTTTCTAAGCACCTGTTGTGTGTTGTTAGGCACAGCTGCTGATTGTCGTACAGATTGAAGTTGTGTAAGGAGTCCCTTGGATTGTAAGGAGATCCAACCAGTCCATCCTAAAGGAGATCAGTCCTGGGTGTTCATTGGAAGGACTGATGCTGAAGCTGAAACTCCAATACTTTGGCCACCTCATGCGAAGAGTTGACTCATTGGAAAAGACCCTGATGCTGGGAGGGATTGGGGGCAGGAGGAGAAGGGGACGACAGAGGGTAAGATGGCTGGATGGCATCACCGACTCGATGGGCATGAGTTTGAGCAAACTCCGGATGTTGGTGATGGACAGGGAGGCCTGGCATGCTGCGGTTCATGAGGTTGCAGAGTCAGACATGACTGAGCAACTGAACTGAACTAGACTGAAGGCACTAATGAATCCTGACCCAGGGCTTTCTGTATTTAAGACTTTCCATAGTAGGGGATAGAAAAAGAACTAGCGTTAATTTAAGCAAAATAGCATTTTTTTTTTTTTTTAATCTAAAGAGGTAGGAGACTTGCACAGCCAGTTCTTGAATCTACCACAGGACTCAGTTCTTGAACCTCTTCATTTCTGTCTGTGTTTACTCCTCCTTTGCCAATCTTATCCAGTCTCCTGCTTTAATTATTGACTGTAAGTGGATGACTCCCCCTGGCACATGTCTTCAGATAGAAAGCCCCCACCCCAGAACTCCACACTGGTCTATCCAACTGCATGTGCTGTTCATTCAGTGGCTCCAAGTTAACATGTCTTAACTTAATTCATCTTTCTCCCCCCAGGCCTGCTCTTCGAGCAGACTTCCCCATCTTGCTCAGCCCTTGTGCTCAGTCCCAGAACTTTGGAGTTGTCCCCACAATAGCTAAAATAGTCTTCCAGCTTTATTCTTGCCACTATGGTCTGTTCTAACCCAGCTGCCAGAATGATCTATTTAAAAAGTCAAGTTAGGTACCTAGATCCTGTCATTGCTATACTTGAAACCCTCCATTATTTTTGCCTGAGTAAAAACCAAAGCACTTATGGCAGTCCACACTGCCCGCTCAGCCTCTGAATATACTCACCAGGCTCTGCCCTGGTGCCTTTTTCTCTCTCTGGAATGTTCTTCCTTCAGGTGTGCATGTGGGCCTGGCCTCCACACCTTGGTTAGGTTAGGTCTTCATTCAGTATGTACTTAATTTTGTTTAATAGTTGGCTTGCTTTCTAGAATGTATGAAGTCAGGCATTTTTGTCTTTCTTATTCACCGCCTAGGATACTTCCTGGCACATAAGTGCTTCGTAAATATTTGTTGAGTGAATAAGGAACTGAGCAAGGGAAGATGCATGCTCAGCTTGAGAATGCTGTATGTTGCCAGTTTAAGACATTATTTATGAAATGATACAAGCAGCATCTGCAAAGCTAATTTATCTCAGTGGTCTTGGAAGTATTTCATGCAGTATCTTAAGTGTTTGGTGAAGATCACTGTGATTTTGGTGATTCTTTTTTATGGAAAATAAGGCCTCACCCAATATTTGTCTTTTTCTTTTTTTTAGCTTGTGTAAAACTTTGTTTAGTCAGGTTTGTAAAAGCCACTGGCGTTGAGTACTGGAATCACATATTATTTTTGTATGTTTGAGGTTGTTATAGTAGAGCTTCAGCACTGCAAATAGAATGCTCTAGGTGTGTTGGCAGAAATGCTTTAATATAGGAAATTAGGTCCTTGTGAAAGGCCTGGGAGGGACGGGAAAGTCAGTCCCAGATCATAGCAGAACTGATGCGCCAGGGAGCTTCACGCCCAAAGGCTGTCCTTGGGCTGTTGAGTGTCAGAAAACAAGCTAGCTGTGATCCTGGGATTAGAAAGCTGCAGCTGCCCTCCCACACGTACAAGCTGGTACTGGAGTGTGGGGTCTTCCCGTCACCCGTGAAAACCGGTGCTTCTCACCCAGACTCGACTAGAGACCAGAGATTCTACCAGCTGGTTTTCTTGCAGAAAAAAAGTGAGAAAGGCAGGAAGATAGTCTCCATCTCACTTTGGCTTTCAAGTATTGATTACATAAGTGAAAGTCGCTCAGTTGTGTCTGACTCTTTGCGATACAATGGACTGTACAGTCCAGGGCATTCTCCAGGTCAGAATACTGAGTGGGTAGCTTTTCCCTTCTCCAGGGGATCTTCCCAACCCAGGGATCAAACCCAGGTCTCCTGCATTGCAGGCGGATTTGTTACCAGCTGAGCCACAAGGGAAGCCCAAGAATACTGGAGTGGGTAGCCTGTTCCTTCTCCAGCAGATCTTCCTGACCCAGGAATTGAACCGAGGTCTCCTGCATTGCAGGTGGAGTCTTTACCAAGTGAGCTATTGATTGCATGAGTGCATCTAATTGGTAGAAACTCATTCTCATTCAAAAGTCTAACTGCAGAGGAATCTGAGAAATACAGCTTTCTTAGCTCTCTGTCCTCTGGCACACCAGAAGTCGGGTGGAGTGTCCGTGGTGTAAGCACATCGGTACTATCTCCATGGCTTCTGTCTCAGCTGGTCTCAGCGTGAGCAGCGCACCCACAGCCTGACCTGGGAAAATGAGCACGGCCCAGCTGACGGCTTAGCGCCTTGCCTTCGCGCTGTGTCCCTGGGCCTGGGCCTGGCTCTCCTCACACGCGCTGCCTTCCCTCCCCACTCTCCTCCCTGATTTCTCGGTCTGCGCCTTGGCAGCTCCCAGGCTGTGTGACCTGTCTGGCTTCCTGAAGGTGGTGTCTCTTTCTTTGGGTCGTCATCCAGGAGCCTGGGTGAGATACCCCTGCCCTGCGGGGTCCATGTCCCCCTGTGGTGGTTTAGTCCTGGAGGCAGCAGGCTGTGGGGCCAGCAGTGGGCTCCCTCTCCAAGGCCGAGAGGGGGCAGTCTCACCAGGAGGGAGGTGTGGTGTGTATCGGTGATAATTTTTTTACCGCATGACCGAGGGGAACATTTGATACCCGACGGAGGAGGTGGTTCGCTGTGAACAGGAGAAGAGTCAGGAAGACTGTGGAGCAGTTAATGCGGAGGGAGACCGAAAGTGGGAGCATCAACTAGGTGAAGTCTTTGGCTGAGAGTGAGGACAGTGGGGTATTGAAGGAGGTTTAAGAGTGTTCTCTATACAGCACACTGGCTAATAGTATTTTATAGTAATTTTAGAAGTGTTTTAAACTGAGCTGGCTCCTCACTGGTGAGTGTTTGCTTTCTGACTCTCGTGGTTTCAGAGTCTTGCTGTTAGAGCTCTGTGCGCACACTCATTTGCTGAAAGTGGGTCTCCTCTGTGGAAGGTGTCCTTGAGTGGGGCCGGGCTGCCGGGCAGGCAGGGCCGGCTTGCCTCCCCCCGCCGGCACCCAGCCTGGCACTGAGGATCCTGTTCATGAAAAGTTTCATTAAATGGAAGTGGTGCAAACATATCACACTTTCATACAGCGTTTTTTGACACTCATTAAATTGAACATATCAAATATACTGTTAGTCATTAACTAGTCTTTTATGATTTGCTCGTTCATTTGGGGGTGGGATTATCTATCATTTTCACATTTTTCTCATAACCAGTTGTTGAGTCATTCCAGGCAATATTCATTCCTCAGTTTGGTGCAAGCCACACCGTTCACCCCTGGATGTTCTAAAAGTCCACGAGTAAGTGATAGTTAAGCACTTTGCACAGATTTTCAATCTCTCATCTATA
The DNA here is from genome assembly GCF_033118175.1 of Dama dama. Lineage (NCBI taxonomy): Eukaryota > Metazoa > Chordata > Mammalia > Artiodactyla > Cervidae > Dama > Dama dama. The sequence goes on from NC_083708.1 coordinate 10,336,541, forward strand.
TTTTTTTGTAACTGAAATTATAGAAAGTTTAGAGGTAGAAGAGTCCTTTCAGGTACCTGGTCTAATCTCCTGTTAGAGATTAATTAACTGATTAATTAATAGATTAAATGCTTTGCATCAAGCTGTTAATAGTGAGAAGATATGACGGTGAACCACAGTTTCTACTTTGTGAGGCCAAAGTAGCAGATGGTCTTCCGGACAACTGGAATGTGTTAGTTACCTTTGATGTTTACATAAGGTATTGCTCAGCTTTTCAGCTTTTTCATTCTCTTTAAATTCAGCTGTTGTACATAATGAGAAGGGAGATAAATCCTGGGTTTTTAATGCTTAACCACTATATCCGTGTAATGGCGGAATATTAAGAAAAAATTAATAGAATGAGGAATGATTGCATATTATATATTTACTCAGCCAGTTTATTTGAACATAGATTTGGCAATAGCAGTAATGCAGACATGCTTTAAAACTTGGAGTGCTGTTTGTTGTATTAAAAGCTGTATTAAAAGCACATGTTATATCATGGAATCTGTCAAGAATAGTTTAAAAGGGAGGTAGTTGTAAATGTTGAATCTCTTTCTGCTTGAGAGCAATTTTGCACAGAGAAAGTACTAGAATATTTATAAAAATGTAAACAAAAGAGGACTTCCCTGGTGGAACAGTGGATAAGAATCCCCCTGCCAATGCAGAGAACACAGTTTGATCCCTGATCTGGGAAGATTCCACAGGCCCAGAGCAGCTGAGCCCTTAGGCCACGGTCCTGAGCCCAGGTATAGAGCCCTCGAGCCGTAGCTGCTGAGCCCAGGGCCCAGGGCCTGTGCTCACAACAGGAGAGGCCCCCACTCTTCACAACCAGAGAAGGCCTGCACGCAGCGACGAAGACCTAGCCCAGCCAAAAGTAAGTGAAATAAAATCAAGGAAAGCGGTAACACGCTTGCTCAAACTTCTGGGCTTTTAAGCTGAGTTTCTGAATGGTGCTCAATCACCTGAACAAAGTGAGAAGTGGGGTTGACGAGGCTTCAACTTTAGGACAGTCTGATGAAGCAGGGATCTAAAATGAAGCTTCATTTCATTTTCTCCTTTTATCTTATACTGGCCTGCTGACCAGTGGAGCCTTAAATGATTACCATAGTTTAACTTCTTTGCCAAAGTACATTAGCATTTGAAAAACATCATGGGAATGCTGTATTTGTAGATTTTTTAATTCTCTAAGCATCTTCTTAGTTTTTTAGTGTCTATGATATTTTGAGTTTATTTACATATTTATTCTTCTAAGGGATTCTTGCCCACAGTAGTAGATGTAATGGTCACCTGAATTAAATTCACCTTTCCAGTCCATTTTTGTTTACTGATTCCTAAAATGTTGACGTTCACTCTTGCCATCTCCTGTTTGACCACTTCCAATTTGCCTTGATTCCTGGACCTAACATACCAGATTCCTATGCAATATTGTTCTTTACAGCATGGACCTTGCTTCTGTCACCAGTCACATCCACAGCTGGGTATTGTTTTTGCTTTGGCTCCGTCTCTTCATTCTTTCTGGAGTTATTTCTCCACTGATCTCCAGTAGCATAGTGGGCACCTTACTAACCTGGGGAGTTCATCTTTCAGTGTCCTATCTTTTTCCCTTTTCATGTTGTTCATGGCGTTCTCTAGGCAAGAATACTGAAGTGTTTTGCCATTCCCTTCTCCAGTGGACCACGTTTTGTCAGAACTCTCCACCATGACCCGTCCATCTTGGATGGCTCTACACAGCTTGGCTCATAGTTTCATTGAGTTAGACAAGACTATGGTCCATGTGATCAGATTGGTTAGTTTTCTGTGATTGTGGTTTTCAGTCTGTCTGTCCTCTGAGAAGGAGAAGAGGCTTATGGAGCTTCCTGAAGGGAGAGACTGACTGAGAGGGAAACTGGGTCTTGTTCTGGTGGGCGGGGCCTTGCTCAGTAAGTCTTTAATCCAATTTTCTGCTGGTGGGTGGGGCTGTGTTCCCTCCCTGTTGTTCGACCGGAGACCGAACTGTGGTGTGGAGGTAATGAAGGTAAGGGCACCTCCTTCAGAAGGTTCCATGCATGTACTGCTGCACTCAGTGCCCCCAGCCCCGCCGCAGGCCACCGCCGACCCTAAAAGATGATGCTGTGAAAGTGCTGCACACTCAATGTGTCAGCAAATTTGGAAAACTCAGCAGTGGCCATGGGACTGGAAAAGGTCAGTTTTCATTCCAGGCCCCAAGAAGGGCAATGCCAAAGAATGTTCAAAGTACTGCACAGTTGTATTCATCTTACACGCTAGCAAAATAGTGCTCAAAATTCTCCAAGCTAGGCTTTAACAGTATGTGAACCGTGAACTTCCAGATGTTTAAGCTGGATTTAGAAAAGGCAGAGAAACAAAAGATCACATTGCCAACATCTGTTGGATCATAGAAAAAGCAAGAGAATTCCAGAGAAACATCTACTACTGCTTTATTGATTATGCTAAAGCCTTTAACTGTGTAGATCACAACAAACTGTGGAAAATTCTTCAAGAGATGGGAATACCAGACCACCTGACCTGCTTCCTGAGAAATCTGTATGCAGGTCAAGAAGCAACAGTTAGAACCCTGGGCATGGAACGACAGACAGGTTCCACATTGGGAAAGGAGTACGTCAAGGCTGTATATTGTCACCCTGCTTATTTAACTTCTATGCAGAGTACATCATGCAAAATTCCGGGCTGGATGAAGTGCAAGCTGGGATCAAGATCGCCAGGAGAAATATTAATAAACTCAGATACTCAAATGACACCACCCTTATGGCAGAAAGCAAAGAGGAACTAAAGAGCCTCTTGATGAAGGTGAAAGAGGAGAGTGAAAAAGTTGACTTAAAACTCAGCATTCAGAAAACTAAGATCATGGCATCTGGACCCATCACTCACGGCAAATAGATGGGGAAGCAATGGAAACAGTGACAGACTTTCATTTCTTGGGCTCCAAAATCACTGCAGATGAGACTGTAGCCATAAAATTAAGACACTTGCTCCTTGGAAGAAAAGCTATGACCAAGCTAGACAGCATATTAAAAAGCAGAGACATTACTTTGCTGGCAGAGGTCCGTCTAGTCAAGGCTATGGTTTTTCCAGTGGTCATGTATGGATGTGAGGGTTGGACTATAAAGAAAGCTGAGTGCCGAAGAATTGATGCTTTTGAACTGTGGTGTTGGAGAAGACTCTTGAGAGTCCCTGGAACTGCAAGGAGATCAAACCAGTCAATCCTAAAGGAAATCAATCCTGAATATTCACTGGAAAGACTGATGATGCTGAAGCTCCAATACTTGGGTCACCTGATGTGAAGAATTGACTCATTGGAAAAGACCCTGATTTGGGGAAAGATTGAAGGCGGGAGAAGGGGATGACAGAAGATGAGATAGTTGAATGAAATCATCAACTCAGTGGACATGGGTTTGAGTAAGCTCCGAGAGTTGATGATGGACAGGGAAGCCTGGCGTTGGATATGACTGAGCAACTGAACTGAACATATTTATTCCCTTTTCCTAAGTTTAATATAAATATAATAAAAATAATGTAGTTATGTATTTCCTAACTTTTGGTCTGCCTTTACCCTTGAGAGGCATCCTAGTTCAGTAGCTCAGAGCATGGCCTCTGCGTTGAAATCAGCTCTCTCATTGTTGTTTCTGGGGTTTCTTTTCTCTTCTTTTCCTTCCTTCTTCTCTCTCTCCCTCCCTTTCCTCCCCCCTCTCCTGTTTCTTCCTTGTGGTGGGAATGTTTAAACTTTTAAGTCTCAGTGTCACTACATGTCAAATGGTGATGCCTGAGTCAGGGAGTTGTGAGGATTAAGTGAGCTTGTGAAGTGTCCTGCACAAAGTAAGGACTTGACAATTAATGCCAGGCCTTTTTTGTTTTTTAGCATTCAGTCATTTTTATGACTTTGAAGGAAGCATTTGTGAATTGTGTTTTGTCTGGTAAACAGTGAAATTGAGCAGAGCCTGGGACTACCTCCACTCAAGAATACTTTTTGGAAGGCTCAGGAACAGAAGGTAGTGACGTTTCTTTCTAGTTTTTACCCTTTGTCTGCTGGTCTCCTAGAGCAGGCGTAGGACAGGAGCTCTCCCAGCTCTGTCCTGCAGGAGCCTCCACTCTAAGGGGATTGGCAGGCCCTAGCACAGAGTCCCTTGGACTGCAGGGAGATCCAACCAGTCCATCCTAAAGGAAACCAACACTGAGTATTCATTGGAAGGACTGATGTTGAAACTGAAGCTCCAGTACTTTGGCCACCTGATGCGAACGCTGATGCTGGGAAAGATCGAAGGCGGGAGGAAGGGGGATGACAGAGGACGAGATGTTGGATGGGCATCACTGGCTCAATGGACATGAGTTTGAGCAAACTCCCAGGAATTGGTGAACAGGGAATCCTGGCGTGCTGCCGTCATGGGGGCGCAAATGTTTGGACATAGCTTAGCGACTGAACAGCAGCAAGAAGCAGCACAGAGCCGAGGGCCTGCCTCGGAGCCAGGGAGCGAGGGAGCGCCAGGGAGAGCCGAGCAGGGAGCGGAGCGCCCTCAGTCTGGGGAGGGAGGGGCTGGGACGTCTTGGGGGGGGGTCGGCAGGGGTGCGGATGCCCTGGGCCTGTCTGCCCCGGGAGGCCTGCCCTGAGGCTCAAGGTAGAGGTGGGGACTCAGGGAGGAGGGCGGAGGGAGGGGAGCCCCGGAGGCCTCAGGCGGGCAGTGATCGGGCGGTGATCTCGGCCCTGGGGCTGCACAGGACCTGGGGCGGGAAGGCTGTTTCCCCAGCTCCCAGAGGGAGCCTGAAGCCTAACCCGCTGCCCTGTGGGCCTCGCCCAGGTTGTCCGCGGGCACCTGGGCCGTTCTCGGCACCTTTCCTGAGAATCACCTTTGCCGAGTCCGTTGTTGGTTTTTTGTGTTAGGTTTACTTTCGAATCAAATCCTTTTGTCTTCCCATGGATTCTGACAACTTTTATACTAGGAGTAAAATTATTTAGAACTTATTTTGCAACCCATTGGATAGTGTTAATACATGTGTAAATGGCCTTGAAACTAAGGCTTGGTTGACATTTTATTTCTCAGGGTTATTTTGTTACATTAGAGGAGTTTGGTTAACTGATAACATTGACAGGAACTTTTCTGAAGAGACCTGTTTATTTTTGAAAAATATACATTTCTTTTAACACATTTTTACTCTTACTTCAAGGAATACTGTTCCTTCTGTTGAAGTGAATATACTAAGTGTCTGAGTTCAATACATGTGGACATTGAAATTGGCATTGTGTGGTATTGTGGTGTCTCTCTGCCCTCTGCTGGTGAAAATGTACTGATGCACATTATTATTTATTTCTTTGAATGAAATAATAGCCTATATCAAGAGTGGCCAGAAAAAACTCACATTTGGGGACAAACATCTTTATTGTTTGGAAGGACTCTGTTCTCCTTATGGAAGTCGGGTACAGTGAATTATTCTGCCTCAAAGGCCTGTAGTGCCGTGGGTGAGAAATAGACCTCCTCTGTTCGCAGTACTGGTGATTAATTTTCATAATTTAATTAATTTTCTTTGGGCTGTGCTGGGTCTTCACTGCTGTCTGGGCTTTCCCTGGTTGTGGCGAGCGGGGGCTGCTCTAGGTGTGGAGGGCCTCAGTGCAGAGCGCAGGCTCCCGGCCCGGCCGGCAGCGGTGGGGCACAGGCTCGGTGGTCGTGGGGCGCGGGCTCAGTGGTCCGTGGCATGTGGGATCTTCCCAGACCAGGGACTGGCCTCATGTCTCCTGCATGGCAGGCAGATTCTTTACTGCCGAGCCAACAGGGAAACTCTGATGATTACTTTTATATTGCTTGTGTTTGTATTCTTTTCTGAACTTTTCTGCAAGCTCCAGATCTGCTTTGTCCAGTGTGGTGGCCACTAGCCGTATGCTATTTAATTGGACTTAAATACTCAGTTCCTCCTTAGTCTTGCTGACTGCATATAAAGGCCCTAAAGCCACATGTAATGCTAATAGCTACTGTCTTGGACAATGAAGATTAAAGAATGTTTTTGTATCTCAGGAAGTTCAATTGACAGTGCTGTTCTGATTTTTAAATTTTAAATAACAAGGATTATCATTTTCATGAAGTCATCTTTGTTCTTACATTTACAATGAATTTCTTTCTTTGGCATATACCCTTTTCACATGAAAACAGTTTATCAGGGAAGAATCCCAGTTAACTGAGGGGATATGTTTATTAAGATTTTAGTTTATTAAGTTTTTTTTTGTACCATGTAATTTCTGCACTTTTATTACCAAATGGTTACAGTGCAGTTTCCTCAGTGTAGAGCACTGAGCATTTCTAGTGTTTTGTCTGTTTTAAAGATTAAAGTTGGGTTAAAAATACTGGTCATATTTTCTGTGTGCCATTTAGTTGAGGTGATAGCATCTTTTCCCATAGAGAGCTATAAACCAGAGCGTGTGTAGAGAAACTAAGACTTTGTGACAGTGTGAATCGTGCTTACTATGTGTTTTAATGAGGAGTGGAGCTTATGTATGTGTGTCCCGCAGTTTGTATGATCAGTCACATTTGAGAGGACCTTTGGGCTGTTTGTAGTTTTGACCCTTATAGATGACGCTGTACATTTGTGTCAGTTTTCACTTCTCTGGTGAGTGCTCAGTAGTGCAGGTGGTGAGTTGTATGGTTATTGCATGTTTGACTCATTGCAAAACTGGCAGACTTTTCCAAAATGGCTGTGTTATGTAATATTTGTACCAGCAATGTATGAGTGATCTGCATCTCTACATCTTTGTCAGCATATGGCGTTGTTGCTTTTTGTTTTTTTAATCTTAGCCATTCTGTTCGATGTGCAGTGATGGTGACTGGTACTGATTTGCGTTTCCCTCATGGCTAATGATGTTGAACAGCTTTTCATGTGCTTATTTGCCGCTTATGTATCCTCTTCAGTGAGATACCTGTTCATGTCTTTCATTTTCTAATTTATTTTCTTTTACTGTTGACTTTTAAGAAATAGACTTTTTAGAATAGTTTTAGGTTCACAGCAAAACTGAGTAGGAGATAAAGATTTTTCCATATGCTTGAAGAAGTGGTGGTTGACAAGAGGTCAGATGAATATGCAGATAAGGCAAAACTTCATAGCCCAATTTGTTCAACTTTTGAAGTGTTGGTTGTGTTGCGCATCATCATGGAGGAGAATTGGGCCCATTTTGTTGACCAATGCCGGCTGCAGACTTCACAGTTTTCAGTGTATCTCATTGGTTTGTTGAGCATACTTCTCAGATGTAATGATTTCTCTGGGATTCAGAAAGCTACCGTGTATCAGAGGGGCAGCAGTCCCCCAGACAGTGGCCATGACCTTTCTTTGGTGCAAGTTTGGCTTTGGGAAGTGCTCTGGGGCTTCGTCTCAGTCCAATCACTGAGCTTGTTGTCATTGGTTGTTGTATAAAATCCACTTTTTGTCGCCCATCACAGTCTGATCAAGAAATGGTTCATTGTTGTTGCATAGAATAAGAGAAGAGGACACTTCGGAACAAATGTTTTTGGGTTTGTGGTCAGCTCGTGAGGCACCCGCTTATCGAGGCTTTGCACCATTACACTTTGCTCCAGAAGCTGGCTGACACAGGATGGTAGGCATTGAGTTCTTCGGCAGCTTCTTGTGTGGTTGTAAGAGAAGCAGCTTTGGTAAGCTTGTCAGTTGGTTGTTGTTAACTTTCAATGGCCGGCCACTGCGCCCGTCTTCAAGGCTCTGTCTCCTTTACCAAACTTGAACCATCACTGCTCTGTATCCTGGCCAGATGCATCGTTGAAGTTGCAAGTACTTGCTTTACAACCCATTTTGAACTCGAATAAGAAAATCACTTGAATTTGTTTTTTGACTAATAGTATTTCCCTGAGTCTAAAATAAATATGAAATACACAGCAAGTAATAAGTCATTAGCAAAATACATAAAGCAAGAAATGTGCATTAAAAAGATATATAACATAACTACATTTATTTAAGAACATATTGCAATATCAAGTGACAAAGTTCAACAGTGCAAAACCTCAATTACTTTTGCACAACCTAATAAATATTTCTAAAATTTCAATTTCTGATTCTTGTTGGAATGTAGAAACATAATAGTTTCCCCCCCCATATTTATCTTATATCCCACATCCTTGCTAAACCTCACATACTTGTTTTAGTAGCTTTTTATAGGTTCTGTTAGATCTCCTATCTAGATGATTGTCATCCTCAAGTAAAGACAGTTTTTACTTCCTCTGTAATTTTGTTGCCTTAATTTTCCTTTTCTTATTTCACTAGCTAGAACCTTCAGTATAATAGAAATGGAGAGAATGGACTTGCTTGTCTCATTCATGATGTTACATTAAATGTGAGAGCGTTCAGACTTTTACCCCTAAGTATGATACTAGCTTTTCATTTTTCATAGATGTTTTTAATCAAGTTGAGGAAATTTCCTTCTTGCCTAGTTTGCTGAGGTTTTTTAAAAAATCAGAAATGGATGTTAGATTTTATCATATGTCTTTTCTGCACTTACTGAGATCATAATAGTTTTTTTTTTAATATTTATTTAACATAGTGAATTATATTGATTTTACATATTAACATAACCTTATATTTCTGGGCCCCATTATTCTTGGTCTTGATCTATTATCTTTTTCATATATTCCAGGATTTTAATTGCTAACGTTTTGTTGAGAATTTTTGCAAATATTCATGCAGAGTGTTTATCTCCAAGTTTGATTTCTTCTGATGCCCTCTGGTTTTGGTGTCAGGGTTATGTTGGCTTCATAGAACAAATTGGGAAATAGCACCCCTTCAACCCCTTTCCCCCAGTTTCCTGAAGAGTTTACATAGAATTTGTATCATTCTTTAACTATTTGGTAGATTTCCCTAGTGAAGCTCTCTGGTTTTGGGACTTCTTGTGGTTGTGCTTGCTGTTGGAAGATTTTCAACTATTGATCAATTTCCTTGATAGATACTGAGCTATTCAGATTATCTTTTCCTAGAGAAAGAGCTCATTTATGTCTTTCAAGGAATTGGTGAACTTAATAGCATAAAGTTGTTCATAATAGGCCTTTGTTTCTAATATCTGTAAGATCTGTAATAACATCACCTCCCTCATTCCTGATATTCGTCACTAGTGTTTTATTTCTAATCAGTTGCTCTACAGGTTTATTAATTTTATAAATATCCTCAAATAATCATCTTCACTTTCATTGCTTTTCTTTGTTGTTTTTCTGTTTTCCATTTCACTGATTTCTGTCCTAATCTTTATGTCATTTTGTTTTTGAAAGATATTCTAGCCAGGTAAACAGTTGTGGGAAGTATTTTACTTGCAGTACTTTTAAGAGGTTTCAGTGTCTTCTAGTTTGCATTGTCTCAGATTAGAAATCTGTCCTCATTGTATTTGTTTCTTTGTACATAATGTATTTTTTTCCCTCCTCTGCTTTTAAGATTTTTCTATTCATTCCTAGTTTTAAGCAATTATACTATGATGTACCTTTGAGTGACTTTTTTTTCAAGTTTCTTGTGTTTGGGATTCTTTGAGCTTCTTGGTTCTGCACGTTTATTGTTTTCACAAAATTTAGCATACTTCTTCAGTCATTTCTTTAATCTTGTTTTATTTTTCCCATTGGCTTCCTTGCTTAGTTCAGGAATTCTGATTTAACTAGGGGTCCTGCCCTGGTGGTCTGGGTGTTAAGGATCCACCTTGCAGTGCAGAGGACACAGGTTTGATCCCTGGTTGGGGAGCTAAGAGCCCAGGTGTCCTGGAGCGGTTCAGCCTGCAGCCACAGCTGCCGAGTCGGTGCTGCAAGAGAGGACCCCACATGGTGCAGTGAAGATCCATCGTGCCACAGCTAAGACGCGAGGCAGCCAAATAAATAAATATTAAAAAAAAAGTTAATTAGGCGGTTGAAGCTGTTGCGTAGCCCATAGTGTGGGTTTCTTTTATTTTTTTTTAAATCTTTTTGTTTCATTTTGGATAGTTACTATTGCTTTATCTTCAGATTCTTTATTTTTTTTATTTTTCTGTGTTGTCTAATCTCCTCTTAATTCTCTCCAGTGTATTTTTTATTTCAAGGATTAAAATTTGTAACTGTAGCTGTGTGTGTGTGTGTGTGTGTGCGCGCGTGTGTGTGTGTGCATACATGAATATATTTCTCTCCCTATCCAATTCCATGCCTCTACTTAATTTGTTCATTCTTTTCTGTAACTTCTTGGATGTATGGAAATCATGGGTAATAATGTTTTTAATGTCTTTGCCTACTAATCCTATCATTATGTAATTTTGGGGTCAGTTTCAACTGATTGACTTTTCTCCTGTCTGTAGATAGTATTTTCTTGCTTCTTAGCATGCCTAATAATTTTTTATTGGATGCTAGATACTGTGAATTTTGCTTCTTGATTCTGGATTCAGTTATTTGGAAATAGTCCAATCCTTTCAAATCTTACTTTTATTGTTTTTTTAGGAGAAGCTAGAGTAGCATTTACTCTAGATTTAGTTTTTCCAGCGGATGAGGCAACATTCTTCTGAATTCCACGTCTGATGCTCCATGAGTGTTGAGGTCTTTGGTCTGATCGATGGGCACAGACACGATTCCTGTTTGGAGCTTTACGGTTTTCCCTCTGCCTTGTTCCCTCTAGTTCCGGGATGTTCTTTTTCTGCCCTCTGGTTTCCTGACATTTGTGCATTAATAGTAGACCTGGGATGTCCTCTGTTTGCATCCCTCCTCTTCTGTTCTCTGCCGTGGAAAGTCTAGTGACCTTGGTCTCTGGCTTCCTAGCTCCATCATCTCCATAGGAAGACCCCCGGGCGGCTCCAGGCTTTGTTTTCCATCCGCCATGGTGTGGCGGGGACTTTCCCCAGGCGGGACGCTCTTGCTCTTCCATCTCTCGGCTCCCAGTCTCTTCAGGAATGTTGTCTTACATAGTTTGTCTGGTTTTTAAGTGTTTTTTTTTTTTAATCAGTAGGGTAAATTCAGTGGCCATTCCTTCATGTTGGCTAGAAACGGAACTCAGTAGAGTATTTTAGTAAGGGGCAGGGAAAGAAAATTACTTTTAAAGCTTTAGTTTCTTTTTACTGAAACTTTAACTTTCCCTAGGCTTCTTGGAGAGAATAGTTGTACTGAATTTATTCAAAGCATTTGTTTTCATGTAAGACTTAGAGCTACTGGCACAACACAGGAGGAGATGGAAGAAAGTGCCCTGCAGCCCCAGGGTCCGTTCCAGGCTGGCCTTGCTGACTGGTGATGCCTCAGAGGCGATCCGCCCAGCCAGTCCTTGTCCCCTGCAGGCTGACCAAATGTGTAGAGGAAGTCTCCTATGATGAGCTCTTCAGATATAAATTTGATGTTACGTTGCTGACTGCTGATATCACAGATTTTTTCAAGTCAAATTAAAACGTGATTATACTCTACAGCATATTATTATATATTTCATATTTCAGAGATCATCTCATTCTATTTTGTACTGTTGAAAACATCTGTGTATGTAATTAGAGCATGCAGTTCTCAAACGGGTACAGAATTTGGCTTAGTCTTTGCATTGATTCTTCATGCTAAAAATGCAAGCAAGACTAATATGTTCCACAGTGATATTTGTTGAAATCTTGATACATCAGTGTTTCATTAGTTTCTTACTGATACCAAAGACATTTAAGTGGGCTTAATCGGCCATCTCCATTATTTGTGAACTTGAAAGACAAGAAAGTTGTTGAACTTCATAGCTAACTCTGATTATCATGTTAGCCAACAGTTTCTGCTTTGCCCATATCAAGGCTTTTTTTTATTTAATATGTAAAATATATATCTGAGAAATAGACACTAACTATTAAAATTCATTTTTTCACTTAATGTTGAAAGTTGATGTTAATTGAGCCGGTATCTGAAGAAGATGAAGAAAAAGCAACTTATTTTTTGTTCCTGTGTAGTTAACAGGTAATAATAGCAAAATGAGTAATTGAGTATTCATTATGCCTCTTCTTAAGGTATGATTTCATTCATTTCACTGGCTGTTCATAGCTGTTCAGTGAGTCCTTGTTGCTAACAGTGTAACATCAGATTTTGGAGCCCAGACTCTTTGCAGTGCCTTCAGCCTGTATTTTCACTGTTGCTCTCATCCTTTGTGCTTTGTTAGATGCTGTTGACCAAAGCTACTGTTTGCCTTCACCATACTTGCGTGTGGTTTTTAATCCTATTGGAATTGCACCAGGGCCTTTGTGCTTTTTATTTTCTCCATCCAGAATGCTTTTCGCAGATATCTGCTTGTCTCCTTGTCTTGGGGCTCTCCTCAAATGCCACTTCATCAGTGTTGTGTTCCCTAGCACTTGTATTGAAAATAGCATCCTATCTTTCTTCTGAGTGCTTACTGTTCTCCATACTTGCTTAATTTTTTATTCCTCCATAATCTTTATCATAGGCTGACATCCTGAACTTTTTCTAACTTGTTTGTATCTCTTGCTCCACTGGAACATGCAGTTTATGAAGAAACGGACTTTCATCTGTTTTATTTTCCTACTGGATTCCCTCCATCTAGAAAGTTTTTGGTATGTAATAAGCATTCAGCACATTTTTGATGACAGTAAGTTACTGAATGAATGACTGAATGATTAGCCTTCTGAGTCTCCTCTGCTCACCTGAGTCTCATCCATCTTCCCAGGCCTCCTTCAGGTTACACTCATGGCACATTCACGAAGCTGCCTCCAGCTGTTTCTGCTCATCTGATCTTTTACTCCTTTGAACTTGTGGCATTTTCATATTAGTATAATAGAGAATTTTCTAATAGATATAATTGCATGTGATTGGTGTAGGCTCTAGGATGGTAAGATTTTATCACCTGAAATGTTTAAGGAGTGTCAAGACAGCCTTGTCCATAAAGGGGACTGAAGTTGACATGTGCCAGGTGCTGTAATTTCAGGGGACCCTAAAGGGTGTAGATGAAATTGCCGTATTTAGTAGTTTTGGAAGCTTATGTTTGGAGGGGCCGTCTTACTTGTCTGTAGTTGCACAGCCTTACTGTCCTGGCGATTCAAACCCAGGTCTTTCTGTAGAAGAGCTGGTAGGCTGCCTTCAGTGAGTGACTGCGTGAACCCAGGGCCCGCTGCAGTGGTGTGCCGTGTGGCAGTTTGGCACGTTTACCAAGGAATGAAGGCCTGGATGGTGATGAGTGGCAGCCCTTGGTTAAGGCCAGAGAAAATTTAAGAAGTTTTGGATAATGGTGCAGTTAGAAACACCCAAAGGGAAACAGAGGCACCAAAATTCTGATTCTTTTCAGATCTTGGCCTGGTGTTAGGTCAAGATTTTGGCAACAGCGCTGGTGGATCTTATTTTAATTTCTTTTAAGAAACATTTATTGTTGGGGTTTATTTCTTTAGTTTTTGTCTTAATATGATCCAAGTCATCTTGCTTTAAAATTAAAATGAAAAATCTTAACCTTTAGGCCAATCTTCAGAGGGTAATGCCTAGCATGTTTAATTGGGTTATAAATTAATGAAGAATTAATACTTATCAAGAGCTGACTGTGTGTCAGATCTGTTTGATGCAGATTATCTCCCTTGATGTTTCCTGCAGCTATTACTGTTTACCATCTGTTTTCAGCACTGTTTCACAGATAGGACCGCCACAGCGGTGTGCTGCTCCTTTGTTTGCTTTTCTGTACACTTAAGTGTTTTCATAGTTAAGATTTAAAAAATTGTATAACACTGTTTTTATTTAATGCTTCTGTATTAATAAACAAAGGGGAAAAAATTGTCATACTGCCAGATGGCACCCACTGTTAATTAAGATTAGGATGCCCACACCATCCTCTGAATTATTTTATGTTGGGAGTGTTGTTAGAAATTTGGCATGAATGAATAATAATAATGGATTCTAGATTTCAGGAATGAGAGAAAAAGTGGAATAGTTGAGTTGCTAATGTATAGGTGTAGGGTATATTCAGTAGATCAGTATTCAATATGGGCTTCGCTGGTGGCTAAGGCAGTAAAGAATCTGCCTGCAGTGTGGGAGACCCGAGTTTGTTTCCTGAGTCACGAAGATCCCCTGGAGAAGAAGGGAATGGCAACCCTCTCCAGTGTTTTTGCTTGGAGAATTCCATGGACAGAGCAGTCTGCAGTTCATGGGGTCACAAAGAGTTGGACACGACTGAGCAACTGAGTGAAGTGAATGTTCAGTATAGTTTCTAGAGTTAATCATTGGGAATTAGAATAATATTAGAATAAAATCGATGATTAGGAATCTAACAGTTTGTATTTTACCAGATATGTTTGTCTTTCCTTGTTCTGGGTTTCCCTGTGATCTTAGCAGTAGTTGGCTTTTATCAGCTGCTTTTGCTGTTAATAATTTCTTTTGTTATAAGTTAAGTTTTGATAACAGTAAATTTAGTTGTGCTGGAATTTAGATTTAGTAGATTTTGTTACATTTTTATCACATAAACACTCAACATTTTGAGCTTGATTTTAATTTGACAAAATGAATAAACATCATCTCTGAATGTGTCCATTTTTTAGCCATTCTCTAGAATTTTTTGAAATTATCTATGACAGAGCATATGATTTATTATTTTGATAAGAAAAGGATGTTGAACTTAAAGATTTACATTAAACATTTTTGAGTCACAAGGAATGACAGTGAGTTTTCCCTGGCCTTATTGTAGAACAGTCGGCATGCACTGCTGTGTGAGTGTAAGCCGTACAGCACGATGATTCTTTCACAGACACTGAGAGGTGATTACCGCAGGGAGTGTTGTTAACTCCATCGTCTCATAGAGATGAATGTAAACCCACATGGAGGTGTGCTTGTTTTCCCTTGTGATGAGAACTCCATCTGCTCCTCAGCAGCATTCCCATCATACAGCACTGTTAGCTGTCGTCATCATTGTATGTTACATCCCTGATGCCTTCTACCTTACCTCTAAACGCTTCAGCCTTTTGACCACCTTCATCTATTTGTGTTGTTTATTGGGAAAGAGGAAGCTCTATGACTTGCCATTTGCTGATTTTCACAGAGCAGATTTTGTAAGAGAAATGACTAAAGCAGAATATTTATTATTGCTCCCTCCTCTCCACAAACTCTCTTTCTAGTATTTCTGCTTTTTCTTGGTCAGTGCTACTAGGTAACATTAATATATACAGTCTTCTCCTATTTCAGTTTAAATTTCTTTGTTTAGTGATAAGCTGAGGATATTAGTGTGGCTCAGATGATGGTAAAGAATTTGCCTGCAATGCAGAAGACCCCGCTTTGATCCCTGGGTTGGAAGATACCCTGGAGAAGAGAGTGGCATCCCACTCCAGTATTCTTGCCTGGAGAATTCCATGGACAGAGGAGCCTGGTGGGCTACAGTCCTTGGGGTCACAGACAGTCAGACATGACTGAAAGACTAACACTTTCAGCCTTATTTCACTTTTAAACTTGTAGGAAAGTTGCCCATAGGCCCAGATTAACCTTGTATTTCCTGATAACTCTGATCCATTTTTCTTAATGATTTGTTTTTTCACAAGGCTTTTGAGTTAGAGAATTTTTAAATTTTGTATCTGCTCTGGAATATGTATCTAAATCTTTCTGAGGTTTTCAGAGAGTTTATGCTGAAAGAAAGATTAGAAGTAACTTAACTAGAAGCTAAAACCCAAAATGTAATAATTAAGTGGTTAGGAGAAATCTTAAAAATATTTTGTTGTTAATGGAAATGAATCTAGCAAAAGATGGGGCTAGGGAAATAGGTGAAGCTGAAGTGCCTTGTTGGGTGATGTTTAGGGGAATTAAACTTTGCTGGGTTCATAAATTTGAGAGGCAATGTTTGGGGTTAGGAAGCTGTTTCTGAGGACGTTGTACAGTGTAGCGCTCTGGGTGGTGCTTGGTGAGCTCCTGAACAGGGGCGGAGGTCCAGCTGGGATGAGGTTAAAAGTCGCAGATTTGAAAAATAACTGTGACTAAAATGGGGAGTTCCCTGGTGTCTTAGTGGCTTGGATTCTGGGCTTTCACTGCTGTGGCCTGAGTTTAATCCTGGTTGGGAAAAATCCTGCAAGTTGTGCGACGTAGCCAAAAAAATAAATAAATAAATAAAACAGCAGCAACAGAACAGCTAAAATGATTAAAACTTTTGTTTGATTGAATGGTAATGGAGGCTGAAAGAGAGGAGTAAGAATGACCTGTTTCTGAAGTCATCAGGTGGATAGTGTTGCCGCCAACTGAATTGGCGGAGTCAGGAGGAGCTGTGTGTGAGGGACAGGGTGCCAGACGTGGGAGGGGGTGCTCCATGGAGAAGCGAACTCTGTCTTGGACATGGCATTGTGGTAGTCAGGTTGGTTATCAAGAATCTGATGCTTAAAGAAGAGATTGGTGTTAGAGATACACCACATTTCTTCCTTTATAAAAATGACTTTCTTGTGTTTCTCTTCTTGAGAAGTGTCTAGTAATTAATGTGTACTTTTAATGTGCTATTTCTCCTTAAATAGGTTATTTTGTATCATATAGTCATTGAAATAGCATGATTTAAAGAAATTGAAGATTTTGAAGCCAAAATCATGGCCTGTATCAGTAGTAAATGACGTGAGCCAGGAAAGGTGTTTGTAGTAATCATTTGAATATGGGAGGTGGTTGTATTTTTACTTTCAGAGAAGAAACTTATGTTCAGAGAAGTTGTATAAATACAGGGATAAATGTTTTCTGAATTTTTTTTATTACAGTTGTCTGTTGAGTGGTAATGCATAAATTTGTTTCATTTTTTCATTTCTACAAGTGAAAACATATAATGAAATGAAGGCAACTATTGATGTAGTACTCTATGTCATCTTTTATCTAGTCTCCAAATGTTAACATTTTACCACATTTGCTCCTTTTTTTCCTACATAAACAAACATGTTATTTTTTTTATGAACTATATGAGAATAAGTTATAAGCAAAATGCTCCTATACCCTTAGTGTCAGTGTTTACTTTCTAAAAACAAGGAATTTTTTAAAGTCATAAATTATCAAAATCAGGAAATTACTATTGATATAATTCTGTTACCTATCTCATAGACCTTACTCAGATCTCATCAATTGTCCCAGTAATATCAGGGATACATTTTCCATTTGTCAGGATTGACAGATACAAATACAGGAAAATGTCACATAATTAAGAAACCTTTGGGTTGAAATCAGAGTGTTTGCAAACACAACTAGCTTTCTTAAGATAATGAGCCTCTGTGAGTATGTTTGTCTGCTCTGTATCCTGCAGTTAGACTTGAAATTTTGGAAAGAGTAGGGGGTAGATTACAATTTTGTTTTTGCCTTGTAACTACCCCTTCCAGTGCCTGATGGTAAAACAGTGCATTTCCAAAACATTCTTTGGTGGAATTCTTTCGTTTATTTTTCTTACCCAGCTTTATCTTTTTCTGTCTTGTCTTTCATACTTACTAGGCATGTGCTGGACACTGAAATAAAATTCTGGATATAAATATACACAGACACAGACACAGACACACACACACACACACACTGATTGTGCCTGATTCATTCCTAGAGACCATGTTGATGTTGTTCAGTCACTCCGTTGTGTCCGACTCTTTGCGACCCCATGGACTGCAGCATGCCAGGTTTCCCCGCCCTTCACTATCTCCCAGACTTTGCTCATACTCATGTCCGTTGACTCCGTGATGCCTTCCAACCATCTCATCCTCTGTCGTCCCCTTCTCCCACCTTCAATCTTTCCCAGCATCAGAGTTTTCCAGTGAGTGGGCTCTTCGCATCAGGTGGCCAAAAGTATTGGAGCTTCAGCTTCAGCATCAGTCCTTCCAGTGAATATTCAGGGTTGATTTCCTTTGGGATTGACTGGTTTCATCTCCTTGCAGTCCAAGGGACTCTCAAGAGTCTTCTCCAACACCACAGTTCAAAAACATCCATTCTTCAGTGCTCAGCCTTCTTTATGGTCCAGCTCTTGCATCCATACATGCCTACTGGAAAAACCATAGCCTTGATTACATGGACCTTTGTTGGCAAAGTGATGTCTCTGCTTTTAACCAGTAACAAATATTTCATAGTACCTGTTTTATTACTGTATTTGATGTAGGGATGTAAAAGTGGCCCTTCATAGACAGTGTTAAAAACAAACACAGAAGCCTCCTTGGCGTTTCTTAGGCATGCCTTCAGCACTTTTGAGATGTGCGTCAGGGTGGCCTTCAGCTGGGGGAGCACGCCCTCCTCCTCAGTCCTGTGGCCAGCGGTCCCCTCGCTGCCATCCCGTGCCCAGGTGCCTGCAGGGCTTGTCCCCCTGCCTCCTTCCGGTCTCTGGTCCGAGTGGCAGCGACGCGCCCTGCCTCACCCCCGCCCTCCCTGCCCGCTTGTCCTCTGTGTTTCTCTCTAGTGTCCGCTGCCCCTGGCACACTGCCCCTCCCACATACTGGTGTGCTGTGCGCCGCTTCCCACTGGAGTGTAGACCCCACGAGGGCATCTGTTCATGTTTGGTCCCCCCTGACTCCTCAGAGCCTTGCACAGTAGTGCCTTGAGATGGTCAGCACTCGACAGGTGCTTGTTGGATAACGCATGTGCTGCTATTCTGAGTGTAAGAGACTTAAAAAAGTTCTGAGGAAATTATTTAAATAGTACAACTTAAGTGCCATCTTTCTGAATAGAAAAGTTTTAAAATTTCTTTATTCTAGAGATTTTCTTTCAAAAGCTTTGTTTATTGTTATGTTATTGGTTTGGGTCTATATAAGATTCTTACCAAATTAAGATTCTGAGCAATGATGAGTGCAGTGTGTTAAAGATCAGTTATTTTTTTGAAAAATAAAACTATACACCCCCCTCTTTTTTTTTTTTTTTACTATTTACTGTCAGTCTTATTTCAGACAAGTTTTAGGAGAAAAGATAAATTACCTAAGATGGAAAATTGCTGTGAGTTCATTTTTAAGTGACTGTAATTGCTTGGCATGTATTAATGCTTTATATTCTAGTCTCCTGGAAATGATTGATTAAAATACCACACAGAACCTTTCTCCTAATCAGCATTGTAATGATTCTTTGAATTTTGGAAACTAGTGCAGAAATTCTGTCAGATGTTATCACTGCCTGTCATGTGGTAACGTTCCTGATGCCACTTTGAAGAGAAATGTAAATGTGAGGTAGATCAACTGTAGACAAGTAGGTCATACTAAAGAATGTTACTTTCATATTTTTTTTTTTAAAAGGATGTTAAAAAAAACATTTTATTTCCTTCCTAGTAAAACATTGTATGTTAAAATATTTTGTATTTTAAAAAATAAACTAAAAAGGAAAACCTAGAGCCGAATGTTCTTTGACATAAATCACAGCAGTATGTTTTAGATCTTTCTCCTAAAGTAAAGGAAATAAAGGCAAAAACAAACAAATGGGACCTAATTAAAAGCTTTTGCACAGCAGAGGAAACCATCAACAAAATGAAAAGACAGCCTACAGAATGGGAGAAGATATTTGCAAATGATACAGCCGATAAGATATTAATATCCAATATATGTAAAACAATTCATACAGCTCAACATCAGAAAAAACAAACGACCCAAGTAAACTGAATAGACATTTTTCTAAAGAAGAAATGCAGATGGCCAACAGGTTCATGAAAAAATGCTCAACATTGCTAATCGTCAGAGAAACACAAATTGAAACCACAGTGAGATATCACCTCACACTTGTCAGAATGGTCATCATCAAAAAGAACACAAATAACAAATGCTGGCAAGGATGTTGAGAAAAGGAAACCCTTGCACACTGTTGGTGGGAATGTCAATTGGTGCAGCCACTATGGAAGACTACAATATGAAAGTGCCTTAAACAACTAAAAATAGAATTGCCATATGACCCAGCAATTTTCCTCTTGGGTTGTGCATGCTTAGTCACTTTAGTCGTGTCCAACTCTCTGTGACTCTGTGGACCGTGGCCTGCCAGGCTCCTCTGTCCATGGGATTCTCCAGGCAAGAACACTGGAGTGGGCTGCCATCTCCTTCTCCAGGGACTCTTGGGTTATATATATCTAAAAAGACAAAAACCACTAATTTGAAACCCTGATGTCATAGCAACAGCATTTACATTTGCAAAGCTGTGGAAGCAACCTGAGTGCCCAGTAACAGTTGATTGGATTAAGATGATGTGGTATATTTATACAATGGAACATTACTCAGACAGAAAAAAGAATAAAGTAATGCCACTTGCAGCAGCATGGATGATTTGGAGGGCACTATGCTAAGTGAAAGAGGTCTGACAGAAAGACAAATACTGTATGATGTCACTTATATATGGAATCTAAGAAATATAACAAACTCGTGAATGTAATAATAAAGAAGCAGACGCACAAGTAAAGAGAATGAGCTGGGGTTTCCCAGTGGAAATGGGGAGAGGTACAATAGGGGAAGGGGAATTGGAGTCAAAACTATTAGGTGTGAGGTGAACTACAAGGAAATAGTGGAGGACAGAGGAGCCTGGCGAGCTGCAGTCCATGGGGTCACCCAGAGTTGGGCACGACTTAGCGACTGAAGGACAAACTAAAGAGCTTCAAGGATGTGTTGTACAACATGGGGAATGTAGCCAGCATTTTGTAATAACTGTAAATGGAGTGTAGCCTTTAAAAATTATATAGAGATAGTTTTTTAAAAAGTGAACTAAATGTTCTGTTGAGTATGTTTGCCGGCCAGAAGCTGGCCCTCTGAAATAACCGCTGTTGAAATAGTAATAACGGAGCATCTGTGTACACTTGGGTTTGATCATGAAGCCGTCTAAATGGGAGCTGTGTGCGTGTCTTCTTGGCCAGCATTTCTGTGTCTGATAGGACTGCACGTTGTCCGCTCCACACCTCCTGAGATCATCCTCTAGCACTTCTCAGGGTCAGCTCACTAGTTCTGCTGCTGGCTGCCATGCTTTCTGTTCTGGTAAAGAAAAAGCAGTAAAAGGAACAAATGGTATTTCATTCTCATATTTAAAGAAATGTATAAAAAAATTTAAAGCAGCTTTGGTGAGATACAATTTGCATGCTGTAAAGCTCACTTACTTTAAGTATGTAATTCAGTGATTTTTAATGTGTTAGCAGAGTTTTGTAGCTGTCACCGCTATAAAATTTTAGGACACTTCCATCATTCCAGAGAGATCCCTCATGCCTATTTGCAGCCCCCCCGCCCCCACACTCGTTGTTTTGCAAGTTAGTAGCTTGGTTATTTGCTGTGGAAAACATGTCTTCATAGACTGTTGCCCGTCCTCGGTTGTCGTCAAGCAGACCTGGCCCATAACCTGGTCTACCGCAAGCAGTGAAAGGTAGTCGGTGCTCTGGGGTGAGGAGCGAAGGGCCTCCCGGTGGTGAGGACAAAGGGCGCTGTGCTTGTTTGCTTGGTCCTGGCTGTGCTTGGTGTGAGTGCGTCCTCTCAGGGCCCCTTTACTGCGGGCCCTGTCCCCTGTCCCCAGGAGCCCGCTGCGTGCTGCCGTGTGAGCCGCCTTCCCCGCCCAGAGAGTTCTGCCCTCCTCTCCTCTGCTACCCCTTGATCAAATTCTCTGTCCAGCGCAGTTTCCTTCTTCAGCAATAAAACCAAGCCAAATCCAGTTCTTACTGCCTGTAAGCTTAGATATAATGAAGAAAGAAATGAACTTATAATAATATGGGAAGGATTGATACTTCTGGAGAGGTGAAGAGATTATTTGCATCTTTAAATCTGTATTACTAGCTTCAACAGTAAATGACTTAGCATTTCAAACGGTGACAGTGCAG
Source organism: Dama dama (assembly GCF_033118175.1). NCBI lineage: Eukaryota > Metazoa > Chordata > Mammalia > Artiodactyla > Cervidae > Dama > Dama dama. The sequence continues at coordinate 10,358,225 of NC_083708.1, forward strand.
AGTAAAACCAGTCATCCAGTGGAAAGGAATTTGGTTTCGAAGGATGGAATTATCATGGTAGGAGATGCAGAGTATTCACAAGTGTGTTCATTTGATCATGGAATAGTCTTAAGCTCTCTCTCTTCTCTGATTGCTAGTTTTTTTGTTTTTTTTTTAAATTCTACATTTCTCAGTCCCCAAAATACAGTGTGGGAATATTATCTACTTCCTATGGCATCTGGTCCCATCACTTGAAGGCAAATAGATGGGTAAAAAATGGAAACAGTGACAGACTTTATTTTCTTGGGCTCCAGAATCACTGTGGACCATAACTGTAGCCATGAAATTTAAAGATGCTTGCTCCTTGGAAGAAAAGCTAGACAGTGTGTTAGCAGAGACGTTGCTTTACTGACAAAGGTCTGTATAGTCAAAACTATGGTTTTTCCAGTAGTCGTGTGCGGCTGTGAGCCGAAGAATTGATGCTTTCTAACTGTGGTGCTGAAGAAAACTCTTGAGAGTCCCTTGGGCAGCAAGGAGATCCAACCAGTCCATCCTAAAGGAAATCAACCCTGAATATTCATTGGAAGGACTGATGCTGTAGCTGAAGCTCCAATACTTTGGCCATCTGATGAGATGAGCCGACTCATTGGAGAAGACCCTGATGCTGGGGAAGATTGAAGGCCACGGGAGAAGGGGATGACAGCATGAGATGGTTGGATGGCAGTCACCGACTTGATGGACATGAGTTTGAGCGAGCTCTGGGAGATGGTGAAGGACAGGGAAGCCTGGCGTGCAGGAAGCATGGGGTTGCAGAGAGTCAGACACGACTGAGCGACTGAACAACAGCAGCATTTGTTAGGGTTAAATCGGGCGGTGTTTCTGGAGCACCGTGAATAACGTTTTGCATGTGCAGTAAGCTGCTGGTTTCCTGTTACGTACTTGCTTCTGTGTTTGGCAGCAGAAGCTCAGGTGACTCAAGGTCTGTCTGCAGCTTTATGGCAGGCGTTGTGCTGGGTACAGAGCAGACGAGATCAGTGAAATGAATCCCTGTGCTCAGAGCTCACTGTGTCACAGAGGAGGTAGCTGAAGCAACTAGCGGTAAATCACCCTGATACATGTTATTAAGTGTGTTGGGGAAATGGGAGGAGGCTTTATGGAAGGATTAAGTCTTGAAAGAAATCTTTTATTTATAAAAAGATTCAAAGACATTTTTCTGTTTGTTAGTCTCATGGTAATCAGAAACTTAAGAGAAGTTTCTTTTCAGAAGGGCGCACAATTTCATTTTATTTCTCAAATACTGTGAGATCCACAAGGCAAGTATAATGAATTTTCAGTAAAATTCCTGTTCTTTTTTAAAAAATATATATGTTTTTACATTATTTGAATACCTAATGATTTATCATTCAACAAAACTCATTTTTTCCAGTTTCTACAGAGTTTCTTTTCTTAAAACTATATTTAATATCTGTTTGAAAGCTAGTAGTCACTTCTGTCATATAAATGTTAGGTGTATATGTATCACAACTGAAAAAAATTAAATCCGTAGTCAAATGAAGAAACTTCGCAGTAATCAGGTGCTGCGGTATGGTATTTGTTGGCCGTAACTTTACAGCACAGGTGAAACTCTTCGAGGTGGATGGGGCACTGTGCGTCTTACCAGAATGTACCTTGTCTTTACACCTTGTCCAGACCATACCTGCTGTAATTGGACTTTTGTTCCAGTGCCGCTGACTCGGCAAAGCCTGTGCTAGTATACCTGGCCTTTGTTCATTTTTCCCTCTTTCCTTGTCCCTTTCTTTTTCCTACATCATTTGCACATACACCGTAACTGTTGAATGACTTACTAAAGTGCAAACTCTCTGATGGAAGAATCTGTTTTGTTTCCTTCATTTAATACCTTGGTAAAAGTAGACACGTAGCACATATTTGGTGATTTAAGTTGAATCTAGAAGACTAAGGTTTGGTCAAAATGTACTTTACTATTCTTAAACACCTCTTTGACAGTTTCGGCCCTGAAATAAGGACTAAATCTTTGGTATGCTCCGATCCCTGCGGCCAGCGTGCACGTATAAGGTGCACACTGAATTAGACAGATGACAGGTGTAGCTGCCACAGCCCCCAGTCAGTTCAGTCGCTCAGTCGTGGCGGACTCTCTGCGACCCCATGGACTGCAGCGCGCCAGGCCTCCCCGTCCATCACCAACTCCCCGAGTGTACTCAGACTCACGTCCATAGAGTCGGCGAGGCCATCCAACCACCTCACCCTCTGTCGTGACCAGTAGGAAAAGGCTGTAACTGAAAGACCCTCAGGCACTCTGGCTTCAGCAGGATAGAAGTTTGTTTCCTCACATTAGTATGCAGATGAACTAGTGTTGGTGGTTTTGTCCTCTTCACCATGAGGTTTTCATATCTGGATCCAAGGCAGCAGCTTCCCTTCTCACCATTTGCTCAGCTCACGGGAAAGGAGAAGAGGCCAGACAGCCATAGGCCCGGTTTGGGCCAGTTTTCCCCTGGTGAATGGCAAAACATATCATTTCAGTTCACATTCCGTCGGCCACCCTTGCTACAGAGGAGACTGAGAAATGTATTCTCTATCAGTGTAGCCTTGTTTGTAGCTAAAACTTAGGGGCTTTTTTTCTTTTTTTTTTTTTAAGGAAGAATGGCAAGAGGATATTAAAAAGAACAGTATCTGCCTCACAGGTTTTGCTTTTGTTTCTACTTTTAAATAAATCATGAGTTGCTTCAGGTATTAAAGGACTTGCGTTTGACCAAGTCATCAGACTTAGTGGGTTTTTTTTAACTGTGTTGCCTGGTTGCTTATCTAGACCTGTTACGTTACTCTAGGTGATGCAGGCCACACACTGCCTTCCTGATGAGAACTCTTGCCATTCACTTCAGTAGATGTGACTGGTTACAAGTGGAGAAACAGCAGGTATCCGTTGTGGTGTCTTGTCTGAGACAAGCTGTCGTGGGCTATAGATATTTATAAGGAGAATGGAGGTATGGGGTCTTAAGGAAAGGCTTCATGGAGAATATGGGATTCTGGTTAGGCTTTGAAGATGAGGTAGGGCTTGTGTGGTCCACAAGCAGAACATTCTAGGCAAGAGAGGTCGTGTGCAGTAAAGTTTCAAGACGGGATAACTGGGTTGTATTCAAGGGAAAGCAGTCACTGTCTTCTGCTTTCTGCCTAACTGATTGGCTTCCTGAATGTGTAAGTAAGTTGGAGTAATGCAAAATAAGATTGGATCAAGATTGTAGATATGTTAAAGATGTGGAGTTGGGGACTGAAAGGGAGAAAGGGTTTAACAGGGTAATAGAATTCAAAATGGGTAAATGCCCTCCCTCCCCGCAACCTGGTAATGGAATTAAGAAGGAACTAATTCTCTTTCCCTGCCTTCCAGCCCTGAAGTTACCTGTGCCTTCTCAGTTAACACATCTGCCCTAGCCCCATTCTTCTCGACTTCTCGGAAAGTTTGGACACGTTGACTATCTTTTTTTTTTTTTTCAAATGCAGTCCTTCCCCGGATTTTCACTGCTTTTCTTTTTTAAAAATTTTTATTGGAATATAGTTAATTTGCAGTGTTGTGTTAGTTTCAGGTACAGTAAAATGAGTCAGTTACAGTCACTAAGTTGTATCTGGCTCTTTGCGACCCCATGGGCTGTAGCACACCAGACTTCCCTGTCCTTCACTATCTCCTGGAGTTTGCTCATGTCCATTGATTTGGTAATGCCATCTGACCAATACATATATCCACTCTTTTTTAGATTCTTTCCCTGTGTAGGTCATTAAAGAGTAATGATCAGTGTTCCCTATACTGTATAGTAGGTCCTTGTTTATATGTTTTATATATAGTAATGTGTATATGTCAAGTTGCCACCTCCGCCCATAACAATAAGTTTGTTTTCTATATCCGTGACTCTACTTTGTTTTGTAAATAAGTTCATTTGTATCATTTTTTTACATTCTGCAGAAGTGATATCATATGATATATGTCTTTCTCTGATTTCTGTAGGTCCATCCATGTTGCTGCAAATGACATTATTTCATTCTTTTTATGGCTAAGTAATATTCCACTGTGTATATGTAACACATCTTTTTTATCCATTCCTCTGTTGATGGATATTTAGGTTGCCTCCTTCTCCAGCTGTTGTAAATAGTGCTTCAGTGAACATCGGGGTATCTTTTTAAATTATTGTTTTCTTTGGATATGCCCAGGAGTGGGATTGCTGGGTCATATGGTAGTTCTATTTTTAGTTTCTTAAGGAACCTCCATGTTGCACTTTATAATGGTTGTACCAATTTTACATTCCCACCAGCAGTGTAGGAGGGTTCCCTTTTCTCCACACCCTTTGCAGCATTTATTGTTTGTAGACTTTTTGATGATGACCATTCTGACTGATGTGAAGTGGTATCTCATGGTAGTTTTGATTAGTATTTCTCTAATAATGAGCAGTGTTGAGCATCTTTTCATGTGTTTGTTAGCCATCTGTATGTCTCAAAGAAAGACTTTTAAAGCAGCCAAGGAAAAAAGGATGATTGCCTGCAAAGGAACCCTCATTTGTTCAGCGTCGCTAAGTTGTGTCTAACTCTTTTGCGATCCCATGGACTGCAGCACGCCAGGCTTCCCTGTCCTTCACTATCTCCTGGAGTTTGTTCAAACAGAAAATCTGTAGGCCAGGAGAGTGGAATGACATTCTCAGAACACTGAAGGAGAAAAACTGTCAGTCAGGACTATTGTACCCAGGAAAGTTACCCTTCAAATATGAAGGAGAAATAAAGGCTTTCCCAGACAGGGAAAAGCTGAGGGAGTCTATGACCAGCAGACCTGCCTTATAAGAGATGTTGGAGGGAACTCTTCTACCTGAAATGGAAATGCAAATGTACACAAAACTTTGAGTAAGTTGGCAAATATAAAATTGTGACTGTATATCAGAATTATATTATATATTAATAATTATAATTGTATTAAAATGGGTATATAATTATAATAATAAATATAATTATATTTACATATAATATATAAATAAATAATACATAATACAATCTATTATTATATAAAATATATCTTATGGTATATAGTAACATTAATACATTATATATTAAATATATTTATAAATAATTTTAATATATATTGAATATATATTAAATATAATTTAAAATATAAAATTATAAAATATAAAATAATTAAAATATATTCAATATATCAAATATATTAATTTATATATTTATTTATAATTTAAATATATATTAAATAATATACATTATATAATATATTGTTATATGTTATATAATATAATATCAATATAGTATATATTAATATCAATATACAACATAGATACTATATAATACATATTTATATATAAATATATATGTATTATATACTTGTATTTAAATATAAATATATTTATAATTATAAATATATAAATATATAATATATATACTATATTATAATATAGAAATAAGTATATATAATTAAGTTATATATAAATCATATATATAATATATATTAAATATATAGTTTATATATATAATAAATATAATTATATACTAAAACAATTATAGCATAAAGGTTAAAGGAAAAGAAAGCAGTAAAAATAACTATAGCTATTTCAATTTGATAACAAAATCACATGAAAAGAAACAAGAAAAAACATAGAATGGGAAGAGGGAAAGGACAGAACACATATGAGCAAATGCAGATATATGCTCTCAGCCAGGAAAAGGACTGTTTTCTCTATGAGACACTTTATACAAAAAGTAGTCTGGAGTCTTGCTATTGTCCCTGTGGCCTGTGAATGGCAGCACTGGTGTCTTGGGTTGCTTGTCAGGTTGCAGAGTCTCAGGCACTGTCCAGGGCCACTCGATTTCATTGTGTCCCCCAGTACTTGCATGTGCCTTCGAGTTTGAGAGACACTGATCTGAAACTGACGCTGCAGTTCTTTAACTTTTTTTGTTTTGAAACTTAGCTGCTGAAATAATTAGACCCTCCAGCTGTTCATCTATTTGTGTTTGCCTGTATTTGTCTTTTTGTTTACCTTAGATTTTTACATAGACTTCAGAGGAGACTGTCCTGTTATGAGTGATGGAGAGTAGCGGGGGGAGGTAGCTGTGGCTGGAGGGGTCACCAAAGTCGCCCAGAGCAGGCGGCTTGTGACAGAGCGAGCCTGGCACCTCACGGCCTGCAGGAAGCATTAGGAGCAGAGGGGGCAACATGTGCAGAAGCAGGAAAGGCCAGGCGCTCTTGGACGAGGACTGAGGTCTTTTCCGTGGGGGCCAGGGTCGGCCCCTCAGTTGCTGTGTGAGGCCTTTATTATGTGGCTCCTCTGTCAGCTCCTGAAAGGTCCCCCAGTTCTTTAATGCCCTGCCCTTCTGCTCTGCCAGACTCCCTGACCACCCTCACCTTACTCAGCCTTTGCTGAGATGTGTCTTGGCGTACTGTGTCAGGGGCTCCTAGCCAGCGTTTAAGCTTCATTTCAAACTTGGCCCCCTCTGTGAGACCTGTCTGCCTTCCCATAGCCTTGTCTGCTTGCCCCTGAAGAATGTTGGAGTGCGTATCCCCTTCTCCAGGGGTCTTCCCTACCCAGGGATCGAACCTGGGTTTCCTGCGTTGCCAGCAGATTCCTTACCATCTGAGTCACCAGGGAAGCCTTTATATATATCACCTTGTGCTAAAATTGATTACAGATGTCCCATTTAACCAGGTTGATGTGTGCAGTCTATTCATTTTCATTGTTGTCTAATTTTCTGTGGTATGGAGATAATTGTACTGGTGAGCATTTAAGTTGTCAGTCTTTCTAGAAATCATGCTACTATAAATATATAAATATTGTGGTTACACAGCTTCTTGAGTATATGTATGAGTTTCTTTGTAGTGTTTTTCAGCCTTGCTTGACTCCGATCCAGAGAAACAGCATTTTATAATGTGATCTGATTTTTGTGTGTATGTGTGTCTGTACATATATATGTATATTACTGATTTTTTAAAAGTTTTAGCAAAGTTATATTTACTCTTCGTCTGATGCACTTATACCATTTTCCTTCTAAAAATAAATTTTGGTTGAGATTAAATTAATGAGTTGTGACCTACTGTTTAAAATGTTGCTAAAGGGTGTGTTGTGTATGTGTGAAATTCGTCTGTATGTACATAGACATGTCATATTGTTTAAACTAAACATACTCATAAATTGAGAAACGTGTAAGCACGTGTGTGTGTGTGTTTTGTGTGTGTGTGAGCATATTGTTGGTGGAAGGGTTTATTCATCTAGAACTGGACTAGATTTCACCAATTTTTTAAAAAAAATGGTTGTATCTATTTAAATTGGTATGGTCTCCTGAGTGTGAGAACTTAGCCTTTTATCATTGCATCAGTAGTCTTTTAAAGCATTTAGTTGGCACAGAATTGGTAAGTACTCATTGAATTTGTTGTTATTCAGTCGCTAAGTCATGTCCGACTCTTTGTGGCCCAGTGGACTGCAGCCCTCCAGGCTCCTCTGTCCATGAGGATTTCCAGGCAGAAATACGGGAGTGGGTTGCCTTTTCCTTCTCTGGGGTTATCTTCCCAACCCAGGAATTGAACCTGCCCCACCTGCATTGGCAGGTGGATTCTTCACCACCAAGCCACCAGGGAAGCCTGTTTGGTGAATGAAAAGAAGGATTTCATGTTGCTAACTGAATGACTGCCATGTTAAGCAACTACTGTTTTATCAAGGCAATTTTAGGTAAAGTTACAGGGCTTGTTTTATAGAGTGCATGTTCCATTTGTAATTTTGGTTAGACTTTTAAAGTATTTTTAGGGGTTCTTGGTTATATTGTTCAGTTATGATAGTTTATGTTCTAAAGAAAGATACATTGACAAAATTACATTATTTCAATATGTAAGAAATGATTGGGGCTAAAGTTTCCCAAATGATAACACAAGTTTTTTTTTTTCTTCCTTGTAGGAATCAATAAAATGGTTTTTATAGCCTTAAATTAATAAGATTTAAACATCATCTAACATTTACTTATATCTAGCTTTTGCTCAATAGTAATGTAGCCTTTTTAAAAAATATTACTGCTAGCATTATTCTTGCACAAGGCTTGTATACATTTCAGTCCCTTTCTTATCTTTTGTTCTTATAAAAATGCACCACTATACTGGGTACAGCAGTTCTCTACCTGCATGGAGAATTGCATCGTATTATGCAAGTTCATTCAGTCATAGCATTCACATTAGGAAAATCGTGCTATAGAGAAAAATTTCCCTTGGTATTTGGCTGAGGTTCTGGCACATTATTCCCAGGGAAATCATTCTATTTTCACAAAAATCAAGCCCTTCTTGGAGTGTAATTGAAAATTTCTGTTTTCTCGTCATGCTCTGGCCTTTATAGGAGTTACTTTTGAGGAAAGTTAAGATACAGTTGTTTTACAGACCAATATAGGAGCTTGTCTAGAGGAAAAGAAGTGTTATATTTTGATCATCAGAATTTCTTAACATGGCAGTAATGTGCGTTAAGTAGTGCTTTAAAACTTTGGAAATATTTTCCGTACAATCTCACCTAAGTGTTGAGGGCAGCCATTCTAACTCCTTTGGGCAGATGAGAACCTTACAGCTCTGTTACTAGGTCCAGTGTAATTTACACAGCTCACAAGTGGCTGAGTACATGGACAGCAGTGGTCTTTTGACCGCTAACTCATTTTGACTGTTGGTGGTCAAATAGATTCAATAGAGCATGTCCCAGATGTTTGTCTGTTTATAGGTGTCATTTCTCAAATTTAAAAGCAAGATATTTTGACATAAATTGTATACACGTAACCTCTCTCCTAAGGAATTTTTGGGGAAAGTGTTTAGTGTTAACTACATTGAAATTTTTAGCCTTGGTGTTATTTTGTAGATTCTCATCTTTAGATAAAAAGTATGTACTTAAACAGAAAAAAAAACTAAATTTTTTAAAAAGCTTGATTTTTATTAATATCTCTTACTGTATTTTTCATAATCAAGCCATTTAGAAAAATCTTATATATGAGCTTCTGAAAATTTGATATGATTTCCAGATATTACTTTTATTTTCCATTTTACTTTAATTGTACAAGTGATATATGAAGATAACCATGAGAACATTTAAGATTATCAAGAAATAGTACAGTCAAAGGTACAAAGAATAGTACAGCTAAGGCTTGTATCTTACATATTTAGGTGAGTTTCTTTATGGTGTTTGAATCAGTTTTTTGACTCAAAGACTAACATTTTGTAACATACCTCAGTTCATCTGTAACTTTTCTTAATCTCAGGATTATGTCTGGAATTTATTCATGTTGATAAAAGGCTTCTTGAGGCAGTCCTTTTTTTGTCCTATAATTATTAATAGTATTAATTGATAAAAATGTTCCCCTCCTCAAGGTGTTGATTGCAAAGTAGAAGTTGTTTAAAGGGCATTTTCCCCATTACCAGTGAGAGTGTACATATTTTTATGTGTTTATTGGCCACACATTTCTTTTTCTGTGAATTACCCATTTGTATCTTTTTTGTCCATTTTTCTATTTAGGTTCATTGTTTTTTACTATTTTCTGTTTCATTTTAAAAAACCTCTTTGATTTTTACTTGTTGGTAGTCTTTTAAACAATACCCTACACATTTAATACACAACTTACCTTTACTGTGGGCTGTTACTACTCCTGAATCAAATATGCTAGTGAAAAAACTGTTCACATAAAGTAGTTTTAAATTCTTAAGATTTTGGGGGAAGTTCCTAGGAAGGCAAAGTTAGTAAACTGATTAGAGTTTTTGAAGTTTGATTTATAGCCTTTCAGCACAACCAAGACACGTCTTCTTAGCAAGCTGCTGCTTTGCCCTTTGAAAATTTGAGTCCGTGAGTTCTATAACCCTTCGTTACGATTGTATGAAGAACCAGAATGCTTCTTATATGCTGTTATGATATTTTTTTAGTTTTTAATGCTAGCTTTTCTTTGTTTCTTCTCTGTAATCAGGTCCTCGATGGGCTTCCTGGAATATTGGTGTGTTTATTTGCATCAGATGTGCTGGCATCCATAGGAATCTTGGGGTTCATATATCCAGGGTCAAGTCAGTCAACCTAGACCAATGGACGCCAGAACAGATCCAGGTAAACATTCCCCTACAGAGAAATTATTTAAAATGGATTTAAGATTTTTAATCCTTCTTGCATCTAAGGATTAGCATCGATGGTAAAGTAGTATATTGAAATATAGCATTTGCCACATGTAAGATTTGAGTGTTAACTTGAATTGTCAGTTCACAGATGTTTATTTTTTCTTGGTTCTGTAGTAAAGTTCATTTTTAATGTGGTTTTATCTAAAATATTGATTTTGACGTATTTAAAAAATAAATTCTTTTCCTGTGCTGATGAAATTTGCGAGTGTATTTCCGTAGTCTCTTTTGCTTTGCTGTCAGTAGAGGGCGCCTGAGTAAAGACGAAGAGCAAACCACCTCTATCTGCAGCGCTAAGGGGAAGGAAGGGCTTCCTTCTGTGCAGGAGTGGTTGTTCTCCACTCTCAGACAAGTCATAGGAGTTGGAAGACAGCCCATTTAGCCAGTATTCTCATGAGTGGGCTTGTTTCGAGCAGTTTAGCTTTTATACTTTTAAGGGCTTGCCATTTTTCCAGTGTGACATTATTAAATTTTCAAAATCATACTTTCTTATCCTTAAGGTTAATTGCTAATGTAAAAATAATTATTTCTACTGGTTTTATTTATAGTTCACAGTGAAATTATATGACTTTTTCTTATGCGCTTTTCAAACTACTTATAGTCCGCTTGAAGCCTAAATATACAAGTGTATGTAGTTGAACCTCAGTAATCATAAAACGAAAATAACACACAAATTGGCATGGATATGTGAAGTAAGGGTAGAAAGAATAGAGTAGAATGCTGGGAGAGAGTGATCATTTAAAAAAGGTACATAGACTTGGTTAAAGTACAGCTTCTATACTGAAGACATTTATGCCAAAGTAAATACTAGATGTAGCAAAAATTTAAATATTAAAAAACTAAACCTCAAAAATACTCAAAGGAAAAAAATAGAGATCTTTGGGCCATAAAGTCAAGCATAATTAATTAGTTTAATCTTAAGTTAGTTTTTTAACTTTTTGTTGGCTAGAATATAAAAGGATATATGAAACTGTGTCTTTTCGAGATCCTTGAGAAAATTTACTTATATCAAGGAAGCAGAGCTTTTTGAACATTTCATTTTAAGGCAGTGTTCTTAGTAACATCTCTGTAGTAACTATGGTAACAGATTTTCATGAGATTGTTTCTTAAGTTGTCTTCAAGAAAACATGAAGTGTAGCTTGAAAATGTCACTTGAGTTTGTAATGGTTGTGAAGATAAAGAACACTCAAGACCAAATGTGTTGCCTTTTTAATGGTTCATTTCAAACCAAGGAGAAAACATGGAATCCCTAGACAGTTAAATTCTCCAGAAATATTATTTTTCTCAACTAGGCTGTTGAAAGGAACTGAGGTTGTTGGAGGTGGACAGCTGTTCTTTTCTAGTAGTTTAGGGCATAACTTCCCAATCGGCACTACAGTTACTGGTTTTCTGGGGGATAGGTTATAAAGCAAGATACGGTTTATTAAATATGTAAAGATCTTGAAAGCAGTTATTAAGTAGTGTACAGTCTTTGAAGTTATATTTGAACACTGTTTGTATGTCAGCTTCTTCAAATAAGGATTATTAGTTCTGAATGCCAGACTTTTGACGAGTACTTCTCATAGGGGATGTGCTGTGTATCTTCCTAAGCCTTGGGGCACCTCCTGCAGCTGAGGAGGGTGAAGTTAGAGGGCATGCCTGCAAAGTCTAGTTGAGAAGACAGTGAGGCTCACTTTAAAGAAAAGAAGGGTGAGGAAACCCAGTCACAAGGACAGCTGAGCCCTAGGTATTCCTGTGTGGGCGTTGGCAGTGCTTGCAGGCAGACCAGAGTTGTTCTTTAAAAATCAGTTCTGGACTGCTGTGTGCTGAAGAAGAAAGTGGTTGGCAAAGACCCCGAGGCTCCATACTGATGAGGCAAGCTTTGTTTTAAGACAGCTGCTTCTGGAGAGGCCGTGGAACAAGGTGACTGAGAAAGCTGTCTGTGGAGTCCGACTCCGGGGTGGCGCCGGGCGGTCCTGACCCGGCGTCTTGCGGCAGGTGCCTCGGTGCCCGCATCTGTGAGGGGAGGCGGTCCCAGTGCCCTCCGGCGGGGCCATGAGGTGATGTGGGTAAAGCGTTGGTAACACTAGTGGGCTCACTTGTGACTGAAGTAGAGCTGATTTACGGTGCTGTGCTGTTTTCAGACTGGCGCATCTTGCACACTCCGTCACGCTGGCTTATCAGTTGCTAGTAGGATTAGTCTGTTTGGTTAGCTGTGCAAAATCCTCAATATTGCTGCGTTGAGGATCTTTCCAGTCTCTTTTTTTCCCTTTGGCCGCTGCCCTATGGTCTATGGGATCTTAATCCAACTTTCGCTTTTTTTTTAACTTAAAAAAAAATGAAGTAGATTAAAAAATGAGGTATAATTACAGAGCAAATACAGATAGAGGTGTGTTTTATGTGCCTTGGGAAAGGTCTGTACAGGTGTTCACCCGTGTTCTTGGGGAATGGTCCAGGACCCCTTCATGTATTGAAATCTGGATTCTCAAGTCCTTTACCTAAAATGGTGGGGTTCGAGGGTATGATATTATATATACGTCATATACAGTGTCTGTGGGAGTCAACTTTTTGGGCATCTGTCATAGCTGTGTTAGAATTGCTGTATGCTTCCTTTTAAAAGAAAATAATTTATCTACCAAAACTTATTAGTATGGAAATAAGAGTTATTCAACTTAAATTATAATAAAAAATTGTTTTGAATTGTGATTCATAGATTAAATGTCTTTGGTCTTGGGTTTATTGTTGGGTACTTCTCAAATTTTTGGAAAGGATCAATGTGTTAATACTTTTATAAATAGTATAGCTTTTATTTTTAGTTTTCTACTTGTTCATTAATCCCAAGTCTTGATTCCCTTTTCCCCTCATTATTTAAAAGTTCTTAATTATTCATTTTCATTGTCTTTATTGAAGGAATTAAAATGAAGACTACACTAAACAGCAAGGTCCTAGTGTAACACTGTATTCAATATCCTGTAAGAAACCACAATGAAAAAGAATATGAAAAAGAATATATACGTGTGTGTGTGTGTGTGTGTGTGTGTGTGTGTGGTAACTGAATCACTCACTTTGCTGTGCACCAGAAAATAACATTGTAAATCAACTGTACTTTCATTAAAAAATAAAAAAGAAAAGAGGATGAAAAAAGAATAAAGTTTCTTGGCTCACTTTGTAGAGTTGTGTAAATTGTGCTGTCTAATGAAACATCCTAGTGAGACTTTGTCCACATTGGAAAGTATACTCCGTGCATCTGGTGTTTTTATTGGTAACTTTGGACCACTTTTCGTACTTTATGTGTCTGTAAATCTTTCAGTTATCTTCTCGCACATGTTCCTTGTTTGGGACTTACTGGTGACATTTGTTGATAAGGTGTCAGTACTTGGCACTTGCGGGGGAACCCAAGCTCACACGGCTGCAGTGTACAGTGTACACGTTTCTCAAGTGCGTCCAGTCTCCGCAGGCACGGTACGCTTGCCTTCAGCGTTCTGTAGGCACTTCCCCCGTGTCTTTATACCTCGCCCGTTTGTGCTGTAGCTTTGACCACGCTTTGGACGAGAGGGAGAGGTCTTTGAGCTGAGCTCTCCTCACGTCACTGTTTACTCTTGCATCAGAAGAACAGAAGCTTCCATCGCTCTCGTCTTCTGTCCACCCTCCTCCGAGTAGTTCTGCTCTGACTTCAGCAGCTGGTTCTCCTGTTCTAGGGCCAGAGTGGAGGAAGGAGGTGGGTGCTGGTTTCTTTGCCTTTATTTTCATTCTCAGCTTCCTTTCTGCTTTTCTAGCTAATTCAAGAAACTATTTTCATTTGGAGGCATCTTTAAACTCTTTCCTCCTCTTTGAAACCTGCTGTCTTGCCCCCATCTTCCACAGAAGTTTTGCTTGTACCCTTTGAGCCTTGACAGACAGCCCTCAACCCTGCGATGCCAGTTCACTCACTTGTTCACCAGTGAGCGTTCACCAGTGAGCGTTCACCAGCCGCTGTCCTCCAGGGACTTGCCCTGACCTTCTTGGAGAATTGGATTTCTTGAGCAGGGTCTCTCCCTCCTGTCTCTCTCCTTTACCTGACTGGCCTCTGCTGACTCGTCTTTACTATGCCCCTCTGCTGGGTCTGTGCTCACAAAGAGCGCAGTGAACGCGTGTGGCCATGTCCGTGCCACCCACGTGGTCCCTGCTTCCCTGACACTCCTCCCTGCCTTCCTGAAGCTTTCTCTGTGTAAGAGAATCTAAACTTACTGTCCCTCATCCTCGATTTTGTTTCATTATTTAGTCGCTGTGTTTTTTTCTTTTTTGTTTTAACTCTTTTTCTGCTTTTCCCTTCTGCTGGAGCCGTTATGTGGTTTTGTCTTTAGCCTTTTTGCCCGTTTGTCTTGCTCCAAGGGAAAACTCGGTTACTCTCATGAGTTCAGTTGTTATTTTTCTGTGCAGATGACTTCCCCCTCTTTCCAGTAGTGACCTCTGAATCAGTTCTTTTAGATTTTCTATTTGAAACCTTTGGTACTCATGGATTTATCACACCTTAAACGTTGGATATCCTTCACTTCAGTTCAGTTCAGTCGCTCAGTCGTGTCCCACTCTTTGTGACCCCATGGACTGCAGCACGCCAGGCCTCCCTGTCCTTCAACAACTCCCGGAGCTTACTCAAACTCATGTCCATCGAGTCAGCGATGCCATCCAACCATCTCATCCTCTGTCGTCCCCTTCTCCTCCTGCCTCAGTCTTTCCCAGCATCAGGGTCTTTTCCAATGTGGATATCCTTAGCATGAAGTAATTGGTAATTTTCCCAAGTATGCTCGGTGAGGCTGGAGTTAGCCCAGTAGGTTGATTCCATGGCACTGGAATTTTAGCATGGCTGTACATTATCTGTTCATATTTGTATTTCAAGAACTCTTGTGAAGTAATTAAAAATCTTGTTGCCTTGTGAAAAATGCTTTCTATAAAACAAAGAAAGCCAACTGCTAATGCTATGATAGACTTTAAGAGAAAGGAATAGATAGGACCAGGCATGGAGTTTTTTTTGCTAGATAACATGATACGTTTGAGTAGAATAAAGAGCAGAATATCAATAACCATTGTTCTTTAACAGTATCAATGAAGCCTAGGTGTTTTATACAGAAACAGGAAAAAAGGATTTATGAAACTCTTTCAGTATTTTAATATGGGAAACTTTGGTCACAGTCAGGAATTAATGTGTGCACTTATAAATGTTAAGATTGGTAGGTGTCTTTTTGCCTGTAGCTTGATCCATCTAAAATGTAAACCATCATCTGGTTGTCTTGAATGGCTTTCTTTCCTGTGCCTTTGTTTTCCATCAGTTCTTAATTTTTTCATTGCTTCTGTTGCTTTCCATTTTTTGTCCTTTTTTCCCATTGTTCCTTTATACTTGTAAATTTCCAAAAATATAGCCACCATAGGAAGTCTGACTTAAGCTATTGTGTATGGAGGTTCCAAGGTAATATATGCTGAAACTAGAAGGCAGTACTTTTCAGTGCTCAGACTGTTCCAAACTGAAATGAGTTGCCTTTGGAGAAGAGTGAGTTCGCCGTCACTGGGATGGTGTGTGCAGAGGCTGGACACGCACCTGGAGATGTGGGTGGGGTTCATGCCTTGGATGGCGGGTGAGGAGCAGTTTCAGTGACTGCTGTCTCTTCCGTTTTTGAGACTTTTGGATGGTATGCTCAAATCGTGTTTGGTTGCCACAGCAGTTCAAAAATCATTTTCACTATATGTGTTAGAATAAAAACGACACACATTACAGATGTGATTCAACTTTTTCCAAGAGTCAAATTCTACCCTAAAGGATAAGACTTTTCTGAAATCTCCAATAACTCAAAAGAATGTGACAAGATTCTTGGGTTAAGTCACAAAGACAGGTTCTAAAAATGTTTTGGATAAACTTTTTTGCTCTTCTTATTTTCTTTCATAAGGAGAAAATCACTAGCTAAATGCATATAGATTTCTCTGATAACTGTCATTCCCAAAGAAACCTACTATAGGGTAACTGGGTGCAGCCTTTAGTTTAATTTATGTCATAACATTGACCTGCTTGTCTTCATTTAAATTTTTGGTTTTTTTAGAAAAGGATTTTTCCTGAGGAAGCTAAAATCGTGGATTTCTGTTGATCGCCATCAGTAAGCTTTACGGTGTTCTGTCAGCTCAGCTTGAATTCCTAATCTGGCCAAATCAGAGAGAATAGGCAAAAGGGACTTGACAGTTACTTTAACTACTTCAGGGTAGCTGGAAAAGCAACTAAAATGACAGGCAGTTCTCATGTCCTGGTCATGCCGTGTGCGTCTTCAGTGGTGAAATAGGTGTGTGAGAGATTGAAGAGGCGGGAGGTGATAGTGGCTGGGGTGAAAGTGACTGAGTACACTGAAGAAGTTTTTTCCTCCTCGACTTTCTGACATAGTCTGTTTTGGATGAAGTTATGATAAGTTTTATTCCTTGAAAGCATATTGATTTTGTGAAATAAGATGATTTGCAGTTGATGAAACCAGTCTGCTCTGAGCTCCCTCTGCAGTCTTTAATAGAATGGAAACCTGGAACTAGACTATTGTGGACAGCTGAACCTTAAGTTTTACTTGAATCGTGAGGTTGCACAGGTTGGTTTTACTGGGACAGGATCCAAGAATGTATCAGATTGATCCTTTCTCTGAGCCTGGTCTTAGCTGTTAGTGAGTAATTGTCAGTTCATTGCACAAAAAAAAAAAAAATGACATTATGACAGTATTTTAAGTCTTTAGATTCAGGTGAAATCAGTTATTATGTTTTCCTGGGAGCTCTGCAGGGGAGAAAGATGCATTAAATAAGACATTATTAACACTAATTGTACCTTTTTTTTTTTTTTTTAATAAGGCTATCAGAAAATGTAAAACCCTGTAACTGGCTCATTTTCTGTTTCACAGTGGTGGTTAGATGTGGTGTTTGCCTGAAGCCACTGCAGCTCTCTTGCTAGATGGTTGCATGACTGTCTTCTTCAGTACTTTTATGTTTGACCTGTCTCTGTCTTGAAACATAGGAGGTTTCTTTTAGACAGGAAATGCCTGCATGTGATATGTTCTTTTAATGTATAGTTTCACATTTTTTATTTCAGTCACATTAAGAAAATTTTTTTGTATTCCAGTGACTTTTTAAAAATAAAGTTTTTAGTATCCTGTTTCCTTGTTTGAGTTTCATTTTTCATTGACCCTCTCACCTGGATTTGGGTCTTCATTGCCTGGCACTAATATTTGTCACTTTCTCTTAGATACTTTTCATTACTTTTTATTTCCATTAAGTTTTCTTTTTTTCTTCTTTTGCCTGTCCAGAGTTCTACCATTATTTGCTGTGTTTATTTGTTCTGATGATCTATTTAATTTCATATCCATTTTTGAATTTTTTAAGAACTTCTGATTCTTTCCTGAGTTTTTGTTTTAATTCTGTGTGTTTCTGATTTCTGATTTAGTTGGTCTTTCATAACATCATGTGTCTTTGGACTCATTTATATATTCTTTGGTATCTTGTATTTATAGCTTTTAGTTTGTTCTGATTAGTAGTCTGTGGTTTTGATCTGTTTTCTGGGCATATTTGTTCTTGTGTGGCTTCACTGTTAGAGACACTGTTCCACATCTTATTCTCCTGACAACTTTTTATGAGATTTGACCTTGATTATTTTCTGTTGATCATTTTTATGTGACATTGGTTTTTCATTACCTTTAAAAGGAATTACTATTCAAAATAGCTTTTCTAACCACACAGACCTGTCTCTTCAGTTGTTTTCATGTTTAAAACAGAAAGCCACTTGTTCTCTCCCACTTTTATCTGAACCTTCTCTTCCTTTATCTCCGTGATTCCTGTCCTGCTCCATTTGGAATCATTTCCCAGGAGTTTTGCTCAGTGTGGGGCCCTATCCTGACAGGGAGATTCGGTGGTTCTTGTGGAGTCTCTCCCAATTCCCAGCTCCTTGGACTTCCTTGCTGTTGGGATGGGTGAAATCCCTCTCAGCTTCCTGTACCATCTTCATCTTGGTTCACAGTAATCTCCAGTGTGTATGTCTCCACTGTCTTAGTCTTCTGTTCTCAGATCCACTCAACACCTCATTAGGTGTTGCGGGCACATCTGCTGGTCATTATGCCTCACCCCTGCTGCTGCTGCTAAGTCACCTCAGTCGTGTCCGACTCTGTGCGACCCCATAGACGGCAGCCCACCAGGCTCCTCTGTCCCTGGGATTCTCCAGGCAAGAACACTGGAGTGGGTTGCCATTTCCTTCTCCAATGCATGAAAGTGAAAAGTGAAAGGGAAGTCTCTCAGTCGTGTCCGACTCTTCGCTACCCCATGGATTGCAGCCTACCAGGCTCCTCTGTCCATGGGATTTTCCAGGCAAGGGTACTGGAGTGGGGTGCCATTGCCTTCTCCGATGCCTCACCGCTACCTAATGGCATCTTGGGATTTGTGAGTTTCTTCCATTACTACATTCACTGTAAATATTGTGCGTGGGATTTGGTTTCTTTAATCTAGTACTTCTTTCTGTGTTTTTTGTTTTTTGGTAAGGAGCTTCTTGAAACTTCAAAAGCCATCACTGCTGTTACAGCATTCCCACGACAAAGCAATATTTAGTAGAGTAAAATTGCCATTAAAACAGTTAATTTGAAGCACTCCATGATTTAATCACATTTCACCTGTGTGTGTTAGAACATTGTTTAACCTCTCAAAAAAAATTTTTTTTCCTGCCTCAAAAACAAACCACTAGACTATAAAAACAAAATCCATTTAAATAATAGCTGGGAGAATAGCATGATTGTCGGGACATCTCTTCCAGTGGCTTTTTTTTTTTTTTCCCCATTTATTTTTATTCGTTGGAGGCTAATTACTTTACAATATTGTAGTGGTTTTTGCCATACATTGACATGAATCAGCCATGGCTTTACATGTGTTCCCCATCCCGATCCCCCCTCCCGCCTCCCTCCCCATCCCATCCCTCTGGGTCTTCCCAGTGCACCAGCCCTGAGCACTTGTCTCATGCACCCAACCTGGGCTGGTGATCTGTTTCACCCTTGATAGTATACTTGTTTCAATGCTGTTCTCTCTGAACATCCCACCCTTGCCTTCTCCCACAGAGTCCCAAAGTCTGTTCTGTACATCTGTGTCTCTTTTTCTGTTTTGCATATAGGTTTATCGTTACCATCTTTCTAAATTATGTATATATGTGTTAGTATACTGTATTGATGTTTTTCTTTCTGGCTTACTTCACTCTCTATAATGGGCTCCAGTTTCATCCATCTCATTAGAACTGATGCAAATGAATTCTTTTTAATGGCTGAGTAATATTCCATTGTGTATATCTACCACAGCTTTCTTATCTATTTGTCTGCTGATGGGCATCTAGGTTGCTTCCATGTCCTGGCTATTATAAACAGTGCTGCGATGAACATTGGGGTACACGTGTCTCTTTCAGATCTGGTTTCCTCAGTGTGTATGCCCAAGAGTGGGATTGCTGGGTCGTATACCAGTTCTATTTCCAGTTTTTAAAGGAATCTCCACACTGTTCTCCATAGTGGCTGTACTAGTTTGCATTCCCACCAACAGTGTAAGAGGGTTCCCTTTTCTCCACACCCTCTCCAGCATTTATTGCTTGTAGACTTTTGGATAGCAGCCATTCTGACTGGTGTGTAATGGTACCTCATTGAGGTTTTGATTTGCATTTCTCTGATAATGAGTGATGTTGAGCATCTTTTCATGTGTTTGTTAGCCATCTGTATGCCTTCTTTGGAGAAATGTCTGTTTAGATCTTTGGCCCATTTTTTGATTGGGTCATTTATTTTTCTGGAATTGAGCTGCCGGAGTTGCTTGTATATTTTTGAGATTAATCCTTTGTCTGTTTCTTCGTTTGCTATTATTTTCTCCCATTCTGAAGGCTGTCTTTTCACCTTGCTTATAGTTTCCTTTGTTGTGCAAAAGCTTTTAAGTTTCATTAGGTCCCGTTTGTTTATTTTTGCTTATATTCCCAATATTCTGGGAGGTGGGTCATAGAGGATCTTGCTGTGATTTATGTTGGGGAGTGTTTTGCCTATGTTCTCTTCTAGGAGTTTTATAGTTTCTGGTCTTAAATTTAGATCTTTAATCCATTTTCAGTTTATTTTTGTGTATGGTGTTAGAAAGTGTTCTAGTTCCATTCTTTTACAAGTGGTTGACCAGTTTTCCCAGCACCACTTGTTAAAGAGGTTGTCTTTTTTCCATTGTATACCCTTGCCTCCTTTGTCGAAGATAAGGTGTCCATAGGTACATGGATTTGTCTCTGGGCTTTCTATTTTGTTCCACTGATGTATATTTCTGTCTTTGTGCCAGTACCATACTGTCTTGATGACTGTGGCTTTGTAGTAGAGTCTGAAGTCAGGCAAGTTGATTCCTCCAGTTCCATTCTTCCTTCTCAAGATTGCTTTGGCTATTCGAGGTTTTTTGTATTTCCATACAAATTGTGAAATTATTTGTTCTAGTTCTGTGAAGAACACCCTTGGTAGCTTGATAGGGATTGCATTGAATCTATAGATTGCTTTGGGTAGTATACTCATTTTCACCATATTGATTCTTCCAATCCATGAACACAGTATATTTTTCCATCTATTTTGTTCTCTTTGATTTCTTTCATTAGTGTTTTGTAGTTTTCTATGTATAGGTCTTTTGTTTCTTTAGGTAGATATACTCCTAAGTATTTTATTCTTTTGGTTGTTTGGTGAATGGTATTGTTTCCTTAATTTCTCTTTCTGTTTTCTCATTGTTAGTGTATAGGAATGGAAGGGATTTCTGTGTGTTAATTTTATATCCTGCAAACTTTACTATATTCATTGATTAGCTCTAGTAATTTTCTGGTAGAGTCTTTCAGGTTTTCTATGTAGAGGATCATGTCATCTGCAAACAGTGAGAGTTTCACTTCTTCTTTTCCTATCTGGATTCCTTTTATTTCTTTTTCTGCTCTGATTGCTGTGGCCAAAACTTCCAAAACTGTGTTGAATAGTAGTGGTGAGAGTGGGTACCCTTGTCTTGTTCCTGATTTTAGGAGAAATGCTTTCAATTTTTCACCATTGATAACCTCTCAAAATTTTGTGTTTTACTGTGCTTAGTTGCTCAGTCGTGTCTGATTCTTTGTGACCCTGTAGATGGTAGCCCGCCAGGCTCCTCTGTCCATGGGGATTCTCCAGGCAAGAATACTGGAGTGGGTTGCTATGCCCACTTCCAGGGAATCTTCCCAACCAGGAATTGAACCCAGGTCTCCTGCATTGCAGGCAGATTCTTTCCCTTCTGAGCTGTAGAGAATCCCAAGAATACTGGAGTAGGTATCCTATCCCTTCTCCAGGAGATGTTTCTGACCCAGGAATCGAGCCAAGTTCTCCTGCATTGCAGGCAGATTCTTTACCAGCTGAGCTACCAGGGAAGCCCCTCAAGGTTTTGACCCTTAGATAAATTTACATAGTATCATATAGAATCAGACACATAATAAGCTTTCAGTACACAATTCTTGGTACATACTTATTCAGGAGACCCCCAGATCAAGCAACTTTTTTCTTATTTTATGGGAGGAGTGCTCATTATAGTTCCATCAAGCTGATGAAATTTCTCAAATTGTGGCCTCTTGTACATACTGAACTTTTTAAGTTGACTGAGATTCAACTTACACTGACTCCTTGCCAGGGTCATGATATGTGTCTGTGTCCTCAGAAGCAGAGCAAGGTGGCAGCACATTGCTGGGTTTATCTTTTACCTGCAGGTGCGGAAGGAAATAAATATGACACTGTCTGTTACAACATGTAATTTGTGAAATGCAGTGAAGGGTTTGCATTTTAAACAATCCATTGGAAGAAATTAATAAATAATCCTTTTTTAAAAAATTTGAATGTGCAACATTGTGATTTTCCCATTGATTTTCTTAATTGTTTTTGAGGTTAAACTTTCAGCAATATCAGTAATAGAATTTCCTGGTCCTAGTGACTGGCTGTAGTTCTTGGATCAAAGCAGTAAACAAAATGGTGAGATGTTACTTAGTGGAAGTCGCTCCTTAATCCTGTTCAGTCTGTGCTTGTTAGTCTAGGTGGACTGACGGTATAGCCAGGGAATCACAAGCTACTTGAAGAGAAGGACAGATATCCCAGAGTGGGCGCTTTACGTAGGGTAGGAATCTGTTGGGTGGCAGTGAGTGAATTCTGTGGAGTGGATCGTCTGGGAACACGAGTATTTTGTTCGTTTGGTCACACACAGCAGTTAGAGTTCCTGCTTGGTGTGACTGGAAAGTGACTGAGAACAGCAGCTGTGCTGGCAGCTCCAGCCGGGCGCTCTGTAGGCCTGGCTCGGGGTCAGGCTTGTTGGCTCAGTGATGAGCATCTTGAACACGTTCCTGAGGAGTGGCTCCTTCTTTCCCTTTTAAAAAAGTATTACCAGTATCCAGGGATATCGTAAGTTCTAAACATGTCTTTTAAATGTCTCATTACTATTTTTGACATTGACCTTTGTTTATCAATTTCTAAAGGCATACAACAGTGTGGAGAGGGGCTTCTAGGCAGGAAGTTGGAAAACGTGTGTTGTGTTTGAGAAAGTAAGTAGAAGAGACTGGTGCAGTTATGGGGGGCAGAGGTGAAAGTTGCAGGCTGGGGCTGGTTTGGCCTTGGTCCTGTGAGGGGTGGCTTATGGAGGGACAGCCTCAGAGCTTGTAATGAGGTCTGAGTTGAAGAGCAGTGTCTAATATCATGTTCTTCTAAGAACGTAAGTCCAGCGGACCTGTTCCTGCAGTGGCCTAGCCAGGGGGTGACTGAATCTTGAGCTAAAGCAGTGGTGACAAGGTTGATTCAGGGTAAACCTGCACAGACATGAAAGTTAGAATCCCTGAGTCTTTTGATAGAAGAGGCAAGAGTCCGGATGCCATCTGCTGGGCCTAAACACCTAGGACAGAAATAGAATTACAGAGTAAGCTGAGATGATAAAAGACTGTCATATGAAACTTTTCCAGTTTTGTCACAACAGTGTTTAATTTTATTGCTTAAAAGAAAAGGAATTCATTCTCTGAATTTGTTAGTAGCCAGCCAGTGCTGCAACATATGAATCGTGATCTGAGAATATCTAGAAATTGTGAAAAATAAGAAAACTGGTACCTCTGATTCCACATCATCATTTAACATTTTTAAGTTTTAAATATGTGTGGTTTACTTACTTTGTCCTTAAAAACAACAACAACAAAAAAAAACCAGAGATCAGTTCCCCATAAATACAATTTCATGAAAACTGAAGGAATGGACTCTGTATTAAATATTTCCAAAGAGTTCCTGAGACCAAAACTGGTGGCCCTTCTTTTCCAGCAGCTGGAACCCAAAAGATCTTGAACCAGTCCTGAAAAGCTTGCTTCTGTGCAGGAAATCCTGGTGGCTTTTGAGAGGAAGATAGAAAACTATTCTGGAAAATTGCAAGTGGTAGTAGAGGTGAGTCATTGATATGAAGAATTACCAGGAACTACAAGGATTCACTGTCTTTTTAAAATTATGACTTAAAAATATATATATATATATATATATATATATATATTCAGTTAGGGAAATTTGAAATTTTTAGTCTTTGTGTTCTAAATATGAATAGAAAATAATAGAGCAAGTAATATTCCCTCTCCCACACAGAAACAAATGCGTTGAAATCCTGAGCAAAAACAAATAATTTGAAATTTCACTGATACCATCTTGAGCAATAGTCACGAAAGTATTGATTCTGGGAAAACATATGGTAAATAAGTGCTGTGTTTATGTTCTGAATGTACTTTGAGTGCAAGACATTCTTGGGTGGGGTTTTAAAGTGTGTTAGCTTTGCTCTCCCCAAAGGTCTGTGGTGTCCTGTCCTCTTACTGGAGACGGAGTGCCCAGTGAGGGCGAGCTCCTTGCTCTGATGCGCTTGCTCTTCGAGCGCCCTGGCTGAGCTCCCTCTGGATAGGACTTTATCTAGGGACAGAGCAGGATTGATGCAGGCCCCCTGTGATTTTATTGTGTTGGAGAGTGGGAAGCAGGTGGGCCTAGTGCAAAGGTCTAAGGTACACAAAGTGTAAAATGAGTGTCCTCCCTCCTCATCGTGTTCCCCAGTCATCCGGTTTCCCTCTCAGTTCAGTTCAGTTGCTCAGTCGTGTCCGACTCTGCGACCCCATGGACTGCAGCATGCCAGGCTGTTTCCTCTATAGGAAGAACCTTATTTTTCAGTTTCTTGTATATTCTTCCTGAAATATTTTAATATCGTGTTTTTACCTTTTTTCTTCCAGATTTAACATAGATGTGTAGCATCTTTCCATTACACAGTAATGTTAAGATTCTGTTGATTATTTTAATGTTTTGCATTTGTGCCATTGGGAATTTCAGTCCTTTATTTTGTTGCTGTTATTTTTTTTCCACTTACTCCATTTTTAAAAAAGAGCCAGTAAACCCCAAAGGGCAAGTCAGTACCCACTTAAAAACTTAGGAAAACTACACAGAAAGTTTCCCGAGTGGACTTTGACTATAAGTGGTTGTTGCCTGGGTACTTCTCAGTATCTGAGGGAGAAAATGCAGGGAACATTCCAGGGACAGATAGGGAAAGGGGAGCATGCACAGTATGAAGGAGGCGTGAGGCCCGCAAGCTCTAGCTCTTAAACACAGACCCTGGTCCTGGACTGGACTGGGTGGGTCTTCCCCACCCTGGAATCAAACCAGGGTCTCCTGCGTTGCAGGCAGATTCTTGACCAACTGAGTTATCAGGGAAGCCCGTAGCTTTTAGCTGGGCTGGACAGATAGGAGCTGTGTCCTGGAGTAGTCACATCCCTTAGCTGAGTTCCACAAAGAGCTCTGCTTTCCAGGATTTTGGAAGACTAAAGGAAAGAAAAAATTTGATAAGTTTTCTAAGGAGAATGCATCATTGAGTTGGAACTTTAGGTGGCCTGTCATTTTTCTTGCCTTTTATTTTTATTTCCTGATACTGACCATGACATGATGTAAACTTGGGCACACTTGGTTTCTATTTGTTCCTGTTGCTTTTTATCTTAGCATTTATTTCACAGCTCCCTTTTCAGTAAAACTTTTTGTGTGCCACTTCATTACTATATTTTCCCCCTGGAGATGCCCCATTGATGTAAAACAGTACCTTTTTTAAGAAAAAAGGTACATATACAGTAGTGTTACATAAAAATAAAAATTTCCTACTACATTGGTTTGCTTACTTACTGATACTGTCTTTTTAAAAAATCTATTCCCACTTTTTTTTTAGTTTTTTGTATGTTTATTAAATTACACAAATCCAATAAAATGCCAATTAAAACTTGACAACCTAAATTTTCTTTAGTCTCTGTAAAACGTTAAAAATATTGAACTCTTTTAGAATATAAGTTTTATTGTTTTTTTACTGCAAAAACTAGGACTGGGTGATATAATATTGTCTACTTAGAAAGTTTCAGGAATAGAAATACATCATCTTTGTTAGATTGTCTTGATAGTATGCTAGCCTATAGATGCTTTTCAGCATTTTGATTCAAATAGTATTTTAAAAAATTGAATCTCAAGTGATGTGTGTGTGAGCCTTTGGTCAGATGTTGTAATATGTATTGGATTGTGTGGAGAAGCTAAAATCACAAAGATTATAGATTGATGACAAATACTTTTAATAGTGGGTTTTGCTTCTTAAGTGAGTTTTATTATACCATTTCCCAGTGAAAGCTTCCTTTGCATTTATAATGGTGGTGATTATAATGATTTTAGATGAAGGTGGTTCATCAAAATGAACAGTGTAAAATTTATCTTTCTAGGACCATATGATATGTAAAAGGAGGACAGATTGAATTTAACTGGCATAGTAAATAATATTAATTTTTAAATATGTCTTATAGTTTTCTTCAAGTAAAAATGAATGTTGACTTTGTATTTCATATAGTCTTACAATGATTTCTTTGTCAAGAATATCAATACAATTCTGGTTACTGGATGCTTGACTTGTTTTTTAAAAATCTAATTTTGAGATGAGCTGTAGTTTGCTGTTTAAATATATATTTTAAAATATTTTAAAAACTCTGTCACTGATTCCTTGAATTACACAGTAGGGAACCTCTTTGGGCTTGTTTCCTCATCTGTAAGATGAAAACTGAGCCTCTAAAGCAGTCAGCCTGGTATTCTTAAGCCCTGCATGATATAGTTCCCTGTTCCACTGGCTGCAGCCTGGGGTGTCTAGACGGCTGATGGCTAATGTGGATTCTGTCAGAAGTTAAATGTTCATGGAAAGTCTTAGACCTGTCACAACATTTTGCAGTTTCAGTTTCCTTTCCTGCCAAATTAGGGTAGTAATATCTAAATCAGGATTTTTAAAAATTTTCAATGGCATATATATATAAGCAATTTATATATTGTAATATATATGCAGTTTATATATTACACAATATGTATAATTTATTATAATATATATATTTATATATGTTAATAAGGTATTGAGGCTAATGCTTGTTACTATAGCTGTTAGGCTGTTTCATTATTTCCTTCTAGTGATTACTGGAGTTTACCTTTAAGGCCAGTGGAATAAATGTTAATGTGTACAGTAGGGTGCTAACCCATACTGTCTTGAAACTTTGAGGACTGCTAGTTTGTACTGCACCCTCATCACCTCCCCAGATTGCCAGCTGCTTTTCTGCCTCCTGTCTTTAACCGTCTCCAGTGACTAAACCAGCTTCATCTCCACTAATCTTTTCACTGCAGACTTTCCTCCAACCCTACTCTGTTCTACTTTTCAGAACTTAGAAATTATCTGAGCTTGCTAGTGCCTTCCTTCTCCTTTCACAATGCTCTCTCTATATCTGTGATGTTATTGAAGCCTTATTTCCCCCAAGCCTAGGTAACACACACACACACACACACACACACACACGCCATGCACGCACACCAGCATCAAGTCACTTTTCAGCAGTGGTCTCCTGTAGAAATGGCTCTTTATAGTCGTATCGCTTCTTCCTTTCCGATTTTTATACCTCTTTTCTTCCTTCCTGTCTAGTTGTGATGGCTAGCATTCCTAGAGCAAAATTAAGTAACTTGGTATAACGTACACACATGCTGTGTGCTGTGTGCTTGGTTGTTCAGTCGTGTCGGACTCTTTGCGACCACGTGGACTATAGCCCTCCAGACTCCTCTGTCCACGGGATTCTCCAGGCAGGAATATTGGAGTGGGTTGCCATGCCCTTCTCCAGGGGATCTTCCCAACCCAGGGCTTAAACCCAGGTCTCCCTCAGTGCTGGAGAACTGTTTACCAGCTGAGCCACCAGAGAGCCCAAGAGTACTGGAGTGGGTAGCCTGTCCCTTCTCCAGCGGATCTTACTGACCCCGGAATGGAACCAGGGTCTCCTGCATTGAAGGTGGATTCTTTACTAACGAGGTACCCGGGAAAACCAGTGTAAATTGATGTCTTGTGCTGCGTCACTTCAGTCATGTCCGACTCTCTGTGACCCCGTGGGCTGTAGCCTGCCAGGCTCTTCTGTCCATGGGATTCTCCAGACAGGAATACTAGAGTGGGTTGCCATGCCCTTCTCCAGGGCGCCTTCCCGACCTAGGGATGGATCCCGCCTCTCTTGTGTCTCCTGCATTGGCAGGCACTAGCACCACCTGGGAAGCCCCACACTTATACCATATTCCTAATTATTTTTTATTTTTTGTAAAATGTTAATGACTTATATTAGATTAAGAAAATATTTGTAATATTTGCATAAAATGTATAGAATCATATTTATTGAATATAAGATTATATCACTGGTTGCAAGAAGCACCTACATTTTATAAACTAATTAGGAAAAACAGGTTAACAGGACTAGATCAATTGTAAGATGCATTTTTACTCCATGAATACTATAATATGAAGAAAAATGTAACTTCGGATCAATGAGATATGACATGTATAGCAGATACTGTTTTTAGTCTTACTAAATTTTTTGTTAACATTTTTATGTACTCTTGTTCCCATGTTAGAAACTTTGTTTTCTTATTTCTGTAGTTTCTGTGAGCTGTACCTTTCTGTTTCATTGCAGATACTGTGCAGCCTTTTCTTGGTCTGGTTCTTTCCCATGTTTTACATTGCCACATGTGACATAGGTCGCCGGTGGGAATGTGCTATGTGGCCGCAGGGAGCTGAAACTGGGGCCCGTGACAGCCGGGAGGCGGGAGGGAGGCTCAAAAGGGAGGGCACGTCTGTGCACTTGTGGCTGGCTCAGGTTGATGCATGGCAGAAGCCAACACAATATTGTGAAGCAGCTGTCCTCCAATTAAAAATAAATTTATTTAAAATACATTGCAAAATAAGAAAGAAAATAATCACTCCAACCAGTTTAATTATCTTATGCCTCCTTAGCAGTGGCTCTTGCTGTTAGGATTGATAGAATTTTTAGGGAGAGTCCTATGAGTTCATGAACTTGTATGTGAAACTTAGCCATTAGGCATAGTTTTTTTGGTAGGGAGAGGAGAATCCAAAGCTTTTAGCAGAATCTTTGAGAAACTAATAACCCTTAAAGAAGTTAGTAATCTTAAAAGAAGTGAGTCCACTTCTGTAGAGTTCCAGGACACCAGCATCTCTCTCTTGCTGCTCTCCATGTGGTCTTGATTGTAAGTTATGAAAACTTCAGAGTATTTTGAAGCTCAAAACAAAGAAAATTTGACCTTGAGTTATTGGCCTTAGCAATGGCAGTGTTGTTCAAGTGATAACATTTAAAACAACAATCATACCATAAACTGCCAGGGAACCCACTTTAAGGAAGTATAAGTATAAAAAAGGTGGTATTGTAGTCATGGAAAAAGGCATTAGAAAACCATGGCTCTACATATGTTAAAGAAATATGAAAGGTTAAAACTATGCTTCTGTTTTGAACTTGAGTAGTTTCATGGTTATGATTAAATTATTTTTCTAAAGAAAAGACTATATGTTGGAAATGATAAATATCTGGTGTTTGTATATATGTGTATGTATGTGTATAAGAATTACTTTTTATTATTTATATGAGTAATGAAAATATTTGATTTTTTTAATTACAGTGCATGCAAGATATGGGAAATACTAAAGCAAGACTACTATATGAAGCCAATCTTCCAGAGAACTTTCGAAGACCACAGACAGATCAGTATCCTTTAACATTTCTTTATTTTGGGTTTTAAAAGAATCAGCTCATTTTTTTCCCCCATTTTTACAGTTTATGTTTTAACTTTGTATTAAGAAACATGTGAATTTTATCATACTGTTGTTCATGAAAAATAGAGATTGATTTGCCCTGACCGGTGCTTTATATGTGGTGAGTTTTTAACACTGTTGCTGCTGTGCGGTGCTCAGTCAGGTCCAACTTTGTGTGACCCCACGGACTGTATCCCGCCAGGCTCCTCTGTCCATGGGAGTCTCCAGGCAAGAGTACTGGGGTGGGTTCCCATTTCCTCCTCCAGGAGATCTTCCTGACTCAGGGGTTGAACCCCTGTCTCTTATGTCTTCTGCATTGGCAAGTGGATTCTTTACCATCGTGCCTCCTGGTTTTTAATAGGAATCTGGTAATATGTGATTTACATAGTGTTTTTATATAATTATTATTAAGTATAAAATACTATCTCCGATTCTTGATTGATCTGCAACTCTTGATTGGAACATACAGATTAGCACTTTCGACTGGTATTAGAGATTTGATTTATGAACATCTTGAGTATTTTTGTTTAAGCAGATCACTTCCAGAGGGGTTTCCTGAGAGCACCTTCATGTGAAGCAGTGGACGAGAAGAGTCCCACCCTGAGTAGAAGCGGGTGGTGGCAGGGGTGCGGGCTCGGGTCCCTGCCGACCTTCTCTGGGTCACAGGCTGCATGCACAGCTCTGTCTGCATCCCCAGCTTCCCTCACAGACGAGTGGGGTATTTCCTTACGGCGTTTCAGTCAGAGTATTTTCACATGTTAAAGAGAAATCATGTGATTTTATAGGACTTCTCAGACTCACACTGAAGTCTGAGAAAGAGCTCATCAGAATAAGACTATCTAGTAAGACTATCTGCCTGCAATGCAGAAGACCTGGGTTCTATCCCTGGGTCGGGAAGATCTCCTGGAAAAGGGAATGGCTACCCACTCCAGTATCCTTGCCTGGAGAGTTCCATGAACAGAGGAGCCTGGCGGGCTACAGTCCGTGAGATCTCAGAGTTGGACACAACTGAGCACACACATAAGTTTATCCAAAGATGATTTTTATGATTTTGGAAATATGATGTAGTTTCTTAAAGATCAGCTGTGTGCTCCCCATGTGTG
Source organism: Dama dama (assembly GCF_033118175.1). Taxonomy (NCBI): domain Eukaryota; kingdom Metazoa; phylum Chordata; class Mammalia; order Artiodactyla; family Cervidae; genus Dama; species Dama dama. The sequence continues at coordinate 10,388,594 of NC_083708.1, forward strand.
TGTATGTTTGTTTGATCATACAATGAAAAAAGTGCATCTTTTCTCACAGAGGTACAGGCCATATATATTTTCATTATTTGTGTAGAAATCTTTTCAGGTATATTCCAGAAGTTAGTGTTTGGCCTTTTCTCTTTCTGCTTCTCCCACCTTCCCACACATTTAGCAGTCTGATATCCCAGGCTATTTTTGTTATAACAAGATCCTAGGGTAAGAGTGGGTGGTACATTTCAGGTATAAAAATTGTGTGAGCAGAAGTATGAAGGTGTGAGGACACGACATTTTAAAGTTTCAGTGTGATAACATCTAAGTTTTATGGGGCAAGCGGCAAAAGCAGCTCATTATTATTCCAGATTGTGAAAGGTTTTCAGTGGCATCTAGAACCGCCTATAGATAGAATATAGAGCAGTGCCTCATTTCATTGACCCAGAGCATTGAAGGATTTGTAAAGCTGTGAGGCAGGAGAAGTATTAGAACTGTCACCTTCTATCACAAGGAAGAGGAGTTGGAGGAGGTTTTGGGGTCAGAGGTCATGCAGAATCCTAGTGCAACCCTGAAATGAGCAGTGATGAAGATACCAGTTATGTAGTGGGTTTCAGAGTAGGCAGGAGGGAGCTGGGGAGACTGGAAAGGCATTGGGAAGGCAGGGACGTTTGGAGTAGGTTAACACTGACTTGCTTTCTGAGGAAAGCAAGCATTTTCTAGCTTGGCTAAGGTTCTGTGAGTGAGGTAGGCTTACTCATCGGGGGAAGGAATTCGGCACCAGGTGAGGGTTTCAGGGTTACACGTGGAAGACGGTGAGTCGCTGCTTTGGGCAGGGTGACGTGTCTGTGGACGCACATGTGGAGATGCCCGTCTGGAAGCTGGAGACGGGAGTCTGGACCCTGAAAGAGCAGAGCACGCAGTGTGGACTGGAGAGCCCCTTAGCATGTAGGTGATGGAAGAGTGCTTGGGTGCGTTACGTTACATGGCGAGTGCCTCTGTTCTTTCTGAGGGTTTTACTGAGAATCCTGGAAATCCTGGAAATGCCTTTTCCTTCTCCTCTGGAAGTGAGGGCATGGGACTGAACCCTGAGGAAGAGAGCATGGTGGCAGGAGAGTCCCACAGAGCAGTCAGTGTTCCGTGTGGTGGTTACCACTGCTTGCTAGTTGTATTAATTTATTCCTTTTTCGGCTCTTCACCCCCAAGTCTGAGTTGACATATAACATCCCTCAAATTGAAGAAACTCCCTTTTCTGGATGGAAGTTTTAGTGTGTGTGCGTGTGTGTGTGTGTGTGTGTGTGTGTGTGTGTGTGTGTGTGTGTGTGTGTTGGGGGTGGGTAGGGGGGGATTGGCTTGGTTTAACTTTGGTTTTTTGGACTTCTCTTGAATACCAGGTGATGAATTACTTGACACCCTTGAAATTTGGAGTAGTACCCTTTATGTGATATTTGGTGGATGAATGTAGCGTCAAGGTATCTCATTGATCGCCATACTTTTGTGTTGTTTTTGACAAAGGCCTGAAGGTGTTCAGGCACGGACAGGACTCTGGCACCCTCTTACACTGCCCCCTTCTGGGCACCCTGTGGTACATGTTGGTCAGAATACTGTTTCTTAAGTAATTACCATCCATTTTATGGTGAACCTAATAGAAGTAAAGAATTAACGGGATGGTGTTTCCCTGGTGGCTCAGTCAGTAAAGAATCTACCTGCTGTGCAAGGAAACCGCCTGCAATGCAGCACACCTGTGTTTGATCCCTGGTTCGAGAAGATCCCTGGAGAAGGAAATGGCAACCCTCTCCAGTTTTCTTGCCTGGGGAATCCTGTAGACAGGAGCCTGGCAGGCTCTAGTCCCCGGGGTCTCAAGAGTCGGACACGACTTAGTGACTAAACTACCACCACAGTGAGATGGTGAGTTTGTTTTCTGGAATTTTTTGTTGATTTGTCCTTAGATATTTGATACTTATCTAAACATTTCAGGAGAGATTTTTATCATGGATTGATCGGTATCTGATGTTAGTAAGTCCTTGACCTTCGACACAGTGAAGGTACAGTGTTGGAAACAACAACTGCAGTAGCTTTCCTGCTCAGTGAGGGTTTGCTGTGAGCCAGGCCCTGAGTTTGGCACTTTATATATGTTATCTTTTTTAATTTTGGAAGCAATTCAGAACATAATATGTTTATTCTTGGTAGGTGAGCTGGTGGGATGCTCAAAGAGGCTGTTTAAGAAACTTTCCAAAACCTCTAGACTTTCCCTCCTGTGTAAGGACACTTGAATATTACTTAATGATGCTGGTCTGAGTAAACCAGTGTTGTCACATTTGAGCCGGCTTTTAAAAATAGGCTTATAGTTTGGGATTCTTTGCAACTAAGATCATAAAGTCTAGGTGAAGGTTGCAACTTTTGAGTACCTGATATGATTTAGGTCAGGCTCTTGGATTATGTGTTTCATTGCTACTGTTAGTTCAAGCATGTGTATTTGATTTTTCAAGCTAAATGTTACTTGTAAAACATTTGGAGATTATGGTCATATTCATATGAGGTGCTTACCTCTTGCTGGTTCAGTTCAGTTCAGTCGCTCAGTCGTATCCGACTCTTTGTGACCCCATGGAAGGCAACACGCCAGGCCTCCCTGTGCACACCAACTCCTAGAGTCTACTCAAACTCACGTCCATTGAGTCGGTGATCCCATCAAACCACCTCATCCTCTGGCATCCCCTTCTCCTCCCGCCTTCAATCTTTCCCAGCATCAGGGCCTTTTCAAATGAGTCAGTTCTTTGCATCAGGTGGCCAAAGTATTGGAGCTTCAGCTCCAGCATCAGTCCTTCCAGTGAATATTCAGGGTTGATTTCCTTTAGGATGGACTGGTTGAATCTCCTTTCAGTCCAAAGGACTCTCAAGAGTCTTCTGCAGCACCACAGTTCCAAAGCATCAATTCTTCAGCACTCAGCTTTCTTTATGGTCCAACTCTCACATCCATACGTGACTACTGGAAGAACCATAGCCTTGACTAGACGGACCTTTGTTGTTGGCAAAATCTTGCTGTTTACAAAAAGATAATCTTAAGGTTGTCAGAAGCATAAAGAAGGATTTTGTCTAGACAAACTTGATGTAGATGACTCCTAATGATAACACCATAAGATCACATCTCTTGGATCATGAGACCAGCTTTTGTATCTAATGTAATACTGTAGTCTTAAAAAAAATTTTTTTTTTCTATACTTATTACAGCTACATAATGCTTTTATCCCTTTTAAGTATGAAACACTGTGATTTGGAGCTTGTAATATGGAAACTAGTTAAAGAAAACAAGTCCCCTTTTCTGTATTTCATGGATCATTCTAAAGCTCAATGCTGTTTGAAAAGCCTAACATCTTTGCACTTTTACTGATTTAAATATAGTTGTCTCAAGGAATTGATTTCAGAAATATGCAGGCAGCTCCTGCAGCTCAATTCCAGAAAAATAAACGACCCAATCAAAAAATGGGCCAAAGAACTAAATAGACATTTCTCCAAAGAAGACATACAGATGGCTAACAAACACATGAAAAGATGCTCAACATCACTCATTATCAGAGAAATGCAAATCAAAACCACAGTGAGGTACCATTACACGCCAGTCAGGATGGCTGCTATCCAAAAGTCTACAAGCAATAAATGCTGGAGAGGGTGTGGAGAAAAGGGAACCCTCTTACACTGTTGGTGGGAATGCAAACTAGTACAGCCACTATGGAGAACAGTGTGGAGATTCCTTAAAAAACTGGAAATAGAACTGGTATATGACTCAGCATTCCCACTCTTGGGCATACACACTGAGGAAACCAGATCTGAAAGAGACACGTCCACCCCAATGTTCATCGCAGCACTGTTCACAATAGCCAGGACATGGAAGCAACCTAGATGTCCACTGGCAGATGAATGCATAAGAAAGTTTGGTACATATACACAATGGAATATTACTCAGCTATTAAAAAGAATGCATTTGAGTCAGTTGTAGTGAGGTAGATGAAACTGGAATCTATTATACAAAGTGAGGTGAGTCAGAAAGAAAAATAGCAATACAGTATGTTAATACATATATATGGAATTTAGAAAGATGGTAACGATGACCCTATATGCGAGACAGCAAAAGAGACACAGATACAAAGTAGATACTTTTGGACTCCGTGGGAGAAGGTGAGGGTGGGATGATTTGAGAGAATAGCCCTGAAACATGTATATTACCGTATGTGAAACAGATCACCAGTCCAAGTTCGATGCACGAAACAGGTGCACTGGGACAACACAGAGGGGAGGGATGGGGAGGGAGGTGGGAAGGGGGGTTCCGGATGGGAGACATCTGTACACCTGTGGCTGATTCATGTCAGTGTATGGCAGAAACCACCACAATATTGTAATTAGCCTCCAATTAATTGAAATTAATTGAAAAAGTTTAGAATTAAGAAAAATATGATTGTCTCATCCCTAGAGGCAAGTAGAACCAAACTGAGTACACTGGCATAATAGGGGGCCTCCCTGCATTCATAACAGGATTTGTCACTTTAAGCTTTACCATTTACAGAAGTTAGGCGGAAGCTGCCGTGAAAGTGTAATTTCTCATGTGGCATGTGGTTAATTCTAGGTGGTGTTTGCAGGTGCATGACAAGCGATAAAGCTTTACATTAAGCTTTTCGTTATTAGGATATTTTGTCTTATCTAAAAACTTTAATTACCTCAGTTCCATGAGATCCAGTGTGCACCAGAGCTAATCAGCAGTGCGTCTCCTTGGAGCTTTTGAAAATCTGGCTGTTGTCAGTGGTGTGTGTATGAAATTGGAAGATTTTGTTCTTGGGAATAGGTATTAATTTAATTGTCTTTTAAATAGCATCTTTAAAGAAAGGAAGAAATCTTAAGATACAAATAAACACATGTGAAAAGATAAAACACATAGTGAGGGGAACATTTTTCTGGACTTGTCTGATGCAGTCTGTTAGTGTTGAGGACTTTGACAGTAAGTGTGCTATGCTGAATGGTTTGTGACCATGGCAAGGAGGATATTCTGGGGTGTTTTGTTGTTTGTTTGCTAGATCCCAGATCAGCCCCCTGCACTTACACTGTCAGTAGTGATATTCCTTACCTTGGTCTACTGAAGGCACCACTGTTCTGTTTCTTTTTGCAGGGGAAAGGGGTGTTGTCCTCTTGGTCTGTCAGTTTAAGTAAGTCCTTTTGTCTCAGGTGGCTCCTGGAGGCTGGAAGATGAAGATCAGTACTCCCCAGTATCCAAACTTAATGGTTCTTTAGTTGATACTTCTCATTTGCTCTTCTCTTTAAGGCTGATGATAGGCAAGCCGTCCTAGCATTGATGATGCAATAGTTGTCTGTTTCCTTCTCTGCCGTGAGCCTTGTGTTTGAAGACCTTCAGAGCACAGTGATTCATAATAAGAGCTGAGCGTTGGACAGCAGTCGCTCTGTGCCACCCCCTGTTCTGAGGTCTTTCCACACATGAGCATGTTTAATTCTTACTGTGATCTTGTGAAGTGAGTCTTGGTATCATCTCTGTTTTAAAGGTGAGGAAGCTGAGACAAGTTACACAAAAATACAAGCTAACTTCACTTATTGAATGCTTACTGTTTGTTAGATACTGTGCTGGGTGCTTTATATATATTATCCCCAGTACTGTCAACAACTTTGTGAGATGGAGAATTCTTGTGGTTTTCACTTAGCTAGGTATGAAGAGATCAAGCTTCAAGGTCACAATAACTGCCAGTTAAATAGCAAGCTCTACTGGTACCAGAAATGAGGAAGTATGTTGGAGACCATCCTCTTTGAGAATTAGTACTATAGTCAGCATATAATGCAGAATTATTCTCAAGATTTCTCTTGAAAATCCCTCACATTTGCTGCAGTGCCAGTTTGCAGACACGGAGACCCTGTATAAATCCAGTTGAGGTGTCCTTGGCCCACTAGCACTGGAAAAGAACTCAAGAATCAGTGACTGCAGGCCCAGGAGAGGATTCCTGACTCTGTAAATAGAGTTTTATTAGAACATAGCCTTACCTACTCATTTATCAGTTATCTGTGGCTGCATTGGAGCTAAAAATGCAGACGTGAGTAATTGCAGCATAAAACAACTGTACCATGAAACCTAAAATATTTGCTGTTTGACCCTTTAAGAGAAAGTTTGCTGACCCCTGGAATAAATGACAACTTCTTTAGGTGAATGAACAGTCAGGGTTGGGTTGCTTTTGAGACCTTGTACAAAAATACACGAGAGCTGCATGATACATTCTTGGTCTAAGAGGCATGTAGGACCAGAGAGCACCCGAGGATGTGGCGTGTTCCCTAAACCACAGTGCTCACTCAGGTGACTCCCGTGGGGTTTTGAAAGCTCACTTGGTGGTGTGCTTTGTTTGCTTTTTATAAAGTAATGTTTTATGTTTAATTGAGAGGACTGTCCTAGTGCTTTGTCCTGCCTTAATGATTTAATCTTTATTTTTTTATGTCCTTGAAAAACAGATAACTGTCATCTGATGTAGTTTTTTTAATTCGCTTCAGTTCAGTTCAGTCGCTCAGTCATGTCCGACTCTTTGCAACCCCGTGAACCGCAGCATGTCAAGCCTCCCTGTCCATCACCAACTCCCAGAGTCCACCCAAACCCATGTCCATCGAGTCGGTGATGCCATACAACATCTCATCCTCTGTCGTCCCCTTCTCCTCCTGCCCTCAATCTTTCCCAGCATCAGGGTCTTTTCAAATTAGTCAGCGCTTCACATCAGGTGGCCAAAGTATTGGAGTTTCAGCTTCAACATCAGTCCTTCCAATGAACACCCAGGACTGATCTCCTTTAGGATGGACTGGTTGGATCTCCTTGCAGTCCAAGGGACTCTCAAGAGTCTTCTCCAACACCACAGTTCAAAAGCATCAATTCTATGGCGCTCAGCTTTCTTTATAGTCCCAGCTCTCACATCCATATATAACTGCTGGAAAAACCATAGCCTTGACTAGACGGACCTTTGTTGGCAAAGTAATTAATATGCTATCTAGGTTGGTCATAACTTTCCTTCCAAGGAGTAAGTGTCTTTTAATTTCATGGCTGCAACCACCATCTGCAGTGATTTTGGAGCCCAGAACAATAAAGTCAGCTACTGTTTCCACTGTTTCCCCATCTATTTCCCATGAAGTGATGGGACTGGATGTCATGATCTTAGTTTTCTGAATGTTGAGTTTTAAGCCAACTTTTTCACTCTCCTCTTTCACTTTCATCAAGAGGCTCTTTAGTTCTTCTTCACTTTCTGCCATAAGGGTGGTGTCATCTGCATATCTGAGGTTATTGATATTTCTCCCGGCAATCTTGATTCCAGCTTGTGCTTCTTCCAGCCCAGCGTTCCTCATGATGTACTCTGCATATAAGTTAAATAATCAGGGTGACAATATACAGCCTTGATGTACTCCTTTTCCTATTTGGAACCAGTCTGTTGTTCCACGTCCAGTTCTAACTGTTGCTTCCTGACCTGCATACAGGTTTCTCAAGAGGCAGGTGAGGTGGTCTGGTATTCCCATCTCTTTCAGAATTTTCCACAGTTTATTGTGATCCACACAGTCAAAGGCTTTGGCATAGTCAATAAAGCAGAAATAGATGTTTTTTCTGGAACTCTCTTGCTTTTTTGATGATCCAGCGGATGTTGGCAATTTAATCTCTGATTCTTCTGCCTTTTCTGAAACCAGCTTGAACATCTGGAACTTTACGGTTCATGTATTGCTGAAGCCTGGCTTGGACAATTTTGAGGATTACTTTACTAGTGTGTGAGATGAGTGCAATTGTGCGGTAGTTTGTGCATTCTTTGGCATTGCCTTTCTTTGGGATAGGAATGAAAACGGACCTTTTCCAGTCCTGTGGCCACTGCTGAGTTTTCCAAATTGGTTTTGTTGTCCAAATTTGTTAATTCGCTTACTGCTTAGAAAATTTCAGAGAGGTTTTTTTAATCATAAACAGAAATGAAACTCAACTGTATTTGAATTACTTACTTAAAATACATTAAGTATAAATTAAGATTTCATGTATATCTGTTATTTCTGAAAATTCACATATTTCATCAGAATAATAGTATTGTTTTTTACTCTAAAAGATTATATACTTAAAAGTTTGCTCTTTTCAAATTCAGTATTTCTAAAACTATTACAGTTTTCAATTAATTTTAGTTTCACAATGGTGGTTAAATTATTTTGATACTGTTCCTAATTTTCTCTCTAATATTAGGGTTTTCTTTGGTCATATACAGTGATCTTTCCTTTGTCATAAGCATTTCATAGATGAGAGTATTATAATCTTTTCAAGTTTTAATATGTAGTATATTTTAAATAATATCCAAAATAGACTGCTGTTTCTGTCATTAGGGAGGAAAAACATCAGTGTTACTCTTCTCCCATGTGTTTAAACATAAAAATTATACTTTAAGAATTTAGATTTTAGTTAAGAAAACCTGTATACATACTATGTAATATTTATATCTAGAAGTAAAGATAATTGCTGTTCTAAAAATAATATAGAATTTTTAAAAACAGTAAACATCTTTCACCCGCCTTCCCAGGTGGTGCGAGTGGTAGAGAACCTGCTTGTCGGTGCAGGAGACCTAAGAGATGACAGGGGCTCCATCTCTGGGCTGGGAAGATCCCCAGGAGGCGGGCATGACAACCCACTCCACTACTCTTGCTGGAGAGCCCCATTCACAGAAGAGCCTGGCAGGCTACAGTCCATGGGGTTGCAAAAAGTTGGACATGACTGAGCGACTTAGCAGTAAGAACGTTAACTTGTCTATTTTGCAGCCTAGTGGGCTATGGTCCATGGGGTCGCAAAGAGTTGGAAACAACTGAAGTGAGTTAGCATGCACTCGGCACAAACGTGTTTCATTTTATCCACTGTGAAAATGACATCAATCTAAGTAAATTCTTCTTCTCTCTCCTGTTGTGGCAGTAAATTGTTGCCTTGACAGTAAAAATTGCTCATATATCCACATTCATCCAAAGGGCTGGCTTTTTTGATTGTTTTCATTTTATCCTCTTAGAAAAACAGAAAAATGTAATATTGAACATGGATTTAAAATCATGTGCGAAGTTAGCATTTAGGTTATTTACATGTGAAATAGTTGGAATAAAGCAACGTTATTGCGTTTTATGAAAATCTTGGGGTTTTATGGTGATTTTTTGGTACTGACTGCCAAAAATGTTCACATATCTAACTAATCAGCCTTCTGACAGCTCTGGGGCCTTTGACTTGAAAGGATCTCCAAGGCTACCTTGAAAATAAAAGTGCCTCCCACATTTGGCCTTCTCTAGATAAAAAGGCATTTATTATCATTAGCAAAAATTAAATGACTAATTCACAAATGAACTTGTGGTGACCAGTGGCATCTGAGAGGGTGGATGCTAGACATTCCTGGTTTCCAGTCATCACAATACCCCCTCCCTTGTACTGTAGAATACCAGAGATCTCCTTAAACTTCCTGTGCCTGGCTTTAGTTGTAAATGTAAAAAACCTCTTTATAGGTTAAGAGGAGAAAAAGAGGTAGTGTGAAGTGCCTTTCATATACACAGTTTATAGAGAGCTGTCTTTACAAATGACTTTCAGTTATTCAACTTGCTTGATAAGTTGAGCATTTAGATTTCCTGTCTCACTTGCCTTCCCTGGCCCCTTCAAGAGCTCTCTGTCAGTGCCCACTGTATACTGGTCTGTCAACTCTTGCTACTACCTGTGGCCTCAACTGTCACTTTAAAGAGCTTCTGTTAACTTCCAATAAGGAGCAATTGACTGAAAGTGTACTGTTTTACTGCTTCAGGTTGCTTTTCTTTGAACAGAAGGATGTCTTAACCTGGGGATCCATAGAGAGACTGTATTTCAGTGTGATTCATTTCCTTTGTAATTTTGTGTATTTTATTCTATGCATTTAAAAGCACTGTCTCAAAAAGGAGTCCACAGGCTTTATTTGACTATCAAAGAGGTTCATGGTACTGAAAAATAAAAAAGTTCGCAATCCTTGATGGAAGAAGTCCCATAAAACAGTGGTTGGTTGACTGGTAGGAGAAGTCATCTGTATCAGCTGACCCAAAGCTCCTGAATCCCACTAGAAGTGATTCACCCAATCAACAAATAAGGCTGGTCCACTCACCTTCAGAAAATTAAATAGTACTGACATTGGTTTTAGCTCCTTGACTTTTCCATTTCTAGAAAGCTTTGTAGGAAAAGATTGGTCTCCATCCTTCTAAGATACAGTGGATCCTCACTGATGCCGTCAGAGGCAGCCATGTGTGGTGGGAAAGGACATAAGTATTGAAATCACAGTTGTCTGCTCTTTCTGAGTTGCTGATTCCTCCTCTGTGATATGGAGATTATAACATGCACATGACTGCATGGAGGAGAGATTAAAGGAAAACTGTGGCTAGCGCACCAGCCTGGCATCTGGTATGCTGTGGTTACCACAGGAGTGTTAGTTTCCTTATTTAAACTGAAAATCCAAAATGAGCCTTAATTTAGTGTTGAGTGGGGAGGGAGGGGTAAGAGGCTGAGGATTGTGGTGGAACTGAGAAATGTGGTTACTTTTCTGTTCCGAATTCAGCAGAGTGGTTTTGTTGAATGGGAGAAATTTCCTGAACACGATAGATTCTTTGGCAGAAGGAAAAGTAGGTTACAGAATTTAGTTGCGGAAATAGTGTGTGAGCAAAGTACAGACTGGGGAGTAGGAGTATTGAATATAGTCTGGGCTTTGTGGAGTGAATAAAGGGGAGTGTACATGTCACTGAACTCATGCTTTTCCTTAAGTTATCTGTTTTCAGAGCAGTGGAATTTTTCATCAGAGATAAATATGAAAAGAAGAAATACTACGATAAAAATGCTATAGCTATTACAAATGTAAGTAAAATCTTCATCTCTATCATGTTGATGTTTGTTGAGTATATTTTGAAATTTTAACATGTGATATGGCTCAATTTATTTATTGTAAAAATGTCCTGGCTACATACGTTAAAATTTGAACATTGGGAGTTTTTGTCACATAGTCAGATTTCATAAAGCATAACTCTTGATTCAGAAAGGAGCATCTTCTTAAGTAAGCGTCTAATAACTGCTTAGATGGCATTTAAATTAATTTTATGAAATCTGCATTAATTTAATGCAGACACTAATTGAAAAATTGAGGAGAGAAAATTATTTTATTGGACTGTGGAAACGAATGGAAAAGGCAAATTTGTCTTCTTCTAAGGGCCTTGGTGGATCTGACCAGATGTGTTTATTAAAACGCAGCATTTTTTCTTTTTTCCAGAACAGCTTTATCTTACTTTGGTCCAAAATAGAAAACACAATTGTTTGCACTATATTTGCAAACAATCAACAAGGGAGTCATGCATTAATTATTCTGATGAAATCATGATGCTGCTCCTATTTATCTGTGTTTATCACAGCCCCTTCCCAGGTGGTGCTGGTGGTAAGGAACCTGCCTGCCAGTGCAGGAGGCTTAAGAGACGCAGGTTTGATCTCTGGGTGGGGAAGACCCCTTGGAGGAGGGCATGGCCACGCACTCTAGTATTCTTGCCTGGAGGATTCCTGTGGACAGAATAGCCTGGGGCTACAGTCCGTAGCTTTACAAATAGTCGGACAGAACAGAAGTAACTTAGCATGCATGAATCGCAGCACCGGGTGGTCTTATGGGAAAGTGCTTTGAAGCCTGAGTTCTTGAGAAGCGGATGCCTCTTTAACGTGAGGTGTCCCCTATCAGACAGCCTTTTTTTGACCTTTTTCCTGCAGGCGATGAGTGAAAACTAGCCTTTTAATTGGTTATTATCAAGCATTTGTTCCTTAATAGTTGAGACCGTGCTGTAAGTGATCAAATATGTTTTATTACTGTTTCTTTTTAAGTTTCTTTTTCTGATAAATTTTCTTATCCCAGTTAAATACCATTTAAGGCTAGTTGTCTGTATTGTTGCAGTCATTTTTTCGGGGGAGGGGGTTCTTTGATTCCTCAGTTCAGTTCAGTTGCTCAGTCGTGTCTGACTCTTTGCAGCCCCATGAACCGCAGCACGCCAAGCCTCCCTGTCCGTCACCAATTCCCGGAGTCCACCCAAACCCATATCCATTGAGTCGGTGATGCCATCCAACCATCTCATCCTCTCTCATCTCCTTCTCCTCCCGTCTTCAGTCTTTCCCAACATCAGGGTCTTTTCCAATGAGTCAGTTCTTCACATCAGGTGGCCAGAGCGTTGGAGCTTCAGCTTCAGCGTCAGTCCTTCCAATGCATATTCAGGGTTGATTTCCTTTAGGATTGACTGGTTTGATCTCCTTGCTGTCCAAGGGACTCTCAAGAGTCTTCTCCAACAACGCAGTTCAAAAGCATCAATTCTTCGGCACTCAGCTTGCTTTATGGTCCAACTCGCACATCCGTACGTGACTACTGGAAAAACTATAGCTTTGACGAGATGGACCTTTGTTGGCAAAGTAATGTCTCTGCTTTTTAACATGCTGTCGAGGTTGGTCATAACTTTTCTTCCAAGGAGCAAGTGTCTTAATTTCATGGCTGCAGTCACCATCTGCAGTGATTTTTGAGCCCAAGAAAATAAAGTCTGTCACTGTTTCCATTGTTTCCCCATCTCTTTGCTATGAAGTGATGGGATTGGATGCCACGATCTTAGTTTTCTGAATGTTGAGTTTTAAGCCAACTTTTTCACTCTCCTCTTTCACATTCATTGAGAGGCTCTTTAGTTCCTCTTTGCTTTCTGTCATGAGGGTGGTGTCATCTCTGTATCTGAGGTTATTGATTTCTCCCAGCAATCTTGATTCCAGTTTGAATCAAGATTCCATGAACAATGAATATCTTAATTTTAAAAGTGGCCAAATCAGTTATCATCCTCTCAGGAGGAGAAAAAATACTTCTACAGTGAATTATCTTGAATTAGTAACACTCAACATATTAAGTGCCTTAATTTCTTTGTTATATTTTTATGTTCAGCTTTTACATAAATTTGGGCAAAAAGGTCTTTATGATACAGGTTACCATCTTAAGTGATTTTATGTGCTTTTTCTAATCTCTTGTTTTCTTCATATCTCTAGCAGGGAAATGTCCAGTGGGATAAATTAGTTTTGCAGCTGGTCTTTAAGGCACAGTTTGTCTTATTAAATATTTTCTTCTATGTGTAATTTCAGTTAGTTGTCATTGAATGGCTAGTTTGTATACTTTTAACAGAGCTAACAGTGTGCCAGTGAAGACCAGCTAAAGATTATGGGCTTGGGTTGTGATTCAGAATTGCAGCCATAACTAACTCAGTAACAGGCAGGTTGAATGAGAACTTACCATCTCACATTGTTACTTTGACATTGCGTAATGACCTTTCTGTAATAGCACCTTTTATTTTTAAAGACTCCTCATAGGCACTATTGATGTGATAGAGCAATACAGAGATGTCAGTTTAACAGCTCCAAAGATCTACTACACATTTTGTAAACGTATTTCAGTTATATTTTGGCAGTAAAGCGAGCAGGAAGATAATGCTTCCATTAAAGTGATAACTATGCTTGTAGGAATTGGGTAAGATGAGTGAAAAGGCTTTTAGGTGAAATTATCTCTGTGTAAATTGCCTTTGCATATGTAACTGCCTTTGCATTTGTAACTGTCTCACAGTGCTTTGGGGCAGTTGAGCCAGCGCAGCCCTGGGGGTGGTGTTTATGGGCATGGAGCTCCAAGAAGCCAGTGTACACATGGCTTTACAGTAAGCCTGCTGCTTAGCTGTTACACCACGTTAATTCACTCTTTCTGCTCTCAGCCTTCTTTCTGTTTTCTTAAACAGTTGAATAAAACTTTCGTTAACTTTTACTGTTTCAGCTCTGTGTTATTTTCCATTCTTAAAGCAATTATGGTCAGTGGAAACAAGATCTCATTTGTGCTGTCCAGCCACTTGGAACAGCGTGTCAGAGTGTGAGCACTCGGGCAGTAACACTGACGGAAGAGAACCGCCGGACACGCTTAATTGTTTCTCAGATACTTTGGGGATGAACTTGTCTGAGTGCATTTTAAATTTTATGTTAGAGTGAAATGCATTTTAAATCACACACTTTTTTGTAATAAATACTTTTACCTACAGAAGTACTTTAAAAGCAGCCCTCTTCTTGGTGCATCACTTTCCTTTAACATATTTCTAAGTGCCTCTGTAGCTCAGAAGTGCATGAGTGTTTGTTTCTTTCCTGTGCCTATAATTCTGATTCCTTTCTTTTTGTTTTTTCCTCCTGACTTTCCACCTGCATTCCACAGATTGCCTCCTCTGATGCTCCTCTTCAGCCTTTGGTATCCTCTCCTTCTCTACAAGCTGCTGTTGAGAAAAACAAATTGGAGGTATGGTGGTGTTCTAGCCAGCTGTGTCCATGCACTCGGTGTGAATGTGCCATCATTTGGGATGCTGTAATAGTTGTTTATGCTTTGAATGGTCTCCCGTATTAAATACATTAAATACAATAATTTTAAGACCACTTTCCTATGCTACAGGTAGGATTAAAGAGCTTTAATCTTTATTTAATTTCAGAATGACTAATTTATTGGTACCATAGATATATCTCAGCATTTAATAAGCAATTAGTTTTTTGCTGTTGTTTCCATTACCACCTTAGGCTTAAAGGAACTTTTCTATAATTGCTCTTGAATTCTTTGATTTACTAGGAAGAATTTTTGGTTAAAATTTTTCTTTCTATGATTCTGTTATTGTAAACTCTTGAAGAACGTTAATGTCGATTTGCCTTTTAAGCCATAGTAACCATCATATAGATGCAGTGTATGCGTAGAGTCGTCATTGCTGTAGAGTGATGGTTGTGGGATGTGTGTGCATAGGAGTGGTTAGGGAACGTGGTGTTACATCATTGTGGACTTTAAAAGTCATCCCTATAAATAGTTGAAGGTTTTTATTTTTTTGACTCTTTTTATCTGTTTGTTGTTGTTATAATGACCATAGTGAATTTGAGACATCCTTTGCCTCACACTTTTTCTGTGTCTCCTCATTGCTAAATGACCTCTGCTGTGGAGACACCTCCATCTAACAGAGGAAGATGGGGACCTTCACAGGGGTGTCTGACGCAGCCGAATGGGGGCCATGATTGCTGAGCCCTCATGACGCCGCTCTAGCCCAGGTCCCGCCCTCTATGACGCGTCTACACTCTTCCTGGACGTTCACTGTGAGGACTGGGGTCAGTCGGAGCAGAGACAGCATCCTGTGAAGAAAGCCTGCGGGCAGAGCAGGCTGAGCAGGGTCTGCGGGAGGAGGCAGGCTGGGGCGCCTGTGGCCGGGGGAGAAGTGGGGGAGAAGTGTCCTGGGAGCCTGTTGGCGCGTCTGGGCTCTGACCCGAGGGCCCTGGCTCCTCAGTGCCTTCCACGGGCAGAAGGAGCGTCCAGAACCGATTCTCACCTCTGAATCGTCTGCTCCACCATCTCCAGAGAGGGAACTTTCTGCTGCTGGATGTAGAAGAGGCCTGAGGACCTGTTGCTCTGGCTCAGGGATAGAATGATGGGAGCGTGTGCTGGACTGGAGGCAGAGGGAGTGGAAGGGAGAGTGGTCGTCAAAGACCTGGAGCAGGTCAGGTCCATGAGGGGTATGATGAGTGACTCCTGGCTGCAGGCCTGAGCATCTCAGCAGATGATGCGCTGTCCAGGGAGAAGGGATCCAGGCTGAGGAGGAAGAGCAGCTTTGAGGTGAGAGTAGGGAGGCGGCGGACTTCAGAGTTGGGTATGTTGAGTGTGAGGTGACCGAA
Organism: Dama dama; assembly: GCF_033118175.1. NCBI lineage: Eukaryota > Metazoa > Chordata > Mammalia > Artiodactyla > Cervidae > Dama > Dama dama. The sequence goes on from NC_083708.1 coordinate 10,404,321, forward strand.
CAGCGGTGAGGGGTCTGGCGGGAGCTTGGGGACACAGGTCTGGAGGCCGAGGAGAGAGCCCGGTCGGAGGAGTGCGGAGGCCGCCCGCGGACCGTGTGCTGAGTGGAGACGTGAGAGCGGAAAGCTGGGCACACTTGAACCTCACAGCACAGCCAGGGGTTCCCCAGGAGACAGTGAGGGCTGGTTTGGGGAACGGAGGGCGTGGTTCGAGCCGGAGAGACTCGGGTGGTCAGGAGCCCTGCAGGAGGCGGAGGGGGCCTCGAGGGCGTGGAAGGGTGGCCATGGTGCCTGTTCAGAGGGTGGAAACCCTCAGGTCACGGGTCTGCTGTGCGGCGCTGGCGGCCAGGTCCTGGAAAGCAGGGTCTTACCTGGCCAAGCGATGTCACCTTGCCTGACAGCATTTAGACACCAGGGGGCCCTTCAGGGCAGTCTGTCAGAAAGTTTGTTCATGCTTTTTTTTTCTTACCCTCTTAAAATTTCTAATTTTCCTTATGTTTTATAATGTGTATAATAGAGTACTATATGTGCTTTACTAATAAATACATACATATATTGAATATGTATGCGCACAACATTTTAAGACAGAAGTGCATAATAAAAAGCTTTAGAGACCATATCTTTAATGAACCCAAGATCTACTTTTCTTTGCCTTATAGGACTTGAACACTTTTTCCTGTTCTCTTTTGCAGAAGATCTCCTATTTCATTATATCATTTGGCTATGTAATAACCAAATTTCAGGAACGACTGTTTTGAAATATCAAACACTGCTGTGTTTTATTCTTGCTGAGAAAATAGTTTAAAACAACTTAGATTCTCACAGTACTCTGGTCTTTCAGCAGCTTTTGATTCTAAAGATGGGTGTTATCTGTAGGTCAAACTATATGATCTGTGTTTAGAGCCCCCCCCTTTTATTTTGAGAAAACATAGAAAATGAAAGTTTAATAATGCTTACTAAACGTTAGGGTCCTAGAAAGGTCTACCACTGGTGCATCTTAGCTTATTTATAAGATTTTGAATATTGCTTGTTTCATAGAGTGGTTAAAACTAATCTCTTCAGAGCACATTTATCTACCTTTTCTAGCAGCTCTGGTTTTTGAGGCATTCCCAGGAGAGAGAGAGAGAGAGAGAGAGATTTGTCTCCCAGAAAGAATTTACAGAAATTTTTGAGGTTTCTGTTCATCCTACTAAGAGCCAAAGAAGAAATAGCAACTGCCTTAACAACTCATCAGAAGCATTGATACTAAAGACTTATTTCTTCCAACCTAAAAAAAAAATATATATTTCACCATTCCCTTTGGAACCTTGTATCTTAAATAGACACAAGTATCTTGTATCTTAAATAGATACAACTCACCTGATGAGTTGCCTGGCTTTAAGTTCCTTATTTTTGTCTCCTTTCTTTATTATTAAAAATAATTTTTTTGTATTTATACTTATTTTGTATCGAGGCATAGCCTGTTAACAAACAGTGTTGTGGTAGTTTTAGGTGAGCAGAGAAGGGACTCAGCCGTACGTGTACTGTGTGTGTCCTTTCTCCCCTAGACCCCCCTCCCATCCAGGCTGCAGCATAGCTGAGCGGAGTCCCCTGTGCTGTACTGCAGGCCCTTGGTGGTTGTCCGTTTTAAACACTGCATTGAGCACACGTCCATCCCAGACTTCTAATATCCCTTCCCCCACCCTCCCTCTGCCAACAACCATGAATTCATTCTCGAGTCTGGGAGTCTGTTTCTGTTTTGTAGGTTCATTTGTGTCATTTCTTTTTAGATTCCACATCTAAAGGATGTCACATGATATTTTTCCGTCTCTAACTTACTTCACTCAGTGTGACACTCTCTCGGTCCATCCGTGTTGCTGCAAATGGCTGTTTCACTCTTTTTGATGGCTGAGTAATACTCCATCGTCTGTATGTACCACGTCTCCTTTATCCATCCTCTGTTGGTGGGCATGCAGGTTGCTTCCATGTCCTGGCTGTTTTAAACAGTGCTGCAGTGAACATTGGGCACATGTTTCTTTTTGGATCATGTTTTTCTCTGGATATATGCCGAGAAGCAGGATTGCAGAGTCATATGGTCTCCCTGTTTTTAGTTTTTTAAGGAATCTCCATATTGTTCTCCATAGCGACTGTACCTGTTTCCATCCCCATCAGTAGTATAGGATTCCCTTCTCTCCACACCCTCTCCAGCTTTTGTTGTTTGTGGATATTTTGATGATGGCCATTTTGGCTAGAACCCATATTTTCAATGTGACTTCAAGGCCCATGTCATAAAATTGTTGCTTACAGCCATGCTTTGACAACTGAAATTCCAGTGTTCAAGACATCAAATCGTGCTCTCCCTCAGTTAAACGCAGCTAGCTGGTTTAATTTGGGTTTCCCTTGTGGCTCAGCTGGTAAAGAATCCACCTGCAATGCGGGAGACCTTGGTTCAATCCCTGGGTTGGGACGATCCCCTGGAGAAGGGAAAGGCTAGGGAAAGATTTACTGAGCGTGGCCCCGCTCATCAGAACAAGACCCAGTTTCCCCCACAGTCACTCTCTCCCATCAGGAAGCTTCCATAAGCCTTTTATCCTTATGTGTCAGAGGTCAGACCAGATGAAAACCACCATCACAGAAAACCAATCAAACTGATCACATGGACTACAGCTACATGAGCCACACCATGTTCTGACAAAACGTGGTCCACTGGAGAAGGGAATGGCAAAACTTTTGGTATTCTTGCCTTGAGTACCCCATGAACAGTATGAAAAGGCAAAAACCCTAAAGGAAACCAGTCCTGAATATTCATTGGAAGGACTGAGGCTGAAGCTGAAACTAGTACTTTGGCCACCTGACGGGAAGAACTGACTCATTGGAAAAGACCCTGGTGCTGGGAAAGATTGAAGGTGGGAGGAGAAGGGGATGACAGAGGATGAGATGGTTGGATGACATCACTGACTTGATAGATAAGAGTTTGAGTAAGCTCCGGGAGTTGGTGATGGACAGGGAGGCCTGGCGTGCTGCAGTCCATGGGGTCGTAAAGAGTCGGACAAGACTGAGCAACTGAACTGAACTGGTTTAATTGATTTTTGGTGATTTCAGATGTACCCACCAGTCGTAGTGATTAGAGAGATGGGCTTCTTCCCCATCTCATGACAGTGACATCCTTGATAAATAACTAAGAGCTTTGAGAGGCTGTAGGACCATCCACCTCCAGCATATTAGTGAGGATGTCCAGTTACGTTGCTTTCCTCCCTAAACTTGACTGGTGTTTGGAAAACATTTCATGACATCTGAAGGACTTCTGCACATCCTGTTTATTTTTCACTTGCACAGTGGCGGTGATGTTCCTTACCTCGGAAGGATCTCGTGCAGGTCTCAGTGAGTCACGCGGTGTCTAGCCCTTGAGAAGGGCTCGGGAGGTGCCCGCTGTCCCCCTGGGGAGCACAGTGTGGGGAGCAGAGCCCACTGGACGGCCGCGAGCACGGAGGCTCTGCAGCCCCTCAGCCCTGCCACGGTCGGCTCTGTGTCACTTTCCTGAGAGTGTGTTTCTGCATTTGTAAAATGGCTATCATGACTTTCTTCCGACATTGTTATGGACATTAACTTAGACAGTAAGGTGCTTATCACAGTGCCTAGCCCATAGCAGCTTTAATTATATCTCTGCCATTTTGGCCTGGGAATTGCTGGTATTGACTTTCCCAATTTACAAATAGTAAAGATTCTTCTCTTGAGAGAGGTGGTGTCAGGCACCATTTTTAAAGGCACAGGTGCAGATGCAACATTTAGGCATTTTCACCAAGTTTCATGTGTTTATCATCCTACCTTTTCTAGGTTCGGCAGTTTATCCTTTCATGTTTGGTGCCAGGGAGCTAAGGTCTAGATCAGCACTCAGTTGCATTATCACCAGATTGCAGATTTCTGGCATCTGTTCCCTCCATATGCCTTATAAATGCTCATTGTTTAATCTGCTTCATCTTCCTTTCCCCACCTGTCTATAGACCTTAAGTTTTTATTATTATATCTTATTTCATCCTTCTTGAAAATGCAAATTGTGAACTTTATAACATCATTATAGTTTACCTCAACTGGGTTGGATCAAATATGCAAACCAGTCAGCTGGCTCTGGTCCCCAAGCACTGTCTTCAACATTATTTTCATGAGAAAATTATCATCTTTGCCCTTTAAAAATATAACACTATCGTGATTGAAAAAAAAAAATTTAAGTGATTTTGCATTTTTCTTCTCATGTTTACATGTTGTAATCTGCCTTCATCTGGTTGATAAAGAATTCTGTTCTATGAGTTAGTTTATGTTTTTTTCGTATTCAAGTTTCAGCTTCATGGGGTTGCTGTTAGGAAACCTAACTTTATGTAAAGATGCAATGAGAATTTATTGAATAGAAGTTGCATTTGCTTTAAACAAATTCTGAAATATCAAAGAAGTTCTAAATTGTCTCATTTCTGTCTTAATTTTTTAAGGAAAGTTATTCTTTATTGTGTTACTAATGTACTCGATGACAGTATGAATTTGCTTTGCTTTCTTTCATATCTCAGTATCACTGAATAGTGTCATCATTGAAATTTGTACTCTATTCAAATGATGACTCCAACTAATAAAAATGTATGAAGAGCTGACATTTAAAAAAAAAGTAAACTTATCAAAACTTTCGGCTGTGTTTTAGAAAGAAAAGGAAAAAAAAAAGGAAGAGAAAAAGAAAGAAAAGGAGCCAGAAAAGCCTACAAAACCACTTACAACTGAAAAGGTAAAATCTCTTCTTCTTTTTAATCCACCCAGGTTACAACCTTATCTGTATAGTTATATATGGATGATTTGGTGATATTCATGATATGCAATAATCATTCTTTCAACCAGTATTTGTAGGGTGTGTCCTGTATCTATCTTGCCCTGTACGACTTGTAATCAGGTACATATGTGTGGGTACAGATTCCTGTGAGTTCCTCAAGGGCAGGTATTATTCCTGATGTAAAGAGCGGTGGTGTTAGCTTTCTTGCACTGATTTCACAATCAGGAAAGTTGAGAGAGTGCAGAGGGACCCCTGCAGAGGCCTTCAGAAGACACGCCACGCTGAGTGTAGCACCTGAGTGGACTGAAGTGTCAGTAGGGTTGAGGTTGTGAGGTGGGAGTGTGTCCCGTGGGGAGAACACCTTGAGGACATAGAAGCCGACATAGAGTTATTTGGAAAAAAGTGAGTAGTAGAGTGAAGAAAGATCTGTGTCTGTGTATAGAAAGTCGTGGGGAAGAGGCCAGGAGGGCAGATTAAGCTCAAATTGTAGAGGACTTTAAAGTCCAGATTGGTTCTTTTTGAAGGAAAGGCTGTGGATTCTTTTGGAAGGTTCTTTTGCAGTGATGAGCAGGAGAGATGTGATCAGGCCTACGGATTTCTGTAAAGGACTTGGTTAAATAATCCTGGTGGCTTGGCTCTAAATGCATTTCTTCACACAAGAATGGAAGCATGAAAAAAGGATTATTAGTAAAGAGAGCATGTCCTTTGTTTTAATTGTTGCAGTGTGAATAGTCGACTTTATGAAGGCATAAATTACACAGTACAAACTGCTTTCATTTGAAGTGTCCAAGTCAGTATTCACTGGCTCTTTTTCCATCACGTTTATTAGAATAGCCTATACCTTCAGAAAGTTATAAACGTGCCTTCAGCATTTAAGACATGCTGCTAAGACTCCTAAGACTCCTCAGTCCTTTCTGTAGCACCCCCACCTGTCCACCATTGGCACCTTCACCTCCCTCCTAGTGTGTGTCCCCTTAACCCCCGCCCCGCTCCCAGTACCAGGCAGACTTGTCTGTTGCCCCCTGAACACACTTCCCATCTCTCTTCACTGAACTGCCTAGCCAAGGCTGTCCTTTGCTCTCCCACAACTTACCTAGGCCTCCACCTTGTCCATGAAGGCCCTCTAACCACTCCAAGTAGATGCACTTTCTCCCTTCCTCAGAATTCCGGGGACATTGTCATACATTTGATTTTATTATTTCCTACCTCATTTGATTATTTAATTATATTGTTAGATCAGTTTCTTTGCCTAACACAGGATGCATCCAGGTTTTGTTTCAGTCAGATGTTAAATATTATAAAACTTTTTATAAGGAGTGATTAAGTTAGTAATTATAACTCCAGTTACTTAAATGGCTTCAATTCTCTGGAAACTTTCTCTTCAGCGTACATCAGTAAGAAGCTGTAAGTGAAATCTCTTTAACAGTGTTCTATTTGATTACAAAGGAATTTAAAAATCACTAGTGTGTTTTATCTATGTTTCCAAAAGTTGGAAATGTCAAAGAGTTTGTATAATGCCTTATTGTTGTACTTGGCAAGATTTAAATTTTAACCACTTTTGAAACATATATTTTTTTCTCTTTAAAAAATGACCTTGTCTTTCGTGCCTTGCGTGTAAGTGCCTGCCTTCTGTTGCCTGCTGTGGGAGGGGCCGCCAGGTAGCTGTGCGCAGGCTCTGGATTGCGGGTGTGGCAGGAGCACTTGAGGGGTGGGTTGTTACCTCTCCCTTTGGTGTTAGGTTCTATTAAACCCAGTTCACACCTCCTCTGTTACTCTTGCTCACCCTGCAGAGGTCAGGGCCCCTGCTGCTGCTGCTGCTGGTGGGAACCCTGCTGAAGGAATAATCACCCACAGGGAGAAACTTCAGTTCCTGTCACAATTGCGTGGTCAGGATGGTACAAGCTGCATGGGGAGGAAGAGACAAGTGCATTTGACAGTCTGACAGTAGGGAAGCAGGGCCATGGCGCCAATACGCTTTCCTTCTCTCGCGTTAGGTGTTTCTCCTTACCTTCTCTCTGAGCTGAGGTTTTCAGGGAGCTGGTGTAGTCTTGTTATTGCTGTCTAGTCACTAAGCTGTGTTCAGCTCTGCGACCGCACGGACTGGAGCTCACCAGGCTTCTCTGCCCGGAGGATTTCCCAGGCCGAGAATCCTAGAGTGGGTTCCATTTTCTTCTCTAGGTGAGCTTCCCAACCCAGGGATCGAACCCACATCTCCTGCATTGGCAGGTGGATTCTTTACCACTGAGCCACCAGGGAAGCCCTCTTGAATAATCTACAGAGGAGAAATTAGTAGTAATAGCAGTGAAAATTGCATCAGTAGTAGTCAGAATAACATCTTCATTAATAGGAAGGGATTGGCTTTCTTAGCTATCTGTTATCTGCCGGGAACTGGGCTGGTATACAGTTTGCATGTACACTTGTGCATGTGCTCTTGGAAGTGTGAAGTGACCGCCTTGTCTTATTGCTGACCTCAGAGGGACAGCTTTCAGCTCTTCACCCACGTGTGTTCTCTTTACTCCTTACAAAGACCAGTTATTGTTGGAGGTGGAGGAACCGAGAATCAGAGAGCATATATGATTTGGCTAATGTAATCTAGTTTAGTTAGATAGTTTATGGAGTTTGGAAAAATAGGATTTCACTTCTTTTATTAGGCAGAGCAGACTAAACTCCATCTTGTATATCTTCATGCATTTGAAAGAGGGATGCTTGATAGGGTTTATTTTTCCAGAATGCCTCTACTCAGGCCACTTCCTTCTACACATAATTAAAGCCATTAACATGGACTTGACATGCAGCAGTGAGTTAATAAGCAGTTACTTGGAAGTGTGCTAATTGGGGGACTGGAAGGAACTTTGCTCTCGAGTCCAGATCTCTTATTTTATAAAGGAGTAGACTAAAACCTAGAAGGACGTCGAGTCACTGAAAAGTGACTTGCTCAGTGCTAACAGTTGTTGGCAGTTAAGGAGTTTGAACCCAGGTTTTCTTTTAAGTCTCAAGTCGTGTGTGTGTGTGTGTGTGTGTGTTTTAATTTGACATATGTGCCCTCAGGTTGCTTTCTTACTGCAATTTTTTGTTCTGTTGTACATTCTACATCATTTTATAATGAACAGTCCAGGGTTCCCTAAAAAAGAATGGTGTTTGTATATAACCCCATTCCATATTGTCTTCTAGCTAGTAGATTCGTAATTTTTATTGATTCCTGCCTTAGGGACTTCTTCCTTCTGTAAATACACTTGTTTTCCCTGAGCAGCCTACTACTTTTGTTTAAACTGTATTTTGTACTTAGGTCTCACTGAGGTTTATGTTACTGTGTTGTAAAAGCATCTATTACTAATGGGATTAGCTGGAGCCAGCTCACTTTCTTTTCTGGGAAGAGGAAGGTAAAAACCTAAAAATTTACTGAATCAAGTGATTAATAGGGCAAGTGTTTTAGACATTTAAATAGATGTTCCATCTGTTGTGCTTTAGATATTCTGCTGGAAAATAGTGTATATATTTGACTTTTTCTAAAATATTCTGTCCTATGTTTGACATTTCTAATTCAGTTCATTTAGATTTATCTACTAGACTATCTCCCAAGTAGCTGGTGATCTGTAAATATGTTTATGTATATGAGAAGTACCCTATTATAGGAATGTACATGAGTTCTCTTTCAGTTTAAATAAGCAGATCTTGATTTCTCCTTTGGGAAGGTCTAAGTTTTATAGTTTTTCTTAAAGATGTGCATATCAAAACATGGAAAATGGGCAAGTAGTCAATTCTTGGGATGGAGAAATTAAATCCTTCTCAAGTAATTTATAATAATAATCACAGTAGTAGTTCTGGTTTTATTGCTATTTATTATAAGGTAGTTTATTATTGATAGAATTTATGTGTTAAGTTCTGAAACTTTTAAATTGTATGTTAAGAAAACTTTGGGGATCAGCAAATGTTTTTCTGTAGAGAGTCAGATACTAAATCTTTTAGGTCATAAGGTATCTCTCACAACTATTCAGCTCTTCCTTTGTAGCACACAGGCAGTAAACATGAATGTGTTCCAGTCAATGTTAGAAGCAGGTGGCCGTATTCGTTGAGACTTGGTTGCAGCAGGAGAAGCAGGGTCGGGAGGAGAGTCAGGTTCAAGCCCATGGTCTGGGTTCACTGTCCTCTTGGCAAAGTCAGTTAACTGCCTGGATCTGCTTTTCTTCATTTATTAATAAGCCTTGCCTTGATGATCTCTTGTGATCCGTTTGGTAATAAATAGTTCTAAATTTAGAATTACTTATTAAATCTGTTGAACATAGGGACAGGTTCCTAAAATCATCTTGACTATATCCTTAAAGATGGCCTTCACAGCTCCAGAGTTGGTTTTTAGTCAGTGAATTCTCTTTATTATTTCAGACTGATGTCTCATCCACCTTAGTTGCTATTCTGTTTCAATCAGCTATTCTTCCTGTTAAAAGACAAAGTCTAATTTAGGAAAAAAAGTATTCAGTTCTTCCTAATGCTAGCTACTTCTGTATTTATATAGAACATGTATTTGTGTGTGTTTGTATGTGTGTGTATATTTGTGTGTGTCTGAATATATTATATTTCAGAAAATATGGCTTACTTTAAGGTATTAGGTATTTCTGTTTAGATACCTGTTGTACAAGTGTAAATGCATTATTGGTTTTATATGCAATGAGTATCTTAACAAAAAAATTCAGATTATTACATCAAAGTAAAGAATTTTATATTTTCATGGACTTTCTTAAGGTCTTTCTGAGATAATTAGGATGTTTAGTAATAATTATTCACCTATCTTGGAATATTTTAATGTTTTTATGAATTAAAAATTTTTTAATATTCAAACTTTTATTATTTCTTTATTAAATATTACATATTCTGTGTAAGAAAAAATAAAATGTATAAATAAGCAAAACTTTAAAAAGATACATAATTTCTTATAATCCCTCTACCTAATGATAGCTGTCTTAAACCTTTTGCAGCATAGCTTTCTATGCTTGTGTGCGTGAGTATTCCATTTTTCATCTTGGGCATTCTGAAAATTGGTTTCTGTTGGGGCAGAGCTGCTCTGCGGCGTTGCCAGTCTCCGCCCCGCGGCAGAGCGCGCCGGCTGTGTGCGCACGCGCCCTCGTGCTGGCTCCCTTCTTCCGGTCAGGTCTCCACGGGGCGCCGGGTGGGGCTCCCTCTGCCGCGCAGGGCTTCTCCTTAGTGTTCTGTCTCATGTGTAAGGGTGTACATATGTCAGTCCTAATGTGTGTGTCCTGTGACCAGTCTCTCGGATGTGTCTTGGTGAAATCCTTTAAACTGATTGCTATGAATGGCCTGGGGTCCCCCAAGCATGTGTTGTCATTTTTTAAGGCAAAATTTAAAAAGTGTTTTTCTGTGTATGTGTACAGATTCTTGCCACTAACTTCTTGAAGTTTATGAGAGAAAATCAACTTACCACATATATTAATGTTAAATAGTATTTGAATCTTTTAAGAAGATGATGTAGATGAATAATGTTTTTTTTAAGCAGTTGAGGAAAAAACAGAAACAACCAGCAGAGTTGTCTTTTTGAACAAACTTTTATGTTAATAAAACTTAAAAAATACAATAAGTGGTCTAACCTTTCAATATAAGCAGAAAGTAAAATTGCAAAGCTCCTGAACTTGAGATTGCAGTACAGCCATGTAAAAGTAAGCAACCAGTTGTATATCAGTCAGTCAGATAGCTCTTCAGTTCAGTTCAGTTCAGTCGCTCAGTCGTGCCTGTCTCTTTGCGACCCCATGAATCGAAGCATGCCAGGCCTCCCTGTCCATCACAAACTCCTGGAGTTTACTCAAACCCCTGCTCATCGAGTCGGTGATGCCATCCAGCCATCTCATCCTCTGTTGTCCCCTTCTCCTCCTGCCCCCAATCTGTCCCAACATCAGGGGCTTTTCCAATGAGTCAACTCTGCGCATGAGGTGGCCGAAGTATTGGAGTTTCAGCTTCAGCATCAGTCCTTCCAATGAACACCCAGGGCTTATCTCCTTCAGGATGGACTGGTTGGATCTCCTTGCAGTCCAAGGGACTCTCAAGAGTCTTATCCAACACCACAGTTCAAAAGCATCAATTTTTCGGCGCTCAGCTTTCTTCACAGTCCAACTCTCAGATCCGTAGTAAATCATTAAAGTGAAATTAAGTGGCTCATTGCCAGATGCTGTATTAATAGGTTCTGCTGTTTAACAATCTGACAGAGACGCTTACACAACCACCAAATTCTCAGTATCATTTAAGCTAAATAAACATTTCACATGATGTCTGTGCACATTTGAGAATCAGATATTTCCAGTAGTTAATGCTTTTGTGTAAGTGGAGACATATGATCTAGGTAGTAATAAGTAAGCATGGCAGATGTCTTTAACAGTGCATTTTTATAAGTGGGATTGGAAGGTTCTTTGTATCTTCTACAAATCATTTCATTTCCAGCTTAAAACCTGATATTGGAGATTAGTTTGATAACAACCTTTTGTTTGTAGATTTTAAAAAAATAGATTCAGCATAACTGTGCATTAGGCTTAGAAAGCATTTTGGTCCTGCTTTTCTGTGTTCCAGGTTTTATTAGAGCCTAGATTGTTAGTTGCTTTTGGCAACTTACTTTCTTTAGCTATTAGGTTTCTCTTTTTTAGTAAATCTTTTTTCTCTGAAAAGGAAAAGATCACTATTGCTACTCCTAAGTCAAAAGAAATCATATTCCTGTCTAGTAAATTTATAGAGTTTTTCATTCTTTAACCAAATAACAGGGTAGATAGAAACTTTATGGATTTTTAATAGCATCTCCCTTCTACCTCCCCATAGTCCCCAAACCATGTCTACTTTTAAGAAGTTAGAAAATATGCATAAGCAAAAAGAAAAAGTAATATCGTCACAGATATAACCACTTAGAAAAATTATCACTAACATTTTGATGTTCATCCTTCCGTATTGTTTTCCATGGAAATGTGTGTATCCACATGGGATCAGACTATGCATGTATTTTGTAACCTACTCTGCTCCTCTGTCCTATAACAATATGTCTTGAGTATCCTTGCTTGTTGATAAAGATGTGTATGCTTTTCTATCTTTAGTAACATTTTATCATTAGTAACATAGTAACTCAACATTTAGTTGAGTGGGAATGGAACACTCCTCTGACTAATAGAAAGATTTGTTTTAAAATTTATCTGTTTTGAATAATGAAAACCTGCACACATAATCAGTGTACAACTGTGTGATAGCTTAGTAGGATAAGTTTTTTAAAACTGGAATTGCAAAGTCAAAGGATATGGACTTTTAAAAAGTCTTGAAAAATAGTAAACTGCTAGAAGGTAAAGAAGGTAGAGCCTGGGCTTGGTAAGAAGACTTGACATCCATTTTCTGCTGTTTACTAAATATCTTATCACTCTGAACCTCAGTTTCCTCATAGGTAAATCTACCTACATTTACATAGGCATCTTTTCTGCCTATGCTGTGGCAAGCATCACGTTAAACACCAGGAATCGTGTGGTGGAGGCACATCTGTGTCCTGCAGGAAGTCTGGCAGCATCCTCCAGTTCTGGCAATCAGAAATGTCTTCAGATGTTGCTGAATGTCCCGGAGGACAGAATTGCTCCTCACTTGAGAATCTGATACAAATTCCAGGTCCATGAAACTGGTCTCAGTGGAAGAAAGAAAGCCAGTCTGGTACACACCTAGATGGAGAGTGAGTGAGATCAAGGCGGCTTTTGGGTATAGACACGAATCTATTTCTTAGCGGTTTTACTCAGATGCTGGAAGGAAGTAATGTGACAGAAAAGGTTTATAATAGTGCCATTAAGTAGGAGGCAGACATAAGATAATTTGAAACCAAAACCACCATTTTCTTAACTTGAAGGTTCCCAGAGTCAAGTTTATCTTTTAAAATCACGCATCTTTTCATCTAATTCCCATGTGATTTAAATCATCTGTATTTTGGGTAGAGCGGACAAATTAGTGGCTGAGGGGCAGTATAGGTGGTGGGAGTGGGAGGTGCAGATTTTTGGTGTTAAGACAGGCGCAAGGGTGTATATTGTACAACACAAAATATATTACAAGCAAAATTATAAACATACATAGTTGCAACATATTTTGTAATAAATATTGTAAATAGAAAGTAACCTTTAAAAATTTTAAAAATTGAAAAAAGAGTCACCTTCAGTTTGGAGGTAAAAATAGAACAGGTTGTTAGGATAAAAATTGAATTAGATACATGGTCTTGGGCCCCTGACAGCATTTAGCCCTGTAGCCATAAGCTTTGTTGTTACTCCCCTTTTGGAGTATCACTTTTGTGGTACTTAAAATTATTTGTCTAGATTACTGCATTCATTTCTGAGCATTGCTATGCCAGAAAGACTGGGTGCCAAGAAGAAAGATTCCAGCTTCATCAGAGCTTAATGGAGGCCTGAACGTTGGGAAAAGTTGAGAGATAACCCGGCATTGCCGCTTGCAGACTGCAGTGCAGGTACCTGAGCCCATCAGAGGTTTGCCGCCGCCTGTGCTGACGTTCTGTCTTAGGCGCTCCCCCCCAAGTCTACACACACGTCCCAGGGAAGCCCAGCAGGTGCTGGCCTCTGAACGTGCCGGTCTTGCTTTCCTCTCAGCTTCGACTTCTTCTGCACCTGTTCTGTGACCAGGTCCACGCCTCCTCGTAAATATTTTATCATTGTGATAATAATATCAGCTTCATTTTTAAAACAGCCATTTCCCCCTTATTATAAAAACCATGGAAAATACAAGAAAAAAAGTACAAAGGAAAACCTGTTATCTCACTATCCAGAGTCTCACCACTTTTAACATTTTAGTTTTTACTTTCAATTCTTTTGAAAAATTTTATAGGATTTTAAAAGGGTACTTTAAGTACTTTATATCTCACACTCATTAGGATGACTGCTGTCAAAAAGAATGCCAGAAAATAGCAAGTCGTCGGTGAGGATGTGGAGAAATTGGAACCCTGTGCACTGTTGGTGGGAATGCAAAATAGTGTGGCCATAGTGAAAAGCAGTGTGGTAATTCTTCAAAGAAACATGGAATTACCATTTGATCTAGCAGTTGCACTTCTGGGTACATACTCAAAAGAATTGAAAACAAGGATTCTAGTGCTCTCCATGGCTTCTCCCCACCAGCCGTTGGTAACACCGTAATAGATCGCTCAGAAGGATTAAAGCTTCATGTTGTGTTTCCTTCATCAAATTTCTAAACATAAAAGTTTGATGTATCGTTTTTTACCTTTTACTTTCCTATTACGCCTCCTACCCACCTCCCACCCCCCAAAAAAGAATAAACTGGTGGGGAAGGACTTGCACTTGTCTTAAACTTAGAGTGCCCTGGATATATTAACTCATGCTTTCCCTAGTAATTACTTGCTTTTTAAAGAATTTTTTCTGAACACACAAAAACTCCAAGAAGAGTTTCATGAGCAGAAAGTTAACAGTGCCGGTGCTGCGAAGACAGGGTGCTCCTCGCGCGTGTGGAGGGTGACAGAGGCCCCCGGCGGGTCTGGGGAGTCCGCCGAGTCCACCTGTCCACCGGGTGGCGACCTCCCTCCCGTCACGAGCTTGCATCCGAGCTCTGTTTCTGATGCGTGATTAAAAGGGGATGTATGAAAAATCACTTTAGCATAGGCTGATACAGGGCGGCTGGAGAGGACGGAGACAGGGAAGTGGGAGGCTGCATGGGGTTATGAAGAGTCTTCATGGAGGTGCTTACCTTTGGCAGGAGCTTTGAAGATGTCAGGGAGCCCTGGATGCAGGAAGACAGAGGCGCGCCAGGAGGCGGTTGACCCTGGGGGGCATAGTTTGGCAGTAACGCCCAGGTCAGTTTACCTGGAGTGTAACTCAGGGAGGGGCTCACACAGCAGAAACTGTATCAGGAGAACCTGAAGTTTCCTGATGAACCCTGGATAGCTCGTTTCAGCCCAGGAAGTACACTGCTGTGAGCACTGGTTTAGTAAGCTGCGCCCTGGGTGCAGGAGGAGGAGGGCGGGGAGGCTCTCACCCGTGGACCAGCCCCGGACAGTGGAGCTGAGCCGTAGCCTGCCGGCTGGAGAACATTGTTTTCTGCTTCCTGAGGGAGGACGATTTAAAGACGTTTCAGTTTTAGTACATTTTACTGTGCTTTTTAACAGTTAGCCTTGTCAAACTCCAAGGGGCTCTTATCTCAGACTCATGCATTTATTCACTAAAGAGAAAGAAAGGGAAGTCGCTCAGTTGTGTCCGACTCTTTGCAACCCTGTGGAGTGTAGCCTACTAGGCTCCTCCATCCATGGGATTCTGTAGGCAAGAGTACTGGAGTGGGTTCCCATTTCCTTCTCCAAGGGATCTTCCTGACCCAGGGATTGAACCCAGGTCTCCTGCATTGTGGATAGACGCTTTACCATCTGAGCCGCCAAGGGAAGCCATTTATTCACTAAGCAAGTATTTATTAAGCAATCACTGTAAACACAGTACCAGGGATACAGTACTAAAACAGAAATTCCTCCTTCCTGTGAGAATCATTTCGTATATGGAATTTTTCTAATAAAATGTCTTAGTGTGCTGTTTGTGCTGCGTTTGAGGTTTATGTTAGCTAAAAGTTTAAAGTGACATTACGATGCCAAATCCATTTTGTTTCCTAAAAGATATTTAAACTGATCATTAGACCTTAAACTTATTGCGCTGGTAAAGAGTTAAACATCTTAGTCGTTTGATGTTAATGATGGACATGCATCTGTTTATTTTTCAAGGAATTTTAACAAATCTCTCTTTCAGATATTTGTCTGATGCATTGACTGTAACAAATCCTCCCAGTTCCATCTCTCCCTCTGGTGAATAGATGGGTGTTAGTAATGATCCCAGTAGCAGGGGTTCTAACGTGGTGTGTGAGACCCCTCCACCCCGTCACTGAGACTCAGGAGACCCAGGGTGGCCCCACGTGCTATGTGTTAGCACACAGACCCGATGCAGGTGGAGTGCAGCAGGAGGGTGTGGCCTTCTGTCAGAGCCAAACTTCTGTCACCCTTCTGAGTGGAGACTGGTCCAGGGCCCCTTCTTTTTCTTGCTGATGGATAGAAGGGGAAGCTGTCCTTTCTTCATAACTGATTTGAAAGCATCTGGGGGAAAGTCCACTTTTTCCCCCCCGGAAGTGATTTCTGCTGCTCTTCTGATCTCTGGAGTCATATCAGGGCCCGAGGCGCAGAACGCTGCACTGACAGCAGATAGGGGTCTGTTCAGGAGCCCAGCAGGGGCTGGGGCCAGCCTCAGTGACCCTCCTGCTGGGCTGTGTAGTGGGGGGGGGTGTTTGTAGAGGGGGAGGAGCAGAGCGGCTGGGATGAACCATCATCCTGTGACTGCCTTGAAACCCAGTGATTCCTTATTCTTATCAAGTACCCTGTAAAGGATTCATCTTTCCAGGTATGCATCATGCGCTCTTTTTCCCCCCCCGTTTGTTAGTTTGCCTCAAACTGCAGATCAGGTTGCTATATTTAAGTTCACCTCTGTTTTTCTTGTGATTTTATGTGTGGGAGAAATGGGGTCTTTTCCCTCCCATAGTGTGAGTTTTGCTGATCAGCCTCCATCCTCTGCAAATCCTTTGTCTTTGGCATTTCTTATACATGTGGGTAGTTTTGATTAGCTGGTAATTCATATAGGAGAGGCGACTTAATTTTTCCCTTTCATTTACTGGTTTGACTTATTAGCATCCTCTGGTTGTGTCCAGTTAGGGTTGCGATGAGGCGGGGGGGGGGGGGGGTCCTCACAGTATATTCATGAATTTAAACGTATTTATTGGGTTACCCAGAAAGGTCATTTGGGCTTTTTCGTAACATCTTACGGACAAATCTGAATGAACTTTTTAGCCAGGCCAAGTAGTATGTTTCTGTCCATTGCAGTTGTTAACTTTTGACGGGAAACCTCTTCCAGTTGGTCTCTGTGTCTTTTCTGGGATACAGCTCTAGTCGTATGGTACTTTCCTTGAGATTTGGGCTGCTAGCTGTTTTAAGCTCCTCTTATACATTGCCTGCCCCAGACCTGTGTCCACTTTACTTGGGAACCCTGGTGCCTTTTAATGGAAAAGGGTGTTTTACTGTATAGGTCACAGGGGTACTCTGTGTCACTCCATATGTTACATGTAGTTTCTCAGATGTGGACTGTCTACTCTCCATACCTGTCATTTAATAGAAAAAGTTGTTACTAGTGACAGCAAAGCAAGATCATATTGTGGGATAGAATTTAGAACTCTGCACTTTACTGTTTATCTTAGTTGGAAAAAATCTATCTCCCTCCTCCCTCAACTGAATAGCCAGTGGTGATCTGGCTAGACCGTGTCCCTGCTTCTCGAGCGCAGTGCAGCAGGTGCTTCTTCATTCTTCACATCCTGTTTCCCCATTGTTTTCACCCCCCCCCCCCCCGCCCCCGCTAAATCCTGTTTTTAAGTATTATTATTGTTTAGTTGCTAAGTCATGTCCGATTCTTTTGCGACCCAGGTTCCTCTTTTTTTTTTTTTTTTTTTGCCCACCAGGTTCCTCTGTCCCTGGGATTTCCCAGGCAAGAATACTGGAGTGGGTTGCCATTTCCTTTGCCAGGGGATCTTCCCAACACAGGGATTGAACCCATGTCTCCTGCATTGGCAGGTGGATTCTTGACTACTGAGCCACCTGGGAAGCCCATTTTTACATATGCTTGTACATTAAAAATGGGGAGGGTGCATGCAGATCATGTTTACAATGAAAGTCTATTGCTGTGGCTGTCACATTATCCCTTTTGTATTTGCAAACAAAGCAATGGGGAGGTTATAATAGACACTCCTTTTAGGACTTGGCGTCCAGAGCATAGTCGTGACGGTGGGAGTGGGATTCTGAGGGGGAGTCTGTTTCAGACCTGCTTCCTTCAGTCGTCTTTCCTCTTTCCTGTTTTCCTAACCTTCTTTCAGAGGAGGAGGAGGAGCTGGGCTGGAGGACACGGATCTATAGTCATGGAGAACTGTCCTGGAGGTGTTGGCATCCTCAGACTGCAGTGAGATGTTTACCAATATAATCATAGTAGTCTTTTTATCCCAGTTTGTGGGAATACCATGCTAATATTTTCCAGTTGTTAAATTTTCTACCATGTGATTTTTTAAATAACAGCTTTATTGCAATACAATTCATGTATTGTAAAGTTCACCCATTAACATGTACGGTCCAGAGGTTTTGAGTGTATTTTTAGAGTTGTACAATCATCACCAGTGTCATTTTAGAACATTTTCATCTCCCTCAAAAGAAAGCCCATAGGCATTAGCAGTCACCCCATGGCAACCACTGATCTTTTTGTCTATGAATTTACCTGCTCTGGACGCGCATATTAATGGTATCTTACAGCGTATGGTTCTGTGGATGGCTGCTTTCACTTGGCATAATGGCTTTGAGATTCACCCATATTATATACCTTGTTCTTTTCTTGTAATATGTTTTTGTTGTTGTTGCAGTTACATAGCAAAGAAATAGTCATTCTGTCATCAACAAAATTATGAGTTGTCAGAGTTTTTTTTTAAGTTTCATGTTTTAATGATACAAGAGTAAGAAGAACCAGAAGCAGCCATTAATTAGGGAGATATTTTAAATTGGGAGTCAGTATATACAAACCAAATATGTTCTGTGTTCACATGTATTTCATTCAGAGAATATTGTCTAGTTCAGGTCTGTGTACTATCAAAACCAGAATCGTATGGAATATGATTTTGAGTTTTTTATTTCAATACATTTTGAAAATTTTAATATAGTTTCTTACTCTCCCTTTATTCTTCTTGACTGTAAGCATAAAATGACTTGAAAATATAAAAAAATGTAGAAGAGTTACTTAGACCCAGGTGGTAAATAGTGAGAACTGTTTATCCTGGTAAAGTGTTAGGTGACAGTGTTAGTATCCTGACAAACTGAGGGTTGAGTTGACTGCTGATGGGAGTGTTTGGGGTGCAGGTTTTATTGGAACAACGTGTGGAAGTGGCATCAGAACAGTATTAATGCCTCTAAGGTTTTGAGCCAGGGCACCGTATACACTGTTGCTGCTGTTCGGTTGCCAAGTCGCGTCTGACTCTGCTGCCCCGTCCCCGGCACGGCAGGCCTCCCTGTCCCGCACCGTGTCCCGGGGTTTGCCCACGTCCATGTCCACTGCGTTGGTGATGCCATCCAGCCGTCTGTCCCCTCTTCCCCTTCTGCCTTTGATCTTTCAAAAAGTGTACATCGTTCCTTAAGACTAAACTCTGCCAGTAAGAAAGGTGCGTCCTGCTGAGCTGGCGGCCGCGTGCCTCTGTGCGAGATGGTTTGGGAAGGCGTGGCCGGTTCAGCCGGTGGACTGGGGTCAGCAGCCTCCTTGATCTGTGTCCCTCCCACCCGGCTCTGCGGGGCCGTGGCTTCAGCTTGTCTGTCTGCTTTACCTTTCTGTTTGGTTTCTCTCCACAGAGAAGCTTAGTTCAGTATTGGGCCTGACTAATCTTTAGGGTTTCAGATTTAATATTTTATCGTATACTTGAAGTGATAGGATGTGATGGGGGACTGAATGTTATGCTGTGAGTAGAAACATAACTGATTTTAGGAGTACCTCACTTTGACTAAGGGAACTTGAGCTAAAATACACACCAAATAGTAATTTATCAAAAACAAGCAATATATATTGGATTTATTGATAGATATTTGTAGATTTTCATATCACGTTTCTATATAGTAAAATGTATAGAAATAATCATGATTGGTCTGAGGCTTTGTAAACAGGAGGAAAGGAGAAAAAACTGTAAATTTAATGGTGAAAAGTATAATATATCTTGGTCCAGAGACCAGAGAAAAATTGGGAAAAGTTTTATATTTTTTAAGATAATTTTGAGCCAGTGAGAGAGTTTCCACCTAGGACAATCTAGCAACTATTTGTGTTTTGTTTTGTTATTTTCAACTTAATTATACAGAGTGAGTGAGTTTACTTTCTTATAAATAAGCATTATTCAGAAGCCTTCTGTTCACCACTATGGAAGAATCCTTAAATAGCATTTAAATCTCCAGATTCCTCTTCATTTTAAATAGGCTGAATAGTCACAGGTGAGCTAATGAATACAAGCAGTTACTGTAGTTTAAGGGAGTGATTAAGTTGTCTGGTGGTGGTGGTGGTGGTGTTCAGCCCATCAGTCGTCTCTGACTCTTTGCCACCCCATGGACTGCAGCTCAGAGAAGGCGATGGCACCCCACTCCAGCACTCTTGCCTGGAAAACCCCATGGACGGAGGAGCCTAGTAGGCTGCGGTCCATGGGGCCGCTAAGAGTCGGACACGACTGAGCGACTTCCCTTTCACTTTTCACTTTCATGCATTGGAGAAGGAAATGGCAACCCACTCCAGTGTTCTTATCTGGAGAATCCCAGGGACAGGAGAGCCTGGTGGGCTGCCATCTATGGGGTTGTATGGAGTCGGACACGACTAAAGCGACTTAGCAGCAGCAGGACTGCAGCTTGCCAGGCTTCCCTGCCCATCACCAGCGCCTAGAACTTCCTCAAACTCATGTCCATTGAGTCAGTGATGCCATCCAACCATCTCATCCTCTGTTGTCCCCTTTTCCTCCTGCCCTCAGTCTTTCCCAACATCACGGTCTTTCCCAGTTAGTTAGCTCTTTGCATCAGGTGGCCAAAGTAGTACTTCTAAAGAATCCACCTGCCAATGCAGGAGACGGGGGTTTGATTCCTGGGTCAGGAAGATCCCTGGAGGAGGAAATGGCAACCCACTCCAGTGTTCTTGCCTGGAGAATCCCCTGGATATAGGAGCCTGGCTGGCTCTAGCCCATGGGGTCGCAGAGTCAGACAGGATTGAGCATGATGCATGTTTTTTTTTTTTTTTTTTGGTTTTATTTATTTATTTATTTTTTTTTGCATTCTTCCATGAGCTTTTATTTTTTTTTTTTCCAGTGGGTTTTGTCATACATTGATATGAATCAGCCATGGATTTACACGTCTTCCCCATCCCAATCCCCGCTCCCACCTCCCTCTCCACCTGATTCCTCTCGAAACATCCCACCCTCGCCTTCTCCCACAGAGTTCAAAAGTCTGTTCTGTATTTCTGTGTCTCTTTTTCTGTTTTGCATATAGGGTTATCGTTACCATCTTTCTAAATTCCATATGGGCATGATTACTGGCTGCTGAATTTAATTCTCAGAGAATGTCAGTTCAGTTTGTCCATCCTGTCCTCAGTTCAGCCCAGTGTCACAGAGCATCATTCCAGGGAAGCCTGGAATTGTTGTCGGCACTCTTTCCCCATCTTTTTCAAGATGTCCAGTTTCTTAAAGGGACAATTTAACAGAATTTGAGAAAAAACTTTTGAAGTTATATTGAGTATATATCTATCTGGAAGTGATATTTTATAATTGCTTAAGCAATTATAGGTTTCATTTTAGAAGTTAGGTTTTTAATTTCTTAATCTTTTTATTGAGTTATCACATAGAGCTCTTAGGTTTATAGCTTAGTGAGTGTTTGCAAGTCTGTCCGCTGTGCAGCCAATGGCCAGATCACATGCAGACCCCTGTGGCATCTCTGCAGTCTCCTGGCCCTCCCACCCAGCCCCTTCTGAAGGCAGTCATTGCACAGGTTTCTCTCATTTCAGATAAGTTTTGCTTACTTTTGAATTTCAGGTAAATGAAATCAGATAGTGTTTACTTTTTCCAAATCTGGTTTTGTTGCCAAACCAAACCTGGTCCACGTGCCCACATGCAGTTAAAACCACTCAGGGTGTGGTGAAGGAAAGTGTGGCATTTATTGCAAGCCCCAAGGAAGGAGTCCAGGGGCAAGAGCCCTGAACTCCTGATGGGCTTCAGGGAAGCACTTTTAAAGGCCAGGTGAAGGAGGGTGGTTGCGGATCTGTGATCTGTGCTCAGCTTATGCACAGTTTTCTGGTTAGTTGATGGTGAGATAACGGGGTGGTGTCACAGGGGTTAACATCATCGAGCTTCAGACTCTAGTAAGTCTGGGGGTTACGTGCTCATGGTCATCAAGTAGTTAATACATCTCTTCAATTATCAGTTCCCGAGCGGGGCTTTTGTGACTGGGAAGGCCTGGGAGACTTCAACTTTTCCATGCCCAAGAAGCAGGCAGGGAACATGGGAGGGGGTCTGTCTCAGGAAGGCCTCATAAGGTCCTGCTTTGCTACAGTTTATTGCTTATCGTGGTGTCTGTGAGAGTCATCATTGTTGTTGTGTGTTCTTTTCTTATTGCTAGCAATTATTCTGTTGTCCATGTGCCAGACTTAGGTCTTCCATTCTGCTGATGGTTGGGTGACACGAGTAGTTTTTAGTTTAGGACTTTGATGAATGACGCTGCTGTGAACATTCTTGTGCATTCCTTTTCATAAAAATAGACACAGCTTATTGGGTATATACCAAAGGGGAAATGCTGGGTCCGAGGGTATGTATATGTTCAGCTTAACTCTTTGTGCCAAAGAGTTTTCCAAAGTGATTGTACCACTTTATGTTCTCTTCAGTATCACATGATAGTTATAGCTGCTTAATGTTTTTCACCAAAACTTAGTAGTGTCACTTAAAAAGAAGAATCTGGTATGTGTATGGAAACTAGTATTTTTGTTGGTTGGTGCTAATTAACTGTCCTGGCAGTTGAGAGGTTACCTTTAAAAGAGTAAATAATTTAATCAGCTTGAAACAACTTTGAGTACTGTATGAAAGTTCTTTCAGCCAAGATGGTTTGTGCTTGTCTTACTGTTTTACCTAGTTTAAAAAAGAAAAGAGTTGAGCAACTGGAATAAGAATTATGTCTTACAGAAAGCAGTAGCAAGATGATAGTAACCTTATTTTGTTAGTTAAATAACTATATGCTAAAAGACCCTCAGTCCTAGAAGAAAAAGGAACCAGCCAAAGCTGTACTGGCTTCTTAATTCTTACTCATTGTTAAAGTAACTGGGATGAAAAAGAGTGTGTAAATTGAGGCATAAAACCAGATTTCAGGTTCAGTTATTGGCTTACAGTAAATTGGAAACTTTTTTTTCTTCATGAAATTTCTAAAATGTTTTTGCAATCGTTTAAACCTTTATTGCAGCCGAGGCAATAAACAGGGAAGAAATCCAATTACTTTATGTGCAGAGCTTTCGTTTCCTAGTTAATGAAAGAGAGGAAAAGTCTGGTCAGTAGGAGCATGTATGTGTTACAGTCCCTCACAGTAAATTAAAATTTCCTTAAATAGGAAATAAGAGAACTACTTCCTCAATAAATGCTTTGATGAAAGCTAGCCTTCCTGGTTAAAGCCTGTGCTTGAGAACGTTGCGGCCAAATGGAAGGATCGACAGTTGGGTTTGATGGGCAATTGCGGGCAACAGAAACGGCCCGTGCTTGCTGGCGCTTAACTCTGCAGGTCGTTTTTCTGGGCCTTCAGCACGCGTTACTTCATAGTCCTCACAGCAGCTCTGTGAGCGCCACACCCTTCCTGTCCTCATTTCCTGCTGCGAGCCTGGAGACGCACCTCTGGTGACCTATTCCTGGTCACAGCTGTGGAGTAGCCAAGCTGAGGTCTGAGTCGGAACTTCCTGCCTTCAGGGTGTTTGCTCTTACTTGGGGCCCCTCAGCGTGTTACTCTTACAGCTGAAAGTGGAGGGAGAAGGAGGGAGGAAGGTCGGGGTTGGCTGAGTGTCTGCTAAGTGCAGCCTTGTATGGGTGCTGGATAATTCTCACAGAAGCTACATTGTCATTACACTAGGAGAAACAAAAGATTCAGAGAGTGAAATTTACCTAGAGTCCCACAGTGGTCAAGCAGGTCTTTCTAAAAAGGAGGTCACTGATAGGGAGTTACTGTCTTCTACCAAACGTCTGCTATGGATTAACTGAAACAACTGCTAATACCCATCAGGAGATAGCGAGTTGCTTGTGTCTTAGGGCCACAGTTTCTAATATGAATGTTTCTGGAATGATTCAGCATTCCATCTCTGCTAAGTAATAGCAACATGGTACCCTGAAAAGAATATAGACTTTGGAGTCAGAAAGACCTGTGTTTATGATTAAAATTTAAAATGGTAGCTAAAAGAGTTTGTACGCATATTTGGATGGGCCACTTACCTGCCCAGTCCTGAAGATAGACCCAAATTATTCAGCAGATGCGTAAGGAGTGCCTGCTCTGTAACAGACACAGGTCTTGGGGTCAGCAGTGAACAACTCAGACAAAAATCCCTGTCCTTTAGAGCTTACAGTCTAGTCAAATGTGTTGTGATTTGCTCTTGGGAAACTGATCGTCTTGATACGTACGGCCTTGTTCTCGTTCTGGCAGCCACATAGGTCAGGGGCCAGTCTACCCGAGAGAGGTCGTTTCCGTCAGCCTCCAGGGACAAGGCCTTAGGTTCTGTCTGTGCTGGTTCTCTCCAGGACTGTCAGTCCTTCTCTGTCTCTCTGTCTTTGCACAGATGTTCTAAGTGCATTGCTGCTAAGTCACTTCAGTCCTGTCTGACTCTGTGCGACCCCATAGACGGCGGCCCACCAGGCTCCCCCATGCCTGGAGAATCCCAGGGATTCTTGCCTGGGATTCTCCAGGCAATAACAGTGGAGTGGGTTGCTATTTCCTTCTTCAGTGCATGAAAGTGAAAAGTGAAAGCCAAGTCGCTTAGTCGTGTCTGACTCTTCAAAACCCCTTGGACTGCAGCCTACCAGGCTCCTCCATCCATGGGATTTTCCAGGCACAAGAGTACTGGAGTGGGTTACTATTGCCTTCTCTGTCTAAGTGCATTACATATTTATTAACTATCTCTTATGTGATGAACCCTGTTCTAGCACTGGGGGTGTAAAGATGACATCAGAAAAAAGCAAGTATCCACTGGAAACTTATGGTCTGGAGAAGGATGAGGAGCAGAGGGGGAAGAGAGGAGGAAACCTTCTGTCTCTGCTGGGGGTGTCTGCCCAAGCCTGCGCTCTGCTCTTTGCTTCCCTGGAACTAGCCAGACCCTACAAGCAGGGGCGTGAGGCTCATTGTGCAAGTCCCCTAGCTTCTGTCCTTCCCTCTTCCTGACCCATGCTGATCCTCAAGTCTTCCTGGGAGGGAGGGGAGGGGGAAGATGTATGTGTGTGTGTGTGTCTGGCCCATCTGCTTTAGAGTCACTTGATCTTTTCATGCCGCTTTCCCGTCATCCTGCTTTTCTGGTAGGTTTTATTATTTTTTTTGCCTTTCATATTAGCCATTGTATGTAGGAGGTTCTTATGGAAAAATCTTCACTCTCTGGTCACTGCAGTTGAGCCCCCATAATATGAAAGGGTTCCGTGCAGATAATGTACTTGGAAAACGGCTCTCATTATGTGCAGTCCACAGTCGCACAAGGATTTGATCAGGGAAAGCCAGGTACAAAGGGGAGACCATTTCCGAAGATGGGCCCCAGGATGGAAAGCTGCATGGCGTGCCCCGACTCAGCTGCTCGGTCCTGGGCTGTCCGCGTGCTGCGTGCCCCGCTCAGCCTGGCCCGTGGGGCCCGACCCCGGCTGGCCGCCCTGACCCGCGCCTTCCGCTGAGCAGCCTCTGCCTGCCGCCTGCTCTCACATCCGCTCGTGACTGCAGGTCTCACGTGGGCCTTGATGTCGCCTCACCGTCCAGCTGCGCTTCCCTCCTTTCTGGCGTGTTCGCGTTCTGATTTTCCAGACTTAATTTCACGTGTTCTCGCCCCTGTAAACAGACTCCATGTCCCGTTTCAGTTGTGTTTCAGTTTCCTGTGGACTGAGGACTGCCTGGCCCGCCCTCCTCTCCTTCGGGAAGGCTGCTCTGTGGACCGAGACCTGCAGCTTCTGCAGGGACGCTTTCCTTCCCAGGGTCCTGCCGCCTTGTCCCCCACCCAGCTTCCTCGGTTTTTCCTCTCTACGGTATCTTATTATCTCCAACTATGATCACCTCCAGCTACCACTTTTTTTTTTTTTGAAAGGGTCCTCTTTGAACCTTCTTACTACTTTCCTGTTTGAGAGCTCCTCCTCACTGCATTCGACCCCAGTTTCCGCTTGCACCTCTCTCCTGACGGTCTCCCCGGATCGAGGTCGCCAGGTACCTCCATGTTGCCAAGTCCCGTGGATTTTTCTGCATGCTGTGTTCTCACCAGTTTTCTGTACAGAGGACCACTCGCTCTTCCTGACCACATGCTCTTGTCTTGGTGTCCACGAGCCCCTTCTCCAGGTTTTATCCTCGCTTCTTTCCTGTTCTCGCTCAGTAGCCTCTGTTGGCTCCAGCTCATCTCCCAGATCCCGAGAAGTGAGTCCCCAGGTACCTCCCGGCTCTCCTCCGCTCTCTCTGCCAGCCCTGCAGCTTTTACCGTCCCGCGTGCACAGACAGCCTCCTAGCTCCGCATCTGGGCTTGACCGGTGTTCTCTGTTCACTGGCCCCCTTGTCACGGCTGTGTACCAGAGGTGTGGCTCCTTCCTCTGCCTGCTGCTTCCCCCGTGTCAGGATGCCACCTTACTAGTAGGCTCACTGAGTTGCTTAAGGCAAATCTCAGAGTTGACCCAGTGCCCCCTGCTCCTTCGACACTTGCTTCCACCAGTGAATCCCAGTGGCTGCCTCTGTTCAGCCTCGCTTTTCCCACCCTGCTTGGGGCCTCTGTGCTCTGTCCCCGGGCTGCTGCAGTAGCCTCCGAGTGCGCCCCCTTTCCCTCCAGGGGCTCTCCCTTTCCCTCCGGGGGCCCTCCTTTTCCCTCTAAGCCATCTTTTTGAACATAAATGGGATCATGTCCCGTGTCTTCCCGTTGCTCACAGAATGGTATCAGCTCCTCGGGCCTTGTCCCGAGGCCCTCGTGTGAGGTTCCCACACACATCTCACATCTGATCTCCCCTCCCATCCTCACTCCGCCTCAGCTACCCCCCTGCTGTGTCCCCAGAACGGCTGTTGCCACTTCCCCTGCCTGGAATGCGTTCCCACATCCTCTCCTGGGTGCTGCCTTCCAGTCGTTA
Organism: Dama dama; assembly: GCF_033118175.1. NCBI lineage: Eukaryota > Metazoa > Chordata > Mammalia > Artiodactyla > Cervidae > Dama > Dama dama. Next base: position 10,431,001 of record NC_083708.1, read on the forward strand.
AGAGTTCACTGTAAACAGCACCTTAGACACAGGCTTACCCTGAGCACCTAATTCAGAGTATTCAGAGGCCCCTAGTCATTCTTGACTGTGATGCCCTGTTTTAACTTACCCTGTGACATTTACGCAAGGGAATTCCAGAAAAACATCTAATTTTGCTTCATTGACTACGCTAAAGCCTTTGACTGTGTAGATCACAACAAACTGTGGAATATTCTTAAAGAGCTGGGAATACCAGACTTTACCTGTTTCTTAAGAAACGTGTGTGCAGGTCAAGAAGCAACAGTTAGAACTGGATGTGGAACAACAGATTGGTTCCAAATTGTGAAAGGAGTACATACATCAGTGCTTTATATTGTCCCCCTGCTTATCTAACTTATATGCAGAGTACATCATGTGAAATGCCAGGCTGGATGACTCACAAATTGTAATCAAGATTGCCAGTACAAATATCAACAACCTCAGATATGCAGATGATACCACTGTAATGGCAGAAAGCAAAGAGGAGCTAAAGAGCCTCTTGATGAGGGTGAAAGAAGAGAGTGAAAAACTGATATAAAACTCAACATTCAAAAATAAAGATCATGATATCTGGTCCTATCACTTCATGGCAGATAGATGGGGAAAAGTGAAAACAGTGGCAGATTTTATTTTCTTGGGCTTGAAAATCACCATGGCTGGTGACTGCAGCCTCAAAATTAAAAGACACTTGCTCCTTGGAAGAAAAGCTATGACAAACCTAGACTTTGTATTAAAAAGCAGAGAGATCACTTTTTCAACAAAGGTCCATCTAGTCAGCGTTATGATTTTTCCAGTAGTCATTTTACTGATGTGAGAGTTGAACCTGAGCTGAGTGCTGAAGAATTAATGCTTTTGAAGTGTAACGCTGGAGAAGGCCCTTCAGAGTCCCTTGGACAGCAAGGAGATCCATCCTAAAGGAAATCAGTCCTGAATATTCATTGGAAGGACTGATGCTGAAGCTGAAACTCCAGTACTTTGGCCACCTGGTGTGAAGAACTGACTCCTTGGAAAAGACCGTGATGCTGGGAAAGATTGAAGGGGGGAGGAGAAGGGGGCGACAGGATGAGATGGTTGGATGGCATCACTGGCTGAATGGACGAGTTTGAGCAAGCTCAGGGAGATGGTGAAGGGCAGGGAGGCCTGGCGTGCTGAGTCCTTGGGGCCAGTGGCTGAGCAGCAGCAGTGGCAGCTAACACTGTCTGCTGCTTCCTTCGTGGCTGTTTATTAGTTTCTCTGCTCTGCACCTTTGCCACACGTCCCCACAGTGCAGACTGGAATGTCATTGCCTCAGATGCTGCTGAGCACCTGTGCTGAGGCTTAATTACCCAGCAAATGACTGTTGGTAGAGTCCCCATTTACTGTGGAAAATGATGAGGTAGAAATGGCCCTCTTTGTGATGGGCTGGTGGGGAGACTGCATGGGGAGCAGACACGGTGGTTCCGGGGAGTGGAGGGAGCCGTGGGAGGACGGGCACTGGGACTTCAGACTGGAGCGAGCTGTGCTCTCCGCTGTCGGCCTGGCTTGGGGTGCAGACAGCTCCCTGTCATGTCACTTGACTGCCTAGAGTGAGTGTTGAATGGACCAAGGCCTCAGAGGTGCTTAAACACATAACTGACCAGGGAGCCTGCAGGGAGCATGTAAACAGCTTCCTATTCAGGATGCCTTTTCCCTCCAACTGATACTTTTAATTACCTACCATGGGACAGTCCTTGGAGTTGCAAAGAGTAGGACAGGCTGAGTGACTGAACTGAATTGATACTTTTAATTACCCACCATGGGGAAGTCTTTTAAAAAATAAGGGAAAAAGGTAAAACCACCTTTGTAATACTGGAAAGTGTTTATAGCCAAACTATGGAAGATACTTTAAAAAAGTAGTATCTATAGCTGTTGTATTGACGAGTTGCTAGTGAATGAATCATTAATAAATTTGCAGTTCTAAGAGGGTTAGTTAATATGCTAATAGCTAAACTAATTTGTCTTTTAATAATCTTAGAATATGTACAGGGGCCCACTTTAAAAGGAGTTTTCCTGCACTGACATTCTGGTGCACTACTGGTAGGCTATATGGAAATGTGTCACGAGGCCTTTAGGGACACCCAGCCGTACCTACATCCACCCAGGAGTTCTGTAGAGACGAGGTATTTAGGACCCATGTTAGGTTTTTATGTGCCCGAGGCTGGTAAGGACGTAAGCACCTGGGGACCGAGTGTGATGAGGCAGTCTGGTAGCGATGCCGGGGCTCCTGACCTGCCGCTCTGCCGGTGGTGAGGGGTTACTGGTCATGGGGACCGGAACACACAGGGAGCGGGCACGTGCGGCAGGGCAGGCGGTCTTTTCTGTCGGTTCCCCGGGCATGCTGGGAGTCCTTTGCAGCTTTTGTTTTGGTCTCTCCCTTTGGAACTGGAGCAGTAATTTTTCATACCCAATAATCTTTCTTCATTTGTTGGTAAAATACCTGTTAACTTGTACAATGTATTTAGTTGCCTTGAAAGTTTTTCCTCCCATCCCTCCTGGTGTAGTGGCACTAAACTGAAGGCCCACATTTCTCTGGCAGAACCGTGAGATAGGAGATTGGGGTTATCTATCTTTTCTCTGGTTTAAAAAGAAGACATAAAGCTTGGAAGTGAAGTGTTGAAACACAAGAATTGTGTTATTCTGAAGTAGCCACAGCCAGGTGCCAAAGAGAGAGGATTTCTGTCCTCTAGGAGAAAAAGAAACAGGCCAGGTTGGGTTGGCAGGTGGGTGTGGGAGCTGAAGGGGAGAAGTAATTGTAGCAGCGTTTGTAGTAGGGGCTGGGATGATGTTAGTAACTTTGTGGCAAGAAGGCAGCTTCGATCACTGTGTTTTCTCCAGAAGAGCACAGTCTCCAAACCCTTACATGTAAAGGTGACTCTAAGATTTTATCGCTAACTAATAAAAATAAAAAAATTAGAACATGGGTTTACTGCATGTGAACTTAATAAATACCAGTTGTTAGTTGTGGTTGTGTTGGCTCTGGTAATGTGAAACTGTATCTTTGGTTGGATTTCTTAGCAGATTACTAGAATACTTTAACATGAATTTGACATATTAAATATCAGATAATGTTATCATGCTAATAATATATAAGAGGTTTGCATCCTTTCAATGCATCCTATCATTCTGAAAGTATCTGTTCTTTGCTAACAGTGATTTCATTTTATTAGTGGGTATTTTACTTTGTTAACACCAAGAACTTTAAATAGAGAAACACCACATCTGTGTTTGAGAACTGAGTGAATGGTTTCTAATACTGAATTACTGAATTTCTGTTTCCACTGTAGACTTAATGTATCATCTTAATGCAAACAGTGAAAGGATGCAAACCTCTAGGTTTCCTGTGAGTTAGTAATAAGTTGATGTAACTTCTAGAGAGCTCACAATCTGCCTATAAAGGAAGTCTTGGAACAATATGTGGGATCTGGTAAAGGAGGCTGACGTTGGTGTAGTACCACTGCAGCATGTCTGGTGACCCTGTGTTCCCGCCCAGTACCTGGTGACATGATGATCCATAAGGCCGCCAGCTTCTGAGATACTAGCAAGGAAGGAGTAGGAAGAGTCAAGTTATAATTGTACCGTTTAAATCTCAGATGTTTACATTGTATTTTTATTTTTACAGTTCACAAGGCACTGTTGTAATAACTATCCTATCTTATCCTCTCTTGTTCATCCTCTGATTTTCTCCCTTTCTTTATGTAGGTCTGAGTTTCTGATCTACATCATTTCCCTTCATTCTAGAGAATTCCATAATTTCTTGCACGGAAAGTCTGCTGCTAACAGATTCCCTCAATCCTTGTTCCTCAGAGAAAGTCTTTACTTTTCAAGGATAATTTCACAGGATAAAGAATTATAAATTTATGGGGATTTTTCTTTCAACAGATTAAATATTTGAGTTGGGTGTCTTTCTTGCTTGCATGATTCCTAAGGAGAAGTTAGATGTAATTCTTACCTTTGTTCTTCTTTGGGTAAGGTTTTGTTTGTCCCCCTCTGACTTCTTTCAGGAGTTTTTCTTTATCCTTGATTTTATGTGCTTTGAAAATGATATGCCTCAGCATAGCTGTTTTTAGCATATATCTTGCTTGGTGTTCCCTGACCTTCCTGGATCTGTGCCTTGATATCCAGCATTAATCTGGGGGAAATTCTCTGTCTGTATAGCTTCAGCTATTTCTCCTGTCCCCCTTTTCTCTCTCTTTTCCCTCTGGTAACTCCCAGGATGTGCAAATTGCGTCTTTTGTAGTTGTCCCGTTTAGATGATGTTTCTCCACCCCCACCCCAGTCTTTTTCACAGTGGAAATTTCTGTTGATGCACACTTACGCTCAGAGATCCTTTCTTCAGCCATGTTTAGTCTGCTGCTGCTAAGCCCAGTAAAGGCATTCTTTATTTCTGTTACATGTTTTCAATCTGTGCCATTTTTTGGTTCTTAAAATTTCCATTTGTCTGCTTACATTGCCTGTCTGTTCTTGGCATGCCATCTACTTTTTCTGTTAGAGCCCTTAGCATAGTAAATGTAGTTGTTTTAAATTCAGTCTGATAATTCCTACATCCCTGCTGTATCTGAATCTGGGTCTGATGCTTAGTCTATCTTTTCAGACTGTGTTTTTTGCCTCTTTGTATGCCTCATTTTCTCTGAGGCTGAATGTAATGTGATGTACTGGCAAAGGCACCCCAGTCAGTGGACCTGTGGTAACGAGGGGGGTCTGTGGGGGGCGGGGCAGTGTTCAGGAGACTGTGATTAGGCCTCATCTTTTGGTGAGGCTGCATCCCTGGGCTGTGCACTGCACAAGCGCCTCTGGTTTTCCCATCGTAGGTGGGACAGGATGGCCAGGGGCACTGAAGGTGGGTGTTTCCCTTCACGGGGTATCAAAGTGTGTTGATGCCACGTTCTCTCCTCCCAGTTAGAGTGGATCCGTCCACGGGAGATTCATTTCCTGCTTGCAGGTGGACAGCGGAGGGTCAGAGTGTTTAGGGTTTTTTATTCTCTCCCACCTCACCCCCACTGCTGTTTCTCATGCAGCATTGATTTAGAGTAATCAGTATGTCATTGAGGCATACTTTGGGGTAGCCTGTCCTGGGCCCCAGCACTACCCTGGTGCTGGTTTCAACTCTCGTGAGTTACGATTCCCTGTATTCTCCTATCTCCAGTTTGGGTGAGAGTTGGGGAGACCCTGTGGTTTGCCCTGTGACTTTACTTCTCTGATGGATCTGAGAAGAGTTGCTGGTTTTTCAGTTCTTTCAGCTTTTTACTTGTCAGAATTGAGTGGTGACTATCAGGCTGCTCACATGCTAGACCAAAAGCTCTTCTGGTTATGTTTATCTTAATTTTTACCTTGGAAGTCATGAGCTCATTCGGACATTATTATTATTTTTTTTACGAAACAAAAGTTGAGGCTCAGGGCCAGGGCCACCCACATAGTTAGCAGGGCCATTACAGAATAACAATTAGAAGTCTCTTGTTCAAAACCAAGAAAGAAGTACTATGAAAGATACTGAAATATAAAGTTCTTTTTGTTCTACAGTTGGACCACTTGTCTCTTAAACTTTATTTGCTATTTAATGTTGTTAGAAAACATTTAAATTTACATAATTAACTTGAATTTTATCATTCATCTTAAGAAGTTTTTTTATTTATATATTTTTAGAATGTGTTCGGTCTCTGTTGCTGCGTGGGCTTTTCTCTAGTTGTGGCAGCAGGGCGCCTCTCTAGTTGCAGTGCACTGGCTTCTCATCGTGGTGGCTTTTTTTCCTTGCAGAGAACACGCTCTAGGAGCTTGGTTTCAGTAGTCGTGGCCCATGGGCTTGGCTGCTCCGTGGCATGTGGGGTCTCCCCAGGCCAGGGGTCCAACCGTGTCTACTGCATTGGCAGGTGGATTCTTCACTGCTGAGCCGCTAGGGAAGCCTTATCATTCATCTTCATGTTGTACAGTGAAAGTCTTAATTGCAAACACAAGAGCAGCTGTCTGTGGAGTCACCTAAATCACACGGTTTGCATTTCTTAGCGTGTACATGCACATGGATTTTGCTCTTAGAGGAATAGTGGAAGACAGTGGGCATGGCTCCCGGAGCCAGGTGTTGTGGGTCCTTGGGCTCTTTAATCAATAGAGATTGATAAGAAGCCAGAGGAGAGAGTCAGGCAAGGCTTTATTAGGACTCCAGGGGTAAAGACAGGAAACAGGTTCCCCGACTCGGCCCTGAGCAGAGGTGAGCGAGTCCTGTAGATGGGGTGTGGGTGGGGCGGGCCAGTGGGTCAGGCAGGAGGGAGCGGCTTAGGTGGGCTGCTCCCCGGTGGTGCTGTGTGCGGGGATGGTGCTCAGGACCCTGCTTCTGCTCCTGGCTCCTCAGAGTGGCAGTGGATCTGTGGCCTTCCCGTATCTTGCTGTTCTTGCTTGCCCCACCTGCGCGCGTGGGCAGTTGCCTTTAGTTCCTTGTAGTCCCATGTCTGTTGCTGGAGCCGGCTGCTGTCCGGGGGCCGGCACTGGCAGAGGGCCCCGAGTCGCCGCCTGCTGGGAACGGTGCACAGAAGCAGCTGCGCTGTCCTGGCCTCCCTTCTAGCTAACGCGCTTTTCTGTGAGGAGACTGAGAGGGGAGGGAAACATGGGAGGTCCTTGGCAGAGGTGGGAAAGGAGTCCTGGGCCTTTCTCCTGTCCAGAATCATGCCCTTGCCGTCGTGTGCTTTGAGAGGAGGAATCACGGCCCTGGGGTGTCAGGCCCACCTCTCCGTGTGCCTCGTACTCACCCCACAAGGGGGCCTGGGGTGGCGTTCTGTGCTCAGGTGAGACAGGGCAGCGCGGAGCCCCCTGCGGGGACGCACATGGCCTCTTTGGAGATCAGCCTGCATTCTCTTGTCCCGTTGTGTTTGCAGAATCACATTCAAAGAGAAGATGGTGAATGTCCATGTATATTATCTATGGTGAAACAGATCACCAGCCCAGGTGGGATGCATGAGACAAGTGCTCGGGCCTGGTGCACTGGGAAGACCCAGAGGAATCGGGTGGAGAGGGAGGTGGGAGGGGGGGATCGGGATGGGGAATATGTGTAACTCTATGGCTGATTCATATCAATGTATGACAAAACCCACTGAAATGTGAAGTAATTAGCCTCCAACTAATAAAAAAAAAAAATTAAAAAAAAAGAAGATGGTGAATGTCCAGTTGTCTGAGTGTTAAGCCCCGTTTGGGCTCTCGGGGGGCTGTGCGTGTTATAGCTACTCAGAGATGTTAGTGACCGCCTGACTGTCCCACACAGCTGGAAAGTGTCCAGGCTGGGTTTGAGATGTGGGTGTTGGCTAATGCTTTCCTTTCCGCCCCTCCTGTCCTTCCAAACCCTGGTGTCGAGGGCTGACATTCAGCAGGTCGCAGTGAGGGTAACCCAGTCCAGAAGCAGGGGGCTGGAGGCTTTGGCACCAGGCCCCGAGGTGTGTGCAGGTGTGATGGCTGAGGGCCGGCCCCTTGCAGCGGGGCCCCATTTAATTTGTTCTTTCTTTCCTACTTTTGCTGTAATAAGTAAGTGGTTAATTACAAAAAAAAACTACCCTCTTTTCCCTTCCCTGCAAACCTCCAAACTGCTGTGCATATGGGGATAAGAAATTGGTGTGGGTACTCCAAACTGGGTCCCTTTAAGAGTGGAAGCTGACGTTGGACTCCCAGGCACTGAGTGGAGTGTCCCAGGCAGCCGGGCCACGGGGCCGCCGGTCGCAGGACAGCGCTCAGACACATGCTGGGCCCTGCACCACGGCTCCCCGGAGCTCCTCCTCGTCACCACGCTGGCTAGGTCTGTGTCCGTGTGCTTGACCAGAATGAATGCTTTTCAAGCGTAGGAATCACGTTTTACTCATTTTTGTGTCCCTCATACTTATGATTCTGGCGGGGATTTGTAAAAGGTAGCCCCACAGCCACCACCAGCTGCCAGTTTTGAAGCCCCTGTTATGTACCAGCTCTATGAAAAAAAACTGTGTGTTATTTTTTTAATCCTCACCAAAGCTCCTGCACAGTTTCCAAGGGAACTTACTCGCGTAGGTGCTTGGTGTTTGCGCAGAGCAGCGAGAACCTCGGCGGGCCTGGTGTGTGAAGCATGTAGGCGACTCTCTGAGATGCTGTCCAAACTGAGACCGAAGACGGGCGCCAGGAGTTTAGAGAGAGGCAGACGTCCAGAGCTTTAGAAGGAAAGTGTAAGTGGGTGATGAGTGCTTGTACCATTGAACTTGGCATGAATTCTGTGCAGAGTGTAGATGGAGTTTTCTTTTTCATTTACTCCTTCTTTCAGAGTGTTAGCCACATTAGATTCCCTAGAACAGTTTGTGTCAGCCTAAGCTTAGTGGTCGCAATTCTCAGATCTCCTTCTGGTCCAAATGTAGGCAGCGGGGCCTGGTGAACAGGTTCTGGGTGGACTGTGCGCTGGGTGGATGGCTGTGCCCAGAGGAGTCCAGAGAGAGACGTGAAGTTGCTGTCGACGGAGCATGCTTAATCCTGCAGGCTCAATCTCGGACTTCATTCTCCACCGTTTTTATTAACTGCGTGTATCACTGTCATACTGTTCACATTTTCAAATGACCAGGCAACAAAGGTTAGTTAGTTAAGCTATTGCGTGACAGAATCAATTCCTCCAGAAACCTTAAACGCAAAATACCAGCAGATTGGATAATAGTCAGTTCAGTTCAGTCACTCCATCGTGTCTGACTCTTTGTGACCCCATGAACCGCAGCACGCCAGGCTTCCCTGTCCATCACCAACTCCCAGAGTTTACTGAAACTCATGTCCATTGAGTCGATGATGCCATCCAACCATCTCATCCTCTGTCGTCCCCTTCTCCTCCTGCCTTCAATCTTTCCCAGCATCAGGGTCTTTTCCAGTGAGTTGGTTCATCGTTATCAGGTGGCCAAAGTATTGGAGTTTCAGCTTCAGCGTCACTCCTTCCATGAATATTCAGGACTGATTTCCTTTAGGATGGGCTGCTTGGATCTCCTTGCAGTCCAAGGGACTCTGAAGAGTCTTCTCCAAGACCACAGTTCAAAAGCATCCATTCTTCGGTTCTCAGCTTTCTTTGTAGTCTAACTCTCACATCCATACATGACCACTGGAAAAACCATAGCCTTGACCAGATGGACCTTTGTTGACAAAGTAATGTCTCTGGTTTTTAATATGCTGTCTAGCTTAGTCATAGCTTTTCTTCCAAGGAATAAGCGTCTTTTAGTTTCATGGCTGCAGTCAACATCTGCAGTGATTTTGGAGCCCAAAAAAATAAAGTCTGTCACTGTTTCCATTGTTTCTCCATCTACTTGCCATGAAGTGATGGGACCAGATGCCATGATCTTGGTTTTCTGAATGTTGAGTTTTAAACCAACTTTTCATTCTTCCTCTCTCGCTGTCATCAAGAGTATACTGCAGTCAGAATTGCTGACTAATGCCTGTGTACCTATGCCACAACCACCAGAGCTTTGGCGATTTTATGTTTAGTTTGATTTCTCCAAACAGAACTTTTCCACATCATTGGACCAATTGAGATGCTGTTATACACATAGCAAATGTTGCTGTGTTACTGAAAACCATACACTGTCCACAATATACCAGTGCTTACAAAAGTGAAACTGTCTGTAGTCTTGGATTTAAAGGAGTGGCAACATTTCAGGACTTCTTGGGTGGAAAAAAGTTGGCAGAGAGAAAGTCCACAACCAGCATGGTGGAGAGTTCTGACGAAACGTTGTCTACTGGAGAAGGCAGTGGCAAGCCATGTCAGTATTCTTGCCTGATGGCGGAGCAGAAGGACACGCGTTCTTCTTCTCCTTCGAGAACTCCAGAATTACAACTCACCGCTGCACAGCTGTTGACAAGGGAATGTTGGATCCCACCAAAAAATGGTAGCCCGCATCCAAGGGCAGAGGAGAAGCCCCAACAAGATGTCAGGAGTGGCGAAATCGCAGGTGGAATCAAACCCCATGCCAGCCAGAGATGCTCGGGGGCTTAAACAAAACCTGTGCGTACCAGGAGAACCCTTGGAGACTGAGCCAGACCTGCCTTTGAGTGTCTGAGTGTCTCCTGTGGAGGTACAGGTGGGTCAGCAGTGGCAGGGCTCTGGGTGCAGCAGACCTGGGCATTGCCTAAGCCCTCTTGGAGGAGGTCGCCATTAACCCCACCAGAGAGCCGCCAGAACTTACACAGGCCTGGGGAAACAGACTCTTGGAGGCACAGACAGAACCTTGTGCACCAGGACCCAGGGGAAAGGAGCAGTGACCCCACCAGAGGCCGACCCAGACTTGGGCAACAATACAATTCTGAAATAAATGAGCTGGACCCGAGAGTGCCCTGAGTATAATGGCATAAAAGACGACCTCAGCGGGTTTTAGGTGTTAGTGAGCTGGGTGGGAAAAAATGGGCTGCCGGGGCTGCTGACGGGTGTTCACTCTTCATTTCTCTGCTGAGTGGCAGTGTTGTGGAGAACAGGGATAAGTGGGTAGATGGGACAGGCTGCCTGAAGAGAACCTTTCTAATGTTTAGATTTTCTGCATGTAAAATATGCTGTACCATCATGTACACTGAATCCATAGTAGTGCCGGGATTTTTACCAAGAGCAGCCCCATAGGTGAGATGTCCCAGTGATGCTTCCTGTGTTATGTAGTGACTTGAGTAAATGTTGTCTAAGGCTCTGTCTTGTTTTGAAATTTATATAAATTTTTGCTGCTTATCCAGCCCAGGGAAATACTGTTTGAGATTGTATTGTAGTGTCCCTTGGCCATGAGAGCCGTTGACTCAAAGATGTCCATATGAGTGGGGACACACAGTCAAATGTAGATTATAGTTCTAAATTGAACTCTAAAAATATAATTTAAGAAAGAATATAAAATTCAGAAGCAGAGTACTCTAAGTAATGATAGCCTTAATGTGAAAAAAATTTGTAAAGAATGGTAAAGAAGAAAAAAAGAAACTCTAACAAGATTCTAAATAATAAAACAGTAAGATTGGGGGAATAAGCAGGAGTCATGTGCAAGATTAATTCTCAGGTTGTATGTAATTTGATTGTGAAAGCACACACATACAAACATGGTTATTTTAACTATCAGAATATAGTAGGAATGTCAGAGAGTGACGTATTAATTACTGATACCATGCCACTGAGTGGCTTTAATGTGTGAACAGCATGGATGACATGGTCTGAATTCTGAGTCTGCTTTGGAGTGGCATACAACCCGACAGCTTTGAGTAGCTCATCATTCATACAGTTTTACTAAAAATTGAAGTAAAGCTTAAATCCCGCCGTTGGGATTTCATAAGGCCCCGAGATGAGAGAGTGTTCTGGGAGCGGCGTGTTGTTGAGCAGCTTGTTAGGGAGTGTTCAGGTTTCAGGCTGTGGGGAGGTGGCAGGTTCGGGTCTGTCTGCCCGGGCGTTGGTCTGTCTGTGTCCTGGCCGCACACCCCACGCCCGAGGTGGCGGTGGTCGCCTTCTCCTTTTGCAGGGCCGCTCGTGTGCCTGGCGCACCACCCCAGGGGGAGTAGCTTTGATTTTGCAGCTCACCCTGAAACTTCATCTAGTTCCTCGCTCTAGGGGGCTGTTCAGGTCCTCGCACAGCGTGGCCCCACTTACGTGTTGAGTCTCGCCTTTGGTCACCTCCATACCCCTGACCTCCGGGTTAGGCGGGCAGCTCCTCTGTCTCTCCCACACTTGGTTTTCTTCCTCAGGTGCCTTTCAGTCCCTACTTGTTCCACGCTTTCCTGTCTTCCCTGCAGACCGCAATGTAAATACCGCTGCCTTTGTATCACTTTAATATGAGAGAGGTAAGCAGTGTGTTTTGTCTCATCTACCTTTATGAGTCTGTGAATGTGAAAGGAAATTGATTATAGACAAACTAGTTAAGGCATAATTGGAGATAATAGTTTTTAAAGAAAAATTCTAATAATTACGTCTAGACCTTAAAAAGTTGTATAGCTTCCCTATTTTTATGTATTAACACTATTATTTATGTTAATTGGTCAGCTAAGAAGAGTAAATCACCTTCTAGAGGCTGAGCTCTTATTTCTGTTATTTAATAGGGTAGAAGTGGTGGTAAATGTAGGAGTTAGAAACTACTTGGTTTTGATTCAGTTACCTTCTGTGGTGTAGTTTTATGAGTTACAAAAGATTGGCCTGGTGAAGCCTTTGTGAATACAGATTCCTCTGCTAATACAGATTTTAATCATTTGAATGAGACATTTGCTCAATATGAATCTAAGGAAATTACATTTTATAAAGTTGCTTTGTCTAAGTAAACCTGTGTTCTTGTTTATCAGGAAAGTTTGTTTAATAAATTATAGATTGCCTAATTTTATTCTTCGACAGCCAGCTTCATTCTTCATTTATTAAAAGGCAAATTCCATACGTGATATGCAGGAGAATTCGAAGTGGAATGCTTCTGTACATACTGCTTGACATGTTTAAGCTGAGTGTAGAATATCAACAGGGAGACAGTTCATGAGGAAAAATGTGCTTGTCAAGCTCTTAACTTACTATTCTTACACTGTGTTCTTTGCCAGCCCCAAATTCTAACAAGACAATAGCATTTTCCTTCTAGGTCTTCTAAAATTTGGCTTTAAGAAACTGTACTTTATATGGTAGCTGTATTTCGCATATCTCAGTTTTACATCCCTGATGGTTTAGCAGGTAAAGAATCTGCCTCCAGTGCAGGAAACAAAGGAAACACGGGTTCAGTCCCTGGGGGAAAGATCCGCTGGAGGAGGAAAAGGCAGCCCACTCCAGTGTTCTTGCCTGAAAAGTCATGGACAGAGGAGCTTGGCGGGCTTCAGTCCATGGGGATGCAAAGACAGACACGACTTGGGACTAACAGTAACAGCAAACACATGATACTTGTAGATATAATACCTAGAGCATCACAGCCAGGGCTGTGACCAGGGAAGGCCTGCCCTGGGAGGATTTGATGTCTGTGTGCTTGTGGCCATTCAGTCCCCAGTTCCCTTCCAGACTGAAGCGTTTGTAGTAACACAGGTTGTCCAGTTAAAAAACAAAAACAGAGAAGGAACATATAGCAGTTTAAGTATTCAGTTGAAAAGAATTGCTTATTTTGTTACTGTAGAGTGTGCTTTCTTTGAAATTATTTTGCTAATAAGCAGGATATGTCTTAACCTGTGTTGGAGGTTGAAAAAGAGAATGTGAAATGGGTTATGTTAAGTTTCTGAGAATTATATATAGTTAACAGGCCAATAATTATGTGTTTGAGAAGGTTAATAAAGAATCGATATCTGTTATGGTATGCTAGTTAATTAAAAAAAATTTTCTGAGAGAGACAGTAGTGACCAAAAACAAGTAAGGGGAGATACATGTTCTTAGAAATTTATATATTTGTATAGCTAACAAGCAACGAACTCATGTAACAACTAAGCTATGAGTTCTTTAGGTAGTTGAAGAAGTGATCTTGTAGGAGAGTGGTTTGAGAAATGAATGAGTGATTGAATGAATGTCTTATTTTTTTGGCTTAAGAGAGGTAGGTGGTATATTCAGTGGAATATTTTTCAGCCATAAAAGAAAGGAAGTGTCAGCATTTGTAACGATATGGATGGCCTGTGAGGGCATTATGCCCAGTCAGGTAAGTCAGAGAGGGAAGGATATGTGTAGCCTCCCTCGTGTTGGAAGCTCCTGGACACGAGGACAGGTTGGAGGTTGCCGGAGGCAAGGGTGGGGTGAGCAGATGAAGAGTGCTGGGAGAGGGGGTTACAGAGAATCAGTTTGCGGTTAGAAATATGACTCCAAGTTCTAAAACAATTCCATTGAACCGCCATCATATGCCACAGAGAAATTGTGAAAGAACGGTCAGTAGATGTGGCAGACTTCATCATCTGTCTTATTTTAAGAAATTGCCACAACCGCTCTAGCTTTCAACAGCCACTACCCTGATCAGTCAGCAGTCAGCAGCGTGGAGGTGAGACCCTCCGCCCGCAGTGAGAGTATGACATGCTGACGCTTCGTCAGCACAGTTTGTCAACTAAGTTTATGTCATATTCTGAATCCTGTGTTACCATTCACTGATCTTCACGGCATCCTCACCAGAAGTGAATTCCATCCAGAGAAACAGCTGTCAGCTCATCCGTAAGAAGCAGCTCCTCATCTGCGAGGGTTTACCCTGAGATTGTAGCATTGTGGTTACATCTTCAGGCGCCACTTGTAGTTTCAGTTCTTATGCAGTTGCTATCGCGTCTGCAGTTCCTTCCTTTATGAAGTCTTGAACCCTTCAAAGACATCCATGGGGGTTGGAACCAGCTTCTTCCAGACTCCTGTTAATCTTGATATTTGGGCCTCTTCTTACGAATCACGAATGTTCTTGATGTCATCTAGAATGGCAAATCCTTTTCAAGTGACTTTCAGATTCAACAGAGGAAGAAACACCATCTATGAGATATTCTGTCATGCAGTCCATTTGTTCCACTTACAGGGCTCAGGCAGCATAGATTGAACATAATTTAAGGGTTCCAGGATTTTTGAATGGTAAACGGGCATTCAGCTTTTAAGCCAACAGCTGTATTAGCCCCTAACAGGAGAGTCAGCCTGACTTTTGAAGCTTTCCAGCCAGGCATCTTCCCATCTCTAGCTATGAAAGTCCTAGATGGCGTCTTCTTCTGATTGAAGACCATGTCATCTGCCTTAAAATCTCTTGTTCCGTGTAGCCGCCTTCATGCACTGTCTCTGCGAGCTCTGGGTCCCTTGCTGTAGCCGCCACGTCAGCACTTGCTGCTTCACCTCGCACTCCTGCATTGTGGAGGCGACCTCTGTCCTCAGCATCTCACCGGCCAGCCTCTGCTCGCTTCAGCTTCGGAAGCTTCTTTACCCCTCTCAGCTTTCTAAGGTTGAAAGGAGCTTAAAGGAACCGTGTAGCTGGTTTGATCTTCTGTCCAGGCCACTAAAGCTTTCTCTGTATCAGCACTAAGACTATATCTGTTTTCTTATCATGTGTGTATTCACTGGAGTAACACTTTTTGGTTTACATTCACAACTTGGCTGTTTGGTACAGAAGCCCTACTCTTGACCTGTCTTGGCTTTTCCCATTCCTTCCTCACTGAGCTTAATCATTTGTTGCTTTTAATTTTAAAGTGAGGGATGTGCGACTGTTCCTCTCCTTGAGCACCTGGACACCCCTGTAGGGTTACTAACTGGCCTGGTTTCAGTCTTGCTGTGTTTCAGGGAACAAGGAGGCCCAAGGTGAGGGAGGGGATGGGGAGCCGTCGATTTGTGGAGCAGTCAGCACACACGTTTATTGATTGTTTGCTGCCTTATGTGGGTGTGGTTCACAGCACCCCAAAACATTCCAGGGTAGCATCAAAGGTCACTGATCACAGCACCATAACAAATATAATAGTGATGAAATGTTTGCAACACAGAGACACAAAGTGAGCATTTGCAGGAAAAGTGCTGCACGCAGGTTGCCGCAGACCTTGGGTTTGTGAGCAGCGGCATGTCTGCGGGGCTCGGTAGAGTGATTGCTGCCCCGCGCGTCAGCTGGGTCCTGGTAGGGCCGGGGGTGCCCGCCTGTGCTGGCAGCCTGGGGAAGGGGGATGTGCCCTGCCCTCAGGCTCCAGGGCCCGCCCGGCGGCACAGGGAGCAGGAGCTTCTACGAAGTGTGGGACGTTCACGGAAAGGGCTTAGATGCTTAAGACCAGTACATTAAGATTACAGTTCTGTTTTTACTATCTTGGGGCCCTAATATGTCCAGTTTATCATTTCAAGTTGAGTGATTATGTTTACCTGTTTATGATAATAGACGCTCTAGGTTTATCATACTATGCTTCATATGCTACATTAGATTAACTTTATCAAAAGTATGCCTGATTGAGGCTTAACAGTCTTGTTCCATTTATTTGAAAGAAAATAATAACTCTCATTATTTACTTCAAAGCTGCAGAAGAAAGAAGATCAGCAGTTGGAACCTAAAAAGAGTGCCAGCCCTCAGAAAGCTGCAGAGCCCACCGTTGACCTTCTGGGACTCGGTAAGTGATGAGAGCGCATGTCACTGTTAGAGCCGCGAGACAGCCGAAACCCTGACTCGCATTCACTAGAACGGCTTTACCGGCAGTGTGCCCAAGGGACCTGCTAGCTGAACGTGAACACGGTGTGGTTAGTTTGCTGTGTTCCCACGGAAAGGGAAATCTTCATAAGGGAGCTGGCATCTGTCAGCAGTGCCTTCACGGAAATGTGGGTGCTGAGCTCCTGGGGAGAGAGGAGCTGCCAGAGCGGTCTCCAAGGCTTGGTGGGCCCTGCTGTCTCAGCACTGAAACGAGGAGTAGGTTGCCTCTGCTCCCACCCCTCTTCTCTTTATTTAGCTTTTTGCGGGGTTGGAGGGGATCCCTTAGCAAAATAATTCTGGTGTAGCCTTATTGTAAGGTGCTGTTTTAAAGAAAGCTTTTATTTTGGATAACTGAAGCAACACGTCTTACACTTCGATCTAGTGGCTGGGTTCACGTTATGTGTGTGATAACAGTAAGAAGTGCTCGGTTTAATGTCATTTTTGTTCTTGGGGCTGACAGATGGATGTTGTCTGCCTGGCAGGTAAACAGGGTTCTGCTCAAGGGGTGCTTGTATTGTCCTTATCTGTACATGTCAGCTCTTCTTAAGTGCTTCTCCTCTTTGTTCTAAAGTAGCTTGATAAAATTGTTATTTTTATTTGAGCCTTCTGCAGTAATTAATTTAGAAAAAACTCTTTTTAGCTTAGAGAAAGATTAACAGCTAAAGGAAAACAGTAAAAAATAGTTGAAGGATAGAGTTGAACTTCATAAAACTTCTCTAAAAAATTGATTTTTGTTCTTATTCAGAAGATTGTTTTCTGTTTAAGAATTAAAATTGAATGTTTTAGTCATTTCTTTGAAGTTGGTATATCATGTAAACAAACTCCCTATCGATGAAAATCTTCTGTGGTGGTAAAAGTAAGAGGTATGTATTAGAAACATAAAAAAATAAATATGATTTTATGAGCCCTGAAAATAGGGCTCAGTCCAGGCGCTCTAAATAGAATTATGTTGAATACAAGTTCTCTTAATTTACGTATTTTACTTCCTTTCCCCTAAATGAGAGAAAGGGGGAGAAAAGACGTATCACCGAAGTGAGAACAGATCCTGCTGAGACTGCATGCGTCGTCTTCACGCAGCGTCTCCTCTCCGGGCTGCTGCCTCGTTACCAGTTCATAACCTGGAATGCTAGCCCGAGCCCGGCCTGACTTTCACGCTCACAGACTCAGTGGCCCACAGCCCTGCACACAGCCCTGCACACAGCGTCTGCTGGTGTCCAGGCGCCTGGACGCTAAGGGGAGAGCTGTGAAGGAGGGCAGGTGAGAAGGCCTGGGCCCTGGGACCCTTCGTTCTCTCTGCGGCGGCAGTGATGAAATAGTGACGCCAACTGTGGTGTGGGTGATGTTGCTAAGTGCTGTTGCTGAAAGAAAGAGGAGTGGTGGTGATTTAAATAGGGCTGAGGGTGCTGGGGGCTCCCTGAGATACCGCTGGAGTGAGGACCTCAGGAAGCCGGGGCTCCCTGGCCGTGGGGGTAAGAGGTGGGTGTGGTGGCCCCCGCAGCAGCCCTGCCCCCGCATGGGTGAGACCGGAGGGTGGGAGACCTGGGATACGGAGCCACAGGGAGGCAGGTCCACTGCGACAGGACTTTGGCGTCTGCTTGGAGTGTCCTGGAAATGCATTGCAGGGATTCGAGCAAAGAAGCACCTCCCCTGACCTGAGTTTCTCAGGACTTCTTATAGCTGCTGTGTTGAGTCGGGTGTAGTGAGGCGAGGCTGCCGTAGGGGCGGGGGGACCAGTAACAGAGCTGGGGGGCAGTGGCGGAGCGGGCGGTGGCGTGGGAGGTATAAGAAGTAGCCGGCTCTGGACCTGTTTTAAAGAAGGAGACAGTAGGGTTTGCTGACCAGAGAACAGTGTAGGATGTTTCCCTTTGGGAGTGACTTTGTAGAACAGGCAGCCTGCTCCCTTGGGACAAGCAGAGTTACTCTCGTGAGGTCTCCAGTGGCTGGGCACGGTGGTGGGAGGTGATCTGGGAGACAGATGGCAGACTGGCCCCAGGTACCCAGCTGTCGCCACGGTGATGCTGCATGGTCCCTCTCCTGGCGTTTGACCTCTGGCCTCAGAAACACTGAGCTGTCTTTGTGGAGCGTCACCTGCTGTGCTTCCTACCTTCCAGCTGGTCACAGCCGCAGAGTGTGTCTCCTCACTGCGTCCCTGTCTTCCTCTGCCCGGTCTCAGAGTCCCTGGGTCGTGGGCCTTTCAGACTGCGGCTCCCCTCTTCTGGCATCAGGCTCTGTGAGGTCAGCCGTGGCTGGGTCTCATCACAGTCAGCCGTGGCTGGCTGTGAGCCTGTTTCAGTGGTGGGAGAGCTTCAGGAAACTGTGTCCTGAGGGGAGAGCCAAGCTTTGCTTACAGTAGGAGGGTGTGGGACTGCTCGAAGGAGAGGGTGAGGACATATCAGGGGGATTTGCTGCTGACTGATGATTCTAGCTCTGTGCTGGAAGAGTTCTGCAGGTGGCTGGGCAGGTGATGGGGTCAGAAAGAGGGATTAGGGGTCTTGCCGATGAAGTGGTAGCAGCAGGAAGCCTGGTGCCTCACACAGAGCACATACAGCTCTGCTCCTGCTAGTTACCAGTCCCCTAAGTTCTTTTGGAAGAGACTCTGGCTTTGAGAGAATAGTGCTCCCGAATGAGGACGAAGCAGCAGCTTCTCGTGGGTAAGCATGGCGTTCTGGTTCCCCGCAGGTGGAGGTGGGCTGGCGCAGGGGCAGCAGGTGCATGCAGTCCACTTTATGGCCTCGTAGAAAAGTCGGTGGGCCGTGTGGGTGAGGGCAGAGATGGCCTTCACGTTGCACATTTGCAGAAAAGGCGGAGAAAAGCCCTGCAGGGTTAGTGCAGCTACACAGCCACGGAGGGCCGGGAATCCCGGGGTTCTGTGTGTATTCGGGGTCACGTCGTCTCACACAGGATGATAGTCAAGATAAGTTTTTAGAAATAGGAACTTCCCATTTAAATGGTCCTTTAGCGAACCTTTTTGTTTCAGGCCAGTGGCTCGAGATAAACCTGTTTTCCTCAGCTCCCCTTTCCTGATCTACTCCCATCCCAAAGTCATAAAATACTCTCTCTGTGCTTTCTAGCAAGAGTCAGCAATGTTTTTCTGAAAGGGATTAGCTGCTTTTGGCTTTGCAGGCCTTACAGTCTCTGGGGCAGCTACTCCGCTCACCCCCGTGGTGGGCATGTCGCTGTTGGCAAGAGCGTGGATGGTGAGGGAGTCGGGCTCTGCTGGACGCTAAAGATAGCCGGGAGGGGCCTTTGTGCGGCTGGCTGTGCCTGCAAGAACGACTGCATGATCAGGAGCTGGTGGGAGTGCCGTTTACTCTGTGCCTTACTGTTTAGTGTTAGAAGTGGGGTCGGTACTTGGTTATTACTGCCCTCTGCTCCTGGAAATAGCCAGGTCTTAGGCCCCTCTTGGCGAGGGCCAGCCCAACCAGCCCAGCTGCTTGACTAGACCGTGTCCCTGCCGTCTGAGCGCAGAGCTGACACCAGCTCCTGCCGCCGGGGTGCTGCTTGCCCGTCCTCTGCGTGTGGGACTCCTCTAGGACTGGGAGCCGCGCTCTGCGCGGCTTCTGGCCTCTGTTGGCGATGACTTGGCTTTCATGTGACAAAAGCCGACAGACTGCTTAGCAACTGGTTAGGACGGCCTCGGACTTCTTTTTCTAGAAGGTCCCGTCTGAGAGCAGTCTTCAGGGTGAGCACCCGCTCCAGCCGTAAGGCGTGGCAGGCCTGTGGCTGCAGGTGAAGCGTGGCCTGCTGGCTTCAGCTCCGTCTTCCCGCAGACGTGCCCTCGGCCGGCCCCGCTCCCAGGCAGGAGGCTCCGCCGCAGGCCGTTGGGCGCGGAGGTGCGTGGGACCATCGGGGATGGGGGGCCCTGGAGTTGGAGGCGGTGCCTGGACTGTGCGCGGGCTCTGGGGCCTTCACCCGGCGAGGGAACACAGGAACTGCTCCCTGGTCGTTGTCCAGAGCGTGACTGAGTGGGCAGCGTGACACAAGGCACAGTGATGTTTGCGGGGCAGGACGAGCGTGTCTGTGGGGCCTTGGGCAGGCCGCCCGGGCTCGCAGCAAGTGGAGCTCGGAACTGGAGGGGCAGACGCAGCAGGAGGGGTCACACCAGCTGTGAGGCCTCTCGGTCAGGTGAGAAGATTAGCCTAAAGGCCACCTAGTTGGCAGTGTGTGCATGCTAAGTCAGTTCAGTCGTGTCTGACTCTTTGTGACCCCCATGGAATGCAGCCCGCCAGGCTCCTCTGTCCATGGGATTCTCCAGGCAAGAACTCTGGTGTGGGTTGCCGTGCCCTCCTCCAGAAGATCTTCCCAATCCAGGGATCGAACCTGCGTCTCTTAGGTCTCCTGCATTGGCAGATGGGTTCTTACCACCAGTGCCACCTGCGAAACCTTACTTAGCAGGAAGAGAAATTAACTGAAAAATAAACGGCTTCACTTAACTCTAAGTCATCTTTTTTTCAACTTTTGAGAACAATTTGAAGCCTGAAAATTAATATGCTTCAAATGAGCATTTATGACTTGAGTTTACAAAGTAACACGCATGGGAGTTTATTTCATTTCATGAAGCCAAGTGTGTTTAAATCCAGAGGAATGCTAAGTAACATTTTTATTAAGGAAAAAGCTTTAAGTGGTTTCTTGCGTGGAAAATAAAAAGGGTTCTTTGAGTAATATGAAGATTTATAAAGCTTTAAGGAGTTTGCCACTAAGGAGAGTGTCTCACTATACCTCATGGAAGGAGCCTTCTTTAATCCGTTTCTGCTTCAGACTCGCTCCTCCCTAGGGTGATGCCTCAGTAGTTACCAGTGAAGAATTAGGGTTGGCAGTTTTCAGTGTCCAAGGGTGTGCTCAAGGCTAAGTGTTCACACTCAGTCAGGAACAGTAAGGAAAAACATAGCATCACTCACTTAACATGTTCTTAGCTGCCTGTGCTAAATTAGTAATATAACAAATCTCATACAACTCTTTTTGACTTTTTTTTTTTTATTATTTGTGCAAATAGATTGTGACCAGCTAATGCCACTGACACAGGTAAAGGATGAATTCAGTTAATGTTTATTGAGCACAGGCGAGTTCATGGAACTCTGGTCAATTCCAGAGAATGCGGCTCTGTGTGTGTCTAGTCGTACAAGTTGGGGGTGCATACGCGTGCAATCTAGAAGCGAGAAGACAGAGCAGCGTTGCTCAGGGAATAGTGGGACTGGGAGAGCGCTGGCTGTGAAAGTGCAGTGTGAAACCTGGCATAATGCTGAAGTCCACATTGGCACGGTATTTTCCTCAATTCAGGCCTTCTCTTGCTAGTCAGAGGCAGATGAGTTTTTCATGCTGTGCACAGTGAGGTCAGGCAAAACCTCTTGTGTTCTGGGGTCGTGTTTAGAGTGAGTGGCAGCTGGGAAAGACCAGCGACCCCCAGACAACCGGGTCCTCGGGCCTCCCCTTTATAAAGAGTCCTGTGATTTAAAGCCCATCTGCAACTTGCTCAGCGGTCCCGTCAGGGAGGTACTCGGAGCAGAGCTGTGGGAGAGGGGAGTGGGGTCGGTGAGGAGGTTGCCTGAGACATGAGCAGGCGTGTACGTGTGTGCGCGCGCGTATGCGCAGCACTGTGACTGCGGCAGTGCTCTGGGCCACGGGCAGAGTGTTCTGAGGACGCAGTTCTGATTTAGAGGGAGAAGTGTGACCTCACTGCCGTGGTGGCCTGGAGAGAGAAAGCCAGGGAGGGCATTTCAGCCAGCACAGACGCTGCGTGGAAGCCCGCGGTGTGTGGGGCTGCAGAGGGGAGACCAGGAGGAGCTGCAGGGTCTTCAGGAATACGTGGACTCACAGCAGGTCCCCAGGGAGGAAGGATCAGCCAGGGCCAAACATGGCGTGGTTGAGTAGGATGGGGACTGAGAGGGCTTTGTAGCCATACTGCCAGGACTTTCACACTCTGAGTCATTGTTTCCTTCTTCTCCCAACAGAAGTAGGATCACCTGCCTGCCTAGCATTGTGTTGTAGGAAGGGGGACCCCTTCCAGGGCCTGAAACTGGTCTCTTGTCTAACACTTGGAAATGAATTGTCCAAGGAGACACATGTGCTAACAAAGCAAGAGATTTTATTGGGAAAGGGCGCCCAGGTGGAGAGCAGGAGGGAAGGGAACCCAGGAGAGCAGCTCTGCCACATGGCTCACAGTCTCGGTTTTATGGTGATGGGATTAGTTTCAGGGTTGTCTTTAGCCAATCATTCTGACTCTGAGTCCTTCCTGGTGGTGCACGCCCTGGTCAGCCAAGATGGACGCCAGAGAGAAGGATTCTGGGAGGTGGTCTGACAGGTGGTGTCTCCTTTTGACCTTTCCCGAACTCTTCCGGTTGGCGGAGGCTTATTAGTTCCATGTTCCTTGCCAGGACCTCCTGTCATAAAACAGCTCATGGAAATGGTTACTATGGTGCCTGGCCAGGGTGGGGGGTTTCAGTCAGTGTGCTTCCCCTAACAGTTTTACCCACTGTAACCAAGAAACATTCTTGTACTGTGTGTTTGGAAAGCATTTCATCCATCCTTTGTTGAGCATCTGCTTTAAGGAGGCAGCCCCAGTCTCTGAGAGGGCAGAGGGTGGATGGGGGCCCTCGGCTCTGGGCCCGGTGCCGGGGGAGCGTGTTCAGGGTGCTCAGCTGCCGCCACAGACTGCACGCAGCATTAGGACGGTGCCTGGCCTGGGGAGGAGGCGGGGGTCGGTCTGGCCCGCCAGCCGGGGTGGAGTGGCTGCGGTGGCGGGGGGTGGGGGAGACGGGCCTGGATCTCTTGGGCTCAGCAGGAAGCTGGGACTGTGCCCTGCTGGGCAGCGAGGCCAGCCTCACCCTTGGTACCCTCTTCTTGGGAGGTGGGACAGCTGCCCCAAGAGCTGGTTTAACCTGGGACAAGCGAGGGGCACTGCTTCTGTGTGGGGGAGCCAGCAGAAGCTGCTCAGAAGGCTGAGAGCAGTGGAGATTTCCAGCTATACCAGCAGAGGTGTGTTGAAACCCGTCTTACTGTGTTAAACTCACTGGAGGTGATGTGAGGATTTAACTCAGACACTTCATATAAAGCGTGATCAGAGTACCTAGCAATAGAACTTAAAAATGTTAGTGTTAAAAATATTGTTAAAATCCAGAGTGTTATATTCTTATTTCCTTTTAGTTTATATACAATATCATTCAAAGGCACTTGGAATAGACCAAGAAGGCGGCACTAAAGATTGTTTTAAGTGCTTTGTTTACCATTACTCACTTGGATTTTTGGTGTCAGGTGAGTTCTGATATACCCAAGGCTGATAGACAGCTGCCTCGAGGGTTTCTCGTTAGTAGAAATGGCCTTCACAAGGCTGTCATGTTTGCGTGCTGGGCAGACCTGTTCATGTGAGCTGCAGCACTGATTTTTAACAACTTGCTTTCTTTAGCTCAGACGTTTAACCTTTCTTTTCATTTTCTGGAACGTGTGCAGTAGAAACTGTCGTCTACCAACATTAGTCTGAAATCTTAAGGTAAAGGAGAAAGAACAGTTACCCGCAGGCGGCTGATTGTAAACTTGATGCCCTGCCGTTCAGATTGGAGCTGCTTCTCTGTTACTGCGTTGTCCTGATTTCTGTTTGCTCATGGCCTCTTCAAGGGGTCCTGGTCCTTCATTATCGTTCTTTATGAGGTTGCCCCAGCTAAGCTTCTTCCCTCTGCCTCAGGCTTTCCTTGTCCTCGGAGCTCCCATCACGTTCATTGTCCACCAGCCACTGTTTCTGCGTGTTGATGGAGCAGCACTGCTCCTCCCCAGCAAGGAGCCCAGTGCCTGCGCAGGGGCCAGTCCTGACACGCTGTTTGCACAGACGGCTTCTGCACACACACATGCACACACACACGCGGCTTCTATACACACACACATGGCTTCTACATACATACACACGGCTTCTACACACACACACACACACAGTGTTTGGTCGCCTCCTCGCTGGAAAGGGAGAGTTTTCCATTTGTCTGGGTGTGTGTGCACATATCTGAACGCACCAGATGTAACTGATGTGGATTTAATTATTTTTCTTAAATTATTCCGATTTACAGTATTTAAACCATTTAATTTGAGTAAGACTCATTCTTTCTAAATTTTAAAATATTTATCTGAAAAGCTTTTTTAACACCTTGATGTTCTGTGGCTTTTGTGGCCTCTGAGCTTTCCTTTAACCCGCAAAGCCTGTGCTGCTGGTGGGCGCTTGGCGAAGAGGCCGCGTTGGGCCTCAGTGCCTGCGGCAGGGCTGCCTTTGTCCGCCCATCGCCGGGCGCCCGCTGTGGCCACGCCGCCTGCCCCCGCACTGTGCACCGGCTAGATGCCGGGCTTGGCGGAGGTCGGAGCAGGGAGAGACGGCGCGCTGAGGCTCTGCTGTGCAGCGGTTTCTGAGCTAGTTACCTCAGTGCTTCTCTTAACAGTACAGGTAATTATAAGCTCAAAGCTGGTTTCTAATGTTCACAGTTTAGATGGTTTCTTTGTAGTTATAATACAGTTGTAACTGCATGACTTCTGTGAAACGCAGCTTAAAGAAAAGAGCGTCGCTAGTCCTGGGGTCGGAAGACTTGGTTCTAGTCCAGATTTTGCTGTTTCACTAGAGAATTGACCCCAAGTCTTTAATCTCTGGACCCTGCATTTCTGAAACTGGAGGTAATGAAGGCAAGCCCTTCCCATCCTTTATACAGACAGAAGTGATAGCATGTGAATACTCTTAAAAAGGTTAGGGAAACAGGTCATGTCTATAATGATGGTAATATAGTCTTCAGTTGTTCTTTTTAAATACTGAAAATAAAAAATAGAAGTGGTTTTTAAAGGTTGAGCATCATTTTAATCTTGAACATTTTCTCCAGTCTTCAAATTATTAACATGAAACGATAAACTGCAATTTTATCATTACCCTATTGCCATGTAACAAGCCTTTGTTACAAAATCTCCATCTGCTGTGCCTGAAAAACCAACAGAAAACCCATATATTATATTATCTAAATGATCTATTAACAGATGAAATTTTAACCAACTTCCTATCAGGAAACTATTAACAGAGGTACTTCAATCACCTAGCTTAAAATATGGAGGAAAAAAACAGGTAAAAAAAAAAATCTTATCCTGTAGTAAAAAATAAGTTTTGAGGTGATTTGAGAATTCTTTGTAGAGAATGTGTTTAGCAAGCCAAATGTGGTAAGTCAAATTAACCATCATTGAAATTCAGTGGGGAAATACGCTGGGATTTTGTTTACTGATTTTGCAAGGTTGAGATATTTTCATTTACGTTAAAAGGATTTGTTTTTCAACAGTTCTGTGAATGCTTGGCTTTTTAGTAACAAGGAGAATTGATGGGAGTTTTGATCCATCATGTTAGAGGGTCCTATGGAGAGGAGACTTCAGGAGAGAGAGGAGAGGACAGGTTTGTTGCATGTTCTCTGTGAGGCGGGACACAGGCCTGGGAGAGTTCTTCACCTTAGGTTTGTGGAGCCCAGTCACTTGACACAGGTATCAGTCTTGCCACAGAGACCACGGTCCCTAAGCAGATGCTTCCACCGCCTCATTCTAAAGGATCCCAAATTCCCCTGGGCTCGCGTAAGTTGACTTTCATGGCCCCTTCACTAGCTGCGGGAGCTGATTACAAACAAAGCCCCACTTTGTTTTTTTGTGTTGAATGCCTTTCTGAGATTTCCAAAGGCCAGTTTATATATAAAAGGCTTCCCTGGTGGTTCAGTAGTAAAGAATCCGCCTGCAGTGCAGGAGAAATGGGTTCGATTCCTGGGTAGGGAAGATCCCCTAGAGGAGGAAATGGCAACCCCCTCTGTATTCTTGCCTGGGAAATCCCATGGACAGAGGAGCCTGGCAGGCTACAGTCCCTGGGGTCACAAAGAGTCAGACACGACTGAGGACTGAGCACACACGTACTTAATGAAAGGAGAGAATGCAGCTGTCCTCCAGTGCAGTGGTGGAAGCAGAAGGCGTGCTGGTGACTAGAGGAAGCGAGCCCTGCCCACGTTGGGGTCAGGACTGTACCTGGTACCACTCTGTGTCTGTAATGGTTCTGGTCTGCAAGCTGCCTCCATGCCGCTGTTGGAGGATTGAAGCTGCAGGTTACTCTAGGTCCATGCAGTGTCATCAAATGCAGTCTGTCTGTCCCACCCACGCATACATAACATAGTTTTATTTAAGAAAACTCTCACTGTATATACATTATTCTAAGCATATTTTTACTCATGCTTATAAGCATAGAAAATGAATGATAGGAATTTTTTATTGGGTGAAATACACATTACAATTTACCATTTTAATCAGTTTTAAGTTTTCGTGGCTTTAAATTCTTTCACATTTTTGTGCAACCATCACTATCATGTGTGGAAGGGAACTTTTTTTTTTTTTGGAAGGGAACTTTTAGTTTTGTGTGGTTTGCATCTTTGACAGGAAGATGTCACTCTTATAGTAAAAACTGAATTTAAGATTACAATCTGAGACTTTGTTGTAGCTTTGTGATACTGGACAAGTTTAACTTTTTTTGCCATCTGTAAATGAGGGTAGTTTTAGTAGCTCTTTCACAGCATTATAATAGAGATTGAACAAGTGTATGTGTGTGTATTTGTATTCTTTCAGGCTTGGCACAAAGCGAACACTGCGCTGAGTGCTGGCTCTTAACTTTTATCAGTCACGTATGTGGCCCTAAGGCTGTGAAAGGTGAAAACCAAGTGAAGTGCCACGTGCCATTTTACAGAGTAGATAATATATCACTAAGTTCTGATCAGGGTTTAGCCTTCAAAGTATGAGTAACTTAGTATCCTTAAGTGGCATATAATGTGCTGCTGCAAACAGATTTAAAATTTCTGAAAGATGTACAGTTTATAAAAGAGTGAAAATAGATTATTTGCCTGTAGTAGATGCACGTCTTTGTTCTAACATATCACATCCTGAGCTTACTGGTGCTGTGTAAGTTAACTGACATGTTCTGTGGCAAAAAATCAGTTGACAACATTTCTCTGGATTCACCAAAAATAATAATAGGGTAATAATAATGTTAATAGTATTTTCTTACACTTAAGATTTTGAAATATAAATTTTTCCTGATTGTTAGTGTTTGCTGTTACTTGAAACAACAACAAATTTTAACTGAAAAACTGGGAGTAGTTATTTAGGCTCAACTTGTCAGTTTTTTCTTTTCTTTTTTTTACTTTTCTTCCTCTTGGTCATGGTTTGTTTTGGAGGACATGTGCTCCTGTGTGTGAGTTTAAGTTGCGTGTGATGTGATCCTGTTTCCTGCTGATGCGGTGCTTCCTTGTTGGCGTGACAGAGTGAGCGTGCCTGATGAGGTTGCCTCCCTGTCCTCAGCTCTGCAGACACCACTGACTCGTGGCAGTGTTGTCCTTTGCGTTCCGTTACTGAGCGGTGGATGCCGCAGAGAACGTGTTCTTTCGTTTCTGTTTTTAATCTAGGAAACCCTGTCTTTCTAAAACACGTTATTTCTGGTTCATTTACTACACTATCTGATGTGTACTATCTGATGTGCTGCACATCAGGTAATGGGCTGGAAAACATACAGTAGCTCTTTAAAGAGGTCTAGTTTCAGACTGAATGTTGCTATTTTGAATGAGTTAGAAATGGGAAATATTACTTTCATGTGTAAATCATGTTTGAATTTTATGTATATTATAAATTAGTAGTATAGTCTGTGCATTGTTTTATTGCTTGACCTTTAAATTGTCCATAGTGCTTCATAGAGATCTAACATGTGTAACACATAAACATGTATGCCCTGAATATTTCTTTCTTATTGCTCTGATAATGTGATATCACTGAAAATGATTGAGAAATAATTGCAGTTGGTCTCTTCCGAACTAACCTTTCATGGTTTTCACACACAGTTTTACAAATTAAGTAGTAAAGATTATTGTGACTGTTTATTCCTTGAAATTAATGATGAGTTGTTTCCCTGAAGCTTAAACAGGGAAATAAAAGATACTGATTTCCATAGTTAAACTTCAAGAAAGAGAAGAAATCTATGAGTTCCTGTGGGTTGTGATAGAAATATCCAGTATGTGGTAGTTGAGTTCAGTTCAGTCGCTCAGTCATGTCCAACTCTTTACGACCCCATGAATCGCAGCACGCCAGGCCTCCCTGTCCATCACCAACTCCCAGAGATTACTCAAACTCATGCCCATCGAGTTGGTGATGCCATCCAGCCATCTCATCTTCTGTCGTTCCTTTCTCCTCCTGCCCCCAATCCCTCCCAGCATCAGGGACTTTTCTAGTGAGTCCACTCTTCACATCAGGTGGCCAAAGTATTGGAGTTTCAGCTTCAGCATCAGTCCTTCAGTGAACACCCAGGACTGATCTCCTTTAGGATGGGCTGGTTGGATCTCCTTGCAGTCCAAGGGACTCTCAAGAGTATGTGGTAGATCTTCCATTAAATTTGCCAGATATTTGAAGTCCCACTCTATACAAGACCTCCATCCACCTCATTTTGAAGAGGTTTTAGAAGATGCCTGTGCGCCTTTGAGACGTGTGGCTCATCAGAGAGACCAAATGAGATTGTTGTTGCTGTTCAGGTGCTCGGTTTTGTCCAGCTCATGTGCCCTCGTTGACCGCAGCACACGAGGCCCCCTGTGCTTCACCAGCTCCCGGAGCTTACTCAGGCTTGTGTCCATCGAGTCGGTGATGCCGTCCAACCATCTCATCCTCTGTCGTCCCCTTCTCCTCCTGCCTTCAGTCTTTCCCAGCATCAGGGTCTTTTCAAATGAGTCAGCTTTTCGCATCAGGTGGTCAAAGTACTGGAGTTTCAGCTTCAATGTCAGTCCTTCCAATGAATATTCAGGACTGATCTCCTTTAGGATGGACTGGTTGGATCTCCTTGCTGTCCAAGGGACTCTCCGGAGTCTACTCCAACACCACAGTACAAAAGCATCAATTCTTTGGCGCTCAGCTTTCTTTAGAGTCCAACTCTCACATTTCTACATGAATACTGGGAAAACTATGGCTTTAACTAGACCTATCTTTGTTGGCAGTAACTCATGTCTCTGCTTTTTAATGTGGTGTCTAGGTTGGTCATAGCCTTTCTTCCAAGGAGCAAGCGTCTTTTAATTTTGTGGCTGCAGTCACCATCTGCAGTGATTTTAGAGCCCAAGAAAATAAAGTCTATCACTGTTTGCATTATTTCCCCATTTATTTGCCATGAAGTGATGGGACCAGATGCCATGATATTAGTTTTTAAAATGTTGAGTTTTAAGCCAACTTTTTCACTCTCCTCTTTCACCTTCGTCAAGAGGCTCTTTAGTTCCTCTTTATGTTCTGCCATAAGGGTGGTGTCATCTCTGTATTTAAGGTTATTGATATTTCTCCTGGCAGTCTTGATTCCAGCTGGTGCTTCTTCCAGCCTGGCATTTCTCATGCTGTACTCTGCATATCAAAGTTAAACAAGCAGGGTAACATTATACAGCCTTGATGTACTCCTTTCTCAGTTTGGAACCAGTCTGCTGTTCCATGTCCAGTTCTAACTGTTGCTTCTTGACCTGCATACAGGTTTCACAGGAGGCAGGTAAGGTGGTCTGGTATTCCCATCTCTTTAAGAATTTTTTACAACTTGTTGTGATCCACACAAAGGCTTTAGTGTAGTGAATGAATCAGAAGTAGATGTTTTTCTGGAATTCTCTTGATTTTTCTATGATCCAATGGTTGGCAATTTGATCCAATTTGATCCGTGGTTCCTCTGCCTTTTCTAAATCCAGCTTGAACATCTGGAAGTTCTCGGTTCATGTACTGTTGAAGCCTGGCTTGGAGAATTTTGAGCATTACTTTGTTTGCATGTGAAATGAGTGCAATTGTGTGGTAGTTTGAGCATTCTTTGGCATTGCTTTTCTTTGGGATTGAAATGAAAACTGACCTTTTCTAGTCCTGTGGCCACTGCTGAGTTTTCCGTATTTGCTGGCTTTGGAATATTGAGTGCAGCACTTGCACAGCATCATCTCTTAGGATTTGAAATAGCTCAGGTGGAGTTCCATCACCTCCACTAGCTTTGTTTGTAGTGATGTTTCCAAAGGCCCACTTGACTTTGCATTCTAGGATGTCTGTTTCTAGGTTTCCTGATCACACCATTGTGATTATCTGGGTCATTAAGATCTTTTTTGTATAGTTCTTCTGTGTATTCTTGCCACTTCTTCTTAATATCTTATGTTTCTGTTAGGTCCATATCGTTTCTGTCCTTTATTGTACTCATCTTTGTTGGAAATGTTCCCTTGGTATCTCTCATTTTCTTGAAGAGATCTCTAGTCTTGCCCATTCTGTTTCCCATTTCCTCTGTCTCTGCGTTGTTCACTGAAGAAGCCTTTCTTAACGTCTCCTTGCTGTTCATTGGAACTCTGCATTCAGATGGGTATATCTTTCCTTTTCTCCTTTGCCTTTTGCTTCTCTTCTTTTCTTCGCTGTTTGTAAGGCCTCCTCAGACAGCCATTTTGCCTTTTTCCTGGCCATGGTTTTGATCACCACCCCCTGTATAATATCATGAACCTCTGTCCATAATTCTTCAGGCACTCTATCAAATCAGATCCCTTGACCAGTGTATGATCATAAGGGATTTGATTTAGGTTATACGTTAACGGCCTGGTGTTTTCCCCTAATTTCTTCAATTTCGGTCTGAATTTGGCAATAAGGAGTTCATGGTTTGAGCCACAGTTCTAGGTCTTGTTTTTGCTGACTGTATAGAGCTTCTCCATCTTTGGCCTCAAAGAATATAATCAATCTGATTTTGGTGTTGACCCCATCTGGTGATGTCCATGTGTAGAGTCATCTCTCGTGTTGTTGGAAGAGGGTGTTTGCTATGACCAGTGCGTTCTCTTGGCAAAACTCTGTTAGCCTTTGCCCTGCTTCATTCTGTACTCCAAGGCCAAATTTGCCTGTTACTCCAGGTATCTCTTGACTTTCTACTTTTTCATTCCGATCCCCTCTGATGGAAAGGACTTCTTTTCCAAAATGAGATTGGAAACTGTTAAAGTGGAAGTTCGATTGGGATGTAAGTCCCCGAGATGGAGTTGTGATGTTCTGAGCTGTTCCTTGAGGTCGTGCCCACAGAGGACTGGGCTGTGCCGAACCCCACTCCCTGAAACCACACAGCACTCTGCACTGCATCCCACCCGTACTCCGCTTAACACCTTGTAAATTCTGGGCCGCCATGGGGAGCAGGGGCTGATCTGGGGCGTTGGCGCCACCCAGAGGCCCGCTGCCCCCATTGCAGAAGGTCACCATGTCTCCATAAAGAGGATTTATTTCAGTGTTTTGGGGATACTTCCTACAGAATCAGTTTGTAGGGTACGTTTGTTTTCTTTGTATCCCTTATGTAACTTTAAATTTTAACATCTCAGACATTTAAAGTTATTAATATTTACTTCCAAGGTTAGGTAAACGTGATATGAAATGCTATTGGAAACACACACGTGTGCATTTACGAAGAGGCAGCATTTGTAGGAACGTGGTGTCAAATCCCAGCTTAGCCTCTTCCCTCAAATGTGGGTCTGTCTCATCCAGTCCCCATGCGGTTATGGGGATTAGATGAATTAATATGTGTAAAGTACTTAGAACAGCACCTTACATGTAAGGAAGCATCAGGACACAGAAAAGTGTGAAGTCTAGGACCACTGGTGAAAAACTGGTTTGCGTACATGTCTAGAAACCAGCGGGTAAAGGCTGTTTGTTTGAGAACAAACAGAACTGAAAGTGGTTTCTTTGGGAAAGAGGGTGGAGCCTGGGTAAGAGGGGAGCGTGTGTATACGGGAGTGTGTATATAGGGGAGTGTGTGTATATGTGTGTATATATGTGTGTATATATATGTACACATACGTATTGTTTGTTTTTTAAAGGAGGGCATACTTATTTTGTTGTTAACTTTCTGAACTTTTCTTTTAACCATGTTAAGTTTTAGAATAATGCCGTGTTCCAGGTACTTGAAGAGGTTCTAGAACCTTTAGGACGAGACTCTGTGTTCTTTTCAGATGGGCCTGCCGAGGCGCCAGTGACCAATGGGAGCGCAGTCGCGGGGCCAGCCCTGAACGATGACCTGGACATCTTTGGACCGATGATCTCTAACCCCTTACCTGCAACTGTCATGCCCCCAGCTCAGGTATGTGTGAGTGTGTGCTTTTACAGGATCGCTGTGTATTTCCTTTTTGGAAAGTTTCCATTTTGAGTTGTTTCAGATTTGAAAGCCTCCTGATCTTCAGGCCAGGAGCTGGCAAGCTAAGCCTGCAGCTTGTTTTTGCAGACAAAGTGTGCTTGGAGCACAGCCACTCCTTTCACTTACGCAGGGTTTGTGGCTGCTTTCCACAGCAGAAGCAAGTTGAGTATTTTCAGCTCGGTAGTAGTAGATACTCTGTGACTCACAAAGCCTAAGTAGTCAGCGTCTGAAGTTTGTTAACTCTTTTTAGGCAAACATAGTTTAGAATGAATAAGTGGGAAAAACCTAACTATTTCAGCCTTGCCTGTGATCCACAGAGTACTTCCGTGAGAGGTTTTTGAACTGTGGGTATGTGGACATGCACTAGAAGCCAGTTGCTTTTTTCTTGTGCTCTTGTCGGTCCAGCCCGGACAATGTTTCCTTCTGTTTTGTACTTTCTGTTTTGTAAATAAGTTCATTTGTGTTCATTGGTGGAGGAAAATCCAGAACAAGAAATTCTAGCAAACTCAATACTACTATTCTTTTTTTAATGAAGACAAATAAGTGATTTTGTAGCAAATCTTCCTTTTTTATTTTGATGATTTTTAAAAAATTAATTAGAAGACAACATCTGTGATCAAGATTTTTAAAAAGTATCAGTGATTAAGAAATTTTGACTTACCTTCTTAACATTACATGGAATTTCTTTTTTTTATTTTCTTTTTTTTTGCCTTTATTCTTTTTTTTAAAAAAATTAAAGTATAGTTGATTTACAATGCTGTGTTAGTTTCAGGTTTATGGCAGAGTGATTCAATTACACATACATGTTCTTTTTCAGATTCCTTTTCCTTATAGGTTATTATAAAATGTTGAGTATAGTTCCCCATGCTATACAGTAGGTCCTAGATGTTTGTCTGTTTTATACATAGTAGTGTGTGTGTGTTAATCCCAAACCCCTAATTTATCCCTCCCCCTCTCTTTCCCTTTTTGTGACCATAAGTTTGTTTTCTATGTCTGTGAGTCTGTTTCTGTTTTGTAAATAAGTTTCTGTTTTGTAAATGAACTTATTTCTTAAAATTTCATGTGGAATAAACTTATTCCGCACATAAGTGGTATCATATGGTATTTTCTTTCTCTGTCTGACTTACTTCACTTGGTATGATAATCTCTAGGTCTGTCCATGCTGCTGCCATTGACATTATTTCATTCTTTTTAAAGGCTGAGTAATATTCCATTGGGCCTCCCTGGTGACTTGGTGGTAAAGAATCCACCTGCCAATGAAGGAGAGGCCGGTTTGATCCCTGTCAGGAAACTCCCCTGGAGAAGGAAATGGCAACCCACTCCAGTATTCTTGCCTTAGAAATCCCATGGACAGAAGAACCTGGCAAGCTGTGGTCCATGGGGTTGCGAAAGAGGTGGACATCACTTAGCAACTAAGCAACAACAAATACTCCATTGTTTATATGTACCACATCTTTATCCATTCATCTGTTGATGGATGTGTAAGTTGCTCCCGTGTCCTGGCTATTGTAAATAGTGCTGCATTGAACATTGGAGTGCATGTATGTTTTCTAATGGTGGTTTTCTCTGGATATATGCACAGGAGTGGGTTTGCTGGATCATGTGGTAGTTCTATATTTAGTTTTTAAAGGCGCCTCCATACTGTTCTCCATAGTGGCTGCAGTTTACGTTCCTATTAACTGTAGATGGTGGTGGTGGTTTAGTCACTAAGTCGTGTCCAACTCTTTGTAACCCCATGGACTGTAGCTTGCCAGGCGCCTCTGTCCATAGGATTTCTCAGGCAAGAAACTGGAGTGAGTTGCCATTTCCTTCTCCAGGGGGTCTTCCCAACCTAGAGGCTGAACCCGCCTCTCCTGCTTGTCAGGGAGATTCTTTACCACTGAGCCACCTGGGAAGCCCCAGCAGTGTAGGAGCGTTCCCTTTTCTTTGCATCCTCTGCAGCATGTATTGTTTGTAGGCTTTTTGATGATGACCATTTTGACTGGAGTGAGGTGATACTTCACTGTAGTTTTGATTTGCATTTCTCTTAATAATTAGTTACGTTGAGCATTTTTTTCATGTGCTTTTTAGCCATCTGTATGTCTTTGTAAAAATGCCTATTTAGATCTTCTGCCCATTTTTTTTTTATTGGGTTGTTTGTTTTTTTTTTTTTTTATTGAGATGTTTGTATATTTTGAACATTTAATTCTTTGTCAGTCACATCTTTTTTTTAGAATTACAAGTTGTTAAATACTTTAAATGTTTTTTTCAGCTTTATTAAAGTGTAATTGAAAAGATGCCTGCCACCAACTTAACTCATCCTTCATCTTACAAATTTAATTTTGGTGAAAATCCCTAAAATCTACTCTTATCAAATTTCATTTATTCAGTACAGTATAATCAACTATAGCCATGTTATGCATTAGATCCTCAGGTCTCATTGATCTTATGACTATAAATTTGTTCCCTTGTATTTCCTTCCCTGCCACATCCCCTGACAACCACCATTCTCTGTTTCTATGGGTTTGCCTTTCTTTTTTATTTTAAAGACTCCACATATAAATGATACCATGCAGTGTTTTCTGTAAGGTGAAATATGTAAACTTTCAGGAACATGGGTTACTTTTAAGCATACAACTTAATATTTTAAATTTAAAATAAGCAACTAGCTTGTTTTAGTACAGCACAATTTTTGAAGTAAAATATTTCCGTTTCTCTAGAAAACCTGAGCCAAATGGGAATTGGATGGAAAGTTTTACCAAGGAAGAACTCATGTCTTATTAAGAAGACTAATGACAAATGTTTTTGTTACATATATTATCATTGTGATAGTCATTGTATAATTAACACTAGAATTGAGCAAATAGATTTCTTAGGAATCATTAGTTTTAAGTGCAGCATTACTGTTTATTTTCAGAAAAAATAGCTTTATTTTACGGCTTTGTCCCACCTCCTCCCTTCCCCCACACAGGAAGGGAGGAGCTGAGTGTTGCTAGTATTGCTCCAGTTAACGTTAATCACCTTGTGAATGTGCACAGGCGTGGGTATGTGTGTGGTAGCAAAACACTGTCTAGTGCTAATACTGTAGCTGTAGAAAGACATGTTTGGGATATGTGACGATGCAGGCACGATAAGTACTTTCTTTTGGTCTAGCGTGCTCGGCGGGTGAGAGCTGCCTTGCCCCTCCTGGCCGAGGCCCCGTCCAGAGTCAGAGCAGGTGCGGGCCGGAGCAGGCTCTTGCCTCAGCGGCGTGAGCCCAGCTGCGAGCACCACTCCCCTCTGCCCGGGGTCGCCCTGGCCTTCAGGCTCAGGCCGCCTGCCTCTGTAGCTGGAGGAAGCAGGGTGGTTTGTTAAAACCACACCCAATTCTTTTTCTGGAATACTGTTTTTGGACCAAAGTTATGTCCATTTTATTGAGTCCTGTAAAATACTTTGATTAACAGAATCATCTTCCCTCCAAACTACATGTGAAGACTAATCCAGACATGGTTTCAAAATGATGTCTTTAAAAATCAGGGGAGGAGGGGTGAATTCAAGCACATGTTTTATGCACACGCTGTACGTAGTCTCCTAATTTGGTGGGTCCTGATTTTCTGAGTGTGGTACGAAATCTGGTCAGTTTCCCTCCTGTGAGTATGCGCTGGGCTCTGTTCCTGTCGGCTCTCCATCTGGCTGTGGGGGCTTCCCCGAGGGGCCGGGAGCCCTAAGCTGACCCGAGAGTCCACGAGTACTGCAGGTTGAGGGGAGTCATTACAGTGTCCCCAGAGGGACCTGTGGAGGCCGCCCCTCACCTGTCCTGTCTGTAATATACACCTCCCCACAGCGTCTGGACCCAGGACTGAGGTTTGGCTTCGCCCCAGATCCAGAGAGCCTTTGGCTGGGGTCCTGCGGCCTCCAGGAGTGCGCGCTGACGGGCAGCCTTGTCCTCCTTTGCCTTTGCGTGGCCGTGCCGGCTCGTGGAGCCCCTCAAGCAGACAGCGGGGGGAAGGCTTACTAGCCAGGCTGCCTGCTGTGGCCGTGCCCAGCCCGTGTGCACACGGAGGCAGGCGTTCACCAGAAGAAGCATCTGCCCGCAGCAGGAGCCTGCCCTGGTGTGAGACGCAGCCGTGGCCTCCCCGGCACTTTGGGTGTTCTCATACGTGTGTATACCCTCCTTGGGGAACAGACCTCAGGGTTTTGGGCAGGTTTTCAGATTGAACAGAAACTAAAATGGAAGATCTAGTGGATTAGATTAGGTTCATAAAAATATCATGATGTTGCTTTTGAAAAAACTTTTTTCCCCCGAAAGATGACAAAATCGGTCATTGCGGGACCCTCTTGCAATCTGCTATAGCTGTAGAAATGTTCTTTATTCTAAAGGATGCCCATTCCTTTGAAGCAGAAATGGAAACTAGGATGGAAGATCACTCAGTGATCTGTTACCTGTCACCATGAACAGCAGACGCCGCCATCGTGCAGAGCACGCCGTGTGCTCCCCAGGCTCAGCTGTGAGGCCGCCGCTCTCCCCAGGCCCCCAAGGAGAGCGTGGGAAGGTGGAGTGATAGTCCAGGGCCTGTGGGAGCCGTGAGACCCACGCTCTCAGCCCTGCCTTCTGCTGCGCTGGCACTGCAGATGTATTTGATTCAAGCCCACTGTTACATTTGAATCCCATCATGTCTGATTTCTTACACATTTCAGATCTTTTGCAAAGATATGTGGCTTTTTTTTTCTATCTTAAAACTCTTGCTTAATTTGTTATAATAGATTCAAAATATTGTTCTCCTTAAGTTAGCTTGTGAGCATAATGCTAGGATTCTAATTTATTGGAAGGTTTTTTTAGCGAAGACATTAAATGTTTGATTTTTTAAAAAATTCAAGCCAAATCATAGATATGATTTAACTTCTATTTGCTGCTCACGTTATTTTATAATTTGAGAAGACTTACCCACTTTTTACTAGCCTTCATAGATTTCTTTGAAACTTCGTATCTAAGTCAATTTGTTATATACAAATGTGATTAAGTATTTAATAACCATATAGATCATTAAAATGAGGTATCAGTTGTGGCTGTGTAATAGCATGTGTGTGTAAGATATAGGAGATTAAGTGAAAATTTTTGTTTTGTGTTAAATGTTCACATGTATATTTGTATTTATTTGTACTGAATCCCTGTCCTTGGCAGAATGCAAAGTGTCAGGGAGAGTATAGGTGGTTGCACTTTTGCTGTTCCTCATTTCTGGATAGTCTGGAAACATTCTAATGTTGTGGTTAAAATGGGTTGGATTAGGTTCATAAAAATATCATGATGTTGCTTTTGAAGAACAAAACTTTTTTTTCTCCCAGAGATGACAAAATCAGTCATTATGGGACCTTCTTGCAGTCTGCTATAGCTGTAGAAATGTTCTTTATTCTAAGGGATACCCATTCCTTTGAAGCAGTAATTGCTGCAGGAGATGCCCAGACATCTCCCAGGAATCCTGGTCCTCGGGCCGCACTACGTGCCTGTTGTTGACGCCACTGCGGTCAGGATGTGATGGGCAAAAGTTCTGCATCAGAGGTTCTGTCTACTTCGTTTACATTTACAGATTCAAAACAGGAAGTGTCATCCCTTTACCTGCTTGTTGGTCCTGTGTGGGCTTGGGAGTGATTCTCTTCAGTGTTACCATTTCACCTTCTGCGGTTGTTTAGTTTCTAATTTCACAGCTTCATGTGGATTCCAAGGATGGGTGAGCTCTGGTTTGTGATGTGGAATTCAACAGCCTGTTTTGGTATCTGTCTCAGGGGACGTCCTCTGCACCAGCAGCTGCCACTCTGTCTGCAGTGACATCTGGGGATCTGGATCTGTTCACTGAGCAAGCTGCAAAGTCAGAAGAGGTGGCCAAGAAGCAGCTCTCCAAAGACTCCATCTTGTCTCTGTATGGTGCCGGGGCCATCCAGCAGCAGAGTGCTCCTGGTAATTCACCGGAAACCTGCTTTCAGTGCATCCGTTGTGGTTTTAGAATGTCAATTATATTTCTTCCCTATTATTCCTGTGTAATGAGCGCTTCTGTTGGAGTTTGCACAACTACAAAACTGACGTGAAAGAAGCATTAGGAAATAGAAAGCATATACAGGATGCACAAAACGTTATTCATTTGGGATTAACAGCTTGGTGTCATATTACTTAATATTGTTTCACAAGCCTTACAGGAAATGGATTATCTTTAAGCTTGATTTGCATGAAGCTTATAACTGTACACTGTGGTATTTTTTTCTCTAAGTTAAGCAGTAAGTCTGAGATAACACATGAAATCAAAAGAACTCAGAGGTTTTTTTTTTTTAATATAATTATAAAGAAATACTAGCATGGTAAGATTTACTGTTTGCAGTTTTAATCTGTCATTTCCTCTGAAATAATGGGCTGCATCTCACGTGAACTGAAATTATATGACGTCCCAGCTGCTTCCATTAAAGCCAGACGCTGTCGTCTCTGACTGTTTATCTGGTTGTGAGAGATGAGCGTGCAGAGCAGCAGCAGCCCCTGCTGTGTCGTCCGGTCTTCACAGTGGGCATGTTCTGTGGCCGCTGCACAAGATTCATCCCCCCTAATTTGCTCTGGCTCATAGCTGATTTGTCTGCTTTCTGGAAGTCACTGGCTCTGAGGGTGTAGGTGAGAGCTGGCCTGAGCTGAAGGAGCAGCCAGACCGGAATTAAAGTCTCTGCCGTGGGGAGTTTAGAGATGGTCATCCTTTGTCTGTGCTCAGTGAGGGCAGCAGTGTGCAACAGCCCTGTTATCTCACGCGTTTCTTTGCTTGGTTCTTCTGCTGCAGGTGTGTTTATGGGACCCACGAATCTACCGTTTACCTCACAAGCACCGGCTGCGTTTCCAGGCTTCCCGTCCATGGGCGTGCCTGTGCCCGCGGCGCCCGGCCTGGTGGGCAGCTCGCTGGGGCCGAGCGCGGGCATGATGGTGGGCGTGCCGGTGCCCAACGGATTCATGGGCAGCGCGCAGACTGCTGTGATGCCGCTCGCACAGGGCGTGGTCGGGCCCCCAGGGATGGTCCCGCACATGGGCGCAGCCCAGGGGAAATTTGGCCAGCAGCCAGCTCCGCAGAGCCCATGGAACCTCCCGCAGGTAGGCACCTACCCCCCCCCCCCCCCCCCGCCCCCCCCGCCTCTCCAGGGTCAGACCAGGTCTGTCTACTCAACGGGTTTGTTTTTTTTTAACTCTTAACAATCTGGCAGAAAGAATTGAGTAGGGATAATGTTATAAAAGGTCAAAACTGTCTCATCAGATAGACAAATGAGCTGCCATTGCTCCTGTATTTAGAACATTCTGTAGAGACTGTTGTGTAGTTTTTCATTTTGGATACCAGCACAGCTGTAATGGTGAATGTCCCTCATTTGTTTGTATAACAGATAGACATTATCTTAGGCATCTTTTGAAATTAGCGTGCCAAGCCTTAACCCAGCTCCATGGTTAGGAGTTTGTGTAGACAACTTAGATCAATCTACCTTCACCCTGGTAGGGAGTTTGTGTAGACAACTTAGATCAATCTATCTTTGCTAATAATTTCAAGGGTTCTTGGTAACTTTCACAAATTAGAAAAAAACAAACCCAGCCTTGCATTCTCACGGCGCTATTTCTGAGAGATCTAGGCTGTGCTCCATGGCTACTGTGCATGGATGTATAAAGAATCTTTTTGTTCAAATATGTTTGTAGAGTTGTATTTCTTACACTATAATCACATTTATGTTTAAAAAGAATACCCACTAGTTCAGTAATTCCCGTAAGATACGAACAAGTCCTTATTTGTGTCCTACGTCTCATGTTACGAGATCCCATTTCTGCCTGTTAGTTCAGAGCTGGGAGACGGCATTTTAGTGTTTCCTCTTTCAAACCCATTCTGACTTCTCTCTGGCTCCATAGACAGAGACTTCAGACGTAGGTTCGTCTCCCTTTGTATGCCTTCTTCTTTGTATGCTTCGTGTTTGATGTTCCTCTGGTTTCTGGCTGCCCTTGATTTCTGTTCTCGGCAGCATTCAGAGAATAGGACTGTATATGGTGATTTTTAATTAACATTAGCAAAATCACTGTATAGCCCATGAATTTTTCAAGTAATTTTTACTATCACTGTTTAAAGGAGTGTTTATATGACATTGGTCTCTGCTCCCTGGGAATTTCAAAAATTGTAAGTGCCAAATGTCAGTAAGAACCTTTGTGTGGTCAGAATGCTGGTGCAGACCCTGCTCAGGTTGGGGTGGCCGCTGAACCGGGGGGGGGGTGCTTACCTGCCTTACTTCTGGGCGTGCCGAAGGGGACACTCTTGCGGGCCATGGAAGGGGGTTAAAACATCCTTTAGCACCTGGGAAGAAGTGACCTGCCCCTCCAAACACAATGCCTCACAGGTGATGTGGTTAATATTACTGTCTTTGAAGAACTGCAGACAGATGAACTGTTTTTATTAATACCGTTCAACCCTGAGCACAGGTTTGAGTCCACTGTACTTTGTGGTAAATCTCCCTGCCTTTCCATCACTCCCCATCAGTCTTAGAAGTGAGAAGGGGAAGGCTCAGGAGCCTTGAGCTGCCCTGGTGGTCCTTATGGTAGAGAATCCGCCTGCCAGTGCAGGAGATGGAGGTTCAGTTCCTGCGATGGGAAGATCCCCTGGAGCAAGAAGTGGCAACCCACTCCAGTATTCTTGCCTGGAGAATCCCATGGAGAGAGGAGTCTGGTGGGCTACCATCTGGGGCGGCAAAGGGTCAGACATAACCAAGCACAGGAGGCTTATCATGTACACACACGACTCCAGTCTGGAAGAAAAGTACATGTAATCCTACCCCCGTTGTCATATAATGAAAATTAATTTTAGATATTTATGTAGTTGGCTGAGCAAAAGAGAAATATGTGTTATGACTTTTTAATATGTAGAAAGTATATAGAGGTATTTAAGACTTGAGTAATGGTAGAAGAATTGCCATCATATACAATTCATAGTTTTGGAGTATTTTACTTTCAAACATTCCCTTAGTCTTTAGTAGTCAAAAGTACTCTAATCTAGTGTAGTTGAAAGTTGGAGTAGTATATCCAGATACGAATTCAAAGATTGCCTTGGTACTTTTTTCACTTGTGGTTGATCTTTGGGGGACAAGAAATTGAGGCCAGAAAGTGAATAACTATAAGCTGATTTGAGATCACTTGGTGGGCAGGGCTAACACATGGAAGGAAATGGAGGCCAAGAGAAAGCATTGTGTGGTCGTCTGCATTTACCCCAGGGCTCGGATTGCTTTTCACATGG
Organism: Dama dama; assembly: GCF_033118175.1. Lineage (NCBI taxonomy): Eukaryota > Metazoa > Chordata > Mammalia > Artiodactyla > Cervidae > Dama > Dama dama. The sequence continues at coordinate 10,472,463 of NC_083708.1, forward strand.
ATGAAAAGTACTTAGAACGGTTATTACACTTCCAAGTCTGACTGTGTCAACTTCAAGTAAAGGCTGCCTCTGGTGAAATAGGCTGGCTGTGAACAGTGTGTAGCAGTGGCTGAAGAAACAAGGGCTGGAAGTGAAGGCGGCTTTTCTCTGTTCGCAGGTGAACCAGCAGATGGCTGGCCTGAGCCTGGGTGGCGTGGCGTCGGCAGCAGGCTTTGGGCCACCGCCCAGCACCTCGGCGGGGGCCGCGGGGTGGTCCGGGAGCTCATCAGGGCAGACGCTCAGCACGCAGCTGTGGAAGTGAGCCCCCACCAGCGTTCCCGCTCAGACGCACCTGCCTCCCCTGTCCGTTCATGTACATACCTGTTTTTTCTTTCCCCCCCTTTGTTCATATGAAGACCTGATTGACCGTGTTGGTCTGTGCTGATTGAATGTGCTGTGGTGAAAAGCAGGTTGAGAAACCGTCCCTGTCGAGGGCAGCTTTGCTCACAGTTCCCAGGATTTCGCAGACACAGTCTCTGGGAAGCTGCTCAGTCAACGTGCATAATCAGTTTCCCTCTCGATGAAATTATAGCTCTCATGTTTGCATATAAGGGAAGTAGTTATCATGTTAGTAATACCTCTAACAGTATGAGCCCCACCCCCAGATTAGCCAGTAATCCTGTAGGAAGGTACTGTATGATCAAATGTTTAATCATATAAATAGAATGTCCATGTATCACCGAGCACTGTTTTCTAGTGTACCCAGACTCTTTTATGTCACATTCACCTCACTGTGCTGTTGTTATGATGTGCTTAACAGGGAACGTGGTTAGTGAAAGGAAGATAAACCTGGATGTTACGACACAACTTAGTTGAACACGTGTTTGAAGAAGTCAGATTTTACCTGCCTTCCTTGGAATTGGGATCTTTTCCTATGTATACATAGTGCTAGCAAGAGACCTTCCTCCACACTAGATGCAAACAGGGTAACTAAACAAGCCACTCAGTCCTTGAAGGTGTATCCAGGTTTATGACAGTGATTGTGTTTACATTTTATGGTGCCTAGTACTGACAAATGTCATATCCCTGTATTAAACAGATGAATCCATAGACCTTTTTGTGTGGGTTTTATTTCCTGTGACGTATACTGCCAGCAACCTGACAAAAATTACTTCATGTTGCAAAGTCACAATTGGGAACTTGTCATCGGTTTCAAAAACCTGTTCAGTTATAACAATTATAAGGCCAAACAGGGGGAATAAAGTAAGATTCTCAGAGTGGTACCCTGCGTGCCCTCGGCTGTACCGTACAGACTGTCCAGGTCGTAGGGGAACATGCAGAACAAATGGAGACAGGAGCCGAGTCTGCACCCACCGCGCGGCGTCCCACGCCCGAGGCGCAGGGCAGCCCCATCACACCTCAATCGTCACGGTGTCCAGGTGGTACTTGGGCTCGTTGGCAAGGTTCGCCTTCTCCGTCCGAGTGTGCCACACGAGGACCTGGGGGGAGACCTGGTGGGTAGGCACGCTCAGGCAGACACATGGCAAGGGTAAGGGCAAGGGCAGTTGGCACAGGTGAAGGGAGTACCTTGGTGCAGTTACTTGCTTTTGGTTCCAGTTCTTCAACGGTCGTGATCTGTCTCAAAAAGTCAGATTCCTGCATCCCAGGCTGGGACCCACGGCGCTTAAATACGGCTTTGGGGTTGGACAAGATGACCTGAAGGCTTACAGCAAATCCTTTATAAGAAAAGTTTAAAAAAAAAGTCTAAGATATTGGTGTACTTAAATATATATATATATACATATATATATATATAAAATTTTGGTCACTCAGCCTTTCTCGATTCTGAAACCCCCATTTCCTCATCCATGAGAGGCATCACACCCTCTGCCCTCAGGTCTGATGTGAAATTAGGGAACAGAAAGACCCCACTAACTGCACAGCTCCATTCAAAGGACCCTAAAACACATAAATGTAAATTCCATCGTAAATATTATTAATATCATGAGGGGAGGTGGCATAGGTCACCTGCATTTCACCGCACTTTGCTAACAAGTCTGAAGCCTTCCTCATGTAGCTCCAACAGTCGTGGGTCCCCCAGAAGCCAAAGGTTCAAATTAACACAATAAAGTGACTTCTACTCAGTCAACTCAGATGAAGGGTTAAAAGGTTTCTGGTTTTCTAAATGTGTTTTCTCAGTAAGTTTCATTCTCTTTTCCTAATTCAGCACCTGCCCTTCTCAAGGGCAGGAGGTGTATTTCTCCTGGTGTATTTCTCACATGGCTTCAAGGTACTGATTTTATTTTCTCATTCTCATTAAAAAAAAACAAAAACAGGATCCCAATTGTATAGAAGTCACTGTGAAAATTATATGAAGCCGCTTTGATCTGTTCCCCTTCATTTTCCCTAAGATTAACACATTCATCATCGTGACCACTGGAGGATTCAGTGTTTTCTTGATTTCCTTAGCTCAGGAATATCCTGCAGGCTCTTAACAGCAGTTCTGAGGCAGAGTCCACTGCTCAGGCAAACTTGACGGCCAGTGGGAAGCTACACGCTGCTTTGCTGCAAGGCCCTGTCCTGGCCCCACTGGTGGCCAGCTCACCACCACAGCAGAGTGGTTTTCTATGCAATACAAAGTGGGTTGGGGGGCAGTTCAGACCCCTTCCCCCTTTGCCAGGCCTTGCTTGGTGAGGTCTCCAGAGGAAGCAGCACTAGAAACCACTCGGTGATCAGGCCAAGCCCTGGGCATCGTCTCAACCTGCTGTGAACCTCGGAGTGAGGACTCACCTTCTGAAAGCTGAGCAAGCATCATAAACCATTGCTTCCAGCAGTTTTCTTCATTTCCAGGTATTTATGCCTCAAGTATGTACCCTTCCTTTTTGTCAGTGAAATTGAAATGTTAGCTTTAAAAATGTTTTTCAGAAGCTTTGAGACTCTGGGAGCCTTACAAAAATCATGGGAGTAGGACTCTCTATTCTGGTCAGTTGGGTAAAAAATGCAGTGCAAATGAACACTGGTTGCTCCCTTTCACAGAGCAGGATCTCCTGGCTTCCACAGATGGAATAGGGCAGGGGGGGGTCTAGTCCCTCCCAGTCAGAAGCACAGGCTGGCCCAGCGTGTATTCACCACCTAAGGACATACGGCTAAAGCCGCAAGGCCTGGGTTTCTCTCTTGCCGTAAAAACCAGACAAAACATTTGAAAAAGTAGTTTCTAGATGTTGGGAAAGAGGTGCACAGGACAGATCTCCAAGAAGAGAGACAGATGTGAGCCCCAGATTCCTTCCTGATGCGTGTTTCAAGGCTACACCCCTGGGAGGGGAACACACACAGCCCTGCTGCCTCCGAGCTGAGAACTCGGGGAGGACAAGACACCTGGAAGTCATGGGGCATCACCCTGGGGAGCAGGAGTGTGGCTGTCTGCAGAGCGCTCACCCCCAGTCCCACTGGGTCTGGTCAGCAGAGGCTGCTGAGACTCCCCGAGGCCAGGACAGGAAGCACTGGAAAGAGGCAGGTGGGTCGGTCCCTGGAGGCCTGTCGGGGCTGGACTGGCCACATGCCCCACAGCCCACGGGCTGTGCAGCGGGCAACAGGGCACCGGGGAGAGTGCCCACACGGCTGCTGGTCCACCGTGAGGCCGGACGGGCACTAAGAGGAAGCCTGGGATGGTTTTGCCTACATTCCTCAAGGTAAGCCTGGAAAAGAGCAGAAGGTTTCTAAGTAACTTCATGTATCCCAGCAAAAAAGCTAATAGTAAATTACTTATATAACCTACAAACACATAATTATATACACACCCATGTGTGTATAGTTACATATGGGTGTGTATTTCCTATTTTTTTGTGTGTGAAGTTGCTCGGTCGTGTCCGACTCTTTGCAATCATGTGGACTGTAAACTACCAGGCTCCTCTGTCCATGGAATTTTCCAGGCGAGAGTACTGGAGTGAGGTGTCATTTCCTGACCTAGGGGATCTTCCTGACCCAGGGATTGAACCCAAGTCTCCAGCATTGCAGGCAGATGCTTTACCGCCTCAGCCACCAGGGAAGCTCATGTGTGTGTATATATGTATGTAAAATATTTATATATGCATTTATTTTTACATACATGTGTGTATATATGTATGTAAAATAAATATATAAAAATACAATCTATTATAAGGAACTGAACACGTATTTTTTTCTAGTACCTAACAACAAACTTTTAAATGCCTCAGATACAAAAATGACCAGATGAGCAAAGAAGCAGGGAATTATAATCCCATACTCAGTCAACAGAAATGACACAGATGATAGAAGTATAGAACAAGGATATTAAAACATTATAAAAACAGTTAAGATGTTCAAAAAGGTAGGGGAAAGGTTAAACATGCTAAGTAGAACAAAGTGAGGTCACTTTGATGAAATACAATGAGATGAAAAATACTCTAGGTGGGATTAATAGTTTATAAGACACTGCAGAATAAAAGATTAATAAATAATAGAAACCACCAAAAGGAAACACAAAAGGTAAATCACCAATACACACACACACACACACACACACACACATGTGTCATGGAAACAGAATGGAAGGTGGGAGCAGGGGATAGAAAAAAAAATATTTGAAGAATAGCAACTGAAATGTTTCTAAATTTGAAAAAGGAAAGAATATTTAAGACTTAACCCTGTCAACCAACTTGACCTTAAATTTGTCACTTAGTAAATTCTGCTTAGTCTCAGTCGGGTCTGACTCTTTGCGACCCCGTGGACTGTAGATTCTTCAGGCAAGAATACTGGAGTGGGTTGCCATGCCCTCCTCCAGGGGATCTTCCCAACCCAGGGATCAAACCCAGGTCTCCCGCATTGCAAGTGGATTTTTTACCAGCTGAGCCACAGGGAAGCCCAAGAACACTGGAGTGGCAGCCTATCCCTTCTCCAGGAGTTCTTCCCCTACCCAGCAATCAAACCAAGGTCTCCTGCATCGCAGGCGGATTCTTTACCAGCTGAGCTACCAGGGACCCCGCCCAACACGGCAGAATACACTTTCTTTTCAAGTGCACGTGGGACATTATTAAAATAGGCCTTAGTCTGGGCCATAAGTCAAGTCTCAATAAATGTAAAAGAATGCAAATTGCCTCAAATATTTCTCTAATCACAATGAAATTAAAATAGAAATCAATAATATACAGATATCTGGAAAATCTCCCAAATATCTGGAAACTAAACCACATAATTCTAAATACAAATCAAAGAAAAGAATGAAAAAAATGGTAAACTGAAAACAAAAACATCAAAATTTGTGAGATGCATCTAAAGCAGTACTTAGGTGAAAAATTATTTTTAAAAGCACTAGAGACTTCCCTGGTCGTCCAGTGGCTAAGAAGCTGCCTTGCAATGCAGAGGATGCGGGTTCAACCATTGGTAGGGGAACTAAGATCCCACACGCCAAGAAGCACCTAAGCCTGTGCATCACAACTAAAGAATCGTGCACCTCAACAAGAGACCCTTCGTGATGCTACAAAGATTTCACAAGCCAGGATGAAGATTCTGCATGCCGCAACTGTGACCTGAGCAGCCAAATGAAGTTTTTTTAAAGCACTAAACATTTGTAAAATCTTTTTATTGAGGTAACATTTGGCTTATGATGTTATATTACCAGAAGATCCAGCAATCCACTCCTGAGCATGTACCTGGAGAAAACTATAATTTGAAAAAATATATATGCCTCCCCCTCCCCAATGTTTGTGTTCATGCTTAGTTGCTCAGGCGTGCCTGACTCAGCGACCCTATTCAGAGCAGCACTATTTATAATAGCCAAGGCATGGAGGCAACCTCAATGTCCAACAGAGGAATGGGCAAAGAGGATGTGGTACAATGGCGTATCAGTCAGAAAAAGGAGGAAAGAATACCTTTTGCAGCAACACGGATGGGCCTAGAGATTATCAGACTAAGTGAAGTAAGCCAGACGGAGACAAATACCATGATATCACCTCTTTGTGGAATCTAAAATGTGATACAAGTGAACTTATTTACAAAACCAGAATCTGACTCACAGGCATAGAAAACAAATTTACGGTCACCAAAGGGGAAAGAGGGAAGATAAGTTAGAAGCTTGGGTTTAACATACACTTACTCCTATATATAAAATACATAACCAACAAGGATTTACTGTACAGCAAAGGGAACTATACTCAATATCTTGTAATAACCTATCTGGAAGAGAATGTAGAATGAAAATATATATATATATATGTATAAAACGGAATCACTAGAAACATAAGTTTCATGTGTACAATATTATAGTTCAACTTCTATATACTTTGCAGTGTGATCATTACAAAAAGTGGACCCTCTACCCATTTGGCCTTCTCTCTGGTAACCACTACTCTGTTCTCTGTCTACGTGTCTCTCTTGTTTGGTTCGTTTGTATATTTTTGTATTTGTGTATTTTTAGATTCCACACATGAGTGAAATCATACCATATTTAAATGTCTTTATCTGATTTATTTCACTTAGCATAATAACTCTCAAAGTCCATCCCTTGTCACAAATGGCAGGATTTCATCTTTTTCTTTTTTTAAATAGCGGAGTCTATTGGGTGTATTACCACATCTTCTTCATCCACTCCATTCACTGAGGGGCACTTAGGCCATTTCTATATCTCGGCTATTGTAAATAATACTGCAGTGAACACAGGCAGTATGTTTCTTTGAATTAGTGTTTTTGTGTTCCTTGGATAAACATCCAGAAGTAGAATAGCTAGAAGTTAATCATTCTTAATGTTTTTTAGGAAGCTCCATTCCATTTTACACACCATAGCTGCTATGGTGGCTGTGCTAATTTACATCCCCACAAACCGCGTGCGAGTGTACCCTTTCCTCCACATCCTTTCCAACATTTGTTTTTCTTGCCCTTTTGGTGATAGCCATTCTCACGGGTGTGAGATAGTATCTCATTGCACTTTTGATTTGCATCTCCCTAATAATTAGTGATGTTTAACATCTTTTTGTGTGCCTGTTGGCCATCTGTATGTCTACTTTGGAAAAGTATTCAGATCTTCTGCCCAATTTTTAACCAGGATTTTTGTTGTTGTTGTTATTCTTGAGCTGTATGTGTTCTTTACATATTTTGGATTTTAGTGCCTTATCAGATATATGATTTACAAATATCTCCCATTTGGTAGGTTGTCTTTTCGTTTTGTTAAGATTTCCTTTGCTGTGCAGAAGCTTTCTAGTTGGATGTAGTCCCAATTGTTTATTTTTGCCTTTGTTTTCCTTGCCTGAGGAAACACATCCAGTAAGATATTGCTAAGGTCAATGTAAACAATATACTGCTGTGGTTTCACCTAAGAGCTTTGTAGTTTCAGACTTTATGTTCATGTCTTTAATCCATTTTAGGTTAATTTTGTGTATGGTGTAAGCTGATGGTCATGTTTCACTGTTTTGCATGTCACTGTCTAGTTTTCCCAACATCATTTATTAAAGAGCTGTCCTTTCACCATTTTATGTTCCTTGCTCCTTTTTTATGTGTTAATTGTTCATATACATGTGGATTTATTCCTGGGGCCTCAATTCCATTCCATTTATCTATGTATCTATTTTTCTGCCAGTACTATGGTATTTTGATTACTATAGCTTTATAGTATAATTTGAAATCAGGGAGCATGATACCTCCAGCTTCATTCTTTGTCACTGTTTTTTTTTTTTTTTTTGGCTATTTGGGAGTCTCTTGTGGATCCATATAAATTTTAGAATTTTTTGTTCTATCCTTTTTCTGTGGAAAATGTCATTGGGATTTTGATAGGGATTGCATTGAATCTGTAGATTGCGGCATGTGATTTTAACAATGTTAATTTTTCCAACCCATGAGTATACATTAACTCCACTTCTTTGCATCTTCAGTTTCTTTCATCAGTGTCTTATAGCTTTCAGTATGCAGGTTTTTTACCTCTTTGGTTAAATTTATTCCAAGGTGGTATTTTTTTTAATTATAAATGGTATTTCTTAATTTCTCTTTCTGAGAATTCATTGTTAGTATATAGAAACAACTGATTTCTGTATACTAATTTTGTACACTGAAACTTTACTGTATTCATTTATTACTTCTAAATAGTTTTTTTTTTTGGTGGAGACTTTAGGGTTTTGTATATATAGTTATCATATCATCTGTAAGTAGTGACCGTTTTACTTTTTCCTTTCCAATTGGTGTGCCGTTTATATCTATTTCTTGACAGCTCTGGCTAGGACTTCTAATACTATGTTAATAAGAGTGGTGAGAGTGGGCAGCCTTGTCTTGTCCTGACCTTAGTGATAGCTTTCAGTTTTTCATAGTTGAATATAATGTTAGCTGTGGGTTTGCCATATATAGCTTTTATTATGTTATATATGTTCCTTCTATACCCATTTTATTGAGAGTTTTTCTATGAATGGGTGTTGTATTTTGTCAAATGCTTTTCCTGCATCTATTGATTATATATATATTATATATATAATATATAATTATATATAATATATAATATATATATATCTTTCATTTTGTTAAGGTGATGTGTCATGCTGATTGATTTGCAGATGTTGAACCATCCCTGCATCCTTAGAATAAATCCCACTTGATCATGATTTATGATCCTTTTAATGTAGTTAGTTTGCTAATATTTTGTTGAGATTTTTTGCATCTATGTTCATAAGATACTGGCCTGTAATTTTCATTTTTGTCTGTTTCTTTTTTTGCTTTTGGGAACAGGGTAATGTTGACTTAATTATTATTAAGTTATGCAGCATTCCTTCCTGTTCAGGTTTCTTGGGAAGAATTTGAGAAGCACAGGTATTAAATTTTCTTTGAATTTTTGGTAGAATTCTCCTGTGAAGCCATTTGGTTCTGGAGTTTTGTTTTTAGGGTGTTTTCTTGATTACTGGTTCAATCTCCTTCCTTAGTGATTGGCCTATTCATAGTTTCTGTTTCTTAATGATTCAGTCTTGGAAGATTATATGATTCCTAGACTTCATCCATTTCTTCTAGGTTATCCAATTTGTTGACATACAGCTATTCATAGTATTCGCTTATAAAACTTTTTATTTCTGTTGTGTTCTTTGCAATTTCTTCTCTTTCATTCCTGATTTTATTTATCTGATTTGCTTTTTTTTTTTTAACCCTTTTCAAAGAATCAGCTCTTAGTTTCCTTGATCTCTTCTATTGTCTTTATAGTCTGTATTTCGTTTATTTCCACTGTTAGCTTCACTATCTCATTCCTTCTGCTCACTTTGGGCTTTATTTGTTCTTTTTCTAGTTCATTTAGGTATGAGGTTAACTTGTTCGAATTTTTCTTGTTTCTTGAGACAGGTTTATATTGCTATAAAATTCCCTCCTAGTACCATTTTACTGCATCCCATAGATTTTGGTACTTTCATCTTCATTTGTCTTTAGGTATTTTTTAATTTCTCCCTTGATTTCCTCATTGACCCAAGAGTTATTCAGTAGCATGTTCTGAAGTCTCTACATATTTGTCATTTTTCTAGCTTTCTGCTTATAGTTGATTTATAGTTTCATACCATTCTGGTCAGAAAAGATGCTTGCTATGATTTCAGTATTCTTAATTGAGACTTGTTTTGTGACCCAACATATGATCTCTCCTTGAGAATGTTCCATGTGCACTCGAGAAGAGTGTGCATTCTGCTACATTTGGATGGAATAGTGTGTATAAATCTATAAAGTTTATCTGGTCTAATATTTCACTTAAGGCTGCTGTTTCCTTGTTGACTTTTGTCTGGATGATCTACCCGCTGATGTTAGTGGAGTGTTAAAGCCTCCTACTATTACTGTGTTGCTGTAAACTTTTCTTTTTCTTTTTCAGTTCAGTTCAGTCGCTCAGTTGCGTCCAACTCTTTGTGACCCCATGGACTGCAGGGCGCCAGGCTTCCCTGTCCATCATCAGCTCCTGGAGTTTACTCAACCTCATGTCCATACACCCGGTGATACCATCCAACCATCTCATCCTCTGTCGTCCCCTTTTCCTCCTGCCTTCAATCTTTCGTTTTAGGTTTGTTAATAATTATTTTGTATTTTCTGGTGCTTCTATGTTAGGATACACACACACACACACACACACACACACACACACACTCCTACACACATATCCATTACATTTTCTTGATGAATTGTTTCTTTTATCATTATATACTGTCCATCTTTGTCTCTTGCCATTTTTGGCTTGAAGACTAGTTTAGCTGATATGAGTATGGCTATACCTGGTTGCTTTTGAGTATCATCTCTCATCCCTTCATTTTGAGCCTGTGTTTGTCTTTAGAGCTGAGGTGAGTCTCTTGGAGGCAGTATATACTTGGGTCTTATTTTTAATCCATCCAACCACTCTGTGTCTTTTGACTGGTGAATTCACCTCATTTATATACAAGGTAATTAATAAATGCGGACTTAGTACTGCCATTTTAACCTTTTGTTTCTCATTGCTCTATATCTCCATGTTGCTTTCTCTTTATATTTGTCTGCCATGTTAGTTTGGTGGTTATCTGTGATGTTTTTCTCAGTTCCTCATTTTTTATGTTTGTGTTTCTGCTCTACATTTATGTTTTGTGGTTACAATGAGAATTGTATAAAATGCCTCAAATATAAAATAATACATTTTCTTCTACTTGCATCTCATTTTCATTTGCCTATATCATTCCATTCTTTTCTTTTTTTCCCCTCTTTTATGTTTTTGTTGTCTTAAATTGTGTGTGTGTTTAGTCGCTAAGTCATGTCCGACTCTTTGAAACCCCATGGATTGCAGCACACCAGACTTCCTTGTCCTTCACTATCTCCCGGAGTTTGCTCAAATTCATGTCCATTGAGTCAGTGATGTTATTTAACCATCTCATCTTCTGCTGCCCCTTCTCCTTTGGCCTTCAGTCTTTCCCAATATCAGGATCTTTTCCAATGAGTTGGCAGTTCACATCAGGTGGCCAAAGTATTAGAACTTGCATCAACAGCAGTCCTTCCAATGAATATTTAGGGTTGGTTTCCTTTAGGATTGACTGGTTTGATCTCCTTGCTTTCCAAGGGACTCTGAAGAGTCTTGTCCATCACAATAGTTTGAAAGTATCAATTATTTGGCACTCAGCCTTCTTTTAGGTCCAACTCTCACATCCATACATGACTACTGGAAAAGTCATAGCTTTGACTGTAGAGACCTTTGTTGGCAAAGTGATGTTTCTGTTTTTTAACATGCTGTCTAGGTTTGTCATAGCTTTCCTTCCAAGGAGCATCTTTTTTAATTTCATGGCTGCAGTCACCATCCACAGTGATTTTGGAAACCAAGAAAAGAAAATCTGTCACTGTTTCCACCTTTTCCCCTTTAACTGCCATGAAGTGGTGGGACCAAATGTCATGATCTTAGTTTTTTTTATTGTTGAGTTTCATGCCAGCTCTTTCACTCTCCTCTCACTCCCATCAAGAGGTTCATTAGTTCCTCTTCACTTTCTGCCATTAGAGTGGAGTCATCTGCATATCTAAGGTTCTTGATATTCCTGGCAGTCTTGATTCCAGTTTGTGATTCATCCAACCTGGCATTTCACATGATGTACTCTGTATATAAGTTAAATAAGCAGGGTGACAGTACACAGCCTTGACGTACTCCTTTCCCTATTCTAACCCAGTCAGTTGTTCCACATAAGGTTCTAACTGCTGCTTCTTGACCTGCCTACAGGTTTCTCAGGAGGCAGGTATTGAGCTGTGGTATTCCTATCTCTTTAAGAATTTCCACAGTTTGTCGTGCTCCACACAGTGAAAGTCTTTAATATAGTCAATGAAGCAGAAGTAGATGTTTTTCTGAAATTCCCTTGCTTTCTTTATGATCCAGTTATTGTTAGCAATTTTATCTCTGGTTCCTCTGTCTTTCTAAATCCAGCTTGTACATCTGGAAGTTCTCAACTTATGTACTGCTGAAACCTAGCTTGAAGGATTTTGAGCATAAACTTACACTATCATGTGAAATGAGTGCAATTGCCTGGTAGTTTGAACATTCTTTGGCACTGCTCTTCTTTGGAATTGGGATGAAAACTGACCTTTTCCAGTCCTGTGGCCACTGCTGAGTTTTCCAAATCTGCTGACATACTGAGTCCAACATTTTAAAAGCATCATCTTTTAGGATTTGAAATAGCTCAGCTGGAATTCCATCACCTCCACTAGCTTTACTGGTAGTAATGGTTCCTAAGGCCCTCTTGACTTCACACTACAGGATGTCTGGCTCTAGGTGAATGACCACACCATCATGGTTATCCAGGTCATGTACAGTTCTTCTCTGTATTCCTGTCATCTCTTCTTAATCTCTTCTGCCTTTGTTAGGTCCTTGCTGTTTCTGTCCTTTATCATGCCCATCTTTGCATGAAATGTCCTCTTGATATCTCCAATTTTCTTGAAAAGATTTCTAGTCTTTCTCATTCTATTGTTTTCCTCTGCTTCTTTGCATTGTTCATTGAAGAAGGCTTCTTATTCTCCTTGCTATTCTCTGGAACTCTGTATTCAGTTAGGTATATCTTTCCCTTTCTCCCTTGCTTTTTGCCTCTCTTCATTCCTCAGCTATTTGTAAAGGCTCTTCGTAAAACCACTTGCCTTCTTGCATTTCTTTTTCTTTGGAATGGTTTTGGTCACTGTCTCCTGTACAATGTTATGAACCTCTGTCCATAGTTCTTTAGGCACTCTGTCTATCAGATCTAATCCCTTGAATCTATCTGCCACCTTCACTGTATAATCATAAGGGATTCATAAGGGTATAATCATAAGGGAATCATACCTGAATGGTCTAGTGGTTTTTCCTACTCTCTTCAATTTAAGTCTGAATTTTGCAATAAGGAGCTTAAGCTCTGAGCCACAGTCAGTTCTAGGTCTTGTTTTTGCTGACTGTACAGAGCTTCTCCATCTTTGACTGCAAAGAATATAATCAATCTGATTTTGGTGTTGTCCATCTGGTGATGTCCATGTGTAGAGTTGTCTCTTGTGTTGTTGGAAGAGGGTGTTTGCTATGACCAGTGCGTTCTCTCAACAAAACTCTGTTAGCCTTTGCCCTGCTTCATTCTGTACTCCAAGGCCAAACTTGCCTGTTACTCCAGGTATCTCTTGACTTCCTACCTTTGCACCCCACCCCCCTATGAAAACAAAGGAAATCTTTTTTTGGTGTTATTTCTAGAAGGTCCTGTAGATGTCTTCATAGAACCATTCAACTTCAGCTTCTTTGGCATCAGTAGTTGGGGCACAGACTTGGATTACTATGTCACTGAATGGTTGCTTTGGAAATGAACTGAGATCATTCTGTCATTTTGAGACAGCACCCAAGTACTACTGCATTTCAAACTCTTTTGTTGACTATGTGGGCTACTCCATTTCTTCTAAGGGATTCTTGCCTACATTAGTATATATAGCAGTTATCTGAATTTAATTCACCCATTCTAGTCCATTTTAGATCACTTATTCCTAAGATGTCAATGTTCACTCTTGCCATCTCCTGCTTGACCACGTCCAATTTACCTTGATTTATGGACCTAACATTCCAGGTTTGTATGCAATATTGCTTTTTACAGCATCAGACTTTACTTTCACCACCAGACACATCCACAACTGAGCATCATTTCTGCTTTGGCCCAGCAGCTTGTCTTTCTGGAGCTACTAGTAATTGCCTTCCACTCTTCCCCAGTAGTATACTGGATACCTGTCAACCTGGGGGACACATCTTCCAGTGTCATATCTTTTTGCCTTTTCATACTGTTCATGGGGTTCTCCCGGCAAGAATACTGGAATGATTTGCCATTCCCTCCTCCAGTGGACCATGTTTTGCCAGAACCCTCCACAGTGACCTGTCCATCTTGGGTGGCTCTGCATGGCATGGCTAATAGCTTCATTGACTTATACAAGCCCCTTCTCCAGGACAAGGCTGTGATCCATGAAGAGGGGTCCCAAATTGTGAGTTCCTTTCCACACTGAAATAGTTACAGTTATATTATAGTCTCTCCTCTTTAATCTTTATGCTATAGTTGTTTAACAACCTATCCTGATAGAGAAATTGCAGTTTTCTGATTGTATTTATCACCATAGTCAAAAAGCTCCTTTTCAACATTTCTCATAGGACATATCTAGTTAGCGTGAAGTCTCTCAGCTTTTTGTTTCTCTGGGAAGGTCTTTACTTCTCCTTTGCTGGATAGAATTGGCTGCCAGTTTTACTACCTTTCAATATTTTGAGTACGCCATTCCACTCTGTCCTGCCTCATGGTGTCTCCTGAGAAATCTGCTGGTAGTCCAATGAGGTTTCCTTTGTAGGTGACCATCCTTTTCCCCCTGGCTGCCTTTAAAATTCCTTTTTGTCACTGACTTTGTACAGTTTTAATATAATGTGTCTTCAACACAACCTTTTAGCATTGAGGTAGCTAAGTGTTCTCTTAGCTTTATAGACTTGTATACCCTGTTTCTTCTGAGGTTTGGGACATTCTCAGCTATTATTTCCTTAAAAAAACTCTCTGTTCCCTTCTCCCTCTGGGATACCCGTCACCGTAACATTGCCCTTCCTACAGGTGTAGGACAGTTCTCACAGAATTTCTTCCTTTTTTTTCTTTTTAGATCTTATTTCTCTTTCCTCTTCTATTTGTGTCATTTCTGTTTTCACGTCTCCAGGCTCACTAATTCTCTCTTCCACGCAGTCTGCTGTATTTCCAGTTCCTTCTAATGTGTTCTTCATCTCCTTTGTTGAGTTCTTCAACTCCAGAATTTTCATTTAGTTCTTTTTTTAGAGTTTCAATCTCTTTGGTAAAGTGTTCCGTGTGTTAACTTTATTCCTTAGCTCAGTAAACTGCCTTTCTGAGTTTTTCTGGCAGCTCACTGAATCTCTTCATGAAAGCTATTTTGAATTCTCTCTCCATTAGACTGCAGTATTTCATGATTTTAATTTTGGTTTCTGGCTGTTGTTTTCTTTTTGTGAGGTTGAGTTACCATGCTTCTTAATGGTACTTGATAAGTTGTTCGTTTGTTGGTGCGTTTCAACTAGTGAACACCTTTCTTATTTAGGTAAAGCTTTTCAAAACTTGATTCCAACAATTTGACAGGTTAGAAATGAGAGGCCTGTCTTTGGTTTTCAGCAGGTGGCACTGTGGCACAAGTTTCTGGCCTCTCTCACCTTGGATTCCTCTGTATTTTAGTCAGCACTCCCCACGCCGTTGCCTCTGCCAGAGCTGTCCCCAGACCCTTGTTGCTGCTGTGTCTCGGGGGTTGCTGGTTTCATGCTGTTGCCTGCATCGCTGCTGCCCCTTGCATCACACCTTGGGACACTGATATCCCAGCAACTCGATCCTGCCTCCACTGCATCCGGGTTGCCTGGGCCACAGGCTCTACAGCACTGAGGGGGAGATAGAGAGTTGGGGTTGGGGGGGAGTTGGGGTTGTGCGTGCCTTTGCCACGTAAGGTGTGAATAGGGAGGTGCTCCTGCAGTCAGGGACTAGACCCGCAGATGCTGTGGCGGGATGCTGGGGAGGGATGGGGCCGCAGCCTCTGCTCCCTCTCCTGCCTGGTTTCCTGCAGCTAAGGGCCATGCTGCATCCGGAATCCAGATTCGTGTGCACTGACGTCCCTGCTGCTACTGGTTCTCTGGGGGGTGAGGCTCACCTGCCACGGTCAAAGGGTCAGGATCGCAGGCTCGGCCTCTGCTGTGTTCCAGTTCACCTACCTTTAGATACACAGGTGTCTGGGACTCTCTGGCATCCTGGTATGTTGGCCAGAGGAAACCTTGTTGAGTTATGGATGTTTTACTGGTTGTAGACTGAGGAAGAGAAAGGGAGCGTCTCACGCTGCCATGATGCTGACACCAGGCACTAAAGATTTTTATTTGACAAGAAGGTCTCAACTCAGTGACATGACCACTGGTCTTTATGCACTAGAAAAAGAAGAGGAAATAAAATCCAAAGTGAAAAGAAAAAAGGTACTAATAAATATGACCTGAAATTACTAAAATATCAATATAAAACACTAGAGAAAATCAGCGAAATCAGAACCATGTCCTTTGAGGGGGGGGACTCAGTAAAACTGATCAATATCTATTTTTACTTATCAAGAGAAAAGAAGACACAAATTGCCAATACCAAGAATGAGAGAGAAGTATCGATATAGATTCTACAAACATTAAAATGATATTGAGGTTATTATGAACAACTTTATAGAAGTAGATTTCACAGCTTAGGTAAAAATGGACAAATTCCTTGAAAGGTACAAGCCATCAAGCTCAGTCATGAAAAATAATCTGAATAGCCCTGAATCAGTGAAAGAAGTTAAGTTTATAGTTAAAATCTTCTTACAAAAACAAAAAATAAAAATAAAAAAGACCTTCCAGGCCCAGACAACTTCATTGCTGATTTCTACCAAATGTTTAAGTTAGAAATAATATAACTTTCCCAGAGAATGGAAAGGTAAGAATACTTTTCAAATTCAATGAGGCCTGTAGTATCCTGATGCCAGAATCAGACAGAAACATTACAAGAAAACTACAGACCAGCACCCCTCATGAACACTGAAAAATTCTTAAAGTTCTAACAAGTTGAATCCAAAAATTTAAAAGATAAACCGTCAGTTTTCATTCCAATCCCAAAGAAGGGCAGTGCCAAAGAATGTTCGAACTACTGTACAAATGTGCTCATTTGACATGCTAGCAGATGCTCAAAATCCTTCAAGCTAGGCTTAAACAGTACATGAACCAAGAACTTCCAGATGTACAAGCTGGATTTAGGTAAGGCAGAGGAACCAGAGATCAAATTGCCAATTTGCTGGATCATGGAGAAAGCAAGGGTGTTCTGGAAAAACATCTACTTCTGCTTCATTGACTGTGCAAAAGCCTTTGACTTTGTGGATCACAACAAACGGGAAAATTCTTACCTGTCTCCTGAGAAACTTGTTTGCAGGTCAAAATTTAACAGAACTGGACATGGAACAACAGACTGGTTCAAAATTGGGAAAGGAGCAAGACAGTATGACAAGGAGTATGACCGTATATTGTCGTCCTGCTTATTTAACTTATATGCAGAGTACATCATGTGAAATGCCTGGCTGGATGACTCACAAGCTGGAATCAAGACTGCCAGGAAAAATGTCAACAACCTCAGATATGCAGGTGATATCAGTCTAATGGCAGAAAGCAAAGAGGAACGAAAAAGCCTTTTGATGAGGGTAAAAAAGGAGAGTGAAAGAGCTAGCCTGAAGCCTAATAATGAAAAAACTAAGATCATGGCATACAGTCCCATCACTTCATGGCAAATAGAAGAGGAAAAAGCAGAAGCAATGACATATTTTATTTTCTTAGGCCCCAAAATTACTGTGGATGGTGACTGCAGGCATGAAATTAAAAGACACCTCTCCTTGGAAGAAAAGCTATGACAAATCTCAACAGCATATTAAAAAGCAGAGACCTCACTTTGCCAATGAAGATCTGTGTAGTCAAAGCTACGGTTTTTCTAGTTGTCATGTGAATACGAGAGTTGGACCATTAGGAAGACTGCATGCCAAAGAATTTATGCTTTCTGATTACGGTGCTGGAGAAGACGGTGGTTTTTGGGATTTTTTGGAGAAGACTTGAGAGGTCCCTGGATTGCACAGAGATCAAACCAGTCAATCTTAAAGTAAATCAACCCTATATGTTCATTGGAAGGACTGTCGCTGAAGCTGAAGCTCTAATACTTGGACCACTTGATGCGAAGAGCCAGCTCACTGGAAAATACTCTGATGCTGGGAAAGATCGAAGGTCAAAGGAGAAAGGGGTGGCAGAGGATGAGATGGTTAGATAGCATCACTGACTCAATGGACGTGAACTTGAACAATTTCTGGGAGCTAATGGGGGACGGTGGAGCCTGGTGTGCTGCAGTCCATGAGATCACAAAGAGTCTGACATGACTTAGCGGTTGAACAAGCAACAAATCATGGCCAATTGAGGCTTATTTCAAGACTGCTATGTCAGTTTAACTTTACGTAGAATCATTGTAACTTATCAAATTAAGAGACTAAAAAAGAAAAAAAAAAGACATTTGATTATCTCAATAGGTGAAAAAAATACACTTGACAAAATCTAACCTCTAATCATGATTTTAGAAAAACCTCTCAGCAAAATAAAAATAGAAATGAACTTCCTCAACTTGATAAAGGGCATCTACAAAACCCTACCACAAACATTATACTCAGTGGTGAAAGACAGTGTTAATTAAACCACTGAAGATTGAATGAAGCAAGATGTCTGTTCTTGACCTTTATTCAACAGTATCCTGAAGGTTCTAATCTTTGCAATAAGGGAAAGAAAGAAAGAAACAAAGAAAAAAATGTTGGAAGGAAGGAAGGAAAGGGCAGACAAATTGGGAAGGAAAAAGCAAATTCCAGCAAACATCTTCTTCCCCACTCAGCGATTGTTAACGGCATCAATGGTGTTTGTCAGCTCCTCCTGTTGTGTAGGGACTCAGTCTCCCCAGCATATACTTGTCTTGCCAGCACATTCTCTCTTTACTAACTAAACATAATCTAATTTCAGCAGGGTTCCTACAAAATAGAACGGTTTCCAGTTCCCGAAAGATTGTTTTTGGCAACAATTTCTCTATCATCTGGTCACAGGGTAGATACTACAGGTTTTTTTTTTCTCTAACAGTTGCTGTGGTCAGTTGTCCTAGAACACTGGGCTTCTGGTACACTTCTGCTGTTGCCAGGAGGTACCAGGTACTTTCAAAAGTCTCTCTCTCCCTGTTTTAAACAATAAGAAGAAGAAAAGATTCTAAGTTCTCAGTTAAACTGAACACACACAAGAGTCTCAGAAAAATTGCCCGAGAAAGATTGCCCGAGAAAGACTGATATGTCTGACAACTCTTCTGTCTGAGGTGGCTCACTCTTATCATAGCTCTTCCCAGAAAATCTCACACTGCCTTCTGCAGTGGTGTGTGTGTGTGTGTGAGAGAGAAAATCTTCCCTACTCCCCCGTTATTGAGATACAATGCATATACTGAAAATGACCTTTTTAAAGGATACAAATTCAGTGGCTTTGGTATATTTATAACTCTGGGCATTTTTTTTTTTTTTTGGTAAAGACTTTTCTTTCTCTATTCAGCAGTCTTGACACCCATGACAAAACCCCGTGACTGAATGTAAGGGTTTCCTGCTGGACTGTCAATTCTATCCTATTAACTGATATGCTTATCTTAAAGCAGTGCCATATTGTCTTTGTTACTTCAGCTTCACAGTAAGTTTTTAAATCAGGAAGTGTAAATCTTCCAACTTTGTTCTTTTTCAAGATTGCTTTGGTTCTTGAGTCCCTTGCTTTCCCATATGAATTTTAAGATCACCATGTAAGTTTCTGAAAAAGAATGGCAGCCAAAATTTTGAGAGGAACTGCATTGACTCTATGAACTTTGGGAATAATGCCATTTCAG
This sequence comes from Dama dama, assembly GCF_033118175.1. NCBI lineage: Eukaryota > Metazoa > Chordata > Mammalia > Artiodactyla > Cervidae > Dama > Dama dama. The sequence continues at coordinate 10,491,842 of NC_083708.1, forward strand.
TAATATTAATAAATCTTCCCTATAACATTAAGTCTTCTAAATCCATGAACATAACATGTCTCTCCATTTAGTTTTTCATTAATTTATCTCAGTGATGTTTTACAGTTTCCAGTATACAAAACTAATACTTCATTTGTTAAATTTATTACTAAGTATTTTATTACTTCTGACACTTTTGTGAATGAAGTTGTTTTTCAATTTCATTTTCAGATTGTACAGTTGTACAGAAATACAACTGATACGCATATATTGGTCTTACATCCTGAAAACTTGATAAATTCATTTAGCACTATTGGTTGTGTGTGTGCGTATGTGTGTATGCATGCACATGTGTGTATTTCTGAGGATTTGCTGTGTAAGAGATTGTTTTATTATGTAAAAGATCTTCCTTTTAACTTGGATCCCTTTTATTTATTTCTCTCACCTAATTTTCCTGTAATTTATAGTTCAATGGTGTCAAGAGGGGTCATTCTTGTCCTGTTCTTGAACTAAGATGAAAAACTTTCATTTTTCAACTCTTGAGTTGATTTTTTTTTAATAAACACTATTTATCAAGTTGAGAAATTTCCTTTCCATTCCTCAGTTATTGACCTTCTTCTAGTGTTTTGATAATGAGAAAATGTTGAACTTTGTCAGATGATTTTCCTGCATTTATTGATTTATGTGGCTTTGTGCCTTATTTTATTGACATAGTATATTACATTTATTGGCTTTTGCACATGAACTAATCTTATACTCCAAGGATAAATTCCACCTGGTCATGGTGTACCATTCCTTTTATAGGCTGCTGGGTTAACTCTACTAGTACTTTGTTTAGGAATTTTTGCATCCGTATTCATAACGGATATTAGTCTCCAAGTTTTTTTCCTTTGTGCTGCCTGGTTTTGAATCAGGGCAACACTGGCCTGACAGAATGACTTCAAATGTGTTCCTGCATGTTTGTTTTTTTGGAAGTGTTTGTGAAGGGTTTTTCTTATCTATTCTTTAAATGTTTGGTAGGCTTTACCAGTGAAGCTATCTAGAACTGAGGTGTTTTTTTTTTTTTTTCTGTGAGAAGTTCTTATTGCTAATTTGATGTATGTCTTACAGGCTTATTCAGATTTTTATTTCGAGTCAGATTTAATAGTCTTTTGGTGAATTTGTCCATGTCATTGAGGCTATCTATTTGTTGACATACAACTTTTCATAGTTTTCTCTTATAATAAAAGTAACATCTGTAAGGTTGGTAGTCATGTCCCTGTTTTCATCCCTGATTCTTGTAATACAACGTTTCTTTTCTATTTCCTGGGGCAGTCTAACTAAAGATTTGTCAATTCTGTTGATGCTTTTAAAGAACAAACTTCTGATTTTGTTGATATGCTCAATTGCTTTTCTATTCTCTATATGTTATTTTTTTCTCTAATTCTGTTTCCTTCCTGTTGTTTATTTGGGTTTTTCTTTGTGCTTCTGTTTATAGTTTCTTGTGGTAAATGATTAAGCAATTGATTTGAGATCTTTTTAATAGAGGCATTTGCATCTATAAATTTCTTCTAAGCACTGCTTGAACTGTACATAGATTTCAGTATGTTTTCATTTTCATTCATCTCACAGTACTTTCCAAATTCCCTTGTGATTTCTTGGTTATTTACAAGTGTGCTGTTTAATTTCTACATACTTGTGAATTCCATAGACTCATTCCTAGTATCAATTTCTAATTTCATTCCACTGTGGCCCAAGAAAATACTTTGTATACTTTCAATTATTTTAAATTTATTAAGACTTATTTTATGGCCTAAACTAATACTTATTTTACAGTCTATCCTAGAGAGTGTTCAATTGCACATTTGAAAAGAATGCTGCTGTTGGGTGAAGTGTTCTCTAGATGTAGGTCTCACTGGATTATAGTGCTTGTCAAGCGTTCTATCCCAATTGACCTTCTACCTCGTTATTTTATTACTGAAAGTGGGATATTGATGTTTACAACTATTACATTTAAGTCTATTCTCCCTTCATTTCTGTTGTTTTTGCTCTGTGTATTTTGGATCTCCATTTTAAGATGTGTACACATTTATAACTGCTTTATCTTCTTGACAGATTGACACTTTTATCATTATAAAGCAACCTTTTTGTGTCTGGTATCAACTTCTTTCTTAAAGTCTATCTTGTCTGGTAGCCACTCCAGCTCACGCTCTCTCTCTCTCTCTCTCTCTCTCTCCCCTCTTTGGTTCCTATTTAGATATGTCTTTGCTTTCAACCTATTTGTATCTTTGAATCTAAAATGTTTGCCTTGTATATAGCATTTTGTTATCATATTTTTAGATATCAAATATATCATATTTTTCTATTTATTCTGCCCATCTATTTTTTGATTGGATTGTTTAATCCATTCACATGTAATATTTTGACTGATAAATTAAGATTTACATCTTCAAGTTTGCACTTTGTCTTCTATATGTCTAATGTATTTTTATTACTCGATTTTTCCATTACCATCTTCTTCTGCATTAAACTGGTACCTCTCAGTGTATTATTTTGCTGTGATTCTTTTACAATAGTTTTCAGAGATATTTACTTAGGAATTGGCCTGGGGATTGCAATTAGCATCTTAACCTCTAACAATTTAGTTCAGATTAATACAAACAATTTCATTAGTATACAAAATTTTTACTCCTACATATTTCCATTCTTTTTCCTCCTCCTTTGTACTGTTATTGTCACACAAATTACATCCATGAACATTGTGTGTCTCTCAACCCAGATTTCTAATTTTGTGCAGTATTCTTTTAAGTCAGAGAAGGAACAGAAGAGTTACAGTTAAAAGTTAGAGCAACTTATACTGGTGCATTTACTTGTTCACATGGATTAGAGTTACAGCCGGGTGTCCTTTCATTTTGGCCTAAAGACTTCATTTTGGTCTTTCTTGCAGGACATATTTGCTAGCAGTATTTTTTCTTTTCTTTGATATTTGTATGTTGGGAATATCTTAATTTCTCTTTCATTTTTGAGGGGTAATTTTGGCAGGTATAGATTTCTTATTTAACAGCTTTTTCCACCAATATTTTTAATATGTCAAACTACTGCCTTCCGGCTGCCATGGTTCCTATGAGAAAACAGCTGTTAATCTTACTGAAGGTCACTTACACGTGATGGGTCACTTCTCTTTTGTTGCTCTCAAGATTCTCTTCATCACTGTCTTTCAGTTGTTTCATTATTATACCTAGGTGTGGATCTCTTTGAGTTTGTCCTACCAGGAGTCCATTAAGCCTTCTTGATTATTTAGGTTAATGCTTTTCATACAAATCTGGGGAGAGCATTTTTCTTCAAATGTTCCATGTAGTCCTTTCCTTCTCTTTTTCTGGGGCTCACAGTATGTGTATAGTTGCACTTTGGATCCGTAAGTCTCCTAGGCTCTCTGTTCATTTTTGTTCATCTTTTCTGTTCCTCAGTCCTTTCAACTGACATATCTCTAGAGTACACTGATTCTTTGGTCTGTTCAAATCTTCTCTGACCTTCCTAAGGAATTTTTCATTTCTGTTATTGAACTTTTCAACTTAGCATTTCTACTTGGTTCCTTTCCATTTTTTAACTAATTAATTTGATTTTTACCTCTTTATATCCCATATTTGATGAGGCAGCATTTTCATATTTTCCTTTAGTTATTCAGATGTGGTGTCCTTTGGTTGATTAGATATGTTTAAAACAACTGTGAGAAAGTCCCTGTCTAGTAAGTTCAGTGTCTGGACTTTCTCAAGGACAGTTTTTTAAACTTTCATATTGGCTACACTTGTTTCTTTGCATGTCTTGTAATTGCTAGTTGAAAATTGAACATCTTAAACAATAGAATGTGACAACTCTGGACATCAGATATACTCACCTCCCTAAAATATGTTGTTGTTACTCTTTGTTGATGTTACTATTTGTGACTTTCTTGAACTAACTCCATAAAGTCTGTGTTCTTTGCTGTGTGTGGCCACTGAAATCTCTGCTCAATCAGCTTAGAGGCCAGTTAAATATTGGACATATGTGTCCTTAAATTACTGGAACCAAAGAGGCTCTTAGTCTTTGCCAAGGGGCTCTGTGTGCAGGTTGGGCCTGTGTTCAACACTTAGCCAAGCAGTTTAAAACTTTGCCTTACCCTTCACCACTTCCTGCTTGCTCAGAGGTCTGATCAGCTGGAGAGGAGAACTCAAGGCCTTGAAATGTTTTTCGTAAGGAGATGCACAGCTCTGGAAATGCATACAGATCTATACATATACATGGCCTTCTAGAATTCCAGTACTCTTTCAGAGATTTTTAAAGCCTCTTATGGAATTTTTTTTTTTTTTTAAAGGGGCTTCCCTTGTAGCTCAGTTGGTAAAGAATTTGCCTGCAGTGCAGGAAACCTGGGTTCGATCCCTGGGTGGGGAAGATCCCCTGGAGAAGGAAATGGCAACCCACTCCAGTATCCTTGCCTGGAAAATCTCATGGACAGAGGAGCCTGGTGGCCTGAAGTCCATGGGGTTGCAAAGAGTCGGGCAGGACTTAGCAACTAACACTTAGTTACTTACTATGAAATAAAATATTCCTCTAACATTTTATTTTAAATGTTTTGCTTAGGTTAGTGCTTGCCCCAGGGAGCTGTGATGGTTAACAATCAATATTTTTATTTCTGTTTTAGTTTATTTTGGTTTGGTTTTGGTTTTGTTATTGGGAATTTTTGCATTTGTTTTTTGATTTTGAAAAAAAAAAAAAAAAAATGCCCCTGAGGAAAAGGCCATTTGCTCTGGGTGAGCTCTGAGTGAGGTCAGAAGACAAATTTTATGAACAGAATTTTCTAGAGAACTACTATGTCAAATAATGGCAATTCTCTTAGAGCAGAGCTTTGAATGAATTCTTGTTTGTTCCTCCTAGTGAATGCTGGGGTCAGTAGCTATTGATTTTTGCCTTTACTGTGGAGCTCTTGACTTTTCAAGGCTATCATGGCACTGGGGAGAATGGGTGAGAACAGGGAAAATTGAAACAATGCAATACTCAGTGTTCTTACAAAGATAATGGCCATTTTTCTTGAATAAACACTCTCCAGATTGATGCACACCTTCGATTAATTTCCATATTACTAAAAAAGTTGATTTTGACAATTGTTGCAGTATTCTCATTGCTTCTATATAGGACAGGCTATTCAAAGATCTTTACTCTACCAATAGCAAATATGTCACTGCCTTTCTTTTTTCAAACCCTGAGTCCCATTATAATCCTTTGATGTAACTAGGCATAGAAGAAGAAGTTACAGTAACATGGGACATGAAGGTTAAAAATGAACAACTGCTGAGGAATTAAAAAATACCTTAGGCAAATGAAAATACAACATACCAAAACTTATGAGATGCAGCAAAAGAAGTTCTAAGAAGAAAGTTCACAGATATAAATGCCTACCTCAAGAAATAAAAAGATCTCAATCTAACTTTATACCTCAAGAGAATTAAAAAAGAACATATAAAGCCAAAAGTTAGTAGATGAATGGAAATAACAAAGATCAAAGCAAAATCGATGAAATAGAGACTTTAAAGAAACCCCAGAAGAGACGAATTAAACTAAGATATGGTTTTTTGAAAAGATAAAAAATAGACAAACCTTTACAGTTAGACTCATCAAGGGGGGAAAAAAAGAGAAAGGACTCAATAAATAAAATCAGAAATGAAAGAGGAGATACTGTAAGTGATACCACAGAAATACAAAGGATCATAAGAGACTACCACAAATAAATATACACCAACAAATTGGACAGCCTAGAAGAAGTGGGTAAATTCCTTAAAACATACAGTCTACTACAACTGAATTATGAAGAAATAGAAAACCTGGACAGATCAATTGCTAGTAGAAGACTGAATAGTAATCAAACCTCCCAACAAACAAAAGTCCAGGACCAGACAGCTTCACTGGTGACTTCGAGCACACATCTTCAAGAATTAATTCCAATCCTTCTCAAACTCTTTCAAAAAATAGAAGAGGGACCATCTCCAAACTTATTTTATGAGGGTTATGAGGCCAGGATTACCCTGATGGGCTTCCCAGGTGGCACAGTGGTAAAGAATCTGCCTGCCAATGCAGGAGACACAAGAGAGTCAGGTTCAATCCCTGGGTTGGGAAGATCCCTGCAGTAAGATATGGCAACCCGCTCCAGTATTCTTGCCTGGAAAATTCCATGGACAGAGGAGCCTGGCGGGCTACAGTCCATAGGTTCACAGAGAGACATGACTGAGCACACACACACACACACACACACATTACCCTGATACTATAACCAGACAAGGATACCACAAAGCAAGAAAATTATATGTAAATATTCCTGATGAACTTAGATGCAAAAATCCTCAACAAAATATTAGCAAGTTGAATTAAACAATATTCCAAGGATGCAAGGATGTTTCAACATCTGAAAACCAACTGGATCCACCACATTAATAAAATGAAAGATAGCGGGCTGGTCCCAAAATGGTGGAAGAATAGGATGGGGAGACCACTTTCTCCCCCACAAATTCATCAAACGATCATTTGAATGCTGAGAAACTTCCACAAAACAACTTCTGAACTCTGGCGGAGGACACCAGGGACCCAGAAAGGCAGCCCATTCTCTTCAGAATGAGGTAGGACAAAATATAAAAGACAAAAAGAGAGACAAAAGAGTTAGGAATGGAGACCCATCCTGGAGAGGGAGTCGAAGGAGGAGAAGTTTCCAGACAGCAGGAAACCTTCCCACCGGTGGGTCTGTGGGGAGTTTTGGAGTCTCAGAGGGCAACATAACTGGGAGGAAAAAGGAAAAAAAAAAAAACCCCACAGAATACGCGCCTAACCGCTACTCCCAGCAGAGAGGTAGCCCAGACACTCACATCCACCAGCAGAGAGCAGGGGCTGGACAGGGAGGCATGGGCTGCATCATTGGTCCTTAGGGTAAGAAGGTACCAGGTATTCAGGTACCAGGCCTGAATGCCCTGAGGGCAATATGAGGGAGCTAACATGAGATAGCAACCTAAACTATGGGATAGTCAGAGAGAGAGAAAAAAAAAGAGAGATAACTTTCCTGCGAAAGGCTCTAATGCGCAGCCTGACCCGCTCAAAGAACAAGGACTGAGCGAATACCAAAGGAGAGCTAGCTGGCTGCGGATCAGCCCATCCCCCCACCGGAGGCAGGGAGGAAGGTGGGCAACAGCCAGAGCCAGCAGGCAAGGGGCAATCTCGGCCCCAGAGATGGCATCCTTCACCAAACTGTGAGCAGGCTCCCAGTTGCTAACCATGTCTTCCTGGGATCCTGGACGGTTGACATCTGCCAGGAGTGTCACAGGCTGACATCAGCTCCCCAGAGGAGACACACATCACACCTGAGACCATGCTCTCATGGCGCACCCGGGAAACTCAGTGGCTGGGACTGGTGAGGTGATTAAGATGCATGGCCCACCTGGAAGAGTGTGGTCGCCAAGCACCTGGTCGCCTGAGCTGCTTGGACCTGGGAAGGGCACAAAACGCAGGCCCAACCGAGTCTGTGCCCTTGCGGAGTACCCGAGAACCTGAACCTGAGCGGCTTAGACCTGGGAAGTGCACAAAAGGCAGGGCCCACCTTGGACCGTACGCCTGCAGAGCAACCTGGAGCCTGAGCAGTGCAGACTGGGAAGGCACACACGCTGTGAGCTGGGGCAAACCCAGGGTGGTCCACACACTGCGAGCACTCCCCACACACGCCAGTGATTTTTTTTTGCAGTGTTCCTCCCTCCCCACAGCAGAAGTGAACAAATGAGTCTAAGTGACCAGCTTTGTCCCCTTGTGTCAGGGCAGAAATTAGACACTGAAGAGACTTGCAAACAGAGGAAGCCAAAATAAACAAAGAAGAGGAAACTGCTCTGGAAACGATGGATGCAACAGATTAAAACCCTGCAGTTAACATTGACTAAGCATTGGAGGGGCCCTATAGAACTTGAGAACAAGTACAAGCCAGAACAAGGAACTATCTGAAACTGAACTGACCCCACATTGCCCTCAACAGCTCCAGAGAAATTCCTAGATATATTTTTACTATTACCATTTAAATTTTTTTTTTAATTTTTAAGTTCTTTATTACTCCTTTAATTTTCATTTTTATAACCTACTATTACCTTGCAAAAAAAGACCCTATTTTTAATGCAAATTTCATATATATATATATATATATGTTTATAATTTTTGTGATTTTGTTTTGTATTTTTAATATTGTATTTTTGAGAGTCTAACCTGTACTCTAGATTTTTAATCTTTGTTTTCTTGGTATTTGTTATCAATTTTGTACCTTTAAGAATTTAATCTTTAGTACCCATTTTCACTTAGGGGTGTGATCACTGACGTGATTGGTCTCTCCCCTTCTGACGCCCCCTCCTCTCCTGGTCATCTCTATCTCCCTCCTCCCCCTTCTCTTCTCCATGTAACTCTGAACCTCTCTGGGTGTCTCTCACTGTGGAGAATGTTTTCACCATTAACCTAGATGTTTTATCATCTGTGCTATATGGATGGAGAAGTCTTGAGGCTATTGTAAGAATGAGAGTGAAAACCAGAGGCAGGAGGCTTAAATCCAAAACTTGAGAACACCAGAAAACTCCTGACTCCAGGGAACATTAATCAGCAAGAGCTCATCCAAAAGCCTCCATACCTACACTAAAATCAAGCTCCACCCAAGAGTCAATAAGTTCCAGAGCAAGATATACCATGCAATTTCTCCAGCAAAGCAGAAACACAACCCTGAGCATTAAAATATAGGCTGCCCAAAGCCATGCCAAGCCCATAGACACCCCAAAACTCACTACTGGACACTTCATTGCTCTCCAGAAAGAAGAGATCCAGCTCCACCCACCAAAACACAGACACAAGCTCCCCTAACCAGGAAACCTTGACAAGCCATTAGTCCAACCCCACCCACAGGGAGCAGGCTCCACAATAAAGAGGAACCACAAACTTTGAGTATACAGAAAGGGCACCCCAAACACAACAACCTAAACAAGATGAAAAGGCAGAAAAGTATTCAGTAGGTAAAGGAACAAGATAAATGCCCACCAAACCAAACAAAAGAGGAGGAGATAGGGAATCTACCTGAAAAGGAATTCAGAATAATGATAGTAAAGATGGTCCAAAATCTTGAAAACAAAATGGAGTTACAGACAAATAGACTAGAGACAAGAATTGAGAAGATGCAAGAAATGTTTACCAAGGACCTAGAAGAAATAGAAAAGAGTCAATATATAATGAATAATGCAATAACTGAGATCAAAAGCACTCTAGAGGGAACCAACAGAAGAATAAGTGAGGCAGAAGATAGGATAAGTGAGGTGGAAGATAGAATGGTGAAAATAAATGAAGCAGAGAGGAAAAAAGAAAAAAGAATGAAAATAAATGAGGACAACCTCAGAGACCTCTGGGACAATGTCAAACGCCCCAACACTCGAGTCATAGGAGTCCCAGAAGAAGAAGACAAAAAGAGACATCATGAGAAAATACTTGAGGAGATAATAGTTGAAAACCTCCTTAAAAGGGGGAAGGAACTAGCCACCCAAGTCCAAGAAACCCAGAGGGTCCCAAACAGGATAAACCCAAGGTGAAACACCCCAAGACACATATTAACCAAATTAATGAAGATCAAACACAAAGAGCAAATATTAAAAGCAGCAAGGGAAAAGCAACAAATAACACACAAGGGGATCCCCATAAGGATAACAGCTGATCTTTCAATAGAAACTCTTCAGGCCAGAAGGGAATGGCAGGACATACTTAAAATGATGAAAGAGAAAAACCTACAACCCAGATTACTATACCCAGCAAGGATCTCATTCAAATATGAAGGAGAAATCTAAGCACTAAAGAGAAGCAAAAGCTGAGAGAATTCAGCATCACCAAACCAGCTCCTCAACAAATGCTAAAGGATCTTCTCTAGACAGGAAACACAGAAAAGGTTTATAAACTCAAACCCAAAACAACAAAGTAAATGGCAACGGGATCATACTTATCAATAATTACCTTAAATGTAAATGGGTTGAATGCCCCAACCAAAAGACAAAGACTGGCTGAATGGATACAAAAACAAGACCCCTATATATGCTGTCTACAAGAGACCCACCTCAAACCAAGGGACACATACAGACTGAAAGTGAAGGGCTGGAAAAAGATACTTCATACAAATGGAGACCAAAAGAAAGCAGGAGTAGCAATACTCATATCAGACAAAATAGACTTTGAAATAAAGGCTGTGAAAAGAGACAAAGAAGGACACTACATAATGATCAAAGGATCAATCCAAGAAGAAGATATAACAATTATAAATATATATGCACCCAACATAGGAGCACCGCAATATGTAAGGCAAATACTAACAAGTATGAAAGAGGAAATTAACAATAACACAATAATAGTGGGAGACTTTAATACCCCACTCACACCTATGGATAGATCAACCAAACAGAAAATTAGCAAGGAAACACAAAGAGACAAACTCTTTAACAAATGGTACTGGGGAAACTGGTCAGCCACTTGTAAAAGAACAAAACTAAAACACTTTCTAACACCATACACAAAAATAAACTCAAAATGAATTAAAGATCTAAATGTAAGACCAGAAACTATAAAACTCCTAGAGGAAAACATAGGCAAAACACTCTCTGACATAAATCACAGAAGGATCCTCTATGAGCCCCCTCCCAGAGTAATGGAAATAAAAGCAAAAATAAGCAAATGGGACCTAATTAAACTTAAAAGCTTTTGCACAACAAAGGAAACTATAAGCAAGGTGAAAAGACAGCCTTCAGAATGGGACGAAATAATAGCAAATGAAGCAACTGACAAAGAAGTAATCTCAAAAATATACAAGCAGCTCCTGCAGCTCAATTCCAGAAAAGTAAATGACCCAAAAAAAAAAAAAAAAAAAAAATGGACCAAAAAACTAAATAGACATTTCTCCAAAGAAGACATACAGATGGCTAACAAACACATGAAAAGATGCTCAACATCACTCATTATTAGAGAAATGCAAATCAAAACCACAATGAGGTACCATCTCATGCTGGTCAGAATGACTGCTATCCAAAAGTCTACAAACAAGAAATTCTGGAGAAGGTGTGGAGAAAAGGGAACACTCTTACACTGCTGGTGGGAATGCAAACTAGTACAGCCACTATGGAGACCAGTGAGGAGATTTCTTAAAAAACTGGAAATAGAACTGCCATATGACCCAGCAATCCCACTGCTGGGCATACACACCAAGGAAACCAGAATTGAAAGAGACACGTGTACCCCAATGTTCATCACAGCACTGTTTACAACAGCCAGGACATGGAAGCAACCTAGATGTCCATCGGCAGGTGAATGGATAAGGAAGCTGTGGTACATATACACAATGGAATATTACTCAGCTCCTAAAAAGAACGTGTTTGAATCAGTTCTAATGAGGTGGATGAAACTGGAGCTTATTACACAGAGTGAGGTGAGTCAGAAAGAAAAACACCAATACAGTATATTAATGCATATATATGGAATTTAGAAAGATGGTAACGACGACCCTATATGTGAGACAGCAAAAGAGACACAGAAGTCTCACAGAGAGTCTTCTGGACTCTGTCGGAGAAGGCGAGGGTGGGACGATTTGAGAGAATAGCACTGAAACATGTGTATTACCATATGTGAAATAGATCATCAGTCCAAGGTTGATGCATGAAACAGGGCACTCAGGGCGGGTGCACTGGGATGACCCAGAGGGATGGGATGGGTAGGGAGGTGGGAGGGGTGTTCAGGATGGGGAACACATGTACACCCTGGCTGATTCATGTCAACGTATGGCAAAAACCACCACAGTATTGTAAAGTTATTAGCCTCCAAATAAAATAATTAAAAAATAAACAAAAATTTAAGAGAATAAACAACTTTCAAATGACTCTATTTTAAAAAAATAAAATGAAAGATAAAAATCATGATCATCTCAATAAATGCAGGAAGAAGCTTTTTAAACAAAAATTCAACATCCATTCATGATTAAAAAAAAAACTGTCAACAAAGTATACATAGAGAGAATGTATCTCAATATAATAAAGGGTATATATGACAGGCTCACAGCTCATATTATCAGTTCAGTCAGTTCAGTCACTCAGTCATGTCTGACTATTTGCGACCCCATGAATCACAGCACTCCAGGCCTCCCTGTCCATCACAAACTCCCAGTGTTTACTCAGACTCATGCCCATCGAGTCAGTGATGCCATCCAGCCATCTCATCTTCTGTCATCCCCTTCTCCTCCTGCCCCCAATCCCTCCCAGCATCAGGGTCTTTTCCAAAGAGTCAGCTCTTCGCATGAGGTGGCCAAAGTTTTGGAGTTTCAGCTTCAGCATCAGTCCTTCCAGTGAACACCCAGGACTGATCTCCTTTAGGATGGACTGGTTGGATATCCTTGCAGTCCAAGGGACTCTCAAGAGTCTTCTCCAACACCACATTTCAAAAGCATCAATTTTTCAGTGCTCAGCTTTCTTCACAGTCCAACTCTCACATCCATACATGACCACTGGAAAAACCATAGCCTTGACCAGACAGACCTTTGTTGGCAATGTAATGTCTCTGCTTTTTAATATGCTGTCTAGATTGGTCATAATTTTCCTTCCAAGGAGTAAGTGTCTTTTAATTTCATGGCTGCAACCACCATCTGCAGTGATTTTGGAGCCCCCAAAAAATCATCTGGCACTGTTTCCACTGTTTCCCCATCTATTTCCCATGAAGTGATGGGACCAGATGCCATGATCTTAGTTTTCTGAATGTTAAGCTTTAAGCCAACTTTTTCACTCTCCTCTTTCACTTTCATCAAGAGGCTTTTTAGTTCCTCTTCACTCTCTGCCATAAGGGTGGTGACATCTGCATATCTGAGGTTATTGATATTTCTCCCGGCAATCTTGATTCCAGCTTGTGCTTCTTCCAACCCAGTGTTTCTCATGATGTACTCTGCATATAAGTTAAATAAGCAGGGTGACAATATACAGCCTTGACGTACTCCTTTTCCTATTTGGAACCAGTCTGTTGTTCCATGTCCAGTTCTAACTGTTGCTTCCTGACCTGCATACAGGTTTCTCAAGAGGCAGGTCAGGTGGTCTGGTATTCCCATCTCTTTCAGAATTTTCCACAGTTTATCGTGAAGCTAATATCATACTCAGTGGTAAAAAGCAGAAAGTTTTCCTCTAAGATCAGGAATAAGAAGGATACCACTTTCATTCAGTACAGTATTAGAAGTCCTAGTCAGATAAATCAGGCAAGGAAAAGAAAGAAAAGTCATGCAAATGGCAAAGGAAGAAGTAAAACTGTCACTATTTGCAGATGACATATTATCCATTGAAATCCTAAAGACACCACCAAAAATTGTTAGAATAAACAAATTCAATAAATCAAAGGATACAAAATCAATATACATAAATCTGTTGCATTTCTCTATGTTAATAACAAACTATCATAAATAGAAATTAAGAAAACAATACCAGTTACAGTTGCATCAAAAAGAATAAAATATCTAGGGAGAAATTTAACCAAGAAGGTAGGGGGAGAGGGATAGATTAGGAGTTTGGGGTTAAGATATACACACTACTATATATAAAATAGATAATCAACAAAGACCTATTGCATAGCAGAAAGAACTATACTCAATATTTTGTAATAACCTATAAAAGAAAAGAGTCTGAAAATATATATGCATGTATAACTGAATCACTCTGCTGTAGGCCTGAAATTAACACAACAATATAAACTGTAACACAACACTGTATTTAAAAAAAAAGAAACTTAGCCAAGAAGGTTAAATATCTGTATACTGAAAACTATGAGACATTGATGAAAGAAATGAGAACAGAAATGGAAAGATATTCCATGCTTGTGAATTAGAAGCACTAATGCTGTTAAAATTTCCATTTTACTCAAAGCAATCTACAGTCAATACAATCCCTATCAAAATCCTAAAGGCATTTTCTCAAAGACAGAAAAACAACCCTAAAATTTGTATAAGACCACACAAGACCCCAAGTAGCCAAAACAATCTTGAGAAAGAAGAACAAAGCAGGAGGCATTATACTCCCTGACTTCAGACTATATTATAAAGCTATAGTAATCAAAACAGTGTGGTATTGGCATAAGCACAGACACACAAATTGTTGAAATAAATCAGAAAGCCCTCAAATAAATTCATACACACACACACACACACACATATATATATATATATATATACAGTCAATTAATTTATGACAAGGAGCCAAGAATATACAAGGGGAAAAGGACAGTTTCTTAAATAAATTGTGTAAATAAATTGTGCTGGAAAAATGGACAGCCACATGCAAAAGAATGAAACTGGACCATTCTGTTATATCATACACAAAAACTTAAAATGGATTAAAGATTTGAATAGGAGGCCTGAAACCATAAAACTCCTTGATGAAACTTTCCACATAGGTGGAAAGTTATCTGACATCAGTCTTGGCAGTGATAGTTTGCATCTGATACCAAAAGCCAAAGCAACAGAAGCAAAAAATAAACAAGTGGGACAATATCAAACCAATAACCTTCTACACAGCAAAAGAAATCATCAGCAAAATGAAAACGCAAATCATATATCCTATACAGGGTTAATATGCAAAATGCATAAAGAATCATAAAACTGAAAGCAAAAAACAATCTCATTTTAAAAATGGGCAGAGGATCTGAATAGACATTTTTTTTCCAAAGAAGATATACAATAAGCAACAGGTACATGAAAAGGTGCTCAAAACCACTCAGCATCAGGAAAATGAAGATCAAAACCACAATGAGATACCATCTTACACCTGTTAGAATTTCTATTATCAGGAAGAAAAGAAATAACAAGTGATTGATGAAGATGTGGAGAAAAGGGAGTTATTGTGCACTGCTGCTGGGAATGTAAATGCTGCTGCAGCCAGTATGGAAAATGTTATGAAGTTTCCTTAAAATTTTAAAAATAGAATCTCCACTTCTTGGTATTTACCACAAGAAAATGTAAGCATTAATTCAGAAAGATTCATGCATCCCAATGTTCATAGCAGCACTATTTACAGCACTGAAGACATGGAAGACACCTAAGTGCTCACTGACAGATGAGTGGGCAAACAAGATGTGGTATAAGTGCATACATATAACGGAATATCATTCAACCATTAAAGAGGAGGAAACTTGCTTTTTGCAACGACATGGATGGACTTTAAGGACATCATGCTTAGTGTAACAAGTCTGGGAAAGACAACATATGATCCCGTGATTCTCATATATGTGAATTCTAAAAAACAAAACCCCAAATCATAGAAATGGAAACAGACTGTTGGTTCAGAGGTGGGGGGTGGAGGGTAGGCTTGATGGGTAAAGGTGGTCAAAAGGTAGAAAATTCCAGTTACAAAATAAGTCTTGAGGATGTAATGTACAGCATGATGACTACAGTTAATACTGTATCATATATTTGAAAATTGCTAACAGAGTAGCATCGTAATCTTAAAAGTCCTCATCACAGAAGAAAAAAAAAAAAACTAACTATATGTGGTGATAGATGTTAGCTACTTATTCTTGTGGTTATTTTGCAACATATACAAATATTGAATCATTATGTTGTACACCTGATGATAGTATAATGTCATATATCAATTACATCTCTATTAAAAATGGAAAACTGATACTTAAGTACTCGCTTTCATAATCTTATTCCTTCTAATCTTGGCATCTTCGAACATTCAACTGAAAAGCAAATATGTTAACAATAGTGTTTAAGAATCATTTTCACTAGACTTAAATCAGAGACACAAAGCAAAAAGTACTAACAGGAATGTGTCCTTTATCTATTTACTCTCATCTCTAAATTGCCACTGTTTCATGCAAATGTTCAACTACAGGTTTTCATGTTTCTAAGACTGAATGCATGCATGGCTGCGCTTTTTAATGACCATGATAAAGATTCCTGCTTCTCAACAGGCAGACAAAACTATGATTTCCGCATTTACTTCCAATTATACTTTAGGATGATTTTCTTCTAGCACACAACAGGAACGAAAAAGCATGGCCTGCCTGTTAAATAGGTCTGTTAATCTGCTCCAGAATACTGACTGAAATTTAAGATTGCTTCAGGGTAAACCATTTTTTTTTTTTATTACTGTGTAGTTTTTAAAACTCCTCAAAAGCCTTTTAGCAGCCATTGTTCTTTGCAGAAAAAATTAAACATGATTTATTTCTAAGAAGTGTTCTTTATTTAATCTATAAACAATTCATTTAAATCTCTACTCTGAAAACAGTAAACCATCATAGAAAATTAATCTTCTTGAGGAAGCAATCAGGATACTGAATAAGGATGGAAATCTTGATCTTAAGAGTAAAAGATAAATTCAGGAGGTTTAATTAACAGAATACTAAAAATATCCATGAATGATTTTCTGGTAAGTTGGTGGCAAGGAAGTAAGGCATACTAACATCAAAGATGTGTAGGGGGACCGTGGTTCTATTTGCTCAACAAAGGACAAGCACTGTATAAGACAGCTTATATGAGAAACCTAGAGATAAGAAAGGAGAGCGGTGACTATCAGGGACTGGGGAGGGGAGTGAGTAGGGGAAGTTATTGTTTCACGTGTGGACAAAAGAATGTCAAGTGCCATTTCAGTAAACAACAAATGCTTCAGCCATCAAGCCATCAGCTACTACAGCTGCCCTGATGACATGCACCCTGAGGCAGAAAAATAGGATACTGACCCAAACAGGGGACTGGCCCTGGTTAGTTAAGGTGCATATCAAAGGAATGATTTCATTGAGACAAGACTTCTGCACCTTCCTATATAGAAAAGCATTAAATTCATTAAGTTGTATTGTGACTAGCAGTAATCTTTTTTTTTTTTTTTTAAACTAAGGTCTTTTTTTAAATTTGTTAGTGCTGCATGGCATATAGGATCTTTGTTCCTTACCCGGGATTGAACCCATGTCTCCTACAGTAGAAGCATGGAGTCCTAACCGCTGGGCCACCGGGGGATTCCTAGCAGTAATCTTTACATGCTGCTTCTTGTTGTTCAGTCATTCAGTCATGTCTGTTTGCAGCCCCATGGACTGCAGCATACCAGGCTTCCCTGTCCTCCACTATCCCCTTGAGTTTGCTCAAACCCATGTCCATTGAATCAGTGATGCCTCATCCTCTGTTGTCCCCATCTCTTCCCGCCTTCGATGTTTCCCAGCATCAGAGTCTTTTCCAGTGAGTCAGTTCCTCACATCAGGTGGCCAAAGTATTGGAGCTTCAGCTTCAGCATCAGTCCTTCCAATGAGTATTCAGGACTGATTTCCTTTAGGATTGGCTGGTTTGATCTCCTTGCTGTCCAAGGGACTCTCAAGAGTCTTCTCCAGAACCACAGTTTGAAGGCATCAGTTCTTTGGCACTCAGCCTTTTTTATTGTCCAGCTCTCACATCCATACATGACTACTGGAAAAACCACAGTTTTGACTACATGGACTTTTGTAGGTAAAGTAACGTCTCTGCTTCTTAATACGCTGTCTAGGTTTGTCATTTCAATTCTTCCAAGGAGCACATATCTTTTAATTTTATGGCTGTAGTCATCATCCACAGTGATTTTGGAGCCCAAGAAAATAAAGTCTGTCACTATTTCCATTGTTTCCCCATCTATTTGCCATGAAGTGATGGGACTGAATGCCATGGTCTTTGTTTTTTGAATGTTGAGTTTTAAGCCAGCTTTTTCAATCTCCTTTTTCACTTTCATCAAGAGGCTCTTTGACTCCCCTTCAGTTTCTGCCATTAGGGTGGTGTCATCTGCATATCTGAAGTTATTTGCATATTTGGTGTTTGACTATGGGTTTTTTAATTTGTTTGTTTCAGGCATTTTCAAAAATGCCAGTGTATCCTAGCTTGTCCCTAACCTCTTTGGGACAGTCCCTCAGAGCTGTCTGAGGGGCTCTGGGCCAAAGTTCTTGGTAATATCTTCAAATAAACCATAATTCTCAACTTTGAGGTGTTTTTTTCTTTTTCCAGACATCAAATGAGTCCAGAGTTTCATCTTGTGAGAATAAGAAGCTCTGGAGATGTACAGTGGTGGACACCGCACAGCAATGTGAATGTGCTTGGCCCCTCTGTACACTTAAAATAGTTAAAATGGTAAATTATATATGTATTATACCACAATTGAAAAAGCAGATTAAACTTGCACTTCCAGTGAATATAGGCAGTCTTTATATTGTTAGTGATGCTTTTCAGTCATCATAATTTTAAGAACGATTCTCCTGTGCTCAAAGTCTTTTCTTGCTTGACCATTGGAAGTGTTTTCCATTTTATTAAGCATTCTCAAACCTTAGTATGGTCATTTCAGGCAGCCCAGTGATAAAGAATCTGCCTGCCAATGCAGGAGGTGCAAGAAATACAGGTTCAATACCTGGGTCGGGAAGATCCCCTGGAGCAGAAAATTGGCAACCTACTCCAGAATTCTTGCTTGGAAAATTCCAGGGAAAGAGGAACCTGGCAGGCTACAGTCCATGGGGTCGCAAAGAGTCAGACACAACTGAGTGGGCACAGCACAGCAGCAGCAAGCCTTTTGCTGCTGTTGTGAGTCGCCCAGTTGTGTCTGACATTTTGCGACCCCATGGACTACAGCACACCAGGCCTCCCTGTTCTTCACCATCTCCCGAAGTTTGCCCAAGTTCATGTCCATTGCATCAATGATGCCATCCAGCCATCTCATCCTCTGAGGCCCTCTTCTGCCTTCATTCTTTCCCAGCATCAGGAACTTTTCCAATGAGTCAGCTGTTTGCATCAGAAACCCAAAATACTGGAGTTTCAATGTTGGCATTAGTCCTTCCAATGAGTATTCAGGGTTGATTACCCTCAAGATTGACTGGTTTGATCTCCTTGCTGTCCAAGGGACTCTAAGCAGTCTGCTCCAGCATCACAGTTTGAAAACATCAATTCTTCGGCACTCCACCTTCTTTATGGTCCTGCTCTCACAAACGTACATGACCACCGGGACGACCATAGCCTTGACTATATGGACCTTTGTTGCCAGAGTAATGTCTCTGCTTTTCAACACACTATCTAGGTTTGTCATAGCTTTCCTGCTGTGAAGCAACTGTCTTCTGATTTCATGGCTGCAGTCACCATCCACAGTGATTTTAGAGCACAAGATGAAATCTGTCGCTACTTCCACATTTCCCCCTTCTATTTGCCATGAAGTAATGGGGCCAGGTGCCATGATCTTAGTTTAATATTTAGTTTTAAACCAGCTCTTTCACTCTCCTTCTGTAACTCATCCAGCCTGGTATTTCTCATGATGTGCTCATTGTAGCAGTTAAACAAACAGGGTGACAGCAGACAGTCCTGTCATACTCCTTTCTCAATCTTGACTCAATCAATTGTTCCTGCAGGGTTCTAACTGCTGTTTCTTGACCCGCATACAGGTTTCTCAGGAGACAGTTAAGATGGTCTTGTATTCTCATCTCTTTAAATGCTTTCCACAGCTTATGATGATCCACACAGTCAAAGGCTTCAGCATAGTTGCTGAAACAGAGATAGATGTTTTTTTGGAATTCCCTTGCTTTCTCTTTGATCCAGCAAATGTTGGCAATTTGATCTCTGGTTCCTCTTTCTTTTATAAACCCAGCTTGGACATCTGGAAGTTCATGTAATGCTGAAGCATAGCGTGCAAGATTTTAAGCATGACCTTACTAGCATGGGGAGACTAGCATGTCTCATGATTAGCACATTCTTTAGTACTATCCTTCTTGGGAATAGGGATGAGGATTGACCTTTTCTAGTCCTATGGTTACTGCTGGGTCTTCCAGATTTGCTGACATATTGAGTGCAACACTTTAAAACCATCATCTTTTAGGATCTGAAATAGCTCAGCTGGAATTCCATCATCTCCACTAGCTTTATTGGTAGTAATGCTTCCTAAGGCCCACTTGACTGGATGGATGCCATGGTCTTAGATCTAATCCCTTGAATCTACTTGTCACTTCCACTGTATAACCGTAAGGGATTTGATTTAGGTCATACCTGAATGGTCTAGTGGTTTTCCATACTTTCCTCAATTTAAGTCTGAATTTCGCAATAAGGAGTTTGTGATCTGAGCCAGTCAGCTCCAGGTCTTGTTTTTGCTGAGTGTATAGAGATTCTCCATCTTTGGCTACAAAGAATGTAATCAATTTGATTTCGTTATTGACCATTTGGTGATGTCCATGTGTAAAGTCGTTTCTTGTGTTGTTGAAAAGGGTATTTGCTATGACCAGTACATTCTCTTGGCAGAATTCAGTTAGCCTTTGCCCTGTTTGGAGGGCATTTTGTTGCTTGTAGGATTTTGTTCTCCAAGGCCAAACTTGCCTATTACTCCAGGTATCTCTTGACTTCCTACTTTTGCATTCTAATCCCCTATGATGAATAGGACATCTTTTTTTGGTGTTAATTCTAGGAGGTCTTCTTGATCTTCATAGAACTGGTCAGCTTCTTCAGCATCGGTGGTAGGGGCACAGACTTGAATTACTGTGATGCTGAATGGCTTGCCTTGGAAATGAACCGAGATCATTCTGTCATTTTTGAGACTGCACTCAAGTACTTCAGTTTGGACTCTTGTTGACTATGAGGGCTACCCACTTCTAAGGGGTTCTTGCCCACAGTAGTAGATATATAATATAATGTAGTATATATATATAGTTCATCTGAATTAAATTCGCCCATTCCTATCCATTTTAGTTCACTGAATACTAAGATGTTGATGTTTTCTCTTACCATCTCCTGCTTGACCACGTCCAATTTACCGTGATTCATGGAGCTAACATTCCAGGTTCCTATGCAGTGTTATTCTTTGCAGTACTGGATTTTACTTTCATCACCAGACACATCCACAACTGAGCGTTGTTTCCACCTTTGGCACAGAAGCTTCATTCTTTCTGGGGCTATTAGTAATTCTCTGCTCTTCCCCAGTAGCATATTGGACAGCTTCAGACTTGGGGGACTCATCTTTCGGTGTCATATCTTTTTGTTCTTTTATACAGTTCATGAGGGTCTCACAGCAAGTACACTGGGGTGGTTTGCCATTCGCTCCTCCATTGGATCATGTTTTGTCAGGACTCTCTGCTATGACTCATCCGTCTTGGGTGGCCCTACACAGCATGGCTCATAGCTTCATTGAGTTATGCAAGCCCTTTCTCCACGAGAAGGCTGTGGTGGTGAAGATAACCAAAGCATGGGATTATCTTGCCTCAACCTCCTAGAGTGACTCAACGGGTGGCCCGGGAGGGGCCCAACCTACAGACTGGACTAGAACGAACCAGAGGAGGGAACTGGAAGCTTCTGACCACCTACACCAGCCGTTCTGGTCTCAGGCTGTAGTTTATAATCACCTCAAGACCTAAAATAAATATATACACACCCCAACACCAGACCCTTATCCAGAGGTTTAATTGATAGATGATGGAACCCATTTCTGGGTTCCATTTTTTCCAAAGCTCTGTAGGTCATTTTTGATGTGTAGCCAGGCTGAGAACCACTAAGCAAGACTCTCCTTAGAGAGCTCTCTGTGGGTGCAGCTCAATATCCCCTCTTTAAAAAAAATCTCACAAGAGATAATGGTGATATGGTCTCAGAAGGAATAAGAAGCTGTAAAACTTAAATTTACATAAACCTTAGACTAGAAAAGAAAGACAAGTTAATATTCATGACCTCGGCAGACTTTGCAGCTATGACTGTCAGCGACAGTGTGAGGCCTGGAGAGGCAGGGGCGAACCTGTGTCCCTGGGGCCCTCTCCCCTGGCAAAGTGGGCAGGGCGGTGGAAATCCCACTGGAGTGCCACCATGAGGACAAGTGCAGAAGCGCAAAGCAGGCAGGGCGGCGGGAGTCCCACTGGAGCGCCACGGTGAGGACAAGCGTGGAAGGGCAAAGTGGGCAGGGCGGCACGAGTCCCACTGGAGCGCCACCGTGAGGACAAGTGCAGAAGCGCAAAGCGGGCAGGGCGGTGGGAGTCCCACTGGAGCGCCACCGTGAGGACAAGTGCGGAAGGGCAAAGTGGGTGGGGGGCAGGAGTCCCACTGGAGCACCACCGTGAGGACAAGTGCAGAAGGGCAAAGTGGGTGGGGGGCAGGAGTCCCACTGGAGCACCACCATGAGTACAAGTGCGGAAGAGCAAAGGGGGAGGGTCGGCGAGAGTCCCACTGGAGCGCCACCGTGAGGACAAGCGCGGAAGGGCAAAGTGGGTGGGGGGCAGGAGTCCCACTGGAGCGCCACCGTGAGGACAAGTGCGCCAGGGCAAAGTGGGTGGGGGTGGGGGGTGGGGCGGGGCAGGAGTCCCACTGGAGCACCACCATGAGTACAAGTGCGGAAGAGCAAAGGGGGAGGGTCGGCGAGAGTCCCACTGGAGCGCCACCGTGAGGACAAGCGCGGAAGGGCAAAGCGGGCGGGGGTCAGGAGTCTCACTGGAGCGCCACCGTGAGGACAAGTGCAGAAGCGCAAAGCGGGCAGGGCGGTGGGAGTCCCACTGGAGTGCCACCGTGAGGACAAGTGCGGAAGGGCAAAGTGGGTGGGGGGCAGGAGTCCCACTGGAGCGCCACCGTGAGGACAAGCGCGGAAGGGCAAAGTGGGTGGGGGGCAGGAGTCCCACTGGAGCGCCACCGTGAGGACAAGCGCGGAAGGGCAAAGTGGGCGGGGGGGGGGGTGGGTGGAGGGGGGCACCACCGTGAGGACAAGCGCGGAAGGGCAAAGTGGGTGGGGGGCAGGAGTCCCACTGGAGCACCACCGTGAGGACAAGCGCGGAAGGGCAGGGCTCTGGGGAGCAGGTGGGACGCGCACATGCTAACGAAGGAAAATCTGGACAAACTTCCCCGGGAGAAAGTAATGCCGGGGCCTTGAATTGGTCTTGAGGAGTGACTAGAAACTCGCTAAGCAAATGTGAGAAGACGGTGACATTCCGTGTTCTGCTCTGCATGGTGTTACTAGCTTAGGCAATGCTGGGTGAATTTGCACCAAGGGGAGATCAGTGCAGAGTCTGGGGTGGAGGGAAAACCCGGGTGACCTTACCGCTTGAAGCCAGGTTCAGCGAGCAGCCTTGGGTTAGCCGGGCAGAGTGCAGGCCCTTTATTCTCATCATTCCCCACAACGAACTGTTTGCCTCTTTAATAGATTTTCTATGAAAATTACATCTACGGATGTCCTCCTGGAGTGCTCCAGGGAAAGTCAAAGTAGTAAAAAGGACATTTCTGCCCCACCTCCTGTAGCCTGGTTAGAAAATCGTCTTAACCTTCCCCAGGAGCCATGGTATTTGTACAGAAAACGTGTGCTCCCTCTGCAGCAGTGGGGGAGGTGGGGCAGCCACACAGAACACCCTGCAAATCTACACGTTACAACTGGCATTTGCTTTTGAAAGCACAACTGCATTTTTATTTGTTTAGTGTTTTCAGCTGGGAAACCACAGAAGTGAGGGCATATCTGCTCCTGAATTCTTAACTGATATTTTTTTTTGGTTTGTTTTTCTCCTGTTGACCATTCTCTGTGGCGGGTATTTTCTCTAAAGTTGGGGCCAATGTTTATCTCCACATGCCATCCTGCCCACTGAGCCAATTCGCTGAATGAACAGGAGGGAGGTCCACCAGTCAGGGGGAGGAAAAACGTCCATCAAGACCCCCCAGCAAGGGCTTTGCATGGACTTCAGTATTGACCTTTCAGGTGGACGGACCTGAAACAGACACACAGGTACAGACTCAAAGATTCGCAGAACTGCAGGCACTCTGCAAGTGTCTCTTCTCCTTTCAGCATCACTCCCCAGGCAGGTGGTCTGATCCCTAAACCACAGGTGAGGAAACCAAGAAGCACAGCCTGCCATGCTAAAGGAGGGGCTGGAGCCAGTGCCTCATCCCCGCGGCTGCCCATAGGGATGTGACCCCCACCGTGGATGGTCCCACACCCACCCGCTGAGTGCATCCTGCTTCCTGGTTACCAGTCATCTGAGTAAGTGGGTGTCTACAGTTCTGTATCCCATGGTCTGAGTGTGAGGTCTGACTCTGGGAAGAACCCTGCAGCCTCTGATTTGTGGATGAGAAGGATAAGCTCAGATATAGAGCCCAGTCCCTTAGCTGTAGGTGAGTCAGCGTCAGGACCATCTCTGGACCTGAGTTTGAACCCTGGTTCCACCATCTAATCACTGGGCAGCCTTTGACAAGTTACTCAGCCTGCCTGGGCCTCCACTTCCTAGTATGTAAATGAGGACAATAATACAAGCCTCCTGGGGCGAGGATTACATGAGAAAGCACACAGAGCTCCTGAGGACACCTGCTGCCCATAAATGCTCAGCAAACTAATTGCTAAGTCTGAGGACTTCGCTGCTATCAGGGAAAACATGGTTTTCAAAAGTCTCAGTCCTAAATGAAAGCTTGAGGGAAATCTTCAACTGAAATCTGAAATCTTCAACTGAACTCGAGGGAATTTACAATCTATAAATGCAAAACTGCTATATTTGAAGTGGGATGGGCCCTGCAAACACTCTGCCCTCTTTCCTGCAGCCCCCTCCCTCATCCCTCCCTCTTGCCCACCCCTCCCCCTTGCCCAGCCCCAATGTGGATATCCCATCCCCAGCTACCCCAGGAAGGGACCCTGGTTATGGGCACACAGCTGCTCCTCACCCAGATTGCCCACTTCTCCCAGAGTGGTCAGGCTGCATGTGACCAGTGCTGAACAAGCCCCAGAGTCAGCAAATGTCTGAGGGCTTCTGGAATAGACACCTAATTCTGGAGATCTCCAGCCAACATCCCTGTGGTTCTGCCTGAGGTCAGGACTGGCCGCTGCCAGGTCAGCCACGCTGCACTGACCCAGGGGCAGAGTCCCACGTCAGTCCCCAGATCGTGCACCAAAAGGTATTATGGGACACATCAAGCCATTCAATGGAGAAGATTCATTAACTTTATCTGTTTCATAAAAATCACTCACAGACTGAAAACCAAACACAAATTACACATGGTTCCAAAGTGGCAAGAAGGCCACTCTTTCCATTTTCTTGCAGAGTTTATATTCACAGAGCAAAGAAAACCTTCATCCACTGTGGCTCTGCTCATTTGGCTTTGATGACCATCTGACCTGGGCTGATATTACTGCATGTATGCGTGCTAAGTCTCTTCAGGCATGTCTGACTCTTTGCAACCCTATGGACTGCAGCCTCCCAGGCTCATCTGTCCATGGGATTCTCCAGGCAAGAACACTGGAGTGGGTTGCTACGCCCTCCTCCCAGGGATCTTCCTGACCCTGGGGTTGAACCTGTGTCTCTTACATCTACCTGCACTGGCCGGTGGGTTACCACCAGTGCCACCCAGGAAGCCCTGATATTACTGCATCATCTACTAAAAAAGGGCCTGCTGAGTAAAAACCCAGACCAGGGTCCTTGTCAACAGGTGTCAAGAAGAAGAACGTCTTGTTCAACAGTTACCTCCACTGAGCCCCCCCGCCCCAAGAGAGCTTCAGTGGGTCCACCTGTCATCCTCCACTCATTGTCAAGTGAACAGTCATCAGTTATAACTTTTTTTTTTTTTTAAGGTCTGCCTGCTGAGCTGGCCATGGAGCAGAGACTCTGGAGGGGAGCAGTGGTTCTTGTGACTGCTTATGGCTGCTTCCCTGGAAGCAGCCAAAGTGAGTTGGTCTCTTGAAAGTAACTCCCTGACTTCAAAACAGAGCTAAAAACATTGTGAGGATAGCCCTGCTTTTAGGTACTAAGAACTAGCCAGTGGCCAGATGCCTGAGGGGTGTGAATGAAATCCTGAGGCACAAACCGGGAGAAGTAACACCAGGTCTTGCTGGCTTGGCAGAGCAGGGTGGCCACTGACCGGCTGCTGAAGCCCACTGCACCCCACAGCCTCCTGTGCACTCCTTTCATCCTATGGGTGAGGATCTTGGATCTTGTGTCAGTAGTAAGTGTTAGGTAGGTAGAATAGGAAAAAGGAGTCCAAAATGGCGATGGCTTAAAGACAAAGAAAGGGAAAAGCCCATGAAAATGGAACAAAGGGAAACCCGCTGCCTGGAGAGAGAACTTTGGGTGAAACAAACATGCCCCCTTCTTGGCTAGCCCAATTTGCCAAGGGCAGGCTCAGCGGGGAGGAGACAAGTGAATTAAAGGAGGACACCAAGAGGATTGAGGCCTCTCCTCTGGGCTTGGCCTGCCCTCACACCTTGAGGGTGTACTTTCCTTCGCTTGCTGAATAAAACTCTGAGCTGTAACACTGGCTCACCATTTCAAATCTTTGCTGCGGCAAGACAGAACTGAGGAAATTACACTCCCCCAACATATCTGGGGCCGTGACTCGGATGTGACCTGGCTGAAACAACCTTGGCTTGGCCCCTGCAAGGCGGAGGCCGAGCACAGCAGAAGCCCCACTTGGTGAAAGCTCATGTGGCGGAAGCTGAATGAAAGGAAGCCCAGTGCAGGGGAAGTGACAAGAAGCCCAGCATGCCGGCAACCAGGGCAGCAGAAACAAACTCGGCAGAAAGCTCACACAGCTCAGTCTCAGGTTCCAGAAGACCGCCGGTTAAGGTAGGAGGTCCTCACCCCTTTGGTGGGAAGGACATATGACTAACAAGATCTTAATGCCATTATGATCTCTTGTTTCTTGTTTCCTCAAACCTCCTGTGAACAGGCGAGCCGCTGTGGGTGCAACTGAGGGACTCTGGCAGGGGCTACTCCCCAGTGTGTCCCGAAGGCTCCACTACCTGCTGCGCCCTAGGACCTGTTGCCCAAGCGGGTGATGGTTCTTCTGTCCTTACCCTCCTTTGTGCCAAGGAGCCCATGAAAACTGTAGGCACAGATCAGACATTTAGCAGTTTTCCCAGCAAGTTACGAAGGGGATTCTTCGGCACGTTCTTCCCACTGCTTTTTCCTCCCGTCCTTCAGCTCCTCTCTCCATCTCAACCTGCCTGGGGATCTGCACCCTGACCTGGGGACGCCCGGCTCTCAGGTTGCAACAGTACTGGGTAGTATAAGCTTCAGAAAGACTCACCTCTAAGGAAGTCCACCCATGGAAATTGGAGGAAGCCTATTAGTTGTGGGACAGTGCCCAGTCTCAGCAATAACTCAGGAGTCCAATGAGAACCCCATTGCCTTTCTGGAAAGTCTAAAGGAGGCCCTCCAAAAGTTTACCATTCTGGACTTAGACTCTTACTAGGGGAGGTGATTTTAAAGGACAAATTCCTGTCCCAATGTGCATCAGACTCAGGATAAAGCTACAAAAGCTACAGCAGCAGGACCCTGCTGCCTCTTTAGATGATGGTCCAGACAGCCACCAGTACTTTTTATAACAGAGAACAGGGAGGCCAAGGCCCAGGAAAGAACGAAAAGGAAAGAGACAAGGCATGCCCAGATGCTGGCCCCCTCCAGGGAAGCCCTGTGGCAAACCCCGAGTCCCTAAAGGACAAGGCCCAGGACAAATGCCTAATCTGTAGACAGGTGGGGTATTGGGCCAAAGAGTGTCCAAACCATGAGAAGTCTCCTAATACAGTTTGCTACAAATGCCATCAACTGGGACATTGGGTGGCACTCTGCCCTCAGGACCCAAGAGCCTCAAGGTCAAGCTCCAAACCTTCCCTCACAACAGTCCAACAGGACTGAAGCGCCCGCTCCAGCCAGCCCGCCTGTCACAGATAACCATCACAGGGCTGAAGCCAAGGGTACAGCTGGATCTGGCAGGTAAGTCCGAGAACTTCTTGGTTGACACAGGGACTACCTACTCTGTCCTGACGTCCTACTCCGGAGCCTTTTCCTCCCAAACCTGTACCATTTTGGGGGCTACAGGAAAAACAATAACAAAAAGATTTACCCAAGCACTTCTTTGTTGCTGGGATGGACAAATATTTTCCCACCAGTTTCTGGAGGTCCCTGAGTATCCTACTCCCTTATTGGGAAGAAATCTTTCCCTGCCTTCGAAGTCTTGCAGCCATTGCAGTCCTGATAGAAGATGCTTTAAAACTCTCTCTTGGGGACAACTAACTATTTTTACCAGCCACCAAGTGTAACAACTCCTAAATGGGAGAGGCCACTTATGGATGTCTGATCAAAGGATCCCCAGATATCAAGTAGTGCTGATGGAAAATCCAGGCTGGACTCTATCCCCTTGTGAGGTTCTTAACCTAGCTACCTTCCTGCCTACCCCCGAGGGCTCTCTCCCTTTTCACTATTGCCTAGAAACCTTGAACCTTGTCTCAAAACCTCGAGAGGTATTGTCAGAAGGTCTTCTAACCAATCCTGAGGAAATCTGGTATACTAATGGAAGCAGCTTTGTCTTGGATGGAAAAAGAAAAGCCGGATATGCAGTAGTCTCCAATTTTGAGACCATAGAGGCTAAATCTTTGCCACCAGGTACTTGAGACCAGTTGGCTGAGCTCATAGCCTTGACCCAAGCTTTAGAGTTGGGAAAAGGAAAAAGAGTAGCTATTTACACTGACTCCAAGTATGCCTTTCTGGTGCTACATGCACATGCGGCTATTTGGAAAGAAAGAGGCCACTTGACCACCCGAGGGTCCCCAATCAAATATGGTGATCAAATCCTTAGGCTCTTGGAGGCAGTCCATCTGCCTGCTGAGGTTTCAGTCTCCCGCTGTAAAGGACACCAAAAAGGGAGCATGGAATGGCACGAGGGAACCAAGCAGCTGATCAGGCAGCTAAGAGAGCAGCGTTACAGAACCATGACCTAATAGGGGTTGCCACCTTAGCTCCACAGACTAATTTGCCAGAAACTCCTTCATATACTGAAGGTGAGCTAAAGCTAAGAGTGAGGGCTTTCAAGAAGATCATATGGGGTGGTTGCAAAAGGAGGGACTTCTTTTTCTGCCTGGAAACCTCCAATGGAAGTTGGTTAACTCCTTACATGCCACCAGTCATTTAGGGGAGAAGGCCTCCAAAGATTACTAGAAAGGTCTTTCAGAGGAACAGGCCTGCAAATGACTATAAGGCAAGCGGTCTCCTCTTGTCCCACTTGCCAATTAAACAGCCCCCAAGGAGCTCGAAGACCCCAGCTGGCCTAGCCCATCCAATGACGTGGGACCTATCCAGGAGAAGACTGGCAGATGGACTTCACCCAGATGCCAGTTTCTCAAGGGTATAAATACCTATTAGTCATGATAGATACATTCACAGGATGGACTGGATGCTTTCCCATCCAGACTGAGAACGCTGAGGAGGTGGTAAAAACACTGCTCCATGAAATCATTCTGAGATTTGGCCTGCCCAGGTCATTACAAAGTGACAAGGGGACATCATTTACTTGTAAGGTCACCCAAAGGGTCTCTAAAGCATTGGGTATTACTTACTACTTCCATTGTGCCTGGAGGCCTCAGTCTTTAGGAAAAGCAAAACTATCCAAACAATTCTTGAAATCAGCGATAAAAAGATAGCCCAGGAGACCTCCCTGGGATGGAAGGAGGCTTTACCAATAGCTCTCCTCTGCACCTGTATTGCCCCTAAGGAACAGATTGGTCTTAGTCCTTATGAGATGCTGTATGGGAGACCTCTTATTTATATCAATAACCTCTTCCTAGATTCAGAGGCTTAGACCCTCCAGTCTTATACCATAGCCATTGAGCAATTCCAACAGGAAATACGCTTGTGGGGTGTCAACCAGGACCCAAAATATTCTAAAGAGCCATCACTACATGCTCCAGGGACTCAAGTCCTAACTAAAGTCTGGAAAGATGGGTCCCCAAAGGCTCAACTTCAGCCCACATGGCAGGTCCCCTTCCCTGTAATACTTTCTACCCCTGCAGCAGTCAAGGTACCAGGACATGACTCCTGGATTCACTACTCATGAGTCAAGCCATATAATAAAACAGAAGAGGACACTCAATACACCTGTGAGCCCCTGGGAGATGTCAGACACCTCTTCAGCACTACAAATGAGTGCCATTCTAGTGAACACCCCCAAAATTAAGCTTCTGGGGATAAGATTTCTCAGGATAACTCTAAAGAGCCAGTGCAGCCTGGCAGGGGTTGTTACTCCAAAATAGACAGGAGATAGAGCTCCTGATCCCTGAACAAGGAGGGACTTGAGCCATCTTGAATGAGATGTGTTGTTTCTGGGTAAATACCTCCAGCTAAGTTAAAGTTAAACTACAGTCCTCAAGAAAAACATTCAGATCCTATGGGATCTCAAAGAACAAGCTGGAGATCTCTCGAGTGGTTACAATCTCTCTTTGGGGGGCCCTTCTCCGGGCAGGGAGGGATTTGCAGTTGGCTAATGACCCCACTGGGCTTCCTGGTGGCTCAGAAGTTAAAGCATCTGCCTGCAATGCGGGAGACCTGGATTCGATCCCTGGGTCGGGAAGATCCCCTGGCGAAGGAAATGGGAACCCACTCCAGTATTCTTGCCTGGAGAATCCTATGGATGGAGGAGCCTGGTGGGCTACAGTCCATGGGGTCGCAAAGTGTTGGACATGACTGAGCGACTTCACTCACTTCACTAATGCTTCATGTACTATCACTAGTCTAACCTGTTTTGTCTCTGCCTGAGTCAACAAGCTACAAAATGCAGGGCTAGTTCAACAGGAAACATAAAACTACACCTGACCACAGAAATTATCACTCACCCTTAGATGGACACCACTATAAGGACTCTGAGGCCTGAGGCTAGCAAGAGGGTGAGGCCAAATGGCCCTCACCATCCCAGTTCAGCAGGAAGTAGCCAGAGAGACCTCAACACCCCTATTCCCAAAGAATTGGGTCTCCCATCCCTTGAGGGGGGGAATGTTAGGTAGTTAGAATAGGAAAAAGGAGTCCAAAATGGCAGTGGCTTAAAGACAAAGAAAGGGAAAAGCCCATGAAAATGGAACAAAAGAAAACCCGAAGACCGGGAGTGAGAACTCCAGGTGAAACAAACGCGCCCCCTTCTTGGCTAGCCCAGTTTGCAGAGGGCAGGCTCAGCAGGGAGAAGACAAGTGAATAAAAGGAGGCAGCCAAGACAATTGAGGCCTCTCCTCTGGGGTCTGCCCACACTCACGCTTCCAGGGTGTACTTTCCTTTGCTTGCTGAATAAAACTCTGAGCTGTAATCCAGCTGTCACACTGTTTCACATATTTGCTGCAGTGAGGCAGAACTGAGAAAAATCACACTATCCCCCAACAGTAATCATTCAAATTTCTAAAAATTATGTCCCAATGCAAGAGGAGTAATAATTTCTGCCACCACCATTGCACATACAAGAAAACGTCAGAACAAGATTTCCTTGTCTCAGAGCAAAACTCACATCTGTAGTGTTCGATTTGGCAAAATAACGACAGGGTCAAACTCCGTGAAGGACAGGAAACATTCTAGTTCCAATGTCTGATACGCAAATAAGCTTCTGGTGGGGGCGAGGTTGTGGCTTCACAGAAACACAAGCAGGACAGACGGTCAGGGGCTTCTGCTGAGTGTGCGCTCAACCCCACAGAGCAAGACAGCGTGGAAATGCTGCATACGAGCCCGTTCAGTCCAGGTGTGTTTTTTTAGGAAATATGTGTGATTTTACTTATTTTTGTTTCTTAAAATTTTTTTTTATTGATATATAGTTGATGTATAATATTATGTTAGTTTCAGGTGTACTACATGATATAATAGTTGCATAAATTATGAAATGATCACCATGATAAGCCCAGTAACCATCTGTCCCCAAAATTATTACGATATTATGGACCATACTCCTTATGCTGTATATTACATCCCCATGGCTTATTTATTTTATAACTAGACAAGAGTACCTCCTAATCCCCTTCACCTACTTTGCCCACCTCCTACCCCCTCCCTTCTGGTAACTACTTTTATGTTCTCTGTATCTATCAGGCTGTTTATATTTTGTCCTGTTTTGTTTAGATTCTACATATAAGTGAGATCCTATGGTGTTTGTCTTTCTCTTAACTTATGTCACTTAGCATGATACCCTTTATATCTACACATGTTGTCACAAAGGCAAGATTTCATTTTTGTTTTTATGGATGAGTAATACTCCATTGTATTAATATATATGTGTGTGTATACACCTATATGTGTGCATATATATGTATATCTATATATACATATATAAATACACACACACACACACACCACATTTTCTTTATCCGTTCATCTGTTGATGGACACTTTGGTTGCTTCCATACCTGGACAATTGTAAATAATGCTGCAATGAACATTGAGGCCATATATTCTTTCAAATTAGTGTTTCCTTCAGATAAATATCCAGAAGTAAAATTGTTGGATTATATGGTAGTTCTATTTTTAATTTTCTGAGAATTCTCCATACTGTTTTCCATAGTGGCTATACCAATTTGCACTCCCACCAACAGCGTACAAGGATTTCCTTTTTTGCACATCATCACCAATGCTTGTTACTTGCCTTCTCACTGTTAGCCATCCTGACAGGTGTAAGGGGACATTTTGTAGTTTTGACTTTCATTTCCCTGATGATCAGTGATGTTGAGCACCTTTCCACATACTTATTGGCCATTGGTATGTCTTTTTTTGAAAAATGTCTATTTAGGTCCTCTGCCTACTTTTCAGTCAGTCAGTTTGTTTTGTGATGTTGAGTTATAAGAGCTCATTGTATATGCTGGATATTACCTCCTTACCAAATGTATCATTGGCAAATATCTTCACCCTTTCAGCAGGCTGCCTTTTCATTTTCTTGATGTTTCTCTTCATTGCACAAAAGCTCTTTAGTTTGATGCAGTCCCATTTGTTTATTTTTTCTTTTGTCTCCCTTGTCAGAGATGACAAGATCCAAAAACATATTGTTAAGACTGATGTCAGAGAGGACACTGCCTCTGTTTTCTTCTGGTTTATGGTTTCGGGCCTTACATCTAAACCACTTTGAATTTATTTTTGTATATGGTGTGAGAAAGCAGTCCAGTGTCTTTCACCACGTAGCTGTCCAGTTTTCCCAACATCTCGTATTGAAAAGGTTGTCTTCTCCCCATTGGACATTCTTGCCTCCTTTGTTATATATTAATCAACTGTATCAGTATGGGTTTATTTCTGGGCTTCCCATTATGTTTCATCAATCTGCACATATGTTTTTGTCCTAGTTTGATGTCTATAGCTTTGTAGTATAGTAAGAAATCAGGGAGCATGGTGCCACCAGCTTTGTTATTCTTTCTCAAGATTGCTTTGACTATTTGGGGTCTTTTGTGGTTCCAAATAAATGTTAGAATTATTCTCCTGTGAAAAATGCCGTTGGTCTTTTGATAGGGATTACACTAAATCTGTACATTGTCTTGGGTAGTTCAGTCATTTTAGCAACATTAATTCCTCCAATCCAAGAACACAGGATACCTTTCTATTTGTGTTGTCTTTAACTTCTATCATCAGTGTCTTATAGTTTCCAGAGTACAAGTCTTTTACCTCTTGAATTAGATTTATCCCTAGGCTTTTCATTCTTTTTGATGCACTTGTAAATGGTATTATTTTCCTAATTTCTCTTTCTGATAGTTCATTGTCAACAGGTAGGAAGGTAACAGATGTTAATTTTGTATACTGAAACTTTACTGAATTCAATTATTATTTCTAATAGTTTTTTGATGGCATCTTTAGGATGTCTTAAATACAGTATCATGTCATCTGAAAATAGTGATAGTTCTACATCTCCCTTTCCAGTTTGGATTTCTTTTTCTTGTCTAACTGCTGTGGCTAGGAGTTGGCTACTATATTGATAAGTGTGGCTATCTTGTCTTACTCCTGATCTTATAAGAAATTCTTTAAACTTTTCACTGTTGGGTGTGTTTTTGTTGTATATGGACTTCATTATATTGAGGTATGTTCCCTCTATACCAAATTTCTATGAGTTATTATCATAAATGAATGTTGAATTTGTCAAAAGCTTTTCCTGCATCTATTGAGATGACACTGACTTTTATTCCTCAGCTTGTTAATGTGGTGTATTACATCGCTCAATTTGTGGGTAGTGAACCATCCTTGCATCCTTTGAACAAATCCCATCTGATCACGGTGTATGATCACTTTAATGTTTTGTTGAATTCAGTTTGCTAACATTTTGTTGAGGACTCTTGCATCTATGTCCCTTAGTAATAATGTTCTATTAATTTATTTTTGCTTTCTTTGCCCTTTCTTTTTTCTGTGGTGTCTGTGATGTCTCTGGTATCAAAATGATGCTGGCCTCATAAAATGAGTTTGGAAACATTCCTTCCTGTTTGTAATAGAATAGTTTGAGAAGAATAGGCATTAACTCCTATTTAAATTTTTCTAAAATTCACCTATGATGCTGTTTGGTCCTGGACTTTTATTTGTTAAGAGTTTTTAACTGACTGATTCCAGTTTATTAGTGGTAACTGGGTCTGCTCATATTTTATATTTCTTCCTGATTCAGTCCTGAGAGATTATACATTTTTAGGAATTTATTCATTTCTTCTATAATATATTATCCATTTTATTGGAAATTTTTGTAGTGATGTCTAACAATCCTTTGTGTTTCTGTGGTGTTGGTTGTAATGTCTCCTCTTTCAGCTCTGATTTTATTTATTTGGATCCCCTCTTTTCCTCTTGCTGAGTCTGGTTAAAGCTTTATCAATTTATCTTTTCAAAGCACCATTCTGAGTTTCACTGATCTTTTCTATTGTTTTTTCTTGCTCTCTGTTTCATTTATTAGTGTCCTGATCTTTATGATTCATTCCTTTGACTACCTTCTGGTTTTGTTTTTCTTTTTCTAGTTCATTTAGGTGTAATATTAGATTGTTTATGTGGGATTTTTCCTGTTTCCTGAGGTGGGCCTTTATGCCTCTAGTTCCCCTCTAAGAACTGCTTTTGCTGTGTCCCATAGACTGTGGTACTTTATGCTTCCATTTTCATTTGTCTCTGGGTATTTTTAAAAATTTCCTCTGTGAGTTCTTCAAGACTCATTGGTTGTTTAGTGGTATGTTGTTTAGTCTCCACATATTTGGGTTTTTTCCATTATTTTCCTGTATTTGATTTCTATTTTCATACTGTTATGATCAGAAAATACATTTGATATCATTTCAATTTTCTTACATTTGCTGAAACTTGTTTTGTGTGATCTATCCTGGAAAATGTTCCATGTGCACTTGAAAAGAGTATATATTTTGCTATTTTTTAATGAAGTGTTCTGAATCTATTAACTTCATTTGCTCTAATGTGTCATTTAAAGTCAGTTTTCCTTATTGATTTTCTGTCTAGATTATCTGTCCACTGATATAAGTAGGGCACTGAAGTCCCTATTATTAATAATATTGTAATGTATTATATTATTTTCTCCCTTTGTGTTTGTTAATATTTGCTTTATGTATTTAGGTACTCCTATAATGGGTGCATGGGAGAGCTGGACTGTGAAGAAAGCTGAGCGCCGAAAAATTGATGCTTTTGAACTGTGGTGTTAGAGAAGACTCTTGAGAATCCCTTGGACTGCAAGGAGATCCAACCAGTCCATCCTAAAGGAGATCAGTCCTGGGTCTTCATTGGAAGGACTGATGCTAAAGCTGAAACTCTAGTACTTTGGCCACCTCACACGAAGAGTTGACTCATTGGAAAAGACCCTGATGCTGGGAGGGATTGGGGGCAGGAGGAGAAGGGGATGACAGAGGATGAGATGGCTGGATGGCATCACCGACTCGATGGACATGAGTTTGAGTAAACTCTGGGAGTTTGTGATGGACAGGGAGGCCTGGCGTGCTGCGATTCATGGGGTCGCAAAGAGTTGGACACGACTGAGCGACGGAACTGAACTGATAATGGGTGCCTATACATTAACAATTGTTATATCTTCTTGATAGGTCGATCCTTTTATCATTATATAATATTCCTTTTTGTCTCATTTCTTCTTTGTTTTAAAGCCTTTCATCTGATGTAAGTATTGCTATACCCTGCTTTTCAATTCCATTTATGTGGAATACCTTTTTCCATGACATCACATTCAGTCTTCATGTGTCTTTAGAGACGAGGTGAATTTCTTGTAGGTAGCATATACATGCATCTTGTTTTTCATCCATTCAGCTCCTCTATGTTCTTTGATTGGAACATTTAGTCTATTTAGTGTTATTATTTTACATCTTTTTGTTTGTGTATTTCTTAACTATTTCTTATTGTGGATACAGATGATTTTATACTTTAGTCTTTTAACCTTCCTACTAGCTTTTTAAGCAGCGGATCTATTGCTTTTACTATATATTTACTATATATATATTTTACCAATGAGATTTTTTCCTTCTATAATTTTCATATTTTTAGTTGTGGTCTTTTCTGTTTAAAGTAGCCTCTTTAACATATCTTGCAAAGCTGGTTGAAAGTGAAAGTGGTTCCGTCGTGCCCGACTCTTTGAGACCCATGGACTATACAGTTTATGGAATTCTCCAGGCCAGAATACTGGAATGGGTAGCCTTTCCCTTCTCCAGGGGATCTTCCCAACCCAGGTATCAAAGCCAGGTCTCCCACATTGCAGGCCAGATTCTTTACCAGCTGAGCCACAAGGGAAGCCCAGTGGTACTGAATTCCTTTAACTTTTGCTTACCTTTAAAATCCTTTCTCCTCAAATCTGAATGCTAACCTTGCTAGGTAGAGTATTCTTAGGTAGAGTATTCCTGTTTTTTCTTTCTTTCATCACTTTGAATCTATCATGCCACTCTCTTCTGGCCAGCAAAGTTCCTGACAAAAAGACAGCTGATTGTCACATGGAAGTTCCCTTGTATGTGACTAGTTGCTTTTCTTTTGGTGCTTTTAAGAGTCTCTCTTTAATAATTGCCACTTTAATTATAATGTCTTGGTGTGGACCTCATTGAGTTCATCTTTTTTGGGACGCTCTGCTTCCTGGACCTGGCTGTCAATCTCCTTTCCCAGGTTAAGAAAGTTTTCAGCTACTTTTCTCTCCAAATAAGTTATCTACCTCTTCTTTCTCTCTCTCTTTTCCTTCTGAGAGCCCTCTAATGTGAACGTTAGTACACTTGATGTTGTCCCAGAGGTCTCTTAAACTACCACCATTTAAAATTTTTCTTTTCTGTTCAGCTTGATTTCGACTACTCTGTCTTCCAGATCACTGACCTGTTCCTCTATATTATCTAAACTACTGTTGATTTCTTCTAGTGTAATTTTTATTTCATTTACTGTATTCCTAAATTCTGCTTCATTCTTCTTTATATTTTCTAGCTCTTTCTTGAAATTCTCACCATGTTTGTTCATTCTTCTGAGTTTGATGAGCTTGTTTGTAATTACCACCTTGAACTCTTTATCAGATAAATTCATTATCTCCACTTTTTTTAGTTCTCTTTCTAAGGTTGTCCTGTTCTTTGATTTAGAACATATTGTTCCATCTCCTTATTTTGCCCAGTTTTCTTTATTTCTATGTGTTAGGTGGGCTGGTTAACGTTTCTCGATCTTGGAGAAGTGGCCTCATGTAGGAGATGTCCTATGGGGCCCCACAGGCTACTCTTCCAGAGCTATATGCTCTAGGGGTGCCTCCTCTGTGGGCTGCGTGCCTTCTTCTTCTGTGGCTGGGCTGGCTACTGTGAGTGTGCTGGTGGGAGCCTGGACCCTGGCCTGGCTGGCTACAGGAATGTTCGTCTCATGGGGCTGTGGGCCTGCAGGTAACAATCTCACATGGATGGCTCCACATTCCATGGGCCTTCAGGCTGGTGCTGGCCCAAGGAGCCAGGTCCCCATGAAGCTGCCAGTTACATTTTTAATCAGTTTGTGGCAATCCAAGTGAGGCCCGGGCTCCAATGCAGGCCTGCCATGCAATGATCACAACCATTTTTAAAGCAGTGCTTCTCAGGCTTTCCTGGGTGCAGCAGGGAAGCAGGCTTTCTGCTTCCTTCTCTCCAGAGATTGTGACTGTGGGTATCTGTCCTTTGAAAATGGGGTGGGAAGTATCGTTTGTACAAGAACATTCAAAAGATCTTCCTCTTGTCCCACCAAGAATAAATGGATTATATGGAATCTAAACAAAGCTGTGGAGTTTCAAGTTTTAGGATGAGAACAAACTGCCTCAAAGTCAGATCTTTATCTATCAATCTTACCAATCACTGTCAGGTAAAGATTTCCAAAAATATCAATAATTTACCGAAAACTAACTTGCAAAGCAAATTCATGCGTGAATAAAATAATTTAGTGTTTCAAAAGTTGTTTTCTTTGAGGCAGAAATTTTATTCCTATTTTAAAATAATTATAATTAATACAAAATTAGCAAATCATTCATTTTTTTATGATAGCTCTTATGCTTTGAAATATAATAAGGGGCTTAGAAAAATCTAAATATAAGTCATGTCATGGAGAAAGGTTTCCCAGAGATTTTAGCAGTGAAAGAGCATCAAATATCTTATCATTATCCAGCCTAAATCACAAAACCCATGTGCCTTTCTTGAATTTTGGATATATCTATTTGGATCCAAATTCTGGGGGAAGCAATGCAAAACACTCAATGGGCTTACTGTTTACTGGATACTTGATCATCTACATAAAGTTCTTACAGCAAAATCCAGGAAGATATATCCATGTTATTCTCACCTTGAAGTTACCTTGCAGGGTGATGGGCAGAGATGCTCCTGGGAAGTTCAGGCAAGGCTCTGGGGACAATTAGGACCAGCTATCTGCCAGCTGGCTGTGTTAGCAGTCATACCCTCACTTAGAATCCAGGGACCTGGACTTTTCTTTGGACTTCCAAGGTTGGAAGCCAGGGAAGGGAGGAATTCATTAGAGAAGAGCTCACCAGTCACTCACTCCCTCATTCCACATGAGGAGACCAACTCCCTGAGAAGCACAAGATTTTTCCTAATAGTACTCAAGTCTGCTCAAAGGGATACTTCTGAACAGAAAAACAAAAAACCTTGATTCTCAAAAGACACATTATAAGTTATAGTCAGTCATACTTTCAGAGCCGTAAACTCAGAGACAACTCTTTTGAGAATCCTTGAGACCTTCCAAATACGGCTGACCTGCCTCTCCATCTGCCTTCAGGAAGATGCTTTGGTTGAGAGGCCAGCCCAGCTCGGGGGCTGTAAGAACTGGGGGATGGGGAGTAAGGCTTGGATTGGAAGAGTGATGGAGAGATTAGGATGCAGGGAAAGAGTTTGGGAGAGGAGGATCAGGGAAGGGTCACAGGCCATGACACCTGGTCCCCAAATGAGGCACTCAGGAAATGTTGAGTTAGGATGTCCTAGCCTGTCTTCTCCCGTGACGCAGGGCAGTGGACCAGCCGTCCACAAGGCTCTCCCCAGCAGCCCTCATCCCTAGTCCTCTTCATAGCCTTACTCCCTCAAATTTATAGTACTGTCAGAACTAAAGTGATAAAGCCAGTCAGAACACAGCCTCCATCCCATCAGAATTCCAAACGTAGTGACTCCGACTACAGCTGGGAAATAACACACAAAAGCTTGACCAAGCCCAGGCTGACAGACAGAGCTCTGTTTCAGATCTGAAGATGGGTGAGATCAATTTTGAAGCTTCTCTGCCTTCATCTTCTAGGTTATAGATGTCAGTGATTTTTTCTTTTTTTTGCCTCCAAGCCTCATGTTTCAAACTGCATCCTTCTAGAGTAATCACAGGCATCATTTTATATAACCCCTAGAAAATGAGTCGCTTTGAGATGAAGCAGCATTTTAGAATTTGTGGTCTACTGTAGGTTTTATTCAATTTAGTTGGTTGGTCTTCAACCAATGTCAAAGACAGTTTCATTTCAAGAACTTCAAAAGACAGTTATATTTAATGTTAATCCCTGTTTGAACAACCAGTCATCCAATTTTATATTTTAGTTACTAAATGTATCAATAAGCACTAAATGTATCAGCAATCATCAAAATGATTGGCTTGCCTATACCATATCCCTGTTACATTTACCAGTACACATGTGATATATTATAACACATGTGATTATACTATAACCAGCACACATGTGATATATTATTCATGTGATATATTATAACACATGTGATTATACTTTAACCAGTACACATGTGATATATTATAACACATGTGATATATTATAACCAGTTGGACTTAAAGCAGAGAGAGTTGCAGGCTGCAGAGCCTGTGAAGCCTGGGCCACGTCTGGTCCCCACCAGCTCCCCTGTCCCCAGCCCACCCCGGACAAAGGGATGGCTGTATGGACAGGTGACAAAGTGGAATGAGCATTTTCTAATCACCCCCAAAATCGATTTCTCCTTGAATTACCCTCAAAGCCTGCTTTGAGGGTTTAGTTAAATAGTTCATCGGCTGAACGTGATACAGCCTGGAGTTGAACTGAAGCAGTTTTTCAAAGCGTCCTTCCCCCGGTGCAGTTATACCCAGGAGAGGCGGCGGGAACAAACCCCGCCATCCGCGCGCCTCACCTGCCATGTCGATGGCGAAAGGCCTGTCTGCCCTCCAGCCGGTGTACCAGCCCACGACTTTGCCGTTCTCCACCAGTGGACGTTCGTAGCGCCGCCCGCCGACCAGGCCCACCGGCCAGACCGAGACCTTGCGAGTCGTTCGCATCTACAAAAGCGGAAAGAGAAGTGGTTGAAGGTTCCTTAGGGAAAAGGCCCTGAAAGGAGGAAAGGAAAGTGAGCCACATTAGAAATGGAGTGGAGATTTTCAATTCACTGCCCTGTGCCGCCCTGGACTCGGTCAGGGGCTTAGGGCTGAGAAATAAAGTGGGTCGGTGTCTGAACATCGCTCACCTCCTTGGAAGCTAAGTTGTGGCCATCAGATATTGTCTCCGTGTCTCAAAGCTGAATCTGCAACAATACTCAGTACCTCCAGAAATGAGGAGGCTGGCTGACCCCTGGGGAACCGCACCTCCAGTAACAGCAGGAGTTCTGCTCAGACACCAGGCACCCTCCGGACTGACAGAAAGAAAAATGTACCCTAAATTCGCCTGCCTTTCAAAGGCAGTTTGGCCAAATTGGCGAGGAATGCCCCGTGCCAGTGACTGGAATCTCTGGTCCTCTCCATGTACACGCTCTTGTGCTTCATGGAGCTCTGGTCAAAGACAGCCCTCAACCAGAAGTTTATCTCCTAGATTTCTTTAAGGGGAAAGACTCAAAGTTCACAGAAATACAGTTCTCTTCTCAATTCACTCCACCTTCAGACCCCTGTCTTCTTTCACACTGCAGAAAATGGAAACATTTCCATTTTTTCGTCTGATATCTCAAATATGCCAAGCATACTGAAAAACCAAATTAAATCTAATACATGTTTTTCTTACAGTGACAAAATGGCCTTGTGTCTAACAAGGCACAAAAATAGCGCTGTGTCCTTTTTTTGATATTTCCTTAAAAGGCCTGTGATGTTTCAGCTCCTAAACTGCTTTTTCCTGGAGCACTAAATGTTTAAATGTGGAAAGCTGGTAAGCAGACCCCATCTCAGACTTGGGTGGGTGTCCTCCTGACAACGCATAGGCTGGGCCTGCATATAGCAAAGGCCGAAACATTCTTGATAAGGATGTGAGTGCCATGTGATACCGGATATGTGAGTCATGGGTAGCAAGAAATCAGGATGAGCTGTGCTGTGAAGAGGTACCTCACGGGCAAAGAGGCAGACAGACAGGAGAAGAATGGAAGGAGATCGGAAACAGGAAAAGAGAAATTTCCTTAAAGAGTAGAACACACGTAACTGGGAACACTCCCACAGGGACTAGCAAACACGACCAGATGGGTTCAATGCCTGGCTTTTCACTTCAAACGGGGCCGTGAAAGACATGAAGGATTTTGCCCACAGATTCCAGAATGGCCTAGGGTTCTGGGTAACGAGATGAACCAAAGAAGTAACTCTTCACACTTCTGTGCCAGTTTCATGCTAGAACATGTAGGGTTTGTTTGCATGCTCCAAATTCCTGAGAGTAGCTCAGACCAAACATCTGTTCATGTTTTATTTTTTCAGCGGATCGGGTGCTA
The DNA here is from genome assembly GCF_033118175.1 of Dama dama. Lineage (NCBI taxonomy): Eukaryota > Metazoa > Chordata > Mammalia > Artiodactyla > Cervidae > Dama > Dama dama. The sequence goes on from NC_083708.1 coordinate 10,533,673, forward strand.
AAGGAGAAGCAATGGCTATTGAACACAGGTGATGTGGCAGGATTATATTTCCAAGTATGCTAAATTTTAAAATGTTGGTCACTTAAATACAGGCAGCACATCATATCCACAGTTGGTTGAACCCACAGATGCCAAACCTGTGGATATGGAGGGTCCAGGTTGGCACTTGAGCATCCTCAGATTTGTACCCGCAGTGGGTCCTGGAGCCAATCTCCCGTGGGTGCCTAGGGATGCCTGTAGTCTGCAACTTCGGAAAGATCCAGATGCTTTTTCCATGTATGCATGGCTCTGAGATTCAGTGTGGGATCCTTCATCATACAGCCTGGCGGTGCAGGACCATTGCATTACAGAGTGTGCCAGGCATTTTACAGGAAAATAGCAGCACTATTTGCAGAGCATCTGCACATCACCCCTGGGACCCATCTTTGTTCTGCGTCCTTTTCATTCCATCGCTGCTCCTTAAGGAGTCCTTGGCAGCTACATTCTTTTCTGAGGGGAGGGGGATGTAATGATGACTGTTCCTATTAAAAGTAAAAGCATTTTCCTAAAACTAAAATAATTCCCGATATTTAAAAGTTTTCCTACTTTCTTAGCACAAAGCAGCAGCTATGTCACGGCACAATTCCAGGTACCTGGTGTGAGCTCTAGTTTGAAATTGAGGAGTAAAGCGCTGGATGTTAAGAAAGTGAGGAAACACTTTGCATATTAATAAGATTCACAACGTATAACCAGGTCTGGTCCCAAAGGCATTTTCTTCCTCTTTATTCAACACCAGAGCCATACTCTATCACTTACTCCTCCGGCTGTGACTCCCAGTTAAATGGACAGGACTCACAAGCAACCAGCCCAGATCACAAGCAGACCCAATGGCTGAAGGACCACAAGATGTGTTAGGTACGTCTCCACACTCCTCCAGGGTAAATGCCTTCAAACTCCCCAGGGCAGGGGGTGTTGGTTTGTCTGCATCTCCTCCAGAAGAGCAGGGAGGCAAGGAACTGCCCTGCACTCCACGTCTGGCGACTCTTCCCAGCAACCAGTTCCTGTTTCCTTAAGCCAACTTTGTTCCTGCAACTTGAAGCTACAGGGCTTTGGTCCCTGTCTGGGAGACAGCTAGCAGCCAGCTGCAGGACTGGAACACTTCAGATCACATGTCCGTTATCATCAGAATGCCCTTAGAGTGAAACAGAAAGTTAAACAAGTGTCTTTAGCTTCCTTTAAGACCTACTGGTAAGTGAAAGTCATATTTATTTTTTCCAAAGGGAAATGAGCAAAATCCTTGATCTTATGAAACATGAAATGCTATAGGCAACTTCAAGGAGTAGAAATACAATAAAGAATTTTACATCCTATGTCCTTCTTTTTAAACTAATAATTTCAGTGGTGAGAAAGCCACCCCAAACCGACAATAAAAAAAATCACCCTAAATGTGGCAGCATACACATTTAGAACTAAAGACAGACAGGAAAGAGAGCTGCAAATGTGATGAAGAAGCAGAGAGTGTGCACCTGGAGCCCAGGGTCCTTTCCAATATTGTGCATAAACACCTGGTATTTTCCAACAGAGAAGCTACATTTATATGATCCAGCACATCCATAAATTTTCTTTGGAACAAGTCTGAAAATTAGCATCATGTCTGTTTTCTCTGTTGCATCTAATTCACCATCCATTTCCTTCAACTAACAGTTCCTTGGCTCAGTGCTATTCACTCCACACAGTGTCCTTCACATAACTTGATATTGCCCGGGATCTTTTCTTTTTTTTCCAGATAATTTTGATTTCCACATGCAACCATTTACGCAGCACGAGCTTCTGAGGGGCAGAAGCTAATTACTTAAAGGAGCTAAGAATTCTAGAAGCAGAAACGCCCCTAATGCTGTATACTCAACCCTTCTCTTGTGTCATTGGGTAGAAAGTCTAGAAGACCACATCTCACATCTCTTCACACCTCCTGTATCTTTCCACTAAATATCAGTCACATATATAATATGCATCCAGTGCCAGCCTCTGAGCGAGGTGGATGAGGTCCGTGCCTTTGAAGCCAATGTTCCGGGAAAGAAAGGTCAGTAACACAATCAACTGCAAAATAAGCTACTTAAATCTTATGCTGATAAGGGCTCTAAGGGAGCAGATGGTGCTATGAGATACATTTCAGAAATTCTGATCTGGTCTGGAACCTGCTGAGGCTTCCTCCAGGACATAGTCCTGAGCTAAGCCCACAGCACGAGAAGCACTGGCCACTGTGGACATGAAGACCCAGGACTTTCCAGAAAGGAGGCAACTCAAGTGCTTCAGGCCGCGGACAGGAACGTTCTCCTGCATTCCTTAATAAAATAGATTCATTTCGGACAGTGGCTGCTGGGAGCCGGGTTTCTCACTGCTGGAGTGAGAACTTACAGACGGCAAAAGAGAAGACCAGCATGACCCCGGTGGCTATGGATGACAGCTGGAGACATCAGTATGAAGTCATGTTTAGCTTCATACAGAGAAGGTTATAGATGGTTACAGCTTACTACAGAGATGGTTACAGATGGGGCTTCCCAGGTGGCTCAGTGGTAAAGAATCCACCTGCCAAGCAGGATCCATGGGTCTGGAAGATCTGGAGCAGGAAATGGCAAGCCACTTCAGTATTCTTGGCTGGGAAATCCTATGGACAGAGGAGCCTGGCGGGCCACTGTCCATGGAATTGCAAAGGAGTCAGACACAGCTTAGAGACTAAACAACAGCAATAGATAGGCACGTGTGTACGCTGGTTAGTACACACACAGTTCCTTGCTCTGTCCTCTGAGGGGCCTGGAAGCAGCAACGGGTCCACCTGGCTCCAGATCGTGGTTCCTAACACCGTACGCTAATAAAGGGAGCCAGAGCTGCTCGAGAAGCAGCTGACTCCAGGGCTGGCGCAGAAATATACAAGATGATCCCGGGTATCTTCAGAGCCAGAAAGCAAGGAGGCATTCAAAAACACAAAACAAACACATTGATGGGGACATATAAAAAGGCCCACAGGACTCTACTCAATGGCCAGAGATGGAACAACTTGATCAACAAAATTGGATTACCAACTACAAAATAAACACTAAACACAAATACAACTGAAGTATATAAACAAATGTGTGAATAAATCATCAAAGGGGGAATATACCAACTTCCCACTCAGAAGAATTCCAAATTCCATATGTAGGTGGCCCTCCTCTCAACCAAGGAGGTAGAGCTCCTTCGTCGTGGGCTGCATAGGAACTCCCTTTTAGAGAGATCAGTGTGGAAGAAACGTCACAGTGCAGAAACCTTAAGGACACCGTCCACGGGTTTAAGTCATGCTGACAGTATATGCCCTTGATATGCTGCAAGTGGCACTGTCCCTCCACGGGCTTTTCTAACCTCTGTGGGTCTTTCTAATAAAAGAACCAGGGCTCCTTGGAGAAATGGCCAGTTCCAGCACAGAGATGGGAAATACACAAGATGAGCCTAAATCATCCTGCAGCACCAGAAAGTAAGGAGGGGTTTAAAAGGCAAAGATCCCACACAAACCCACATCAGTGAGGGTCTGTCTGAAGAACACAGCCAGCTGAAAGAGGTCCCAGTGGCTAGAGAAGAAACAGTGCAAAATAATGAGCTATACAAAAGTGTAGATAGTAGGTACCCTTAACCTGATATTATGAAAATGGTGCTTTTCTTCCCCCAAATCCACAACCACATTCTAATCATGAGGAAAACCTCAGAAAAACTTCAGTGGAGTGGCATGCTACAGTATACCTGACCTGTACTCCTCTAAATCATCAAAGTCATTAAAAACACGGCTTCCCTGGTGGCTGAGGTGGTAAAGAATCTGCCTGCAGTGCAGGAGACCCAGGTTCAATCCTCGGGTCGGGAAGATCCCCTGGAGAAATGAATGGCTACCCACTGCAGTATTCCTGCCTGGAGAATTGCATGGACAGAGGAGCCGGGCGGGCTACAGTCTGTGTGGTCGCCAGGAGTCGGACAGGACTGAACGACTAACACTTTCACTTACACTCCTCCAAACTGTCAAGGTCATCAAAACCAAGGAAAATCAGAGAAACTATCACAGCCAAAGAGGAACCTACAGAGACGTGACTGAATGTAATGTGGTGTCCAGAAAAGGATCCTGGAACAGAAAAAGGATACCTGGTAAATACTAAGGATATCTGAATAAAGAACTGACTCTAGCGAATTTGATTCATTCATTACAACACATGTAACACATGTAACATACTGATATATAATGTTAGCAACAGGGGGAACTGGGTGTGTGATATGGGGGCACTCTCTTCAGTTCTTTGGTAATTCCAAAACTGTGTTAAATATGAAGTCTGTTTTAAAATTTTCTTTCCACAACACCTGGAGTGGCTACTCCTTCTCTGTCCAGCCCTGATGGGTAGGGAATGATGCAGACTTATTCTCTAGCCTAGGGTCAAGTTCTCACTCACTTCCCTGCCCTCAGTCACCGCGTGGGCCAGAGATCACAGGCCTGAGAGGAGAGTCTGGACTGGCCTGTACAGAGGTTTTGCATTGTAAATGGAGACGTAGTAGACCCCCAAGCCATCTGGCCTCCTTGACGATCTGGTGCCCTGGGCTGGATCCCCTTAAGGCGACAGCAGCTGGATTGCAGCAGCGCCAGGCCAGCCCCCTCTCCGCCCCCGACCACAGCCCCCAAAGCTGAAGCTACATGTGATTCTTTACCAGCCTGTGCTCTCACGGGGGACAGTCCTCTTGCCAAAGTAGGCACCTAGAAAGCAGACCAGATGAGTCACACATTCCAAGTACAATAAGTCCCTACATGAGAATGAGTTTCATTCTGAGAGCATGTTCCTAGGTCCCAATTGTTCCTAAGTCCAACAAAGTTAGCCCAGGTATTCAACTAGCAATCGTGTATATAATACTGTACTGTAGGAGACACATAATACTTTTTACACAGGTACAAAAAATAAAACACCTTTACAGTACAGTGCCTTGAAAAGTATAGGGCATGCAGGGGCTGGGCATCAAGTGGACAGGGAAGAAGAGTGAGTGACTGGGGGAGAGAGAGGAGGTGGGAGACCGTGGAGCTGAAGGATCGCCAGCGATAGGAGACGGAGGGCAAGCTGCGATTTCACTCACGCCTGACACTGATGGCGCAGGTGCCTTACTGGATTCAATTCTATCTGCCCTCTTGAAAAAGTGATCCAGTTACATCTGGGCAGTAGCTCCTTTTCTTCTCTTCATAGGTGACCTCCTGAGCCTGAAATAAAGACACTGTACTATTTCAGTGATGTGCTTTTGTGTGCTTTCCTGCACAGTAGGAGTCCTAGAGTGCTTCTAGTAATATAAATGCTACTCTTGGTACTTTTTCTAGTACTCTACAAGCACACCGACTTGTAGAGGAGGCACACGCATGACAATGTGCACAGACACATGAACTTACGTGTGTGACTGGATACGCAGACACAGATTCACGTCACCGACATTCACAATTGGAAGGTTTGTACATAGGGGATGTGCTGTACACAGTGAGGCAACACTGTTGCACAGACGAGGATGAGGACAGTTCCTGTATATTTAATATGCAGACAGTGTATCAGTCGGTCAGTTCAGTCGCTCAGCCATGTCTGACTCTTTGCGACCCCATGGGCTGCAGCACGCCAGGTTTCCCTGTCCATGACCAACTCCCAGAGCTTACTCAAACTCATGTCCATAGAGTCGGTGATGCCATCCAACCATCTCATCCTGTGTCATCTCCTTCTCCTCCTGCCCCCAATCCCTCCCAGCATCAGGGTCTTTTCAACTGAGTTAGTTCTTTACATCAGGTGGCCAAAGTATTGGAGTTTCAGCTTCAACATCAGTCCTTATAATGAATATTCAGGACTGATTTCCTTTAGGATTGACTAGTTTGATCTCCTTGCTGTCCAAGGGACTCTCAAGAGTCTTCTCCAAAAAAAAAAAAAAAAAAGTCTTCTCCAAAACCACAGTTCAAAAGCATCAAATTCTTTGGCGCTCAGCTTTCTTTATGGTCCAACTCTCACATCCATACATGACTACCAGAAAAACCATAGCTTTGACTAGATGGACCTTTGTTGGCAAAGTATTGTCTCTGCTTTTTAACACGCTGTCTAGGTTTCTTATAGCTTTTCTTCCAAGGAGCAAGAGTCTTTTAATTTCATGGCTGCAGTCACCCTCTGCAGTGATTTTGGAGCCCAAGAAAATAAAGTCTCTCACTGTTTCCATTGTTTCCCCATCTACTTCTCATGAAGTGATCAGACCAGATGCCATGATTTTCGTTTTTTGAACGTTGAGTTTTAAGTCAGCTTTTTCACTCTTCTCTTTCACTTTCATCAAGAGGTTCTTTGGTAGTTCTTTGCTTTCTGCCATAAGGGTGGTGTCATCTGCATATCTGAGGTTATTGATATTTCTCCCAGCAATCTTGAGTCCAGCTTGTGCTTCATCCAGTCCAGCATTTTGCATGATGTACTCTGTGTAGAAGTTAAATAAGAAGGGTGACAATATACGGCCTTTATGTATTCCTTTGCCAATTTGGAACAAGTCTGTTGTTCCATGTCCAGTTCTAACTGTTGCTTCCTGACCTGCATACAGGTTTCTCAGGCAGCAGATAGAGTGTTTCAGTATTCCCATCTCTTTAAGAATTTTCCAGAGTTTGTTGTGATCCACACAGTCAAAGGCTTTAGTGTAGTCAATAAAGCAGAAGTAGATGTTTCTCTGGAACTCTCTTGCTTTTTCTATGATCGAATGGATGTTGGCAATTTGATTTCTGGTTCCTCTGCCTTTTCTAAACCCAGCTTGGACACGTGGAAATTCACAGTTCCCGTACTGTTGAAGCCTGGCTTGGAGAATTTTGAGCATTACTTTACTAGCATGTGAGATGAGTGTGGTAGTTTGATCATTCTTTGGCATTGCTTTTCTTTGGGATTGGAATGAAAACTGACCTTTTCCAGTCCTGCGGCCAATGCTGAGCTTTCCTAATTTGCTGGAATATTGAATGCAGCACTTTCACAGCATCATCTTTTAGGATTTGAAATAGTTCAAATGCAATTCCATCACCTCCACTAGCTTTGTTCATAATGATGCTTCATAAGGCCCACTTGACTTCACATTCTAGGATGTCTGGCTCTAAGTGAGTGATCACAGCATCATGATTATCTGGGTCGTGAAGATCTTTTTTGTACAGTTCTTTTGTGTATTCTTGCCACCTCTTCTTAATATCTTCTGCTTCTGTTAGGTCCATACCATTTCTGTCCTTTATCGAACCCATCTTTGCATGAAATGTTCTCTTGGTATCTCTAATTTTCTTCAAAAGATTTCTAGTCTTTTCCATTCTATTATTTTCCTCTATTTCTTTGCATTGATCACTTAGGAAGGCTTTCTTATGTATGTAAAAGACCCCATTAGAAACAATAACAGCTATGAGAAATATATGGGTAAGGGACGTAATTAAAAACATTAGTAAATGACAATCAATCAGGCTGAAGTTTTAGTCCTTTAGTTTTAATACAAAAAATGCAATACTGCTCACACACAGCCAGCTACACTTAATTATGTCACTTGCTTGAGGGCACTTGACTGTGAGTCCTGGGAGGAGCTGGCTGAGCTCTGCTTATCACAGGTGAAGACACCGTGGTGCCAGTGTAAAGACAGACACGGGGGTAAACGGAAGAGATGACAGAATTCAGAAACAGCTCTTCCCACATATGCCTGGCCGATTTTTTCCCCCCTAAGATGCCAAGAGGACTCAGTGGGGAGAAGGATAGTCTTTAACACACTGCACTGGAACAAAAGGACCTTCACGGGTGAGGGAAGGGAGGGAATCATCTCCACCCCTGTATCTCACAGTATTCATAAAGATTAACTCAATGGAATCATGGACATAAGCACGAAAGCTTAAGCTAGAGAACTTGTAGAAGGAAATAGAAAAGAAACCCTTTGTGGAGGGGTGGGGTAAGGATGGACTGGGGGTTTGGGATTAGCAGATGCAAATTAGTGTTTATACAACAAGGTCCTACTGCATAGCACAGGAAACTGTATTCCATATCCTGTGATAAGCCATAATGGAAAAGAATATATATATGTATATACACATATGTATGCATAACTGAATCCCTTTGCTGTACAGCAGAAATTAATATTATAATATTAATTAATTAATAATTATATAATTATAATATATATTTTATTTATATTTTATTTCTATATTATATATACTTATATATTATATATACTTATATATTATATATACTTATATATTATATATAATTATTATATTAATTGAATGTATATTATATATATTTATATAATTATATATTAATATAATATAATATTATTTTTTTTTAAAAAGAAACTTTTTGTGGAGGGGTGGGGGAAGGAGGGATTGGGAATTTGGGATTACCAGATGCAAACTGTTATATATATAGGCAAAGATTCCTCAGAAAGGTCTTACAAATATGGACCCTAAACAATTCACAAATTGGACTTAATCAAACTTAAAATTTTTAACTCTCCAAAAGATACTGGTTCACCAAATTTTAAAGTAAGTCACCAGCTTGGAGAAAATACCCCCATACGTATATGTGCCTGGGGAAGGCACTGGCAATCCACTCCAGGGTTCTTGCCTGGAGAATCCCAGGGACCGCGTAGCCTGGAGGGCTGCCGTCTATGGGGTCGCAAACACGACTGAAGTGACTTAGCAGCAGCAGCAGCACATATATGTAACAGAAGACTTGTACTGGGAATACACAGAATTCTCCCAGCTCAATAAAAAAGCCTAAAGCATAGCCACCACAGACAGTTTAAAAACTGGCCAAAGATTTGAACAGACATTTCATCCAAGAAAGAGGAATGATCAGTTAGCATACACCCTCAGTCATTACAGAAATGAAAGCTGCAGTAACATACTATTGCACGCCCACTAGCATGGCAAAAATTAAAAGACTGCCAACACCAAGGATCAATGCGAATGTGAGGAAACATTCCCTACAGGCGTGTAAAAATGGTTTGGGAAACCCCTGGGCAGCGTCTTACCAGGTTAGCAGATATCTTGATCCACTCATTCTATGTCGATGTATTTACCCAAGCGAAATGAAAACACCTGTCCACACAGAACTTTTATCTTAATATCCACAGCCGTTTTACTCATAACAGCCATAAGCTGGAAATGGCCCCGATACAGCTTTGAGACAGAAAAACAGATTGTGATGTATCCGTACAATGGATTACTACTCAGCAATGAAAGGCAATGAGCTACTGATATTCATAACAACATGAATGAATCACGAAAATACAATGGTGAGTGAAAGAAAGCAGACAAAGGCTGCATACTGTATCCTTCCTTGTCTACGAAGCTTTAGAATAGATGGGCTCATCTGTAGAGACAGAAAGCAGATCAGAGCCACCACACACAGTTGCCTGCAAACAGGTATGTCAGATGGTGTGTACCAGCCTGTAGAGGGGGGTTAAGATGTACCAAACTCTACACTTAAAATGAGTGCATTTTATTGTCAGTAAATTACCCCTCAGTGAAGCTGAGGTTTTAAAAACAAAACCCATGTGGAGGTTTTAATACGAACTCATGATTAAAAGTCCTAAAACTATTAACACCCCAGTAGCAATAAACACACCTAACACCAAGATCCTGGTTTGTAAACACCATTCTACACTAAAGGGAACCAGGTCTCCTTGGAGAAGTGGCTGATTCCAGGTCTCACACGGGGACAAAGTTTGAGTTTAGAATGCTTTGCATCAAAGAAGCAAAGGAAGTGCTAAATGACAGAATATAAAGACGGGTTGCTGGCCAAGCTGTAAACAATTTGAGCGTTGAAATGAATGACACTGACAGATTGAAACACATTGGGCAGGGGTGGAGTGGCTGTAGATTGGGGGGCTGGTTAGAGAGAAGCTGTCCTTTAAGAAGGACACCAGTGAACAAGTGCAGAAGGACACCAAGAGAGAAGCTCCACGGGGTGGCCCCAAGTTGGGCAATAACTGATTCAAGTGAGAATCACCACTGGATGCGCAAACTCCTGGGTAAAAGTTTTCCAGAAAGAAGATACTCATGACTCTTCAGAGTGTCCGTCTATGGGGCACTTACAGACTATAAAAGAAAAATGCGCCTCTGCCATGGAGAGACTGGGCGGCCACCCCTTGATCAAGTGGTCCAGTTTGGCATCAGAGTCCATAAGACGACTTGACCTTGGTGCCACGTCACTGGACACAGGAGAGAAGGGAGTATCTCATCTGTGGTATCCTTGCTAAAAAGGTTTAGCCTCAATGTACTTATGAGGAAACAGATGACTGTCGGCGAGACCAACCGGTCAAGGGGAAATTTTTTTGTCTGTGTGGACTTATCATAGCCAAATCTAGGACTATATAAATTTCTGTTTTCCTCCGGGCTTCTAGAAGCCTTCACAGGTGGCGCTAGTGGTAAAGAACCTTCCTGCCAATGCAGGTTGATGTAAGAGAGTACCCTTATGTCTCTTATGTGAGGGTTCCATCCCTGGGTGTGGACGATTCCCTGGGGAAGGAAATGGCAACCCACTTCAGTATTTTTGCCTAGAGAATCCCATGGACAGAGGAGCCTGGCGGGCTGCAGTCCACAGGGTCACAAAGAGTCGGACTCAACTGAAGCTACTTAGCACACACGCATGCTGGGCTTCTAGGAAATGAGGCATTGCTGCAGAAAAGAAACCCAGCCTCAGGATAGAGTGCTACTGTGACAACGCGGGACAGGAGAGCAGGCTCTCCTCTGGAGGTGCATCCCGCTCCCCCCCCAGAGCCATCCTCTCTCCTGCCATCAAGGTTAAGATATGTTCCTTCTAAAAACTCAAAATAAGCCTCATCTGTCCCACTACTCCTTGTATAGACCTATATACTTTAGTAAAATTGGATGCTTATTGAAAATATAAATATAATAAATTAATTGCCAACAACTCTGCTAATCCTCATTTGGACATCAAAAAGGAAAAGTTTAAAAAAAAAAAGGAAAAGTTTATATAAAATCGAATGTATAAGATGTGGTAGCAGCCTAAGTGCCCATCAACAGATGATTGGATAAAGATGTGGTACATAAACAGAGTGGAATAGTACTCAGCCAGGAAAAAGGGTGAAAACTTGGCATCTGAGGCAACGTGGATGGACTTGGAGGATACTGTACCAAGTGAAGTAAGTCAGACTGAGGAAGACAAATACTGTACGATATCACTTAAATGTAGAATCTAAGAAATACAACAAACTAACAGAAAAAGCAGCAGACCCACAGATACAGAGAACCATCTAGTGGTTCCCAGGGGGGCGGGGAACGTAGGGGGACAGGATAGAGGTGAGGGGTGGGAGGTTCCCACCGCTGGGTCTAAGATGGGCTGCAAGAGTGTATTGTGCAGCGTGGAGAATACAGCTATTGTGTCATGACTGTAAGTGGACTGCATTTACACTTTTGTAAATGGACTCTAAAAATTGTAATAAACGTTTTTTAAATGCAGTAGTAACTGAAAAATGAAAAAAATCAAATATATAGTTAGGTTTGCAGAAAACTTTCACAAATCAGCATGCTAACATATTTCAATACACTAAGTGGTTTCCCCCTTTAAAACCTGCTCTTTTTGCTCACATTCCCCGCCCCATTTCCCCGAGTCCTGGGGTCTTTAATGGCAGACAGCACCTCACTCACTTCTGCACTATGTCCAGTCCATGAAGAAAGTGTCTGTCCAACCGCACAGCTCACTCAGTTTGGGCACCTGGAGCTCCAACCCACACCTGATGGCTACTCTCAGTAGTCCACCAGCCTTTGCCTCTAATAGACAGACTTTGATACAAAGAAGCTAACCCACACTCAGGAAAAAGTTATAAACTAATACTGCTGAACTGAAAGCATTAAAGAAATGAATATGGTCTCAGAATGTGCTGTGTGTGTGTGTGCATGTGTGTGTGTGTGTGTGTGTGTGTGTGTGTGTGTGTGTGTAGAGGGTAGGGGTTCTGGGGGGCATACACTGGATTTTTAAATCCCTTCCATCAGTCACTGCATGGGAGATGCAGAGTTCTCTATGGCTGTGCCCTTGGCTGTGCTCAACCTATTTTCTCGAATGAGCACTGACTGTAAAGACCTCTCTTCTGGTTTCCTCAGTACTATGAGTATGTGAGGAAATTAAAATTCTTTCATTTGTTTCTTAATTTTTCTATGTGAAAACCAACTACCCATCTCCCATTCTACTCGGAGAAATTAGTGGGGAAAAGAGGTCCCCCAAACACTCAGATATTCTTAAAAGATGTTAATGGCAACCCACTCCAGTATTCTTGCCTGGAGAATCCTGTGGACAGAGGAGCCTGGTGGGTTGCTATCCATGGGTTGCAGAGTCAGACATGACTGAAGCGACTTAGCAGCAGAAGCAGCAGTTTCAGCATCAGGTTTAATATTCTGGGAGATTAAAGAGCCCCCCTGTCACACACAGCAGTGTCTTAAAGTGAGTTCTAAGAAAGACACACAATCCTCCTTTTCCCCTAGACAATGAAATGTAAACTCTCTTTTCACAGAAATGGAATATAATAAAATACTGTCTGTCTTCTTACTCTTCCATTCTGTCCCCTGTTCCATTCAATGTCCTCTGGGTTTCTTTCCCAGGATTTAATTAACATCTAATGTTATTCCAGAAAGGGAACATGGAAACTTACAGAGATACACAGATACCAGAAAATTGAACAGAGGTGACTGATAACTAATAGCTTCTGTATATACCAACAAATACCATGGAAAATAACATTGCTGTAGCAATATCAGGTAACTAATGCTAGGCATAAACTCACTGAGCAAAGAGCAGGAACCAAATGAAGAAAATCACAACCTTTACCAAGGGTCAGAAATGATGTGAAAGACAGCAGAGACTGTCTGCGGCAGACACTGCTGGCCGCCTGCTCAATGCCTACTCTCTCCTCTTCCTTACTGGCTGAGCTTCAGTTTAGCTTAGCAGTGATTGGTCTTCTCCACCGCTTCCCCAAACATGACTGAGGAGAGGGCGACCCTCTTCCAAGAGCAAGAGTGAATCCTAACTTATCAGTGATGACTCTGAATGTCGGCAGTTCCAGTCATCAGAGGAAGGACGCTGGGCACTGGGCTGCTTGTGAGAAAGGCTTTCCCACTCCTAAGGAATTCAGCACAAAGCCATGTCTAGATGTGATGGCTGGAACTGCAGCAGCCATTTCATAACTGGTAGGAAAAGAGCCGGCACAAAAGCTGACATTCTGAGCATGCAGGGAGATGGGACCCTGGGCCCGTGATGATGCCACTGACTCTCTAAGTCAGCCTGAACCCTGCCCTCCATCTGGACTTCCTGATGTGGACTTACACATTGGCTGTGTAAGTCAGTTCCCTCTCTGGTCCTTATAAACAACTGGGGCGATCCACCATGCGTGACCCTGAGTCGGGGAGGGCCACAGTGCCGGGGACATCCTCCCTGGGGAGTTACTCCCAGGAGCTGGAGGTACTGGTCATCACTGTGCAACATTCACATCTACTCAGACATAGTTCACCAGAAAGTAGGAACTTTACCACCGTTTTGGCAAAGTCTTTGACAAAATGATCTCTTAGTAGCAGGTTTGAAATTTTAATTTTTTTCACCAATTAATAAAGCACTAGAGTGCTACCATGATCAATACAGCAAAGTATCTCATGACAAATTCTAATTTCCCAAATAAATAGAGTATTTATGAGAATTTCAAATTTTAAAAAAGCTTCACAGTTAGAAGCAGTGGATTAGAGATGCATATAGTAATTAAAAATACATCTTTTTCTGTGTTACAACACAGAAAAATAGAAAAAATATGTTCCATAATGCCATTTATATACATTTAAAACACTGCACACAAAACATTATATATTTCATAAAGACACATACAAATGAAACAATCCATAGCATGTTTACTAGAATAGATGCCTGAAGATAAGGATAAAAGGAAATACACAACAGAATGGGGAGACACGTAGGATGATGCTGATAGCAGGTCAGACCTGAGAAGTAAGATCAGCTCTACCTCTGTACCTGGAATCTAAGGAAAAGAAAAAAATTGCTGATTCTCTTGGTGGAAAGCATATTCAGAATATGTGACAAATAAATAAAAGAGAAACAGGGAGGGAAGTCTCCAAGGTTACAGAAGCAATTAAGGACTCCCAGAAAATATTTATTTTATTTATTTGGCTATGTGGGATTTCTAGCTGAAGCATGTGAACTGTTAGTTGCAGCATGTTCCCTGACCAGGGATTGAACCTGAGGCCCCTGAACTGGGAACACAGAGTCTTAGCCTCTGGACCACCAGAGAAGTCCCCCAGAAAATATTAAAAAGGAAGATTATGATAAGACATTCCCTAGAATAGTAAGTAGCCTCTTTGTAGCCTCAGTAAAAGGTTATTTTACAAAGTTATCATGGCCAATCTTTACTTTGGTGGGAAGTAAAAATATAGGTGAGTCTTGAAAGGTAACCTAATTCAGAAAGTCTAATAGACAACAAAATACAGAGGTTGCTTACTCACACAAGATTTACAGCAGGGGTTATTTAAATAGTGCTTTGTTTACTGACTGTTAAGTCTTTAACTTGAGAGAAGAGTATTGGAAAAGCAAAATGGATAAAGAAATGAGAAGCAACATTATGCTATTTACAGCTGATACACTTTAAACATAAGAAGAGAGATAGGATGAAATTGAAGGATGGAAAAAGGAATATCATGCAAACAGTCTGCCTATGATAGCTACTGTGGCTATACTAGTATCAGATAAAATAGCTTTCAAGGTAAAGAGATTACCAGCGATAATGAGGGACATTTCATAATGATGAAAGAGTCAATTCATCAAGAAGAAAATAAATCTGAAGTTGTGGGCACCAAATAACACAGCTTCAAAATAGATGAAGGAAAAATAAATTTAAAAGGAGAAAGGAAAATTCACTATGAAAATCAGAAATGTTAACAAGCACATTAGCTATTAGTGGGGATACAGAGAATTTAAACAGTGCTTGACAAATTGATGTGTATAAAACTCTCTGCCCAGCAACACCAGAGTAAACGTCGTTTTAAGGCACACACGGAACAAGCACTGAAAACAGCTATATGCTTGAAGACAAAGCAAATCTCAATAGATTTCAGTTGAGTGAAACTAGCCTACGTTTTCAGACCACAAAGAACTGAACTAGAAATCAGAACCAAAGATGATAACAAACCCAAGCATTCAGAAATTAAGTGACATGCTTTGAATTATTTGTAAAATTATAGAACAAGATATGAAAAAATAGATCAATGGAAACCAGAAAACATTTGAAATGAACTATATGAAAGCACAGCACCAAAATTTGTGGGATGCAGTGCTTTAGAGTGAAGTGTATAACTTTATGCAGACATGAAAAGAAGATAGAAAAATCAAAGATCTAAGTTTTCATTTCAATACATTTTTTAAAAGAAGAAAAATAAAATCAAAACCAAAGGAAGGAAGGAAATAAGAGCACAAAATGAAACAAAAACAGCAAAAAACTGAACTAGAGACAGGCACAAGAGAAAAAGCAGAGTGAAGAAGCGGGTCTGTGAAACCTCCTCTCATCATTCATAGCTCAGTTTCAGCTCGAGTTAGCTGTGTGGCCTCAGGCCATAGGTGAGGCTCTCTGTGCTTCCTTCCACCTATGGAAATGGGTATAGTGACATTTTAGAGGCGCCTCATAGGGCTATGACTCTGGCACGTAGGTAAGAACAGTATGTGTATCAGCTATCACCATGCTGCTCAGGGACAGAGTCTCCAACCTTAGCCTAGACACTGGGACCCGCCAACAGAGAAAGCCTTTGCTTACATGTTGAAGAAACAAAAGACATTTAGTTTCTAGGAAAATCTGTGCCAAGTAAATTTCACAAATCCAGGCCTGGAATAAGGGGTGCTCTTCCTTCTGTGTTTCAGGACAAGTTTCATCTCTGATGATGTTTGAGGTCAGCTTTGGATATGAACATGAACAAGAATCAAGGCATTTAAAATCATATCTACACAGACCTGGAGAAGCAACCAGCCCAATACTGGGCTGGCAAACCAGTCCAATATTCTTGCCTGGAAAACCCCATGGACAGAGGAGCCTGGCGGGCTACAGTCCTTGGGGGTCACAGAGAGTCGGACACCACTTAGAGACTGAGCACCCACATACCAGACAGGCCTCACCAGAAACCACTCTTCCAAGGAACACAATTCAGAAGATCTTGAATTATTTTATTTGTGTGTATCCTCATGAAATGTTTAATACTTAGTGTGCGGTTTTTAAACATGCATAAATGGCATTATGGAACAGATTTTTTCCATCATTTTCTCTACACTGTACCATACTTTTGAGATCTAATTCTGCTGCTCTGTGTACCTAAAGCTTCTCTCAGTCCTGGATTTTTTAGTTCTACTAGTAGCATACAATAATATTTTTCAGAGATGAGACAGAAACCCAAACTAACTTATGTTTTTTAAAACCCCTAACAGGTAACATCAAAAAGAACAAAATTATTAAGAATAAACCTAACCAAGGAAGCAAAATATTTATACACTGAAAACCATAAAACACTGCTGGAAGAAATTAGAGAAGGCATGCAAAGATGGAATGATATTCTGTGTTCATGGATTCAAAGACAATATTGTCAAGATACCAATACTACCCAAAGCAATATGCAAATTCAACACCATCCCTATCAAAACTCCAATGGTTTTTGCAGAAATAGAAAGATTCATCCTAAAATTCATATGCAGTCTTAAGGGAACCCAAACAGTCCAAAAAACCTTGAAAAAGAAAGTTAAAGGACCCACAGTTTCGGATTTTAAAACTTGCTAGAAACCAACAATAACCAAAACAGAATAGAACTGGCAAAAGACAAACATAGCAACTAGTTGAGTAGAACAAAGAGCCTAAAAATAAATGGCCACATATATATGGTCAAATGACCTTAAACAAGGGTGTCAAGACCATCAACGAGGAAAGGCCAGTCCTTTCAGTAATGGTGCTGGGGAAAGCTAGATATCCACATGCAAAAGATAATATGTAATACTGTGTACAAAAATTAAGGACATTTGTTTCTTGGCAGGAAAGCTATGACAAACCTAGACAACGTATTGAAAAACAGAGACATTACTCTGTCGACAAAGGTCTGTCTAGTCAAGGCTACAGTCTTCCCAGTGGTCACGTATGGATGTGAGAGTTGGACTATAAAAAAAGCTGAGCACCGAAGAATTGATGCCTTTGAACTGTGGTGCTGGAGAAGACTCCCGAGAGCCCCTTGGACTGCAAAGAGATCAAATGAGTCGATCTTGAGAGAAATCAATGCTGAATACTCATTGGAAGGACTGATGCTGAAGTTGAAAATCCAGTATTTTGGTCATCTGATGCAAACAGCTGACTCACTGAAAAGTCCTTGATGCTGGGAAAGATTGAGGGCAGGAGGAGAAGAGGGCATCAGAGGATGAGATGGCTGGATGGCATCAACAATGCAATGGGCATGAACTTAGGCAAATTTTAGGAGATGGTGAGGGACAGATTGGCCAGGCATGCTGCAGTCCATGGAGTCTCAAAGAGTTGGGACATGACTGGGCAACTGAACAATAACAACAAAATCAACATTAATTACCTAAACAAAACAGCTAAAATTATGCAACTGTTAGGAGAAAACATAGGAGAAAAGCTTCATGACAGTGAATTTGGCAACAATTTCTTGGACATGACACCAAAAGCACAGGCAACAAAAGAAAAAAATAGATAAACTGAACTCCATCAAAATTTAAAACTTTAGGGAATCACAGGACACTATCAATGAAATTTGAAAAAAGCACCCTTCAAAATGGGAGAACATATTTGCAAATCACATATCTGATATAGACTACTATCCAGAATGTATAAAGAACTTCTAAAACTCAACAAAAACAAACAAAACAAAACCAAACAAGCTAATTGGAAAATGACCAGAATACACGAACAGACAGTTCTTCAGAAAAGGTCTACAAACAGTATAAGCATAAGAAAAGATGGTCCGCATCACTAATCACTAGGGAGATGCAAACCAAAACCACAAAGAGATACCGCCTCACAACCCTTAGATGGTTATTATAAAAAATAAACAACAATAGCTGGAAAAACAGTCTTTTAAACACAGAAATACCATGTGATCCAGCAATTCCACTTCTGTATGTGTACGCATCAAAGAACTGAAAGCAGACACTCAAGCATACATTTGCATCCCAACGTTCAAAGCAGCACTCACAAGAGCCAAAAGGTGGAAACAGCCCAGGATCCACTGGTGGTGGAATGGATAAACAAAATACTGTCTACACATATAATGGAAGAGTTTTCAATGGTAAAGAAGAATGGAATTTTGATTCAATGTAGATCAACTTTGGAGATATTAAGTGAAGGAAGTGAGATAGAAAAGAACAAAGAGTGTATGATTCTAGCTTATACTAGGCATCTGAAATAGTGTAACTCATAGAGACAGAAAGTAGACTATAGGTTATGAGAGACCGGAGGAGGGGACTGATGCTGAAGTTGAAAGTTGAAGCCACTGTTTAAAGGGGACAGAGTTTCAGCTTGGATGAAGACAAACTTCTGGAGATGGAGAGGGAGATGGTTGCACAGCAGAGTGGATGCACTTAAATGCCCCTGAACTGCACACTTAAAAATGGTTAAAGTGGTAAATTTCATGGAATATATATTTTACCAGAATACAATAAGAATACTCAATTTTTGTTTCTCCCCCACAGCCCTTCACAAAGAGGGAAGAAAGACCTAAAAAGAAGCAGAGGAGAGGCATTTATTTTTAAATCTCACTGGCATTACAAGAGCAACCAAGTGAATGCCTGTATTTTAACCCACAAGACAACTGGTTTTCAGAGGAAACGCTGGACTACCGTAAAACCCCAAATCATCACCTGCAGAAACCACAAAGACTGTCAATCTGACTTCATCTTAATTTTTGTGGGTTTTTTTAAAGTTAATTTTTGTTGGCGTACAGTTGATTTACATGTTAAGGGAATCCATTACACACATATCCACTCTTTTTTAGATTCTCTTCCCATGTAGGCATCACTGAGCACTGGATAGAGTTCCCTGTGCTATATAGTAGGTTCTCATTATGTTTTTGTTTTAAAATCCTTTTTTAAAAACCCCTAAACAGAGGGGAAAAGGCAAGGCGGGAACAGGTTAAAAAAAATCACAAACCCCGTCTCCTCCTATGTACAGCAGGGGTCACGGGCATGAAGCCAAGGGTCAGGGGATGAGGCCCAGCCCCAGCTCTGAGCACGGGGTCGGGGTGGGGGGTGTGCCTGAGCATCTCAGCAAAGCAAGGCTTTAGCTCCCCGCAGAGAGGCGTCCCAAGGACGCCTGGAGCACTTTCACCAGTGAGAACAGACGCAAAGGAAGAACTTTGCAAAGTTACAAAAATATCCCCAAACTGTCGCCCGACCTTTAAAAACGACACTGGCATTTTAGTCTTGCAATGCCGAGTTTATTTAGATGATCGCGTGTCCACACGTGGACCCTGGAGGCTGACCGCTGGGGCCACGCAGCGGGGGCAGCGAGGGGCCCAGTGGATCTTGTCTTCTGCCGGCTCTCCCGGCTCTTGGGGCCAGACCCCTCGGAGAGCAGGGGTCCAGACGGGCAGGGAAGCTGCCCTTCTGACCCATGGGCATCTCCCTCACCGAATCCTGGACACGTCATCCCCCAGCCCGCCATACAGCTGATCCTCATGTTTTAAAAAGGGCATTGTAGTTCCTAACTTCAGACACGGGATGAGAAGGAACCATCTCAACACCGGGAGGGGGCGCCTAGCCCACAGCAAAGGATGAACACCCCTGCGAGGTGAAGGACGGAGGGCTTGGGCTCCGCTGGCCCTGGAGCCCACAGTTTCCGGTTCCTAACTTCATGCTCCTCTCACGCAAACAACCATTTTCAGTCACTTCAGCTGTGTCCGACTCTTTGAGACCCTGTAGACTGTAGCTGCCAGGCTCCTCTGTCCACGGAATTCTCCAGGCGAGAACACTGCAGGGGGTTGCCAAGCCCTCCTCCAGGGGATCTTCCCCACCCAGGGATCAAACTTGTTTCTCTTCCATCTCCTGCATGGCAAGCGGGTTCTTTCCCACCAGTGCTACCTGGGAAGTCCCATATCCATCCTGGATCATATTAAATATATTGTCTCACTGTGATCAAACCTGCAAGAGCAATCACAGATTATCAGAAATACGGCTGTCTTTATTAAGAAAGTTCCTCTCTCTAGTGAAAGGGTAACCTCATCCTTTTAGAAGACAGAACATTTCTATTTAGCTTTTTCAACAAAATTGAAGAACTAATGTTATCAATATATTATTAAAATCATTTCTGCTAAGAGATCAACATAGTGTCTTTGGCTTAGAGCTTGAGGGTTCAAAAAATTGAAGAACACTGCTGGAAGAAAATGCTTTCCATCATAGTTATTTTATGGAAACAAGGGTGACATAAAGGGAACCAAACTTATGTTAAATCCCATCTCTTTCCAGCAGTAAGTAGTACTCTCAATGACACAGAGTATGCATCATTAGCAAGAGAATGCTTCACCTATGTCATTAAGAAATCAAGTTCCAAGATATGTAGCTTTTATACTTAATAGTTAATTATCCAACTCTGTAAGATTTATGTTGTTTTGGTAACTTGATTACTGCTACTAAATATACTGTTGAAAGTGAAAGTGTTAGTCGCTCAGTTGTGTCCGACTCTTTGTGACCCCATGGACTGTAGCCCACCAGGCTCCTCTGTCCATGGAATTCTCCAGTCAAGACCACTGGAGTGGGTAACCAGTCCCTTCTCCAGGGGATCTTCCCAACCCAAGGATCAAACCCGGGTCTCCCACATTACAGGCAGATTCTTTCCTGCCTGAATCATCAGAGACGTATACTGGTAATTCAATCATAAAAGTGTTTTTTAATTGAAGTATAGTTGATTTGCAATATTATACTATTTTCAGGTGTACAACATAGTGATTCAATATGGAAATTGATTCATTATGGAAATCATATGCTTTGCAACTATTTTACATGATTTTTAAAACGTAGTCATCAGTTTGAAAATATCCTAGAAGGCATACAATTTTATCAAATTCTTTTAGGAGTTAGGTGAACAGAAAATGCCAAGGACCCCTGGGGGCGGCCACACGTCTGACCAGAGACTGACCGGGATGGTACAGGGTCTGTGGAAAAGGAACAGGGAGAGGGAAGAACTCTGTTCATCCACACGGCCCAGGGACCTGCAGCTGGAAGGACACGTGGACACACACGCGTGCTTTCTCTCCCAACTGCTACATCTTCCTCAAGATGGCAGGGAATGAGCTTTAAGATGTTTTTATTTATGAAAATGTAAGCAGTATTTTAAAAATAAGAAGGCTTTTCAGGGTGGGCCTCCCAGTTGGTGCCAGGCAGCAGACACGCCTGTGATCCAGTCAAGACCGGAGGGGCCGGGCAAGGGAGAGTCTGTCAGACTGGAGCCTTCCTGCCGCCTTGGCCAGCTGGTGCAGGAGAGACGCATACGCCTAACCTGCCCATCCAGCAAATGACCTTAAAAATCAAGTGATTTCTTCTAATCATGTGCTTTAAAAAACAGAAAACCTTAATTGCAAAAGATACACGCACCCCAGTGTTCACAACAGCACTAGTTACAACAGCCAAGACATGGAAACAACTGGATGTCCATTAACAGAGGAATGGGTAGAGAAGTTACGGTCCAGATATGCAATGGAATATTACTCAGCCACAGAAAGGATCAAAATGGTGCCATCTGCAGAGACGTGGACAGACCTAAAGACTGTCACACAGAGTGAAGTAAACCGGAAAGAGAAGAGCAGATATCATCTGTTAATTCATATATGTGGAATCTAGGAAGGTGGTTCAAAGAACCCATGTGCAAAGCAGAGACTGAGACACAGACATAGAGGACAAACATACAGACAATAAAGGGTGGGGGAGTGGGAAGAGCTGGGAGATTGGGATTGGCATATGTACATACTGTTTATAAAACAGATAACTCACGAGGACCTGCTCAACGCTCTGTGGGGACCTAAACAGGAAGGAAATCAGTAAAAGGGGGGATATTTGCAAATGTATAACTGACTGCCTTTGCTGTGAGCAGAAACTAACACAACATTGTAAGGCAGCTATATCCCAGTAAAAACTTAAAAAAACAGATTCACTTCATTCCTATTAAGCTGCCCTCTCCTACGTAACAGACTATCTCCCTGATTCATTCACTGATGCCAGAAAGAATCCATTATGTGATGCATCTCAGGTCCATGCCAGGGGCAAGGGCTTTACTGACAATCACACCCAAGAGCTGCAGGGAGGTGCAAGTATGTCCTCCTCTGAGACCCAGGCACCCAACCTGCAAGCTTCCACCCCGTCCCAAACCAGCTCCACACCCACAAAGAACACGGTGCTACCTCCTTCGAGCCTAAAACCTCCTTAAGATGGTTTTTACTCTCTCACATGTTGCTTCCTCCAGGACTCCTTATAGACAAGCCCTGTTAAACTCGTGTCTTTCTCATTGTTGTCCTAACCCAGTGGTGTAATTCAAATCCCCCATCTACCGGTTCCTCCTGGCACAGACTAATTTGGGAAAGTCCTGTACCTCTGCCCCATCCTCCTCTCCAGACTGACACAGTCTAGGTTTCAGGAGCAGAGAACTCAGAGGCATCTCCCCAGGTGAGACAGCATGGCTCCCTGGGGGCCCATCGCCTGGGCAGTCACCTGTAGAGAAGCAGGAAAGAACATTTATAGCCCTCCTCCATTCAGTACTTCTCGGAGCCATCGGAGGAGGCAGGCAACCCTCTTGCATGTCCGATGACCAGCAGGTGATGAGCCTGGACAGGAACCTGGGGCTGTTTAAGCCCCAAGCTCCCACCTGAGCCCCCCACCAGCCTCCCGCCTCTCAAACATCCTGTGGGCTCGCAGTCACCCCACACCCTCTCGTTGTCTCAAGCATCCACAGGGATGCCTGGCTACAGACTAAGGCTCGTGGGTCTCCCTCCCCACCTCTCCTTCTTAGCACTAAAAGCTCTCAGAGTCAGAGCAGGAGCCAATTTTTCTTCTAGCTACTACTTAAAGGGCTCAGTATAACCCTAGTCACATGAACAAACTTCAAGGCAGTGATCCAACAATCTCTGTTTCTAGAAACAGCTTCCTTTGGGGACAGACTCCCTTAGCTCCAATGTTTCCTGCAACCCACTCCTTCATTCAGTAGGTATTGAATGAACACTTACAATATGCTGGACACTAGAGACACAGCAGTGAACAGAAAAAAATACCTACCTTGACAGAGTTTAAATTCTAGTAGGAGAGCAGTGAACTTCAATACTGATGTTAGCTGCTAAGACAAATCATGACCGTCTACATTAATAATTCCTTGCTACAGCCAGATATGCATTATATATCTACAGTTTTTCTCTTGATCTAGTGTCTACCTTATCCAAGTTCTTCTTAAAAAATTAGAGATTAAAGATTTGCCTGCAGGGGGATCTAAAAAGCACACGTGAAAAAGTAAAGGCATGCCCCTCACACTGCTGTGTAACACTTTCCAAATTCACAGACTGGTTCAAATGCGGCTCCCTCTACCCCGTCTCCCCCCCTCCCCACCAGACCCCCTCCATCCTTTAGATGTCAGCTCAAATGTCACTTCTTCCACAACCACAACTACAACTCATGACTCCATCAGGGGCTTCTGCTCTACACGCCTAGGCACTTGCATTTTTCTCAGCAGGCTCTGATCTTAGCATACAGATTAGGTCCAGAGGCTTAAATGAAGAGGGCAGGGATACTCTGTGATCACAGGAGGACTCCATCCTGATCTAATTAACACAGAGTCTGGCACATAGGAGGTGTGCAACTAACACTTGTTAAGTAGGGGAGAAGGATACTGATTTGTTCCTTTCAAACATCTTCTAAACATGGTCGTGTTTAAGCTGAAGTGGGCCCAAGGGATCTGGTGGAGTGATACACTACTGAGGATAACTTAGATCAGGGAGATTTCAGTGGAGAATGTTCAGCCTTCAGCACGCGTAGCTTTCACTAGACAGATGAAGATGCAATTGACAATGCAGACTGCCGTAAGGACAGTCTTAGATGCTGCATGTAACTTGTTGCTGTTTGTTGTTAAAACCAAGTTGGGTCCCATTCTTTTGCAACCCCATGGACTGTAGCCCACCAGGCTCCTCTTTCCATGGGCTTCTCCAGGCAAGAATACTGGAATGGGTTGCCATTTCCTTCTCCAGGGGATCTTTCCAACTCAGGGATCAAACCCACATCTCGTGCATTAGCAGGAGGATTCTTTACCACTGAGCCACCAGGTACTGTTTAAAGTTCTCTGTCCACAGATAGAGGAGATGGATAGAGGGGGGAAAAAACGACTGAGTTTTCAGTTATTTGGGGAAAAGACCATATAACCCGAAGTGGGGTAAGGCGCACGTTCACCTTCCCTTAGCTCAGCCATCCTTAAGATTTTCCTAGCATGAAGAAACTCATGATTTACTAATTTTGCATTTAATACAGAGAAATTTCTAGTACCAAAAGAACCAAACAGAACAATCAACAAACCTCCCACCCACAAGGGAGGAGGCAGGCGAGCCGGGTGGTGTGGCCAGCAATACCAGACCAACAGATCTGACAAGCTTGTGTTCCTGGGGCAGCTGCCCCAGCGCCCCTCCGCCATGTCAGCGGCAGCTCAGATTCGCTGAAGTCCCCAGCCACTCTCCTCCACCCCAATGGTAAGCCATCCAGCCCACTGGAAACAATCCAGTGTCACCCCCATTTCCATTCCATCCTGAAATGTATTCTTCCCTTCACTCTGTCCACTCTGACCTGCTCAGCAGATTACCATTGCTGACGTATGTACATCGATCGAGGAAAAAAGTTAATGCTGTATTTTCTTGCAGAAATTAATTACTTTTTAAATTTTTATTATTATTTTATTTTTGGTTGTGCCCCACAGCTTGTGGGATCTTAGTTCCCTGATCAGGAATCAAACCCATGCCCCCTGCATTAGAAGCACGGAGTCTTACCCACTGGACCACCAGGGAAGTTTCCCAGAAGTTAATTCTTACTTGTTCCCAGGAATATACAGTTCAAAACCATAAAAGACTTCAGGTTATTATGCTTATTTAGCAGTTTTCAGCTGACTTGAAAATAGAGTCTAAAAGTCAAATGGTCCCTTAGTGAGATAGTGAGGAGATGAAGTTTTCATAAAACCAAGTTACGTCAGGAAGAAAAGGGCAAGAGAGAAAATCAGGAGTTGATACAGCCAAGAAGATAGACCTATATGTATAACTGAAGCACTCTTACTGTATGCCAGAAAGGAACACGACATTGTAAATCAACTATGCCTCAATAAAGGATAAATTTAATAAAAGGAAGGCAGATCTGCCCGAGTTCAAGTATGGCAGCAGCTAGACTAGTATGAGCGGACTTCTGCGGGTCAGATGCTTTATTCATAGCAGTGGATGACACGCGCCCATCTGACGGTGCAGGTTAGTGAGATGGGCCACACCGGACCCTCTGGGTACCCCAGGCTCCAGACCCGGGGTACCGGTCAGGAGATCCTGTCTCAGACAGCTGCTTGACCCTTCAAGGGACTTCCTGCTATGGCAGCTCACCTATAAAACGGAGACACTGATTACACTGATTAGGGTTATGACCACGTTAGATTCAGGTTGCATTTTTAAAGATCCCTGTAATCATCAAAGAACTGTGTTCACACCTAAATATCTGCATTATAATGGGGGCAACTGGGGGCCATACTAGAACCTACCCAGCAGCTATCATGATGATCAAATGAGTGAATCACATAACACCCTAAATATGGTCCCTGGGCCATAGTAAGTGCTCATTTTGCTTGTAACCATGATAAGGAGTGTTTTACATGTTTATTTCCAAGTTGTACACAAAAATTACCTGGTAGGAACAATGGAGTATTTCAGTGTATTTCTATGAACTGGAAATCTATTGTAAACCTACCTACTTACCAGCCTACCTACCTACCCATGGATTGGTATGACAATTATGTGTTTCAGGGAGAAAACTTGAGAATGATATAAAACCTAAACTGCATGCTTCGACAGCACTACAAATCAAATATAAATAATATTATCTTAATTTATGCAGACCAAGCAGATAGTTCATCAGAGTCCAGAAGGTCTGAGTAAACATATCTGAAAATTACTAAATTCTGTCCTGAAAAAACCCACTATTAGAGTGGCACCTGGAATAGTTAATAAATAAGGCTGTTGACTTTGGTTCTCCTATTCTGCTTTTGCAGCACGCCTTCAAAGCAATTACTATTCCATTACTGTTCACACAAGAGAAAATTTACTAGCCTGCAATTGAGAGGTAAGTGGGGTAGACAGAAGAAAATGGAGTCCCCCACCAGGACCAAGAAGCTGCAGACAACAGTCTAAATGCTTAGAAGACACACAGTCATCGCCACTCACAATAACCCAGACTTGTCTTCATGTCTATTCATGAGAAAGAATAATCAGTGGAAAGCAGGTTGGAGGAAGAAGAATGACGGAAGAAAGACAACAGGGAGAGGCAGAAGGGAGAAGGCCTTTGAAACCCGAGGGGTTATTTCTGATCCATTAAAATATCAAGATCCGGATGAAAACTGCTGGTGTCCAAGGAAAACCCTGTCAAAAATGAGCCTCAGCTCAAGTACCATACATCCAGGGAAAGTAAAGAAAATGTACAGATTTAACACCGATAGACTAGGAAAGCTGTCCATCCTTCCAGACATCCATTTCGCAAAATTCTCACATGTGATCAGACTCACAGCGTGACTATTAATATGCTCTTAGGAGGGAAGAAATAACACGTGAGGGGCGCGTTCCGGGTAAAATCATCTCTGGATGGTGTTCTCTAAAAGCATCTTAGAGGTTTCTTCACTTTGAGAAGATAATCACTCTACAGTAAGTAACTGTGTCAAGGGGAAATGGAAAGGGAGCTCTCCTGTCTCCTTCCAGGAAATACATTCAGAATCTATTATTTAGGGGGGAAAGTGCCAAACACTGTAAATCTCAATATCCTTCGGATTATGGCTCCAATGAGCTGCATGTAAAGGGTGGAACATGTAACTAAATTATCAGAAAAGAGCAGGGTGAACTCACCCCTCACCTCCCCCACCCCCTGCCCAGCACACAAACAGCTTAACTGCACCCAACACGACATCCAAAGGGCCTCTCTAGTTCACTACTTGCCAGAAATGTCTTCCAAATGCAATCTCATTAACTGAGACTTTCCTGAGTCTGTAACCAGTTTCAAAGTCAGCTTGTCTTCCAGCCTCACCTCATTAGACTGAAAGTTAAATTTTTAAGTTCTTCCCTTGCTTGGAACGTGATATTTTTTAAACTTTCGGTTCAACTGGTTTCCCCAAGTTGAAAGCAACTTCACCTGAAAAGTGGCCTCTTTAAACTCAAGAAATCCTGGAAGGTTTTCTAGCAGAGGACAGAAATCTGATCAATAGTGTTATTGAAAAAATGTGACCAGCTGCAGTCCCATTTGTCTGTGGCTGTTGCTTCTGTGAAAGCCGGGTAAATCCTTTGCAAATAAGCTTTTCCGGAGAGTTAGATGGACAGGGTGTGCTGGCTGCAGGCAGCCAGGATTACCTGAGAACCACAGTGCAAACTCCTATCAGGGCCAGGAGAAGAGGCCCCTGGGAACCGGAGAACTCCAAGCACCTCCATCTCTGATGGACAGACAGCTCAGCTTTTGCAGCCACGATTCACACAGCTTTCCTTTGCAAATGGATTTGGCTGTTAAATGTAGGGTTGTTTGATGCAAATATTTCTTTCCTGGCCGCACAGCTCAGTTGAAAGGGGAGCCTGAAAATTGGCTGGCTGGCTAGCTGGATGGGAGAAGAAAGCTCAATTCCAGCTAAGCTACCACGGAGGATTAATTGCACCAGAGTGCCTGTTGTGCCTTAAATTTAATTTGGAAACCTTTCATCTTTTCCTTTCCTTCATTGGCAGCCAGTGCTTAGAGAGCTAATTTGTACCTGGTTCATTTTCCTCCTTTTATCTTATCTACGTTAACATCAACCATGGAAATGAGAAGCACCATGAATAAAAGATGAAGCTTGCCTCGGGACATTCTTTCCTGAGGTACTGTGAATTACTTAAAAACTAATTTGTGTGTGTGCCATAGAAAGGGCTGAGATATATGCTGGGCCCTCCAGCATCCCTGATCCGCATCTTCCCTTCCCCCAAGGAGCTATAGTTTTTAGATGTTTTAACTGGTCCTACCTTTTTGCCAAGAGAACAATGCCTAGACTGCAATCCACGTGGAATCATTAATCTAGAACTGGTGGAGGTAGGGCATCCCATTAATATACAAGACTAAGGATGCATAATTTCCCCTAATCTGACTTCTTAGAGAGTTCAAGCTTGCTTGCCATGCAAAGAAAAAAATGTGCTGTGATAAAGAGAACTTAATGTCTCAACATACATGCCTGGTAAACAGAGAGATGCCTTTTTTGTTCAAAAACGCTATGTTGGGGGAGGGGTGGTGGGCCAGAAAGGGATTAGTACTAAAATTCCTGCTTGGGAGGAACCCCGAGAAGCTACAGAACTTAAATTTAAAGTGTATCATGCATATTGTGCTTTTAAAAAAATCCCTTCTGTTGTGTATTTTGTATACTTGGCACTTCTCCATAAATAAGAGACACACATGTTCGTAAGTTTATTTTGAATATTTCATTACTTTCAACCATACAAAACATTAGTGTCTTAAAAGTTTATCATTTTTTCCCCCTATATAGTTTCCTTTAGGCTGACACTTTTTTTTGTCCCCATCCTCTCCTCCTTCTTTTATCTTCTCTCTTTCTTTTCCCCCATGGAGCAATGAAAAAACCTCTTGCTGCTTCATATCCACCACAAACAAGACTTCTTTCAGTTTGGGAAGCATCAAAGAAAGACTGTGTTCTGGGCCGCTTCTCTGCCCCTCTGTGCCAACGCCTCCATTCCGTCCAACACCTCACACCCCGGGCTGGAAGCGGGGAAGAAACGGAAACTCACTGCCCTCCACAGCCCATTCCCCTTGAAGGTTAATTAATAAAAATGTGCACTGTTTTGCTTACCTAAGACTACACATTTTCACAACCTCCAAGTTGTATAAAAAGAAAAAAAGACTTTGGGGGTTAAAATGATGGTGTTCTGAAATGTGCTTCAGAATACAAACCATGTCTTTTGGGGGCAAGAACACGCAGACAGACTCACGATAAAACCCAACTTAAAAAAAGAGCTGATATTTCGAATCTTGGTTATAATGAAGACCATACCCTACAATGACAAGCTAATTGATTTCTTCAGAAGAAATACAGGAAGAAAGCCCTCCATCATGAAAGCATGGAAGAGAGGAGAGGAGAGCAATTACTGATCCTTTTATTCAAGAAGAGAGGATGAACAGAAATGAAGGCAACAATTGCCCCTAAGAAATGGATTTTTAAAGCCACACAGGCAGAAAAATGAGGCTGGAGAAACACAGAATACCTCTATCCTGAGGTTATGAAAGCCAAATTGAGATATTAGGATGAAAGCATGGGACCTTTGTGATTTCTGTGAAGAGCGTGCTAAGTCGCTTTAGTCCTGTCCGGCTCCGTGCGATCCTGTGGCCTGTAACCCGCCAGGTTCCTCTGTCCATGGGATGCTCCAAGCAAAAAGACTGGAGTGGGTTGCCATGCCCTCCTGCAGGGGATCTTCCTGACCCAGAGATCAAACCTGCCTCTCCTGCCTCCAGCATTGGCAGGCGGGTTCTTTATCACTAGCGCCACCAGGGGATGTCTAGACATACAGATCACCCAGTTCACTTAGGGGAAGGAGAGGGATGATGAAGTCTGAGTCAGGATGATGATGATTTGGGGAAGAGGAAGGCATGTCAAAAAGTCCAAGATCTTTTGGGCAAGTCCCAAGGCATGTCAAAAAGTCCAAGATCTTTGCCCGCTATATGTGTGGCGGAGGAACAAAAAAACTGTCAAAACGGGGCAACCCAGCCTCCTGAGCAGAACGCGCACGCATGCGCACACATTCAGGCTGCAAAGCCCCAGCCTCAGGGACGAACACCTGTTCCAACCCGGTGCCTGCTGGCTTTGTGCGGCTGTGGGCTCCAAGGGACACTGTGCCCCCCCAGGCTGCGCTGGGGACCTCACGGTGAGGACCAAGCCGCAATGGCCGGTGCAAAAGTGGCCAAAGAGGGGCCTCGAGAAGGGTCAGGAGAAGGAACCGGCAGTCCTGCTGATAACCTCGGGCTGTGAAAAAACGGAACCAGACGGCAGGACAGGGCAGTCCCAAATTCAGTTGCCAGAGGGTTTCCTCGGAAAGGAGGTCATCTTTAGAGTCACGGAGGGCCTTTGTGGGCTACAGGGAGAGATGGTGGGGAAGAACTCCCTAGAAGTCAGTGTTTTCACTAGTAACCATTTCCAGCCGAGCAAACAGGGAAATGGGTGTCTGGCTGATTCTTAATCACCACCTTCAGCGTCCTCCTGATGTGGCTCTAGACTCAGACTCACACCTATGTGCACTTAAAAGGCCGCTAGAGACCACCTAGCCCGCCCCCAGGGCGCAGAATCCCTCCTTGCAGCCTGGCCTCACGGGGCTCCATCCTCAGGCCGGCCAGAGCCCAGTTCCTAGAAATCCTCCAGGAGCCTCACAGCTGCACACCGCTTCAGCCCAATCGCGGGGCCGGTGAGAGAGAGAGAGAGAGAGAGAGAGAGAGAGAGAGAGTGAGTGTGTGTGTGTGTATGTGTATGTGTGTGTTGGGGGTGGGGGTAAGCAAAGCCCCCGCCAGACTCTCCAGGAGTCCCGGAGGTCCTCCCACCCTCCTCCAGCCCCGGGGGGGTCAGCGCGAGCCGCGGCGCTGCGCCCGGAGTCCCGAGTGGGCGCGCGGGGAAGGGCAGCCGTGGCAGGACCAGCCCGAGGGGTGTCCTCCCGCCCGCCCGGGCCTGCCGCTACCTCCTGGAAGAGCTCCAGACTGTAGGTGTTGTCGTCGTCGGCGAAGAAGAGCACGCCGGGCTGCGCGCGCTGGTGCCCGTGCCTCTGGCGCAGCCAGGCCAGGCCGGCGTTGCGCTGCTCAGTAGCGCGCGGCAGCCCGGGCCGCTTGTAGCGCCGGGGCGTGGGGACGTGCAGGTGAGTGCTGGGCAGCCCCGCGCGCGCCAGGAAGCGGCTCACCAGCTCGCTGCGCGCCGCCGCGTCCTCCACCAGGATCCAGTGCAGCTGCGCCACCTGGCGGAACGTGTTGGCCAGGCGGGTCAGCTCGGCCTTCTGCACCGGGCGGCTGTAGGTGGGCGTGATGGCATAGATGGTGGGCAGCTGCGGCTCCGGCGGCGGCGGCGGCCGCGGCCACGATTCGTTGCGTGGCTCCCGGCCGCGCCCCGGGCCGCCCCGGCGGAACGGGAGCCGGGCGCCCCCGCGGCCCCCGGAGTAGGGCGCGAAGTAGGGGCGCGGGGTGAGCGGGGGCGCGGGCCTGCGCGTGTCCACGTCGAGCATGATGATGACGATCAGGATCCAGGGCAGGAGGATGAAGAAGCGGCTGAACAGCACAGACTTCATGGTGCGCTCTCCCCCGACCTCTCCGACGCCCCAAGCGGGGCTGAGCTGGGGGACCCCAGCGTGCAGTTTGGACGGCGCTGGCGTCCGCGCTCAGGAAGCCGCGGCCCGCGCGCACTCCATGGGGCGGCGGGGCGCTGCGGGGGCGCGGAGCCGGGCGTGCGGGGTCCGCGCAGGTGGCGGGGAGCTCCGGCTTACAGGGCGTGCAGGCAGGCGGGTAGTCGGCGGGAAGCGGGACTCGGTCCAGCCGCGCGCGCCGCCGGCCCCGGAGTTGTGCTGGGCGCCGGGAAGGTGGTGATCCAACCGCGCTCTTTCCGAAGCGTGGGAGCTGAGAGCCGTCCCGCGGGGCCGCAAGCAAAGCGACTCAAGCCGTGGGTCCCTGGTGCGCTCTCGGGGTGGGGAGACAGGCGTGGGGGACAGGCGACGAGCGCTCTCCTTCGTTACATCCCAGCCGGGGCGGCGAGAACCGGAGGCGAAGCTTGGGATGTCGTGCGCCCAGCTCGGTTCGCGCGCCGCCGCGGAAGCCTGTGCCCGGGTCTCTTCGCTCTGCGCTGCTCTCGGTACAACCTCTCCCGGCTCCGGCAGCAAGATCCCAAAGCCTGGAAAGAAAGAAAAAGCGAGGGGGCGGGGGCGCTGCAGACTCCAGCGTCCCCCCCCAGTCCTCCTGTGGAGAGACAGCAGCGCTGCTACTGGCGGCGTGGGGCTGCGCGGGGAGGCGGGAAGGCGGCCGGGCGAGCCGACTCCGGAGGCGGCTGCCGCACCGCCGAGGGGGAGCGGGAGGAGGGTCCCTGTCGGGCGCCGCGGCCTCGGGGAGGGGCTGGATGCTCGCTCGCTCGCTCCCCGGACCTCCGCGCTCTTAGCTTTCTGAAATGCGGCAAGGTCTTTGGAGACCAGCCAGGAAAACACAGGCACGTGCCGAAAACGCGGGAGACCTCGCGTGGGGAGTGAGAGGAGACGGGCGGCGGGAGAGGCCGTAGGGTACCTTCTCTGGCGCCCGGCGCGGGGTTTGTGTGCTGGGGGTGAACCGCACCGCGCAGACAAGAAGCGCTTTCCCCGAAACGCAGAGATCATGGACACCCCCGAGAAACGGGAGGGGTGCCCCTGTGGGGGTTTGACTGGTGAGATGGCCCGGAAGAAAGGATCCATCCGAACCTTTGCTGCCTGGCTGCAGTGAGATCATTGTGGGAAAATTCCTAAAACTCCAGCTCAGTTAGCAGGTTTAACTTATTTTCCTTCTGTACTCTGGGTCACAGTTCCTCACAGCCGGCTGCCACCGGAATGATTTCGTTTGACCCTCTCAGCGAT
Source organism: Dama dama (assembly GCF_033118175.1). Classification (NCBI taxonomy): domain Eukaryota; kingdom Metazoa; phylum Chordata; class Mammalia; order Artiodactyla; family Cervidae; genus Dama; species Dama dama. The sequence continues at coordinate 10,566,554 of NC_083708.1, forward strand.
CCTTTCGATGAGGTCTGGGAAGTAGAATCACCTTCATTTTCTGCATGAGGAAGCTGGGACTCAGAGTGGGCCATGATCTCGCCGAGGTCAGTGGCGATGGCCCAGCGGAAACGAGACGTAGGTGCCCAGAGTCTAGCTGGTGGCTTCGGCCTGCAAAAGCCATCCCGACACAGGCCACCGGGCGGGCGGCCCTCCTGGCGGCAAACACGGTGCATTCGGAACCAAACGGAGCGCTGGCACGGCGACATGTGGAACCGTGACAGTGTCTGGAAGACGCGAGTAAGACGCAGGCGCTTGGTTTGGATGTTTGCTGTCTAGCGGGCCCGCTGGCTGAGCCTCTGGCTGCCTGCGATGGGACAGATGAAAGCGGGATCGCGCTCCCTGGGCACGTGCAGGGGAGGTGCTCGCGGAGCGGCGGCAAAGACTTTCCCCAGCCTGTGATAAATAATTTCTAAGCCCATCTTCCCTCGCTGTCTGTCCTCCTCAGTCGTCTTCATAAATAAACCCCAGCGATCGCGTTCTGAGTGTGCGCACGGGGAATGAATGCTCTGGGACGGATGCTCGCGTGTCCAGCGGCTCTGAGGCTCCTGGTTTCTCAGCCCCGTCCTGGCTGCTCCCGCCTGTCATCCGGTCTTGGCGCGTCCTGAATTTCCCTAATTTACAGCCCAGAGTCTGAAGCCCGAGAGTGAAATGTATAATAATAACCCCACGCGCCGCCCTCACTAGGGATCCCCTCTTCCACCTTCCAGTATCAGCTACTAGCTCATACTTGAAACCGCACTTTAGATCAGTGCCCCCAAACATAAGAAACAATGAATCCATCAGACTCCTTCCCATGGTCGCCGATAGCTTAGCGGGCCTCTGAAAATAACACAGCCTCGAGAAAAGTCAGGCCCCGGAGGGTGCGCCTGGGGACGTCAGGGTCAGCATTTGGAGGGAGGCAAGGGAAGAGGTTGGGGAGGGAATTCGGTGGAGGCGTTTCTCAAAGCAGCACACACACCTGCCCACCCTGCAAAGATGACTAATGTCTCTTTCATCCTGTTGGAATTTCCACATGTAGTTGAAGAAAAATGCCCCCTGTGTTACCTGAGTAAAACTGAAGTGGTCACAGAATTGAACTTAAAAGCATCACTCACCTTTGTGAGTAGGGACCTTGATTATTCCCTCTGAACCTTGAAACCTATTTCCTGACTGCTTCTTTTCCAGAACCAGGACTGCTCAGAGAGGAAACACTTGCAAAATCATCAACTTCTGGAATTTATTTTGAGATTTTGACTGGGGCCCAGGATTCACAGATGTCATACAACACAACCATTAACCAACACGCCCACATCCAGGTCTGTGCATCTTTTCTGTTCTTCTTAGTCAGCATTTGCCCCCAGGTGTACATCATCCACTCATCTGCTGGGAACAGGAGGGTTCTTGGAGTAGACCTGGGTTTTATCCCCAGCTGGGTTAGTTGGGCAACTTTAGAAAGTCAATGAGCTTTTCAGAGCCTGTGTCTTCATCTGGAAAAAATGGCTAATAGAACACACTCCATCAAAATCTTGTAACGATTAAATAGGATATGTTAGGTAAAGTATTTTGCAGAGCAGCTGGCAACATGTAAGTAGTCAGTAAATGGTATTTTTAAGTACAGGTTAACACTTCCTCAATGAACATCTTACACCAGGGGATCTGCGTGATCATCTTAACAATGCCTCAAAATAGGGCCCCACCTGAGGAGATATTAGTGTGTGTGGTAGAGCCTTCTCCAACTGGGGTAGAGAGGGGGAGAAAGAGGAAGTCAACTCCCAGTACACGGTGCCCCTGTCCAAGTGACATTTATTTCAAGTCACTGAATATGCCATTCAGTGACTCAAAAATGTGGACCTGCATCTTTCATGATCAAATGTTGGCAAAGATACAAAGATATAAAAATCAAGAATGTCCATTTGAAGCCAAAAACCAGGATAAAATACTACTAAGTGCAAAAAATGTATTATGCTTTAAAAATATTGAGAGAATTTATCAGGGCACCAGAATGGAAACAGCTTCTTTAAATGGAAACGTGAACAAAATTTTTCTGAAGCATTATCACTGATAGCTGTAGTATGTTCCCATAATGTTTATGATGCTCTTACATAAAACAGTTTAAACGTGCTCTGTGGCTGCTAATGAAGGTTGGTAAAGTCACTAGAGTAATGAAAATAATTACCTAACTCCAGAGCTTCTGTACAGCCTCTTGGTGTTTATTTTCATCTAATCTCTCTAATTATTTGTGTAACAAAGTGAGCATTGCTTCATCTGTACTAATGAAGCCTTGGATTGTTGGCATCAGCTACTGTGTTTCAGCATTCAGCTGTTGTTCTCAAATAAACAAAGGTTAAAAAAAAAAAAAACCCTCATCTGGGGAGTTAACAAAAAACATATTGCAGAATCACTAAATGTTTACATTTTGCTTTGATGAGTAATATGCAACTGTTACTTTGGCAGCAGAAAGACTGCAACCCCATTAGAGCTCTGTATGGAGCTGATTCCATTTGACTTTTGAGCCTGTGGTACTGCTACTGTGAAAAATCAACTTCCACAAGAGCATTAGAGTACATCCTTCATATTCTTAAGTGGGAAGGAGATCAAGAAAAAAAATCTATGCACAGTTAAATATTTGTCAATATCTGTATGATAATATAAGTATGCAAAGCAGATTCTAAAAAGAATCAACTAACTCATGTGGGAGGAATGATGTAATGGGAATGTATTGATAATCAATATCTACCTCATGTGAACATAAATATTTTCTGTTGCCATATCAGATACAATTATGTGGAAGAACAATGTCAAAATAAATAATTTGGATAGTCCCAAATTCCAGGGATACAGGGCAATTTCATTGATAACTGTCAGAAAAATGACATCCAAACCACAAATTAAATGGCTCATTTATTTTATTTTCATGCATCTGGATCCTTTCCAACCATCAGTTTTGTCCTAGAATTGTTCTAAATTTTAATGTTTCCTTAAAATTTTAGATATTTTCAGCCATTATATACAAAATGTGACATTAGAGGAGTTTGACAGTAAAACTCTATTCTTATAGGATGAGTTGGGATCAAGTTTATTCAGTAGAAGTAGTTTTCTTGAAAATTAGAAATTGGCAATTGAGCCTAACAGTTTTATAGAAAACTAATTTCATTTAGTTTGAATAATAACTGAAGATAAAACATGCCAGTGTTCCTCCTTTTCTCTTTATTAGTGAATTAGGATGCACACAAAAAATAAACCAATAAAGCTTGCATAAAGGCATATTATCATCCTTTATATCTTTTCCCTTCACTATCTTAAATATTAGCATTTACATTAAAGTAGTAACTTGTTAGAAAAAGGATTTTACTGTAAAACTACATAATCTACCTTTCATGGTTTTCATGAGAATCAAAGGAAATAATGTTGATGAAAGTATTTTAAACACTGTAAAGTCGCTTATACATGTAAAATGGAAGAGAGACGTGAAACAAGATTGGCCATGAGCTGATGCTGAAACTGGGATATTACACATGGGAGCTACTAATATTATTGGACCTACTTATGCATGTTCCAAATTTTCCATAATTAAAGGTTAAACTACATTAGTGATTGTATACTACCATTTGTTTACCAAGATGGGACTGTTGGACTCGAAGCTGGGTGGGTAGATTATTCCATATCACATGAAGCAGTCTCTTAGTCCTGAGATTGGTCAGTCAGTCAAACAGTTATGTCCTGTTTCAGGAGGCAATGGTGTGGGTGGAAGCTGTGGGGTGGGGACATCTAAATTAGGCCTTTACATGATGTGGGTAACAGTCATTTAATAATGGGCATTTCTATGGAAACAGAGACAGACAAAGGTTAATGATTAGAATAAACTCAATGTTTGAGTCCAGAGGGCAGTCAGTTGGGAACTTTTTAGATGTTGGGCTTGAAGCATCTTTATTTTACTTTTTTAAAAAAGATGTATTTATGTATTTAGGCTCTGGTGGGTCTTCATTGATGAGCACGGGCTGTCTCTAGTTGCAAAGAGCAAGGGCTACTCTTGGTTGCTGCGTTCAGGCTTTTCACTGTGGTGGTTTCTCTTGTTGCGGAGCAAAGGTTCTAGGCTCATAGGCGTCCCTACTGGCAGCTTCCAGGCTCTCGAGCATGGGCCCAGTAGCTGTGGTTCATGTGCTTAGCTGTTCTGTGACGTGTGGGGCCAGAGATTGAACTGGCCTCCTTTGCATTGCAAGATGGATTCTTAGCCACTGGATCACCAGGGAAGCCCCTGAAGCATCTTTAGATAGTAGAGTGAGAATAGGGAAGAGCAATCTAATTTTTTTTTTTGTAGGCTGACCATCTCTGGTGATGGCATCAGGTGATATCATGGTGAAATTTCTGAGTGGCCTACAGCAGGCATGAGGGCTGTATTCAATACATGATCAGTTTTGGTGATTTTTTTGAAATTTATATCAAGTCATCCAGCTTTAGCTTGCAGGCTGATAAAGGGCAATTTTAGTTTACAGTGATGTAAAGTTGAGAAGGTGGGAGAAAACTTAGAAATATTAATTAATGACAAAATGCACAAAATGACAGGAACCAGAAACAAAGAGGAGAAAAGGCCCAGTCAGTGAGCCCTGCACAGTTCAACCAAGAGGGTGTGTTACAGCTTTTACTGAAACATAATTTCCCCCTGGGAATCACCCCCATTTTTATCAAAGATAATTGAAGGAAGATGAATTCATTTGTAAAACAAGTCTACTCTGATGAATCTTGGCTTCATCACGTACCAAAAGAATAGTGATTTATCATATAGGCTCTTTTAAAGTCTGTTTTGCTGTAACTTTTAAAAAGGAATCTCAAAAAAGTGGCCAAGAGGGCAGAAGAAAAAGACCCTGAGCTCCTCCCAGGAGCTCAACAGAATTACAGCTGTCTACAGAGCAACTGTCAGTGAAAAAGACTGGGACCTACCAGAAAAGATATTCTACAATGAAAGACGTAAAGAAGGAACTACAATGAGATAGGCAGGAGGGGCAGACTCAATACAATCAAGTCCCACACCCCCAGGTGGGTCACCCACAAACTGGAGGATAATTACATTGCAGAGGCTCTCCCTCAGGAATGAGAGTTCTGAGCCCCAGGTGGGGCTCTCCAATCCAGAGGTTCAGCCCCAGAAAGAGGGGTCCACAGAGCATTTGGCTTTGAAGACCAGTGTCTATTTCTCCTTTATTGACTACGCCAAAGCCTTTGACTGTGTGGATCACAATAAACTATGGAAAATTCGGAAAGAGATGGGAATACCAGACCACCTGACCTGCCTCTTGAGAAACCTGTATGCAGATCAGGAAGCAACAGTTAGAACTGGACATGGAACAACAGACTGGTTCCAAATAGGAAAAGGAGTACGTAAAGGCTGTATCTTGGCACCCTGCTTATTTAACTTAAATGCAGAGTACATCATGAGAAACTCTGGGCTGGAAGAAGCACAAACTGGAATCAAGATTGCTGGGAGAAATATCAATAACCTCAGATATGCAGATGACACCACCCTTATGGCAGAGAGTGAAGAGGAACTAAAAAGCCTCTTGATGAAAGTGAAAGAGGAGAGTAAAAAAGTTGGCTTAAAGCTCAACATTAGAAAACTAAGATCATGGCATCTGGTCCCATTACTTCATGGGAAATAGATGGGGAAACAGTGGAAACAGTGTCAGACTTTATTATTTTGGGCTCCCAAACCACTGCAGATGGTGACTGCAGCCATGAAATTAAAAGATGCTTACTCCTTGGAAGGAAAGTTATGACCAACCTAGATAGCATATTGAAAAGCAGAGACATTACTTTGCCAACAAAGGTCTGTCTGGTCAAGGCTATGGTTTTTTCAGTGGTCATGTATGGATGTGAGAGTTGGACTGTGAAGAAAGTTGAGCGCTGAAAAATTGATGGTTTTGAACTGTGGTGTTGGAGAAGACTCTTGAGTGTCCCTTGGACTGCAAGGAGATCCAACCAGTCCATCCTGAAGGAGATCAGTCCTGGGTGTTCATTGGAAGGACTGATGCTGAAGCTGAAACTCCAATACTTTGGCTACCTCATGCGAAGAGTTGACTCACTGAAAAAGACCCTGATGCTAGGAGGGAGGGATTGGGGGCAGGAGGAGAAGGGGAGGACAGAGGATGAGATGGCTGGATGGCATCACTGACTTGATGGACATGAGTTTGAGTAAACTCCGGGAGTTGGTGATGGACAGGGAGGCCTGGCATGCTGTGATTCATCGAGTCACAAAGAGTCGGACATGACTGAGCGACTGAACTGAACTGAAGCTAACACCTATCTTTGGAAACGATTCTACTAATTGCAGAGGAAGGAACACTTTAGAACTCATTCTTTGGGGCCACCATCACCCTGATAACAACAAGAGACAAAATAACCACCAAAAAGAGAAAATCACAGGTCGTTATTACTGTTGAAGTTAGACACAAATATCCTCAACAAAATACTAGCAAATAGATTAAAAAGATCATATACAATGATCAAATGTTATTTATCCCAGGGATGCAAGGAGTTTTCAGTATCTGCAAATCAAGTAGTGTGATATATCACATTAATAAATTGAAGAATAAAAACCAATGATCATCTCATTAGATACAAAAAAAACACTTTGGATAAAATTCAACATCCATTTATGATAAAAGGTCTCCAGAAAAAGGGCATAGAGGGAGACTGTGCTATGCTATTCTTAGTCACTCATTGTGTCCAATGAGTGGTCACTCTTTGTGACCCCATGGACCACACACCACCAGGCTCCTCTGTCTATGAGGATTCTCCAGGCAAGAATACTGGAGTGGGTTCCACGCCCTCCTCCAAGGAATCTTCCCAATCCAGGGATCAAACCCAGGTCTCCAGGATTGCAGGCAGATTCTTCACCAATGAGCCACCAAAGAAGCCCAAGAATATTGGAGTGGGTAGTCTATCCCTTCTCTAGGGGATCTTCCTGACCAGAAGTCAAACCAGGTCTCCTGTTAGCTCAGCTAACAGGGAAACCCAGAGGGAGCCTACCTCAACACAGTAAAGGCCATATATGACAAGTGAAAGTGAAAGTGAAGTCGCTCAGTCATGTCCGACCCTTTGCGACCCCAAGGACTGTAGCTCACCAGGCTCCTCCGTACATGGGATTTTCCAGGCAAGAATACTGGAGTGGGTTGCCGTTTCCTTCTCCAGGGGATCTTCCCGACCCAGGGATCAAACCCAGGTCTCCCGAGTTGCAGGCAGACGCTTTAACCTCTGAGCCACCAGGGAAGCCAATGACAAGCCCACAGGTAATATCATACTTGATGGTGAAAAGCTGAAAGCATTTGCTCTAAGATCAGGAGCAGGACAAGAGTGTATACTTTTGCCAGTTTTGTTCAATAAAGTTTCAGCAGTCATAGCGACAGTGATTAGAGAAGAAAAAAGAAAAGAACTTCATATAGGAAAAGAAGTAAAATCGTCACTGTTTGTACATCATGTGACACTATACATAGAAAATCCCAGAGGTAAACTTGGAAGAAAAGCTATGACAAACCTAGACATAGTATTAAAAGCAGAGACATCACTTTGCTGACAAAGATTCATACAGTAAAAGCTATGGTTTTTCCAGTAGTCATGTACAGATGTGAGAGTCAGACCATAAAGAAGGCTGAAACTGCAAAATTGATGCTTTTGAACTGTGATGCTGGAGAAGATCTTGAGAGTCCCTTGGACTGCTAGGAGATCCAACCAGTCCATCCTAAAGGAAATCAGCCCTGAATATTCATTGGAAGGACTGATGCTGATGCTGAAGCTCCAATACTTTGGCCTACTTGATGCGAGAGCCAACTCATTGGAAAAGACCCTGATGCTGGGAAAGATTGAGGGTTGGAGGAGAAGGGGACAACAGGGGATGGGATGGTTGGATGGCATCCCCGACTCGATGGACATGAGTTTGAGCAAGCTCCTGAAGATAGTGCAGGACAGGGAAGCCTGATGTGCTGCAATTCATGAGGTCACAAAGAGTCAGACATGACTGACTGACTGAACAACAACAACAAAGTTGTGACCAGAAAAACTACTAGAGCTCATTAGTCAACTTAGTAAATTTGAAAAATTAATGCATAGAAATCAGTTGTATTTCTATACACTGACAATGAGAAAAGAAATTATAGAAAAAAGCCCACTTAGTATCTCATCAAGAAGAATTAAATACCTAGGAATAAACCTACCCGAGGAGGCAGAAGACCTGTACTCTGAAAATTATAAGATGCTGATGAAAGCAGTTGAAGATGACACAAATAGTTGCAAAGATATACTATGTCATTGGATTGGAAGAGTCAATATTGTTCAAGTCTTCAATATTGTCAAAATGACCATACTCCCCAAAGAAATATACAGATACAATGCAATCACTATCAATTTACCAATTTTATTTTTCACAGAACTAGAAAAGATAATTTTACTATTTGTATGGGAAAACAAAAGATGCAGAATAGCCAAAGCAATCTTGAGAAAGAAAAATGGAACCAGAGGAATCAGGTTCTTTGACTTCAGACTACACTATAGAGCTAGAATAATCATAACAGTATGCTACTGGCACAAAAACAGAAATAGATCAATGGAAGAGGATAGAAAGCTCAGAAATAAACCCATGAATCTATGGTCAATTAATCTATGACAAAGAATGCAAGAATATATAATGGAGAAAAGACAGCCTCTTCAATAAGTGGTGCTGGGAAAACTGGACAACTAGTTATAACAGAATGAAATTAGAACACTCCCTAACACATACATAAAAATAAACACAAAATGGATTAAAGACCTAAATGTAAGACTAGATTCTTTAAAACTCACATGGGAAAACATAAGACTGTCTTTGGCATAGATTGCAGCAAGATTTTTTTGGCTCCTTCTCCTATAGTAATGGACATAAAAGCAAAAATAAGTGAATGGGATCTAATTAAACTTAAGCGCTTTGCACTGAAAAGGAAACCATATACAGGATGTAAAGACAATCCTCAGAATGGGAGAAAATATTTGCAAATGAAGCAACTGACAAAGGATTAATCTCCAAAATATATAAAACAGTTTATACAGTTCATTGTCAAAAAAATCAAAGAACCTAATCAAAAAATGGGCAGAAGATCTAAACAGATACTTCTCCAAAGAAGACATACAGATGGTCAAAAGACACATGAAAATATGCTCAACACTGATAATTTTGAGAGAAATGCAAATAAAAACTACAATAAAGTGTCACCTCACACCAGTCAGAATAGTCATCATCAAAACAATCTACATATAAATGCTGGACAGCATGTGGAGAAAAGGAAATCCTCTGACTCTGTTGGTGGGAATGTAAATTTGTACAGCCACTGTGGAGTATAGTATGGAATTTGCTTTAAAAACTAAAAACAGAGCTAGCATATGACTTTGCATTCCCACTCCTTGGCATATATATATACACAGAAAACCATAATTTAAAAAATACATGTACCCCAGTGTTCACTGCAGCACTATTCACAATAGCCAATATACGAAGAAACCCAAGTGTCCATCAACAGAGGAATGGATAAAGATGTGGTACATATATACAATGGAATATTTCTCAACCTTGTAGAAGAATAAAATAATGCAATTTCCCACAACATAAACCTAGAAATTATCATACTAAGTGAAGTAAGACAGAGAAAAAAAATCATATGGTAACACATATGTAGAATCTAAAAAAAAGATACAAATGAACTTATTTACAGAACAGAAACTCACAGACATGAAAAAAGAACTTATCTTTACCAAAAGGGAAAGGGATGTGGGGGAAGGGATAAATTAGGAGTTTGGGATTAGCAGATAGAGAATTCTATATATGAAAACAGATGACTGCTCCTGCACCCACTGCACGCAATGAGGTGTCACTTGCTTCAGGACCTCGCTTCAGACAGAGATCAAGCCCTGAGCCTTTGGAGTGGGAGCACTCATGCCAATACCCTACACTACCAGAGAACTCCTAACCCTAGGGAATATAAAATAGTGAGAATTCCCACATAGGAAGCCACTTGAATACAAGACCTGGCACCACCCAATTACCAGTAGCACCCTGTGCAGGATGCCTCATCCAAACAACAAACAAGGCAAAAATACAAACATCAGCAGAACGGATTATCACCTAATTCAGCCCTGCCCATCAGAGGAAAAAAACAAAACAAAACAAAACTCAGCACATATCTCACCCTTACGAAACCTACACAAACCACTGGACCAATCTTAGAAGGCAGAAACCAAAAGGAAGAAAGAATCAGCCTTGAAGCCTGGGAAGAGGAGACCTCAAACACAGTAAGTTTAAAAAAATTATGAACAGGCAGAGAAGTACTGCACCAACGAAGGAACAAGCTAGAAACACACAAGTCCAAATAAATGAAGAGGAAACAGGCAAACTACCTGAAAAAGAATTCAGAATAATGACAGTAAAGATGATCAAAAACCTTGAAAACAGAATGGAGAAAATGTAAGAATCAACAAAGACCTAGATGAATTAAAGAATAAACATAGAGAGACAAACAACATAATTACTGAAATTAAAAATACTCTAGAAGAAATCAATAGCAGAATATATGAAGCAGAACAGATCAGAGAGCTGGAAGGTAACATGGTGAAAATCACTGCTGAAGAGCAGAATAAATTAAAAAGAATGAAAAGAACTGAGGATAGTCTCAGAGACCTCTGGGACAATATCAAATGCACCAACAATCAAATCATAAGGGTCCCAGAAGAAGAAGAGAAAAATAAAGGTTATGAGAAAATTTTTGAAGAGATTATAGTTGAAAATTTCCCTAATATGGAAAAGGAAATAGTCAATCAAGTCCAAGAGGTATGAAGAGTCCCATACAGGATAAGCCCAAGGAGAAACACACCAGGACACATATTAATCAAACTATAAAAGATTAAACAGAAAGAAAGAATATTAAAAGCAGCAAAGGAAAAGCAACAAGTAACGTACAAGGAAAACCCCCTACATTTGACAGCTGATCTTTCAGCAGAAACTCTGCAGGCTAGAAGGGAATGGCAGGATATATTTAAAGTACTGAAAGGGAAAAATCTACAACCAAAATTACTCTACCCAGCAAGGATCACATGGAAAACTAATGGAGAAATCAAAAGCTTTTCAGACAAGCAAAAGTTAAGCGAATTCAGTGCCACCAAACCAGTTTTACAACAAATGTCAAAGTGACTTATGTAGTCAGGAAATAAAAGAGAAGATAAAGATACACAAAAACAAACCCCAAACAATTAAGAAAATGGCAATAGGAACATATATATCAACAAATGCTTTAAATGTAAATGGATTAAATGCTCCAACCAAAAGACACAGACTGGCTGAATGGATACAAAAATAAGACCTATATATATGCAGTCTACAAGAAACCCACTTCAGACCTAAAGACACATATATACTGAAAGTGAGAAAATTGAAATCATAACAAGCATCTTTACTGACCACAATGCTATGAGATTATATATCAATTACAAGAAAAAAACAAACTGTAAAAAACACAAACACATGGAGATTAAACAACATGTTTCTAAATAACAAACATAAATCCAAAGGGAAATTAAAAAAAAAATCCTAGAAACAAATGACAATGAAAACATGACAACTCAAAACCTATGGGATGAAGCAAAAGCAGTTCTAAGAGGGAAATTTATAGCAATACAGTCCTACCTCAAGAAACAAGAAAAACATCAAATAGACAACCTAATTTTACACCTAAAACAACTAGGAAAAAAAGAACAAAACACCCCAAAACTTAGAAGAAGGAAAGAAATAATAATGATCAGAGCAGAAAGAAATGCAAAAGAAATGAAAGAAACAGTAGTAGAGATTTAATAAAACTAAAAGCTGGTTCTTTGAGAAGATAAACAAAATTGACAAACCTTTAGCCAGACTCATCAAGTAAAAAAGAGAGAAGAATCAAATCAATAAAATTAGAAATGAAAAAGAAGTTACAACAGACAATGCAGAAATACAAAGGATTATAAGAGACTATTTTGAACAACTATATGGCAATATAATGGATAACCTGGAAGCAATGGACAGATTCTTAGAGAAGTTCAATCTTTCAAAACTGAACCAGGAAGAAATAGACATTACGAACAACCCAATTACAAGCACTGAAATTGAACCTGTGATCAAAAATCTCCCAAAAAACAAAAGCCCAGGACCAGATGGCTTCAGAGGTGAATTCTACCAAACATTTGGAGAAGAGTTAATGCCTATCCTTTTAAAATGCTTTCAAAAAATTACAGAGGAAGGAACACTTCCAAACTCATTCTATGAGGCCACCATCACCCTGATATCAAAACCAGACAAAGACAACACACAAAAAGAAAACTACAGGCCAATATCACTGATGAACATAGATGCAAAACTCCTCAACAAAAGTTTAGCAAACAAAATCCAGCAACACATTAAAAAGCCCATACAGCATGAGCAACTTGGGTTTATTCCAGGGATGCAAGGATTCTTCAATATAGACAAATCAATCAATGTGATACACCATATTAACAAATTGAAGGATAAAACCACATGATAATATCAGATGAAGAAAAAGAGACAAAATTTAGCATCCACTTATGATTAAAACTCTCCAAAAAATGGGCATAGAAGGAATCTACCTCAACATAGCAAAGGCCATATATGATAAGCCCACAACAAACATTATTCTCAATGGTGAAAAACATAAAGCATTTCCTATAAGATCAGGAACAAGACAAGGGTGTCCACTTTCACCACTATTATTCAACATAGTTTTGGAAGGCCTAGCTATAGCAATTAGAGAAGAAAAAGAAATAAAAGGAATCTGGATTGGAAAAGAAGTAAAGCTCTCACTATTTGCTGATTACAGGGTGCTATATGTATAAAATCCTAAGGATAGTATCAAAAAATTACTAGAGCTAACAAGTGAATTTAGGAAAGTTGCAGGATACAAAATCCATACACAGAAATCACTTGCATTTCTATATACTAACAATGAAAAATCAGAAAGAGAAATTAGGGAATCAATCCCATTCATCATTGCAATAAAAAGAATTAAATATCTAGGAATAAACCTATCTAAGGAGACAAAAGAACTGTATTCAGAAAATTATAAGACACTGATGAAAGAAATCAAAGATGGTATAAACAGATAGAGAGATATTCCACATTCCTGGGTAGGAAGAATCAATATTATGAAAATAAGTATACTACCAAATGCAATCTACAGATTCAATGTGATTCCTATCAAATTACCAGTGGTATTTTTCACAGAACTAGAACAAAAATTTCACAATTCATATGGAAACACAAAAGACCTTGAATAGACAAAGTAGTCTTGAGAAAGAAGAATGGAGCTGGAGGAATCAATCTTCCTGACTTCAGATTATACTACAAAGCTACAGTCATCAAGACAGTATGGTACTGGCACAAAAACAGAAATACAGACCAATGGAACAAGATAGAAAGCCCAGAAATAAACCCATGCACATATGGGTACCTTATTTTTGACAAAGGAGGCAAGAATATACAATGGGGAAAAGACAGCCTCTTGAATAAGAGATGCTTGGAAAACTGGACAGCCACATGTAAAAGACTGAAATTACAACACTTCCTAACATCATACACAAAGATAACCTTGAAATGGATCAAAGACCTAAATGTAAGACCAGAACTGTTTTACTGTTAGAGGAAAACATAGGCAGAACACTTGATGACATAAATCAAAGCAGATCCTCTATGACCCACCTCCTAGAGTAATGGAAATAAAAAGAAAAGTAAACAAGTGGGACATGATTAAACTTAAAAGCTTTTGCACAGCAAAGGATACGATAGGCAAGGTGAAAAGACAACCCTTGTAATGAGAGAAAATAATAGCAGATGAAACAACTGAAAAAGGGTTAGTTCCCAAAATATACAAGCAGCTCATACAACTCAATGCCAGAAAAACAACCCAATCAAAAAGTAGAAAAAAGACCTAAACAGACATTTCTCCAAAGAAGACATACAGATGCCTAGCAAGAACATGAAAATATGCTCAACATCCCCCACTATTAGAGAAATGCAAATCAAAACTACAATGAGATATCACCTCAAACCAGTCAGAATGACCATCATCAAAAAGTCTGCAAACAATAAATGCTGGAGGGGGTGTGGAGAGAAGGGAACCCTCTTACACTGTTGGTGGGAGTGTAAATTGATCCAGCCACTGTGGAAGGCTGTATGGACATTCCTTTAAAAACTTGGAACAAAACCACCATATGACCCAGCAATCCCACTCCTAGGCATATACCCTGAGGAAATCAAAATCGAAAAAGACACATATATCCCATTGTTCATTGCAGCACTAGTTACAATAGCTAGAACATGGAAGCAACCTGGATGTCCATCAACAGATGAATGGATAAAGAAGTTGTGTACATATACACAATGGAATATTACTCATCCATGAAAAGGAATGCATTTGCATCAGTTCCAATGAGGTGGATGAACCTAGAACCTATTATACAGAGTGAAGTAAGTCAGGAAGAGAAAGATAAATATCATATTCTAATGCATATATATGGAATCTAAAATGGTACTGAAGAATTTATTTACAGGGCATTAATGGAGAAACAGCCATAGAGAACAGACATATGGACATGGGGAGAGGGGAGGAGAGGATGAGATATTATGGAAAGAGTAACATGAAAACTTACATTATCATATGTAAAATAGAGAGTCAACGGGAATTTGCTGTATGTCTCAGGAAACTCAAACAGGGGCTCTGTATCAACCTAGAGGGGTGGGATGGGGAGGGAGATGGGAGGGAGTTTCAAAAGGGAGAGGATATATGTATACCTATGGCTGATTCATGCTGAGATTTGACAGAAAACAGCAGAATTCTGCAAAGCAATTATCCTTCAATTAAAAAATAAATAAATTTAAAAAGTAGATGGCCAACAAGAACCTACTGTATAGCACCAGAAAGTATACTCAATATTTTGAATAACCTAAAAGGGAAGATAATCTAAAAATAATATATATATATATATTCTTTTCAGATTACTTTATATATATTTCATATTATATATATATAATGACAAAATTACTGTGATGTCTACCTGAAGTTATTAGTTTCAACATATCTATCTATCTACATATATATATAGCTAAATCTCTGTGCTATATATCTGAAAATAACATGATATTATAAATTAACTATACTTCAATTAAAAATAAAATGAGGAATTTCCTAGTTGTCCAATGGTTAAGACTCCCTGCTTCCAGTGCAGGGGGTGTAGGTTCAATTTCTGGTCAGGGAACAAAGATACCTGCATACAGTGCATGACAGCCAAAAAAATTAAAAAGAAAAAAACAAAATAAGAAATAGCTCTAACCAGTGCTGGTGCTATCATGGTTGAATGAGATCCCCCAAATGGTTGCTGCCAGCATCTCATTTCCTAGGGGGATCCCACATGCCTCCGGCCTCTGAAGGACTGCCTGCAAGATCAGTAAATGAGAGTGACCCAGGCTCCTGTCAAACCATTGCATCCGTGCTGGGACTTGGGGCATGTGAGATTTTGCACATGCCCTTTAAGAGCACAGTCTGTTGCCTACTGTTCTGCTCACTCAACCCCAAATCCTATGTGTGTTCAAAGCTGGACTTTCTGGGGGCTCATTCTCCATGTTGGGAGCCCCAGGCTCCTCACTCTCAGTAAGGATGGTGATGGTTGTGGTTTCCCTCCATTTGTGGGTTGCTGACCCAAAAAACCACATCTGCATTCCTCCTACCAGGTCTTCTTGCTCCCCTGCATCTTTCTTCTAGTATTTAGGGAATAGATAGTTGCTCTGTAAGTAGTTGCAGTTTTGGTGTTACCATAAAGAAGATGAGTTCAGGGTCTTCCTACCCCATTGTCTTGATCCCCCACCAAGCAGAGCTGCAACTTTTTCATTTTAACTGAAAGCAAATGAGATACTAGCTTTTTATCAGCATATTATTGAGCTCATTTAGAAAACTCATAAATAAATCCATTTCATCTGAGTCATCTTTGACCTTGCAACATAAAAAACTTTTCCCCCATAGATCTTCTGCAAATTCCTAAATATATCCATTTAGATTTTGTGCTCATCATTTTCATTTCTTGTTTCTTGGGCCTGGAACAACCAGTCACTTTCTTTTAGGACAAAATTAGTCTTTTTTTTCCCTTAACAGAAACAAGTCATTCATATCTCATGCCTTCTCCCCCCATTTTTTAATTAAAAATACATACTACTTTCCTTTCACCTTTCTAGTTTCTAGTAATTTCCTTTATATTTATTGATTGCCTATCATAATACTAGCATTCTATAGCAAATGAATATATTTTATGAATATATCATCTCATAATTTGTAGGTACATTTTTTTCATAATACAAATTTTCCATGTGACAAAATAAATATATATATCAGCAGACTCAAATATCCTTTGGCTCCGTAAAACTTAAGAAGTCAAGAATAGATAAACTTAAGTTTAGAAATTAATGTTTCAGTATTTTATGGTATCTGGAAAGGGCCTTGATATTCAATGAATATCCATCATTTAACTTGTTAGTGTTAACTTTGAGGTTTTAAGATACCAAAAAGATTTTGAAATTATTTTTAACATATTTTATAAAACAATTATTATATACTTTTATATAAGTATTTATACTTATATATATATATACTTTTATATATATAAAAGTATTTATACTTCTATTATATACTTTTATATACATTTATATACTTTTATCCCATTTACATCCATTTAATTCATTTGTTTTTTAGCAAACTGTGCTTGAATTGCTCATCAAAATTTCATGAGACATTAAGGAAAGCTATCCGTCATCTTGAGTTGCTTTTCCTGTAGACTAATCAGAAAAGTATGAAAAAAACCCACACAGAGAAGCAAAAAATCTAAAAGTTGGAACATATGGCTCTTCCTAAACTTTTTTTATTGCCTTTCTTGAAATACATTCATAATTTACTTTTTATTTTATGTTTAAGTCTTATGTTGAATTTATAATTTTACAATCTTCAACATCTAATAGAGATAACATAAGCTTGTTTGACTAGTAAACCTAGGTAGAAAAATTTGCATGACTGCAGTATGTTTAACGTGGACAACTCTGAAGTCATGCCTATTTTTATTAAGCCAACAAACTTAATCTGGCCTTTTAGAAAAATTTTATTGGAGTATAGTTGATTTACCATGTTTTGTAAGTATCAGGTGTATAGCAAAGTGAATCAGTTATATGTACATATACTACTCTTTGTTTTATTTATTTTTTTTCAGTTCAGACTCATTTCCCTTTTATTAAAGTCCAAGTTACATTACATGGTTTGGTACTCAACAAAGGAAAACTTGTTCGAATAAGGTAATATGTTATCATCAGTATTTCCAGGTGACTGTTTACAATCAAGTAGCATTATCGGTAAGTCCTTGGGAAGCCCATCTTACCCATGGGGTTTACACTTTGTCAAGGCCCAGTTCCTCTGGAGTGGAGATTCCCAGTTCATTCAAAGTTGGTCTAAGTTCCTGGATGACATAGGGGTAGATTTCCTTATGAGGTCCTGCTTTGTCCTTAACCTCTAGGATGCGAACTGCACTAGCAAAATCATTTAAACGTCTGCATGCCAGCAAAGCAGCATCAATGATTTTGGGTTCTGGAACCAGGTCATAGCCAACAAGTGTGTTCATCCCTTTACGCAACTCCCAAGCATCAGTATCTGGCTTATTGAAGTATGTCACCCGGCGAGCATCAAACTCCTCGCCTGCCTCATGTGATCCATGGGAGGAGCAGCGAAGTGACTGGACAGCGGCGGCGGGACCGGGGGCCGGAGTGGGGTGCAGGAGGCCTCGAGGGCTGGCCCGGCGACTGCGGCTGCAGCTACAGAGCAGCGGCGGACAGCGGCGCCTAGCATGACGGCGACGGCGGCGCACAGGTTAGGGCTGAAGAGCTACTCTTTGTTTCAAAGATTCTTTTCCCATATGGACCCTTACAAGGTATTGAGTAGAGTTCCCTGTGCTTCACAGTAGGTTCTCTATGCTCCCAATTTATCCCTGCCTCTCTTATTCCCTGCTAACCATAAGTTTCTTATCTACATCTGTGACTCTACTTCTGTCTTGTAAATAAGTTCATTTGTACTATTTTTTTTGGTAAGAGTCCACATATGAGATATCATATGATATTTGTCTTTCTGTGTCCGACTTCAATATGACAATCTTTGGTTCGTCCACGTTGCTGCAAATGGCATTATTTGTTCTTTTTTATGGCTGAGTAATATTCCATTGTGTAAACATACACACACATATGTATCACACCTTCTTTATTCTTTCTCCTGTTGATGGACATTGAGGTTGCTTCCATGTCTTGGCTATTGTAAATAGTGCTGCAATGAACATTGGGGTGCATGTATCTTTTTGAATTATGGTTTTCTCAGGATGTATGCCCAGTAGTGGGATTACTGGGTCACATGATTGCTCTATTTTTAGTTTTTGAAGGAAATTCCATACTATTCTCCATAGTGGATGTACCAGTTAACATTTCCACCAACAGTGTAGCAGGGTACCCTTTTCTCTACACCCTCTCCAGCATTTATTGTTTATGGATTTTTTGATGATGGTCATTTTGACTGGTGTGAGTTGGTACCTCATTATAATTTTGACTTGCATTTCTCTAATAGTTAGTGATGTTGAGCACTGTTTCATGTGTTTGTTGGCCATCTGCATGTCTTCTTTGGAGAAATGTCTATTTGGACACTTTTTCTCAGGTTTGTTTGTTTTTTGATGTTGAGCTGCATGAGTTGTCTGTATATTTTGAAGATTAATCTTTTGTCAGTAGTTTTGTTTGCAAATATTTTCTTCCATTCTGAGGATTGTCTTTTCATTTTGTTTATAGTTTTCCTTTGCTGTGCAAAAGCTTTTAATTTGATCCTATTTGTTTATTCTTGTTTTTATCTTCATTACTCTAGAATGTGGTTCAGAAAAGATCTCACTGTGATTTCTGTCAAGGAGTGTTCTGCTTATGTTTTCCTGAAAGAGTTTCATAGTGTTCATTCTTACATTTAGAGCTTTATTCCACTTTGAGTTTATTTTTGACTATGGTGAATCAACATGGTATATCTCTCCCTTTCTTGATGTTGTCCTTGATTCCTTTCATCAGTATCTTTTAGTTTTCTGAGTACAGGTCTTTTGCCTCCATAGGTAGATTTATTCCTAGGTATTTTATTCTTTTTGTTGCGATGGTAAATGGGATTGTTTCTTTAGTTTCTCTTTCTGATCTTTTGTTTTTAGTGTATAGGAATGCAAGAGATTTCTGTGTATTAATTTTGTATCCTATAATTTTACCAAATTCATTGATGAGCTCTAGTAGTTTTCAGTAGCATCTTTGGGGTTTTCTATGTATAGCATCATGTCATCTGCAAACAGTGATAGTTTTACTTCCTCTTTTAAATTTGTATTACTTTAATTTTTTTCTCTGATTTCTGTGGCTAGGACTTCCAAAACTATATTGAATAATAGTGGTGAGAGTGTACATCTTTGTCTTATTACTGATTTTAGAGGAAATGCTTTCAGTTTTTCACCATTGAAAATGATGTTTGCTGTGGGTTTGTCATAGATGGCCTCTATCATGTTGAAGTATGTTCCCTGTATGCCCACTTTCTGGAGAGCTTTTATCATAAAAGGGTGTTGAATTTTATCAAAGGTTTTTCTGTATCTGTTGAGATGATCATATGGATTTTCTTCCCTCAATTTCATAATATGGTGTATCACATTGATTTATTTGTATATGCTGAAGAATCCTTGCATCCCTGGGATAAACCCTACTTGATGATGGTGTATAATCCTCTTGATGTACTGTTGGATTCTGTTTGCTAGGATTTTGTTGAGAACTTTTGTGTCTAAGTTCAACAGTAATAATGGCCTGTAATTTTTTTTGGTGGATATTTTTGTCTAGTTTTGGTATCAGGGTGATGGTGGATTCATAGAATAAGCTTAGCAGTGTTACTTCTTCTGCAATCTTTTGGAAGAGTTTGAAAAGAATGAGTGTTAATCCTTATCTAAATGTTTGATAGAATTTGCCTGTGAAGCCATCTTTTCCTGGACTTTTGTTTGTTGGAAGATTATCAGTCACAGTTTCAATTTCATTGCTTGTGATCAGTCTTTTAATATTTTCTATTTCTTGCTGGTTCAGTTTGGAGAAGATTGTATCTTTCTAAGAATTTGGCCATTGCTTCCATGTTGTTCATTTTATTAGGATACAGTTGCTTGTAGTCTCTTATGATCCTTTACACTTCTGTGGTGTCAGTTTTAACTTCTCCTTTTTCATTTCTAATTTTATTGATTTGAGTCCTCTTTTTTTTCCTCAATGAGTCTGGCTAAAGGTTTATCAAATTTATCTTCTCAGAGAATGAGCTTTTAGTTTCAATGATCTTTGCCATTATTTCTTTGTTTCTTTTTCATTTATTTCTGCTCTGACTCTGTGATTTCTTTCCTTCCACTAAATTCAGGCTTTGTTCTTTCTCTTGTTGCTCTAGGCATAAGGTTGGGTTGTTTGAGATTTTTCTTAATTCTTGAGGTAAGATTATATTGATATGAACTTACCTCTTAGAACTATTTTTTGCTGCATCCCATAGGTTTTGGGTCATTGCATTTTCATTCTCATTTGTCTCTAGGTATTTTAAAATTTCCTCTTTGATTTCTTTCGTGATCCATTGGTATTTAGTAGTATATTGTTTAGCTTCCATGTGTCTGTTTCTTTCCGTTTTCCCTGCTGTAATTGATTACTTATCTCACCGTGTTGTGGTCAGAAAAGATGCTGGATTACGATATCAATTTTCTTAAATGTATTGAGACTTGATCTGTGACCCAAGATGTGATCTATCTTGGAGAATGTTCCGTGTTGCACTTGAGTAGGAAGTTTAGTCTCCTGCTTTTGGATAGATTGTCCTATAAATATTAATTTAGTCTATATGGTCTAATGTGTCATTTAAGGCTTGTATTTTCTTATTAAGTTTCTATTTGGATGATTTGTCCATTGGTATAAATGGAGTGTTAAAGTGCCCCACTGTTATTTTGTTACTGTTGATTTCCCCTTTTTTGGCTGTTAGCATTTATCTTTTGTATTGCTGCTGCTGCTAAGTCGCTTCAGTTGTGTCCGACTCTGTGCCACCCCACAGATGGCAGCCCACCAGGCTCCCCCGTCCCTGGGTTTCTCCAGGCAAGAATACTAGAGTGGGTTTCTTTTTCCTCCTCCAATGCATGAAAGTGAAAAGTGAAAATGAAGTCACTCAGTCGTGTCTGACTCTTAGTGACCTCATGGCCTGCAGCCTACCAGGCTCCTCCATCCATGGGATTTTCCAGGCAAGAGTACTGGAGTGGGCTGCCATTGCCTTCTCCAGTCTTTTGTATTGAGGTGCTTCTATGTTGGGTGCATAAATAATTCAATTGTTATATTTTCTTCTTTGATTGATCTCTTAATCATTATACAGTGTCCTTCCTTGTCTCTTGTAACAGTCTGTATTTTAAAGACTATTTTGTCTGATATGAGTATTACTACTCCAACTTCCTCTTGACTTCTATTTACATGAAATATCTTTCTCCATCCCCTCGCTTTCAGTCTGTATGTGTTCCTAGTTCTGAAATGGGTCTCTTGTAGACAGCACATATAGGGGACTTGTTTTTGTATCCATTCAGCCAACCTATGTGTTTTGGCTGGAGCATTTAATCCATTTACATTTAAGGTATTATTGATATATATGTTCCTATTGCCATTTTCTTAATTGTTTTGGGAGGTATTTTTTCTTCCCTTCATCTCTTGTTCTGTTTTGTTTCTTGCCTGGAGAAGTTACTTGAGCAATTGTTGTAAAGGTGGTTTGGTGTTGCTACATTCTCTTAACTTTTGCTTGTCTGTAAAGCTTTTGATTTTTCTGTGGAATCTCGGTGAAAGCCTCACTGGGTAGCATATTCTTGGTTGTAGATTTTTCCCTTTCATCACTTTAAATATATCCTGCCACTCCCTTCTGGCCTGCAGAACTCCTGTTGAAAAGTCAGCCGATAACCTTATGAAGATTCCCCTGTATGTTATTTATTGCTTTTCTTTTGTTGCATTTATTTATTTACTTTACTTATTATTTTTATGAACCTTGTTGCTTTTAATATTTTGTCTTTGTATTTAATTTTTGTTAATTTGATTAATGTTTGTTCCAGCATTTTCTTCCTTGGTTTAACCTGTATGGAAATCTCTACACTTCCTGGACCTGGTTGACTATTTCTTTTCCCATATTTGGGAAGTTTCTAACTATGATCTCCTTAACTATTTTCTCAGGCCCTTTCTCTTTTTCTTCTTCTTCTTCTGGGATCCCTATAATTCAAATGTTGGTGCAACTCATGTTGTCCCAGAGATCTCTGAGACTGTCCTCATTTCTTTTCATTATGTTTCCTTTATTCTTTTCCATGCAGAGATTTCCACCACTCTATCTTCCAAGTCATTTTTCCATTCTTCTGCCTCAGTTATTTTGCTATTGGTTCCTTCTTTGCTATTGATTCCTTCTATGTTTTGCTGCTCACAAACCAGTTGCGCCCTCCCTTCTTAGGCTCTGAGCTCCCCCTCTGTCCAGTCTAATTTCGACACTGGTGAGGGGCCTTCCCAGGGGGTGGGTATCTTTCCTTTTCTATAGCTCCCTCCCCAGGGCACAGGGACTCCTTCTTTTTCTTTTCCCTTTTGTCCTATTTAGTTACATAGAGGTTTTCTTGTCTTTTTATACATCTGAGGTCTTCTGGCAGCATTCAGTAGCTGTTCTGTGTGAATCATTCCACTTGTAGATGTATTTTCAATGTTTCTGCAGAGAAAGGTGAGCTCTGCTTCACTCCTTTACCATCTTGATCCCAACCTAAACTAGCTTTTATTTACTGAAAATTATCCCAGACCCCACAAACTTGAAAAACATTGGGATTTATTTCTATGTTTCTGAGATTTATATGAATACTTTAGCTCTTATTTTTCTTAGGGCTTCTCAAGCCGCTCAGTGGTAAAGAATCCACCTGCCAGGGCAGGAGCCACAGATGTGGGCTCTATCTCTGGGTTGGGAAGACCCCCCAGACGAGGAAATGGGAACCTACTCCAGTATTTTTGCTGGGATAATCCCATGGAGAGAGGAGCCTGGCAGGCTCTAGTCCATAGGGTCGCAAAGAGTTGGACAAGCCTGAGCGGCTGAACACGCACTTATGAGTTAGATATAAATAGAGAAACACATTTACTAATTTATATGAGTTGATGCTCGTCTTTGCCTAATTTTTTCCCCTTCAGTCTGATCTTCCCATAAGGAACTATAGGACATTTGTTCAGGATGTCCATGCATGTGTGCTAAGTTGCTTTAGTCATGTCCAGCTGACTCTCTGCTACCCTGTGGACTGTAGCCACCAGGCTTCTCTGTCCATGGGATTCCTCAGGTAAGAATACTGGAGTGTGTTGCCATACCCTTCTCCAGGGGATCTTCCCGGCCCAGGGATCGAACAGGTGTCTCATGTTTCCTGCATTGGCAGGCAGGTTCTTTACCACTAGCACCATGTGAGAAGCCCCTTGTTTAGGATGGCAGACCTCTAAAAAGTTGTTTGAGATGTAAAAGTTCAAATCTTGCAAGATTTCATTGTGACTATTTCAATGTGACTCCAGGCCAAGAAACCTTTTTATGGCTTAAAACGAACAAGGCTTTCAATGGCTTCCCTGTGATCCCATGAGCCAACCCCAAAGATAATGCAAAAGATGCAGCCCTCTCAGGGTTCAGAGCTGCTCCCACTGGCAGCCAAAACAAAGACTTAGGCAGAGCTCCCAGAGGACTCCTAACTGCAGTAGGATGCCAGCGGCCAATGGAGTGCCGCCATATTCTGCCCTGCCCATTCTTGGGGCCTTCACTCCGACCATTGACAAGTGCAAAGCCCATCAAGCTTTCAGTACATAAAACACACATAGAGGAAAATGTCCCTGAGAGGGAAAGGATCAGTCATCTCTGGGCACGCAAAACAAAACCCACAAGAGTTGCAATGCAGAGAATTAATTATTTTTACAAATGTTTTTCTCCTGCCAATTTGACCATGGAACAGAAAGGACAAGAAGAAAACTCTTCCCTCTTGATCAGTGCTAGAGACTTGGGAGAGCTGTCTTTTTTTTTTTTTTTTTTTTTCCATTATTTTTATTAGTTGGAGGCTAATTACTTTACAATATTATAGTGGTTTTTGCCATACATTGACATGAATCAGCCATGGATTTACATGTATTCCCCATCCCGATCCCCCCTCCCACCTCCCTCTCTACCCGATCCCTCTGGGTCTTCCCAGTGCACCAGGCCCGAGCAATTGTCTCATGCATCCAACCTGGACTGGTGACTTTTAAGAATTTTTATGTTCTGCCAGCTTTGGTCAGTTCTCCCAGGACCCCTCCCCACAAGCCCCTTGAGACATGGGGCATCCCAGGCTCTGAAGGTAGCACCCTCATTGTCCAGAAACTGTGGGGGAGGCAACATGTAGGGTCTCTGGCTGACCCTGAGAATTAAATAGGCATAGAACAGACTGGAAAGAAACAAAATTAGCAGGAAAAGAGGGAGAAAACAAAGTTAATGTGTAAGTTTTATGTGACATGGCAGCCCATGATGATCTCAAAGAAGTGGCAAAACGAAGCTTTTATACTAGCTTGGACAGAGAGGCTTGTATGTGGGGATGCAAACGGAAGATCCCAATTATTTTCCCAAGGTCTGTTGGTACAGATTTCCTCAACCTCAGCTCCTCGTCTCTGGTAATAGGAATGTCTCCTTTCTACTGGTATAGGGAATACATCTTTCACAAGGGAGATTTATCTCCTTCTTTCAGGAAGAAAGGGGGTAGATTAGAGGGTCTCCCTTCTATCTGCTGGCTTTCAAGTGCCTTTAGCTTGAAATAATCCTTATGTCAAAGTGATATATTTTTAGGTGGCATATTCTGCAACCCTTTAGACTACTACACCAAAGTAACCAATAGTGGGTGATATAAATAAAAACTTTATTTGTCAAGATTCTGAAGGCTGGTGCCAGCAGATTTGGTGTTTCGTGAGAGCCCTCTTCTGGGTTGCTGACTTCTGACTTCTCATTGTATCCTTGTAGGGCAGAAAGAGAGTGGGAGAGCTCTCTGGGGTCCTTTTTACAAGGGTACTAATCCCACACTTTTTTTTTTAGCTGAGGTATGATTGACATTTACATTATATGTTTTAGATATACAACATGATTCAATATATGCATATATTGTGCAATGATAATGACAATAAGTTTAGTTAACATTTATCACCATATAGTTACAACTTTTTTTGTGTATGTGATGAGATCTTCTAAGGTTTAAACTAATCCCTTTCTTGAGATCGCTATTCTTATGACCTGATTTACTCCCAAAGATCTCACTACTGAATACCATCACATTGGGAGGCTGGATTTCGTTATGTAAATTTTGGAGGGACACAAACATTTTACACCACACGAGGTTAAAGAGGATTTGTAGCATCTTCTTAAATAAGAAACTATCTCCCGCATGTTTTAAAGGTAAATCTTGTTCCTGTATGTAAAAGCATGTTATATAAGCATGTCACCTCCAAAATATAAGAATTAAAATAATAGAACATTGTCAATGTTTCAAGTACAATTTCTTCTAAATATGGTGGCCCAGTAGCTTGAATTAGTTGCCTCTATTTTCATAAAAAAATTAATTTATGAGCATGCAGTTGGACACTTGAAACATGTACATTATTAGTTTCTGTTTCTGAAGTGCCAAAAATAATATGATTTGGCTTGGATGGGTATTCAGGGTTCTAAATGAAATATGAATCCCTTAAGCACAATGAACAGGATGTTTGTGCTTTTATTCCTCTGCTCATCAGAAGTTTATAGCCTCAATCTAGGAATTTACCCACACAGATTTAGTCAGAAAAGAAGCTCATTAAAAGCTCTTGATTCTGAAGCAGAAATAGAATTAAGGGCTGCAAAGTTGAGTCCATTATTTTTCAAGGAAAGTGCTTAGAATTCTATTTAAATAGACTGCAATTAAGCCTGTGCAATTATTGTTCCCAAACTATGGTATAGTTGCTTAGAGTCTCTCTTTAACTAACCAAAAACAAATCCCTCAAATTCCAAATGAAATCCACATTCTGACACAATCTTCAATCACCTAGGTGTCAGGGCTGTTGCAGTCAAGGTGTTGTCACGCTGTAGCACTTGAGTATTTAGAAAGTGGCAGTAGTAAAACACTGAAACCTCGGTGTCGAGATGCTTCTGCCAGCCCTGCTGGCTACTGAGTTTAGAAGTTACCTGAAACCCAGGTCAACCTTGCCAAGTGCACACGGCACTCAGGATAAAGAACCGCTTCAGAGCAAGGGCTTCCCTGATAGCTCAGTTGGTAAAGAATCTGCCTGAAAGGCAGGAAATCCCAGTTTGATTCCTAGGTTGGGAAGATCCCCTGGAGAAGGGAAAGGCTGCCCACTCCAGTATTCTGACCTGGAGAATTCCATGGACTCTACAGTTGAGGAGTCGCAACGAGTCAGACACAACTGAACAACTTTCACTTCACTTCACTTCACTTCAGAACAAGGAGACTTGAGTAGACATCCTGGATACCCACTCACTGGTTACCTATGTGATGAATTTGACACCATCTCTCACCTCCTGCTGCTGCTCCTGAAACTAAGAGATGCTTTGTAGGGGTTATCACAAACCAGGTTCTGTTCAGTGCACTAAACATACTCCACACCACAACCCTACAAGGTCTGAACAGAGAGTGAGAAACATTTTGAAAGTTATACAGCCAGTAAGTATGGACTGAATTTTTATCCAGTTCCTTTTTTTTTATTCCACAGCTAACATTCTTTTTTATATAACTGTTCTCCACAGACGTAAAAAGGGTTGAATGGATAATAAGAATCTGTAAGTGTAAGTTATTTTAGCATTTAAAGTCTTTGTGATTGAGTTGATAGGTGTCAAACCCTTAGAACAATAACATAGTAACTGTTCTGTAAGTGTGGCTGCAGCTATGATATTGACGGTAATAGTCACCATGTAGGGTGCACTCTTGGTTTCTGAATATGCACTGTCGGTGACGGTTAGATAGAATTGATTACACACATTTTTAAAGAAGAGTAATCAAGTGGTCATTGTTATACAAAAGCACAAATCGGAGAGAGAAAGAGACCTGGGTTTGAGGTCAGATGATAAATTTGAGGTCAAATGATCAGGGTCCTCTTGCATTTTGTTTTGACCTCTTGCATTTTGTCACTCAAAACAAGAACTACCTGAGGGTCTTCATGAGGATTTTCATGTGAGATTCTGTTTGTAATCGGCACAACAATTTAACAATGCGGGTCAATGTTTAGAGAAAGCAATCTCTTTGGAGCCTAAGGGTTTATTGATACTGCTTTCTCTTTGTTGCTGCTAACAGAAGAAGGGGTACTTACACAGTCTGTAACTCATGTAATGTGGCATACAAGGCTTGGGTTTAAAAAAATTGCTTCCTTTTTTCCATTTTAACAAGGGCATTTGACTGTTAGTGGACAACCTCCAGTAATATATATTTAAAAATTCATTTAGCATATTGTTTGTTAATACGGTAGAGTTCTTCAGACAATGCTTGTGCTTGATGAGAGTTGTGTGTTAGCTAGTGGTATTAATGCTGCTTTTAGAGAAATTGACCAGGAGGGACGCTTTATACCGCTTTTGTCCTCCTTCAGAGACATATGTTGAAGCTAATCCCCAGCATGATACTATGTGGAGGTGGGACTTTGGGGAAGTGATTTGATTTGGATGACACGTTAGGGGAAGAACCCTCGTGATGGGATGGTACCCTTGCCAGGGGATGGAGAGCTAAGCGTTTGTTTTAACATGTGAGGATACAAGAGAAGCCAGCTAGTTACAACCCTGAAGAGAACTCAACCCTGACCCTGCTGCACTTGATCTTAGACATTGAGTCTCCATGACTGGGGGAAATAAGTGTCTGTGGTTGGTAAACCACTCATTTTTACAGTATTTTGTTCAAGCAGTTCAAATGGACCAAGACAGAAGCAAATAACCCTAGCCAGCTCTGCCTGCTCCAGAGACTCTTGTGATGGTGACACTTGTGAATGTGCAAGGCGGTGATGGGTAGTGAGCAACTTTGCGTTTCAGATGCAGGTAATGAGAACAACGCCTTTGTGGAAGTTTTGAACACCATGGACAGATGTTTATAAGTTATACAAGAGAGGCAGCCATGGTAGAGAAACACCTTGGGTGTTGAAGGAAGGAGAAAACTGGAGAAAGAGTGGCTCAGGCTGTGTGTCCAGCAGGGTAGCTACTGGCCAGCACGCATGGCCGTTGAGTGCCTGTAAGGCCCTCATTTGGACAGAGACTGGCTGTCAGTGTAAAATGACACACAGACTCAAAGTCTTAGTGCAAAATCAGAATGTGAAATATCTCATTAATTATTATCTTGATGGTGGGTTGAAGTGATCATATTTTGGATGGACTAGAGTAAATAAAATATATTTTTAAAGTTAGCTTTACTTGTTCCTTTCTACTTTTTTAATTTACTAGGAAATTTGAAATACATCCAGGATCCTAGAGATTATCATACTTTGTGAAGTAAGTCAGACAGCAAAAGACAAATATCATATGATATCATCTGTATGTGGAATCTTAACAAATGATACAAATGAACTTATTTACAAAACAAAAGTAGAGCAACAGACATAGAAAACAAACTTACGTTTACCAAAGGGGAAAGGAGAGGAGGAATAAACCAGGAATTTGGGATTATCGGATACACATTATATATGTAAAAGAGAAACAACAAGGACCTACTGTATAGCACAGGGAACTATACTCAATATTTTGTAATAAGTTTTATGGGAAGAGAGACTGAAAAAGTGTATGTGTGTATATATATACATACATACACACACATATATATATAACAATCACTTTGCTGTATACCCAAAACTAACACAACATTCATAATCAACTCTGCTTCAATAAAAAACAAACATCCACTGCTCACATCACGCTGCTATGGGGTGGGGGGCAGCACTGTGCTAAAGGAAAGGGACTGTGGAAAAGGCACATTAACAGACGTGGGGATGGAGGCACGGTCACAGTCCTGGGCACACACGGACCCGGGGCCCACACAGAGCCAGCCAGCCGGGTTTTAGGGCAGTGCTTCCTTCTGCACCCCCAGTGCAGTGCCAGGTCAACTGCTGCTGACCTGCCTGGAGCTGGATGGACTGCAATCAGGTCATCAACTCTGGCCCATGAGTCAGAACTTCTGAGTAAGTCCTGAGACTTGAGATTAAATTCTTATGTTTGTCTCTCATTAACACCCCCCCCCCCACCACCCCCTTACCCAAGGACCCTGTGAATCATACTATACCCACTCAAAATAGTTTTGAAAAGGCCCTCTAATAGCACAGGGAACTTGACTCAATACTCTGTAATGGTCTATTTGGGAAAAGAATCTTAAAAAAAAAAAAAAAGGAAAGAGTGGATATACCTATAACTGGGGCTTCCCAGATAGCTCAGTTGGTGAAGAGTCCATCTGAAATGCAGGAGACCCGCGTTTCGATTCCTGGGTCAGGAAGATCTGCTGGAGAAGGGATAGGCTACCCACTCCAGTATTCTTGGGCTTTCCTTGTGGCTCAGCTAGTAAAGAATCTGCCTGCAATGCGGGAGACCTGGGTTCAGTCCCTGGGTTGGGATGATCCCCTGGAGAAGGGAAAGGCTACCCACTCCAGCATTCTGGCCTGGAGAATTCCAGGGACTATACAGTCGATGGAGTTGCAAAAAGTCAGATATGACTGGGCGACTTTCACTTTCATGGATAACTGATTTGCTTTGCCGTACACCTGAACTAGCACAACACTGTAAATCAACTGTACTTCAATGAATTTTTTTTATAAAAGCCCCTCTATGACTGGTTTGTTTTTCATTGAAGTATAGATTAAAAAAAATTTTTTTTAAAAACCCCTGTCCCCATGACCCAGCACTGTGATGGCAATTAGCATGCCTGCTATGTGTTTTTGTAGG
This sequence comes from Dama dama, assembly GCF_033118175.1. NCBI lineage: Eukaryota > Metazoa > Chordata > Mammalia > Artiodactyla > Cervidae > Dama > Dama dama. The sequence continues at coordinate 10,596,643 of NC_083708.1, forward strand.
TGGCCCTTAAATGTCTGTTGAATGCTTGCATGAATATTTGGAAACCCTGAAACAATGAATTCAGCCGCTATATCAATGCATTCTGTGAGTATTAGCAATTAAAGCCTCCAGTCCAAGCACTCATGAATGACCCAAGTTCCCGGGAGCATGGTTGGCCAGCTCCTGCTGCTTTGACTCCTGGCCTGCGTGGTTTCACAGAGGTTTACTGAAGGTGGTGGGGCCTCCTCCATAGGGGGTATCCCTGCTGTCTTCCCCTAAAAAAGGGCCAGTCTCTGCTGTTAGGCTTATAGGTGAAATTTTGTCCATGTTATGGCAAGGGGCCGCCAAAATCTTGACCCCTGCCTACCTACCAAGGGAACCCCCCGCATACACAAGCAACAGAATGAAAACACATGTGTACTGGTGTCTGGACAACCCCTGGTACTCCAGAGCTGAGCCCTGATACACAGCTGGGGTGGGCGTTTTGGAAAGGGGCCTTCCCCTCATCCTGGGGACCTGGGGACCTTCAGGATAGGCATGGCCAAGGGCACACCAGGAGAAAGGAGACCAACTGTCTGTATTCCTAGGAAAGCAAGGTCACTCCCATCCTATATGGCATGCCCAAGAGAGGTAGGGTGATGGCTTACCTGACCTGCCTGGCTGCCTGGCCACCTGGATCCCCTCTGGGGGCAGGAAGAGAACCAGGAGAGGAGGTGCAGCACCTCAGGTGCCCCTGAGGTTACAGGAGCCCTGCAAGGCTTGGGTCTCAGACCAATCAGATCAGAGCTGCTCAGCCAGGGCCGGCTGCACCGAGAGCCAAGGCCCCGGCTGGCACAAGTGTGGATGAAGTTTCTCTTCTGGAACAAGTCAGAAGGCAAGACACAGCTGAAGGGATGTTGGTCACCTCCCCAAGGGGCTCAGAAAAGAGCCTGGATCCAGCCCAGCCGCGGGAGGCAGGCACCAGAAGCCAGCTCCTCCCAAGACTCGATGAGGGTCGTAATCATTTGGTTCCACTGGGTTTAACAGTCTCCTCACTTTTCTGTTCGTCTTTCCCTCTCCCACTCTCCCCGCTGCTTTTTACTTGTTTCCTTACAAATACACCTTTCTATACCTCAGAATTTGCTGTGGCTTAGTGATGCCATTGTTTTAGTGATAGATTTTTATTTCTAATTAGAAAAAAACAAGGCTAATAAATAAAACATCCTTAAGCCTCAGTTTTATTTTTTAAAAAATAAACTGGTAGACTAGCTAAAGTTTAAGCACCCATGAGGCTGCAAAATTCTATTTTTCCTTTAAAAGTATGCATGTGGGCTATGAAAAATCACATTTTTATGTATGTGTTCAGAGGTAGATGTATTTATATTTTCTTTAGGAGTGGAACATAAATTTCTGGTTCTTTGTGAATGTTTAAAAATTGATCCTTCTTTTTTTAAATTGTATTTATTTATTTATTTCCATTTATTTTTATTAGCTGGAGGCTAATTACTTTACAATATTGTAGTGGTTTTTGCCATACATTGACATGAATCAGCCATGGGTGTACATGTGTTCCCCATCCCGATCCCTCCTCCCACCTCCCTCCCCATCCCATCCCTCTGGGTCATCCCAGTGCACCAGCCCTGAGCACTTGTCTCATGTATCCAACCTTGACTGGCGATCTGATCCTTTGACAACATTTTTAGGCTTTTTGTAAATAAACTATTCTTTAGCAACTTAAAAAAAAAAAGAGAGAGAGAGAACCAGTTTGATTGAGAAGTTGTTATGTATCAGTCACTGTGGTAAGCACTTTAAATGTGTCTTATGTCATTGAAGGGGCTTCCCAGATGGTGCAGTGATAAAGAATCTGCCTGCCATTGTAGGAGATGCAAGAGACACTAGTTTGATCCCTTGGGTTGGGAAGATCCCCTGGAGTAGGAGAGGGCAACCCATTCCAGTATTCTTGCCTGGAAAATTCCATGGACAGAGGATGCATAGTAGAGGGGGTTGCAGGGAGCTGGGCACAGTTAAGAGGCTGAGCACACACGCACACATCATTGACTCCTCAGAGCGACCCTACCCACTTTACAGATAGGGAAACTGAGGCTCTGAGAGGTCGTTTCACTGCAGATGGTGGAGTGGCCACATGGGCACAGTCCTGCCTGGATCGTGCACATGATTTGAAATTCCTGCAGTGCTGCCTGTACCTCTCCAGTTCACGCTTCCTGCATTTGCCTTGTCTTTTCAGTTCAGTTCAGTCGCTGAATTGTGTCCGACTCTGTGACTCCATGGACTGCAACGCGCCAGGCCTCCCTGTCCATCACCAACTCCTGGAGTTTACTCAAACTCCTGTCCGTTGCATTGGTGATGCCATCCAGCCATCTCATCCTCTGTCGTTCCCTTCTCCTGCCTTCAGTCTTTCCCAGCATCAGGGTCATTTCCAGTGAGTCAGCTCTTGGCATCAGGTGGCCAAAGCATTGTCTAATTTTACTTTCTTCCTAAAACGTTTGCTCCTTTTCTGTTTTCCTTCCTTTTGTCTTCAATTCTTTGTTCTTTCCTTGGCTAAATTTACCTTCTCTTTATTGTCTTGTTTAACATTTTTCCTTCCTCCCACTCTTTCACTTTTCTTGATTGTTTAAGGCAGGCTTTAATGGTCAGTGGGATAAACACAGCAGGGGTGACCCAGGGGAAGCCGTACACCCACCCCTCCCCTGGCTCCAGCGGTGGCCCCTCCTCCCCTCCATGGCGATGGTGCTCAGACGTGAGCATGCATTAGAAACAGCCAACTGCAGGGCTTGCTAGAGCACAGTGTCCAGAGTCCCCACGTCCAGAGCTCCTGATTCAGCAGGTCTGCTGTGGGGATTTATGTTCCTCACTAGTTCCCAAGTGATATAGTCGCTGACCCAGGAACTATGGTTCAGGTAGTGTCCCTCCATGGGGTTCCCAGTATGCTCAGAGAGTGCATGCTCTGTCACTTCAGTTGTGTCTGATTCTTTGCCCACCAGGCTTCTCTGTCCATAGGATTCTCCAGGCAAGCATACTGGAGTGGATTGCCATGCTCTCCTCCAGGGGATCTTTCTAAGTCAGGAATTGAACTTGCATATCTTGTGTCTTCTGCATTGCAGGTGGATTCTTTACTGAGCCACCAGGAAAGCCCCACGCTCAGAGAAATTTCCGTAAAATACCTCCAGCAAGTCTCACAAGACCCACAGGTGTTCATTTTTATTTTTATTTATTTATTTTTCTTTCTTTTTTATTTATTTATTTTAATTGGAGGCTAATTACTTTACAGTATTGTGGTGGTTTTTGCCATCCATTCACATGAATCAGCCATGGGTGGGGTGTTAATGCATGGGTTTCATTCTTAGACGATGGCTCCTGAAAGTCATCTCAGTTGTGTGTCTTAGAACCCCTGATCTCTGGTACCTAAACTCTTTGGTATCTGGACAAATTGGGCCCACAATGGCGTGAGCCAGAATGCAAGGTCACGTGGGCAGGGGAAAGGTCACATTTCCGTGCACAGACTCTGGTCTGACCTCAGTGACCAGTTGATTCTGGACCCAGCAGATATGGCAGGGAGTCAGCTCAGGAGTTGCGATAGTGTTCCTGCCTCTTGGTGGTCTGGTTCCTTGTTGGCCACTTTCTGCAATGGCAGAGCCATCATAGATGGTCTTGGTATATGGCTCCCTCCTAAGAAACTGGCTTGAGCAAGTGTTAAATCTGAATAACTAGTTCCGTTCTGCCTATGCTGGGTGGTTTTCTTAACTAATTAGGATTTAGTTCTGGGCCTCTGCAAACCTTCTCAGAAGACTCAGGTATAAAGAAAAGGAAAGGAAGGTCTAACCTGGGGGCTCTGGCACTTGTAGAAAAGGTGTTCGGATTCCAGGAGGCATCCGAGTCTGTGTTTTTCTAACCTTTTGGCAGCCTGCTAAAGGGTACAGCCCCTGAAGGTTGGACCAAGTCTCCAACCTGGGCATTTTCTCCCGGTGGGTATGTGGATTTTTTCCCAAGACCACAGCACAGGTGGTGCTGCTCTGTTTGACCTGGTTGTTAAACCTCCCACCCAGCCTCAGGAAGCCCCACCAGTTGTGGCTGAGGAACTGCTCCTCAGTTCACATGTCTACTACCTCCTCCTATTGTATTTTCTCTACAATCCTTGATAACATCTGTTGTTAATGTTCAAGAAGGTTATAGGACTCCCTGTGGTTGCCACATTAGAAGGATCTCAGTCCACAAAACTGCCCCCACTTCCCACATCAGTTGCAAACTTGGGAGTCCAAGACCATCCTTAGTTCTGATACTACACAAGAAGGACCCACAGAACTCACTGAAAGTTAGACTCATGGTCCTGGTTATTAGATCTATAGGATACAGATTAAAATCAAGCAGAGAAGAAGCTCTTGGGGCAGAGTCTGGAGAGATCCAAGTTCAGAGTGTCCAATTGTCCTCTCCTCATGGACAGCATCACTTTCCTGGCGTTAGTGAGGGACACAGACGCAGAGAACTGCCCACCAGGAAGCTCACCCAAGTCTTTGTGTCCAGAGTCCTTACAGGGGCTCATTTGTGTAAAGCTGGCTGGCCACCCACAAGGCTGACCTCAACCTCTAGCCCTCTGGGAGGTTGGGCTGATTCCACTGACTGAAGCCCCTGCCCTCTAAATCACATTGCTGGGGTGACTCAGAGCTCCCTGGTAAACAGTTTCATGAGGCAGGACATTCCAAGGGTTTAGAGATTACACCTCCAGGGTCCAAGGGCAAAGGCCAAACATCTCCTTGTGTACTTAGTCACTTGGTCATGATGACTCTTTGTGACTCCATGGACAGTAGCCCACCAGGCTCCTCTTCCTTGGAATTCTCCAGGCAAGAGTACTGGAGTGGGTTGCCATTCCCTTCTCCAGGGGATCTTCCTGACCCAGGGATCGAACCCAGGTCTCCTGCACTGCAGGCGGATTCTTTACCATTTGAGCCACCAGGGAAGCCCAAAACATCTCCCTGGACAAGGATAAATCCTTTACTGACACTACTGAGACCAGTCTGGTTATGGTGTGCCACCCAGAGTGGCAGCGTTTGGAGAGGCAGGTCGCATAGTTGGCACTCCACCCCATCCCATCTGAACCTCTGGAAGAAGATGTACTAGTAAAACCCATCCCCACTAAGTCTCTGAACTTAACTGGCAGCATAGAGATACCGCCTTTCAAGGGGTATAACCTCAGACTTTCTATGAATCAACAGTTCTGCTGAGAGAAAGGATGTTTATGGCGATGGCCAAATGGATGCAGAGTTCCCACAACCCGTGAAGCATGCAGGTCACCTCCGAAGCTTTGCCCGGGTGGGGGTCTCACCCAGGCACGCTTTTAACTCAGCCACATGAGTGCACACATTCTAATATACACACGAGGACAGAGTCTTGCTGTCTTGTAGGGAGAGACCTAATCTTTAAGATTTGTGCAACTAGCCGTTGCCAGCTACTCAGAACAAATAAATACTGTATGTGCCATTTAAAATCGAAAATGAACTCAGCGTCATGTCACTGGAAGTGCTTGTATGAGAAGATACACCACAGATTGAGGTTCTGACTAATTAGAACTCCAGGGAATTCAGCCAATCAGAAGCCACAATGCCCTGATTATGCCTTGGTCATCACACAGATGTCAGCTCTCAGAATTCAGTAACTAAAGGACAGTGGTAATGAATGTAGCACTAGAGAAGCAATACGGGTCAACTAAAAAGTGAATTAAACTGAAAAGTGCCTGTGGTTAGGACAAACACACAAAAATAAGATTGTGTATGTCCCCAGATATCTATATTTGGGAGAGAACTTGACAAGGACAAAATATATTATTAATATAAGGCTTGTTAAAAGAACCAAAAAAAATAAAAAAGAGACAAATTTAGAAGACTATAAATTTTTCATATAAGATGCAAAGCCTCATTAACTCTTAATGACACGGTTAGGGTCAAATTTTCAAACAGAATGAAGAGTAAGAAAAAAAATTTCCTCATTAAGAATTTTTTTTTTTTTATATGGACCATTTAAAAAAGGTCTTTAGTGAATTTGCTACAATATTGTTTACTTTTTAGTATTTGTTTTTGTTTTTTGGCCCCAAGGCATGGGGCATCTTAGCTCCCAGATCAGGGATAGAACGTGAAACCCCCTCACTGGAAGTGGAAGTCTTAACCACCAGAGCATCAGGGAAGTCCCAAAGGTTCCCTGTTGTTCCACTTTGATGTGACCTCTCTGGCCACCGGCCTCTCCTCCCCTCTGTGCTAAGTCCTGGCCCCTCTGGTACTAGCATCTTTGAGGGTCATCTAAGTGCATACTTTCCCCTCTGTAAGCTATCTGTGCCGCAGGCTGGGCCATCGGAGAGCTAGAGATGTGAACTGCATTGACGCTCCCTTCTTGTATTTGCTTTGGCCACACTGCCCTTCGCCCTGATGCAATCAGCCTAATAATCAGAGAATTACCATAAGGGGAGACCTTGCCCATGTCTGCCATCTGAACATCACTGAGAACCCTGCTCCTTGCCTCACAGTGCTCTCCCAGTGAAGACACATGAGAGAAATTTGTCTCTAGTCTCAGAGCTGGGAATGGTTGAGCTTCTCCAGATTTGTTTTCCTCTAAAGGGCTGTGGCAGTGGTGATGCCCACATATTACATTACCCTCAAGCTCAGTGGTGTAAAATGATCATTTATGATGCTCAGGGAGTTTGCGGGCCAGGAAACCCGCCAGGGCACAGTGGGGTGTCTTGCCTCCGCTCACCATGTCTGGGGTCTCAGCGGGGTGTTGGAATCCTCTGTGAGCTTGTTCCTTTGATGCTGGCTTTGGCTGCGACCTTCGTTGGTGCTGTCAGCTGGGACCTTTGTATGTGGCTTCTCCCTGTGGCCGGGGTTCCGCACACGTGGTGGCTGGGTCCTTAGTGTGAGAGAATCCCTAGGAAGGGAAAGAGATTGCTGGGAGGGGATGTATCAGCTTTAATGATGTAGCCACAGACACCACATAGCATCTCTTCTATTTCCTTATGCGTGCTGGGGCAGCTGGCTAGAGAGTCATACCAGGCTCAAGGGGAGGGGAAGAGAGCCTGCCTCCCGACTGAGAGTGAAGAAATGCTGCTGTGACCATTTTGGGAAAGTTTGATGGGCCACAAGGACTCTGACGCGTGGTCCACTCTCTTTACTAAACTACCCAGAAGCCATAGAGGCAAATCTGTGGATAGCACATCATGTCTGCCTCATACACAGCCCCTCACTGCTGTCCATGAAAAACTCATTGGTTGATCTAAAAAAGAAATGGAAAACTTCATTCGAGCCAAATTGAGGAGTACAACCTGGGGGGTAGCCTGTCAAAAGCTCTGAGAACTGCTGCGCCCCTTAGAAGTCAAGACACGGTTAGACAAGTTTGTGAGACTAAATGAGATATTACTGACAGTTTACCCAGTGCAGATGTAAGCATCATCGTGGCCCCTCACAAGGTCAAGAAAGGATGTTATGTGTTAAGGAGTTGTCTTGTTGCTGTTAGGAGAATGTTCCTTTTTATGGTTGAGTGGGTATTCTTGGGGGCTTCCCTGGTAGCTCAGCTGGTAAAGAATCTGCCTGCAATGCAGGAGACCCTGGATCGATTCCTGGGTCAGGACGATCCCCAGGAGAAGGGATAGGCTACCCACTCTAGTATTCGTGGGTTTCCTGGTGGCTCAGACAGTAAAGACTATGCCTGCAATGTGGGAGACCTGGGTTTGATCTCTGGGTTGGGAAGATCCCCTGGAGGGGGGCATGGTAACCCACTCCAGCATTCTTGTCTGGAGATTCCCATGGACAGGGGAGCCTGGTGGGCTACAGTCCATGAAGTTGCAAAGAGTCCCACACAACTGAGTGACTAAGCACAGCACAGGTATTCCTGATGGTGGGGAGGTTTGGTGGAGGCGCAACGCATATGTATGATGCATGCTTGGGGGGGAGGAGGCCACAGGGCAGTGAAGAATTTTTTATGTTCAGATATTTCTTGTATTGACATAAAATGTAAATTTTTATTTCACACTGCTTTCCTCTCCTTGTTTTCCTTTCCTCCTCATCAACTTTTATCTTACAACATTTTATGCATCTTTCTGAATTACTGCAAATAATTTAAGGGGAAGACTAAGATACAAATGAACTAAAATGGACCTCCAGAGGGGAAAAAATTTTTTTTCGGTACCAAATTAACTAGAAAATTCAGGAATCAAATCCCAACAAATCTCTGTTATCTAAGCTTTAACCTTAACTTACGTTGTTTTAGGATGGAAGCCCAGGAAAGTAATTCAACTTTTTCAATATTTTAAGCCCTACAATGGAATGATTTTGATTTGTCACACTGGGAAAGTATGTTAAATAGGTGAATTCATTTCCTAATTGTTCTACAGTTTGGAAATATGAATCTCAAATGGTTCTGTGAAACTTATATCATCTACTTAAAATGTTTTGCATTGCACCACTTAAAAATAAAATACACTTTTTTCCTGAAAAGTTAAGCTAAGAATTTATTAAGATTCCTGGTGTTACTTTTTACAAAGAAGATAACACTATTTAATTTTTCAGTGAAGCAATTATGTCGTCTTCCTATCTTTTCCACTAACGATGAGATACTGTGTAATTCTCCTGTGGTACAATTAACATGTTATTTGACGCATCTATATTAGCAATTCCTTATCTATGAAGAGCCATGAGTTTTATTAAATATGTCACCTACCATATCAGTTTTGTTATAATCACGTTTCATTCTGCTTCATTTGCCTACTGCACTACTTCTGGGCTGCAAAACCAATTTTCTCCTCTGTATATAAACTGATTATTTCAATGAAGAGGTAGCCACTGTAACTATTAAACACAAAAATGTACCATAACAGATGCTGCATTTGCCAATTTGGACACACCTAAACTGGGATGCTAACATGTGACTCTCCTGTGAAAGGGATTCATTTAACAGCTTCGTGATTGTTTCTCATGGACATTCCTCAAGGTATCTGGAAATTTACCACACCAGAATGCTGCAAAATAGGCAAGTTAACACTCTTAGTGCTTAGTCGCTCAGTCGTGTCCAACTTTTTGCGACTCCATGGACTGTAGCCCGTCAGGCTCCTCTGTCCATGGGGATTCCCCAGGCAAGAATACTGGAGTGGGTTGCCATGTCCTCCACCAGGGGATCTTCCCAACCCAGAGATCGAACCCAGGTCTCCCACATTGCAGGCATATTCTTTACCGTCTGAGCCCTAGGGAAGCCCAATAAGAGAGTCTCAGGTGGGTTGTAAATAACACACCACTCTACCTTCCCCTAGAGTGGGGAAAGGTGACCTCGAACCAGCCCATGAAAATTTATATGTGAAGCACTGAATCTTTCATGGCCTTAGCATAAGAATTAGAATTAATTACTTAAGGTTTTACTGACCTTTTGGGGTAAGTTGCAAGACAATTATGTCTTTTACAAACAAAATCCGACAGCAATCACGTGATTGTAATAACCACGAGGACACATTCAGTCACTGTTCTCATCACATACTTTCCACTCACTTTCCTACCTTGTTGAGTCTGCCGCTGCTGCCTTGGGATGCCCTCCTCCGTTGCTACCTTCTGCCCTCCTGTTGGAGTCCTAATCCAAGTTCAGCGTCTGGACCCTGCGTGGACAATCAAGGGCTCTTCTCTGCTTCCTGCGTGGCAGTCTCTCCTCCTGGGCACTCTTTGGCATTGGCATGTTCTGCTCAGTACTTTATATGTGTTTGCCGTTTTCCTGCAAACTCCTCTGAACTCCCCACCTTCCGTGAGTTACTGGGGGCATGTTTGTGTATTTTTATCACCCACAGCACTGAGGCTGAGGCTCCGCACGTAGAAGGTGGTCAACATGTTGATTGGATTATATATCGCAGTTTGTGTGATGTTCAAGTTGACAGGAAAATGTGTAACTCCAAACCATCATGAGATGATGGCTAGATTAGCATTACTGCACTCGGGCGACTGGATCCAAGTTTGGTTCTGTAACATTATTGTCTGTGGGCCCACTGGGTCTGGCTGAATGTGTGTGCATGCATGCATGTGTGTGTGAGATACACACAGAGAGAGATACCATTAGGTGGCATCTGGAGCCGCTTGACTCATCCTTGCTTGCTCCTTCTAATTAACTCTAGTTTGGTCCGTATCAGTGGCCTTGAGAGTGGAGAGAAATTGCTGTGTGAAGGGCCCTCTCCTGTCTTCCAGGGCTCTGCCTCCTCCCCTCCCCTTCTTGTACCATGTAGGGTCTGAAAGGGACTTCAGACTCTGCCAGGATTCCCCCTATTGCTCTCCAGAGCCCAACACTTCTTTAGCATGGAGGGAATCTCAACATTTATGATATTCTAGGTAATGGGATATTATAATTTTTCCTTGTCCTGATGCTGGGAAAGATTGAGGGCAGAAGGAGTAGAGGGCATCAGAGGATGAGATGGCTGGATGGCATCACCGATGCAATGGAGGTGAACTTGGGCAAACCCTGGGAGATGGTGAGGGACAAGGCAAATTGGAAGTGGTCAAATAGGAGATGGCAAGAGTGAACATCAGAATTTTAGGAATCAGCGAACTAAAATGGACTGGACTGGGTGAATTTAATTCAGATGACCATTATATCTACTACCATGGGCAAGCATCCCTTAGAAGAAATGGAGTAGCCATCATAGTCAAGAAAAGAGTCTGAAATGCAGTACTTGGGTGCAATCTCAAAAACAACAGAATAATCTCTGTTCATTTCCAAGGCAAACCATTCAATATCACAGTAATCCAAGTCTATGCCCCAACCAGTAATGCTGAAGAAGCTGAAGCTGAATGGTTCTGTGAAGACCTAAAAGACCTTCTATAACTAGCACCCAATAAAGATGTCCTTTTCATCATGGGGGACTTGGAATGCAAAAGTAGGAAGTCAAGAGATACCTGGAGTAACAGGCAAATTTGGCCTTGGAGTACAGAATGAAGCAGGGAAAGGCTAACAGAATTTTGCCAAGAGAACGCACTGGTCATAGCAAACACCCTCTTCCAACAACACAAGAGACGACTCTACACATGGACATCACCAGATGGTCAATGTTGAAAATAGATTGACTATATTCTTTGCAGCTGAAGATGGAGAAGCTCTATACAGTCAGCAAAAAAAAAAAAAAAAAAAAAGACCTGGAGTTGACTGTGACTCAGATCATGAACTGGAGAAGGAAATGGCAACCCACTCAAGTATTCTTGCCTGGAGAATCCTAGGGACAGAGGAGCCTGGTGGTCTGCTGTCTATGGGGTTGCACAGAGTCGGACACGATTGAAGTGACTTAGCAGCAGCAGCAGCAGCAGATCACCAACACCTTATTGCAAAATTCAGACTTTAATGGAAGAAAGTATGGAAAACCACTAGACCATTCAGGTATGACCCAAATCAAATCCCTTACAATTACACATTGGAAGTGAGAAATAGATTCAAGGGATTAGATTTGATAGAGTGCCTGAAGAACTATGGACAGAGGTTCATGACATTGTACAGGAGGCAGTGATCAAGACCATCCCCAAGAAAAAGAAATGCAAAAAGGCAAAATGATTGTCTGAGGAGGCCTTATAAATAGCTGCAAAAAGAAAAGACATGAAAGGCAAAGGAGGAAAAGGAAAGATATACCCATTTGAATGCAGAGTTCTAAAGAATAGCAAGGAGAGATAAAAAGCCTTCCTAAATAATCAATGCAAAGAAATAGAGGAAAATAATAGAATGGGAAAGACTAAGATTTCTTCAAGAAAATTAGAGGTACCAAGGGAACATTTCATGCAAAGATGGGTTCGATAAAGGACAGAAATGGTATGGACCTAACAGAAGCAGAAGATATTAAGAAGAGGTGGCAAGAATACACAGAAGGACTGTACAAAAAAGATCTTCATGACTCAGATAATCACGATGGTGTATTCACTCACCTAGAGCCAGATATCTTGGAGTATGAAGTCAAGTGGGCTTCAGGAAGCATTACTATGAATAAGTTAGTGGAGGGGATGGAATTCCAGTTGAGCTATTTCAAATCCTAAAAGATGATGCTGTGCAAGTGCTGCACTCAATGTGCCAGCAAATTTGGAAAACTCGGCAGTGGCCACAGGACTGGAAAAGGTCCGTTTTCATCCCAATCCCAAAGAAGGGAAATGCCAAAGAGTGCTCAAACTACCGCACAATTGCACTCATCTCACACACTAGTAAAGTAATGCTCAAAATTCTCCAAGCCAGGCTTCAATAGTATGTGAACTGAGAATTTCCAAATGTTCAAGCTGGATTTAGCAAAGGCAAAGGAACCAGAGATCGAATTGCCAAAATCCGTTGGATCATAGAAAAAGCAAGTGAGTTCCAAAAAAATATCTACTTCTGCTTTATTGAGTACACCAAAGCCTTTGACTGTGTGGATCACTACAAACTGTGGAAAATTCTTCAAGAGATGGGAATACCAGACCACCTGACTTGCCTCTTGAGAAATCTGTATGCAGGTCAAGAAGCAACAGGTAGAACTGGACATGGAACAGCAGACTGGTTCCAAATTGGCAAAGGAGTACTGTATATTGTATTGGCTGTATATTGTCACCCTGATTATTTAACTTATATGCAGAGTACATCATGTGAAATGCCAGGCTGAATGAAGCACAAGCTGGAATCAAGATTGTGGGAGAAACATCAATAACCTCAGATATGCTGATGACATCATCCTTATGGTAGAAAGTGAAGAAGAACTAAACAGCCTCTTGATGAAACGGACAGAGGAGAGTGAAAAAGTTGGCTTAAAACTCAACATTCAGAAAACTAAGGTCATGGCATCTGGTCCCATCCCTTCATGGTAAATAGATGGGGAGACAATGGAAATAGTGACAGAGTTTATTTTATTGGACTTCAAAATCACTGTAGATGGTGACTGCAGCCTTGAAGTTAAAAGATGCTTGCTCCTTGGAAGAAAAGCTATGATCAACCTAGACAGCATTTTAAAAAGCAGAGACATTACTTTGCTGACAAAGGTCCTTCTAGTCAAAGCTATGATTTTTCCAGTAGTCATGTATGGATGTAAGAGTTGTACCATAAAGAAAGCTGAGCACCAAAGATTTGATGCTTTTGAACTGTGATGTTGGAGAGGACTCTTGAGAGTTCCTTGGACTGCAACGAGATCCAAGGCCTTGACTGCAAGTCAGTCCTAAAGGAAATAAGTCCTGAATGTTCATTTCAGTTTCAGCTGCGATACTTTGGCCACCTGATGTGAAGAACTGACTCATTGAAAAAGACCCTGATGCTGGGAAAGCTTGAAGGTGGGAGAAGAAGGGGACGACAGAGGATGCAATGTTTGGATGGCATCACTGACTCAATGGATATGAGTTTGAGCAAGCTTTGGGAGTTGGTGATAGACAGGGAGGCTGGGTGTACTGCAGTCCATGGAGTTACAAAGAGTCAGACATGACTAAGCAATTGAACTGACTGACAATCAGAGTTGTCTACATGTTAAAAGATGAGGCTGAACTTCTACTGACCCCAGGACACATTGTAAGTTGATTAAAAAAACTTAAATTTCTTCTTTCAGTTTGGTTGTTAGCTCCTCATTTCTTTTTCCTCATAGTGATTGATAGCAAATCAAATCCCCTCACCACTCCATTGTAAGGAAACACAGATACTTAATTAAAGACTTCCTTGTTGAGGTCACTTTGTTTGATTCATTGGTTATTTTGATTGAGACTATTATTCACAGGTTTGGGGCTATTGGCGGTACCTTTGGGGATGAGATCATGCCTTCCTAAAGTGGAGTGGCAAACTTGGAACGGCTCTCTTATACTCAATTTGTCTGTGGTAATTCAGTAAAATATTGCTTGGGAATTTTTAAATCAAGCAAATCATGTATTTTTGTGTAAAAGAGAATTTTTTTTTTTTTTTTTAAGAAAAAGGACTCTTGCTGGCCAATGAACAGGATAATTAGATCCCAGTGAGGACAGTTTGTCTCTAATAAGGAAGGACACTTCAACTCAATTAATGGAGATAAAAAGTCATCTCTGTCAGGTGGGGGGTACCTGACACTCTGAATGATGTTCCGTCCCCCACACGATGCAGTTTAAGTAGGAAGGTCTTATGAATGCTGAGGACATTCTACAGGGTAGATTGGAACCCATCTCAGAATGCACTCTGAACTATCTTAGGATGTGATTTAGCAAATTTTAGTGTTTGGTTCCTCAACCTATTGGTGACCTTCAGCACTTCCTAGGGTTCAGAAAGCAGGCCATTAGATGGAGTGAGGGAGAGAGAGACAGAGAGAGATGATGCGTCTTTCCTGTGAATGTGAGATTTCGTGAGTGCATGACACCCGGGGGTGAGCATCCCAAGGGGCGGGCACCATTGTGACAGACAGAAAAACAGACTCTCCAATTATGCAAATACGCTCGCTTAGGGAATTTTACGTGTGTCTGCTCTCAGCACTTGTCCATGGTTTCTAAGTGAGGTGGTTAGTCAGTGTGGCCTCAGGAGCAGTGGGACAGAGCTGAGGAGAACTAAGGTGATGACACATTCCGGTCCTGAGGCTGGAGGCACACACGTGCCAGGCCGAGTGGCAGAGGCCCCGGGTGGTCAGGAGGTGGATGACCGGGCTGGGGGTGGGGGCATTACGCCGGGACCTTTACTGAGGTTTCCTGAGGAAAGGCGAGGCACGCAGAAAAAACAGGTTAGGAATGGCTAGTTTATTCAAACGTTGGTGGCTTTGGGCTATAGGGGTGTGTCTAGTTGCCTGGTACCTGCCCTGGGATGATGGAGGCACAGGACTGTTGCCTCCTGGGGCTCCTAGGGACATGGGCTTTGGGTTGCTTAGCTTGCATGTCAAAGGCCTGCTCCCAGCAGTACCTTTTCCTGTCTCTTAATGCTGGCCACGCTGGGAAGGCAGACTCTCCCCAGCCACAAGTATTCTTTAAGATGCAAAGACATCCCAATACACAGAAAGCTAAGAATAATACCATACAGCATGGTAGGTCACTGCTGGGAGATCAGTTCAGTTGTCTAGTTGTGTGACTGACTTTTTGTGACCCTATGGAGTGCAGCACGCCCGGCCTCCCTGTCTATCACTAATTCCCAGAGCTTGCTCAAACTCATGTCCATTGCGTCGATGATGCCATCCAACCATCTCATCCTCTGTCGTCCCTTTCATCAGGGTCTTTTCCAATGAGTCATTTCTTCGCATCAGGTGGCCAAAGTATTGGAGTTTCAGCTTCAGCATCAGTCCTTCCAGTGAATATTCAGGACTGATTTCCTTTAGGTTGGACTATTTGGATCTCCTTGCAGTCCAAGAGACTCTCAAGAGTCTTTTCCAATGCCACAGTTCAAAAGCATCAATTCTTCAGCACTCAGCTTTCTTTATGGTTCAACTCTCACATCCATACATGACTGTCAGGAAGCATTTAACAAGAGGCTTCCTGTGTGCTGTTTTGGATCTGTCAGGAACCCTCTGGCCCTTATTGATTCCTGAATATTCAGGAATTAAGAGGAGAGGCACGCCTTTCCCGGGGCTGAGGAATCCAGGCATTTCTCATTACAGTGATAGTACCGACTTCCTTTTTATGAGCCAAATGGTAAAAGATGATTGTTTGCAACTCTCTCTCTTTGATAGGGATCATCTTATGTTTTGTAAGTCTGGAATTTTAATCTTTATCTTTGCTGAGAATTACTACAGTATATATGCCCACGCCATGTTGATTAAAACACCTTTGCTCCATCAGAGCTTTCGTCCCCGTGTCTTTCTTTCTTTCTTTCTATTCCTTCTCCCTTTCTCTCTCTCTATTTCTGGCTAATTCCTTGGAGCGCGGAGGCCCGCTGAGCTCACTTTCTTGCCCAGGCTTCTAAGACCCTCTCGAGAAGGCGCACTGTGCCTTCACCCATTCGAGAGGGCGCCTGGTGCCTACGTGCAGCAGCGCGAGCCGTAAGAACAGGGTTCTATTGGCTTTCCACGTAAACCAGGGGATATCAGCCTCTTTCTCTCTCTTACTCTTGGAACCACCAGGTTCCGGTCCATTAAAGGACCAACAAGCGCTATCAGCCTCTTTCTCTCTCTTACTTTCTTATCGTCGACTCCAGACCATCAGGTTCCGGTCCATTAAAGGACCAACACATGACCACTGGAAAAACCATAGCCTTGACTAGATGGACCTTTGATGGCAAAGCATTGTCTCTGCTTTTTAATATGCTGTCTAGGTTAGTCACAGCTTTTCTTCCAAGGAGTAAGCGTCTTTTAATTTCATGGCTGCAATCACCATCTGCAGTGATTTTGGTGCCCAATAAAATAAACTCTGCCACTGTTTCCACTGTTTCTCCATCTATTTGCCATGAAGTGATGGGACCAGGTGCCATGACCTTAGTTTTCTGAATGTTGAGTTTTAAGCCAACTTTTTCACTCTCCTCTTTCACCTTCATCAAGAGGCTCTTTAGTTCTTCTTCACTTTCTGCCATAAGGGAGGTGTCCTCTGCATATCTGATGGTAATGACATTTTCCCTTGTAATCTTGATTCCAGCTTATGCTTCATCCAGCCTGGCATTTCACATGATGTACTCTGCATATAAGTTAAATAAGCAGGGTGACAATATACAGCCTTGACCTACTCCTTTCCTGATTTGGAACCAGTCTGTTGTTCCATGTCCAGTTCTAACTGTTGCTTCCTGATCTGCATACAGGTTTCTCAGGAGGCAGGTTAGGTGGTCTGGTATTGCCATCTCTTGAAGAATTGTCCACAGTTTGTTGTGATTGACACAGTCAAAGGCTTTGATGTAGTCACTAATGCAGAAGTAGATGTTTTTCTGGAACTCTCTTGCTTTTTCTACGATCCAATGGATGTTGGTGATTTGATCCCTGGCACTGTTGGGAACCACAGCGATATAAGGAGAGCAAAGTCTATAAGGACATCAAGCATAGATCCCCAAAGCAGAGACCTGCACATGTGGTGGGTGGATATCTTTCTTACTTATTCATTTTTGAATGTTTCATAACTTTTTACTCTATCATTCATATTTAAAGCAAAATTCCTCTTAGCTGAGGTTGAAAGGCTTAGTCATAATTGCTTTCTTTCTTTTAAAAATTTTTGTGGGTTTTGTTGGGTTGGTTTGTTTGATTTACAATGCTATGTTAATTTCAGCTGTATAGCAAGGTGATTTAGAGTCTTTTCTTTTACAAGCTATTACCAAATACTATTTTCTTAGGCTCCAAAATCACTGCAATGGTGACTATAGCCATGAAATTAAAAGACACTTGTTCCTTGGAAGAAAAGCTATGACAAACCTAGACAGCATATTAAAAAGCAGAGGCATTACTTTGTCAACAAAGGTCTGCATAGTCAAAGCTATGGTTTTTTCAGTGGTCATGTATAGATGTGGGAATTGGACCAGAAGGAAGGCTGAGCCCTGAAGAATTGATGCTTTTGAACTGTGGTGCTGGAGAAGATTCTTAAGAGTCCCCTGGACTGCAAATAGGTCAAACCAATCAATCCAAAAGAAAATCAATCCTGAATACTCATTGGAAGGATTGATGCTGAAACTCCAATCCTTTGGCCACATGATGTGAAGAACTGACTCTTTGGAAAAGATCCTGATGCTGGGAAAGATTGCAGGTGGGAGAAGGGGATGACAGAGGATGAGATGGTGGGATGGCATCACTGACTCAATAGATATGAGTTTGAGCAAGTTCTGGGAAATGAAGGACAGGGAAGCCTGTTGTGCTGTAGTCCATGGGGTCACAAGGAGTCAGACACGATGGAGTGACTGAACAGAATATAGTAGGTCCTTGGTGATTATCTGTTTTGTATAAATTAATTCCAAATTCCCAATTTATCCCTCCCCTCACTTTCACCTTGGTAACAATATGTTTGTTTTCTACGTCTGTGAGTCTATTTCTGTTTTGTAAGTAATTTCAATTCTATCATATCTTAGATTCCACATATAAGTGATATCATATGGTATTTGTCTTTCTCTGTCTGACTTCACTTAGTATGATAAGATCTAGGAGCATCCATGTTATTGCAAAGGGCATTATTTCATCCTTTTTATGGCCGTGTAATATTCCACTGTGTACACGCACCACATTTTCTTCATCCATTCATCTGCTGATGGAGACTTAGGTTGCTTCTGTGTCTTGGCTTCTGTAAACAGTGTTGCAGTAAACATGGGCGTGTGTGTATCTTTTCAGCTTAGAGTTTCCTCTGGGTAGATGTGCAGATCTCTTTCTAGAGTGAGTTTGCCTGTACGTGCTGTGTGTGTCCTTAAGTCTCATCACCTCAGCTATAGTCTTCATTTCCATAAAATGTTATTTATCCTAACAACATTCCTACTGATAATAAACACATTATATTTATATAGTTTTCAAGATAAATGGTACATATGTTGTAAGGGTATTATTGTTTCCTGCCTTTATTGAAAAATTAGGTTTGCTATACCTGAGGTCAGGTCTCTGAAAAGAAGGTTTACTACTGTTTTAATGTTTAAGGAAGAAGAAAATCTGCATGAAAGTATGCCTAAACATTTTGTAAATTCTATAGCTGACTACCTCTATGTCTGTGTTTGCAACAAATTATCGAACCAGGCCCAAATTTTTTTCATAGCTTCCCTCCAAAAGGTGCTGCAATATTCACATCCTGCCTGGACATTGACTCGAGTAAGGGTACTGAAAACAGCACTGACTGATGCCTGGCACAATTTAATATTTTATTTTAAACCTTCACCTTTATATAAAGAATGGATGTCATCTTTCGAGAATGTTTCTTTTCACTCATTTCCAGGTATGTCATTTGAAAGGCCTTTGTGGGGGTTAATGACAGACTTGAGCTGAGCTGGTGAATAATGTGTGTTTAATCAGAATGCATTCTTTGTTCACCAAATTCTCTGCCTTTCTAAAGTTCTCTCTTCTGCCTGATAAGCTGTCTGCCCTACTTCCTTTTACAAAAGTGACTACTCTACCCAATCTGTTTGATATTTTCCTTTTATGTAATGAAACGTTAATAATAGCAAAAAAAAATAAAAGATCAGGTTCTCCCTTTTTCTTCACCCATTGGGAAAACCTAATGGGATGAATGTGCTGTGGCAACTTACGAGATAGAGAAACAGTGAAGCTAGTTGACTCTGTGCAGATTTGGAGGTGGTTTTTGACAGCTTGCATTTTTTATGACAAACATCACTTGGATCGCTAAGACTCACTTTGGGTTTTCCTGTTAGCTAATTCAGATGAAAAGAGAGAAATAACACTGTGTAAGCCACATAAAATAAATGGAAACCAAGAAAGTATTGTTGTGAAAAGAAATGACATTGAACTATATATATACCAAGGTCCCCATAAAAAATGAGGTCTCTGAAATATGATTATAAAGGAACTCAATTTGCTTAAAAAATGTATAGTATCAATACTTAGACCTCTATCCAAAGAAGACAGACAGATGGCCAGAAGACACATGAAAAGATGCTCAACATCACTCATTATTAGAGAAATGCAAATCAAAGCTACAAAGAGGTATCACTTCATACTTGTCAGAATGGTCATCATCAGAAAGTCTACAAACAACAAATGCTGGAGAAGGTATGGAGGGAAAGAAATGCTCCTGCACTGCTGGTGGGAGTGTAAAGTGGTGAAGCCACTATGGAGTATGGAGTTTCCTTAAAAAACTAGAAATAGAGCCAACATGTGATCCAGTGATCCCACTCCCAGGTATATATCCAGAGAAAACCATAATTCAAAACGATACATGCACTCTAATGTTCGTTGCACCAGTATTCACAATAGTCAAGACATGGAGACAACCTAAATATTAATTGACAGATGAACAGATAAAGAAGATGTGATACACACACACACACATGCAATATTAGCCATAAAAAAAGAATGAAATAATGCCATTTGTAGCAACATGATGAAGTAGAGATGATAATACTAAGTGAAATAAGCCGGAGAGAGAAAGACAAATATCATACCATATGCTTA
The DNA here is from genome assembly GCF_033118175.1 of Dama dama. Lineage (NCBI taxonomy): Eukaryota > Metazoa > Chordata > Mammalia > Artiodactyla > Cervidae > Dama > Dama dama. The sequence continues at coordinate 10,616,564 of NC_083708.1, forward strand.
TATGTGGAATCTAAAAGCAATGAGACAATGAATCTAGGCAAAACGGAAAGAGACCCATATACACAGAAAATAAACATGGTTATCAAAGGGGAAAGGAAAGAGGCATAAATTAGGAGTTTGGGATTAACAGACAGACACACATTATTATATATAAAACAGAAAGCCAGCAAGGACCTACTACACACCACAGGGAACTATACTCCGTGTTTTATAATAACCTATGAGGGAAAAGAATCTGAAAAAGAATATATACACACATATACATATATACATATATATGTATTCAGAACCTATATAGAATTCATAGATATTCTTTTTCTGAATACACATATATAAATAAATGTATTCATATATACACATGCATGTATATATATATGAAAAATTACGCCTCCACAGTTGACTTTGCCGCCCTCAGAACTGCGGCAGTGCGCCCAGAGAAGGGTGGCCTTTAAGCCCTCCCGAGCAGGTCGTTATTCTGTCCCCCCACGCGCCCCCAGCCCCCTCCCGGCCTCACGGTGCTCAGGCGTCAGCGGTGGTGATGAGGCTCCTTCTCGGGCACCAAGGACCCAGTGACCATGCTCCAATGGCCACAAACACGAGCTCCCTGCTCCTCTTCTGTCTGAGATGGGATGGCTCAATGCGTGCTAGCGAGAGCAGGAGAGAATTTGGGAACCGTCTCCAAGCCTGTCTCCCGTTTATCTCAGTTCACCACGTGGGGGCGCTAGTGGTAAAGAACCCGCCTGCCAACGCAGGCGCCATAAGGCATGCGGGTTCAATCCCTGGATCCAGAAGATCCCCGGCGGAGGGTATGCACCCCACTCCAGCATTCTTGCCTGAAAAACTCCATGGATAGAGGAGCCTGGCAGGGTACAGTCCACGGGGTCGCAAAGAGTCGGACATGACTGAGTGACTTAGCACACAGCACCCACTGGAAACAGTTCCCTTTGAATATCACACTCTACTTGTAAATATGGGTTTGAGTTTTCAATACTTCCATGATCCCCAGAGTCACTGCTTGTGAATACAGTGACCAAGCTTGGGTCAGTGTGTTTTGGTGACATCTCACACACACACACACACACACACACACACACACACACACACGTGTGAGCCCACACTCCTTTGTATTCACCGGTTGGCCATAATGAGACAGGTCTCTGTCTTACACATTTTGTCCGAAGGCTCTTCCAAGACTGTTTGGGCTCCAGCACCACCTCCAGCCTCCCCAGGCTGAGCAGGCCCAGGGGCCAGTGTTCACCAGCACAACCCAGGGAAGCACAACCGTGGCTTCTGGAAACAGACTCCTCTGTGGGCCACGTAGACACACTTTCGCCTTGCTGGCCTACCCCAGAAGCTTAAATGCGAGTCCCAAGAGAGGAAATCAGTAAGTTCATAGAAAGGGCTCCAACACTGTAGACATTTGTGGAGAGTGGACTGAGCAAGGCTTTTGAAGTCTCATCTCCCCCGTGTAAACAGAAGGTGAGCCCCAGAAGAGTGTCACGGATACCGGGGCAGTTGCCATGCTGACGATGGGGACACAGCAGCCTTCACACTCACTGTTTCCCAGCCGAAGCGGCCACGGTCCAGCGAGGGTCGGCGAGGGTGGGTCTCCCTGCCTCATACACAGGGGTTCTCGAAGATGCTGTATGTATGCTAACTTGCTGCATCGCGTCCAACTCTTTGCAACCCTATGGACTGTAGCCTGCCAGGCTCCTCTGTCCATGGGATTCTCCGGGCAAGAATACTGGAGTGGATTGCCATTTCCTCCTCCAGGGGATCTTCCTGACCCAGGAATTGCACCCGTGTCTCTTGTGTCTCCTCCTGCATTGGTAGGTGGGTTCTTTATCACTACTGCCACCTGGGAAGACCCTCTAAACAAATAGAATAGCCCTTAATTAAAAAAAAATTAGGCCATGGTCTTAAAAAAAGAATATTGCCATGGTCTTCTTACCTTCAGGATTTCTGTGCCATTCTTTGCTTTTGTATTCTCAATAAATGCCCTCCCTTAGATTTACTGAGGTATAATCAGTATATAAAAGCTGTACATAATATGATTTTGTGAGTCTGGATGTATGTAGACCTCATATTACTATCACACAGATGATAATCAAGTAATCAACATATCCATCACCTTCCAAAATTTTTTCGTCTCCCTACTTTTTTTGTGGTAGCAGCACTTACCATGAGATCTACCCTCTCACCACATCTGGAGCGCACAATGTCTATCTTTCTCCGAGCAGTGTCCGCAATGCTCTTTGATCAATGCGTTCAGCCCACCTCTGAGATGGTTCCTGATGTTTTCATCATACTTCTGCTCTGGTGGAATGCAAGCGTTGCTGTTACCTTCTTGTGACAGGTCACATTTTCTTACACAGGCCTCACGGATTTGGACTAGTTGGGTTTTTCACTAAGTTACATCTTTAAATTCTCTCCACACATTTGTCTTGGCTGCCCTTCCCCATGGGTTCTTCTGTTTATACCACATTTCTCTTCTGTGACATGGAAGTCGGCAAACACGTTTGCCATGAACAATGGTAAAATGTCACAATAATGAAGCTTATATAAAAGGAAAATTGATGGATGCAGCAGCATGTTTTGTGATTAAATCAAAGCCAACTCAAAGCTGCCTAGCAATCCAACCTGATTAACTGTTTTCCAGATCCTGACATGGTGCAAAGTAATTGACAATGACAGGGACAAGGGGGAAAAACAGAGGCAGAGTTTGGTATATCACTGGCAGATTGTTAACAAAACAAATTGCCCGTGTCTCCCAGAGTTTCCAGAGTTCTGGGAATAATTGTTTCTCTGGCCAAACTTACTTTTACAGACAATAAAATAGCTTTCAGTATCCAGAGGATGGAAAAACTTTAAGCTGTTAGTAAGAGCCAGTCAGCCAATCTGGACCACCCGTCAGGATGAAAGGCCAGTTTTCTCATATTCTGTACAGTTGCACCTACTGAAATCATCATCATGAGCTCACAGATTATCCTGGAGTTGTATTAATTCCATAGTTTTCAATGACAATGATGTTGATGTTAATAAAGATAAATCAAAATAGCTGATAAAAGCTAGTATTTATTAGGTGCCAATAAATCTAACAGGCGTTCTTTCATATCTGTTAGATTTCTAATCCTCCCCCATATATTCAGTAGAAATTACCTCCATTTTACATACGAAGAAACAGGGAACTTCCCTGGTGGCCCAGTGATTGAGAATCTGCCTTGCAGTTCAGGGTACATGGGTTCGATCCTTGGTCAGGGAACTAAGACCCCACATGCTGTGGGGCATCTAAGCCCACATGCAGCAAGGAGAGAAGCCCCCACTCACAGCAGCCAGAGAAAAGCCACCACAGTGAAGACCCAGCACAACCCAAATAAATACATTTATTTAAAAAAGAGAAAGCAGTCTCGGGTTGTTGAATACTTTGCACAGAGTAGTAAGGAATGGCACAGGTTTGTTGTCAGATCCTAAATCTCATGCTATTAATATTTCCACTCTGCTATGATCCCACTTTATTCTTGTGGCATCTCCATAGATTTGTGAGCTATAAATATTTTTGCAACATTTTTGAAATTTATTTCCAATATTATTCCAACACAGGTAATGAACTCAGCACTGGTAAGGCAGTGAATTTCTTTTTCAAGACAGATGCAGGAAAAAAAATACAGGATTTAGACTCTAAAGACCTGGCCCTGTCACTGATTAGCCCCCAAACTTTAGTTAAGTCACTAATTCCACAGAATCCCAGTTTTTGTGATTTTTAAAAAGCAATGTGTTATCAAGTGGGTTTGCGATGTTTAAATGAGTAACAGGAACCAAGGACTTTTTCAAAGTTAAAAACTTTATGCAAATATGTATTATTAGTCGGAGAAGGCAATGGCACCTCACTCCAGGACTCTTGCCTGGTAAATCCCATGGATGGAGGAGCCCGGTAGGCTGCCGTCTATGGGGTCGCACAGGGTCGGCCACGACTGAAGTGACTTAGCAGCAGCAGCATTATTAGTACTAGGCAGAAGACTGTTTAGTAGGTCAGAGCAAATCATTAATAAGATTGATCATGTCCTTTGGGAGCCTAGGAGATGCTTCTAGCTGAGAGGAAAAGACACGGCTTAACACTCATTCCACCCTCTTGTTCTCACTCCTAAGGCATGGACGCACTTGTTCTTTTAAACATCTTTAGCAATTTCATCAGTGCCACCTGTAAAGCCTCTAGAGACCCTTCCCTGAGACAAAGGGCGTCAGGCAGTGAAGTCACGCTGCAGGGTGGGGCCCCAATTCAGCAGGGAGAGTCTGGGGGAGGTGGGTAGCCTGGGATTGCGCGTGCGCAGTGGCTGGGGGTGGGGGTCCTGATAGGCGTGTGGAATCGGTGCTGCTCATCGACTGATCCTGGCGGACAGACCCCGCGGAAGCAGAAACGGAGGTGCTTCTGGAGCCCAGGCCCGGGGGCGGGGGCAACTCGGGGAGACCCAGCAAAAATACCCAGAGGAGCCGAGCAAAGGTAGGGGGTTCAGGCGCCCAGGATGGACAACACTTTGGTCAAACAACAGTTTTTTTTTTTTTTCTTTACGGAAATACAGAAATCTGTTTCTAATCACTTTCAGAGGCATGGTTTTGGAGAATGAGGAATAAAAACATTAGGTGGCATGATCAGAGTTCTCTATGGAGCTGTTAATTCGTATGACTCCAAAGACGGCTGAAACACAGAACAAGGAACAGATCGCTTCAACCATACTCATGAACCCATCACTTGCCTTGCGCATCTTTGCACCGAGGCCTTCGGCCGGCCCTCGGGTGCTCGGGTCTCCCCTCAGGTGTGTCGGTCTCTGGACAGGCTTTCCTCTTCTCACTGATGCTGAGGAGGAAGGTGGGGGTGCAGGGGGGACTTCTCTTCTGCTGCGCAATCAATGGCCCTGTAGCTGTTTCATCTGTCAGGGTGACATGCCAACGGGCTAACGCTGAATTATTGATACTCCTTTCCAAAGCGAGTTAACCAGACAGTTCAAAATGGGCGAGAAGGGGGTGGTCCGTTGCAAATAAGGTTAACCCCCCCCCCCCCCCCATCCATCCTGTGGACCGGAAGCTGGTGGCTGCCCCCCAGCCAAGCCCAGTGTATTTATGTTGCTGCAAAGACAGGCTCTCAGAGCCCAAAGGAAAGCAAGCAATGGAACGACACGATTCACCTTTTTACAGAAGACTCCGATTGCTCTCCAAATAAGCCACATTTAGTGGCCAATCCCCCCCCTCTTCCCCGCAGCAAAATGTGACAAGCAATAATCAGAAGGGGAGTGCTACCACAGTCTAAGAAATGCCACGATAGCCTTGAATTACTTGGATTTTGACATGAATTTGCCCCTCAGTCCTAAGGAGAAAGTGATCAGTGGGAACACAGAGGCTCACCTCTGAGTAAATTCCTACTAATTTTCTGCTGGGTGTTAGGATGCTAAGAGTAACTGAGTGTGAGGTCTGACAATGGGTTGGTTTTACTGAGCAGTGTCTTGGGACATCGCAGACTTTCTCTTCCATGTTCGGTGTCAGAAATTATGCTCTTTAGGGGATACATTTATTGTTATGCACCGTGCAAACAGCTGCTTTATTTTATACACAAAAGTGCCAGGACTTGCTTGTTTGGAAGCCGTGGATGCTCAGGCTGGCAGTGTCATAAATAAATGGGCACGTTGTATATTTCCATTCATTTGGATGGACCTTTTATTCAAGGGCCTGCCAAGACGCATGCAAGGCCAGAATGTTGAAAGGATTGACTTTCATAAATTTTCAGCCTTCCACATCATTCGGCCTGTTATTTTTCACTCTTCAAGCACCGAGAACAAATACGGGTCTCCAGCGCCATCTAGTGGACAGGAAGTGTGTGTCGGGGGGTGGCTCACAGACACCTGGTTCTAAAATGTGAAAGTGGGATTCTGGGTGTGGCCCAGTCTTCCTATTCCTTTTGGGGTGTCTCGGCCATCCTCCGAGCAGGATGAAACCTGAGAAGGATGGCAGGAGCCCCTGCTGCAGCTTGGCTCCTTGGAAGGCCTGGGAGGTGGGGCGGTGCATTGATCTGTGCGCTTGATCAGTGGAGAAATCAGTTATTAATCAACAAAGAACTATTGATTTCCCAGCCAGGAAGCAGTGTATCTGCTGTTCCTATTAACAGCCAGTGTGCTGGGAAGTTGCCCAAGAGCTTCTGTGCCCCAGGCTTCGGTCAGCAGATCATTAAGGGTGGGGGATCCCCAATCTCCAGAGTGATGACTGGGGGAGGCTGAGGAATTGTAAACAAAACACAGAGTGAGTTTGCACTCTGTAGTTCAAGTGGGGCTGGTTATTCATTCTCTTTACATAAAAAAAGAAAGTGAAAACTGCATATTTATTGCATGTGGGTTCTCTTACTTAACTAAAATGGAATTACTAGGAGGAGGGGAAAAATAATCAGTCATCAACAGATATTTATCAAGTGCCTACCCAGGTCTGACTGCTCCTCTAGGGAACAGATGATACCATTCCTGCCCTTTCTTATTTATTAGTATTTAATACTCTGGGTCGGGTGATATAGACACCATGGTGCCACCACTGTTTTCAATGTTTCTCTCATTTCGTATAAACACGTCTCAGTTATATTAAAATAGCATTATGGCGTGAGATATGTGTCTTAAAGAGAGACAATAACCAAGCACATCCAATTTTGCTGTCTCGTTTTTCCCCTCCGTCAATCTGTCATGAGGTTATCCTTACTGAGAACTTGAAATGTTTGGGCCTGAAGGTTTCCTTGTGACAATTATCCTCTGAAACCAGTCTGGGGCCAATTACAGATAAATGACTATCTAGTCCTCAAGCTGTTGGACAAAAGCCAGTTCCCTAAAAACTTGCTCACTAGGTCCATTGCCAAGGAAAAGAAGTTGGTGCTCAGGCTGCCTGGCTAGGTGAGCAGGATTTCATAGTCTGTTCTTTGGACACAAAAGCAGTTGTCCAACCATCCTTCTCAGGGTTGCCATCCATGTAGAATCTGGCAATTAAGGGAAGGCTGGATGGACAGAGTCAGGAGGAAAGTTATGGTGGTCTTTTAAAAAATCATGTCATGAATAGGAGTATAAAAAGTCAGGAATATGACTTCTTGCTGAATTTGCAGAAGAGGTTGATAGACTTGTGTGTTCTGGACACTGAGGAAATAAGGATGAGATTCCCTGCATGTGAGGCTCTCCTTGTCAAGCACTGAGGAGGAGGAAGCACAGGTGATTACAACGTGATGTGAGGTAGGGTGGTGGCATGACCGTGATGCTTTGAACGAGAACTTGGATATGTATGTGAATCAGCTTGTTACAGTGCAGATCGTTTTGCTCTGTGGCCAGAGGTTCTGCCTCAGAAGGTCTGTGGTGGATTCTGAGAATTTGCATTTCCACCAAGTTTCCTGGTGAGGCAATCCTGTCTGGGGACTGCTATTTAAGAGGTGGAGAAGCAGGAAACGCTTCAGATTGTGGCGTCTCTGCTGGGATGTGCACTCGGCATTGGAAGTTTTGTTGATAGGGACGGTTCTGAGCACCCAAGGCACAGATGGTGTGAGGAGGCACATGGGGGGTGGCCAACACTTCTAAGGCACTGGGTACATGGCAAGTGGTTAGGAGTGAGGCCCAGGATGCAGGCTGGCCAGATCTGAAGGGTCTCAGGTGCTGGGTACAGAGCCTGGACTCTGAGCAGTGGAGCCATCAGAGGGTTTTCAGGAAAGTGGCATGATTAGACTTGTTTCTTAGAAAGGAAATTGTCTACCATTTGAAGAGAGAACCAGAGGCAGGAGAAGCAACTAGAAAGCTGCTTCAATGGTCCAGGAGATGGACAGTAAGGGCCTTCACTGAGGTCACGGCTATTGGGGTGAAAAGGTGGGAGCAAATGAGGAAGATTGTTGGGGGAGCAGAATCCATCATGATTAGAAACAGCTAAGACAGTGTTGCATTTAAGAGGTGAAGGAAGAGGAGCTGGGAATGGTTTGCAAGGCACCCCTGGGGACCATGTGTGGAAAAGCTTGGTGTGAGTGGAGATGTGTAAGATAAAGAGCAATGTTTGAAGGAAAATGTTTTAATCGAATTTTGGAAAGATTAAACTTGAAGCACTGCCAATAGAAGAGAAAGAAAGAAAAGGAAAATGAATGAGTCTCACACAATACCTGTGTTCAACTGAATGAAACTAATGTTTGGTGGCAAGACTGATATTTATATGTATGCTTTACATATTAAGCCATTGACATAACCCTCCCAAACTTCAGACTATTCTACAAAGCTACACTAATCAAAACAGCATGATATTGGCACAAAAACAGACATATGGACCAGTGGAATGGAATAGAGAGCCCAGAGATAAATCACACACCCACGGTCAATTAGTCTTTGATAAAGTAGGCAAGAATATGCAGTGGAGAAAAGACAGTCTCCTCAGCAAGTGGTGTTTGGAAAGCTGGACAGCTGCATATAAATCAATAAAGTTAGCATGCACCCTCACATCATAAATAAAAATAAGTCAAAATGGCTAAAGACTTAAATATAAAACAGGACACCATAAAATTCCTAAAAGAGAACATAGGCAAAGCATCCTCTGCCATAAATTGTACCAATATTTTCTTAAAGCAGTCTTCCAAGACAATAGAAATATAAGCAAAAATGAACAAATGGGCATAATCAGACTCACAAGCTTTTGTATAGCAAAGGAAATCATAAATAAAACAAAAAGACAAACTACAGACTGGGAGAAAATATTTGCTAACATGCAATCAACAAGAGCTTAATTTCCAAAATATAAAAATAGCTTTTACAAGTCAATGACAAAAAACAACCCAATTGAAAAATGGGCAGAAGACCTACTAAATAGATATTTCTCCAAAGAAGACAGGCAGATGGCCAAAGAGTGCATGAGAAGTTGCTCAGTATTACTGATTATTAGAGAAATGCAAAACAGAACTGCAATGAGGTGTTACCTCATACCAGTCAGAATGGTCATCTTCAAAGATTCTACAAATAGTAAATGCTGGAGAGGGTGCAGAGAAAAGGGAACCGGGAACCCTCCTACACTGTTACTGGGAGTGTAAGTTGGTGCAGCCACTATGGAGAAGCATATGGAGCTTCATTAAAAAACTAAAAGTGGAGCTACGTATGACCCAGCAATCCTATCCTGGGCACGTAGGGATTATCATACTAAGTGAAGTAACTTAGAAAGAGAAAGGCAAATATCATATGACATCACTTATATGTAGAATCTAAAGCTACACAAATGAACATGCTTATAAAACAGAAACAGACTCAGTACATGCAGAACGGACTTGTGGTTGCCAGTGGGGAGAGGAGTGGATGAGAGTTGGACTGGGAGTCTGGGATTAGTAGATAAACAGGATGGATAAACAACAAAGTTCTACTGTATAGAACAGGGAACAGGATAAACTATATTTATCCTGTGATAAATCATGATGGAAAACAGTTTGAAAAAGAATGTATATGTATATATATATGTAGATATGTATAACTGAATCACCTTGCTGTGTAGCAGAAATCAGCACGACTTTGTAAGTCAGCTATACTTCCATTAAAAAGAAGAAACTAATATTAAGCCAAAGAAGATGGATTCCCGCTTTCCTTTCCCCTTTTATTTCAACTGAGCTAGTGGAGGTCGGAAGTTCATGTAATCAGGGCTTCTTTAAAGAAATGACTCATCTTACTACTCACAGACATACTACTTACAATATGCTGGAAATATGATTGAGGAGAATAGGCGAGGGCTCTTGAAATGATAACAAAGTCGGACTTCACCTATCCAATGAGTGATTTAGATAAAGGCGAGATTTCTAATTGAAATAGTCACAGAAACTGCAAAATCACCTCCTCCTGCTCCTTTATCAGCTGCCTTTATTCTCTGACACTCAGCAGTCAGCTATTTTACCCCTTCCCATGTCTTGTCCTTTGGCTTGTGTGTCTGAGCAGAAAATATCATTGGGACATAACTCAACTGTGTTCAGAGGCCCAGAAAATTCCAAGCAGCTGGAAGCTGGGGGTCAGGTTGATGAGAGCAGAGCCTCTCCGTCCAAAGTGCACGGGAATCACCCGGGGATCTTGTTAAAATGCAGATTCTGTTTCTCTCTAGGGCCGAGACCCTGCGTCTCTCGTGATGCTTCAGTGTTGCTGGTCTGCAGACCACGCCGCCAGCAAGTGCTAGGGTGCTGTCAGGCTGGTGTAGACGACCGGCTTTAGACTGAGATGGGCTTGAGGTGGAATATCGGGCCTGTCGGTTGTTAGGCACTCGACCTTGGATGGTCAACGCCACCAGGGCTTCCCAGGTGGCTCAGTGGGAAAGAATCTGCCTGCAGTGCAGCAGACACAGGCAGATGTGAGTTCGATTTCCAGGGGAAGATCCCCTAGAGAAGGGCATGGCAATCCATTCCAGTACTCTTGCCTGGGGAATCTGGTGGACTACAGTCCGTGAGGTCACATGGAGTCAGACACGGCTGAAGAGACAGCACGCATGTATGACCTTGGATAAGTTATTTAACTTCAGTTGAGTTTTTTTCTGTAACAATAGCATCTTACTAAGGGTTGCCATTATCCACATGATCTCTGGCATGTTTGGTGTTTTTGAGGATGGCTTTTATATATAAGCAAAAGTTTTCAGGGACTGTTTGGTATTACAAACTAATATTTAAGTTAATTAAAGTTGTGAATTCAGAACTTTAGGAGCTCGGACCCAGGAGGCAGAGGCTGTGCTTTGAGTCTGAGCTGTATCACTCAGTAGCCCCATCCTTGGACTACTGACTGGTCCTCATAGATAGCAACCCATTTAATCTCCACCCCAACCCTGTATGGATGACATTACCATCCCCAGCTGGGTCTCAGTTTCCACATCTCTAAACTGGAATACTAACGGCGTGGTTGTGAGTTCATGTTGAAAATACCCAGAGAATTCTTGGCGTGTGAGAAAGCTTGTGCGAGCTCTGTTCCTTAAGCCCTTGGGTGCAACTCACAAGTCTTAGCTTTCTGTTTATAAGTCCAGAAATTTTAACAATCATTTGTCAAATGGCTAAATGTGGTGTTGCCTCCGGATTGGGAGTTTCCCCCTTACCACTGAGCCATGCTTCTACACCGGTAGGTGTCCAATGATTTACTCAGGTCTGATGCTGTCTCCCCAGAGGTAGCATCAGATCTCACAGCTTAAGGGTTCAGTTTCACAAGATTGCTCACCCCCTTCAGGTGCTAGTCAGAAGTCCGAGTTATCACCTTCTGACTGATAGATCAGAGATTCTGGTGAACCCCTCCTTGGGTTCAATTAATTTGCTAGAGGAGCTCACAGAACTAACAGAAATGTTTCACTTACTGTATCACCAGTGTAGTATAAAAAGACACAACCCAAGAACAGCCTGGGGCTTCTCTGGTAGCTCAGATGGTAAAGAATCTGCTTGCAGTGTGGGAGACCCTGGTTCGTTCCCTGGATCAGGAAGATCCCCTGGAGGAGGGCATGCCAATGCACTCCAGTATTCTTGTCTGGAGAATCCTCATGGACAGAGGAGCCTGGCGGGCACAGGATAGCAAAGAGTCGGACATGATTGAGCGACTAATCAAGGACAGCTGGATGGAGGAGACGCACAGAAGAGGCACTGGGTTCCATGCCCTCCCCGAGAGAGCCACTCTCCACATGCTTACCAACCTGGTAGCTCTCCAAATCTCATCCTTTTGTGTTTTTATGGAGGCTCTGTTACACAGTCACACGTGGGTGCTAAGTTGTGTCTGACTCTTTGTGACCCCACGGACTGTAGCCTGCCAGGCTGCTATGTCCATGGGATTTCCCAGGCAAAAATACTGGAGTGGGTTGCCATTTCCTTCTCCAGGGGATTCTCCCAACTCAGGGATTGAACCCACGTCTCCTGCAGGCGGATTCTTTACCACTGAGCTACCTGGAAAGCCAGTGTTATACAGGCAGGATTCATTAAATCATTCATGAGAAGTGAAGTCGGCTCAGTCGTGTCTGACTCTGCAGTCTCATGGACTGTAGCCCACCAGGCTCCTCCATGGAATTCTCCAGGCAAGAGTACTGGAGTGGGTTGCCATTTCCCTCTCCAGCAGATCTTCCCAGCTCAGGGATCGAACCCTGGTCTCCGGCATTGCAGGCGGATGCTTTACCCTCTGAGCCACTGGAGGTGGGGAGTGGGGGTGGGGGAAGTCCATGTACTAATTGAACTCAAGCACCTCTTTCCTGGGTCTTCCCAGGTGGTGCTACTGGTAAAGAACCTGACTGCCAGTGCAAGAGACATAAGAGATGCAGGTTCAATCCCTGGGTTGGGAAGATCCAGAGGAGGGCACGGAAACCCACTCTGGTATTCTTGCCTGGAGAAGTCCATGGCTAGAGGAGCCTGGAGGGCTATAGTCCATAGGGTCGCAGAGAGTCAGACATGATTGAAGTGACTTAGGATGCTCGCATGCCCCTTTCCTGGGAGGTCAAAGGTAAGATTAAAAATTTTCACCCTCTGATCACACGGTTGTCTCCTCTGTTGACCAGACCCAACCTTAGGAGACCTATGGACATTCCAAAAGTCACCTCATTAACATAAAAGATGACACCTTTATAATATGCTTCACTTAGGAAGTTCCAAATTTAGAAATGAGGACCAGATCAAATATATATGTTTCTTATTATAAACCTCAGCATCACAACAACTTGATTTACTGTATATGCTCTCAATTGCATTTCTAAATCCAGGATTCCTTATTTTCTTTAAGGAATTCATTTATCTATACAACAAACCATATCAATCACCTAAATGTATCTCATAAATCTAGAACATTAAACTTATAAATATGGAGAGTCTTAAGCAGTGGCATAGCTATGGGGGTGTTGGCAAATGTAGTCTGCTCTGGGTACAGACAGTAAAGAGGTGCATTATTCATAGAGAATTAAAAACAATAATAAAACCAATAAAATGTTTATTAGTCTTCTTTTTATTACCCCTGTGTACCGACATGCTAACAATAACTGTGATGAAATGCCCCTCTGTGCTGGGCTGGACCACACTTGCTATCTGTGCCTCTTGGTATATCTATCCTCATCTTAATTTCTCTTTAGTGTTCCCAAACTACTTAAAATCTTAGACAAATTCTCTTTTGCTTTTCAATGGAAAATAAATTTAGCTTCCCTAGGCTTATGTATTGATTACTATGCCATTAAATATTATAAATAATTAAAATATCAGATATTCAGTAACTTTTCCCCTAAACATCGCTCAGAGTATTAATACCATAGGTCTGATTTATATCACCATTTATACAGTTACTTACAAAATTTCCCAGGATCTTATAAGGCTGACCCAATAGTGAAACACATCATAGTAACAGAACAGTATAGTGAGTTATGACTATAAAATCTTGGTGTGGATTGCCTGGCTTTGAAGTTTGGCTCTGTGGCTTATTAGCTGTGTGACCCTGGGCTGGTTATATAACCTCTCTGTTTTGTCTTTTATCAAACAGTGATACTAATAGCAAGTAGTGTCCTTGTAAGGTGACTAAATTATGGGCTTCCCTGGTAGCTCAGCTGGTAAAGAGCCCACCTGCAATGCAGGAGACCCTGCTTCGATTCCTGGGTCGGGAAGATCCCCTGGAGAAGGGACAGGCTACCCCTAGTATTCCTGGGCTTCCCCTGTGGCTCAGCTGGTAAAGAATCTCCCTGCAGTGTGGGAGACCTGGGTTAGATCCCTGGGTCTGGAAGATCCCCTGGAGAAAGAAAAGGCTACCCACTCCAGTGTTCTCGGACACCACTGAGCAACTTTCACTTTCACTGTAAACTTGTTAGTATATGTTAAAAATTGACCGATCTTATAAATATGAGTCTATTTTTTAAATTCTCTTTTCATTTTATTTACTTATCTATTTTTAGACCAATACCATCCTGCCTGGATTTTTGTAGCTTTATATTAAGTCTTGAAATCAGGTTGTATGAATTCTGCAATGTCCTTTTCTTGAAGCTGTTTTGGCTGTTCTTCATTAGTGAAGCTATCTGGCCCTGATGTTTTCATTGTAGGAAGGCTTTTAATTTTAAATTCAATTTCTCTAACAGATATTGGGCTATTCATGTTTTTAAAAATGTTCTTATTGTGTCACTTTTGGTAACTTGAGTCGTTCTAATAATTTTTCCACTTAATATGGGTTGTCGCCTTTATTGTCATAAAACTTTTTACAACAATTCTCATCATCCTTTTGAAAAAACATAGTTTTTTTAGTGTTGACCTGAGATAGACTGCCAGATGTGTCTCCAGTAAAGGTGCGTTTATCCGAGGATCAGCAGAGAATTACAATTTGGGGTCTACAGCCACGTGAGCAGCCTGCAAGCCTCCCCTCGCTTCCTCCACTCCCACCCCCAGTGAGGGAAGGAGAAGACCTTTACAGAGGGGAAATGAAGCTGGGAGGGCTGCAAACAAAAAGTCCCCTGGCTTTTCATGGTTGAGTCCTTGCCAAGAAAGATGGGAGTCTTCCTCCTTCCTGCTGGGCTCTGGCACCATCATCAGTTCAGTTCAGTGCAGTTGCTCAGTCGTGTCTGACTCTTTTTGACCCCATGGACTGCAGCACACCAGGCCTCCCTATCCATTACCAACTCCCAGGGTTTACTCAAACTCATGTCCCTTGAGTTGGTGATGCCATCCAACCATCTCATCCTCTGTTGTCCCCTTCTCTTCCCACCGTCAATCTTTCCCAGCATCAGGGTCTTTCCTGATGAGTCAGTTCTTGGCATCAGGTGGCCAAAGTACTGGAGTTTCAGCTTCAGCATCAGTCCTTCCAGTGAACACCCAGGACTGATCTCCTTTAGGATGGACTGGTTGGATCTCCTTGCAGTCCAATGGTCTCTCAAGAGTCTTCTCCAACACCACAGTTCAAAAGCATCAATTCTTCGGCACTCAGTCTTCCTTATGGTCCAGCTCTCACACCTTTACATGACTACTGGAAAGACCATAGCCTTGATTAGACATAATTTGCACCCAATACAGTTCATCAAAAGGAAGAGACTTTCCTCCCCTTCCTGGGCATCTGGTTACTTTCTGTAATAGAGCTGACATTGGTTCTGGGGCAACTGGAACTCAATATATTTTGAAAATATAGAATATTCAATAGAATAAGCATCATGGTGATCGAATAATCTTCTTCAGCTTGTGTGGCCTCAGTTGCACTGCAAAATACAGGATGCAGAGAAACCCAGGGTTTTCCCCACCAGCTGCCGATCGATGGGTGAAGAGCAGGCACATCGCCAAACTCGCCGCATGCTAATCTCAGAGTCCATCAGTTTGAATTTATTCCCTGAAGAGTAACTCCAGGCTTAAAAATTCATTCTTATTCTGGAGGGGAAATTTCCACATCCTGCATTAATAATCATAGAAATTCAGTAGCAGTGTCACTAAGAACCCTCAGATTATTCTGTTCTCTCATATAGAGACAGGTCGATAATGAACTGAAAAATAGGACCTTGGAAAATCAAAATTTTCAGCATAAATCTTGTCATTCAGACATTTTCAATATGATGACTCTAATGATGTACCTCCTAAACATTTATTATGATATTAAATAGACAAGAGAGATGCTGGTGAGGAAGAGCCAGTCTTTGTATTCCAGTTTTCTCCTTTAACAGCAGATTCTGGAACGGAGGGCTGGCTTCATGGTGCCGGTGATTGCATCAGGCCCCAAACTTCAATGCTCCCCAAACTTTAATGCTCTGCTGTTATCATCAGGAAATTCTTAATACTTTTATCCCTGAGCTTGTTTTTTGTCAGAGGGGTTTGGGCCCACCCACATGCAGTGTTGATGATGCCCAGGAACATGGAATTCCAGGGAGCATGGAATTCAAGTACGTGGGGCTTTGGGAGTTGGAGGAGTACCTGGCATGCACAGAGCTGAGCACGTGGAGATGCTGCCCATGTGGAGATGGAGAGGCTGCATGTCCATGTGAACCAGAGCTTGCTTCAAGCCCAGAAAGGAGGCACTAGCATTCTAAATGTTACCGCCCAGGGTTCTTGGCCTTCCCCAACCAATAGAAATTGATTACAGGCCAGACAAGAAATTCAGGCCAGGTTCTTTTGGGACCTCTGCTGCAGCAGGGAGGAGCAAGAACAAGCAACGGGTTCCATTGCTTCCTTGCTCTCATAGGTGGGGCAAGCTTGTTCCTGCATGGGGTGATGGTCGGGACATGTCCAGTGGTTGAGTCGGAGTGGGGGCTTACGTGTTTTGCCCACCCCGTAGGTGGTGTTGTGTCCAGGGGGCATGCTCAGTACCCTGCTTTTGCTCCTGACACCCTACATTTGCTCCAGGCTCCTCGAAAGTGGCAGGTGGCTTTTTTGGTCTCTTTTTTTTGGTATCTTTTGTCCAGAATTTGCCCTAACTGAACATGCATGCAGTTGTTTTTGGTCCCATACAATTTCTTTTGCATTTTGTTTCTTGGGAAGAGGTGTGTCCAGGTGCAAGCCCTGAGCCAAGGATCCCAAGGCCCGGGCCTGTGTCCTAAGTACGCGGACGACCAATAAACCCAAGCACATCCTTTTCCCCTCATGTCACTTCCTTGTGTTAGCCACCCTCTCACCGTGATGTCAGTGACATAAAGGACAGGGAAAGACTGCACAACCCACAGCTCCTTTCCTTTCGGTGTCCTTCCTCAACAACCAGCTGAAGGTAGAGAGTGTTGGTAGAATATGTGCATATTAAGAAGTGAAACAACACAGTTAAGTTAAATTTTGTGTGGCATTTCCACTGTCCTGGTAAGAACAAAATGCATATGCATGCATGAGCTACAAAATATGTTGTGTACTTTCAGTGACTCAGCATTTGAGTTAAATGCTTTTCTATTTGCATTTAAAAGGGCATCACGTGATATAAAGATAAATAGTAAAACATATGCCAGTAATTAAAAGAGTTTAATTTTCTTTACTTACAATGACATTACACAGCTTATATAAAACACCATGAAAAATCAAGAGAGCACGCAGGAGGGAAAAGTTTTACGTTTTAGTGCGTTTCACAACACATTACCTGTGCTTTTTGAACAAGGGACCCTCATTTTCATTTTGCACTGGGCCCTGCCTGGATGAGCCGTCTCTGCAGCCTTTGGAAAATGGCCAATTTCCTGTCCAGCTGGCCATTTCTACCTTTCTCCATTAGCTTGTCCCTAGCTCTCTGTAGGTGGAGACTTGCACTGTGGCACTGGAAACATATGAAAGTATAATCACAGAGAACAAATCTGACTCCATATTGAATCTGTTTCTTTCTCCTTGACTTTTGCCTTTTATTGCTTTTGCTACAAGTTAAGAATATTGCCTACAGCCTGAAATATACAGAATAGCCCATTCTGAAGGTTCTGACCTTTAAAAGTATAACACTTTCCCATTCATATAGAGATACAAATTTGCAGAACAGAGAATAGCATTTGTCTTGGAAGTTTACAGAAACATCCTGAGCTGACCTATGTGGCTAGCTGTAAGAGCAAAGGCTTCCTGGGCCAAGAAGTTTGCAACAACCAGCCAGGCTCCTCCCTCACCTGACCCTTAAAAATGCTTTGCTGAAACCCTTCCCAGAGTTGCCATTTTAGGGGGCAGAGTCCCTTGGACTGCAAGCAGATCCAACCAGTCCATCCTAAAGGAGATCAGTCCTGAATGTTCATTGGAAGGACTGATGCTGAAGCTGAAACTCCAACACTTTGGCCACCTGATGCGAAGAGCTGACTCATTTGAAAATACCCTGATGCTGGGAGGGATTGGAAGCAGGAGGAGAAGGGGACGACAGAGGATGAGATGGCTGGGTGACATCACCGACTTGATGGACATGAGTTTGGGTAAACTCTGGGAGAAGGTGATGGACAGGGAAGCCTGGCGTGCTGCGGTCCATGGGGTCACAAAGAGTTGAACACGACTGAGCGACTGAACTGAACGACTGAACTGAACTGAGCTGAGTCACCCATCCCCTTGCATGGTCCTAAAGTAAACCTTCCTTTGCTGCAAACTCTGATGTTCAGGTATGATTTGGTCTCACTTTTCTTCAGGCATACAGACTTGCATTCAGTAACAAAATCTTACCAGCTAAGACAAAGTACTGGCTCAGCATCAAGAACTTGAATGAAGCTGGTGCCCAGAGTTGGCCGATCTGGATTCTGGCTTCTCACCCAGTGGAGTGTGAGTGCCTCATCCTGTAGCCCCACAGTTGTAGGCTTCTGCTGGCCGTGACAGCTGCTATCTGCATCTTCTCCTGTTGTCCTTCTTCTGGATATGAACTTGAGAAGCAGTCATGCTTCTCCTTTGTCTTGATCCCTGGTTTCCAGACTCCAGGGTGCACCTTAACCAATGGCTGCCTTCCTTTCTAGAGGACTTGGCTTTTTGAGTAGGTCATACATGCACATCGCCCAAAATTCAAAAGATAGAAAAGAATGTGCAGGAAAAGTGAAACTCCCTCTAGTGAGCCCCTGACTCACTTATCCGCATCCCTGAAGTCAGTTTCTCTAATCAGCTTTTTGTATGTACTTCAGGGATATTTTATTTCTGTATGTATGTACACACCTATATGTACATACACTCATATATGTATAAATACACACACTCACACGTATATGTTTTCTGTGTTTTTAAAAACACAAATGGGGTGTCTGTACCTTTTTTCACTTAGGAATATGTCTTGGAGATTCTTCCATATCAGTACATATTGAGGTCAATTAGTCTTTTTAAGGGCTGTGGGGTCGTTTAATTATTTTCTTTGAGAGACATTTAGAATATTTCTAATATTTTGATATTACAAACAACGTAATATTACAAACAAACAATGATATTACAACAATTACAAAAAATGAACTTCTTTTCTGCACCTAGCTTTACATGTTGGTGAGTATCTTTTAGAAGTGCAAGCACAGACTCTAAGAGAATATACAATTTTAATTTAGAAATAGATTGACAAATTGCTGTCCATACAGGTTGTACCAGTTTACGCTTCCACCAGCCAAGTACACAAGTCTGTGGATCTTTGAATTTACTGCTCTTTGCCATTCTGACAGGCAACGTTTTTTAAAAAATAAATTAATTTATTTTAGTTGGAGGCTAATTACTTGCAATATTGTGGTTTTTGCTATACACTGACATGAATCAGCCATGGGTGAACATGTGTTCCCCATCCTGAACTCCTGAAGTCTTTAATCTGCTTAAAATTAAACTTTTATATGGTGAGAAATAGGAATCCCATTTCATATTTACTTTATGGGTAAATAATTGGTTCATTGCCTTTTTCCTGGGCAGTTTATTGAGTTGTTCCCTCGTTTACCACTGATCTGCATCTGTCTCTATCGTGAATCAGAGTTTCATGTCTGTGTGGGTCTGCTCAGGGGTCCCTTCCTGCTTCTTGGTCAACCTGGCTGGACCACCTTGATACCACACTTTCTTAATTACTACAATTTTATAAATTTTCATATCTCATGGAACTGATTCCTCTGCTTCACTCTTTTAGCGCTTTGCTCTTCCATAGAGATTCGAGAGTCTTTCAAGTCATCAAAAGTCCTGCCTGAGTTTTGGTTGGAGTTGAGTTAAATCAGTTGGGAAAGAACTGCCATCTTTAAGGTATTTAATCTTCCTAGCCGCTAACACATATACCTGTTACTTTATTACTTTTTTCCTTTACTGCTGTAAAGTAAAATTTATATATTTTTTTTCATGATGGGCTTTCACATATTTAGACTTTTCCTTAGATAGTTCATATTTTGCTGCTATTGAAAATGGTGCCTTTAGAAACTGTTTCCAACTAATCGGGTCAGGTGAATAGAAAAGCAACTGACTTCTTCATATTGGTTTAGTACCCAGCAAGGGTGTACATTCTTCTGTGTTTTCTATGTAGACAAGTGTATCATATGCAAATAATGACAGATTTGTTTCATCCTTTCCAATCCTAATGCCTCTATAAAAGGTCTAGTAGAAGCAGTGATAGTATGCAACATCCTTCTTTTCTTTTTTAATTAATTTTTTTTGGTCTCCCTTTTGGTGTGACTTGTAGGATATTAGCTTCCCAATCAGGGATTGAACCTGTGCCCCCCTGTGTTGGAAGTGTGGAGTCTTAACCACTGGACCTCTAGGGAAGTCCCAGCGTCTCTCATTCTTAATTCCCAAAACAACGTTTCAGCATTCCAGGATAAAGTATATGTTTTATGTTTTTCTTTTCTATATATACTTTTAATGAGATTAAAGAAGTTCCCTTCTAATCCTAATTTGGAAAAGGGGTTTATTTTTAATCTTTAATTTTTGTCTTTGTGAAAAATGAAATAACTGTATTTCCATCTTCTCCATTCTTTTTTCTTTTGCTCCACCACCCTTTATCTGATGATGTGTCTGCCTTTGTATAAAACACACATGCGTTTTGCTTTTGGAGTAATATCTTTAATTGCTATTGTTACCCATTTCTGTAAAAGATGAGGAATTCAATATACTACTTAATCTCTCACTGTTCAGTTCTTTTCTTCTTAAATTTTATTAATTACATCATGGTCATATTGTCTATAGTTATAGCATTTAGATTCTGTTCTTCAGCTGTAATTCCTACATTTGTTTTAGTTTTATTCCTAGAGTTAGAGCCAGGATTTACTGCTAGTCTGTCCTTCATAGTTTTGTTAGCCTCTTTTGTTTGTCTAAAACATGTCCTCTAAAAATTTCTTTAAGAGATGTTCATGACAGCAATATTCTCCAGGATATTTTTCAGTTTATACTTGAATAATAAAATTTGCTGGGTATAAATTCTTAGGTCATATGTTCTTTCCTTAGTAACTTTTTGGACTTTGGACCACTGTACTATTTTCTAGGGTCTCAGATCAAAGGATTTTTTTTCCTTTAGTAGCTGAATGTTTTGCCTTGAGATCCACATAACTCTTGCATTATTTCTGAAGTTCAATCACATTTTCAGGAAATGTCACAATGTTAATGGGTTTGTTTCATTTTTTTTTAATTCAAGGAATATGGCACATGCTTTCAGGTGCAGGTTCAAATCTAGCTTTTGCTTTTGAAAAATGTCTTGAATTATATCTTTCCTCTTCTATTGTGTGTGGGGGTGCTAAATTGCTTTAGTTGGGTCTGACTCTTTTCAATCCCATGGACTGCAGCCCGCCAGGCTTCTCTGTCCATGGGATTCTCCACGCAAGAATACTGGAGTGGGTTGCCATGCCCTCCTCCAGGGGATCTTCCCTACCCAGGGATGGAACATGCATCTTTTACCTCTCCTGCATTGGCAGGCAGGTTCTTTACCACTTGCAACACCTCAGCCCCCTGTTCTATTATTTCAGTTAAATTTTTTTTTTTTGGTGTTGGTGGGCAAGAGATAACTATATTAGATCTCCTTTTAAAATCTTTATCCCTGGTAGCTCAGACAGTAAAGAATCCGCCTGCAATGCGGAAGACTTGGGTTTTATTTTTTATCAAATGGCGATACTAATAGCAAGTAGTTTCCTTATAAGGTGACTAAATAATTTATGGGCTTCCCTGGTAGCTCAGCTGGTAAAGAATCTGCCTGTAATGCAGGGGACCTGGGTTCAATCCCTGGGTTGGGAAGACCCACTGGAGAAGGGAAAGGCTACCCACTCCAGTATTCTGGCCTGGAGAATTCCACGGACTATATATTATATAGTCCATGGGTTTGCAAAGAGTCGGACACGACTGAGCGACTTTCACTTCATATTTATTATTTTAGCTATAATTATTTTTAGCTCTTTATTAGCATTTTATTTGCTTGTATTTCTCAGTCCTGGCCTCTGGGTCCCTTTCGCTTGTTCTCCTGGTGTCTGTTATCTTCGGGGCTGCTCTCAGTGTGGCCTTCACTCTGGTAATGATTTTGTTTTTCTTTTCTTTCCCGGATGCTGCTACTCCTGGTGTTGTGTTTCCAGGCTTCATCGAGTCCTGCCTCTATTCTGAGCTTCACTTTTATCCTGGCAGCTGCTTCTCAGTACGTTTATGAGCTCACAACCTCATCTGTCTCATGGCAACATTTTCATGGCGCCATGTTTTGGGAGTTCTCCTTATGCTACAGCTTTTTAAGTGTGAATTATTTTGATTTTGATTTCTCTCTTCCTGATTGATACTGGCAGCTGCAGTCTCCTCTGCTGGGGTGTCACATCCCTGTCCTGTCTCACTGACTTGCTATGTCTAACATTTGCAGACCATTTACATGAGTGTTTACTCATTCCCGCCTTCTCTAATTTTCCTTTGTGCCGAATCAGGTCAAGGGAAGCTCCCACCACTCTCACACGCACACCCTTCCTGCTGACATTGCCCATCAGATGGTACCGCTTGACAGAACCATGCTTTCTGCTTGCCTTTGAGCTCTGTGGCCATGGCTCTTGTCTCTCAGCATCCTCCAGAACCCATCCTGACTCTCATGCATCTGACTGCTCTTCAATGCTGGAGTTTCCGTGAAGATAGAATTTACATTTCTGACTTAGAGAGCAAACTTGTGGTTACCGGGGGGAAGGGTGGAGAGAAGGGAGAGTTAAGGAGTTTGAGATCTGCATGCACACAGTCCTATATTTAAAATGGATAACCAACAAGGCCTTATCATGCAGCTTGGGGAACGTTGCTCAATATTGTGTGGCAGCCTGGATGGCAGGGGAGCTTGGGGAAGAACAGGTACATGTACATGTGTGGCTGAGTCCCTCTGCTATCCATCTGAAACTATCACAACATTGTTAACCGGCTATGCCCCAATGCAAAATAAAAAGGTAAAAAAAAGAATTTGCATTTCTGTCTCTTATCCTTTCTTGTTGCTTCTACATGATATTTTAGAGAAGAAGAACTGCTACCTTGACTTGGCCATTTAAAACTGTTTTACAGGCCTCTCATTTTGCTATTGGATGGTCTCATCCTGGGCCTGTCTCCCACTCCACCCCAGCTTCCAGGCTGGCCTCCATTGTTGTGGTTCAGGAAAGACCCATGCTCAGCCCCTTGCCACCTGGGTAGCCCACACTGCCTGCTGGATGAGGCTCTGAAGAATGCCTGTGGGTATTAATCACTAATGACGGGCGGAACTTTGCCCTTTCAAAGAAAGGAAAATGTGTCGGTACTTTTAGTCACTCTTGAGAAACCTAATTAGATCTTGAACTAGTCCTAGGGGATCTGAAAGCTCTGTATGTTTATATTAACAACAGAAGCGTTTTCCACTTTCTCCTTGCGCATCGGCAAATCAATGTTCAATTCTGGGCTCACTTCATCTAGAAGCTCTTCAGGCATTTCCTGCTCTCAGGTATGACATTTTGGCTGCAAGACTCATAATGGTTCTTGAGTAATTTTCTTATGTGAATGCATGGCAGTGGCTTCCTAAACTGAGACTAATACAATCAAGACTCTATTTTTACTCTTTCCGTATATAACCAAAGTCTAAGTGAAAAAAGAAAGAAAAGGAGTGTTGCCCAGGGGTGTCGTCAGCTCAGTGCTGTGGGAGGGATGTTGCCAGGCTGACAGGACTGTAGTCCCTGTTTCTTTGTCTGCATGTCTTAGAGGAGACAGGACAGGCAGGGCCCAGGGTGCTCTTTGCACGTGGAGGAGGGCACGATGCAGCGATCTTAGGCTCTGGGGTCAGGATGCCTGGATTCTAGCCCTGACACAGCCAGCAATAAAAGTGTGATTTGGGAGCAAGTTCTTCATTCTTCTGTGGAGTAGAAATGGCAACCCACTCCAATATTCTTGCCTGGAAAATTCCATGGGCGGAGGAGCCTGGTGGGCTACTGTCCATGGGATTGCAAAGAGTCAGACCATGATTGAATGCTGAGCATGCACACACTCTTAACTCTTCTGTACTTTGCTTTCTTCTGCAAAAAAGGGAATAAAGATGCTAACAATACTACCTCATCAGGTGTTCTGAGGAGTAAAGTAGGTAATGTACAAAAAGTGTCTGCCAAGTAACATGTAGTAAATACACAATGTTAATCTTATTACAGAGCAGGATGTTTGCTTTTTAATGAAACCCCAATGAGAAGGGTCAGGTCTTGCTTGCGGCACAGGGGCTCTCTAGTTGTGGTGTGTGGGTTCAGTAGCTACAGCACGTGGGATTATTTGCCTCATAGCACGTGGGGCCCCAGCTCCCCAACCAGAGATCAAACCCACATCCCCTGCATTGTATGGCAGATTCTTAGCCACTGGACCACCAGGGAAGGCCCTAGAAGGGTCTGATTCTTGATACTGAGACCCCAGAGCCGACTGTGGGTGAGAGGACTTTCAGGGGCAGATCCCACAGCTGCAGATCATATCCCCTGGCTGTGGTCAGGGTTCATCTCTCTATGCTGATCAGTGTCTGGGGGCTCAGGTAGCTGCCACCCCAGCAACAAAAATTGCGGCTGCTCCATCACTGGTGTGACTCTCGTAGTTTATGCAGCACTTTGACGTGCGCTGTCCTCTTTGCCCGTTTAACAACCCTTTAAGGATAGACTGTCATTCCCACTTCACGAATGAGACCTCAGCTAAATGACTCACCCATGTTTAGGCCCCTGCGGAGATACAGAAGCCATACTCAGACACAAGTCTTGGCCGTGGAGATATCTGGAGATTGGCCACAACAGTCTCTCAAACAGACTTTCCAGCAAGCTCCTCAAATCTCAAGTTCTGTAAGAATGACCAAGAGGACCTTCAACATGTGGATTCCTAGACCCATAGTTGGAGATCTGAGGTCAGGAAGGGGCCTGAGAGCCTGCCAGCATCTTGGACTCAGGGGTCCGTCAGCATCTTCCAGGCCCTATCTAAACTGAACTACATTTGGCTACTATTCCTTTAAGATTGTAGTTTGGACATATGTTCACCTCTTAGTTTTGCTGGACAAAGTCAGGTGGTTCTGCTCACAGGTAGCCCAGGAAACTGCCCTGATGAGGGACGGGGGTGAGTAAGACAGACACAGTCAGTGCCCTTGGGGGTCAATCCCTTGCTGCAGCGTCACCAGGCTGGCATATTCATCTAGAGCAGGGTGGGTGCTGCCTCCATCCTGCCCCTTCTGTGGGGGGCATGTTTTGTGTGCATGCAGCTTGTACATATCCCCTTATTTATCAGCAGCACAATCTGCAGAGACATCTGATTCTGTGCTTATGAAAAGTCCACGTTCGACTGGGGGGTCTCTCTTAGTCGCTCAGTCATGTCCGACTCTTTGCAACCCCATAGACTGTAGCCCCCCAGGCTCCTCTGTCCATGGGATTCTCCAGGCAAGAAGACTGGAGTGGGTTGCTGTTCCCTTCTCCAGGGGATCTTCCTGACCGAGGGATTGAAGCTGGGTCTCTTGCATTGCAGGCAGACTGTTTACCGTCTGAGCCACCAGGGAAGCCCCCATGTTCAGCTGACCTAATGTTTAAATCACATCAAAATCCTGTGGACTTAAAAGAGGCCCAAATGCGCTCACCTGTGACACTTGCCCTGCACAGCATCTTGCCCCCCCGGCACAGCAGGGAATATCTCCCCGCAGCATCTTGGGTGACAAATGCCTTGACCTTATGTTCAGTCCATGACTTATTCCTTATCAAGCGCTTTTGCTTATCTGTATTACTGGATTCTCAGATCAATCTGGTGAAATGGAGAGAAGAATTAGCCATTTGTTTACAGAGAGGAGGCAGAGGTTGAGGAAAGCTTGACGGTTATTAACCAGCTGGTCCATGGAGGAGCGGGAAGCAGGGCCGTTTCCCTCTGACTCCTGATGCAGGGCTATTCCGGGGGCATCCGTTGCCAAACAGACCAGGGAGCATCCAGCAAAGTTGCAGAGACTGGAACCTGCTGGACCTGAGCTGGCTCCACACCATCAGCGTGTGGCTTCCGTCTCCTTTCTGCAGTGGCACCGGTGGATAACCACTCTGCCCAGTCCCCAGAGCTATGTTCTGAATATGGATGATGGCAAGCTGAGCGGATTGTAAGTTGAGAGCAGCAGGTTTGCCATGCCCATTAAGCCTCGAGGAAATGAGCACCTTTAAATTAGTCCATGGGTTGGGCCTTACAGGGAAACACATGCATGGATGAAAAGATACCCAGCCTGGCAGCTGAACACCTTTGAAGTCCACCAAGAAAACTCATCTCGAGAAGGACTAGGGCTTCTAGCAGAGAGAGATGAAGCATCGGAGTCTGTCCCCAGTGTTCTCTTCCTTAGCAGTTTTGACCTTCCTTTCCCAGAATAACAGTTAATAACTACCTGTGTTTCTCTGAAGGTAAGTTAATTCCTTCTTGGCTCCATTTGATTATTTTTATTGGTGCACCTCTTTGTTTGAACACACAAAGGCTGTGTGAATTGGTTAGCAACACACAGTTGTGAATGTGTAGATTTGTTATGGAATTGAAAGATTCAGTCCCAGGGCGAATGATGTCCAGAGCTGGTGGGAAGCCCTGTTCGAATATTTACTTTACCCACACCCTCAACAGCAGCTGGGGATGGAGGGTATGTTAATCACCAGCTGCAGATGTGGCTTCACAGAGAACAAAGCAGTTTTGTGAAAATCAATAGAGTGACTACAATTACCAAGTACATTACTTCAGAGATATTAGGAACCATAAATCAAACATGTCAGCTGGAAAATAATGATAGCATTCTGTGCAAATGAGAAAGAACAATATCAGTTGAGGAAGTGGCCAGAATCTCATTCTAAGGTTTCTTAGGAAAATATTAATAAAGTAGTTGCTGTTTGTTTGCTTGTTTTTTTGTTTTGTTTTTTTTTCTTGCATTACTTTTGAGGCTGTTTGTCACAGTCTTACAAAGCAAAATATGTAATTTTGTAATCACTGACAGACAGTTGGAAGGGAGAAGAAACCCAGTCATGCTGAAAGGTTTGGCTGGAATTGTCTGCACTCAGGTAGCAGAGATGGGCCTGGCTGGGGAGCCTTACTCAATGCCGAGGGCACCCCGGCAGCTTGACAGAGTCCAGGCTGGGCCAGAGCTGCTGCAGAGCAAGTGCCTGACGTGCTAATTAACTCGGCTCTTGGGGTGGCAGGGTTGCAGAGTCTGTAGGGAGCCTCCGGTCCGAGCGTCCTCATGATGAGTGTCCACAGCCCTCCTGGTCTCCCAGGGACACCCCCACGCTCAGGCCCTTGAGGCCCTCTCTCCCTTCCCTGTCTGACCGCTAAGAATTTCTGCCTTGTGGTGCAGCCCCATTGCGACCACGTGGCAGAGTCTCAAGGATTTGAAGGTCGCCTTGTTCGAGGCGAGCATCCTTAGTTTCTCCAGCTGTTCATAAGCTTTCACGGTTTTCAATCCTTCAGTTTGTTTGGGCTTCACTGGGTGGGCTTCAGCATCCACTCCCTCCTGGAAGGCTGGTATCCACATGTGGAATACCATGGTCAGCTTGACTTGTAGAGAGTGCGGTGGGACCAGCACCTTTCTCATTCCTGGTATTTCATTTTGTGCAAATGATGAAAACTTCAGGGTCTAAAGCTATCTTATAATAACCTATAGTGGAAAAGAATCTGAAAAAGAAGATATATGTATATCTCACTTTGCTGTACAGCTGAAATTAACACATCATTGTAAATCAACTATATTTTGGTCCTACTCTATGGCACAGGAAACCATATTAAATATCCTGGGATAAACTGTAATGAAAAAAATATAAAAAGAATGTATAAATGTGTATAACTGAGTCACTTTTCTGTACAGTAGAAATTAACACAGCATTGCAAATCGATTATACTTCAATAAAGAAATTAAGAAAAAGAATTACAATGGAACTCTCATCAAAAACAAGGAAGCAAGAAAAGCTTGGAGTGGGATCTTTAAATGCTAAAAAAAAAATCTTGCTTACCTAGATTTATATATTCAGCAAAATTAGCCTTTAAAAGTGAAAAGGGTAATCTAAAATTATCCTTTAAAAGATAATTTTTTTTCAAATAAAAAAACAGTAACTATATTTCAAGAAGAATTAAAAAACAAAGCCTACAGGTGATTGATGAAATGACACTGAGTTTTTCAGCGTTTACTGAGGTCTGACGTGTGTCAGGCATAGAGCCGGGTGCTGGGTGCACATTCATCTGCCTCGCAGAATTCTGTGGTAGGAGCGAGCAGATGACACCTATGTGGCTCGTTGGAAACTGGCATGAGGAAGCGTGTGGCAGAGGGAATCCAGGGCTGGAGTCAGACAGAGGAGCAGCACCTCCCCTGCGGCTGGCAGTGGTCATGGGGGTGCTGGGCTGGAGGAAGACGGCAGGGCAGCCTCAGGGGAGACACACAGCCAGTTTGGCTCCTGGTGGGTGGTGGGAGGCGGGGGGACTAGCAGACGCAGGAGAGAAAAATACTCCTGGTACTCCGAGCATCTGGGCATCGGGGGTCGGGAGTCTGGGCGATGGAGATGGAAGGAGGGGGCTGAGGGGAGTCCGATGTCATCCTTGCCAGAGGCTTTGGATTTTATTCTGAGCACAAAGGGAAAGCGCTGGGCGCTCTGCTGAGCAGGTGTGGGAAACCTCCAGGGGAGCAGGAACGGAGGCCTGCCAGACCTGCACGGCGGGAATCACAGGATGCCAAAGGCAGACTTGGGCCCGAGTGACGTGGCTCTGGGGGAGCTCTACACAGCTCTACATGGTAATACAGGTTGCTTTGGGAGCTGAGTCCGCCGGGCACGTGAAAGGGTATGACTGTCTCTACATCCGTCTACAAATGGCACAATTTCATTCCTTTTTTTGTCAGAGTAGTATTCCAGGGCTTCCCTGGTGCCTCAGCAGTGAAGAACCCACCTGCCAATGCAGAAGATGCTGGATTGATACCTGGGTGGATCCCTGGGGTCAGGAAGATCCCCTGGAGAAGGAAATGGCAACCCACTCCAGTATTCTTGCCTGGGAAATCCCATGGATAGAGGAGCCTGGCGGGCTATAGTCCATCGGGTCACTGAGAGATGAACACGATTTTGCAACTCAACAACGACAATGACATTCCATTGTATATACGTACCACATTGTCTTTATTCATTCATCTGTTGATGGACACTGAGGTTGGACCTACAGACTGTCATACAGAGTGAAGCCAGAAAGAGAAAAGCAAATATTGTACATGAATGCATATATGTGGAGTTTAGAAAAGTGGTACTGATGAACCTATTTGCAAGGCAGAAGTAGAGACACAGATGTAAAGAACAAATGCATGGATGCCAAGTGGGGAAGTGGAGGCGGGAAGGCCTGGGAGGTTGGGATTGACACGTATACACTACTGTGTATAAAACACATAACCAGTGAGAACATACCGCACCGCACGGGGAACTCTGCTCAATGCTCTGTGGTGACAAACAGGGGTGTACGTTTATGTGTAGCTGATTCACTTTGCCTACAGCAGGAGCTAACACAACATTGTAAAGCAGCTAAACTCCAATAAAAAAATGAAGGGCATGTGCCCACAGCGCTGTGGGCCTGGAGCCCTGTGGTCTTCCTCACAAGAGCTGCTGAGACATGATACCCTGACCATAAGAGGCAAGTGGTGGAGACTGTGTCCACCCACGTTCAACGGACGTCCATCATCTGTACTGTTTGCCTTGCTTGTTGAAACAAATCAAAGGAGACCTAAGTAATTTCGACCTGAATCCAAGTCCTCATCCTAGCCTGTTTATAGCTCTGACTTGACTCTCTAGTGTAGCCTAACCCAGAAGGGAGGCGACATCTGAATTTCCTGGGCTGGGTGCTGGGAATTGGCAGTGGCTTCTCTCCATGAGAGTGTGTTATTTTCCAGCAGCAAGCAGTGGCCCAGGTGTGGGTGGGAAGAATGTTGAAGGTTTCTGGATGGCAGGGAAGGATCAGGGAAGCAAAGGAGTAGAGAATATTGGCAAACATGTGTGCTCAGTCAATCAGTCATGTCTGACTCTGCAGCTCATGGACTCTAGCCCACCAGGCTCCTCTGTCCATGAGGATTCTCCAGGCAAGAATACTGGAGTGGGTTGCCATGCCCTCCTCCAGGGGATCTTCCCACCCCAGGGATGGAACCCAGGTCTTCCAAATTGCAGGCAGATTCTTTACCGAGCCACCAGGGGAGCCCAAGAATACTGGAGTGGGCAGCCTATCCCTTCTCCAGGGGAACTTTCTGACCCAGGAATCATTCCAGGGTCTCCTGCATTGCAGGCAGATTCTTTACCAGCTGAGCTACCTGGAAAGCCTGAAGCAAGGGTAGTGGTCTGGAAAAAAACCAGCTCTGTGAAGACCTATTCACTTCCCAGCCCCTGAAACTAGTGAATATTACTGTATATGTTAAAAGGTGTGGTTCCATTAACAGTTTTGAAAGGAGATGCTTACCCTGGCTTACCCAGGTGGGCCCTGAGTGTCTTCACACATGCTTTTAAGAGAGGGGTTGAGGAGGCCTGAAAGGCACAGAGAGGAGGAGGCAGTGTGGAGACGGAGGCCGAGACTGCGGTGCTGCGACCACAAGCCAAGGAGGCCTGGCGCCTCCTGACCGTCGGCAAGGCCTCTGAGTCATTCTCTCCCAGGCCCTTCGGGGGGTGTGGCCCTTGGGTGCCTTGATTCGGGCTGTTGCTTCCAGACCCATGAAAGAATAAGTTCCTGCCCTGAGCCTCCGTCCTTGTAGTATTCTGTTGCAGCAGCAACAGGAATCTGATACCGCGAGAGGGTGGTTAAAGTAGGGGGTGTGAACCTGGGTGAGGTGGAGGGCATGGTACAGACAAGGAGACACGCTCCAGTGGAGAAGATGGAGGTCTTAGTGGGCCCCGGGGTGAGGGGGGAGAGAGAAATCCGGGCAGAGAGATGGCTGTCGTCGAGAAGAGTCTACATTTCAGAGATGGAGCCCCGCAGCCTCGTGGTGGCAGTCCATGTGGTCCTGTTAGCGGGAGTTGCTCCGAGATGCATGGGAGAAGGTGGACGACGTGAATCCAGGGTTCTGACTGGGTGCCCTTGCTCCCTGCAGTAACTCAGGGTAATGGCAGGGTGCGAGGAAGGAGGGAGACAGTATCGGACTCCAAAGTCCTCAGGGAACCAAGAGACAGTGAAGGGAGGCAGCAGGTCGGGGCGGGAGGATGGAGAGGGTTCTGGGTGGTAGAGCTGCAAGGCAGGCCCCTCAGAGGAAGCTCTGAAGAACTGTATTCAAGAGAGAAGAATTGCGGTGTGGGGGAGAGGCTGGAGCAAAGAAAATGCCACCTGTCTTCTGAGCGTGGGTATGTGGGGTGTTGGAAAGAGAACAGCTTGTGCTCAAGGGGGCTCCAGGGGACTGGACATAAAGGTGTAAAGGGCACTTTCCTGGGTCTCTAAGCCTGTTTCTTCTTTTCTGTCTTTCTGCCCATTACCCTCCCCCTCGCCCGCCCTCTAGATTCATCCAAACTCCCTCTGGGAACTCCTTACTCAGACACAGGATTTGTCCTCTGTCTTCTTTCCTTCTTCAACTAGTGACCCAGTCTGCACAGGAAATGTGATTAGCCCATCAATACTTGTTCTTACTGAGAATCTATACTGGTTCTCAGGATCCTGGTGTCTTTTCCTCAACCTTCTCAAACCATCCTTCTGAAAATTATTAATGTGAGAATCCACTTGCAGTTTATCAGATGAAAGTCTATGGTTTATAGAATTTCTAGTTTTGACAAAAATAAGAACAGTTTTTGCCCATCTTCAGGCATCGAGCTCAGCAGGGGGAAAGGGACCTCTGTGGGTCTTCCCACGTTTGGGACATAGTTCATCAAGACCCAAGACTTAAGCCCACTGAGAGAAGCTAGAAGCTGTCTGATAGTCTCCATGCCTTCATCAAGCCCCTAGCCCCCTTAACAGCATCCTATCTTATTAGGAAAGGATAACTCCCATTGACAGAGAAGACAAGAGCAGAGAGTTTTGGGAGCTGACATTTGGTGTCCAGTAGCAACACTCCATCACCCCAAATCAATAATGTCCACTTTCCCCTTGGAGCTTGGGTAATTAAATCTTTTAGTTTACAGTTGAAGTAAGCAATAGGAACTGAAACTAAAAGCCAGATTCCCCCCTTCTAGTCTATACACTTGCTATTTTTGAGTTAAATTTTGCAAACATGTTCTTAAACTGAATATATGTTGATCAAATATACCACAAGCCTTTGGAACTTTGGGTCTTCAAAGCATTTTCCAATTCTTTCTTATTTAAAGGAATTTATTTAGGGACACCTTACCAATTTATCTCGTGCTATGTAGAAAAAGCAAATGGTGATATTCAAAGCTTGTGGAGAAAAGTAAAGATGATGTGTTGGCATAGATTTTGGCATCATTGGCATCTTGACTAGATGGGGACAATGGTACCAATCTTTGAACTTACAAAAAACAGTAATAGGATAGCCCCTTAGAACTCATTCTTTGAAATTCAGCTTGAAATAAAAAATTCAAGTAAATACAGACATAATAGTTTGTTATTTTATTCTGAAATTATGCACTTTTGGCCAGATAGTCATCCACAAAACACTTCCATCAGCAAATGGGAGTGAGAATGACTTTGTCAGCAGGTGTGTCCTGGGATTGATACAAAACGTGGACCAGTGATGAGTGATAGGGGCTGACAGAGATCCCAACATAGATATTTCCTTGCTGACTTTCACAGGAGGAGTCTCAGATTCATCTGAGGCTGCTCCTTGCAGAGGGTCTGGAGATAAGTTCAGGAAGGTCAGATCCCGCCGGATGTTGTAATGGTTAGGCAGTGACTGCAGAGTTGGAGGAGAAGAGCTTCTTACCACCCACACATAGGCTTGAATCCACCCCTTTTTTTCATCTATGGGTGAAAATTCCCATTATCATGAAATTTCATTCATTAATATTTATCTGTTCTTCAAATAAAGGAAGACAGCAGTGGATTGGATTACAAAACAAGCTGTGTTGGAACTT
Source organism: Dama dama (assembly GCF_033118175.1). NCBI lineage: Eukaryota > Metazoa > Chordata > Mammalia > Artiodactyla > Cervidae > Dama > Dama dama. Next base: position 10,649,324 of record NC_083708.1, read on the forward strand.
CCCTGGGAGTCCAGTGGCAAAGACTCCCTACGCTGCCAATGCAGGGGTCCCTGGTTTGATCTCTGGTTGGGGAACTAGAACCTGTATCCTGCAGCTAAAGATCCCTTATGCTGCAATTAAGTTCAGAAATCTTGAGTGCCTCAACTAAGACACAGAACAGCCAAATAAGTAAGCAATTTTTTTTTTTTAAAGAAATAAGCTGTGATTTGCATGGCAGGTGGAATTCCTGCGAGGGGTGAGCTCTGTTGTGGGGAAGGAGGAGGCATGTGGCAAGGAGCTGAGGGCACCCTCTAGGAGCTGAAGGCACTCCTGGGTCGACAGCCAGCAAGACAAGGGCACCTCAGTCCCACAACCACTAGGACTTCAGTTCTGCCAGTCATCTGAGGGAACTTGGCAGGAATTATTCCAAGTCTAGGTTCTAGAGTACATGCCTAGCTGAAATCTTGATTTCAGCCTTAGGAGACCCTAAGCAGGGGACCCAACTAAATGGTTCCAGACTACTGACCCCTGGGAATGGCGGGATAACGTGCCTGTGTTGTCGCAAGCAGCTAAATTTGTGGTAACTTACTACAGAGCAAAAGAAAAGGAATACAGCTGTGCTCCAGGCATTCTCTGAAATCAGTTGGGCTTCCTTAGGTCCACTTAACAGAACTCTGAGACCACTAGATGGATGGGGCAGCCGTAAAACAGGACTCATCAACAGTGAGACGCCAATGTGCCACTGAAAGTTGGTGTGAAAAACCTAGAAAAACTTTAGCTGTCTTCCCTGGTAGCTCAGCGAGTAAAGAATCTGCCTGCAGTGCGGGACACCTGGGTTGGGAAGATCCCCTGGAGGAGGGCATGGCCACCCGCCCCAGTATTCTTGCCTGGAGAATCCCCATGGACAGAGGGGCCTGGCGGGCTACTGTCATGAGGTCACAAAGAGTCGGATGTGAATGAGTGACTAAACACACAGCATAGAATAAGCATAGTGATCATGTGCAAGGACACTGGGGTCTAGACTCCCTCATCCTGCTATTTATCTGTGGGACTTCGGTTAAGTTACTAAGGCCCTTGTCTAAGTTGGGATACAAATATTTATCTTGTTCACTTGTGTAGTTTTACTGCAATGTGGTGCTTAGCACAGCTCCAGCACATAGTAAGTATTTAATACTGGTCACTAATATTATTGTTCTAATTGAGAAGGAAATGTGGTGGGGATTGTTAAAGGACTGTGACTGCAAAAAGGATGAGAAAAAGCTAAGCGCATCCAGGGCAACATGCATCTATCTGCCAGCCTTTGCTGTGGGTCACCAGCTCTCACAGGTACTCAGCCACCAGATTTTATTCATGGGAAAACCTTCAAAGAGCCTGGAGATAGAGTGAGTGAAAATAGATTGCATCCCTGGGTTATGTGTCAGCCGCCTGAGGTCTATTCAGATTCCGTTCCTGTTTTGAATTTAATGTTCTGTCTATCTGACTGAACCCCAGGCCACTCAAAAGTGAAGCTGAAACTACCGCTGATGAAGAAATGGAGGGCACAGAAGGGAAGGGATGCAAGTCACAAGACGTGGCTTTCTAACCTGACCCCGCTGTGGAGGAGGAGGAAGCGGTCCGTTTCAGAGGCTCTGGGCATCACCTCTAACAGTGAGAACCTGTCTCTATTCATACAGGAGTTCAGAAATGCAAGAGGAGAAGAGGAAGCAAAGGCTTGGTACCTAGAGATTTTTTTACCCCCCCCCCCCCCCCAAATTTAATAAGCCCAGTATACTCTGCTTCCCAAACACTGAAACAGGGAACAAAAGGGTGAAGTCAAACACATTAATATTTTTTGGCCATGTATTTCTGATAGAATTGGTTATAAAATGGAAGATACTTGAATGTTTATGGATTTAGTGTTAATTTTAGCACTAAATTCATAAGTATATATGATATATGAATTTAACATGAAATTCATAAGCATGTAAAAATGGGTACAAATAGAATGTGTACAATTTTTTTTTTAATTGAAGTATAGTTGACTGACAATGTTGTGTTACTTTCAGGTGTATGGCAAAGTGATCCAGTTTTATATACATATATAGATACATATATATATGTACCTTTTTAGATCCTTTTCCGTTCTAGGCTATTACAACATATTGAGTATAGTTCCCTGTGTGAAACAAAGGGTCCCTGTTATTTATCTGTTTTATATATAGTAGTGTGCATACGGGGCTTTTCTGGTGGTTTAGATGGTAAAGAATTTGCCTGCCATGTGGGAGACCCGGGTTCGATCTCTGGGTTGGGAAGATCCCCTGGAGGAGGGCATGGCAACCCTCTCCAGTATTCTTGCCTGGAGAGTCCTCATGGAGAGAGGAGCCTGGTGGCCTACAGCCCATGGGGTCGCAAAGAGTCGGACACAACTGAGCGACTAGGCACAGCACAGCACAGTATGTATATGTTAATCACAAATTCCTAATTTATCCCTCCCTCTTTTCCCCTTTGGTAAAGATAACTTTGCTTTCTATGCCTGTGAGTGTGTTTCTGTTTTGTAAGCAAGTTCCTTTGCATCATATTTTAGATTCCACATCTAAGTGGCATCATACGGTATCTGTCTTTGTCTGTCTGACTACTTCATTAGTATGATCATCTCTAGGTCCATATTGCTGCAAATGGTACAATGTTATCTTTTTTCTAATTTCTGAAAACTCTCCAAGATGCTGTCAACTTATTCTTTTCTAGCTTTCAAAGACATTCATTTTGTTTCAAGAGTGTCTACACTGTGGGTGATATCTACATGAATATTAAATATTAGTTTTCTCTAACATCACCAAACAGGAAAAAATATAACGTTTTTGTGGAAGATTTTCATCTTCCACAAAATCTTTATTACTCAGTGTCTCTCCTTAAAAACAAAACCATTAAGAATTGAGCAACCCTCGAAGACTAGTTCTTATCCTATTCTTTTTTTTTTAATTAATTAATTTATTTTACTTTACAACATTGTATTGGTTTTGCCATACATTGACTTGAATCCGCCATGGTTGTACATGTGTTCTTGCCCATGTCCTTCACTAGGCCACACAGTACTGGCTACTAAGGGTCTGTGGAAGGAATGAAATATTTCAGACTTTGCTCCCCAAGGAGGAGGGTGGACTGAGAAGCAAAGTCCAGTGGCCAACTTCATGGGGTCTTGGCAAAGTCACAGCACCCAGGCTCTGGTTTCCTGGGCAGGGGTCTTGAAGAACAAGATGGCAGACCTGGTCCCTTCCAGCTCTGACATGCGGGGATTAATGAAGCTAGGAAAATTCCCCAAAGTAGGACAACCATGCTTTTCTTGATTATGCAAGAGAATAAACGCCATACAACAAGTAGGGCTTGTGGAGTGTGTGTGCATGTAGTGTGGGGCTTTCAGGTTGACTCTTGTATTTTTGACAACATCTGCCTCAGAGGTGCCTAAGAGCTTTGGAAAGTGCTCTATTTAAAAAAAAGGCTCTTTTCTTCTCCTTGAAAAAGTGGCCTGTGATCTACTGGTCACTGATTTCATGACTTCAGAGGACATTCCTGGGAGGTCACAGGGATTTGTAGGAGAATGTGTTTGTGCTTGCTTGCCTGCCATCACATCCACATTTGTGTTGTTATAATTATGATCAAGGGAATCATCTCCATCAAATTCCTGCAGCAACAATTCACTCACAGAGCCTTCCGCCGCCCCCCCCCCCCCACTGCTATTTCCCCCCTGTTTTATATCTGCTTTGTCCTCAGGTATCAAGCATAACAAGTTTCAAGAGCAAAGGAGGAATGTGAAGGGTGACAGTGAAAGGAATCACTCTTTGAAAACTAATGTCAAGTGATAAAAATAAGTTCCTAAAAGACAGAGCACCTTTTGATACAGAGCAAGCTTTGATTCCGACAATGCTGGCTCTTGCTGGAACCAGCAGAGAGAAATGAAAGCCTTGGCTATTCCAATCCTTAGCCACCTACCCCAGAAAATGCTGCTGGAACAAATTACCAGGCATATGACAGGTTTCTGCCATTGACTCTGCTGAAGACGCCATCTGCTCAGAGACACCCAGCACTGACCTGTTGGCTTCCTGACCCACACAGGTCTGGGTAGGATGCAGCTCCTAATACAGACAGTTTTCCCCAAACCTCAGGCTCTGAGTTACTCTCACAAAGAGGTTAGATAACTAATGGGTGAGCCAGACTGCAGTGCATCCAGAAAATGAGGTCATATGAGCCACCAGCCCTCCAGTTTCTCTTGGGTGATGAGCTACTGGGAAATGCATTGAAACAGTCTACCTTTAAGACACTGACAAATACATAATCTTTTTTTTTTTTTTTTAACCACCGTGGCTTGTACCTGACTGTGGAAAAAAGCTTTCCAAGTGAAAAATTATAAACCATGATGCAGTTAAACAGGACTGTCATTCTCATGTTAAGTGGAATCATGTCACTGGAGAGACAGCCCGAGTTACCGCTCAGGCAAATGGTTTGAATGTGAAAGGGGCTCAGAGTCTTGAACGTTCCAGTCTCAGATCTTTGCCCACTGGATACATGGATTCTTTTGGAGCTTTTTGTTTGCTGAGGGAGGGAGATGAGAATGATCCTTTTGAGAAACTCTGCAGTGGATAAGAGGGGTGAAAGCATTTGGGGAATGGTAACAGGAGACGTGGATGGGCCTTTTGTTTAACTCATCACCAACCCTGTCTCTTACTGGTTTCTTGACCTCTGTGCATCTCAGCATCCTTACCTGTAAAACAAAGGTGAGAGGACCCTTCTGATCCATCTCATAGAGTTTTGAAAATTGAAAAGATAATACATATATAAAAGGCTTTGAACACCCTTCCCTACAACCCTGAAGAGTAACAAGACAAATAGTGATACTATTAATACTGTAAAGTCATTTGTGCATGATCACATTTTTGTACTGCTCAGCAAAAGATTCTTAAAAGATCATATCCAGATGCTGAAATCAGCACTCAGAGAGACTATGTTGACATTAATAAATGCTCAGATTGAACCAAAACTTTTCCTTGCCTTATTCCAAACTTCTGGTGGTTGAGCCTCCTTGTGGGGCATTCACTACATTCAGTGCTACTCAGGACACATTCAAGCTTCTCCTTCATGTGTCCAGATTTTGGGCACTGAGTTTGGAGATTTAGCAGGCAAATGTTCTCTTTAATCCTGGTTGATAAGTTAGTAGAAAACTGTTTCTGGCTTCTTAGGATTTCTCAGAATTCTAATAATTATTCTTTATCTATAATATCTGGTCTCACAAATCTTGTTTTCATTTTCCAAATTACATATTTCCAAGGTCTAATTTGGAACATTACACAAGAAATATATTTTTGGAAGCAGCAGCATAAAATATGATGCATTTTATTTTAATACACTCGAACCAGGGAACCTTTGCAACATACTTAGACCTCCGCAACCTAAGTTAAATTTCCTATGCTCCTGTTTTAGCAACTAAGTGTGGAGATTCTGACTTGGAACATTGGATAAAATAAAAGTCCTGGCCATATTTTGAGAAGATTAAGACTTGGATGATAGAAAACAAAATTACAACCATTTCAGAGGAAGGGAATTTACCGTCTTTCAAAGATAATTCTCTTGAAGCCAGAATTTTATTTTTTCTTGTTAATAATTGAAACCAAGTCTTATTATTTAAGAATAGAAAATAAGCATATACCATACCTATGCCTCCTTCATGGATCACCGCCTAGCTGTGGCAAAGGGGCTTGTGTAACCCAATGAAACCATGAACCATCCATCAGGGCCACCCAAGTGGGATGAGTCATAATGAAGAGTTCTGACAAAATATGGTTCCCTGGAGGAGGGAATGGCAAACCACCCCAGTATTCCTGCCACAAGAACCCCACGGACAGTATGAAAGGAAAGAAATAGATGAAAATGGAAGATGAGCACCCTCAGCTTGGACACCCACAGCTAGGGTGTGGTGTCTAATACGCTCCAGCGGGAGAGTGGAGGGCAGTTACTAACAGCTCCAGTGAGAACGAAGCTGCTGGGCCAAGAAGAAACAACGCCCAGTGGTGGATGTGTCTTGTGGTGAAAGTGGAGTCTGACACTGTAAAGAACAATACTGCACAGAGACCTGGACTCTAGGTCCTCGAATCAAGGTAAGTTGGATGTGGTCAGGCAGGAGATGGCAAGATTGAATATCAACATCTTAGGAATCAATGAACTAAAATGGATGTGAAAGGGTGAATTTAATTCAGAAGACCATTACATCTACTTCCATGGGCGAGAATCCCTTAGAAGAAATGGAATAGCTTTCATAGCCAGCAAAAGAATCTGGGTTTTGAGATTGGGTGCAGTCTCAAGAATGACAGAATGATCTCTTTGTTTCCAAGGCAAACCACTCACTATCACAGTAATCCAAGTCTATGCCCCAACTGCGACACCAGAGAAGCTGAAGTTGACCACTTCTGTGATGATCTACAACACCTTTTAGAACTAATGCCAAAAAAAATGTCCTTTTCATCACAGGGGATGGAATGCAAAAGTAAGAAGTCAAGAGATAACTGGATTAACAGGCAAGTTTGGCTTTGGAGTACAAAATGAAGCAGGGCAAAGGCTAACAGTTTTGTCAAGAGGACACACTGGTCATAGCAAACACCATTTTGCAACAACCCAAGAGATGATTCTACACTGGACATCAGCAGATGGTCAATACTGAAATCACATTGATTATATTCTTTGCAGATGAAGATAGAGAAACTCTATACAGTCAGCAGAAACAAGACCTGAAACTGACTGTAGCTCAGACCATGAACTCCTTATTGCAAAATTCAGGCTTAAATTGAAGAAAGTACGGAAAACCACTAGGCCATTCAGCTGTGACCTAAATCAAAGTCCTTATGGTTATACAGTGGGTGACAAATAGATTCACAGGATTAAATCTGATAGAGTCTGAACCAGGGATGGAGGTTCATAACATTGTACAGAAAGTGGTGACCAAAACCATCCCCAAGAAAAAGACATGCAAGAAGGTGAAGTGGTTGTCCGAGGAGGCTTTACAAACAGCTGAGAAAAGAAGAGACACGAAAGGAAAAGGAAAAAGGGAAAGATATACACAACTGAATGTAGAGTTCCAGAGAAGAGCAGGGAGAGATAAGAAGGCCTTCTTAAGTGAACAATGCAAAGAAATAGAGAAAAACAAAGAGTGGGAAAGACTAGAGATCTCTTCAAGAAAACTGGAAATATCAAGGGAACATTTCATGCATGGGTGGGCATGATAAAGGATAGAAATTATAAGGACTTAATAGAAAAAAAAAGAGATTAAGAAGAGGTGGCAAGAATACATAGGAGAACTATACAAAAAAGGTGATCACTCACCTACAGCCAGATGTCTTGGCGTGTGAAACCAAGTCAGCCTTAGGAAGCATTACTACAAACAAAGCTAGTGAAGGTGATGGAATTCCAGCTGAGCCACTTAAAATCCTAAAAGATCATGCTGTTAAAGTGCTGCATTCAATATGCCAACAAATTTGGAGAACTCAGCAATGATCACAGGACTGGAAAAGGTCAGTTTTCATTCCAAACCCAAAGAAGGACAATGTCAAAGAATGTTCAAACTGCCATACAATTGTGGTCATTTCACAGGATAATGAGGTTATGCTCAAAATCCTTCAGGCTAGATTTCAGCACTATATGAACTGAGAACTTCCAGATGTACAAGCTGGGTTTTGAAAAGGCAGAAGAACCAGGATCAAATTTCAACATTTGTTGGATCATGGAGAAAGCAAGAGAATTCCAGAAAAACATCTATTTCTGCTTCATTGATTATGCTAAAGCCTTTCACTGTGTGAATGACAACAAACTGGAAAATTCTTGGAAATGAGAATACCAGCCCACCTTACCCACCTCCTGAGAAACCTGTATGCAAGTCAAGAAGCAATGGTTAGAACTGGACATGAAACAAGGACTGATTCAAAATTGGGAAAGGAGTATGACAAGGCTGTATATTGTCACCCTACTTATTTAACTTATATGCAGAATACATCATGGGAAATGCTGGGCTGGATGAATCACAAGCTGGAATCAAGATTGCCCAGAGAAATATCAGTAACCTCAGATATGCAGATAATACCACTTTAATAGCAGGAAGTGAAGAGGAACTAAAGAGTCTTTTGATGAGTGTGAAAGAGAAGAGTGAAAATGCTGGCTTAAAACTCAACATTAAAAAAACTAGGATCAAGGCATCTAGTCCCATCACTTCATGGCAAATAGAGGAGGAAAACACTGACAGATTTTATTTTCTTGGGCTCCAAAATCACTGTGGATAGTGACTGCAGTCATGAAATTAAAAGATGCTTGCTCTTTGGAAAGAAAGCTCTGACAAACTAGACAGCGTATTAAAAAGCAGAGACATCACTTTACCAACAAAGTCTGTGTAGTCAAAGTTAGTTTTCTCAGTAGTCATGTATGGATGTAAGAGTTGGACCATAAAGAAGGCTGAGTGCCAAAGAACTGATGCTTTTGAATTGTGGTGCTGAAGAAGACTCTTGAGAGTCCCTTGGACAGCAAGGAGATCAAACCAGTCAATCCTAAAGAAAATCAACCCTGAATATTCATTGGAAGGACTGATGCTGAAGTTGAAACTCTAATAATTTGACCACCTTAGAGGAAGAGCTGACTCATTGGAAATGACTCTTATGTGGGAAAGACTGAAGGCAAAAGCAAAAGGGTGTGGCAGAGGATGAGATGGTTAGACAGTATCACTGACTCAATGTACGTGAATTTGAGCAAATTTCAGGAGGTCGTGGAGGACAAAGGAGCATGGTATGCTGCAGTCCATGGGGTCGCAAAGAGCTGGACACGAGTTAGTGACTGAACAACAACAGCAAAAATACCTATGCCACAAGCTTGAAAATAGATACTGGGAAAAAAGTTGTTTCTGTTTTATTACAGATTCTTACATTGGATGTAATCAACATTTGCTTTATTGACACTTTAGAAATTTAATTACTTGCTGTAGTCACTCTCCAAAGAATAAGTGATTGGCCCCCTGTATTATTAAAATAACTAATCCACATCCCAGCTTTGTCATCCTTTCCTTCCAATATGCTTGACAACATTTCTCCCAAAGGCTAATTTCCATACTTGTGGTGGGTAAAATAAGGGGACTGGCAGAGAGAGCTATAATTGGGGGGAAAATATTACTTTGCTCCCTCCTTTGGAAGGGCCTCGTTTGAGTATAACTGGCATTATTCTCTGGAATTATCCCCCAGCCACTCTCTGTGCCAGCTGGAATGTAGGAAGCCCTGCTTCCCAATACGCACACTGGTGAATGTAGGTTTTGGAAACGATCACTGCCTCAGATAATTAAAGGGAGTCCTTTGTTGGCCCCCGTGCTCATCCAGAAAGCAGAGCTCAGTTGTAACTTCCAGGACCCAAATGGCTCCTTATGACACTCACGAGCAGGTGCTACCTAGTCCCCAGGTCAGCAGCCCAGCTGAGTGTCAAATAAGAAATCTGAGATAGGAGAGGATTGAGACCTTTTAGGACTGTGCTAAGGGCGAAATAGATCTAGAGTTAGAACCACAGGACTGGAGGGAAGCTTACAGATTATGAAGTCCTCATTTTAAACAGAAGCACCCAAGGCTCTAAGAAGTTAGGTGGCCTGCTCAAGACCACAGAGAGGATGGCTAGTGTTGGTGACTTTTTTTTTTTTAATGTGTAGGGATTAACATTTCCTATCAGTATACTTAACTGACAAGCTTCTGTGAAGGACAAAAAAGATTCTGTTTAAAACCCAACCCACCCACCAACCAACCTGCCTGAAGCCCCCTGTTTCTGTGTGTGTGGACATTCTGTATACGCCTTCGTGTTCTCTTGTGTGCTTGTAGAGATAGGTTGGCTGTACAAGGAGGGAGGGGCTATGCCTAGGAATTTTCATGTGTATCATCAGCATTGTATAGGTTATCGAATTTCCTGCCAAGAGCACTGATTACTTCTTGAGGATTAATGAACAACACGTAGGCATAGATAGCCAGCAAAATAACTCTTCAAATGATTTTGAGAACTTGTTTTGCAACTTCTGTTCATAGCTTTCACTCATGTGTAGGTATCATTGCCAGTGTTGTTAATATTATAGAGATGTTATAGAAATAAATCCAAAATGTTATTTGGATTTCTACAGCTCATCTACAGTGTCTTAGGAGATAATGTATTCACAATAAGTAGGAACATAGAATTGGTAACAGATCAGCATTTAAAGTAATGGTAATAATAATTGAATAAAGTCAGTAAAAAGTATGCATATGCACATATGATGCCATGATCATGATGTCATGATTTTTCATTTTTTCACATTTTGAGCTGTGTCCTGAAGCAACATGAAACAAACCTAAATTTACTTTTTCTGGATATATTCTCCCCACCCCCAACTCCTTATACCCCAAATGATCACAAAATATAGTAACTGATAGACTTTTCCTGGAGGGTGCTCATTCGCTCAGTCGTGTCTGACTCTTTGTGGCCCCACAGACTGTAGCTCACTCGGCTCCTCTGTACATGGAATTTTCCAAGAAAGAATACTGAAGTGGGGAGCCATCCCCTTCTCCAGGGGATCTTCCAGACCCAGGGGTGGAACCCACGTCTTTGCACCTCCTGCGTTGCTTTTTTGGATTGGGTTGGATTCTCTGCCATCGCCGCCAGCTGGGGAGCCTTTTCCGGGGCGCGGTCTTTAGAGCTGCGGCGGTGGCAACAGCAGCCCCCCCTGTTCACCCCAGCTCTCTCACAAGGGCTGCGGCTGCCGGCACTTGCTGCTCCCCAAGGGCATCTGGTTCCTCTGCACCGGTGCCAGCTTACTTGTTTTCGAGCCTTTATTGCTGTAACTCTAACAAACAGAATAATAAGAAATCTGAATAATAAAATATCCAGTGCACAGACTGAAGAAGTAACTGCTTAATTATTAGTCTTAAAATCATGTCCCTACTGTGAATCAATGATGAATAAACAACTTGCATTTGTACCTTGGCTTTCAAAAATCAGCTTTAATGAGTTGTTTTCTGAAAAAGCCGTTAAATACTCTGACTGTTTCCCAAAGATATTGTCTTGTTAAGTTAAAGCTACATACATATTTGGTGTCTCAAGTTAGAAAATCTTGAAATAGAGATTTTTGGAGGGCTCTATGTACACAAAGGCCAAAAACCTCCTTAATAAAATCATTTTAGTGAAAACGATGACTGTAAATACTTTGGTAAATATAGTTGCTTAAGCATTTTCATTATTGAGGTTTCTTAACTGATACAAAATCATAAATAATTCATATACTATGGGAGGGAAGCCTTAGGGAGAGAGAAGAATGCTTCTCTGTGTGTGTGTACATGTGTATGTATGCACATGTGCATGTAGGTGCATATGTGTATGCATGTATGTGATATGTGCATATATGTATGTGTAGGTATGTGTGTCTTGTATACATGTGTGTATGGGTGTATGCATTCATGTATGTGCATGTGTGTATTGTATATATGTATGTACACGTATGTGAATCTCTATATGTTATGTGTATATGTGTGTTTGTATATGTATGTGTGTATATATAACTTATTTTCTTTCACAGTAGCCTACATGGATAGGATAATTTAATCTGCTATATTCTTGTTGCAAAGTGATTAATTTATGAATAAATCAATAAATCCAAAATAGTCTGTCTTGAACAGCTGTCTGAACAGATGGAAGAAATGAGAGAATACCCTGCTCGTGTGGAGGGCTGAAAGGGAGGAGAAGGAGCACGGAAGAGAGACAGGCTCTCTCCAGGTGGAATTTAAATCTTGTTAATTCCAGTAGGAATTCTGTGATTCTTTCATCACCACCCTCTCTTTTGCCCAAATTAAAAAATACTTTAATGCTTATTTCTCTCTTTCTGAATTGATATATTTCTATGATAAAGCTATTTTTTTTAACACTATAAGTATAAAAGCATATCACAAGATAGTTTAAAGCTACATAAGATGTAGTTATTCAAGACATAGAAAGAATGCTTTGAATATTGATTCTCTCATTAGCTTCACAGTTTCTCTGTGTTAGTTTAAAGGGGAACTGCTATTTCATGCTGCAGAGATGTCAGTGCAAGGGTGAGTTGATGATGATGAGGTATAATGTGTTGGCATACATTTCCAGTTTCTAGTTGGTATAAATTTTCAGTTTCCAGTAAAACTGACTATGATGGGGTTGAAATTCTCAGGATACTTAGAATCATCTGACTCTAACTTAGTCAACAAGATGAAAACAAAGGTGGCTGCTGGGGGTTGGGGAGGAAGTGCAGGGGAACAGTGAAGCCCACTTTGGTTTGAGAATTATGATGGAATATAAATTCACTTGTGGGATTTGGATTTATCTCAACTGTCAGAAAATATTGACCCCAGCTATTAAAAAGTATAATAGCAAGTCAATTTTCCCCAACTTTGTATCTTAATCTTTCCTATGACACTGTATTGTCATAAGTGAGACTTGAAAGGACTGAGTTTCTATGTCTGGTTTATTGCATGTTTATTACATCTAAATAATTGGTGAAATGTATTTCCTCTTCTCAGTTGAAACACACTAAATATTTTATGTATTCTACATCTGAAATGGAAGGTCCCGCAGGAGTTCTAAGAAAACAAGTCCTGGATCATTTCCAAAAAGTGATAAAAACAACATTATGCAATCATTATAGTCATTTGTAAATATAAATATGATAAATGCAACAGCTGCTTGAGTGAACTTAGGATGGTTGCATTTTATTAATGAGGGAAACCATTCACTGCAGCACTTGGAATAATGTAAGCTCTGCTTGGTTGTGACCTGTTAATTGGTCAGAAAATCTAAGTAGAGTAAATCTAAATACTATTTTCCTACACAATAATTTAAAAACCACTTACTTGCTTTTGATGTTGTCTCTGATTATTGACCTCAGTACATAACAGGTTATGGACTCATGAACATGACGTTCCATTAGCATAATGGAAAGTGCCAGAGTTCACCCCAGACATGAGTCTCTGAAGCATATCTGGAAGCCACAGCTGCTGGAATGCACTTACAAGTGATATCCTAACCAGTTTGCAGCTTCTGTTTCTAACTCTATATGTTGGTATGAATACATCATTATTCATTGTTAATATAGCAATTTTAGTATAATGGTTTGGCTAGATCTTTGTTATGATTCCTATCTCATAATATAACTTATAGAACATGGTAACAGTAAAAATTATAGATGGCATTTCAGAATAATTAAAATTGGTGGGATGTAGTAGGCAGGATTTTGTAGGGTTTTTGTTTGCTTGTTTGTTTTTTGAGCAGAGAAAAGTTTACTGTAGGGTCAAGCAAGAAGAATGGGTGGCTCATGCTCAAAAAACCTGAACTCAGGATTTTGTGCATTTTTGAAGACTTGGGAAAATAGGGCCTTGCGTATATTCTCATGGAAAGCCAGCAAGCTGTATCAGTCCCCAGCCTGCAGTGCTGACAACTCCGGATGCTGGTCATGCTGAGAGCCAAGCTGATAGGGCTCACCACAGAGAAGAAGGCAGGCAGCCTGAGCGTTTCCCCACTTGAGCACCTAGATTCTCTTTTTTGTTCCTCTAAGTCCAAAGTAGGAAGCTGTCTTAGGTCCCCCATTCAGGCTCCAGGTACTGAGGCAGATGGTTGAAAAGTAGATTTGTCCTTGTTCTCTCCAGTTCAACCACAAGCAGTGGCGGCCTTTCTAGAATGCAGAAAGCCATAATGCTTTAGGAAGGGTCAATGGTTTTTCTTTGAGTGGGAAATTCTGATCACATTGAGAGAGTTAACTTAGGCAGGTTGACAAGGAGTCCAAGCCGAAAGCCCCTTTAAAGAGGAGGTGAACGTTCTTTCTTTTTCACATTCTTTTGCCTTAGACAAGTAGGCCTCATAGGCAGCAGCATCTCTTGTTCAAGGACATGCCTTTTTTTTGAGCTCAGAGTGTATGTAATGGGAGAAGGTCTGGGTAAAACTTCACAGCCTTGAGCTCTGGGTTAACCCACTCCTTCTGGCTAATCTCGTGCTGATGTCATCCCAGAATGTATGTTACAGGGAGGGGTCTGGATGAAATTTTCACAGCCCTGAGGTGTTTTTTCCCTATTCTCAGCAGCTAGAAGAAAAGTATATGACACTCTGCTTAAAACTAGCAAGGCAGGCAATCTTTTTACCCCCTTCTGAAGTCTACATCAGAAGCTTTTTTCTGTCACTACCACTTTAATAAAATTTCTACTGCACAAAACTCTGAGTGACAGTCTGTCTTTGGTCCTGGAGTTAAATCTTCTTCTTAGGAGGCAACAAATCTGGCAGAACATCATAAATGTTCATCTAGCAACACGTAGCACCTCTTTAGGAAGTGAACAGATGCTTTCGTCATTGAACACAAGCAGGGTGTTCAGTTCAGTTCAGTTCAGTTCAGTCACTCAATGTGTCCTACTCTTTGCAACCCCATGGACTGCAGCAGGCCAGGCCTCCATGTCCATCACCAACTCCTGGAGTTTACTCAAACTCATGTCCATTGAGTCGGTGATGCCATCCAACCATCTCATCCTCCATCTTCCTCTTCTCCTGCCCTCAATCTTTCCCAGCATCAGGGTCTTTTCCAATGAGTCAGTTCTTTGCATCAGGTGACTGAAGTATTGGAGTTTCAAATTCAGCATCAGTCCTTCCAATGAATATTCAGGACTGATTTCCTTTAGGATGGACTGGTTGGATCGCCTTGCAGTCCAAGGGACTCTCAAGAGTCTTCTCCAACACCACAGTTCAAAATTCTTGAAGAATTTCATCAATTCTTTGGCACTCAGCTTTCTTTATAGTCCAACTCTCACATCCATACATGACTACTGGAAAAACCATAGCATTGACTAGATGAACATTTGTTGGCAAAGGAATGTCTCTGCTTTTTAATATGGTGTCTATGTTGATCATAACTTTTCTTCCAAGGAGCAAGCATCTTTTAATTTCATGGCTGCAGTCACCATCTGCAGTGATTTGGGAGCCCCCCACCCCCCACCCGCCAAAAAAAAAGTCTGTCACTGTTTCCCCCTCTATTTGCCATGAAGTGATGGGACCAGATGCCATGATCTTAGTTTTCTGAATGTTAAGCTTTAAGCCAACTTTTTCACTCTCCTCTTTCACTTTCATCAAGAGGCTCTTTGGTTCTTCTTCACTTTCTGCCATAAGGATGTTGTCATTTGCATATCTGAGGTTATTGATATTTCCCTGGGCAATCTTGATTCCAGCTTGTGCTTCATCCAACCCAGTGTTTCTCATGATGTACTCTGCATATACGTTAAATAAGCAGAGTGACAATATACAGCCTTGATGTATTCCTTTCCCAATTTGGAACCAGTCTGTTGCTCTATGTCCTACTCTAACTGTTGCTTCTTGACCTGCATACAGATTTCTCAGGAGGCAGGCCAGGTGGTCTGGTATTCCCATCTGTTTAAGAATTTTCCACAGTTCGTTGCAGGCTTTGGTGTAGTCAATAAAGCAGAAGTAGATATTTTCCTGGAATTCTCTTGCTTTCTCGATGATCCAACAGACGTTGGAAATTTGATCTCTGGTTCCTCTTCCTTTTCTAAATCCAGCTTGAACATCTGGAAGTTCATGGTTCCTATACTGTTGAAGCCTGGCTCAGAGAATTTTGAGCATTACTTTACTAGCATGTGAGATGAGTGCAATTGTGCAGTAGTTTGAGCATTCTTTGGCATTGTCTTTCTATGGGACTGGAATGAAAACTGACCTTTTCCAGTCCTGTGGCCAGTTTTCCAAATTTGCTGGCATATTGAGTGCAGTGCTTTCACAGCATCATCTTTTAGGATTTGAAATAGCTCAACTGCAATTCCATCATCTCCACTAGCTTTGTTCGTAGTGATGCTTCCTAAGGTCCCCTTGACTTCGCATACCAGGATGTCTGGCTCTAGGTGAGTGATCATCCATCCATCATGATATCTGGGTCATGAAGATCTTTTTTGTATAGTTCTTCTGTGTATTCTTGCCACCTCTCCTTAATATCTTCTGCTTCTGTTAGGTCTATACCATTTCTTTCCTTTATGAGCCCATCTTTGCATGAAATGTTCCCTTGGTGTCTCTAATTTTGTTGAAGAGATCTTAGTCTTTCCCATTCTGTTGTTTTCCTCTATTTTTTTGCACTGAAATAGAGGAGGGTGTATGGACACTTAATTAGAACTCTGTGTCCCTTCAAGGTTGAGTTTCTTCTGCTCTAGTCATGTCAGCTCTGGACTCAGGGCTGGATTTGAATCCTGTCCTGCACAGAAAGTGCTCAATGTGGCTCCCAATATTCCTTTCTGAGCCTTTTGGTAAATCCTCACAGTAATCTTATGTGATACATGCCACTGTGATTCCTGTGATACATAAGAGGAAACTGAGGTCCAGAGAGGCAATGCAGCTTACCGAAAGTCACACGGACAGTGGGGTTTCAAGCCAGGTTTTGGCTCTAGGCTGTGGGCTTCCCTGCTAGCTCAATCAGTAAAGAATCTGCCTGCCACGTGGGAGACCTGGATTTAGTCCCTGAGTTGGGAAGATTCCCTGGAGGAAGGCATGGCAACCCACTACAGTGTTCTTGCCTGGAGAATCCCCATGGACGGAGGAGCCTGGCAGGCTACAGACCATGGGGTCACAAAGAATCGTACAGACTGAGTGTCTAAACACAGCACAGCACAGCACAGCCTGGCTCCCAGAGTTCAGATTCTTAATTTCTTCCCATGTCGTGCTGTCACTCATGTTTCCCTGATAAACTGCTAAGGTTAAAAAAAAGTCTTTAATCATGAGAAAGAACTGATGTCAACTCTGCTCTGACACTAAAATTGGAGGGTTATTAAAAGACATTCAGAATGTTGCAGAATCTTTTAAAGAATGCCACACCCCTTGTTTCCAGTGACATTGTCTACAGATGACACGCTTGTCGTCATGCGATGCCTTTCCTGATGCTCCAACCGAAACCGCCGTCCTGAAACAGTTCTCGTCACAAGGAAATGGAGGTGGGCTTCAGTGGGGTTGCAGGGGCCAGCGGTGGGGAAAGGGTGATCTCTCTGGCTCCCTCTTCCTTTCTTTTCAATTTATTTTATTGAAGTACAGTTGATTTTCAATGTTGTGTTCATTTCTGCGGTACAACAAAGTTACTCTGTTATACATATATTAATGTGTACATTCTTTTTCATATTCTTTTCCATTATGGTTTATACAGTACGACCTTGTTGCTTATCTATCCTCTACATAATAGTTTGCATCTGCTAGTTCCAGTCTCCCAGTTCACCCCTCTTTTCCTTGCTCCTTGGCAACCGCAAGTCTGCCCTCTATGTCCGCATCCAGCCCCCTCTTCTAAACTTGTGTCTCTGATAAGATGACCAGCCTTGACCCAGAGAGAGTAACTGTAGTGGTTCTCTGCCTTCTAGCCACTCACAGTGGACGTGGGGGTCATCTTTGAATATAATTTGTGAAAAGAATGAAAGAATGTTCTAAGGGAAAAGGCTAAGGCATTTAAAGCTTTTCTTTTATTTAAAATATTTTATTTGTTTAAAATTCAAGTTAGCTTCTGTGAGTTAAAAAGTCAAAAAGTATGAAAAAATGTTCATTTCTTCCTCCTCTCATCCTCGCCCTGATCTGCTTTGTTCCTACCTTCTTCTGCCTAGTCACTGCTAGTAGTTGCAGTATCAATTGCAATATCAATTCTTTCAGAGATTTTTATCGCTGAAATTTGTTTGAAACTTCCAAGCAAATACTAACATTGGCTATTATTGGTTGTCCATTTTTTACACAAAATGTGTCAGAGAAGACAGACTACTAAATTTCACTGTTTTCATCCAATAAATATGTAGCAGTTCTTCCCATAATGATACATAGAGAACTTTCCTTTTAAAAATAGATCTGTCTATTGATACAGTATCAAATATTCTTTCTATTGTATAGAAATACCATAGTTTCTTTACTTAATTGATCCTTTACAAATGGCCATCTGGGTTGTTTCTAATCTTTTGATTACACACAATAATGAATGAATAACATTGTATGCACATAATTTTAGTGTTGTTCAAATGTATTTGTAGGGTAAGTTCCCAAAAGCAGAGTTGCTGTGTCAAAGGCAATGCAATTTTATTTGGGTAGATATTGCCAGATTACTCTCCAAAGAGAGTTTCTTCTCAATTTATTGCAGCTCTCTAGCTAATCTTCAGCAAGATTAGCTTTGTATTTTATATGGTGGTTGTTGTTCAGTCGCTAAGTCATGTCTAACTCTGTAATCCCATGGACTGCAGCATGCCAGGCTTCCCTGTCCTTTACTATCTCCAGGAGGTTGCTCAAATTCATGTCTATAGACTCGGTGATGCTATCTAACCATCTCATCCTCTGCCACCCTCTTCTCCTTTTACCGTCAATCTTTCCCAGCATCAGGGTTTTTTTCCAATGAGCAAGCTCTTCGAATCAGGTGGCCAAAGTATTGGAGCTTCAGCTTCAGTACCAGTCCTTCCAATGAATATACAGGGTTGATTTCCCTTAGGATGGACTGGTCTGATCTCCTTGCAGTCCAAGGGACTCTCAAGAGTCTTCTCCATCACCACAACTTGAAAGCATCAATTCTTTGGTGCTCAGCCTTCTTTATGGTCCAACTTTCACATTCGTACCTAACTACTGGAAAAACCATAACTTTGACTTTACAGACCTTTGTTATATCAGTGCAAATATTTCTCTCCACTTATTTCTTTTGTTATGCGGATGGGCTCCTTTTGGGTATGTATAGTAAAATGTATCAGTCGTTTATTTCATGGCACTGTAGACTTCTTTTAATGTAAAGTTAAAAGTGAAAAAACACCTGTGCAGAAGATGCAGAAAAATCATGAATTTTAATGTGCTCCAATGTGTATTATATTTTCCCCAAAGAAATTGATTTCTACACAACTTGCTTTGAAGTTGCCAAGAAGGTTAATGCCTCAGGCCCTGGCTACAAAGTAGGATTTAAGCCCTTGGAGTTAGAAAACCAAAGGATATTTATCATGGATCTTTGGAAGGTGCCCCCATCTCCCTGGGAGCCATCCTGCCTTCTGGCTAAACTCTCAGCCAAATGTTCATTTTGGGGAGCAAAAGACATAGCTTGGAGAGGAATCTGCCAGTAGAAATGGAATCCTATTTTCTTTAACAGAAACCTTTGTGAGAGGTTTGCAGTAGACTCATTTTATTGTTGAAAAGCCAAGATTCCTCTCTGGATGATAGTAATGCTACCTATGAAAAATGCTTTGCATACATTGGAAGTTTAATGACCACCACAACTTTATGAGCTGGTTACCATAACAGTTGTCATTCTGCAGACATATGAGGCTTAGAAACGTTGAGTAACTTACCCAAGTTCACAGAGGGAGTAAAGAGGGACAGAGCAGAGTATCCAAATCAAATCTCAACCGATTCCAAAAACCGGGCTCTTAAGCACAGTCTTAGCTGCCTCTTCAATCATGAAGAGGTTTCCCTAATTTTGGAAGGCCAAGTTGCTTTTAACCAGGGAGTTTAACTTTGAAGGGAAAGTATGGATGATTCTATTTCTACCACTGGTATCAAAATCCCCTGAGGCTTTCTCTTTACTGGTCTTCAAAAAGTGATAAAAATCTTGCTATGGAAGCTACATACCCAAGTCAGAGTCACGGTAAGCTGTCACTTACTTTCTGACTCAATCTGTGGGGATAGTCACCACTGAGTTTATCTTTATGTCCAGCACCAGGGGTAGGGGGAGGCGGGGAATGGTGTGTGCGGAATGAATGTCCAAATGCATGAGTTCTTCCCTCATTATCTTCCTACTTATCTAATGATTTGGGTTTTAATTTAATTTTTTTGACTAACTAGTACATTTACATAGTTCAAAACCCAAAAGACACAAGAGACACCCTCCCCCACCCCCACTGCCCACTGCTGTGTTCCATCTACCCAGCTCATCTCCACTGGCAGTCACGTTATTGGTTTCTTGCCTCTTCTTCCATCAATTTAACACATAGTCAAGCAAAAATCAATATAGATCCCTTTAAGAGAATATGGTTCTTGAAAACAGCATATTCATTATAAAGATGTAAGGCTTATTAAAAATTTGAACCACATAGGAAAGTAGAAAGAAAAAATTTCTAATATCTAAACAATTCTTTAGAAAACTTGGAGGATATTTTCTTCCACTTGATGGAATTATTAGGTCCCCTTTAGCTACTCTGTACGTCTAATCCAGGTTTTCAGAAGGACTGGCCAGGTTTTAGTGGACTTGCTCTTCACTGTGGCCGCTGTGGTGGAAGGCATTTCTCATGGTGACACAGAAGGAGGGGCTTCCAGGGCTGTAGTCTCTTATTTTCTGACACAAACTGTGGCAAAAGGGGGTCATGGAAGACACCACTAAGCATTATGCATCAGGTATCTTGAGGGAGTCCTTTTGAAGTATCCATCCTCCCTGGCAGAAATCAAGTCCAGAAACACAGAGATCTGAACAGTTGTGTGCAGTTAGCCTGTCGGCTCCAATGAAAGAACACAGGGATGTAGGTCTGCGTGTTGTGGAGATGGATCCCTGGTGTGCCGTGCACAAGAGCGGAAAAAACCATACTGACCTGATGGCATCCCTAGTTTCTTTTTGCAAGCTCAGAGGTACCGCAAGCTTGGGACTTTGCCAGCACTCTGATGGAGGGACTGGTAAGTTCTACCTTGCTCCTGGGTGAGTATGTTCGAACACTGGATGCAGTTACCCTGTGTGTGCATTTATACCCACACATACAGAGTTTCAGGGCATGTAACCTTTTCTGTGACAAGTAGAGTTCAATCAGTTCCCAGTCATCACCTTTTTTGTTTATTGTTTTTAAGACTGGGATGAAAAACCTATCCGTGTGTGGTTCAGACAGGTGTCGGGATCGTGGGAGTGAAACCCAACTGTAGGTGACACCAGCCCAGCGTGGAGGGGCCAGGGAAGCGGCAGCCCTTAAATCCATGTCTGAGGATGGTGAAGTCCAGGCTGGGAACTCCACGCGTTCCGGAGGCCTTCTCCAGGGTTCGGTCTGGGGAGTCCTCTCTTTAACTTTTAGCATCGGTGAATTGAGATGAATATGATTGGTGGCAAAGAGGAGACACCTTTTCCTTACTGCAGGTCAGAGCGCATCATGGGTGCCTCCCCAGCAGGAATGTTCCAGGCGTTGTTTACACCCTCCTGACCACTGCCCCCGTTCGCCTCTGTGCACCGTGATGGCCAAGTTTTCCTCCGTCTGCCCCAGGAAGCTCCCAGCGAGGGGCCCCCAGAGCCTCACAACACGTCTGACTCACTAAATATTTCTGTAATGAATACTGAGTAAATTTGCACTAAATAAGAAATAGAGCAGTGAGGATGAAGTACCAGCGTTGCTCCAGGGACTTCACATAAATGATGGTCTTTCCAGTCCTTCCTCACTGTCCTTTATTACCTACCTGTCCTTTGGTCCTTTGAGAGGACATCCTTCTGGGGCTTCTGGATTTACCGTCTTGAATGACTTTAGACTATTCTAATTACCTCTGGCAGATTAGTCTTTCTAAGGAACATATTTTATCAGGTTATGCCCCTGCACAAAAAGGGACTCTTCCCCTTGGTACTCCAGACCTTCTTTTTGTGTGCCCACTCTATGCCAAACTCACATCCTGTAGTCTGGCTAGGCTGGACCACTTCCCTATTTCCCAGGCAAATCCCACACATTCCTCTGTGTGTGTCTGCTGCTACCTGCACAGTTCAGTTCAGTTCAGTTCAGTCGCTCAGTCATGTCCGACTCTTTGCGACCCCATGGACTGCAGCACCCCAGGCCTCCCTGTCCATCACTAACTCCCGGAGTTTACTCAGACTCATGTCCATTGAGTTGGTGATGCCACCCAACCATCTCATCCTCTGTCGTCCCCTTCTCCTTCCACCTTCAATCTTTCCCAGCATCAGGGACTTTTCCAAAGAGTTGGTTCTTCATAACAGGTGGTCAAAGTATTGGACTTTCAGCTTCAGCATCAGTCCTTCCAATGAATATTCAGGACTGATCTCCTTTAGGATTGAACCGCCTGCACATTCCTAGTGAAATCCTGGAGTGTCTGCCGTGTGAAATCTGTCAACCTGTGATGCGTCATCATAGCCACCCATGCCCCAGCAGGTGATCTTCTTCCTGCGTCTTACCTTCCTCTTTCAGACATACCTCGTTCTCCCCATCCTTGAGCTTGACTTTTCGCTCACTTTTCCATCTCCTATAAACTGTTCTCCAACCCCCTTGGAGATCAGAATAACACGGCTTTTTGTTACCTGGAAATTCTGGTTCAGTGTTTGGATCAGGCCTCCAGAACTTCTTAAAAAAATAAGTGTCCTGCATGATTCTTAACACCAGATGAATTTGGCAAACTTCTCTAGAGAGCTGAGCAAGACATCTCACACATATGAGCACTCAATACGTATGCATAAAGTATAGTCGGTTCCCTGGGTAAGAATCCTCTGCTGGATGTAGGGGCAGGCTGGGCCATATGGACAAGAAAACATTGTCAGGTTTATACTTGACATTGAATGCCCAACAGTATTGTAGGAGAAGTTTAATGAGACCCTCAAGGAAGATGATAATCTGAATGTGGGAACAAAAATTCAATTTGGGGGCAAACATATCCCTTTGAGTGTGTAGCATATGGGCACACTCATGAACAACCTTGCGGGTAAAAAGCATCTTATTTACAATTTTAACCACTCAGAAATGTTCAAATAAAGTTGTCTACTTCCCCATGAGGAAGACTAAAGGCAGCAGGGGAAATAATGAAACTTTGTTTTCTAAAGGAAACTTCTGAGCTCTCCTTCACCAGCCTGTGTATATCCCACCACCCTATGTCCTTAAACGTGTAGCTTATGAAAAGAGAAGCGATTTAGCACCCAGAAGATCTCCTAATCCTCCCTGGGGAAGACTTAAAGACAAGCTGAGTTAGATGACCCACTGAACATGCTATCACTACCTTTGCTCTGTAGGGCTTTACCCATCCTTCCTTGTACACCCCCTTTTTTTCCCTTTTAGGTTTTGTTTCTGTACAGTAGGAGTCTGCACACTGCCTTCTATCCTGCGTGTGGTCACTTCTACCTGCCCCTACCCACTGCCCAGCTTCTTTCTGGTCATTAAATTCAAATTATTGTTAGTAATTTAGGAAGAATTTTCATACACTCCTTTCTAGGTGGCTGGGCCACTTATAGACTAATTACCCTTTATGTAGTGTCTTTGTGGTCTAAACACCTTGGCCAGGATGCTGGACTGTGTGGTTTAGTACATAGTCCTGTTTCTGTGTGAAGTGTCAGGACCGGTGTCCTCAGCAAGAGCCAGTGGGTGGAAACAACCAGAAGGTGAAGAAGGTGAGAAGCATTCTGAAGCTTGGCTGCTGTGAGATGTCTGCCTGTGCTAGTCATAAATGATAACTTATTCTATAGTCATAAGTGTAATTCAAAGGGCATCTAATTGGCAAATATATTTCTCTGCTATTTGTATATACATATTGCTGTTGTTTAGTCACTAAGTTGTTTCTGACTCTTTGTGACCCTGTGGACTGTAGCCCCCAGGCTCTTCTGTCCATGGAATTCTCCAGGCAAGAATACTGAAGTAGGTAGCCATTTCCTTCTCCAGGGGATCTTCCTGACCCAGGGATCAAACCCAGGTCTCCTGCATTACACGCAGATTTTTTACTGCTGAGCCACCAAGGAAGCATTATATATTATCATAGCATTTTAAAAAATTTATTTTTTAATTGGAAGAAAATTGCTTTACAATGTTGTGATGGTTTCTGCTATACAACAGCACAAATCAGCCATAATTATACATATCACACCGTCTTGAACCTTCCTCCCCTCCCCCATCCTGCCCCTCTAGTTATGATGACACACACATATACATGTGTGTGTGTGTGTGTGTGTGTGTGTGTGTATAAAACCCACTCCAGTATTCTTGCCTGGAGAATCCCATGGACTGAGGAACCTGGCAGGCTGCAGTCCATACGGTCACACAGAGTCAGACACGACTGAGGCAACTTAGTTTATATATATATATATATAAATTTCTTTCTAGAAGATGCACGATCTTTAAAGTACTTAAAAATATTTCCTAAAAATAATGTTAACTAAATACCAGTGTTCCAGGCTCGCTGGCACACGGAGACAGCAGGGCAGCCCTGCACGAAGTGTGCTGGGTTTTCTGTTTGTTGCCTTTTCTCTTCCTTGTTCCTCCCTGCCCCTTGCCCGCGACGGGCAGGGTGCTCTCACATGGCCGTTTGCAAGTCCAAGGTGGTAGAAGGCGCGGTGCGTCCAGAGTGCCCTTGAGCTCGGTGCTTCACAGACGAGAGCCGGGCTGGCTGTGGGCGCCCCGAGGAGGCCGCGGCTGTGAGCTGCCAAGGCAGCTGAGCCGGCTGGGGCGGCTCTCCCAGAGGCACCTGCCCCCCCCGACTTCTGCAGACCTGGAGGGGCCTCCCAGAGCCCGCCCCGGCCTCACTCCTGCAAGGCCACAGATGCTGCCTCAGCCTTGGCTACATTGGTCTGTGTGCAAAGCCCAGTCCTTTGATCATCTTTGAAAGAAGTCTCAGGTTTTCAGTTACATTTTTAGCTCCCCTGAGAATTCAGGGGTTGCAAGGAGGAGTCAAATCCAGGAACCCTCAGCCTTTCACCATCCTCCTGGCCCGCTTTCCCTTTCCTCTTTGGTACAACGGGAAAGATACTTTCTCCTATGGTCTCGCATGGTCTTTCCTCAGTGTGTCTCCTTGTGAACTGGGGTAGTTTCACCTCAGAGGTGGGATTTGACTTCAGCTTCAACCTTCAGAGGTTAATCAAAGCATTTCTTTCCAACTACGTCATCTCTAATTGATACTGAATGATAGGATAAACAAATGTTTACTAAGGATGAGGAAGCAACACAGGGATCATGGGATGTAACAGGATATAGAAGTCAGAGAAAAATGTGCAAGTGACGAAGGGCAGCACCAGTGATCAAACTACTAAATGAGATAGTCGGTAATGACAGAGCGATATTAAAAATACTGGAAAGAAGGGCTCTGTTCCTCATTTCAACTCTCAGTTAATTCTGCGGACTAACTTGGGTCCTTTCTCATATCTTTTCAACCTTCTCTGACCCTCTCCCTTCATCTTCTTTTGAAAACCGGAGTCATTTTGCATAGATGACAATCTAAATGTGATATACCACATAATTTTCTATGTTGTAATATGGATAAACTTTTATGTTTCTAAGATGCGAATAAGTGAATATGAACTCTGAAATGGGGCACAATTCAGGTATTAAAGAAGACTTATTCAGGTACTAATTCAAGTACTAAAGAACTGCAAGTTGAACAAAACAAGTAACAAATGGCCCAGCATCAGTGAGAGGTATTAATGCATCTCTCATGGTATTAAATACCTCCAGCTTCTGTGGGTAGCAGAGGAGATGGAGATTCACAAACACTGAAACCAGTTGATTGTCTGAGCACAGCCATCATATGCTTCTGTTTGTTACGATGGCCTGTGTTTTCCTCATCATTAAATGCCCACTCAGTTACGTTGAAACCTGATGGAAGATTATCAGCCGAAACCTGGAAATCTAGAAAATACTTGTGAGTGGGAAGACCAACTTTGTCACAGATGGTGTGATCTTCGGCAAAAGAGCAAGCCAGCCTCTGGTTGCTCCAGGCTTTTCATCTGTAAACTGATGAAATTACCGCCTCTGTATCTTAGAGGGCAAATGAGATGTTGGGATGGTCAAATCCTATGAACTTTTAATTTATTTTTTAAATTTAACTTTAATTTTATAATGAAGTTTAGTTGATTTACAATGTTGTGTTAGTCTCAGGTGTACATCAAAGTGATTCAGTTGCACATGTACCTATATATGTGTGTGTGTGTGTGTGTGTGTGTGTGTGTCTGTATTCAGGCTTTTTAGATTCTTTTCCCATATAGATCATTGCACATAGCACTGAGTAGAGTTCCCTGAGTTATACAACAGGTCTTTGTTCGTTATCTATTTTATATATAATAGTGTGTGTATGGGCTTCCCTTGTGACTTAGTTGATAAAGAATCTGCCTGCAATGCGGGAGACCTGGGTTCAATCCCTGGGTTGGGAAGATCCCCTGGAGAAGGGAAAGGCTACCCACTCCAGTATTCTGGTCTGGAGAATCCCATGGACTGCACAGTCCATGGAGTTGCAAAGAGTTGGACACCACTGAGCAACTTTCACTTTCACTTCTCTTTTCACAGTGCGTGTATATGGAGTTTCCCTGGTAGCTCAGCTGGTAAACAATCTGCCTGCAAAGCAGGAGACCCTGGTTTGATTCCTGGATTGGGAAGTTCCCCTGGAGAAGGAATACTCCAGTATTCTTGGGCTTTCCTGGTGGCTCAGATGGCAATGAATCTGCCTGCAATGTGGAAGACCTGGGTTTGGTCCCTGGGTTGGGAAGATTCCCTAGAGGAGGGCATGGCAACCCACTCCAGTACTCTTGCCTGGAGAATCCCCATGGACAGAGGAGCCTGGTGGGCTACAGTCCATGGAGTTGCAAAGAGTTGGACACGACTGAACAGCTAAGTATAGCACAGTGCGTATATGTTAATTCCAAACTCCTAATTTATCGCTCCCTGGGGATTTTAATTTACAAAAATTTCCCTTCAAATATAGCCATATAGATAATAAAAATTCTGAAAACCTGTAATATAAATGACAAATTCCTTTAAGCAGAGGTCAACTTGTACTGCTTCAAGTTAGTATATTGGGGCTTTAGTCATAAAAGGTCCAAATAATTTTACAGTCATGGATTTGAGATCAAACAGAAAAGTTTTAGAAATAAGAGGAACTAGATCTTCAGATTGTTGGTGAATGTTACAGCTTTTTTCCTTTATTTCTCAATTATTGCTTTACTCAACTTCTGCATTTCCATATATGGCTTTCCTAGGCTTCTGGCCCTCAAGGCATCCTTTTTACCCTTTTTTTTTTTAAAGAAACTGAGAACAATTGACACTGGGGCTATAGCTTCAGTGTTAATGGGAACTGAGATTGGTTTCCTTTTGCCTTGGTAAAACCCAAATCTCAGATTCAATGTACAGAGTTATCAATATAAACATACTAAAATTCTGGTTGGTTTTTTTTTTTTAAATAACCTTCTGATTATCCAAATAAAACCAGAAAATTTAAAAAGAAATCTCAGATGTAATGTTTTCAGGGAAGAAGTTCAGAACAGAGACATTTTCACTTGGGTATAATTAACAATGACGCTTGCTCCTTGGAAGAAAAGCTATTACCAACCTAGACAGCATATTAAAAAGTAGAGACATTACCTTACCAGCAAAGGTCCATCTAGTCAAAGCTATGGTTTTTCCAGTAGTCATATATGGATGTGAGAGCTGAACTACAAAGAAAGTTGAGTGCTGAAGAATTGATGCTTTTAAACTGTGGTGTTGGTGAAGACTCTTGAGAGTCCCTTGGACAGCAAGGAGAGCCAACCAGTCCATCCTAAAGGAGATCAGTCCTGGGTGTTCATTGGAAGGACTGATGCTGAAGCTGAAACTCCAATACTTTGGCCACCTGATGAGAAGAAGTGACTCACAGGAAAAGACCCTGATGCTGGGAAAGATTGAAGGCAGGAGAAGGGGATGACAGAGGATGAGATGGTTGGATGGCATCACCAACTCAATGGACATGAGTTTGAGTAAACTCCAGAAATTGGTGATGGACAGGGAGGCCTGACGTGCTGCAGTCCATGGGTTCACAAAGGGTCAGACATGACTGAGCGATTGAACTGAACTGAACTGGTAATTAACATTAATGTGTAGATTAAGTAAATGGCAAAAATGATTAATTTATTTTCATTGACTGTATTTCAAGTCTTCTAAGATGGTTACTGAGTGAGAATTGTGGAATTTGCTTCTGTTGAAAAAGAATGGATATAATCTTTTTATTATTCCAAACTGGATATGATAGCATATCTGGAAATAAACAATATGACACTGACCAGATGCTGGCAGCAAAATAACATTTCAAGTACGTAAATATTAAACCACAGATTAGAAAATGATCTTGAATCTAGCTTTATTACCTTCTTATAAAAATTATATAAAAGAACAAATTAGCATCTTATTTAAATGGAAGCCAAAGAGTTTCTGTAATACCTACCAAAACATAAGATTACAAAGAGAGGCATTTTCACTTAAGGGCTTATTAGTTTATTCTGTGGAAAGCAATCTTGAGTTGCTTTTCATCACAATTCAATTGGAGATATTCTTTAAACTAAAGTGAGTAACTCATTGCACTCATCCAACAGGCTAGCAAAGTAATGCTCAAAATTCTCCAAGCCAGGCTTCAACAGTACATGAACTGTGAACTTCCAGATGTTCAAGCTGGATTTAGAAAAGGCAGAGGAACCAGAGATCAAATTGCCAACATCTGTTGGATCATCGAGAAAGCAAGGGAGTTCCAGAAAAACATCTACTTCTTCTTTATTGACTACACCAAAGCCTTTTACTGTGTGGATCACAACAAACTGTGGAAAATTCTTAAACAGATGGGAATACCAGACCACCTGACCTGCCTCCTGAGAAATCTGTATGCAGGTCATGAAGCAACAGGTAGAACTCGACATGGAACAGCAGACTGGTTCCAAATTGGGAAAGGAGTACGTCAAGGCTGTATTTAACGTATATGCAAAGTACATCATGTGACATGCCAGGCTGGATGAAGCACAAGCTGGAATCAAGATTGCTGGGAGAAATATCAATAACCTCAGATATGCAAATGACAACACCCTTATGGCAGAAAGCCAAGAAGAACTAAGGAGCCTCTTGATGAAAGTGAAAGAGAAGAGTGAAAAAGCTGACTTAAAACTCAACATTCAGAAAACTAAGACCATGACATCTGGTCCCATCACTTCATGGCAAATAGATGGGGAAACAGTGGAAACAGTGAGAGACTTTATCTTCTTGGGCTCCCAAATCACTGCAGATGGTGACTGCAGCCATGAAATTAAAAGATGCTTGCTCCTTGGAAGAAAAGCTATGACCAACCTAGACAGCATGTTAAAAAGCAGAGACATTACTTTGTCAACCAAGTTCCATCTAGTCAAAGCTATGGTTTTTCCAGTAGTCATGTATGGATGTGAGAGTTGGACTATAAAGAAAGTTGAGCGCAGAAGAATTGATGCTTTTGAACTATGGTGTTGGAGAAGACTCTTGAGAGTCCCTTGGACTGCAAGGAGATCAAACCAGTTAATCTTACAGGAAATCAGTCCAGAATGTTCATTGAAAGGACTGATGCTGTAGTTGAAGCTCCAATACTTTGGCGACCTGATGGGAAGAACTGATTCATTGAAAAAGATCCTGATGCTGGGAAAGTTTGAAGGTAGGAGGAGAAGGGGATGACAGAGGATGAGATGGTTGGATGGCATCACTGACTTGACAGACATGAGTTTGAGCAAGCTTCCGTAGTTGGTGATGGACAGGGGAGCCTGGGGTGCTGCAGTTCTTGGGATCTCAAAGAGTCAGACAAGACTGAGCAACTAAACTGAACAGAAAGTGAGTAAAGGAAGGACACAGGACAGTCTAAGAGCCTCTGAGAAGCATTTGCACAGTAGCATTTGATTAGCTCCTCTATGAAAATAATGAAATGTTCTCACCAAAATAGAAACGTTTGGGCTGTGACCCAAACTGGTCCTTCATTATCTAACTCTTTACGAGGAGGGTAATGTATGCTCCTCAGGGCTCTTCGGTTCCTCCACAGTCCACACAAAAGATAAGCTGTCAAATGACAGAGTAGCAGAGGAATCAGGGTGTAGGAAATCCCGAACACCATCATTAAACCGAAAAATGCTATATATTTAAGTGAATATACCATGTACTTATTAAGTGAATATTATGTTTTTCTTCCAGCTCTTAAAGAGCTGAGACAAGGAGGGCTTAATATAGCAATAGTTAGACATGGAACTCAGGACGTGTATGGGCAATTATTTTTTCCGAGAATTTCTATATATAAATATAAGCAAGATTTCTCATGAGCAAAATACACCAGGAACACACCATCTCCTATGGGAGAAAAGAATATTGTATCCGCAGTATAAAATGAAGAAGTAATGGGAAATTACTTTGCTATTTCCTCAACTCACTTATAAGGAACACATGATCCCTTTTTACTTGGGACCACAACCAAAAGAGATGATCATTCTAAGTGAAGTCAGTCAGAGAAAGATATCACATAATATCGCTTGTATGTGGAGTCTAAAAGAATGATACAAATGAAGTTATTTATAAAACAGAAACAGACTCACAGAGATGGAAAACTATGGTTACCAAAGGGGAATGGGGTGGGAGGGATAAATTAGGCATTTGGAATTAACAGATACACACTGCAGCAGCTGCTGCTGCTAAGTCACTTTAGTCCTGTCCAACTCTGTGTGACCCCAGAGACGGCAGCCCACCAGGCTCCCCTGTCCCTGTGATTCTCCAGGCAAGAACACTGGGGTGGGTTGCCATTTCCATCTCCAATGTATGAAAGTGAAAAGTGAAAGTGAAGTCGCTCAGTTGTGTCCGACTCTTTGCGACCCCATGGACTGCAGCCTACCAGGCTTCTCTGTCCATGGGATTCTCCAGGCAAGAGTACTGGAGTGGGTTGCCATTGCCTTCTCCAAATAGACAAACACTACTACATATAAAATAGATAAGCACACGGAACTCTGCTCAATGGTATACGCCAGCCTGGATGGGAAGGTGTATGGGACACAATGGAAACATGTGTGTGTATGGCTGAGTCTCTTTGCTGTTCATCTGAAACTACCACAACATTGTTAATCAGCTATTCCCCAGCACAAAATAAAAGTTCAAAGTTAAAAAACCCAAGGACCTACTGTATAGCACAGGGAGCTATACTCAATATTTTGTAATAACCTATAATGGAGAAGTATCTGAAAAAGAGTATATATATACATACACACATATATATATACACACAAACACAATATATACACACACACACATATATACACACACACACACATATATACACACAAACACCATATATATATACACACACACATATATACACACACATATATATATACACACACATATATATATACACACACATATACATACACACACACATATATATATATAAAACTGAGTCACTTTGGTGTACAACTGAAACACAGCACTGTAAATTAACTATGCTTTGATAAAATTTTTGAAATATTAAAAAATTTTTTTTTAAATTTGAAAAAAGAGGAAAAGAAAGCTATAATTTGTGTTTCTATTGTGGTTGCTTGAGCACTACAAGTTAAACCTGCTTTAGTGTTTATGGGTGGAATTTCTCCGAATTATTGCTTGGATGATGATAGAGTAGAAAAGCCTTAAGATTATCCAGGGCAAAACCCCTCTCCCCTCTTCTTCCTCATATAGTTTTTTTTACCCGATGAACCCACAAGGCTCAAAGGAATTAAAGGTGCTCAAGACTGCAGAGGTTGACAGAAGCAGAGCTGAAAGCAGAAGCAGGGTCTCCTCACTCTGAGGCCCCCGTTTTCGCCCTCTGCTTCCTCCAGGTTCTGTGTGAACCGTGCTTGTTCGTTTCCAGCCCCTCCCAGGAGGTGCAAAGCCATTTCCAGGGGAGTTGGGTTTCTTCGACTCCGGCGGCGTGTGACGCCAGCAGTCACGTGGGATCTGTGCAGACTTCCAGGACTTTGCTCCTTTCTCCGCCCTAACCCATGCTTCTCAAACTCTCTGCTTGTTATTATTTAAAAATTTTTAAAAATTAAAGTATAGCTGATTTACAATATTGTGTTAGCTTCAAATATACTTCAAAGCATTCAGTTTTACATATTTATCCTCTTTTTCAGATTCTTTTCCCTTATAGGTTATTACAAGATATTGAGTATAGTTCCCTGTGCTATATAGCAGGTCCTCATTGTTTATCAATTTTGCAATCATCATGTGTATATGTTAATCCCAAACTCTAATTTATCTCTCCCCTCCCTTTCCCTTTTGGTAGCCATACCTTTGTTTTCTATGTCGGTGAGTCTATTTCTGTCTTGTAAAATAGTTACTGTTTTTAAAATTGCCAATGTTATTGCTACACTGGTGAGTTCTCTGCCCTTTGGAGTCATTTAGGCCCTCTTTATTGTGGCAAGGAGCTTGTCTCATGCACTTGGCTATCCAGCAATGCCACCTTGCTGGAAAAGTCTCTGAATACTTACCTTCAACTTCTGTCCTTGATAAGTGCAGATCATCCTTGATGCATGGACCACACTCTGAGTACTCAGGTCTACGAGAAGCATCTATGAATGAGATATCCTGAAATAACGCAAGCAGAGCTCAAGAATTCTCTACTCTTCCAAGTTCCCCCCACCTATACTCAGACGACATTCGTTTCTCCTTGAAAATGCAAGAGCCAGCAGGCAGGGGCCTGCTACCTCTTCATGCTGCCAACCTCATGTCTAGATAAAGTAGCTTCTGGTTAAACACCTCCCCTCAGGTTAAAGAAGAAAATGTGCCTCCTTAAATGCAGTATTGTAGGCTGGTTGACCCCTTGTTTCTTCATTTATAAAGGACTTAAATCAGCACCCAGTGTGTGGGGAGTACTCAGTAGATGGTCCCTGTTAAAATAATAGAGACTAAAACTCTCACCGTTCCTCAGGGACTCGATGCCATCAACAGTAGCCATTTCCCTGTGACTTCAGTTGCCATGACTGCAATCTCATATTCCTTGTATCTGGTTTTCATGCTGCCCTACCTCCATCCTTTAGTTTGTCCTCTTTTAGAAATATCTAGGCTTCTTCTGCTTTCCTACCTCCCATTCATTCTTTTTTTCCCCTCACATTCTTTAAAAAAATTCTGTGTGTTGAGGAGGGTGCACTGTGCTTGTTTACACTGAAAGTAGGTTTGGAAGGCAAGGAAGACTTTCTGGAGGAGGTGACATCTAAGTTGAGGATGAGTGGGAGTCAGCCAGACTGAGGATAAAGGAGAATGCTCCAGATTGATGAAACAATGTGGAGTCTCCAAAGGCAGTTCTGCCTGGGTGAGACGTGGAGTAGAGGAATGGAGGAGCCAAGGGTGGTAAGAGATGGGGCTGGACAGGCAAGAAGGGCCCTGAACCACAAAAACTGGACTGGAACCCAAGGACACTGAGCAGACAGACGCTGGGAGTACTGGCACAGAGGTACATCGTATAACTAAGATCATTTTGCTTCAAGGAGCATCATGGAAAGTTTTAGGGCCGGTGAATGATTAGATTTCCCTTTTAGAAAAATCCCGGAGCACAGGAGAGTATAAAATTGTGGAATTAGGAAGAAATTACTGTTTTAAAGGAGTGTGAAGGTGATGTTTGTAAGTGCTAAGGTGTTATTTCGTATTGTGGTTCTAGATGATCCCTGTTTCAGAACGGGAGATTAAAGGTCCAGAATAGAGGAGCCAGAGGGGGCCTGGGTCAAGGTGGGAGAGTGGAAATCCAGTAGTATCTCCACGTCCTGAGAGCAGGGCATTTTCCAGCACTAGCTCAGCTGGTAAAGAATCCGCCTCAATGCAGGAGACCTGGTTTGATTCCTGGGTCAGGAAGATCCCCTGGAGAAGGGATAGGCTACCCACCCCAGTATTCTTAGGCTTTCCTGGTGGCTCAGCTGGTAAAGAATCCACCTGCAATGTGGGAGACCTGAGTTCTGTCTCTGGGTTGGGAAGATCCCCTGGAGGAGGGCATAGCATGGCAACGCACTCCAGTATTCTTGCCTGGAGAATCCCCACGGAGAGAGGAGCCTGGCGGGCTACAGTCCGTGGGGTTGCAAAGAGTTGGACATGATGGAGCAAATAAGCACACAGCATACGTGCTGGCCACGGAAAGTGGATGCTGGTGCCAGGGTCCCCCGGCTCCGTGGCCCAGTGAGGTACAGGGGAGCCAGAGAAGACCCTGGAGGTTGACCCTAACTCCAGGGAGAAACCAGATGTCCACACAGTGAGGCCTCAGACGGCCCCTCTGGGATGAGGATGGGGGATGACGTCTGGGCAATTCACAGCGGCTTCATTCAGCTCCACTCCGAAGTTTCCTGGGGACATGACTTCTTGTGCAGTCAAAGAGATGTGAGGAGTGCTAACCTTTTCAGAAGACAAGACATCCGGTTTCTTGTCACCGAAGAGTTACAAATTCCTTTTGGAAATGAAGGTACTCAGAAGTGAGCGGGAAAAAGTAGCATCTGTGGAGGAGTGGAGAGAGTGAGGCTGAGGAATGAACTGGAGGCAGTGGAAATAGGCTGTTAAAAGGTGACAGGCAGTTTTGAGAAATTTAGATAAAGCTGAAATGCTGAAGCAGGAGGAAAAGGAATATGGAGGGAATAAGGGGATTGGAAGGTACATCATGCCGAGACTGGATGCTGGGCTGTGGAGTGAAGGCACAGGCCCAGCTTGACGTGCTCAAGAAAGCCAGCATCTTCAGGGCGGTTTTGGCATCTGGCATAATGGCCTCTCAGGCATCAGCAGGAGCTTCAGCCGCGTCTCCGCCCCAGTGACCCAGTGGCTGGAATGAGATGAAACCCGTTTGGAGGCAGAGGATGTTGTTACTTATGTCCAATAAACGGGTCTGGATTTCAGAGGTATTGATTTGTTCTCTGTGGGAATCAACTTTACTTGGAGTCTTTGACCTGGAACCGCCTTGAACCATCCTAAGAGATGTTTCTTGGACTCACATCTGACCGTGTGATGTGGGGTTGATTGTCCAAAGCAGCACAACCCAGAGGGTGAGAAAGGGGGTCACTGTCCACCCTCTCTATCGTTAGAACAGAGGCGTGGGTGACAACAAGGAAGAGCAGATGAGGCTATTCTCAACAGAGCCCTCTGAGGCCACGAGTTGCTTTTCACTGCTTTTTATATTCCTGACCTTTCTATGGGAACATCTTCACTGGGGCTGACGAATGTCTTTTAGCATTTTATCTAGTGCAGGTCTGCTGATGACAGATTTTCTGGTCTTCTTTGTATAAATATACAAAGAATATATAAATATACAAAGTATAAATTTTACATTCATTCGTGAAAGCTCTTCTTATGGTGTATAGAATTATTGGTTACCAGTCATTTCCTGTCAGCACTTAAATGCATTTTTTCATTTGCTTCCAGCTTCTACGGCCAATTCTTATGTTAAGAACCGACTGTCAGTGTAATTGTTTTATCTTTCGCTCTCTCTCTGTTTTTTTTTCTTAAGCTAAGCAGTCTTTTCTCTCTGGCTGCTCTTAGGAATTTTCCCTTTGTCTTTGGCAGTTTTATTATGGTGTGCTGAACATTTTTTTTTTTTTTTTTTATCATTTTTGGAATTTGTCAGACTTCTTGAGTTTTTGGCTTGATTGATTTTTTTTTATCTTTTAGAACAATCTCTTAGCCATCATCTCCTCAAATACTGTTTTTAACATACTCTCTCTTCTCTGCTAATGGGATTTGATTTATACCTGTGTTAGGACTTCTCACCGGATCTCTTATGTTTCTTCTCTCTCTTCTGTATTTTTCATCTTTGAGTTTCCATAGTTGATGCTGAGCAATTTCTTCTTATTTACCAGTTACACAGATGTAGGAGGAATTAGTGTTCTTCCTACATCTGTGTCTGATCTTCGCTAAATACATTAATTGAATGCTTTGTTTTGGTTTTTTGTATTTTTCAGGCCAGAACTCTCAATTTGTTCTTTTTTGTATAGTTTTCAGAGCTCCAAGAAATTGTCTTTGATCCCTCCCTTAATGTAAAACCCTAGCTATTTTAAAGTCTATGTCTGATAACAAAAATATTTGGCTGGAGCATCATGGGTGGATATATCATTCTTTTGTAGGGGCGGTTGGGGGGGGTAGGATTTTAATCACTTATACCCTTGTATACCTTGTTATTTAAAAAAAATATTGACATATGCTATTCAAGCAGAAAAGTGCATGTATAAGCATATAGCATGATAAATTTTCACAAACTAGGCACATTTATGTAACTTTCACCTAAAAAAAAAAAATCTTTACCAACACTCCAGAAGCCCTGTTTGAACCTTTCCAGAAACTCTCTCTTCTTTCTCTTCTACTCCACCCACCCAAGCAGAGCCATTACCCTGTCATGTCATGGAATGTGTGAGTTTTTGCCTGATTTTTGGACTTTATATCAATTGTATACAAGTTTTTGTGTTTTGATTTTTTACTTAACATTATGTTTGTGAGCTTCATCCATACTATTTCATGTAGTACTTGTGGCTTTTTCATTCCCACTGTTATTTAGTATTCTGCTGTGTTTATATCATAGTTAATTTAGCATTCTACTATTTACAGATTTCACTTTGAGGTTTGAACTAGCAGTGTTGCTAAGAATATCCTTGGTGAACATATGTACTGCCTAGTTATTTTTGATGGAGTGCTAGGCACTGTATTAGCAAAACTTCAGAAGAATTTGACACTTAGGGTGATGTTACGTTTTCCTAGAGAAAATTTAGATTTGCTTCTGCCTAGAACAATTTTAAAAGATTCTAGTTTTAAATACACAAGCAACTTGGTATTTTAAAAATAGTTGAGCTCAAATATGTGTCTAACTATGAAAGTCGTAAAACAATAAAACAAATGAGAAGATACTTGGGAGGTATTTAGACTTTAACAATGGAGCTTTGGGAGCTTTGTACACAGGGTATTACTCACGCTGTACTAACCCCTCGGCATGGTGCTCTCTGGTCTCCAGTCAAAGGCTCAGACACTTCCCCTAGCCTCCTGCCCACATACTGTGTTCAAATACATATAATCTCTTAGGTATAGTTATTCTTACTGTCCACCCCATTTGAGTCACTGACTCAATGCTACGTATTTTTAAAGCATGAAAGCACCAATTCATGCATGTCTTGTAGGCGCATGTGCAGAAAGTAGCCTGTGTGTTATGCGTTCCTCTGCTTCTCCTTTTCTAAGTTCTTGCATCGCCTATAGTACAGTGTTCAGCGTAAATTCTATGCTGCCCAGTCTTGCTCTCTGATTGCTTCAGGTGCACTAACTTTGTCTCCACAACTTGAAGGTTAGCTGGCTTCCCGGGTGAAACCTGGTGTTCACTGCTCTGGGCTCCATGGTGCTGAGCATCGGCCTGGACTGTAGTGGCACCTGGAAGCTATTTGTTGTTGGACAGGATTAATTACTCTATGAGAAGTCAAAACCTTTAGGACTGTTGACTCTGATTCATAAAAGAAGAACAAATTTAGTCAAGCAGAAATCACCTCCTCTGCCTTCCAAAAAGCACCAATGAACATGTCTTGATCTCTTAGCAAAAGCAGGTATTATACACAATTCTTCCTCCTAAAGAACTCGTGAATGGGGATGAGGACAGTTACTCATCAGAGTAATTACTGTTGCCAAATCAGTAGCTTCCAATATACTCATGATTGTAAAATGTCTTACAGTTTCCAGCTTCTTTCATGTTCATTATGAAAATGATTATATCCGGGGTGATATCACCATAGAAGCATGTAGTGACAATATTGCATCTAAAAGATTCCTTAGTATGCTAGGTTTAGGTGATGTTTTGCTTTTGAGGATAAATACCCTTTAAATTCATACTATGATTTTAGACAGAAACCACCATACTGTTATGCCATCATGTTGTTCTTGTTGTTTAGGTGCTCAGTCGTGTCTGACTCTTTGTGACCCCATGGACTCCTCTGTCCATGGGATCTCCCAGGCAGGAGTACTGGATTGGGTTGCCACTTCCTGCTCCGGGGGACTGAACCCATGTCCTCTGCCTGGCAGGTGGACTCTCTACTACGGAGCCTCCTGGGCACGATAGGGCAGCACTCAGCCTCTGCCC
Organism: Dama dama; assembly: GCF_033118175.1. NCBI lineage: Eukaryota > Metazoa > Chordata > Mammalia > Artiodactyla > Cervidae > Dama > Dama dama. Next base: position 10,687,076 of record NC_083708.1, read on the forward strand.
CTCAAGGTGACTGTGTGTCCTCCAGAGGAGATTAACAACTTCTCATTCATCATACTGTAAAGGGAGGGCTTGTTTCTAGCTGTTCATAACATATAGCCAGACTAATAGAGCCTTAAACACATATAGGTTTATTCATTTATTTATGATTATTATCATTTTTTGCTTCATGCAGCAAGGCCAGAGCAGGTGGTTGTTCTGAGACAAGTTATATCTGAGTCCACTTTGAAGTTCTCTTCATCTCCTGCTTTGTGGTCCCTCAGTGGTTTCTGCGGCTCCTGTCAACACGTCCCTAGCCCAGGTAAGAAAAAACAGGGAAGGAGGCTGGGGTGGTGCCTGCATCAGGGAATCAGAGACTTGCTCAGACACTCCTGGAAGTCTGCTTTTACCACTTTGACTTGAACTGTGCCCAGGGTGAGACTTTTAGTGGCTTGGTAGTCAGAAAAGGTGAATTTGAACTTGGCAGCACCAATACTCAAGGAAGAAAAGGAGCTAAGGTTGAAATAAATCTGAGTGAGCCAGCCTATGTTACTTTTCACAGTAGGGTTGTTGCAGAACTTTAGTTACCCCTCCAGTGCCAAGATCTACAGCAGATACCAAACTATTGCAGGCTCTTGGTGAGAAAGATTACACCTGGAGATGGTTATCTGGGGAAGGAGTTACACGCATTTTCCAGTTGACTATGAAATCTGAAAGTGAACGTAAACAGCTGTGTCGGATAGCAAATAAATTTCAGGACTGACTAACTTCCGTAATTGATCCCGGATTCCTGTGATTAGAGTCACACATACAGTCATCCATTTAAATGATCTTTGAATCTGAGAGGGTGAGATGCTTGGCTTCACTCAGCTCTGTAATTAAGCATCCTGACCCAAAGCCCAGTCGCTTCTGCGTGACTCAGGCTGACCCTCAGCTGTGCATTTTGCTGTAACTTTGTAGCAGAGCAGGACCCTTCGGGGCCCCCCAGCCACACCACTCCCCCTACTCCCTGCCCTAGCTCCTCCCTAAAGTACCCAGATAAAAGTATTGGATGCACGTCTTCCTGAGTTGTTTCAGGGATGCTGAGACTCTCACCAAATGGAAGATGTTAACTGCTTCATGACCACGAGAACATAGTCCCCGCACCTACTGGAGCCTGAGATGAAGCAGTTAACCCCTGTGACACCATCTTCTTACCTCACCTCAACCAACCAGAGAACTATGCGCTAGCTGATCACACACTTTGCAATCACACTTGCCCACCTGGCCTTTAAAAATGCTTCCCAGAAACCCACTGGGAGTTTGGGGTTTTGAGCACTAGCTGCCCTGGACTCCTTGCTTGGTGCCTCTAATGAACACTGCACTTTCCTTCACCACAACCCACGGTCAGTAGGTTGACTTTACCACGTTTATTGACTCAAGTTTGGTTCAGTGACAACTTGGGGGTATCACCCCTGGGATAAATTCTTGGATGAAGAGGAAGATGTGGACTCTCAGATTTTGATATATCTGGAAATGGTTTTAAAAGGGAAGAGAAAAGCAGTTAAGTGGCTAGAGAAACTGGAACAATTATAAATGCCAGGCAATGTCCTTATAGAACAATGAAAACAGCGTGACAGGAAACTGATAAATTTGATCAATTAAGAAAATCAAACTTGAATGGTCAGTGAGCACAGTGAAAAGTGCCCAGTGGAGACATAATAAGTCCCCCCATCACTTACCGTGGCCTCCTGGAAAATCTCCTTCACTGTAAAACAGGTAGAGTTAATAGTTAATAATAATAGTTGATATAATAATAATAGTTAATAATAATAATAATAGTTAATAATAATAACTGCAAAGGACAGTTGCCATTTGGCTACACAGTGGCCAAATACCCTTTAAATTCTGAAGGATTCCTGAAATAGATGGGAGATGTGGGCCCTTCCCCTTACCTGTGGGAGCCAGAATGCCCGGCAGGAGGTAGATTTTGCTGAAAAGAATCACCAGTTGCCTTGTAAGAGCACAGATGAGTCCTGAGGGAGAGTCCTGAGAAGTGCAGAAAAGGGCTGAGGCAGAGCCTGAGTCCAGTGGGGTCCGTGAGCAGAGTCAGGGTGACTGTCTGGGGAGCTGTCGGGGTGGGGTCCGGGCTACACCTCTTCCTACTTTGTTCCTTGCTTGCTCCTGGTTCTCTGGGCTCCTGTGGATTCTTCCCAAACAGTGGGGTCAGTGGTGAAGCCCCAGGGCCGTCAGAAAGGTCTACTTCTCTTGGGTCCCGGGTTGCCTCTGCAGCAGAGAGCTGCCTGCGAGGGAAGGTTGCCAAATCCCTACTTCCTTTGTGCTCTTAAGGATTCATATACTCTTAAGTGTTTAAAAATCCATCCCTGTGGGATGCTCATTTTTACAAGCATTTAAAAGTGCTGCTTGGGACTTTGGAGTCACTCCATTAAAAGGCTCCTTTGGGCTGTGCCTCAGTTGGCTGGGCTAACTGGTGGCAACATACAGTGATTCTTCAGCGTGCTTTGAACTACCAGAAAGCTTATCCTTGCTGCCTGTAAAGCAGCTGTTTCTTCAGGCAAAAAAACTGAGTTCTTAAAAGTGTAAAATGTGAAATTGTGTCTCCCTCCAGATTAGCCCCAGCTGGTGAGAATACATCCTGTTTATTTTTCATAAATCTGAATAAGAATGAATCTTTGTACTTTTTTTTTGGTATTCAAATTCAATCTCAGAAATATGGGAGAAGGGAAATGCACCAGGCCCAGTGCTGGCCACTGTTATGTATGCTTCTCAACCCTCTCAGCAGCCCTAAAAATTACACAGCATCATCTTCACTTTGTAGACGGTGATCTGACATTCAGATTATCCCAAAACCAAAATTAGCTCAAGATCACCCAGCTAAGAAATAGTGGCAAAGCGATAACACACAGGTTGGTCTAGTTCTAAGACCCATGTCTTTTCATTGATTTGATCGCAGACGTGCAGTGAGTACTTAGCCTGGGCCTGAGAGTAGCCTGAATGACAAGTCAGCATTTCTTCCCTCAAAGAGCTCCCTGACTGAGAGGGGACAGGGACCCAACCACCGACACATCGCACACAATCCAGTGTGGGTAATCCATGCGGGTACAGTGGGGTGGGTGGGGGCCCAGAGAAGGCTGTCAAGGAGGGTCTCACTAGTGAGTAAAGGCTACGCTGAGACGGGAACAGACTAGGGGTTGGCCAGGGGGCTTCCCTGGTGGCTCAGTGGTAAAGAATCCACCTGCAGATGGGATGGGGAGGGAGGCGGGAGGGGGGATCACGTGTAAATCCATGGCTGATTCATGTCAATGTATGGCAAAAACCACTACAATATTGTAAGGTAATTAGCCTCCAACTAATAAAAATAAATGGAAAAAAAAAAAAAAAAAAGAATCTACCTGCAATGCAGGAGACATAAGCTTGATCTCTTGGTTGGGAAGATCCCCTGGAGAAGGAAATGATAATCCACTCCAGTATTCTTGCCTGGGAAATCCCATGGACAGAGGAGGGTGGCAGGCTCCATGGGTGCAAGAGTTGGACACAACTTAGTGACTAAACCACCACCACGATGTGGGAAGGGAGAGAGGAGGATGGATCTGCCTGTCATCTATTTACCTATCACTCATCTTTCTGGCATGGACTTAATGTGTCTCCCCCTTCTCCCCCTCCCCCCATTCATATATTGAAGCCCTAACCTCACAGTGTGGTTGGATTTGCAGACAGGGCCTCTAAGGAGATAATTAGGTCAAATGAGGTGATAAGGGTGGACCCCTGATCTGATCAGACTATCAGATTTGGAGCTAGAATGGGCCTCATAGATCATCTAAAAATAAAAATATAGAAATAAAGTTATCTACAAAACACACCCACAGACATAGAAAACAAACTTAGGTTACCAAAGAGGAAATGGGGGGAGGGATAAATCAGGAGTTTGGGCTAAAATGCACAAGCTATTATATGTAATATAGATGAACAATAAGAACCTACTGTATAGCACATGGAACTATACACAGTATTTTGTAATAACCTGTAAGGGAAAAGAATCTAAAGAATATATATAGAACCACTTTGTGGTACACCTGGAACTGACATTGTAAATCAACTATTATTCAATAAAACTAAAATTAAAACATAAGTGGTCTCCTTTAACAGATGAGTGGGCTTCCCTCATAGCTCAGTTGGTAAAGAATCTGCCTGCGATGCAGGAGACCCTGGTTTGATCCCTGGGTCGGGAAGATCCCCTGGAGAAGGAAAAGGCTACCCAGTCAGTGTTCTTGGGCTTCCCTTGTGGCTCAGCTGGTAAAGAATCCACCTGCAATGCAGGAGACCTGGGTTTGATCCCTGGGCTGGGAAGATCGCCTGGAGGAGGGAAAGGCTACCCTCTCCAGTATTCTGGCGTGGAGAAGTCCATGGACAGTCCATGGGGTTGCAAAGAGTCAAGACACGTCTGAGCGACTTTCACTTCACTTTAACAGATGAAGAGACTGAGGCCCCAAGTGTTAAACCATTGATGTTGCTCAGTGTTACTGACTGACAGACAACCAGAACCCATGTCTCCCTAACTCTTAACTCGGAGCTTTCCAGATCACATGCGACAAACCTTGGAAGAGGGCTCGCGGGTCCCACAATCCAAGCCACGCATGTTCCCCTTGTAGAACGCAGCTTTCTCTCTCTGCAAAGCTGTTAGGAAGAGAAAAGACTTGGTGGGGAAAGGACATTCCTTATGCTGAAATGCTTATGCTGGAGGTGCTTTTACAGTATATATATTTTATGATTCTTTACTTACTTCTGAATTTAAAATCAGGGCATTTAAGTAAGGGATACTTGTGATTTTTACTTGTTTGCCTCCCATAAGTTTCTTTGCAAGCATCTTTTTTTCAGTGTAGGCAGTTGTTTTTTCTTCAAAAGATATTACCAACATCTCTGACTTTTCTTTGTCTCAATTTTAACAGTAGGAACTGCTCTCAGAAAAATTTGATTATTCATCTGCATTGCATGTGAAGTGCCATTTTATGTCAAACAGTTCTTTCAAAGAGTCTATTTACTGTATATCTTTTAGTTCATGCGTTATTTCCTAATTAGCAAGAGAAAAAGAAAATGAATTACATTTGCCATAAAATCTGCTGAACTGACCACAAGCAACTCGACCTATAAACCTTTAATCAAAACCTCTTAACGATGCATAGGATTAGTTTAGGGGAAGGAAGAAAAATGATTAAATGATTGAAGGGAAAGGAAACGCATGTTGTAAGGATGCAGTAGCTACCCGCCCCCCCCACCGCCCGCAGCCTTTCCCATCCCCCCCACCCCCCACCACTGTCGCCAACCTGTGTGTATTGTGTGCGCACGTTTCCCCTCCTCTGGCCAACTGCAGCATGCCTTGGAGTCACTTCCTCCTGACTATTAGCAGGTAACACATCATGCAAAGAGGTATCATCAGGCATTACTAATTTTATAGGGATAAGTTAAATAAATAGACATGAAGCAACTGAAAGCAAGTGAAAAAGATGGTAGTTTAATAGGGAGAGTGTGTGTGTGGGGGAATTGCTCAGTCATATCTGACTCTTTGAGACACCCCCCCCCCCCCCGCCCCCCTTAAAGTAATGACCAGGGAGATGAAACTTGAGTTCCAGAGTGAGACACATTAAGGGGTGAAGAACTTCCCTGGACCGCACAGGACCTTTGGTTACAGCTGAAGGGACCCGCCAGAGCAGAGGGGGGAGCACTCAGGGAGGGAAAGGGATGATCGACAAGGAACACGAGAGCCCGCGAGCCCCTCCTGACTCCTTGCAGAGGGTGGTCCCCAGCCCGGGAGTCCGCGCCGCCTGCACTTGTTCACGGTCTCCCACACCCCCAAGTGAGCAGCACCTGTCCTCCCTGCGGGTCTTCACCTCCTGGCTCTGCTCCCGACTCACCACGTGATCCTGGCTGAGTGACTCAGCAGACACTGCCTCCCCAGTCTCCCCAGCTGCAATAGAGGCATCGTTAGGGGATTCACCTCAGGGCATTCGTGTGTGCAGGATCTCAGGCCTGACGTGCACACCAAAGCCTTAAGCGTCCCCAGATAGTTAATTGAGTTTCTTTAGAAAGGAGCCTTCCATCTGCCTAGGGTTTAGTGAAACACCCCCACCGTGCTCTCAGCGCTGGGGTGCTGGGGGCAGGGGTGGTGTGTGGGGCTCCAGATGGGAAGCTAGACTCTACAGGGATTTCTGTACAGACTCTCAAGGAACCTGCCCTTCCTGCTTCCTTTTGTTACTGAGTCCAACCTTGTACTGCTCGCCAATAAATCGAGAGACAGCTGTTGGGTCAAGGAATAGTGACTTTATTCAGAAAGGCAGATGATGAGAAGACGGTGGACTAGCGTCCTAAGGAGCCATCTTACCCAGGCCTAGATGCTAGGATGTCCTTTGGCAGAAGAAAGAGGGGTGAGGTGAAGAGGCAAAGTAAAAAATGGTGATAAGTTGTTGCAAATATTTCCTAGTTCCAGCCACATTCTAGAGTTGTTGTGGCTATTCAATCGCTAAGGAATGTCCAACTCTTTTTGGCTCCATGGGCTATAGCATTCCAGGCTTCCCTGTCCTTCACTGTCTCCTGGAGTTTGCTCAAATTCATGTCCATTGAGTCAGTGATGTTATCTAACCGTCTCATCATCTGCCCCCCTCTTCTCCTCCTACCCTCAATCTTTCCCAGCATTGAGGTCTTTTCCAATGAGATGGCTGTTCGCATGAGGTGGCCAAACTATCGGAGTTTCAGCTTCAGCATCAGTCCTTCCAATGAACACCCAGGACTGATCTCCTTTAGGATGGACTAGCTGGATCTCCTTTCTGTCCAAGGGACTCTCAAGAGTCTTCTCCAGCATCAAAAGCATCAATTCTTCACCGCTCAGCATTTTTTATGGTCCAATTCTCACATCTGTTCAAGATACTGAGAAAAAAACCCATAGCTTTGACTATACAGACCTTTGTCAGCAAAGTCATGTCTTTGTCTGCCATAGCTTTCAATACACTTTTTCATAGTTTTCAATACACTGTTTGCCATAGCTTTCCTTCCAAGGAGTCTTTTAATTTCATGGCTACAGTCACTGTCTGCTGTGATTTTGGAACCCAAGAAAATAAAATTTGTCACTGTTTCCACTTTTTTCCCCTTCTATTTGCCATGAAGTGATGGAATCAGATGCCATGATTTTAGTTTTTTGAACGTTGAGTTTTAAGCCAGTTTTTTCACTCTCCTCTTTCACCTTTATCAAGAGACTCTTTAGTTCCTCTTCATTTTCTGTTTAATAACAGAAATGGTAGCATCTGCATATCTGAGGTTGTTGATATTTCTCCTGGCAATCTTGGTTCCAGCTTGTGAGTCTTCCAGCCCAACATTTCCCATAATGTACTTTCCATAGAAGTTAAATAACAGGGTAACAATTTACAGCCTTGTCATACTCCTTTCCCAACTTAGAACCAGTCAGTTGTTCCATATAAGGTTCTAACTGTTGCTTCTTGACCTGCATACAGGTTTCTCAGGAGATAGGTAAAGTGGTTTGGTATTCCCATCTCTTAAAGAATATTCCACAAATTTGTTGTGATCCACACAGTCAAAGGCTTTAGCATAATCAATGAAGCAGAAGTAGATGTTTTCCCGGAATTCCTTTGCTTTCTGCATAATCCAGTGAATGTTGGCAACTTGATCTCTGGTTCCTCTGCCTTTTCTAAACCCAGCTTGTATATCTGGAAGTTCTCAGTTCATGTACTGCTGACACCTAACTTGAAGGATTTTGAACATAACCTTACTAGCATGTGAAACGAGTACAACTGTACGGTAGTTTGAACATTCTTTGGCATTGCTGTTCTTTGGTATTGGAATGAAAACTGACCTTGTCTAGTCCTGCGGCCACTGCTGAAACTCTAGATGAGGTGTGCCGATTTCTTACTGCCTGCAGCCATTCCCAGGTGGGCCTGGTCAGGATGTTTCTTGTGGGCTAAATAAAGGTATTTAGGTTAATACTCATTGCACAGGAGGCAGAGTTCCTGGAAGTGGGCCATTATGTTCACTGTAAGCTACAGGCAACCTTCCTTTAGTGATTATCTTGTAGCAAAAACAATAGAATACAAAAGTTAAAGTAACGGATGTTATGGAGTCAGAGTTGTTTTTGCATTTTTCAGTCTCACCAGACTGTCCCCCTGTCTCTGACTCCTGTTATGCCCCAGTGGAGACCCAGCACAGGGTCAGAGGTTTCCTTGTGGTCCAGGAACCAATGTAACCAATGGTGAGTGATGGAGTGAGGTGGAAAACAACTCCAGGTTGTTTTAGAGTATGCTTACCAGCTAGGACCCTAATAGTAATCTGTGGACTATGAGATTAGGCCAAGAAATGAGTAAGTGTGAATGTGTAAGGAAGAGGGAAGTTTCAAATTATTTTAAGTGGAAGTTTAAAGACACGAGCATAAATTATCACAGTGAGGCTTAAGTTAAAAAAACTAGATTTGGATCAACAGAGTGTTACGTGGCCACGACTAACAAACATCCTCTCCAACTCTGGGCTGTAAGAACACAGAGCCCACTGAATCAGACCTTTCATTGCACAGAGAGAAAGATGAGACAGAAAGAGGTTAGGGAAGCCAACCTCTGAGCCACGTCTTAATCCCAGGAAGCGCAGCAGACTGTGTCTACAGGCTGGAATGCTTTTACAGCATCTCTGCTGCAGGCCCGCTCCTCGTTACACATCTGATTCATTTGCAAGGATGACAGTGTGAGTGTGCTTTCAGGATGTTGACTGCTCAATAATTTATGTGAGGCTGTAGGCACATTTCTGTACATTTAGGAAACAGATTTCCCTTCATTTTCTCCTATAGAATATCCTCTAAACAATTTCTGATCAATTAAAACCTCCTGTGGTCAATGGTCTTGTCATTCCCATCTTTCATAATTTTCAGAAAACCTACTCTAAAGTGCACTTCTCACCATGCCATCTTGTCTAAGGATTAGATTTTCTATTATTTTTTTCCCATATTGCAGATTCTGCCAAAGCCATTTCCTTTCGTCAACCAGAGCACTAATATAATCTTTTCTCTTATAAAATATTGTGTCATCCATCATCATTAATGTCACCCATCTCCTCTTTATCATGTTTATGTCTTTCTTGTATACACAGTTCTTTGATATTTCGAATCCTCCCTGCTACCACTTTCTTATTTTAACTATGCCTCTGTAATCTCAAGAATATAGTACATTTTTTTTTTCTTTTAAAGAGATACCTCACAAGAATCAATCTTAATATATTGTTCCAGCTATGGCTTGTATAATAGACATTTCATTTTGGATTTTCCTCTTATCTCAGCTTGACTTTTCATTTTATTCTTCCATCTTACATTTTTCTGTAGACATATTCATAACATGTAAGTTCTGTTTTTCTTTTTTTGTGTGTGTCATGAATATAAATAAAGTCAATAAAGTTATTTCTTAGATTAATCATAGAATTTCAAGGTCAGAGAATGATAAATGTCATCTAGTCCAATAACCCACTGGGAGCTTAAATTTCCTCTCAAATGTTTATCAGCTGTGTTTGAATGATTGCTGTCTCCCAAGTGTGCTTTTATAGGTATCTGAATTTTTAGAAATTTCTTCCTTACATTGGGTCAAACCTATATTGCACCAAATTACCTCTTTGCTCTTAAGTATGCTTTCTTTGATATAAATATCTGGCCAACAATGATGCTATTTGCACATTTCCTTTTTCTTCCAGCTCTTGTAAAGGGCTCTTTTACCATCTCAGAAGTTCTCCTATTGTTCCTTCTCCTAATGAACATGGCTTTTGATTTGCATCATTAAACATTATAACATGTTACTTTTCTAATAAAGGTTATAAAACTTAAATCAGATAAAAACAGAGCTCTTTAAGTCATATTTCCTGGAAGAAGTGATCTTATGGTGAGAATGAACTCAGGCTTGTGATGGAAGGACAGTACAGCCTCGGAAAAAGAGCCTAATATTTTCCCCCAGACCCTGCATTCATGTGTTTTGGCGCCGTTTACAAGTTAGCACAGACTTAGCAGCTTCAACAGCATGGTTTTGGTCTTAGAGTTCTGTAGGTCAGTAATCTGTCGTGGGTCTCTTTGGAATAAAGGCAAGACGTCCTTTCTGGAGGCTCTGGGTGGGGTCTCCGTCTAGCCTTTCTTGGCGGTCTCCACTTCTCGGCTGGCGGCCCCTCCCTTCACCTTCGCAGCAGTGACTTCAGGTCGAATCTTCACATCGTATCACTCTGACTTGCCTCCTGCCTCCCTCTTCTATTTTAAGGACCCATAGGATTAGCTTGGGGCTTCCCAGGTGGCTAAAGAACCTGCCCACCGATCCAGGAGAAATAAAAGAGGCAGGGGTTTGATCCCTGGGTGGGTAGGATCCCCTGGAGGAGGGCATGCCAACGCACTCCAGTATACTTGCCTGGAGAATCCAATGAACAGAGGAGCCTGGAAGGCTATACAGTCCATGGGGTTGCGAAGAATTGGACATGACTGAAGTGACTTAGCACGCACACACGCACGTGATTAGCTTGACTTCACCTGGATAATCCAGGCCGACATCCCCATCTCAAACTGAATTGCTTTGACCAAGTCCTTTTTGCCATGTAAGGTAACGTAGTCACAGGTTCTGAAGATTAGAGCAGGGACATCTTTGGGGGCCACTATTCTGCTTGCTACAGACTCTGAGCCTGAAACGTGGTGGTGATTACCACCAGGGACACCCGGCGATGCCTTGTACCTCTTTTTAATTCACTGAGTAGACAGCTATCAGAGTACTTACTGTTTAAAAGATACTACGTTGAATAATATGAGAGATGCTATGAGAAATTGAAGTTGTGCTGTGTAAACCATCCCTGGTGGACACAAATCCTGCATACCTTCTCCAGTTTTCTTAATAATGCCTCTCCCCTGTCTCCTGCATGGGCTGGGCCCCACTTCTGGACTTGGGAGAGACATCACTGCAGGGAGTGCAGGGAGTGGGGCTGGCTGTCTCCCTGGGGCTGCACAGGATCTGAGCACCTATTGAGAGCTCAGGAGGGGAATGAGAAGGAGACAAAGGAGATGGGAGGGGTGGATGAAGAACCCCTGCTCCTCTATCCTGCCTGCGGGCACCTCTTGGGGCACTTCTTCCGCTTGGACGTCCTGGAGAAGACCCATGTGCTGAGTGACCACGTCTGTCCAGGGTCGCCTGCGTTTCCGCAGAGTCAGTTGTGCAGCCGTGGTGGTCCAGTCCGTGAGGGTCACTTTCATCACGTTTTCCTTGCTCTCCACTCACAGACCTGGGCGGGGGCTACTCAAATAAATTGTTAGCAACATAATCCTCCCCTCGGGCTATGCTTCTAGAAGACCTGGACTGTGACACTAGCTAATTCAGCCTTCTCAAAATATCAGAAATTAGAGGTACAAACATTTCTAAATTCTTGAATTCTTTTTTTTTTAAATAAATAAAGACCTTAAAACAAGGGTAAGGAGTGATCTCCAACCAGTCCATCCTAAAGGAAATCAATCCTAAATATTCATTGGAAGGACTAATACTGAAGCTGAAACGCCACTACTTTGGCCACCTGATGTGAAGAACTGACTCATTGGAAAAGACCCTGATTCTGGGAAAGATTGAAGGTGGGAAGAGAAGGGGACGACAGAGGATGAGATGGTTGCATGGCATCACCAATGCGATGGACATGAGTTTGAGCAAACTCAGGGAGTTGGTGATGGACAGGGAGGCCCGGAGTTCTGCAGTCCATGGGGTCGCAAAGAGTCAGACATGACTGAGCAACTGGACTGAACTGAATCATAAACTGCCCCGGAGGGCTTCCCTGATAGCTCAGTGGGTAAAGAATCTGCCTGCAATGCAGGAGACCCCAGTTTGCTTTCTGGGTCAGAAAGATCCGCTGGAGAAGGGACAGGCTATCCACTCCAGTATTCTTGGGCTTCCCTTCCTGTAGCTCAGCTGGTAAAGAATCTGCCTGCAATGCAGGAGACCTGGGTTCGATCTCTGGGTTCGGATCTCCTGGAGAAGGGAAAGGCTATCCACTCCACTATTCTGGCCTGGAGAATTCCATGGACTGTATAGTCGATAGGGTTGCAAAGAGTCGGACACGACAAGAGCGCCTTTCGCTTCACTCGCTGGTGGCTCAGATGATAAAGAATCTGCCTGCAGTGCAGGAGACCCGGCTTCAATTCATTGGTTGGGAAGTTCCCCTGGAGAAGGAAATGGTAACCCACTCCAGTATTCTTGCCTGGAGAATTCTATGGACAGAGGAGCCTGGCGGTCTACAGTCCATGGGGTCACAAAGAGTCGGACGCGACTGAACGACTAACGTAACACAGGAGTTAAACAGAGCTTTGAGGGGGAATTTTGAAAGAAACACTATTAACCTGCCTCTTTTCCACAGACTTTGCTACACCAGAGCAATTCATCTGTTACCAATCGCTACTTAACCTTGGCTTTTTATGGAGGATGAAATCCTTTCATAATCCCTCCAGTTATAAAAAAAAAAAGATTAAAAATTGCACTCACTTCTGCAGGCAGCATGCTTCTCTTGAGGTCCTTATTTTTGCAAACAATGAAATAATTCTGAATTCGGAGTGAGGATTTGGGTCTTGGCTCTTTGACTTACTGGCTGGATAACAGGGATGAGCTGCCTTCTGGAGAGTAAGGCAGCTAGGCTCAGGGAGAATTAACGAGTATAACATAACACCAACATTTGGACTTTTTTGTTGCTCTTGTTGAGTTGCTAAGTCCTGTCCGACTCTTCTGCAACCCCATGGACTGTAGCCTGCCAGGCTCCTCTGTCCATGGGATTCTCCAGGCAAGAATACTGGAGTGGGTTGCCATTTCCTTCCCCAGGGGATCTTCCTGACCCAGGGATCAAACCCGCATCTCTTGAATCTTCTGCATTGGCTGGTGGATTCTTTGCCACTGAACCGCCTGGGAAGCCCTTGGGACTTTTTGGCTGGCATCAAATAAGCAGCTCTTATAAGCGTTCCCTTCCAAAGTCTGCCCTGGTGTCTGCAGACACATCCCCCCAGGCCTCCTTTGGCTGATGGCGTCCCAGTATCACTCTGGGCCCTCAGGTGGTCTGTAGGGGCTACGAGCAGGTTCTCTGTGAACTTTTCTCACGGGGTCCGGCAGGGTGCCTTATGAAGCAGGCACGTGGCGATGGTTGATTTCTTCCTGGACACAATGACAACAGTCACTCATGTGATAAACACTGCATCGAGCTGAGGAAGCTTTCAAGTCTTTTCTCTGTGTGCACAGGGACCAGAGGGTGAAGTCAATAAAAACGTGTTCTCTGTACCCTGACTTTGATGTTCTTCTGCTCAGTTTTGAAGGTCCCTGGACGTCAGCAAATGAGGAATCAGGGGTATAACTCCATGTGCCGAGGAATATTGAGGCGTGTGTTAAACGTGCCTGCACCTCCCAGAAAGGTGCAGGCACATGGTACCCGATGGATGGTGGGCCTTATGTGTGCTTTCCCCTTACACAAACTCTTCAGGGATGCCCCCTTTAGCTTTACAAAAGTTGGTCTGCGAGTCGGGAGAACTGAACAGAACGTGTATTTGCCCTGTTTCATTTCTCAAAAATAGCAACTCAAATTATATTAATCTCAGGTGATGTTTACCTTGGTTAAGGCATGCATCATAAAGCGGACAAATTTCTCCTCATCAAAGTCGGGATTGATAGATAGTTTTAAAAATAGTCAGATCAGCCTATGCTGCCCGTCAAGCTGTAAAAATAGAAGCCAGATCTAAGACTGACACATTCCAGAGACAGTCTTCGGTGTGATTAGCTAATACTCCGATGTCGCAGGTCTCTTTAATATTAATGAGCTACTAATGTCAGTGTGAGAAGCTGCACAAAGAACGTGGACACTTTTGAATATAATCACCCAGGCAGCAGTGATTTACATCCGGGATTTTGCGGTAATTAGAGAAACCCTCATGAATAAGCATGGGCTACAGTACATCCATTTTACAGAATCCAGTGTGTGTATGCGACAGGAAGAAAGATAAATGACATTCTAAATCAAGAGCTGTTCCTTCGGCCAGACTCGCTGCCTGGTCAGTAGGTTGAAAGCATCAGGGGGCGCCCAACATCTTCTCATCAGGGGCCCGGATGAGGTGAAATCCTCCAGCCTCGGCTCTGCATCCAGGGATGTCATTCCCAACGGTGAGGCGGAGGAAATCAATCAGAGGAGGATGGCTTTTTTGCTGCAGATGAAGCACCAGAGGACTGAGGCTTATGGGGTGGAGTCCTCTTGGCTGCCGTCTGCAGACGCGGATCAGAAGAGCTCCAAGCCGAGCTCCTCCTCGAGGAGCCTCTCCGCTCCTGGAGTGTCCCCAGGCATCCCTGAGGAGTCGGGTGTGGGGCTGCAGGGCTAGGTCGGCGCCTGAGGAGCCCTCCGGCATGCCCAGCGTACCCTGCTGGGCTGTCATATTGATTCATCCCTCTCTCTTGCTGGACGAGAAATGCTCAGTTGTTGAACGTTGATGTGCACTCTTCCTGCCAGAATTTTTAGTTTCTAGAAGTTTTTAATTGTCTTTCTTAGGATAACTGTAAAGATGAAGATTACTTAAGCTCCTCTCCAGTGTTTCAAAGTGATAGGTAGGTACATTGAGAACTTACAGGAAAAGAGAAATAACGTTTGTCTAAAAATAAGGCATGGTAGCACGGCCACTGTTCCTCCAGTAAGTGGAATCCTAAAGCCAGTGGAGGACTTACATTGGCTCATATGAGACCAGCTCCAGACATATCAGAATATTTCCAATATTTTACTTACTTTTTTCATTATTATAAGTATCCTGTTTGTAAGTTTTATAATATATTGAAAAGTATTAAAAATCACTGAAATCTTACCATAAGAAAACTATGCTTATTTTCTGTTCTTTCAGACTTTTTCAGTGTTATATATGAGCATCTGTATATACACACATGTATTTTTATAAAAACATTATCTTACTTTACATATTGCTTTCAGATAATGTGTACAATTGTGTAGAACAGTTTTTTGTAATGTGTAAAACCAGGGGTTGGTGATGGACAGGGAGGCCTGGTGTGCTGCTGTCCATGGGGTCACAAAGAGTCGGACACGACTGAGCTGAACTGAACTGAAAACTGTGTAATATGTAAAACATATTGTTGTCTTATTGTCATCTTTCCTTGAGAATAAATATGTCTGTTCATACATCATAATTTGGCATTATTAAATAGTATTCCATCATATAGTTGTAGAATAATTTATTTATTATCATACATATACTTATAAACTGATGCATTTTCTGATTATCTTAACTATAATTATATAACTTTGTGTATAAATAGTAAAAAAATAAACAAATGAGACCCAATTAAACTTTTTTGTTTTTTTGTTTTCTTTTTTTTTTCATTTATTTTTATTAGTTGGAGGCTAATTACTTTACAATATTGTAGTGGTTTTTGCCATACATTGATATGAATCAGCCATGGGTGTACATGTGTTCCCCATCCTGAAGCCCCCTCCCGCCTCCCTCCCCATCCCATCCCTCTGGGTCTTCCCAGTGCACCAGCCCTGAGCACTTGTCTCATGCATCCAACCTGGACTGGTGATCTGTTTCACACTTGACAATATACATGTTTCGATGCTGTTCTCTCAGATCATCCCACCCTCACCTTCTTCCATAGAGTCCGAAAGGCTGTTCTATACATCTGTGTCTCTTTTTCTGTCTTGCATATAGGGTTATCGTTACCATCTTTCTAAATTCCATATATATGCGTTAGTATACTGTATTGGTGTTTATCTTTCTGGCTTACTTCACTCTGTATAATGGGCTCCAGTTTCATCCATCTCATTAGAACTGATTCAAATGAATTCTTTTTTAATGGCTGAGTAATATTCCATTGTGTATATGTACCATAGCTTTCTTATCCATTCGTCTGCTGATGGGCATCTAGGTTGCTTCCCTGTCCTGGCTATTATAAACAGTGCTGCGATGAACATTGGAGTGCATGTGTCTCTTTCAGATCTGGTTTCCTAGGAGTGGGATTGCTGGAGACCCAGTTAAACTTAAAAAGCTTTTGCACAGCAAAGGAAACCATGAACAAAATGAAAAGACAACCTAGGGACTGGGCGAAAACATTTGTAAATGATGAAACTGACAAGGGATTAATTTCCAAAATATACAAGCAGCTCATATAACTCAATATCAAAAATCCCAAACAACTCAGTCAAAAGAGGACAGAAGGGGCTTCCCTGCTGGTCCAGTTAAGAATCCACCTGCCTATTCAGGAGACACAGATTTGATTCCTGATCTGGGAACTAAAATTGCACTTACCACGGAGCAACTACTGAGCCCGTGTGCTCGGGCGCTCGTGAGCCACAACTAGAGAGCCCATGCATCACACCGGCAGGTCCCACGTGACTCAATGAGAGCCCACGTGCCGCAGCTGAGGCCTGACACAGCCAGGCAAATGAATAAAGAAAGATTTTAAAAAATGGGTAGAAGATCTGAGTAGATATTTCTCCAAAGAAGGCATACAGAGGGCCAACAGGCACATGAAAAGTGCTTAACATTGCTAATTATTAGAGAAATGAAAATCAAAACTACAATGAGCTATCACTTCACAGCAGTCAGAAGGTCATTATAAAAAAAAAGTCTAGAAAAAACAAATGCTGGAGATGGCGTGGAGAAAAGTACATTGTGGGTGAAAATGTAAATTGGTACTCTGACTATGGAGAACAGTACAGGGGTTCCTTAAAAAGCTAAAAACAGAGTTACCATGTGGTCTAGCAATCCCACTCCTAGGCATAATCCCAGAGAAAACCATAATGTGAAAATATACTTGCACCCCAGTGTTCATGGGAGCACTATTTTTAATAGCCAGAACATGGAAGCAGCCTAAATGTCATCAACAGGTGAATGGATAAGAAAGATGTGGTACATATATGCAATGGAATATTACTCAGCCACAAAAAGAATGAAATAGTGCCATTTGCAGCAACATGGATGGGCCTAGAGATTGTCATATTAAGTGAAGTAAGTCAGACAGAGAAACGGGGAAAGAGAAAGAAGTATCATATGATATCACTTACATGTGGAATCTAAAAAAATTATATAAATGACTGCTGCTGCTGCTGCTAAGTCGCTTCAGTCATGTCCGACTCTGTGCAACCCCATAGACGGCAGCCCACCAGGCTCCGCCATCCCTGGGAGTCTCCAGGCAAGAACACTGGAGTGGGTTGCCATTTCCTTCTCCAATGCATGAAAGTGAAAAGTGAAAGTGAAGTCGCTCAATTGTGTCCAACTCAGTGACCCCATGAACTGCAGCCTACCAGGCTCCTCCATCCATGGGATTTTCCAGGCAAGAGTACTGGAGTGGGGTGCCATTGCCAAATGAACTTACAAAACAGAAACTGACTCAGAGACATAGAAAAACTTAGGGTTACCAAAGAGAGAGCAGTCTCTATCAGCTCCTGGCCCTGTGAGTTCTTCCTTTGTGGACAGAGCATCGTACTGAGGACTCTGACCTAAGGCCGATGCCACGCCACGGCTGAAGGCAGCCCATCTCTCAGAGGGTGACCCCAGAGCTGGCCCTTCAGCCTTTCCCTTGGAAAGCTATTTCTGGGCTCTTTTTGAGGCTGTGTATGGTCACCAGGGCCAAGGGCATGTGCCCTGCGGGGCTGTGCATGAGGAGGGGAGACTGGGGTCTCCATCACCCTCCCTCTTGGGTCTGCTTTCTGCCCTTTCAGGCCTCGCTCTGTGCCCCAGGATGCTGACCCTTTGGGATGGCATCACCGGGTTAGATTCAGGCGCTGGGGAAGGGCAGGGTGGGGAGCAGGAGCACAGTGTTGGAGAGAAAGTGCAGAGGATGTGCAGGACCTGATTTTATGCTGGGCTTCCTGCTTTGGGACAATAGTTATCCAGGCCTGTGTGTTTCCTCCACACGACTCACAGCTGCTGCATCATCAGACCCAGCTCACCATTTCCTGGGGGCAGTAGCCCCTCTCGGTGTCTCCTGTAAGCTTGCCCCACGGTGTGCGCTGTCTTATGTGGGTCCCAAGCCCAAGTGGGTGAGGTGTCGTGTCAGCCCCTGGAGAGGGTGTTGGGTGAGGGTCTGAGGGCAGGACAGGCAAAACCATGGTATAATATGTGCCTAGCCCTGTAAGGGGAACCAATGACCCTTTCGGGATGGAGTGGGTGCAAAGCTGTCAGCTTGCTGCCAAGCAACCAGCTGTCCTCTTTGAGGGATAAACCGTATTGGGGCTTAGATGGGTTTCTGTTGCCGGCAGGATGGGTGGTCAAGGTGGAAGAAAGGCTGGCTGGGGTCTGTGACAGCATCCGTGAGCCTCAGAGCTGGTTCCAGGGTAGCCGGTGGGGAAAACTGGCCCAGTCCTTCTCTCTCTTCTCACTTACTGCCTCTTCTGTGGTGGCTGATCTCTGGTGAGCATTGCAGGTGACACAGGGGTCTCCAGACCTGGTGCCCACTGGCCTATCGCTATCCCTCAGGTCCCCTTCCTCAGGAAGGTAGTAAATATGGCCCTTTTGGATGAGCAGATGTTAAAAGCAATTCTAAATAAGGCAGCTCAAGAGGCTATGACAAATAGAAGAATATAGTTTGATAAATCTGATTGAAGTTGGGATTATTTAGGATTTAGAAATCTCATACTTTCTATTCTTAGAAAGCACCACCAAGCTTATGTTAAAAGGGAGAGTGAGGCCAAAAGAAGGAGAAAGACACAGAGAAATATGTCCTGGGTAGTTCCTGGGCCTGAGTCCCACTCTAGCTGGACCCTGTGTCCACAGGCCAGGGAAGGACAAGACAGACCAGGTACAAAGCCATCAGAGGGGGGTGATAGCAGGGAGGATGGTATGGCCTGAGTTTGAGGCAAAGAACTCTCAGGAGGAGCTGCCTCCTGGAAACAAGGAGGATTAGCTCACTGTTGTAAGCCTCTCTCTTTCCACCAGCTGGAGTAGGAGCCTTCTGGGCTTTTAGAGTAAGAAAACTAGTTTGAGGAATACATCATCAGGGACCACCTCTAAGGGCCTGCTAAAAAGGCAAGGTTGGAGCAAACAGCTTGCTGACTGTTGAGATCTGAATTTCAAATGCAGGAACTTCTTAAAGGAAAACAGTCTTAGAGCAACACAAATGGTTTCAAAACATTCAGAGATGCAATAGAAAGGGCAACAGAAGCCACACGAGGCCAAACAATTTTGGTCAATGGTTATAAAATCTGTTCTCTTTTTCTGTATCCCTCTGCCCCCCTCCCACCCCCACCAATTAACCAAAAGAAGCAGGAAGGTTAATTGAAACCGTGCAAGAATTTCCACGAAACTGAGAAAGGATGTATATTTAATAAGATGCTCTGACTGAATCAATGATCTCCATCAGGGAAATATCCCTTAGAGAGAAAGCAATTTGTGATGTCCTGTGAAGGCAGGCAGTCAGTGGTATATATTTAATTTGTAAATGTGAAAGGTGTATGATGTTAGCCATCTCCTAAGCGAGTCCTAAAGGCCCCATAAGGTGCCTGCACAGCAATTAGTCACCACATGTTTTCTCATCCAGCCATCTGCTAACAGGGAGAAACTTCACTTGTGTCTGGACAAAGAACCACGGGGGCATCCATCACTCTGTACACACGTCACACAGCCAGAAGCCACCAGGAGGTTAACTGTTTTCACAGACGGGAAAATGCAATTTTGTGAACCACATCCGAGGAACTGAGAGAAATGAGCTGGAGGGCAGGCTTGAGGATAAATTTGAAACGCGCAGGTGGATCACGGTTTTTCCATGCCTGTTTTCTTTGCATTTAATGTATCCCTACTGGTGACCCATGTTGGATTCCTGCATTTCAGGCTGTGGACATATAATTCTAGCAGTGGGAAATAAGGTTCTCGTGGTCCTATTACAGAAAACTAAATTGCTTCATCCCCAGAAACCGGAGGATTTCACTAGCCAGCAGTGGGGAGCCTGTCCAAAGCTGTAATTTGCAATCTGAATCTCATTTCAGATCTCATCTAAAAACATAGAGATTAATATATTGAAGAAACTCCCTGCCTCACTGTCTAGCTTTCTCCTCAACTCTTTAGAATTCATCGGTAATGGATGTCTTGAAGAAAGTTAGTCGGAGCTAAATCGTCGCTTCCTTCTATTTTTGCATATACTGACTGTGGTAAATAGGCTGTGCACTGCCCTTGTACATATTAGGAAACAATTCGTCACATTATCCAAAGGCATGAGTGCCTTTCACATTTTATCAGCCGAAGAAAACAATTTTGCCTTTTAATAAAAGTGAATAATTTGTGTGAATTCAGCCTCAAAATAGACTGGAAGGTGAGCCCTGTACCAGCAGGAGGCTGAATGTAGGGCTGTCTTTCCCAGGGATGGACAGAGCAAGGATGCAGTGAAGGCCACACAGATCCAGACTTTGGCTCTGCTTGACTGCACCAAGCCCTTCCTCAGACAAGTAAGGAAGAGGCTGCGGTCCCCAGCTTCCCCACCATGACCAGCGCATGGAGAAGAAGGAAACAGACCAGGGAAATCCACAACTGAGACTTGTGCTCCAAGACTTGGAAGGCACTCCGTGGGCCAGTGGAGACAGGGAGATTACTAGACAGACAGACACCCCTCCTTCCAGGGTGTAGCTTGGAAACCAAGGTATGGGGCCATCTCTTAAAGGAAAATGGCAAACAATATTGGAATCTTCTCTTTGATTTCTGGAGCTCTTCATAAATGATAAGGATTGACCAAGTTGTATTTTACCTCTTACTGCTTCTTCGTAGCTTCTGCTGAGAATAAAAGCTAAAAAGCTGAGAAATAATCACAATTGGACTGAACGATGTACCAGCTGCTGTTTAGCTCTGAGTTACTAAAGCCTGAAGGACCCGCCCTGGCTGAGGTGTGTGTGTGTGTGGGTGCTGATATAATTTTGGGGGCAGGGTAGGTTTTTAGTGAAGAAGACGAGTTTATGACATCAATAGTAGGTGTGAAAGTGTACCATTTTATTCAGAATGAGAAATCACAAGGAATTATACATTTTTAAAAGTTGGGAACTATCTCCCTTCCTAAGACCTGAAATTTCTCATTTCAGATACTGCACTAATCCTTTTCTGTTTTCACCGCCACCAGAGAGATGCTGTCAGGACCAGCTACATGATTAGGAGGGCCCGGGGTAAAATGAAAAGTCTTGACTCCTTGGTTAAAAATTAAGGATTTCAAGATGGTAACAGCAAGGCATTAAACCCAGCATGGGGTGCTACTGCCTGCAGGACTCCGTGTGATCACACAAGCTGTGTGCCCTTTAAGCCCATTCTCACAACATCATAGTATACAGAAAAATAATGCAAGTTTTAAAATTAATAACAGACCCATGTCTATGATATGATTTCCCTACATATTTTGGTGCCAAACTCTTTCACTGCCACTTCATGTCATAACTGTTCTGCAATATCATTTTTCATTTGTTCTTTAAAATTTTTAAAAATTGAAATGATTTACAATGTTGTTTGGTTTCAGATGTACAGCAAAGCAATATATATCAGATAGTTTGCCTTTATAGGCTCTTATAAAGTATAGTTCCCTGTTCTATACAGTATGTTCTTGTTGGTTATCTGTTCTATATATAGTAGTATGTATATGTTAATCCCAACCCATAACTTATCCCTCCCCTCACTTTCCCCTTTGGTAACTGTACATTTGTTTTCTATGTCTGTGGGTATATTTCTGTTTCATAAATAAAGTTCATTACTACTCAAAGCAATATATAGATTTCAATACAATCCCTATCAAATTTACCAATGGTATTTTTCAAAGAACTGGAATGAAAAATGTTAAATTTGTGTGGAGACACAAAATGTCCCAAATAGCCAAAGCAATCTTGAGAAAGAAAAATGAAGCTGGAGAAATCAGAACCCTTGACTTCAGACTGTACTACAAAGTTACAGTAATCAAGAAAGTATGGTGCTGGCATGAAAACAGAAATAGAGATCAATGGAACAGATTAGAAAGCCCAGAGATAAATCCACACTCCTATGGTCAATTAATCTGCAACAAAGGAAGTAAGAATATTCAACGGAGAAAAGACAGTCTCTTCAATAAGTGGTGCTGGGAAAACTGCATCAATCTCTTACATCATACAGAAAAATTAACTCAAGATAAACTAAAGACCTAAAAGTAAGACTGGATACTATAAAAATCCTAAAGGAAGCATAGGCAGAGCATTCTTTTATATAATTTGCATCAAGATCCTTTTGGATTTATCTTTTAAAGTAATGAAAATAAAAATAAAAATGGGACCTAATTTAACTTAAAAGCTTTTGCACAACAAAGGAAATGATAAACAAAATGAAAAGACATCCTACAGAATGGGAGAAAACATTTGCAAACTATGTGACTGACAAGGGATTAATCTCCAAAATATATAAACAGCTCATGCAGCTAAAAATAAAAATCCCAATCAAAAAATGGGCCAAAAGTTTAAATGGACATTTTTCCAAGAAAGCATACAGGTAGCCATAAAGCCATTAACGAATGATGAAAAGATGCTCAGCGTCACTCCTTATTAGAGAAATACAAATCAAAACTACAATGAGGTATCACCTCACACAAGTCAGAATGACCATCATCAAAAGTCTATAAATAAATGCTGGAGAGGATGTGAAGAAAAGGGAGCTTCTGTCCTTCATCAGAACAGCTGGAAGTGAAGTGAAAGTGACATCTCAAACGAAAAGATTCCCGAACTCAAGCTCCTCTGGGCTGGATTTCAAAGATACCCATGGCTACAAAACCAATAGGCAGGGGGACAAAGAGATTGAGTTTGGGGTCGGGGAAGCCGGAGTGGAAAGGGACAGTACACAAAGTGGGTCAGTGTTAAAATCTCTTCACTTTTGCAAAATTAATAATAACATGTGACATGGAACCCTGGAGAAGGAAATGGCAATCCACTCCAGTGTTCTTGCCTGGAAAATCCCATGGAAAGAGTAGCCTGGTGGGCTACAGTAGAAGAGCAGTGACTAAGCAGAAACAACAGCAGATGTGGAATGAACCCACACAGGCTTCACCCTCATTAGCTTCTTAGTAAATCTACCTCTGAGGATAAACCTCACCGCATTGGCATCTGACAGTCCCCCCAGTCGGAGCCCAGGATCATGCCAGTCACACGGCAGAACCACAGAGCTGGCTGTGCCACAGGGGATAGAGGTGGCTGTTATCTTTGTTCAGGGGCAGACGACTTTGAAATCACATGTGGCCAGGGCTGCTTTGCCTGTTGTGGGTTTAAGTGCTTGTGTCCGCTTAAGTAACGAAGAAGACAGAAGGAGCATACTTGTTGTGAATAAGATGGATGGAAAGAGGTCATCCACTTATTTAACGTCAGTGGCCACTTTTGAACAGATCACCTTTCTGCTCCTAGAAAAATTCTTGCACAGTTGTGACAAAAGCACTTCCTAGAAAACCAACTCTCTGTTCTGAAAAGAAGTATCTCAACCACTCCTCTAAAGGACTGGATTTGTACTAAGTGAGGGCTGCTCCTTGGAGAAGACCTAATTGGGCAATGCTGGCTCTGCATCACTCAGACACCAGGGACCTGGCCTCTCATGGGGCTGAGGAACAACTGAGCTTCTCAAACGTGGGTTTTACAATCCAGGTTCAGGTTACAAACAGGACCACAGCCTGTAACACAAGGGAAGTGGCAGCAATGACACGCAGCAGCGTGAACTGTCTTTAGAGTCCATTTCAGTTCTGGTGACCTGGATGCCTGAGAAGTTGACAGTCCTCCCAGCTGGTCAGGCTGCAGCCCCACTTCATCCCCTCCTCCGTACCTCTCACCGCCTTTGAGACTGGGGCCCTCTTCTGCTTCTTGAGCATTCTTTGGTGGGCTCTGCCTGCTCCCAGTCCCCTACACCTCCCCACAGGGTGGTCTTCCTGCCCCTGGGGCTCTGGCACCCTCTGTCCACCTCAGGGGTGCTCGAAGAGGATGCTCTCAGTAGCCCACATCTGCATCCTCGTCCTGTCTCACCTGGTTGACCCACTGGCTTCTAAAGCCTCAGCACGCCCAGGTCTTCCTTCTGTTATCACCACCCCAGTCCTCCTAGTCACCCTTTTCAGAAGGCCTTGGGGTCACCTCTGACTCCTTGGACCTCCACCTCTGAGCTCTTCTCCCCTCTGCCCTTTATTCCTCCATCTCCAATCGTGTCGTTTTAGTTTGCGCCCTCATCATTTCTCCACTAGTGAACAGACCCCCTAACTACTCTCCCTGCTTCAACCTCCATCTTTTCAGTCTATTTATTTTCATATAAAATAACATCAAATTACCTTAATCTTCTGAACATCTCCTCTAAGTACAATTAGAAGGTCACCCACTGCTGCTCAAGCACCTTCTGTGGCTCCCAACTGCTGGTCTTCATTAAGGACAATATGACAACATTTGGGGCTGCTATAATACGATCTCAGATCATCTTTTGAGCATGAGGTCATGTAACCCTTCATCGCTCACCCTTTAATTTAGTGGAGAGGAAGTAAAGTTCATGTGCGGCACACAATCTCCATGTGGGTAGCTGAGACCTGATCGCGCTTTGTATTTCCTCCAAAGCAGCAACAAACGTTTTGCTGAGAGATTTAATGAGACAGAACAGGTAGCTGGGTTAATGACATAGGAATGAACAAAAGCCCTGGGCCCATAACAAACACGGATGTTCTTAAATGGGACAAGCTGGATACAGAGGCTGTCCTTACCCAGGAAATGCAGAAAGGAGCTCAGTTGGTGCAGGCAGACTTTGCCAATGTCCCTCAGCATCATTCCTGGAACACCCAAATCTCATTGAAATTATTATCAGTGGACTGACACATCCTGCCTTTGGAAATGCTGCAGAATGCCTAACCTGACATGCTTTCCTTGGCTCCTCTATTATCTCTTTCTTTGCACTGATATTTTATGTCATCTTTTGTGGAAAGCTAATTTTAAGGCAGTTTTCTCCACATTACTTTTTCTCAGAAGGAGATTTCATCATTTGAGGCCATGAATGGGAGTGAGGAAAATGCATTAGGCAAAACCAAGTCTAGCATTTTAGGAAAAAGTGGTGCTGTGGTAAAACACAGGCACAAGTCACTTTTGTTAAGTTGTTTATTTTTCTGTTAATTCATTGGAAGAAGAGGTCCAATAAGACAATATACATTCTTAAATACCCAAGCCCTGTTTTCCTTTATCTGATGTATTTATATTAACATTTATATCCACATTTTGATAGCTTCAGGTGAACAGCAAATGGACTCAGCCATGCATGTACACGTGTCCATTGTCCTGCAAATTCCCCTCTCATCCAGTCTGCTACGTAACACTGAGCAGAGTTCCATGTACTATACAGTAGGTCTTTGTTGGTTATCCATTTTAAATACAGCGGTGTGTACATCTCCATCCCAAACTTCATAACTGCCCTCTCTGCCCATCCTTCACCATAGCAGCTAATAAGTTCATTCTCTAAATCTGTGCTTCTTTCTGTATTCCACATATAAAGGATGTTATATGATACTTCTCATTCTCTATCTGACTTATTTCACCCAGTATGACAATCTGTAGGTCCATCCATGTTGCTGCAAATGGCATTATTTTGTTCTTTTTAATGACTGAGTAATATTCCATTGCATATATGTACCATATCTTCTTTATTCACACCTCTGTCAATGAAATTTCTTGTTTCCATGTCTTGGCTATCGTAAACAGTGCTGCAATGAACACTGGGGTGTATGTAGCCTTTCAGATCACATTTTCCTCCAGATATATGCCCATGAGTGGGATTGCAGGGTCACATGGTAGTTATATTCTTACTTTTTAAAGGAACCTCCATACTGTTGTCCGTAGCAGCTACACCAATTTATAGTCCTACCAATAGTGTAGGGGAGTTCATGAACTTTGCTTCTAACACACAAATGTGGAACTTACACACCTGTTCCCAGATCCCATCACACACACATACACAGGCACACATATTCACGCTATATTTGAAGGAATAAGATGAGCAAGACTGGCTTTTAAAGCTCATTTAAAATCTATTGATATATATTCTTAACTGACAAATGAATCCTTTTATCTTAATTATACTGGCTTCGAACAAAATTCAAAACAAAACAATAGATACATGTTAGAAATGAGGTGCATACATTTTTAAATTTATGAAAGGATATTTGGGTATAGTTTGTGTTAAACTGAGTGGAAGAGATTTTATCACTCTGAAAAGCTATAGATATGTTTTTAAAATAAAAATATGTTGTGATTAATTGAATAAAATAAAGATCATTTTAAAAGTTTGCAGATTTATTCACTTAAACATCTTAAAATACTTTCAAAATTAAAAAGTAGTACATAATTATCTAACCTTTTTAAGCAAAGAAAATTAGTTTGCCAACATTTAATTATGTTTCTACTGACATTAGAAGTAAATTAAGAATATTATTACATTGGTTTTTACAAATGGCTAAGTTGAGACAGAGAAATACCAAGTGAATTTCCCAGGGTTAGTGGAAATTGGAACCTGTGGATTTTAATTTATATCTGTATTCTTCTAATGATTATTTAAGTATGTATTCTCCTAAACAGATCAGTTAATGACATCAGTTGAGAGTCAGGTTTCTTCTGACTTTTATAAAATATTAAGAAGAGCAGAAATTAATACAGTTCTCATTCAAAGTAATAAAATATTTCAAAAATCACTTGGGTATATATGAAATAAAAGTAGCTTTTGTGATAAGTATAGAGAACACTGGCTGGTATATGGATGAGTGAAATTTAAGACAAGCTTCAGGGGAAACCATGACCCATTCCTTCTGATCCCCCTGGGTCCCTGCCCATTGTAAACTTTGCACCTTAGATTTAAATGTGACATTTTTGTGGCTTCTGACCACTTGGTGATCCCTTTCTGTCTTTCTGCCTTGCAGGGTTTTGTATTTTTCAAGGACTTTATCTTTGAGAGCAGTTTTAAGTTTATAACAAAACTGAGAGGGAGGTACAGAGATTCCTCATATGTCCCCTTCCTCTGGGACATATGTCCCCATCCTCCCCATTATCAACATCACTCACCAGATGGTGCGTTTTCAACCAGGGATGAAGCTACCCTGACATGCCATAGTCACCCCAAATTCACAGCTTACCTTAGAGCTCACTCTTGGTGGTGTATATTTTATGAATTTCGACAAATGTATATATCCATCATTACAGTATCATGCAGAGTAGTTTCACTGCCCTGAAAATCCTCCGTGTTCTGCCTATTCATCTCTCCCCGCTCCACTATCTCTGCCCTCCTACATCCGGTAACCGCTGATCTTTTTCCCATCTCCATAGTTTTGCCTCTTCCAGACTGCTGCATAGTTGGAATCATACAGTATGTGGCCTCTTCAGTTGGGCTTTTTTCACTCAGTCATACGCACTTAAGGTTCCTCTGTGTCCTACAGAGGCTTGAATTCTGCCTCTCTCTCTCTTTTTAGCACTGAATAATATTCCATTGTCTGGATGTACCACAGTGTTATTGTTGTTTAGTTGCTCAGTTGTGTCTGACTCTTTGCGACCCCATGGACTGCAACATGCCAGGCTTCTCTGTCCTTCACCACCTCCCAGAGCTTGCTCAGCCTCATGTCCATTGAGTCAGTGATGTCATCCTACCATCTCATCCTGTCGTCCCCTTCTCCTCCTGCCTTCAATCTTACCCAGCATCAGGTTATTTTCTAATGAGTTGGCTCTTTGCATCAGGGGGCCAAAGTATTGGAGCTTCTGTTTCAGCATCAGTCCTTCCAATGAGTATTCAGGACTGATTTCCTTTACGATTGACTGGTTTGATCTCCTTGCTGTCCAAGGAACTCTCAAGAGTCTTCTCTAACACAGCAGTTCCAAAGCATCGATTCTTCAGCGTTCAGCCATCTTTATGGTTCAACTCTCACGTCCATGCATGACTCCTGGAAAAACCAAAGCTTTGACTATATGAACCTTTGTCGGCAAAATAATGTCTCTGCTTTTTAATACTCTGTCTAGGTTTATCACAGCTTTCCTTCCAAGGAGCAAGCGTCTTTTAATTTCATGGCTGCATCACCATCTGCAGTGATTTGGGAGCCCAAGAAAATGGTCTGTCACTGTGTCACCACAGTGTATTTATTCCAATTATTCACCTACCGAAGGACATCTTTTGGCTTCTTCCAACTTTTGGCAATTATGAATAAAGCTGCTATAAATGTCCTCATGCAGGCTTTTGTGAGGACAAAAGTTTACCATTATAAGAAACTGCCAAACTGTCTTCCAAAGTGGCTGTACCATTTTGGATTCCCACCTGCAACGATGAGGATTCCTGTCACTCCAGATCCTCTCTAGCACTTAGTGTTGTGAATGCTCTGGATTTTGGTCATTTTTAGTCTGTACTAGTGTCTCATTTTTGTTTTAATTTGCATTTCTCTAATGACATGTGATATGAAGCACCATTTTATGTGTTTTTGTATGACTTCTTTAGTCAGGTGTCTCTGTTAGGGTCTTTGGCTCATGTTTGAATTGAACTATTTGTTTTCTTATTGTTGAGTTTTAAAAGTTTTTCTTTTAATGTTTTGGATGACAGTCCCTTCGCAGATGCGTCTTTTGCAAATATTTTCTCCCACTCTGTGGTTTGTGTTTTTACTCTTTTGACAGGATCTTTTGCAGAGCAGAAGGTCTAATTTTAATGTAGTCCAGATTATCAATTATTTCTTTCACCAATCATGTCTTTGGTGTTGTATACAGAAAGCTATCACCATACCCAAGTTCATCTAGGCTTTCTCCTGTTATCTTCCAGGAGTTATTATACTTTTGTATTTTACATTTGGGTCTAGGGTCCACCTTGAGTTAATGTCTGTGAAGGGTGTAAAGTCTGTGTCTAGATTTATTTTTCTTGCGTGTGGATGTCCAGTTGTTCGTGCACCCTTTGGTGTCTTATTTCTGCTCCATTGCATTGCCCTGGTCCCTTTGTCAAAGGGACAGTTGACTCTGTTTGTAGAGGTCTCCTTCTGGCCTGTCTGTTTTGTCCATTGCTTATTGTCTAGCCTGTCACTGGTACCACACTGCTTTGATTCCCGTAGCTTTAGAGTAAGTTCTGAAGTCAGGTAGCGTCACTCCTCTGCTTTGCTGTTCTTCTTCAGTATTGTGCTGGCTATCTTGGGCCTTCCCATGTTAACTTTAGAATTGATTTGTTGACATCCATAACACTAGTCTCTGGGATTTTTCTTGGGATTACCTTAACTCTTAGAGCAAGTTAAGAAATGGACACCTTGACAACATTAGGTCTCTTATCCACAACCATGGAATATCTTTCCGTGTTTTTAGTTCTTTGATTACAATCATCAATCTTATTTTTTCATCTGGATTCTTGTGGCGTGCCTTAGCACAGTTTGTCATATTGCTAGAAGTTCTCCAATTTTTCCATATTTCTTGCTTTCTGAACTTGGACAAGAGAAATAAGCTCTAGTCCATCCCTTGATATTTAGGTGGAGGCAGATAATATCTGGGTAAGCCAGAAGCTGAGTTCATCCTCTCAGAGCTCATTAGCAGGAAGGTGGGGAAATGTGGAAGCTGGTAAGGATTCTGAAACAAAAAAGGGGGAGGGAAACTGGACTAGGGAAGCAGGGACCAGGAGGCTATGGACATTCCCTCAAGGCTAAGACTTCCAGAGCATCCAGGTAGTAATAATATTTCTCTAAATGAACATGTAGGTATACACTGACTCCCCATCTTGCTTAGTAATCACCAAAAGGTATCTGACAAGGTAAGGAGGTTGAATACATCTTATCCAGCTGAGATTTCTAACATATTCAAACTTTCAAATCCACAGAGCTTAGTTCACAAATGCAGAAAGTTTCAGGATGAATTAGCCTTGTATTTTCACATTTTATTTTATATTTAAACTTCTAAGTAGTGCTGAGTAGAATTGGAAAGCTTTTGGATATTTAAGTACTTTTACTTTGGTGATACAACCATGACCAAATGATGTCATTTTTTTGATGGTTGATATTAACAACACTGCTTCTGCTATATGTATCTATGCTCTATGTGAATCTATGTACCTATGCTCTATGTATCTGTGTATCTATGCTCTATGTGAATCATATCTCTTTTTGATGTGCTTTGTCAAAATCAAGATTATTTATCATAATAAATAGCTTATTATACAAAGCAAGAGACTATCTTACAACATCCTCTTTTGTAATTCTGTTTAACTTTGTCTCCTAGGTGGTAAGTGAAGTCGCTCAGTCTTGTCTGACACTGCTACCCCATGAGCCCACTAAGCTCCTCCATACGTGGGATTTCCCAGGCAAGAATACTGGAGGGGGTTGCCATTTCCTTCTCCAGGGAGTCTTCCTGACCCAGGGATCAAACCTGGGTCTCCTGCACTGCAGGCAGACTCTTTACCATCTGAGCCACAAGGGAAGCCCCATAAGGTGGTAAGCATTTAAAAAAGAATGCTTTAAATGCCTTTTAAAAAAAAAAAAAAATAAGGTGGTAAGCATTTAAAAAAATACAAACTTGGCACAGTTTTAGAGAAGAGCCTCAGAAAAGAGATCTATTTCATGATTCTTTGCATAGAGAGCACCTTGATTTTTAAAATAATTTTCTTTCCCTGAGTGGGGGAGGAGTCATGGCACAGTCTAATATAACATTAAATTGTGCAAATTCAGTCCACTAGAGTATCAGACTTTTAAGTGGCAAAGGAAACCGAAGTTTGTTTTCTGTGTCTGTGAGTCTGTTTCTGTTTTGTAAACACACTGATATATTTGCAATGGATATCTGTAAAGCACAGGGAGCTATACTCAATATTCCATAAAATCTTAAATGGGAAAATCATTGGAAAAAGAATAGATGCATGTGTATGTATAACTGAATCACTTTGCTCTACATCTGAAACTAAGACAACACTGTAAATCAACTATTGTTGACTATTTAGTTGCTAAATTGTGTCCAACTCTTTTGCAGCCCCATGGACTGTAGCTCGCCAGGCTCCTCTGTCCTTGAGATTATCAAGGCAAGAATACTGGAGTGAGTTTCCATTTCCTTCTCCATGGTATCTCCCCAACCCAGGGAACGAATGAACCCATGTCTTCTGCTTAGCAGGCACATTCTTTACCGCTGAGCCACTTGGAAAGCCCTAAAGTCCAAAATAAAATACAAATTGAAAAAAACAAATAAAAAGCAGAGCCCCGGTGGGATGAGGATTAAGGTGGGAGGAAGGTTGAAGAGGGAGGGGATATATGTATACTTATGACTGATTCATGTTGCTATTTGGCAGAAACCAACACAATTTTGTAAAGCAATTATCCTTCAATTAAAAAAATAAGCAAATTTTAAAAAAGGAAATAAAACAAGCTCCTAGGTCTTTGTCTGCATTCATCTTCATTATCTCCCTGGAAACTCGGAAGGCAAGCCGCTCTTGTTCACCCTCGCAGGTCAGGTCAAGTCCCGCGCATGGCCATTTTCATCACACCCGGACCTTTGCCTTTTGGCACTGGGCACAGCTACAGTGACACACTTGTGAGATGGATGTCTAACTGCACCTCTAGACAAAAAGAACCTTGGGGGCAGGGGGAGGTCTGTTCTGCCTTCAGTTGTATCTCTAGCATCCAGCCCAATGCCAGGCTCTTAGTAGGTAGACAGTGAATATTTTTTGAAATGAATGTATGCATATTTTACCATTAAAAATTAAGATCATGGCATCCAGTCCCATCACTTCATGGCAAATAGAAGGGGAAAAAGTGGAAGCAGTGACTTAAATAAGTGAAATAAGCAGTGACTTAAATAAGCAGTGACTTAAGGGTTGGGAAGATCTGCTGGAGAAGGGACAGGCTACCCACTCCAGTATTCTTGGGCTTCCCTTGTGGCTCAGCTGGTAAAGAATCTGCCTGCAATGTGGGAGACCTGGGTTTGATCCCTGGGTTGGGAAGAACTCCTGGAGAAGGGAAAGGCTACCCACTCCAGTAGTCTGGCCTAGAGAATTCCATGGGCTGTATAGTCCAAGGGATTGCAAAGAGTCGGAAACGACTGAATGACTTCCACTTCACTTAAGTGACAGAAATAAGCAGTGACTTAAATAAGCAGTGAAATAAAAATAAGATTTTATTTTCTTATCCATCCACAGCTCCAAAATCACTGTGGATGGTGACTGCAGCCATGAAATTAAAAGACACTAGCTCCATGGAAGGAAAACTATAACAAACCTAGACAGTGTATTAAGAAGCAGAAACATCACTTTTCTGAGAAAGGTCCACAAGGTCAAAGCTATGGTTTTCCCAGTAGTCATGTATGGATGTGAGAGTTGGACTATAAAGAAAGCTGAGTGTCAAAGAACTGATACTTTCGAATTGTGGTGCTGGAGAAGACTTTTGAGAGTCCCTTGGACTGCAAGGAGATCAAGCGAGTCAATCCTAAAGGCAATCAACCTTGAATATTCATTGGAAGGACTGATGCTGAAACTGAAGTTCTAATACTTTGGTCACTTGCTACCAAGAGCTGACTCACTGGAAAAGACCTTGATGCTTTGAAAGATTGAATGTAAACAGAGAAGTGGGTGGCAGAGGATGAGATGGTCAGATAGCCTCATCTACTGAATGGACATGAATTTGAGCAAATTCCGGGAGATCGTGGAGGCTAGTGGAGCCTGAAGTGCTGTAATTCATGGGGTTGCAAATAATCGGACACGACTCAGCAACTGAACAACCACAGCAGTGCATATATTGTACAATTATGGTCTGGCTGTTCTGTGTGTATGTGCTCAGTCCTTCAGTCCTGTCTGACTCTCTGTGACCCCATGGACTGTAGCCTGCCAGGCTCCTCTGTCCATGGAATTTTCCAGGCATGAATACTGGAGGGGGTTTCCATTTCCTTCTCCAGAGTATCTTCTTGAACCAGGGGTCGAACGCTCATCTCTCTGGTGTCTCCTATATCTGCAGGCAGATTCTTTACCACTGTGCCACCTAGGAAGCCCTATACCAGGCAATAATTACTGCAATGGGGAAAACTTATGACAGTCTTTAGAACTGGCACAAATGTAGGAAGAGCAATAAATTTCCTGATAAAAAATTGTTGATTATCACACAAACTTCACAGTTGATTTGAGATCCCTTTTGGGAACCAGTTTGGCAAGGGCAATGATTGTCAACTATTTCTTTCTTTTTATGTATTAATTTGATTCTTTCTATGGTATGTCTTTATTTTATTTTCTCCTCCAAAGTCTTTTATTTTGATTTTCTCCAAATGTAACTATGTAATAAGTTCATGCAAATATATTTTTTAAATTACTATTTTTTTTTTTTTTAACCAGAGCAATGGGTGATTAATCTTAATCTCATTTTTGTTGGTTTGGTTTGGTCTGGTTTGAGTTTTTCTTTCTTTTGACCACTCAGTATCAGCTCCCTGAGCATCACAGTGAAAAGACAGAGTCCCAACCACTAGACTGCCAGGGAGCTCCCTCAAGTTACTGACACAAAATTTCTGATGAACAAAATGGCAAAAGAATCTCAGGGGAAAAAATCTATTGTACATTCTTTTCTTGATTTGCATGCGTGAGTGCTAAATCACTTCGGTCATGCACAGCCCTTTGTGACACTATGGACTATATTCTGCCAGGCTCCTCTGTCCATGAGGATTCTCCAGGCAAGAATACTGGCCATGTCCTCCTCCAGGAGATCATTCTATCCCAGCGATCGAACCTGCATTTTTTACGTCTTCTTTGCCACTAGTGTCAGCTGGAACGCCCTTTGATTTGCATATGAAACCTTTCATTCTCCCAACATCTAAAATATTATAGAAATTGTATTAATAATTTCAGCTCTGCAAAACAATTTTAAGAGACATTTACAATTTCTTCCTGTCAATAAAATTTTGACAGTAGACAGAAGTCTGTCTGATGAAGCAAGGCTTGATTGAGTACATTCCCTTGAGGGTATTTAGGTTTGAATTTTGAATTTATGATGGCGTTTTGGTCCCCTTATCACTAAGAACTTGCACAATTTTATTTTATAATGTTTTCTAATGAGTTTCAAAATCTGGTTATATTTAAACAGAAATATGGGAGCTTTAAGAAAGAAATGAATGCTGTCAAGATATAACCTGCCAGGCAGATGAAAGCCACATCCACTACAACTAATTAGAAACATAATAGGACATTTTTAGGCCCAAGGATTTAGCCAAGATGATTATATAATGTGAGGAAGAAGAAATAAAATAGAGTCAACAAAAGATATTTTGAAAATTGATACCTCAACCTTAGGCTTGATTCTTCTCTGAGACAAATAAATGACATTCTCCTCTGGTTCTCAGAAGTATATCAATATGAGGAAAGATGCAAGGAAGTTTAATTTGCTCAAAATTAAATTTTTAGAAATTATTTGTTACATGGAAGGAGTACAATATGTATTTCTTGAATAAAATGATTTTGTTTAGGGAGTGCAGTTACTCCTGGTTGCTATTTTTTCCATGTTTCTAGCAACAGTGGTTGAATCATTTCCGTGAGGTGGAGTTGAGCCTGGTTGCTCTGGAGGCCTTTGTAGTAGTGAGGTCTTTCATTAGATCATTGGTGGGACTTGGAGCAAGCTGCCCTTCTATAAAACGGAAGACCAAATCTGACTCTATTGGATGTGTTTCTTTGACTTTTATATTCCATTGTTTTTGCCTCCGCTTAAGAATGTTACCTATAGCCTGAAATAAGCAGGAAAGCCCATTCTCAAGGCTTGGACCTTTAAAGGTATAATACTTTTCCATTCTTACAGAGAGAAAAAGTTGCACAACAGAAGACAACATTTGTCTTGTTGGAGGTTTATAGGGACACCGTGGCCAGACCTATGTGGACAGCGGCAAGGACAAAGGATTCCTGCACTGAGAAGTTTATAGCAACAGCCTCCCCCACCCTTTCAGCGTAAAAGAAGCCTGAATTCTAACCTGGGGAGATGGCTCTTTCGTCTCCCCTAGTTCACCGTCTTCTTGGTCGTTTGGCTTTCTGAATAAAGTCGCCCTTCCTTGCCACAGCACCTGTCTCCTGAGTTATTGGCCTGCTGTGTAGGAGTAGGGTGAATTGGGCTTCCCCAGGTGGCTCAGATAGTAAAGTGTCTGCCTACAATGTGGGAGACCTGGGTTTGATCCCTGGGTTGGGAAGATCCCCTGGAGAAGGAAATGGCAGCCTACTTCTGTGGGTCTCCAGTATTCTTGCCTGGAAAATCCAATGGGCAGAGGAGCCTGGTAGCCTACAGTTCATGGACTGGACTGAGTGACTTCAGTTTCTTGCTTTCTTTCTTAACACTTCCTGGAGGCTTTGTCTGAGGTTTATCACTGTGAGAATTTGCATAATCTGCTCTGAAGAGATCTGAAATTTACATAAGCCCGAAGTTTGCCTTGGGGCTTCCCTGGTGGCTCAGATGGTAAAGAATCTGCCTGCGGTGCAGGAGACTCTCCTCTGATCCTTGGGTCAGGAAGATCCTTTGGAGAAAGAAATGGCAACCTACTCCAGTATTCTTACCTGGAGAATTCCATGGACAGATGACTGATAGTCTATAGTCCATGGGGGCCACAAAGAGTTGGACATGACTGATTGACAAACACTTTCACTTTCAAAGTTTACCTTAATTTCATCATTGAAGTTGGACAGGATGAAGGGTGATCTCTGGGGCCTGGATAAACTGGTTACAGAAATGAGGAATTACTATTTGGGTGCCTGTGGGGCTGGCTAAGGCACTCTCAATCTTTGGATGCAAAATAGTCTTGGTCTCAGAGATACTTAACAGAGGATTTTGGAGTGTGACAACTAAGGATTAAAGGGATGTTTCTTAGGTCAAGGATTTTTTTTTTTTTTTAAGGAAATTTTATAATCTTTCTTTATAAAAGGAAGGAAGACTAGAGAGTGACACGTATCTCACAAGGATTGGTTGGTGATAATGTCATATATTTTGGAGGTATTTTTGAAAAGTTGGGGAAATAATATCCTGAAAAATAATAGATTTTGTATAGAAGAAAAATTACTGGGGAAATAAAAGTCATACAGAACTTCCATATTGCATCCACAAGACCCTTTTTTTTAATGCCAACAACTGGACTTTCATTCATTTAGAGATCTTGGACTGGAGAGGTGTGTATTATGCAATTAATTAAGGATGACAGGGTTTCTAAAAATTCAACTGTGGCATCTTCAACTTCATTAACTAAGACAAACATTTATTGAATACTCATCATGTGCTGATAATTTGTTATCTTCTGAGAATACAAAGATGTCTATTGCATTTTCTTTGCTTGACAGCAGTATTCCACTAAGAAGCTCATAAAAAGGACATGCAGTGCCTGGTAAGTCCTTATACAGCATAAAATACAATTTTTGGTTTGTCTATAATAAAATTTTGTCCCTCTCTGGACAAAACATTCCTGGAATTACAGTAGTTCTGGAAGAAGTCTTGGGTGATAGGCATCCAGAGAAACCAGGTTATGGGAGGGATAGCAGTAGGCACATGCAACTTCAAGGTACCTTGGTAGGCACAACAGTCTTCAAATATTTGGAAAACTCTTGGGGGAAGGAGAGTAGCCTTTTTCTATTGTTCAGATGTCAGAACTGTGAAGCCAGGTGTAAATAGCTCTGTATGAGGATGCTTCTTCCAAACGACTCTTAGGGTTTTCAACACTGGTGTTGGCTCTCTCTTGATCCCAGGAGTTCAAGCAGAAGCTGAGTACCCATATTTCAGGGTAGAAATATAGATAGGCTTCTAAATAAGGAAGAAGTAGCATTGGTGAGCTTTCAGAACTCAATAGTTTGTTTTTCCAGATTTCTGGATGAGGATGGACGTGTGTCACAAGGCTGAAGAGCAACTGAGGAGTGGATGAGTTTGGGAGAAGCTAATTAGTGTCAAATATATATACAGCAGTACACAGTGTTAATTTGTTTTTCACAGATGCTTTGTTACCCTGGGATACTTTGCAAAATTAGATAAATAAAAGTCATGGAATAATGATATTGCTTATGAAAAGGAAGCCTTTCAAACACTCTCACTGCAGACCAAAAAGGTTAAAATTCATACATGGTTTCTAATTAAAGAGCAGAGAGTGGGTTTCTTAGAAAATAAGAATGACTAGGTAGTAATATAGATGAAAATCAAATCATCATAGTGGTGAGCCCATAAAGTCTCAGGATATCCTGGGGAGGTTTGAGAAAATGAATTATTCTAGCATAATTGACATTATGTAAGGAAACATAATATGAATCTTTTAAAAGTGAAATAGGCGTTTCAAAATATTTTACTACTACAGCTACTGCTAAGCCACTTCAGTCGTGTCCGACTCTGTGCGACCCCATCCCTGGGATTCTCCAGGCAAGAAACTGGAGTGGGTTGCCATTTCCTTCTCCAATGCATAAAAGTGAAAAGTGAAAGTGAAGTCGCTCAGTCATGTCCGACTCTTAGCGACCCCATGGACTGCAGCCCACCAGGCTCCTCCATCCATGGGATTTTCCAGGCAAGAGTACTGGAGTGGGGTGCCATTGCCTTCTCCGTCAAAATATTTTAAAGGAGTCACAAATAATAAAATGTTTTTTAGCTACAAAGTGGATTTTTGAATCTAAAGTCGGAATACATATGTTTTGAACAAAATTAAATCTTCGTGTCTATGAATGTAAGAAGCCCCTAATGGAGCTGTGAGCCCAGCAAATTGTATCCTTAGTGAGTGTAACTAATAGGATGAGGAGGTTCTAAGTGTGATATTTCCCCTCCGATACCGTATCATCAGATTCCCAAACATGTGTGTTGATGCCTGTGCCCATTGCACAGCTCACCATGGCGTCTCAGAAAAGGAAATTTAATATCAAATGAAAACATCTGCTCTCTCTGCTCTTAGGACTTTCATTCAGCCTCTTGAAAAAGTACCAGTTTTTTTCTAGATCTCGTGATAGACTTTTCTCCTGATGTTTGCTTGGTCCCTTTCAGTTCTTGTAATCGTTTGGTTTGGAGATACACTGCGGACTCAAAGGCAAAGACAGATGGTTTATGCCATGTGTCCTTTCTCTCCTCCAGCCAAATAATAAAACAAACTTGACAGTGCCCGGTATGTGGGTCTATCTGAAAACCAGACAGCCCTTCTGAGGCTGTGGCTTGTGGGACTCAAGAGCCCAATTTGACAATGGGCATCTAGAGCCTCTGTTCTCGGTGCTCAGGGCCCGCTCCTGGGTTTTAGAGCTGGAGGTGATCATGCAGATCACACAGACCAGTGGCTTCCGAACTGGCTCTGTTTCAGAGTCACTGGACCAGCTTTTAAAAAATCCACGCCATTGAGCTTATGCCAGATCAGGTGGAGCTGAGTTCTCAGGAGTGGGTCTGGCAGCCTCCCCTGGTGATTCTGGCTTGGGGATCAGTGATCTGGTCTTACATCTTTAGTTAACAAAGATCTGGAGAGATGGGATTGGGTATCGTGGAGAAATTCAGGTTTAATAGAATTAAATGACTTGTCTAAGGGTTGGTTAGTGGCAGAACTAGGGCCAGAACCCATATTTCCTAGATTCCAACTTTCTTTTCATACCACTCCTATGGCCAGCATCACTAGAAATCACAAAATCTCTACTCATTTGTGAATAAAAGAAGTGTACATAAACATGTACACACACACACACACACACGCTCCAGACCTTTCTTTGGCTTTCTGACCAGCTTTGACGTGCTGTTATCCAATTCTGTCCCCTGACATTTTAATAATCTCCTTGACAGAGTTCACTGAGCTCCATCTTTGGCTGTCTAACTCAGCCTCCTCTTAAGACCTTGAAGGCTGTTCAGTGTTTCTACTCGTTTTCCGCCAAGGCTGTTATTCACGGTGGGGCTGGGTTTTACCTTGTCTTACCACATTTTGTCCTCTCCTGCCTTCAAGTCTAGGGTTGTTTAGGTCTCCTATATTCATCTCCAACTGATTTGCCTTTCCCCTTATTATTTTCACATCTTCCTCTGTTTGCTTTGAGCTTTGAATTATTTCTTCCACCTGATTCTGTGATTCCCTAACTGGGTTCTCCAGTGGGACCTTCTTCCACTTCAATCCACCTGCTGAATGTTCTAGTCCTTAGATGCTCAGCTCTTAAGTACATGCTTATATTTTCTCTAAGGAGTTGACTCATGTGATTATGGAGGCTGAGAGATTAATACAAGATCAGCAGCTGACAGGTTGGAGGCCCAGAAATACTGATGGTGTGGCTCCAGTCTGGTTTGAAAGTCTGATGACCAAACCATGTGTAAATTATCGCCTGAGTCTGAAGACAGGAGAAGACCATTGTCCTGGCTCAGAAAGAAAGATTCTCTCTTACTCAGCATTTTACTCCATTCAGGTCTTCTCACCCATATGGGGCCGGGGGGCAACTTACTTTACGTACACTTAATTCAAATGTTAATCTAATCAGAAGCACTGGTGTGGACACACACAGGAATACGTTTAACCAAGTATCTGGGCACCCAGTGGTCCAGTCAGAGTGACACATACAGTTGGAAAGTCCACCGTGTGTGGTTGCACCCACACACTGCTCCTGAGCCCACACTCAATCTCCAAATAAAGACAACACCAAGGTAGTAACTCTGCTTGCAGGGTACAACTCCACCAAGTACAACTGGAGACTCACCAACCCCTTCTTCAGGAGGCTTATACCCTAACCTCCCACCTGTGACTTTGTCATTGTTGTTGTTTAGGTGCTCAGTTGTGTCCAACTCTTTGAAACCCCACGGACTGTAGCCCACCAGGCTTCTCTGTCCACGGGCTTCTCCAGACAAGAATACTGCAGTGGGTAGCCATTTCCTTCTCCAGGAAATCTTCCTGACCCAGGGATCGAACCCACA
The DNA here is from genome assembly GCF_033118175.1 of Dama dama. NCBI lineage: Eukaryota > Metazoa > Chordata > Mammalia > Artiodactyla > Cervidae > Dama > Dama dama. The sequence goes on from NC_083708.1 coordinate 10,726,858, forward strand.
TCTCTTGCATTCGTGGGCAGATTCTTTATCACTGAGCCACCAGGGAAGCCCAACTGTCACCTTACCAAGGATGAAATTAGAGCCTGTCTACAGCCGTGTTTTCAAAGAACTAGCTTCATTCACTGTAGCTAGTGCAAGGAGTAGATACGTTGTTAGTATTCAAGGTAAATGCAGTGGCCAGTGATCCTATAGTTTACCAGGTCACCATGCCTCCATTTCAAATACAAGATGTCACCCTTCAGCTGTTATTCCATAAGGACTTCTTTAATGTATCCTAATTAATGACCAACTTTCACATTCATCTGCCTGACTGTGATTCCTTCCTTGCTTCTGGAGCTCCTGCCAATTGACAGTGACAGTGGATGAGAGGTCAGTGTTGGAAGACCTCCGCGCTGCTGGGGGGGCGGTCAGGAGGAGCAGTGGTGGTTCCACCAGGACCAGTGGACCGTGGTTCTGGCCCCTGAGTATACTCAGTGACAGTGCAAGTCTCCAGCACCGCCTCCACCCCGCTTTGCCTCCTCAGTCCTTCCAACATGTTTACAGCCAAGTCACTGTCACAATTCTGCTTTCACAGTTTCGTTACTAATCACTCCATTTGAAATAACCAGAAACTTTTCTCTTTCCCTGGCTTGAAACTGACTGATGTATTCAGGTAATGAAACTTACAGGAAAGAGTTTATATACATATATAAACACACATAGTGAGCTTGACATAAGTTAGGAAAAAACAGAACAATCTTCATATGCTAATCAAACAGAGCAGTGAGTCTTTTGAGCTCTGCATGGTAGCAGTTGGGCTTCCCAAGTGGTGCTAGTGGTAAAGAGCCTGCCTGCCAATGCTGGAGACTTAAGACATGCAGGTTCAATCTCCACATGCCCTGGAGGAGGGCATGGCAACCCATTCCAGTGTTCTTGCCAGGAGAATCCCATGGACAGGGGAGACTTGTGGACTATAGACCATAGGGGTGCAAAGAGTAGGACACAGTTGAAGCGACTTAGCATGCATGGTAGCAATTTCTCCAAGAGCTGATTCTTTCCCCATGGCTCAGTCCAAGGTAACTGCACCTTTCAGAGGCAGCTATTCAGCTTCCAGGGGCTGCTTTCTCCCTGCTCTGTTCTCTACCCTCCCTCCCTCGTGGGGTGACTGCCCTGTCCCTCACAGAAGCCAGTCAGGGTGAGATCTTAGGTTTGCCACCTGCTTGCACCCAACAAAACAGTGAGACAGCAGAAAACATAGTATCTGTCAACTACACTCATGATATGATTGGTTAATACTGCAATGACTTTCAGGGCATTGTCATCTCCCTCTGGTAGGCATTTTCTTCCTAAGCATTTAATCTCCAATTTGAAACCAAGCCTTTTCCCATTGAAGGCATTTTAGGCACCAGGCAGAGATTTTGCATTGGTGCACCCCCAGGGATGCTGTGGCTCACAGTACTGGCCCAGCCAGTTCTAAGGCTCACCTTGAGGGGTCATGGTGACTGTTTTGGTGGGGGGAGGGGGGCTGATGCTCCTGGAAGGCTGGGAATATGGTGATGGAGCCCCTTTCTGATTCATTCATTTACTTGTGAGAAATAAAATTACCACTCATCATGTAAGCAGGCACTGTGCCAGGAACTTTTTGTTTTGAAAATTCAAGATTATATTCAGTCCTCTTTAATACATTTCTAACACAAAGACCCTTGTCCTCATAACTTAGATTTTATTGCTTAGGCTTCTGCATTATTTCTACCTGTGATAATGAAGCTTCTCACAAAGTTGTATTCTACATGCTCTCTTGGTTAATAAAGATATTCCTGTAGGAAAATCAGTTCACCAAGATAATAAGTCACTACTTAGTAATCAGAGAATATTCATGAGTCATCATTGATGTGTCTTTATTTAAGACAAAGACTAAAACATCAGGAAGCCTCCATAAGCCTCTTATCCTTCTCCATCAGAAGACAAACAGAATGAAAACCACAATCACAGAAAGCTAACCAATCTGATCACGTGGACCACAGCCTTGTCTAAGTCAGTGAAACTATGAGCCATGCTGTGTAGGGCCACCCAAGATGGGTCATGGTGGAGAGTTCTGACAAAACATGGTCCACTGGAGAAGGGAATGGCAAACCACTTCAGAATTCTTCCCTTGAGAACCCCATGAACAGTATGAAAAGGTGAAAAGATAGGACACTGAAAGATGAACTCCCCAGGTCAGTAGGTGCCCAAATGCTACTGGAGATCAGTGGAGAAATAACTCCAGAAAGAATGAAGAGATGGAGCCAAAGCAAAAACAACACTCAGTTGTGGATGTGACTGGTGATGGAAGTAAAGTCTGAGGCTGCAAAGAGCAATATTGCATAGGAACCTGGAATGTTAGGTCCATGAATCAAGGCAAATAGGAAGTGGTCAAATAGGACATGGCAAGAGGGAATATCAACATTTTAGGAATCAGTGAACCAAAATGGGCTGGAATGGGTGAATTTAACTCAGATGACCATTATATCTATTACTGTGGGCAAGAATCCCTTAGAAGAAATGGAATAACCATCATAGTCAACAAGAGTCTGAAATGCACTACTTGGGTGCAATCTCAAAAATGACAGAATGATCTCTGTTCATTTCCAAGGCAAACCATTCAGTATCATAGTAATCCAAGTATATGCCCTGACCAGTAATGCTGAAGAAGCTGAAGTTGAATGGTTCTATGAAGACCTGCAAGACCTTCTAGAACTAACACCCAAAAAATGATGTTCTTTTCACAATAGGGGACTGGAATGCAAAAGTAGGGAGTCAAGAAACACCTGGAGTAACAGGAAAACTTGGCCTTGGAGTACAGAATGAAGCAGGGCAAAGGTTAACAGAGTTTTACCAAGAGAATGCACTGGTCATAGCAAACACCCTCTTCCAACAACACAAGAGAAGACTCTACACATGGACATCACCAGATGGTCAACACCGAAATCAGATTGATTATAATCTTTGCAGCCGAAGATGGAGAAGCTCTGTAGAGTCAGCAAAAACAAGACCCAGAGCTGGCTGTGGCTCAGACCATGAACTCCTTATTGCCAAATTCAGACTGAAATTGAAGAAAGTAGGGAAAACCACAAGACCATTCAGGTATGACCTAAATCAAATCCCTAACGATTATACAGTGGAAATGACAAATAGATTCAAGGGGTTATATCTGATAGACAGAGTGCCTGAAGAACTATGGATGGGGTTCATGACACTGTATGGGAGGCAGTGATCAAGGCCATCCCCAAGAAAAACAAATGCAAAAAGGCAAAATGGTTGTCCAAGGAGGCCTTACAAATAGCTGAGAAAAGACGAGAAGTGAAAGGCAAAGAAGAAAAGGAAAGATATACCCATTTGAATGCAGAGTTCCAAAGAATAGCAAGGAGAGATAAGAAAGGCTTCCTCAGGAATCAATGCAAACAAATAAAGACTAGAGATCTCTTCAAGAAAATTAGAGATACCAAGGGAACATTTCATGCAAAGATGGGCTCAATAAAGGACAGAAATGGTATGGACCTAACAGAAGCAGAAGATATTAAGAAGAGGTGGCAAGAATACACAGAAGAACTGTGCAAAAAAGATCTTCATGACCCAGATAATCATGATGGTGTGATCACTCACCTAGAATCAGACATCCTGGAGTGTGAAGTCAAGTGGGCCTTTGGAAGCATCACTACGAACAAAGTTAGTGGAGGTGATGGAATTGCAGTTGAGCTATTTCAAATCCTAAAAGATGATGCTGTGAAAGTGCTGCACTCAATATGCCAGCAAATTTGGAAAATTCAGCAGCAGCCACAAGACTGGGAAAATTCAGTTTTCATTCCGATCCCAAAGAAAGGCAATGCCAAAGAATGCTCAAACTACCACACAATTACACTCATCTCACATGCTAGTAAAGTAATGCTTAAAATTCTCCAAGTCAGGCTTCAACAGTATGTGAACCATGAACTTCCATATGTTCAAGCTGGATTTAGAAAAAGCAGAGGAACCAGAGATGGAATTGCCAACATCCACTGGATCATCAAAAAAGCAAGAGAGTTCCAGAAAAACATCTACTTATGTTTATTGACTAAGCCAAAACCTTTGACTGTGTGGATCACAACAAACTGTGGAAAATTCTTCAAGAGATGGGAATTCCAGACCACCTGACCTGCCTCCTGAGGAATCTGTATGCAGGTCATGAAGCAACAATTAGAACAGGACTTGGAACAACAGACTGGTTCCAAATTGGGAAGGCTGTATATTGTCACCCTGCTTATTTAACTTATATACAGAGCACATCATGAGAAATGCTGGGTTGGATGAAGCACAAGCTGGAATCAAGATTGCCCAGAGAAATATCAATAACCTCAGATATGCAAATGACAACACCCTTATGGCAGAAAACAAAGAAGAACTAAAGAGCCTCTTGATGAAAGTGAAAGAGGAGAATGAAAAAGTTGGTTTAAAACTCAACATTCAGAAAACTAACTCCATGGCATCCGGTCCCATCACTTCATGGCAAATAGATGGGGAAACTACAGAAAGAGTGACAGTCTTTACTTTTTTTGGCTCCAAAATCACTGCAGATGGTGACTGCAGCCACGGAATTAAAAAATGCTTGCTCCTTGGAAGAAAAGCTATGACCAACCTAGACAGCATATTAAAAAGCAAAGACATTACTTTGCCAACAAATGTCTGTCTAGTCAAAGCTTTGGTTTTTCCAGCAGTCATGTATGGATGTGAGAGTTGGACCATAAAGAAAGCTGAGCACTGAATAATTGATACTTTTGAACTGTGGTGTTGGAGAAGACTCTTGAGAGCCCCTTGAACTGCAAGGAGACCCAGCCAGTCCATCCTATAGGAAATCAGTCCTGAATATTCATTGAAAGGACTGATGTTGAAGCTGAAACTCCAGTCCTTTGGCCACCTGATGAGAAGAATCGACCCTTTGGAAAAGACCCTGATTTGGGGAAAGATTGAAGGTGGGAGGAGTAGGGGATGACAGAGGATGAGATGGTTGGATGGCATTACCAATTTGATGGACATGCGTTTGAGTAAGCTCCAGGAGTTGGTGATGGACGGGGAAGCTTGGCGTGCTGCAGTCCATGGGGTCACAAAGAGTCAGACACAACTGAGTGACTGAACTGAACTGAAAACAGTCATTGTACCTTGTGTAAACCCAACCTGCTGCCTGACCACCCAATTTCACACAATCTTTAATTTAATATGAAGTTGCTGAGGACTTGGGGAAAGGTCAGGGACAGTGACACAATGATGGCTGTATGTTCATAGCTTCCCCAAATAGCATTTAAAATAATAAAAGAAGGAAATAAAGTTATACTGACGCTGGGAATATTTATACAACACTGCTCATTTTCTAAATTAAAATAAGTGTACCTTCTATAATATTAGAATTTTATAGTCCATAGTTATAGATTCTTATGGATATTTGACATTACTTTATTTGCCAAAATCGACTCTGTTTCCTTGTACTTGGATCTGTGCTTTCAAGCAGAGCCTGAGAGAAAGGCTTGGACCCAGGTTTATGTAGTTTACATCAGAAGTGAGCCTGGAAGTGAAACAGGAGGAAGGAGAACCCAGGTGAGGCTGCATCCTGGCACCAGCGCAGCTATGGCTGAGGCTGCTGCACTGGGATGATGCTGGTCAGAACTGCCACCTGGGGAGGCCAGGGGAGGGGCGTCTGCTCATCTCCACTCTCCCTGGCTGAGGGTTGCCCCCCAGGTGTTAAGTCCCCTGCAGGCGTCTCTGGGGGCCTGCGTGTGGTAGAGCCAGCGCCCACACTGGACATGGGGAGCTGGCTGCAGGAGAGAGGCGGTGAGGTGGGCGTGGGGAGGGGCGGGGCCCCGGGGAGCTGCCTGTTACCTGACTGCCTTCCCGGGAGGCTGCTGAGGTCGGGGTCCAGAGTGTGCAAGGGCTACCAGTGTTTAGCTGCAAAACAAAAGATCAAACAGGACAGAAATGATTTGTAAGGAAAATGATCCTGTTTGAAGATTAGCCACTTTACTTCACTGCTGAAATCTGTGTTTCCATACTTGGTACAAAGACACCTCACCAGAGTTTGAGAGATCATTGACTTAATTAAATATAATAAATCTGCTGCTTGAACACTAGATAGGGTGATTAATCCTGTATTCCTGAGTCTAGCCTCATTTGGAACACACCCCTGGGGCACTTTGTTCTCACTTTTCTAAATTATGAACTCAATGAACCTAATACTTTGCTGATAATGGGTATATATACATTAAGGCATGCTTGCTTAAACTGATATTCTTCATAACAGATAAGACGGGTAATGTCTCTTGTTGTGGTCTAGCTTATTTTCAGTCTTACTTGTAATTTAGCTTAGTAATTAGAGGATTGTTAAAGCAGTGTGAATGCAAAACCCTCACAAATTTGAACAAAGCAATTATGAAAATGAAGAGGAGAGGAAACGGAAATGGAAAGATACCGTGAGTGAGAAAACTGAGTGTTTCCCAAGATTCATGTAAAAAGGAAATAAAAACACCAATACAGTATCTTAATGCATATATATGAAATTTAGAAAGATGGTAACGATGACCCTATATACGAGACAGCAAAAGAGACACAGATGTATAGAACGGACTTTTAGACTCTGTGGGAGAAGGCGAGGGTGGGATGATTTGAGAGAATAGCATTGAAACATGTACATTATCATATTTGAAACAGATCGCCAGTCCAGGTTCGAAGCATGAGACAGGGTGCTCAGGGCTGGTGCACTGGGATGACCCAGAGGGATGGGATGGGGGGAGGTGGGGGGGGGTTCAGGATGGGGAACACGTGTGCACCCGTGGCTGATTCATGTCAGTGTAGGGCAAAACCACTACACTATTGTAAAGTAATTAGACTCCAGTAAAAACAAAACAAAACAAAACAAAACAGTGGATTTCGAGGGAAGGACCCAGGAGGAAATCCTTGTGATTGGACATCAGTGGGGATGGTCTCTGTTACTTTGACTTTTATGCCATTCAGCGCCCTCAACGGCTTCCTGTTGGTTTTTAGGAGGAGCCTAGGGCCTGCCATTCTAGGACCTCAGCCAGCTGAGCCCTGTTTACCTTTTCAGACCCTATTCTGATTCCAGGGCTCACTAGCAGGGAGATGCTCTCCAACCCACCTGATCCGAGCATTTTGCGAATCCAGCTCACTGAACATGTGTAAGTGTCTAGGAGGCACTGAGGGGCTCACGGCTGAGTGACCCGCCCTGGAGCATCAGCTGGGCAGTGGGGGAGCCAGAACTGGGACCCAGCCTGACCCTGGAGTCTGGGCTCTTCCTGGTCACATCTCTGCAGCTGTGCTTTCCTTGCATGGATGGTGGTCCTCCCTCCTTTCTGCCTTTGGAAGCCCCCTGGTCCTTGACAGCTGAAACCAGGTTCCATGTCCTTCAGCAAGCCTCCGAGGTCAGCTGTCTCCCAGCCTTCCATTCTTCCTTGGATTGTAGAGACGTACAGTGGGCCTGGGTCACCTGGGCCCGGTCACTCATGCTCTCATAGAGCAGCACGTCTACACGTGTGTGTTTCTCCTCAAACCTAGGCATGCTCCAGTTGAAGGGAGGCCAGCACCTTATTCTAAAACAAGGAGCTTTCACTTTTGGCAGAATGGAGGACGAGGAGACCAGGACTCCAGAGGATGGGTCTTTGTCTGTGTCACCTATTGGGTGCCCACTGCCCCCTCTGCATTGTGTTCAGAATTCATGGATGTGAAGTGTGGTTGGAGCTGGGATGATTCTGGCTGCCGTGGCTCCATTTCTACTATTTATTCAAATGAAAGTTTAGTATGCATTCCAGATTCAAAATAAGTGCAGATTGACAATGTGAATACTAGAAATGACAGGTAATTTTAGAAACGACAAGAGCAGCAGTGGGGCCTGGAAATACTTCCCTACACTCCTTTCCCAGGGAGAAATTGTACTTTTACAGCAGTGGCCAGTGGCCACCATAACAATATTAATTATAATTTTGCAGGCTTGAATATAAATGAAAAACATACATGCCTGTGGACATACAGATTTCCAGTGGTTTTTCTGCAGTGAAAATGGAGAGAGTTGAAATACACAAAGACAGCATCTCTTGCCCATTTCCTGCCTGACATTTTTGGTCCAAAAGCCAGAAATGTATGTGCCTGGTGTGTTGGTGGGTCCCGTTTGCTTCCTTTATTCTTTGCATCAGCATTTCCTGGGTTTGAGGGTGGGGAAGGCAGCCCTGGGAGGTGGCAGTGAACTTGGGATGATGCTTTTCTCACAAAGTGTTGGTCGCTGTCTGCATCTCAGCCTTTCCTGGCTAAAAGTATTATGCCACATCTGATGAGAGTAATAGAGGCATTAATGACCATCGACTCCCAAATCCATCCTAAAGGAAATCAACTCTGAATGTTCATTGGAAGGACTGATGCTGAAGCTGAAGCTTCAGTACTTTGGCCACCTGATGCGAAGAGCTGACACATTGGAAAAGACCCTGATGCTGGGAAAGATTGAAGGTGGGAGGAGAAGGAAGGGACAGAAGATGAGATGGTTGGAAGGCATCACCAACTCAATGGACATGAGTTTGAGCAAACTCTGGAAGATGGTGAAGGAGAGGGAAGCCTGGCGTGCTGCAGTTCATGGGGTTGCAAAGAGTCAGACACGACTCAGCAACTGAACAACAGCAACTCCCTTGCACAGGCAGTGGGTGGTGGGGTGAGGACTATAGCATATGCTCCAGGCCTGGTCTCTGAGCCCCGTTCTCTTCCTCCTTCACTGGAGACCCTGAAGCTGGGATGCTCAGGTCACCTCGGTCAGGCCCACCCATCCCCTGGGGCCCAGGAGTAGCTGCTGCAGTCAACTACCAGTTTGCCAAGAAATGACTCTCGCCCTGGGACTCACAAATGCATGGTGAAAATGCCTTTCCTCCACAATGTTTGATCATGTCTCTTTTCCTCTGCCTCTCTAGTAGCTCCTTTCAACTTGTGTCACCTCCTAGGTAGAATAAACTCCTTGAGTGCAGGATCTGAACTTCCTGGTTTCCCCTCCCCTTCATGGGACGGGCTGTCTCTCTCGAGAATAGCCTGGCAGACATGTGTGATGGGACATGTGTCATCCCCATGTGTGAATTTCAAGTAGCATCAATAGGGGAAGAGAATTTTTTTAACTTTCCGCATATTTGATGTGCTGTGCTTAGTCGCTCAATGGTGTCTGACTCTTTGTGACCCATTGGATTGTAGCCTGCCAGGCTCCCCAGTCCATGGGGTTTTCCCAGCAAGAATACTGGAGTGGGTTGACATTCCTCCTCGAGGGGATCTTCCTGATCCAGGAATTGAACCTGCATTTCCTGTGTCTCCTGCATTGCAGATGAATTCTTTACCTGCTGAGCCTATAGGAAATGCAATGATTTTGAAAGGTCTTAAAATTTTTTTTTTTTGGTAAGAATGATTTTCTTTTTTTTGGTCAAGATTGCTGACTTCAGGAAGGAACTCAGCCATTCTGACAAAAAGACGTTTCCCACTTGTTACTGGGTGTGTGTATGTATGTCGTGGGTGGGGAGTGAAGTTGGGAATTTATTTCATCATTTCCCATTAATTTAAAATTTTATTTATTATAAAATTATGTTAAAATTAATTAACATTAATTAAAATTTAAAATTATCCTTTATCTTTCTTCTATGGGCTTGCCGGTGGCTCAGCGGTAAAGAATCCACCTGCAATGCAGGAGCTGCAGGAGACATGAGTTCAATCCTTGGGTGGAGAAGATCCCCTGGAGGAGTGCATGGCAACCCACTCCAGTATTCTTGCCTGGAAAAATTCCATGAACAGAGGTGTCTGGTGGGCTATAGTCCACGTGGTCTCAATGAGTCGGACATGACTGAAGCAACTCAGCAGCAGCAGCAACAGCATCTTTATTCTATATAAATTTTAACTGGATACAGAGAAAATTTCTTGGAAGCAACAGGCATACCTATTACAAAAATGGCAAATTGCTATATAATCCAGACCTTCTCAAACCTTTCTGCTGATGTGATCCACTTGTCAGTTCAGTTCAGTTCAGTCTCTCAGTTGTGTCTGACTCTTTGCAACCCCATGGACTGCAGCATGCCAGGCTTCCCTGGCCATCACCAACTCCTTTGACCCACTTGAGATCTTGTTAAAAAGCAGTTTGGGGTCAGTGGAGCCAGCACAGAGCCCATGATTCTGCTTTCCTAACGAGCTCTGGGTGATGCTCCACTTGAGTAGTAAGAAACCACACACAAGCTAGTGTAACTCTTTACTTTAGAAAAGGTTTCATAATATGGCAGCCTTAGTGCTTTTTTTTTTTAGCCCACCTATGGTGGGCTCTGCATAGATGGTAACAGGCCCCCTTCCCAGGTTCCTGGGAGGATAAAGTGACGTCAGGCCCTGCTCTGCCCTTCATGCCCTGTGGGTCAAGATGGCAGAGACTCCGGGATCCCTCCAGAAACTCAGACACGAGGCTGCCTGGGTGGATGGAGTCAACTGTGCTTCAGTAAGATGCTGTGGGGTGTTTGGGAAGCACAGTGATGTTTGGGGAGCACGGACACAGTGCAGATGGAGTAACCGGTGCATGGGAAATGAGCCACTATCCTCTGAGGCTTAAACCCTTCTGAGTTCCTTCATTTTCTGTTCACAGGTGAGAAGACTCTTCCACAATCGTAGAAGTAGGGTTCCCACCCAGACCTTTTGATTCTGAAGCCTGGGCCCTAACGAGAGCCTCCCCCTCCTTGCAGCCTGCTCTGGCCCCTGGTGCAGGCCCCTGACTGGTCCAAGTCCAGCGGCTCCACTGGGGTCACTCTCAGACCCCGTCCTCCTTTCCCCGGGTGGAACCTCGTGCTTTGTCCCACACTCAGTGTTCCAGTAGGCTTGCTGAACACTGACTAGGTCCTTGGTTGACCTCAGAGGTGTACGTTTCATGCAGGGATTTCTGAACATAAACTTTTTACTCAAAAGAAGCACTCCTGTGGGGGAAATTCTAGACCTTGTAGGATTGGCGAGCATGTGCTTTAGGACATAAGGTGTGTGTATATATGTGTGTGTGTACTATGGGAGTGAAGTATGTGGAGTGTGTGTGGAGTGTATATTAGGTGTGTGCAGTATGTGTGTAGTGTGTATGATGTGTCTGTGTGGAGTGTGTATTTGTGTATTATGTGTGTGGAGTGTGTGTCTGTGGAGTTTATATGGAGTGTATATGTGTAGTGTGTGTGTGTAGTGTGTGTGTGTAGTGTGTGTGTGTACTATGTGTGTGGAGTATGTAGAGTGTGTGTGTTTGTGTGTGGTGTGTGTGTAGTAGGCATGTATAGTATGTATGCATTGTGTGCAGTATATGTGTCTGAGTGATTGTGTAGTATGTGTATGTGGAGTGTGTGTGTAACATGTGTGTGAAATGTGTATATATGTATTATGTGTGTGGAGTGTGTGTCTGTGGAGTTTATATGGAGTGTATATGTGGAGTGCATGCATGTAATGTGTGTGTGTACTATGTGTGTGGAGTATGTGGAGTTTGTGTGTGTGTGGTGTGTGTGTGTAGTAGACATGTGTAGTATGTATGCATTGTGTGCAGTATATGTGTCTGAGATTGTGTAGTATGTGTATGTGGAGTGTGTATGTGTGGAGTATGTGTGTAACATGTATGTGAAGTGTGTATATGTGTGCTATGTGTGTTGTGTGTGTGTGGAGTATATGTATGTGGAGTATGTGTATATATGGAGTGGATATGTGTAGTGTGTGTGTATAGTGTGTGTGTGTATGTGTGTTGTGTGTGTAATGTGTGTGTGAAGTGTGTATTACGTGTGTGGAGTGTGTGTGTGGAGTATATGTATGTGGAGTATGTGTGTATATGGAGTGTGTGTGTGAAGTGTGTGTATAGTGTGTGTGTGGAGTGTGTATGTGTGTAGTGTGTATGTAACATGTGTGTGAAGTGTGTATTATGTGTGTGGAGTGTGTGTGGAATATATGTATGTGTAGTATGTGTGTGTAGTGTGTGTGTGTGTAGTGTGTATGTGTGGAGTATGTATGTAACATGTGTGTGGTGTGTATTATGTGTGTGGAGTGTGTGTGTGGAGTATACATATGTGGATTATGTGTGTATATGGAATGTATATATGTGTAGTGTGTGTATAGTGTGTGTATAGTGTGTATGTGTGTGTGTAATGTGTGTGTGAAGTGTGTATTTTGTGTGTGGAGTATATGTATGTGGATTATATGGAGTGTATATATGTGTAGTATATGTGTATAGTATATATGGAGTGTAGTATATGTGTAGTATGTGTGTGTAGTGTGTGTGTATAGTGTGTGTGTGTAGTGTGTATGTGTACCATGTGCATGGAGTGTGTATACGTGCACATGCATGGCGGCAGCTGTGGAGATGGCTCTTGGATCTCCACATCTCGGCTCATGGTGGAACCTGCTCTGTCTTTTGTGAGTCTGGCCTTGGGAGTCCAGACACTTGGAAAGAAGATGTTTCTTCAGGCAAAGTCAGAGCAGAAATGGATGTGGGGGAATGAAGGGCAGAGAAGACTTTGGTTCTGGGGTCTGATCAGCAATATCCAGGGCATGAAAGACATGGTTTGGGGACCAGCACTGTGGCGAACAGTTGTCCTGAAGACCCCTTTCCCACCCTGATTATGCCATTTTCAATTTTAAATGCAATTTTTGTTTCCAATTTTGCTTTCGAGTTTTCAGAAATAGGCTAATAGGCTGTATGTGCACTGTGTTCCATTTAGCCACATCTCTTGATCTTAATTGCCTTTTAGCTAAACTTGAGGTCCTTTTCAATTTGCTTGTGTTTCTCACCTCGTGGGCACTGATTGATTTTGTTTCGTTTTGCATTTTTGCTAATAGGAATCAAATTGGCTTGCTGATTCTCCTTAGGCCTGTTTTGAGTTGAGCTTCATTTAAAACCGGGGGTTTTACTCAAAGTTTTTGTTTATCCTATAGTTTTGCCTCTTGGATCAAGACTACTTTTCAGATAATGAATTCAGAGCCCAGAGGAAAACAGGTTAGGTCTTCAAGGCTTTCAATCTGCTTTGCCATTGTTGTAATTTTTATTTTGATGTGCCTACTTAAGAGTTCCCAAGCATGTCTTTTGCCTTTTCATACTGTTTATGAGGTTGTCAAAGCAAGAACACTGAGTGGTTTGCATGCCCTTCTCCAGGGGACTACATTTTGTCAGAACTCTGCACCAGGACCCATCCGTCTTGGGTGGTCCTGTCCAGCATGACTCATAGCTTCATTGAGCCACACAAGGCTGTGATCCATGTGCTTCCTATAGTCAAAGTTATGGTTTCTTCAGCAGTCACGTACAGATGTGAGAGGTGGGCCGTACAGAAGGCTGAGTGCCGAAGAATTGATGCTTTCAAATTGTGGTGTGAAGAAGACTCTTGAGGGTCCCTTGGACAGCAAGGAGGTCAAGCTAGTCAATCCTAAAGGAAATCAACCCTGAATATTCATTGGAAGGATTGATGCTGAAGTACCAATAATTTAGCCACCTGATGTGAACAGCCAACTCGTTGGAAAAAACCTTGATGCTGAGAAAGATTGAGGATGGGAGGATAAGGGGGTGACAGAGGATGAGATGGATGGATGGCATCACTGACTCAATGGACACGAGTTTGAGCAAACTCTGGGAAATGGTGAAAGACAGGGAAGCCTGGTGTGCTACCATCCATGGGGTCATATGGTCAGACAGGACTTAGTGACTGAATGACAAGAAGAAGAAACATGTCTTGATGTTGATGATAACATGTGAAGGAAGAGATCATTTTGTAGGTGTATTTGGACAGGTAAGAGGTATGAAAACCAGCTTGCTACCCCTGTCCTAGATTGACTTGGAAAGTCTTTTATTTAGGTCTAAAATTTAATAGTAGGAAAAAAAATCTGCCCTTGGTGAGTGTAAGAGACTTAGGAAAATCTACTGGTTCATATCAAACTATTCTCATTCCAGTAATATCTTGTGTCCATGGATTGACTAGGCCATCATAATGAAGAAATGGAGAGAACCATTTGGAGTGCATTCAAATTCTGAATTAAGGGGCTTAGAGTTTCTTTCTCTGACATGTCTCCCTCTCCAGCCCCCATCAGCGCTTTTCTCCTGTATACATAGACATATACATATATCCCTCTGCCTTTAGTACAAAACATATACATATATCCCTCTGCCTTTAGTACAAAACATATACATATATCCCTCTGCCTTTAGTACAAACTATTTTATAAGCAATTTGAATTTGGAAATCTATGGGAATTACTTTAATGATGTAGTACATTGCGCTTGTACAACAAAATATAAAAAGTGGGAAACGTCACTTGGCATACTATTGTACAGCACACACACAGACTGTGTGCATGTGTTTATTTGTGGTGGGCTGAGTCTCAGTCTGTGGTCTTAGGTGGGCAAGAAACGTAAATTTATACTTTACTACTCAACTTCATGTTTTTCTCCTGTGCTCTCGTCTGCTGGGAACGGTGTTCCGCTGGGTGCAATGTTCTCTGCTGGGTGCAGTGTTGCCATCACCCCTTCCTGGAGTTCTCCTTGCCTCCCACCATGATGCTACTCCATTATCCAAGGTCCTTCTGGCCTCAGAGTGCTGAGTGGCAGAGAGGAATGGTCCCTGGTCCCTGTCTTCCCACTGGAGTCTCAGAGTCTTGGAGCCTCTGGCCTCCTCATGTCTGACCTTCTGCTGCCTGGCACTATCCTTAGGGAGTCTTCTCTGCGCTGTCCATGGTCCTGTTTCCTAGAACCACAACACAGTCACCACCTTGAAACTGACCATTTCTCTTTGCTCCTGGGACTCCTGCTTTCTGTTTTCCTTGTTCCTCCCTCCAAGCTTGGTCTGTAACCCATCTTTATTCACGTTATGCCCCCTCAATCCTCTGCTCTTGGCTCCTGGGGACTGAGGCTGGGGTTTCAGCTGGACGGTCCATTTGCACCCTCCCGAGGCATTGGACCTGGATGTGAACAGGATGGGGAGGGAGTTGGTGGGAAAGCAGAAAAATACCTCAAAGATCAACTCTGTGCCATCCTGGGGTCTACATGTGTGTGTTTCATTCTGCGAGAGTTATTCCAGATCACCATGCTAATGGTTTTTCCTTTAAGTTGCAGGGTCTGCCAGCAACAAGAAATCAACAAGTGTTCACACATCCTTTGTCATGTACTGAATAGCCTATTTGGTAGAAGAGATCCAAATTGTTAGCTGTGCAGTGAAATTACCATTTTATTATAAGTTTCTAAGGACAATTAATTTTAAAAAGATGGCTGGTGAATACAGTGTGAAAAGAAGTAGATTGTTAAGTACCTATGTTAGGCCAAGTTTTTTTCCCTCCTAATAAGGCACTTAAAGTCTTACCTTTTAAATACACTCCTTGATTAATGTGAATTATATGTGCAGCATGACAAATATTTTTCAAAAACAAAGAATTTTCATGGAGGGACTTCAAATCAGAAGTAAATGGATGGGTGTGAAATCCTTTCACTACTATAATAATAGGATAAATTATGTAATACCTCAAGCATCCAAATCTTTTAATGGCTTTTTTGAAATAATAAAAGACTGAAAAAAATCAGTTTTGCCTGTTCTCTCCTTCACTGAGTGTTTGTTTGAAAAATTCCTAGTTCAGTTAATGTTCTCTTGAAAAATAATAGAGGCTGTGTCTGGAAGAAGGGGAGAAGAATGGAATTCTTGTGGTTTTTCTTCTCAGAAGTTGCTATAGTCATTTTGGGGGGAATGCTTTCCCAGTCATTCTTTTTTATTTCAGTGTTCTGATATAACTTATGGTGCTACATCGTCCTTCAGATCTTTATCACAGCTTCAAATCTGATGCACCAGCTTCCATCACGGTTCATTTGTCACTTTGAGGCCCAAATCGCAGCCCCTCTTGATGTCCATGGTGCTTTTCAAACAATCCATGGTGAAGGATCCAGTTTCTAACCCTGAACTTTCTATTCCTGTAGTAATCTCATAGATACAGCAGTTGGCACTGGTGTCCGCCTGCCCTTGGCGTGTTCTGGGGTCCCTCTCGGGGGCCCTCTGTCTCTGCCCGCTCAGAGGACTACTTTCTGAAATGAAGCCCTTGCTCATCGTCTCATAGACCCTGCCCGTAGCATCCGACAGCATTCGGCCTGTGTTCCGGCCGCTCACCCTCTGTGACTCGTCCCCTCCCCAGGAAGCCACGTCTTCAGCGTCCAGTCGGGCAGAGACCTGTGTCCACTACACGCGGCAACTTTGATTTCTGGACGGTCCATAACATTCTGAACCACAAAGCCTGCTCTCGCATTGCCCCATGTTTTCAAATGGATTGCTTATTTTAGTGAATGAATGACTAATGAATTTGAAGTGGAAGAAGCAGGGAATGTTTCCAGTCAGGGAGGAGGAGGGAGGAAGCAGACCGCCGTCTGTACAAAGGGCAGGGCTGGTGGTGTGGAGAGGGGCCGGGATGCTGCTTCTCTTGGGGTCTTCAGGACCGAGTAAGAGTCTGGGCTCCCTTGTAGCTCAGTCGGCAAAGAATTTGCCTGCAATGCAGGGGACCTGGGTTGGATTCCTGGATAGAGAAGATCCCCTGGAGAAGGAAATGGCAACCCACTCCAGTATTCTTGCCTGGAGAATCCCATGGACAGAGGAACCTGGCGGGCTACGGTCCATGGAGTTGCAAGAGTCGGACATGACATAGCGACTACACCACCACCACCACCGAGATTCTGGGGAGCTTCCACCCTTGATTTGAAAAAGTGTGTGTGTGTGTGTGTGTGTGTGTGTGTGTGTGTGTGTGTCTGTGCGCGCAGAGCGGGGCATTTATGAGGATGAGCATGCCAACGTGTGTATCACCTTTTCCTAGCTGAATTTTTATTGAGAAAACTAGATTCCCATCTAGCGGAGAGCAGAGATCAGGGATGCCCCACCCCGCGTGCATCGCCCCCTCTGGGCACATGTTGCACAGCTCCATTCCGGTATCATCCCCAGGACACCGACGTGATTTCAACCCACCAAGTGGACTCAGGTTTCCCCCGTTTTTGTGTGCACTCATTTGTGTGTGTGTGTGTGTGTGTGTGTTTAGTTCTATGCAAGCTCATCACTTGAAGGTTCGTGTGGCCACGATCACAGTCAAGACATGGCACAGTTTCATTGCCACATGGACCCGTCCTGTCGGCCTTTCAAGCCACCCTCACTCTGTTCCTCCAGCCTTCCTACTCCTCAGGCCTGGCCACTGGGTATGTGTCCTCCATTTCCAAATTCGGTCATTTTAAAAATGTTACATAGATGGATGCACTCAGTATGCAACCATCCAGGACTGACTTTTTTTCCTTCAGCGGAAGTTCTAATTGTTATCTATATTGATAGTTATATTGTTATATTCTAATTGTTATCTATATTGTTATTCTAATTGTTATCTATATTGATATTTTGTTATCTATATTGATTGTAATCTGTATTGATAATATCTTTTTATTGCTAAACAGAGGTCCAGGGTATGGATGCATGAGAATTTGTTTAACCATTCACCTGCCAAAGGACGTCTGGACTGATTCACTTTAAAAATGAATTTCACTTTACACACCAGTCATAATGGCTGCTATCCACAAGTCTACAAGCAATAAATGCTGGAGAGGGTGTGGAGAAAAGGGAGCCCTCTTACACTGTTGGTGGGAATGCAAACTAGTACAGCCACTATGGAGAACAGTGTGGAGATTCCTTAAAAAACTGGAAATAGAACTGCCATATGACCCAGCAATCCCACTCCTGGGCATACACACCGAGGAAACCAGATCTGAAAGAGACACGTGCACCCCAATGTTCACCGCAGCACTGTTTATAATAGCCAGGACAGGGAAGCAACCTAGATGCCCATCAGCAGATGTATGAATAAGAAAGCCGTGGTACATATACACAATGGAATATTACTCAGCCATTAAAAAGAATACATTTGAATCAGTTCTAATGAGGTGGATGAAACTGGAGCCTATTATACAGAGTGAAGTAACCCAGAATGAAAAACACCAATACAGTATACTAACGCATATATATGGAATCTAGAAAGATGGCAAGGATAACCCTGTATGCGAGACAGCAAGAGAGACACAGATGTATAGAACAGTCTTTTGGCCTCTCTGGGAGGGGGCGAGGGCAAAATGGGAGAATGACATTGAAACACGTAAATTATCATATGTGAAACGAATCGCCAGTCTAGGTTCGATGCATGATACAGGATGCCTGGGGCCGGTGCACTGGGATGACGCAGGGGGATGGGATGAGGAGGGAGTAGGGAGGGGGTTTAGGATGGGGAACACATGTACACCCGTGGCGGATTCAAGTCAATGTATGGCAAAGCCAATACAATGTTGTAAAGTAAAACAAACAAATAAGTAATTAAAAAATAATAATAAAATAAAAGTGAAAGTGAAAGTTGCTCAGTCAGGTCCGACTCTTTGCCACCCTATGGACTGTAGCCCGCTAGGCTCCTCTGTCCCTGGAATTCTCCAGGCAAGTGTACTGCAGTGGGTTCCCTTCTCCAGGGGATCTTTCCAACCCAGGGATCGAACCCAGCTCTCCTGCACTGCAGGCAGATTCTTTACTGTCTGAGCAACCATGGAAGCCCAAGAATACTGGAAATAAGAAGTCATATAAGTGTACAGGTTTTGTGTGAAAATAATCTTTTATTTCTCTGGGATAAGTGCCAAAGAGTACAACTGCTGGGTCATGAGGTAGCTGCGTGTTTAGCTTAAACTTGCTATTTAATATTGTTTTCCTACTCTATATTTTTGTATTACAATTCAAAGTCCAGTTGCTGGAGCAGTTTTGGCTCTGATAAGAATCCCTGAATAAAATTTTCTTCCCTTCTTAGTCTTTTTGCCTCTTGCAAAATAGTCTTAAAACTTAGATCTCATTTTATACTTAAAGCAAATCTATAAGCTCAATGGCATTTTAAAGGAAAACTGAAACACAGAAATGTCAAGTAACTTGACTATACAGGGAATTAATGTTATGGTTTGAAGGAAATCCCAAGACCCCTAATGTAGAATTTTTTAAGCCATACCTGACAACATATTAATGGTGTATGAAATCAACAAAGATTGTCACAACCAGAAAGTTTTTATAAAGAAAGAGACTAGACTAGAATACAAAATACCATAGTGCATCACACATAATAAAAGTATATATTGTGCAGTCTTTGTGCATTTTTAGGAGACCAGTGCTTTAACCTCTGAGCTATGGAGCCACTTTATATGTATATGTATACACACATATGTATACATATGCAATATGTCTATGTGTGTGTATATATATATATATATATATATATATATATAATGTGCATATGTGTTTAGGCAGAGGGTGAGATGGATGGATGGCATCACCGACTCAATGGACATGAGTGTGAGTAAACTCTGGGAGTTGGTGATGGATAGGGAGGCCTGGCATGCTGCAGTCCATGAGGTCGCAAAGAGTCTGACAAGACTGAGCAACTGAATGGATACACTTATATAATTGGTTGATTGTTAATATTATATGTATAAATTGGTGATGGTTAAAATAGATATATTTCTATAAAATTGAGTGATGGTTAAAAATGCTAGAAACTCTATCCCTATAGCTTAACTTTTCCCATTAAAACCCCCATATAATTACCTTACATTTTCCCTTAATGAGAACTTGCAATACTCCAACTAGAATAGAGGTTTAATTAATAATTCTTGGTTAATATTGGTATGAAGGTAGGTTTGAAAGGAGATCCCTTATCTGATGGGAATTTGTCAAAATGTTATATGTCACTTTATGGAACTTCATTTTCTTTTTCACTTGAGACAGATTATAGAAAAAAAGAGAACTCTACCCAAGTCATTTGATAAAATTCACATTGATAGCAAGACATTCCAAGGGCAATATAAGGAGTTAGAAGTTAGAGGATGTTCCCAAGTTCACACATTTGGAGATGCCCGGAGCCAAGACCCAAGTCCAAATGTCTGACACCCAACAATATTTTTTTCCCTGAGATCTTATCCTGCTTCTCTATGGGGTATTCTTAAAGAGGCATGTGGTGGCTACACTGATTTTGTTATGAGCAGCATGCGCCAGAATTTTTGTACAGAGGTTATTTAAGATGCAACCAAGAAGATGAGGGAACACAGACCGACCATCTGCAGACCTTGGAAGGGCTGCCATGCAGGAAAGGGGACCATGCTTCTGTTTTACAACATGAGGCAGAAGTAAGACTGATGTTTGACAGTGAGGAGAAGGGAAGCAGGTTCATCCTAAGAAAAACATTTCTAAGCAAGCTGTTCGGGAGCAAGAGAACTGCCCGGCATGGTCTTGACTTGGTCACATGGAGAAGTACTCATGAACCCACCAGAAAACCATCCATCCTAGCCATTGGGATACAAAATTCTCAGATTGGACCAAGTGTTCTTTCAGGTCTTTTCCAAATGCAGCTTCCTAGGAATCTACTGCTAAACGACTTTCCCCTCTGTTAGTCATTTATCTCTTCTAATTCTGCCCACATACCAGATTTCCTTGCAATCTGTTTAGAATTAAGGAAAGTATTTCTAATCAAAACCTTAACTACCATGATTTTATTTCAAATAGACATAATTCATCAAGAACTGAGTTTAGGGGATATGCATTTTTTTCCTCATTGTATTTTGAATTGGTTCCTAAATCAATTAGCTCATATTGCAGAATGGAATAGAACAGGAAATGTGTAATTTGGTATTATCAATGTGAAATGGAAATTTGCCTGATCATAAGGCTTCCCTCATACCTCAGTGGTAAAGAATCTGCCTGCAGTGCAGGAGAGCCGGGTTCAATTCCTGAGTTGGGAAGATCCCCTGGAGAAGGAAATGGCAACCCACTCTCCAATATTCTTGCCTGGAGAATCCCACGGAGAGAGGAGCCTGGCAAGCTATAGTCCATGGGGTTGCAAGAGTCGGACACAACTTAGCGACTAAACCACCAGCAAGCCTCAAGAAGAAGGAGGGGCAGATATTACTCACCTGGAAATTCCAATGGGGAAAAAAAGTCATTTGCTCAAGGTCATGGAGCTAATAAGTGATCACACAGCTAATATACGATCATACGGCTAATGAGTCCTGGGCTTGTTGCTGCTCTTTGATGACTTCTTGAATAAATATTAAACTTTCCACAGGAGAATATTCATGATGAGAAGTTTCTAATGACAGCATTTTCAAGAGGTTATAAGTCCAACTGTGAGTGAGTTTTATTATTTACATAATAAAACTTTAATAAAACGTACTCACCCCTGCTTTACTTATCAATGTATTGCTAGACAAAATAGAAGATTCCTTTCCCTTTCATGGAGTTTTGCTTTAAGATAGACACTTCTATTATGAAAGCAAAACATTCTGAATCATAAGATTTTACCTCATGGTTTTACATTACAAATTCCTCCACAAAAGATATTGAAGTTCATGTCAAGTGCCATCAGGAGAAAATGTGAGTGTAACCGAGGTGTTCAAGCAACCCAATTTGTACCATTTTACATTGTGGGGTCAACTCGGCGATACTGTTTACACTTCTTTTACTTTCATTTAGTTTCTATTAAAAAAATTTTTTTTTTGGGTGTGCAGCACAGCATGTGGGATCCTAGTCCCCCAACCAGGGATAAAAACTTGCGTCCTCTACAGTGAAAGGGCAGAATCTTAACCATTTCACCATCAGGGATGTCTTGTTTTCTATTTCATCCTGTTGCATTTGAGCTGAAACTCCTTCCTGTACTCTGGCACCAGAGAAAAGAGTGGATGTGGGCTCCAAGGTCTGACAGATGTTGTCCACAGTGTCTCTGGGACTATAATAATGACAGGAGATTTGGTGAACTCTGATTTAGGAAGCCCTACAGACTTGATTTGAGAAGGCGTGGATTGAGATGAAGGCGTTTCACTGTGAGAGTGAGTGATTGCTCTCTCTGTGAAGGGAGAGACCTCACAGGATGAGAGTGGCCAGGAGAAAGTGAAAGAGGCGAGTGAAAAAGTTGGCTTAAAGCTCAACACTCAGAAATCTAAGATCATGGCATCTGGTCCCATCACTTCATGGGAAATAGATGGGGAAACAGTGGAAACAGTGGCTGACTTTATTTTTCTGGGCTCCAAAATCACTGCAGATGGTGACTGCAGCCATGAAACTAAAAGATGCTTACTCCTTGCAAGGAAAGTTATGACCAGCCTAGATAGTATATTAAAAAGCAGAGACATTACTTTACCAACTAAGGTCTGTCTGGTCAAGGCTATGGTTTTTCCAGTAGTCATTTATGGATGTGAGAGTTGGACTGTGAAGAAAGCTGAGCCTCAAAGAATTGATCCTTTTCAACTGTGGTGTTGGAGAAGACTCTTGAGAGTCCCTTGGACTGCAAGGAGATCCAACCAGTCCATCCTAAAGGAGATCAGTCCTGGGTGTTCACTGGAAGGACTGATGTTGGAGCTGAAACTCCAATACTTTGGCCACCTGATGCGAAGAACCGACTCATTGGAAAAGACCCTGATGCTGGGAGGGATTGAGGGCAGGAGGAGAAGGGGATGACAGAGGATGAGATGGTTGGATGGCATCACCGACTCAATGGACATGGGTTTGGGTGGACTCCGGGAGTTGGTGATGGACGGGGAGGCCTGGCGTGCTGCAGTTCATGGGTTCGCAAAGAGTTGGATGTGACTGAGTGACTGAACTGAGGCTTTAGGGGGACACTGTTTTCTGCCCTGGACCCACTGTCCCTCTCCCTGCCTGGCTGCCTGGCCCCTTGGGCCACAGACAGAGGGAAGGTTGCATGGAGACCCACTTGGAAATCAAGGCTTTGCTGCTGCCCTTTGAGCCTGTTTTCCTGGTAAACCAGTGCTGCTGACGGCTTCGCAGGTGTGGGACCCTGTGGCTCCCTTCCAACCCTCCCTAGCACGGGGGAATTTCCAGAAATCGCTCTTTGGGGCTTAAGTCTGTGAGACTCATCTGTGAGAGGTTTAGTAAACGCCACATGTTGCCAGTGAACCCAGTAAGCTACTTTTGGAAGAGTCCGGAGGACACTCTTCATGGAGAACTGAATTTCCAGGATTGTTGCTGGGGCTTTTGCTCTTGTTTCATCAAGTGTGTTCAGCAGAGCTGTAAGGAGGAGGCTGAGTGTTGTGCGTTTGTGGGGAGGGAGGAGGGCTGCTTAGCTCCTCTGTGCCCCAAACCCTGCCCTCCACAAAGCCCAAGCAGCAATTTCCACCTCTCACTCTTTCAGGGAGGAATTTTGGTAATTAAAGAAGAAGCCAAAGTGGATGCTTGCGTTGTGGATGTTTGTGTTAAATTCTTTGTTTTCACCTGGAAATTTTACATAATTTCTAAATGTTCCTTTTCCTTTTTAAAATATTCTTGATCATTTTTATAGTCTCTTCTTTCTTTATTATTTAAATTGATTTTTTAAAAAAAATGGAAGATTCACAAGCCGTTATAAGAAACAGTAGAGAGATCTCAGCTTCCTGCAGTGGTAACATTTTGAAAAACTCAGGCAGAATATCACAGCAGAATAGAGACATAGAACATCACCACCATGAGGTGCTTCCTCCCCACCTCATCTCCTCCTTGACTCAGTTCTCCACTTCTGCAATTTTATGTTTCAGATGGAATGTTATGTAATGGAATCATACACTATGATAACTTTGGGGCCAGCTTTTTCCACTCTGTAACCCTCTGGGAATTCACTCAGTTTGTTGTGTGTATTGGGCTTTCCAGGTGATGTAGTGGTAAAGAATACGCCTACCAATGAAGGAGATGCAAGAGATTCAGGTTCAACCCGTGGGTCGGGAAGATCCCCTGGAGAAGGGAATGGCAACCCACTTCAGTAATCTTGCCTGGAAAATTCCATGGACAGAGGACCATGGTGGGCTCCAGTCCATGGGGTCTCAAAGAGCTGCACGTGACTGAGCCCGAGAACACATATCGTGTGTATCAGGAGTTCATTCCTTTCCATTGCTGCATACTACAACATGATATGTATGCTCCACGATACACCTGTGGAAAGACACTTGGACTGGCTCCAGGTTTTGACTATCATGAATAAATCCACTTAGAAACATTTGTAGACAAGGTTTGGTATGAACATAAGTTATGTCTTCTTTCTCTCTTTTTTGTATCAGTTTGGCTATAGTTTTATCAATCTTTTCAAGCTCTTTTGTATGTTTGCTTTATCCATTGATTTTCTGTTTTCAGTTTAGTGATTTCTGATTTTACCTTTATTATTTCCTTCTTTCTGCTTGCTTTGGGTTTATTTTGCTTTCCTTTTTTTTTTTCCTGGGTTCTTGAAATAGGATTGATTTGAGACTTTTGTTCTTTATAACATGTTCACTAGTGCTATAAATTTCCCTTTCAGCACTGTTTTAGTTATGTCCCACAAATTTTGATATATTGTATTTTCATTTTCATTCAATAGATTAAAAATATTCTTTTGAGACTTCCTCTTTTACGCATGAGTTATTTAGAAATATGTTGGTTGGTTTCCAAGTGTTTGAAAATTTTCTTATTATCTTTCTATTTTTGATTTCTAGAGTGAAATCAAAGTGGGGGTAGAGAACAAACTCTGTATGATTTCAATTATTTTAAATTTGTTGAGATATTTTTATGGCTTAAGATATGGTCTATAATGATGTGTGTTCTGTGGGCTCTTGAAAATAGTGTATATTCTGCTGTTGTTGGGTGGAGTGTTTTATAAATGTTGATTAGACTGTGATGAGGTTGGTGAGTTCTATATCCTTGCTGATTTTCTAATTGCTCTATCAGTTGTTGAGAGGGAGTATTAAAGTCTCCTAATATAATTATTGGTGATATATTTCTCTTTTAGTTCTTTTTTCTTCATATATTTTCTAATTTTTTTATTTGGTACATACATATTTGAAATTTTTATATCTTCTTGGTGAATTTAGCTCTTTTACGTCTTTTATATCATACCCCCTCAGTCTTTCATAAATTTCTTTGCGCTGATGTCTGTTTTACCTGATAGTAATACAGTGACTTATGCTTTCCTTGATTAATGCTTGTACGATGTATATCTTCTCATTTTTAAAACTCCAACCTGCCTATATTATATTTGAAGGAAGCTTCATGTAGATAGCACACTGCGGAGCCTTGTTTTCAAATCCACACTGACAGTTTTGGTATTTTCATAGACATAATTAGATAATTTATATTTAATGTGATTTTGATATGTTAGGATTTGTCATTTTATTATTCTGTTTTCTCTCTCTTTAATTTCTCTGCTTTATTTTCCCCTGCTTTCTGTGGAGTAGTACTTGAACACAATTTAGGATTCCATTTTGATTTAGCTACAGTGTTTTTTAGTATATATATGTTTGTATAGTCACTTCATGGATGCTTTAGTTATCACAATTTATATATAGAATTGTCATAATCTATTGGTGTCATTATTTTGCTAGTTCAAGTGAAATATAGAAATCTAACTTCCCTTTACCTCCCTTGGCCCTTCCCTATTTATAATAAAATTATAAAATATAAAATAAAATTTTTCAACCTTACATATTTTCTGTACATACATTTAGACCCAAACTAAGCAGTATTATAAGTTTTGCTTCAACTGCCAAACATAATTTAAAAAATTTAAGAGGAAAAGGAAAGCTTATTGCTTTATCTGTTTTTGTTTGTTTACTGTCTTCTTCCTTCCGGATATTTCAAGGTTCCTTCTTTTATCATTTCCTATCTGTCTAGAGAAGTCCCTTTAGCTTTTCTTATAGGATAGGTTTGCTTGTGAAAAATTCTTAGTTTTCCTTCATTTCTTTTATTTAAAAATGTCTTGATAGTGCAGGATGTTTTTGCTGTGTGTAGGATTCTGGGTTGCAGCTCCTCCCTTTCAGCACTCGAAGAATCCTGTAGTACTTTCTTTTGGTCTCTGTGATTTCTGATGAAAAATCTGCGCTTGTTCTAATTGCTTTCCCCTACGTGTGGGGTGTGAGTTTCCTCCGGTGACTTTCAAAATGTTTTCTCTGTTTTTAGCTTTTAGAGGTTTAATTATGATGTACATTGGCATAGATTTCCTTTGGTTTATTTGCAATTTGTAGGTTTATGTCTCAGTTGTATTTTTCATTTTCATTTTCCTATCATTTTATTTTCATTTTCAATTTAAGATCTTCCTGGTTCTTGGTATGTTGAGTCATGTTTAATTGAACTTTGGACATTTTATTATCATATGAATCTGGATCTTAATTAAATCTTCTGTTTAAGCAGAGAAAGGGAGGGTGTTTCCTTGTGAATGACAGGTGGAAGGGGGAGTCTGGATCCCTCACGTGGCTTCCCTTGACACCAAATGAGGCTTCTCTTTGCCGCTGGGAGTGAGTTGCTTTCCTTGTTAGCCCATCTGAGACTTGATATCCCCTCCCTACGACGGTGGTGATGCTGTTACATCTACATATAAGCCTCCTCTGTGGATTCAGGGTAATAATAAATAGGCAGCTGTGCTGTGTCCTGTAAGAGCTTTGCAAAGGAAGGTGTTGTTAAAGGTGGTCAGTGAGCTTTCTGACTGAGGTTCACAGAACAGTAGGTTGAAAAAGCTAGAGATGCACACACTGAGGCTATTTATGAAAAAAATTCAGGAGATTATTATAAAGTTTAAATGTTTGATCCCAGACCTGTTCCCTGCCTTCCCTCTGCCGTTGTCTTTTTATACAAGAAGGAAAATCATAGGGACCTAATTAAAAAATAGAACAAAGCAAAACCACTGCCATGTGGTTTTCCAGGTAGAGAAAAGTTAAAGAAAAAATGGGGCAAATTTAAACTAAGACATACTCATATGCCAAAGTTCATTTTAAGTAAAAAATCCTCTTAGTCTTATTCAACTCAGAAAAAAAAAAAATGAAAGCTGATGACCTAGATGTGAAAATTTGTATATTCTTCAACTTAATCTTCTAAGTCATTCAACTCTAATTCCTTTGTGAATTCATATACTCCTTCACCGGTGAATTAATGGATAATATTCTTCTCAGTCAGTTCCTGGGAGAGTAGATTTTTGTGTATATAGCTAAATCCTTGTTAATATCTATGATTTTGCCATATAAATGAATGTGTCAAAGTTATGCCCTTGAAATGTGGAGAAGTTACAAGATTATCATTTCAGTATTCAATATTCTGGCCAAAGTGCAGTGCTGAACTATTCTTTCTTGTGAAAATAATGAGTGATACAAATGAGTGATGCAGTGATGATACTCCACTAGGCTGTTAGGAATTCAGCTTGGCGGGCGAAGAAACCTTGGAAAGCCTAATGACTGTCGTTCTGTTCTGACATTTCTCCATTTTAAGAAATAGACTACAGTGAAATGAAGAGAACCTACCCTAAAAGGACTGAGTCACAGCCTGGACTGTTTCACACTGATGCTATTTAAAATTAGAGCTGAAGATCTCTAATTAATGGGGTTACAGTATCAAAGCCCCAGGAGGCCTTGTGCTGTGTAGCATGGCCCAGCATCTCTGCATTACAGAGCATAAAGCATCAGCCCACTTGTACCTGAGCTCCCATGTGTTTTGGCTTTGTATTTTGGCTCCAGGTTCTTTGAGGATGGAACCTCAGTACCAAGTGTTTGATCTGGAAGACCCAGGCTAGAATGTAGCTGAGAAGCATCTTTCTTCTGCCTCAAACATCCCATTTTCTCTCCTTGCTCTCCTGTGTGTTAGTTGCTCAGTCGTGTCTGACTCTTTGCGACCCCAGGACTATAGCCCATCAGGCTCCTCTGTCTATGGCATTCTCCAGGCAAGAGCACTGGAATGGGTAGCCATTCCCTTCTCCAGGGGATCTTCCTGAATCGGGGATCGAACATGGGTCTTCCACATTACAGGCAGATTCTTTGCCATCTGAGCTACCAGGGAAGCCTCTTTGCCTGCCTAATTCTCTCTTAACCTTCTGGGTCTTGGCTTGAATGTCACCTACGGTGGAAGGCATTTCTGGACCTTGTGGCCTGAGTCAGGGCCCTTTACTTTGCTCTTGAGACACCTGCCACCATGCAGAGCACTTACACAAGGCTCTTCAATTTTCCTTAAAATATCCTTACTGTGCCCTTGACTTCCACCCAAGCATGGTCAGCACTTTTCAGTAGAACGTTTTGGGGTGGCAGAATGTTCTAATTGGTGCTGTCCAACCTGGTAGCCACTAGTCACATGTGGCTGGTAAGCTCTCAAAACACAGCAAGTATGATTGAGAAATGGATTTTAGATTTATTTAATTTAAACTATTTAAATTTAGATGATAAGTACATACAAATGCCACAAACTAACTTTAAATAAATACTTTAAATTGCTTATTAAAATTATGTAGATTTAAATTTAAGTAGCCACAGGGTAGTTTTTGGCTACCATACTGGATAGCATTGCATTAGACTGTAAGCTTCTTGACAACAAGGATTGCATCTTACTTACCTGTGAATTTCCAATGCCAGAGAACAGAATCTAGCCATTTCTATGACTTCAAGAAATACTTGTTG
This sequence comes from Dama dama, assembly GCF_033118175.1. Taxonomy (NCBI): domain Eukaryota; kingdom Metazoa; phylum Chordata; class Mammalia; order Artiodactyla; family Cervidae; genus Dama; species Dama dama. The sequence goes on from NC_083708.1 coordinate 10,755,305, forward strand.
ACCATTGTATGAATGTCAGTGTTCTATCCTTACTGTAGTATCACATTTTGTTTGATAGCTGAGACTCAGATGCCGATGTTGGAGCTTAAGTTTTGGCTCTATCAGTTAACATTTAGGTCAAGGGTGATACTCTCTGTGCCTCAGTCTCCTCGTTTTTAAAGTGAGTTATCAGTTGTTCCTACTTCATAGGCTTATAATGAGCATTAAGTAAATTTATATTTTATTCATTCATTAATGTAGTAAATACATTCATTAGAGTTGAGTGCAAGGGTTGGCAGATAATAAAGTCTACTATATGCTGACCATCATAAAATTCATTTTGTAGTGTTGTCTTTTATTGAGAGAAAGAATGAGAGATAGATAAAGATACAAATGAGAGAAAAACACTACTTTGGTAGAAATTACTGAGTTCTGTGCAAGATCATATGAACTAAACCCTTGGCGGGGAGGTCTTCATGCCTACCTTATTTTATTTGAAACTGATTCTTAACCATCAAAAGGTCCGCAGCTGTGATGTGTACCGTATGAGATGGACTAGAGCCCATGACTGAGACGCACACTAAACAAAGGCTATAAAACGGAGTAATTCAGAACACAGACAGTGACACTTTGGCTTGGTGACAGCTGCCTTACTATTGTTTATAATGGAAATTAAATCTAATCAACTGTAGCCAAACGCCCCTTATAAAGAAATCAGTAAGGATGCTGGCAGGACCCCACTCAGGAACAGTCTTCCACTGAGGTCAGTCTGAGCCAGCGCTGCCTGGCACCCAGCCTGTGTCTCTCCTCCTCGGTGAGTAATTACAATCCCATTCTTCTTTCCTTGTTTGACATCTTCTTCAGTACAGAGTTGCTGAGTGAATTAAAAAAATGTCTTAACTCTGAAAATGATTTCTTTCTTCATATTCAGGTCGTTATTTTGGTTTATTGATGTCTGTCTCCATTCAGCAAAGGAGAATCTTGGCTTTGGACAACTCAGGCCGTGCCCTCCCCATTTTGGAGGAAACTTAGAGCATTCCTACTCATGCTTTAGGATAAGAAAACTAAATCTCAGAGACATGCTACTTGCCGAAAGCCACATGATTCATAGTAAATAACAGAGTTTGAAACTAGAGTCTAGGTTTTGCAATTTCTAGTTCAATGAATTTTCAATGAGTTTAGAAGATACTGGAAGGAAAGACAAAAAGGATGGAAACAGCAATACCCATGTGCAGGCTTTATTTCAGTGGGATTTGGCATTTTATTTATCACAGTGAAAATCTGATATAAGTTCCTGGGCCTCTCTTCAGGAGAATGCAAACAAATTTTTTTTGGCTGACAATTTTGGATGATAACAGTCCCTGAATTTCATTGATAGGCTCTTATTTAAACATGCTTAGTATGGAAAGAGTCTGGTTTCATTTTAAGAAATTATAAATAATGGCTACAGATCTCTGCATGTTGATATGCTCTGAAACATCTGCTAGAAAATGGCACGTTCTTTGGGGAGAAGGATGGATTCTGAACAGGTTTTATTATTCTCAATGATTGAAAAAACTAGCTGTAGATTGTGCAGTTTCTCTGGCTTTCATATTTGATGTAGTTATGATGACAAACTGTGAAGTTATACTGTAATACCTTTTTTCTTTAATAAGAAAACATTATTATTATATATTCCTTCTTACCAATAATCTTTGAAGTTAGTTCTACAAGGCAGTCACTTCAGTCATGTCTGATTTGCGACCCCATGGACTGTAGCCCGCCAGGCTCCTCTTTCCATGGAATTCTCCTGGCAGGAATACTGGAGTGGGTTGCCATTCCCTTCTCCAGGGGATCTTCCTGACCCAGGGATTGAACCTGCATATCTTATATCTCCTGCATTGGCAGGTGGGTTCTTTACCACCAGCAACACTTGGGAAGCCTGAAGTTAGTTTATGTTACTAATCATTACCAAAGTGTATATATTTCAAAGGCATTTACTTCCTAGAAGTAAAATATTCCAATTCCAAGGAGTAAAAGTGGAAGATGTACTAACTATGTGGTACTTTCAAGTCAGTAAAATTGTACTAGGAAAAGAGCAAAAAAATATTTTAGATACTTTTAATAATGCTGGCATTTTCAGAATTTAAATAAATTGCTAAAAGGAATAAAGGAATTGTGGTAAGTAACCAGAGAGCTCTTTAAACGTGGATATTAATATCAAATGTGAAATCTACTAACTACAGCAACCAGCAACCTGGTGGGGATGGAATTAAAATTTAAAGGACATTATGAAGGTTTTATTACTGGTTTAAGTCCTCATTTTTACTTCTCAATGGGGAAAGTGAAACCACTTCTCAGAAGAGTAATTTTAAATTGTATAAATGAGGAATGAAATCATGGTAAAGAACTATGTGCCTTTAATACCTTTTAAGAAAATACAATAAGCCATTACTTATCGATCTTATATCCTCCAAAATATATAAGAAATAGCTCCAGGGCATCTTGGACAAAATTTATCTCATCTATCATTGGAAGTGCTTTCCATTTATTTTAAAAGTACCCGCAGGGTCTTATGAAGAATTTCATTCCATTAATAAACTCGGGTTATCTCTTCTTGCAGGACACACTCTTTCAGGCAGAGCGGGAGAGACTGAACACTCGGGTCTGTTCTCACACAAGTCCATTCCTGCAGCAGGGTGACGCAGGGCCAGTTCCCCTCCCTAGAAACCAGGTCTGTAACCGGAGCTGTCCATCGTTTCTAAAGATGCCATACTCTGGCTACCCCCGATAGCCGCTCAACTCTCTTTTTACAGCCTGATTTGATCTAAGCAAACAACTTCCAAAGGACACTCAGAAAACAGACTGACCACGAGTGAAAATATCTGGAAAGGCTTTCACTGCAGTGGTTTCATTCCTACAGGAGAAGTGGAGGAGACCACGTCTTGGGGCACTAGTGTTTCTAAGAGTCTGATTCAGCCAGTGCAAGGAGAGCCCAGTTCAGCATCTGTTCGCCGAGCACTTTTTATATGGGAGCCTCTGCACTTGGTGCTGGGGATCCCAGGATGAACGGGACCCAACGTCTGCCCGGAGGAATCTCACAGAGGAAGGGCAGGAGCTTCATTAGAGTATGATTTTAATACAATGCTTCCCTGGTGGCTCAGATGATAAAGGACCCGCCTGCAATGCGGGAGACCTCGGTTCCATCCCTGGGTCGGGAAGATCCCCTGGAGAAGGGAAGAAGGGAATGGCAATCCACTCTAGTATTCTTGCCTGGAGAATCCCATGGTTGGAGGAACCTGGTAGATTACAGTCCACGGGGTCGCAAAGAGTCGGACAAAACTGAGTGACCTTCACTTTACTTCACTTAATACAATACACACAATTCTCTGAGAGATATATGTACAGAGCATACTAAATATGAGAAAGTACCCAGGGCAACCCTGGAGGCAGGAACGCTTGTCTTTCAAAGAAAAGGATGAAGCAGGGGCATGAGAACGTCCCAAGTACAAAAGACCCTCGTGGGCAGGAGCCTGGGGCTAGAAGCAGCCCAGGGGCCTTTGGCGTCCCTGGAGCAAGAAGTGGCCCTGTGGCTGGAGGGACCAGCAGGGTCCACATCCCAAGCCAAGGAGGACCTCCCATGCCACGGTCTCGAGGAGTGGACTTTATTCCACGTCTCATCTGTTTATGGGAAAGAGATTTATGGGAGGCTCAGAGACAGAATCAGAGGCCTGGAGGTCATCGACGTGTTGTAGGAACCGTAGAATGGATGGGACCAGGCAGGGAGGGTCTGTACAGAGCAGGAGGGCACAGAAGAACCTGGACATGAGCGAATTTGAGGAAGGGTCAGGAAGAGGCTGGGGAACAGGATGATCCCTGGGCAGCATCCCCACGGAGCCTGCGCAGAGCCTCGGAAAGTCCAGCAGGACCAAAGCCAGCAAGTGTATTTGGCCAAGAAGAGGTAACTGCAGCTTAGCTTCTGTGGTTAGTTGGTTGGTGGGGGAGAGGGTCAGGAAGTTAAGAAGTGAATGGCAGGTGAGACACTCTGCTGAGTGTGGATGAAGAAGTTCATTTTCTCTGAACAGAAACCCTGGTGAGTTTCACGGTTGGGGGTGGGTTTGTGGGGGTGAAGGGAGGAAGGTGTGCTGCTGGAGAGAATTTAGGACGGAGTGGGATAAATATTCTACACGGTGAGCTGTCTTCAGCCAGAAGGGGACCTGTCTTCCTCAGACTGGAAAGAAGGAGGTGAAGTTGCTCAGTCGTGTCCAACTCTTTGTGACCCCATGGACTGTAGCCCACCAGGCTCCTCTGTCCATGGAATTTTCTAGGCAAGAATACTGGAGTGGGTTGCCACTTCCTTCACCAGGGGATCTTCCCGACCCAGGGGTTGAACTCGTGTCTCCCACATTGCAGGCAGACGCTTTACTGTCTGAGCCACTAGGAGTCCCAGACAGAAGGAAGTGAGAGATATTAAAGTAGCTTTATAAAACATGTAAGGAATTTATATTTTTGAGTAAAAATGGGAAAGGTGTAAATGTGAAAAATGTTCTCTGTCTCTCTGCTTCTCATTCATTTTTTACCTTCTTAAAAAACACTTCATTGATGTTTACAAATAGTGTCTCCTGTGCTGGAGACACAGCAGTAAACACAATAGAAGAAGTTGCTGTGTGTGTGTGTGTGTGCGCGTGTGTGCATGCATGCGTGTGTGTGCATGTATGCGTGTGTGTGTGCATGTATGCATGTGTGTGCATGTGTGTGTGTGTGTGAGAGAGAGAGAGAGACAGAAGGAGACAGGAGATTGACAGTAAAGAAATGAAACAAATGGTTGATAATATAATTTAATAATATAATATTATAATATAGGATGATATAATATATCATATTTCTTTGAGGAAAAGGTCAGCAATAGTTAGAGGGAAGCAGGCAAGTTCTATATGTTTACAGGGCAATCTGGGAGGGTGCTCTGAGAAATGGCTGTGGAACTGAGCTATAATGGCACTAAGTCTATAGACTCATAAAAATGAGTATAAGAAAGCATGGTTTCAGACTTCCCTGGTGGTCCAGTGGTTAAGAATACACCTGCCAATGGAGGGGACATGGGTTTGATCCCTGGTCTGGGAAGACTCTACATGCTGTGTGGCAAACAACTTCTGGGCCACAACTACTGAAGCCCACAGCTCCTGAACCATGATGCCCCCTAGACCCCATTTTCTGCAATAAAAGTCACCACATTAAGAAGCTGCTGGCGGTGGTTTGGTCGCTGAGTTGTGTTGACTCTTTGCGACCCCACAGACTGTAGCCCACCGGGCTCCTCTGTCCATGGAATATCCCAGACAAGAAGCCTAGAGTGGGTTGCCACTTCCTCCTTCCGGGCATCTTCCTGACCCAGAGATAGAACCCACATTTCCTGCTGGGCAGGTAGATTCTTTACCACTGAGGCACCTGGGAAGCTAATGAGAAGCTGGCACACGGCCCCCGCTCTCTGCAGCTAGAGAAAACCTACTCTCAGCAACAGAGACCCAGTGAGGCCAAAAATAAATTAAAAAATAAATAAAGAAGGCAGAGTCGCCCCTCATCCTCCTGCAGGAATAAAACTACTACAATGAAATTTCACCAGGTATTTTCCCACGTGCGTCCATCCATGTCACGAGTATACTTGGATGTTTTCTGATTCTCACGGGGCGGTGTCCCGGGCAGCAGAAGGCCTGCAGTGGGATAGGGCACTGTGTTTGCGGAGCCACAGGCAGGGAGCCTGGGCAGAACTGGGGGAAAAGTGGGAGAAGGCGGCTCAGTCAGAGAGGTCACCCAGGGCAACATCTGGCGCAGGTTTGAAGCTTGCAGGTTTTGTCCTATCTTGAGCGGTTTGCTTGAAACAGGGATTATGAGGTCAATGTAAGACCCTGGAGACATTTCACAGAGCCACTTCTGACTGGGGAGGTCTGGGCTGGGACTTGAGAGGTGATGTTTCCAACATGTGGTGAGGTTATGACTGATCCGAGACCGGGCTTGGAGTGTGATGGTCTGGAAGCGATGGTGTGAGTGCTCACTCAACTCCAGGCCCTGGGCATCCGGGGCTATGCGAGAGCAAGCAGCTTGCTGAGAGGGATGAGCACAAGGGCAGGGGCAGGCTCCAGACAAGCGGGAACATTCGGGAACCCTCTGAGAAGATGTCAGCGATTTTGCTGGTTTATGGCTGATTCCTGAGGGCACACTGGAGGTTTTCTTGGGCAGTTACTGTGTGGGATTGAAGAAGGAATTCACAGGGCCTGGACTCCATCTGAGACCTGTCTGTGCTGATCGTGCTCGGCTACCTCTCCAGTGGACTCTGAACTCTCTGCTTAGTGCCTGTGGGAACGACAATGGAAGGATAAGACCCCCTCCGGACAGGGGAACCTTGAAGATCACATCCAGGTTACTCATTGCCTAAGAGGAAACATACCGTAATCACCCCTGCCTCCGGACAGGTCATAATTTTTTTCCGTATCTATCGGGATGTAATCACAGGCTTATCGATTATTAACTGGTTGGAACGTGACCACGGGCTTATTGATTATTAACTATTTGGAATGTAACTGCAGGCTTATTGATTATTAACTGTTTGAAGACATAACACGTGAATGATGGGGTTATTGTAGTTGTATTTACCCTTCCTTTGTTTATGTAAGTCTCAAGGGAATTGGGGTAGTGGGTTTGGACACGGACACATGGGGTATAAAAGATTTTCACAAATGCTGGTCGGGGTCCTTGGCTAAGAGGAGACTCTGCCTTGGGCCCGCCAGTGTAATAAACTGCACTCCACTATCTGTATTGTCCTTCTGAGTGAGTTTGTTTCCCGGAGATCATGGCCATAACAGGATTAGGTCAGATTAGGGGATGTAGGGGCTTCCCTGGTAGCTCAGCTGATAAAGAATCTGCCTGCAATGCGGGAGACCTGGGTTCAACCCCTGGGTTGGAAGATCCCCTGGAGAAGGGAAAGGCTACCCACTCCAGTATTCTGGCCTGGAGCGTTCCATGGACTCTGAAAGGTTGTTGCTGAACGATAAAATGCCGGGATTCTTGGCCTCCAGAGGAGACGAATTCAATCCGGGGCCAGAGACGAGGCTGGATCGTTCAGAGCTTTTGTGTAATAAAGTTTTATTAAAGTATAAAGGAGATAGAGAAAGCTTCTGACATAGGCATCAGAAGGGGGCAGAAAGAGTACCCCCCTTCTAGTCTTTAGCTGTAAGTTATATAGTCACTCACAGTCTGTTAATGCAAAGAAAGTAAGAAAGGAATGTCTTAGAATTTAGAATGGCACCAGATAATTCATCCCCAGCCATAAACGATTGACTTGAATCTTGTAGAAGGGCAGATTACCAAACAAATAGTTTCATTTACATAGATTAGGGGAACTATATCTGAGTAAGTAGGTTGGGCCATTTGGCGGAACTTACAGAGTCTGGGGTAAATTAACATATCTTAAGACAAACATTTCCATAAGAAAAAAACGTATTGGTTAACTCAAGGTTTGAGAATAGTTAGCTTCAGGTGAAACCAGGTGTCATGGCAACACAGCATTTTAAGAGAAACCTCCTTTTAAATGTGTATAGAGAAGAAAAAACATATCGCTGGTTTGTTTCCTCCTGCCACTAAAGAGAGAAAAATGTCTGACACTTGCAGCCTATTTCCTCTGTTTGGAGACCCTCGGCCTTCCTGCCTGTTACCCTCTCAACTCTACAGCCCTCGGGGGTCTCAAAAAGTCAAACACGAATGAGCAACTTTCATTTTCACATTCTTTCTTCCAGGGGATGTACAGGACTTGTGAGGACGGTGGACACATGAGGATGACCCGGCACCTTGAACTGCTCACGGTGACTGAGATAGGCAAAGGCGGGAGGGTCGAGGGCTTACTCCCACTGCTGTCTTACGGGGAGATGGACCACCAGCTCCAAGTTCAGCCTCCTTAATATTAATGGTATCGTAAACAGACTATTGTAGTGAGGCTGGGAGTGTTGTGTGTTAGGGGTTGGTTATGCAGACAAAAAACTCAATGAGTACATAAAATAGTTCATTTAATTGTGTGAAGAATTTAGCAAGCTCGATCTAGTGGACATGAGAACATTATATCCACAGCTGCGGAACACAGTTTACTCCTCTCAAGGACCCGTGGAACATTTACACAAATTGATCCATCCTGGGGCGTGAGGCAAGTCTCAACAAATTTTAAAGGATTGTTATTATAGAGACTATATTCTCTGAGCACATTATAATTGTGTTAGAATATTGAAAGATGAGAGTCTTTCAATAAATAGCTTATGGGCCGGAAGATATTATGTACTGTGCTTAGTTGCATTTGACTCTGTGACTCCATGGACTGTGGCCCACCAGGTTCCTCTGTCCATGGGGATTCTCTAGGCGAGAATACTGGAGTGGATTGCCATGCCCTCCTCCAGGGGATCTTCCCAACACAGGGATCAAACCCAGGTCTTACGCATTGCAGGCAGATTCTTTATTAACTAAACCACCAGGGAAGTCCAAGGATATTGGAGTGGGTAGCCTATCCCTTCTCCAGGGGATCTTCCTGACCAAGGAATCAAACTGGGGTCTCCTGCATTACAGGCAGATTCTTTACCAGCTGAGCTACCAGGGAAGCCCAAAGATAACATAGCAAATCAGAAAATATTTAGAACTGATTAAAAATGGAAATTCTTTTATTGAAACTTGGATGCAACTAAAGCAGTGCCAGAAAAATGCTTTCAGCCTTGAGTATTTGTATTAGATAAGAAAGCATAGAAGTCAATAAAGTAATCATTTATATTCAAAAGGTAAGAAAACAACAACAAAATTAACACCTAAAAGGTAGAAAGAAGGAAATAATAAAGAAAATGGGTTTAATAAAATAGAAAACCAACATGCCATAGAGAGGCCCAGCAAGGGGAAAAGCTGATTATCTGAAAAAAGTACATTTGATAAACCTCCAGAAGACAAAAAACAGGGACAGGGACAAAAAACAGCAGAACAAAATGATAAGAAGTATTATAAACAGCCTTATTTATTACAGCAATGGACAAATTCGTAGAAAAGTGTAATTTACCAAAGAAGAAACAGAAAAAGTCAGTATTTTCAGATCCAATAAATTAATAAATTTGTTGTTAAAACTCTTCCTATTAATAAACACATATTGCTTTATCAATGCATTCAGTTCAGTTCAGTTCAGTGGCTCAGTCGTGTCCGACTGTTTGCAACCCATGGACTGCAGCACACCAGGCCTCCCTGTCCATCATCAACTCCCGGAGTTTACTCAAACTCATGTCCATTGAGTCGGTGATATCATCCAACCATTTCATCCTCTATCATCCCCTTCTCCTCCCGCCTTCAATCTTCCCCAGCATCAGGGTCTTTACAAATGAGTCAGTTCTTTGCATCAGGTGGCCACAGTATTGGAGTTTCAGCTTCAGCATTGGTCCTTCCAATGAATATTCAGGACTGATTTCCTTTAGGATGGACTGGTCTGATCTCCTTGCAGTCCAAGGGACTCTGAAGAGTCTTCTCCAACATGTATTCAGGAAACACTAAAAAAATGAGTAATTCGAAACTCATGCACACTCTTCCAGCAGATAGAGGAAAAAGGAGCACCTGGCAAATCATCATAAGAGTTTAATTTTTATAAACTTGACATTAAACTTGATGAGGACAGTTTGAGAAAGAAAAATCTAACTTGCACACTTGGGAGAAAAAAGTCTTAACAAATGTAGCCACTTGAATCCTACAGTGAGTAGGTGAACAGAAGGGTCCTTAGGAAGAGGAAGAAAAACCATAGGTGAAGGAAGGCTGTCAGAAGCATAGCTTGAGGTGTTCTCAGGAAGCTGGAGGGTTGATACCAAAGAGAAATCTCACTTCCTCTATAATTTTGCCACTTATTGCTCTAACATTATAAAGTGTGAAGGAAATGAGACCTCAGACTTTTAAATTAATTTATGCAAATATTTATTAAAGCCTTTCCATGTGTAAGGTGGGCTTCCCAGTTGGCACTAGAAGTAAAGAACCCGCCTGTCAATGCAGGAGACATAAGAGATGTGGGTTCGATCCCTGGGTCAGGAAGATCCCCTGGAGGAGGGCATGGCAACCCACTCCAGTATTCTTGTTTGGAGACTCCCATGGACACTGGAGCCTGGTGGGCTGCAGTCCATGGGGTCACAAAGAATCAGACACGACTGAAGTGACTTAGCCTGAATGCACGCATGTATAAGGTGTATGATTTGGAAATTTTAAAGGTACTCCCTGAGGATCTGTGAAGAACACAGAGGTGGCTCCCCAGGCTCCCCTAGGAAACAGGCAGAACAGCCAGGATAGAAAAACACCAGGGCACAGACAGTCTTCATGACACAAATCCCAAATCCCGGGTGAGTCGTGACAAATCGCCAACAGCAACGGGACCTCCTGGGAATGGCATCTGCCCAAGTGGAGCAAAGAGAAGCAGTGGGGTGTCTGACAACCTGCTGGCTTCCAAATAACAAGCAAGGATTTTCCTGGAAAGCACTGGGTTAAGAACAACAACAAACTGGGGATGTTGATGGTCCTGGAGTGCCCGTGGTGAGAATAAAGGGGCTTGAACGGCCTGAGCTGTCTTCATCCTCATCACGACCAAACAGAGTCTCTCCCAGAACAAAGCTGGGTGACAGTCCACACTGAGGATAAACCGCCGAGGGGAGAATCTCGGCTGAACTTGTCAGGGACGCCAGAGACCAAAGGAATGCGAGTCCACCCGGAAGTGGTGATGGAGACTAGAACCAGGCCATCTCAGAGGCAGGAGTTCTTACTGCGGGATGGATAACAAAATAACCAGAAGAGAGTGGTCTAGAGATGTCCAATTTGGAAAGCTACTCTAAGCCAAGCCTCCTGTTGAGAAGTTTAGAAAATCTCATTCTATAAATTAATTCTTAGAATCTTATTCTAAAGCAACAGAAAACGACAGCTCTCAAATCATATTCAAAAGTATTGCAGGATAAAAAGAATAAGTAGAATCTCTATAGATAATGAAGACATCAGGAGATATCCTTACAAAAATGAGAACTATAACATTCTTTCAAAATGAGGGAAAAGATATGAATATTGAAGAAAACTCAGTGGTAGAACTTAAGAAAGAATTAATTAGGCATAAGAGAAAAAAAAATCATTTCAGATACTAAAACTAACTGTAAGTTTGTTGTTGTCTAGTCACTAAGTCATATCTGACTCTTTGGCGATACCATGGACTGTAGCCCGCCAGGCTCCCCTGTCCATGGGCTTTTCCAGGCAAGAATACTGGAGTGGGTTGCCATTTCCTCCTCCAGAGGATCTTCCCAACCCAGGGATCGAACCCATGTCTCCTGGATTAGGAGGCATATTCTTTACCACTGAGCCACCAGGACAAAGAGTAAATAGGCACAGTAGGTAATACTTTACAATAAATAGATGATGAAAAGGAGGGAAGAAAATTTCCAGACTTTAAACTTATTATTTTGTATTGGGGTGTAGCTGATTAATACTGTTGTGGTAGTTTCAGGAGAACAGCGAAGGGAGCCAGCTATACACAGACACGAATCCATTCTCCATGTATCCAGCCTGGCACATAACATTGAGCAGAGTTCCATGTGTTATATAGCAGGTCCTTGTTGGTTATGCGTTTTAAATAGAGCAGTGTGTACATGACCTTTCCAAAGTCCCTACCTATCCCTCCCTACACCGCACCACCCAGCAACCACAAGTTTGTTTTCTAAGTCTGTGAGTCTCTTTCTGTTTTGTAAGTAAGTTCATTTGTATCATTTCTTTTTAGATTCCACTTATAAGGGACATCATGCTGCTGCTGCTGCTGCTGCTAAGTCGCTTCAGTTGTGTCCGACTCTGTGTGACCCCACAGATGGCAGCCCACCAGGCTCCCCCGTCCCTGGGATTCTCCAGGCAAGAACACTGGAGTGGGTTGCCATTTCCTTCTCCAATGCAGGAAAGTGAAAAGTGAAAGTGAAGTCACTTAGTTGTGTCCAACTCTTTGCAACCCCTAGGACGGTAGTCTACCAGGCTCCTCCGTCCATAGGATTTTCGGGGCAAGAGTACTGGAGTGGGGTGCCATTGCCTTCTCCAAAGGGATGTCGTAGAATCCTTCAAATGAGGAGAAAAGATAAAGATTAAAAACAATGAAGATGCAGGTGGGGAGGGGAGAGTGGTCCTTGAGGACGTTGTTTGATGGGTATAGAGTTTCGGTTTGGGAGGATGAAAAGAGTTCTTAGGATGGATGGTGACGATGGCTGCACAGCAGTGAGAAGGAGCTTAAATTAATGCCCCTGAGCCCACGCTCTTCAAAATGGTTAAGATGGGAAATTGCATGTTACATGTGTTTTACCACAGCAAAAAATTGAAAGGAAAAAAGGAAATGAATTAAGAGACGGGGGACTTCCCTGGTGGTTCAGTGGTTAAGACTACATGCTTTCAATGTAGGGAGCATGGGTTCGATCCCTGGTCAGGGAACCACGATCCCACATGCAAAACAGCACTGCCTCCCCTGAAAATAAATGAAAAAAGAGAAAAGATTTAAAAAAAAAAAAAAAGAATTAAGAGACGGAAAAAAGGAAATGAATAAAGAGATGGAATGTGTTAAGAAGAGTGTGATAAATTCAGAAATAGGCAGGGAAAATCCAATGCATGTGTGTGTATATATATATATCATATATATATATTTCATATATATATATATATATGAAATCCATGAATAATAAAATAAGTTAGAAGTACCTAATCATACTTTCATAATTCAAGAAAACTTTCATAGCATAAAATATTAAAATCGTGTACAGAAAGAGCCCTTTGCATAGCTGGGAAACTGACCCAGAACAAATATCCAAGCAGTAGCTTTACGAGGGACCGAAGAGTAGGTCATCCTCAGGCTCTTCAAGAACAATGCCTCAGACCAGAGGAAGACAAAGCAATGCTCAGGATGTGGAAGGAAAGAAACAGTGAGCCCAGGACTTTATATATTTATTCAAATCAAGTTTTAATTAGAATGGCAGCAAATTGGCCTGAACATGTGAGACCCTGAAGGAGGAGGTTCCCAGGAGCTTTTACTTGGGAATACATAGAAAGTGAACTTCAGCCAAATGGGGTGGCAGCTGAAGAGACTGGAGATGGTACGTTTCCACGCAGGACAGAGGAAGGGCGTTAGGACTGAAGTGGAGTATGTGATGGCTCCACGCTCTGACACTAGAGACACGGTGTAATTCTGAAAAATGAGGAGAGAATGGGAACAGCATACAAAAAATATTTAAAACAGTTTTTTAGTAACTATCCTGATAGAAGTTTTGGCATTGTGATTCTGAGAAATTTTTGTGTGACATGGAGAAAACTCATGATCCTTGCTGTGGACAAAAGGAGACTCAGATGAAGAAGAGAAGAGCTTCCATTAATATGAATTTTGAATAAGCAGTATCAGTGTGAACACACAGGTATTTTAACTGTAAATAAATAAACATAATATTGACATAAATAGTTGTCATAATATTCGAAGTAATTTTTACATACTATATTGTACACATAATTACTTAGAATTATATTCACCATAGGGCTTCCCCAGCGGCTCAGTGGTAAAGAATCCACCTGCAGTGCAGGAGACCCGGGTTCAAGCCCTGGGTCAGGAAGATCCGCTGGAGAAGGAAATGGCAACCCACTCCAGTATTCTTGCCTGGAGAATCCCATGGACAGAGGAGCCTGGTGGGCTACAGTCTATGGGGTCGCAAAAGAAAATCAGACAAAACTTAGCAACCAAGCAAAGTACAATATTCTCCATAATGGACTACGCTGGGAAAGAGGTTTACATTCTATAGGATGAAATAGTAGATGCAACGATGTCCATTATTAGATATTATTAGAGGCCCTTTCCTCTAGCTTTCCAAGTTCACTTTCCTTCAGTCCTAAGGGCTTTGGCTGCCTCCTGAAGTTGCTCCCTTTGCACATTTTAAAGCTTATACCTTTCAGTAGTTAACAGTCTTTTCCTTAGTAACAGCTCTTTATATTACATTTTACCAGCTCAATTGATCGGTGTGTTTTCTGTCTGCTGATTGGATGCAGGCTGACGCAGGCCATGTCTGCACCCGAGGCCATGGAACAGAATCAAACATTACATGCACTGGTGAGCTGCCAAAGAGCTTTTGAGAAAGCCGATGATGGTCTTCAGGCATTGTGTCGCTAAGTTAAATGTGGCTGACTTCTCTGGGAGAGGGAAAACCAGTATGTGCCACTGAGAGGGAGAAAGAGTGATTCTGGGTGTTGGCAGAGAAGATGGAAAGGAGAGGAGAGAGCTGAGAAAATCCAGGAAAAGAATTAATAGGGTTTGGACTGCTCAGAGAGAGAAGCAAAGGAGATGCTGATAATTTCAAACCACGGACTTTGAACATGTCAGAGATGTCGATACTGTGAAGCCAAGGATATAGATAAGGATGTGAGGAGAAAAATCTGGTGTTGGGAGGACTGTGGTGGTTTGGGTTTTAAATGAAAATGAGCTATCTGGGAAAGAGTACCAGAAAGGCGGTTGAGTGTAAAGGTCCCGGGCTCTGGAAGAGGAGATCCTCACAGCTCTAAGTGAAGGCTTTTGATTCATTTACTCCTTGGCATTCCCGCGATGTTCTGGGTGTTGGGATTCAGGGCAGACTCAGCACGTACACACATCTGAGTGGGATGTGTCCTATAACCTGGAGATGTCCTGTAACGTTCATTTGAGCATCTCCTTGTGCAGTAGACACTGACTCTGGAGGACCTCATTGGCCACCTGCAGCTCCTCAGATGTGGCACCAAGGCTCAAAATTGAATCCAGGGATTCTGAAATACATATGCCTTCCCATCTCAGGCTGCCTCTCTGCACATACTAGGTACTAATACCCCCCTCACCTATCCACACTAATTGAGAAGAAATGTTAGCTCTTTATTGAAATGACTTCTGCAGCAGGTGAGGCTCTGCTTTTTCCAGGGGAATTTTATTTTTGACAAGACATTGGAAACTTACTCTAAAGGATGATGCTGTGGTGGTGAAATTTCAAAAAGTAGGCAAGTTCTGACAGGCCCCAAGCAAGCGTCTGCTTTCTCTAAGGTTGCAGCACCCTCAGTCTGTTCCCTGGATGCAGACTTTCCTGGGTCCAGACCACATAAAAGCAAATTAGTAAAATGGAGAAGTGCCCAAATACATCAGGATAAATCCAACACTAATGCTCCTTTTACTCATGAAAAGCTAGCATTTTGCTGACAAGGAAATAAGAGAATTATGGTGTGTTTCTGATTATCTGGTCAACTAAAGTGAGCAAAAGTGAAAGTCACTCCGTCCTGTCCAACTCTTTGCGAGCCCATGGACTATATAGTCCCTGGAGTTCTCCAGGCCAGAATACCAGTCAACTAAGTGTGTTTTTTTTTTTTAAACACAAAATTCTTTCTTAAATTTATTGATGTATAGTTGATTTACAATATTGTGTTAATTTCTACTATAAAGTGACTCATATATATATATATTTCATATTCTTTTCTATTATGGTTTATCACAGGATACTGAATATACCTACCTGTGCTATATAGTAGGATCTTGTTGTTTATTCATCCTATATATAATAGTTTGCATCTGATACAAAAATTTTTTTTCATTTTATTTTTTTCCATTTATTTTTATTAGTTGGAGGCTAATTACTTTACAATATTGTAGTGGTTTCTGCCATACATTGACATGAATCAGCCATGGATTTACATGTATTCCCCATCCCGATCCCCCCTCCCACCTCCCTCTCCACCCGATCCCTCTGGGTCTTCCCAGGGCACCAGCCCCGAGCACTTGTCTCATGCATCCAGCCTGGGCTGGTGATCTGTTTCACCCTTGATAATATACATGTTTTGATGCTGTTCTCTCAGATCATCCCACCCTCGCCTTCTCCCACAGAGTCCGAAAGTCTGTTCTGTACATCTGTGTCTCTTTTTCTGTTTTGCATATAGTGTTTTCTTATTTTATCAGAAGTTGAAAATGTAATGAAAGGGAACAAAAAATAAATTGATGTATTTGGAGGTAGACAGTTCCAATACTCTTTCTTTGGTTTCTTAAGAGCACATATGTTGGAATAAGATGGCCTGGTTCAAGTCCTGAGCCCACTACCCACCAGCTTTGTGACCTTGGGAAGTTCACCTCACCTCTCTGGGCCTTAGTTTCCTCAGCAGTGGAATGCAGATATATAATATTCACTGTTTCTTATGATTGTTAATCTATCTACAGTACTTAGAGGAATGTCTAAACTAAAATCAGAGCTACCGTATGACTCAGCAATCCCATTCCTGGGCATATATCTGGAAAAAACCATAACTTGAAAAGGTACATACACTCCAACATTCATTGCAACACTATTTATAATAGCCAAGACATGGAATCATCCTAAATGTCCTTCAAGAGAGGAATGGATAAAGAAAGTGTGGAACATATATACAATAAATACTGGGTTGGCCAAAAAAGTTTATACAGGGTATAAGATGTTACAAAGAGAACTCCAAATGAATGTTTTGGCCAACCCAATACTACTCAGCTATAAAAAAGAATGAAATCATGCCATTTGCATCAATATGAATTGACCTAGGGATAATCATACTAAGTGAAGTCAGACAGAGAAAGCAAAACATCATATGGTATTGATTATATGTGGAATCTAAAAAATTGTACAAATGTTATTTACACAATAGAAATAGACCCACAGGCACAGAAAACAAACTTTCAGTTACCAAAGGGGAAAGGCAGGGGCAGGATAAATGGAGAATTTGGGATTAACAGATTCACACTACCGTGTATAAAACAGACAACCAACAAGGACCTGCTGTATAGCACAGGGGACTCTACTCAATGTTTTGTAATAATCTACAAAGGGAAAAGAATCTGAAAAAGAATATATATGTGTGTATGTGTGTGTCATGGAAGCACTTTATTGTACACCTAAACTAACACAACACTGTAAATTAACTATACTTCAATTTAAAAACTGGTTTTAAAAACCCTGAAGGAAAGAGTGTCTGGCCCCTCACAAACACTATGTAAGCTTTCACACTGCAGGGTCTGTTATATCCCATACACATGATGTATCTGGTTTTCCTGAGTTGCCTATTTAGACTGCTGAGCTATATGATTCAGGGATATGGTCGTACTCTAGGAATTTCACTTTGTTTGGAAAGAGATTTACACCAATGAAGAGAGAACCCACAGTGAACATGAGTAAACTTGGCAACTGCACAAGCGAGTCTGTGTTGGCTGGGAGGTGGGAGGTGGGGAGGTTTTGGTGGAGACTCCTTGGGGCCAGGGCTGGTGCACACATAGGTGTGTGTCTGGAGGGGCAGGGGTGGAGAAGAGAGAGAACAGGAGCTGGGAAGAGGAGGCCTTGGGCTAAGCTTTCATGCACCAGGATTCTGATAAGGAGGAGAGGTCAGAGGAGAAGGCGGAACAGCATTAGGAGGGAAGGGGTTTGAAAACATATGTGATGAAACTTAAAAGCTTTTGCACTACAAAGGAAACTATAAGCAAGGTGAAAAGAGAGCCCTCAGAATGGGAGAAAATAATAGCAAATGAAGAAACAGACAAAGGATTAATCTCAAAAATATACAAGCAACTCTTGCAGCTCAATTCCAGAAAAATAAATGACCCAATCAAAAAATGGGCCAAAGAACTAAACAGACATTTCTCCAAAGAAGACATACAGATGGCTAACAAACACATGAAAAGATGCTCAACATCACTCATTATCAGAGAAATGCAAATCAAAACCTCAATGAGGTACCATTATACACCAGTCAGAATGGCTGCTATCCACAAGTCTACAAGCAATAAATGCTGGAGAGCGTGTGGAGAAAAGGGAACCCTTTTACACTGTTGGTGGGAAGGCAAACTAGTACAGCCACTATGGAGAACAGTGTGGAGATTTCTTAAAAAACTGGAAATAGAACTGCCATATGACCCAGCAATCCCACTCCTGGGCATACACACCGAGGAAACCAGATCTGAAAGAGACACGTGTACCCCAATGTTCATCGCAGCACTGTTTATAATAGCCAGGACAGGGAAGCAACCTAGACGCCCATCAGCAGACGAATGGATAAGGAAGCTGTGGTACATATACACCATGGAGTATTACTCAGCCATTAAAAGGAATTCATTTGAATCAGTTCTAATGAGATGGATGAAACTGGAGCCCATTATACAGAGGGAAGTAAGCCAGAAAGATAAACACCAATACAGTATACTAACGCATATATATGGAATTTTAAAAAATGGTAATGATAACCCTATATGCAAAACAGAAAAAGAGACACAGATATACAGAACAGACTTTTGGATTCTGTGGGAGAAGGCCAGGGTGGGATGCTCTGAGAGAACAGCATTGAAACATGTATATTATCTAGGGTGAAACAGATCACCAGCCCAAGTTGGATGCATGAGACAAGTGCTCGGGCCTGGTGCACTGGGAAGACCCAGAGGGGTTGGATGGGGAGGGAGGTGGGAGAGGGATTCAGGATGGGGAACACATGTAAATCCATGGCTGATTCATGTCAATGTATGGCAAAAACCACTACAATATTGTAAAGTGATTAGCCTCCAACTAATAAAAATAAATGGAAAAAAAGAAAAAAAAATGAAACTATATACAATGATATAAAAATGAAAGATAAAAAAAAAGAAAACACATGTGATGACTAACGTCATCCAAGAGGAGCTGGATCTCTTTTGAGATCTTGTCACCTGGGAAGAATACCAGTGGTCTCAGGCTAGATAGCAGGAGGAGGGATGGTTCCTGAGTCATTCAGTCTCGTCCGACTCTCTGTGACCCTGTGGACTGCAGCCCGCCAGGCTTCTCTGTCCATGGGATTCTCCAGGCGAGAATACTGGAGTGGGTTGCCGTTTCCTTCTCCAGGGGATTTTCCCTACTCGGGGATCAAACCCGCATCTCCTGCTTGGCGGGTGTGTTCTTTATCCCTGAGCCTCCAGGAAAGCCCCTGGAGGGATGGTGCCATTCAGTGAAATAGCAAAACCTGGAGGCAGAAGTGGGTTTGGAGAGGAAAACACTTTTACTGCCACCCAGAT
Organism: Dama dama; assembly: GCF_033118175.1. Taxonomy (NCBI): domain Eukaryota; kingdom Metazoa; phylum Chordata; class Mammalia; order Artiodactyla; family Cervidae; genus Dama; species Dama dama. The sequence continues at coordinate 10,774,353 of NC_083708.1, forward strand.
TTGTGGCTAGAGGCTGAGATGAGAAGTCTAAGTCCATCAGCAGAGAGGCAGCGCCCGCACCAGCCAGCCGCGATCACCTCTGCCCTCCAGCGGGTGCAGGGCAGCAGTTTCAGCGCCAGGCTAAGAAATGCTGGCCACCAATGCACAGATTTTCTAAACTTGTTTGTACACTTGGGTCCTTTTTTTCTGAAATAAGCAAAATATACCTTTATAGCTGCAAGATTTAGCTTGAATTCTCACCATGGTTTTAGCTGTGATTAGAAAAACGGGGATAATAAAGCAGTCAGACCACAGGACTTGTAAGAGGCCTTAGGGAGGCAAATAAGCCAACCTTCTGTCACTTTTTCCTCTGATTACAACTTTCCCCGAGAATTTTTTTTTTCTACCTAGAATAAAGGAAAAGGAAAGCTTTGACAGCCTTTGGTTCAGGAATGGTTGATGGCATTGTTAGCACAGGCACATTCATTATGGCTCTAAAGCGTGCTGAGCCGCGTGGGAAACCGCCTGGGAGTCCTGGTTGTATTAGAATTCCATGTTCGCGGTGCAATGAGTTCAATCAGTGTAAAATAAATTTAATAATTTGTTGACTATCGTCTTTTTCCTGGAATTAACTCCTTCACATTGTATTTGAAAAGACATGTACTTAAATGCTGCAGGAACACTGAAACCCACACCTTCTGTCGTGGACTCTGCAAAATTACGAGCCTCAGTGCAAAGATGAGGTGCAAAGGAGCAGGCAATTAACAGACTTTGTTTTAAGACGTTTTCACTGAGAGCTGTTATTTTTTTTTTTAAAGTAAGCAGTCTTTGTGTTTGACATTTTTCATGGTCCCAGCAAACTGAGATTGTAGGCTCAGTGAATGTGAGAGCTGAGGGGCTGCTTGGCGACCTCTGGGATGAGGACCATGGAGAGTGACGTGACGAGTTCAAGTCCCCAGAGGACTCCAGAATCAGGACAGAGCCTGGATCCTGCTGCCTGCTCTCCGACTGCCCCCCGACCCCACGCCCCACCCATCTGACGTCACTGAAGGCTCATTTCTGGTAAGCAGGTGAGGATCCTCCGAGGCATTAAAGGATTTCAGAATTGGAAGGGGCCTTTGAGAGCTTCAGCCTCAACCTGGAAAGCTCTGGGGTGTGTTCAGGGTCAGAGAGGCAGGTGAGAGAGTTTTGCTGACTGGATCCTGGGCCATTTGCATTTCTTTAAGCCCCTTGAGGCTTGGTGGACACGATTCAGAGAGTTTCTGTCACAGTGACCGCCATGGGGCTTGTCCACTCTAGGACTCGTGTGCCTCCTGCTTCCCCTCACCCCACCTCCCTGCGCAGGGAGGTCTCCTCTGCACGTGGGCCATAGGCTTTTCAGGCCCAAACATCTGGTGACTTTGGTTCAGCCTTTGATGGAATCCCCTAGATTCCTTCCAAAAAATGTCCTGCCAAAACCAAACAAATCTTTTCTCTTTCGAACAACCCATGATGCTTTCTGCCTCTGCCCATCTGGAAACCGGCTCCCCTTTTCCCAGAACCCTCTTCTGCCGCATCTTAATGATATGATGTTGCCCCTTGGAATGCGAACGCCAAGGGGGCAAAGTCCGTCTGTCCATCCCTAGGAGCAGTGCGTGGTGCACAGTTGGCGCTCGTCAAATATTTGCTAAAAATAGGTCCAAATGATTATCAGTGCTGCTCTGCTCCCATCTTTAGGAGCCTTAACCAACCACACCTGTGGCCCCTGATGCTCACCTGTAGGTTTGACTCCGGCCTTGACACAGCTCGATTCTCTCCCAGACAGAACTCATTAGAGCCCTTGTCAGGAAAGGGTACAACTTGCCATCAAGTTCGTTTTGCTGTGACTCAGCTCTGTCCGTGGGTCTTAGGTCTGGAGTCCGATTTCCTTCCTACTCGGTTATTTGGATGATGAATCTGGCGCCCCTCCCCACCAGGTGGTAGTTTGGCGTATCTTTTGTTAACTTTATGATTAAAAGGGCACGGCGTACCCCTGGATGTCAAGTGCTACTGGCCTCTGTCACTGACTCTGGGTCTGTCCTCATGGTGCCGACCCTCCCCTGGGGGTGGGGAACTCCAGGTCCACACCCTCCCTCCCTGGTCTGTGTGGGGGTCACCCTCCTGGTAAGCTGGTGGGTGCACCAGTGTCTGCTGAGATGCTGCCTTGCCCCGCCCAGATTCTCTCCGAGAATTCCAGGCTGCTCTCTGCTGTGTGTCCTGGAGGGTTTGATTTAGTGTGTGGACACCTCAGGGTTCCCTTCTTGGTGCTGTGACTCTCACGGGGTCACCCCTGCCATCTGGCGCTGAGCTACCAAAGCCAACCACCGCCTCTGCTGTGTTTCATTGCAAACTCCACTGGCTAAACTGATCTTTCTCCCTGAAGGGTAACCTTTTCCCAGTCACCTTCATGCCCAAGATCCTCATCTGGGATCACAGTTAAGATCTGGGTTCTGGGATCACAGTTAAGATCTGGGTTCTGGTGTCAGAGAGCCTGGACAACAGCTGTGTGACGTGGGCAAGTTACTTAACTCCAAGCCTCGATTTCCCCATCTGGGAAATAGGAGGGAGACATTCAGTTTCGGAAAGATCCCCTGGAGGAGGGCGTGAAAACCCACTCCAGTATTCTTGCCTGGAGAATCCCATGGACAGAGATGCTTGGCAGGCTACAGTCCAAGGGGTCGCAAAATGTCGGACACAACTGGGCGACTGAGCATGCATGCATGCAGGCAGTTGCAGAATTTTGTCTCGTGTGGTCATTATGAGGATGAAATTAGCAGAAAGTCGAGTCTGTGAGTTTCTTACCCGAAGTTTCTGGGCTTCCTTGCCCCTCTCAGCCCTCCAGCTGCTCTGCCCTTGAGTTCCTGAGACTCATTTTCTAAACCACTCATTTTGGATTTAGAGGTCCTATATGGCAACTGTAATTTCCACTTTTCAGACCTATGTCTTACACCTCCAGCCATGTCATCAGTTCCTTTAGGTAAAAAGTCTATGCCTGGTGCCACCGTGTACCTTCCAAGCCCAGCCCCATGCCCTGAATATGCCAGATACCCCATAAAGGCTTATTTTTGTTGCTAGTACGTGTAATAATCTCATGTAGCCTCATAATCAGACACAACCATTGCACAAGGCTGGTGAGCTTTCTCACCATGGCATGCATGTTCTGTGTGCACTGGCAGGGACGCACGACAAGGCTGGCAGAATGCTTGCCAGCCACCCCAGGGGGCAGCATCCCAGGACAGCGTTCCCTGTTAATAATGCTCTTAGGTGCAGGGGTGAGGAGCCACGGTGATTACATTAAAAAGCTGCCGTCTGGTCAGATCTGGAGAAGCAACTGCCTTTGAGGATTCAGCCAGCTGGGAGCTAAGGATTTGCTTCCAGGGTTTCCAAATCCTGCCTCACTTGTAGCGGCAGCTCCTTCCTTACTGGGATGTTTCAGATTTGGCTGCTAATGGATCACCTTCCTGAAACCCTACGCTTTGGCTTTTCCTCTTGTTGACCAGTAAGAGAATAAAGGGGCCACGACTGTCATTAGTAAATTCAGAAACATCACATGGACTTTCTTAGAGAAAGGAATTTAACAGTCAACAATCTGGCACATGGGGATGGTTTAAAGAAAAGCTTGCTTGGGTTCTACGTTGAAAAGCGACCGACACTTGTGCTTTCACACTATAAAGTCTCTGTTTTCTAGAAAATAAGGGGGGAAAAAAATCTGCCCTGTACAGAAGGTCATTGTAAAGGTCATACCTGGTAACGTTTGGGAAAGATCCTGCAGAGCTCAAAAGCGTGGATGGGCATAGGGCGAACAAGGCGGTTCTGCTGACTACAGACCCTTCCCGGGCCTGGTGGTGTTCGCGGGCCCGCTCTGGGGTCTGCATGGAGCGGCGGAGATGGTGGGGGACAGGGGGCGCCTCCACCACGGCGCTTCATGTGACTTTCTCATCTGAAGAAAGCCCAGACTTCCTTTTGAGGTAAGCCTCGCTTTTCCCTTCGATTGGATGTGGGGAAATTAGCCACGATGGCATGGTCGGGCTCTCTCACCCCGCGTTTTGTAAAGAACGATTCTGGAACAGCTGCGTCACTTAGAGAACTGCGCATGTGCATCACGAGTTACCCTCTGGGTCGCGGGCGACCACGTGCAGTAAGGCTGTCAAAGCTTCTCCGGGAACAGCCCGGAAGGGTTGTGTGCGGTTATGTCGTGTTATGTTATGTCTGCGGCTATGGAGTGCCAGCCAGCAGGGAATAAACGTGTCTGCAGTTCCCACGGCTTCTCGCATTTTCTTCCAGATTTTTGTTCGCACCTTGCCTACCATGAGTTTAGCAGTGTGGACAGTGCGAACAGCAAGACAATTGGTGTCACAGACATGAACAGCGAGACAGTGGAGTTTGCAAATTCTTTTCTGGGGACCTGGACAGATCTGCTGTTCCAGATCTGGGGGTGGGGGTCCTGCAGAAACACAACCCCGGATGAGCCGTCTCCAACCTGAGTATCTGTCCTTGGGGGGAAGAAGTCTCTAGACACACTGAGAAAGGGATGCTGGTTTTTCTGTGGCCCGTCCTCTCTAGGAAGGAAGGAACTAAGAAAGATGGACCTAAAATTACTAAAGGGATGCTGTTCAGCAAAGTGGGGAGAAGGAGATTTTTCTCAAGGAATAAAAGAAAAACGGGACAGCAGAGAGAGCTTTATGTCCGCTCCAGGCTTGGAGGTAATACACAGCCCATTGCTGACACAGGCTGGGCCGGCTTCTGGATTTTGTGAGGGAATTACCTTTCTGAGATGACTTAGGGGCATTTCATTTCAAGGTCTCTTCAATTTTCTTCAGAGTCTATAAACTTTGTGAGGGAGAGTAGAAATGTAGATCCACTTCAAGAATAACATGACAAGCTATCTTTTACTGTGAATTCTTGAATTGAAGGACTTTTTTTTAGTACTAAGAATTCTAAGAAATGAGGAAGAGAAATGGAATTTAGAAGCAAGATGTCATGAGAACACATTAGTAACTAGTTTGTTAAATGTCTCAGGCAGTTTCCCATGAGGTTGGTGTCTTAAGCATGAACTCCTAGAGATGTTGCCCCCAAATGTTCTCTCTAGAGAGATGGGGGGTGATGAAGAACCAGGAGCCAAACATCTCTGGAAGACAGATAATGTCCAGATTGAAATGGTCATTGTCCACATTCCCAAGGGCTCAGAAAGAAATTGCGAACATCAGACTGTCTACCTTTCTGCAAGAGAAAGTATAAAAGAGAAAGTTCAAAGAAATAGAGTTCAAAGAAGGCATATAAATAACTGACCCAAATAATAGCTTTTGAGGGTCTCCAAAGAGGCTTCCTTAGGGAGAGATGCCTCTAACACAATTTTGGAAAAATTCATCTTTCTTAACAGTGATAATAACCTCAAGGCTTTAAGAAGTACTTTTAAAATTTGAGGAAAATACCCACTTATCCAGAGGCAAGAAACAGCTCATGCTAGATGATCCATTAATCCCTTAACTAGGCCTATAAATAAAATGGTTTATAGAGAAAGGAATTAAAGAATTTACAATCTTTGTCAAAACCCCCAAATAACTCCTGCTATTTCTGTTTCAAATAAAGATTCATAGGCAGATCCAGAGAGTAATGATTTTTAAATTAAAAAATTTTATGAGCTTTCCAAGCAGAGAAGTAAAGCTAGGGATCAGGCTCTTTCTATGACGAGAAAACAGAGAGGAGCAGAAAGGGGCGATAAAGCCACATGGGGAGAAATATATTTTTCGGAGAACTCCCACAAACATATTTACATGGATGAGAAAACCATTGAATCTCAACTTTGTGTTAACCATTTTCTTAAGAATGGTTCCCTAAGTAGATTAATAGCTTCCAGATGATTCCAGGTAGGACTTAAAAGTTAATTATGAGAAGAAGTCATGTTTATCATTATCAGCACAGTTCACAAACCAACAATGTCTCATGTGGTGCTTCCATGTTGACACAGAAGGCCTGGGAGTGATGCTACTTGACCACACTTTAGAGCGTCATCAGTTGGAGTTGAATGTTTACAGCAGGAATCATAGACTTTTAGAGGGTGGGGGATATTAGAGAAAACCAAATTGATTCCACTTCTTGTGTAGATGAGAAAATGGTTCAAGATCACAGTTAGTTGGTTAAAAGGGTCTAGGACCACATTCTAAAAGTCTTGCTCACATTTCTCTTCTCTACCATAGTAGTTTACCTAAAGTAGTCATAGAATCAGAGAATTTCACTCAGGTTGGGAGAGGCACTGAAATTCATCCTTTTGATAACCTTTTCATTGACAAAGACACACATACTAAAAAGTGCACAAGTCATAAGAATATAGGAGACACGTTCACCCCAGCAGAGAAACAAAGCTCACCAGAGCTCCAGGAAGCATCTTGGGTCCCTTCAAGTCATGGCCTGCCCCACCCCAGAGTCACACATCTCTGTGCCCAGCTGCGTAATGAGCAACCTGAGGGCTACACTAGGTAAATGATTTGTTCTAAAACACACTATTAGCCATCTTGTGCTGCAGTACTTGCCCACTAATTTAAGTCTATCTAGTCTAACTAAGAATACAAAGCCCAGTACAGTGTAACACTGCAGAAAGCGTCTCCCTAGTATTTGTTGAATGAATTAATGAATGAACTCATTCTGGAGGGTCCTCCTGCTTCATACATCTGTGTTCTGTGTGCTTTTCTTGGTCCCCCCTCCCCAACCCCGCATGGCAGGTCTCATCATGTCTCCTTGATGATTCTGGGCTCTTCATGTGTTCCCGCATGAGGATTCTGAAGCCGTGTGCAAGGCTGCTGTTGCCCTTCACAGGGCTTGTTTCTATGGGGTGGAAGGTGACCCAGTTCTCTGGGCAAACTTCCATGTCTGTTTCTGAAGAGATTTTCTCTGGGCTATTTCCTGTTTTTACATTTTTATTTTCTAATTGGTGGAAAAGTGCTTTACAATGTTGGGTTGGTTCTGCTGTGCAACAACACAAATCTGTCATAATTACTTACACATCCACTCCTTCTTGAGACTCCCTTCCCTCCCCCACCCTACCTCTCTAGGTCATCACAGAGTGCCAGGTTGGGTTTCCTGTGTTATATAGCAACTCCCCACTAACTACCTATTTTACTCATGATATATGTCAATGCTACTGTCTCAATTCATCCCACCATCACCTTCCCTTGCTGTGTCCAAAAGTCCATTCTCTACTAGATTCATCAGAACCATTTTTTAGATCCCATATATATACTTTAATATATACTTGCTTATCTCTTTCTGATTTACTTCACTCTGTGTAAGAGGCTCCAGGTTCATTGATTTCCCTACAACTGACTCAAAGCCATTCCTTTTTATGACTGAGTAATATTCCATTGTATATATGTATACATCTTCTTTATCCATTCATCTATTGATGACATCTAGGTTGCTTCCATGTCCTGGCTATTGTAAATATTGCTGCTACCTCAACATAATAAAGGCCATATATGACAAACTCACAGCAAAAATTATTCTCAATAGTGAAAAACTGAAAGCATTTCCTCTGAAATCAGGAATAAGACAAGGGTGCCCATTCTCACCACTATTGTTCAATATAATTTTGGAAGTCCTAGCCATGGCAATCAGAAGAGAAAAAGAAATAAAAGGAATTCAGAATGGAAAAGAAGTAAAACTCTTACTGTTTGCAGATGACATGATACTATACATAGAAAACCCTAAAAACTACTAGAGCTAATCAATTATTTTAGTAAAGTTGCAAGATATAAAATTAATACACAGAAATCTCTTAAATTCCTATATGCTGACAATGGAAAATCAGAAAGAGAAATTAAGGAAATAATTCCATTCACCATTGCAACAAAAAGGGTAAAGTGCCTAGGAATAAACCTACCTAAAGAGATGAAAGAGCTGTATGTAGAAAACTATAAGACACCGATAAAAGAAATCAAAGATGACACAAACATATGGAGAGATATATCATGTTCTTGGATTGGAAGAATCAATATTGTGAAAATGACTACACTACCCAAAGCAATCTACAGATTCAATGCAATCCCTGTCAAATTACCAGTGGCATTTTTCATAGAACTAGAGCAAAAAAATTTCACAATTTGTTTGGAAATATAAAAGAGCATGAATAACCAAAGTAATCTTGAGAAAGAGAAACAGAACTGTAGGAACTAGACTCCCTGACTTCAGACTATATTATAAAGCTACAGTCATCAAGACAGTATGGTACTGGCACAAAACCAGAAAGCACATATGGACACCTTATCTTTGACAAAGGAGGCAAGAATATACAATGGAGAAAAGACAGCCTCTTCAATAAGTGGGCTTCCCTTGTGGCTCAGCTTGTAAAGAATCTGCCTGCAATGCAGGAGACCTGGGTTTGATCCCTGGGTTAGGAAGATCCCTGGAGAAGGAAACAGCTACCCACTCCAGTATTCTGGCCTAGAGAATTCCATGGACTGTATAATCCATGGGGTCACAAAGAGTTGGACACAGAGTGACTTTCACTTTCACTTTCAATATGTCGTGCTGGTAAAACTGGACAGCTTTGTGTAAAAGAATGAAATTAGAGCACTTTCTAACACCATAAACAAAAATAACCTTAACATGACTTAAAGACAAATATAAGGCCAGAAAGTAAAAAACTCTTAGAGAAAAATATAGGCAGTACACTCTTTGTCATAAATTGCAGAAAGATTCTCTTTGATTCACCTCCTAGATTGATGGAAAAAGAAACAAAAATAAAGAAATGGCATGTAATAAAACTTAAAAGCTTTTGCATAACAAAGGACGCTATAAACAAGGTGAAAATACAACCCTCAGAATGAGAGAACATAATTGCAAATGAAGCAACTGACAAAGGATTAATCTCTGAATATATAAGCAGCTCATGAAGCTCAATATCAGAAAAACAACCCAATCAAAAAGTGGGCAGAAGACCAAAATAGACATTTCTCCAAAGGAGAAATACAGATGGCCAATAAACACATGCAAAGATGGGTTATTTGCTTTTGATAGAAAAGAATCTCTCTGCTGTCTGCAGGACATGAGAAATGCTCGTATTTTAGAAGCACTGTGGGAGGAGAAGTCCTGGACCTGTTCCTTGTGCAGGCTTCCACTGAACCGCGTTTCCATCCCTACCTCTCCGGCCAGTCTTCTCGGGGGTGACCAAAAGTTGGTCTGCTTTGTATTGTTGCCATGTGATAGCAGTTTGAAGCAATAACAGTAACAAAACACTCTTCTGCCCTCAAATATTAAAGTGGCCTGGTTCTCAATACTTGTAGTTGCTGTCATTTTTGTTTAGCTTTACAGATATTTAACTAACATACTATAACAGTCACCTACTTCATGTGTGCACGTAATGAATGTTGGATATTGTACACAGTTTGATGAATTTTGGTACGTATGTATGAATTTGGGAACTGTCTGAAGACCTAGAATGGCTTCATCACCCTGAACAGTTTCTTTGTGCCTCTTTACACTGGAGCCTGTGCTCTGACTTCCAGTCCCCAGCAGCCAGCGATCTTAGTTCTCTCAGTATGCTTTTTTACCTTTTTTTAGTATTTGATGTAATGGAATTAAGTGGTATGTAGTCTTCTGTGTTTTCTCTCACGTACTATGTTTTTGAGATCCATCCATCTTGTTTTGTGTATTAATATTTTATTCTTTTTAAAAAATTTATTGCTGAGCAGTATTCCATGATACAGATATCGTACACTTTTTTCATCCACTCACTTTTGGGTTATTTATAATTTTTTACAATTGTGCATAATGCTGCTGTGAATGGTGCAAGTCTTCATGTGGACATCATCACATTTTGATTTCTTTTAGATAAATGTTTAAAAGTAGGATTGATGAAACTTGTGGTTAACTTTGTAAGATACTGTCATACAGACTTCATTTTTTTCTTTTTATTTATTTATTTTTAAAAATATAAATTTATTTATTTTAATTGGAGGCTAATTACTTTACAATATTGTATTGGTTTTGCCATACATTGACATGAATCAGCCGCGGGTGTACATGTGTTCCCCACCCTGAACTCCCATCCCATCCCTCTGGGTCATCCCAGTGCACCAGTCCCGAGCACCCTGTCTCATGCCTCCAACCTGGACTGGCGATTCGTTTCACATATGATAATATACATGTTTCAATGCCATTCTCCCAAGCCATCCCACCCTCACCTTCTCCCACAGAGTCCTAAAGACTGTTCTATACATCTGTGTCTCTTTTGCTGTCTCGCATATAGGGTTATCGTTACCATCTTTCTAAATTCCATATATATGCATTAGTATACTGTAAAGAAAAACATCATACAGACTTCAGAATGGCTGTGCCACTCTACGTTCCACCAACAAAGGGTGAGGGCTGTCATTACAACATCTACATGTGGAGCTGTCAGTGTTTTTAATTAAAGCTATTCTGGTAGTATGTATTGTTATCTCATCACAGTTGTAATTTCATTTTCCTGATGACTTGTGATGTTGAGACTCTCTTCATGCTCTTATTTGTCATTTGTTTACCTTCTTTTGTGAAATGCCTGTTCAAGTCTTTTTGGTCTTCCTGTTAATGGGTTGTTTGTCTTCTTATTGAAAGAGTTGAAAGAGTCCTTTTTATATTTTGGATACAAACCTTTATCAGATGTATTTTGGATTTTTTCCCCCTAGTCTAAAATTGAAAGTATCAGTTGTTCAGTTGTGTCTGACTCTTTGGAACCCCATGGACTGAGCCCTCCAGGCTCCTCTGTCTGTAGAATTATCCAGGCAAGACTTCTGTAGTGGGCTGCCATGCCCTCCTCCAGGGGATCTTCACAAGCCAGGGATTGAACCTGGGTCTCCCACATTGCAGGAGGTCCTTTACAGTCTGAACCACCAGGGAAGCCTGGACTTGCCTTTTTGCTTCCCTCAATCATGTCTTTTTAGGAATAAAGTTTTAAATTTTGATGAGAGTTTTTAATCAGTTTTTTCTTTTATAGGTCATGTTTATTTAAGAAATCTTTGACCCAGGTCAGAAGAGATTTTCTTCTGTTTTCTTCTAAATGGTTACAATTTTGCCTCTTATATTTTTGTCTGTTGTCCATTTTTGAGTTAATTTTTATAGATGTAATGTATGGATTGAGGCTAATTAAAAAATATTTAATTTTTCCAGCATAATTCAAAGACCATTTTCCCCTGTGGATCTACTTTGGCTTGAGGAAGGACTTGGCATATTCCACAAATAGAAAGGAGGTCAGTGTGGCCTGAATAGAGAGGAGGTGAGCAGTGTATAATGGTGTTGCAGAGAAAAGCAGTGGTGAAACTTGTAAGGTCTTATGGGCCTTCATAAGAAATTTGGATTTTATTCTCAAAGCAATATCGTTGCCTCAAGCATTATAAGCAAGAGCGCTGGGTGATCTGATTCATATTCTAACATGAAAATTCTTCATCTGTCTGTGCAAATCCATTGAAACCACTCTGAACAAGGTCACTACTGACCGTGCAATAGTATGCTGAGTTTGATGAAGTTTTATTGTTTATTCAGTGGGGCTAAATTTGACCCATAGCTCAACAGTCCTTAAATTGCCACATACACAGTTGCCTTTGTAGGAGTCTGTATAAAGCCAGAGCTAATGCACTTTTTTGAATGCCAGCTGGTATGCTGCTACTGCTAGGAATTTCTGCCAAGGATATTAAAGACACTACCTGGTGCTTCATGTCCTTTGGCTCCTCTTCGTTTTGCTATTTCTTTATTGCCAAGGTAAACACTGTGCTAATGCCAATAGGAAAAAGCTGAAGGAGACTTTTTGTCTATTAGAGATTGCTATCCCCTTGCAATTATTACCAGCTTAAAGTATGTGAAATTAACTAAACATGAAGAATCTAGAATAGCATTCGTATAATAATGAAATTTATGATGCACTGTGATCATCCTCCACTGGACTTGAAAATGATTAAATTAGCTTAAATAAAAAGAGATTTTGATACAGAAAACTTGTTTCTATATTAAAGCTGATTATGAGAGAAACTGTAGATATCTCTCATAATAGAATGGGTTTGTTTTAGGAAAATTTTGTTGAAGAATGGTTAACCAGTTAAGCTATATCTAGCTAATCTTTTCAACTCAATTCTAAAAGGCTCTTTCTTTAAATATGTATCTGTGCTTAATAGATGCTTTACCTTTCAGAAAATTTTGTATATTGAAGTTGAGATGAAGAAATGAAAGTTAAATCAAGTTGTATAAATAGGTTATTCTTTTTTCTTCCACTGTATGGTTAATATTACATGTTGGGCTGATCAGTTTAGCATCTGCATCATAATTACATAATTTGTCTAACATTATGAGAATGCTGGCTAGAAGGAAGGACACTTCATTCAATAAAATGTTGCTACTAGTCTTAATAACCCTGGCATTCCTTAATTTTACTTTTTTGATATGATCTCTATAATAATTCAATTCTTATATTAAAGATTTTAAATCTTTAAATGTAGAATTTAGTTTTAGTCTTCTAAGTTTTTAATATTTACTGAGATAGCCTTGCTAAAATGGAGTTGAGAAATTTTGTAATTTAAAGAGATGTAGAGAAACTCCCACTTCTGTTGGACTAGATATTGTGAAAATTCTCCCACTAATGGCCTCTGAAAATTATGAGATGGATTTCTTCAAATTAAAAATGGAAATTAGAGTGGTAAGTTAGCATGGAGGCCCTGAATTCCCTGGCAGCATCTACAATACCAGAAATGTAGACTGGATTTTGATAACCTCATAAAGGGAACAGGGGACAAAAATCTTTGCCTAGGAAAATGGGCAAATAACTAAGAATCATGCATAAAGCTAGCATGCTCAAAAGGCTAGGCCCTCTGTGAAAGACGGAGCTGGGGAAAAAAAAAAACATCTGTCTCCGTAAAGGGATTCAAAAGGATACTTTAAAATTCTTAGTCCTTGGCTTCAGGGGAAAAAGCCTCCCCTGGAAATTAACTAGCAGCCTATCTGTAGGTGATAATTGACAACACAGGTGCAGTTTGAGAATCACCACGCTAACAATCTAGGGACTTCCAGGGGGGCAGTGCACCAGTGCAGGAGAGTAGCTACCAAAGCAAATATATATTTTCTTTGAGAAAGGCATTCTTAACTTGTTTTCTTCAAATTAAGGTCAGAGTAAGAGGAGCTCACCCACAAGGACACAAGCCACAATGAGCAGAATCAACAAAATAGCAAGCAGTGTCGGAAACTCGACTTCAGACCTGACAGAGCACATGAGATGTGGGGATTACCTAACATCGAACGTGAAACAGGTAGGCTTAAAATGCTTCTGTCAATTAAAAAAGAATATTGTAAATATGACCAAGGACTAAGACTGAGAGAATATTTGTGCAATTATATATATTTGGAAGGGAACTAAAAAGAATATATAGAAGTAAAACACATTCATTTAAATTAAAAATCTGAGGATGGGCTAAATTTTAGGCCACATATAACTGAAGAAGAATTAATAAACCAGAGAAGATATCTGTAGAATTCTGCAGAATTTAGCAGAAGGCGATTAGGAAAATATGGAGGATGTGTTATAAGGCATGGAAGACAGGATGAGAAAGTCTAACACATGCCTACTTGAAGGTCCAGTGTAAAAGAGTGGTGAGAAGAGGAAGAGAACATGTTTTTAATATTCATATTTTGAAAAATAAGGCTTTTCCACAATTGAGAAAGACACAAATTCTTAGATTTGGAAAAAACAATAAACCCCAAGCAGAATAAATACACACTAGTTTTAATGCTGTCTGTCACATTATAGTCAAAGTGAAAACATTAATGACGAGAAGATTAAAAGCAATTTGTTAAAACAGGCAACCTACATTCAAATAAGGATGAGACTGATGTCAGAGCAGCAGCAGTGGCAGGTGAAGAGAATAGCAACACATCTTCAATGTGCTGAGACAAAAGTTAATCTAAAATTGGAAAGTTAGTTGTCTTTCAAGAATGAGGACAGAATAAAGACGTTTTCAGAAAAACACAAATTATAGGAGTTCACTGCAACAGACATCACAGCAGCCCTTGCAAATGAATACAGAAGTGTTCAGAGTCAAATTTCCAATGTGATGAGAGTTCTAAGTTCTTTATATTATTTACAAAGACAGGATTATATATTTTTAAGCAAACTATAGGTGAAGAGTTTTCTTGGAAGTTGCTAAAAATAGAAATATAATATATATCTTTCAGAGTAAGAGAATAAATGGAAGTTAGAAAGTGAATTCCCATTGGAAATATGGCTGACTCTATGTTGGGACAGGAATGTATAAGATAATCCGGGAACATCTTCATACCAGAAAGCAGGGAAAGTCAAGGACTAAAGGAATCAATGAATCATGATGAGTCTGCACTGGCTAAAGATGGGAGAACTTATGAGTCAACAAAGATAACGACTGTGACCAGTGGAAACACATCAAATTATTTAAATCCAGAGGTTAAAAATTATACTAATTAGTTTTGATTTATAGAAAGAAATAAATTCATTGATCACTTTTGACATGTACATTTGTTTCAGAAAATAAATGTAGAAGTTAAAACAATTCAAATATCACCATAAAAAAATCTGCTGAATGAATGGATGTAGGTGATGATCATTAATGGCAGCCAGCAGATTTCAGATCCCTATTTCATACTACATAAAAAATTTTAAGTGGACTAAAGGCCTGAAATAAATATAACATAACATCACATAATATATACATTGTGAATTCTGAGCAGAATTCATATACAAGACCTAAAAGGCACAAACCAAAAGAAATATTGATTATATTTGATAATTGTATATTTTATAAAAGTAAAAAGAAATTATATTCACAACACATACAACTGATAACTGAATCAATAAAACACATAACTGGATCAACTAAAAAAGACCAATTACACGTAAGTGAAATTGGTACAAGGTGAATCAGCAACTCACAGAAGACAAAACTAAATGTCAATAAATAAAGACAAAACCTCGAGAATAATTCGGTGAATCCAATAACATAATGAGATGCTATTCACACATATCTGATCAACAGAAATTTAAAAGGGCTACAATCCCAAGTGTCAGTGAGAAGGCTGAGAGACGCTCACTGGCAGATATATTTCTTGGTGTGAGCCTTGTACAGAAAGTCCCTCCCATTACAAATGGGAACATGTGAAATTCTTTACAGCATCATTGTTTGTAAGAACAAAGTACTGGAAACAAATGTCTACTATAAGCAAAACTGACAAAGAAAACTGTGTACAACTACATGATAGACTACAACCAGGAAACCAGAATTAACCACAGTCACAAATATCAACATGGGCGACTCTCAGAAACAATGTTGAGGAAAGAAACCAAATAACATATTAAATAAACATCATGATAATATTTATGTAAAGTCTAAGCACGCCCATAAATATATGTAGCAGAATGGGAGTTTGGGCTTAGCAGATATAAGCTATTTTATATAGAATGGATGCACAGCAATGTCCTACTGAATAGCACAGAGAACAGTATTCAATATCCTATGATAAGCCATAATAGAAAAAATATGAAAAAGAGTATCTATCTATTTATCTATCTATAAAAGCTGAATCACTTTGCTATACAGTAGAAACTAACACAAGATTGTAAACCAACTATACTCCAATAAGATAAATTTAAAAAATATATAACACAATTATAAAGAAGCCCCTTAGAATGCTAACTATAAAATCCAGAATGAGTAGTTACAGATTAGGGACAAGGGGGCATGTTAAGAATAGGCTGTAAATGGATAGGCAATATTTTCTTTCTTAATCTGGTTGCTGGATCGATGAGTATTTAATATATTGTAGAAGTGGTTCAGTTGGTAAAGAATCTGCCTGCAATGCAGGAGACCCAGGTTTGACCCCCAGGTCGGGAAGATCCCCTGGAGAAGGAAATGGCAACCCACTCCAATGCTCTTGCCTGGAGAATTCCATGGACAGAAGAGCGGGGCAAGCTGCAGTCCATGGGATTGCAGAGTTGGACATGACTGTGTGACTAACTTTCACTTTCTTAAGCATTAAATTAATTAAAAAATTTAAAACCAACAACTTATTAATATAAAATATTAATGCAAACAGAAAATAGAAATTTTTATAGAGTTTCTTAAAATGTCACCTGTTGCTAGACAGTGGAAAGGAGCATCATGCTGAAGAAGAAAGACACTGTTCTCATCCTTATAGATCTTGCAACCTGTCTGGAAAGATGGACCTTGAACAACTAGTTACCATCACTCTGGACCACTCGCCATTCCGCACACATGTGGTTTCTAATAGATACCCGTTTTCCCTTGTCCTTGCCTGCTCTCCAGTGATCCATCTTCTACCACACAGGTTTCCAAGACAGCAAAAGCTTCCCTAATGTTCCCCTGCAGCCTTGATTCTGCCTCTCAGGTCCCTAGGCTTTTCTTTTTAACCTCTGAATTGCGATTATTAGTTTTCTTTTCTGTCCCTTCCGGCAGTTTATGATCTTCTTAAAAATAGGGACCATCTATCCATCTAGCATCGTAGTATATAATAAATGCTGGAAAACAGTGGCTATACTTGAAAAGAGGAGTACTGGGACTTCCTGGGGGTCCAGTGGCTAAGACTCCATGCTCCCAATGGAGGGGGCTCAGGTTTGATCTCTAGTTAGGGAACTAGATCCTACAAGACACAACTGAGAATTCACGTGTCATAACTAAGGTGCACTGCAGTCAAATAAATAATAAATATAAAGAAAAGAAAAGAGGACTACTGAGCCAGCTATGTAGACACCACAAGGTTAAAGTAAAAGCAACATACAAAGCCCTTTGCCTCAAAAACTAAAATGTTATTGGGCAAAACTTTATTTTAACATAACAAATATAAATATAATGATACCACTAAACCACTCAAGGTTTTTAAAGTTGTAACAGAACAACTGTTTTATTTTATCCTATTCTCTTTTTGAAGTTTTCTTTGTTAAAATATGGAGTTTCCCCTGTACACGGAACTTCTTTTATATGCCATCAAAGTAAGTACATAAATTTAATGGACAATTCAGTAAAGTTTTGATGAAAATGTTTTAATTCAAGGACATTTTTCCCATATTTGATTCATGCTGAATTTTTTTTTCACTACTGACCAGTTGCCTGGAAAAATACTTTTGCTTTATAAGTGTAGAAGTAAGAAAAAATACCAGAGTTTTCCTCAACTGATACACCATAACAACTTCTCCAAGTTGTTTTTTTTTGGGTTGTTGCTATCAGCTTTATTTGTAATAGCCTAAAACTGGAAACTACAAAAGTATCCTTTAATCTAAGTTGCTTTGTATGTATAAGTATTGATATCTCATGCTATATGATTATAGCATATTTTTAACTATAAATTTCATTACTACTTTGCATAATGTGCTACCTTGGTGTGACATAACTTTTTCCAAACTACTCCCGAGGATTAATCTTATGAAATAAAAATTTCAGAAAATCCATTAAGTGCTTATACTGGTGCCCCTGTGGTTAAAAATATCCCAATGTGTTCTTATTTATGTTCACTTTTATGTGATAGAGACCTGAAATTGTGGTGACAGCCTGGGTATTACATGCATTTGGCTGGAACATATTATAAAAGATACACTCTCTGATGTCCTGTGACTAAAAATTTTTTTCTAGGTTTCTAATACAAAATAATCTCCATTCACATAAACACATAAGAAGACAGTGAATCAAATATATTAAAATCATAAACACACAGGTGAATTTAGTCTTCCATTATTCTACTGTAATGGGAATCTGCCTTCAGCCCTGAGACTTGCTCTCACAAAGGCATACCCATAGACTTGACCACCTCATCAACACAGAGAGGAGGACAGCAGTTTGGTGCATGTAATACAAAAGAATTTCTCCAAGACTTCTTTGAGGTAATATCAGAAAGTTCCCTGGATTTCTACCTTAAAAGAGTACTGGATCTTAAGTTTAACTCCATGGAAGCACATCTTCTGTAGTACCACAAATAAAGCAGGTTTCCTGCAGGGACACTTGCCTGTTGCTCTAGCAGGCTACACTTACTATACTATGCAGAACAGAGCATCACTACAATTATCTCTCTCAAAAACTGCCCCCAAATGGATGCTCCCATTTCCACTAATATTTCATGTTGAATTGGGAGTGTTGGACATTGCATTCAGACGTGACAAAAGAAGCAGAGGTATGAGAATTAGGAAAAATAAAGAAATAAAACTAGCCTTATTTGCAATTGATGACATTCTTGGAAAGTCTGAGACCAATAATAAAGTTAAAACAAAGTTTATTCTGTGACTTAGCAGAGCACAATTCTAAGCCACAGAAATCAACAACCTCATATAAATAAATGATAACTGGTTAAAAGGCATAGTAGATGAAAAATTTCATTTGCAAATATTAAAAGTAGAAAACACTTGGGTATAAACTTAAGAAGAAATGGGAGAAACCTATATAAGAAAAATTTAAAATACACTTGAAATGCAAAAAAGTAGATTCTCATTTCCCTCCAGGTGAAAATTTGTTTCATTTACTATTATTCTTTTTTCTAATTTATTTATTTTTTATTGAAGAATAATTGCTTTACAGAATTTTGCTGTTTTCTGTCAAACCTCAACCAGCTGTAAGTTGAAAATCATATGCACATTCTACACAAACTCAAACATTCACATATATATATATATATTTTACTATATGAGCAATCAAATATAGACTCTTGCTCCAAAGACTTAAGGTTAATCAGAAAAAGAGCTATTTTCCCCCTTTTGGTCATTTTTAAAAAACAGTGCAACTATTTCACTGACTTCTATATATAATGAAACAGTCTGGATCACTCCCCTATACATCTTCTCTATGCTACTGCAAATCATGTTATTAATGTAATTAGTATAAGATTCAGTTCAGTCAGTTCAGTTCAGTCGCTCAGTCCTGTCCAACTCTTTGCGACCCCATGAATCGCAGCATGCCAGGCCTCCCTGTCCATCACCAACTCCTGGGGCTTACTCAAACTCATGTCCATTGAGTCGGTGATGCCATCCAGCTATCTCATCCTCTGTCGTCCCCTTCTCCTCCTGCCCCCAATCCTTCCCAGCATCAGGGTCTTTTCCAATGAGTCAACTGTTCGCATGAGGTGGCCAAAGTATTGGAGTTTCAGCTTCAACATCAGTCCTTCCAATGAACACCCAGGACTGATCTCCTTTAGGATGGACTGATTGGATCTACTTGCAGTCAAAGAGACTCTCATGAGTCTTCTCCAACACCACAGTTCAAAAGCATCAATTCTTTGAGGCTCAGCTTTCTTCACAGTCCAACTCTCACATCCATACATGACCACTGGAAAAAGCATAGCCTTGACTAGACGGACTATGTTGGCAAAGTAATGTCTCTGCATTTTAATATTCTATCTAGGTTGGTCATAACTTTCCTTCCAAGGAGTAAATGTCTTTTAATTTCATGGCTGCAATCACCATCTGCAGTGGTTTTGGAGCCCCCAAAATAAAGTCAGCCACTGCTTCCACTGTTT
Source organism: Dama dama (assembly GCF_033118175.1). Lineage (NCBI taxonomy): Eukaryota > Metazoa > Chordata > Mammalia > Artiodactyla > Cervidae > Dama > Dama dama. The sequence continues at coordinate 10,793,847 of NC_083708.1, forward strand.
CCCCATCTATTTCCCATGAAGTGATGGGCCCAGGTGCCATGATCTTAGTTTTCTGAATGTTGAGCTTTAAGCCAACTTTTTCACTCTCCTCTTTCACTTTCATCAAGAGGCTTTTTAGTTCCTCCTCACTTTCTGCCATTAGGGTGGTGTCATCTGCATATGTGAGGTTATTGATATTTCTCCCAGCAATCTTGATTCCAGCTTGTGCTTCTTCCAGCCCAGTGTTTCTCATGATGTACTCTGCATATAAGTAGTGTAAGATTAGGACATTTCAAAATGCTGAATTAAAGAGAAATTATTGGAGTTTAGTTAATTTACAGTATTGTGTTAGTTTTGGGTGTACAGCACAGTGATTCAGTTACGTAAACACATATGTTCATTCTTTTTCAGATTCTTTTCTCATATAGGTTATCACAGAATATTGAGTATGGTTCCCTATGCTGTACAGTAGGTCTTTGTTTGTTATCTATCTTATATATAGTAGTGTATGTATGTTAATCCCAAGTTCCTGCTTTATCCCTCCCCTTCCCACATTTCCCCTTTGGTAATCATAAGTTTGCTTTTAATATTTGTAATTCTGTTTTGTAAATAAGTTCACTTGTACCATTTAAAAAAATAAAGTACACATGTGAGTGATAACATATGATATTTGTCTTTCTCTGTCTTACTTCACTTAATACGATAATCTCTAGGTCCACCTATGTTGTTGCAAATAAGTGAGATTTATCCCACAGATGTAAGGATTATTCAATAGCTACAAATCAATCAATGGGATATACCACATTAACAAACTGAAGGATAAAAATCGTATAATCATTTTAATGGTTGCAGGAAAAGATTTTGATAAAATTCAACATGCATTTAATATAAAAGCTCTTCAGAAAGTGGTCATAGAAAGAACTTAACATAATAAAGGCCATATATGACAAACCTGCTAATATTATTCTCAATGGTGAAAAGCTGAAAGCACTTTCTCTAAGATCAGGAATAAGGCAAATATGTCCAGTGTCACCACTTTATTCAACATAGTTTTGCAAGTCCTAGCCATAGCAGTACTTGGATGCAATCTCAAAAATGACAGAATGATCTGTTTATTTCTAAGGCAAAACCATTCAGTATCACGGTAATCCAAGTCTATGGCCTGACCAGTAATGCTGAAGAAGCTGAAGATGAATTGTTCTATAAAGACCTACAAGACCTTTTAGAACTAACACCCCAAAAAGATGTCCTTTTCATTATAGGGGACTGGAATGCAAAAGTGGGAAGTCAAAAAACACCTGGAGTAACAGGAAAATTTGGCATGAATGAAGCAGGGCAAAAGTTAATAGAGTTTAGAGAATGCACTGGTCATAACAAATATCCTCTACCAACAACACAAGAGAAGACTCTACACATGGACATCACCAGATGGTCAACACCGAAATCAGATTGATTATATTCTTTGCAGCCAAAGATGGAGAAGCTCTATACAGTCAGCAAAAAGAAGCAGGGCAAAAGTTAATAGAGTTTAGAGAATGCACTGGTCATAACAAATATCCTCTACCAACAACACAAGAGAAGACTCTACACATGGACATCACCAGATGGTCAACACCGAAATCAGATTGATTATATTCTTTGCAGCCAAAGATGGAGAAGCTCTATACAGTCAGCAAAAAGAAGACCGGGAGCTGACTGTGGCTCAGATCATGAACTCCTTATTGCCAAATCCAGGCTGAAATTGAAGAAAGTAGGCAAAACCACTAGACCATTCAGGTATGGCCTAAATCAAATTCCTTATGACTCTACAGTGAAAGTGAGAAATAGATTTAAGGGACTAGATCTGATAGACAGAGTGCCTGATGAACTATGGATGGAGGTTCATGACATTGTACAGGAGACAGGGATCAAGATCTCCCCATGGAAAAGAAATGCAAAAAGGCAAAACGGTTGTCTGAGGAGGCTTTACAAATAGCTATGAAAAGAAGAGAAGTGAAAAGCAAAGGAGAAAAGGAAAGATATACCCATTTGAATACAGAGTTTCAAAGAATCAAATGGAGAGATAAGAAAGCCTTCCTCAGTGATCAATGCAAAGAAATAGAGGAAAACAATAGAATGGGAAAGACTAGAGATCTCTTAAAGAAAATTAGAGATGCCAAAGGAACATTTCATGCAAAGATTGGCTCAATAAAGCACAGAAATGGTATGGACCCTACAGAAGCAAAAGATATTAAGAAGAGGTGGCAAGAATACATAGAAGAACTGTACAACCCAAGATCTTCACACCCAAGATAATTACGATGCTGTGATCACTCACTTAGAGCCAGACATCATGAAATGTGAAGTCAAGTGGGCCTTAGGAAGCATCACTACAGATAAAGCTAGTGGAGGTGATGGAATTCCACTTGAACTATTTCAAATCCTAAAAGATGATGCTGGTGAAAGTGCTGCACTCAATATGTCAGCAAATTTGGAAAACTCAGCTGTGGCCACAGGACTGGAAAATGTCAGTTTTCATTCCAATCCCAAAGAAAGGCAATGCCAAAAAATGCTCAAATGCCAAAAAAAAATGCTCAATGCCCAAAATGCTCAAATGCTCAAAAAAAAAAAAAAAAAAAAAAAGCCAAAAAAGGCAATGCTCAAACTAGTGCACAATTGCACACATCTCACATGCGAGTAAAGTAATGCTCAAAATTCTCCAAGCCAGGCTTCAGAAACATGTGAACCGTGAACTTCCAGATGTTCAAGCTGGTTTTAGAAAAGGCAGAGGAACCAGAGATCAAATTGCCAACATCTGCTGGATCATCGAAAAAGCAAGAGAGTTCCAGAAAAACATCTGTTTCTGCTTTATTGACTATGCCAAAGCCTTTGACTGTGTGGATCACAATAAACTGTGAAAAATTCTGAAGGAGATGGGAATACCAGACCACCTGACCTGCCTCTTGAGAAACCTATATGCAGGTCAGGAAGCAACAGTTAGAACTGGACATGGAACAACAGACTGGTTCCAAATAGGAAAAGGAGTATGTAAAGGCTGTATATTGTCACTCTGCATTATTATTATATGCAGAGTACATCATGAGAAACGCTGGGCTGGAAGAAGCACAAGCTGGAATCAAGATTGCTGGGAGAAATATCAATAACCTCACATATGCAGATGACACCATCCTTATGGCAGAAAGTGAAGAAGAACTACAGAGCCTCTTGATGAAAGTGAAAGAGGAGAGTGAAAAAGTTGGCTTAAAGCTCAACATTCAGAAAACTAAGATCATGGCATTTGGTCCCATCACTTCATGGCAAATAGATGGGGAAACAGTGGAAACAGTGGCTGACTTTATTTTTTTTTTGGCTCCAAAACCACTGCAGATGGTGATTGTAGCCATGAAATTAAAAGACGCTTACTCATTGGAAGGAAAGTTACGACCAACCTAGACAGTATATTAAAAAGCAGAGACATTACTTTGCCAACAAAGGTCCATCTAGTCAAGGCTATGCTTTTTCCAGTGGTCATGTATGGATGTGAGAGTTGGACTGTGAAGAAAGCTGAGCCTCAAAGAACTGATCCTTTTGAACTGTGGTGTTGGAGAAGACTCTTGAGAGTCCCTTGGACTGCAAGGAGATCCAATCAGTCCATCCTAAAGGAGATCAGTCCTGGGTGTTCATTGGAAGGACTGATGCTGAAGCTGAAACTCCAGTACTTTGGCCACCTGATGCGAAGAGCTGACTCATTGGAAAAGACCCTGATGCTGGGAAACATTGAGGATGGGAGGAGAAGGGGACGACGGAGGATGAGATGGTTGGATGACATCACCGTCTCGATAGATATGAGTTTGAGTAAACTCTGGGAGTTGGTTATGGACAGGGAGGCCTGGTGTGCTGTGGTTCATAGGGTCGCAAAGAGCTGGACACAACTGAGAGACTGAACTGAAACTGATCTATAGCAATCAGAGTTGAAATAGAGATAAAAGTATCCAAACTGGAAAAGAAGAAAAACTGTCACTGTTTGCAGATGGCATGATACTATACATGGAAAATCCCAAAGATGCTACCAGAAAACTACTATAGCTCATCAATTAATTCAGTAAAGTCCCAGGATGCAAAATTAATACACAGAAATCACTTATATTCCTATACACTAACAATTAAAGGTCAGAAAGAGAAATTAAGGAAACAATCCCATTTAACATCACATCAAAAAGAATAAAATACCTAGGAGGAACTCTATCTAAGGAGAAAAAAAAGACCTGTAATCTGAAAACTGTAAAATGCCGATTAAAGAAATCGAAGGTAACACAAGCAGATGGAAAGATGTACTATGTTCTTGCTTTGAAAGAATCAGTATTTTAATATGACTATACTACCCAAGGCAATCTAAAGACTAAAGTCTTTGACTGTGTGGATCACAACAAGCTGTGGAAAATTCTCAAAGAGATGGGAATACCAGACCACAGTACTTGTCTCCTGAGAAAGGTCAAGAAGCAACAGTTAGAACCAGACATGGAACAAAGGACTGGTTCCAAATTGGGAAAGGTGTACATCAAGACTGTATATTGTCACCCTGCTTATTTAACTTATATGCAGAGTACATCATTCGAAATGCCAGGCTGGATGAAGCACAAGTTTGAATCCAGATTGCTGGGAGAAATAGCGATAACCTCAGATATGCAGATGACACCACCCTTGCAGCAGAAAGCAAAGAGGAATTAAAGAGCCTCTTGATGAAGGTGAAAGAGGAAAGTGGAAAAGCTGGCGTAAAACTCACCATTCAAAAAATGAAGATCGTGGCATCTGATCCCATCACTTCATGGCAAATAGATGTGGAAACAATGGACACAGTGACTGACTTTATTTTCTGGGCTCCAAAATCACTGTGGACGGTGACTGCAGCCATGAAATTAAAAGACGATTCCTCCTTGGAAGAAAAGCTATGAGTAACCTAGACATCATATTAAAAAGCAGAGACATTACTTTGCCAACAAAGGTCCATCTACTCAAAGCTATGGCTTTTTTAGTAGTCATGCATGGATGTGAGAGTTGAACCATAAGGAAGGCTGAGCACCGAAGAATTGATGCTTTTTAACTGTGGTGTTGGAGAAGACTCTTGAGAGTCCCTTGGACAGCAAGGAGATCAAAGCAGTCAATCCTAAGGAAATCAATCCTGAATATTCATTGGAAAGACTGATGCTGAAACTGAAGGTCCAGTACTTTGGCCATCTGATGAGAAGAGCTGACTTATTAGAAAAGACCCTGATGCTGGGAAAGATTGAAAGCAGGAGGAGAAGGGGGTGATAGAGGATGAGATGGCTGGGTGGCATCACTGACTCAAGGGACATGAATTTGAGCAAGTTTTGGGAGATGGTGAAGTACAGGGAAGCCTGGCATCCTTCAGTTCATGGGGTCTCAAGGAATCAGACACAGCTGAGCAGCAACCCAAAGCAATGTACTGATTTAATACAACCCCTGTCCAATTACCAATGGCATTTCTCACAGAACCAGAAGAAAAAAAATTTAAAGTTTTATGGAAGCACAAAATACCCTGAATATTCAAAGCAATCCTGAGAAAGAAAAATGGAGCTGGAGGAATCAGACTCCCTAACTTCAGACTATACTGCAAAGCTACAGTAATTAAAATAGCATGTACTACAGCAAAAACGGAAATCTAGATCAAAGGAACAGGGTAGAAAGCCCAGAAACAAACACAGGTTCCTACAGTCAGTTAATCTGTGACAAAGGAGGCAAGAATATACAATGGAGAAAGACAGTTTCTTTTTTAAATGGTGGAGGGAAAGCTGCAGCTACATGTGAAAGAAAGAAAAGCAGATTTTATTAAATGGAACAGCATTCTTCTCCTTGATTAGAATGATAGCGTAAAAGAGCTAATTCTCCCCAATAAAATCCAACAGTTTTCATTTTGAGAGCTAGATAAGTTGATTTTAAAGTTTGTATTGAAAAATAAAGAGACAAGAAGCTAGAAAAATTCTGAAAAAGAAGAGTACTTTGTTTTTCCAATTATTATACATATATACACTTCTATAATTAAAATAGAGGGTATCATTGTATAAAGAGACAGAACAATAAAAGGAATAACATACTAATTTCAGAAATAGACACAAATACACAGAAAATTTAATATATAATAAAAGTGGCATCTCAAATCACTGGGGAAAATGTGGGCTTTTTAATGCATGGTGTTGGAACAATCATAAAGTCACTTCTCTTCCCATGATAGTCAGAATAAAGTAGAGCAGAGATCTAATGTATGAGAGAACATCAAACTGCTCAAGGACTAGGAGAGAATTGGTAAAGTGTTTAAATAACCTGTAGGTGAGTTACGACTTGAACCCCAGCTACGATAAAAGATGGATTCAAGTACATTTAAGAAGTTTGAATGACCAAAACCACCATAAACAAAAACAAATGATAAGTGGCAGATGAAAAGAAAATATTTGCCATATTATCACAGATGAAGGGCTAAGATCTCTAATAATCTTTAAAATAGGTTTTCAGAAAGACCTACAACCTCACGCAAAATGAGCAAAAGACATGAACAATCAGTTAATGAAAAACACACATAGAAGTTATTTAAATATATAAATGCTTAGTAACTTCTCTCATAGTAAGAGAAGTGGAAAATGAAACTATATTAAGATACAGTTTCTCATCTGTAGAAGGACAAGAAATCCCATAGTTCAATAACATATTTTGTGTACTGGGCTATGTTAAAAAGCTTCCTAGGTACTGATGGGAATCTCTATGGAAGGGCTTTGGTATTACGTAGCGAAATCACATATGCTTATATGCTTGACACGGCAGCAATTCCCACTAAACCTGATGATACTTTCCCATAAATTTGAGGGGAAAAAAAACCAAGATGTACACAAAATTATTTACTGAAGCATTATTTTTAAAAGCAAAATACTGGAAACAACACAAATGCCCAACTACAGAAACCTGCTGGAATAAATCATGGTGCATTCACATGGAGAATACTATTCACTGTAGAAGAGTAAGGAAGAGCTCTGCAAATTGATGTGAATTCCAGGACACACTGTGATTTAGGAAAAAAACAAAACCCAAGTGTACATATAGTATATTATATTTTGTGTAAGAAAGAGAAAGGAGACTATATATACATGTATTTTTTTTTTTTTTTATAGATATAGATAGGGGTATGTGTGTGTGTTGCGAAATAGAACTACAACAAGGATAAACACTTGCTCTTTGGAAGAAAATAACTAGTCAATCCTAAAGGAAATTAACCCTTATTATTCACTGGAAAGACTGATGCTGAAGCTGAAGCTCTAACACTTAGGCCACCTGATGTGAAGAGCTAACTCATTGGAAAAGACCCTGATGCTGGGAAAGACTGAGGGTAGGAGGAGAAAGGGGTGACGGAGGATGAGATGGTTGGATGGCATCACCAACTCAATGGACGTGAGTCTGAGCAAACTGAGAGACAGCAAAGGACAGGGAAGCGTGTCATGCTGCTGTTCACGGGTCACAAAGAGTCAGACACAACTTAGTGACTCAACAGTGAACAACAAATAAAAACAAATTAATAAGAAACTTTCACCCATCGGTGGTAGATGGGAGTGGAGTGGAAGGTACAGTACTGAATGTGAGCCTCTGGGACTGTTTAGTTCTAACTTTCAAACAACATAAGTGTTTTGCTTACTCAGAGATGAAATAAAATGAGAAAGAATTTTAAAAGATAAGCCTACCAATGGAAACAAATGAATCTAACTGTATACCAACTTTGATGATATAATCACACAGAAAAAAAGTACTCATTCAAGTGAACTTTAAACATAGTACCCTGACTTTGTATCATAACTGAATTTTTTCCCTAAGTACAAGAAAAACTGCAAAGAAATCTTGAACTTTATTGTTAGCTTTGTTGACGATAATAATATGGATGCATTATGGGTCCTATTTTGTATGTACTGTAGAAAAAAGAAAATGAGTGAATATATCAATGTTGTTGGGAACTTATGTTTTCATTGTTAGAAATGAGGTTCTAGTTAGAAATGAGCGGAGGTATATGGATGGAATTGTAGCTCTAAGTGTGAGCCTCTGATTTATGTGTATTTATGTTTCAACTCTGTCCACTGAATTGGTTTAGAAGAAGGACACTCTCTAGCCATCCACACACCCAGCATCCTGATTTCAGTTTCTAAATATGCTCCCCACTAAAAGGAATCTGGGCTGCTCCTCACAGAAATGCCTGGTTCAGAGAAGGGTCAGAGAAGTTCAAGGTGAACCTAGGACATCTTTTCTGGAAGTATGCGGACATGTCAAAAAGACTCGAGAGATGTTGTAATAGGATTCCATTTGCCACATTTTGGACAACCAGAATTAAGAAGAATAATGTAGGTAACAGATTATATCCTAACGAACACAAGAAGAACCCATGAATCTATAGTAATACTCATAAAAATGCAGAAGAGTATGAAAAGTACTTCTTCACAAAAGAAAGCCAACTAATAAATGTAGAAATAATGAAAGAATTAGACCTTTTTTTTGGCCTCGTGGTACGGTATGCAGGATCTTAGGGCTCAAACCCTATCCCCCTACAGTGGAAGCTTGTAGTGGAAGTCCAAGCACTGGACTGCCAGGGAATTCCTGACACTTTTTCATTTTTCAGGCACCAATATAATCATTTATTCAGGCAAAAATCTTTGAATGGATGGTAAAACCATTGAATGTAGATTCTTAGAATATTCACAGGAATTCCTCAAGTATTATCCCATAGCTTATATATTAATTTCAAAGGGGATAAGATTCTTTTACAATGTGGAGATCCACAGATCACCACCATAACCAAGTAATTATTGTTAATATTTCCAATAATGGGACAAATTGGCATTCTATACTTCCTGATGTGAAACAGTGAGAAGTATACCTACATGGTATTCTTGCCAAAAATATTTAACATGAGATACATTTTAAAGAAGCAATTAAATTAAAATTTGGGGCACTATATAAGACAATTGGCCTGAACTGTTGACAAAAGAAAAGCCAATACGTGAAAGGCCAGTAAACGAATGAAGAATGAAGAGGGGAATTTTCTGCAATGAGTGAGGCTAAGGAGAAATAAACTCTACTACAGTAAGTGGTCCTTAATTAGATCCTAGAGAGTAAAACCGATATAGGAGACATTTTAGAATAATCAAGGAAATTTGAATAGAGATTTCAAGTTTGATGGTATTACTGTATCATGTGAATTTCCTGTGAGTGGTAGTCTCATGGTACTGCTGTTGGGAAGATATTGTGCTTATGAAATAACATGCCTGTTTTCAGGTGCTACGTGCTAAGTCTTGAGTACTAAGTACTAACATAGACTGGAGTACAGCTGGAAGGGAGGAAGAAATAATGGGAAGATAAAAGGAAACAGCAAATATAGCAAGATGTTAACAATTGGTGAATCTAGGTAAAGAGTATATGATAGTCATTGTACTATGCTTTGAACACTTTTTTTTAGTTTAGCTTTTAAAAAATAAACAATCGAGGAAAAATAAATCAGATGGAAAAATGCTTTTTTTCTAAGCATGTTCCAATTCTGTAGAATATCAAAAGACCATTTCATATCATTTACATTCAAGTAGTAAGTAGCAACTTTCCCTTAGAGACTGCATTCAGATGGGTCCCATCCTAAATTGCAGGAGTGAAAAGTTTGTATTCTAATGTTTCTGCTTCATTTCCTCAATCCTTAACCTCTGCTTTCAAACACAGCAACACCCTGTTCAATCTTAAATGCCCAGTTCCAGCTAAGGAGGGAAACCATATGATAGAATTCCTCTGAAATGAAGAGCCTTCATTTCTTGTCATAACTCTGAAGAGGTTTTACATTTTCAAGGAGACTATAGAAAAGATGAAAAAAAAAAGACTTTAAATTGGAAACATATTTTTGAGAGCGTCCAGCTCTTTTTAGTGTGCCTTTCAACAAAACACCCGTATTAGGAGACTTTTGCATTTATTTAAGTACACTTGTCTCTTTAATTCATATTATTTCTTACCCTATAGGGGCAATTAAATGTGACTAGCAGTTTGCACTTCAGAAAATCAGGAGTTGCTCCTTGACAATTTATAGACACTGGGTGTCTTGTTTCCCTAACCTTATTTCTTTAGGGTTTTTCCTTGAATATACTCGTCACCTCTCCAAATGGTAAAATGTATGACTATACAGCTTCCCACGTAACGCTAGTGGTAAAGAACCTGCTTACCTATACAGGAGACGAAAGAGACGCAGGTCCAATCCCTGGGTCAGGAAGATCCCCTGGAGAAGGGCATGGCAAACCCTTCAGTGTTCTTGCCTGGAGGAGCCCATGGACAGAGGAGCCTGGCAGGCTATGGTCCATAGGGTTGCAAAGAATAGTCATGACTAAAGTGACTTAGCATAGTACATGACTAAGCAAAGAACTGACTCTTTTAAAAAGGCCCTGATGCTTGGAAAGATTGAAGGCGGGAGGAGAAGGGGACGACAGAGGATGAGATGGCTGGATGGCATCACCGACTCAATGGACGTGAGTTTGAGTAAGCTCTGGGAGTTGGTGATGGCAGGGAAGCCTGGCGTGCTGTAGTCCATGGGGTCACAAAGAGTCAGACACAACGGAGCAATTGAACAGAACTGAACTAAGTACGCCTGAATAACTCATGACCAAGGCCAAATTCATGTGTAGGGGAGAAGTGGTCCATCTTTTTGTAATCAGTGACCACTGGCCTGGTCAGTGAGATGAACTATCAGCAGATAGACTTTTTTCCTTTTACCATCTTCCGAGAATCAGTTCTGATCATCTTCCTCGTGAAATGTCAGGTAAAATGCAAAACATCCTTACTCTAGGACATTGTTTTTGTTTTACTAAATCTCAGAGTTTCCTTTCTTGTAAATAATACACAGTCCCAAAGTATTGTTGGGTACGGGGAGAAAGTCCCTACTTGTCTCTCTCTTAGTTTTTGTCATTTTGTTCAGGACAGTGCCTAACTCAAAGTAGAATGTCCATCCAAGCTAGTGAAGCTGTGTGGTCACCAATGTGATCCAAGTTTTCTGAAGTCTGAGGTTCCTATGATCTTTGTTTTTATGATTCTTTTAAGAAAAATAATAAAGCTATGAATAGGAAATCAGGTACAAATATACATATCTATGTAGGATGGGAAAGAAAAAAGTGAAAGGGATTGTGTTAGTTCTTCAGTTATGTTCGACTCTTTGAGATCCCATGGACTGTATCCCCCCAACCCCAGTCTATGGAATTCTCCAGGTAAGAATACTGGAGTGGGTAGCCATTCCCTTCTCCAGGGGACCTTCCCGGCCCAGGGATCAAACCCACATCTCCTGCATTGCAGGCAGATTCTTTGCAGTCTGAGCCAGTAGTGGGAAATAAGTGATGTCTAAGTACAACTTTTAAGAGCTAATTAGTACCGACAATGAGAAAAAATCCTAAAAATAATGTATATATCTTTGAAAACACTATTTTTATTCATCAATTGCCTAATGCATGTTCTTTGGCTATAATCTCTTAATCCTTTTCCATGAAAATGTTCCATCAACTCTGGAATATTTTCTACAAAGACAATAGAAAGCTGAATTCCTTGAGTCTTTCCTTAAACACTGTTGATCTAAACTGACAGAATTCAATTTCTCAGAAATTTTCTGCTTCCACAACTTGTTTCTGGTCATGTCTTGAACTTGAAAAAATCTCTACCAAGTTTATTTTATGTATGAATTGTAAGATTTTAGGTCATTGCTGAGAACAGTTTGCATAGGAGAGAACTTCTGTTTTGACTGAGACTTAATAAAAGCCAACCCTTCACTCAGAGTTCTACCCATCTGATCACTAGTCCACGGACTAATCTGTTTCCAGGTCTCTCAAACTTCATTTGTCCTTCAGTACCCACTTGGTTCCAGACTGGGAGTTGTGGGCACCCTTGTGGACACGCTTGGTGAACAGTTTTAGGAAATGGTGGGAGCTTTTCTGGAAGCGATCCCAGACAGCATAGCTGGTGGTGACTGACTGGGTTAGGAGCTGACTATGAACCATGGAAGGTTCATGCTCCCCTGAACCTGACACCTTCCATGGCTGCTCCAAGACATTCTGCTAGGAGGGCAGGTATGATGCAAGGGACGCTGCAGTAGAAAACAACAGCAGTCTTAACTGATTATAATACAAATATCTTATTTTTGTAGATTTTTAAAAAGCACATCACCACATGTCCATATTACTAGGGGTTAGTCTTCATTATTTCCATGGTAAATCTATCTCTGGCCATCTCTGCAATACAAAGTGGTCTTTCCCCAAGTCTTCAGTGAAATCTGTTGAGCAGGGACTTCCCTGGAGGTCCAGTGGTGAAGCCTTTCCCTTCCAATGCAACCTGCAATGCAGGTTGGAACCCTGGTCAGGAAGCTAAGATCCTATATGCTTCTTGGCAATAAAACGAAAACATAAAACAGAAACAATATTGTAATAAGTTCAATAAAGACTCTACAAATGGTTTATACACACACACAAACACACACACACACACACACACAAAATCTGCTGAGCAGCCAAGGATTCAGGGGCCACACTGCATTCAGGGCCCTCTCCAGCCACCCACATGCCATGCATGAATGAATAAAAGTAAGAGGAAAATATACTTTTGCTATTCTGTCACTTGATCCTTCCTTACATTTGCAGAGGCAGGGATGAGTGAAACGAACAAGCTTTGGGGGATACATAGTGGTTAAGGGGCCTAACAGGACATTGTTCAGAAACTTCTAATTACAGAATCAGTTAGGTACCTTAAAATTGTACAGAAAAATATTTCAAGGAACATTTTCAAAAGCAATAGAATTTGCCATCCAGCTAAAAAGTAAGTAGAAGGGATTCATTATGATCTCAAATGAAAATGGGAGGGATTAAAAATGATGCCGATAAAGGCAAAACTGTTAGCACAATACTACAAAGTTCAAGAGAAGTATTTGTAAAAAATAAGGGTAAATAACGCTCTGTGTATTTCCCTCCTCCTAGGAGAGAAGTTATTTATATAGAGTCAAAAATTGGATAAGATTTTTTCTTTATGAAGGAAGTGGCAGGTGGCTGTCTGCCGGAGTATGAAAAACAAGTAGAAGCATTTGGATGCAACCTGAAAAAATTAACTAAGTGACAGAACTGCAAGTGGGGAATAAATTCCCCTCCTCTTAAAATTGGGGGAGATAATAAATTAAGTAGCTAAGAAATCATAATTGCCAACATAAAAGGAGATGAATTGTGTGGTAATATAGACAATGAAAAGATTCTCGCCTTTCACAATACATTCAATATAGTTTTCTTCTTTACTTGTGTATTCATGAATGACTACACAAGTCTCCTGAAGCACAGCACAAAGAAACCGATGAATACCAGCATTTTACTTGAAATCAGTACAGTCTGATAAATGAGCCCTTTTTGAGTTTTTTAAAATGCAGGGAGCATGTGTATGTGTGTGTGTGTGAGAGAGAGAGAGATAGAGGCATAGAAAGAGATAGAGACAGACAGACAGCTTTCATACCAATAAACTGAAAATCCAAAAACTTATGCTTTATTTCTACTTAGTTCTTTCATTTTAGGGAAATTGCTTAAACCAAGCCTCAGTTTTCTCATCTGTATTATGAGGATTGGCACAGACATGTATGACTGCTTTAAGTTACAACATTCTATAAGTCTATCTGTGTCTCAGCAAATTTTAATATTCTTTCATTCATAGAAATGGATGAAATAGAATTTAGGCTACTGAAAATGATTTTTAAAATGAATTAAAGACTGTAAATTGGCAATACTTTAATAAAGTGAATTTTTTTAAAATTTAAAAAGTGGATTAGGAGGACTGATCTAGTAGCTTCACTACCCAGTTGGGGCTGTCATCTCCCCCTCTGCCTCCCTCTCTCCTCACTCACAGATGACCTTATTGCCACAATGAGAAAATGAAAGTCAAATCCATCCTCTTACCCCTGAAGCTGCAGAAGCTGCCTGCACCCTTTTTCCTTCTTTCCACTTGTTATAAGGCGTAAAGTGGCCCTTCTTGGATGAAAAGCAGCCCCTTTACCCCGGCTTGTAGCCCCTACTTGCTCATCTGCCCAAGGAATCCAAGGCTTATGGAAATAGCCTCCTCCCCCAGCTTCTCCGAAGCCACGTCCTCCTGGAATGTAACCTACAAACTGTCCTCTCTCTCCTCTTAACTTCTCTCCAGGGCCCCCTTCTCCCTCCAATCTGTCATTGTTGGTTCAAGGTCCGGTTCTATTTTTTTTTCCAATCCCCATATTCAGGAGGCCTGGTACATTCTCCTAGCTTTGCCTCCCATCTATTTGCTAACCAATCCCAAATTCATATGCGTGGACTTACCCGAGCTCCAGCTTGTGTAAGAAACCAGCTGCATGAGGATTACTTGCATGCTTCTCAGATGCTCAACTTTAGGTCCTGTAAACTTGCAGTCTGAACCCCTCACTACCCGTCAGTGTGGACATAGCACTCTCCATTCCTTTTCTGTGGCCTCCAAGCCCGCAGGAGCCGACTGCGGAGCCCGGGCACCAGGCTTCAGCCTTCATTCCCCGTCTGCCTCCCCCCCAAGTTTCAAGCCAGTGACGCCTGTTCTCTCTCCCTCTAGGTCAGGCTGCTGTCTCTTCATTCCCACAACAGGCATCTAATTCACACTAATACAGCTTCTCGGGGAGCTCCATACTCCCACCTTTATCCTTTTATAACCAATTACCCTCCCCCAGTCCCAAGTATAAGGCAAGGATGTCACTATTATAAAAGCGATATAAAGATATCAGTTATTCAAAGATACAGGAAGATGCCAACAGCAAGGTAACACCTCTCCTCAAAACCCACCATTTGGAAATATTAGATGAATATTATCATAAATATCTTGATACATGTCTTCAGTTAGGTGAAAAGACAGCAGAAATTATTTTATAAAAAGAGACACACTGTTCAAGAGGATCATATGTTTCTATTTTTAGATTGTTAAAATATTAAATGATGAGTCATGATTTTTGGATTATCTGTTTTAAACGTTGTCCACCAACTTCCAGCCATTGCAAATGGCTTCCCCAAACTCCCCTCATTCCCCCCTGACACAGTAATTATTTTCGCTACTTTTAGTTTCTCTTCTAATTACGTTGACATCCCCAGTACTGTGCATTTTCCCTTTCTTTCTGTTCTACTGTGCATGCTCAGGTGTGTCTGACTCTGGGACACCATTGACTGCAGCCCTCCAGGCTCCTCTGTCCATGAGATTTCCCAAGCAAGAATATTGGAGTGGGTTGCCATTTCCTCCTCCAGGGAATCTTACCAACCCAGGGATCGACTCGTGTCTCCTGCACTGGCAGGCAGATTCTTAACCACTGAACCACCTGGCAAAGGCGTTGTTCAGTTGCTCAGTCGTGTCCAACTCTGCGACCCCATGGACTTCAGTGTGCCAGGCTTCTCTGTCCTTCACCATCTGCTGGAGTTTGTACAAACTCGTGTACATTGAGTCAGTGATGCAATCCAGCCATCTCACCCTCTGTCGTCCCCTTTTTCTCCTGTCTTCAATCTTTCCCAGCATCAGGGTCTCTTCAAATGAGTTGCCTCTTCACATCAGGTGGCCAAAGAACTGGGCCTTCAACTTCAGCATCAGTCCTTCTGAAGCAATTCCCTTTAGGATCGACTGGTTTGATCTCCTTGCTGTCCAAGGGGCTCTCAAGAGTCTTCTCCGAAACCACAGTTTGAAAGCATCAGTTCTTTGGTGCTCAGCCTTTTTTATTGTCCAGTTCTCACATCTGTACATGACTACTGGAAAAAATTATAGCTTTGACTATACAGACCTTTGTAGGCAAAGTAATATCTCTGCTTTTTAATATGCTCTCTAGATTGGTCATTGCTTTTCTTCCAAGGGGCAAGTGTCTTTTAATTTCATGGCTGCAGTCACCATCAACAGAGATTTTGGAGCCCGAGAAAATAAAGTCTGTCACCATGTCCATTGTTTCCCCATCTATTTGCCATGAAGTGATGGGACCGGATGCCATGATCTTTGTTTTTTGAATGTTGAGCTTTAAGTCAGCTTTTTCACTCTCCTCTTTCACCTTCATCAATAGGCTCTTTAATTCCTCTTCACTTTCTGCCGCAAGGGTGGTGTCATCTGCATATCTCAGGTTATTGATATTTCTCCCTGCAATCTTGAAGCAACAGAATAGCTGTGCTCTGTCCAATCAGTGATACTCTATCCTCACTTGTTACCTGTAAGGGGGGGGCCCTCTATTCCTCTCCCTTCCAGTCTTTTACATATGCAAGCTTTGTTTCTACTTTTATATCAGCAAGACTGAAAAAACTACCTGCTATTCTATGGCCATGGTGAAATTTTCCATGCT
Organism: Dama dama; assembly: GCF_033118175.1. NCBI lineage: Eukaryota > Metazoa > Chordata > Mammalia > Artiodactyla > Cervidae > Dama > Dama dama. The sequence continues at coordinate 10,810,189 of NC_083708.1, forward strand.
TTGCCTTTGTTTGGCTCTTAAAAGTTGAAAAGTCAACAAGCATTACTTTACATGATCATAATTGTGTCAAGTGCCTACACCTTCCAATTTCTAATTGCCTTTCTTCCTTTTCTTTACCCAATCCTCAGGTTTGTTCTTCCAGTTTCAAGGATACCACTAACTCCATGTAATAGCGCCCTCCTTCCCTTTTGATTCCATCCCTTTTTCCAGGGCCCACTTGGGAACAGAGGTTACTGCCCAGCATCCATCTGAGGGTGTCTCCTCATTCCTATCCTGGGTTAGAATCATGCTTCTTGCATCTTTTCTCATTTTCTGAGCCATTCTAAGGAATCCTGTGGAAAGGGATGCATGGCAGATAAATCTTTTGAGTCCTTAGATATTTGAAAATATTTTTATTCTTTCAACATAATCAATAATTTGGGTAGGTCAGGACTTTTAAATTCAACATCAATTGTCTTCAGAATTTTGAAGGCTGTGCTCCACGTATGATAGCGGTCAGTGTTGCTGTCTTTTCTCTCTGAAAACTCCTAGGATTTTCTCTTTAATCTTGTTCTCAAATCTCTCAATATTATATTTAAGGATGGATGTTATTTCACTTGTGCTGGCTGTTTTCTGGATCCTGTCAGTCTGAACACCTACATCTATACTTAGCCGTGGGGTGTTCCTGTCCATTACTGCTTTGATTTATTTTTCTCCCTGCTTTCACTGTTTTCAATAGCCATATATTAATTTTTAAGTGTTCTTTTTGCTGTTTTGGTGTTTCTTTTTCCTAGATCCTATTTTTGCTATATGCATACAAGGTCTTCCCTGAAATTTCTACCTTAATGACTAGAATATTTTAAAAGTTCTATTTTTTAAATTACATTTGCTTTTCTGAGGTGTTTTATCACAATTATTTTGGTTTTATTCTTTATTTTTCTCAAAAATGTAAGATAACTCATAGGTGTTCATTGCTTTAGAATAATGGAAAACTGGAGTGGAAATTATGTGTAAGTTGTCTCTAGAGAGAAATGGGTGGTGATTTGGCCCTTAAGCTGCAGACTCCTTAATTGAGAAAATAGAATAGATTTTATTCAAGTGTGGACATCTCACTTTGGACTTCCCAGGTTATTTAAATTATTTGCAAAGAATTGTCTTGTTTAGTTTTGATTTGTTTTAGGGGCTGACAGTAGGGAGGGACATGGGGTAGCTACTCCCGCTTTATATGGTTGATTTACAATGTTGTGTTAATTTCTGCTGTGCAGCAAAGTGATTTGGTTACACACACATATATTTTTTGTTTTTCATATTCTTTTCTGTTATGGTTTTTTCCCGGATATTTAGTGTAATTCCCTGTGCTATACAACAGGGCTTTGTTTTTTTATCCTTCCTCTATGTAATAGTTTTGCTATTGTTGTGGTCTAGTTGCTAAGTCGTATCTGACTCTTTTGTGACCCCATGGACTACATAGCCCACAAGGCTCTTCTGTCCATGGGATTTCCCGGGCAAGAGAACTGGAGTGTATTGCCATTTCCTTCTCAAGGGGATCTTCCTGACCCAGGGATTGAACCGGCATCTCCTGTATTGCAGGCAGATCCTTTACCTCTGCGCCACCAGGGAAGCCCGTATAATAGTTTGCATCTGCTAATTCCAAACTCTTAATCGACTCCTTGTCAACACCCACCTTTTTGGCAATGACAAGTCTGTTCTGTTATTCTGCTTCTGTTTTGTAGGTAAGTTCATCTGTGTCGTATTTTAGAGTTCACATATCAGTGATTTCATTTGTCTTTCTCTTCCTGACTTCACTCAATATGATAATTTCTAGGTTCATCAGTATTGCTGAAATGGCATTATTTTATTTTTTATGGCTGAATAATATTTTCTTTATCCATTCATCTGTCAGTGGACACAGGTTTTGGCTGCTGTAAATAGTGCTGCTATGAACATTGGGGTACATGTATCTTTTCAAATTTTAGTTCTGACCAGGTATATATTCAGGAGTGGGATTCCCTTGATTTTTTCTTTAATGTTTTTATTATCACTTTAATCCAGTCTTCGGAGAGAGAGTTGACCAACCCTTGTGCTCAGTCTGTCATCCTGAGTCACCACCAGAATCTACATTCCGCTTTTAATAAAAAAAAAAAAATAGTTATCTTTACTTTACTTGATGTTAAGGAAAGGCACCGAAGTTAAGCATTTTAGTTTTATGACATATGATGCTTTGTAACCATAGAACTCACTGTTGTTCTTAGCTGTATATTCAAATATTCATCATCTCCGCTCCCACCCCACCAGACACACACACATCTTCATTCCCGAGTTCCACATTTTGATTCTCCTCTTACTGGATGGATTTTATTTCAAGCAGTTTGTAAGTGCAGTATTCCTTTCATTCTTTCATGCTAGAGCAGGCCATGATGTCTATTGCCTTTGAACCTGAAGAACCACTTGGTAGGTTATAGAACACATGGATCACACTTCATGGCTTCATGATGCTGTGGAATTCAATGTGGTGGAACACCACTGACCACAGGTCTCTTGTCAGCTCTTGGTTAGTTGCAGTCTACCACTGAGTCATTTCCCCTGCTCTAGAAAGCTGGTGCATGCTGTAACCATTGTATTCTTTCACATTTAGAATATCTGTTTGTGGCCTTTATACTTGAAGGGAATCTTGATTGGACACAGTATTTTTTATCACATTATTTTCCTTTAGAATTTGGTAGGAGTTGCTCCCAATGCCTCCTTTTTGGAATGCTACTCTGTAGAAGACTGAGGCCAGTCTGCTTTTGTTCTTAATTATAAGAGATAACACTTGTATCTGGATGCCTGAAGAATTTTTTTTCTCATCCTCAAAACTGAATAACAAGAAGCATATGATTTTTAATGGAGAGTGTTGAATGTATTTGTTTTGGAATATGATATGAAATTTTGAGTTGCAGAATCTCCTATTCTTGTATTTAAGGATTTTTTTCTTTTTTTTCTATTTTCTATTGGAACACTTGCTCTGATTCATGTGTTGAGTTCTTCAATTCACAGACAAATCATCCTGGGTAATGTCATCTTTGTCATTTCTCCATAGCCATTATCTTCTCTCTACTTCCATTAACCTTTTAATCTTTTCCCTTTGATTTTACTGTGCTTATCTCAAGACTTTCTCTGTGTATTTTCAGCATGTCCATTCAATTCCCTTCTGTATCTAATTTGTTCATTAGTTCTGTAATGGTGTTATTTGAATTTCAATTTGTATCCTTATATTTTCAATTTCCATTTTTATTTCATTCTCTGTTATCATCTTACATTTAGGCCCTTATTTTATTCAATTTATGTCATCAATAAGCTTTTCTATAGTATGAAACACTGGTGAGATGCTTTCCTGTGTTCTTTAGACTCTGGTTGCTGTGGAGTTTCTATCATACTTTTTTTGCTCTGATTGCATAGTCCTCATGTTGTTATTTTTCATCATGTTCATATTTCCATTGAGTCCTGTATCTAGACTTTGTATCTGTTAGTCTGGGAGAATTCTCCTTAAGTCCCTGCCCCATTCTCTGAGTTTGAGAACACTTCCCAACAAGTTATAGCTTGAGAGTTGGTTATGGAACTCTACCCACTTCTCAGTGGCCTGAGGATTTTGGCGTGTGTAGGGAGTGAACTAGTTGGATCTGGGTACAGCTTAGCTGTTAAAATATTCCATTTTCTTACTAGCATTTTCTACTTGATCTATATGTTTATTATTGAAGAGTTTGACATTTCTTATAGACAGCATATTAAAAAGCAGAGACATTACTTTGTCAACAAAGGTGCATCTAGTCAAGGCTATGGTTTTTCTAGTGGTCATGTATGGGTGTGAGAGTTGGACTATAAAGAAAGCTGAGCACCAAAGAATTGATGCTTTTGAACTGTGGTGTTGGAGAAGACTCTTGAGAGTCCCTTGGACTGCAAGGAGTTCCAACCAGTCCATCCTAAAGGAGATCAGTCCTGGGTGTTCATTGGAAGGACTGATGTTGAAGCTGAAACTCCAATACTTTGGTCACCTAATGCGAAGAGCTGACTCATTTGAAAAGACCCTGATGCTGGGAAAGATTGGGGGCAGGAGGAGAAGGGGATGACAGAGGATGAGATGGTTGTATGGCATCACCAGCTCAATGGACATGGGTTTGGGTGGATTCTGGGAGTTTGTGATGGACAGGGAGGCCTGGCATGCTGCGGTTCATGGGGTCGCAAAGTGTCAGACACGACTGAGCGACTGAACTGAACTGAACTGAACTGAACTATGGTTCTGGATTTGTCAGTTGTACTTTGTAATCCTGTCAGCTTGCTCTGTCTAATGTAACGTTAGGTGCATAATTGTTTTATTGTCCTTTTTCTTTTTAAGTAATTCATCTTACTATAAATCTACCTAGGTTTTCAAAACTTAATGTTCAGGTTTCTCTTTGGTGTTAGGCATAGCTCTTATAATTAGCATGTAGCTGAACTTGTATTATTGCGGTTCTGTCTGATAATCTCTGTCTTTTAACAAAGGAATTTTATTTATTTACATTCATTCTGATTTATGCCTTTGGGTTTATTTCTACCACCTTCTTGTGTTTTCTGCTTACCAGCCATTTTCTTTTTTTCCTCTACTATCCTACCTTCTGTTGGATGATAAAGGGTTCTTTATTTTTCTTTTTTCTCCCCTCCTCTTCATCCTCTTCTTCCCCCTTCAAATCTTATTTCATCCTCCTTTTGATTCACATAGGACTTGGAGGGTATCAGGATTAATTCTACATCTATATTAGTTACTTATGATTTGCCTTTCTGCCTCTTTTATGTATGGCAAATATACAGAAATGAGCGTGTTTATATGCACAGTGTTTTTTAATGGGTTCTCACAAAGTAAACACACCTGTGTGACAAGAGGGCCGATCAAGAAGTAGAACAACCCCAGCACCGAAGGCCCCATCATGTTTCCCCTCAGCCTCCCCCTCCCCTTCCTAAGGTTAGTCACTCTCTGTCTTTCTTACCATAGACCAGCTTTGCCCGTTTTGAACTCTATGTAATAGAATAATAAAAATATGAACTCTGTATGCGTGATGCTTCTGCTCAGAGCCATGCTGCTCAGCTCATCTGTACCCTTGAGTGAACCACTGACTCACTCACCTCACTGCTGTGAGCAGTCACATCCTAAACATGCCACAGTTTAGGTATCCTTCCTACAAGGGCTGGCCATTTACACCACGTCCAGCATAAAGTGATTATGAATAATGCTGTTTTGGACATGTTTGTCTTTCATTTACATTTATGTTGGGTAAACCTGTAGGAGTGAAATACTGAAATTGTTGGGTTTATAGGCTAGTTGTATGTTCAGTTTTAGTAGTTCCAGTTTAGTAGTTCCAGGCTAGTTGTATGTTCAGTTTTAGTAGTTCCAGCCAGTTTTAGTAGTTCCAGTAGTTCCAGTTCCAGTAGTTCCAAATACATATGGCTGCACCATATGTATTTGTGTTCCCATTCATAGTGTGCGAATTCATGTTGTCTTCAATCAACTGATGAGTAATGGTGTCGGGTACTTCATATGCTTATTATCCACTTATCTATTCTCTTTCATGAGTTCTCTGTTCAGCGTTCAACTTTTTGCCCACTTATTATGGGCTATTTTATATTACTGCACAAGAACACTTTGCATATTTAGGATAATACTCTTTTGTCAGATAAAATATTAAAAGTACCTTCTCCAGTTTTTTACTTTCTCTTTCACTCTTGTACCAGGTTCTTCTGATAAACAGAGGCTCTTAATTTTAATTATGTCTCATTTATTAATTAAAAAATTATTCGCATATCCTCAGGTCATGAAGATATTCTCTGTTATATTTTTGATGTTTTTTTGATTTTACCTTTCAGGAGGCATATATCTGCCTTCTAATATGAAATTGATTTTTGTATGTTATATGAAGTAGGATATCAAGATTATTTTTGCCATATGGATAAACAATTGACCCAGTATCCTTATTAAAAAAAAAACCCAATTTTTTTTCTTATTTGTGTTATGTGTGTGCTTGAACGCTCAGTCACATCCAACTCTTTGCAGTCCCATGGACTGTAGCCCACCAGGCTCCTCTGTCCACAGGGATTCTCCAGGAAAGAATACTGGGGTGGGTAGCTGTGCCCTCCTCCAGAAGATCTTCCCAAACCAGGGATCAAACCCAGGTCTCCTGCACTGCAGGTAGATTCTTTATTGTCTGAGCCACCAGGAAGCCCAAGAACACTGGAGTGGGCAGCCTATCCCTCCTCCAGGGGAAGTTCCTGACCCAGGAATCAAACCAGGGTCTCCTGCATTGCAGATGGATTCTCTACCAGCTGAACTACCAGGGAAGAACCATTTTATCTTATACTTTATCACAAAACAAATAGTCATCCGTGTTTCTATTCTGTTCCATGAGTCTATTCTTGTGCTAGTACCACATTGACTTAAGTATTGTAGCTTTGCCAATATGTCTTGATAACTCTCAGAGCAAGTTCTTCAATTTTTTATTCTTCAAAACTATCATTGTTGGCCTTAGTCCTTTACATTTCCATATTATATATAAATTATGTCCTATTTGTTAATTTCCATTAAAGAGTAGTTTAAAGTTTTCAACACACAAGTTATAAATTAGTGAGTAAAATTAATTATAAGTAAATAAAAATATCTGAAGTTATCTAGAATTGTTATCCTCCTTTCAAATCCAAGAACCTAAGTATAATATATATCAATTATAGGTTGAATATCTGTGTTCCATAACCTTGTTTTTGTTGCCTAGTAATGATATTAATTATGATGAATATATTTTCCTATTGTTTTATGGCATCTATTGTTGCTGAGGAGAAACCTACTTGGTTTAATTACCATTTTTTGCTGGTAATCTGTCTTTTTCTGTCTTCATCCAGTTTCACTGTGATGAGTCTAAGTTTGAGTATATATTAATAGCTCCTTCTTAGTTCATATAGTTCACTTTCAATTTGAGGACACAAGTCTTTATTCAATTTTGGAAAATTCACATCTCTTTTCTTCTTCAAGTATTACTTCTTTGTGATTCTCTATTCTTTCATTCTGGCAGTTTTGTTTTTCTGTCTGTCCTAGATATTTTTAACACTTGGGTGACCTTATAATTTATTGCCCAAACTGGGACATATTTGGGAGTTGAGTACCACTAATAATGTCAGGACACAGATGTAAACTGGAACTCTCCAAGGGTTCCCTGGGCTCAGATGGTAAAGAATTGGCCTCCAATGCAGGAGACCTGGTTCAACCCCTGGGTTGAGAAGATGCCCTCGAGAAGGGAATGGCTATCCACTTCAATATTCTTGCCTGGAGAATCCCATGGACAGAGAAACCTGGTGGGCTACAGTCCATTGGATCGAAACGCGTTGCATAAGACTGAGTGACTAACACTTTAATTTTCACAGGCATGCTAGGGTGTATAATCTCTCTACCTAACATTCCCTCATAATTTAGTCCATATGCTGTGAACCTGGTGAATCCATTAAAAATATTTTCCAAGTTATCTTCTCTTTTATTATCACTGTCCCAAAGTTTACTGCACATTTTGAATTTTTTATTTTGATCAACAAAATTTAATTTCTAAGTAATCTAGTCATTTTCCTTTTGACTTAGCTGATTTGTCTCATTTCTGTCATTCATATTTTTTGTTTTCTAAAAATATCCCTGTAATTAAAAAAAAATTATCCTTAAGCAATCAAGGCAGCCTCCTCTAAGGTTCTGGGTAGACAGTTTCATAAAATTTCACCTGGAATGAAATTATACTGCAGTTGTTCATTTTTGGCTGGGTCACTTTGACAGCATTAGAATTTTCCGTGCCTTCTGAATTTTTTTTTTTTTTTTGTAGCCTCATTTTGAATGAAAGATTTCCCCTTCTTTCTTTTTCTTCACACTTCTCTGTCTAGTGGTTTAGCAGCTTCATTCTCTCAGCTTCCTGAATGCAATATGGTGTGGTGTTGCAGAGCACCTCCTCACAGTCTGAGCAGAGATAAGACGTCGGGTTCCAGGCAAGGGCATTCAGTGCAGCTCCTCAGATGCAAGGTGTGTTTCGTCTCCTTGCTTGTGAAACGTCTCTAATGCCAAGGGCCCAGCGTGGGGGGCTGCAGATTTTCAGCCTCCTTTCACGTGAAGGAGCCCCATCTTGTCAGGCCGTAGCCTGGCTGCAGTCCTCTGGTTTCCATGGAACACCCTCGGTTTTCCTTCCCCTATTCCCAGCTGCCTCTGCCTTCTTCAGCACTTGACCCCAGCATGGCTGCCGCCTCAGTTCTGCTCAGGCGGCGTTCCTCTTCTCTTTCTGGCTCATAGGTGTGCTTAATAGGCTTTGAACCAGACATGTGTTTTCGGTGTTTCCTTTATATATTTTTACTCTTTTACTATGTATTGGATCAGAGGATGCACATTAGAGCATGAATGAACTGTTCTGTTTTGACCAGATTGCTTAAAATTTATAAATGTGTAAGTGCAATGTATTTTTAAAAGCTAAAACAGATTATTGTAAAATTATGAGTTTTACCAAATTTGTAGGACATTCAGAGACATATTTTTTTGTTCAAGTCTGAAACATTTTTTATAAATGTACAATAATGGTGGTACTAATGGGATGAGCAGAATCTTCTCTCCATAGGATCATTTAAGGTATGTTTAACCTACCTGCAATTCTTTATATTTCCTAAATTACATCATGTGAAAATCTTTTCTTGAGCTGAAGCACTTTTTGGTGTTATATGACATGGTGACTTGGTGATTTTGAAATTGGACAAATATCTTTCACTTAAAAAAGACAAAAGATTAAGCTTTGCACACATGAAAACTTTGTAATAGGCAAAAAATAAAAACAAAAGCCAGAAGAAAGAGATAAAGAAAAAGGAAGGAAGGAAGAAGAAAGAAAAGGAAGGGAAGAAAGACAAGAAAGAAGAAAGGGCATATTCTCTGCAGTGTTCTGAACAGGCCCTGGCTCACAGCAAATATCTGGGACTAACATGACTGGGTGAGCATTTTGTATGGGCCTCACCCCCTGCAGGCTGGCAGTGATGGAGCAGAGGGGAAGGGTCAGGGAGGGTGTCAGGAGTGGGACTGGGTGAGGACAGTCTCAAGGCTCAGACAGGGTAGTGAATCAGTGAGTGAAGAGAGCAGTGAAGGGCACAGTGAGTATAACTGTCAGAATGTTTGTTGTTTTATAACCTGGTTTTGGAGAAGGAAATGGCCACCCACTCCAGTATTCTTGCCTGGAAAATCCCACGGGCCGAGGAGCCTGTCAGGCTACAGTCCATGGGGTTGCTAGAATTGGACATGACTTAATGTCTAAACCAACAAACCTGGTTTTAAAAAACAGTTTTTTAAAAAACATTTGACATTTTTATGTAGTGGTGAGCTTTCTGAGTCATATCAACACCATTTTGTCAACTCAGCCATGTCTAAATCTCCTGCTACCCATTTGAGCCTACTTTATCAAGCTCTGCTCATCACTCAGAGGTGAGGAGGGACAGGCCACAGCATCAGTGCATATGGACACTGCACAGTGGGCAGGGGACTGGCTTGCAGGAAAGGGTGTGTGAGTCAGTCCCTGGGTGCCGTCTCTGGACTGTGGGTCCTAAAGAGAAGGTCATGCAGGGCTGTCTTGGAACACAAGGAACCAATCCTTGTCCCACTCCAGTCCCTAGAGAAGAAACAAGGGAATAGGGTGGATCTCAAGGAATTGGCCAGCCAGAATGATGATGGCAGAGTCACTGCAGCCTGGGTTGCTCTGCTCCCATCTCAGCCTCTGTGCAGAGAGCAGGGGGTGGGTGAGCTGCACTTTCTTTTTTTTTTTTCATTTATTTTTATTAGTTGGAGGCTAATTGCTTTACAATATTGTAGTGGTTTTTGTCATACATTGACATGAATTAGCCATGGATTTACGTATATTCCCCATCCCGATCCCCCCTCCCCCCTCCCTCTCTACCCGATCCCTCTGGGTCTTCCCAGTGCACCAGGCCCGAGCACTTGTCTCATGCATCCAACCTGGGCTGGTGATCTGTTTCACCCTAGATAATATACATGTTTCGATGCTGTTCTCTCAAAACATCCCACCCTCGCCTTCTCCCACAGAGTCCAAAAGTCTGTTCTGTACATCTGTGTCTCTTTTTCTGTTTTGCATATAGGGTTATCATTACCATCTTTCTAAATTCCATATATATGTGTTAGTATACTGTAATGGTCTTTATCTTTCTGGCTTACTTCACTCTGTATAATGGGCTCCAGTTTCATCCATCTCATTAGAACTGATTCAAATGAATTATTTTTAATGGCTGAGTAATATTCCATGGTGTATATGTACCACAGCTTCCTTATCCATTCTTCTCCTGATGGGCATCTAGAGCTGCACTTTCTAGATTGATCTGTGGGAAGTGAGGACCTCTCTTTGGATCACTTAGTCTGAGACCCACTCTCAAGAAAAGAGTTACTCAATCAATATTAACTCAACCGCCTTTGTTGTTGTTCAATCGCTAAATCATGTCTGACTCTTTGCAACCCCAAGAACTGCAGGATGCCAGGATTCCCTGTCCTTCACTATCTCCCAGAGTTTGCTCAAGCTCATGTCCATTGAGTCAGCGATGCCATCCAACCATCTCATCTTCTGCTGCCCTCCTTCTCCTCTTGCCCTAAATCTTTCCCAGCATTAGGGTCTTCTCCAATAGGTTGGCTCTTCACATCAGGTGGCTAAAATATTGAACTTCAGCATCAGTCCTTCCAATGAATAATCAGGGTTGATTTCCTTTAGGATTGACTGGTTTCCTCTCTTGCTGTCCAAGGGACTCTCAAGTCTTCTCTAGCAACACAGTTCGAAAGCATCAGTTCTGCAGTGCTCAGCCTTCTTTATGGTCCAACTCTCACATCCATACATAACTACTGGAAATACCATAACTTTGACTTATACAGACCTTTGTCAGCAAAGTGATGGCTTTGCTTTTTAATGTGCTATCTAGGTTTGTCATAGCTTTCCTTTCCAGGAGCAAGCGTCTTTTAATTTCATGGCTGCATTCATTGTCTTCAGTGACTTTGGAGCCCAAGAAAACTAAATCTGTCACTGTTTCCACTTTTCCCCCACTTATTTGCCATGAAGTGATGGGACTGGATGCCATGATCTTAGCCTTTTGGATGCTGAGTTTTAAACCAGCTATTTCACTCTCCTCTTTCACCTTCATCAAGAGGATCTTTAGTTCTTCTTCACTTTCTGCCAGTAGAGTGGTATCTTCTACATAACTGAGGTTGTTGACATTTCTCCTGGCAATGTTGATTCCAGTCTGTGATTCATCCAGTCTGGCATTTCACACGATGTATTCTGTATATAAGTCAAATAAATAGGGTGACAAAATACAGCCTTGTCTTACTCCTTTCCCCATTTTGAACCATCTGTTGGTCCATGTAAGTTTCTAACCCGCATACAGGTTTCTCAGGAGACAGGTAAGGTGGCCTGGTATGCCCAACTCTTTAAGAATTTTCCAGTTTGTTGTGATTCACACAAAGAGTTTCTCATAGTCAATGAAGCAGATTTTTTTTTTGGTGTTCTCTTGCTTTTTTTATGATCCAGTGAGTGAGTGAGTGAAGTCGCTCAGTCGTGTCTGACTCTTTGCAACCCTGTGGACTGTAGCCTACCAGGCTCCTCTGTCCATGGGATTCTCCAGGCAAGAATACTGGAGTGAGTTGCCATTTCCTTCTCCATGGGATCTTCCTGACCCAGGGGTCAAACGTGGGTCTCCCTCATTGCAGGCAGACGCTTTACCTTCTGAGCCACCAGGGAAGCCAATGGATGTTGGCAATCTGATCTATCATTCTTCTGCCTTTTCTAAATCGAGTTTGTAAATCTGGAAGTTCTCAATTCATGTATTGTTGAAGCTTAGCTTGAAGGATTTTGATCATTACCTTCCTAGCATGTAAAATGAAGGCAGTTGTATGGTAGTTTGAATATTTTTTGACATTGCCTTTCTTTGGGATTAGAATGAAAACTGACCTTTTCCAGTCCCGTGACCACTGCTGAGTTTTCCAAATTTGCTGGCATATTGAGTGCAGCACTTTTACAGCATCACCTTTTAGGATTTGAAATAGCTCAACTGGAACTCCATCACTTCTACTAGCTTTGTTCATAGTGATGCTTTCTAAGACCCACTTGACTTCACATTCCAGATGTCTGACTCTACTAGCCAGGACATGGGAGCAACCTAGACGTTCATCAACAGATGAGTGGATAAAGAAGTTGCAGTATACACACACATGATGGAATATTACTCAACCATTAAAAGGAACAAATTTGAATCAGTTCCTGTGAGGTGGGGGAAACTCGAGCCTGTTATACAGAGTTTAGTAAGTAAGAAAGTGAAAAACGAGTATTGTATATTAATGCATATATATGGAATCTAGAAAAATGTTATTGATGAACTTATTTACAGGGCAGGAATAGAGACTCAGACACAGAGAACAGACGAGTGGACACAACAGGGGAAGGAGAGGGTGGGACGAATTGAAAGAACAGCATTGAGACGTTGTACATTATCATGTAACATATCATGTAAAATAGCTAGCTAACGGGAAGCGGCTGTGTAGCACAGGGAGCCCAGCTCTGTGCTCGGTGACAACCCAGAGGAGTGGGATAGGGCAGGGGGTGGGGGGGAAGTGCAGGAGGAAGGGACACGTATGCCTCTATGGCTGCTGATTCGTGTTGACGTATGGCGGAAACCAACACAGCATTGTAAAGGGATTATCTTCCAGTTAAAAATAAACACAATTTTAAAAATAGGGTGTGTGACAATGTTTTGACGAGGAGGCTCACTCAGCAGAAGAAAGCTTCGTCTGAATTCTGAATCGTAGTACTCTGTGGCTGAAGAGAAATGTGTTTCTTTTGTTCCTCTTCATAGGTTACACTTGCTCTCAGTTTATCATCAGCCAAAGGCTGCTGCTAGTAAACAGAACTTTGAGAAATTCCATGAATAGGTGGGAAAAACAATTCTGGCACGTTCAAATGACTGGCTTCTAGGGACTGGGAATCTTATGCAACACTGTGCAGAGAAACCAGTCTGAATCGAATACTGAATAAGAAGGGAGGTAGTCTGCCACACACCCTCATTTCTGTGGGCTTTGTTGCTGTAGCATTAACACTGAAAAGAGTCACTATTGCCTCTTTAATTTCCATTAATTTCCAACAGGAATAGCTAAGGTTTGCTAACCTCGGTTTACTCTTCCTCTTGATTCATGGGTTATCTCAACAGGGAGGAAGAGAACTTAATGTTTAGCTCGTCATGCATGGAATTTTCCTTACATTGTCTGGGTTAGTTATGCAGAAATTATGAATGGGAGGTAAACAACTTGGCCTAGGTCATCACCTTCAAGTATGAGCCAGGAGGAAAACTCTGGGGTCCACAGAGCATTATGGGTAAGCGCGGGGTCAGCTGAACCCAGCTCTCACTTTAATCTCTTAGTTCTGTGGGGCTTTTGTCAAGCTGCTTCATCTTGTGCCTCAGTTAACTCAGTTTTAAACTGGAAAGAAACAGTACTCCTACCTCCTCCTAAGGCTATTATCAGTTACTGCAGTAACACATTTACACTGTAGTTTGACACATAGGCATTTTGTGTCCTTGGTGGGAGTATAAATTGATGTTTCCTCTTTGCAAGGCAATATGAAACTGCTTAAATGTGAAGTCTGATATATCAAAATTAATATAATTGTTAAAATTTGTGATAGAATTGAGAGATACATGGAAAAATTAAAAATTTTAAAGTCTAAAATGCACATCTACTTTGACACAGTCATTCTGATTAGGAATGTATCCTCCAGATATATGCACGCATGTGCACAAACACATTTGCACAGGATGTTGATTTCATCATTGTTAGTAACAGCAAAGACTGGGAACACAAACAGAAGCATTGATGGGGGAACAGTTTAAATATAATAAATTAAGTATACAAAATGCTTCATGTGATCTCCAAGATGCATGTGAATTGGAAAAAAGATGTCATATGATACAATCAGTGCAACTCTGCCATTTAAATTTAAATATGGATATCAATACCTGTATGTGCCTTAAGTATATCTTGAGTTATACATAAAAAAACTGTTTACCATTGGGAGCCTCAGGAGAAGGAGGTTGGAGAGTTTGGGACTGAAATTGGCAGAAGAATTACTTTGTGTTTGTTTTCAGTTAATTTTTTATGCAAATTCTTTTCAGTAAGAAGAAATCAATTGAAGAATGCTGCATTCTGTATTACTGAGCTAAGGGGAACTGTTAGCTGCTCTTATGCAGGGGGCTTGCACTAACCCCTCCGTGTACAGATAAACGGGACTCTTTGTGCAGCCTAGGGGCTTGTGAGACTCAGGTTTCTCAGTTCATGGAGGCTTGGAGTCACTTCTGAGAGCTAGAGGATCTCTCTGAGGGTGAAGAAGAGACTTGGACTCACTCTAATTTTCTCTGTAGCATAATTAGGATTTAGAGCAGGCACTTGGAGTGCACGTCTGTGTTTGTTTCTATCTTATGACTCTCCTCTCTAAATTCTACTATTTCTTCAGCCCCATCTTTGTATGAGCGAGCTCTGGCTCATAACAAAACACCACAGACTGAGTGACTTAGCAGAAGTTTATTCCTCTCAGTCCTGGAGGCTGGGAAGTCAAGGACCAAGGTGCAAGGCGCTTGTGGATTCCGTTCCCTGATTCCTGGCTTGCTGGTGGCTGCCTTACGGTGTCCTCACATGGGTCCTGGGGGAGGGGTCTCCTCTTAGGAGGGCACTCTTGCCATCACGGGGCCCCACTCTCATGACCTCATCTGAACCTGATTACCTACCGAAAGCCACATCTCCAAACACCACATTGTGGCCTCAGGCTTCAAATATGAATTGGTGGGCACACAATTCAGCCCAGAGCATGTCTGTAAATTTCACTTGACCCAACATATTGACTAAGGGTATTAATTTCTATAATAGGATATTAACCTGATCACCAGCTTGTTGGTTTCTAAAATCTACAAAATGTCCTTAATTAGCCATATGGAAAGCCTGCCCTGCAGGTCAACTGCCCAGACCACACAGCCGTAAACACCCTGCTTCAGTGATGCACACGGAAAATCTGGGAGAGGCGTGAGGACAGGATGTCCTGATCACACATCATTTTCTACTCTATATACCACAAATTCTCCTTCTGTGTTATTTCCTCAGAAAACCCTTCTCTGACACTAGAGTGAAGCGAAGAGAGTACCTCTCCACCTCTTAACTCTGGATAGCAGTGCTCATTTTATTCTTAGCATCACAGTTTGTAATCACTTCATTTCTCTATCTTTTTTTTTACTTTACTTTCTGATTCCTCTGCCAAAATGTAAGTTCTGTGAAGGCATATGACTGTTGTGTTCACAGATATGTCCCAGGACCAGCGTTAAATATGTACCAATGTCCTCAGATCAATCAGATCACAGGAAGGCTACCCATTTGGACCACGACAGTTTTGTCATCACGTCTGTAGGACTGTCTTTTAGTTGCTGGCCATGGGTTTTTATCTTAGGCTGCTCTCAAAGCTAGTCAAGAAAATTTATCGATTTGGTGTGAAGCCAGCATTGAGGTTATTATTCTGTTCATCGTTTGGTCATGTTCAACTCTCTGTGACCCCATGGATTGTAGCCCATCAGGCTCCTCTGTCCGTGGGATTCTCCAGGCAAGAATACTAGCATAGATAGCCATTCCCTTCTCCAAGGGGTCTTCCCAACCCAGAGATCAAACTCGGGTCTCCTGCATTGCAAGCAGATTCTTAATCATCTGAGCCACCAGGGAAGCCTGAGGTTATTATTAATAATATTTTATTTTCTCTATTGTCACACTGGAGTTATGTCTCCAACCATTTGTCATCTTATCCCCCAAATACCTGAAGGCAATTATTTCAGAGGGTAATAGTGACTATTTTGTGATTTATAAATTTCCCTGTTCGTCATGGCTAGAAGGAAGCTCCAGGTCTTATGCTTGAACATGGCAGCTCTGTTGACCCCTGTGTGTCTTTCCCCCTCTCTCTTGGTTTCATGAATCTTATTGTAATATGTTCTCCTTCTCTTTTTTTAATAATTCATCTCCAATACTTTCTAGATGAAATGAAATGTAAGTACATTAAAAGGATGTAAATAAATTCTATTTCTTCCCCTGTGTTATTACTTTTCCCTTCTACTAGGTCTTTATGGCTCACATTTGAGTCCGTGACATTTTGGGTTTTGGCTCAATACTATCACCATCTGGTCTCCCCGTCCTTAATCTTTTCCCTGTTTTCTCCTTTTCCCTCCCACCAAAATGCTGTCACCAAAGACGTCTTTCTTTCCGCGGTACCGCTGCGGCTGAACCTCCTGCCCCACGCAGAGCCCCGCAGGAGCTCGGGATGAGGAACGAGCCGGTGCTCCTCCGGCTCAGGCGCAGCTCTGCTGTCTTTCTTGACCTGCTTATAGCATCCTCTTCACCTTCGCTACTGAAAACATCTCCAATGCTCCTGTAACAAGAACTGCTCCCAATGTAAAATCCCACGTCATTTGTTTGCCCTTTAATAATCCTTGAAATCCACTTACTTATAAGAAGCCCCTTAAGCCTCAGAAATAATACTTATCTGCGCGCATGCGTGCTAAGTCACTTCAGCCGTGTCCGACTCTGAGACCCTGTGATTCCTCTATCCGCGGGATTCTCCAGGCCAGAATACTGGAGTAGGTTGCCATGCCCACCTCAGGAGATCTTCCCCACCCAGGGATCGAACCCATGTCTCTTATGTTTCCTGCATCAGCAGGCGAGTTCTTTGCCACTTTCTTTGCCACTAGCCTGGGAAGCCCTTAATATTCATTTATCACTGCCCAAGGGCTCTGAATTTATAGATAACAATCTATAGATATTTATAGATAACAATCGTATGCTTTATTTTACTAATTGTATTGGAAAATAGTTAAATGTAATTGTAAATAAAGCATTAGAAACAGCCCCTTAACTCCCCTCTCCCCAAACCAAAAAATATGATTAAGTAATTATATATGTAGGTACTTCCCCAAAGTCCTTTCAGCATGATGTAATGTAATAAATTTAGAAGAGGACAAAATCAGGTTGGAGAGAGGCAATTAGAAAACTGAAAAACAGAGCATCAGCTTGGCAGATGATTAACTACTTTTCTGTTGAGTAGAGGATGATAAGTGAATAATCGAGTCTGAGAACAAAGTCTGAATTTTCAGCATTAAGTTTCCTCAAATGTGACAGTGTTAAAGTGAATTATAATTGGGCACAGTGTTCCAAATTTATTACTTAGTACATAACATAGCAGGTACTAAATTGAATTGAAGAATGAAACTAAAGGAGGGATTATAGGAAAATAAAGTTGAGTCTTGTAAAATTAAAGACCCCATTTTTCATATAAATTGTTTAGTAGAAGTTGTTTGACTAGGAGTCTGGAAGAAAATTATGAAGTCTCTTTACTTTAAGGCATAGTTGTATTCACTGACATGCTTCAACCTGGTAATAAATCAGCTTGGGAACCTTTTACATAAAGAGGCACCACTATAAATTAGCTTTCACATTTTATCTTAAGTAGTATCATCATAAAATATTGAATAAAGACACTGAAACTGTCAAAATAGCTGGATAATTTGAGACTTGAGGTTTTAAAAAGTCTAATTCTTTCCTGGTGGGATTTTTCCATGTATATAAACTTTGATATGTGAATTTACCAGAATTTGCTACAGTAACAGTCAATAATTTGTTCACAGATTATAACTATCACAAATGTTTGGCAGTTACAGAGGCTAATTAAACACTTTGGTTAGAAAGTAACAAGAGCAGACTACATTTAAAGAAAGAACACCCCAAAATGTTTTGTTCTATTTTGTTCTGCCACAAAAAAAGAAAATATGCTCATCTTGCAGCGGTTTTGTTCTGTGAGTTTTAAGTTATCTGTCCATGTATTTCTCCATTATATCACATATTGCAATTTTAACAATTATAATAATGACAGTTGGACTCCACATACAGGACTGAGTTTGATCTCTGCCACATCCTTATAGGCAAGGAGAGTGGTGCCCAGAGAGAAACTGAAGCTTCAGTGGGTCGGGGGTGTTCCGCTGCTCTGGCCTTGCTCATCCCAAGGGATGCCAGCTCATCTTTCGGCTGTGTGCCAGGACTGTGTTCTTGCTTGACCCTTCCTGCAGTGGGTCCTGCTCCTCAGTCACAGACTCTGACCCACAGGCTTGCCCCACATAACTGTTCCTGCCTCAGGCTCTCCTTGCCTATTGATCAGTTTAGCCGGGCATTTCTGACTGTGACCTTTGACCCTGTTGTTCCTTCTTTGCCTTTCTGTAGCCCCGGAGGCCATAAGAGCCACTTCCTGCCAGCTGCCCTGGTCCCTTGAGCCTGTTTGAGCCAGACCAGCTCCATGCAGCTTCCTGCCACGTGAGGGAGACCAGACACCCAGCTGGGGAGCAGTGAAATCTAAACAATAACTGACTTTTAGAAAATGCCTTTAAATTGCTGAA
Organism: Dama dama; assembly: GCF_033118175.1. NCBI lineage: Eukaryota > Metazoa > Chordata > Mammalia > Artiodactyla > Cervidae > Dama > Dama dama. The sequence continues at coordinate 10,828,678 of NC_083708.1, forward strand.
AATGACAACCATCACAAATTCTTGACTGTTATAAGTCACTCCTGGGCTGGTTACACAGATCAAAAAAAGCTATTATTATGAATTCAGATCTGTGAATTCCTCTTACTTTTAAAACACAAAGTCATACATTCCCCAGGTATAGACTTCAAGCAACATCTGTTGTCTTAATTAGGAAAGAAATGCTTCAGGGATGAATTCTTTCCCTGAGCTTGGTTGTCTTTCCAGCAGATGACACATCTGAAACCACAGGTAGGGAGCAGGTGTGTGATGGTCTGCATCTTAGCTTGTGTTTGGCAAAACTCTGACTACAGACTGAAACCATTAGAGATGCTGTCAGTGAGATGGATGATGTTACACATTTTGAAACTGTCCTTGACAGACTGTATAAGAGACACAGTTCTTCTCTGAAGGCATATCATGAATTGCAGCAAAATGTAATGCCCTTTTTCAGGGGCAAGGGTTTTATTATTCAGTGAGGCACGTTCAGATTGAGTTGAGACAGCTTCTGAAATAATTCTGCTAAAATAGGTCATTGTAAACAGTGAGTCAAGTGAGAAGAGAAGCATGAATGAACTGAGAGGGAGCTATTGAAATGACACAGGGGCTCTCCTGGGGTGTTGGAGGAAGTAGGTGGCCAGGACTGCAGGAAGATCATGGATAATACATCTAAATCCAGACAGCAGTTCCAGGGTGTGGACCTGAGCTTTCTAGCCAGATAGCTGCCCCGTGCATGCAAAAGAAACCAAGGAATGTCTTCCTAGATGGACAGGGTCAAGTTCTTCACTCTCTCCTCATCCCCACTGATTGATAATTTAAAATACAGAAATAGATATATGATAAAGTACAGTTTTGAATTTCCATAGATTTTTTAAAAATGAAGAGTAAGAATGCAAATAAATCTTGTACTTGCATTGACTGGCCACTCTTCCGACAGATGATACACATCTGCCTGCCTTTGACTTACGGGTACTTCTAATGACATGCTGGAAAAGAATGGACAGATATCAAGTAAGTGTGCACCCAGGTCAGAGTGGAGTCCTACATTGTGCAGCTTGGAGTGACTCCAGAGACCAAGGCTGAAATCCACGAGACGTGGATAAATATGCTACTTCAGTTCCTCTTTCACTTCCGTCTCCTTTCTTTCCCTAGAACTGGAGCAGAAAATCATTGAGTTTCAGAAGGGTTCAGAGGATTTTTCAGGACCATTTAGTCCTATCTTCTTTAAACACAAATATTCGCAAGAGTGAAGTAGTTTTTCAAGCATCTTCTGGACACTTTCAGTGGAAGGAAACTCATTACTTGTAAGGAAAATCTTTCTTTCTCCCATGAATATGAATTGCTCAGGAAATAAAGACTTGGTGTGAACACTGGTTTCTAAAGTCAGATTAGAAGGGAAGTTGGACTTAGAAATTTACCCTGGTTTCAAATTCAGTGCTTTTTTCATGAAACTTTAGTATTAATAGAAGTACTTGATTATAAATTGGTCTAAAGGAAACTGGCTTGGCAGAGCCTTGGAAGGGAAATTCTAATATAAGCAAGGAGGAAAGAACAAATGACATCCCAGGAAGTTATGCAATCTAACTCAGTATAGAAATACACAAAACTACTGACCACATCGTAAGACTGGAACAGAAAGTTCTTACTCCACTCTTGGGTCATAAGGCTTGCTTAATGAGAAATATTTATTTTATGTTTCCTCATTCTCCTCTCCTGGCTTTGACAGTTTGCAAATGGCCCAGACGTACATCATTACCTTAGGGAAAAGGGTTTAAAGGCTATTGTCCTGCTTTTGAATCAACAAGATTAAAGGATATATAGTAAATCACAAGTGATTTTAGAATTTTGGAAAAAATAATCACAAGGTGTAATTAGTCCCCATTGAAGAGAGTTCAATTGCAAGACACTTTCCAAAAATATTAGGACATTATTTCAAAATGGTAAGAAACATTTTACGTGTAGTCAAGTCATTGATTCTTCTCCTTTACCTACTACAGGACTTCTGTAAAGATTTTATTTGTATTTTGTACATTCTGCTCACAGTACCCACCACTTTAGGATATTATTACCATGACTTTAATGCCACATTAACTGAAAATCTATGAAAAGGGATTTGATGTGTATGAAAGCCAACCGTATTTGGGGATCCACATTCTGACATTCCCCTCCAGCTCACCAGCCCCACAAGTGAAGGCTCACAGTGGATGTGCCTTGTCACCAATGTGCACGGAGCTCTCAGTCAAAGAGCTTCTCATCCCATCCACACAACAGCAGATGGAACTCTAGTGACCAAGCCTTTTTAAAGCATGACTACACATCCCAGGATGAGGATACACACACACACACACACACACAAACTTCATCTGCTTTGTCCATTTGTCTATTAATGCACACTTTGGTTACTTCCATACCTTGGCTATTGTAAATAGTGCTGCAATGAACATTGGAGTGTATATATCTTTTCAAATTAGTTTTGTTTTCTTCCTGTAAATATCCAGAAGTGGCAGTTGATCAATCCAGTCAAACCTAAAAGAAATCAACCCTAAATATTCATTGGAAGGACTGATGTTGAAGCTGAAGTTCCAATAGTTTGGCCACCTGATGCCAAGAGCTGACTCTTTGGAAGGGACTGATACTGGGAAAGATTGAAGCCAAAAGGAGAAGGGGAGTGGCAGAGGATGAGAGGATTAGATAGCATCACCAACCCAATGGACAAGAATATGAGCAAACTCCAGGAGATAGTGAAGGACAAAGGAGCCTGGCTTGCTACAGTCCATGGGGTCACAAAGAGCTGGGCACGACTTAGCAACTGAACAACAACAACAATGGCCATCGTATTTTTAACATTTCCTGGAGCCTTTATACTGTGTTTCATTTCAGTTGCACCAATTAACAATCTCAACAGTGCACGAAGCTTCTCTGTTCTTTATATTCTTGCCAACACTTGTAATTTGTGGTCTTTTTGATGATAACCATCGTGGCAGGTGTGAGTTGATATATCTTTGTGGTGTTGATTTGCATCTCCCTGATTGTTAGTGATGATGAGCATCTTTTTATGTGTCTGTTGGTCACCTATATGTCTCCTTTGGAAAATAGTCTCTTCAGGTCATCCACCCATTTTTTGACTGTTTTTGCTGTTGTTTTTGCTGTTTTTTTTGGTGTGTGTTGAGTTGTATGAGTTCTTTGTATATTTTGCATATTAACCCCTTACTGGGTATATAATTTACAAATATCTTCTCCCATTCATAGGCTGCTTTTTTGCTTTGTTGATAGTTTTCCTTCCTTGTGCAAAATCTTTTAGACTTAATGTAGTCCCATTTGTTAATTTTTGCTTTTGTTTCCCTTGCCTGAAGAGATATACCCAAAAGCATACTGCTAAGACTGATGTCAGAGAGAACACTGCTTATGTTTTCTTCTATGAGCTTTGTGGTTTCAGGACTTACATTTAAGTTTTTAATCCATTTTGAGTTTACATTTGTGAATGATGTGAGAAAGTAGTCTGATTTGATTCTTTTGCTTATAGCTGTCTGGTTTTCCCAATATTATTTTTTGAAGAGATTGTCTTTACCCTGTTGTATACTCTTGCGTCCTTTGTCAGAGATTAATTGTCCCTATCAGCATGAATTTACTTCTGGAATCTCTATTCCCTTCCATTGTTTTATGTGTCTGTTTTTGCACCAGTACCACTGAGCTTTTATTATTGTAGCTTTTTAGTGTAGCTTGAAATTAGAGAGCATGGTATCTCCTGCTTTGTCCTTTCTTGAGTTTACTTTGGCTATTTGGGATTTTTGTGTTTCTATATGGAGCTTCTCCAGTGGCTCAGTGGTAAAGAGTCTGCCTGAAGTTCAGGAGCCACAGGAGATGCGGTTTCAATCTCTGGGTCAGGAAGATCCCCTGGAGAAAGGCATGGAAACCCACTCCAGTGTTCTTGCCTGGAGAATCCCATAGACAGAGGAGCCTTCCAGGCTACAGTCCATAGGGTCACAAAGCATCAGACATGACGTAAGCAACTTTCCACACAGGCATGCACACATATGTTTCTATACAAATTTTAGAGTTATTTGTTCTATTTTTATGAAAAATGCCACTGCTATTAATATTTTGATAAGGATTGTATTGAATATGTAGATTGCCTTGGGTAGTATGGTCATTTTAATAATATTAATTCTTCTAGTCCATGAACATGGTATATCTTTCCATTTATTTATGTTATCCTCAATTTCTGTCATCAGAATCTCATAGTTTTCCAAGTACAAGTCTTTTACTGCCCTGGTTAGATATATTCCCAGGTATTTTATTATTTTGATACACTTGCAAATAGGAATTAAAAAAAAATTTCTCTCTCTGATTCAGTTTTACTCTAAAGAAATGCAACAGATTTATGTTTATTAATTTTGTATCCAGAAACTTTATTGATATATTATTTCTAATAGTTTTTTTGTGACATTTTAAGGATTTTCTAAATATAGTATCTTGCCACTGTGTGAACAACAACAGTTTTATTTCTTCCTTTCCAACTTTGACTTATTTTCCTTTTCTTGACTAATTGGTATGGTTAGGACTTCCAGTACTATGTTGAAAAAGAGTGGTGAGAAAAGTATAACTTTCCAAAACTGAACCAGGAAGAAATAGAAGATCTTAACAGACCCATCACAAGCAAGGAAATCGAAACTGTCATCAAAAATCGTCCAGCAAACAAAAACCCAGGACCAGATGGCTTCACAGCTGAATTCTACCAAAAATTTAGAGAAGAGCTAACACCTATCTTACTCAAACTCTTCCAGAAAATTGCAGAAGAAGGTAAGCTTCCAAACTCATTCTATGAGGCCACCATCACCCTAATTCCAAAACCAGACAAAGATGCCACAAAAAAAGAAAACTACAGGCCAATATCACTGATGAACATAGATGCAAAAATCCTTAACAAAATTCTAGCAAACAGAATCCAACAACATATTAAAAAAATCATACACCATGACCAAGTGGGCTTTACCCCAGGAATGCAAGGATTCTTTAATATCCGCAAATCAATCAATGTAATACACCACATTAACAAATTGAAAGATAAAAACCATATGATTATCTCAATAGATGCAGAGAAAGCCTTTGACAAAATTCAACACTCATTTATGATTAAAACTCTCCAAAAAGCAGGAATAGAAGGAACATACCTCAACATAATAAAAGCTATATATGACAAACCCACAGCAAGCATCACCCTCAATGGTGAAAAATTGAAGGCATTTCCCCTGAAATCAGGAACAAGACAAGGGTGCCCACTCTCACCACTACTATTCAACATAGTGTTGGAAGTGCTGGCCACAGCAATCAGAGCAGGAAAAGAAGTAAAAGGAATCCAGATAGGAAAAGAAGAAGTAAAACTCTCACTGTTTGCAGATGACATGATCCTCTACATAGAAAACCCTAAAGATTCTACCAGAAAATTACTAGAGCTAATCAATGAATATAGTAAAGTTGCAGGATATAAAATTAACACACAGAAATCCCTTGCATTCCTATATACTAACAGTGAAAAAACAGACAGAGAAATTAAGGAAACAATACCATTCACCATTGCAACAAAAAGAATAAAATACTTAGGAGTATATCTACCTAAAGAAACAAAGGACCTATACATAGAAAACTATAAAACATTGATGAAAGAAATCAAAGAGGACACAAACAGATGGAGAAACATACCGTGTTCATGGATTGGAAGAATTAATATTGTCAAAATGGCTATTCTACCCAAAGCAGTCTATAGATTCAATGCAATCCCTATCAAGCTACCAACGGTATTTTTCACAGAACTAGACCAAAGAATTTCACAATTTGTATGGAAATACAAAAAACCTCGAATAGCCAAAGTAATCTTGAGAAAGAAGAATGGAACTGGAGGAATCAACCTGCCTGACTTCAGACTCTACTACAAAGCCACAGTCATCAAGACAGTATGGTACTGGCACAAAGACAGAAATATAGATCAATGGAACAGAATCGAAAGCCCAGAGATAAATCCACGAACCTATGGACACCTTATCTTTGACAAAGGAGGCAAAGATATACAATGGAAAAAAGACAACCTCTTTAACAAGTGGTGCTGGGAAAACTGGTCAACCACTTGTAAAAGAATGAAACTAGAACACTTTCTAACACCATACACAAAAATAAACTCAAAATGGATTAAAGATCTAAATGTAAGACCAGAAACTATAAAACTCCTAGAGGAGAACATAGGCAAAACACTCTCCGACATAAATCAAAGCAAGATCCTCTATGACCCACCTCCCAGAATATTGGAAATAAAAGCAAAACTAAACAAATGGGACCTAATGAAACTTAAAAGCTTTTGCACTACAAAGGAAACTATAAGTAAGGTGAAAAGACAGCCCTCAGATTGGGAGAAAATAATAGCAAATGAAGAAACAGACAAAGGATTAATCTCAAAAATATACAAGCAACTCCTGAAGCTCAATTCCAGAAAAATAAATGACCCAATCAAAAAATGGGCCAAAGAACTAAACAGACATTTCTCCAAAGAAGACATACAGATGGCTAACAAACACATGAAAAGATGCTCAACATCACTCATTATTAGAGAAATGCAAATCAAAACCACAATGAGGTACCATTACACGCCAGTCAGGATGGCTGCTATCCAAAAGTCTACAAGCAATAAATGCTGGAGAGGGTGTGGAGAAAAGGGAACCCTCTTACACTGTTGGTGGGAATGCAAACTAGTACAGCCGCTATGGAAAACAGTGTGGAGATTTCTTAAAAAACTGGACATAGAACTGCCATATGACCCAGCAATCCCACTTCTGGGCATACACACTGAGGAAACCAGATCTGAAAGAGACACGTGCACCCCAATGTTCATCGCAGCACTGTTTATAATAGCCAGGACATGGAAACAACCTAGATGCCCATCAGCAGATGAATGGATAAGGAAGCTGTGGTACATATACACCATGGAATATTACTCAGCCATTAAAAAGAATTCATTTGAACCAGTCCTAATGAGATGGATGAAGCTGGAGCCCATTATACAGAGTGAAGTAAGCCAGAAAGATAAAGAACATTACAGCATACTGACACATGTATATGGAATTTAGAAAGGTGATAACGATAACACTATATGCAGAACAGAAAAAGAGACACAGAAACACAGAACAGACTTTTGAACTCTGTGGGAGAATGTGAGGGTGGGATATTTCAAAAGAACAGCATGTATACTATCTATGGTGAAACAGATCACCAGCCCAGGTGGGATGCACGAGACAAGTGCTCCGGCCTGGTGCACTGGGAAGACCCAGAGGAATCGGGTGGAGAGGGAGGTGGGAGGGGGGATCGGGATTGGGAATACATGTAAATCCATGGCTGATTCATATCAATGTATGACAAAACCCACTGGAAAAAAATAATAATAATAATAAAAATTAAAAAAAAAAAAGAAAAGAAAAAGAGTGGTGAAAGTAAGCATCTTTGTCCTGTTCCTGATCTTTGAGATCTTCAGTTTTTCACCACTGAGTATGATGTTGGCTGTAGGTTTGTTATTAAACATAAATGGGTATTCAAGTTTTTGAAAAGCTTTTTCTGGATCTACTGAGATAGTCATATGATTTTTATCCTTCAATTTGTTAACATGATGTATCTCATCGATTGATTTGTGGGTATTGAACAATCTTTCCATCTCTGGGATAAATCTCACTTGATTGTGTAGTAGGATCCTTTTAATATACTGTTGAATTTGGTTTGCTAATATTTTGTTGAGTATTTTGTTGCATTTATGTTTATCAGAGATATTGGCATATAGATTTCTTTTTTTTTTTTTTTTGTAGTCTTTGTCTGGTTTTGGTAAGATGAGTAGGATGAGTTTGAAAGTGTTTCTTTCACTTTAATTTTATGGAATAGTTTAAATGCTTGCTAGAATTCACCTGTGAAGCTAATTCTGGACTTTTGTTTGTTGAGAGTGGAAATTTTTTGTTTTGCTTTTCTGATTAGATTTCATTATTGGAAATCAGTCTCATATTTTCTAATGTTCCTGATTCAGTCTTATGAGGTTGTAAATTTCTACAAATTTGTCCATTTCTTCTAGATTGTTCATTTTACTGGTATACTATTTTTCATGGTAATCTCTTAATCTTTTGTATTTCTGTGTTGTCAGTTATGGTTTCTTCTGTTTCATTTCTGAGTGTATTTGGGCCCTCTCATTTCTTTTCTTCATGAAACTTGCTAAAGTTTTTGTCAGTTACTTTATCTTTTTAAAGAGCCAGCTCACAGTTTCATTGATATTGCCTTTTTGGTCTATTTCGCTTATTCTGTTTGAATCTTTATTACTTCTTTCCTTCTACTAACTTTGGGTTTTGTTTGCTTTTCCAGTTCCTTTAGGTATAAGGTTAGGCTGTTTATTTGAGATTTGTCTTGCTTACTGAAGTAAATTTGGGGCTTCCCTCATAGCTCAGTTGGTAAAGAATTTGCCTGCAATTTGGGAGACCTGGGTTTGATCCCAGGGTTGGGAAGATCCCCTGGAGAAGAGAAAGGCTACCCACTCCAGTATTCTGGCCTGGAGAATTCCATGGACTGTATAGTCCATGGGGTCACAAAGAGTCAGACATGACTGAGCTCCTTTCACTTTCACTGAGGTAAATTTTTATCACTATAAACTTTTCTCATAAAACTCCTTTTACTCTATCCTATAGACTTGGAATAATTGTATTTTCATTTTCATTTGTTTCCAGGTATAATATTTTTTTAAAATTTCCTCAGTGACTTATTTAGTAGCATATTGTTTAGCCTCCACATATTTGTGTTCTTTGTAGTTTTTTTTCTTGTGGTTTATTTTGAGTCTCTTAGTGTCACTACTGAAAAAGATGCTTGATATGATTTCAATTTTCTTAAATTCACAGAGGCTTGTTTTGTGGCCTAGCACATGATCTATCCTGGAGACTGTCCCATGTACACTTTAAAAGAATGTACTCTGCTGTTTAGGCTTCCCTGGTAGCTCAGCTAGTAAAGAATCCACCTGCAATGCAGGAGATCCTGGTTTGATTCCTGAGTAGAGAAGTTCCCTTGAAGAAGGGATAAATTACCCACTCTAGCATTCTTGGGCTTCCCTGGTGGCTCAGATGGTAAAGAATCTGCCTGCAATGTGGGAGGCCTGGGTTTGATCTGTGGGTTGGGAAGATCCCCTGGAGGAGGGCATGGCAGCCCCGTCCAATATTCTTGCCTGGAGAATCTCCATGGACAGAGGAGCCTGAAGATCTACAGTCCATGGGGTCGTAAAGAGTTGGACATGACTGAGCAGCTAAGCATAGCACAGCACTATGCTGTTTTGGGGTGAAATGTTCTGTTTATATTGGGGTGGTCAAAAAGTTCATTTGGGTTTTTCTACAGGATGTTACAGCTTTGTGGCCAGCCTAATATCTATTCATTCAACCTGGTCTAATGTGTCATTTAAGACCAGTGTGTTTCCTTTTTGATTTTCTGGATGATCTGTCATTGGTATATTGGATAGTAAATAAGTAAAATTAAAATCCCCTAATACTATTGTATTACTGATCACTTCTCCCTTCATACCCGTTAAATTTACTTCATCTACATAGGTGTTCCTGTGTTGGATGCCCATATATTTACACTTGCTATGCCTTCTTAGACTGATCCCTTAGTTATTATGTAATGTCCTTATTTGTTTCTTATCATAGTCTTTGTTTTACCATTTGTCTTATCAAATGTAAGTGTAGATAGTCCAGCTTTCTCTTCATTTCCATTTGCTTGGAATGCCTTTTGAAAACCTCACTTGCAGTCTGTGTATGTTGTTAGATCTGAAGTAAGTCTCTTGTAGGCAGCATATATATGGATCTTGTTTTTGTATCCATTCAGTTACTATATGTCTTTAGATTGAAGTATTTAGTTCATTTTTATTTAAAGTAATAATTGGTAGATATATACTTGTTGCCAAAATGGTAATTATTTTTGTAACTTATTGTTCCTTCTTTTGCTCTTTTTCCTTACGACTTTACGACTATCTTTAGTGTTATATTTGGAATCCTTTTTGTTTGCTTTGTGTGTATTGATTACAGATTTTTGGTCTGTGATTACCATGAGGTTCATATATAAACATTAGTATAAATATATGAAAGATTATTTTCAGTTGATGAGCTCTTAAGGTCAAACACATTGCAACAACCCTGAAGTTTTACTCATCCCGGCCATTTTTAATGTTTTTGATGTCATATTTCATAACTTTTTGCTTTGTATTATCCTTAACTATTCATTTTGGATATAGATGATATTACTGCTGTTGTCTTTTAACCTTCCTTCTAGCTATTTAAGTTCTTGTACTACACCTTTTTGTATGTTCACCTTTACCAATGAGATTTTCCTTTTGTAATTTTAATATTTCTAGTTATGGTCTTTTCTTTTCCACTTAGAGAAGCACCTTTAACATTTCTCTAAAGCTGGTTTAGTAATTCTGAACTCTTTCAGTTTTTCCTTGTCTATAGAAATCTTTATTTCTCCTTTAAATCTGAATAACAGCCTTGCTAGGTAGAATATTCTTGGTTGTACTAATCACCTTACAGATATTGCGCCACTCCTTCTGACCTACAGAATTTGTACTGAAATATTAACTGATCGTGTTATGGAACTTGCCTTGCAAGTAACTAGTTGCTTTTCTTTGCTTCTTTTGAGACTCTCTTGCCGGGGGGTGGTGCCTTGTCTGGTGCAGTGGGCTGTGTGGCCTGGGGAATGCCAGGCCTATTGCTGTCCTGGGTGGGTGGTGAGTCCCTAGTGCTAATAGGCTAAAGGGAAGACTCCAAATGGGACTTGGCAGTACCTGCTTCCTCATGGGAGAAAAAGCCCCCGAATATGGTTGTGGCCATGTTTATATTCCTGGTTGGGGGGAGGGGGGGTTGCTTCCTATGTCTCTCTCAGGCTCTCCAAAACAGCAGATGAGTCTGACCCAGCGTCCTTTCAAATTACCATTTCTTTCCTGAGAGCATTAAAGATTTGGTGTGTACCCTTTAAGAGTGGAGTTTGTTTCCCACAACCCTTTGACTCTCCATATGCAACTCCTTCTGGTCTTCAAAGCCAGATATTCTAGGGAGTCTGTTGTAGGGTTTGTACTCCTTGCTCCCTGGGGAGAACCTCTGAAACTGTAGTTATCCCCACATAGGTCACTTACCTGGGAATGTGGGTCTTGACCATATAGAATGTCTCCATCTCTCTTAGACATCTCATAATGGTGCCTTCTTTATATCTTCAGCTTGGAAAGTCTTCAGATCATTCTCATCAGCAGTTTCTCCATATGTCACTGTAGTTTTCATTTGCCTATGGAAGAAAGTGGGCTCAGCGTCTTCCTGCTTCTCTTGGTGAATGACGAAACTCAGGTATAGCTCTCCCTCTCCCTCTGACACACCCATCGTCCCAGGTGTGCATGCACGGGACTGTCTGCTGGTTCTGTAGTGCCCCCTGTGTGACAGCCTCGGCGATGTGTCCAGTGTGGCCCCAGCTACTCTACCAGAAAAGACGGCTGCGTTCATGGCAGCCATGACACAGAATGATGACTGCTTTAGTGTTCTGGATTGAATTCAACCTTTTCAGCTTTAAATATGAAAGCAGAAACCTACTTGGATTGAAAAGCAAAAACCAGACATGCAGCAGAAAATTTTAAAAAATCAAGTCATTAATAGAAAAAGATAAAGTTATTTCTGCCACCAAAAAAGAGAGACTGAACACAATGTGGTGGAATAATTTAAAAATAAATCATCAGCAGGGAAAACAGAAAGAGCAAAAGTCCTGGCCAAAATATATAATGTTGTGAAGAGACTTCAGCAGCTGTTGAAACAAGCACCCCTTAGACTCGATTTTGTTGAAAGCTCAGAGAGATAATAGAAAGAAAAAAAAAAAAAAGGAAAATGCCACAAGCACTTTTAGATAAGAGCAGAGACTAAAATACAAAGAGCTTATTGAAGAAAACAACTAAAATAGATTTGAGTGCCATATCCAGATAAATAACACATGGACTTTGGGTCATTCAAAAGCAGAGAGTTTTTAGAACCATGTCAAGCAAACTTCAGGCAGACAAAGTGTCATCATGCGTGCTTCCAGAAGAAACAGTAGATTTCGAAATTTTTTTTCAGCAAACAGGAGGGCAAAGAGGGCCCTTAATTATTATGCTCATCAGACCTTTGTAAAAGTGAGAAACAAATATAAAGGAAAGACAACATTTATGGGGGAAATTCTAGAACCATATCTTGGAAGAACACAGGATTAAATGCAACAATGTGAGAAATTACACAAAAATTCCTTACTCTAGAAAAAAGAAAACAATCTATTAAGAATTGGAAAACTAAAAGTAACAGAAAAGGGGGAAACTTTCAAGTTAAAGACAGAATATAATGATGCTTCTTCTCACTGGTTATAATGATGAAAGAAAAAACAGAAACAAAGAAGAATCAGAAATTGCTAGTTGAAGCTTAAGAAAAATAGAAAAGTATCCAATTGTCATTGAGATATGTTCATTATATTTAAAAGAAGTAAAGAGGAAGAAGAAGAGCAGAAGTAACAGAAGAGCACCAATGCTAGTTAGACAAAGATTACTATATTGAGTTACACCAAGAAGAATTGAAAAGAAGAATTTTTGAGGCTTGAAAAACAATTAAGTGAAGATTCAGACAAGGCAGAAAAAAGAAAAACTGCTGCTGATGAAATTTTCAAGTTTCAGGAAAGAGATCTACATAAACTTGAATTGAAAATTCTTATAGACAGGCAAATGAAAATAAAAAGAACAAAAAAGACTGTAAAAATTATAAGAAAAGCAAGAAAACAGTGAAAACATGTTAGTGAGGTCCTCTAAGCTTTACAAAACTTATCAAAGTTTTGAAACAATGGCCCAAAGATGCAGGACATTCAAGTTCTAGGCCACTTCTTCATATTGCACACAAGGCTATTCCAATCTGCAGACAAAGAGAATAGAGAAGAACATGAGATAATGAACTTGGCATACAGTTGATGAGAATGCTAATATTCAGTTATTCTGGGAAGCATAGTGACAATCACATTCTGTAAATATCACTAGCCTAATCAATTGATTATTCATTACATTGCATGTGAATTGATAGATATTACATTCCCTGCTGACACTGCCATTAGTATTTCTTATTTATACAAAGAGGGCAGTTGGTTTACAGGTTGGTTTATTACTGAGGTAAAAGCTATTTAAATAAGTTTATGTTACAAACATTACTCACTTAAGCACAAATCATTTAGAAGATTTTATGGCATATTATTGGCACTTTTATGGCAAAATTCATTGGAACAAGGTTAGAGTGACATTCTGTAAACCCCAACTTTACAACTTTTAGAACCTGGATGTAAGTTAGTATGAGTCCCAAAAATGTAAAGTTGTCTTTCTAGAATTATAAAACAAGTTAATGCTTTTTACAAATTTAACAAATTGATAATTTGGGAATTAGTGAATTTTTGTATAATAAACATTTTTTATTTGCTTGAAGGGAAAAAAAGGAAGAAATGAAAACAGACAAACAAAAAAAGACCAAACCTGAAACACAGGAATGTTCCCCAAGGACACAAAATCATGAAAGAGCTGAGATTCAAACCCAGACTGCTTGGTTCTAGAGTCCATCCTCTTAATCACTATACAGATTGCCTCCCATGGAAGACAACTTTGAAGACCTGCTGACTTAAAATAAATGAACAAAATAAGAGTTGTGAGTTAAGTTTTGTTTGGGTCAATATGAGGACTGCAGCCTGGGAGACAGCACCTCAGATAGCTCTGAGAAACTGTTCCAAAGAGGGAGGGAGGGACAGACAGTATATATATGTGATTTTGGTAAAAGGAGAGTACATGGAATCACAACAAATGAAGGAAATTCTTCAAGTGATGGTAGTACCAGACCACCTTACTGTTATCAGAGAGAAACCTGTATACAGGTCATGAAGCAACAGTTAGAACAGGACATGGAACAACAGATTGTTGTCACCCTACTTATTTAACTTATATGCAGAGTACATCATGCGGAATGCTGAGCTGGATGAAGCACAAGCTGGAATCAAGATTGCCAGGAGAAATATCAACCACCTCAAATATGCAGATAATACCACTCTAATGGCAGTAAGTGAGAAGGAACTAAAACCTCTTGATGAAGGTGAAAAAGCTGGCTTAAAACTCAACATTCAACAACTAAAGTCATGGCATCTGGTCCCATCACTCCACGGCAAATAGATGGGGAAAGAGTCACAACAGTGACAGCTATTATTTTCTGGGTCTCCAAAATCACTTCAGATGGTGACTCCAGCCATGAAATTAAGACACTTGCTCCTTGGAAGAAAAGCTATGACAAACCTAAAGAGTGTATTAAAAAGCAGAGACATCACTTTGCAGACAAAGGTCCATATAGTCAAAGCTGTGGTTCTTCCAGTAGTCATGTATGGATGTGAGAGTTGGACCATGAAGAAAACTGAGCACCAAAGAACTGATACTTTCGAACTGTGGTGCTGAAGAATACTCTTGAGAGTCCCTTGGACTGCAAGGAGATCAAACTAGTCAATCAGAAAGGAAATCAACCCTGGATATTCATTGGAAGCACTGATGCTGAAGCTCCAATACTTTGGCCACCTGATGTGAAGACCAGCTCATTGGAAAAGACCCTGATGCTAGGAAAGATTGAGGGCAAGAAGAGAAGAGGGTAACAGAGGATGAGATGGTTGGATGGCATCCCTGACTCAATGGACAAAAGTTTGCACAAACTCTGGGAGATGGTGAAGGACAGGGAAGCCTGGCGTGCTGCAGTTCTGAGGTCACAAAGAGCCGGACACGACTTAGTGACTGAAAAACAACATGCAATCAAGTACATATTTTTTTGTAGGAAATGTCTGCTGGTATCGTGAAACTTCCGCTAGTAGTGAGGAACAATCATCCCCATGAAGGATTTTAGTGCTTTTCAAGATATGAGGAGATTGGGCTCATGGAATCAGCCCCTGAGAATATCAGTCTAAGGACCTGTCCTGCCACTTTCCCTGGAACTCAGAATGCCTCATTTATGCTCTCCCCCTGAGCTCCTCCAGGGGGAGTGGAAGGTCAGCAGCTGCAGCAGTACATGATTTAATCCTTATAGACATAGATGGGAAGTGCCCATGGCCAATTGTGATTGACAGGTTTAAGTAATATTCTAATGGATCTTAAGAGAAGTATTACAGCCTTAAAACAAGAACAGGAAAGGTATAAACAGAGGCTAGAAAAAAGTTCTCAGCTGTTAAAAATCTGAATGAGAAAAATAAGACAATAAAAGATGCATAAAACAATATCCTAGAGGTGCTTCCCAGGTGACGCTAGTGGTAAAGAATCCACCTGCCAATGTAGGAGACTTAAGAGAGGTGGGTTTGATCCCTGGGTCAGAAAGATCCCCTGGAGAAAGGCATGGCAACCCACTTCGGTATTCTTGTCTGGAGAATCCCATGGATAGAGGAGCCTGGCAGGCTGTAGTCCATGGGGTCACAAAGAGTCAGACACAACTGAAGTGACTTGGCATGCACACAAGAAAACAGCTATTGCATGAGCATTCCGTTTAGACGCCACCCCCAACCCGACTGGCACTGTCTACACAGTTATGGAGCCAGGCTCACGCTGCTGCTGCTGCTGTTACAAAGAGACATGCTGCCACCCATACCCCTCAGGACACCCAGGGAACAGCTGAGGGCACCTTGCCTCCCACCCCAGCTATGAGGAACTTCTCAGCACAAATAAACACACTCCTGCAACAGTGGAGTGACCCCATGGGACAGTCCCTGACAGGAGATGGGCCTGGCTGGTACACTTCCCCTCTGGAGGGGCCGTGGGGATATCCACGTGGGGCCCAGCAGCCAGCTATGTGAGCAGCTGCGAACTTCTCGGTCATGCTTCCCTCCTCCTTGCCACATGCTGTCTTGTTTCCCTGTCTCTCTGGCAGGACAAGCTGCATAGGGGCAAGTTTTTACCAAGGCTCTGCGTCCTGGGAGACACAGTGCAAAATGGGAGACTTTGGAGGACGCAGGAGTCAGCCCTGAGGCAGCCATGAAGAAATACTTGTTGAAGGTTGATGCAAAAAAAATTAGATATTTAATTCTTATTATTTAAAGTTAAAAGAATCAGAAGAAAAGCTATAACCAACCTAGACAGCATATTAAAAAGCAGAGACATTATTTTGCTGACAATGGTCCATCTAGTCAGAGCTATGGTTTTTCCAGTAGTCATGTATGGATGTGAGAGTTGGACCATAAAGAAAGCTGAGCGTTGAAGAATTGATGCTTTTGAACTGTGATGTTGGAGAAGACTCTTGAGAGTCCCTTGGACTGCAAGGAGATCAAACCAGTCAATCCTACCTAAAGGAAATCAGTCCTGAAATATTCATAGGAAAGGCTGATGCTGAAGCTGAAGCTCCAATACTTTGGCCACCTGACATGAAGGACTCATTGGAAAAGACCCTGATGCTGGGAAAGATTGAAGGCAGGAGGAGAAGGGGATGACAGAGGATGAGATGGTGGATGGCATCACCGACTTGATGGACATGTGTTTGAGCAAGCTCCGGGAGTTGGTGATAGACAGGGAAGCCTGGCGTGTTGCAGTCCATGGGGTCACAAAGAGTCAGAAACAACGGAGCGACTGAACTGAAAGTTACAAGGATAACCGATGAGGGGAAAAATGTGGATACTAAAGTGAAGAGGAAATGGCAATGTTCAGTGAACCTTAATTTCACCTTTTACATTGGGAGATTGTCTCAATGTGATAAATCATGAATCGGAAATAAAATAATATTATTGAGTGGTGGAGATGAACCGCATAGATAAAAGGGTGCTTCTTATCCATGGGGCACTGGGTGAAAGTCACAGAAGGGAGCAGAGAGTTTTCTTTGTAAATTTTCAGAACTGTTTGGTTTCCTGTGCGTATCTCACTTTTAGGAAAAAATAAACACAAAAGTCTTTCAAAAGCTATCAGCATACAGATGACAAATCAGATCACAAGAATTCCTTAAATTACTTTGAGACAGAGTGCAGTGCAAAGTGAAGAGAGGTACCAGGCTGGGATCCCAGGGCAGATCAAAGGTTAAAAGGAAAGTGCAAAAATGGGGGCAAGAGGGCAAGGGGCAAGAAAGGCATTTGTCAGCAGAAAGCCGCAGGACTGGCCGGCTTGAGTGTGGCTGTATCAGAGGTTGCTGCGATGAAGCAAGCCCAGTGGGGCTGGGCGCTGGATTTGGTGGCATGGAGGTTGATGGGGGCTGGGGCCAGAGAGCAGGGTGTGGACTAGAAGGTGAGGCACAGTGGCGGCAGGCTTGGAGGATGCCAGAATTTGGGGGTGAAGGAAGGGAAAGTAGGCATGTAGCAGGCGAATAGCGACCCCAGATCAGAGGTCCATTCTGTAGTGTAGATGGAGAAGGACGTGTTCACAGGCTGTTGGGAAGGTGGCTGCGGTGAAGGAGCGGTTGGAGAGGAAGGATGTGGGAGGCAGACTCCGGAAAGCAAGGAGGAATTCCTCTCTGCAGCAGGAGGAAGGAGAGGGGGCAGGTGATGTCCTTGTGGCTGGTTATGTCGGGGGAGGAACTGGAGGAAGTGCCTTGTGACCGCTTCTAATTCCTGTGACGGAAGGGAGAGGCCTGCCCCCAACTGTGGGAAAAGGAGAAGCTGGCATTCTCTGGCTAGGTTTGTGTCTGCTGTGTGATGCTCTCAGGCTCAGCCCTTGAGAGCAGAGATCAGGCAGTGGATGGCTGGCTTCCTCCAAGTTGGAGTTTTGCCAGGTAGTGCAAAGGTGAATAGGTATTTTCTGGGAGCACAAGGGGAGGAAGGTAGTTGACTAATTCATCAACAGCTACTTTAGCAAATAGTGAAAAGAATTTCAATTATGTAATAAAATAAACCTTTTTTTTTTTTTTTAATGCAAAGCAGGAGACAAGAAGGTTGCAAGGTGCATTTTGAAGAGCCATTCAGGATTTACTAACCTAACTCAGGGCTGCGCACCTTCTAAAGAAAGAAAAGTGAAGTCGCTCAGCTGTGTCCGACTCTTTGCGACCCCATGGACTATAGCCTACCAAGCTTCTCAGTCCGTCCATGGGATTTTCCAGGCAAGAGTACGGGAGTGGGTTGCCATTTCCTGCTCTAGGGGATTTTCCCGACCCAGGGATCGAACCTGGGTCTCCCACATTGTAGGCAGACACTTTTATCGTCTGAGCCACCAGGGAAGTCACCCCCCCCCACCCAAAGCCAGGCCAATCGATGGTCTCAGAATGTAGGAATTCTCTCTGACTTAATCTCAGTGGGCAGTACAGAAGCATTCTAGAGAAGCAGATGCAGACAACAAATAGGTGGGCCCACTGGGTGAGGAAACCTCCTGGGTAGGTGCCAGTTAGGGCAGGGAAAGATTGCATGCTGCCATGGATCTGCTCCGGGCTTCCCAGGTGGCGCTAGTGGTGAAGAACCCACCTGCCAATGCAAGAGACATAAGGGACGTGGGTTCGATCCCTGGGTCTGGAAGATCCTCTGGAGGAGGACTTGGCAACCCACTCCAGTACTCTTGCCTGGAGAATCCCATGGACAGAGGAGCCAGGGCGTACAGTCCATGGGGTCGCATGGAGTTGGACACAACTGAGATGACTTAGTATGCATGCATGCACATGGAGCTGCTCCACAGATTGTGATGGAAAAGATGCATGAAAACGTGGATTGTTCTGGAATAGGGCTTAAAATTCCTGGAGGGAGACCCCTGGGTGTGGTGCTTCCCCGGCCTCAGCTCCCCTCAGTGGAGGATGTGGGGAGCAGCAGCCGTAGGAGCTGCTGCTGTGTACCAGGGGTGGACCTGACCCACGTCTACGGTTAGAGATGAATTCTAGCCACTTCTGCGCTGCTATTGCTGCTGGATTTGGGAGTAGCCTTCAGCAATACTAAACTGATGCGTGCTTTCTGTACTAGAGGTGCAGCTGAGGGGAGAGGAGAGTGGGGAGGTTCTGAGCGACCCGGGCTGACAGAACTCTCAGAGGACAGTGTGTGATGGTGTTAATGTGATGCTTGGTGGGTGCAGGGGTGGTCGCTCGGTTGTGGACTACATCATGGCCTCTTTCTCTCTTGAGGATAGGTAGAGACACACATTCCTTTGTTTGCTCCTTCATTCATTTATTCACGCCGACATCTATTAAGGATTTTTATGGGACATTCACTGCGCTGAAAACCAGAGGTGGGAACCCTAAAGAAGACAAGATCCTTGCACGTGAAGGCTCAAGGTCGGAGTCCTTTCTCCTGAACTCCTTCAGGACTTTCCCTGGGCTCCTCTGAAACTTTTACCGCTCTCCAGTTGGAAATACAGTAATCAGTTTAAGTGTTGTCTCTTCTCATGAGTGCTGGGCTAGAATTTGCAAAATGGCTGTGATGGGTCCATTTGACCTGTAGTTTTCTTTTTCCCTTTTACCTCACATAGAACTTAAAAACAAGTAACCTGGGAAATTATGTATCCCTTATGAAATTTAGAAGACCTCACAACACATTTTGGATTTCTGACTTGAAATATCAGATGATCTGTAGCACCTGCGTCTGAAGCCGATAGCTGTACCTTTTATCAGAGCGTATGTATGTGGGGGTGCTCAGTCATGTCAACTCTTTGCTTCCCCATGGACTATAGCCCACCAGGCTCCTCTGTCTGCCTGCCAGGGTCCTCTGTTCATGGAATTTTCCAGGCAATAATACTGGAGTGGGTTGCCACAAGGGATCTTCCTGACCCAAGGATTGAGTTTGCATCTCCTGCGGCTTTCATCAGAGCATGTGCTTTCCAGAAAACCTCATCCCTACCTAATGGCCCTGCTCAGCAGTGATGCCTTTTTGTCTTTGGAAATCTGGAGTCTCATTAGGAAAATGTGCTTGTAGCTTAAGTGCCAGTGAGTAAGAACTTGGGCAGTTTCAAATGGCAACTGGGGAAAAATAAGAAGGGCAGAATACAAGAAATACAGCGTAAAGGGAGAATTTTCAAGACGTAGTGACTGCTCCAGTTTGCCTTGGTAGGAACAGGAGCTGTGGCTTTAAGCGGCTGGGCAGGGAATATGCTTGTAGCAGGCAGGGCTGGGAGCCAGTGAGGCGTCGTGCGCCAGGGAGCACGCTGATCCCCAGTTGTTACAGAGCTGCCTGTAATTACTCAGAGTGGCCTTACTTCTCCAGAAAATTGTCATCTGCTCAAAGAATGAGAGCAGAACTGCTGAGAAGGTGCTCACCGCCTGGGGAGACAACCGCCGACGGTTCATGATTAATTGACATGAACATACACAACGCAGTCCCTCTGGTCTCAAGGTGGGATCAACTCATCGGTATAACTTATGCTTCAGAGTTCCCACAGATCAGGTTGAAGCTGGGCTTCTGGCTGGGACCACAGCCTTATCCAGTAGCTGCTTCCTCCACTGTCTCTTGCTTCCCATACTCTTTTTATCCAAAGATGCTCTCTCAATAGGTTATGACCCACAATCTCAGTAAATTGTGCACTTCTTGGGAACCCAGCTTCAGATAGTGTTTAAGACAGAATGATGCAGGTTAAAACTGGGGAGTGGCTCGTGGTGGGGGATAAGACCCAGGGCTCATCCCCAGGGAGTCTTTGACAGCCTGATTTTATCTCTAGCTGGACTCCTCAGGGCCTGATACACACAAAATGGGCAGCACAGTTTATTTTGTTTGTGGAATGAATTTGATCTGAGGTCTATGAGTCAGAGGAGACAGCAGGATATCCAGGGTAATAGAACGATGAGCCACAAAGCGGTTGTGGCTGCACATTTAGATTTCTCACAGCGAGAGAGACAGCTCGGGAGAGGCGGTAATCAGAGTCAAGTGCAATGAAGTCGTCTGTCTTTCCAGTGTAAAGCAGCTGCATTTGTCTTTACCTCAGTTAGGTACAGAAGCCCAATTAGTCTAGATCCGTGATTTTACATTCCTTTTAGTAATGTTTAGGCAAAATTCCAGTTAGTGAGTTTTGCTCAATGCTAGCAAGTAGGTCTAGTAGAAAAGAGTAACATCTGATTGGGGAAGAAGTTATGGATTCTGTTCCTGTCTTCTGTTTTTATTGCCAAACAGTTGATATTCTTTTAGAACAAGAGTGTGCAAAATTAATAAAATAACAAAATAAAGTAAAATACACTTATGAAGAGATTTATGCCTATCTTTCTTCATTGCATTGATTTTTTTTTAAAAAGTAGACATTTAAATAAACCAGACAAAAGCATTCAACTGTCCCCAAACAGCACACTATCTTTTCAAATACAGTTCTCCAGTATCTTGAGGTAAGTGGTTTTGAATGCTTTAAATCTTGGTTGTCTAATTTCATTCCATAAACTGTAATTATAGCTCTTTATAACATGCTAAATAATTCCTCCCCTACTGGATGTTTTTACCTTTCAAATATTTATAGAGTGTCATCATTCCTTAGTCATCTCTTTACAAAGTGGTGCCTATTTTTTTCTTTTAATATTTTTCATAAATCAGTTTCCTCAATACTCAGCTGCTTTTCTTAGTTCTGAATGCAACTTGTCTTCATCTTTTTGATATAGTGGTAATCAAAGGTAAATGAGATATTTTGGGAGCAATTTATCCTAAGATTGTTTGAAAGGGTTTAAAATTTCCTCACCTGGATTAGTGTTCCTCATTTATATATAGCTCAGAATAGTGCTGACTTTATCAGTGTTTCTGCCATTTCACTTTGAATGCTCATAACTAATTTCCCATGTAATGGCATTCTAAATCTCTGTGGCATTACTATTTCTTACCTGATCATGGAATATGCAGGAATTAAATCAGTTTGGAATATATTTCTGGACCTTGCTTCTTGTTATGCAATGCTGAATCATATTTCTAAATTCTTTAGATCCATAAGCTATTATGTTTCACTGTCCTTCCAAATCAGTAATAAATGGAAACCTAAATGTCATTTTCATTCTAGATTGTTCAAAGAGCTATTACATTCTTTCTTGCAACTGCATTTTTAGTCTTTCAACATAGTGATTTCTTTCCAACAACATTTTCATTGACCTGGTTGTATCATTCTTATGGGGCAGCCCTCTTGCTGATTATGACTTGGTGTCCTGGTATACTGGTGGGATACCATATATATACTCTGAAGGTAACAGAGACATAAAAATAGTATGAAGCACTCAATATTTTCTTCCTCAAGTAACATGATTACTATATTTATATATTTAAAGTTTTAAAACTCTTTCACATTCTTTTTTAGTTTAAAAGTCTCATGTAGCTTCCCAGGTGGCTCAGTGGTAAAGAATCTGCCTGCCAATGCAGGAGATGTAAGAGACATGGGTTTGATCCCTGGGTGGGGAAGATCCCCTGGAGGAGAAAATGGCAACCAACTCCCATAGCCTTGATGGGATAATCCCATGGACAGAGGAGCCAAATGGACTGCAGTCCATGTGGTTGCAAAGAGTCGGACATGACTAAGCACAGCTTCCTGGGCATAAAGAGTGATACTCTAGATCTGCCTCTGATGGCCCTACCTGGTCGGATCCCCCTCCATCTTTCTGGAGTGTGACCTTTGTGTTCTACCACATGCAACAAATTGTCTGTGGAGTCTTTGGAAGAGAGGATCCCCTTAGGATTAATTGCTCCTTCTTGCCACTCTTATTGCCTTTGTTTTTATCGCTGCGATGGCTCTCACTTCCCCCAAAGCTTTACTGTTGTTTGTATATGTTGTTGTCTCCCGGACACCATAAAGCGAGCTGGTTTTATCACTGCCCTGTGCCTCACAAAAGAAGTACCTAATAAACGCTGAAAAGTGGCAACTCCAGCTTGTCTATTCAGGCTTCTGGGTGATACTGCAGTTGGAGAGAGGGTTGGGAACTGGGGGCCCTGTTCCACAGCGGTGTTCGCAGAGTGAACAGCTAACATAGACTTAGCTCATCCAGCTGGGGTGGCTTTGGGTGGCTTGGCAGAGATGGTGCGGCTATGGGCCTCCATGCACCCTGGGGTGTTGGAACAATCATGGAGGAAGGAAGCGAGGACAGTCAGGCTCAGAACGGTGAAGGCACTGCAGAAGTCACTCCATGACATGGGGATCAGTGCCCCGGGTGCCTGTTTTCACTCGTGGCTCTCTTTCCATGAGTCATTGTTCTGCTTTGCTCTGGAAGTTTCTCTGAATGCTTACTTCTTAACTCATACTGACATCAGACAGCAGGTGATGTTTCTCTTAGGCTCCCAGTCACACCCGTCCTCTCTGCAGCACTGAGCTAGCTTTAGCCTAACTCACGAGGGATGAGCCCACGACAGGTGGGTCCCCACCAACCTATACCTTTGCTCTCATATGACATGAAAACTGGACAGGTGCCTTTGGCTGACACAGATGGTCAAGGATTATGAGACCCCCTCAGGAAGAGGAGAAGCCCCCAGTTCCCTTTGCTGTACACACGTGTCTCTCTAGTGGATTTGGACTGTAGCTCTGGCCCCTTCAATCCCCTGTATCCTTTCTATTGGTGCAGAGTTGCAGCTGCTGATGACCTGCATTGTCATCCGCCTGATCCTGCCTGTAGGTAAGTTCTCCGCAATAACCTTCATGGCCGTACTTTATGGAGTTGCCTGATTCATTTTCTCAAAGTTCTTTCTTCCAGTTAAGGGGATATTATGCAACACTGCCCAGCAGTTTCCCACCCTGACCCCATATCAGTGTCAGAACTCATTCTAGGTATTTCAGATGAGGAAATTTCACATGAGGAATTGGTGTCAACAGTGTTGAAAGGTCTGATGGAGTAGAAGATGGACCAAGAAAGGGTCAGTGATGACAGCAAGTCGCTCCCAGCCCTGGCTGGGGCACCCGAGGGAACAGGCAGTGTTGCCAGGCGTGGGAGGATGCTCACAGCAGTCACTGCTGAAGGCCGGGAGCCACTCCCCTGCAAAACCCCTTGTCTGCTGCTGCAGCCCCGGAAGGCTGTGGAAGGCACAGCTGGCTGGCTGTGGCCGGTTTGTGCTGCTGGGCCTGCGGACGCCGTGAGAACAGCAACCACCAGCCGGTGTCTGCAAGGCCAGGGAAGCCTAAGGTCACCCACGGCTGTCAGAAGCAGAATTTTTTAAAAAGCTTCCTTTTCCTTCAGCTTTCCAATCTCCTTCTATCACCTCTTTTTGGAAGAACCTGTCCAGAGAAGTCATCTGGCTGAGAAATCTGGGAAATTTAATTTTAAGTGTTTGAACCCCAGAATATGAAAAGGTAGAAAGGAATCTGAGAGCAAAATGGACAAATGAAGCCCACATGTCCTGTCCCCCCATGTCTTTGGTATGATGCCAGGTCTCCGCTTTCTCCACGCATGAAATGATGACAGGTTAAGTTCAAATATCAGTTTATAAACTAGCGAAAGCAGTTTCAGCATAAACAACATTTCTGGTTGTTTCTTTAGGTCAGTATTTTCTACAATATACTCCACAGAATACATCCTAAGAAAGGGTCTCTTGGGCAAATGAATTTGGGAAACTCTGCACTTTATAACCTGTTTTTGGAATGTCACACTTCATATTAGCACATTAAAGCCTCTGAGAAATCCATTAGTGTCCAATAGAATTTGACCTTTTTGACTTTGCTATTGATATGCATTAGGGAAAGAAATGGTCCTTGCCACCTGGAATTTGCAAGGAAGAGGCAGAGAACACAGTAAGCAGAGAAATGTGTGTGTGTGTGTGTGTGTGTGTGTGTGTGTGTGTGCGCGCTTGCACGTAATTTAGGTAAGTGTTATGAATGAAACAAATAGGATGTGGTGATAGAAAACATTATAGAGGGGAATGGGCCCAGCTAGGCAGTATGGTCAGGGCAGACTCTTGGAGGAAATGACATTTAAGCCGTGACCTTAAAGAGCAGATGGAACCAGTCATACACAGGGTAACTCTGTAGCCCACATCAGCAAGCTGTTCTTGAACCCTAAGGCCATCTGTACAGAAATTGAGAATGCCCATCTGAAAACATTTGTAATGATTTGATAGACTACCTTGATGTCTGTTCAACCTAAAAACAAAATGTCTTTAAATTTTTTCTCTGGTATTCAATTTTTGCTATATTTTACAAAATAGAATTACACAATAGACTGAGGAGGCGCAATCTGATCCTTATTGTTGTTGTTCAGGTGCTAATTCACAGTGTATGGTTTAAGATGCTCTGTTGTAGCAGAAGTACGCTGTGATCCCTGAGGCCCTGAAGAAGGAAACAGGCAACTGAGTTTCAGGAACTGAGAGGAAGTTCACGACTGGGTGTCTAGTTGTGTGCGGAGCCTTGAGGACAAAAATAAACAAAAAGTGGCTGGGTTTCATTCTAAGCACAATGGGAAGTTACTGAAGAATTGGCAACAGATGCATGATACGATTTAGATTTTTAAATAATCATTCTAACTGCCATCTACAGAGGGAGCTGAAGTAAGGAGTACGAAACAGGATGATCAGCTCGCAAGCCTTCAGAAATTTCCAGGAGAGGCTCTGGCAGCAATGGACAGGAGAGGGTGGCTGGGGAGAACGGGACGAGGGCTGGCACAAGCGTTCTTGGTGGAGCAGAAGCTGGGGGAGAGCGGGATGGGCTGGGCACAGGGGGCAAGGGGATGTGAGGCTGGAGGCATCCACGTGGGGTCATCAGGGCTGCCTTTTCATTCCATGGCTACTGGGACTAGATGACGCCACAGAGAATGCGGAGGGTCGAGGCTGCAGGACTGAAGCCTAGAGAGGCTCTTGGGACTTTCTAAGGCCCCGGGCAATCTAGCTTAAAGGGAACTGCTGCCCCAAGGGTACAGTTGATCCCTTGACATTTGAATTTGTATCTGAGCACCTCTGAGATGAATTCTATTCAGTACATTTTCTGAGGAACTCTACCATTTAAGAGGTCATGGCGGGGGTGGGGGGGTGGGGGTGGTGGAACATCATAAAAGAAAAAAGTCAAACAAGACCTTTTGGAATTTGCTCTATGGAAGGATATCCAAGATATGAACAAAAGCACAAGACAGATCTGATCAGTGCTGTGAGAGCTATAGAGTGCCATGGGAATCTACAGAGCTGTAACTGGGAAGCTTCATGAAGGAGGTGGCATTGAGCCGGTGTTAAAGGAGGCACATGAATTTGAATCAACAAAGGCAGATGTGTGTGTAACATAGTTCAGCTCAGTTCAGTCTCTCAGTTGTGTCCGACTCTTTGCGACCCCATGGACTGTAGCACGCCAGGCCTCCCTGTCCATCACCAACTCCCGGAGTTTACTCAAACTCATGTCCATTGTGTTGGTGATGCCATCCAACCATCTCATCCTCCGTCATCCCCTTCGCCTCCTGCCTTCAGTCTTCCCCAGCATCAGGATCTTTTCAAATGAGTCAGTTCTTCACATCAGGTGGTCAAAGTATTGGACTTTCAGCTTCAGCATCAGTCCTTTAGGATAGACTGGTTGGATCTCCTTGTTGTCCAAGGCACTCTCAAGAGTCTTTTCTAACACCACGGTTCAATAGCATCAGCTTTCTTTCTAGTCCAACTCTCACATCCATACATGACTACTGAAAAAACCATAGCTTTGAATAGATGGACCTTTGTTGACAAATAAATGTCTCTGCTTTTTAATATGCTGTCTTGGTTGGTCATAGCTTTTCTTCTAAGGAGCAGGCATCTTTTAATTTCATGGCTTCAGTCACCATCTGCAGTAATTAACCCTATGCATGCACACTTATGATGAAGATACACATTTTACATGTATGTGAATATAAGCACATTTATGTTTATTCTATATTTTATTGGTCTGTCTGTAATATTTTGGTCTATCTAGCTATCTTTCAATCCAATACCATCTATCTTTCAATCCAATTTCAGCCCTATACCAATACAACAGAGTTTATTCTTTCTCTGACATTTAGAAACCTGGTGCTCAGGGTTTACAGTATGATTTGCCTTTTTATTCAAGCTCCCACTCTAGCTCACACAAAATAGGTTCAGAATTGCTAACTCATATCTCTGTGAGGAGCACATTGGCTAACTAGAATACTTTTTGTTTTTAGCCTTAATAGTATTCAGTCAAAATATTGCTTTCCAAAGCTATTGGATTGGGTCCTTCCTATCCCAACTGTATTAGGTAGTGGTGTTACATATTCATAGGTTAGATGAGTCACATTTGTTAAGGTTTGTATTCCATTTGCAGGTGCCCCACACATCCTGCTATCCTTTCATTTAGAGTAAAATTCACTCGTTGTGGTGTCTAATTCTCTGGGTTTGACAGATGCTTCAATCCAGGTATCCACCACCACAACCATAGCTGCTGCTCCTGCTGCTAAGTTGCTTCAGTCATGTCCAACTCTGTGCGACCCCATAGACGGCAGCCCACCAGGCTCCCCCAACCCTGGGATTCTTCAGGCAAGAACACTGGAGTGGGTTGCCATTTCCTTCTCCAATGCGTGAAAATGAAAAGTGAAAGTGAAGTTGCCCAGTCGTGTAGGACTCTTAGCGACCCCATGGACTGCAGCCCACCAGGCTCCTCCATCCACGGGGTTTTCCAGGCAAGGGTACTGGAGTGGGATGCCATCACCTTCTCCACCACAACCATGAGGCAGGGTAACTTATGCTGTCCCCACAAAGTTCCCTTGGCTGCCTCTGTGCAGACAAGCATGGCCCCACCTCCAGTGTGAAGCAGTCACACTGCTATTTTTTGTCTCTGGGCCATTTTCAGAAAGTTCCAACATTAGAGTCATAGACTCTATGACCTTCAGAGTCTGGTTGCTTTCATTGGCAAATATATGGGAGAGTCGTCAGTGTTGTTGCCATAGTGAATAGTTCAGTTGTTTTGACTGTTGAGCAGGTGACACACCTTGTTCATCCATTCACAGATGAGAAATCATTTGGGGTGCTTCTGAATAGAGGTCAGAGAGGTGTTTGTGTGGACAGAGTTTCCAGCTCTCTTGGGTAAATACCTAGGGGATTTATTTGGGTTGGCCAAAATGTTCATTCTGGTTGTGGAAAAACCCGAAGAAACTCTTTGCCCAACCCAATAATATTTTCTTCCTCTTTGTGTTTCAGTTTATGTAATTTCTGCTGATCACTCATCAAGTTCACTGATTTCTTGTTAAGTTTACTGACAAGTCCATTGAAGGCATCTACTGTGGTTTCATTTCTGTGGTTTGTGTTTCAGTGGGTTGATTCTTATACTTATCATCTCTCTGCTGACATGACCCCTCAGACCTTGCATGCTGTCCTCCTCTCCTCTTAGAGCTTTTTCCACATTACTCAGAGTTATTTTAAATCTCCATCAGGTAGTTCTCACATCTCTCCATACCTGAATCTGGTTCTCTTGATTGCTTTAATTTTTGACAGGGTGTTGTCTGTTCTAACCTTTTTGTATGCCTCATAATTTTTTATTGAAAGCCAACCTTGTTTAGGACTCTTGAGATGAGAAAAAGAGCTTTTATGCCTGGAACCCTTGAGAGTCCCTTGTACAGCAACGAGATCAGACCAGTCAATCCTAAAGGAAATCTACCCTGAATATTCATTGGGAGGACTGATGCTATAGCTGAAGCTTCAATACTTAAGCCACCTGATATGAAGAACTGACTCATTGGAAAAGATCCTGATGCTGGGAAAGATTGAAGATGGGAGGAGAAGGGGATGACGGAGGATGAGATGGTTGAATGGCATCACTGACTCAATGGACGTGATTTTGAGCAATCTCTGGGAGATAGTGAAGGACAGGGAGGCCTGGCGTGTTGCAATCCATGGGATTGCAAAGAGTCAGACATGACTGAGCAACTGAACAGAAACAAAAATGCCTGGGAATGTGTGAACATGTCCTCCGGCTAGAATTTCAGCCGCGTGGCTTTGAGGTGGGCTTGGCTGAGTCTGAGATTCCCTCCTTGGTGTGCCCACAGGCATCAGACACCTTAGTGACTTCTCATTATTTCCATTGAGGGCAAGTTGCTGATAGTTTTTGCTCGATGTTTTGTTTGTTCACCCTCTGCCCTAGGTCCCCCTTTGCACTGCCCCTTCGGGAGGGTCTGTCTGCAGCCTCAGGCCCTCTTGCAGCAGCAGCCTGTCCCTCAGGTTGTGAGCCTGGTGGGGGAGGGAGTTTTTTACTGTGACGCCTCCGTGTTCGACAGGCACAGTATCTGGGGATGTGATGTCCGTAGTTCTCAGCCACATGGTGATCCTTCACCAGAAAGGAATTCTCGGGCCTTGCCCAGGTTTGGGGTAACCATCTCCTCCCAGTCCGCAGGGACTTCCCCAGTCTTATTGCTAAAGACCCCGTGTCTGTCCAAGGTGGAAGGATTATTTTCTGTTCTTTTTCTCAGCTGCAACAGTTTTTCTCCCACATCCTATGGGTGAAAACATTTGCTATCTGACTCTCTTGGGGGTTCCATGGTGGCTCAGATGGTAAAGAATCTGCCTGCCAATGCAGGAGGCTGGGGTTTGATCCCTGGGTCAGGAAGATCCCCTGGAGAAGGGAATGGCTACCCACTCCAGTGTTCTTGCCTGGAGAATCCCATGGACAGAGGAGTCTGGAGGTATACAGTCCATGGGGTCACAAAGAGTTGGTCACGACTAAGTGAGTAACACTTCACACTTAGACCTTAAGGCTTTTGTTGCTCAGGTGAGATGAGGGAGAAAGGTCCTGTTGGGGTGAATTTACTCCTCCAGGAGAGACTGCTGTTCTGGTTGTCAGACCTCCATGACCAGGGCACTTTCTCAGTCCCCTCTGAGGTCCGTGGAGAAGAGCCTGTGAAAGTGCATGCCCTCCTCCACTTGCGGGTTTCAGAGGCTCCTCATCTCTCACCAGCTCACACTCAGCCTGTACCAGCTTGTTGGCTGGTCTGGCTGAGGGTCTGGTTGTGTCTGCCCTGGGGTAGCAGTGGCCATGGCTCACCTCTCCAGGAGAAGCCTGTCAATCCCTGGGTTTGGGGCTCATTGGTGGCCTGCAACCTCAGCCCTCAGAAGGGTTCTAGAAAAGTGATGGACTTGCAGTCGTTTTGACAGTTTTATTTTTTGTCATAAGTGCTGAAGAAGTGACATTCTTTTAAGTTCTCTACATCCCTGAGCCAAATCTTTGATTTGTAACAGTTGTACTAATCCAAAAATTTCAGTTGCACACACACTGCATGCACACACAGACTCCACTCACTCAGTTCATCATGGCCGTGGGTTGTCAAGTGGACTTGTACCTGGCCTCCATCAGGCATGTCCATCTGGAAGCAGGCAGGTTTGGCTGTAGTTTCACTGGACCATCCTGAAGAAGAGTCCTATCTGTGTCTCTTTTACATGCTGGCCAGGAAGACTGTGAAGGTTCTTCAGCATCTAGAAAACCAGTCACCATGGTGATGACCTCTCCCTCAGTACATCAGGGCCTGCTTTTCCCCCACAAATTCGATTTACATTGTTTATTTAGCTTTTTAGTCGCTGTAGTAGATTAATTTACATGTATTAAATAAATACATACTGAATGTCTTACAAAGAGTAAGGTGTATTAGAGATATGAAGTATATATTGAGTTTTTATGGAAAATCTTGATATCTTCCTTTTGGGGATCAAGGGTGATATTTTGTGATTTTCAACTCTGTGCAAGTCTCTGTATTGGGAATACTTGTAGAAGAAAATTTGTAGAGATTTTTCTGCTATGTGTATCACCTGGTACTAAACACATTCATTTTTTAAATAGCAAAACATTCTAAATAACCTAAATAACAATTGAGATGGCACTAGACTTATATGTAGGTACAAAATTTAAGTTTTTGTTATTTTTATTGCTATTAAATTTCTGTTAAACTAACATATCATGAAAATAACTCTTTTGCTATACACCTCTATGTATTTTAATTCATGTTTGTTTGTGTGTGCATAGTCATATCTGACTCTTTGTGATCTCATAGACTGCAGCCGGCCAGGTTTCTCTGTCCAAGCGGTTTTCCCAGAAAAATTACTGGAGAGGGTTTCCACTTCTTCCTCTAGGAGATCTTGCCGACCCAGTGATCAGATTGGTGTCTCCTGTGTCTTCTGCATTGCAGGCAGATTCTTTACCACTGAGCTACCAGGAAAGCCCTAATACATGTATAGATTCAAATAATCACTAACCCAATCAAGACAGAGAACAGTTCTATAACCGCCAAACATTCTCTAATATTAATACAATCTCTACTCACCACTTCCCTCACCCCTAACCCCTGCAGCCCCTCATCTGTTCTTCCTCCCTGTGAAAAAAGTGAAAAAATTATTGCTCGCTCAGTTGTGGCTGACTCCTTGCAACCCCATGGACTATAGCCTGCCAGACTCTGCTATTCACAAAATTCTCCAGGCAAGAATACTGGAGTGGGTTGCCATTTCCTTCTCCAGGGGATCTGTCCAACCCAGGGATCGAACCTCCATCTATATACGTCTCCTGCAATGGCAGGTGGGTTCTTTACCACCCACAATGGGATATTACTCAGTCATAAAAATGAATGAAATTGGGTCACTTGAAGAGACGTGTATGGACCTAGAGACTACCATGCAGAGTGAAGTAAGTCAGAAAAAGAAAAACAAATATTGTTTATTTTCGCATGTAAGTGGACTCTGAAAAAATTGGTATAGACAATCTTATTTACAAATAAATAGACACAGATGTAAAGAACAAAGGTATGGATACCTAAGGGAAAGGGTGGTGTGGCATGAATTGGGAGATTGAGATTGTCATGTTTACACTACTGATACTATGTGTAAAATCGGTAACTAATAAGAATCTACTGAGAGCACAAGAAACTCTGTCTACTCAGTGTTCTGCGGTGACCTAAATGGGAAGCAAGTCCAGAAAAGGGGGGTTAAATGTGTGCTTGTAGCTGATTCACTTTGCTGCACAGTAGAAGCTAACACAATATTATAAAGCAACTATACTCCAATAAAATTTTTTAAAAATTGGTGATTATGAATAAGGTTTCTAGCTTTTCTCCCCGCTGTGAATATAAGTGCTCATTTCTCTAGGTTAAATGGGATTGCTGGATCATATGGTAAGTGTGTTTTTAACTCTATAAGAAACTGCCCGCTTGTTTCAGAGTGCCTGTGTTATTTTGATCTCCATCAGCAACATGCGAGTTCCAGCTGTTCTGCATCCTCTCAATACTTGCTATTGTCAGTGTTCTGTTTTCTGTTTTTTTTTGCTACTTTCCCAAGTAGGTAGGTGGCTTCCCAGGTGGCGCGAGTGGTAAAGAACCTGCCTGCCAATGCAGGAGACATAAGAGACGTGGGTTCGATCCCTGGGTCAGGAAGATCCCCTGGAGGAGGGCATGGCAATCCATTCCAGTATTCTTGCCTGGAGAATCCCATGGACAGAGGAGCCTGGCAGGCTACAGTCCATAGGGTCACAAAGAGTTGGACCTGACTGAAGTGACTTAGCACGTACGCATGCATGTAGTGGTATCATATTGTAATTTTAATTTGCATTTCCATAAATGGCTAATATTATGGAACATTTTTTTTTTTCATGTGCTCAAATGTCTTTTGGCCATCTGTATATTTTCTCTGGTGAAGTGCCTATTCAAGTATTTTGCCCATTTAAAAAATTGTGGTTCTTTTCTTATTGTTTAATTTTAAAGGTTTTTTATATATCCTCTAGACAAGTAATTTTTTGATGTATGATTTGCTAATCTTTTCCCCAATCTGTAGCTTGTCTCTTAATTCTCCTAACAGAATCATTTTCAGAGTAAAGTTTTAAATTTTGATCAAAAATAATTCATGGCTTTTAAAAAGTTTTATGAATTGTGCTTTTGGTTTCATATCTAAAAATTCATTGACTAACCCAAGGTGTCCGTGAGAAGACAAATGAACCAAGAGTAAGCAATCATCAGCTTAAATGAGAGATAAAGACAGGTCAACAAAGGCAAGAGCCAATGTTAGCCAGATGAGCAGGGAATAAGGATCTTTAAATGGATTCTCAGGGATGATCATCCCGGCAATGATATACTCCATGTGTTAGAAGAAGAGGTGGGGGTAGAATGATAAAGAGCAACTGAGAGGCTATTAAATCTAGGCTTGCAGTGTCTGAAGCTTAAACTAGCATTGTGACAATAGGTCATGGAAACATAAAGGAATAGAAGGACAGGACAACAATTTTAAAAAGAAAAATGAACTCAATATGAGGATGTATCAGTATGAGAAATAAGCATGAAGAACTAATCAAGTATGAGGCCAAGATTTTTAATTTGGGTGAGAAGTTAAGACAGTCTGTGGTTTCAGAAGAGAAAGGTCATGAGTTTAGATTAGGATCTCTTGAACAGGGCTTGTGGGTCATTCATCTTTGTGTCCCAGCCCCTAGTACAGCACCTGATACTCAACGCTTGTTCTTCAGATAAATGTCATTGAGAATTTAAGATACTACGGGAAGTATCCTCTAGGATTATGTGTTCATCATTCAAAGGTACAGAAGTATAGGATGGCCTTGGGGTCTGGAGACATAGCGAGAATATATCAGTTAGGGTATTGTGATACACACAGTACATCAATTACATGCCCATTGCATTGCTCCTCTTGAGAAGTACACATTCAATGAAAATGGCAGTGAAAGTGGCACACAATGTAGCCTTTCCATCAATGCATGTGTACCTGTCATACCTCTCCCTAGAAGATTTGTGTCTCTGGTTTTCATAAACAAACCTGTAACTTCCTCAGGAGGAAATGATCAGTAGAGTTCAACTTACGAAAAAATTAAAAAAAATTAAATAACCAGCTTTCTTTCTCTACTTTTGAAACAACAATAGAACGTCATGAGAAGACAAAGGTGAAGGTATAGAATGCTGGCCCTCAGCAGAGAGGTCAGGTTCTCAGAGCTGATGTTGTGACAGCTGATGACTTTTTCAAGGGAGTCTGTATAAGGAGAAAAGAGTCAGCAGCCAAGGAAAGGCTGGGAGATGGTGTGAGGAGAGCCTGGATGGGGAGATCCTGAACACAGGTAAAGATGGAGCAGGTCACACCATGGTCACTGCAGTGAGCAGAATGACTTGTCACAGAGATTTCAACTTATGCAGTGACTTCTTCCAGTTTCAGTGGAGAGGTGGGGAATGGAATACCACGTTGGAGGGAGTGAATCATGAGGATATGGAAACATGTAGATCACTTGGTATTTGTGGAGGGGTTTGGTAGTGAAGGGAAGATGAAGACAGGGACGGTATCCACAGCAGCATCTGCTTAAGTTTATGACTTTTTTTGAAGCTAAGGAAGACCTGTGTGTGTGTGTGTGTGTGTGTGTGTGTGTGTGTGTGTGTGAGAGAGAGAGAGAGAGAGAGAGAGAAAGAGAGAGAGAGAGAGAGAGAGAGAGAGCATGCCAGTAAATAAGAAGAGACCCTCGACGTTGGCAGAAGAGTGGGAGGAATTAAATCAAGTTCCCCTAGGATTGGCAGGAAGGAGATTGCAACACTCTATTTTCCACCTCAGTCTTCACCTCTGTCTTTGTAACCAAACTCTAAAACTGTTAGAGCATTTACATTCTTCTGAAGCACTACTGAAATACTCTAGGATATAACTGATTCAATAGGTGGAATTAACACTTCATGATCGATTTCCTCTATTGAGTTTACCCAGGTTTGCCTCTTCTCACCTTAAAAGAGTTCGTGTAATATTCTGTCACCATCAATTAATATTCTGTGGGAAACTCCTTCTATGTCAGGAATTAAAGACAGTGCAGGCTGACTGGTTTCTACTATAAATTCCTAGGAATGACATTTTACTTATTACGGTAGAACTTTGAAAACGCTGTCTTGGGAATTATTCCATATAGATTTCCATGACTCCCAAGTGCAAGCCCAGAAGTCTATTACACTCAGTTTTTCTGTTTCTTCTATCTTACAAAACATAAAAGAAGAAATTAGAGAAGAAAGTTTCCACTTAAATGGATTGCTAAATGAAGTGCTACATGTTAGTCACAACTGATGATTTGTGCCATTACTTTGGGAGGAAAAATGACAAGATGGCATAATTATTTCAAAGTTAAAAAATACATTTAAAAGTATCTGGCAGTTGTGGTTCATTGGTACTTGGGTTCAGACTGGACTCTGTGATCCCTCCAAGAATTTCTGAATGATCAAAACTATAGCAAGACACATTAAATGTTTATAGCTCATTTAATTTTTGTTATACTTTTGAAACTCAAAACAAAAATCACCCCTTTCTGTGTTTTGTAATGGCAAAGATATCATATCATTATAATCACAGTGTGTGAAGGTATTGTAGTGAAGGTATTGAATGACTGTTGAAATCCATGAACTGCTAAGAGTTCCCAGTGAGAAGGAGACCAGTGAGCTATCTTTGAATTAATACTCTATTTGTTAACAAGTTTTGATGAAAGTCATAGATATCAGTTTGAAGGAACATGCTGTTACTGGGTTAGTCTTGTTTGTTCATTAATCTAATAATTCATCAGAGAGCATTTAAAAGTGCCTATAATGTGTCACCTACTGTGAAGGGCTCTGGGGACGAGAAATATCAACCCATTGCAATTTGCTGCCTTTTATTAGAAATAATACCTGGGGCAACAATGGTGTATCTTCAAGAACTTAGAAA
Source organism: Dama dama (assembly GCF_033118175.1). Taxonomy (NCBI): domain Eukaryota; kingdom Metazoa; phylum Chordata; class Mammalia; order Artiodactyla; family Cervidae; genus Dama; species Dama dama. The sequence goes on from NC_083708.1 coordinate 10,864,195, forward strand.
CTGAGCTTTCCTCTGAGAACTACATTTTGATTCAGCATTAAATAGTTTGGGGTTGAAATGAGCAATTACCGCGAAGACAAAGACTTCTGAGGGAGCCTGTCCCAATCAAGGTGTTCTCATACACAAGAGGCTGACTGTCAGCGTGTCAGGAGCTGAAAACTGAGACAGTCATGACCGCCACCCCCAGGAATCCTGCCCTTTCCCAGCCACCCTGGAGCTCCCCACACCCAGCAGCTGGCAGAGCAGGGGGCCTCCAGCCCTCCTGTGGGCATTCAGCTTGGCTAGAGCCCATTTGAATGGGTCCTTAGAGACTGGGCCTTCCTGGTGGTGCTAGTGGTAAAGAACCCACCTGCCAAGGCAGGAGACACAAGAGATGTGGGTTGGATCCCTGACTTGGGAAGATCCCCTGGAGGAAATGGCAATGGACTCCAGTATTCTTGCCTGGAGAAACCCATGGACAGAGGAGCCTGGCGGGCCGTAGTCCATAGGGTCACACAGAGTCAGACACAACTGAAGCCACTTAGCAGACGCGCACTTTAGAGACTTGGAGTAGTCTCCCTGAATAATCCAACCTACGAACTGTGGATCATTTGATCGCTGATGGATCTTCAGATAGAACCAGAGTCCCAGAGGCACAGGGGGCCTAACAGAACAGTGCCTGGATTAGAAGGTGCCCCGCCGTGCCCCCATCACGCACAAGAAGAGGCTTCAGACTTTGAATCCAAAACACAGTGTCCCTCTCCTGATTCATGCTTACTCCCTTCATAAGTGCTGGCTGCTATGACAAAACTACATAGACGGAGTGGCCTCAACAAGAGACATTTATTTCTTACAGTTCTAGAGGCTAATAAGTCTGAGATCAAGGTGTGATTTGAAACCTGGTGAGGGTCTACTTCCTGATTCATAGACTTCCATCTTTTACTGTGTCCTCATGTGACAGAAGGTGCCAGAAAGCCCTCCGGGGTCTCCTTTAGAAGAGCACTAATCCCCTTCCTAAGAGCTCCACCCTCATGCCCTAATCAACCCCCAATACCCTCCCCCCGCCAGTATCATCACATTAGGGGATGAATGCCAACCTATGCATTCTGAGAAGCAATCACCAAGCCTGGTGGGCAGATACCGGTATATGCTAGGAACTGTCAATACAGTTGTGAGAATGAAGAACAGGCCTCCTGGGTTTATGGACTAATCTCTTGAGAGCCCTGGTAATGAGCAAATGCCCTTAAGCTAGGTCAACTGGGTGATGCTGACAAGTTAAGAGATTCTGGGCCTGGGCTGAGGGTGGCCTCTCAGACTTGCAGACTCTGCCTGCTTCCCCTCCCCCATCCCAGGGAAGTTCTCACAGTAAGAGCCAGTCGACCTTTCTGATCATCTCAGCCGGCTGACTGTGAACAAGGGACAGAGACCAGCCTGGGGATGAAACCCGCAGAGTAGGTGGGACCCAGGGTACAGGCAGAAAGGAGAACCAAGCTGTTGACCTCATTCTGTTCCTCTGCCACTAATAGTTTTGGGGAAAAAAAAATTCTACGCCAGCAACCTCAACTTCCTTTTTTTATTCTATTGTCTGTTTTCACCATTCTGCAGAAACTGCTCTCACTGAAGTCACAATCTGCCAAATTCAACCCCATTTCCACTTTCTTGTGATGTTTCCTCTGCCTGTGATGTTGGTCTTGAGAGCAGGAATGAATGCTTCTACCAGTGTCTATCACAGAGCACAGTGACTGATTCCCAGAAAGCATGCAATACATTTTATTGAAAGAATGAATAACTGTTATTGATGAAGGAAAGACAAGCACCATCTCTTCTCTGGACTCCCATACTATTTTGCTTAAGATCTTCTGTGGTCATTTATTATTCCTCATTTGTGTTCCCAAGGGGTGTAGAGCATCCATTGGCTCCCCGCCTAGCACAGGGCTTGGCATATAATAGATGCTCAGGAAAAGTCTGCGGCATAAATGAAGCTGGGGACTGGTGTGACTCAGCAATGGTGTTCCAGTTACTCCAATGATTTGTAATAAATCACCCCAGGATGTAGTGACTTAAAACAATAATCACTTATTATTTTTCCTCATGGTTTCTGCTTTGCCAAGAATTCAGGAAGGCTCGCTCACATGGCTGACAAGTCTGTGCTGCCTCTTGGCTGGGGTCCCGTGTTCCCCTCCTTGCAGGCCTTCCCATAGGGCTGCTTAAGCATCAATAGGACGTGACAGGCCATCTCCCCCCAGGCAAGTGCTACAGGTCAGGGTGCAAACCCAAGCGCCTCTTGCGACCCAGCCTCAGGAGTCCCATGCTATCCTGTCCCCGTATTTCACTGACCGCACTCAGCCAGTCCTCATCCAGCGTGGAAGGAGACTTTGCAAGGGCCTAGATGTCAAGAAGTGAGGATCATTAGAACCATCTTGGAAACTGGGCAGGGTACAGGATTAGCCATTGGAAAACAAAGTTTCAAACTGAGGCAAAGCTACTCCCTAGGCATTCATCTAAAGGCGGTTGTGAGCTCTGAAGCCTGGAAGAAACTGTTGTGGCCCTCTGTGAAGAGGCAGCCATCAGCATGGATGCCATGCAACATCCAGGCCCAAGTTCTCTTCCAATGGAGTTGCAGACAGTCTAGGAGAAGTGACTCTTTAACCTCGCAAACAGCACAGCCATCTCCTGGGACGCCAGTCTGCAGTCTGGGGTCGGTGAAGACTTGAGCAGCATACACTCGTCTTTGGGCAGAAGCGAGACTTGGCTCCTCTGCTGTACTGAGGCTGCCATCACGGCCTGCTAGAATGGATACTTGCCTCTGGGTCTCCCTGCAGCCTCTCTGGCGTGTCCCTGGGCTCAGAGACAGCACCTCTGCTGGTTCTGCTGTGTCCTCCAGGGGCATCTGTGCTTTGAGAAGCCTGGAGGAGACCCACTCCTACAGCATGCCTCGGGGAGTCTTTCCACAAGATGAACAGTAACTGTAAAAGAGAAGGGCAGAAACCCTGAGGAACCCACAAGAATCACACATTCCCCAGCTGTGCATTTAATAACAAGCATCCTTTTGAGCTGGCCAACAGTCCAGAATGTGTTTACATACCCATTTCTTACTGTCACTGTAGTGCTTTTAGGTGATCAGATAAATTTAAAGGGCTATAAATAAGAATTATATAAAATAATAACAAATACTTAATGGTAATCATTGGAAAAAGGAAATGTGGGGCTACATATCTATTTTTATTCACGGAAAATAAAAAATAACTTTGGAGGTGATAGGCAAAGTTTCTTTTCCTTTTTTGATTGAGGTAAAAAAAATTCCTATATTTAATAGCTTTTATGCCAATTTTCTTTAAAAATTTTAAATGTTTTGTTTTCTTAAAGTGTAGCTAGAAAAGATCTTTTCATTTCTATTTTCAGTACAGTGTCTGAAATGAAAACCCAAAGTATAGGTCTAAAAGCTATTGACTTGTTCAAGACTCTAATCACTGTTACTGAACAAATGTTATTACTTTTTAAATTTAAACATGACTCTATTTTTAGTCTACAGGCTGAATTTATTTGCATATTCATGCAAATAATGATTTACTACCAAATTCTTATCAGGTTAATTTCAACCTGCCTCCACTGTTATCTTATTATACACTAATTAAACATTCATAAATTCTATGAACATTTACTTTTGCTTTATTAATAATTTTCATGTGATTGAATAGAGGACTTTAAGCTATGAAAATACTCAGTACTGGATATGGCTCTAGAGTCGGCCTTTGAATTGTAAACTGTTTCTTAGAAATAAATGAGTCCTTAAAAATGTTAAACTTCTCTTTTAGCAAACCACCATATTGCATGAATTGTAGAATGTACAGTTCTTCACACCTAAATATCTCTGGAATAAGATGCACACAGAATCTGTTGCTTCTTAGACTCCTTGGATATGTTGTGTTCATACTTTGGGATTTTAGCCAAACACTCCTGTGGCCTGCAAATGGCTGCAGAGGACGCGTGATGGACACAGACAGGGCAGCTGACTCCCCAGGTCCGCCAAGGATGTCAGTTGCTTCTCCCTGCACTGTTCCCCGCCCAGGGACTGAACCCAGGTCTCCTGCATTGCAGGCAGATCCTTTACTGTCTGAGCCACCAGGGAAGATTTTTCCTCTTAAAACAATAAACCAAAAAGTGTCCCCTTGGAAATTATGGCAATGGAGTTGCTTTTGTTAAAAGAAAGTGATTTTTTAATAACATATTTATTTTTTCTTCAGTTCCCAAGAGCTACTGAGACATTACCTCTAGACATGACCTCTAACTCCTGAAGTTAGATAAAATGGCCTTTGGTCTGCCTTTTCCTTTTATCTGAAAAGCTTTTAAAGGAAATGTATAACTCTATTAAAGTCCCTAAGACACAACTCACTATTAAAAAAAAAATTATGGCACATATGTCTTGGATTCTAGTCAAAAAAGTTTAGATCCTGAAGTACCTGACTATTGACTCACCCTTCAAGGACATGGCTGAAACCGTGATGAGGTGGGAAACAGCTACACTGGAACATGGCTATAGCATCTGCAGAGCTTAGGATAGCTTCTGGGTGCAGGGAGTCAGAAGTTATAGGCCATTAGGATAGTAGTTTCTCCTCATTACATGTATATTTATTTAATTACTGAACTCAATATTCTTTGAAGATTCACTGAGTGAATACTGATTAGAGTTAATATGTATTGATTAAAAATTAATATGTGCATGGCAATGAGTGTTGAATGTTTTCCTGTGAAACAAAGACATGCTTCTTTGGTGGCAATGAAGGAATGTTAAATACTTTCAAAGGTAGGAATGATGAAAAAGTTTAGGTTTTCAGGTAAGGTAATTCCTGTGTACAGAACCTAAAAGATGAAAGACCTCCAGAATTAACTTTCTTAAACACATATATTGGACACAGTGTGATCAGTCATTGCTTCCAAACTTACTTTTAAAAATCACTACTTAAGGTTTCTGGCAATAGTTCATGTAAATTACATTCTTTAGAAAATATACCGCACAATGGCACAAAATCTATAGCCCTGTAAAAACTGATACATTTGCCAAAAGGTGGTGGAAAAGGTAAAGACTTAATTGCAGCAGTTATATATACAAATATATATAGGCTCTCACAGATGTTTTTTCATTGTGCCATCATTTGTGTAACAAGCTACTGCAAAATTCAGTGACTTTAAATAGTATCCCTTTTACTGTTTTTACTATTTTGAGGGTCAGCAATTTGAGCAAGACTCTGCTGGGTGGTTCCTTTATTCCTCATGGCATCAGTGGAGGTCACTGAGAGGTCAGCAGGCAGATGGACGAGTCTGAAGGATCCAATAAAACCCAGAAGGATGCAGCAAGGGACCCTGGAAGGTAGGACCCCCAGCTGGCACTGGTGACCAGAAGACAGACAGGGTGGCCTTTCCGGCGCGGTGGTCTCAAGGGAGTAGAACTTCTTAAATGATAGTTCAGGGCTACACAAGAGTAGGTTCCCAAGGCCTCAGGGGAAGATGCAAGGTTCCTTATACCTTAACCTTGTAAATTCCGGATATCCTGGAAAACCCTCCATATTCTGTTTTCCAAAGCAAGCCACTGGGGTCAGCCTTGATTCAAAAGGTGGAGAGTTAGACTGTCTCTCTCAATGGGAGGAGAGCAAAGAACATGAGGCCAATTCTAACTTACACACATCTAGACCATTTGCTGGAGCACCTGAGCACAGCAGCCGGCACTAAACTTTCTTTTCTAGGACGCCCACGGCTAGACGGACACCATTTCCTTCTGCGCCGTGTTCTGGTCCTCGGCCAATGGAAGACAACGCCAAACTCCCAGATCTGACCATCTGGACTCCCCTGTCCCAGTGCTGCCCATTTCCCTTCACTAAGCCCTATGGCCAACAAGACTTTTTATGTGTCTGTCTGTGTGTCTGCTACTTACTAGTTTCAGGTCACTCGTGGATCATAGTAAGTCAGGGCTACAAGGGATGCGGAAGAGAGAATCGAGTCCTGTTTTACAGAGGAGGAAATTCAGGTTTAGAGTAGCTTGTGACCTAGCCAAGGTCAGAAACTGATTATGGGCGGAGCGGCAGTTGCAATGCTTGAAGAGAAGGCATCCTGACTTACCCGTGGAATGGACATCCTGTTCGCCTCTTCTCCCCTAGAAGCCGCCCATCATTCTTGATGAAGTCTCCTATTACATCACGAAACATTTAGAAAGAAACTGTTTATTTCAAGCACCGCAACTTAGTCTCATACATTGGACTTGTATACAAGTCAGCAGTCAGCAGACAGGTTCCGCAGGTGCAGGCGTAGCCGCCTCTAGTCCGCAGGTCATGATACAAAGTTAACAGGAGCCACTTGTTCTGTCAGACCGTGCTGTTTTACCTTTGAAAGTGAAAGTGAAAGCGGCTCGGTAGTGTCCGACTCTTTGTGACCCCATGGACTATACATGGGATTCTCCAGGCCAGAATACTGGAGTGGGTAGCCTTTCCCTTCTCCCAACCCAGGGATGGAACCCACGGGATCTTCCCAAGCCAGGGATTGAACCTGGGAAGCCCGCTTTAATTACTTCTATGACACCCTTTCCCTGGCTGTCCCTTCCATTTCAGAGCAGACAAGGGGTCAAGGTTCCCGAGTTTTTATTCTATCCCGAGCACCGATGCAGAGTGGGTATTAGCGAAACCATGCACGGATGCGTGTGAGCGGCTGGTAGTTCTCGCTGCTTTTGCTGCCTGGATGAGGTGGCTACAGCTTTGACTTTCTATGTCCGCGACGCTGCGAGTGGCTGCCCAGACGCAGTCCCCGTAGCTCGGGTTTTCTGTGGATGTGCTGCCCGGCCCCCAGCAGCTGCGAATTCTTGCCGCGGCCAATCCATCTTTCCCTCCAGGACCCGCCGGGAGAGGAGGCGGGGTGCGGACGGGAATCGCCTGCAGACGGCAACACCTCCCCCGACCCCGGTCCAGGCCCGGGGCGGGTCGGAGGCCGAGGGCAGAGGGCCTTCCGAGGGGCAGCGCGGCGGGAGCAGCGCGCGCCGGGCCGGGAGGCGGGAGCGATGGGCGGGCTCGGGCGCGGGCGGCGGCCCCGGGGCCGCGGGCTCCTCCCCGCCCAGCGCCCGCCGCTCGCCGCGCGCAGGCAGAGCGGGCCGGGCGCCGAGGTGCCGCCCAGCGCCCCGGCCGCGGCCCTGCCCGGGCCCTAGCGCCGCCGCCAGCCGGAGCCTGGAGCCGGCGCCCCGCAGCCCCGCCGCGCCCCGCGCCCGCCTCTCCGATGGGCAACCTGCTCGGCGGGGTCAGCGTGCGCGAGCCCACCACCGTGGAGGACTGCGACTCCACCTGGCAGACGGACTCGGAGCCCGAGCTCGAGGAGCCGGGGCCGGGCGGCGGCGAGGGCCCGGGGCGGGAGCCCGCGCAGCCCCCAGAGCCCGCGGAGCCCCAGGAGCCCCCGGAGCGAGCCGGCGGCCGGCCCCACGCCGGCCCCGCGCCGGAACCGGACGCCGAGGCGGCGGGCGCAGAGCAGGTAGGCGGCCGCCGGGGCCTCGGGCCGGGGTAGGGCGGGGGGCGGCCGCGGGCGACCCCTGAGCGCAGAGCCCAGGCGCGGGCGCGGCGGCTCGTCCTCCTGCGGCCGCCCCGGGACCCAGGCCCTGCGCGCTGGGGCCGCCCCGGACGGCTTGGGGCCTGAGCGCGGGCACCGGCTGGCGGGCCCCCGGGCAGAACCCAACTTGGCGGGGTGTCTTCCCAGCCTCCGCAGCGCTGCCGGGTGACGGAAGGCGAGGTGGGGGCAACCTGCCTGAGACTAGAGGATGGTGAAAACCCGTCTAGTGCGTGTTATTAATTAAAAAAAAAATCACCCAGAATGTGGTGGGGGCAGCGAGCCCTCTCTCTGCAGCGGGGTCTCCAGCCTTTAGGAATCTCTGGAAGGCCCCCATCCGAAGGGAAAATGCCAGAGTTCCTAGTCCAAGTCAGGCCTTCTAACCCAGGAGTTCAGGGCATGCTCCAAACATCTTTTTTTCACCCAGAAGACTTGTTGATCCAGATGTGCTGAAGTCATCTGCCTACTTCAGTTCGGAGGAGAGGTTAGTCACCCTTCTAACCTCTGATGGACTGAATCAGGAAACTTTAGAAGGGTGGATCTGCATGGCCAAGCCTCTGAAGGGCGCCCAGCTCAGCTCTAACAGGCCAGGGGGTCCTGGGTCAGGCCCTCCTCCCGATCAGCCCTGAGGGGAAGAGGATGGGAAATGGAGCCCAGGGTCTCTTGGCTCTAGCAGAGGAATCAGCAGGTATATTTTACAGGAAGGCTGCCTCATCCGTCTTGACAGTCATCTGTTTGGGTCAGCAGCAAACTGTGCAGGCTCTGTGCTATACACATGTTCTTTCCCAACTGCACTTTTGGGAGTGGAGTGTGGTAGCAGCTGCTCTTTTGAACTCCCGTTTTGGAGAAAACTGAGGCCTAGAAAGAAGTTTGCCCAGGATCATCCAGGGAGAGAGATGCAGACCCAAGTCTGCCTATCACCTGCGGCAGAACCTGAGACCTGATTGTCTCTTTGCTCCTGCTGCTGGTCGTCTTGCCTTGTGAATTCATTGTTTTTCCCTTCCAGTTGTATCTCAGTGAAGAAGTTTGTGATGTCAAAAACAAAAAACAAAAAACAACACCTGTTTAGATTCAGTCCAACTAACCTGGTCCATCTATATGAAGCAGTTTTAGAATTCATGTTTCAATCAGTTAATCACAACCCCAGTAAATGGTAGATGCCTTCAATCTTTTCTTTTCCCCTTTAATGATTAATATTTCTTGTCAGGATCACCATGTAATGTCTACTCTTTAATGCTGCTTTTGAATGTCCACCTTACCTGCTCCCTACTCCCCATGGTCATTTGCAAGAACTAATGGAGCTACCTTTAAAGTCTAACCCAGTCTACTTTTTAGACTGCTAAAAAGTAGAAAAACTACTTTTCACCAGCTCTGTTGCTGTGTTCCTAGTCCAAGTGAATATTTGACAAACGATGGTGCCATTAAGGAAGTCTAAGGTAGCAAGCAGCATCAGAGGTTGAATCAACAATCCCCTTAAAAAAAAAAAAGAATCCCCTTGAGTTTAATATCCTATAAGACATCCAAGGGGAGTTGATGAGTAGTTCATTATGAGTGGAGCCTCAGTCCAGGACTGGAATCGTCATGATTCCATTCTTACTGGAATGTAAGAATGGAGGTATTTAAAGTCATGGGCAGATTTGGGGTCATCAAGGAGCATGAGAAATGTGGACAGGCCCTGTGCACTGCTCCATGGAGACCATGTGAGGAAGAGACGTCAAAGATGAGGCTGCCCAGGGGCGACCAGTGAGATGGAGCAGAAGGAAACCGGGGCATGTGTGGCGTGTGATGGTGTTTCAGAAGGAGAGGTGTCAGCTGGCCCAGAGCTGCTGGGAAGTCACCTGCGGGGAGCACTGGGAAAGACACTCAGTGAGCTGGGAAAGTGTCAGGTGATGCTCATAAAAGCCATTTGATGGCATGCAGAGGATGATAGCCTGATTGGGGTGGGCTGTGAGAGAAGGGAGACAGGCAGGGACTATGGGCACCTCTCTAGGGATGTTTTGCTATAAATGGGAGCAGAGCTATGGATCTGTCATTGAGGGGAGTTTGGGTCAGTCCCAGTTGATGCATGTTTAAGATTAGAGATGCTACAGCATGTTTGCTGAAGGCAATGACCCAGAAGACAGGGAAATTTTGGGGACACGGGAATTAGTGATAAAACATTAAGGAACAAAATCTGTGGCTGAGCAGGTGAAAGGCAGTGGGGAGGAGAGCCTGGAGTAGCAGGAAGGGGAGGGAGCACGGATGATGCTGGCAGGCTGGCGCATTTACAGCCTGGAGGAGGCAGGCATTCTCAGCATAACGCTGGGAAATATAGGTAGGGCGTGAGTCATTCTCCTCATTTCTCAGATGATCAAATGAAGATGCAGTTAAAAGCCTCACACAGCAGCAGAGTTAAAGACTCAGCCTGAGTGTCCTGACTCCTAGTTTTGAACTGTTGATATTCCACCATGGTTTCTATGACAGTCCTTCGCATTGGGTGGAGCTGAAATTGATTCAGATCCAATTAGTCAGACTTGGAGCCTCCAGCCCGGGGTTCTCGGTCTGGCCCAATCGCTGGGCTCTGGGCGATAGTTATTGAATTTGACTCCAAGCCTGGGTTCCCTTGTCTCTAAGATGGAAGCACTCCTGACGGCCTGGCAGGTGGGTTATAAGAATCAAATGAAATAATATATGTGCCTGGTAAGTGGAAAAGTGCTATCTCTATACTTCTGGGATGATGAGTCATGGGGTTGTAGCATAGGCTAAAGAGATCCAGAAACCTGCTAGGCAGAGCTATTTTAAAACATGTGGTGAAGACCAGAATATAAGCTTTTCCTTGCTTATGTAAGGAGCAGCTATTGTTAAACATCAGCTAGTTTGGAGTTGAAGTGAGCCACTCTGTACTTGTTGTAATAGTGAGAATCATTGCTCTTCAGAAACTGCTTGGAGGATGCCGGTCTGTCAGCACCGACGGGGGCGGGGGCCGATGAGGAAAGGTGGGCGAACCTCTTAATGAATATTCAGACTTCAGCTTTGTCATCTGTTTCATCTTCCTCAGCAGTCTCTTTGCCCTTCTGCGTGACTCTGGACCCAAAGCACGTTCTTGTACATTATGGTAGCACGTGGAGTTAAGAGCATGAGAACTGATTATTTTGACTTGTATTTTATCCTTTAAAAATTGCCGTGGGGCTGGGAATTTTGTTTAGAATTTTAAAAGTGTAAGTAAACTACCACATACAGGTTACTGCAATGTGAAGTTCATTCCAACTGAGAATTATACTACTCTGTGTGTATATGTTTGAAATCTGCTACCTTCGAAAAGAGAATAGCTACCCACCCCAGTATTCTTGCCTGGAAAATTCCATGGACAGAGGAGTCGAATGGGCTACAGTCTGAGGGATCGCAGAGTTGGACATGACTAAGTGACTAACACACACACACACACATGCCCCTTATATCACATTGTATTATCACTGAATTAACCAAAGGTTATTCATGCCTTTGTGTACCTGTTATATACTGTGAAGGATGGAGTTTAGAAAGCTATGTAGTTTGTTTTAAAAGCCTGCTTTCCAAAAAAAAAAATAAAAGCCCGCTTTCCCTTCACAAATATTACTTGACTTCAAAGTACAGCTAACATTGCAAGACTGATGACAATCTTCTTTGTAGGATTGATTTATTATCTCAACACTTTTCATGTTATATAAAATACTTTAAAATAGTTTTGTCGTAAAACCACTTGTCTAACCTCTGGTCTTGAATTCATTGTGAGTTCTGTTTCTAATAGATACTGATCCATAATATTTGGCCTCTATAGGCTTTTGGTAAATAATAAAGTTTCTTATTTAGTAAAACACCTCAGAACAAATGTTGCTGGCTTCAAGTCAGGAAATGACAGAGCCAACAAATGTTGCTAGTAAGCATTATTAAAAGGACATTTAAAATATCTTCACTCAGTGGATAGCTGGACACTGTTCAGCCTTTCTTTACATGTGCTTGTTATTTCAAGTTTGTTCTGAAAATTCTTCAGTGAAAATATCTTGCTTCAAAATGTAAACGGAATTTCCCCTTTTATTTTAGGGGACTGATTCCACTGAAGCACCTGCGAAGCCAAAGAGAAGTTTTTATGCTGCGAGGGATTTGTACAAATACCGACACCAGTACCCAGTAAGACCATAGAATGATTTTTTTCTAAACTGCAAAATATTTCCCTTCCATTTCTGTTATTTTATGATGCCAATGAGCAAATGTACAAGGAAGGTCCTTGTGCCTTTTTTATATGTCCATGTGCTGGAGATTGATTTATTTTTTCCTTTAGCAGAACTTCAAAGATATCCGATATCAAAATGACTTGAGCAATCTTCGTTTTTATAAGAATAAAATTCCATTTAAGCCTGATGGTGAGTAATCCGCTACCTTGGTAAAAAGCAAACTTTAAATAGTAGTAGTAGCCCTAGCTATCTTTGTTTACTCCCTGCTCGGTCCATTCTCAGCGTGTTGGTTCGTTGTCTGGCTTGAATCTGCCCTGCAGTCTGTTGTGTCCCCAGAATCTAGACCCTTGAGCTGTGAGCATCCACTCGGCAGATTCTGGGGGAGTGACCCGAGGATTACCAGTTCCTTCCCACCACGTGTTTACAGTGGTGACTCCTATCTGGAAGGGAGTGGGGGTCTTTTTTGTGAGAGGGAAAAAAGGACATTTCTAGAACCCTAGGGTATTAGATTATTAAGAAACAGTAGGGGAGAACAAATTCAGTTTCCTCAGTTTAAAGATGAAGTTGCTGGATCTTGATGCTGGAATGACTGGTTGGTTGGTTCACTCCATCATAGACTTGGGTCTCGGTTCCAGAATTTAGTGTTCCTTTCAGTGTGCCATACCCCAAAAGTCTGTAGAACATGATTGAACGTGATGTTCCTATTGGGATCATCTTCCCTGTTGGTTTTCAGATTCAAGGCCAGGGAGCTAGAGGAGCCCCACTTCTATCCTAGGGATGGAACTTCACACACTGCAGGTCTCCACACAACTCTGTCAGATAAGCCCGCCCTCCACAGTTCTGCAGGTGCCTTCCCAGGGTCTTTTCCAAACCTACATTGAGAGGGTGCGGTCCCTGTGGTACCTATGCCTGATTTCCCAGGCACCAGACTGTGGTTCGTGGTGGGCATCCTCACTTTATCCAGGTCGAGCTGGAAAGACGGCTGCTCTCCACAGAGCCCTTGCCTCTGTGAGGTGACCAGATGGCCCTGGCTGCGGCTCTTGGCTCTCAGTGGAAACTGAGCCAAACTCACAGCAGAGTGAATCAGGGAATGAGGGTCATGGGCTGCGAAGCAGAACCAAGTTAGTTCTTGATACACTAACTGCCTGAAGAAATGCCTAAGGAGTTCCCCACACTGTGCGCTGGTAGACAAACCAGTTGGGAAGTAAGGTGTGTTGCTGACATGGCCCGATCCACTTGATTTTAGTTAATTACTGGTGTCCCAGAAGTCTGCCCTGACTTCAAAGGGACCCTCTAGGTGACAATGCTCTGTTATATTTACTAATGGTGGAAACTGCTTTATATACTAATTGAAATAAGATTAATTAATTGGTTTTTTAGGACCTGGGGTAAGAAAAACTTTTGAAGAAATGCAGTGGTAGATTGTTAATTTGACTCTGATGTGACTTTGATAAAATTTACCCAAAGGGATGCCTTCAAATACTGAACACATTGAAGACAGAGATAATGACAATGTTTAACTTAATTTTTTTTTGTATTTCTAACAGTGAATTTATTTTTGAGGTAGTAATTTAGAGCAATAACTTAAAACAATGAATTTTTTTTTGGTAATCTTTATCACAAAATTTATTTGGAAATCTTATAAGACTAGTGGGGGTCAGAAGTTTTAGGTATGGTCACATAAAATGTTATTCTAGTTTATTATATAAATTACATCAATTCACACTTTTCTCCCCAGTATGTGTGAACACACACACACACACCACACTTGTTAGAAAGCATAAGCCTGCAATGACGTGTATTGGGTTGACCAAAAGTTTGTTAGGTTTTAAGTACAAATAAAAGGACTATTTTTCATTTTCACGAAGAACATATTGAAAAACATATTCACTGACTGAACGAACTTTTTGGCCAGCCCAATATTTTACTTATTAAGTAGGAGGAAGGGTAGATGGAAAGGGAGACAAATGGGAAATTATAGGGGTAAATCTTTTCAATAGGCTGAGGATTAAGTAGCAACGTTTTACTAAAAACCTTGAGCGTGAGGGTCTCTGATACGAACTGGTGACCTCTGGAGGAAACAGTAGTGAGATGAGCTATGTTTAGAATGGTATTATGTTGTTGTGTCTTTGTCTGTAAAATTGACTAAGGGGCTGCAGTCAATTGTGAGGACCTAGACAGACCTGGGAAGCAGAATTTTGCCTGAATAAGTTCTTCTAGGAGAAGGACAGGACGTGGTGAAGAAGAGGGCTTACGTTTCAGGACCATAAAGACCTGTGTTCCGCTCCAGGTTTTGCTGGTGTGTGACTGAGCAGATCTCACTGTTCCCAATGCTGGGTTGAGACGGTGCTGGGCAGATTCGGCGGGCTGGCTGCACTGCAGACCCGGGTCCCGCCGCTAGGAGGCGCTCACCACCTTTGCCTTTGCTTTTTCTTTCCTCCTTTTCCTTCTCCTTTTCCGACTTCTCTTTGCATTCCCTCCCTCCCACCTTGGTCCCCTTCCTTCCTTTTGCCCGGGGTACATTTCATTTTTATTTGGTCTTGTATTTAAAGAACTCAGTGGCCCTCAAGGGCAGGGGCTGGCCAACCTTCTTTGTACAGGGCCAGAGAGTAAATATCCTCCGCTCTGCTCTGTGGGCCATACCAGATCTGTTGCAACTACTCAGCTCCACTGTTTAAATACATAATACCTGAATGGATATGCATGGCTGTGTTCCAATAAAGCTTTATTTATAAAACAGGTGGCAGGCCATAGTTTTCCAGCCTCTGCTTTGGAGTAACTGTCCAATAGAGTTTTCTGTGATTTGAGGTGCCATGATTTTTCACTTCAATTAGGCTTATTTCATCACTGAGTCTGTGGCATAGGGTTTTCACCTTATAAAGGCATTGCTCTTGTGTGCTGTTATTACGTTTTAAAAAGTTTTAACACAAAGCTTAAGTGATTCTGTCTCAAAATGTCTTCGACGATGTTCTAACACCTGGTTCGTGTTCTGAATCTTTCCTCTTCAGGTGTTTACATTGAAGAAGTTCTCAGTAAGTGGAAAGGGGACTACGAGAAACTGGAACACAACCACACCTATATCCAATGGTCAGTCGCCTGCTCTCTCTCGAACCGTGACCTGTTTAGTCACATGTGCTTCCCAGAGATCACTAATATACAAATATTATTTCTCTAAAACATAGGCTTTTCCCCCTGAGAGAACAAGGCTTGAACTTTTATGCTAAAGAACTAACTACCTATGAAATTGAGGTGAGGCAAGCTGATTTCATCTCATGCCAGTTAGCCAAATTAATGTTGCCGTTTGATGGCCCTGGTAACTGAGTCACTCTGTCGAATTTTCCTCTTTTCATCAGGAATTCAAGAAAACAAAGGAAGCAATTAGAAGATTCCTCCTGGCTTATAAAATGATGTTAGAGTTTTTTGGAATAAAGCTGATAGATAAAACTGGAAATGTTGCCCGGGCTGTTAACTGGCAGGAGAGGTTTCAGCATCTGAATGAGTAAGTATAGCCCCTGCAATGAGTCCCCAAGGCACGGGCTTTTCTCTGGGTTGGAATTCTCTATGGCACATAGAGCCACAAGCAGATGGACCCATGGATTTGAATCCAAAAGCTCATCTGAAATGCATTTTATTCCCTGTTCTATATTCGAAAGCAAAATGAAATAACAACAGCAAAAAAAAAGAAAAGAAAAGAACGATATTCCAGGTAGAAATATGGCTGCCTGGTTTCGGAACTGTCTCCTCCTGCAGCCACTCTGCTGCCCACAACCAAGAGTAGCCTCGCTCCGTGTTTACACGTGTTTCTCTGCATTTGTGGTTGTTGTCTGTATAGGCTTTTCTAGACCCCGCTCCTAGGTTGTATGCTTCTGGTAGCTCAGGCTGCTTCCCAGGCACTGTGCCTGCTTAGATCAAATCCATAATTGAGCCCATGACATATGCTGTAAGTCCCCTACATAGGAACCTTCCAGCTGTGAACTTTCAAAGGTGCAAACGTGCGTTCACATGTCCCGTGTTGTAAGTTCGTTCATGGGCCTGGTGTACATTGTCACGTGTGTGCATCTTCTCCAAGCGGCGGCACTTTTGTGTGCGTTACTGAACAATACTGTGGAGAGCAGAGCCGTGCAGTATCTTTATTTCAAGCCCAGGATATCTGGAAGCAAGTGTAAAAGCAGCAGTGGTGTGGGTGGTATTCTTCAAGGTACTGTACTGTAAGATTACAAATGTTTTCTTTATTTTTTGTGTTTTTTTATGTACTACTTGTGTGAAAAGTTTTATAAACCTATTACAGTACAGTACTATATATCCAATTATGTTAGTTGGATATCTAGGCTAACTTTGTTGGATTGCCAAACAAAATGGACTTAGAACATGCTCTTGGAGTGAACTCATTTGTATGTAGGGGACTTACTATAAAAAGCACTTTATTAGACTGAGAGGTATTCATACATTTTAGAAAGAGAGAAAATTAGAATCATCACCTTATAGGTTGAAATCAGAAGCCCATTTTTGGTTAATAAATCCCAAACCTGTGAAGAAAATTTTAGCAGTTTATCCGGAACTGATTTTCTGTATTCTTTTGCTTGGATATATATAACTTTCATTAATACTTATATCCGAATTAAAAATATCATTTTCTTTGCATGCAAACTGGCCTTTTTTCCCCTTCTTAATTATAGGGTGACTTATGAGCACTGGACTATAAAACCAACAACTTTAAAACATTTTTGGCACATTATAATTAGCTGAATGGGGTAAATACCAAGAGAAAAACATTAAAACTAACCTCAAAAATATGTCTTTGCCCCAAACAGTATTTTGTACATGGATTAACTAATTTTTTGTTTGTATTTTTCTACAACTTTGATCTTGCTTTGGTAAAATGAGTAGAGCATTAATGTTTGCTCCTTCTATTTACTTTATTGTTTATAATCAACACTATTAAAATGGTGACTTGTAGTAAAACACTTAAAGATGTGGGCATGAAATTTTATGATCTTGACTAAAAGACCTGTTAACTCATAACTCAAGTTAAATTTGATTTATACAGAGCACTCTGGAGAAGGACATGGCAACCCACTCCAGTATTCTTGCCTGGAGCATTCCATGGATGCAGGAGCCTGGTGGGCTACAGTCCATGGAGTCCCAAAGAGTCGGGCACAGTTTAACGACTAGGTGACAACAGGGCACTTACACTGAAGCCATGCAGAGAGCTCTCCCTGGACAGTTTCTAAGCACTGGTGTCAGACCCTGAAAGACAGCAGTGTGCAGGGAGTCTGTTGACGTGAAGGATGGCAAGAGCCAACCTTAGAAGAGGATCTGATGATGTCTCATCTTCTGTGTGCTCATGAATGTCATTTGAGAGAGCCTCCATTTCCAACTTGATTTTTTTATTTGGTCTGCCTAAATCCTCCCTGGGGTTTAATTGTCTCCACCACTCTTAATTGGTGGTTGGAAGCAGAAGGCTTTCCTTAAATGAGTTTCTGACTTGAGACTTGGAGGGGAGCCTGACTGTTACCTGACCCTTCCCTCCCTGTCCTCTTTCCTTCTTCCCACCACCAGTTTTCCTTTCCATGGGTACTGCAGACAGCTTTTTTGTGTGTTTTAATCTGCATAGCATCTTGAGTCTTTTAGAGTAAGCAGGGAATTCAGTGTGTTTATAGTAGTCCACCATGACCTGTCCGTCATGGGTGGCCCCACACGGCATGACTTAGTGTCATTGAGTTAGACAAGACTGTGGTCCATGTGATCAGATTGGCTAGTTTTCTGTGATTATGGTTTCAGTGTGCCTGCCCTCTGACGCCCTCTTGCAACACCTACTGTCTTACTTGCGTTTCTCTTACCTTGGACCTGGGGTATCTCTTCACGGCTGCTCCAGCAAAGGGCAGCCGTTGCTCCTTACCTAGGATGAGGGGTATCTCCTCACGGCCGCCCCTCCTGACCTTGAACCTGGAGTAGCTCCTCTTGGCCCTCCTGCACCCACGCATCCGCCGTCTGACAGAATGTGGTCCACTGGAGAAGGGAATGGCAAACCACTTCAGTATTCTTGCCTTGAGAACCCCATGAACAATATGAAAAGGCAAAATGATAGGATGCCGAAAGAGGAACTCCCCAGGTTGGTTGGTGCCCAATATGCTACTGGAGGTCAGTGGAGAAATAACTCCAGAAAGAATGAAGGGATGGAGCCAAAGCAAAAACAATACCCAGTTGTGGATGGGACTGGGGATAGAAGCAAGGTCTGATGCTGTAAAGAGCAATATTGCATAGGAACCTGGAATGTTAGGTCCATGAATCAAGGCAAATTGGAAGTGGTCAAATAGGAGATGGCAAGAGTGAATGTTGACATTCTAGGAATCAGCGAACTAAAATGGACTGGAATGGGTGAATTTAGCTCATATGACCATTATATCTACTACTGTGGGCTGGAATCCCTTAGAAGAAATGGAGTAGCCATCATGGTCAACAAAAGGGTCTGAAATGCAGTGTTTGGATGCAATCTCAAAAATGACAGAATGATCTCTGTTTGTTTCCAAGGCAAACCATTAAATATCACAGTAATCCAAGTCTATGGCCCGGCCAGTAACGCTGAAGAAGCTGAAGTTGAATGGGTCTATGAAGACCTACAAGACCTTTTAGAACTAACACCCAAAAAAGATGTCTCTTTCATTTTAGGGGACTGGAATGCAAAAGTAGGAAGTCAAGAAACACCTGGAGTAACAGGCAAATTTGGCCTTGGAGTACGGAATGAAGCAGGGCAAAGGCTAACAGAGTTTTGCCAAGAGAACGCACTGGTCATAGCAAACACCCTCTTCCAACAACACAATAGAAGACTCTACCCATTGACATCACCAGATGGTCAACACCAAAATCAGATTGATTATATTCTTTGCAGCCAAAGGTGGAGAAGCTCTATAGAGTCAGCAAAAAAAAGAGTGGGAGCTGACTGTGGCTCAGATCCTGAACTCCTTATTGCCAAATTCAGACTTCAACTGAAGAAAGTAGGGAAAACCACTAGACCATTCAGGTATGACCTAAATCAAATCCCTTATGACTATACAGTGGAAGTGAGAAATAGATTTAAGGGACTAGATCTGATAGACAGAGTGCCTGATGAACTATGGACGGAGGTTCGTGACATTGCACAGGAGACAGGGATCAAGACCATCCTCATGGAAAAGAAATGCAAAAAGGCAAAATGGTTGTCTGAGGGGGCCTTACAAATAGCTGTGAAAAGAAGAGAACTGAAAAGCAAAGGAGAAAAGGAAAGATATACCAATTTGAATGCAGAGTTCCAAAGAATAGCAGGGAGAGATAAGAAAGACTTCCTCAGTGATCAATGCAAAGAAACAGAGGAAAACAACAGAATGGGAAAGACTAGAGATCTCGTCAAGAAAATTAGAGATACCAAGGGAACATTTCATGCAAAGATGGGTTCGATAAAGGACAGAAATGGTATGGACCTAACAGAAGCAGAAGATATTAAGAAGACGTGGCAAGAATACACAGAAGAACTGTGCAAAAAAGATCTTCATGACCCAGATAATCATGATGGTGTGATCACTCACTTAGAACCAGACATCCTGGAATGTGAAGTCAGGTGGGCCTTAGAAAGCATCACTACGAACAAAGCTAGAGGAGGTGATGGAATTCCAGTTGAGCTATTTCAAATCCTAAAAGATGATGCTATGAAAGTACTGCAGTCAATATGCCAGCAAATTTGGAAAACTCAGCAGTGGCCACAGGACTGGAAAAGGTCAGTTTTCATTCCAATCCCTAAGAAAGGCAATCCCAAAGAATGCTCAAACTACCACACAATTGCACTCATCTCACATGCTAGTAAAATAATGCTCAAATTTCTCCAAAGCAGGCTTCAGCAATACATGAACCGTGAACTTCGAGATGTTCAAGCTGGTTTTAGAAAAGGCAGAGGAACCAGAGATCAAATTGCTAACATCCGCTGGATCATCAAAAAAGCAAGAGAGTTCCAGAAAAACATCTGTTTCTGCTTTACTGACTATGCCAAAGCCTTTGACTGTGTGGATCACAATAAACTGTGGAAAATTCTGAAAGAGATAGGAATACCAGACCACCTGACCTGCCTCTTGAGAAACCTATATGCAGGTCAGGAAGCAACAGTTAGAACTGGACATGGAACAACAGACTGGTTCCAAATAGGAAAAGGAGTACGTCAAGGCTGTATATTGTCACCCTGCTTATTTAACTTATATGCAGCGTTAGTTAGTTCAGTCACTCAGTCATGTCCGACTCTTTGCGACCCCATGAATTGCAGCACGCCAGGCCTCCCTGTCCATCACCAACTCCCAGAGTCTACCCAAACCCATGCCTATCGAGTCGGTGATGCCATCCAGCCATCTCATCCTCTGTCGTCCCCTTCTCCTCCTGCCCCCAATCCCTCCCAGCATCAGGGTCTTTTTCAATGAGTACATCATGAGAAATGCTGGGCTGGAAGAAGCATAAGTTGGAATCAAGATTGCTGGGAGAAATATCAATAACCTCAGATATGTAGATGACACCACCCTTATGGCAGAAAGTGAAGAGGAACTAAAAAGCCTCTTGATGAAAGTGAAAGAGGAGAGTGAAAAAGTTGGCTGAAAGCTCAGCATTAAGAAAACTTAAGATCATGGCATCTGGTCCCATCAGTTCATGGCAAATAGATGGGGAAACAGTGGAAACAGTGTCAGACTTTATTGTTTTGGGCTCCAAAATCACTGCAGATGGTGATTGTAGCCACGAAAACAAAAGACGCTTACTGCTTGGAAGGAAAGTTATGACCCACCTAGACAGCATGTTAAAAAGCAGAGATACTACTTTGCCAACAAAGGTCCATTTAGTCAAGGCTATGGTTTTTCCAGTGGTCATATGGATGTGAGAGTTGGACTGTGAAGAAAGCTGAGCACCAAAAAATTGATCCTTTTGAACTGTGGTGTTGGAGAAGACTCTTGGGAGTCCCTTGGACTACAAGGAGATCCACCCAGGCCATTCTAAAGGAGCTCAGTCCTGGGTGTTCATTGGAATGACTGATGCTGAAGCTGAAACTCCAGTACTTTGGCCACCTCATGCGAAGAGTTGACTCACTGGAAAAGACCCTGATGCTGGGAGGGATTGGGGGCAGGAGGAGAAGGGGATGACAGAGGATGAGATGGCTTGATGGCATCACTGACTCGATGGACATGAGTTTGAGTAAACTCCGGGGGTTGGTGATGGACAGGGAGGCCTGGCGTGCTGCGGTTCATGGGGTCGCAAAGAGTTGGACACGACTGAACGACTGAACTGATAATAGTCCAGCAGAGAAAAATATTAAAAGAAAGTCAAGTGAAATAAAGTTTAGTGAACAGGTTACCATGACCAATAGAGGTGAAATATTTCAGCCTTTCTCACTGCCCTCACCTCTGTCTGCAAGCCCAACTTGTCTCTTTTATCTGTTATGCCACCCCAGAGTCTACCCACATCATTAGGAGAGTGGAGGTGTTTTGTATTTCTTGGTGACATTTGTTTCAAATCATACTGAAACACCCAGTTTCTTTCTTGTATAATTCTGTTCCATAATCCTGATCTTTATTCACTTTAACCCAAGTGTTTGTCCTTTTCTACTGTTATGTAAACTTTTAAATTGGAGAATGTGTTGATAGAGAAAATTTTATCATGGTCATTTATCTTGGATTGGATGTGTGAAATTGAGCTTCTTGCAAATATAGTAAATTTTGTTGTGTCATATAACTCCTCTTTGGGATTTTTAAAGGAAAATATTGTTCCAGTTTACCATGCCTCTCTTTGTCATAAACTTAGGAAGCAGATGTTGGGATTTCACTACCCAGTTATTAGACTATGTAGCGAAAGTGAAAGTGTTAGTCACTTAGCTGTGTCTGACTTTTTGTGACCCCATGGACTGTAGCCTGCCAGGCTCTTCTGTCCATCGAATTCTCCAGGCAAGAATACTGGAGTGTGTAGCCACGCCTGTCTACAGGGGATCTTCCAGACCCATGGATTGAACCTGGGTCTCCCTCATTGCAGGCAGATTCTTCACCATCTGAGCCACTGGGGATGCCCGACTATGTAGATGCTACCCTAACCTAACTACTAGGTTGTCCTGCTGATAATGGCACCTTGTCTTAACTTCACTGAAATTGGTATTGTCTCAAAAGACTGGTACTTGATTCATAAAACTGAAGCATTATCTGTGCTAAGTTTTATCCTTTGGCCTTCAAAGAGTTGACTATTGGGAGAACACTACTTTGGTAAATACCCAGAAAGATCAAAACATTGAAAACTGTTGTACTTGTCTTTTCCAACATTTGGTGAGCCCGAATCGTTCAGGGTTTGTTTAGTTTTGTCCAAACTAACTCTCAAACTATAAGGTCATGGAACCATGCCCTTCCACTCCTCAAATAATTCAGCATCCTTCTTCACTTTACCCAGATAAGTTGCTAGTGATTCCTAAGTGAATACCAAGCATTTGTGGAAGCCAAGGCAGGTATATGTGATGCTTGTAGAAAGGTCAGTGTCTGAGGTGTAAAGAGGTTTAGGGAAGTTAGGAATAAGTCGTGGTTGTGGGGCAGTTTTGGGTGAATAACTCACCTGGGCTGTTGATGACACATGTGATTAACACCTGAACCTGAGGATTCCTTTTGGACACAGCCAGGTATTTGTAATAAAGCAACTCTTGGGCTGAGTGAGGTCGGGGAGGTGAGATTATGAATTGTGACAGAATAGGCTTGGAAGGCTTTCATCTGATAATGGCCTTAGTTTTCAGACAAAGGAGATATTAGTGCAATCTGGGGAAAGAAGCATCTTTGGAATCAGTGGCATTAAAAGCAAATTTGTCAATTCTGTGATAGGGAAAGATGAGGTGAGAGAGGTCACAGGTGGAAAAGAGTTGGGGTGATTATGTTATGATAGGTATAAGTGTGGTGGTCTTTAGTATACCAGCACCAATATTTATATGGTTAAACAGTGTCTATTATTTAAGTTTCACATTCTTAGCTTATGGGTCAACTCGTTTGATTCTTACAAGCTCAGGGAGGTGTGGCCCCTTTCCCCATCTATAAACTGGGATGCTGAGCCTTCGAGATGCCATCATTTTACACAGCTGCTGGTGGAGAGGCAGGATGTGAGTTCAGTTCTGACTCCAAAACCCACACTCTCTGCTGTGCTAAATAAGTCCATTTTGCATCCTTTGTCAGAATTGTTCTAGCCAGGTAGAATGGCTTTTGCTGCTTTCCTTCCGAGTTGGTCCTTATGGTGGCTTCTGCTGACCAGCTGACCCTGGAAGTCATACATTCGGCTGGTAGCTAATGCCCAGCACTGGTTACCTGTGACAGGAATGATACCTTTGTGTAGTCGATATTCAACCACACTGTGTTTTATAAATAATAATTCAACATCTGTGGGGATACATTTTAAATCTAAGTGTCTTTCAAATGTGAAGAACTAACCAACCAGGGAGAATTTGTTTTATATATTTGAGTTTTATATCGATTGGCATTACACTGAGGTACAGAGGTTTAATACCTTCTGTTTTACGCTTCTTCGTGGAGTCTAATGCTCCTTTTAGCAAAGTCATTACAAGGCATGTTTTCATGATTTACAGTTGCATCAAAAGTATTTTCCCAGTGGTTTTCATTCCCAGGCTTCTTTCCCCACCTAATTTTCTTCCTTCATTTTATTCAACCTGCTTCCAGGTCTCAGCACAACTATTTGAGGATCACTCGTATTCTGAAAAGCCTTGGCGAGCTGGGATATGAAAGTTTTAAATCTCCTCTTGTGAAATTTATCCTTCATGAGGCTCTGGTGGAAAATACTATTCCCAATATTAAACAGAGCGCGCTGGAGTATTTCGTGTACACAATTAGAGACAGAAGGGAGAGGAGAAAGCTCCTACGGTTTGCCCAGAAACATTACACGCCCTCGGAGAATTTTATCTGGGGACCCCCGAGGAAGGCACAGCCCGAGGGCAGCAAAGCCCAGAAGCCCCCCAGCCCGCCCACCGCTGGGCAGCAAGGCCAGACGTCTATGCACAAAAAACCCAAAGAGTCCAAAAACGCCTCCTCAGCCGCGCACGGAGTCAGCAAAGCAGCCGAAGACAAAAAAGGGGCCTCTAAGGAGGCAGCCGAAGAGACGGACAAGCCCAGGGCGGAGCCAGGCAGCGAGGCCGCCCAGCCCGGAGAGCCAGAGCAAGACCGGGCTGCGGACGATTCCAGTCCTCCGGCAGAACAGACAGTTACTCACCCCGAGGAGCAAAAGGAGAACGCGTCTCCCCCTGAGAAGGATGAGGCGGCTGACAGCCGGAGCCAGGAGGGTGGGAGTCCGGGCGATGCGGGTGCCGATGACGCCGCCCCGTTGCCGTGAATTGTCCGAAGGCCCCCGCGCCTCTGCGCCCGCGGGAGGCGAGGCTGTGGCCGGTCCCGAGAAGCAAGGCCGCCTTTCCCGGCTCAGCCGGCTGTCGCTGATTTCTGTGGTCAGCGTGTAGCTGTCAGCTGGATTTCAGTCTGGATGGCTGTGAATTTAATATTTAAAAGGAAGTCTGAAGACGAGACCCAATGAATGAGTGTGTCCTGTAACACTTTGGGGATGTGAGTTTTCGCATCCCGTACACAATTCCTTTTAAATTATTTTCAGTGTATCTGGAAGTAATCATGGAGTCTTTGATATAACTGAGATAGGAATCAGTTCTTGGAGTGGACCGTACTATACCTGGAGGAAATTAAGAGGATAATTTCATTATGTGGCCACACCTTTGCCGCATTTAAAAGTTCCTGTGTTTAAGCTGCAAGAAAGAATTTGGTCTTCTTTGAGATAATCAGGAAGGAATTTGGATTTTTTTTTTTTTCAGCACCGCAGCGTGTTTGCTTCTGGTTCTGGTAAGGAGGTGGATGTCCTTGGGGACTTGGAATCACCTTCCCCTGCGTGTCAGTGCCGCCGTCTTTCCTGTCCTCTGTCTCCACCCTTGGCCCCATTCTCTTCCTGTCCTCTGTCTCCACCCTTGGCCCCATTCTCATCAGCCACCCGTGTCGGCCAGCACGTGCGTTTCTACTGTTGACATCTAGACATTCAGATGGTCTCCTACAGTGACATTTGCACGGGCCGGAAGGGACTGTCAACTGTACAATTTCAAGAATTTGCTTTGTTTCAAATAATAAACATGTGTTTCTGTATTAACGTACTTAAAAACAAATTTTGATGCAAAAGTCCAAGAAGAAAATCATGCCTTTTATGGCTGTTCCACATAAATTTGGTGCTTGTGTCTGAATGCAAATGACTAAAGAATTAAAAAATAAGAGAGGAAATTGTTCATTTTTAAAACGCATGCATTTTGTACTGGCAACAAGGCAGTGGTCCCTGAAACCATGAATATCTCAGTGTTATGTGGACTATGAAGTTCATATTGCTTAGCCCACAGGGTATCTGTAAAAAAAAAAATACAATTTGCTGCATCTCAGTTGTCAGGCCTTGAAATTGAGAGTAGATCTGACATCCCATGTATTCAGTTTTAGTAAGCACAGAATGTGTCAAAATTGGGTAAGAGCAAATAGCTTTATTTCCTATAATATTGTTACTAATTATTATAACACATTAGAAAACAAACACTGGTGAAAACTTCAGCATACCTACATTTCCTATAATATTGTTACTAATTATTATAACACATTAGAAAACAAACACTGGTGAAAACTTCAGCATACCTACCTTCAGCATACCTGAAAGTAATTAATAGACCTTTTTTTTAAACTTCATTTCATTTAGAAAGAAATTGCCTTTGTGTGTTTCTTAGGCCTTTAAGGGAAAATCTATTCACTTTAACCCCCAAAGAATTTTTACTATGTTTACTCTGTCCTGTTTTTTAATCACATCATATCATCTTCTGTTACCTTTATTGATCAGAGGATTTTTAGCAGAGGATTTCTAGAAAATAAACACACCAATAGTATGCTTTTAGAAGGATTTTATTGCCTTGAAATTTACATGAAATATCACTGTTCTTAAATCTGACTAATTTTTTATGAATGTTAGTAACACATATTATATATGTATTCCAATAAATATAGAATATTTTCTCATTACTAATTTCTCATAATTCACCAGTTTTATGTTTCTTCTGTTTTTTTGAAGTGAGCATTAGGATTTGGGAAACAATTCTGCTTTTGGATTTCAGTTCCTTTTTTTACTTTAATGTAAAAAAGGATTTCTTTCATGGCCCCATTCTTTCTTTAATGGCCTCATCGAGCTCAATAAGCAATTTTGCAGGGTTAGGGCAAGAGAGTAGTTTGTCACATTGGGCTGAATTGTAGAAATATAATACATTGGAAATATCTTACCAATTTTGCATACATGATAAAGTGTTCACACCACTTTCTAAGTACATAATGTTAAAATTTTGTGACCAGATATTAAAATATTAATAAGCAGCAGACTGATACTAAAATGGGTATAATCTGAATTACTTAGAAGCTAGTAGTATATCAGAACCCTTAGAAGTAAAAATGTTTCATTCAATAATTTCTAGAATATTCCTAATTAGGGATTTGATTAGTTGTACCATTTAATTTGAGACTATTTAGTCTCAAGGGGAAAACTGCCTGGCTTCTGTTTAAAACAGTGGCCTTTTTCTACCATGCTGGTTTTGAAAGTTATATTCACTTGTAACAGTATCAGTTCTACATTTAATCTGTAAATAACTTATGAGAGAATTCTTCAGTGGAAAGAAGTGAGAGAGTGCCATTCCTTTTGCATATAAAAATTACAAACACCTAAATTTTTTTTCTATTAAGAATATTTTGTACATTCAGTAGTTTTAAAATAAGATTATAGGTGTGTCTTTATGTGTGTGTTAGACATGAAACAGCCCTCTGGGTTTGACTCTGATGTGTTGTATTTTAAAAACTACTATGTGCTTGCAGAAACTTACTGAGAAGCTATTATAAAAATGCGGTGGAGCATGGCCAAATAGCTAGAAACTATTGAATTTTTGCAATTCTATAGACTTTATCATTGTACCATGGACTGTGAGGATATTCAGTATTGGCTATTGATAAAATACTAATTTGCATTTCATGGCAAATAGATGTTATACTGCTTGGTTAGTCTAGTATATTTCTAATATTTTGTGCATTCATATCCCAAAGGAGATAATATATGTGAAAATATTTTGAAATACTATAAAGTGATATATAATGATAAGATATATTTCTGTACAGTAGAGAAAAAGTTTATAACATTAAGAATATGATACCATTATACATTCTCATGCTCAATCTTATAAGAAATGGAAAAGAATAATGACAACTGAAAATATGTCTGCTTTCTCTAAGTCAGGTCCAGTTCTAAGTTCAAAATTATATGACATAGCTTTATTTTGAATTTTAGTTGTGATGAAAAGCTTTTTTTCAGCATCAAGGAGAAAACAGAATTTATAACTCAGGAGTTAGCAGAAGTTACAAGATTTTTTTTTTTGCCAAGTCTTAAAAATATAAATGTTATGTTTACATAATTATCTACTTTGTTTCTAGTTTTTCATACTTTAATCTGACAGAAGGAATTATCTGGTGAAAAAGGAAAACAATACAGTGTTACATCTGAGTCACTCTTTAAAAAATCATTTTAGTAAGTAAACATCCATATCAAAGTGGTCAAAAATTGATTGACCGGATAGAGACTATTTGGTTAATTGTTTAAAGTTAAATTTCCCTAGTTTATAGTAGAGTTATGTTTGATTTATAATCTACTGAGCAACTAAATCAACCCTTTTATTTTGTCTTTCTATAATTGAGGCTCTTATAAAAGCTTTATTTTCTAACCTGAGGAAAGGACAGTCTTGATCTTGCTTGGTTCTAATTGCATCTGTGGGCTCCCAAGTTTATTTGGGGTGAGCAGGGATTCTTTGTTATAGGATAGTTTTGAAGATTTCTATTTTGTTTCCCACTTTAAAAATACCCATTTTGTTTTCTTTTGGGGGTATTTCTGTTAAATGTAAGGTAAGCTGGAGTTAGACACACTGGAAATCATTTCAAATGTAGGTGTAGTTGTATAGACAGATGGCATGGGTTAGTAGAACATAGAAAGTTAGGGGTGTACAGGTGTTGATGTCTTTTACATCTGATTCTGTTTGTTCCACGAGCAGATCTGTGTGGGTATCTCTAGGGTAACAGTGAGTACACCCTGCCTCCTCCCATGTTCCAGCCCACCCAGCAGACTATGCTGGGGGACAGACTGTATTTTAGAAATTCCTAATTACTGAAGTTGTTAATAATATAGTTATAAATAAATGAATGCCTGGGGGTGTCCAGATGTGCCTTAACTAACGTGATCAGGCTTTCATTCAGAAGTTTAAATTTTTACTCCATTATAAAATCTTGCCATAAGGGACATTCCAAGCCATGAAGATCAGTTATTTTAGTGAAATTTACTTTGGTTGGTGCTTTTTCATTTTGGAGACATTTCCATTTGTATCAGTAACATCAGTTCAAAAGTGAGTATATTAGCCACAGTGTTCAAACATGTTATATTTGACAAAAGGCCTTTACAGTAAGAAAGATTAGCTACATTGTTACATTTATTTATGCTTCTCCCTAATTTTTCTACATGCTGTAATTGTCACTGTAAACATCTGTCAGTTTCTACAAGTAATATTTATTTGTCTTTTGTTTTTAGATGCAGATGGATGTAGAAAATAGGATTAGAGAAATGATTTAAAAGTTTAATTCCAATAGATGTTTGGAGGAATCTGAAATTCATTTGGACTTTGATACTGTAGTTTTATTAGAAACAAACAGTACTGTTCTTGCTTTTTACCTTCGGTTGGAGAAAATATTTTTTGTCATCTGCTTTTCTTCTTCTTTTGTTGAGAAGTTTATTGTTTTAATTATTTGTGGGAAATGGCTTCTTAATATGTTTGTTTCCTTGAATTAACATGCTTGTGTGGAGGATATAATTAACGGCTTTGTTTTATGGTCCAAACTCTGCCTGGGGGTTGAGTTCAGAGGAGGGGAGGTGGCTGAGAACCAGAGAAGGCATCTGGGTGAAGGGGAGCTGACCCTGGATGCAGCCCCCCCAGTGGAGGAAGGGTCCCTGGAGCATCCTCTGAGTGACCAGGATCTTGGTCTGTGATTGCTGACTTCTGAGGAGTGGGGACCACCTTGGACTCCATACACTGGTTCAGTGGGTATCAGTTTTCATAAAAATACCTGTTGTAGGTTCATTCGCCACCATTTTGTAGTTGTTTAGCAAATTGTGAGCAATTGGACACCTGCTGTGTAGATTACAGCTAAATGTATCTCAGGAAACTGACATACCAGTTCTGCCTACCCCTCCCCCCCAGTTCAAAACTCCTGATCGCCAATCAAAAATTGCTTGAGTTGTTCTTTCAGAGGCCTCTGTATAAAAGTCTTCATAAAATGGTTCAATGTAAAGATGAAAGGAAAAAGGCACCAGTGCTGTGTTGTTATGCTGAAAGACCTTTTTATATATATTAAAAAAAATCAGAAACCTTATATATTTTAATATGTAAAATATATGGAAGTTATACAGTTTATCCTATTTTCATTTTTAAATTATAATGGAGTTTGTGGAACAGTTACATTAACTAGAGAGATTAGTTGTGTAATAAGCTCTGGTCCTAGGAAACATCCAAGTTCTGCACTCACTGGTCAGATGAACACTTTAGTCACTGCTGCTGGGTTCAGGATCATGTGGAGGAGAGGAAATCACGATGGAAACACAAAACCAGAAGCTAGAGACTCCCTACTGAAACGAAGATGTAAGCGATTGTAGTTTTGTGTAGTGGCGGAGTGAGTGCAGTGAGCACTGGATGAGGGTCTGCAGAGCTTTCCAGCGGGGACGTGCCCTGGGTTACAGGTGCCGAGGGGATCTGTACCTGTCTGGAAACAGTCCCGTCCCCGCTCCCCTTTGAAGCCTGAATTCCGCTTACTCCACAGCAGACTGAGACCTTGTACAGCCTGAGAGAAATAATCACGGGATCCGGAACCAGGTTTAATTCCTCTGCCGGTGCTTTTACTGAGTTAAGTGGAGGGGCTGGCTGTAGACCCACGGAGGAGAGGCAGCGATGGGTGGCTTATGGCAAAGTAACCCTGTCTCCCGAACCATCACAATGAAGAGCAACAAACTGGACCAAGCGTTAGGTCCATTTACAAGCCTTTTGTTTTCCTCCTGGTAAAAAGTTGGTTTGCTTGTTCCTCAGTGAGCTGTCCACTCGTCTTTTGTGCAAACTGCCCAGACAGATGGCCAACCGGGTCCAGTCACCATTTCAATCGGGAAACTTTAGTGCCCTTTGTATTTCGAGTATTTCGGGAGGATGGGAGTGATTCTCAGAAAGATGGGTGCTTCCTGCCGCTGTGAGCGCGGTCTCTTCCGCAGCTGGGGGCCTTCCACCCCGCGCCGTCCTCTGCAGGATGAATTAGAGAATGCTGGCGCATGTCTGTGCGCACCAATACCATATGTATGTGGTAGGAGCTGTAACCAGTTTCTGGATATGTCTGGTACTATGAAACACTTATTTTATAATCCTGTAACTGTATGGCAGTGTTATGCCAAAAATGTATAAAGAGCAATAGTTTCTCTTGTTTACTGCTGTGTTTAAAAAGATCGTTTCTGAAACTGTATGTTTAGAGTCCCTTCAATTATTTTTAATAACTAGTGCCAAATATACATCCTGTAAAATGACTAAAAGCCACTTCATCTTGGTTAACATTCTAGCCTTATGTTAGAGTACATTATGTTGACTTTGCATGATTAAACTATTTTTAAAGAGCTGGAACAAATGACTTTGCTGTTTTTCTGTGATTAGACTTTCTTATGGTTATTGTATGAGATCAACATTATTCCCTTTTTATCCTCTAAAATAAATGTTGTGTTTTGCAGGGTGAAATCTTATTTACACAGGCAGCTATTTTTGTCAGGGATGATTGGAGGACAGCTCACATGTGTTATATGTCAGCTGGCTGTTTATGGCTCTTTCACTTTTCTCTAATGTAAAGGTTTAAAAGTATTAACATAAATGAGTGCAACATGAATAACGGATGGAACATGTTTTTCACTTTAGTAGGGCAATCTTTTAACAACAATTTTTTTTTTTTTTTGATTAAGAAAAATGCAGCTGTGAGGTACAAGTGAGGAGGCTGCTCAAGACGCCACAGGACAGTGGGGTTGAAGGTGAGGGAAAGCGTTACCTTGGAGTGTGGCTGTGTGGATCTGCAGAGGCAGGCGAAGAATGGGTGACAGAACAAAGAATAAACTGTGGTTAAGAATGACATTAGGGCTTCCAGGGTGGCTCAGACAGTAAAGAATCTGCCTGCAATGCAGGAGACCCAGGTTTGATCCCTGGATCAGGAAGATCCCCTGGAGAAGGGCATGGCAGCCCACTCCAGTATTCTTGCCTGGAGGACTCCGTGGACAGAGGAGACTGGTGGGCTACAGTCCATGGGGTCTCAGAGTCAGACACGACTGAGCGACTAACACTTTCACTTTCAAGAATGAAATTGGAATGAAATCACATTGTGCAGAAATGCGAAGCTCAATGAGAGAAAAGGAACCGATCACAGCCGTGGTGGTGAAATGAGCAGAGTTGTAACTGCCTGACCTTGGGATGAATTGTTTAGGGAGAGAGCAAGGCGCACAAGCAATTACCATCCTAAGGGAGGAAGGACGTGTTCTGGTGACAGAAAAGAGAGAGGTTTGCTTTTCCCCAGAGGTCAAAGTCAGAAGGCAGGCTTCCGAGGACAGAGATTCTCTGGAGTGAAAGCATCAGGATGGAGTCTGCATTTCTTCAAGATGTAAGATCTAGTGTGGGAGAGAGTTCGCAGAAGAAATTTATAATAAAACACATTTCTTATTCTAAGCCTCACATGCACACAGCGCAGGCGAACTTGGTGCCCAGGGACAGAAGGAAATCTCAGCCAGGGGAAAAGTGATGAGAGGCAGGGTGGCCTCTCACGGTTGAGTTTAGGCCCCCGAATTATGACTCACTGAAGAGTCAGGCTGATTACACGGAGCACAGAAGGATGATCCTCTCCTTGGGATTATCCCCATGAATATGCGGGATTAATCGGAAGAGCATTTTTAAAACAGGTTACCCATGGGAGAGATTAGAGAGCCAGTGTGGACTGACTTCACAGAGGAAGGCTGCGTTTATTAATTTTGCTGTAATAGTTAGCGTCCCACTATTTTTATTAGGCTGTAGTCCATGGGGTCGCGAAGAGTCGGACATGACTGAGCGACTTCACTTTCACTTTTCACTTTCATGCATTGGAGAAGGAAATGGCAACCCACTCCAGTGTTCTTGCCTGGAGAATCCCAGGGATGGGGTCGCACAGAGTCGGACACGACTGAAGTGACTTAGCAGCAGCAGCAGTGTATATTCATCACGACCAAGGAATATACAAATGTGTTCTTCTCAAATGGTGTAAAACATATTTTATTGGGATTCAAATAGCTTACTTGTTCTGCTCTCAGCTTGAGAAAAGGAAGAGGTTAGAGGGAGAAGGAATAAACAGTGAAGTGGTGGATGATGTGAGCCAAATAAGGCCTGACAGCTCCCCTTAGGACCCTGAGGGTGTCGGAGATCCCTGAGTGGATGATTTCACTCTTGTCGGGAAGGGAAGTTCAAGGAAAAGCCCCAAAGGAGGAAAATGTAAAAGCAAGAGACATTTTGCTTACTGGGGAGAGCTGGCTTGGAGACCAGAGGGACTTGGGTCCTCTGGAGACTATGGTTGCCCTATGGCGACATTGTCAAAGCTGGCCATGTGGCTTTGCATGGGTCACATGAATCCTCGGGGTCTCTGGCCTGCGTTGGTGACGATGTCTACTTTGTGAGTTTCTTGGGAGGATTAGCGTGTAGCTGAAATGCCAGGGACATATTCAAGACACCTCTGTATAGCAACTGCTAGCATTCTAGAAAAAATCTAAATGCGTGGTCACCGCAGACATTGTGCAGCATTTATCTCAGTGGAGAGCGTCTGACCTAATCTACGTTTCCCAAGTTCATAGATCAAAATAAACATCGTAAGCTTTGCTCATTATTTTAATGTAATTCTTACTATAAAAGCTACCAAGTATGGAATGGATGATTTTATATTAGACACACTGATATTGACAACTGGTAGAAAAATTCCCTTATTGTGAATATAACAAATGTAGAAAATAGCCCTTTATTTCTTACTGAATAACTTTCAACTGGTTTCCCTTCTTTGCCAAGAAAGAGCTGGCATTTGGGGCAGAGCTGAAGCTTTTTGGTCAGGATTAGGAGATGATCTGAACTTATTTTAGGACATTATCAGCATTGATTGTTACTGAAGGCAGGAAATTTTAATTTAAAATCCTCCAAATAGACATTTGCTTCATATCTCAGTAGAAGGC
The DNA here is from genome assembly GCF_033118175.1 of Dama dama. Taxonomy (NCBI): domain Eukaryota; kingdom Metazoa; phylum Chordata; class Mammalia; order Artiodactyla; family Cervidae; genus Dama; species Dama dama. The sequence goes on from NC_083708.1 coordinate 10,897,320, forward strand.
CATTTAACAGTTAACACTATTTAAAAATGTGTCTGTAATCAATTCTATGAACTTGGTGGCCTTCTTGCCATTGTTTTCTGACAACCAGAAGCAGGAGGATGAATCTTCTGCTAAATAAATACTCATCTTTCAAAATCTAACCTGTAGGTACCTTTACACTGTGAAGTTAAAATGGGGTCACTGGAGTTACAGGGCTGCAGCCTTGTTCAACCATTAATCCTTTCAGAATGCACCCCACAGGCACACACTATAAATAAGATAGGAAATGAGTTCTCACTGACATCAGTAGAAGTTGGATATTTCCTTTTATCCTCTAGCATTCATTTCAACCGATTCCCCCTCATGTTATCTGTTTCCAGGTCCAGAAATGAGAAGAGGTATTTCAGACTCTTGTAATCGACAGTGAGGGTGGCTGCTAATGTCGTAGACAACGCAGAAGGGACAAGACTGTCTTCCTTCAGACGCTGCAGGTTCAGGAGCTCAGGGGACATCCCAGCCCCAGACTCCCAGTGCAGCGTGTTTGCCCTTGAACCTGTGAGTGCCCTTTGAGAGTCAGAGGGCCGCAAAAGCATCAGCCTGGACAGCACGGCCAGTGTGCAATGCTGTGATCCAAGGCTAGGGTCCTGTCCAGAAGGAGGCTTTCTCACCACCCGGGCACTTGCTGCCAGCCAGTGTTCCCACTGAGGGGCCCTGAGCTGGGTCAGAGGTTTCCGTTTGGGAAGAACCACTGTGGTTCTGTGGTTGCCTTCCACATGTGCCTTTCTACACAAGCTGCTCCTCCAACTCAGGCTGGGGTGACACGGAGCTGGGTAGCCTTTATGCACCCTGATCTTCCTAATCCCATTGAATGGGAACCTGATCCCCTCAACAGATGAAACCAGGAGCTGTGTCAGAATATTCTGTCATCACGTTCTCTGGTGTGACAGTGGGCTTCCGTGGCAGCTCAGTGGTGCAGAATCTGTCTGCAGTACAGGAGACATAGGAGATGTGGGTTCGATCCCTGGGTCAGAGAGATCCCCTGGAGGAGGAAATGGCAACTCTCTCCAGTATTCTTGCTGGGAAATCCCATAGACAGAGGAGCTTGGTGGGCTACAGTCTATATGGGCCACAAATAGTCGGACTCAGCTGAGTGCCAGCACACACACACCGGCTTGACAGAAAATTCTGTTGATTCTCCTTCTGGAATTCCTCTCCCACCCACCCCTTCGTTTGCACCCTTGTTGCTTCTATAGGCTTTTATCCTGAGAGAATGCAGCCTTCACAAGATGCCACAGTGTATAAACACTCAATGAATGACCACTGAATAAAAAGACGTTTAGCAGTGACATCTTGGAACAAGATGCATAAACTATGGTATAGCTATTACTGGATCCATTTCTGAAATAAAATATCTTCCACAAGACAAACAGCTTTCAAAATAAATCACTTGTATGACAGTACAAAGATTAATATTGAAACGTTTCCTAAGTATTTAATGCTTTGCCTGACAAGCCTAGATCACAATTTTTTCTTCCTGGTTTCTTGGGTCACTTAGTAACAAACGTGATTACCTGGTTTTAAACTGATTTAACAGAAATTTAGAATCTGAGGTTTAAAAAAAGAAAGGGAAGTACCTGGTCCTACTTGTCCTGCTTGGTTTGAACTTTGAGATAAGATGGAGCCATTAAAAAAATCACATTTGGTGGATTAGCAGACTACCTGTTTCCGTGCCTGGCTGGGCTGGATGCGAGGAAATAAGTGCGAGTGAGACATGAAGTATCCCTGTAAGAAAAGCATCTGGAGCACTTGGCAAAATAAAGGCCATTCCTCGGCAGTTCACAGCAGAGCTCACTTTTTCTCTCTGTTTTACATCTCAGACCAAAATTCTGATTAACATTAAAGGCTATGCTTTAAGAAATGGCTTTCCCCCTTAATGTTTAATTTTCTGATTGTATTGCTTCTGTGATGTGAGTTTTTCTTTTTCCTCCATGTTAACAGCCAAATTGAAACTAAGAACTCACTTATCTAAAGATTTCATTAAATGGAAATGCAATGGAACTCTTCAGGGGTGGAATAAGTTGTCACCCAAATTCCTTTAACCTTCAGAACATGTGTTTACAAGCCTAAGAAGGCTTGAGTATGTTATATATTCAGAAAAGCATTTGAGCTGAACTTGACTTTGTGAAGAGGGTGGCTCCTTGTTTCGTTTGTCCTTTTTTAGCTTTTTATAATGAAACTCGAATTCTGAAATTGTTATGAAGTCACAAAAGCATTTGCAGTACAATCAGATGTGTAGAGAAGATGGAGCATTTATTTCTTCCTAGCTTATCTGAACTTCTTCATGAGTCCCACCTCACTGATTGATGGGGATGTTGTAGGCTTGCCAACTGGAGCTGTCTTTGCCACTCTTGTTCACATTCTGTGTGTGCTGCCAAGTCACTTCACTTTGCAACCCTATGGGCTGTACTTTTGGTTTAAATATTCCAACTCTTCAAAATCTGGATCATGGATGGAGTGATAGCCTCTTTGGAATGACCTTATTTATTTTGGTAAAGCACTAGTCATTCATTTTTTATACCCCACTCTCTTTTCTTGCTCAAGAAGGCTTTGGGTGGTGTTGAGGTGGACTCACTGGACATTTTTGACAGCAGAGAACAGGTGGAAAGATGCCTGGGGTATCCTCTGGGTGCCCCTGTGGAGTGGCGGGGCTAGGCTGCCACTGAGTTGGTAACTGCTGACGCTCATGGTCTCAGCTGGGGATTTGAACATAGGCCAGGGGTGCTGCTGATGGAGGTAACAGACTTCAGTGTGGAGCAGCAGCCACACCATTTAGGTTCCAAACCTCCTCGGGCTGTGGCCATGTTGTCTCCCCTGGGCTCTCCTGGTCAACAGGAAACCAGAATTACTGATAGGGGGCCGCTTTCCTGCCCACCTTCTGTGGTCATTTCAGCCTCGGTGGAAGCAGCTGCTGGGAGTGTCTCCTGGAGGCTCAGCCCACAAAGGTCACCCAGGAAAGAGGGGAACCTGCCTGGACTCCAGCTTCTTTATAGGTCTCTGATGTTTCCAAAGACTCTGATCTGAGTTGAAAAGATTACTCATGTGAGACTCAAAAGAAGAAAGAATATTACCCCTGTAATAATAGGCACATTTTTTGGGGGGTAAAATCTAGAGTTGGAATAGATTTTAGAAGCATGAAGCCCAACATCTGCATTTACTTATAAAGAAACAGGTTTATTAAAAAAAAAAAAAAAAGAAAGAAAGAAAGGAACAGGTTTAAAGATTTTCCTTTCATTTTGTAACAATTTGATCTGGTAACTCCCTGCCCCAGGTCTGTGCACATTCCTGAAGCAGGGCAGTCTTTTCTGTATGTGTGGCTTCCTAAATAGATGCAGGTTGGAAGACTTGTGAAACTACATACTAGAGTCTCCCTTTTTATTCACCCTATGGTTGAATTCAGTTCAGTCGCTCAGTCGTGTCCGACTCTTTGCTACCCCACGAACTGCAGCACGCCAGACCTCCCTGTCCATCACCAACTCTGAGAGCTTGCTCAAACTCATGTCCATCGAGTTGGTGATGCCATCCAACCATCTCATCCTCTGTCATCCCCTTCTCCTCCTGCCTTCAATCTTTCCCAACATCAGGGTCTTTTCCAATGAGTCAGTTGCTCCCATCAGGTGGCCAAAGTATTGGAGTTTCAGCTTCAGCATCAGTCCTTCCAATGAATATTCAGGACTGATTTCCTTCAGGATGGACTGGTTTAAGCCTTTTGCAGCCCAAGGGACTCTCAAGAGTCTTCTCCAACACCACAGTTCGAAAGCATAAATTCTTCAGTGCTCAGCTTTCTTTATAGTCCAACTCTCACATCCATACATGACTACTGGAAAAGCCATAGGTTTGACTGGACAAACCTTTGTCAGCAAAGTAGTGTCTCTGCTTTTTAATATGCTATCTAAGTTGGTCATAACGTTCCTTCCAAGGAGCAAGTGTCTTTTAATTTCATGGCTGCAGTCACCATCTGCAGTGATTTTGGAGCCCAGAAAGATAAAGCCAGCCACTGTTTCCACTGTTTCCCCATCTATTTGCCATGAAGTGATGGGACTGGATGCCATGATCTTCGTTTTTTGAATGTTGAGTTTTAAACCAACTTTTTCACTTGGTTGAATTGATTAAATATTTTGCTTTTAGAGGCAGCTATGTGTGAGAGAGCTGGTTCTGTGATTTGAGTCCCGTTTCCACAGTTGGCCATGTGACCTTGGGCACGCCACTAGACTCCATGAGCTCCAGTTTCTTTGTAAGATGGGGACAGTAATACTGACCTTGAAGGAGTCTGAGGTTATAGAATTGCAATGTTTATTCCTGAAACAGAGCAGTTAATATAATTGTTGTTGGTACTTCTTAAATATTTGTGGCTTCTGCGTTTTTCTTTGAAAGCCCAAAATTTAAAAGAGAGAAAGAGGGAAGGAAAGAAGAAAGGGAAGAAAAAAAACAAACACATAACCAGGTCTCCATATAACATTGCTCTCTGCATTGTCTCTAGGGTTGGTTTCATGATTTGATAATAACACCTAATCCTTCTTTATCTAATTTGATGGTTAAGAGGAAAACATTGATATTACAGAATAAGCACTGTGGAAGTTAATGTGGTATTATTATATTTGTAATATAATTCTTTCAAGAATCTCAAATAATCTACTTTTTAAATGAAGGAAAATCTATAAATTGCCCATCAGGGAATTTGGTGAGAGGAATAATATAATATCTGATGGTTCCTCTTTATAATAGTTTCCTCTTTATCATCAATATTTTTCTGTGGAAAGCAAAAAGATGAGTGAGGTGGTTACATTTCCTGAAAGTGTTTTCAAGAGAATCTTGTGCATTTAGGTAAATTTCTGCTGATAAACATTTTTCTTAATCTTTGGTCTTCTACAAGTGCTCTTTAACTGCACAAATGCTATCACCAATTCAAACTGAAATATGGAAATTCTGCAAAAAGAAATATCTAGCCCTAGGAAAAAAAGTTCAAAGTGTCCAAATCAGATAATGTTTTAGTGGTAACTCCCATTAGATCTGTAGACTGGGTAATCCATAGGAGAGCTGCTTTCAGCTTTAAAGACCTAATTACCTTAGTAAGTAGCTTCGTTATTGGCATTGACACTTGCTCACATCTGCAGTCTCCCTTGATGTGTGTGTATTGACCTTCTGATAAGCGGGGTGGAATGAGCTTTCATCCAGAGATCTCTTTTTCTCATATGGCAGGGAATTATCTTGTAACAGAAAAATGCTTCCCACTGGGAATGACCTTTCTCCCAGTACCACCCCTCCTCCACTACCATCAATTTGAAGAAATTGTTATTCTGGGAATTACGCTAATAAAATTAATAAGTAATGGAAGATTGCCTTTTCCAGTAGACAACTTCTAAGGCAGGCTGTTTGAAATACTGAGGGATAAATTTAACAAAATATGTGTAAAATACATACATTGAAAACTGTAAAAGATTTAGAGAATTAAAAAAAAGACAATAAAAATAAAGGATATTCTGGGACTGGAAAACTCATATTGTTAAGATGTCATTTCTCCCCAAACTGATCTCTAGATACAATGGGAGCCCCAGAAGTTCTTTGTAGAAACTGATTCTAATGGGTATATGGAAATACATTTGACCTAGAATTGACAAAATAATGCTTAAAAAGAAAAATAAATTTGGAGGACTTCCATTTCCTGATTTTAAAGCCTTACATCAGAGCTAAAGGATAAACAAATAGGTTGGTGGAACGAAAAAGGGAGTTAGGAAATAGGCCAAGATTTACAGAATCCATTGATCTTTGACAAAAGTGTCAAGGTAATTTGATGAGGGAATAACAGAACTGTCATTAGGTAGTGCTGGGACACCTGAATATTGAAATAGAGAGAAAAAAAAAAAGAACCTTGGACACTACTCAGACTGTACACAAAAAGAAACTCAAAGTGGGTCAGAGGCCTAGAGTAAAATCTAAACTTATAAAACTTCTAGAAGAAAATGTAGGGATTTTTTGAGATTTGAGGGCAGGCCAAAATTTTGTAGAGAGACCATAACACCATCCATAAAAACTTATAAGTTGGAATTTGTTAAAATCAAAACTTTCTGAACTTACAAAGGAACCACTAAGAAGATGAAAACACAAGACACAGATCAGGAGAAAATATCTCCAACACATATACCCAAAAAAGGACGTATCCAGAATTCGCAGAGAGCTGAAGAACTCTCACAACTTAAAAATAAAACAAATGGCAACAAAAAGTGGGCAAGATTTGAATATACACTTCACACACACACACGATGTTCTTGTTGTTCAGTCACTCAGTTGTGTCCAAATCTTTGCGAGCCTATGGACCGCAGCACTCCAGGCTTCCCTGTCCTTCACTATCCTCTGGAGTTTGTTCAAACTCATGTCCATTGAGTCAATGATGCCATCCAAGCATCTCATCCTCTGTTGTCCCCTTCTCCTCCGACCCTCAGTCTTTCCCAGCATGAGGGTCTTTTCCAATGAGCTGACTCTTCAGATCAGGTGGCCAAAGTATTGGAGCTTCAGCTTCAGCATCATTCCTTCCAATGAATATTCAGGGTTGATTTCCTTTAGGATTGACTGGTTTCATCTCCTTGCAGTACAAGGGACTCTCAAGAGTCTCCAGAATCATGGTTTGAAAGCACCAGTTCTTCAGTGCTCAGCCTTCTTTATGGTCCAGCTCTCAGATCCATAATGACTACTGGGAAAACCATAGTCTTTTGGTTTTTGACTTTGATTATATGTATCTTTGATGGCAAAGTAATGTCTCTGCTTTTTAATATGCTACCTAGGTTTGTCATAATTTTTCTTCTAAGGAGCAAGTGTCTTTTAATTTCATGGCTGCAGTCACTGTCCACAGTGATTCTGGAGCCCAAGAAAATAAAGTCTATGACCGTGGCCATTTTTTCCCCATCTATTTGCCATGGAGTGATGGGACCAGATGTCATGATCTTAGTTTTTTGAATGTACACTATATATAATTTTTTGAATATACACTATATATGCATACACACATACACACACACACACACACACACACACACACACACACACACACACATAGTGAGGACAGGAAGATAAAGACATGAACACATCATTAATTATCAGTAAAATGGAAATTAAAGCTGCAATGAAACACTACTACACACCTGTGTGTGTGTTACTCAGTCATGTCCGACTCTTTGAGACCCTATAGATTGGAGGCTGCTAGGCTTCTCTGTCCATGGAATTCTCCAGGCAAGAATACTGGAGTGGGTTGCCATTCCTTTCTCCAGGGGATCTTCCTGACCCAGGAAGTGAATCCAGGTCTACCAGAATGTTAAGATTGGAAAAGATTGACAATATCAAGTGTTGGAAAGGGTGAGGAGCAACTAGAACTCTCCCACACTGCTGTTGGAACGTTAAACACTATAACAACTTTGGAAAACAGTTTTTCAGTTTCCTGTAAACTTAAACATAAATTTCCATATAAGTCAGGCTTCGGTGTTTACTCAAGAGAAGTGAAAATTTATGCCCACAAAGAGTCTGTAAACTATGTTCATAACAACTTTATTTGTAATAGCACCAAGATGGAAAAAACCAAGCATCCACTTACATAAAGATGAATGGATAAACAATGTGTGGAATATTCAGAGATCATATTCAGTAATTTAAAAAGAAGAAACTATATATGCAACAACGTTGATGAATCTCAAAAACATTCTGAGCAAAACAAGTGAGGCAGAAAAGGATATATGTGTATGATTGCATTTCCATGAAGTTTTACAACAGATGAAACTAAATCCATAGTGTCAGGGGTCCAGTCAGCAGCTGCTTGAGAAGGGATTGGAGTTGACTGCAGGATTAGGAGGGACTTTGGGGGCAGGGTGGTGACAGGAATAGTCTATCTTAATTTTGGTGATGACTGTACAGATGTATAATATGACAAATTTACCAAACTTAAAATTGGTGCATCTTATTATATGCAGAATGTAGTTTGATAAGGTAAAATAAATAAATGAAATAGACTACCTTCCCAGTTAAAATCAGGAAAAGTGAGCCTAGAAGCCCCTCTAACCTATTTCAAGTTTGAAGGAATGAAAAAAAAAGTCAAAAGTGGAAGTGTTAGTCACTCAGTAGTGTCCAATTCTTTGTGATCCCATGGAACTTTAGCCTGTCAGGCTCCTTTGGAATTCTCCAGGCAAGAATCCTAGGGTTAGTCTCCAAAATATACAAGTAGCTCATGCACTCAATACCAGAAAAACAAACAACCCATCAAAAAGTTGGCTGAAGACCCAAATAGAAATTTCTCCAAAGAAGACATACAGATGGCTAACACATGAAAAGATGCTCAACATCCCTCATTATTAGAGAAATGAAAATCAAATCTACAAGGAGGTATCACCTCACAGTGGTCAGAAGGGCCATCATCAAAATATCTACAAATAATACATGATGGGGAGGGTATGGAGAAAAGGGAACTCTCTTGCACTGTTGGTGGGAATGTAAACTGATACAGCCACTATGGAAGATGGAATGGAGATTCCTTAAAAAACTAGGAATAAGACCACCATATGACCCAATAATCACATACTGTGCCTGAGAAAACCATAATTGAAAGAGACATATGTACCCCAATGTTCATTGCAACACTGTTTACAATAGCTAGGACATGGAAGGTGCTCCCCTGGTGTCTCAGTGTTTAAGAATCTGCCTGCAATGCAAGAGTCACAAGAGACACAAGTTTGATCCTTGGGTCAGGAAGATCCCCTGGAGGAGGACATGGCAACTCACTCCAGTATTCTTTCCTGGAGAATTTCATGGACAGAAAAGCATGGTAGGCTACAGTTCATAGGGCTGCAAAGAGTCAGACATGACTGGAACCACTTAGCATGCACACACGCAAGACATGGATGCAACCTAGATGTCCACTGACAGATGAATCCATAAAGAAGCTGTGGTACACATATACAATGGAATATTACTCAGCCGTAAGAAGGAATCCATTTGAGTCGGTTCTAGTGGGGTGAATGAACCTGGAGCCTATTATAGAGATTGAAGTAAGTCAGAAAGAGAAAAACAAATATCATATATTAATGTACAAATATAGAATCTAGAAAGATGGTACTGATGAACCTATCTGCAGGGTAGCAGTGGAGACATTGACATAGAGAACAAACTTGTGAACACAATGGGGGAAGGAGAGGGTAGGGTGAATGGATAGAGTAGCATGGAAATATATACACTACCATATGTAAAACAGATAGCCAGTGGAAATTTGCTATCTGACGCAGGGAGTCAAACCTGGTGCTCTGTGACAATCTAGAGGGGTGGGAAAGGGTGGGAGGTGGGACGGAGGTTTGAGAGAGAGGGGTCATATGTATATCTATGGCTGGTTCTTGCTGATGTATGGCAGAAACCAACACAATATTGTAAAGCAATTATTCTTCAATTAAAAAAAAAAAAAAAAGAATACTGGAGTGGGTGAGTGCGTGCTAAGTCACTTCAGTCAAGTCCAACTCTTTGTTGTCCCATGGACAGTCCTCCAGACTCCTCTTTCACATTATTCTCCAGGCAAGAATACTGAAGTGAGTTGCCATAGCTTCCTCCAGGGGATCTTCCAACTAAAGGATCGAATCGAGTGTCCTATGGCTCCTGCATTGCAGACAGATTCTTTACCATCTGATCCATCAGGGAAGTGAGGGGATAGTAATTTTCTCTCCGCCAGTATACTCTTCATATGCGGGACACTCCTCTACCCTTCCCAGGGTTTCAGATTTACTGCCTGCCGTAGCTTACAAAATAGTTAAACATCTTTACAAACATCAAATCAAATGGCTAAAATTCAAATGTATTTCTTGTTATTTTCAATTTCAAATGTTTTTTGTTCTGTCTTTGGAAGTGTTATATTTTTGGCTTCATCATTTTTTGATTAATGGCATTTCAAATATAAATGACTGGATCATGTTCAACATAAGGCAAAGAATTTCTTGAATTTGCTCTTTGATCATTTCTTTCATGTCTGTCTTGTCCTAGCTTCCCAACTAGTTTCTAAATAGTATTCCTAAGCTCACAAACTGGAGAACAATTATACCAAAGAAGTTCTTGCACTTTTGTGAAAGTTCTAGGGCCCACAACAGATTTCCTAACCTGGGAATCTGGCAAAGGGACTGAGCCACCAGGGAATTTGACTTTTAAGGACAGTGGGATTTAATTTTCTCCTGCAAGAACTCCAAAACTACAACTTGCTACTGAACAACTATCAGCAGGAGAATGTTGGAGCCCACAAAAAAATATACCCCATGTCCAAGGGCAAAGTAGAAGCCCCAACAAGGTGGTAGGAGGGGCAAAATCACATTTAGAATTAAACACACCGGGCAGAGACACGTGGAGGGCTCAAACAAAAACTTGTGTGCACCAGGACCCAGAGACCCCACTAGACTGAGCCAGACCTAGTTGAGTCTCCTGTGGAGGTACGGGTCAGCAGTGGCCTGCTGCAGGGACACGGGCTCTGGGTGCAATTACCTGGGTCACACAGCCTGTGGCATAAGCCCTCTTGGAGGAGGTTGCCATTAAGCCCACCATAGAGCTGCCAAGGAGACAACCCACAAACTGCAGAACAATTATACCAAAGAAATTCTCACACTGTTAAGAAAGTTCTAGGACCCACAACAGATTTCCCAACCTGGGGATCTGGCAAAGGGACTGAGAACCTCCAGGGAATTTGACTTTGGAGGCCAGTGGGATTTAATTACAGAACTAATTTACACAAGACTGGGGAAACAGACTCTTGAGGGGCACAAACAAACCTTTGTGCACACCAGGACTCAGGAGAAAGGAGCAGTGACCCCACAAGAGACTGAGCCAGGCTTGCCCATGAGTGTCCAGGAGTCTCTAGTGAAGGCGTGGGTCTGCAGGGGCCTGGTGCAGGCACGGACACTGAGTGCTGCAGAGTCTTCAGAGGACCTTTTGAAGGAGGTCCCCATTATCTTCATTATCTCCACCATAGTTTGGTCTCAGGTCAAATAACAGGGAGGAAACACAGCCCCACCCATCAACAGAAAATTGGATTAAAGACTTACTGAGCATTGCCAGGAGAAGCATCGATAACCTCAGATACGCAGATGACACCACCCTTATGGCAGAAAGTGAAGAGAACTAAAAAGCTTCTTGATGAAAGTGAAAGAGGAGAGTGAAAAAGTTGGCTTAAAGCTCAACATTCAGAAAACTAAGATCATGGCATCTGGTCCCATCACTTCATGGCAAATAGATGGGGAAACAGTGTCAGACTTTATTTTGGGGGGCTCCAAAATCACTGCAGATGGTGATTGCAGCCATGAAATTAAAAGTTATGACCAACCTAGATAGCATATTAAAAAGCAGAGACATTACTTTGCCAACAAAGGTCCGTCTAGTCAAGGCTACGGTTTTTCCAGTGGTCATATATGGATGTGAGATTTGGACTGTGAAGAAAGCTGAGCACCGAAGAATTGATGCTTTTGAACTATGGTGTTGGAGAAGACTCTTGAGAGTCCCTTGGACTGCAAGGAGATCCAGCCAGTCCATCCTAAAAGAGATCAGTCCTGGGTGTTCATTGGAATGACTGACACTGAAGCTGAAACTCCAGTACTTTGGCCACCTCATGCAAAGAGTTGACTCTTTGGAAAAGACCCTGATGCTGGGAGGGATTGGGGGCAGGAGTAGAAGGGGACGACAGAGGATGAGATGGCTGGATGGCATGACCGACTCGATGGACATGAGTTTGAGTAAGCTCCGGGAGTTGGTGATGGACAGGGAGGCCGGGCAAGCTGCGATTCATGGGGTCGCAAAGAGTCGGACACAGCTGAGCAACTGAACTGAACTGAACTGAGCATGGCCCCGCCCATCAGAACAAGACAGTCAGTCTCACATCAGGAAGCTTCCATAAGCCTCTTATCTTTAGCAATCAAAGGGCTAACAGAATGAAAACCACAATCACAGAAAACTAATCAAACTGATCACATGGATCACAGCCTTGTCTAACTCAATGAAACTATGAGCCATGCTGTGTAGGGCCACCCAAGATGGACAGGTCATGGTGGAGAGTTCTGGCAAAACGTGGTCCACTGGAGAAGGGAATGGCAAACCACTTCATTATTCTTGCCTAGAGACCCCCATGAACAGTATGAAAAGGCAAAAAGATATGACACTGAAAGATGAACTGTCCAAATCAGTAGGTGCCCAATATGCTAATGGACTCAGTGGAGAAATAACTCCAGAAAGAAGAGATGGAGCAAAAGGGAAAACAATACCCAGTTGTGCATGTGACTGGTGATGGAAGTAAAGGCCAATGCTGTAAAGAGCAATATTGTATAGGAACCTGGAATGTTAGCTTCATGAATCAAGGCAAGTTGGAAGTGGTCAAACAGGAGATGGCAAGAGTGAACATCAACATTTTAAGAATCAGTGAAATAAAATGAACTGGAATGGGTGAATTTAATTCAGATGACCATTATATCTACTACTGTAGGCAAGAATCCCTTAAAAGAAATTGAGTAACCCATTTGCAGTCAACAGAAGAGTCTGAAATGCAGTACTTGGGTGCAATCTCAAAAATGACAGAATGACCTCCGTTCATTTCCAAGGCAAACCATTCAATATCACAGTAATCCAAGTCTATGCCCCAACCAGTAATGCTGAAGAAGCTGAAGTTGAATGGTTCTATGAAGACCTACAAGACCTTCTAGAACTAACACCAAAAAAAAGATTCCCTTTCCATCATGGGAGACTGGAATGCAAAAGTAGGAAGGAAGTCAAGAGATACCTGGGGTAACAGGCAAGTTTGGCTTTGGAGTACGGAATGAAGCAGGGCAAAGTCTAACAGAGTTTTTCCAACAGAATGCACTGGTCATAGCAAACACCCTCTTCCAACAAGACAAGAGAATACTCTACACATGGACATCACCAGATGGTCAACACTGAAATCAGATTGATTATGTTATTTGCAGCCAAAGATGGAGACGCTCTATACAGTCAGTAAAAACAAGACCCAGAGCTGGCTGTGGCTCAGATCATGAACTCTTTATTGAAAAATTCAGACTTCAATTGAAGAAAGTAGAGAAAACCACTAGACCATTCAGGTATGACCTGAATCAAATCCCTTATGATTATACAGTGGAATTGAGAAATAGATTCAAGGGATTAGATCTGATAGACAGAGTGCCTGATGAACTGTGAATGGAGGTTCAAAATATTGTACAGTAGGCGGTGATTAAAACCACCCCCAAGAAAAAGAAATGCAAAAAGGCAAAATGGTTGTTTGAGGAGGCCTTACAAATAGCTGAGAAAAGAAGAGAAGTGAAAGGCAAAGGAGAAAAGGACAGATATTCCCATCTGAATGCAGAGTTCCAAAGAATAGCAAGGAGAGATAAGAACACCTTCCTCAGTGATCAATGCAAAGAAATGGAGGAAAACAACAGAATGGGAAAGACTAGAGATCTCTTCAAGAAAATTAAAGATACCAAGGGAATATTTCTTGCAAATATAGGCACACTAAAGGACAGAAATGGTATGGACCTAACAGAAGCAGAAGATATTAATAAGTGGTGGCAAGAATACACAGGAGAACTATACAAAAAAATCTTAATGACCCAGATAACCATGATCGTGTGATCAATCACTTAGAGTCAGACATCTTGGAGTACAAAGCCAAGTGGGTCTTAGGAAGCATCACTATGAACTAAGCTAGTGGAAGTGATGGAATTCCAGTTGAGCTATTTCAAATCCTAAAAGATGCTGTGAAAGTGCTGCACTCAATATGCCAGCAAATTTAGAAAACTCAGCAGTGGCCACAGGACTGGAAAAGGTCAGTTTTCACTTCAGTCCCAAAGAAAGGCAATGCCAAAGAATGTTCAAACTACTGAAAAATAGCACACATCTCACAGGCTAGCTAAGTAATGCTCAAAATTCTCCAAGCTGGGCTTCAACAGTATGTGAACCGAGAACTTCCAGATATTCAAGCTAGATTTAGAAAAGGTAGAGGAACCAGAGATCAAATTGCCAACAGCCGTTGGATCATAGGAAATGTAAGAGAATTCCAGAAAAACATCTACTTCTACTTCATTGACTATGCTAAAGCCTTTGGCTGTGTGGATTACAACAAACTTTGGAAAATTCTTCAAGAGATGGGAATAACAGACCACCTTACCTGCCTCCTGAGAAATCTGTATGTAGATCAAGAAGCAACAATTAGAACCAGCCAAGCAACAAAAGACTGGTTCCAAATTGGGAAAGGAGTAGGTCAAGGCTATATATTGTAACCCTGTTTATTTAACTTATATGCAGAGTACATCATGGGAAATCCTGGACTGGATGAAGCACAAGATTGCTCAGATATGCAGATGACACAATCCTAATGGCAGAAAGTGAAGAGGAACAAAAGAACCTCTTGATGAAAGTGAAACAGGAGAGTTGAAAAAGCTGGCTTAAAACTCAGCATTCAAAGCTAAAATCATGGCATCTTGTCCCATCACTTCATGGCAAACAGATGGGGAAACAATGGAAACAGTGACAGACTTTATTTTCTTGGGCCCCCAAATCACTGCAGATGGTGACTGCAGCCATGAAATTAAAAGATGCTTGCTCCTTGGAAGGAAAGCTATGACCAACCTAGACAGCATATTAAAAAGCAGAGACATTACTTTGCTGATAAAGGTCTATCTATTCAAAGCTATGGTTTTTTCAGTATTTATGTATGGATGTGAGAGTTGGACCATAAAGAAAGCTGAGTGCTGAAGAATTGATACTTTTGAACTGTGGTGTTGGAGAAGACTCTTGAGAGCCCCTTGGACTGCAAGATCAAAGCAGTCAATCCTAAAGGAAATCAGTCCTGAATAGTCATTGGATGGACTGGTGCTGAAGCTGAAGCTCTAGTACTTTGGCCACCTGATATGAAGAACTGATTCATTAGAGAAGACCCTGATGCTGGGAAAGATTGAAGATGGGAGGAGTAGGGGACGACAGAGGATGAGATGGTTGGTTGGCATCGCCAACGTGATGGACATGATTTGTGTAAACTCTGGGAGTTGATGATGGACAGGGAAGCCTATCATGCTGCAGTCCACGGGGTCACAAAGAGTCAGACATGACTGAGCGACTGAACTGAACTGAAGTGAAAGTCGCTCAGTCGTGTCTGACTCTCTGCAACCCCATAGACTCTACAGTCCATGGAATTCTCCAGGCCAGAATACTGGAGTGGATAGCCTTTCCCTTTTCCAGGGGATCTTCCCAATCCAGGGGTCAAACCCAGGTCTCCCGCATTGCAGGCAGATTCTTTACCAGCTGAGCCATGAGGTAAGCCCAAGAATACTGGAGTGGGCAGCCTTTCCCTTCTCCAGCAGATCTTCCCGACCCAGGAATCCAACCGGGGTCTCCTGCATTGCAGGTGGATTCTTTACCAACTGAGCTATGAGGGAAGCCCTGAACTGAACTGAAACCTATCCCAACTCCAATCTACAAACTACCATGTGAATAATCCTTCTGAAGTCTTTCCTTGATCAGATCACCTGTTCTGCCCGTAGTCCGAGTCCCCGGTCGGGAAAGAAGACTCCTCGAAACAATGCAACTCACAATAGGGGAATTTATTACTGACTCAAGCCAGGGCCTCCCGCCCTCACCAGGTGTGTGAGGACGAAAGGCCCCGAGCCCCAGTTCTCTCGGGTATTTATTAGGTAAAAATAAGCAGCAGGTAGTTGGCGCAATCGGATTGGTTACACAGTGGGTAGTTGGCGTAAGCGGATTGGTTACACAGTTGCAAGGTAATTTTTGTTGGCCCAACGTGGGGCTTTCAGCTTTCCCCTGATAGGTTCTCTTTTTTCTGGCTAGGCATATGTTGACTGGCTGGCTCCAGGAGGCCTGATAATTATGTTACCCCGGGAAACCAGGCCTACTCCTAATCTAGGCTGCCCGCCATGGCGTTAGCCATGACAGCCTCACATTTCCCCCCTGTCTTTGTACTTTTGTAGAGAAATCTTTCTCTTCACTCTGTGAAATTGACTGATATTGTTGTCTTAATATCATAATTTGGATGGTATTTAGGCGCTCCCTAATAAATGAGACCAGACGGTTTAAAATGCATGGACCAAAGGTCAGTAACAATATTAATATTATAAGTGGACCCAGGAGGGTGGAAATCAAAGTGGTCAACCAGAGGGAGCACTGAAACCAAGATTTAAACCAGCCTTGTTGGGCTTTTCGTTCTCTCTTTTGCTGGGCTAGTCCCTCTCTTACTTTCTGGAGAGATTTTTGTACCACCCCTGAATGGTCGATATAGAAACAGCATTTTTTTCTCAGTGCTGCACATAATCCTCCTTGTTGCAGAAACAACAAATCTAAACCTCTCTTATTCTGTAACACTACTTCAGCCAAGGAGCTCAAGCATTCTTGGAGGTGCGAAATGGACTGTTTCTGTGGTTTCGCAACCCCAAGCGGCGCAATAAAAAGAGTCAACTCCCCCACATTTTTCAATTTGGTTTCGATCCCTTCTTCCCCCCCGGGCAGACATAGACAGGCACCTGTTCATAGTACTGTGGGCCTTTTCGCTCACAGTTACGGGTGAACAGACCGAAAGAGCCGTGGGCAAAGAACTTGGTCAGTTGGTGGGGACCAAACCCATTACTGTCAGCCGCCAGCACGCACAAATCGAAGG
Organism: Dama dama; assembly: GCF_033118175.1. Classification (NCBI taxonomy): domain Eukaryota; kingdom Metazoa; phylum Chordata; class Mammalia; order Artiodactyla; family Cervidae; genus Dama; species Dama dama. Next base: position 10,914,007 of record NC_083708.1, read on the forward strand.
TCTGTACTGGCCACCATGTCCCTTTGGGGGCCACGTTGGAGCTCGAAGTAAGCACTTCTCCAGTCTCAGGATTGTAGATCACCCAAGTCAGGTTAGCCGGCTGATGGGGGTTGTGGCTGGTTGTTCCTGGGCCGATGAAAACTGTTATCAGCAGGAGAGTTAAGAGAGCTCCCGTCGTATGAGTTTCAGTTTCAAAGGGTTTGACGGGTGAGGTCTTGCCTCCCATTCTGCTTGCATCTTCTCTTGTTCTTCCGGGGTGGCTTGCCGCACGTGATTGCAGTGAACCCAGGGCCCGATCCCATCGACCTTAACAGCAGTAGGAGTGGTAAGGAGAACAACATAAGGGCCTTTTCAGCTAGGTTCTAATGCTTTAGATTGGTGTCGTTTTACCCAAACCCAATCACCCGGGCCAATATTATGTGAGGGGATGGTTCCCTTGCTTGTTCCCTCGTGTATCTCTCGAATTAATTTCTAAACATGGCTATGCACCTTACTTAATGCCACCAGTGATTGCTGGAATTGTCCCAAGGTAGGGGGTGGTAGGCATTTTCTCTCGAATATAGGACACACAGGAGGGGGTCTTCTATACAGAATCTCAAAAGGGGTAAGATTCAGCTTATAAGGGGTGTTACACACTCAAAAGAGCGTGAAGGGAAGGAGGGTCACCCAGTCCCCGCCAGTCTCTATTGCCAACTTTGTCAGAGTTTCTTTTAGGGTCCGATTCATTTTCTCAACCTGTCCTGAGCTCTGGGGATTATATTCACAATGTAACTTCCATTTTATCCCCAGAGCTTGGGCCAGCCCTTGTACAATCTGGCCCACAAAGGCAGGTCGGTTATCAGAGCCCATAGTCACTGGCAGCCCGTACCTAGGCACTATCTCCTCTAAGATCTTTTTAGCAACCACTGTTGCTGTCTCTCCCTTAGTGGGGAAGGCTTCTACCCACCCCGAGAAGGTATCTACCAGAACCAACAGATAGCGATACCCGTACTTGCCTGGCCTTACCTCAGTGAAATCTGTCTCCCAGTGTTGCCCTGGCTCTTCCCCTCGGTACCTCGTTCCAGTGTGTTGCCTTTTCCCTGTCCTCATCAGCTGGCATGCTTTGCAAGCCTGGATTATCTCTCGTACAGCTGCATTTTGTCGAGGGAACCTCAGGCAGGCCGTCTGGAGAAGAGTCAAGGTCTTTTTTTCTCCCAAGTGTGTGTGCAGGTGTTCACATAGGTGACGACCCAGGATGGCAGGCAATATCAGGTTGTTGTTTTAATCTCGGTACCATCTATCTTTGTCATCTTTCTGGAGGGTGTTATCCTCATTGATCCAAACGAGGTCAGGGAGGGAATAGTCGGGGACTGGCGGCAGAGTCCCCATACCCGGAGGTGGAAGTCCCATGGCTAATATGGGGGTGGTGTAGTCCCAGCTGGCCGCTTCTCGAGCGGCCGCATCAGCAGCCCAATTGCCCCGTGCCCTAGGGTCTTCTCCTTTCTGGTGACCGGGGACATGTACAATTGCTACTGCCCAGGGCAGTTGAACAGCTTTCAGGAGCCTGCGGATCTCGGGCAAATTTTTGACTTCTTTTCCCTCCGCTGTTCTAAATCCCTTTCCTGGTATATCGGACCTTGAATATGGACAGTGCTAAAAGCATATCGGCTGTCCGTAAAAATGGTGACTCTCTTCCCTTTTGCTTGTTCCAGAGCCTGTATTAGGGCAATCAACTCTGCTTTTTGTGCAGATGTGTTTGGGGGAAGTGTCTCAGCCCATATTGTCTGTCTTGAATCATCAACTATAGCGGCTCCCGCCTTCCTTTGTCCATCTTTTACATAGCTGCTCCCATCAGTGAACCATACTAGCTCACTGTTGTTTAGCGGCACATCAGTTAAGTCTTTTCGAGCCGCCAGGGCCTCAGCCAGTATCTCACTGCAATCATGGAGAGGGTGGTCCTTCTCTGGGTTAGGTAGAAGCGTGGCTGGATTGAAGCAAGGGGTCTGAAAACGCACCCGTGGGGCATCAAGCAGCAGGGCCTGGTAATGTGTCAAATGGGCATTGGAGATCCACTTACCCGGCGGCTGCTTTAGAACCCCTTCGATGGCGTGGGGGGTGTAAACCCAGAGTTGCTGTCCATACGTTAACTTGTTGCCGTCGCGGACGAGGAGGGCAGTGGCTGCAATGATGCGGAGGCAAGGGGGCCACCCAGAGGCCACCGGGTCTAATCGCTTTGAAAGGTATGCTACCGGCCGCTTCCATGGTCCCCATTGTTGCATCAAGACCCCCTTTCTTATTCCTTGCTTTTCATCTACAAACAGCTGGAATGGCTTATTTGAGTTAGGCAGGGCAAGGGCTGGGGCTTCTAGTAGGGCCCGTCTGAGTGTCTGGAAAGCCTGTTTCATTGGCTCAGTCCAAGTCCAGTTTGGGGTCTCTTTACTTCCCTCATACAAGGGCCGGGCCTTTTCAGCAAACCCCATGATCCACAGTCTACAATATCTAACAGTCCCCAAAAACTCTCTCACCTGGCGGGGGGTCTTGGGCTCTGGTATCTGCAATATTGTTTTCTTCATGGCTTGAGTTAGCCACCTTTGCCCCTGCCTGATCTTATACCCCAAATAAGTGACCTCTTCCCGGGATATTTGTGCCTTCTTTGCGCTAGCACGATATCCCAAGGTGCCTAGAGTCTAAGAGGTCACCGGTGGCACGGCTGCATGCCTCCTCTGTGGTTCCAGCCAACATAAGGTCATCCACATATTGCAGCAGGATGACCTCTGGGTGGAGAGTCCGATATTCATAGAGGTCCTCACTCAAAGCCTCATTAAACAAGGTAGGGGAGTTTTTGAACCCTTGTGGGAGGCGGGTCCAAGTTAGTTGTACTACCGGTTGGCCTTCCCTCTCAGTCCACTCAAAGGCAAATATTTCCTGGCTCTGGGCCGCCAGGGGTAGGCTGAAAAAAGCATCTTTCAAGTCCAACACAGTGTACCAAGTGTACTCAGGCAGCAGACTGCTCAGGAGGGTATATGGGTTGGGGACAGTAGGGTGTATGTCACTCACCCGCTTGTTAACTTCTCGTAGGTCCTGGTCAGGTCTGTAATCAGTACTCCCTGGCTTCTTCACCGGTAGTAAGGGGGTGTTCCAAGGGGATTGGCACCGCTTGAGAATTCTGGCATCCATGAGCCGTAGAATGTGGGAAGTGATCCCCCGCCGAGCCTCCTGGCTTATAGGGTATTGCCTCACCCTCACAGGCTTTTAGTTCGATGATGACCGGATGTCTCTGTTTAGCCAGTCCCATTCCTGCTGTTTCTGCCCATACCAACGGGTATTTGTGGACCCACGGTTGTATATCTGGTGCTATAACCTCTGAGGGCTTAGGCACAAAAAGTCTGTATTCATCTCTTAAAGCTAGAGACAAGACATGTATCGGCTGTCCAAGTCCATCCGTGACTGACATTCCCCCAGGGTCAAAATGGATCTGAGCATTAACTTTAGTCAATAAGTCCCGTCCAAGTAGAGGGGCTGGGCATTCTGGTATCACCAAAAACGAATGGGACACCTGATGGGTCTCCAAATTTACTTTCCGTTCTGTGGTCCAACAATATTTTTTTGTCCCCGTGGCTCCCTGCACCAAGCTGATTTTCTTAGACATTGGTCCCAGTTTTTGATTTAAAACAAAGTGTTGGGCGCCAGTGTCCACCATGAAGCCAACGGGTTTCCCCTCTACATGTATGGTTACCCAGGACTCGGGGAGGGGTGCCGAGTCTTGACTCCCCTAGTCGCTGTCTTCCCCCGCATATAGAACTCAAGTTCCAGGGGAAATTTTCTCTCTCTGGGTTGTTCCTCTCTTCGGGTCCCTCTTAGGGCACTCATTTTTCCAGTGCCCCCGTTCTTTGTAGTAAGCGCACTGATCTTTCTTTAGGGCCTGCCTTTTTGGTCTCTCTGTTTCTCCCGTCTGGGGGCCTCGAGGCTCCCTCAATTCTGTTCTGGCCTTTATCCCCGCAAAAAGAATCTTGGCTAGCTCTCTCTGGTTCTTCCGGTTTTCCTTCGCCTTATGTTCCCTATCTTCTTTCCTGATCTTTTCAGCTAGTTCCCTTTCCTCCCGACGAAGTCGTTCCTCCTTTTCTTCTGGGGTCTCCCTATTATTAAATACCTTTTCAGCTGCTTTCAGTAAGTCTTGTAGTCTATTCTCCTAACCCCTCTGTCTTTTGTAATTTCCTCTTAATATCTGGGGCTGCCTGATTCACAAACGCTAGTAGAACTGCAGCGCGTGATTCCTCAGCCTGGGGGTCCATGGGTGTATATTGCCTAAAGGCTTCCATTAGCCTCTCTAGGAAGGCTGACGGGCTCTCAGTGGGCTCTTGCCTTACTAAATTTACCTTCGCCAAATTTGTTGGCTTCCTAGCTGCGGCCCGCAGGCCAGCCATTAGAGTCTGGCGGTACACTCGGAGACGCTCCCTACCTTCCACTCGCTCAAAATCCCAGTTAGGCCGCAACAGAGGAAACCCCTCATCCACGAGATGAGGCTGGGCGGTTGGTCTCCCGTCGACCCCCGGGACCCGTTTCTGCACCTCTGCCAGGATTCGCTCCCGTTCTTCCGTGGTGAAGAGCACCTGCAACAGCTGCTGGCAATCATCCCAGGTGGGGTTATGAGTGAACAAAATGGGAAAAGGGCCAGTACTGATAGGTTCGCTCTCCGTCTGGGTTAGCTGGTCTCACCCGGATGGGGAATGCCTGTACAGTAGATGAAGGTAACTCTGGGTCCCCATGATTCCGCTCACCCCTATTTCCTCTATTCCTTCTCTAGGGTCGGGGTTTCCTTATCCCTTCTGATTCATTGGGAGGGCTCTTCCTCCTGGGGGCACCTGCAACGGAGGAGGGGCATATGGCGGGGGCCTAATTTCCGTCTCCAAGTCAATCAGGTTCCGGTCCGAGGATTCCTGTAAGACCGGTTTTGGGCCCTTATTCTTGGCTTCCTCTCGGGGAGTGGGAGTTTCCATAACCAGGGCCTGTACATTAGGAGAATCAGGGAGTTTGTGAACAAAAGGTTTTAACCATTCGGGGGATCTTCTACTAGATCTTGCCAGACCATAACATATGGGACTTGGCTCGGGTGGCCCCAGGGATCAGGAGCCATAATTTTCTTTCACCGCCCGAATAATAGAAGGTTGAAAAGTTTCCTCTGGAGGCCATCTAACTTGGAAGGTGGGCCACTCTGCAGAGTAAAAGGTTATTAATTTACTCTTTGTAAGCAGTAGCGACAGATCATACGCTCTAGCCCTGACATCTGAGAAATAATCAGTCATGAGAGAGAGTGGGGTGGATTTTCCTTGCCCCATAGCGAGAGTCAGAAGAAAGTTACCGAGAATTATCACCAATAAATCCTATCGGGAGTGGTGGCGGCCAGGAGGTTGGGCTTGTGGTATGCTTCCTGGAACTATTTGAGTGCCTTAGTCATTGCACGGAAGTTTTCTTGCTGGGGGCGGGCACCCTAAGGGTTTCTAGCCCGTTCCGTGACCCCCTTATCCTTTCACGGGAGTCTTCCAGTGGCAGGCGCCCTATCGGCTCTTAAGTGCCCGTCCCGTGCCCACACAGACGGGTTTTTTTTGGCCAGATTCTCAGTTTAGAATATGAGAAAAAAGAAAAGAGCTTCACCCTCTCGGGCTCCCGTTACTGGGGCTGACTTTTTGGGAGGCCTTCAGAATCCGCCAGGGAGTAGCCCTGGCCGGGACTCGTCAGTTGCCCCGACAACTGTCTGCCTGTTCACTGAAACTCCCAGAAACAGAAATGAGGCTCCAAGGCTTTATAGGAAGAAGTAGACAACGACACACCAGAGAACAATGAGACAGGAGACAATGCTGGCAGTTATACAGAAAAACACACAGACAGACACACATTGGCCGACAACACAGATCCTCTGGAACAAGGGTCACCTTACCGTATGGCGTCCACTGTTCCCCAGATTCGGGCTTAGGAGAGGAGGTCTCCTTCCCGCAGAGCTGGCTGCCTCCCAGCGCGCTCGCTGGCCACGGCCTCATGCCAGCCGGAACGGCCAGTCCGTTCCCTCATGGAAAGCTTTCCCTAATGCCAGACACCTTCCCACTTCACAGCAGGGCCTCGGCTTTACTCTGGTCTTTCTGCGCCAGACACCTTCCTGCTTCACAGCAGGGCCTCGGATTTACTCTGGACTTTTCTAGACCTGCCTGAGCACCGGTGCTAATACCTATCTTTTTTCCCCTTTGTTCCAAAGAGCGTTCTTCCCTGGTCAAGGGATCCCGGATGAGCCCCCAGATGTCCTGCCCGTAGTCCGAGTCCCCGGTCGGGAAAGAAGACTCCTCGAAGCAATGCAACTCGCAATAGGGGAATTTATTACTGACTTGCGCCAGGGCCTCCTGCCCTCACCAGGTGTGTGAGGACAAAAGGCCCTGAGCCCCAGTTCTCTCGGGTATTTATTAGGTAAAAATAAGCAGCAGGTAGTTGGCGCAATCGGATTGGTTACACAGTGGGTAGTTGGAGTAAGCAGATTGGTTACACAGTTGCAAGGTAATTTTTGTTGGCCCAACGTGGGGCTTTCAGCTTTCCCCTGATAGGTTCTCTTTTTTCTGGCTAGGCATATGTTGACTGGCTGGCTCCAGGAGGCCTGATAATTATGTTACCCCGGGAAACCAGGCCTACTCCTAATCTAGGCTGCCCACCATGGTGTTAGCCATGACAGCCTCACACACCACTGCCTCACTTCTCAGAAGCCTTCACTTTGCTCACTGAGTAACACCAGCCTCATTTCGTTTTCCAATCTGGGTCCTGTCTATCTTGCCTAACTGACCATGGACTGCCCCCCTGTGATGGCATATTCTAGCTGAATCTGACCCTGAGTCATTCCTTTTCATGTCCTTCTCTGCCTCTGCCCTTCACACTTGGGACACTTCCCCTCTGACCTGGCCTTCCATGCCAGCTTGGAGGCCCCTCCTCCACCATTGCACATGTGGGTTGTGACTCCACCTCCCAGAGCATGTTCCTTCCTCCTGCAGTGGCTCCTCTGTTTGCCCATAAACTCCTAGAGGCTCAGGCTCTGTCTCCAGCATCTGTCTCTCCCACAGCACTGGCTTTGGATCTAGTAGGAAGAATACACCAATTGAATGAATCTCTGGAATCATATGGGTTCTGATGGTTGAGAAATAGCAGAGTGAGGACCAGTCTTCTCTTCCCCATTCCTTGCTGCATTACCTTTTCCACCAAGGTGCTGAGCAATTCTCCCACAGGACATTTTACTGCCTCCAAGAGAAGGACAAGGAGAGCACATGGCCCCAGACACTCAGAATTGAGTCCAAGAAGGTAGTGGAACTTGCTAGGGGCGCCATCCTGGCAAAAGATTAGCTTAGATGTGGTTTCTACTTCTAACCTCATAAGGTGGTAGAGCAAATGGACCATAAAGTCCGCTATGGGTCCTGTGACTCTTTGCTAGATCTTTTTATATACAATTATTTTTCCTTTCTAAATGGAGCTCATCTGGAACCTTACAGAATATTTTGCATATGATCAGTACTTTTTAAATGGGTCTCAAACTCTTTTGTGTTTAAGGAATGCTTTCACAAAACAGAATTTTGGATGGTACTTTTCCCACCTGTGGACTCACTGGCACACTCCTGATGTTGCCCTCTGACACCATGATGCTGTTTGGGAAGAACTGTGTTCATCTTGACCAGCCTGCTCATGCCCTTGTGTGTTCCTACATGAATTCAGTCTGTCTCAGCTTTGGCACGACTTTCTCTGCAGCTCCTCAACCTCGCACCAGATTGTACCTTGTCAATGTTCTATCTGACAAATTTTACTAGAAAGTGTATTGGCTTGGAGGCAGCAAAAATACATTTCTTGGGTGGATAAAAATGTGATCATTTGCCTATGACGTGACACACATAAGCACTGATGCTACTTTTAAAAGCTTAAGGTTAAGACAAGGGGACCAGACAAGCTCTGCGGGTGATGAAGCTGTTGCCTGTCCTCCGGAATGCACTCCCCCTTGTTCCCCAGCAGGAAGCTGTAGCTGGACCCATGGTTCAGTCTGTCTCATGTCCCAGACACCTTACCACCCCGTAAGTCTGGCAGCGCCTGGGCCCCTCTGGGCGAGAGGCGAGGGATGCGGCCTTGTTTATTTGGGTTTGTGCTCTCTGCCTTTCCTGAGCTGGAACTTCAAAGGGCCCACCACCCTGCTTCCAGCACACAGTGAGGTCCACACCTCTGAGCAGAGGTGGCAAACTTTTGCTAGAAAGGGTCAAAGGGTAGATATTTCCAGCTTTGCCACTGGACAGTCTTTGGCTCATGTTGTGAAAGCACCCGAAGAAGATACGTAAACAGATAGGCATGGCCGGTTCAAATAAAACATTCTTCACAAAAGCAGGTGGCAAGCTGGATCAGGCTCACAGGCCTGAAGTTTTCCCACTCCTGTCCTACAGTGGAGACTCTGTGGGTAGAAAGAGGTGCCTGGATGAGGGCCTGGGGCTGCCCACAAACCAGAGCACTCTCCTCTGGGGCCCGTTTCCCCACCCAGCACCTGAGCGGACTTGCTACCTCTTCTTAGACTCACTTCAGCTGGGCTCTAGCCTCCAGAGATGGACTCATCACCACCTCTTATTTCTCCCAAAATGAAAGTGAAAGTCATTCAGTCATGTCCGATTCTTTGCGACCCCATGGACAATACAGTCCATGGAGTTCTCCAAACCAGAATACTGGAGTGGGTAGCCTTTCCCTTCTCCCAACTGGGTGATCAAACCCAGGGGATCTTCCCTGCCCAGGGATCGAACCCAGGTCTCCCACATTGCAGGCAGAACCTGCTGAGCCACAAGAGAAGCCCAAGGAAGTTCTCCCAAGGAGATTCTTCCTTCTCCCAAGGAGGTTCTAAGTGACTCCTTCCTCTCTCCTTCATTTAAGGAAGAGAGACTAGCATTCTCAAATGCCACCTGTCCATCTGGACTTTTGTCTTATACTTTCTTGAAACTAAGACACAGGTTCCGGTGGCTGCTCTGACGTCTCTCTGGCTTCCTGGGGAGCAGAGTCGTGTCTATATGTAATACATGAAGGAGGTAAAATCTTGGAAACGGGGTGGAATTTTTTGGTCCCTCCTCTATCCAAAGGCCTTTGTCCCCTCCTATGATGTCTCTTCTATATTCTAGCCTTGGATCAGTGCTTTTTCCGAGGTTTAAGTTAAAGGGATATCTCATAAAACATTTTCACCATTTGATTTGTTTTTGTTTTGCTTTTTCCAATCATAAACTCTATGAACTTTAGGGAAAATCTGGAAAATAGAAAGTTGAAAAGTTATGCATGGTGCAACTCCCACACATAATCATGGTTAACAATTCTGGTGTATTTGCTATTTGTTTTTGGTTTGTTTCATTCTGTGTTTTCAGTGGCTAAGTCAAGTCTGACTTTTTGGCAACCCCATGGACTATAGCCTGCCAGGCTCCTCTGTCCATGGAATTTCCCAGGCAGGAATACTGGAGTGGGTTGCCATTCCTTCTCCAGAGGATCTTCCTGACCCAGAGACTGAAACTGTATCTCCTACACTGCAGGTGGATTCTTTACTGCTGAGCCACCAGAGAAGCCCTTTTGGGTTTGTTTTTAAGCATAATTTAAGAAAATTATTCAAAATCAAAAGGGATGAAAGTCAATTATTAAAGAAAATGGAATTGGTGAATAACACACAGCCACGTCAGATATTTCTACCTGGGGTTTGATGGAAAGGGTAACATTTCAGCTTGGCCTTAGATTTTAGAAACCATTTTGAAGAAGAGACAATAAGGAAAAAATCCTATGATAAAAGAAAAAAGCATAGAAGCATTAAAGTATACATGCATATGAATAATTTAATGGCCAACTGTGGTCTTGAGGAATCTATTAAATTTTGTGCTCCAGTTTGTTTATGCATTGGGGATAGTCATATTTGCCTTTTTATCATCCTAGAAAATGGAATGTGTTAAGATAATCCATTTTCAAGTATTTCAAACACTTCAAAGGAAAGGCATCTAAAAATCTACAGCATAGTTGAGGTATCAGATTTTTATGATTCTTAGTATTATGATTTTATTCACTATAATAATATAACATAATCCTCCTGGTCATTGTTATGAAAAAATTGCAATAAAAGGGTATTGCAAGTTTTTAATAAATACTTGTTTTATTATCCAGGCTTCTATTCATAAGGAAAATCTATTAGAAAGCCATACCTATTCTAGGTTAAATGAGAATAATATTACAATTTTTCTTTTTGTTTTTGGATGTTTCTGTGACTGTAGTGTCTCACAATAACATTCAAAATTAATTTTCAATTTTAATCATGATTAATTTGGCTCTCTCAAAATCAGGCTGTGTATTATTCAACTACCACTTTTCATTGTCATGAAAACACATCACTGCTGTGTGTTCAAAAATAAACATTTCAGTTGCAGACTAGTTCAACTAGTTCAGTTGCAAATAGTTCAGGGTATGTGTTAAGACAGTAGTAATATTTCAGGTATTTCTGCTTACCTTGTGAAAAAAATAGCATCTAAAGAGCAGGGTAACAAAGAGAAAAAATGACAAGTAATCTTAAATGCTCACATGAATACTTGGAAATGTCAGATATTTACTCATTATAATCTTGAATTCCCCATGTTTTATGTGAGGAGCATTATAGCCTACATAAAATGTCATTTAAATTATACAGGATTATATCCACACTTTATATTGTATTCTAATGTTCACATGGGTTAAATAAAAATTTACTTGTTTAGACCCACATGGGAGTAATCTCAGTTTTATTTTGCAGTTTCAATTTTATAGTTTCATTAATCAAAAATAGGTTTATTTTGAAAAGGAAGTATAATTCAGGTGTGACAGGTGTGGAAATGAACTCAAGCATACGGGAACATCCCAGTTCTTATGGCATTTAAATCAAATTGAAAAGACTGACTCCAATGTTTTCAGACTTCCAGGAACACTGTGGAGGCCCCAGATTCCCTTTGGCTTCTTCTCCCAAAGAGAGCTTTCTGGGCCCTGCTCCATAGCAAATGGGGGTGGCAGCCAGCACCTAGGACACCTCCTGGTGACCGGTGACTGCAGATCGTCCTGAGTCTCACCGTGTCTTCCAGGGTCGCAGGGTCATGGTGTGCCCCATGTCCATCTGCACAGAGGGCTGGATGGACCACAGGAGATTGAATGCCTGCATGCTCATGGCCCTGATTGGCACAGGCTGGGCAGAGGCCCCATCTACACGGAAGCCTGTTGCTTTTGGCCTGCATCTGGTGGAGGGGGACATGCCTCTTCCCGCTTGAACAAAAGCTTCTCCTGTGGACTAGCAGCCCTTCTTTCTCCAGCACTTCCTCCTCCTTGCACTTCTCCCTTCCTGCTTGTCCTCCCTTCTGAACTTCCTCCTCTGGTGCTTCCTCCTTCCCACATTTCTTTCTCTTGCACTTCCTCTCCTGCATTTCTTCATTTTGGCCTTTCCTCTTCCTCTCCAGCACTTCCTCCTTCAGCACTTCCTCTTCCCCACACTTCCTCTCTCACGCTTCCTCTCCAGCACGTCCTCTTCCACACTTCCTCCTTTGGCCCTTCCTCCTCCCCACAATTCCTCCCCCAGCACTTCTTCCTTCAGCCCTTCCTCTACCCGCCTACTTCCTCTCCAGCACTTCCTCTTCCCTACACTTCCTCTCCCATGATTCCTCTCTCACGCTTCCTCTCCAGCACGTCCTCTCCCACACTTCCTCCTTTGGCCCTTCCTCCTCCCCACAATTCCTCCCCCCAGCACTTCTTCCTTCAGCCCTTCCTCTACCCGCCTACTTCCTCTCCAGCACTTCCTCTTCCCTACACTTCCTCTCCCATGATTCCTCTCCAGCACTTCCTCCTTCAGCACGTCCTCTCCCACACTTCCTCCTTTGGCCCTTCCTCCTCCCCACAATTCCTCCCCCCAGCACTTCTTCCTTCAGCCCTTCCTCTACCCGCTTACTTCCTCTCCAGCACTTCCTCTTCCCTACACTTCCTCTCCCATGATTCCTCTCCAGCACTTCCTCCTTCAGCACGTCCTCTCCCACACTTCCTCCTTTGGCCCTTCCTCCTCCCCACAATTCCTCCCCCAGCACTTCTTCCTTCAGCCCTTCCTCTACCCGCCTACTTCCTCTCCAGCACTTCCTCTTCCCTACACTTCCTCTCCCATGATTCCTCTCCAGCACTTCCTCCTTCAGCACGTCCTCTCCCACACTTCCTCCTTTGGCCCTTCCTCCTCCCCACAATTCCTCCCCCAGCACTTCTTCCTTCAGCCCTTCCTCTACCCGCCTACTTCCTCTCCAGCACTTCCTCTTCCCTACACTTCCTCTCCCATGATTCCTCTCCAGCACTTCCTCCTTCAGCACATCCTCTCCCACACTTCCTCCTTTGGCCCTTCCTCCTCCCCACAATTCCTCCCCCCAGCACTTCTTCCTTCAGCCCTTCCTCTACCCGCCTACTTCCTCTCCAGCACTTCCTCTTCCCTACACTTCCTCTCCCATGATTCCTCTCCAGCACTTCCTCCTTCAGCACGTCCTCTCCCACACTTCCTCCTTTGGCCCTTCCTCCTCCCCACAATTCCTCCCCCCAGCACTTCTTCCTTCAGCCCTTCCTCTACCCGCCTACTTCCTCTCCAGCACTTCCTCTTCCCTACACTTCCTCTCCCATGATTCCTCTCTCAGGCTTCCTCTCCAGCACGTCCTCTCCCACACTTCCTCCTTTGGCCCTTCCTCCTCCCCACAATTCCTCCCCCAGCACTTCTTCCTTCAGCCCTTCCTCTACCCGCCTACTTCCTCTCCAGCACTTCCTCTTCCCTACACTTCCTCTCCCATGATTCCTCTCCAGCACTTCCTCCTTCAGCACGTCCTCTCCCACACTTCCTCCTTTGGCCCTTCCTCCTCCCCACAATTCCTCCCCCCAGCACTTCTTCCTTCAGCCCTTCCTCTACCCGCCTACTTCCTCTCCAGCACTTCCTCTTCCCTACACTTCCTCTCCCATGATTCCTCTCCAGCACTTCCTCCTTCAGCACGTCCTCTCCCACACTTCCTCCTTTGGCCCTTCCTCCTCCCCACAATTCCTCCCCCAGCACTTCTTCCTTCACCCCTTCCCGCACCCCATGCTTCCTCTCCAGCACTTCCTCCTATGCACTTCCTCCTCCCCATACTTCTCCTTTGGCCCTTCCTGCTCCCCACAATTCCTCCCCCAGCACTTCTTCCTTCAGCCCTTCCTCCTCCCCACACTTCCTCTCCAGCACTCCCTGTCCAGTGCTTCCTCCTATGCACTTCCTGCTCCCTGCCCTTCCCCCTTCCCACATGGCCAGGGAGCCCAGACCCAGGGGCTGCCCTGCATAGCCCTCTGCCAGGTCCTCTTCCCCCACCCAGGAAGGCAGTCTCTTCTCTAAGCGGCCACTTTTCACGAGCACTGTTCCTCTCATTCTCCTCAGGGAACCCCAGCATAATCTCTTTTTGAGGATCTAAGACTTTGCAAAAGAGTGAGAAGGCCTTTGGATACTGACTTTGGCTCTCTGCCCATCTAAGCATGGAAGCCCTCATGGAAAGGGGTTGCCAGGCCTGATAGCCAGCGTGGGATAGGGGACAGGGATAAATTAAGATGGTGTCATGTCAAATTCTCACCACACAGGTTTCATGGGGCAATGCCCAGGGATAATTTCATGACCTGCCTTTCCTCTCACTTTAAAGGAGGAGGAACCAGATTTTTGTCAGACCATTTGTCTTGAACCTGAGGTGCTGTCCAGGGTAAGAAGGATGGGGAGAGAGCCTCAAAGTCATAAAGGCTAGAAGAAAAGCAGGAAGAGTCCAGTGACGAGGAGAGCAGAGGGGGAGTCCTGAGGAAGAAGGGGAGGCTGGCCTGATGATGGGGTTGGGAGGGGCTGCCCTGAGTGTCCTGCAGGACGTCCTGCTGTGCAATGCATGTCCTGATTCTCTGTCTCCTCCTCAAGAGACTCAACAGAGGTCTCGTTGCTTTTCCAGGCTTTGGGGGTTAGAGTAGTTATTTGTAGGTCATATCACTGTGCTGAGATTGTCCTCCAGAGTGATTCTGTACTATTGCCAAGCAGTGTGCTATACCTCACAGCCACAGGAAAGGCTAGGTTAGAGAGTAAGTCAGAGATGAGCTAAAATCCCCTTATGAGAATGGCTGCAATTAAAAACTGGAAGGTACCAAGTGTTGGTTGAATTGTGGAGAAACTGGAATGCCTCTTCACTAACAATAGGATGTAAGTTGGAGTAACCACTTTGGAAAGCCAGTTGCCAGTAGCTGTTAAAGAGAACACATGTATACCCAGTGGCCCAGCACTTGAATTCTTAGGTGGATGCCCAATAGAAGTGCACATATGTGCAGTGAAGGACACAGACTGTTCATAACAGCCGCAGAGTGCCCATCAAACTGACACTGTCATAAGTAAGCCGTAGTGTGTTTATAAAATGGGATTCTATATAGTAATGATCAGGAACCATTTATAACTACACATAGCAATAGAGTTGATTCTCACAAGTAGAATATTAAATGAAATAAGTCATATATGAAAGATTATATCCTCTGTGACTCTATCCTATAGAGACAAATACAGGCAAAACCATGTCAGTGGGGTTGCAAGTTGGGGTGGCTGTTATCATTGTGGAGAGGATGGTGACAGGAAGGAAGTGCAAAATGTTGCCCATGTTCTATTTCTTCATCTGGGTGCTGTTTGCAGTTTCTGAAAATACAGCAATCCATATAGTTATTATGTGCTTATGTTTCTCATACTTAGGTTTCTCATACTTCAATAAAAAGGTAAATCCAAAAAAATGAATTTAAACTTTGCTGCATTTTAGATACTGACTTTTTTTTATCAAGACTGTAGTTCTGATAAAAATATTGAATAGGAATAGAATTGAATATGAAATCATCATCAGTCCCTCATACAAAGAACTGAAAAATAGCATCAGTGGAGATACAAAGAACTGAAAAATATCATTAGTGGAGGAACTTGGGGAGTGGAATTATCTATTCTCAAAGAGAGTCAGCATCAGAAATTGGCTGACATTTTTGTTTCTCCCACAGCAATGCAAAGATAAAGACGAAAATTAAACGAGATCACGTTGTAGATGACAAACAGGGCCTTCCATGCAGCGTGCATGCTGCATGGCTTCAGTCCTGTCTGACTCTTTGTGACCCCATGGACTGCAGCCCACCAGGCTCCTCTGTCCACGGGATTCTCCAGGCAAGAATACTGCAGTGGGTTGCCATTTCCTCCTCCAGGGTTGCATACAGCAGCACTGAGAATGTAGAGCTGTCTCTGTTTCTAAGGGCTTTAACTGTGTGGTCCAAGCAGAGAGGCACACATTGATCAAGTGACATCTCCCAGGTAGGCTGATCGATGCTGCCCACTGTGGACCCGGCTCTCGTTTCAGCGTGTCTGGGGGCCCCAGTGTGGTCTGTTGCAAAGAGTTTGCTCTTAAGGGCTCTAGATGAGTACCCAGTGTTGGTCCGCACTTCTGGACTGTTTTGTGCCAGCTGTTGGTCAGAGCAGAGCTGATTGGAAGGAGGGGAAGCTGGGACAAATCCCTAGGAGCTAGTGGTCTGGAAAGGTGGCCTAGGGTGTGTGGATGTTATCAATGCAAGTCTTAGATACATACTTTAAGGTGGATGACCCTGTTGATGGGGTCTTTGTTTGTTTGGGTTCCCAACCTTAGCTAGTATTGTATTTCACAGAGGAGGAAAACTCAGAGAAAGGTTAAGTAATTTGCTCATTGTCACGAGGCTAATCGGGGGCTTAGCCAGGATCTAAGCTGTTAGCAATGAAACCATGCTGTTGAGTAATGGTTCATGTTTATGTCACCGAGTCCAGACAGAACAGAATGGCTCAGCCACAATTCAAATACAGAAGGGTCCAGATGTTAAGAGATTAATCCAGACAGTAGAGGATGTCTAGCTCGAGGAGTCTTGGAAATCTCTTAAATATTTTGCTGGAAGGTTTTGTAACAAATTAATAAAGAGGAATCTCAATTAAATAGAGTGGGGAGACCAGCAGGGGGAGCTCTCACACCCTGTGATCATCACATAGCCCAACAGGTAGGAGAAAGACTCCTCTTTCCTAGAGGGGACTCATTGCTTAAGCTCTCATACCTTCCTTTCCTCTCTATTAAAGGTCTCATCTTCCCTTACTGGGAATTAGAGGAGGGACCTTCTTGCTGCTCGTCATAGTTTCAGACCTTGAATTGCAATTCTCTGCAGATCATGATTAAACCCATGTTCACTGGAGAAATACCTGGCAGTCTATTTGTTTCAGGTCAAGAGTTTCCTCCCCTGGAGAAGGAAATGGCAATCTACTCTAGTATTCTAGCTGGGAAAATTCCATGGATAGAGGAGCCTGGCGGGCTACGGTCCATAGGGTCGCAAAAGAGTCAGACACGACCGACTGCACACACATGTACACATGGAAGTTTCAAACATAATTGAAGTTTATTTAAAAGTCTAAAATAGTTTCTTACAAACAAGAAAAGGTTCCAACATAATCAACTGGATACATATTAATAGCAAATGGTTATTTAAGCTCTTCCATGTTATTAGAACAGTTTTAAATCAATATTCTGAGATAATACACTTAAGTTGCCAAAACATTTCTTTTTGCATTTCTTAGCAAAGTATTATTTTTTCTGTCAAGCAACATTTAAAATGCATTTCTTCCCTATTAGTGGAATTTCATAAGGCTGTTAAGTACCACATGGAAGTAATCAAGTCCCATTATGAACCCAACACCAGTTTCAGAGCAGCTTAGCCACTTGTGCCAGCAGCTGTGCACTTTTTAACTCACAGTTGAACTTTTTAAATCCTTTTGTTTTCATTTCGAGTCTGCTTCTTTGATGTAAGTTAATTGCTTTGGCAGGATTTGGGTCCTGCTGGGGTTTGAACAACTGGGACCAGCACTCACTCCACCATGGGGCTGGCAGTAGATGGTGTACATGGTGCCTGGCAGTGAAGCTTAGTGTTCCCTGGCAGACAACCAGCTCTCTCTCTTTGCTTCTGGGGCTCCTGTGGCTTTTATAGATCACTCAGGCTTGGGTGGAGTTATTTCAGTGACTGAGAGAATGGCTGCAGGTCCCCACTGGCCTCATTCTCTGGCGGAGTCCTATCCAAGAGGCATGGTTCCTTGACTATGAGTGCTGAAGTTGGGCCTCATGGAAATCTCCAGTTTAGTCTTTTCTCCAAATCCTGACCCTGAATCCAGGTCAAGGGACCCTGGTGGCTGGCAAAGGCAACACTAATGAAGGGAAACCAGAAGCCCATCTGGGTTCCCCCAGTGAGCTCACCAGGATCTGAGTAATAACCCTGAGAAAGTCTGGACTCACTTGCCGTAGCATCCCCTAATATCCTTAGTTGAGTGTCACTCGGAGAATTGACAGGAACAATTTCAACATGGGACATCGCAGCCCTGACAAGTCCAGACTACCTTCTGAAGAAGGACTCGGCCACTCCCTCTTGCTTCTGGAGGAGCTGACTTGCTTGCCTCGTCTGGGGGAAGACTTGCCTGCCCAGAGCTGGCCTCCCGCCCACCCTGCTGACTCAGGTGCCTTCCTGCTTCATTCTGCGTTTGAAGAGCGCTGCCCTCATTTACAAAATCCTGTGTCTACATCGTCAGCATAAGGCTCTTCCCCTTCTCCACGGCTCTCAGTCTGGCAGCCAGCTCCTTGTCTGTGGACATCTGGTCTCTGTGACTTTGCCCATCTGGCCACCCGCCCTGATGCTGTCCACCCCAGCCCGCTGACATTCTGCGCATTCTGCTTAGACTCTGGGTACACTTAACTGTGTCCTGCTCATATTACTGTGTTGTAGGAACTAGGTCTCATTTTGAAATCCAAACATTGCATAAGAAAACAATAGAGAAAGGAATTTTCCAAAGACTTAGTTTTAGGATGGATGAATATTTTTAAAGGCACAACACGGCTTCATCAGAGAAAAAGCAGCTTCCTTTGTTCCCATTATAAAAGCGATTCAAGATCTATGAAGAAGACTCCAGGAAATGCTGGGGGAGAAAGATAACCGTGCTAAGCACTGCACATGGTCACTGCCTCACTGCCTCATTCTTTCATTCAGCACTGGGAGGAGCGTGGAGAACAAATGGACAACAGCTCTGCTCCCCTGGGTCCTGTGTTCCAATGCAGTAAATGGGCAACAAGGAAACAGAGGGTTGTAGACAGTTCAGTCAGCTCACGAAACTATACATCATTAGGAAATTAATAAAGGGCTTCCCAGCTGGCGTTAGTGGTAAAGAACCCGCCTGTCAATGCAGGAGACACAGGAGCCATGGGTTTGATCCATTTGTCTGGAAGATCCCTGGAGGAGAAAATGGCAACCCAGTCCAGTGTTGTTGCCTACAGAATCCCATGGACAGAGGAGTCTGGTGGACTAGAGTCTACGGGATCCCAAAGAGTTGGACATGACTGAGGAGACTTAGCACACACAGAATAAAGAGTGATGGTGTGAGGTCTAGTAAGAAGAGGCGGTAAGCCTGAGGAGGCAACATTTAAAGAGACCTGAATAAGAAGGCAAGAGCCATGCAAAGACCCCGGCGCAGAGCATTATAGGCAGGGAAGAGCTTTGAAGGACAGATGGAAGGCTTGTGTCAGGACCTGAGATGGGGGTCAGGATGAGCAGAGAAGATGGGAAAGGTGGGAAGGCCAGATCATGAGAGCTTGAGACAATGGAGGTTAGCGGCCTCTGAGCAGGCATGTTGCTTCTGTGGACGGTCCCTGGGTGTGGTGCCTGACGGGGTGTGTTGTTTCTGTGGACGGTCCCTTGGTGTGGTGCCTGATGGGGTGTCTGCAGGGAGACTGGTGTTGGGAGCATGGGTGTTAGTGCTGGAGGCGGAGGAGAGAGGCGTGCAAGGTACGTGGTGGGGGACACACTCATGGGAACTGTGATGGACTGGATGTGGGGTGAGGGAAAGGTGTGGACAGAGGGAAACTAAGGGTGAGCAGTTAGGTGAATAACATTAAGGTTTCCTGAGACAAGAAAAGCCGCATGTGTTCCTCACGGCGGTCCTCTGAGGTGGGTTCTATTATGCTTCCTAATCCTATCCTTGTGTTCATCGCTCAGCTGTGTCCGACTCTTTGCGACTCCATGGACTGTAGTCAGCCAGGCTCCTCCGTCCGTGGGATTCTCCAGGCAAGAATACTGGCATGGCAACCCACTCCAGTATACTTATCCCACCCTAAACCTCCGTGTACCTTTACACTGAAACTGTATCCCTCCTAAATTATTCCTATAGCTATTGTAGCACACAGGAAGACTAAACCCAATGGCTGGAAGGTAACTTGGCTCAGGACCTGTGATTAGAAAGCAGTGAGCCAGGGTTTGAGCC
Organism: Dama dama; assembly: GCF_033118175.1. Taxonomy (NCBI): domain Eukaryota; kingdom Metazoa; phylum Chordata; class Mammalia; order Artiodactyla; family Cervidae; genus Dama; species Dama dama. The sequence goes on from NC_083708.1 coordinate 10,933,358, forward strand.
TGTTTTGACTGGATCCAGGGTCCACACCCTTCTCCATTCTAAGATTACTCTTCACTTACCAACCACCAACCACCATTGTCATCATCTTTATTTCCTTTTGGCCTTAACATGGATTTCTGTCTTTTAAAACAGACCTGTGACATATAACCTTATGAACTATCTCATAAACCATTATAATATTAAAGCATTATTAAAACACTTTATAACATCTTCCATGCAAACTATCATCTTTCAAATGTTTCTTTTCAAGAGAATAAGACTTTGAGCAACAGTTTTGGGGGGAAACAGGTAAATGGCCTAAGAAAGTTTCCTCAAGGGCGGGAGATAGGGAGTAAAGAACAAATAAATGTTGTTTTCCTTATTAAAGGTATGTTTCTCTAAGATTCTCACCTGGATGTGAAATGTTGTTTTAGTTGTTAAGTTGTGTCTGCTTCTTTTGCCACCTCATGGACTATATCCCACCAGGCCCCCCTGCCCATGAAATTTCCCAGGCAAGAATATTGGACTGGGTTGCTGTTTTCTTCTCCAGGGGATCTTCCCGACTCAGGGATCGAACCTGCACTTCCTGTATTGGCAGGCGGCTTTCTTTCTTTCTTTTTTTTTTTTTTACCACTCAACCACTTGGGAAACCCAGTAGATAAACATACATTTGAAAAATCATTGCATTATATAAAGCATCTAACTGTACATTATGTATTAGTAAACTGATTTAAGAATTATTTACTTTTATTCTTCAAAATTACCTTCAAACTGCAAAATAAATCTTTAGGTCTGAACTCTGAGCCAGAGTAATTTGCCTATTTCTTGGTTTCTAATTTGAAATTACAGCATGTACTCTGCCTCATTGTTTGATTCTGGCTCCTGTGGTTCCAAGTAGTGGAGACCCAATCAAGCTAGTTCAAGTAACAGTAGATAGTGGTTATCTTAGATTGAGTTAGCTACAGAGACTGAAAGTGAAAATCACTCAGTCGTGTTCGACTCTGTGATGCTACGGATTGTAGCCTGCCAGGCTCCTCTCTCCTTGGAATTCTCCAGGCCAGAATACTGGAGTGGGTAGCCATTCCCTTCTCCAGGGGATCTCCCCAAGCCAGGAATCAAACTGGGTTCTCCTGCATTGCAGGCAGATTAGCTGGCCTGGTAAAGAATCTGCCTGCAAGGCAGGAGAACCCGGTTTGATTCCTGGGTCAGGAAGATCCCCTGGAGAAGGGATAGGCTACCGACTCCAGTATTCTCGGGCTTCCCTGACAGCTCAGATACTGAAGAAAGCAGGAATTTTAACATTGGAAGTTGACTGGGGAGGAGCAAGTTCTTGGGTGTTAAAGGAAGCTCTGCAGAGAATGATGTATGATGGGTTGTGATACACTGCACCATGCCGTCTGCTCTGCGGGAGCCTGACGGACACAACAGGTCTTCTAGGGAAACTCCCCCACCCACAGACAGGTCCAAAGGATAAGTTGGACCTTGGAGGGTCCAGGATGCAGGGCAGAGGGGTTTGCATGCCTGGCCCCCACTCATCCTATCCACCTGATAAGAGTTTGTCCCAGGGGCTTCCACTCCCTCTCATGTGTAGGCTGTCAGGAGGCACCTGCAGTGATTGGTTGGGAAGTTTGGGGCAGCTCCTGGGATGGTGAGTTGGGGAGCGGGCACTGCTCACCCGGCAATGTGGGCTGTTGGGAGGTGGGCGTTGGGAGGATCTGACGTGGTGCCTAAGACTTGTGACTGACACATCTGAACAGCACTGGGCCGAGCACTATGCCCGGATGGTCCTATGGAAATCTCATCGAAACCCTCTGAGGTATCTAATTTGCACTTGACTTATAGCTGGAAAAATGTGAAGGGTAAGTGGTGGAACTGGAATTTTCACGTAGGAAGGCGGACCTGAGAGTTCACACCTTCACCACTGTGCTGCCCTTCTGAAAGCTCTGGAACAGCACAGAGGGTCTTGTTAAAGCAGTGACATTCCAGGGGAATGGACAGTGGGCACTCTTGGGAAGAACTGCTCTTGGGAGTTGGACCCCCGGGGAGCCAGGCCATCTCAGAGGTTTCAGAGTCAGGGACCTTCCTGGCACACCTGCTCCTGTCTGTGATTCCTGTCCTTTCACATCTTCCTCTGCCCCTCCTTGTCTCCAGTTCTGCATCACAGCCACCCTTCCCTCACTTCAGAGCCTTCTCCAAACCCCAAGTCCTGGCCTCCTCTCAGACTACCCCTTTGGGGTATACTGTGTCTGCATCTTGGTTTTCCATTTTTGTGTTTCATGGGGAAGCACTGGCCTGACATAGTTGTTAGAGTGTGTTGGCTGTAAGCAACAGATTGTTAAGTTCTATTTAAAATGAATTCTTTAGAAACTTCCCTGGTGGCTCAGATGGTAAAGAATCTGCCCGCAATATGGGAGACCCGGGCTCTACCCTTGGGTCGGAAAGATACCCTGGAGAAGAGAATGGCTACCCACTCCAGTGTCTCTTGGCTTGAGAACCCCATGTCCAGAGGAGCCTGGCAGGCTACACTCCTTGGGTAGCAAAGAGTCAGACGTGACTGAGCTACCAACACTTGCACTTCACTTCACGGGTAGATCACAACAGTGCTGTTTGGAACTTACGGGACCTGCGAATCTCTAGAGGGTCTCAGAAGGCGGTTCTGAAGGACACTCCTTGTATGTGCCCGCTTTGGAATGTTCTTTTTCTTTTCCGCCTTTGTGTGGCATGGTCTGAAATTCGAAGTTCTCACGAAGAGGATCTGATTGGTCGAGTGTCCGTGATGTACCAGCCCTCAGCTGTGCCCGGAAGTTTTGCCAGGAAGTTAGCTGAAGGAGCTTCCGGTGATTCCTGGATTCGCGCTCCAGGATGCCATAAAGGAAGCAGGGGATGAAAGTCAGGTAGACAACGCATGACAAGGGTTTCCCATGCCCGGTTCACCCTTTCTCTCACTGCAGCACACGCGCCTCGTCTGCTGGGTGGTCTGCAGGGGGTGGTGGGGTAAAGTGGTGGCCGGCATCAGTATGTTTCAGGGTAAAATGTAAATGACTCTTCAGTTATCTGCTATTTTGAATTATTTATGCCACCACTTCCTTCTGTTTGCACATCCTAGATCTGGTCATGGAAAATGACTCTGTTATGACCATTTATATCAGATGACTCTTTGGCACTGGATTTCTTTATTTACGAACACCTCATCAGTGTTGATCTTTGATTTACTCCAGTGGTGGGATGTGAAGTTAAGATGTGATTAGTGCTTTCCAGGAGCTTAGAACTGGGTATGGGAAACATAATGCAAAATAAATATATAAAACAGTGCACAATGAAAGATAAAAGTATATGTGTATGGGGGTAGCAGTATTGAGAGCATAATTTCTATTATGTAAGAGGAGCTAGATGTAATGTGTAATGTAAGTCTTGAAGAATATATTTAACACACCTGTATTATAGTTAAAATAGATGGGCAACAAGGTCCAACTGTAACGTTACAGGGAACTATACTTGTTATCTTGTAATACCCTATAATGGAAAATAACCTGATTTTTATATATATATATGTATGTATATATAAAATTTGTTGTTGGTTAGTTGTTAAGTTGTGTCCAACTCTTTTGTGACCCCATGGACTGTAGGTTGCCAGGCTCCTCTGTCCATGGGATTCTCCAGGCAAGAATACTAGAGTGGGTTGCCATTTCCTTCCCCAGGGATCTTCCCAACCCAGGGATCAAACCTGAGTATTCTTTACCACTGAGCCACTATGAAAGCCCTGGCTGGGCTTTTGTATATATATATATATACACACACACACACACACACACACACACACACATATATATATATATATATGTATATATATATATATATATATATATAAGTTAAATCACTTTGCTGTATGCTTGAAGCTAATACAACATGGAAAATTAACTATAATTCAATAAAAAAATAAACTAATTTTGAAAGAGTATATTTGATCTGGGAGAGAGATAAATTTGTAGTGTGGCAACTACACACTAATCTGGATCTATGTCCAGATGAATTAACTAAAGCATATTTTTTGCCATGGATTTTTTCCAGAAGCTAGGACAGAGATTGGTGTATGATTGCCTCTTCTCCTATGGGCCGGGTGCAGGCATCATCCCAGGTCTCTACCTGGGCCATGGCCTCTTCTGAACCTTGCAGGGGCGGCCACAGATTGGCCATTTGTAAACAGCACATGCCTGGCTGGCCTGTGTCCTGCTCTCCTTCCACTGCTAATGTCACCAAATGCCTCTGGCAGGATAAATAACTTTATTACTAAGCTGTAAAGTAGAGCAAGTTATTAATATTGTATGTTTTGTATTCTATTCCATTTTTTCCCTCTAATGGAGAGATCTCACTATATTCTGGAAAACTATATTCTTTAAAACTGCTGACTAGCATGTCTTGCATGAACTGAATTAGAGAGTCCCTTTGCTGCTGGAATTTTGATTGGAAGTTTGTTTTAATAAGTCCATGTTTACTTCTGAGATGCTCATTTTCTTTTGGAATTCAATTGATTATGGCAGCCTAACTCTCAGCGGTAACTACAAGAAATTAGATTTTGCTGTGAAGCATAAACAGGCCCACGACTGATGATCGGACGCTCTGAGCATTATCAGGAGGCCAGTGGAGGCTTTGTTGGGAGAGGCAATTGATGCTGAAAGCTTTTGAAAATTGAAGTTTACAGGAGCAGACCCAAGTTGGTGATGTTTGTTTCATCTGAGGTTTTTGAATAAGACATGTTCTAGTATCACATTATAAAGCACAGGTTTAGCTGAGATACTAAACACAACATTCAAAAAACTAAGATCATGGTAACCAGTCCCATCACTTCATGGCAATAGGTGGGGAAACAGTGGAAACAGTGACAGATTTTATTTTCATGGGCTCCAAAATCACTGTGGACAGTAACTGCAGCCATGAAATTAAAAGGCATTCACTCCTTGGAAGAAAAGCTATAACATACCTAGACAGTGTATTAAAAAGCAGAGACATTACTTTGCCAGCAAAGGTCCATCTGGTCAAAGCTATGGTTTTTCCAGTAGTCATGTACAGATGTGAGAGTTGAACCTGAAAGAAAGCTGAGCACTAAAGAATTGATGCTTTCAAACTGTGGTGCTGGAGAAGACTCTTGAGAGTCCCTTGGACTACAAGGAGATCAAACCAGTTAATCCAAAAGGGAATCAACCCTAAATATTCATTGGAAGGACTGATGCTGAAGCTGAAGCTCCAATACTTTGGCTGCCTCTTTGATGCGAAGAGCTGACTCATTGGAAAGGACCCTGATGCTGGGAAAGATTGAAGGCAGGAGAAGGAGGCAACAGAGGATGAGATGGTTGGATGGCATCATCAACTCAATGGACATGAGTTTGAGCAAACTGTGGGAGACAGTGAAGGACAGAAAAGTCTGGCGTGCTGTAGTTCATGGGGTTGCAAAGAGCTGGACAAGACTGAGCTACTGAACAACAACTAACCTCCTTAGCAACAGCAGAAATTAAGTTAGGAAGAAGAAAAATAAAATTCCCGCCAGACCAGAGTGATTACTCTTGGAGGAACAGAGGCAGAACGGGTTCTGCGATACCGCAGACTGAGCTAGGTTTGATATGCGTGTATTGCCTTTGGGCCATTCATAACTAGGAATTCAATTTTCTTTTATTGGTGTTCAAAGATGAAGAGTCTGTCTTATCGTTTTCTAATAGTTGATTAAAAGATGAAACTCTCTGAAAAGACTCAGGACACAGGTGTTAATCCTGGTTTTTCACATTTGCATCCCCAGCAACAGAAACACTCAGCACGTGACCTGGCCGTGCACACTCCTGCCCCAGGGGGTGCCCGGGACGGGGCCATTCCTGGTTCACCTGCCGGGAACAGGCTGACACCCTTCTCCCCCACTGACTAAACCTCACTACTGTGTTAGTGGTGACGCACGATGGTGACACAGCTCCAACTGATGGGAATCCACCAGGTATCTTCACCTGGCAGGGATCTGCTCCCCTGGTGGCCTGTTGTTGTTCAGTTGCTAAGCGGTGTCCGACTTTTTGCCACACCAAGGACTGTGGCACTCCAGGCTTCCCTGTCCTTCACTGTCTCCCAGAGGTTGCTCAGACTCATGTCCACTGAGTCAGTGATGGTGGTCTAGCAAGCCAAACGAAGCCTCTGTGTATTTATATCAGGCCAGCATAAGGAGTCACCACACTTATTAAGTCTCTGAGGTCCCTTCAACACCAAATTCTGAATTTGACAATGGCCCTGAAATATGATGTAGAGCCTGTAGTTATTCTGGCTGGTATTCAACTCTATGGTTACGGCTGTTCCCTTGAAAATGTTCTAACTTTGCGTAGTGTTCATGTTGATTCTACTAGTTGTTAAAACGTAATGAACACAACTGTATTATGAGGTAAACATTAGCATGGATTAAATAAAAAGGTACAGTTGCAGTGCATACCAGCTGTCTGGGCACTAGTCTAAGAGTTCCATGAGAGCCTGGCCTTTGTTCACACCCTCATGGCCTGGCTCAGAGGGGAATCCAGTAGTATGTGTTGAGTCAGCTAGCAACTTCTACAGTAATGATGATATATAAAGTGATGGTGTCTTTCATTTTTTATACTATAGAACTCTTTGTTTACATGTGGAAAAACAAAACAAAATTAAGTTCACTGCCTTAAGTGAACTTACTCAGAAAGAAAAGATGCTGTCCTGGATGGAGGGTGGGGCCCGGCCTTAGGATAAACTCTCAAGGACCCAAATCAACAGGCTTTCTGTGTTCATCTCTCATCCCTAGTTTGTTCGACTTGATCCATGAGTGACTCAGGGCCGCAGGCAACACCTTGAATCACGTTTCAGGTTTACTGTCAGGGAGGGACCACCACCTTAGTTTTAACCCTGCCTCAGATTTTACCCAAACTCATAGCAATGGGGAAAAGTTCAGTGGAAGACCTTTTATCAAGAATTTGTTAGTCCATGTTTAAAAACAGGTTAAAGAACAGAGAACTTTAGAGTATATTCCTTAAACATTTCATACTAATTTGAATTAAGTTGCCAATCTTTCAATGTAAAGCCAAGACTTTTTTTTCCCCCAGTCTGGAAATATTGCTTGGATATCCATCCTGTTCTTGAAAGCAATCAGACCTTCATGCATTATCCTTTCCAACTGTGATTTCTTTAAGATGGAACAAAGACTTAGAGATACTTGCAGTCAGTCTGACTACAGAATCCCTCCAGATGTTTGAGTCCCCCTCAACTGTGGACAGTGCTCTTTCTCATTGTTTATTTGACTGATCTGTGTGTATGTGAGAGAGAGATTTGCCTTCATCTGTTTTTCCCGAAACTTTCAGGATATATTTCAAAAGAATAAAATTTTCCTTTCTGTGGCACTCATTTTATATTTGATTAGTATTTAATGAAATTACATACTTACCAGAACTGTAAACTGGTGGGAATAAATGAACCTGGCTCTACACACCTTAAAAGGGGCTAGAAGTGCGTAAACACTCTGACAGCAACCAACCGCCTTGCTCAGCGAGCCCTGGGTACCAGCAGGTCTGAGGAGCAGGATTAAAGACCGTTGAGCTTAACAAAGGTCACATCACACTGCCTCTGGGTCCTCACGGTGAACGAAGGGACAGATGTGAGCATATGGAACATGGAACACAGGCTGTGTGTGACAGCATCTAAAGAGGAGGGGGTCGCTATTTCTGCCCGGCGGCCGGAGGCCAGCGGACCTGCTTTTTTAAGAACAGCAAAGGAAGAAGGGAATGTCGAGAATCATAGCAGGGTTAGGGTTAGGGGTGTAATGAAAGGAGAGTGGAGAGCCTGTGGCTGCATCCAGCTATTGAAGATCCTGGATTATTGAAAACTGAAGAAACACCAAAACAAAGTTGTGAAAATTTTGATCTATTTTGAATGTTGACATTTAACACATGAAGACCAATAACTTACACAGAAAGTGCTATTCACAAGAGGTCACAGGATTGATTTTTAAAAGCCACCCAGGCACAATGGGCCAGCAGTGGGGCGGGTTTAAAATTGCATGACCGAGCTGAATCATGAGCATCCTGTTGGTGTATTTATGTGACTCTACGTGTAGTGTTGTTTGGAGATAATTCCTAAAGCCCAGCTTTGATGCGGTTATGGATGTTCCACCACAGTTCATGGGGCTCCCCCAGGCATGCCTCCTTACTCACCCACACCCGGAGCGTGGCACTTGAAGGTGACTGCAGACTGAAAATGATCGGACAGATGATGAGATGCAGAGCATGTTATTTATTTATTGGCTGTGTTGGGTCTTTTTGCTGTGCACTGCCTTTTTCTAATTGTGCTGAGTGGGGACTAATTGTGCTGAGTTGAGGAGCATGACTTCTTACTGCAGTGGCTCCTCTGATGCTGGGAAAGATACAAGGCAGGAGGAGAAGGGGATGACAGAGGACAAGATGGTTGGATGGCATCGCCGACTCAATGGACATGAGTTTGAGCAAACTCTGGGAGATGGTGAAGGACAGGGAGGCCTGGCGTGCTGCAGTCCATGGGGTCGCGAAGAGTTGGACACGACTGAGTGACTGACAACGACAACTCTTGTGCCAGAGAACAGGCTCTTGGGTGCAGGCTCAGTAGTTGTGGTCATGGGTTTAGTCGCCCCACAGCATGTGGAATCTTCCCAGACCAGGAATCAAGCCCGCGTCCCCTGCTTTGGCAGGTGGCTTCTTAGCCATGGAGTACAAGGGAAGTCCCGGGGTATGTTTTAACTAAGCAATAATGGGAGATAAGAGACAAATCATGAAAAGACCTTGTGGCTGTGCTCAAAAATTTGAAACAAATAAAGTCAGCAGAAAACCCAATTGTTGCCCTCTCTAAAAAAAGCTCTTGGCAGTCACAAGCCAATCCTTGCATCTTTCCATTTTTTATGTCATTTTCTTTATAAGACTGTGACCCTCTCCTAAACATACCAAGTGAGTTCAGAATTAAATACTGAATCATTGTGGATGCACCAGATTCAATAGCAAAACACTGAAAAATACCCTTCACTGAGTCACTTGGTTTGCGAAATGATCTGGCCTTAAAGATAAAATTCTGGCTTAGGTTGAATACAAAAAGTGTTCAAGAAAACATTCAGCACTGGAGATTTGCACAAATTCTGACCTTGATAAAGCATCCTAGAGTCTCCCAGTTTTTACTGTTCTCCAGGCCTCCCCAAACATTCCTCACTCTGACATAACCTACCAGGGATCTGGCTGGTGATGCTCCCCCGCAGGGCCGTGTCTTTACCCTCACAGGTACGTGGTAATAGATGTCATAAACACAAACACACAGCACCGGTGTAAAAAGGTTGTGGTGTCTCAAAGAAAAAAATAAAGGGCTGAGTGATGCGACCTGTCCAAGAATGTGATGATCAAGTGTATTTCCTTGTTCTTGTTGATAAGCCCGCCCTTCTGAAAAAGAGCAGCACCCATTTGGAAACATCATCAGGGAGAATAACCTTTAATTGAAGGCAGAGTATCTGACAGTAAGTCGTGGATGGATTTTTAAGAGGGACGGACGCTCTTATAATGAGCCGCCGTACACTGGAAGGAATCTTGAGGTACTTGACGGCTTTTCATACATTAAAACTTTCCTTTTAGCCCCGAGTTACAGGGTTTGCTTCTTTCAGGCCTGACCGGACACTGACAGCTCTAACATGTTGACTCTCAACACGACTGACTGAGTAGATTAAGGAAGACTTAAAAATAGACCTGACATTTCTAGGAGTCACGCAAATGTAAAATTAGTTGGAATTTTGATTTTTTTTTTTTTACTTATCTTGATGATTTTTTTCCCCCATAGGAATGAAAAGATCTAATAGAAATGATTCAGTTTTTCATGTCCATGATTGATCAATAAAATGATAGAAATTTTTAAAACTCAGGCAAAATGGTAGATGTGATAGAGGCAGTGACATGTGAAGGTCAAACTTTGAGGTCTTTGCATCAGTGATGGACCTGTATGTCTGAACGGGCCTCAAGGTGACACTGGATTTGGGTAAGAGATGCAGTTGTGAGCTGAAACCTGTGTGACCTGCCTGCATTTACTACTACTTTTGAACTTAGAGTGTCCACTTCTGCCCAGTTTCATAAGAGAGGATATGTCTGTTTCATTAGACTCTTGATGAATGGATTGTGAATGAAATGATGTCAATGGAATTATAAATAAACATCTTGTTATACATGTTTTTCCTTTGTTTCTCCCTTTCCTAAATTGTTTTGATGGAGATAAGGTTTACATTGTCTCATGGGTTGCTACAGTCACCAACACTGGTCTTATAATATTAATCTATTTTTAGATGAAGGCAAGGGCCTTAGCTTTTACTCTGACCCACATAAAAAAATGTATTATATGTGTGTGCATGCTTAGTTGTGTCTGACTCTTTGCAACCCCATGGACCGCCAGGCTCCTCTGCCATTGGGATTTCCCAGTCAAGAATACTGGAGTGGGTTGCCATTTCCTCCTCCAGGGGAACTTCCTGACCCAGGGGTTTAACCTGTGTCTCCTGCTTTGGCAGGCAGATTTTGTACCATTGTGCCACTTGGAAAGCTCAATGTATTATGTGAAAAGTGAAAGTGAAAGTCTCTCAGTTGTGTCTGACTCTTTGCGACCCCATGGATTATACAGTCCATGGAATTCTCCAGGCCAGAATACTGGAGTGGGTAGCTGTTCCCTTCTCCAGGGGATCTTCCCAACCCAGGGATCAAACCCAGGTCTCCTGCATTGCAGGCAGATTCTTTACCAGCTGAGCCACAAGGGAAGCCCAATATATATATATATGACATCTCTGCATATTATGTAAACATTTATATTATGTAAATTATATATTATATATAAATTATATAAACATACATATGAAACAGAAGTCTCATAAAATGAACTTCTTTCTTACCACTAGAGATGCACTCCAACAGGAACTGATAGTGTGTGTAGGGCTCCCACATCATTGTGTCAGCCCCGCCCTGACAGTCCAGGCACCTACAATTCCTCAAAAGAAATGCTGTGCCAGCAGACAAGAGTGATTCCCATAGCAGGCCACCTACCATGACAAGGGCCGAGCACAGGGCTTCTGGGGATCTGCAGGTGGGACTCTTGGGGGCATCTGGTTGACCTTAGGTGGGGTAGAGCACTGTAGGATGGAGCATGCCAAAGGGATGGGGGGCTGGGCCCCTGATGTGTACAGCTGCCCGAGCTGTGATGACTATAGGCTCTGTGAGGAAGCCCCTCCAATGTGTGTGGGGAAGGGCTGAGAGTGTTGCCCTAAGATCTATTCTATTCTTTCACAGTATTAAAGAATGTCTCTAGATGGACAGTTTCTAACTTTTGTGTGACTTTCTGTCTTTCCATCTGATGTCCTGGGAGAAGAACTTGAATGAAGTGCCTGTGCCTGTACCAATCGGCTGTGGATAAGCACTAGCCTCCTGTGGGCCAGACATGACCATTTTCCATCACAAACTGCCTGCATCTCAGGAGCTAGTCAGAGCATCCCGTGAGCCTGACAGATATACCAGGCAGCATCCTTAAGCAATACTAATATCTTTGGGGTTTTAGAGCCTGATCCTAAGCTTCTCAAGGGCTCTGCCGGGGTTATTGACAAGTAGGAAGTATTCTCTGATTTTAATGGAGGAGAAACTGAGAAAAAAAAAGGGTGAGTGACTTTCTCAAAGTATCATGGAGAATCTGTGCAAGGGACAATGATAGAACTGTGGTTCCATGTTGCCTGTTCAACATGATGGATCCAAAAACCTTACTGGTATTAAAACTGCTTTATTTATATCATTAAAAAAAATCCCTACATAATCGTAGTTAGCGTGATGTTCTCCAAAAAGTTATGTTCACTGTTACACATACAGTATTATAATGGCTTGTTTGATCATTTGCTCTGGTATGCATATACGTCCAGTAGCCCCTAATTTCCTGTGATAGAGACACTACTTCCCTTCTTTCATCTTCAGAGATTGTGTGTGTGTGTGTGTGTGTGTGTGTGTATGTGCATGCCCTTTATAATTCTTAAGAAAGCCAGCATGGTTGCTCTGTAGTGATCGTAGTATAGCAAATTGTGATCCTTCAAAAAGATACAGTGCAATTAAAAATTATGACTCTGTGTTAAGAAAGTCACATATGACAACTAACAGATTTTACTCTGATCCTCGTATCCATCACTTTGGCTTTCCCAGAATTATGTTTATAAAAGTATATTTTTAACATGTGCAATAGACATTGGTCAACCTGGAATAAAAGACTTTTATGCTTTAAAAAAATTAGTCAGTGGGGTTATGTCCCTGGGCATTTGGGGAGCATTAACTGCTACTGGTTGAGAACACTGTCAGCTCCAAGCTGCAAATGCTATAACCCTTTCTGGGTTACTGTCTGAGTCCTTATTTCTTAGTGAATAGAGATCTTAGTAAATAGATAAAAATCAAGACAAGAGCCCTCACTTGGTCCAAATCGTTATGATGGCTGTCTTACTGTCTACCCCATTAGATCTCTACAGTGAAGAGTATTGCTTTAAATGTGTGTGTGTGTGTGTGTGTGTGTATTTCAGAATGCACTTCATTCAGAATGCAGTTAACTGCTCTTTTTAGGTAAAGAAGTTCTGCTGCAGAAAGATCTATGAGTTAGGAACTCAGTCAGTGGTCAGGAAGGAACTTTGCTGGAGGTGACAACTGTTTAGTCAGAAGTTCGTTTCTGGTTGTCATCAGCACAGAGAAATCTGGTCTCTGCTTCAAAACTCTGAGCACAGTTTTTCACTCTCCTCTGTTGTTTATTCTCACTACCCGTCTCTCCAAAGAAAGGGTTTCAAATGATTTAATATTTTCTAAAACTTACTGGATTTAATTCTGCCCTTGGTGACTGAAAAGACAGCAGCCTACACATCTGTTGCCTTCGCCAACCCCCAACAAAATCTCTTCTCCTAGTTTTCCAAAGATGAACTTGAGATGCTTCCTAAAGCAATCATTTAATACTACCAGGGACTGAGCCGCTGGGAGTGCTGAGCATGAATTTTTCCACCGATGTAGGAGCCAGATAGGGCTCCCCCGCTGACTCAGCGGGAAAGAATCCGCCTACAATGCAGTAAATGTGGGCTCAATCCTTGGGTCAGGAAGATCCCCTGGAGAAGGAAAGGGCAACCCACTCCAGTGATTCTGCCTGGAAAATTCCATGGACAAGAGGAGCCCTGGAAGGCTACAGTTCATGTGGTCACAAGAGTCAGATGCGACTTAGCAATTAAACAACAACTGGAGCCAGATACACTCACAGGACCTTTTGGGCAGAAAAAGAGAGAGAGTTCCATGTGTGTCCTTAAGCCTTTTCCTGTTCCAGGGTCTACCTTTCCTCCAGAGGATCTTGCTTTTCCCTTGAAGGGCCTGCGTGGTCCAGCCTGAAAGTGGACTTGAAGGGCTGGTCTGTGGATCTGTTGGCTAGTTCTCACCACAGAAATCTTTTTCACGTTTAAATGGACCCTGGAAACAAGATCCACCTGCCAAAGGGAGAATTTAGAGTGCAAGGCTGGAGCTGGCGATGGCGGAGCACAGATGTCTGGCGGTGTTTAGATAAATTATCCCAACTCACCATAAATATTCCACTGGTGCGTGCATGCTCAGGCACTCAGTTGTATCTGACTCTTTGTGACCCCATGGACTGTAGCCCACCAGGCTCCTCTGTCCATGTAATTCTCCAGGCAAGAATACTGGGGTGGGTTGCCATTTCCTCCTCCAGCGAAGGAAGACCCCTTCTTCCTGACCCAGGGGTTGAACCCACATCTCTTGTTTCTCCTGCATTGGCAGGTGGATTCTTTACTCCTGTGCAACTTGGGAAGCTCATAAATATTCCACTGGACTCAGGGGTGGTTATTACTTTCTGAGAATAGTTTCCTGTAAAGGGCAAGCCATGAGATGTTGCCTTTTCACTGTCATATTTTATGGTCCCCCAGGTGGGAAAGGAATGTCTCCCTTAGGAAGACATTATGTCCAGGTTGAGCTATCAACAAACCATTCCCTGTCTTCGGTCTAATTAAACTGTACACATTTTGGGGGGGGGGCGTATAAAATAGAGATGCTGAGATGCCAACATTTATGCTGCTGATGCAAAAGTTCTGAGCACAGTTGATGTAAGCGGTGCTGACATAAACCTTCTCCTTGAGAATAGCTGCTGGAGGTACTTTTCCACAGTCTTCCAGCAGACTGACTTGAAGCATCATCTGAAATGAGAGTTGAAGCATCCACTATAAAATTTGGTCCCCTGATATGAAAAAAAATAACCTCTCAATTGTTCATTGACTTGATTCTCTTATGGAATAGCCCCCTAAATTAGAGCATGCCTTTTTAAAGTTCAGCATCAGATGAAGAATGCAGTACTGATGTTCTTTGTATGTAAGGCTTAATTTTCAGGGATCTAAAAATGACTAAAGTTCCTTTAGCTTGGGGTGGAAAGTGGAGGCACGGTTGTCATTGTATAAAATAGTATAATATAAATTTCATGTTAACTATTGAATTCACTGACAATTAGTTTCCACTGTAGATAATTCTGTACATGAATGTGATGAAGCCTATAGGTCTTCAGGGAGAAGTAGAAACACACTCAAAATAATACACACGTACTTAAGGGGTCTGTGACCTCCTGAAGTCACCTGTACAGCCCAAGCCAAGGCCTCCCTCTTCCTTCATTGGTTCCATTACATGATCAGAGATGGCACTTGCCACCTACATTTGGGGGGCATTATACCAGATGAAGCTTTTAGAATATGCAATCCTCATCAACAGTAACATTCTTTATCATTGATAATCAAGGATCCTGTGACTTCTCAGGATCTACTGGCTACTGGAGGTATATTAGTTCAAGTCTTCCAAGAAGCTAATGCCAAGACAGGGTTAGAAGCTCAAATTCACTGGAAGGAGCATCTGTGAAGCAGAAAGGAGGAGGGGGCAGGTGAGCCTTCAGAACTGGGAGCAGATCTGATGCTGTGAGAGCAAAGAGGGAAGGAAGGCTTGGGCAGGAGGGGACTAGACTGAAGTGCTTTATAGAGAGCCTTAGCCAGACAACCGGAGACCTGGTGCCAAGACCGTGTGTTAGAGGAGGTCCTTGCTGAGCAGGCTGGCTGATCTCCCTCGCCCCCCCCCCCCCACCTGCCCCCACTTCTCCTGGATACAGACAGCCATGAGAGCCGGGGCAGAGTTCTCTGCACTGGATGCTGTTGGTCAAACGTGTTCCCCTGGTGGGGTTTCTCCATGGCCCCCACCCTGGAATAAGAGGGTCTTTGTAGGCGCAAAAGTGGATGCCCTCCTTTTCTCTCCCACTTCCTCACATCCTGTGAGCAGTTACTCTTTGGCCAGTGTGACTTTGCCTGCCAGTGCATCACGCAGGGACAGGTAATAAGACCTTGGGAATTTGTGGCTTAGTTTCCTGTCTCCCTATGACACCGTAGTCACTTTAATTGTTCCATAAGGGGACTGAGCAGAGTGAACATTATCCACAGAGGTTAAATACATGGATTTCCCCCCACACCTTTACCTTTTGTCTTAGGGCAATCGACAACATCATCAGCCAAATGACAGCTTGCTGTTTAAGTGTAGAGCCCAGAAAACTCAGCAACAGAAGCCAGGCTAATTAATATACCCAGTGTCTCTCTCAGCTTGCCGTCTCAGTGGAATTATTCCTAAGACTGGAGTCCAGCTTTATTTGTTTATCTTTTAAATCTCCTTCCCCACCTCAGACAAGACCATGTGGGCTCTTGGCTTCTTTCTCTTACTTCAACAAAAGATGGAGGGAGGATTCTGTTTCCTAAACCACAGAGCCAAAGAAGGATCACTCCCCACCCAGGACTCTGTTCTCTGGGGAGTGAGATGCTTCAGATGTGTTCTGCCTGGGAAGACAGAGGGTTCTCAGAGGGGAAAGTGGTGGGTTGTGGTGAGGGATGATAAAGAGGACAACTCTGTGATAGGAAAATTAAATACTCCCAGAATTTGGGAGTTTTAGATTATTCATCTACACATGCAACAGTCACGGGCAGTATGTATATGCCAGACCCTGTTCTTGGTGCAGGAGACCCATCAGTGAACAGAATGAATATTCCTGCCCTTTGGTAGCTTATATTCTACTGGGGAGACACTAACGTGTACATTATCAATGTTCATGGAAAATTCCTTGGACAGAAGAGCCTGGTGGGCTACAGTCCCTGAAGTTGCAAAGAGTCAGACACACAAACCCATCAGTAAATTGCTGGACCCAGGAACCCATCAGTAAATCATATATCTAAACAAATATGTTACATATAAAATGTAGCTTTCTTAAAATTGACTTTTAGCAGGAATTGCCCCATCTGCTCCAAACAGAAGCAAAGTTTCTTCCCTCTGTTTCCCTGTCCTTTTTAGGGTCTTTCCTCTTGGTTGCCTGGGAAGGAAACACCTTTGTAAACATTCATTGTAAACATTCATCTAGTGAAATTCCCAGGAAGTTGCTGACAGACTGAGATGACCCTCAATATGTTATTTAGTTTATATCTTTGATTTTTTCAAAGTTAAATTTTTTTAACTAGGTCTCAGTAAGTTTCCCAAAATCATTAAAAAAAATGTACTGACAATGTAACTGGCTAAACCCAAGTTCCCAGGAGGAGGAAATGGGAATCCACTCCAGTATTCTTGGCTGGAAAATTCCATGGACAGAGGAGCCTGGTGGGCAACAGTTCATGGAGTAGCAAAGAGTTGTACATGACTGAGCACGCGAACACACACACAAATGAAAACATCCAGGTCTTTGTTCCAAATTGACGGGAATATATCTATGGGGATGTGCATGGCCCTGGATACAGACAACCACCAGTCTTGCTGACGATGACCTAAAATCCATCTAAACCTGTGATCTCTATAATAACCAGGAGTCCAGACAATAAAAAGGCGGAGCTTTGAGGAAGGCAGATATTTCGATTCTCCCTGTGGTACATTAAATAATACAGACAGCAATACAGAGTGACGGGAGGAGAGAGCCAAGCAAGAAATGATGGTTTCAAGTGTGTAGGACTCAGAGCTCAACCCTGACCCCACTTCAGGCTCCAGCTCCAGAGCAGCTGAGTGGACACACACCAGCTGGATTGAATGGGAGCCTCTTTTCCTTCTTTCTCTCTCTTCCTTCCTTTCTTCCTCCTGCCCTCCCTCCTTTTCTTTCTGTCTCTCTCCTTCCTTCATTCCCTTCCTTCTTTCCTTTCTTTATCTCTTTTTTTCTTTCTTGATTCTTTATATTCTTCTGGTTTCATCTTTTTATTAATAACAAAAAACCCTTAAAATATCAGTAGCTTCTTTTAGAATTAAATGATATATTTTATTTTATAGTAGGTCTTCATTGGTTATCTATTTTAAATATAGCAGTGTTTATATGATATACCTTATTTTTATTTTTCAAGTATTCATTGATTTTGTTTCAATATTGCTTCTGTTCTCGGTTTTGGCTTTTTGGCCATGAGGCCTATGAGATCTTAACTCCCTGGACAGGAATTGAACCTGCATCCCTAGCACTGGAAGGCAGTCTTAACCTCTGGATTGTCAGGGCAGTCCCTACATGATATAGTTTAAAAGAGAGTATAAATAAAGCATCACACTACTCTTCACCCTAACTTAAGGCCTACACGTAGACTCTATTTTTACTTTCTTCAATTGAAAAAGCAAAAAATATCTTAGCAGCTGTGGGCAGTTGAAACTTTAATGAAACTTGATTAAGTCAATATTCAGTTAAAGGAAAAAGGAGGTCACAATTAGAAATATTTACAGAATGAATGGAAACATCCCTCATCCCTGTTATGACTAACACTTTTTTCATTTATTTTTATTAGTTGGAGGCTAATTACTTTACAATATTGTAGTGGGTTTTGTCATACATTGACATGAATCAGCCATGGATTTACATGTATTCCCCATCCCGATCCCCCCTCCCACCTCCCTCTCTACCCAATCCCTCTGAGTCTTCCCAGTGCACCAGGCCCGAGCACTTGTCTCATGCATCCAACCTGGGCTGGTGATCTGTTTCACTATAGATAATATACATGTTTCGATGCTGTTCTCTTGAAACACCCAGCAGGTCACACTCTGTGTTGTTACTCCCTCCCTCCACTGGCTCCATCGACATCCTGTCTGGTGAGGATGCTGTCTCTGGGGTTACCATGACTACAGCTTCATTGACATCCTGTCTGGTGAGGATGCTGTCTCTGGCTCCACTGACATCCTGTCTGGTGAGGATGCTGTCTCTGGCTCCATAGACATCCTGTCTGGTGAGGATGCTGTCTCTGGCTCCATAGACATCCTGTCTAGTGAGGATGCTGTCTCTGGGGTTACCATGACTATGGCTGCATTGACATCCTGTCTGGTGAGGATGCTGTCTCTGGGGTTACCATGACTATGGCTCCATAGACATCCTGTCTGGTGAGGATGCTGTCTCTGGGGTTACCATGACTATGGCTCCATCGACATCCTGTCTGGTGAGGATGCTGTCCCTCGGGTTACCATGACTATGGCTCCGTTGACATCCTGTCTGGTGAGGATGCTGTCCCTGGGGCTACCATGAGTGGCTCCAGCTCCAGAGTGGCTCCAGCTCTTCCTTCACACCCTGTACCCTTGGCCTCCTACTCTCTTAGAATTTCTCTCCTTCCTTGGTTCCTGTGATACTGTGTTTTCTGGCATGGCTTCATCTGGCTCTCATCAGATTCCTTTATTCCCTTCTCTTCTTTTTCTCTTTCTTAGAGACAAACCTCCAAATCCAGTCACTGGTCCTTTTCTCTTTATACAATCCATCCATCATTTTCACTGCTGCACTTTAAGCCCTGAACTTTTCAAAGGTGTCAGCTTTGAATGCACAATTGTCTTCAAAGCATCAACCAGTGGATGCCCCCTAAGGTATCAAGTGTCTGAAAGAGAATTCACCTCTACCCCGTTTCTACTCTTCCCGTTTTCAAGCAATATCTTGTTTGTGTTCTATCAGTCTCTTGGACCAGAGAACTTGGTCAATTCACCTTTAGGTCCTTATCTGTCATTCTCTACATTCAAGTCACCCATCTTGTCATTTCATCTCATCTATTTATAATTTTCAATTTCCATTACCAATGCCACTTCCATAGTCAGGCTCACTTGAGATTTTCACTGGATCCCTGTCATAAAGGCCTTTGACTAGAATTCCTCTTTCTCTTTCTTTGGCTTCAAAGTGTCACTTGGTGTTTGAAAACTTCTGTCATTATTTATGATACAGAACCAAAGTAAGCCTATCTTAGAATAGGGAACACCTTTAGTTTGGGGAAAATTTTATCACTTGATTTTTTAATTGAAAAGTGAAAGTGAGTTGCACAGTTGTGTCTGACGCTTTGTGGTCCCATGGGCTGTAGTGTGCCAGGCTCCTCTGTCCTTGGAATTCTCCAGGCAAGAGTACTGGGGTGGGTTGCCATTTCCTTCTCCAGGTTTTTAATTGAAGTGTAGTTGATTTACAACATGTAACTTTCAGATGTACAGCACAGTGATTTAGTTATACATGTATATTCTTTTTCAGTTCTGTTCAGTTATAGATATCAAATATAGTTCCTTGTACTATATATAGTTGCTGTTTAATCTATTTTATACATAGTATATGTATACATAGTGCATATATGCTAATCCTGAACTCTTAATTCATCCTTCCTTCCCTTTTCTCCTTGGTAATGGTAAATTTGTTCTGTCTGTGAATCTATATTGTAAGGACAAATGTTTATCATATTTTAGATTCCATGTATAAATGATATCATGTGATATTTGTATTTCTCAGTCTGGTTTACTTCACTTAGTATGATAATCTCGAAATCTAAAACAGGTTTTCACTATGCCTCCCAGAAGATTGTGCTGACGGATTCACTGATGATCTCCATTCTTCCTGTCTTTCTGCTGTTTATGCTGCATCCTTCATTCTGATTTTGCTGTTAGAAAAGCTATCTCCCACCTCTGTGTGGCAAACACTCCAGTGTACGTCTTGCTGCCTATGGAGTAGAGTCAGACCTGGCCTGTGTGGCTGACCCCTCCCTGCAGCCTAACCCCCATCTTCAACCAATAGATAACATTTCCGGAAATAACTCTCCAATATGTGGGAGCTATGTGATTTGTGTCTC
This sequence comes from Dama dama, assembly GCF_033118175.1. Taxonomy (NCBI): domain Eukaryota; kingdom Metazoa; phylum Chordata; class Mammalia; order Artiodactyla; family Cervidae; genus Dama; species Dama dama. The sequence continues at coordinate 10,953,474 of NC_083708.1, forward strand.
ATTCAGAGCTTCACCACATAGTCATGAACGTTATGCCCAACAATCCATGAGAGAGCCTGTGGATTGATTTCTGAAGGTCCTTGAACCTCCTGAAGCAGGCACACCTGTAAAGTTCCACACCTCATGTAAGATTGTCAAATGGCTCCTGACACCCCAAGAGTTTCAGAACCATGGTAAATCTGTTGAGAGTTTGGGCATTAGTTAATCAAACTTGATGTAACAATAAGATAAGAAATAAGAATGGGTGTTTAGTACCCAACAATGGATGTAAAGTACCCCACAAAATAAGAATGGATGACAGTGTTTTAGTCAGATCATAAAACAGATCTGGGGGTGATGATGGCTCTGGGGGTGATGATGACCTGCCTGGGGTCACTTACACACTAAACAACACATTTTAGATTTAACTGCGCCTTTCTTCTCTGTTGTTTGCTGTTTCCCATGTTAATTTTACCTTTTTAAAATTAAAATAGAGTGGAAGCAACTTGAAATCAGGGATCTTTCCTTGAAATGACATGGCAGTGATGATGATAAAGGATGATGATGATGAAGATACTTTTGGAGGAAACTGATGAAGTGACACAGCTAAAGCTAATTGTTAGTGGCTACAGGACCAAGATACAGAAAACAGTTACAGAGTGCTGCTTCTCACGTATTGAAAACACTCAGTAGGCCTCTTAAAATTCCTGGATAACCAGAATTTACTAATTTCAGTCAAGTGCATTTACTAGATCACGCAATTTCCAAATAAACGTAAAAAGATATAATCATTAATTTGCAGATCTGCTTCTCATGTTATGCAGTTTATTTACAGATAAAGGGAGAGATGGCCATTTATCTGAATTATCTCTCACAGGCTATGTGAAGCAGAGGAGCTTGCTTCAAGTTTTGCTTAACCTTTACCAGATAGTTCAAATCTCTCCACTGTCTGCTTTACTGATTTATATAAGGTTTTAGGAATAGTTTTATTTTGTTAGAGAACTAAAGTACCCTCTACTGTTCCTTTTTGGTCATTACAGTCTGTTAAGACCCTTGATTTAGTAGAAAATTTTAAATAAAAACAAAAAATTGATTTCTGATAAAGCTAAATTGAATCTGAGTTATACTTATAAAAAAGAAACTATCCTTGACTAAGCATTTCTGAAGCATTTATGTGTTTTATAACTTGATTAGTAAATAAAATCCCAGTTACTTGACTTCATCATATTTTTGCCACTTAAATTTTGTCTTAGAGAAATGCAAATGCCATTTATAAAGAGCACTTTCAACTTTCCATACTGGTTTCAATTCATTTTGTGTAACCTAAATGTTTTTGCTTGGTTGACTAAGATCTTTTTAAAAAGAGGAACCCAGTAGACATTTCCAATTTAAATATGCAGAAGCATAAAGATAATTAAGAAGGGCTAGTCATGATTATATTAATGTAATTAATTAAACTTGCTACTGAGGAAGAAAATCTCCATCTTGTTGAGATGTCATGTGATTAATATTCTGAATAACTTAAAAATAGAATTATCTTACAAGTTTACATTTTTGCTTGTTGTAGACTTAAATTTTGACTAATAATTATGCATATCACCTTACAGAAATTTTCAACTCAAGTCAAATTCATTTCAACCACTATTCCTAATCACATCATTAAAAAATTATGTCATCTCCAAGTCTTAGAATTTTGTTTATCTGCATGCTGAGAGGTTTAGAGAACACTCCTTTACAATTTCATAAGTCTAATCATTTAGGAACATTTTTCTCTTTCTCATTCTCTTTTTCATAGGAGTCTTTCATCATTGGCAAGGTTTTAAAATTTTTCTAGCTGTTGGTAGCTATTCAATTCCTGCACAAAGACACAAATCCTGGCTGCTGGCCTTTTGGCATCTGCTAATATTTTCATAGACCTCATTTGAACTTTCAGTTTGTTCATGAAACTTCAGAGGCTGAGAAAGAACCAGCTTCTATTTGTCTTTTTCACCCTTCACTTTTAATCCTTTCCGTAACACACTTGAAAGGACTGTACAAGGCAGTTCAGGGATAAAAAGGGAAAAGAAGAAAATCTACATTTTCTTCACAACGTTTTGAGTGTTCCTTTTCTTTCCATCCAGAGAAAATCAAATTAAGCAAACATCAAAACTGGGGACAACAGGGTGCCTTTAACTGAGATCAGCATTGGAAGAGCCTCAAGCTTAGAACAGCCATTTGAGCTCCCCTGTGTGCCAGAATCAATCAGCAAAATAAGCCATAAAAACACATACAAAAAAGTGGAGCAGAAGCAAGAGGGGCTTGCCCAGGAATGGTGAGCTCACACTTAACCAAATGGCAGCACCCTGAGTTTGCAGAAAGGCTCAGGTCCTTCTGGGACCATCAGGCCTTGGCCTTTTGGAAAGCCCTGGAAGAACTGTTGTCAGCTACCCTTCCCCACTCTCACCAAAGAAGGAAGCAGGGCCTGTCTTGTTGGTGATGGTCTTACCTGCTTCCCCAAGTCAGAGGATCCAGATCCAAGCTTAGATCATCCCCAGATAGGCGGGGTCCCAGTGTGAGTAAGAGGCCACCCTGTCCCCCTGGGTCTCCCTCAGATGGGCCGCCCTGTGTCCTAGGACATGGAGCACGGCTGAAGACACGCTGCAGCCACCAGTCCCATCTACTGGTAATACAGGTTTGGTGGATAGCTGAGAAACGATTAAGGGCCGGTTTATAACGATGCGATTTGTCTCCGATGCGTCTTCCCCAGGCTCTGAGCACGGCTGTGTTGTCAGGGGGTGGGCCGAGGGGTACTGCTTTGGTCCACCTGCTTTGAGTGCTGCAAATCCTCTCAGCCAATGAGGTGTTTCTTTTTTTTCTCCCTTATGTACTACTGAATGCCTTCTGCCAAGTAATGTGCTTAATTGCTGTGGTTGATCTTTCTGACTCTTGTGTTCTGCCAAAACTTTTAGACCTATCATATCAGACAAAGCATGTGGGGGTAAAAATGGGATCAGTGACAAACAAGGGAAGCTTATCCCGATGCAAATTAAAATCTGATTTGATATGACCTCTAAAGAAATGTTTGCAGGAATGTAGAATAAAAAATCAGTGACTATTTGGAATTGGCAGAAGTTCTTTGAGATCCCGAGGATTGTTATAAACTTCATGGCAGTACAGGAAGATGGACAGAAAATCCTATCAATGATGGGTGAAAGAAACTGTGGCTTTGTCAGATTTGGAGAACCAAGGAGCTTAAGTGTGGGTGCCGCAGGTAGCCTGTCTCCTTATGAGCCAGCCCTGATGGAACCACCCATTTCTCCTGGAAGCCTTAGTTCATCTGAGTAGGGACAAAGATCTGGCGCTAGGTTTGCTACTCTGGTCTTTGCCCTCTGGCTCTTCCCGTAAAAAGAGGTAGGACATCTATCTACATATACCTGCATACCAATATACTCACATACATACATATGTAAGTACATGTATATGTATAAGTATACACATGTATCTATGAAGTCTTGAAACTGAAAATTGCTCAGTCGTGTCTGACTCTTTGCCATACATGGACTATACAGTCCATGGAATTCTCTAGGTCAGAATACTGGAGTGGGTAGCCTTTTCCTTCTCCAGGGGATCCTCCCGACGCAGGGATCAAACCTAGGTCTCCCGCATTGCGGGCAGATTCTTTACCAGCTGAGCCACGAGGCAAGCCCAAGAATACTGGAGTGGGTAGCCTATCCCTTCTCCAGCAGATCTTCCAGACCCAGGAATTGAACCAGGGTCTCCTGCATTGCAGGCAGATTCTTTACCAACTGAGCTATCAGGGAATCCCATGAAGTCTTGAGTTCACACCAATACCTCCAGTTTCAGTCCTTTCCCAAAGGGCTCCCTCCTGCCTCCCAGCATCCCATATCTGTGTGTCTTCTTTCCATAGTGAAAACTCTGGCTGCCAACAACATCAACACATTTCCTCATTTGTTCAATGCTTTAGCACAGTAGATACTTTCCGAATCGCTTTGCACATGCTATTACCATAAATACCATACTAAGAAGAATTTGGAATTTTTTTGAAGTTCTTGCTCCCCCTCCATCCTGAGACTGAAGGTATACAGTCAAATACTGTGTTTGCCGAGGCTGAAATGACTGAGATTGGCTGTTCTTCCCCCTTCCCTCCCTGCAAGGCACCCCACTGTGTACAGGTACCATGGTTTATTCAATCAACTTCCTACGCTTAGACAGTGACAAATCATATTCTGTGAATAACTTTGTGAGGACAGCATGTGTTTTCATGTTGTTGGAGACAATGAGTTCAGGATAAATTCATAAAGGGAATTCTGTGTTGAGATTTGATTACATATACTTGATCTGATATTCTAAAATTCTCCTCCATTGAGTTTGGACTGCTCTTCTTTTTATTTTTTAAACTGAGGATGGTTATTTACTTCTCCTTCTAGCTTTATTGAGATATCATTGACATACAACACTGTATAAATTTAAGGTGTTCAGCATAATGATCCGACTTACATACATCATGAAATGATAACCAGAATAAGTGAACATCCATCATCTCACATAGATACAAAGCTAAATAAAAAGAAGAAATTTTTTCCTTATAATGAGAAGTCTTAGGATTTACTCTTTTAACAACTTTCATATATAATATACAGCAGTGTTAATATATTTCTCATGTTGTCCATTACAACCTTAGTACTTATTTATCTTCTAACTGGAAGTTTTTGTTTTGACCACTTTCATCCCATTCCTCGTCTCCCCACACCCTGCCTCCTGTAACCACAAATTTAATGTCATTTCCTAAGAGTTAGCATGTCTTTGTTTCTGACATATGACTGCCCTACCCCTCCGTGTTAGGCCTGGGCTCATGACGGAGGAATGGTACCATTTTTCATATCCGTCAGCCGTGTATGCCTATGCCTGCACCACCTCGTTATCCGAGTGTACTGTTAGGCTTTTGAATTTGATGATTTAATGGGAAAAAAAATGGAATTTCACTGTAGCTTTCAGTTACATTTCTTTTTTATGTGGGAATGAAGTTGCACATCTTTTTATATTACTAAGGGCCAATTTTATATTTGTTTCTGAATTTTTTGTTCAAGTCTCTGTCTGTTCTTCTACGGGCCTCTTTCATCAATTAAAAAACAATCCTCAATAAATTGGGAACTTAACTCTTTGTCTGGGACATAAGCCCTGACTGTGTTCTCCCAGCCTATCAGTTTGACTCTAGTGATTTTTTTTCCCCCTTACAAAAATGCTTTGTTAAAACTTAGTCAAAATTTTTAAACTTCTCTTAATGGCATCTGGGATTTTAGCCAAAAAAAGTCTTTCCTGGGACTTCCCTGGTGGTCCAGGGGTTAAGGGTCTGTCTGCCTTCCAATGCAAGGAATGCAGGTTCAACTCCTGATTGGAGAACTAAGACCTCACATGCCCCCGGGGAACTGAGCCTGCGTGCCCAGCAACTGAGTCTGCGCCCCGTAACTGCTGAGTTTGCGCGCCATAACTGCTGAGTCTGCGCACCGTAACTGCTGAGTCTGCGCACCGTAACTGCTGAGTCTGCGCACCGTAACTACTGAGTCTGCGCACCGTAACTGCTGAGTCTGCGCTCTGGAGCGGGAAGTGTGGGCCACAGTGAAAGATGGTACATGACACAGCGAAGATTCCTCAGGCCACGACTAAGGCCTGACACAGTCAGAAATAAATAAATGGAGAGAGCGAGACAGAGAGAGAGAGGGAGAAGCCCTACCCAGGGTTTGGCACGTACCTGCACAACAGTAGCATTAAAGACAATAGCATTCTTTCCTCGAAAGTGTGTTTTAGAGGAAGTCACTCATGTTTTCTTCTGATGTTTTTATAGTGTTGTTTTTTTTTTTAATAGTTGAAACTCTGATTCATTGGAGTTTATTCTTAGGTGTGATGGAAAGAATGGATCTATCTGCCTTGATAGTTTTCCAGATGGCTGTTTAGTTGTCCCTACATTATGTGTGAGATTGAGATATCTGTCCCTTAGTGATTGAAGATAGCTCCTTTATCATAAATTAGATATTTAGATGTAGTTGGATCTATTTCTTGAGGTTTTAGTCTATCCAGTCATCTGATAGCGTATTCTTTTGCCTGTACTGTATGATTTAATGAAAGAGATTTGCAGTATATATTTATACCTGATACTAATTCTTCCTCTCCACCCCCCCTTACAGGTCTTCATACTTAGTAGTTTCCTAGCCATTCTTACATTTTGTATTTTTAGCTTTTAATAAAACTGAAAATTTCATCAATGTGAAAGTAGCTTTCACTGTATCATCATTAATAAATCACACTAATCTTGGATTACAGGAACTGCTTTTTGAACAAAGGAGAGTCATCATTTGATTCTTGATGGTGAAAAATACTTCACCTATTTAATCTCCATAGAGGTTAGTATAGAAGAAAATTATTTCAGTATAATACCTCCTTGAAAAGTTTATTTTTTTGCCTTATTCCTAATATTTCCTCATTCTTCCTACTCTTCATCTCTCTCCAATCCCTCATCCTATCCAGGGGAAGAAAAGCCATGCCATCACCGTGCTCTGGTAGTTTCTGCTTCACAGACATGGAATTTGCATGGAAAACAAGATTTTAGCTCAACAGTGTTTGGATTAATAGGACTCCCAATTGTGTACCTATGGTCCTAAAATGAACTTGAGACAATTGTAGTCCATTGTTTCTGCCTTGGGATTGGGTCTATACTGAAGAGCCTCTACAGAGGCCAGAGATTGGCCAGCTTTAATTTCATCATGGTAATCCGTGTTAAATTACAATAAACTAAAATAAGGTTAATCTGACCTGCTTCAAAACTGTGATTCAAAATATATCTGCAGATCCAGTGATCCTTGACGGTACATTATGTCTTAAAATTCTGCATCCTATAAATCTTCTGTTTATCATCATAGTACATTTTCTTTTCTTTCTGGCATAAATTAATATTACAAATTATATATCCAGGAGGATTTCCTAAAGATAGCCATTCTTTCCATTAATTCTTGAAAAAGTTTTGTAATTTCAAGGCCAGTCACATATAATAGTTAATCAGTAGAATTTTATACTCCACTGACAGAGTTCAAAGCTTTAAAAAATGCATCTTCAGAGATAAATCACATCACTTCACTCAATTTTATGTGGCAATGATAAGCCAGAGTACCGTCTCATCAAGGCTTAACTTTTCAATCAGTCGAGATTGTCCTCAATGCTGAAGAATTTTCATTTTAGACACCATCATGATTACTATCACTATTGAAACTTTTGAGCATATTACCAGTCAATATATGTCTTCTTTTGTGAATTATTATTTGACATGCTTTCCCATTTTTCTATTAAAGTGTCTCACATATTATGGCTATTTATACTCTCACTGTTATAAATTTTGCAGCTGTTTCCCCTAATAATTATTTGTCATATTTTGTTTAGCAAAATATTTTGTTTATTTTATATGTAAGATCTTACTTATCTTTATTTATATTGGCCCTTTATCTCATGGACTTTAAAAAATTACTTTAATTCTTGAAAGGTTTTCTCTCATCTTCATACCATATAAATATTTACCTATTTGGCTTTAAAGAAACATTTAATTTTTTAATCCAGCTACAGTTTATTTGGCTGTACAATATGAGGTAAAGACTACCTTTTTTTTTTTTTCTGTTAACCAATTGTACTATTACTATTTATTAGGCAATTTCATTGTTGTTCAGTTGCTCAGTTGTGTCTGACTCTTTGCGACCCCATGGATTGCAGCACACCAGGCTTCCCTGTCCATCACTGTCTCTTGGAGCTTACTCAAACTCGTGTCCATTAAGTCGGTGATGCCATCCAATCATCTCGTCCTCTGTTGTCCCCATCTCCTGCTTCACTCCCAGCATCAGGGTCTTTTCTAAAATTAATTAGGCAATTTATTCTTTCTCTATTGTTTTATAATGACCTTTATAATATACACAACTTTGTATTCAGGCTTTCTTTTCTCTTTCATTTCTCTACTTTTAATATTGTACTATTGCATTTTTAAGGGCTTCCCTGGTGGCTCAGAGGTTAAAGCGTCTGCCTGCAATGCGGGAGACCTGGGTTTGATCCCTTGGTAGGGAAGATCCCGTGGAGAAGGAAATGGCAACCCACTCCAGTATTCTTTCTTGGAGAATCCCATGGACGTAGGAGCCTGGTGGGCTACAGTCCACGGGGTTGCAAAGAGTTGGATACAACTGAGTGACTTAACTTTCACTTTCACTTTTTTGCATTTTAATTATTGTAGCGTAAAATTTTTCAATATCTGGGTAAGGCAAATCTCTCTCAATAAACTTCTTCCAAAATCTATTTGATTGTTCTCACCTATGTTTTAAAATAGATGAACTTTAGTGTAATTTGATAATTTTTTTGTCCCAAACTAACCACATTTGCTCATTGCATTCCATGATCCTCAGCAGACTCAGTCATTTCCTTCATGCTGGTCAGTATACAGTACTTGCATGGTTCTGTAGGTCAGGTGTCTGTTTGACTTGGCTTATTCTCCACTCTGGTTTCTAAAGGCTGTCTTGAAGATGACATCAAGTGTGCATCTTTGTTGGGGTTCCAGGGATGGACTTCCTTCCAAGACCACTCATCCTGTTTATAGAACTGAGTTGCAGGTGGTCGTAGGACCGTGCTCCTCACCTCCTTGTTGGCTGTAGGCTGGTGGCTATTCTCAGCCGCCAAGGTTGTCTCCACTCCTTCGCCAGCAACCCCCTTTATTCATCCTCAAGACAGCAGTGGCAACTCTGCCAGGGCCGCGCTTTGACTCTCTCAGCCCTTCCCTCTCACCTCTCCTCTCCTCGACTCCCTCTTCCTCGGCATCTCTCTGACTCCACTGTGTTTATTTTACATAAGAAATTTAAGACAAATGGATCTAGCTTTATAAAAAGTGCTTGTTGGAATTTTTATTGGAATTAGATTATATTTGTAAATTAAATTAGGGAGAACTGACATCTTGATGATGCTGAGATGTGCTAATAAAAATAAGAAATGTCTTTCCATCTTTTAAAGCTCATTTTTGTGTCTTACAGAAAGAAGTCTTTTAAAGTGTTTTATAGTTTTCTTTATATAAGATCTGAGCATTTCTTATGAAATTTGATCCTAAAATTTTATCTTTCTTATTACCTTGTGAATGCTTTTGTGCATTCATTTTATCTTCTAGCTGGCTGTTATTTGTGTATGTCAATGCTGCTGATTTTATATATTAATTTTATATCCTATTACCTTACTAATTCTTTTATTGTTTGAGTTCATTTTATCATTGATTCTATAGGATTTTCCATGCATACTATCATGCCATCTGCAAATAGAGATAGATTTCATTTTTTTCCCAGTAAAATTTTATTTTATTAAAAAATTTATTTATTGCAATATAGTTAATTTATCATGTTGTATTAGTTTCAGGTATTTTGTTTTTGTTGTTCAGTCTCTCAGTCGTGTCTGACTATTTGCGACCCTGTGGACTGCAGCATGCTAGACTTCCCTGTCTTCTGCCATTTCCTGGAGTTTGTTCAAACTCATGTGCATGAGTCAGTGATGCCATCATCTTATCCTCTCTTGTCCTTAGTCTTTCCTGGCTTCAGGGTCTTTTTCAATGAATCAACTCTTCACATCAGGTGAGTAAAATATTGGAGCTTCAGCTTCAGCATCAACCCTTCCAATGAATACTCAGTGTTGATATCCTTTAAGATTGACTGGTTTGATCTCCTTGCAGTCCAAGGGACTCTCAAGAGTCTTCTCCAGTACTACAAAACAAAAGCATTAATTCTTTGGTGCTCAGCATTCTTTAAGGTCCAACTCTCAGATCCATACAAGACTATGGAAAAACTGAAGCTTTGACCACATGGACCTTTGTTAACAAAGTGATGTCTCTACTTTTTAATACACTGTCAGGTTTGTCATAGCTTTCCTTCCAAGGATCAAGGATCTTTTAATTTCATGGCTGCAGTCACCATCCACAGTGATTTTGGAGCCCAAGAAAATGAAGTCTGTCACTGTTTCCATCTTTTCCACATCTATTTGCCATGAGATGATGGGACTGGATGCCATGATCTTAGTTATTTGAATGTTGTGTTTTAATCCAGCCTTTTCATTCTCCTCTTTCACTTTCATCAAGAGCTTCTTTAGTGCTTCTTCATTTTCTGCCATTAGGGTGGTATCATCTGCATGTCTGAGCTTGTTGATATTTCTCCTGGCAATCTTGAGTTCAGCTTGTGATTCATCCAGGCCTGTATTTTGCACAATGTACTATATAAGTTTCAGGTATAAAACAAAGTAATTCAGTTATATTATATATATATATATATATATATATATATATATATGTTCCTTTTTACATTCTTTTCATTATAGGTTATTACAAGATATTGAGTATCATCCCCTATGCTATGTAATAGTAGGTTCTTTTGGTTATCTATTTTATCTATACTGGTGTGTATATTTTAATCTCAAACTTCTAATTTATTCCTCCCCACCTTTCCCCTTTGGTGACCATAAGCTTGTTTTCTATGTCTGTGAGTCTATTTCTGTTTTGTCAACAAGTTCATCTGTACTATCTTTTTAGACTCCACATATGAGTGATAGCATATGATATTTGTATATCTCTGTCTGTCTTACTTCGCTTGGTATGATAATCTCTAGGTCCATCCATGTTGCTGAGGATAGCATTTTTCATTCTTTTTTATGGCTGAATAATTTTCCATTGTATGTAGGTACCATATATTCTTTATCCATTCATTTGTCAACGGACACTGAGGTTGCTTCCATGTCTTGGCTATTATAAATAGTGCTGCTATGAATATTGGGGTTCATATCTTTTTGAAGTATGGTTTTCTCTGGGTATATGCCCAGGAGTAGGATTGCTAGGTCATATAGTAGTTTTATTTTTAGTTTATAAAGGAACCTCCATACTATTCTCCATGATGGCTGAATCAGTTTACATTCCCACGAGCAGTGTAATAGGGTTCCCTTTTCTCCACATCCTCTCCAGCATTTGTAATTTGTAGATTTTTTGATGATGGCCGTTTTGACCAGTGTGAGGTCATACCTCATTATTGCTTTGGTTTGCATTTCTGTAATAATTAGTGATATTGAGCATCTTTTCATTTACCTATTGGCCATCTGTGTGTCTTCTTCAGAGAAATGTCTATTTAGATCTTCTGCCCAAATTTTGATTGAGTTGTTTGCTTTTATAGCTATTGAGCTGTATGAACTGTTTGTATATATTGGAAATTAATCTCTTGTTGGCTGCATAATTTGCAAATATTCCTATTCTGTAGTTTGTCTTTTTGTTTTGTTTATGGCTTCCTTTGCTATGCAAAAGCTTTTCAGTTTAATTAGGTCCCATTTGTTTATTTTTATTTCCATTACCCTAGGAGATGGATCCAAAAAAACATTACTGTGATTTACGTCAAAGAATGTTCTGCTTATGTTTTCCTCTAGGAGTTTTTATAGTATCTGGTCTTACATTTAAGTCTTTGACTCATTTTATGCTTATTTTTGTGTATGGTATTAGGGAATGTTCTAATTTCATTCTTCTAAATGTAGCTGTCCAGTTTTCACAGTACCATTTATTGAAAAGACTGTCTTCACTGTATATTCTTGCCTCCTTTGTCATAGATTAATTAGCCGTATATATATGTGGGTTTATCTCTGAGCTTTCTATCCTGTTCCATTGATTTATATTTCTATTTTTTGGGCCATTACCACATTGCCTTGATGACTGTAGCTTTGTAGTATAGTCTGAAGTTAGGGAGCTTGATTCTTCCATTTTTCTTTCTTCAGTTTACTTTGGCTATTTGGGTTATTTTGTTTTCCCAAACAAATTAAAAACTTTTTATTCTAGTTCTGTGAAAATTGCCATTTACAATTTGATAGAGATTTCATTGAATCTATAGAATGCCTTGGGTAAAATGGTCATTTCAACAATATTGACACTTCCAGTCCAAGAACATGGTATATCTTTCCATATTGCATGTGTTAACTTCAATTTCCTTCATCAGTATCTTATAGTTTTCAGAGTACAGATCTTTTGCCTCCTTAGGTAGGTTTATTATTCTTGATTTTACTCTTTTGGATGCCATATAGTAAATGTGATTATTTCCTTAATTTCTCTTTCTGATCATTAGTTGTTAGTGAAATTTATTTCTCATTACTCCAGTGCTTCTGGTTCTTTTCTAATTTCATTGACTTTTACCACTAAAAATGTTGGCTACCATTGGAGACAGTAGACTTTTTAAACTTGTTACTGACATTAGTTGGAACGCCTCTAGTGTTTCTCCATTAAGGAAATAGCCAGCCATTATTATTTTCTTAAAATTTGTAACTAGGAATGAGAATTGAATTTTGCTAAAGTCAATTTTTAACACTTATAAAGAAATTCATATAATTTTCTCCATAGAATTACTAAAGTAGTAAATTATGCTAATTTGTTTTCTAATATTAACCATCTTTGTATTCCTATTATAAGCCTTATTTAGTTATGGTGCCCTAATTTTCATTGTACCATCTAAGTCAGTTCATTATTGTTTTTAATTAAGTGTTTGATACCAATCTCCACATGTGATATTGCTCTGTAATTTTTGTGCTATCTTTGTTAGGTTTAGATACCAAAGTCATAATTATTTCATGAAAATTTTAAAAATTATTCTGATTTCTTGTAATCTGAGATAATTTATGTAGCATTGGGAATGTCTGATCTCTTACGGTTTAGTAGAATTCTCTTGTGTGCTCATCTGGGCCTTGTGCTATCATGTGCAGCAGCAAGAACATTTCCGTAAAGTTTGGTCCACATTTTCTATCTCTATTAAGGTCAGTTTCAGTACACTATATTTGCTTAAGAAATTATCCATTCCCTCTAGGTTTTCAAACTTATTTGCATAAGAATATGCAAAGGTAGATGTTAATATCTTAAAAAATTTTTGTGTGTGTCATAATTATTCCTAACTTGTAATTTCTTATTTTGTATATTTGTGATTTCACCTCATTTCCAGTGTCTTGTTTATTTCTCTGAGGAACAAACACTTTAATATGATGCACTTTTTCCATTCTTTACTTGATTAATTTCTTTTCTTTTTTTATTATTTAGTTTTTTCTTCCAGTTTTTCTTGAGATATAACTGACATACGACATTGTATAAGTGTAAAGCATACAGCATAATGATCTGACTTACATGACCATGAAGTAATGACCACAGTAACTTTAGTGAACATCCATCATCTCACATAGAAAGAAGAAAAAAACTTTTCCTTGTTATGAGAACTCTTAGAATTTAGTCTCAATAATTTTCATATATAACATATAGCTATCTTGCTGTATCATATATTAATGATGCTGTATATTACATAATAGTACTTATTAATCTTGGATTTTTTTTTACCACCTTCATTCAATTCCCCCTGCACCTACTCCCTACCCCTTATAACCACTCATCTGATCTCTTTTTCTGAGTTTATTTGCTTTTATAGTATAATTTCCACAACTTGGCTGTAAATAATGCTACAATGAAATAGGAGTACATATACCCATTTGAATTAGTGTTTTTGCTTCTTTCAGATAAATACCTAAGAGTGGAATTGCTGGATTATATATTAATAGTTTATTTTTAATTTTTTGTGGAATCTCCATACCATTTTCCACAACAGTTGCACCAATTTACACTCCCACCAATGATGCATAAGTGTTTCTTTTTCTCCACATCCTTATCAACACTTGTTATCTGTTCTCTTTTGGATAATAACCATTCTGACAGATGTGATATGATATGTATTGTGGTTTTGACTTGCATTTCCATGATGATTAATGATTTAGTGATGTTGAGAATTTTTCATGTGCTTATTGGCCATTTATGTCTTATTTGGAAAAATGTTTATTCAAGTCCTCTGCTCATTTTTTAAATTGAGTTTTTAGCTATTTTCTATTGAGTGGTATATGTTTTCTGAATATTTTGTATATTAATATTTTGTCAGGTGTATCATTTCCAAATATTTTCTCCCACTCAGTAGGCAGACTTTTTATTTGGATGATAGCTTGCTTTGTAAAAACTTTTTGACATAGCTGTTTGTTTTTGCTTTTGTTTTCCTTGCCTGAAGAGACATATCCAAAATATTTATGCTAAGACTGATGTCAAAGTGTGTACCGCCTATGTTTTTTTCTAGGTATTATATGGAGTCATTTAAGCCATTAATAGATTTTGAACTTGTTTTTATATACGGTGTTTGAGAAAGTAGTCCAGTATGATTCTTTTGCCTGTAGCTGTCCAGTTTTCCCAATACCATTTACTGGAAAGGTTGTCTTTTCCCCTTTGTATATTTTGTCCTCCTTTGCCATATAGATTAATTTCCTATGTGAGTATGGGTTTGTTTCTGGACCCTATCTTCTGTTCCATTGGTCTATGTGTCTTTTTTGGTGCTAGTTCAATACTGTTTTTGATTACTATAGCTTTGTAGTATAGTTAGAAATCAGGGTGCATGATACTTATAGCTTTGTTCTTATTTCTTAAGATGGCTGGGTTGTTTTGGGTCTTTATGTTTTCATACAAATCTTAGAATTATTTGTTCTAATTCTATGAAAGATGCCATTTGACAGGGATTATATTTAACTGTATATGTTTTGGGTAACATGGTCTTTTCAACAATGTTAATCCTAATCCATGAACATATAATATCTTTACACTTAATGTGTGTCTTCATATAGTTTTTAGTGTACAGGTCTTTCACCTCCTTGGTTAAAATTATTTCTAGGTATTTTATTCTTTTTGATGCAAGTATAAATGGAATTGTTTTCTGGCTTTAAACTGTTTTTAGGTTTTTAAAATAAAACATTTTATTTTGAGGTAATTGGAAATTCACATGAAGTCATGATAAATACTGTGTTGGCCAAAAAAAAAAATTTTTTTTTTTTTTTCTGTTGGATGTTACTGAAGAATCCAAATGAACTTTTGGGGCAACTGAACAATACAGAGAGATCCCCTGTACTCTTTTTGCAGTTTCTCTTAAAGGTTTATCTTGCAAACCCATAATATAAATATCACAATCATAATGTTAACATTGATAAAATCAACCAGTCTTATTCAGCACAATCTTCAATTTTTCTCTTCTTTCTTTCATCCCTCCACCTCATGCCTAAGGAGTACAGCCTCTTCTTCTCTTTAATCCTCTCCAAGAAGCACCACCTCTGAGGCAGCCACTTTAGGCTCCCCACACTTTTAAGCCCCTTCCTTATAGCCAGGACTGTGAACTGCCAAATCCCAACCTGTATTTGGTATTTTTGTGTTTCACTTCCTCCCTACTGGCCCCCTGGTCCTGTCTCCCCCTACCCACAGGTTTGCTGGGATAGTTGCAGACATTGGAAGCTTTGTTAGAATTTGTTTCTTTTTCCCCTCACAAGTGACTTGAAGGTTGCAGTGGTTTCTATCTCCTAACAATGCTTAAATCATGGGTCCTGCATAGTTTAACTGTTTCCCTTGTTGGTCTTGTCACTATTCTGGGAATGTGATGGGGAGATTTGGAATCAGGCTGCCGCTATTGTTCTTCAACCTCATTTAATGTCTCTAACAGCTTTATAAATTACCACCAACCCTCAGTCCTTTGAATAGGAGGAAACTAAGGCCCAGAGAAGTTAAGAGATACAAAGAAGTTTGTAAGCGGACACCAGGAATTGCTGAAACACATTTAGCAAAGCCTGAAGACTGAAGTGATGGGAACATTTCCATTTCATGGATCACTGCTCTCATACAGACCCACACTGGGTACTGACACTTCTGCTTGAATATCTCTATTGATAAGGGACTCATTGCCTTATTATGGTTGCAGATACTCTTTCTCCATCATCAACCAAAATCTCAGAAGTTTACTAGAATAAAATTTTCCATTGTCTGTGTGTCCATGCTGGTCCCGCAGAGTGATGCTGTCCAATAGAGCTGCTCAAGGATCTGGTGTGACAAAGGCTCCACTTTGAAGAGTGATTCGCCAGCACAGGGCACAGAAATGTGGTGGCCCTCGATGGCACGTCTGCCCACATTTCACGGGCTGACATGGGTCCCGGGGCCACACCTCGCCTGCGAGGATGTGGAGAAATGCTACTTTCTTGCG
This sequence comes from Dama dama, assembly GCF_033118175.1. Taxonomy (NCBI): domain Eukaryota; kingdom Metazoa; phylum Chordata; class Mammalia; order Artiodactyla; family Cervidae; genus Dama; species Dama dama. Next base: position 10,969,559 of record NC_083708.1, read on the forward strand.
CACAGAAGGGAAGGGGGTCAGGACTACCTGAAAACCATTCAGCGACAATCGCCTTAACTCTTTCCATTTCAGTTTTCTCTCCTCGAAAATTTGGGATGGTAATTCCCAACTGAGAGGGTCTTGTGAGCATGAATGAGTGGTTCAGAGCAATCTCTGGCACCACACTGCCTGGGCTGGAATCCCTGCTCCAGGCTTGCTCGTGTCACCTGGGTGATTCTCTTCATCAGTCTCTTGTCCCAGATTCCTTATCCAAAGAATAATACTAGTGCCTATTATTACTATTATTTGGCTGGGCTTCACAGCTTGCAGGATCTTAGTTCCCCAGCCAGGGATTGAATCTGGGCCCCTGGCAGTGAAAACATAAGAGTCTTAACCACTGGACTGCCAGGGAATTCCCAATGTCTGTAAGTGTGAGGATTCAATCAGTTATCTAAGCAAAATGCTTAGAATAGTCCCTGGTACACAGCAAGGATACTGACTATTTGCTTTTGGCCCCTATCGTGGCTTCTGGAGCTGAGAATGTTAGTGATGGTTCGTGGTTCTCATGATGATGATGATACTAGAATGGGACCATGTTGACTGGTGTCCAGCACTGACATCACGAATGCTTGTGGAGAAAAAGTCAGTAAAATCTGATCAGATTCCACCTGGTAATTGAAAGGCTCATGGTGATAATTGTAAAAGAACTGGCCTACTAATGCTGGAGATATAAGAGACACGCGTTCAATTCCTGGAGGATGCCCTGGAGAAGGGAATGGCAACCCACTCCAGTATTCTTGCTTGGAGAATTCCAAGGACAGAGGAACCTGGCAGGCTACAGTCCATAGCGCTGCAGAGTCGGACACGACTGAAGAGATAGCATGCACACACAGAAGCACCCATTTAGCAGAAGGGGCCGCAGGAACAGTGCCCCCCAGACCAGAAGCTTCCTGAAGGGGGTGACATCTCTGTGTTTGCCCTGCTGACCAGGGTCATCACTGTGCTGGTGTGTCCTGCAGATGTGGGGCAGGGGGGTTGTGGAGTGGGAGGGGGTGGGAGAAGGTGGGGGGCCTAGCGTCACTGCGGGACTGCCTGTAACCGGCACTGTCTAATCGGTGCTCCCAGGAAGAAGGCCCAGGCCCCTCCAGCATCCTCACATGACTGGGCCAGCGACAGCTCAAAAGCAGACTATCTTCAAAGGCAAAGATGGCTTTAAAGACATTGTCTTAGGACTGTCTTAGCCTGGGTGTTGAAAGTTTTCCCATACATTTACAAAGTCACAGCTTTCCAGTGACCGAACTACACCATGAATTCCTTGGTGTTGTCTGATCCTCGAGTGACTGATGTCACCAAACTGCAGAAATAACTTTTACCCTATGAAACATGGAGGTTAAAATAGGACATATTTTTTTTTATCTCTGAGCCAAAAAGGAAGCATTTCATGGTCACTACTTGGTTTTTGATGACAAAACATGTGATGAACTCAACATTACAGAATGTTTAGCATTCACTCCAGGGTCACAGGGTATTTTTCTAGTCAGTCTGGAGGCAATTTTTCTTCTTTAGTTATGATAACTTTAATGATCATCCAGGTCATCATATTGGTCTGTTTCAGCCGGGCAGGCTCCCAGGGTGTGCACTGCAGGGGTGTGTTAACCTGGACTCTAAGGTGTCTTAGACTCAAATTTTCCTAAAAGTAAATTGTCATTAAGACTGTGTCAATTTACCTTAAGTAGGGGGAAAACTACAATTATTCTGGTCCAATTATCCTTTTACTTTCCAATGGGAAAATATTTTATCCCTAGAAGTCTAAATGTATGTTACTTTTGACCATGTGATGTTTCTTAAAATCTTTATTGGGTAGAGCTGATTTACCATGTTGAGTTAGTTTCATTGTATAGCCAAGTACAGCAAGTCATTCACAGACATACATATATCTACTCTTTCTTAGATTCTTTCCCCATATAGGTCATTACAGAGTGTTGAGTAGGGTTCCTTATTAGTTATCTGTTTCATATATAGCAGTGTGCACATGTCAATCCCATCCCCTCCCTCATCCTTTGTGTGTGTGGGGGGCTCTCCTAAGCCCCGTAAGAACAGCATTTCCCAGCTGTTGTGACAACCAGAAATGCAGGCACACACTTCCATCCCCCTGGTAGGCTGTACTGTTACCAGATGAGAACACCACATGGAGCATCTTAGCACATGTGACTCGGTACATAAAGGAGTCAAGATTTTCTAGTTTGGACTGAACAGAAAAGCTCCCTCAAGCTGGTGTTTGAAATTGCAACCATTTATTTTTTTTCCTAAAAAATAAATCTTAGAAGATAGTTTTAAAAACCACAAAACATTCCTTCATTCAAAGAAACGACAAAAATCCAATCACAATAACCATTCTAAAGATGAAAAAAAATGCCAAATGTACAGTCTGTTTGTATTTTTGACTGTGAGTGGTAGAGGGTTCTTGCTTTTGTTGCCCAGTCCCCTGTTGCCTGGCCATGGGGATACTTTGAGGCATCAGGGTCTTGTGTGGCCAGTGATGCCTGTGTGACCCTCGGTGAGTCAGTAAATGCCTTCACCTGCTTCCCCGAAACATGTGTAGCTGAAACGTGTGGCAACCTGGCCATAGATAAAAGCCTTTCACCATCTGCTGTCTCACCCTGATCTTTCAGGACACGGGAAAGAATTTCTCCTATGACTGCTTGAATAGAGACTTCTTCCTGCCTAGTTTACGATCAGGTGATATGCCTTTAATTTTTTAATGTTTAATTCTTTAAAACTTTTTACTGAAGTGTGTCACACCGTGCTCGGGCCTGGTGCACTGGGAAGACCCAGAGAAATCGGGTGGAGAGGGAGGTGGGAGGGGGGATCGGGATGGGGAATACATGTAAATCCATGGCTGATTCATGTCAATGTATGACAAAACCCATTAAAATGTTGTGATGTAATTAGCCTCCAACTAATAAAAAAATAAATAAAGTGTGTCACACAATCAGAAAAGTGAAAAAATAAATTTTGTCTTGAAGATTTTCCATGAGGTGTCACACCTGTGTCACCAGTCCTTAGACAAGAATGAACATGTCACCAACACCTCAGAAGTACAGTCCCTCACGCCCACTTGCAGGCACTGGTCCCCCAGGCTACCACATGCTGACTCCTATCACCATAAATAAGAGAGTTGCTTGTGCTAAATATTGGCATAAACAGAGACCCAGATAGCAAGCTATCTTCTGTGTCCTGCTTGTTCCATTTTGTCTGGGAGATTTACTGATAACCTTAGGTGACACTCAATCATTTATTTTTACTGCCATGCGGTATTCTGTTCCAACTCTTTGTGACCCCATGGACTGTAGCCCATGGAATTCTCCAGGCCAGGGTACTGGAGTGGGTAGACTTTCCCTCCTCCAGGGGATCTTCCCAACCCAGGGATCAAACCCAGGTCTCCTGCATGGCAGGCAGATTCTTTACCAGCTGAGCCACAAGGGAAGCCCAAGAATACTGGGGTGGGTAGCATATCCCTTCTCCAGCGGATCTTCCCGACCCAGGAATTGAACAGGGGTCTCCCGCATTACAGGCGGATTCTTTACCAGCTGAGCCACCAGGGAAGCCCTGTTAGTATACACAATTCATAAGTCCCACCATTAATGGAAACTGTGGGTAGTTCCCGACTTTGGGGCTGGTATGGATTGTGCTGCTATGCACATTCTTTCTCATTTCTTCTGAAGGACAGTCTACACATTTCTGTGTGGGAGACGGGAGCTGGAACCTAGGATGGATGCATGATGTTCAAGTAGATGCTCCAGACAGCTTTCTAAAGTGGGTGTCCCAACTAAGGCTTCCATTTATAGTTTTTCCACATCCTTTCCAACATTAGATATTTTTTTTTCCTTTTAAATTTACTGAGTCTAATAGGTGTGCCTTGGCATTGAGCTGTGATTTCACCTTGCATTTACTTGATAACTAATGAGGCAAAGCAACTCTTTATGTTAATGGATAATTTGCATAAGCATTTTATTTGTTATTCAAGTCTTAGCCTACTGTTCTGCTGGCTTGTCTAACTTATTAATTTGTGGGAATTCTTTATACATTCTGGGTACAAGTTGTTTGTTATATTTGTTGCAAATGTCTTTTACTCTATATGTTGTCTTTTCATTTTCTTAATGATGTCTTTTGATGAACAGACATTCTTGATATTATTATTTTCCAAATTGTCATGTTTTCCCTTTCTGGTTAGTGTTGTCTTGTAACCTTACTAAGGAAATTTTACCCACTCAAAGCTCATAAAGATGTTCTATTTTTTTTTAATAAAGAGCTTTATAGTTTTTCTATAAAACTTTATAGTTTTATCTTTCATACTGAGATCTACAATCCATCTGGAATTTGCCTTTATATGGCATGAGGTGGAGACCAATAAGTCATTGTTTTCAATAAGGGTGTTAAGTTAATCCAGCTCTGCTTACTGAAAAGACCATCCTTTCTCCAATGCACTCACTATCACCTTTGTCACAAAGATGTCTTTATTCCAAACAGACATATATCTATTGTCTGTTTATTGTTGCACAAATGCCATACCACACTATAACTTTATAATAGATCTTGACCTCTGGGAGGGTACTTTATCTGTCTTTTCACCAAGGCTGCCTTTGTCATTTGAATAATAAATTCTAGAATTTGCTTGTCAGCTTACTCTCTCTCTCCTGCTCAGATTCTGCTGGGGCCTGCATTGTACCTACTTGGTCCATTTGGAGAGAATGAGCCACGTAACCATCCTGAGTCCTGTCCTCCACAGACATGGCCTATCTCTCCATCTTAGTCAAATCTTTAATTTCTCTCAGCAATATTTAATTTGCAGGGAATAGGGCTTATAGAACTTTTTATCAGATTTATCTTTTGGATATTTCAATGTTTTGTTGCTATTTTAAATAGTATTTTAAATTTCATTTTAGTTTGCTGCTGATACATAGCAATACAACTAATTTTTGTGTATTATTCATATAGTTTTTCAGTGATAGAGTTAACCAGTATAATACCCAAGAATGATCGTCATGGGTTGATAATCTGTTCTCTGCACTTTTAAAATGAAGAGGAAAGGAGAACTATACTTAAATCCAGAGAAATCTAAGCCCCAGTTTTATAGAGAAAAATTACCTCTAGGCATAAACACATTTATATTATAAAAACTTACTAATTTAAACAAATAGGGACAAGAAGACCATGAATTCATAAACAAATAATGAATATATTAGACTTTTATTTCTGTTGAGCTTTTATGACACAATTAGCTTGCAAAGAATGGTCAGCTCTTTAAAATATAAATGGATGTTTATGTTTAAAATAGTTTAAAAAAAAGTATTCCCAGCATTTGCTTATCAAATGACAAATACCCAAATGTAGTACAGTATAAAGACAAATCATCTTCATCAGTATCTGAAGAACTATAAGCTTGAAAAGAATAAGGTGCATGTTAATAATTTGCTTGTACTATATACAATGATAATTGGAATATATAGTGTACTTAATACAGATATATACATGCATGTAAACACATTTATTTAGCCTTTTAGTTATACAACTGTTTAACAATATCTTTTCAGTATATATATATATACACATAACATGACCTCTCAAGCATGTTTATTAATACTACTTACACATTACACATAACAGGCCAGGAACAATGAGAATATACTTGAAAGAATAATGCAAAAGTGAATAATATCATATAGATCTGTCTGAATATTTTTAATAGATAGTGAAATAAATTTTCCATTCATTTCATTCATTTAGTTTTGCAAGACTGAAAAAGGCAATGATACCACTGAATAAAATTAGATACTTTAGACATACAGAATAAACAAGATGTTTATATTCTGACACAGTATAAGTATCTACTTGTGGGTTCACAGGAGTAAGGCTTTTGTTTCTGTTCACTGATGTATCCTCAGTATTTGGAGGTGGCAAATAATAGGTGCTCAATAAGTATTTCCTGGCTGATGGAAGGAAGGTCAGTATATATTTCAATAAGCTTTGGAACAGCTGCACTCATGACTAAAAGTCAAAATCAAACGACATCTGGATATTTATGCAGAATAAAAAGCTATGGAAAGGCACATGGGTCATTCTCTTCCTACTTGGAGCTGTTTTTGTATTTACTCATATAATCTGTGTCTCCTGGCAGAAAGTGCAGTTTCAAACGTTCACAATAACTATTTATTTGAGGAGACTGGAGAGCCTTGTCTCAGAGGGCTTCCTGGGGCCTGGAGGCAAGGCCTGAAAAGGCTGGTGACGTGCCCGAGCCAGAGTTGCTCAGCCGGCGCTTCGGCTGTGCACTCAGACCACTGCACAAGCCCAGTTTTTCAAACACTTCCTTGAAATCACATGCTGAAGCAGTTATAGTCACACACCAGTTTTTTTTTTTTTTTGGTTACACTTACATGAGACAATTGTTCCTATTGTCTTATATTTTGCACTCAGCAAGAAGATGGAATTAAAAATTCCTCTAAAACCTTTAAAGCAGTAGAGTGTCTTTTATTAATAGCTTAAACGGCCGGCATTGTCGATGTATCAAGACAACATATGCAAGCAACCGTGTCTACATTTGTTTCACAGCAAAGCGAGCACTAATTATTTTACACTTCTAAGGGCTTGCTATATTAGAATATACCTTACAATTTAAATATGCTCCTTGCAAATAAAACTTATCTATATTGATTAGAAAAAATAACAAGAGAGGGACATAAATGTTGGGTTAAGTCTAATTCTAGACTAAGCTACTAAACAAATCTTTCATTTAAACTGTTTGCAGAGAACAAGAAATGTAAAAGTTACGGGTTTTCTAGGAAGGCTCAGTCCAGGAGTTCTGGAGTTCTCTTAAAATTTTCCTTTTGCATTCCATCTGCCTCCTCCATAATACAGTCTTTGCTCAAAATGTGTAACTATAAAATATTCTGGTTTTAAATAGCAGGTCCTATTAATAGTCTTCATTATTACCACACTTCAAGCCAAACTGGAGCTCCAACCTGCAACCTCCTTGACAAAATAGCAAGTCTCAGGACTCCAGAACTTTTGCTTCAATAAAAGCTAAACTCAGTGTAGAAATGCTATGCAGGTTAATGGAGATCATCGGCCTTAAGGTGCTTTACCCTTTGTTGCTTTTACAGAGCAGACTACAGTCACCTACAAAATGTAGACTCAGCTGCATAAGTAAGTTACCAAAATCTTCATCTCCTGGGTTTATGGTAAAATTTTTTTTTTCCTTTCCTCCAAATGATGTTAGACAGGTCAAAGATAAATCTCACAAATTATTTTATGTTTGTTAGCATGACTCAATTTACTTCTTTCCTTTTAGCATTGACCTCATAAATAAATACTGGCTAGGCCCACTTACGAGACACATGGAAAAACACTCCCAGCCTGCTTCTCTAGTTGATTTCCAAGGCAGAGAGAGTAAACAGCCTTCTCCCAGCTTTCTCACTGTGCACAGCTGAGAGTGTAGGGTGTTTACAGTATCTGTCCCTCAGTGCTCTCTGGGGCGGGGCTGGCGGGCAGCAGCTCAAGCCTCGGGAAGCCCAGCATTGTTTCAAGAGACCATAAAGTGTCACGGGAGAAGACCAGAAACCATTCATGGGACTAAATTACGGTTCTCTTAGGACTGGTGTTTTCTTCCTACCTTGTATATATTAGGACTCTCCTGGGGTCTACAGCTTTGTTCTTTGTACCCTCATGGATTCTCATTAACTTGGGGTCTTCAATATTCTACGATTTTCCAAAGTGGTCTCAAAAGACTCACTCACCCCTGAAACAGCGTACCTTTCCTTTCTGGGTGTAGAACCCAGCTGCTCACACTCTGAGCGCTACAACTTTGCCTCAACTCACTCTAGCCTGTAACTGAGCAATGGGCCTGCAGACAGAAGGCCACCTGTCAGTTTAATTACTGAAAGTTAGTCACTTTAATTATGGGCTTTGTAGCCACAAATTCAATCAAACAAGCAAAAGTAATTATGATGAGACATAAGTTATGTGTATAGAAATGGCATACTGCAAACTGCTAACATAATGCTGAAATTTTTTTTAAAAAAATGCAATATTTGGAAGCAAGCAAGCCTGCAATTAGAGGCATATCCATGAGTGGAGTTAGTTGACACCTGAAGTTCTTTTCTAAGACACATTTGTTCCAAAGGTTCTTGGACTTAATTTGCTAAATTGATCTATGGTGCACAGGATGCTGTGTGACAAAGAAAGTCAGTACTGTTTATCACAGGACAACCCTCTGTGATAGAAGAACCCCACACAGGTAAACCAAAGCGGCAGCAGATTTCAGACTCACCAGACAGTGCGCATGGATTCGTTCATTCGACAAACACGTGTGGGTGCCTACTATAGATCACTGACGTTCTAAACTCTGAGTGATGAGAGATGAAGGGGATCATCCCTGCCCTCAGGGAAGACACAGCCTAGTCTTCAGCGCAGACACGTGAATCGTTGTCGGAGTGTGACAGGCGCCGTGCTGGGTCAGGACATGCTTCTCAGTCAGCAGACGCCTGGGCTGCGTCTTACAGGGGGAATGAAAGTAACCGAGGGGAAATGGTGCCCGCGGGGGTCGGGAGAGGTGGGCAGGGGAGGAGACGATGCAGCTGCAAGTGTCTGAAGAACACTCACACCGCGGGGACCTTTGAGAATCCCAGAGAGTTGAAGAATGTGGGTGAAGGCAGGTGAGGGGAGGGCGGGACAGAGGGGGATGACCTGGGTCCCCACACGCTGGGCCAAGACATTGGGGCATCCTCTCCTAAGGAGGAGACGGCCAGGCCTGTGCTTGCGAGTTGACTGCAGCTGCCAGGCTGCAGGGAAGGGAGGTTAGGTAAAAGATTCCTGCAAGCGGGTGGAGGGGTGTGTGGGGCCCTAACTTTGGGCATCCAGCAAACGAACCTGAGAACCAGGAAAGATGGAAACAGCAGTGCTCAGTGAGAGGCTGGCTGAGGGAATGGGGGCGTCCCGGCTGGGGGTAGGGGGCGCAAGGCCTTTCCTGGGGGCGAGGGGGAATATGAAGCGAAGCGGGCAGGAAGGAGCTGGGAGAATTCCAGCTCGCGGATCCATGGATCTGCACTGGAAGGCCATGAAGCCATGTGGAAGGTGGGTTTAACTGTCAAAACTGAAGGGGTGGCGATCTTGTGAAGGACTAACCCATGTAGGCCTTGCTTTATTCTGCTGGTTCTGCACTAGACCGACCCTCCAGCTGGCATAGGCCCACCCGCTCTGTGGCCCCCGCGGGTCACCACCACCCCTAACGCGTGCAGCTGCCCCAACCTGAGGCGAAGGTCCGTTCCTCTCTGACCATCAGGGCATTCTGCATGTACTTCTACCACAGCGCTTACACTGTATTGCAAATATTGATGGTTGATATTGATTTGTCTGTCTCTTGATTCAACTGTTTCATGCCTTTTCACTTCATTAAAAAAAAAAAAAAAAATCAAAACCATCTAGCCAGTTTGTTTGACAGGAGGGAAGTTCCCAGTGAGTGTTTGGTGAGTGAAGCAATGCTTGAATGCCTGATGCCATCTGCCACCTGGCAATCTGTTAACACTTCAGAGATAATTATTCAAGTTTTAGATTGCCAGGTGGCAGATTTATCAGTCCCTGAAACTTTGTTTTGAAACTTCCAAATATTATGGTTCCCAGGTATCCACAAGGAATTTTTTCCAGGACTCCCTCAAGTACTGAAATCTGCACATGCTCGAGTTGCTTATAGGAAACGGTGAAGTACAGTCTGCCCTCGGAAGTACAGGTTGCCCCAGCGGATTGAAATCCGTGCCTGGAGCACCTGCAAATACCGGAGACCGAGGGCAGACTGTAATTCAAGGTCAGGCTGTTTTGTTTTTCCCAAGGAACTCGTGGCTAAGAAGAGAAATCACTTCATGACAAGTCATTTCTTAAATGACAGCGAAACCTTTTGGAAAGTTAAATTCTCATGATGAATGTGTGATTTATTTATTTTTTGTGATGGATTCCAAATGAAGGGAAATCAGGGTCCAGAATCAGTGCAGAGGAGAAACGCATGTAAACAGTTTATAAACGGACAAGAAAGAAAGGAAATGGCCCTAATAGTTGGGCCTGACTGTTGAATAATCATTTAAGAGTTTAAAATGTTCTAACTGGGAAGAACCACACCCAGACTAAATACAGTGATTAAAGTAATTTTTGGTACATAAAATGATGATTTTAACCATTCAGAGACCAGTCTGAGAAGTTTCTGTTGTAACATGAAATCTACTCATTTTGTTCAAGTCCCGTTTCTGATTTAACATGTACGTTAGTTACATAAAACCAAACTATGATAAAGTAGTAATTTGCTTACTCAAAGTGACCAAAAGTAAATATATATATATAAGAATATATTTATTTCAAGTGTATATTACATCTGATCACATTTGGCACATTTTGTATTCAAAAAAATCTTTTAATCTATTATCCAATTAAAAAAATAAATTCTGCAGTAGTATATCTTTCAGGATATACAGTAACTGTCTCCGAATCTCATATTTAAGTTAAACTGTAGCAGCTTTATAGTAGCCATGAGTGACTGACTTGAAAAAAAAAACACTTGCCACTTTTGAAGCTTCACTGTCTCCTGGAAGCAGAATTTTCTGGTCCATCTCGGGTGTTGCTACTTTCTAGTCAGGCTCCAGGTCTCCTGCCACTGCATGGTAGGGCTGCTACAGATTCCCTGGTGAGGGTGCCAGCTTGCCCCTTAGGTGTGTCTCTGTAAGCTATGTGCCACCCACTGCCTTCCCTCGCCTGGGCCACACAGTTGCCATATCACCTGCCATTCGTTCGCTTTCATGTCGCCTGTCCTGTGAGATGAGCATTTAACAGGGAACTTTCACATCCCCCAGCTGAAAACAAAATCCAAACCTCCCACACTCTCACATACTCTCAACACATAATGAACTATGTGGAAATTTTCAGAGAGTGACTTAGAAAAATCACAATGCAGATGTGACAATAAATACTCCTTTATTTTCGGGAATAACTTTACAGGTTCACACTGTAGTTTGTATTTATCTAACACCCTAAAGGAAAACTGTAAGCACAGAGTGCTTCACTATAAGGTTGCAGGATATGGACAATCAATGACCATGTGACTCTGAAACAGATGTAAGTACAGAGTATATTCATAAGATTCACGGACACTTGTCCAACTGAAAAATTCCACCCAGTTTAAACCATTTGTTCTAAGAAGTTCATTCATTGTTTAATTAACTTTCTTACGTCTATCCCGAGGAAAAAGCTCTCCTCCTTGACCCCAAACTGCTGTACTCTGAACCCATGCCTGCAATGACTGTCTCAAGTTCTCACTGTAGCTCAAACCACCTGTTAAAATCTGCTGCTGCTGCTAAGTCACTTCAGTCGTGTCCGACTCTGTGTGACCCCAGAGACAGCAGTCCACTAGGCTCCCCTGTCCCTGGGATTCTCCAGGTAAGAACACTGGACTGGGTCGCCATTTCCTTCTCCAATGCATGAAAGTGAAAAGTGAAAGTGAAGTCGCTCAGTCGTGTCCGACTCTCTGCGACCCCATGGACTGCAGCCTACCAGGCTCCTCCATCCATGGGATTTTCCAGGCAAGAGTACTGGAGTGGGGTGCCATTGCCTAGAACCTAATAAATTCTACAGCATGAGGGAATAGCTAAAAGTTCATGTCATCTTGCATAGAATGCTGTGAGTAGATTCAGAGGGCTAGAAGATCAGTCAGTGTGATATAACCTACTCAGTCATGCCTTCCTTACATATTCTGTGGGCTCTTCATTAATTTTTTTTTCATTTACACTTGCTATTTCATTTAAGTTATTGCACTTGGAAGGGGAAAAAAGAGAATGTGGCCTATCTATCTAACTAGTTTCTTCTTAATTATGCAACTTTCAAGGTTTTTTTTTAAACATTAATAGATTAAAAAAAAACCTTTTTAAAGTAAATATGTGGATTTTCAATGAAAGTGGTAGGAAAGTTGCATTCAAACAACAACAAAAAAAATTAATGATAATTATTGGAGTCTTCTTTCCATATATTCTGTGAGCAGAGTTACAAACTACAGATCATTCTGGCAACTTACAATAGGCAATTATAGGTTTAATTAAATAACACAAAAGTTAAAGTTTCTTAATTTTGGCTGCAGCCATGGTGGTGGGAGTGTCACACCAAGGGGAGGGAAGGTGTTCGGGCAGAGCTCTCATACCGGGACTGTTGGTAGACTGTTGGCCTAGTGGTGCTCCAGCCAATATTTTGGTTAAATCCTGAATATTTACTGCAGACATCTGAAATTACTTTAGAATAACTGTCACTACTATAGAGTTTCAACTTGGTGTAATACTTAGTAGCGCAAATGCGTATTTTGATGAAGCTAGCCCCTTCACTTCAGCCAAATACTCTTTTATGTACTGAACACACTAGAAAGTAATCACCCATCTCTAAATGCAGTGTGTGTGTGTGTATGTGTTTGTGTATATGTTTGTGTGTGCATGTGTGTGTTTGTGTGTGTATGTGTATGTATGTGTGTGTTTGTGTGTATGTGTGTGTGTGTGTATGTGTGTGTGTGTATGTGTTTCTGTGTGTGTGTGTGTATGTGTGTGATGGTTCTGGAAAGCTACATACCAATCTGATAGCAGTAGTTATCTCTGGGGGAACGGAGAAAGGTAGGGTCTAGGGCTGGGTAGCAACCTTATTGGAAATAATTCACTTTTTTATAAAGAAAAGTTACTTATGAATATAGTTAATTGTTGAATTAAAATTCTCAAGATTAGAACTAGTATTCAGTCAAAACTGAAGTTATGGCTTCTCCAGAGACTTAAGCTGTGACCTTGGCTACTCTCCAGAATCTCCTCTATAAAACCATAAAATAATATGTTAGGAGGTGCATGGGTATGTGAGGCATGTTGTCAATAAATACCCATCATCAGAAGCATTTCATAACATGCTATTAGTCATACTCTTTCCAGGTTTAGTATTAACAGGATCTTAATTCTTCCCACCATAATGAGATCTCTTTCCTAAGCTCAAGGTGGAGATTGTGAAGGTCACCGGCTCTTCCTATCAGGGGGGCTCCAGACCCGGGACCTCATTCAGGGAAGGGAATCCGGCCAAGAAGGGAGGGGCTTCTTAAGGCACAGCCTAGTTGAGAAAACAATTACTTAAAAAAAGTTCTAAACAAAATAAATCATGTCAGAAAATGTTCTGGAAACAAACAAAACAAAACAAAACAAAAAAAAAACCAAAACAACTCAGCACCACCAGGTGTCACTATAACCTAAAGCGCTGCGGGTAGTTTCTCTTCATTTGGGAACTAATGGACGTGAGGAGCCAACAAACAACATCTTACAAGGCTTTCCATGTCTATATACTATCATAGTTACTAAACTACAGTTGCTGAACTCTACATGTATCACTGCAAGCTTCAACTTTTAAAAAATTATACATAGCGACAATGAATGTGAAATGATTTAAAGTGCAGTAAGTAAGTGGACCTTCGGAGGTCAGGGATTTAATATTTTCAGTTTTGCCTTCTGAGAGGCAAGCCGAAGTCATGACTATGCTGATCTGTCATTTGACTGAGCAGATTTATTCAGGGAGCAAGTGAGTCCAGCCTACTGCCCAGCACTTTTCTTATTCTCAACTTGATATGGGATATGACTCTCAAAGCAGTAAAGAATAACAGTTGGAAATTCTCAGAGCTAATAAAATTAAGATGATGAATTATTATTTCAGTTTTGAGACATAATTTATTTTAATGACTACTCATGGTTTTAAACATAATTTTTTTATACTTTTCATCACTTCTTAAGACATATGACCACTTAAAACAAAATTTATTACCCTGTATTTTGGGTTTTAAAGTATACGCATTTCATTTCATTGTAGTTACTATATTGCACTTAGCAGATATTGCCTTTTTTTTTTTTTAACAAATTGAAGGTTTGTGGAGTCCTCTGTGGAGCATATCTCTTAATGCCATTTTTAAACAGTATTTCCTCACTTCCTGTCTCCCTGTTGGGCTTCCCTGGTCCCCTGGAGAAGGGATAGGCTAATATTTTAGTATTCTTGCACTTCCTGGGTGGCTCAGATGATAAAGAACCTGCCAGCAACGCGGGAGACCTGGGCTCGATCTCTGGGTCGGGAAGATCCCCTGGAGAAGGGTATGGCTGCCCACTCCAGTACTCTTGCCTGGAGAATCCCCATGGACAGAGGAGCCTGGTGGGCTGCAGTCCATGGGGTCACAAAGAGTCAGACACAACCAAGCAACTAAGCACATTATTGTCTCCCTGTCACATTTTAGCCATTTCTCAATGCTCTGAACTTTTTTGTTATTATATTTGTTATGGTGATCTGTGGTTAGTGATCTTTGATGTTACAAATGCAAAAGATTACAATTCATTGAAGACTCAGAAGATGGTTATCATTTTTTAGCAGTAAAATATTTTTAAATTAAGGTATGTACATCATTTTTAGATATAATGCTATTGCATACTTAATATACTACAGTACACTGTAAACATAACTTTTATATAAGCACTGGGAAACTAAAATATTCATATAACTTGCTTTATTGTGATATTTACTTTATTTCAACACTCTGGAACAAAAGCTGCAGTATCTCCAAGGTATGTCTGTTTATAGATGTTAATATGTATGTTGCAATAATAGCACCAAGGATGGAGGGGAGGTAAATGGAACTATAGAGTTGCAAGATATCTATATCTATACCTTTATCTCTATACCTAATCTCCATATGTATAGATATATGTCTCCAAAGTTAATTTGATAATAATTTTAAGTTGATTGTAATAAATTAAAGAAGTGTTTTATAATCCCTATAGTAATCATTAGAAGGATAATGCAAAGGAATATAGCTATAACAAACCAACACAACTAGAATACTATACTATGAAATATCTAACACAAAGAAGGCAGTAAAGGAACATGAAATGCATGAGACAAATAGAAAGCAAACAACAAAGGGCAGACCTAAGCTATAACACTAATTACATTAAATATAAATGTACTAAACACTATAATCAAAAGGCTGATGATTGGGGGCCAATCTATATAAAAAAGCTTCATTAGAAAAGACTCTGATGCTGGGGAAGATTGAAGGCATTAGGTAAAGGGGACGACAGAGGATGAGATGGCTGGATGGCATCACCGACTCGGTGGACATGAGTTTGAGTAAGCTCCGGGAGATGATGCAGGACGGGGAGGCCTGGTGTGCTGCGGTCCATGGGGTCACAAAGCGTTGGACGTGACTGAGTGACTCAGCAACAACAGTATCAAACAGCTAGACTCAACTATATGCTATCTGCAAGAGATACACTTTAAACATAAAAATACAAGTATCTTGAAAGTAACAACTTGGAAAAGATATGCAATATGAGTAAGTAAGGGCTTCCCAGGTGGCATAATGGTAAAGAATCTGCCTGCCATTGCAGGAGGTGCAGGTTCAATCACTGGGTCAGGAAGAACCCCTGGAGGAGGAAATGGCAGCCCCTTCCAGTACCTTTGCCAGGAAAATCCCAGGGACAGAGGAGCCTGGCAGGCTGCTGTATGTGGGCTTGCAAAGTCAGACATGACTTAGCGACTGAGCATGCATGCATGCATAAGTAAACTTCTTTGGCTATATTACGGTCAGACAAAATATTTAGAATTTAAGACAAGAAGTATCACTAAAGTTAAAGACATTTCATAATGATAAAAGAATCAATACAGCAGGGACTTGTAACATTATAAACATATATGTATCTCAAATAGAACTGAAAAATACATGAAGCAAATCAGACTTCAAAGAAGAAAAAACAACTACAAAAACAGTCAAGTTGATGACTTAAATATGCTTCCTTCAGTAACAGAACCAGTAGGCAGAAAAATCAGGAATGGCAGAGTTGTATAACAGTATTAACCAAATGGGTTTAATTCATGTTTATATACTTTACACTCCACCAAACAGCAGCAACACTCACATTCAAGTACAGACAGAATATCAGTCAAAATACACTATATGTTAAATCATAGAACACGTTGCAATATAGCTAAAAGGACCGACTTTATATAGAACATATTCTCTGACCACCAATAAATTAAAGACAGTAACCAAGATAACTATAAAATTCTCAAAAATTGTACATTAAACAATATATATGTAAACAACCCAGAAGTCATGAAAGAAGTGATAAGGAAAACAAGAAATTACTTTGAACTGAATTAAAATGAAAACACAACATCAAAATTTGTGGGGTGCAGTGAAGACATGCTTAGAAGGAAATTATAGCTTTAAGTGCTCATATTTAAAAACAAGAAAAGTCATTTCTCTAAATAAGCTTCCAAACCTCATAAGTCCCGTTCTTTTATATTCTGCTAGAAGATGATGTTGAAGAAGTTACTGCCGGTTTTCAAATGTATTATGGTCGGGTATGTATTTCATTTGCTTTTGTGAATAACAGAGGGAGACGCCTAGCAAAGAAGTATGTACTAAGTGCCTATTGAGTAACAAATGGTGCATTTAAATGAAACACCTTTTTTTCTTTTGAGATTCAGTGAGGTTTTCCAGAGTCACAGAGCTAGTGAGTGATGTGACTTGGGTGAAGTTCAGACTTGAGTCTCCCTGACTTCACAGCTCCCACTCCCACTAGACAGCGCGATGCTTGAGTTCTTGATGGCAGTCCAACCCGTGGTCCACTGTGGATCCTATGTTTCCTCTTGCTTAAGCTTTAATCTGCTCAGGTTATCTTCCATTATGATACATTGTTTGCTATTAAGTAGAGTTTCCTACAATTTATTCATTGCCAATTCATGGAAGATAGAGCAACTGCCTCTTTGTCACTGTGTTGCCTTTTAGGTTACAAGGTCAGGTGGGCAGCACTCAATTTTACTTCATTACACCCCTCTAGGTATGAACTGCATGCACTGCATGATCGTAACAACATGCTTCCATCACTTGGACTTGCTTTAGGAAACATCTGGTACAACATGTTTCCAGGTATAACACCATCAGTTACTGTTAACAGTGACTGCTATAAATTCCCAAACAGTTAAAAAAATAAAACGCATTTATTAAAAATTAATTCCACTAAATGACCTGAATAAGCCATGTCTTCAAATGGTTCTGAGTTAATGTGACTGATCAGACTTTAATAATGAGAGGTAACATGTTTGGATGCCTTCCATGTTCCAAGCCCCGTGCTAAGTGTTAAGGACCTTAGTGCTGTAAATAACCCAGACAGATGAGGAAACCAAGGCTTAAACTCGCTCAAAATTATGCAGGAGTTTAGATCTACCCTCAGATTTACTTCTCTCGGCATCTTTATGAACATTCACATCCTAAACAGAGAAAGTATGAAAGAATGGAAGTACACTCTTGTCCTTAAAGCTTTATATGAATATCCATTGATATTAGAAAAGTACCAGAGACTCAGATGTATCTGGAGACTTTATAGTCTCTTACAAGTGCATGCAGTGCTAGATGACATTTAAAGTTAATTAGCTGAGGCTTATGCAATGTCTTTATCATTCCTTGCCTATTGGCATTTCAATGTTCAATAATGAAATTATTGAGCATATAACTCCCCAAAGAATAAATTCAAATAATAAAATATAGAGATCACTACACTTTATAATCAAGAAATTCAAGTAAATTAATTTTCTGAGTTAGCATTTTGCAGCTACTAAATTAGCAACATTCAAACATATACACAGGGCTTCCCTGGTGACTCAGTGGTAAAGAATCTGCCTGACAATGCAGGAGACCCAAGTTTAATCCCTGGGTCAGAAAGATTCCCCTGGAGAAGGAAATAGCAACCCATTCCAGTCTTATTGTCTGGAGAATCCCATGTACACAGGAGCCTGGTGGGCCACAGTCCATGGGGTCACGAGGAGTCGGACACTGAGCGTGCACGCATGCAAACATGCATACAGTATGGGCACAGCTGCAGCAGATCTGTTATGCTACATGTATGTTATATGTATATGCTATGCTATATGCATGTTATATGTATGTGCTATGTTATGTGTATGTTATATGTATATGCTATGCTATATGTATGTGCTATGCTATATGTATGTTGTATGTATATGTTATGCTATATGTATGTTGTATGTATATGTATGTTATATGTATATGCTATGCTATATGTATGTGCTATGCTATATGTATGTTATATGTATATGCTATGCTATATGTATGTTATATGTATATGCTATGCTATATGTATGTTATATGTATATGTTATGCCCACATGTAGCTGAAAAATCTGCTTTTGCCTCGGTTGCTATTGCTTAAGGGAATTTATTATGAGAATGTGGTAGAGCCAAAAGCTGTATGAAAATATTAGTTGTCAAAATGAATACAATTCAAACAGCAATTTGGTACATTACCATATCAACATAATGCAGTTGTTTAAGTGATTGAGTAAAACATCTAAGTATAATATAATATTGTTTAAATAGTCACGTGATTTTCATCTGCATAACAATGAACAGGCACTACGAGATAATAACTAAAGGCAAAACCTAAAATGTTTGGGTGTGAATAGTAGGATTAGGAATCATCTTTCTTTGAGGACATTTTGGTTCCTGTATGCTCGATGCTTCAACAACACTAAAGAAGACAAAGAAGGATACAAGAGTACCTTTGCATTCCCTGAGTCATACGCCAAATTCCTATTGGCGATCTATTTTACATACGGTAAATGTCCATGTTACTTTTTCCATACATCCAACCAAACCAGGGCTTTGTAACAACCTAAAGGGTGGGATGGCAAGGGAGGTGGGAGGGAGGTTCAAGAGAGAGGGGACATATGGTACCTATGGCTGATTCATGCTGATGCTTGGCAGAAACTAACACGATTCTGCAAAGCAATTATTTTTCAATTAAAAGGATTAATTAAAATAAAAATATATAGCTAAATTTTAGCTATATATTCTTCTACTAGAGATTACTTCAAGAAAACTAGATATACCAAGGGAACATTTCATGCAAAGATGGGCATAATAAAGGACAGAAATGGCATGGACCTAACAGAAACAGAAGATATTAAGAAGAGGTGGCAAGAATACACAGAACTATACAAAAAAGGTCTTCATGACCTAGATAACCACAATGGTGTGATTACTTGCTTAGAGTCAGACATCCTGGACTGCAAAGTCAAGTGGACCTTCAGTTCAGTTCAGTTCAGTTCAGTTCAGTCGCTCAGTCATGTCCAACTCTTTGCAACCCCATGAATCGCAGCATGCCAGGCCTCCCTGTCCATCACCAGCCCCCAGAGTTTACTCAAACTCATGCCCATCGAGTCGGTGATGCCATCCAGCCATCTCATCCTCTGTTGTCCCCTTCTCCTCCTGCCCCCAATCCCTCCCAGTATCAGGGTCTTTTCCAAAGAGTCAACTCTTCACATGAGGTGGCCAAAGTATTGGAGTTTCAGCTTCAGTGTCAGTCATTCCAATGAACACCCAGGACTGATCTCCTTTAGGATGGACTGGTTGGACCTCCTTGCAGTCCAAGGGACTCTCAAGAATCTTCTCCAACACCATAGTTCAAAAGCATTAATTTTTCAGCACTCAGCCTTCTTCACAGTCCAACTCTCACATCCATACATGACCACTGGAAAACCATAGCCTTGACCAGATGGACCTTTGTTGGCAAAGTAATGTCTCTGCTTTTTAATATGCTACCTAGGTTGGTCATAACTTTCCTTCCAAGGAGTAAGCATCTTTTAATTTCATGGCTGCAGTCACCATCTGCAGTGATTTTGGAGCCCCCCAAAATAAAGTCTGACACTGTTTCCACTGTCTCCCCATCTATTTCCCATGAGGTGATAGGACCAGATACCATGATCTTAGTTTTCTGAATGTTAAGTTTTAAGCCAGCTTTTTCACTCTCCTCATTCACTTTCATCAAGAGGCTTTTTAGTTCCTCTTCAAAGCATCAATACCAACATAGCTAGTGGAGGTGATGGAATTCCACTTGAGCCATTGCAAAACCTAAAAGATGACGCTGTTAAAGTGCTGCACTCAATATACCAGCAAATTTGGGTAACTCAGCAGTGGCCACAGGCCTGGAAAAGGTCAGTTTTCATTCCAATCCCAAAGAAGGGCAATTCCAAAGAATGTTCAAACTACCATACAATTGCACTCATCTCACACACTAGCAAAGTAATGCTCAAAATTCTCCAAGCAGGCTTCAACAGTATGTGAACCTTCAGATGTTCAAGCTGGGTTTAGAAAAGGCAGAGGAACCACAGATCAAATTGCCAACATCTATTGGATCATAGAAAAAGCAAGAGAATTCTGGAACATCCACTTCTGCTTTATTGACTTCATCAAAGCATTTGACTGTGTAGATCACAACAAAATGTGGAAAATCCTTCAAGAAATGGGAATACCAGACCACCTCACCTGCCTCCTGAGAAATCTGTATGCAGGTCAAGAAGCAACAATTAGAACTGGACGTGGAACTACAGACTGGTTCCCAACTGGGAAAGGAGTAAGTCAAGGCTGTATACTGTTACCCTGCTGATTTAACTTATATGCAGAGTACATCATGAGAAATGCTGGGCTGGATGAAGCACAAGCTGGAATCAAGATTGCCGGGAGAAATATCAATAACCTCAGATATGCAGATGACACCACCCTTATGGCAGAAAGTAAAGAAGGACTAAAGAACTTGATGAAAGTGAAAGAGGAGAGTGAAAAATCTGGCTTAAAACTCAACATTCAAAAAACTTAAGATCATGTCATCCCGTCCCATCACTTCATGGCAAATAGATGGAGAAACAGTGGAAACAGTGATGGATTTTATTTTCTTGGGCTCCAGAATCACTGCAGATGGTGACTGCAACCATCAAATTAAAAGACGCTTGCTCGTTGGAAGAAAAGCTATGACCAACCTAGACAGCATATGAAAAAGCAGAGACATTACTTTGCTAACAAAGGTCCATCTAGTCAAGGCTATGGTTTTTCCAGTGGTCATGTATGGATGTGAGAGTTGTACTACAAAGAAAACTGAGCACCAAAGAATTGATGCTTTTGAACTGTGGTGTTGGAGAAGATTCTTGAGAGTCCCTTGGACTGCAAGGAGATCCAATCAGTCCATCCTAAGGAAATCAGTCCTGAATATTCATTGGAAGGACTGATGCTGAAGCTGAAGCTCAAATACTTTGGCTACCTGATGCGAAGAAGTGACTCACTGAAAAAGACCCTGGTCCTGGGAAAGATTGAAGGCAGGAGGAGAAGGGGACGACAGAGGATGAGATGATTGGATGGCATCACTGACTCAACGGACATGAGTTTGAGTAAACTCCAGGAGTTGGTGATGGACAGGGAAGCCTGGCGTGCTGCAGTCATGGGGTCACAAAGAGTAGGACACAACTGAGCGACTGAACTGAACTGATGTTTTATTTTTAAATAACCAAAGTGTAAAATAAGCTGCGTATGTTAAAAGAAGTCAAAAAGAGAAAAAGTACCTTTGCCTTGCAATGGTCAAACTTGGACAAATAATGTAATGCTCTTTTTAGGTCACTGATTATATTCAGTAAAATCTGAAGAGGGGACACCTTATATTTTAAGAAAACTTTTGAAAATTATTTCTTTTTAGCAGCACTGAGGGTAGTATCCTTGTGCAGTTTTTTGCTGCTATTGTACATTAACATGACAGAATGTTTTTTTCTGATAAAAAACAGAACCCAGTAGAATTGAACAAAAAGGAAAATGTATAGAAAATTTTACAGCAAATTAGTTAAGATATTTTGGGGCTTTGTTCTACTTAGTACTTAATCTTTATGTCTTTCTAATTGTATTTATGCACATGGACTAAATTTATCACAGCTCTTTTTTCCATTATATTAAAATATATACCTTGAGAAAAAGCACAATTGTAAAAGACACATGTATCCCATTGTTAATTGCAGTATTATTTACCATAGCCAGGACATGGAAGCAACATAGATGTCCATCGACAGATGAATGGATAAAGAAGATGTAGTACAAACATACAATGGAATATTACTCAGCTATTAAAAGAACAAATTTGCGTGAGTTCTATGACGTGGCTTAATCTAGAGCCTGTTATACAGAGTGGAGTAAGTCAGAAAGAGAAAAGCAAATACTGAATATTAACGCACACATGTGGCATCTAGAAAACGGTACTGGTGAAGCTGTTTGCAGGGAAGGAGTGGAGGTGCAGATATAGAGAAGGGCCTTGTGGACACAGGTGGGGAGGGAGAGAGTGTGACCAGTGGAGAAAATAGCATCGATGTGTACACTCTCATGTGTAAGGCCTGAAGGAGTCTTTTGGGCCTAGAAAAGAGAACAACAGTCTCAAGGGCCCCTTGCTGAATCATCTAACTTCGGAGAAAACAAAGCATAACTTTAGTTCCATCCTGATGCTCCAGGCCAGCTGCATCTATCTGGGACTTATCACCCCCTGTCCGGAAACCTACCACCCCCTACACCCGCCCAGAAGACTTATCACCCCCTGCCCAACTACAAGTGTCATCTCAACAAAAGAATACTCAAAATATCCCGCCTGATTGACATTTCCCTTATCGCTTCCACAAACCTCCCTATAAGTATGAAGCCTCCCTGATCCCTTTCGGCGCTCAGCCTGGTCATTAGGCCGACTGTCGCCCCCTCCTTGCCTGAACAAAGGTAACCTACTTCTGTTGAGGTCGTCTTTCCTTTTCTGCCTCGCCGGAACTATGCCTTACAAGGCCGACAGCTGGTGAGAAGTTGCTGCATAACACGGGGAGCCCAGCCTCTCACTCTGTGATGAGCCAGAGGGGTAGGGAACTCAGGAAGGAGGGGCAATGTGTCTGGTTGTGGCTGATTCCAGTTGTTATGCAGTGGAAACCAACCCAGCGCTGTGGAGCAATTTTCCTCCAATTAAAAAACAATAAAAAAAATTGAAAGTATGTTCCAGATAAAAAACAATAAACTTAGGATAAAAAGTCTCATGACACAAGAATGTTATCGTGTTAACCTTTGCAAACTCAAGCCTCATCCACTCTCTTTCTTCCCCACTAAGAAAATCTTTGAACAAAGATGAAATCTTATTACCTGGAAATTTATCTGAGAACTGTACGTTTCCTTTCCAACTCTGCTAAAGGCTGAGGAGTTTTCAAGGGAAGCAAGAAAAAATTCAGATACCCCAAGAGAAATCTGACTTGGCTCCATGTCTACTTGCTTAACCACCAATGCCTGAGTGTCTCCAAGAGCCATGTGTGGGGATGAAAGGAGCCTGATTTATAAACTTTAAAGACGAATCCCTCCCCCATCTGTCCTCAGGAAAATAAAGCAATACAAGGTTAATCTTGAGGAATGAGCGGTCACTGCAGAATTAGGCAAAAGAAATGAAAAGGAAAACTGAGTTGGCCACGTCTTCGCCCTGCACATTAAAACTCGTTGAAGAAAAACTGGAGCCCTTGATTGAAATGCAACCTTCAGATGAATCATGGTTGATATTCTGGCCTTATTCACTCTGATAAGCAGGTGCTTGTTATAAAGTTTAATGCACTGCCCTTTATGTTCATTATGCTTTCTCTATAAAGATATACCAATAAATATTTATAAGATTAATTTTTCTCTATTTGGAGGCATTTTAAGGAGTTGCCTAAAGAAACGGGGTCAGGAGATCTGGGTGTGGATCTTGATTCTGTGTGCTACTTGTGTGACCCTGGGCAAGCTCTGAACTTCAACAGACTAAGCTTTAAAGCAGAGATGATGATCACAGCAGACCCCTCACTGAGATAAACCTTAAGGTTCTGAATTGTCAAAACAGGCACTTAATTAAAAAACAACAACAAAAAAAATCTGAAGGATTTACTCTGCGCCAGGCACTGTTCTAAACCATAGGGGTAAATCAATGAATCCCTGATCTCAGGGTGTGCACAGAGACAAAGAAAAACAATCAAGAAATTAGCATATAATTAGACAGGTCTAATAAATGCTTCCAGGGAATGCATAGCAGCTTAGGTGATCAGGTGGGTGGGATAACTATTTTAGGCAGAGGTGGGGCTCCAGTATGGCCTTTCTTTAGAAAGTGACATTTGACCAGGAAAATGAGTAAAGCAAGAGAATGAGTCCCCTGTAACCCTGGTGCCACATGTTCATGTAGGCAAGTTTCCACATCTATGTGTGACACACATCTATACAGGAAGCTGTTGTACAGACAATCAGGGGATTGAAAGAAGCCTGAGAAGTCAGGAGACGAGCAGGAAAATGTATAAAGAGGAAAGAAAACAGCGATAGTGAGAAAAGGAAATATTTATTTTCCTTTGGCCAACTGGGAAGGTCTCATGTAGCTTCTGAGTTTGATTACAAACAACAGGACCCCAGGTGGAAGGGATGCTGGGCATCCCTTAGGGATCCTGTAGGGACTGAATTTCAGAGGACGGATGAAAAGTGTAAGTTGCTGAGATGTATCCAACTCATTGCGACCCTCTGACTGTAGCCCGCCAGGCTCCTCTGCCCATGAGATTCTCCAGGCAAGAATAATGGAATGGGTAGCCATGCCCTCCTCCAGGGGATCTTCCTGACCCAGGGATCGAACCCAAGTATTGTGCATTGCAGACGGACTCCTTGCCATCTGAACCATCGGAGAAGCCCAGAAGAGGGATGGATATTACTTTCATTTGCAGCCTTTTTTAGTGAGGCTACTAAACTTTACACCCAGGGTCAAGCTACCCTGGAACAGGGGAAAAGTAACTGAATTACTGCTAATCAGGCTGATCATCTTTTGTTTCTCCACCTGCAGTCCTTCTGGGATCGTGCCTGGGGTATGATTAACTTTGAAGTCTGTATAAGAGTCAGCCCAGGTGTAGCACACACCTAAACAAAGGAGGATTTTCAGAAAACGGTGATTCCAAGCCCTCAGGACAAACAGTGGGAGAGACGGGTATTGCCTAAGTAATTCTCTGAAAGCTCTCAGAAGAACATTAGACTTAGGCAATGTAGGAAAAAAATCGATTCATTGTTCTGCTAGGTGTTTTTCCCCCTGTGGCAAAAGAGTCAAAATCCTTATGTGGCAGTTCTAAGTTCAAAGACACTGACTTTAGATGCCGGTGCCATTTGTACAGTGTCTTAACCAGTGCGTGTGAAAGCTACCGCTTGCATGCGCTTGAATTACCAGCATGAAAAATCTACTAATCCCAAATGTTTTAGAAAGCAATCTGCTCCACATTTCAGCCTCTTAGGGGTTATGTGTTACATGGTTCAACTAGTTTCCCAATCTCTCTAGTTTTTTTTTTTTTTAACAATATTATTAACTTGAAAAGCTTCCACATCTGCACATGCTGGTGTCTGGCTCTGGTCTGTTGACCAGTGACCACAGTTCCTCTGCACACCCTTCAGCACCTCTGAGGGCACCTGGAAAGGAATGGCCATTTCTGGGGAGATAGGACGATGTCTGGCTTGTTCACAGATGTATCCTAAACTCTTAGCACAGGCTTCCATTCAGAGCAACTGCTTAATAAATATTGATTAAATGAGTAAAATGATGCCTGAAATCCTGTGTCTTAGGTACAGTCTATCTTTCATCTGCTCTGAGAAGGATCTAAGGGAGAAGATAGGCATGTATTGATGTGATACGGGTGTTGATTTTTACTTCCTCCCTTTCTGATAGGCTTACTGGACTGTCGACAGGCAAAGTGTATTTGGCCAAGTCTCTCAAGACGTCCTTGCAGAGAAACGGGGTCTGGATCCTACGCAGTCAACAAGGTTCATGACGGCTGAACAGCTGTGCCCCAGAGGGTTCAGTGATCAGCCAGTTATCAACCTAGAGTCGAGAGTTGAGAGCCAGGCCTCATGGCTCTGCTTTATTTATTCATTTTCTAGGCAATGATTTTTAAAAATCTGTATCAATAACTTCAACTAACCTTGAGAATAAAGACTTTCTCAATTTGACATAAAACTCTAGAAGCTAGTAGCTATGCTGGATAACTGAATCAGGATCCAAGAGGACTTTGATTAATGCAATGGGCCAAATCTAACTTAACGGTTAGGTAGTATTTCTAAGACATTTCCTCTGGGGGAAATGTGGCATACTGCAGCTCTTCTGAAGTCCTAGGGATACATGTATCTATTTAAATTCAGATAATAGGCTAAAGGAGTACCAATGAGGGCAAAAGAGCAATTCAAATGAAAAAGGAGTGAGTTTTAATTGACCTTAAGCCCCACCTGAATAAAACGGATGACTCCCAAGAAAAGCGAATGTGATTTTAGTCAGTGTTAAGAGAACTGTGCTATCTTTAGAAACCAACAAAGTATTCACAGAGCTCCTATCGGCATTGTTCTTAGTGCTGTGTGGGACAGAGAAGTATGAGGCATAAAATACCTGCTTTTATGGCACATTCTCGTCAGAGGAAGTCTAGCAATCAGAAGACAATGTAAGATACGGGATTTGACAGCCCATCAAGGAAATGATCCCTCAAACCTTCCAAACACCCAGAAACAAAACCGAAAACAGAACAACTGGGGGCTTAAGGGGACTCAGCAGGCATAATCCACTGAGGCTTAGAACCATTGCCCCAAATCAGCAGAGCCTGCCTCTGTGGAGACCAGATCATAGCCACACACCTTAGAAATCATCTTTTTTGTTTAGTTTAGTTTTCAATGGGATGCAATTCACTTATCTGGAAAACTCAGTTATGAGGATCAGGCCACTCCTGAAGGGGGTCAAATAAATCAGATACCACTATATATAGTTAGTAGGTGAAGTAGAGCAATCAATCCATGATGCTCAAGAGAAGAGGGGAACACACATGAGAAATCAGGGGAAACAGAGAATCGCGCCCCAAACTCTCTATGAGCCAGGCCTGCTCTGAGGACTCTGACGTCAAGGCCTAACCAAAGACTGGGCAGTACTCATAGGAGGAGGGGGGAAACAGCTGCCTTTAGATAAGCCAAGCATGTAATTTACCAAAATACCCCGACAGCACATAGTGGCACATTACTTTTTACAGCGATAGTGCACCACACACTCAGGAGGTCCGGGCACACAGTATTCTCCCTCCTTGATGCCTATGTGTGAACTTTTCATTTAAGGCTGGAGAAAGTCACGCCAACAGGTAGATACCCACTTCTCCAGGCATAAGGCCTCTGCCATCCGCTGGCCTTGCAGCTGCCCAGGATCAGTGTGCACCTTCTCCTAAAACTCTCAGCGGACCTTTTACCATAGGTTCTATCCTGCAATCACTGCTTTTTGTGTCTTATCTTTTAAATAGCCAAATCTTTGAAATAAGAGACTACATTGTTCTTTTCCATATCTCTGCTTGGGAAGGGCTCAGTAATCACCTATTGAGTGGATAAACTTTATGTGTGCAAAATATGATGCCAATAATGAGGTCCTTGACTCAGAAGTTACCCAAGTGTTGTCTGGATGACCAATTTTGGGGGCTGCCACTGTAGGGATGAGGAAGAGTCTGTGATGTTACAATGATTATGCACCATGCAAATCTTCTTCAAATTACTTTTTTTTTTTGAAGACTAGAAATTAACAGAGTTTGGACTGTACAACAAATTAAAAAATACCTCAGTGGTGTTATTTTGCCCTTATTTTCCTCAGCAGACATAAACACTTCTGTGTAACTGTTGCTCTGTGTTACAGTGGCAAGGGTCATTGGCTGATGAAGACTTAGACCATCCTTGTATCCTAGACTTGTATACCTAGTAGGTCTTGTTCCTCAACAAATGGTCTCTAGCTTTCTACTGTGACTGCTAATCAACCCCGGGAGCCCATCTGACATGTGTGCTAAATCTAGGAAACTTGGGTCATCAGCAGCTCCCCTGGAGCCCTCATGTAGTTAGAAGCAAACAGGGAATGATGACAAGAACATCTTTTCCTCTACTTTGTGCAATTTTTATTTTTAACATAAAGCTCTTTGTGTTAAGGCTTTAAAAAGTACCAGGTCTAATGGCAAGTGTGTGAAAGAAAATCACTTCATAGTTTCTGGCACAACTGGAGACATTCAAAGAGCTCTGGATGTTGAATGAAATCACAGTTTTAAACCTTCCTTAGAGACAGTTATTTCCTCACTAATTCCCCTTAAGCAAAATGTTTAAGATTAGTATGAAGTTAAGAGACTACAGCTTTTTCTTCTGAGGATTACCTTTCATGGAAATGATCAAATGGAAAAAGAATTATTCCACAAAGTCCAATAAAAGAGACAAATCCTCCCAGCAAATCCAGAGATAACGTTACCCTTAAATACCCTCCACTTATCGGGGGGAGAGAAAAAAAAAACACAAAACTTCCTTAGATCCATTCAAATCTAAAAACATTCTTTACTACGTTGAATTTTATAAAATCCCATTGTTAACTACTTCCTCTCAGGCTCCTGCCAATGGGAGGATTACGGCCGCAGCAGACAAGGAACCTGTGACCTCCTCCTCCTGCCCTGATGGACATCAGGGCTCCACTCTGGCACATGTACAGATCTATTTTCTACAAAGGATGCAGCTTTTCAGAGATGGGAAGGCTCTGGAATGAGAACACTGGCCCTCAGCAACCCACTTCCTCTATTGGAAGGGAGTCTCCCGAACAGTCCTCAAAAGGAAATGCTGGGATGAAATCACCCGTGTTTGGTCAAGTAACAGTAGCCTGGTGATGGGCCTGTTTCAGAAGGGACCCAAGGCTCAGCAGTGAGACCCAGAGTTCACTGGGACTTTTCATAATGCAATTTTAGATAAATATTTGTACAGAAGCACACACGTATTTATTTGTTCTGCTTCAGTGGGACCCATCCAAGTGCTGATTTTAAAATATAAACAGTGGGAAACTGCTGTAGTAATGACTAGCAAAAGACAGCAATTATTTGCAAGAGTTGAAAACAGTTCATCTAATAAAAAGTGGGAATGCTGTGTGGGAGAAAGAGGAGTGAAATTCTCTAGCAAGTGAGGCCCACTGGAATTTAATAATTCACTCTGGCAATCATATTTGTTTAGTCAGCAGGCCAGAGTTCTTGCTGGGCTGCACAATGCCAGGGATGGTCTTCATGTAAAACACCCAGCATGCTAAAAGAGCAACTGTTTCTAGCCAAGCTGCATAAATACACTCAGGGCAGCTCTTCTGGATATATACAAATTATTACATATCTCTGAGCATGTATGTAAATCCAGAAAGGACTCTGGTTAGTCGGAGATTAATTTGGCTGAGATGGTATCAGTTTATTTGAAAGTGGGTTATGAAGCACTATTTCAGAAGTGGCTTCTATGTCAGCAGACAGCTATGCTCCAGTTATATACTAAGATAGTCTCCAGGCTATATTTTTAACATCTCCTTAGTAATATAAACAGAGACTAGGACAAGGAAAACTCTCTTTTTATGACATAATGTTTGGACACTTCAAGAATACTCTCCTCAGCACCGTTCATTGAGATTAAATTTCTTTTTCAAAGCTGAAGAGGTGCAGAAGTTGGGAGGATACAGAGTATGCATATATTGCTATTGTATTAAAAATAGATAGGTATAGCTGATGACCAGAATAGTATAATGGGGGCTTCCCTGCTGGCTCAGGGGTAAAGAATCTGCATGCAAGGTGGGTTTGATCCCTCATTACTCAAGGGCTCTCTTATGTTTGACTCTTAAACATCATTTAGGTATTATTATTATTTTTCCCCCCAACCTTACTGCTTGTGGGATTTTAGTTCCTAGGCCAGGGATTGAACCTGGGCCCTTGGCAGTGAGAGCCCAGACAACTAACCAACCAGTGGATCACCAGGTAATTCCCTTAAACACCACTTAGTTGGTTAACACTTTACCAGGATGAATTCTGTATTAATTATCTTGGTAACCCAGAAACCACAGACCTGGTCAAGGACCCCACCTAGAAGATGGGAAAGCTAGTGTCTGGGTATAATTTGATGGATGGGCTTCCCTTGTGGCTCAGCTGGTAAAGAATCCGCCCACAATGTGGGAGACCTGGGTTCCATCTCTGGGTTGGGAAGATCTCCTGGAGAAGGGAAAGGCTATCCACTCCAGTATTCTGGCCTGGAGAATTCCATGGACTGTATAGCCCACAGGGTCGCAAAGAGTAGGACAGGACTGAGCAACTTTCACTTTCATAACTTGATGGATAATGGTGGTGGTGGTTTAGTCGCTAAATCATGTCTGACTCTTGTGACCCCTTGGACTGTAGCCTGCCAGGCTCCTCTGTCCATGGGGATTCTCCAGGCCAGAATATTGGAGTGGATAGCCTTTCCCTTCTTCAGGGGATCTTCCCGACCCAGGAATTGAACGCAGGTCTCCTGCATTGCAGGCAGATTCTTTACAGACTGAGCTACAAGGGAAGCCCTGATGGATAATTTTTAATAAAAACCACCCCCCTTTTTAAGAAAAGATGACTATTTCTATCTAGGATCCTCACAGTCCTTGCTGAAGAAGGCAGCTGTGATACAGAAAAATACCATCTTCTGTGGCTCCTTCTGCCCAAGCAGCCTCTCCCTTCTGCAGCCGACCTGACCCAGACCTCAGCGTCTCCCTCCGGGACGGAGAGCAGCTCAGGCCACAGGGCCATCCGAGCGTCCCGGGTGGAGTGGACACCAAGTCCCGCTGACAATGCGGCCGAGGGCTTCGTGGAACAGAATGTGTAATTCCACTTCACAGCTGCGGAAGCTCATTAACTACGCCGGCAGGAATGATTCTTCCCAACCACAGAAAGAGAAACGGCGGCCTATTTACAGATGCAGCGGGAGCCGGCCTTGTTTTCTAGCTTTCAAGGGAAACAAAACATTTCTGCACAATAACTTCATCCTATAATTCAACGCTATCTAAAAGCGGAGCTTGCCAGGAACTGCAGAGAGATCCTTGCTCTCCCGTTTTCAGCCCCGTTGCGGCGCTACTGAAGGCATGGCCCCCAGGCGCCTGGAACCCACGGAGGCTGGGGAGGCGAGGCGGAGCCCCGCACCCTCCTGACCCAGATCACCTCCCCAGACACACGCCACACTCCTTGTCCTCGGCTTCAGGAAAGTAGCGCTCAGGTGACTTTCGCAATCCTCCCAGCTTCAACCAGCTGTTCTCTCTTAGGTGATGGCCAGCACTTTTTAATCTGACGTTAGGGGCCTGTGGCTTCCCGAGTGACCTTCAACAGGTCACCGAGCCCTGCGGTGCCTTCACCTGCAAATTTATGACAGCACAGACCTCGTGGGCTGCTGCCAGGATTAAAGTGTGAGTCGGTCAAAGCACCTAGAACAGTGCCTGGCGCAGGGCACACAATAAACAAACGCCAGCCAGCAGGTCATCATTACTGAGGCTGCTCAGGGCAACACACACCACGACTGTTTATTTTACCTGTATGTTACCACCTCCACCTGAGTAAACATTGCTGGTGGGCGCGTGTCAGCATCCAGCAGGGAAGCAGGTTACAGGCCGGTGTCTCTTCTCCTCCCCCACTTGTGGGGCCCCGCCCAGGCACGCAGGTGGAGAGGAGACGCTGTTGTGGCCCCACCCGGCAAACACAAGCAGAGGCTGGCTGCTGCTGCGCTAGGCGCTGGGTTCAGTTGACGGTGCAGGAAGACAGAGCTATAGTCTTTGCCCCATTGGACAGACTTTTTTGTGGATATTCTTCCTCCCAAGAGTAAGCGCGAAGGAGTGCTCTGGGAGGGGTCCCTATTTTCATTTCTCTTCCACTTTCTCAGATGCTCTCTTCTTCAAGAGGACCCCTCACACACAGAATGGCCCCAGGCAGGGCTTAGACTGAAGGTGTATGAAATAAATGACTCCTTAATGCAGCCTGGTTCATTATCATTCTGTATTGGGCTTGGAGGGAATGTTCTACCTTGTGACATTATTCTGTTTGCTTTCCTTTTAATTAGCAAGTATAGTTGACCCCTGAACAATGCAGTGGTTAGGGGCTCCACACAATCAAAAATCCACATGTCAGTTTTGACTTCCCCTGAAACTTCCCCAGTGGATCAGCAGTAGAGAATCTGTCGCCATGGCAGGAGACATGCAGGAGACCCAGGTTCAATCCCTGGGTTGGGAAGATCCCCTGGAGAAGGAAATGGCAACCCACTCCAGTATTCTTGCCTGGAAAATCCCATGGACAGAGGAGCTTGGCAGGCTACAGTCCATGGGGTCACAAAGAGTCAGACATGACTCAGAGACTAAACAACAACAAAAAACTTAACTACTAATAGCCTTACTGATAACAAACAATTAACACATATTTTGTATATTACATGTATTATTCTATTCTTACAATAAAGTAAGCTTAGAGAAAAGAAAATGCTATTAAAAATCATAAAAGAAAATATATTTACTGTACTGTATGCATTGATACTGTAAATTTACATTATCTGTTTATAAGGTAGGGCTTCCCTGATAACTCAGCTGGTAAAGAATCACCTGCAATGCAGGAGGCCTGGGTTCAATTCCTGGGTTGGGCAGATCTGCTGGAGAAGGGAAACGCTACCCACTCCAGTATTCTGGCCTGGAGAATTCCATGGGCTATATAGTCCATGGGATCAGAAAGAGTATAAGATGAATTATTTATCAATACCAACATCAATATTATCTTATATGATATGAAACACTGCAGATGTTACATGTATTACTAAATCCAGACATCAAAAATGAAATGCTAATGTGAAAAATATGTGCTCAATCGCTTCAGTTGTGTCCAACTCTTTGTGACTCTATGGACTATAGACCCGCCCCAAGCTTCTCTGTCCATGGTATTCTCCAAGCAAGAATACCGAAGTATTATTATTTACAGGTATAAAGATTCATGCATTGATAACAATGAAGCAGCAATATGTTTTATGGTAGCCTCGTGTAATCAATATGACTGCTTCACAGTAGCTTAGCTTATACACTAATAAATGAAATTTCATTAAAATTTTATGACAAACAGTATTACAGTCATATCCATAATACAATATCGGAAACTTAAAAAAAAATCTTACCTGTGGTGATAGGCCGATATACAGTTTTTCCAATTATGAGAGACATGTATAGTATGTATGCTATAGTATGCATGTATAGTAATGTAATTCTTTGAAAAGAGAATTATAAGGCAGTAAGAAAACTAACACATTATTAGTTTTACATTAAGTGTCACTCACCTGATGCCTATGTAAGGATGGGTTACCCACTTCAGCACACGATGTGCTACACAGAGATGGTGATGATGACACAAAGGGGTCTATACAATCTTTGCCGTACAGTCAGAGTTTCACATGAAGACACTCACACATATTCAACAGGTGAGTCTGTCAGCTGCTCAATATGATGATGACTGACTAGTCATTAAGTGGAAGTGGATCATCATAGAGGTCTTCGTCCTCACTGTCCTCACAAGTAGTGGGCTGAGGATGAAGAGGAGGTTCTTGCTGTCTCAGGGGTGGAGGCAGAGGTAGAAAGGCAGGCACACTCGGCACAACTTTACATAAATACATCATAATTTCTGTCTGTTTTGCTTCCCACATTTCTCCAAAAATCTTTCTAAGCAGTACCAATCTTTTTTCCATTGTTTGCTTAGGTTTCAGTGCCCACATCACAGAAGGGCCCCTGTTGTAAAATAAGTGAAACACATCACGTTCATACTCAGTCGTGTCTGACTCTTTGCAACCCCATGGACTGTAGCCCTCCAGTCTCCTCTGTCCATGGGATTCTCCAGGCAAGAATCCTGGAGTGGGTTGCCATTTCCTCCTCCAGGGGATCTTTCTGATCCAGGGGTCAAACCCATATCTCCAGTGTCTCTGCATGGCAGGTAAGATTTTTTGTCCCCTGAGCCATTGGGGAAGCTCCAAGAGAAGTGAAAGACAATCTTAAATAATCAGAACCCTTCTGCCAGGTCTTCTGATGTCAGTTTGTTTTCTAGTGTTGCTTCTTGCTCATCATCTGGCACTGGTTGGAAGCACTTGTCTCCATCAGATTACATTCTGTTAATTCCTCTGGTGTGGTGTCTGTTAGCTCTTGAATTCCTCCAAGGTGCATATCTTGATACCCTTCACACACACCTCCCCAACCCCTGACCTTTTCCTCCACATCCACAATCTCCTTTATGATTTCCTTGATTGGCTCTGTCGTAAATTCTGCGAAGTCATGCGCAACATCTGGACAGTTTTCTCCAGTAGGAATGTACTGTTTTGGGCTTAATGGCTTTCATGGATTTTTTTATAATAAGGATGGCATCTTCAGTGGTGTGATCCTTCCAGACTCTTCCGATATTCCATTGGGATTCGACTGCACAGTGTTGACAATTCTTTCCATTGAGTACCATGTGCAATGAGCTTTAAAGGTCTTTATGACCTCTTGATCTAGAGGCTGAATTAGAGTTGTATTTTGGGAGCAAGTAGATTATTTTGGCACCTTCAGTGTTGAACTCATGGGGTTCTGGGCGGCCAGAGGCATTGCCCAATATCAAAAGAACTTAAAAGGCAGTCTCTTACTGGCAAGGTGCTTCCTGACTTCACAGACAAAGCATCAATGGAACCAATGCAGAAAAAGTGTTCTATTCCAGGACTTTCGTCCAACCAAAAGACTAGCAACTGGTGTTTATCTTTTCCTTTTAAGACTTAGAGGTTAGCAGCTTTATAGATGAGGGCAGTTCTGACCATAAACCTGAGTGGATTTGCACAGAACATTAGAGCTAGGCTATCTTGTCCTGCCTTAAATCCTGGTGCTCACTTTTCTTCCTTACCAACCCATGTTCTTTATGACACTTCTTTTTTCCAGAATAGGGCACTTCTGTCTGCATCAAAAACCTCTTCAGGTAGATATCCTTTCCCCTCAATGACTTTATGTGTCTGGGAGCTTATCTTCTGCCTCTCGGTCAGCAGAAGCTACTTTTCCTGTTCCCAGGACATGTTTAAAGCCAAACTTCTTTCTGAAGTTATCAAACCATCTTTTGCTGGCATTAAATTCTCCAGCTTTAGCTCCTTCACCTTCCTTCAGCTCTAAGTTGTCATATAATGACTTTGCACTTTTTGAATCATATTACAGTCTACAGTTATGCCTTTCTTATAAAGCAATCTTACATCACATAAAAGCTGCATTTACAACACATGATAATTTTCACCCCCCTCAAAAAATATGCAAGGTTTTTGCACCTCCTGGTATAGCTGCAGTGACAGTTTCATGATTTCCTTTTCTTTTCTTACACTGGTCCCTACTCTGGACTCATTTCTCTTGAAATGGTGGCAACCTCAGCTGTAGACCTCAATCTGTGGCACATATAAAGCATTTCAACTATTTTCTTGTAATGTCATAGTTTCCTCTGTGTATTGGGGGCACTTCCAGCATCACTAGGGCACTTCATGTGGGTCTCACAGTCTTATTCAAGATTTACTCTGTTGCACAAACATGATGCAAAATACGGGAGAAATGTGAGAGATCACTTTTTATTTCAATACACAGTTTATGGAAGAGATGAACTGTTCCACGATCAGTGTCTCATGGCACTTTAAGCAGAAACTTACCACACTTGAGTTTATCGCAGTAGCAATGGGACATGGCCCCCAAATTAATTTTATGCCATTATGATTTAATACTGCCTCTGTACATTTACATCTACATGTGCACATATGCACCATGTTCATCTGCAAGGTCTGTGTACATTTGCTTTGATAAATTTTAACTCTTTATAACAAATGTGTTCACATTTTATCATAGTAAATGATAAAATAGACAAGTATCTATATATATTTTATGCATACATGATGTGTCTTAATTTTTATTGATATTTTCAGGCTATTTTGTTCATCTGTGAGCTTTTTCAGATTTTTGCATACCTCCAAAATTTTTTCTAGTACATTTGGGGAAAATAAGCATATAAGTAAACGTATGCAGCTCAAACCCCTGTTGTTCAAGGGCCAACTGTATTTCCTATGAGACTTCGCAGGGACGGGTGGCTGGTCTCAGGATTTGGATAATCCTGCATTTTGGTCCACATGACATTTCATCCCACCCTTATAAGCAATCACAGGGAGCAAATATTTTTCAAGTTTTTATCCTTCAGCCCCTAACATTCACTATTCTTTACACTAGCAGGCATTCAATATTTACTGAAATGAGTTGTTCCTCTTAAAAAAAAAAGTTACTCACATTCTGACAGAATCCACCACTGTGATTTAAATCCCATCACCTAATTAAACTAAAAATTCAAAGAACATTTAATGATAACAAGAACTAATCCAGTGTTTACCCGTGAAACCCAAACTTGTCACTCTGACCTAATTATGGCCCTGCACAGCCCGCCCTTGCTTACTTCTCTGATTCTGTCCTGAACCCCAACATTTCATCATTTATGCCTGGTCCAACTTCTGCTCATTTGCACTTGCTATACATTCTGCCTGGAAAGCTTTCCCACCCAGAATTTTACACGATGGGCTGCTCCTCTGGATTTCCATCTCAGGACGGAGGAGTCCACAGCATGAAGAAAAGGGAGTAGTAAGACGTCCCCAGAAGAAACGCCACTAAGCATGATACCTAACGTTGAGTGTGAGTGTATATACGTGCGTGGGCCTTGTGTATTTGGGGGCAGATGTGGCTAAACTAGGAACATCCTATCTATGTAGACGGAAGCCCTAAGGCTTTTGAAGGCTCTGTGGGGAAAGGGATGAAGCAAGGTTGTCTCAAGAACCAAAAGTCAGTGGGGCTGAAACTTAGAGAGCTGGGGGACAGCAGAAGAGAGGGCACAAGCCAAGCTCTGAGGCTCCCTTTAAAAAAGGCTCCAAAAGGAGGGTGTGCACGGCACTGGGTGCGCTATAGCCCTTCAGCAATAGCTTAACCTCAGACATAGATCCTTCTTCATGAGAAGACAATCCTTCTGCCCTCACTGGTATTCCCCGAGGCCCCTGAACCTCAACAGAATCAGCGGTGCTAGGTGTGAGACACCTCGAGAACTTTTACATTTTCTTCAGCAAGAGTGAGCTACTACGTCCCCAGATTCAAGGAACAGGATGGCTCACCAGCCCCTGGAACTGGTTCTCCAACCCTAAGCATGGCCTAACTTCTCCCAGCACTGCTCCTGGTGCTACCCCAG
Organism: Dama dama; assembly: GCF_033118175.1. NCBI lineage: Eukaryota > Metazoa > Chordata > Mammalia > Artiodactyla > Cervidae > Dama > Dama dama. The sequence goes on from NC_083708.1 coordinate 11,006,548, forward strand.
CTGGGAGACTAGTGAACTCTCCAAGTCGGCTTTAATTAGCTATCAGTACATCTCACTCATTCAATAGGAATTAAACTTGTACCAAAATATCAGTAGATTAATTTTATACAAAAAGGATCAATTATATTTCAGAGAAGCAACAGTTAGGACTGGACATGGAACAACAGACTGGTTCCAAATTGGGAAAGGAGTACATCAAGGCTGTATATTGTCACCCTGCTTATTTAACTTAAATGTGGAATACATCATGCGGAATGCCGGACTGGATGAAGCACAAGCTAGACTCAAGATTTCCGGGAGAAATATCAGTAACCTCAGATAAGCAGATGACACCAGCCTTATGGCAGAAAGTGAAGAAGAACTAAGGAGCCTCTTGATGAAAGTGAAAGAGGAGAGTGAAACAGTTGGCTTAAAGCTCAACATTCAGAAAATTAAGAGCATGGGATCTGGTCCCATCACTTCATGGCAAATAGATGGGGAAACAAGGGAAACAGTAACAGACTTTATTTTTGGGGGGTCTAAAATCACTACAGATGGTGACTGCAGCCATGAAATTAAAAGACACTTGATCCTTGGAAGAAAAGCTATGGTCAACCTAGACAGCATATTAAAAAGCAGAGTCATTACTTTACCAACAAAGTCTAGTCAAAGCCATGATTTTTCCAGTAGTCATGTATGGATGTGAGAGTTGGACTATAAAAAAAGCTGAGTGCCAAAGAATTGATGCTTTTAGACTGTGGTGTTGGAGGAGACTCTTGAGACTCCCTTGGACAGCAAGGAGATCAAACCAGTCAATCCTAAAGGAAATCAGTCCTGAATATTCATTGGAAGGACTGATGCTGAAGCTGAAACTCCAATACTCTCGATCACTGGGTGTGAAGAACTGACTCATTGGAAAAGACCCTGATGCTGGGAAAGGTTGAAGGCGGGAGAAGGGGACGACAGAGAATGAGATGGTTGGATGGCATCACTGACTTGATGGCCATGAGTTTGAGTAAGCTCTGGGAGTTGGTGATGGACAGGGAAGCCTGGCGTGCTGCAGTCCATGGGGTCACAAAGAGTTGGACATGACTGAATGACTGAACTGAGCTGAAATTGTGTTTTGACAAATTGAATTATGGTATTAAAACAACCTTCGATTTTTAGAATTTCTAATAACTCATGATGATTTATATTTAATTACTCAGATTTAGCAGCAAGTTACAAGACATCAATAACATCAGAGACTAAAGAGTAGAAAGATCAGAGGATTAACTCAAGGTATAGCTGAACATTATTCTGAAAAGTGTGCAAATTTCCTAATTTGTTATTCAACATCTGATGGTCAGAATTTCTTTTAAGTAAAATACTTCCTAGGGTAAAAGAGTAGAGACAGAATTGGAAAAAAGACAAACTATATATCTGATACAGCCAAGAAGACCCCTGAAAATACATGAAAAGAGTAAGTTTCAAAATTAAATTTTCCATATGGGCATTCCATAGTTGAAAGATTATCATCTCAAAGATAATTTTAACCTAACATGATCATTAATCAATAAGGAATTTAACAAAATCACTTCCTTAATATGCACTTAGATATATTTTGTACAAAACATGAATACTCAACGTTGAATATCTGAATCCTGCAAGTAATTCTCTGACTCACTTCAGCATACTTATGCTCAGCACAAATCTTCATTTAAAGAAAGAGAGAAATAATGTTTCTATTTATTAACATCACACATCCTGCAAGTCAATTTATTTCTACTGTGGGAATCATGGCTGCAAGTGCCAATATTACATGGCATTGTGACATTTATTTACATACCAAACTGCAGGGATTTCTTTAGCTTTTACACATGCTTTCCTTCGCTGGTATAAGCATTTGCTCTTTTCAAGACTTTAACTCTTTAGCTAAAAATACTGAATCCAAAATCCAGAAATAGTAGTTCAGTCCCTGCAAGGCAGCGTATGCTACTAACAAGCTTATGACATATTATCACAGTGTAATGTCTGATGTTTTCCAAGACACTTTTCAATAGGAGATCGCATATCCTGAGAGCTCACGCTGCCATTTTTGAAATGGGAGCTGGGAGGCATTCTTATTTTACTCAGAGTTGTTAGGGTAACTGAAAGAGTTCATTAATTTCTCCAACCATGCAGGGTCCTGAACCGGGGACAGTAAGCTCACATTTAGTGCTCGTGCTGCTGAATCCACAATCTACTTGTTTTAATTTAACATTAACAAGCCTCTACTCTCAAAGTACTACATCATTACATTTATATAATAATTAGACATACCAATTAGGAAAGGCAGACTATCACTAGTAACATTAACTTCCCCACTACATTCACACTGAAGATTTAAAAGTGCACACTAGTGACAGGTATTTGTGTATAACTGAAGAAGCCTATTCAAGAGTATTTAATTCACTGACTAATATTTTAATAATAAGCACATCCAGAGGATGAGATTTTTTTCCCCCCATTTTACTTACTGGCTTCTTACCATTAAGGAGAGTAGTAACAAAACAGGAAAACAATCATAAAAACCCCAATTTCTTCAATGATTTAACAGTTTAGTTCATGCATACAGACAACCACAGTACACACAACCAAATACGCCTTCCACATATGTTTAGAGACCTCATTTTGATACAGAACCAGATGAAGAAAGTCTTCCACATTAGTGGAGTGAGACTCTAAGACAGTTCACTGTGCCACCAAGATTTCAATAAGTCATTGCAAAAATTAAGAGGAATTATAAATGAATACTCTTTGTGTGGATCACAACAAACTGTGGAATATTCTTAAAGAGAGAAGAATATCAGATCACCCTACCTGTCTCCTGAGAAATCTCTATGTGGGTCAAGAAGCAACAGTTAGAACCGGACATGGAACAACAGACTGGTTCCAAATCGGGAAACAAGTGCATCAAGGCTGTATATTATCACCCTGCTTATTTAACTTACATGCAGAGAACCTCATGCAAAATGCCAGCTGGATGAATCACAAGTTGGAATCAAGATTGCCGGGAGAAATATTAACAACCTCAGATATGCATGTGACACCACTCTAATGGCAGAAAGTGAAGAGGAACTAAAGAGCTTCTTGATGAGAGTTAAAGAGGAGAGTGAAAAAGCTGTCTTAAAACTCAACATTCAAAAAACTAAGATCATGGCATCTGGTTGCATCACTTCATGGCAAATAAAAGGGGAAAAAGTGGAAGCAGTGACAGACTTTATTTTCTTGGGCTCCAAATTCACTGTAGATGGTGATTGAAGCCATGAAATTAAAAGATGCTTGCTCCTTGGAAGAAAAGCTCTGACAAACCTGGATAGTGTGTTAAAAAGCAAAGATGCCACGTTGCTGACAAAGACCCATATAGTCAAAGCTATGGTTTTTCCTGTAATCATGTAGAGATCTGAGAGTAGGTCCATAAAGAAGGCTAAGTGCTGAAGAATTGATGCTTTCAAATTGTGGTTCTGCAGAAGACTCTTGAGAGTCTCTTAGACAGCAAGGAGATCAAACCTGTCAATCCTAAAGGAAATCAACCCTGAATATTCATTGGAAGGACTGATGCTGAAGCTCCAATACTTTCACCACCTGATGTGAAGAATTGACTCATTGGAAAAGACTCTGACGCTGTGACGACTGAAGGCAAAAGAAGAAGGGGGCAACAGAGGGTGAGATGGTTAGATAGCATCACCGACTCATTGGACATGAATCTGAGCAAACCTAGGGAGATAGTGAAGGACAGGGAAGCCTGGTGTGCTGTAGTCCATGCGGTTGCAAAGAGTTGGTCACAACTTAGTGACTGAACAACTAACTCTCTGGTTATTCTTCTGATACAGAAAAACAACTGGTATCTTTGCATTATTATTTTTAAGCCACCTCAAACTGACACCACTCAAGAAAGATTTTCTTTTCCCAGTGGTCATTTAGCTACGACTTTAGTGAAAGAAAACAAGGCAATTCTGTCAGTAAATCTGTTTGGGTGCAGTTGGGTTTCAGAGGCAGAACGCTGATGCCCCATTGAGGACTGCCTTCTGAGAAGGCTCCCTTGTCACCAGAGTATTCACCCCTGGTTTTAGTTATTTTTTAATAGAGGAAAGGTTCCATATGCATAGCATTTACAGATGGCATCATTACAAAATGGAGTGCAGGTTCAAATCTGAGTTTTAAGCTCAGGAAAAAAAGTATCATTTAAATGAGTTATCACTGCCACTTTTAGAACCTCATATACTTTCATTAGAAATCTCCATTTCAAGGATGCATCAATTTTTATTCTGGAAGATCCCCTGGAGAAGGGCGTGGCCACCCACTCCAGTATTCTGGCTTGAAGAATTCCATGGACTATACAGTCCATGGTGTCACAAAGAGTCAGACACGACTGAGTGACTATCACTTCACCTCATTTCAAACATACAGTGGTTGTGATGATTGCTTTGTGTATTTTTCTTTCAACATCACAAACTTCACAGCAACACAGTTTCCATTTACCTAGCACATATTTTGACAGTGTTTTAATCTCTGTAACTGACCTACTGTGGTCCACTTCAAGAATTTTATTTTCTAGATCATATATGGTATTTTATTATGCTGATATGAACACGGAATTTTAAATACATATCTATAAAGAAGAAAAACCACATGAAAGCAATTAGCAACAAAGAATTTTAATTTATGCTAACCACTAACTTATATGCACAAGTTTGTCTGTGTAGTTGTAGTAATATAATCCTGTACATTTTTTTAAAGTTGGATATTTTTGTGAAATTAAAACAAGTTGCATCCAGATCTTATCCCAAATATAAATAGCACATTTTTGATACTGTCTTAATGCAGCATTTTATATTGTCACCATGGAAATAGGGGGCACATAACATAGTAAATAATAGGCATTAATTTCAGAACTAGCCAGGTTTTCTAGAGGTTTGTAGTTTGTTCATAAGAGTATTTAAGAAGGCTGTACTTTTTACATATTAAGACATTCCAACAAGTAATTACTTAAATGAAGGAAATAACCAGATAGAGATGAGAAATGGAAAATTTAGGGGGTGGTGAGGCAAGGGAGGGAAATCTGAACTGAAGGGAGTGACGGTCAAAGAGCCAAGGAGGGTTCACGCATTCCTCCTGCAACTATCTCCCTGCGACACGGCTGAGTTACTCCCCCAAAGTGTTTCAAGCTTACCTATTAAAGAACAGCCCACATTTTCAACTACACATCCCAGGGCCCAGCAGATGGAAGTCCCTCCCCTCTTGCCCCTGGCTCAGAGGCATCTAATCTACTCATCTCTCGTGGCCAGTGGCCCATGTGACTGACTTTTTTTTCCACTTAGAAGCTTTATGTATGCAGAGAATGTGAAGGCATTTCTAAACAGATCTCTCTCCAACCCACTTAATCATGATATTCAAATAGAGCTATGTCCCACTGTTTCAATAGCACTCTTACCAACATTGTCAGCTTCCCAGGTGCAGCAATGGTAAAGAATCTACCTGCCTATGCAGGAGACACAGGAGATGTGGGTTCGATTCCTGGGTCGGGAAGATCCCCTGGAGGAGGGAATTTCCACTCCAGTAGTCTTGCCTGGAAAATCCCGTGTACAAGGGAGCCTGGCAAGCTGCAGTCAATGGGGACGCAGAGTGGCACACAACTTAGCAACTGAGCAGGTACACACACATCGACATGATCAGTGGGTAGTGAACAGGGAACTAATTTCTATATTACTGACAGTATTGCACATGTAGAAGGTACTGCATTTTAGAGGGCAAAGGACACCACCTTCATCTCTTCTTAAAGTATCTGTCTTCTTCCTACTATTTAAATGTCTCATATTAAACAAATCTGCCATAAGGCAAATACAGATTTACAAAAAGGACAAGTTATAAATTAGGTCCTTCACAGAGATCCACAACAGGAGATGTTTAAACATCTTAGGCTGCCTTCCTATATATAGAGGACAGCATTTGATTTATGTATTATTTTAAAGAGATATATGCTATTACATAAAGCAAAGATAACAGTTCAATTGAATGGAGTCAGTATCAACAAATGCCTAAAATACTATTCTCATCAGTTAAAACAGCAACAAATAGGTTTCTCAACTAAGAGTTAGTTGAGTCAATCTTAGTTTATTTTAGGCACTTGGTTAAACTGAAAATGACTTTATTACTTAAAGACCAAGCCTATAAAAAAGAAAAGAGGTTTAACCCAAATAATGTGAAAGTGAATTAACTCTTTTGTCTGGCCTTTACTTTTTTCTTTTTCAAGAAATTTAGATTTATTAATAGAAATATGTGCAAATGGCTTATTTTGAAATTACAGGTAAATATAAACAGCAGGGCAAACAAAATTCCTTTGGAGAATGATTTGTGGAAATACTGTCCTAGAACAGTTTTTTTCTAAGTATTTTTTCTTAAACAGTTTTTTCAGTATTTTTTCTAAAAATACCATAATACATTCCCTCAGTTTTCTTTGGAATATTTTACTTTTTTCTTTCTTTCTTCTTTTTTTCTTTTGATATAGCAAAATCCCTATACACACAGAGTCCCTCTCCTCCTGCTCTGATGAACACAGAGACGGGTTTAAAAGTTACTGAACCTGTACTGCTCTCACGCAAGGCTGTGAACATGTATGCCCAGGAGAGCGCGGTGTCCAGTGGAGTCAAGGAGGCCTCTGCTCCTGGGGGGCTCCTGACGAGGGGGGCAGCCGGCAGCTGCAAACATCCGACTGAAAGCCTTTCTGCGCCTCATAGCTTCCAGTCGAGGATGTTTACAGCCGCTCACTGTCACAGGGACACTCCTCGCCGTCTGGTTACCTGCGGGTCCCTAAGACAGATAGGCCGCAGTTCTGCACACCACTAAGTCTTATCCCCAAACCAGAAACGCTCTTAGAGAATGCCTCAAGTCCAAAGCTTCCTGCATGTCTATTATTCATCTACGAGATTCCTATAAAATAATTGAACACAACGAATGCTGATGGCATTCATCCATTACTGTTAGCGACAAGGAGCACACAGGCAATGGTAGGTTTCCTTAACATGTATGATGTAACTAAAATCTTTCTCTGAGTGAAAGTGAACAAACATACAAGTTAAATCATGCTAATAAGATAAAGTGCACATTTAACATTAAATACATATAGAGTCTCAATGAAAACATAAAATTGTTATTTCAAACTCTATAAATTCTGACCAAAAAAAAAAAAAGACTTACGCACTGCTTTTATGTATCACTTTTGCTCTGAAGTCTGCTCCTAGAGACAACCTGTACAGTCGGCTGGTTTTTGAACGAGTAAGCAATAATCAGGAGAGAAACAGAAGGAATAGCAAGGCCTGTAACAGGCATCTATCAGCTTGTGGGTCAAAGTTTTCCCACTGGAAAAACACATAGCCTATCGCTTGCTGACAGGGTGACGTACATTAACTCCAGATCTGAATGTTTTGAATTCCACTCCCATTCTCTTATGAAAATAAATGAGGAAAACTGGAGGGCAGGCTCTGTTAGTCACTGCTTTCCTGAAGTAATTCAAAACCCTTCCTCGCCTAGTGAGAGATTAAGCTGATACAAAGAAGTGGGTGTGCCTTTCCCCAAGATTTGTTTTTAGATGATGTTACCAGAAGGTTCTTAAGTTGCAGAAGTCTTCGTCTGTGACACCAAACCCCAAACAAAAACCAAATCCACACAAACAGCATCGTGTTTACTGAAACGAACAAACGCGAAGTGCTCCACAAACTACTTTTTCAAAGCAAAGGGTAACTCTATCCCCTTAATGTTCAGAAAGTTAATCTTTGAGGCAGCAGGTGAAAACAAGCTGAATCATGTTGTGGCCTTTTTCTTTATTAACCAAGGACTTTGAACTATTAAAACTTCCTAGGGAACCACATCTTCTCAATGGGTCAAGTCACATAGGGAAACAAAGCAAACTTTATCAGTGCTGTGTGATTCTACATTCCAGAAATTCTTAGTGCTTGGCATTCATATACCACTGCTGACTAGGGCTTGAGTCAGTTCAGCAAGCTCAGCTACAGCTTCCAACCTTGTGAACTTCTCACCAAGATACCCCCTTCTTATGAGCTGGTCACAAACAGACAGGCAGGATACTCTTTAATTAAAGCAGATGAATACCAAGCCTCACCCTGGGAAGACATTGTAGAGCAGTAACTGTTTACAAAAAGAATATTTTTACTCCCATAATTTTTTATCCAAGTGACAGATCCCCTACTTGCCTTGGAATCTTACCGCTTTTCAATAATAGCTTTAAATTAAAAATGCCTAGTACAAACTAGGCAAACCACCTCACATAACAATTCAGTGAATGCTGAAAGAGATAGTAAACCTTAGCACAGCTTTGAAGATCCAGACTTTGCTCAGAGCTCTATGAATAAACATTAAAAAAAAAAAAACACCCTCCAAATAAAGCACGAAAGATCATAAGATCTTAGTTACAAGGATTCGTAAAAGGAAGGGCATTTAACAGGCATCAAAAGAGTGCTTCGCTGCCTGAATGTACAGGCTTCGTTTTTAGCAAGAGACCAACTAGAGGAAATCCATGGGAAAGGTACAGCAGATTTATCCCCCAGAGCTGCTGAACAATTTTTCCAGTTTTAGTGAGACTCAAAGTTATTTAGTTTAAACTGTTTCCTTGTTTTCTGGTTATTAAGCAGTATCGGCTCCACTTGGAATAGCAGTTCTTAAAATGAGAGGGTGGCAATAGGCTTATCAGGACAGAGTCTTCTAACTTTACATACCTTGTCTGCCTCTTGCCCTATCCACACTATAATTCTTTTTCAGATGAGCAGAGCGCTGAGAACAATTGGCAAAAGCTATACAACAATTCTGCTGTAACTTCCTGGCAGAGAACCACTAATCTAGAAAGATGGAACTAAGTAAATTTGCTCAAGACTACAATATCTTGTCACTAACTGAGAAATGTGACCAACAAAATTAATTCAAAACCACAGGAAACAGGCTGCCCTAGCCCTGTTAAGACAAGGCTCCTAAAAGTCTCCTCACCTGAAGGTGCAGCTCTGGATGTTTATACCCTGGTCATGTTTTATAATCTCCTATTAGCTTTTTTTTTTTTAAGATTTTTTTGATGTGGACCATTTTTAAAATTCTTTATTGAGTTGCTACAGTGTTTCTCTTTTATATTTTTGGTTTTTTTGCCACATGGCGCGTGGGATCCTAGCTCCCTGACCAGGAATCCAACCTGTATCCCCTGCACTGGAAGTTAAAGTCTTAACCACGGGACCACCGGGCAAGTGCCTTAGTTTTAACTGCTTGAAGAATTAATTCCTTCTGATGATGGATGGCACAGCACTGCTCCCGGATAAAGTTTACAAATTTTTCTTAGCTACCCTACGTTTTTCAGTCTTGAACCCTCTTGTTCACTCTATATCATCATGAATTTTCCTAAGTTATGCATAATTAAGGACAGCTTAAAATATGACAGCCACTCAAGCTTCCCCACCTCCCTTTCTTCTTAAACCCAATTCTCTGGATTTTAATGTATCAGAGTATTGAAGTTAAAGGCCCATCCTTGATGGTGAGAGTTCAGGCACTAAACAGCAGGGGGCGGAAGTTACCATTGCTCCATCTGTAGAGTGATTGATACTGGGACTCTCCTTTGGCCATGGGAATGCAGGGGTGCATGTGGCTGGCCTGCTCCGCCACACAAGGATGCTTCTGCCCCACCTCCTGCGTTCTCCCCGGTCCATCCACCTCCACAGCTCTGGTCTGAACACTCACAGTGCACTCTCAGAAAGGGAGCGTTCCGCGGCAGCACCGCGCCCAGCATCCAGGCTCTGTGCCGCGTCTTTCCTCTGCCTCTCCAGGACCCAAGGGCTCAGAAAACTGTATGTACAGCCCTGGCACTGGCCTACCTCTTCCTTCGGAAAATCCATCTAAGTAAAGACAAGAAACACAAGTGGTCTCCTGTTCCTTTTGGAGAAAGCATACACAGAACTAATCTGATATGAAAGTAAATGTGGAAACAGAATTCTGCCCTTTAAAATTCATGTTCATCTTCTATTTATACTTGATATTTAGTAGTCCAAACTGTTTTTAGGTTAATTCAGAGGCTTCTAATGCTCATTATATTCCTTGCTAATGACAATGATGACGGATTTTCCTTTGCTATTTTCTGTTTGTAATTAATAGAAACACAAACCTACTGGGTCCTTGCATCTTGAAAATGGCTGAAGGCTGTTTTCCCATGGATTGTGCGCACATGGAAAATCAAGAAACTCAAATTATAGGAAGAAAAGCATTGTCTAGGATAGTACAGAGCCTACAGAGTTATAAACAGTAAAATCTCTTCTACTCCAGAAATCAGTGAAATTTTTGTTCAATTGACATTCTCTAAGAATTAAGTTAGGTAAACCGTGTGTATTCAAGTCTAGAGCCTTAACTGTGACACAACCGTTGCTGTGTTCTGAGCAATGCCTGTGCACAATCGTGTTTCATGTGTGCCCTGGTATGATGAAGCATTTGCTCTCACCATCATTACCCATGTGGTGACACCAAGCTTGGACAGCTGGAGTCACATCTATCGCTCACTCTCCCATCCTGAAGTCTTGCTTATTGTAAGCTCTTCTGAAATCATTCGGGGAGTTCAGGAGGGTGTGAGTTTGAATAAATATGAGCTAGTTAATAATTATTCAATAAAAATTGTGTTTTCATTGTAAAGTGGGTGTAAAAAATTGGTAAGTGAAGTCAACTTTTAAGAGCAGAAACAAACACCCAGATCCTTTGCGAGAAAACAATTCATTTAGTCACCAATCGTTCATCATATATATGTATGTTCATTTGCTAAACTATTAATTATTTTTATGAATCCATGTTTAGTTTAATATCAATACAGGTGGAGATATACACATATGATTAGGTAGATAGATAATATGTACATAGATGGGTTGGTATACACACATACGCATGCACACGCATACATATACATTTTATTTTCTGTCGGTTAAGAGGACCTAGAATCTATGGTTCTAGTAATAATGAGGACATCTATTTTCCAGATTTTGGTTTCCTTCTAAAAAAATTATTTTTTATTGACATACAGTTGATTTATAATGCTGTGCTTTTTTTAAAAGATTACTTTCTAATTTTATTTTTATTGAAGGACAGTTGATTGAAAATGTTATGTTGCCATGAGAAAAACAAACAATCCAATCAAAAAATGGGCAGAAGACCTAAACAGACATTTCTCCAAAGAATACATCCAGATGACTAATAAATATGAAAAAATGCTCACTATTGCTTATTATTGGAGAAATGCAAATCAAAATTACAAAGAGGTGTCAACTCTCACTCGTCAGAATGGCCATCATCAAAAAATTGATAAACAATAAATTCTGGAGAAGGTGTGGAGAAACACTGTTGGTGGGAATGCAAATTGATATAGCCACTATGGAGAACAGTATGGAGATACCTTAAAACTTAGGAATAAAACTACCACATGTCCCAGCAATCCCACTGCAGGGCATACACCTTGAGAAAACCATAACTGAAAAAGACACATGTACCCCAACGTTCATTGCAGCACTATTTACAATAGTCAGGAAGCAAACTGGATGTCCACTGACAGATAAATGGATAAAGTAGTTGTGGTTCATATATACAATGGACTACAACTCAGCCACAAAAAGGGATACATTTGAGTCAGTTCTAGTGAGGTGGGTGAACCGAGAGCTTCATACAGAGTGTGGGCTTCCTTGATAGCTCAATTGGTAAAGAATCCACCTGTGATGCAGGAGACCTTGGTTCTATTCCTGGGTCGGAAAGATATGCTGGAGAAGGGATAGACTACCCACTCCAGTATTCTTGGGCTTTCCTGGTGGCTCAGTTGGGAAAGAATCCATTTGCAATGTGGGAGACCTGGGTTCAATCCCTGGGTTGGAAAGATCCCCTGGAGAAGGGAAAGGCTACCCACTCCAGTATTCTGGCCTGGAGAATTCCATGGACTGTGTAGTCCATGGGGTCGCAAAGAGTTGGACATGACTGAGCAACTTTCACTTTCACTAGAGTGAAGAAAGTCAGAAAGAGAAAAATAAATATTGTATATTAATGCATATATACAGAATCTAGAAAAATGGTACTGATGAGCCTCTCTGCAGGACAGGAATGGAGACTCAAAATACAGAACAGACTTGTAGATACAGTGGGGGAAGGAGAGGATGGGACGAACTGAGAGAGTAGCACTGAAATATACACATTACCATGTGTAAAACAGATGGCCAATGGGGAGTCCCCGTATAGCACAGGGGGCTCAGCCTGGTGCTCAGTGACAACCTAGAGGGGTGGGATGGGGTGGGAGGGAGGCGCATGTGTATACCTATGGCTGATTCATGCTGGTGTATGGCAGAAACCAACACAACGTTATAAAGCAATTACCCTCCAACTAAAAAAAAAAAAAAAAAAAAAAAAAATGTGTGGCCAAACACTCTTTAAACTGATACTGATTTCTAGTTCAGGCCAGGGTTCCCCAGACAGGGGCTCTCCAGGCTTATCAGGGCGGCCTGGGTGGTTCTTCCTCTGTCCTGCAACCTGCCCTGACCCCCGCTCTTCTGTGTGGGTGGTGTCCTCACTAGGGAGGGGGATTCCAGAGAGCCAGGGCATCCCGAATCCAGGCGAATCAGGGGCTTTCCATCCCGCCCCTCCAGTCGCCGGCCCTTCGACAGTCAGCGGTTTCCAGGCCGCAGCCCTCAGGCCACTGGCTGGCGCCCAGCGCCTCCCTTTCAGGGACTCCCGTCCCTTGGATTTCGGAGGAAGACTATGCCCCATTCCTGTTGAAACAAAAGGTCTATTTCTAAAGGGCCATCAGGTGAGTTTAAGATACATTTCACTGTTATAATCACATGGCAGAATTCAGAATTCCAATCAATCCTGGTTTTGTTTTTGTAATTTCAAATGTATTAGATTATGCAATCATTATGACATATTTACAAAGCTCTACAATGATGGAGAGCATCCACTATGCCCGCAAGTTAAGGAAGAGCCAAGATAAAACTGCATGTATGGTACAGACATTATCATGTTAAAAATTCAGAATACACATATATTATTTTTTTCCCTTCTACATTTCTGAATCTTACAAGTTTTCTTTAATGGGAGTACCTCTAATACAATAATTTTGAAAATGCTGACTCGTTTCAGACATAGGAATTAGTATCTCTTTCATCTCAAGAATAATGCAGACAGCACTAGAAATTTCTCAAAACCAGTTTTCAATCTGGAGAAACCTTTGAAGGGAGAGGAGATTGTGCAAGCCTCCTTCCTGAAGGCGGCGGTTCTATCTCAGTCATGACTGTGGCTGCCGGAGCAGTCCACAGGTGCCTGACACACGGGAGGGGATCCATACACTCTGGCTGAATGTCTGAAATGCTGATTAGCAGAGTCTCAGAACACATCTCATTCAGAGTTATTCAGCATCTTTCTTTAGAAAAGTTTATGAGCTCCCAGTTCTTTAAAAAGTTCCTCTCCCCCCTTTAAAAATGATGAAATAAGACAACAGCTAGTAGCTGGTCCGAGTTTGCAGCCAGAGCCTCCACATGAAGACGTGACTCTCTACCCGGGGTCTCGGGGAGCCGTCTCCAGACCAGCTGGTGCTTCTGCTGAGGTGGGGAGATGGGGTCCTGGGCCCCTTTGGGGGATGACCGCCCTGCACAGGCCTCTACCCTTCGTCGAGCCTGTTTTCTCTGTGGATAGAAACTGATCACAGTTGATCTCCACCTCACAGAGCTTGTGACTGACATCTGTGTGAGACAGGACCACCACATGCTAGTTATCTTCCTTTTCACCTTCTCATTGGACGTGTTAGGGCAGATTCACCAGAACAGTGGTTACTAATGGAAATAAACGACTAGTGTCATTTGGGTCTTTAAACTCATTACATGATCTCATTTGACCTCACTGGATACCCTTTTGCTCAACTGTAACGAGAGGGTAAATCAGATCCCTTCTTCTAGCCATAAAATCCTATAACTCTAATTCCTTCATTGCTTGAATTTATGAGGTGGGATGGGAACTGGAGTGGGACAGGGTCAGAAGGATTTTTTAAAAAATAAACATACACCAATCGTGGAGGCAGACTTCCCTTAAACGGTGTGATTTTTCTCAGTACAAAGGATCACCATTAACCCTGCCTGCATTCACCATCACTTCCCACACCCACACAGTTTAAAATAGCCGACTACGGAATGGCTGAGAGGACACTGATGAGCACCACAGTTAGCAGTGACTTAGGAAATGCTCTACTGTCTCAATTATCTCCAATGACTTATCAAACTGTCTATTGTCTAATTATCTCCAATACGGTCTGGTATGGTAACTGGGCTATAAGTCACAGAAAAAGAGAGGCTCATATACTTTATACTGGTGGCACACGTGACAAAAATTGTCTATTCAGGGTTCAACACCAGAGCATTTCATACGGAGGATGGGCAACTTCACCTGCCATAGCTCACTGCGTCTCAAAATCAAAGACACTTTCATCAGACTTATACCGCAAGTTAATGTTTGACTTACACTGGTCTGATCTAACAGGGGCTTAGTTGCTCATGGAAAGATTTTCCAGATTTTCAACAAAATAACTGTAAACTTGTAAGATAAAAACCATACTTGAGGGGCTTCCCTGGTGGTTTGGGGGTAAAGAATTGCCTGCCAATGCAGGAGACATGGGTTCAATCCCTGGTCGGGGAAGATCCCATGTGACGCAGAGCAAGTGCGCCCGTGGCCACAACTGTTGGTTCTGTGTTCTGGAGCCGCAAGTACCGGGGCCCACGCACCCTAGAGCCCATGCTCTGCAAAAGAGAGGCCGCTGCAGCGGGAGTGTCCCCCGCCCCCCAACCTGCAACTAAAGAAAGGCCCAGCAGTGAAGACTCAGCACAGACCAAAATAAGAATGAATAAATAAATAAAATTATTTAAAAAAACATACTTGAACTCAAAGAAGAATAGTTATTAAAAAGCTGTTAAAATTTCACCCTATTCTATTCACCTAATTAACATGTGCTCACAGCAGGTTTGTGCTAAATTTGAACCGCAAGGGACAGCAGATGATGAAATACACTCTGACTGGCCCTGATTCCATTTGTGGATATAAGTATTAAGAATGGAGGTAAAAATGCTGAGGTCAACCAAACAGCCGCAGAAGCAACAGCGACGAATCACCAGCTACTGCTTTGCTCCTCCTGCTCCCAGGGAGAGGGTCTAAGAAAGTATGGGACGGTTTCCGTCACCTTCGAGAGACTCGAGTTTCTAATCCTTAGGGAACTTGGTGTGGCAGTGATCTAGGAAACACAAACGGAGAACATTTGATGGACAGTGGAGAAAAATAAAAATTTCCATGATTACAGGAAAGGGTGGACAAATGGAGAGAAAATGGATAAATGAAAACAGAACAAACGAGAAAAAACTTCCCTTCCCCTCTTTCTACTTCCTGAGGGTAATCTGTAATTCTTGAAATGCTACTTCAAGAATTTGTTACTGCCATGCAATGATCAAAAAAAATTTTTTTTCCTTTGCTTTACTGAGAAGGATCTAGTTATTAATAAATCTGTTAAGACCAGTACCCTCTACCTGAAAACTGAATAACTATTTAAAAATAATGTCTTCAATCGATAGTTACATCATTTAGATTAGCTCAACATTTTTTATTTAAACTGGGTGTTTTTCATAAATGCTACTGAATAGTGTACCTTTCTACAAGGAGCAGGATAAAGAGACTTCAGTGGGACATAAAATGAATTATCAGAAAGTTTTAGGGTAAAATTAACCACATACTTTGGAGTTTTTGGAAGTGTCACAATTTCAATGATTCTATCCCAATATAATCAGAAATCCTTAAGGAAATACTTTCAGACCTGTGATCTGACCAAGTAAAGTCATTAGAGATGATTTAAGCAGCATCCAAAAAGATCCTAAATTCTCCAAAGAAGTAACCTTAGTTTTACATCCTATGGAACAAATACCCAAACTATTGAGAGGACTTATACACAAGAAGAGCATTTTAAAGCCACTTTGAAAAAATAATTAATGAGTCTGATTCAGTCTTTGAAAACATGAACTTTTAAAAAACCTACTGCGTAGGTTGGCATTCCAGAGCCTAAAAGTTCGAACTTTTCTTACCTTTTTCTTTCTAAAGCACTTCTTAAACTTGCCTCTGGTATTTTTGAAAATATGCTCAGAACTCTTAAGGCTCCAGCAGTTTTTTAACTAGTAAAATAAACACAGCAATTGAGTACCTGCAGTTCTGCTAACAGGACTGTTTGTATTCTAAGCCCTGTCCACAAAGGCTACAGAGAAAAATATCCAGTATAAACAAATACTACTTAGATACCAGTGGCATCTCAAAGCAGCACACCCAAGTCTCAGAATGCAAAAGGGAGAAATTTTCCACTCCCACCATGCTTAACTCCCTGGCAAACTTCAGATCAGACAGAAGGGACTGAAATTGCCTCTGTTTCGGCGAAGGTGGGGAGCGAATGTGGATGTGAAACAAATCAGTAATACTTTTTCTTTCTTTTTCCTCTCTTTTTTCCTTCAGTGCTTCTCCTCTCGTCCCTGTTTCTCTCCTTTCTCTGAATCCCCCAGTGTCAGCTGTTCCCCAGTTCTGACAGAAAAGACATCTTTATCCTTCAGTCTACCTGCTCACCATCAGTCTCTGAATGTCACACGACACACACACACAGCCATCGCTGAAAATATTGTCAAAGTAATACACACAGGAGGGCAAAGAGCAAGAATGGGGGCTGGGGTCAAGACAGGGCAGAATGTGTCCACTCATTTTTGTACCACCAGAACTTCCAGCTGAGAAAGAGGCTGAGCCCTCTAGGGGAAAAGAAGCTAGAGTCCCAGAAAGGGAAGGGCTGAGGCACAGCGGGCTCCCGAGGGGCCCTGCCCTCTCTCAGGCCGACCAGTGGCTGAGGCCTGCGGCTGGGGTCTTCAAACAGGACCACCTTTTCCAGGCCTGGAGCAGCTTCTCTCTCAGGGCTGGCCTTTGCTCCTACTCCCATGGTTGACAATCGAGGAAGGAAGCCACGTTGGGCTTCGCAATCGGGCCCAGCTGAGTCCCCGATCCTGTCCATGTGAAGCTGTCTTCCCCAAACTCTTCTACATCTTTTTGCTGATTCTCAGCACTGCTGTTCAGTTACCCACTCCGCTTACACTTACTAGCTGCCCGCAACCCAATGCCCTACCCTAAAATAAAACTCTGTGCCTTATTCAGTTGTAAAAGGATAATAACTGTAACTGTATATAACAGCTACAGGGGTAAGAGGACTAAATAAACTCAAACTTGTAAAGTGCTTAGAAAAGTGTTTGGCATGTGAAAGTACAAGGTAAGAATTTGCTAAATAAAATGAAAATAAACAATCTGTGAACACATATATCCAGATTCAAAGTACAGAAAGTGCTTCATGATGACAAAATAGACTTCAAACAGAAAAGGAGAGCAAATATATTGATTCTGTCACTCTGGGTCATCAGTCCAGGAGGATTGCCAAGGGGACGGCCGAAGTAACCAGGTTGTACCTTGGTGGTCTATGTTAAACCGCTTCTGGCCTGGTCCTGATACACTTCTATAGTGTGGAAAGGATACATGTGTTGAAACAACAGATTCCAGAATGGAAGTGGGAGAGTTCACACATAGTCCGGGGTATACTGAATCTGACCACTCAGGGCTACAGTCATTTGCACTCTTTCATGTCTGATTCTTTGCAACCCCATGGAGGGCAGCCCATTAGGCTTCTATGTCCATGGGGTTTTCCAGGCAAGAATACTGGAGTGGGTTGCCATGCCCTCATCCAGGGGATCTTCCTGACCCAGGGATTGAACCCAGGTCTTCGGCATTGCAGGCAGATTCTTTACCTTCTGAGCCGCCAGGGAAGCTTTGTATTAATACTACATAGATACTATTATTACTATTATTTAAGAAGCTTCACTGTATCTTCTAAAAGACAGTAAGAGTTTGAAGTTAAACATGTAAAGGAAAGGCATTTTTCTTTTGGGGTGAGGCTATAATGAGATGAAAAGGACAGCTGTGGGCTGTAAAACTGAGGACAGAAAGGGCAGAGAAAAAACACAGGGCGATACAGACAAAAGGGAGACAACGATGAGAAAAAAAAGCTCAGCTTCATGGAGTGAGACTCTCTCTTGTGCTCGTGATGTGTGACTAAATAAATATTATAATGCCTCCAAAACCTAGTATAAACAGGGAACAAATGCATTCCAAATATGGAGCTACACATACCTCAGAAGTATAAAATTACCTCATGAATATAAAAGCTCTGGTTTAACTTGATCTTCCCTATTTAAAAATTGCTTTTAAGACAAAAACATTTTTTAAAATGTCTGGAGTCTTAAAGGTACCCCCAAATTGGCAATTCCATGTTTTAATTTTTCTATCAATATTTAGCAAAAAAGTACTGCTACTTTTTCACAGACATCAGAAATACTAATTTAGAGACCTATAAGGCAACTAATTATTAAAAAATCCCATAGATTGAGTTAATAAATTTAACACTCAGAAATTATTAGACATTTCATTTGATGTTCTCTGGATGACAGTAATAAAACATTAAGCTTTAAGAAAGAGATATATTTGATTGATGTTTTTAAAAAAATACATCATTTATAATAAAATAAAGTACTACTTAGAGTAATTCAAGGAATAAAATTAATTTGCTTTAAAAATAAATCCTTTAAAATCCTTGTTTAATAAAAAGTATTAGCACTGATAGTTTTAATCTACAGAAATGGACTTGAAAGATTTTCCAAGTTTATTATGTTAAAAATATGTAGTGTTGAAGTTTTAAGCTTATCTAAATTTTAGCACTATACCTTGAAGAGTTCTAACTTCTGCCAGAAGGAAAGTATGCCTCCATTAAACAAGAAATTTCCATTACTCCTATCTTAAGAAGTCACACCCCTTCAACTAATGGCAGGAAAACATTTCAATTCAAACCTCTGACACCCTCAAGCCTGAGGCAAAATTTAAAAAAAAAAAATAGAAAAATAAAACACAACTCACATTTTCAGGGAAGAAAGGAAACCCTGCTAAATAAGTAACAATTATGCTGAAGAATTTATATGCTAAGCAAGGCTGAATGTAAAAACACCAGAGCAGTCAACCATAGCTTTAGCACTTTGAGTATGATTAACAGAATGAACTTCAAAGGTCAATTAAATGTCAACACACTTTAAAGAGATATTCTTCTTAAGGCTGTTCAGTGTATAATAGTACCTCATGACTTAGGGGTACCCTTCTTAAGGGCAATGTGCATGTGATGTATGTACTTGCACGCATATTTACATGTCACTAACCAATAATGATGAAACGCAAAGTCAGTCATAAATGTTAAGACTAAAGTATATCCAATAGCTGATCCTATTTATTCCATCAGAGGAAGTCTTTCACAGAGCTGATCCTTTATTGCCCTAATACACCATTCTGCAATTTCATCCCCCCAAGAACCTTCCCTGAATACTTGTGGTTAAAAAACTTATCCCCAAAGGCACCTGGCATTTGAAAACTGCCCACTTGAGCATCTGTGGGACAGAACACAACCAGTGCCCACTCAGGACCCTGTCACCCAGCACCTCAGTAAGAGCCCCCACCCCATCCATTAAGGAAGGCCAAATTGCCCCAGAACCTCAGGAGGAGCAGGAATCATCATCAACATCACCCGGCCCAAACCTCTCCAAATCCACAGCAAACAGAAGCAAAAAGGCAGAGCCACTTGGCCCAGCCCCCACAGCCCCCTACCAGACAGCAAGCCCAGTGTTACTCAGGTCAGCATTTTCTTGTCTGAATCAAATCTGTCACAGACTTGTTCTCCATTAGGACTTTAACAGCAGGTTATAAATAACCAGATAGCAGTGGCTACCATCGAAATTCAGAGGAAGATGGAACCTTTAAGATGTTAATGATCTGGGAAGGTTCCAGGAAGAGCTGGAAACAGATGAGTAGACTGTGGGTGGTTGGTGGGGAGCCTCACTGAAGAGGGAAGCAGGGTGAGCTAAGGCCCCTGGTGGGTGAGCTAAGCATCCCTTCATGCACGGATCGGGACCCTGGCTCTAGAACAGGAGGAGGTGGGACAGAGAGAGGGAGAAGAGGATTTCCACTTCAGAAAACTCAGACAAAGACAGAAAGGCTGACCTCACAACAGGTTTGCCAGAAAGAATGGAGATGGGATGAGAGAAAGATCCAAAGTGCCTCGTAGGGGCCTAGTAATATTCATATTACAGGGCTGTGGTAAGCCACGAGTGAGCTGATGCAAGAAAAGAGCACTCTGAAAAGTCTAAAAGCTCTAGAAGGTAAAGATGTTTTAGACGTCAGGGGGCAAGAGCCTCTCTAACCACGGCCCCATGTGTTGACAGCATACACTTCTCTGCAAATGCAAACTTGCCGTCAAATTCTGGGTCTGTTTGTATGAGGTTAGAGACAGAAATATCTTCCTTCAATGATTCCAAAAGCTACAGCCCAAGGAGGAAAGAGACGGCCACCATCACAAGTCTCTGTAGGTTGAGGATCACTGATATTAAAATCCAAGTCCAGGGCTACAGTTTTGAGGTGGACCACATCATCCATGGTTTTCTCATTGAATCTAAGAAGTACATAAAGTGCCAATAAGGTGGCACAAAGAGGGAACAGAGGCGTGGCCGCGAACAGCGGGCTGTAAGCGGGAGCCGTGGCCGGCACCCACCCTGGCCCTTGGCCCTTGGCCCCGCTGTGACCACTGGGCAGGTGACCACCCTGTGTCCAATTCTAGGCCCTGCCTTCCTCTTCTGTCCCTCTTCCACAGCAACTCCCCCAGGCTTAAAAAGGAATTATGAAAAGTTACCACAGTAAAAGCTACATATATGGAGAATATACTGAGCGCCAGTTATTAGCTGCCAGTAATTGGTACCTTATGTAATTCCCCAAACAACTCCCAGGTGGCAGGAACCACTATCCTCATTTTTAAGTATGGAAACCAAAGCTTACGGGGTCACCTACGTAGTTAAATGGCAAAGTCAGGACTTCAATCAGGTGTGGCTGACTCTTCAGCCGAGGCTTTGAATCTTCCTCCTAAACTTTTCCCTTTTCTCTTCAATAACCATAAAAATCCTTACTATGGGTTAGGGATTTTATGGATACAGAAGTTATAAGAGTCATTATACAGTGTGTGGGCTTCCCCGGTGGCCCTGATGGTAAAGAATCTGCCTGCAATGCAGGATACCAAGGTTCAGTGCCTGGGTTGGGACGATCCCCTGGAGAAGGGATGGGCTACCCACTCCAGTATTCTTGCCTGGGGAATTCCACGAACCAAAGAGCCTGGTGGGTCACAAAGGCTCAGACATGACTGAGTGACTAACATATGGTGGAGATGAAGGTTTTGAAGGAGAGGGCCAAGCGCTGGGTTCACCACACACACCTGCCTGCCGACAGTCAGCCTCCGGACTAAACTCTTCCAAAGTGAGTGCGGCACTGTGTCGAGGGCACAGCTTTCCACCCAGCATTCCTGCTCTGATCTCCCCCAGGTCTCCTGTCCCTTGGGGTCCTCTTCCAATTATTTGCCCGAAACCTTATCTGGACAGTTGAAGAGGAGGCAGCTGGCACTCTGGCAGATCACACACAGGCTGGGGGTGGGGGTGGTCCCATAGTAGGAGGGGTCTCTCGGGCCTTGTGCCTTGAAACAACCTTAATTCCGCTTGCAGGAGTGGTTCATGGAGGGCTCCGTGGCCACATGGCCCCACTAAGAGGCGAAGCCAATCTATCTGGTGCTGGAGGAGAAGTGATGAGAACAGTGGGCATACGGTGAGGCTTTTCCGGTGTTCCTGGAAAGCAACAGTTGTCACTAAACACTGGCAAGAAAACACTAACTTTAATTCTCAAGATTTAATGTGATAAACTCCTTCTGGGAAGAATACAGGTTCCAGAGTTTGCTCACAGATAGTCTGACTCTTCCAGGTTTGGAAGGCGCCCAGGAGTCTGGAGTTTTGCAAGAACTACGGGAGATTCTGATACAGGGGTCTAAGGATCTCAATTTCTGATTCACAGCCCTGACCCCCTACAGGGCTGCCCAGCCAGCAAACCTGCTCTCAGGTGACCATACATTCTATAAAGACAGCTTATTCACATAGCAATGCCAGGTTCTGCGTGGAGTGGTTACTTTTAAATAAGGCCACCAGGCTTTCCAGAAGTTTCCACACTCACAAATGTTAGGGACTTATTTTTCTGATGTCACTAAGTACACACACACACACACACACACACACACACACACACACACATCCCTACATCTGTCTGGAGTGAAGACCCTTTCAGCAAGATGCTCCTAACAGTACTTACTTTTGATCTGGTGTAAGACTGGAGATGACATTCTCACTGAATATTTAAGTGATTTCAAAAGGTTTACTTTTTCTCATTCAACTGAACTGCCCTGGAAAGTTTACTTCAAGCTATTAAAAAAAAATGAGTTTAAAAACCAGACAGCACTCAAGTAAAATATTAAGGATATGATTAGGACATTTAACTAGACATTCAATCACAATGCAAACAGCTACTTATTAAAAACACCCCTCTTCATAGGTTGTGTTCTTCAAAGAAAGTGAGGTCATAAAATGTATTATGTTAAATCAATATTACTATCTTTCTCCTAGAAGCCCTATCATTGTTCTTTGTCTCTTTCCAAATCTGTATCTTTATTTTAAGCTATACACTTTCAGGCTACACACTGGAATTAAGCTCAGCTTTTCTGTCAGATCTTTATGATACCTTCTTTCTTTCCCCTAAAGCACAATAACAATTCTCCTTAAGGATGGGCAAGTTATTATTTTTATCTGAGTATCTTGTATTTTATTCAGCAAATATTTGTTGAGTATTGGTATTTATGCATTCATGTTTTCAAAAAAATCAACTTTTGTTATTATAAACTTCTTGAGCAGGAAAAAAAATGCTGAGTGGAGCACCTGGCCTCTAGAAGGCACTGCATGAATAGTGAGAAAACCTGGGGAATTTATCATTGAGAGAACAAGAGAATTTCTCCTGATTCAGTATTGAGTCCACATTTCATAGTGGAGACAATTCTGGTTAGGGAAAATGTTTCATTTCACTTTGTATGGAAAAAAATGCAGGTTATCCAGATAACCAAAAGTTCACACTGCACGGTTTCGCGACACAACCTGTCAAGACATTATTTCAATACCATTTAAAGGCCAAACCTCTAACATTAATCATTTATCAAAATTATACATGCCACTAAGATATCCCAACAAAGAAGATTATGTAAGTGAGCCGTTTTGGCCTCGGTGATAACTGAACACAGCAGCTATTTTCAACCCTTCATTAAAATTAGATCAAGATACACTTGCATTGTGTGTTACCACTCCTGCAGGGAAGATTTACATCAGCTTAAGATTTACTTTGATTGGAAGAGACAATTTCTTTCACTTCTTTGTCGGAAACTAGAATTCCCTCCCCCCACAGCCTTCACACGAAAGTTTTCCGTAGAAAGCAGCAGCAATTCAGAAAAACACCACCAAACAGCCGTCCTGTTTACTGTCTCCCATGGGTAACTAAAGCTCTGTTTTCCTCCTAAACAGAGTCCGGAGGGCGTGGAGGGGCTGCTGGGGCACCTGCCACTTCACCTTGAGCTTGGCTCCGTCCCCAGCCTGGCCCTATAAAACTTCGAGGGCTGCCGCAAAGCTGGCCAGTCCTGAGGCGCTTTAAAAAAGAAGCGATGGGGAATGAATTTTGCCCCCGCACCCTGAGAGCGACCTTCACATATAGATGTTTGAAAACACGAGGCTGACAAGTTCCTTCTCCGGGGCTGAAGGGTGTGGGGGTGGGGGTGGGGGTGGGGGTTCCGGGCGCACGTCAAGGTCTCGGCCCGGCGCTTCGCGGTCCGGCTCGCACTGAGGCCCAGGCAGAACCGCGACCCGAGTTCGCCTCGGAATCTGGGGGGTGGGGGTGGGGGTGGGGGTGGGGGGGAGGGTGCCGCGATGGTCGCGCAGCTGCAGCCCCGGGGAGGACATGGGGGGCGAAGGCGGCCGGCCGCGAGTCGGGCCGGCGGGCCCCAAGTCTAGGAGCGCCCTCGCGCCTCGCCCACCCCGCCTGCGCCTCGCGCCCCGGCCCCCTCCCCGCGCCCCCACGGCCGCGGCCCCCGGCCCTCCCCCGGTCTCTCCCCGCCGCCCCCTCCCCGCCCCGGCGGCCCGAAGCCAACTCACCGCGGCCCCGCGACGACGCGCCCCGGAGCCCCCGGGGGCCGGGTCGCCCCGCGGACCAGCCGCAAACTTTTCCCGGGCCGCGCGGCGCGGCGGGGCCGTCGGGTCGGGCCGGGCGGCGCCGTCGTCCCGCACCGGCCGCCCGCGCGCCCTTTGTGTCCCGCGCCGCCCGCCGCCCCCTGACAGCTGACGGGCCGCGGCGCCGCCGGGGAGGCGAGGGGCGCTGACAGGCGCGCCCCCGGAGCGGCCGCCCCGCGAGAGCCGGCGCCGCCCGCCGGCGGCCGCCCCGCGCCACCCGGCCTCCCGCAGGCTCCGCGTCGCCCGGCCTCCCGCAGGCTCCGCGCCGCCCGCAGCCCCGGCCCGGTGGCCGCTCAGCCCCGCTCGGTTCTCCGCCGCCGGCGCGCTCCGTCAGGACCCGGCCCCGCCCCGCCCCGGCCACGCCCCCACCGGTTCCCTCCAATGAGTGAGGCCCGCTGGGGCCAGCTCCATCCAATCAGAAGCCGGGTAGCGCGGCCCGGCCCCGGGAGGCGAGCCAATAGGAGGCGACTCCGGCAACACACCCGCCCCGAGCCCTGGGAGCCCTCTGCTTCGAGGGCCGTGGGGGAACCGGACCGCCGCCGGAGCGAGGGGGCTGGGCCGGGAGGAGCCGCCCAGCTAGGTTTAGTCCGGGGGAGCGCCCGGCTGCAGGGCGGTACTAGAATATGAGATGCAGACGAAAGTGGGGACGCTGGACGCTCCTCCTTGTAGTTGTCCTGCTCCCCACCCCGAACTTACACTCCTTTTCTGGCCGAAGTTCACGCAGGAAAGCAAGCCGCACTAACTCGCTGCGGCCGGTGACTGTTCCAGTTCAGGCCTGGCCTTCCCTTTGGGGCTCTGCGCCAAGGGTTCCGTCAGGCAGCGCTCAAGATGCTGCGCCGCAGTCCGTAGCTCTTGTTTCTGCCCTTAATAAAATCGTCAGAATGCCAGGGATCTGCAAGTGGCGGGGGGTTGGGAGGTGGGGGGGGGGGGGGTGTCAGTTTCCATTCTGCTGCAAAACGCAGGTGCTCATGGCACTTGCCAGGTCTTTTTTCTTTCTAAAAGAAAATTGCAATGAAAAATAATACAAAAAACTAATTTCTATATGCAAGTCATCTTTACTGTGAGCTTTATTTCTTTAAGAAACTCGCATTCTATCTTCAAAGGACGTTAAATTATATAGCCAAGTAGAATATTACATGCTCCTGTTTAGTCGCTAAGTCGTGTCCGACTGTTTTGCAATCTCGCCAGGCTCCTCTGTCCATGGGATTTTTCTAGGCAAGTATATTGGAGTGAGTTGCCATTTCCTTCTCCAGGTATATAGTATGTATATAACATCAACACATAGGAGAGAGTTAAATAGACCACTAGTTATACAAGACTGAAGCTGTTAACACAAAAGCGTGCAAATTATAAGCACTCTATTGTTTCTTTGCTGTGAATAGGGTTACCCACTTGTTGATGGTCATACAGTGCTCCTAAGCTTTATAGAGAGCTCTTTACTGAAAGCGAATTACGTATGATGAAAACAGTTTTGATAACACATATTTGCAAATGTTAAAATCAAACCACATTTATTTGTACTTCAAATAGCTAACACCTTCAGTTTATTTCTTCTGGTAATAGACTTTGCACTTAAAACAGTTTTGTGCAGACATGACCTCTTCTGCATGCATTTTAAAAAATAATTGTATTTATTTATTTTTGGCTGTCCTGGGTCTTCCTTGCTGCAGAGGCTTTCTCTAGTTGTGGTGAATGGGGACTGCCCTGTAGCTGCGTGCAGCCTTCTCTTTGCAGTGGCTTCTCTTGTTGCAGAGTACAGGCTTTAGGGTGTGTGGACTTCTTGTTGCAGCACATGGTCTCAGCAGTTGCTGTTCCCCTTACGCTAGAGCACAGGTTAACTAGTTGAGGCACCTGGGCTACTTGCTCCATGGCATGTGAGATCGTCCCAGACCAGGGCTGGAACCCGTGTCCCTGCACTGGCAGGTGAATTCTTTACCATTGAGCCACCAGAGAAGCCCGGCTTAAAGTATTTTGCTGACCAGATTGCATTTTTTAATGATGATCTGTACAATGAACCCAAAGAAGGAAAAGGAGAGAAAGAGAGAGAGGTCAAAGAAGTGAGGAATGGCTTTTGTTATCATCTTGCTTTCATGATTGAAACTTACCACACCTTATTAACTTTAAGAGATAGTATGGAGCCAAGACTAAAGTTTATCAGATGATTCAGGTTCTGAATTGACCTGGACCAAAGCTCTTAATGACTAACATGAAAGGTCAATATCCCAAGCTCGCTCTGCCTCATGGAGGGACGTTGAGGTTCAACCACAGGAGCATTTTGTCAACAGTGTGTTTTCTCTAGGATGTTGTGCCAAGTCTTTTCTATAAGCACGTGTCAATATACTAGTCTGATAGCAGCCTATTAATATTTCCTCTGACTGCACATTTTCCCATCTGAAATATTTTTTGAGTCCATCAGTTTTCCTTCAAACTAGATGTGAAGGAAATTTCTGCCTCTTAATTTTAGAGCAAAGCTGTACTTCAGAGCGTCTTCCTCTGTCCCCTCTTTCTTTCTTTCTTTGTTTCCTTTTTCTCTCTTTTTTAATGGAGAAGATGCTATGAAAAAAATTGAATGTACCCTATGACTGGCAATATGCACAGCTTTACATGGAAGTGTTTATTGTCTGGGTCAGATTTATACCCATATAATCAAGTAACTTTGTAAGCATTTATTAGGGCTTCCCAGGGGGTGGTAGAGTTAGAGTTAAAGAACCCGCCTGCCAATGCAGGAGACACAAGTGATACTGGTTTGATTACTCTGTCAGAAAGATGCTCTGGAGGAGGGCATGGCAATCCATTCCAGTACTCTTACCTGGACAATTCCATGGACAGAGGAGCCTGGTGACCTACAGTCCATAGGATCACAGAGTCAGACATGACTGAAGTGACTTAGCACTCACGCATTAAGGATTCACTTAAGGCAATTGTGCTTAATTTTCAAAGAGGAAACCAAAGACATGTTTTTAGAGATATTTCCATGTGTCATAATGTAATTTGTTTACTTTGTTCAAAAATATGCAATCTAGCACAGAAGTTTAAATATTACTTCTAACAAATGTACATATGGTAACACTACAATGTGAAATTTGCTAAATTTAATTGAACCAGCAGTTGTTATTTTCAACTAATTAACTGCACAGATTTCACTTTCTGATTGAAAATTGTGGAAGAATTAATGAATATGAATCAAATAGGCATGACTTATTAAGGGTAAGACAAAAACAGTATTGGGTGTTAGCAATCTATTACAGGCAATGAATATTTTATTAATTCTCTGGATGGCATTCATGACTCTACCATGGTGATGCTTCATTCACTAAGTGATAATTTCAAAGATTTTTCTTAATGATTTTTTCATCAGTTGTCCAATATGGGACAGGAGAGCTGTTGCTGATTTAGAGATCTCTCAGTTTTAACACATATTTAAATGTAACTAGGGAAGCTGTGACTTTGGGGGTAATTTAGCATTTGTAAAGATAATTTTTTTAATGCACAGACATAAGATCTTTTATAAATTGTATCAAATGATCAGTGGTAATATGACCAATGATAATATTATTTTCTCTGTATTTTTACATTTAAGATACTACTGTCATCTTAATATTGTTTCATCAGTGAGCATAACATATAAATGGATTCCCATCTTCTGGATTTTGATCATTGATTTGCCTCTGGATTTTTGTGTGTTTTAGACAAACTAGATTACTATGTGACTTTTCTTCAATTCACTGGATCCAATTCACTGGTTTGAAGATATTGTTATTAGGAACAGTGAAATAATATCTATATAGAGAGAGCACAGATGAAAAATCTGCTTGTTTTCCTTTGTATTTTGGACTCAAATGGGGGAAAATTCATTTTATGAACCACAATATTAGATGCTTTTAATACTGCTTTTACAAAACATATTTTTCTTATTTTTTGAACCTAACCCTGGAATGTTTCCTTGTTGTAGGATATGTTTATAGTAAGAGTTATTTATAAATATGTGAAGGAACAGAGAGAGAATTCCAGAAATCACAGGTGATAGGCACTCTAAACTTCTGTCCCTATTTTATCTTGGGCCACAGTCCTTAAAGAAAATTGTTTTAGAGTTTACTATTAGGAGAAATTTTGTTTCTTCTGAATTAAATCTTTGAGCTATCAAGATGCTCTGAACTAAATTTACAGCTTGATTTAGGAAAGTATTATGGCCTCCTTCACTGTGTTTTTTAAATATATATAAACATAATGTTTATCTTGTCTTCATTTATTTATTTTTCACCTATATAAGAGCTGACTCATTTGAAAAGACCCTGATGCCGGGAAAGATTGAGGGCGGGAGGAGAAGGGGACGACAGAGGATGGGATGGCTGGATGGCATCACCGACTCAATGGACATGAGTTTGGGTAAACTCCAGGAGTTGGTGAAGGACAGGGAGGCCTGGCGTGCTGCGATTCATGGGGGCGCAAAGAGTCGGACATGACGGAGCGACTGAACTGAGCTGACCTGATACATTTCTGTCTTATATTTTTATGTATATTTTTACATAAGTTGTCTAAAATGCTTTCTGAATTGCTAATACCATGTTATTAGATGCATGTGTCTGCTGTGCTTGCTTGCCCAGTGGTGTCCAACTCTTGGCCACCTTGCGGACTGAAGCCCGTTAGGCTCCTCCATCCATGGGATTCTCCAGGCAAGAATAGTGGAATGGGATGCCATGCCCTCCTGCAGGGGGTCTTCCCCAACGCAGGGGTCGAACCAAGGTGTCCGTCATTGCAGGTGGCTTCTTCACCATCTGAGCCACTAGGGAAGCCCTATAAATGCATAATGACATGCGTTGAGCCATAGGTAAACTCTGGGGCTCCTGAGCTCACAACACTTAACACAGAACATGTAGTAAGGGCAACAGGAAGAAGATTCTGTTGTTCCTTCCCAGAGGAAGCAGAATCTGATTCACCAGGCACAACATCTCAAAACTGTTTTCAGAGAGGCAGAAAAACATAGTGGTACACGATGGGGAAAGTTTATTACACTTATGGGAAACACGTATTTATGGGTTTTCTGCAAAACCAGGGGTTTAAGTCAAAAATAGGATATTTGACTTAGATACAAACTGAAATGCATAGTATAAATTATGCTAAAATCATGGTCACTTGCCACATTATCCATCAGTAGTTGTTATGCTTAATACAGTAATCCCTTAGAATATGTTTCAAATGCAATAAACCTTTCCGCTAGGATTAGTATACACCCATTTCCTTCAATTTTAGTAGTCTCTTTTAGAAAATAAACAAGGCATCTCCTTGTTTTCAGACAATATTCCATCATGATTTTATTTTCAAAGGTTATCCTACTAAGATCTTTATTTAGAACCACTGCAGAACTTCATCTTATCATTTTGTTTTGTTTTATGAGATATATAATTAACTCTAACTCACAGATTAAGGAAACCATATATCCCTTTGAAATACAGTCTTTACACAAAATTGATGGTTGCACCCCTTTTCCTGGCCAGCAAGTTGGAATGTAGGAGGTGCTCAGTGAAGAAAAAGCAACTCGACCTGACTTAAATTATAAAAATATTTTTTATCAGCTTGTATAATTTGCAGTCCACTTTACTACCATGAAAAAAGAAATGAATACTAGCTGATAGGAGGTAGAAGATGAGAGATAAGACCAAAAGTGGGGAGATGGATAGAGGTGCTAACAGCCTCACTCCACCCAGAAGGGTGTCAAGAAACTGAGCAACATTTACCAGATGAGAAACACAAATGTCAGTAGATATTTCTAAATTACAAGGAGCAAAACTTAAAATAATAATGAAATTATCAAAGTTGTAGAGATGTTGGGGAAAGAACTACCATAAAGGAACTAAAACCTCATTTTACACAGTCGAGGGTCACGTCCATAAAGAGATGAAAAGACAAATATGTATGTACATTATTCTTTAAATTTCATGTTTTCTTTTCAAATAAGGCTATTATTTGATTTTTCCAAAAGCAGACACACATGAAACTTTTTCTTTCGAGGGATGTTGCCATTGGGCGGGAGGAGAATCATTGTTTGATTTGATTTTTTTTTTTCAGGTGTGAATATTGTTTCTTTTTAAACTAATTTATATTGGTGTTAGTTTTAGGTGTACAAAAAAGTGAATCAGTTTTACGTATACATATATTCACCCTTTCTTAGATTCTTTTCCCCAATGTGTCATTACAGAGTATTGAACAGAGTTTCTTATGCTAAACAGTAGGTCCTTGTTGCTTTTTGCTGTTGTGCAGTAGCTAAATCGTGTCCACTCTTCTGCGACCCGTTGGACTATAGCCCCCGAGGAGCCTCTGTCCATGGAATTTCCTAGGCAAGAATACTGGAGTGGATTGCCATTCCTTCTCCTTGCTACTTACATTAATCAGGAATGTATCAATGTATGGTGGTTTTAAGAAAGCAAATATAATGGATACATTGTGAAATGATTATGTTTTCTTCACAAGCAATTCATAATATAGTAGACTATCCTTTTTTGTATGCTTGAGAACAACTGTGCCTCTGGAGCCCGCAGATTCTAGTACAGACTGGGTACGGAAGAGTGTTTGTTAAATGCCTGTTTGTTTTTTCATGAAGTAATTGCGTCGTTTGAAACCATTTGACTCAGCACACAGGAAGACTCAATAGAAAATGTGTTCAATTGTGAACTCCGTGGCTTGAGAAATGAATGAAAATTATGCAGAAGATTCTGTGGAAAGTTACAAAGGAATTAGAAATCTGGAACACAGCATATTTGAGGAATTGATATTTATGCATTTGGGGGGTTCCAGATTTTTCAGATATGATTCATTGCTAATTTTCTGTCTCAATGAAGGAGAATATTGAGGCTGTTCTGAGGTGCTCCACTGGGGCTCTTTTGGAATCAGTTCTTCTTGGATAAAAGGGAAATAAATCTGCTAGACCAGTAGTCTGCATTGTAAATATTCAAAAGCAAGGAAAAGAATCATTAGTAGAAATCATGAAGGAAGAAAAGGGGTGTGTGTGTGTGTGTGTGTGTGTGTGTGTGTGTATCTGAGGGGCTAAACTGAATTGATGTTTGGATCACCAAATATTTGGATTTCCTGTCAGTAGATAAAGAAAAGGATAAAT
Organism: Dama dama; assembly: GCF_033118175.1. Classification (NCBI taxonomy): domain Eukaryota; kingdom Metazoa; phylum Chordata; class Mammalia; order Artiodactyla; family Cervidae; genus Dama; species Dama dama. The sequence goes on from NC_083708.1 coordinate 11,037,934, forward strand.
ATAAAAAACAAGTGCAGAAAAAAATTAAAGAATCATTATGGGAGTAAAAATTACTGTCAGAATGTAATGTTTTTTAATCCTAATATGTAAACTTTTATTTTATAATGTGCTCTACCGTCTGGGGGCTTCCCAGGTGGCTCAGTGGTAAATAATCTGCCTGCCAATGCAGAAGATGCAGGAGACTCGGGTTCGATCCTTGGGTTGGGAAGATCCCCTGGAGGAGGAAATAGCAACCCAGTCCAGGACTCCTGCCTGGGAAATCCCACAGACGGAGGAGCCTGGGGGGCTACAGTCCATGGGGTCGCAAAGAGTTGGACACAACTGAGTGACTACCCACACATTCAGCTATTCTAACCAAAGCATTCTCTTGTCAGTGGAATCTTTCCAAAGTTGTCTGAAAATAAACACATCAATAAATGTTGGATTTTTGTTTTATTTTAATTTGGAAAGAACCTTCATTGTGTCATTGCTGCTGCTGCTGCTAAGTCACTTCAGTCGTGTCCGACCCTGTGCGACCCCATAGATGGCAGCCCACCAGGCTCCCCCGTCCCTGGGACTCTCCAGGTAAGAATACTGGAGTGGGTTGCCATTTCCTTCTCCACATGGGTGTCATTAGATCCATTAACTTTCCCTCCAGATGAAGAGAAGGCAACTCGGTGTGGTACTTGGGTTAAGAGACATTTTTGAGCTCTGCTATTTCCATGGGTCTCAGTGAGGCCACTAAGTCCTCTGAGCCTGTACAGAGGATGATAATAATAATAAATGGTGTATCTCCTTCCCTGTATTGTCCTGAGGATGGGAGTTGCCAGTTTGTTTGAACTTGCTATGCAGACCATTACGCGAGTCACAAACGTGAGCTCTCTCTCTCTCTCTTTTTCTAATTCAAAAGAATTTTAATGTGAGGGACCTTTAAAGAGCAAATCCCTAAGGGTCCAGTATCATAAGAGTCGCCAAAGTTCTTAGCATCTCCCACTTTATAGAGAATGCAGAGGGGACACAGGTAAGGTTGGGTCCATGACCCCAGGTGCCCAGGCCTCCTAACTATCACAAGTTCTCACAAGACCTAAAGGGGAGGCATGAGGCTAGGGCAGTGGGCAAAGAACTCTGTGTAGTAAACGGAAATTTTCCCTGCTCCTGGGAGAAAAGAATGGATGCAAAGCACCAGGGAGAGGCTATGAATTGGGAACTACAGAGGATGAAACAGTTCCTGAAGATTCCAAGACTGGGGGACCCAAGTTCTTTTGTCCTCCAGAGAGAGAATTTCTAAGGTTTAAGGGCAAATATTCAGTGACATCTTCTAAACACATGAAAAGCTTTGTTATTATTGTTATAACTTGTTCGTTTTGTTTCAATGGATCCATGAAGAGCAAAAGAAAAAAATAGATGGCCATGAAAATGTAAAACCCTCTTATCCTTCCCCCAGAATTCTCAGAAAAATTGGCAGGGCTTTGGACATCTATATCTAGAAGACACACAGAACAGAATGAAAAAAAATAAGCTCTAATTGTATTTGAGGGCTCACTTCTCACTATGGCTAAAGCCTATGGGACAGAGAAACAGAGAGGAAAACTGTAGCATGTGGAGATTATTGCTGAAAGTAGGTAATCCAATCTTGTATGCAGTACTGCTGTGAAAAATAATTGAGAAAGCTGAGTATATTTATAATTACAAAATTTTACCCTTAATATCCATCAAACATCATGTTTAACTTGCAGAGGGGAACATAAATTGTGATCAGTTAAGGATATAGTAAAGAAAGATATACTGTAAAGAAAATAAATCAGATATCCTGTAAAGAAAACTGAATGCTGAAGAATTGATGCTTTTGAACTGTGGTGTTGGAGAAGACTCTTGAGAGTCCCTTGGACTGCAAGGAGATCCAGCCAGTCCATCCTAAAGGAGATCAGTCCTGGGTGTTCATTGGAAGGACTGATGTTGAAGCTGAAACTCCAATACTTTGGCCACCTGATGCGAAGAACTGACTCATCGGAAAAGACCCTGATGCTGGGAAAGTCCACCGACTCAATGGACATGAGTTTGAGTAAACTCCGGGAGTTGGTGATGGACAGGGAGGCCTGGTGTGCTGCAGTCCATGACGTCGCAAGGAGTCAGACATGACTGAGCAACTGAACTGAACTGAACTGAAGGATATAGTATAGGATATATTTATATGAGGGGTTTCCCTGGTGGCTCAGATGGTAAAGAATCTACCTGCAAAGCAGGAGATCCAGGTTCAATCCCTGAGTCAGAAAGATCCCTTGGAGAAGGGAATGGCTACTAACTCTAGTATTCTTGCCTGGGAAATCCTGTGGACAGAGGAGCCTGTCAGACATGACTGAGTGACTAACACTGTCACTTTCATATTTATATAAGTAAAATAAAATCTAGCAAGATAAGAACCTACTTGTGCTTATGTAGGATGATGGTGATATACACACTTTTCTGTATTTTCTGAGAAATTTCCAATAAACATGTTTCATTAAAGCTATAAAAATCTCTTTAAAAGGTATGTCACTGATACAGATACTCTCACTTCATTGCTGCATTACGTACAAAGTCTATGAATAAGAAAGTATGCATTTGTATGAATTTTATTATCAGCTTCTTATTGGAAAAAAATCTCTTTATTTGGACTTTTGAAACAATAGTTGAACACATCATTTAAATGACCTTTATGACCCAGGGATTCCCTGGTGGCTCAGTTGATAAAGAATCTGCCTGCAATGCAGAAGACCCAGATTCTATGCCTGGGTTAGAAAGATCCCCCAAAGAAGGAAATCACAACCCACCCCAATATTCTTGCCTGGAGAATCCCATGAACAAAGGAGCCTGGCGGGTTACAGTCCATGGGGTCACAAAGAGTCAGACACAACTGAGCAACAAACACTTTCACTGTGACCAAGTCAGAACTTGCTATTGTTAAGTTGCTCAGTTGTGTCCAACTTTTTGTAACCCCGTGGACTGCAGCACTCCAGGCTTCCCTGTCCTTCACTTTCTCCCAGACAGTTTGCTCAAACCCATGTTGACTGAGTCAGTGATGCCTTTCAAACATCCCATCCCTCCATTGCCCCGCTCTCCTCCCACCTTTAATCTTTCCCAGCATCAGTCTTTTCCAATGAGTCAGCTCTTTGCTTCAGGTGGCCTAGGTATTGGAGTTTCAGCATCAGTTCTTCCAATGAATATTCAGGATTGATTTCCTTTAGGGTTTACTGGTTTGATCTCCTTGCTGTCCAAGGGACTCTCAAAAGTCTTCTCCAGCACCACAGTTCGAAAGCATCAATTCATTGGTGCTCAGCCTTCTTTATTGTTCAACTCTCAGATCCTTACATGACTACTGAAAAAATGATAGCTTTGATTATGTGGACCTTTGTCAGAAAAGTGATGTCTCTGCTTTCTGATATACTAGGTTTGTGTGGTATATTAGACAAAACTAGCTAGGTTTGTCCTAACTTTTCTTTCAAGGAACATGTATCTTGATTTCATGGCTGCAGTCTCTCTCTGAAGTGATTTTGGAGCCCCAGAAAATAAAATCTGTCACTGTTTCCATTGTTTCCCCATCTATTTGCCATGAAGTAGTGGGACTGGATGCCACGATCTTAGTTTTTGGAATCTTGAGTTTTAAGTCAGCTTTTCCACTCTCCTTTTTCACTTTCATCAAGAGACTCTTTAGTTCCTCTTTACTTTATGCTATTAGGGTGGTGTCATCTGCTTATCTGAGATTTTTGATATTTCTCCCAGCAATCTTGATTCCAGTTTGAGCTTCATCCAGCCTGGCATTTCACATGATGTATTCTGCACTAAGTTAAATAAACAGGGTTACAATATACAGCCTTGATGTACTCCTTTCCCAATTTTTTGCTTCTTGACCCACATACAGGTTTCTCAGGAGTCTGATAAGATGGTCTTGTATTCTCATCTAAGAATTTTCCACAGTTTGTTGTGATCCACACAGTCAAAGGCTTTAGTGTAGTCAATGAAGCAGAAGTAGATGTTTTTCTGGAATTCCCTCGTTTTTCTGTGATCCAACAGCTGTAGGCAGTTTGATCTCTGCTTCCTCTGTCTCCTCTAAATCCACCTTGTACATCTGGAAGTTCTTGATTCATGTACTGCAGAAGCCTAGCTTGAAAATTTTGAGCATTGCTTTGCTAGCATATGAAATGTGTGCAATTGTGTGGTAGTTTGAATATTCTTTGGCATTGACTTATTTGGGATTGAAATGAAAACTGACCTTTTCCAGTCCTGTGACTATGGTTGAGTTTTCCAAATTTGCTGGCATGTTGAGTGAAGAACTTTCACAGCATCATCTTTTAGGATTTGAAGTAGCTGATGTGGAAGTTAGAACCAGGAGATAATATAAAGAGAAGTCAGCTGAATTTTCAGTGTGACAGTTACCTGTAAAATCTGAATGCCAGTTTTTTTGTCAGCTGCTTTTCTTTAAAGGATATGGAAAAGTTTATTTGCTTATTCACTTTAGGCAGGCTATTTAAGGAATAGTAGGATGTATGGCAACAAGTAGTCACGACATTTGAAACACAGGCATTTTCACGGTTTGAAGACTTTGTAATAGAGGAAGAAGATAGGTATATACTCCACAGCTTTCTGTGGGTGATATAATTTAGAGCAGAATTCTCAGCCAGAGATATTTTGCCTCCCCAAGGGACTTCTGACAAGGTCTGCAGACATTGGTTGTTACCACTTGGAGGGGTGCTATTGACAGGGCTGCTGCTGTGTCTGCTACAATCTATAGGACACCCTCTCCCCCACCATCTCTGCTCAAAGGATCAGCCCAAAATGTCACTAGTGCCTAGGCTGAGGAACACTGCCTTGGAGTCCTTTTTATTTACATATAAACAAAATGGCACCATCAGCTTAAAAATTTTAAAAAAGAAAACAATCATTGCTTTTACATTTTCTTTCAAGCAATGGAAAATGGAAGTGATATTTTCCTTCCCCCAAAGTCAAAAGTAGAAGTACTTCCAGTTCATTTTTGTGTTATAACATAATATGTAAAAATTAAGAATCCTAATCTTAGAAAGCAAGATCAAACCAGTCACTACTAAAGGAAATCAACCTGAATATTCATTGAAAGGACTGATGCTGAAGCTGAAACTCCAATACTATGGCCACCTGATGCAAAGAGATGACTCATTGGAAAAGACCCTGATGCTGGGAAAGATTGAAGGCAGGAAGAGAAGAGGGTGACAGAGGATGAGATGGTTGTATGGCATCACTGACTCAATGAACACGAGTTTGAGCAAAGTCTAAGTGATAGTGAAGGACAGGGAAGCCTGGCATGCTATAGTCCACGGAGTCGCAAAGAATTGGACACAACTGAGTGATTGAACAACAGCAAAGAATCCTAAGATATTTTTTCCCAGGGTTTGGGAAAGCAGAATTGAAACAGTCCAGTTCAGGGAAAACAAATATGCTCCAGCAAGTTAGCTGAGGATGGCTAAATAAAAAACATTCCTTAAAAGAGTATTTTAAGTAGTAATTCAAAATGTTTGGGAATGGAAATCCAATGATATGTCAAGAATACACATTAATGATGACTGCTATTCTCCCAAGAAATAAATGAAGACCCAAAATGCACTTCTGAGATGTTTTATGTGCCTTTTGGAATCAAAAGTTATTAGTAAGGCAGTTTGGGGACCAGATTTGTGGATGCAGTACAGAAACCCCAAAGTGAGATTTGTCTTCCCCCACAAAGATTCTTGGATTAAGAGCACAATAACAACAGGAAATTTGTCCACACTTTGTAGACAACATATTGAAAAGCAGAGACATTACTTTGCCAACAAAAGTCTGTCTAGTCAAAGCTATGGTTTTTCCAGTGGTCATGTATGGATGTGAAATTTGGAGTATGAAGAAAGCTGAGCACCAAAGAACTGATGCCTTTGAATTGTGGTGTTGGAGAAGACTCTTGAGAGTCCCTTGGATTGCAAGGAGTCAAAGAATTCAGTCCTAAAGGAAATCAACCTTAAATATTCATTGGAAGGACTGATGCTGAAGCTGAAACTCCAATACTTTGGCCACCTGATGTGAAGAACTGACTCATTGGAAAAGACCCTGATGCTGGGAAAGATTGAAGGCAGGAGGAGAAAGGGACAACAGAGGATGAGATGGTTGGATGGCATCACCGACTCAATGGACATAAGTTTGAGTAATCTCCTGGAGTTGGTGATGGACAGGGAAGCCTGGTGTGCTGTGGTCTGTGGGGTTGCAGAGTCGGACACGACTGAGCGACTGAACTGAACTGTATTGTGTTAACCCGACAACCCTGAAACAGTTTTTAAGGGCATTTAAAAATATGCTTTCAGTGGGCTAGTTCATGAAGTCCAGTGAAAGTCACTCTCTGCTTTTTAATTTTTCTCCCCAGAGAGGGCATTTAACTTGGTTCCCTGTAAATGTGAATGAAGAGTGTTAACTAAAGCATACCTATGTAGTCTGGAATACTTACTCCTTTCCTCAAAGAATCGTGTATGTTTTCACACAAGGTGAAGTGATATGTCATGATTATATTTTGGTTTAGTTTTTAATTAAATGTTTATGCTTCAACAGCCACAAATTGTCTTTGGAAGTTAGATGAAGACATGCCGCAGATCAAGTTACTTCACGCCACCAGGGGCTCTTTTTCTAGTATGTGATAGAATTGACCCTAGAAGGTCAATTGCTGCTGCTGCTGCTGCTGCTAAAGGTCAATTAGAAAGGCATAAATCCTGTTCTGTAAATATTTACTATAGGTTTTAATTGGTGTAGGAATCAGGAAGGAAAGAGGATTACAGGATTAGTTTGTAAATGTACTTTATTTTACAATATTATTTGTTAACAATGATTTCTTTCTGCTCGTAAAAACAATATCCGCTCACTACTTCATATTTGGACGAGTCAGGAAAGTTTAAAAGAAAGATGTCTCAGAAGCCACCACTTATAACATAGGACAACTTCTTTCTGGTTATTCCATGAAAGAGGGGGTCACTGTCCCCCAAGGCCACCTTCGGCCTCCACTGTTGCCTGAGAAGTCACCCATCTCACCAAACTTCTTCCAAACAAGGTTACTGTGTATTTTCAATGGCTGCACCCAACTCAGTTCTGTAAGTGGTTCTGATTTTTTTCTTCCTCATGACACACACTGGTGAGTTCTGATGTGCATATCAATAAGAAAGGTAAATTTCTGGGGCATTTGGTATTGCTGTTTCTTTCCCGCTCAGATAGTAAAAGTAACATCACACAGATAATCTCCACTAGACTTGAATTCATCAGCTAATGTCTAAACTTCAGTACATCAGATATTTGTAGTAACAAAGTGTGACACCCTCTGTAACTGATATGGGATATTTTATGACATCTCATGTGATTAACACTGCATTCAACTAAATATAGGTGAATGCAGCAATGACTGTCCCTGCCCTCAAAAGTCCCATAATTATTTCTTTAATATGAATAGCTGAAAGTAGAGTTATTAAATCTAAGAACATTAATTCTTGATTTGGATCATCAAAATTTCCTTTCAGAAAAGTTGTTCCAAGTTCTATTCTCACATCCAACAATACTGGAACTTTAGAATTGATTTTCACTTATTTGACAGTGACAACAACAACAAAAAGCCTTAAACAGTGTTTGAAATTGAGTAATGTTTTCCCTCATGCTTATTTTTTATTTTTTTCCTTCTCATTTCTTCTTTCCTTATTTTTCTTTCCCTCTCCCTCTCTTCCTTCTTTTTTTCTGCCTGGAATAGATACTTTACATTCTTTGCCAATGTTTCTATTGAGGTTTAAGGTTAAGATGCAATATTTATTGATATATTATGTTTTGGATATAGGTTTATGTCAAGAATTTTTCCCAATTGTATGCTTTTAAAATTATGTTTATTTTTTTCATGATAATGGAGGTTTCATTTCAGTTTTTGATGCTTTCTCTTTTTGTAGGGAAATTTCAAGTTTTATTCTCTATAGTCAAATGCATACTATAATTTTTACATTATTTTTTCCAATGCTTTTACTAATTAGAAGGCTCCTTCTCACTCTGAGTTCTGGTAGGTTTCCACATTTTCTTCTAGATTTGTGTGTGTGTGTGTGTGTGTGTGTGTGTGTGTGTGTATGTGTGGCTTTAATTTTTAACATTAAAATAGTTAATCCATCTGCTAAGTCATGTCAGTCGTGTCTGACTCTTTGTGATCCCATGGATTGTAGCCCACCAGGCTCCTCTGTCCCTGGGATTCTCCAGGCAAGAATACTGGAGTGGATTGCCATTCCCTTCTCCAGGGGATCCTCCTGACTCAGGGATCAAACCTGTGTCTTTTATGTCTCCTGCGTTGGCAGGCAGATTGTTTATAACTAATGCCACCTTGGAAGCCCAAAGACCATGAAGGGACTAAAACCTTCAATCATCTGACCTGGAATCAGACACCTTATCCATTAGGCCACACGGCCAACCAATCAGTCTACCGTCTACAGCTTATTTTGTTTCATGGTTTAAAGTGAGAACTTTATTTATTACAATTTGTTAAGTAATTGTCACACTATTACTGAGTTGTCTTTAATGTCTTCACTAACTTGTGATGTCACCTTTATTTCATACAGGGTTTTTTTATTCTTTTTGGTTTATTCATTGTTTTATTATGTAATCTACTGGTTTTGACTGGTTGTCTATCTGTTTGATTCCACTGTTATACTTATTTTCACATCTCAATAAAATCTGGTGGGACATGCTTTCTCCATTAAACTTTTTGTTGTTGTTGTTTTTAGTTCTTCCCTCTTATTTCTAATAATCTTTGGAACTGCTTTGAAAAGATGGAGGATAGGTATCCATGGATATTTATTGAAATTTTGATGGATTATATTAAACCTTTTTCCCCCATTTAGTCAGAAAGTATGCATGTTTATTAATTAAATCGTTTTATTCTTTTAACAACCACTTGTAGTTTTCATTGTATAGGTCCTAAATGATTCTTTTGTAAAGAATTTTTGTAAGTGTATATTATGATAATTATGTGAACAATATATTTTTCATTATATTTTGATTGTACATGATTGACATTAGAATATGATTGATTTTTATATTTATTTTGCATTTGATCATTTCACTGAACTATGTCAGTATATCCAATACTTTTTTCAGTTCATTCCCTTAGATTACTTATAAAGGTATTATCTGTAAATAAATGTATATGTTTCCCTACTGTATTAAATTGACAAATATACCTTATGTTTCTGGTTTTTGTTTGTTTCTAGAACAGTTGGAAAGATGGTGGCAACAATAGATATTTTTTACTTATGATTCCACCGGTGTGTTGTTATAAAAATATGATTTAGATTGCATGTTAAAGATAGTTATCATTTATCATGTGCATGAATTATCACTTTAAACTTACTAAGTAAGTTTTAAAACCCATGAGAGTTATTAAATTTTATCAAATTATTTTCCAGGTCTATTGAGATATTTATGTTCATTTTTCAGCCTACTGATGTGATTTATTCATTTGGAATTATATACATGCATTCTTATAACGATCCTCAAATATTCAGGGTTTTTAAATATAATATAATCTGAACTAACTATTCTAATCTTTTATCAAACTTTTGTGTCTATGCTAAGCATTTTTAGGTTTTTCTACAAAGGTCATCCTGGATTTGTAAAATGAGTTAGACCATCTTTCTGGTTTGTAAAATATGGACAAGAAAGGTATACATTAAAGGCATAATTTATTTCCAGTGTTGAAAAGTAACCACCAGTAAAACTCTTAACTCTGCAGCTGCCTTGATGGTAGTTGCTGAAAACTTTTTCAATTTCAGTTTTTTATAGATAGTGATCTTTGTAGTTCAGCTCACAGCTATTTTCCTTCATTGTCTTTGATTCCTCATCACTGAGATTTTTAACTTTATTTAGCTAATTTATTTATGCTAATACTTATAAAATCATATTTAAAATCATCCTGGAATCTAAGTTCTTTAAATACTATACATTTTCCTTCTAATTGTGCTTATTTGTTCATTATTTTATTCTTGATTAGATTTGTTAGCAATTTTGGATAGTTGTCTGTTATTTTTCTTTAGGAACTCAGTAAAGTAGTTTATTTGACAACTAAGAAGAATTAGTGTTTTCCAACTCTATTTTCCTTTTCCAACTCTTCCAAAAAACAGGAAGAAGGGATTTCTTTTGAGCTCATTATAAAAGTCAAGCATTACCATAAAATGGGTAACAGACAAGGATGCCACAAGATTATTACCTGATGAACATAGATACAAAAATCCTTAACAAAATATTAGTAAACTGAATTCAATAATACATTAAAAAGATCATACACATGATAAAGACCATGATGAAGTGTAATATATCCCAGGGATATAAGAATGGTTCAACATCTGGAAATCAGTCATTGTGATACAACAATTAATAAAATAAAGGGTAAAAATAATATGAGCATCTCAATAGTTGCAGAAAAGCATTTGACAAAAACCAACATTCATTTATTACAAAAGTCTTGATAGAGCCTGTATAAAAGGAATGTACACATAATAAAGACTATATATGAGAAACCCAGGAGCTAACCTTATATTTAACAGTGAAAAACAAAAAGATTTTCCTCTAAAATCAGGAACAACAGAAGGATGCCCTTTCTTGCCACTTTTATTCACCATAGTATTTTGTCTTAACCATTTTGTCTTAACCAGAGCATCCAAACTGGAAAGAAAGAAGTAAAATTGACAATATGTAGATTCATTGGTGGCTCAGATGGTAAAGCAACTGCCTGCAATGCAGGAGACCTGGGTTTGATCCCTGGGTTGGGAAGAGCCCTTGGAAGAAGGCATGGCAACCCACTCCAGTATTCTTGCCTAGAGAATCTCTAAGGACAGAGGAGCCTGGTAGGCTACAGTTCATGGGGTCACAGAGAGTTGGACAAGACTGAGTGACTAAACACACACACACACATATATAGAAAACCCTAAAGTGAAAACTGAAAGTAAAAGTCGCTCAGTCATGTCCAACTCTTTGCAACCCCATGGACTTCACAGTTCATGGACTTCTCCAGGCCAGAATACTAGAGTTGGTGGCCTTTCCTTTCTCCAGGGGATCTTCCCAACCCATAGATAGAACCCAGGTCTCCCGCATTGCAAGCAGATTCTTTACCAGCTGAGCCACACTGGAATCCCAAGAATACTGGAGTGGATAGCCTATCCCTTCTTCAGTGGATCTTCTTGACCCAGGAATTGAACTGGGGTTTCCTGCATTGCAGGCGGATTCTTTACCAACTGAGCTATCAGTTAAGCCCCTAGAAAACACTAAAGACTGCATTAAAAACCTGTTAGAACTAATAAATGAATTCAACAAAGTTACAGAATACAAAATTAATATTCAAAAATCTCTTTCATAATTAAATATGAATAATTAACAACCACAAAGAGAAATTAAGTAAATAATCCCATTTAAAAGTTCATCCAAAGGAAGAAAATTTGAATACATTTACCAAAGGTGTGAAAGACATGTACATTGAAAAGTACCGCACATTAATGAAGAAAATTTAAGAAGACAAAAGAAATGGAAAGATTTTCTGTGCTCATGGATTAGATGAGTTAATATTGTTAAAATGTCTGTGCTATTCAAGCAATCTACAGATTCAGTGAAATTCCTATCAAAATTCCAATGACTTTTTTTTTTACAGGAATAGAACAATTCTAAAATTCATATGGAATCATAAAAGACCCTAAATAGTCAAAGCAATCTTGAGAAAGAAAACAAAAAAGCTGGAGCTATATGTGCCCTGACTCTAAACTATATTGCAAAGCTATAGTTCTTAAATCAGTATGGTATTGGCATAAAACAGACACACAGATCAATGGAACAAAACAAAAAGCCCAGAAATAAACCCACATATACATGGTCAGTTAATTTACTACAATGAAGTCAAGAATATGAAATGGGGAAAGAAGAGTTTCTCCCTCTTTTTTTAAAACAAAAAAGAAACCCAATTAAAAAAAAATGGACAGAAGATCTGGATATAAAGTTTCCCATGGAAGGCATGTGGATGGCCACAGGTACATGAAAAGATGATCAGCATCACCAATCATCAGAGAAATGCACATTGAAACCACAATGAAATATCATTGTTCATACCTGTCACAATAGCTGCTATCAAAAGATTAGAAAAAAAATGTTGATAAGGATGTGGAGAAAAAAATTAACACTACTATACTCTTGGTGGGCTTTTCAAGTGGTGCTAGTGGTAAAGATCCTGCCTGCCAATGCAGGAGACATAAGAGACATTGAATTCAATCCCTCAATGGGGAAGATCCCCCCTGGAAGAGGGCATGGCAACCCACTCCAGTATTTTTGGCTGGAGAATCTAATGGACAGAGGAGCCTGGTGGGCTACAGTTCATAGGGTCACAAAGAGTTAAACATGACTGAAGTGACTTAGCACACAGACACACAGTTAGTAGGAATGTAAATTGGTGCTGCCACTTGGAAACAGTATGGAGGTTCCTCAAAAAATGAAAAATAGAACTACCATAAGATCCAGCAATTCCACTTCTGGGTATTTACCAAAAAGAAATGAAAACACTATCTTAAATAGATATATGCACCCCCATGTACACTGCAGGTTTATTTACAATAGCCAAGATATAGAAACAACCTAAGTGTCCATCAGTACATGAATGAATAAAGAAATTGTGGAATACAGTTTGCCTCAAGTTCATTGGTTAAATCCTCAAGCATCATGGATTAAATCACTTTCATTCCATGATTGATTGAATCTGAGGGGGGCATCCGGGGATACAGAGGGAAAACTGTATTTATTGTACTACGTCATTTTATGTGCAACTTGAACATCCTGGATTTTGATATGTATGGGGGTCCTGGAACCAATCTCCCAGGGATACTGAAGGGTGACTGTGTATATACAATGAAATATTGTGTGTTAGATCACTCAATTGTGTCTGACTTTTTTCGACTCCATGGGCTATAGTCCAGCAGGTTCCTTTGTCCACGGAATTCTCCAGGCAAGAATAGTGGAATGAGTTGCCATTCCCTTCTCCAGGGGATCTTCCTAACCCAGGCATCTAACCCAGCTTTCCTGTATGTCAGGCAGATTCTTCACTGACTGAGCCACCATCCAATGAAATGTCATTCAGCCATAAAAAAGAATGAAATCTTGCCATTTGCTACAGCATGGATGGAACTTAAGGGCATTTTGTTAGATGAAATAAGTCATATAGAGAAAGACAAGTACCAGGTGATCTCTCCTACATGTGGAATCTAAAATGTAGGTTTGTGTTACAACAAAAGAAGTTCATAGATACAAAGAGCAGATTGATGTCTGCCCAGGGGGTGGGAGGTGAGATGGAAGAGAAATGGATGAACTGTTTTTGTTTCTATTTTTCAGTTTAAACAAGTAGAATTTTCTTTTTTTTAATTAAAGGAAATTATCCTGAGTAGACCTGACTTAATCAGGTGAGTCTTTTTTTTTTTTTTTTCAGGTGAGTCTTTTAAAAGAGGGTATAGAGATCAGAGAAGGGAGAAGTTGAGTTCGTTAGCAGCAGCACACTTCTGCTGTCCTGGAAGAAGCAAGCTGCCATGAGCTCTGCAGTTGAAAAACAATGAATTCTGCCACCAAAGGCTTGAGTTGGGGAGAGGACCCTGAGCCCCCAGTGAGACCCTAGCACCAGCAACACCTTGGATGTAATGCCTTGTGAGAGACCCTGAGCAGAGGACCCGGCTAAGCTGGGCCTGGAATCCTGATCCACAAAAGCAGTGAGATAATAAATATGAGACAGTAAGCAAATTCTATTTATACATATATAAAATGGCATATTTGTTTATCAAGATGTGTTGACGTCTCCCGTGACAACATGCCTTACTTACCACATTTCAGATGTACTTGTTCTATATGGATGTTATTTTGTTTAGTTTTTTAAATTGAATGATTATTATTTTTTTGAGATATGCGTCTCTATTACTATGTGATGATCCTTTGATCACCATTAATATCTTTTGCCTTTTCTGATGCACGATGTATATTTGCACATTCTTTTATCTTGTCTGTGCCAGTTTGTTTCAGCGTTTCTTTTACAAGTATCATGAGGTTCATGATTTTAAAACTAGATCTGAACTGTTTTTGCCTTCTATTACAGATTCTCAATTACCCCAATTATTATAACTAACATGTTTGCTCATTTCTTTTATCTTGATTTGTGACTTTTCTCATGTTTTACTAGTAATATTGTTTATGTTATAAGCTGTTCCACTCTCTAGTATTTGCTGTATATAAAGATTATCTTGGGGTTTTTTGACATTGTACTTTCACTCGTATTTTTAATTATCAGGATAAAAAAAGACAAAATAGATTTTTTACTACCTTCATTCAAAATGCGGTATTTTGTTCATTTTCCTCTCAGAATGATTTTCCCTCACTAATGTCTTTCTCTTGCAATAATGTATAATTATAGGCCTGGATAATTGTCATTAAATACTTGATATATTTGCCTTATGCTCTGTAACAAAATTAGCAACAGTTCTTGAGATTACCTTTGTGTTGAACAGGTTTGATACACGCCCTGACTTCTGGTGTTTGAGGTCTTCCTTAGGGTTATTCTCTTGGTCGGTCACTAGGAGTACAACTTTAACCTTTTCGCATGGGTAGTTCATTTTCTGAGCTCTTGCAGACCTGAGACTCTCTTTCTGTTTCCTTCTTTCCTGAAGGTCAAGTTCTCTGGGAACACAATTCTTGAAACTTTTACTCTCACAGTTTTTCCCTTAAGAGATGCTGCATTGATTTTCATAATTTTGTTTGTGGAAAATAAAGTCTTATAAATAGCATGTGGTTCAACTTTATTAAAAGTCATTAACTCTTTTCCTTCCTGAATGCTTAAAATAAACTTTCTTAATCATTGAATTCAAAATTTTTTTCCCAGAACATAATTTGGTGTAGCTCTAGTTCTTGTTTTTCATGAATTTTTGCCTTGAATATGGTGAACACTTTTTATTTTTATGCTTAAATCATTTAGTCTGGTTATTCATTGAATTTTCCCCTCTGGAATATTTTTATGATCACATCTATTCCAGTAGTTTTCTTTTTCTTGAGATTAGCTATAGCTCTTAGGTTGAATTGTGGTTCTTTGCATGACTATAGTCTTATTTCTTATAATTTTCATCTTTTCTTCATTTTCCTATGTTTTTTGACTGAACTACTCAACCATTGTCCTTAAGGTCTCTGATTTGATTTTCCATAGTACAAATTCTGAAGCTTATTGCTTTTGTTGTGGATTTAATTCAACTATTAAATATTTCAAATATTCAAAAAATTATTGATTTATCCTCTATTTTCCTGATGGACATTAGGGTTGTTGTCAGATCACCATATGATAAGAACTCCACTTAGAAACCCTCACACACCTGTGTAAGAATGTCTCCAGGGTTATGAGCACATTCAGGCATAGAATTTCTGAGTAACAGCTGCATTTTTAGTTTTCTTGCATGTCTTTTGGGTATCATTCATGTCTCATAATAGTATCTCAATCTCTTTTCTTTCATTCTCTTTTAACGTTCTTTACTAGTTCATACAGGAAACATTTTCTCACCTCATGTAGTGGATGACCAACATCATTCTAAAGTAGTTTAAGTAATTTTAAGGGGTGTGTTTTTGACATAGGAGTTAGGAATTCTGTTCTTTTTCCTCCAATTGCACCTTTTTGAATTTATTGTATGTTTGGGGGTTTAGTCTCTACCCACATGAAAACAAATAGCCTCTTTTTCTACACAAATAGTATGTCAGTTGACCTTAGCACCACTGTTTTTCTGCTGTTAAACAAGCGAATATACCACCTTTTAGCCCTCTTATTACTGCATGTTCTACCTGACAATTCCATTTGCTCATGATGCAGTCTTTTCCTTGAATCTCCCCTCCTGACTTTCTGTGCATCTGAAAAGCTATAGTATTTGAACAGATACAACTCCTAGCACATCCTGCTCTCAGGGCTCTCCTCTGCCCAGGTGCTGGACGTTCCTGGAAATCCCTCCCAGATTCTGGCACAAGCCTAAGAGTCCTACTTTCTTCGTGTTGTATTTTCCACAATTTCTTCAATTTTGAACTACTTCGGGTGAGAAGTAGGGAAAAGCTTCCTCATGTCCTGCTAGCCAGGTTTCCCTTTAAAACAGAGCTCTTTATTTCTGATAGGTTCCACCAAGCCAGAAAGACTTGCTACGTCTCGAGTTCCAGAGGGTGCTTTGGGATTTTGTACCTCTATGACTCAATTAAGCTCTCAGTGATGAGAATGAATAATTCAAAGAATTGTTCATAACATACAGGCTAGCATTTTTTTGTTGTTTGTGGTGGCGTTTTCCTTTTGTAGCTTGGTGCTTCCTGCTGACCTACTTCCTCATAAAATAACAATTAGTTGGTCCTGCAGATCTTACTGAAACTAACAAAGAGTGCCATCTGTTGATGTGGGCGATACACTCTCTGGAATCAGTCCTTGACTGCTCTGTGGAACTCAAAGCACTTCACAGTTTTACTTTGCTTTTCATCTTTTTAAATGTCTCAGAGTCACCATCAAGAAAATATAAATAATTCCCATTTTACAGATGACCACCTTGAGGCAAAGAGCAAGGGAATTGTGCTATGATTGAACAGAGAGATACCCCTCAAGTCAATAGTGCAACTGAAGTCATTTACTTTCTGGAGAGGTAGTTTTTCCCAGTTCTCAGGATCTGTGCGAACATCCCATCTTTAATGGGTGTTTACAACTGTGAAGTTCATCCCTAACAACTCCTGCTCCTTCTGGGAGGGTTCTCTCTGCAAAGCACACCTTTGCTAGCACACTTCGAGGAGTGGTGAGGAGGAGAGAGTTGTTCAGCCAGGTGACACACTCTCATATTTATTCTTTTGGGAATAATCAGTAATAACGATTTAAAAATTTCATCCAGGAAGCTAGCAGGTATTCTAATGATCTTATCCCTGGTTAGTTGTTTACATTCAGAGCACCTTGGATTTCCAAAAAAATTAAAAAGAGGGCTTGACAGAGACCTATCATTGCAGAGAAAAATGTATGCAAAAATCTCTGAGTTTCTATTACATTTCTAAAAGTTTTAGTATTCTTTTAGTGATTTATGCTCTGGAGAGATAGAGGTCTCTTTCAGAAGTCATGGTCATAGGTAGCTAGGCTTCATTAACAAAAGGGTTTTTATTAACGCTCTCCTATTGAGGAATAGAAAGAGACATAGGAGAAGACAGAATATTAATAATTATGACAGAAACAACTCACATTTTTGTGTGCCTACTATATGTCCAGTTCTTTTCACACATAGCTCATTGAATCTTTAGGACTCCATATGAGGTGGTTACATTATCATTTTCATTTTACAGATGAGAAAAATGACAGTAAGAAACCCTCCTAAGACCTTAGGGCAAGTGTATCGTGTCCCCTAAAGTGTGTACACACTTTTCCCCACCATGCCATCCTCCCTGTAGAGTGAGCCAAGGGTTTTTCAATTCTATTTTATAAAGCAAGTTGATGTGTTTAGGCAACTAATCCCCAGTGGATAAAACAGTGCTCAGTTCATATGGGAAGAGTTAGAAAACCATTTCCCAAAAGGACACATTCAAGAAAAAAATGAGTACTAAAAGGGACAAGCTGTGGAAATTAATTCAAAAGAAGTGTCTCTTTGAGATCTCTTTCCCCATTCCTTCATTCGTTTCACTCCACTGGGACTGGCCCAGCCCCCAGCTTAACCTTTGCTTTCTTGGCTTGCTTAGTAGCTTCCAAAGTGGGGAAGAGTATGCAAAGGCACACAAGTGTCAGGGCGGCCAGCTGGCGGAGGGACATTCCAGCTGCATTTTGCGTCCACTTGTGCTCTTTTCATCTGAGCTCTTCATGGGCACACAAGTCAAAGGCTCAGCTGCCTGGGTGCTTCTTGAGGGATGACAACGCTGCAATGTTCCGGATGTCCTAGCACGACTCACTAGGTCTGTTCTGTGTGGACTTGGAGCAAGCTGCCGTGAGTGGAAAATTTATAAGGTCATGGATGGTTGAAAAATAAAATCATAAGAATAGGAAAGAACAATCCTCTTTATTCCATGACTTTGGGTCTCCAGTAAGCTAAGAGGCTAAGAATCAAGGACCTAAACACAGCCCTGTTGTGTCTTAACCATGGGTAGGGCTGCTCTGTGACTCTGTGGGGCTTAGAGGATAAAGTCAAGGCACGACACTTGGCATCCAAGGCATTCCCGGCTCTGGCCACAGCCTCCTGGCCAGTCCCATCCTTTGGACAAGCCAGGCTGCTGTTCAGTGGCTACAGGACCAGCCAACCATGCTATTGTTTGCACCCAAGACATGTCCTGACTAACTAGTGTTTATGCCTTCATAGGTGTTAAATCTTTCTAATATCACTCCTTTTTCACGTTTTATATACCAAACTTTTCAGAATGAAATCCCATTTCTTCTCCCAGACTGTTCTTATGTTGTTTAAGATCATTAATTCTATCTTATTCCATTTTATATTTATCATAATGCCTAGCACATTCTGGGCCGATAGTAAATGCCCAGTAAATTTGTGATATGAATGAGAGGGATAAATACTGGGAGAATACACATTTACATTTCTCTCTTTTTTGTGCTAAGAAGGGAAAGCAGTTGCGAGTGGGCTGTCCTGAGAAGGAAGACGTGCCGTCTCCCATTATGCTGCACGGAATTTCCCAAGGCCTGTGAATGAGATGCAGGGAAAAATTGTGAAACCATTGGATGCAAAGCAGAGAGAATCTCCTCAGTAGCTCAGTTTCTGTGGAAAGGAAAGAGGTTAGGCCAATATATAAGCCTCAAGGGAAGAAAAATAAAAAAATACCCTGAATTTCACTCAAAACTGATGCCCTGTACACTGATGTTCTAAGCCTCATTGTCTGCCCAGGTGCCAAGGAATGAGAGCAACTAATAATTACTGGATATCTACTAGGGCTTATTAGATATATTTAAAAAGTCAGTCTCAGACTTCAGTGCGAGCCTGCCTGGATTCAAATTCTGGTTTTCCCAGAGTCTTGTGCTGTCTTTATTTCCTCAGAAGTTGAATTGAAATAGTAATAATATTAACCTCAAAGGAGAGTCAAGAGCATCACAAAATAAATATGTATAAAGTACTGAGAACACAGGCTAGTATGTAGCAGATAACAACCAAACAGTTAGTAAATTGAAAATGTTGAGTATTATTTCCCAAGAGACATTGTTTTATGTGGTACCTCACTGTGATTTTATTGCACTAGGATGTTCATGGTAGTACTTATCATAGTAGCTCAAGCTGAAAAGCACTCTAATGGTCCAGGTATCAGAACAGAAAAACAAATTGTGGTACATTCACATAGCATCATGACATTTAGCAATGAAAAAAAAAAAAAACAAAAACATTTACTCCTTCTTGCAATGGTGTGGATGAACCTCACAAGCATTATAATAAGTGAAAAAAGCCAGACATACAATACATTCTCTATGACTCCAGTTATACAAACTACAAAATCTGGCAAAACTTTCCTGGGCTGTTAGAAGTCAGGATAATTGTTGCCATCCTCTAGAGAAGAAGAAAACTTCTGGAGTGCTGGCAATGTTCTGCAGCTTTGCCTGGGTACCGCTTCCTCAGCTGTGTTCATTGTGTGGAAATCCATTACTTAGTATGTTTAGGATACACGAGCTTTTGTGTGAGTAATACACGTCAATAAAAAAGTTCCAAAAATTATGTGATAGTGAAAAAAAAAGTAGAACTTATTATAATAGTGAGTTAATAAGTGATCAGAGGTTAATATATCAACTAGGAAAGCAGTTAGAATGATAATCTGCAAAATCTTTGGAGTATACTGATGGAGACCTGCTGGTGGTTAGAAACAATCAAAGAAAGATTTGCAAGGATCTTGTCTGCTGAACTATAACAAAACCTTTCTCTCAATTTAGCTCAGTTGGTAAAGAATCCGCCTGCAATGCAGGAGACCCTGGTTCGATTCCTGGGTTGGGAAGATCCACTGGAGAAGGGATAGGCTATCCACTCCAGTATTCTTGGGCTTCCCTTGTGGCTCAGCTGGTAAAGATTCCACCTGCAATGTGGGAGACTTGGGTTCCATCCCTGGGCTGGGAAGATCCCTTGGAGAAGGGAAAGTCTACCCACTCCAGTATTCTGGCCTGGAGAATTCCGTGAACTGTATAGTCCATGGGGTTGCAAAGAGTTGGACATGACTGTGTGATTTTCACTTTCATAGTTAACCCAATAGGTGAGTTTTCCTGCACTCCTTTGTAACCATCTCAAATTTGCATCACTTTTTTTTCTTTGAGTATTTTAATTTTACTTAACTTGAGTCAAGTGATGTCATGGCACTGGAGAGGGGTCATCCCATCACAATTTCCTTCTAGGTCTGTAATTCTCCCTCAGTGCAGTCGTCCTTCCTTACTCCTCCATGCCCACCCCCACGCCTCCAACCCCAGGCTCACATCTAAATCTTCCTGCTCTCCTGAAACTGTCTTCCTTGACTTGTTCTTACCCTTAGGGGCCTGAAAGCATGGAGATCCTTGGGTCTAATGCATAGCTATTCTATATTCTTATAATTACTATTGCATTCAACAGGAAAAAGAGTATAGCTAAGAAGTTAGTGTTTATTATCACAAAGGGGAGTAGATAAATTTTACCTGGCAGGCTTGTTTATATTTTGGGATTCCCTGGTGGCTCAGATGGTGAAGAGTCTTGCCTGCAGTGTGGAGACCTGCGTTTGATCCTTGGGGCAGGAAGATCCCCTGTAGAAGAAAATGGCAAATCACTCCAGTATTCTTGCCTGGAAAATCCCATGGACAGTGGAGGCTGGTGGACTAGGGCTACAGTTCATAGGGTCTCAAAGAGTCAGACATGACTAACTGACTTCACTTCACTTGTTTATATTACAAACTGTAAGTTAATCAGTGATCTTTTTTCCTTTCTAAAAATACTATTGATATCTATGCAAATAACACAGATGCCCAGAAAATATTGAATGAGTTGGTGAGTTATTCTGGTCATCACTTAAGCCTTTTTAAGAGAACAGTGCAAACAAATAGAAGAAATAATAGAATGGGGGAAAACTAGAGATCTCTTCAAGGAAATTAGAGATACTGAGGGAACACTTGTGCAAAGATGGGCACAATAAAGACAGAAATGGCAAGGACATTACAGAAGCAGAAGAGATTAAGAAGTGATGGCAAGAATGCACAGGAGAGCTATACAAAAAAGTCTTCATGACCCATATAACCATGATAGTGAGGTCACTCTCCTAGAGCCAGACATCCTGGAGTGTGAAGTGAAGTGGGCCTTAGGAGGCATTACTACAAACATAGCCAGTGGAGGCGATGGAATTCCATCTGAGCTATTTCAAATCCCAAAAGATGACGCTGTTAAAGTTCAAAATTGGGGAAGGAGTAGGTCAAGACTGCACTCAATATGCCAGCAAATTTGGAAAACTCAGCAGTGGCCACAGGACTGGGAAAGACCAGTTTTCATTCCAATCCCAAAGAAAGGCAATGTCAAAGAACGTTCAAACTACCATACAGTTGAATTCATTTCACGTGCTAGCAAGATAATGCTCCAAATCTTTTAAGCTAGGTTTCAACAGTATTTGAACCAAGAACTTCTAGATGTACAAGCTGGATTGAGAAAAGGCAGAGGAACCAGAGGTCAAATTGCCAACATCTGTTGGGTCATAGATAAAAAAGAGAAATCTAGAAAAACATCTACTTCTGCTTCACTAACTATGCTAAAGCCTTTGACTGTGTGGGTCATAACAAACTTTGGGAAACTCTTAAAAAGATGGGGATACCAGACCACCTTATTTGTTTCCTGAGAAACCTGTATGTGGGTCAAGAAGCAACAGGTAGAACCGGACATGGAACAATGGACTGGTTCAAAATTGGGGAAGGAATAGGTCAAGGCTGCATATGGTCACCCTACTTATTTAACTTCTGCGCAGGGTACATCATGCAAAATGCCAAGCTGGATGAATCTCAAGTTGGAATCAAGATTGCTGGGAGAAATATCAATAGTCTCAGATATGCAGATGGTACCACTCTAATGGCAGAAAGTAAAGAGAAACTAAAGAGCCTCTTGACGAGGGGGAAAGAGGAGATTGAAAATGCTGGCTTAAAACTCAATATTCAAAAAATTAAGATCATAGCATCTTGTCCTCTCACTTCATGACAAATAGATGAGGAAAAAGTGTAATGAATGACAGATTTTATTTTCTTGGGCTACAGAATCACTGCAGATGGTGGCTGAAGTCATGAAATTAAAAGATGCTTGTTCTTTGGAAGAAAAGCTATGATAAACCTAGACAGCATGTTAAAAAGCAGAGACATCACTTTTCCAACAAAGGTCCTTAGAGTCAAAGCTTTGGTTTTTCCAGTGGTGACATACGGATGTGAGAGCTGGACAATAAGGAAGGTTGAGTGTCGAAGAATTGATGCTTTCAAATTGTGATACTGGAGAAGACTCTTGAGAATCCCTTGGACTGCAAGGACACCAAACCAGTCAACCCTATAGGAAATCAACCCTGAATATTCATTGGAAGAACTGATGTTGAAGCTGAAGCTTCAATACTTTGGCTACCTGTTGCAAAGAGCTGACTCACTGTAAAAGACCCTGATGCTGGGAAAAATTGAGGGCAGGAGGAGAAGCAGGTGACAGAAGATGAGACTGATTGGACAGCATCATCCTCTCAATGGATATGAGCTTGAGCAAGCTCATGGATATAGAGGACAGGGAAGACTGGCATGTTGCAGTCCATGGGGTCTCAAAGAGTCTGCCACAACATAGCGAATGTACAACAACATGAAGGAGGGACCTCAGGTATCCTCAGGGACTGTGTGATTAGATACAGGAGTGTCAAGGAAAGTTTGCAGGTTTTCATGATGTTTGACTCCCAGGAGGAATTGGTAATTCCAAAGATGCTTAAATTGAAGATGGCAGTTGGGTGATCAGCAGCTATGGAGATGGAAAACTCCTGAAGTGTGAGCTACTTGTTTCTTTAAGGACAAAATAGGAGAGTAATTAAAATCTGGTTGGTAATTATTTCTTGAATGAATAAATGAACAAATAACTGAATTATGGAAGAAACGGATCATCTACAGCAAAGGCTTTCACTCTATTGATGATTATAGTCTAATCTATTATTTGTGGATTTTAGATTAAGTCTTCCAAAATTAAAACTAAGAATCTTTTATTTTCTGGATTCTACATTTTTTTAATATTTTATTTTATTTTTTTCCATTTATTTTTATTAGTTGGAGGCTAATTACTTTACAATATTGTAGTGGTTTTTGCCATACATTGACATGAATCAGCCATGGATTTACATGTGTTCCCCATCCTGAACACTCCCCCCCCCCCACCTCCCTCCTCATCCCATCCCTCTGGGTCTTTCCAGTGCACCAGCCCTGAGCACTTGTCTCATGCATCCAACTTGGGCTGGTGACCTGTTTCACACTTGATAATATACATGTTTCGATGCTGTTTTCTCAGATCATCCCACCCTCACCTTCTCCGATAGAGTCCAAAAGTCTGTTCTATACATCTGTGTCTCTTTTTCTGTTTTGCATATAGGGTTATCATTACCATCTTTCCAAAGTCCATATATATGCATTAGTATACTGTATTGGTCTTTATCTTTCTGGCTTACTTCACCTGTATAATGGGCTCCAGTTTTATCCATCTCATTAGAACTGATTCAAATGTATTCTTTTTAATGACTGAGTAATATTCCATTGTGTATATGTACCACAGCTTTCTTATCCATTCGTCTGCTGATGGGCATCTAGGTTGCTTCCATGTCCTAAAAAACATCAAGAATATGTACAATATTTTACAAGACTGAGAAGATCCTTATAAAGTGTAATAGTATGTTCTAGGTGATAGACATGGATATGTCTAGGTAGACATTCATATAAACAACTTTTAAAACAGTTTTATAGCTTTGGTAAATTTTAATTATGATGAGCACAAACTTAAGGTATAATGAGAAAAAAATAGCTAATCATCTTTTAAGCATGGGCTTAATATCTAATTGTAGGCATATTTCAGTTCTTTCAGAAAATAGCATTTCCTAAAAGATTTAAGAGGCCTATAAGTATAAAGCATTGACAGTCCATTATCACCTTGTCTCTCACAAGTAGAGAACACAATTTTTTATTATGGTTGTGTTATTATTATATTTACACATTTTAGCAATCCTTAATTTTTAAATCTCTTTTCTTGGAGGTATTATAATGCTATTTTATAGGTGAGAGGACTAAAATTCAGTAAGTAATTTGTCCAGGTCACAATATACACCTGGAAGAGGTAGGACTCAACCTAGGGACATCTGATTTCAAGATCTGCTTGGTTTGTACTGTGAATCCTGTCTCTAGAGACCTCCAGATGAACACACACACACATACATACATAAACGGCAATTTTTTCCCCTTCTATGCTAATGCAAAATCTTGTCATGGCATTCAAAGCATATAGGCGCCATAATAATTATTTAGGCAATTAAAAATGCAACAAAAGCATATTCTGAATTGGACAGAACATGGTTTACTCTTGAGAGTCCCTTGAACTGCAAGGAGATCCAACCAGTCCATCCTAAAGGAGATCAGTCCTGGGTGTTCATTGGAAGGACTGATGTTGAAGCTGAAACTCCAATACTTTGGCCACCTGATGTGAAGAGCTGACTCATTTGAAAAGACCCTGATGCTGGGAAAGATTGAGGGTAGGAGAAGGGGATGACAGAGGATGAAATGGTTGAATGGCATCACCGACTCAATGGACATGGATTTGGGTGGACTCCAGGAGTTGGTGATGGACAGGGAGGCCTGGCATGCTGTAGTACATGGGGTCGCAAAGAGTTGGACATGACTGAGCGACTGAACTGAACTGAACTGGTTTATTCTTCTAATCACTTAACTGAATGTAGTCATTCATTGACTTGGGTTGTAATTGAAGCATGGTGGAGGGTGAGACATTTCATGGTTGGTGGTTCTTTTCTTTTACTTCTTTCTTTGGAAATGTCACTGGGTGCTATGTGTCTCTCCACTACACGGGATCCCCTTGCTTTCAAGCCTCTATTTCTCTGACACTGTGTTTCCTCCTACGATGACAGTGGGGGGCACTTGAAGAATCCCCTTTTGCGCTGGTGTGTCCGTGGAATTTAATAGAAAAATGTCTCTCAGGTTTCCTCAAATACCATCTCTCCATTTCACTCTCCTACCAAGATGTCCCTACTAAATTGAAATTTCTAGGGAGAGAAATAAACCATATGCTGCTTTTCCCTTCAGCATATTTCAACCAGATGGTCCCAGAAATGGAAGGTAACGGTGCTAGTAATTTAGACTCCCCATGCTTCCAACACCACCATTCTCCAGTTAATTAAAAAAAAAAATCCTTACTACTGGCCTGGAAAAATTGTCCATGACAAATACTTAAGGAGCAGGGTTAGGAAAGAAAATGTAACTAGAAGGTACATTTTGGATAACGTGGGCCTGGACAAAGGCCACCACTGAGACTGTAGTTCGCGGAACACACACTGGACTCCCGTGAGGACTCTGACTTGATTCCACATGGAACAGAGCTCCCAGACTGTCACTGATGCACTGACCCCAGAAGAGCTAAGCTCTAGTATTTCATTTCACTGACATTTATTGAGTACTTCAAAAGCAACAGGAATTACTTTGGGTAAAACCGTATAAATGTTTTCAACCGTGGAAACATGACAACAGACATCTTTGACTTAAAACTAATTAGGATTTTAAGTTTTCTAAATGATTATTAGGCTCAGAAACTAGAAAATTTAGAGAATTAGTCATGTAAAGATGCAATGCCCACTGGTCAAATACAGCTATTCATTGAAACTAAAAAAAAGATCAAATATGCTATGAGTTAATTTTTTGCAAACTGAAAATCATATTTCAAAGCATTTTCAGATTTCTTATTCCAGTTTGGACTTTGGTTTTCATTCTGTTTGTCTTGGGACATGTCTAATGTTTTATTTTTAACATAGTCATGTTTATCAATCTTTTCTTTTAAGGACTTTGGTTCATTGAGTGTCATTTAAGAAATTCTCCTTTTCTTCAAAATCATAAAGTTTTGTGGTTTTTTCTTTAAGATTTTTTTTTCCCTAAAAGTTTTAATTTTCACTTTTAGGTATTCACTGATCTTGATATTTGTTGGTGTGTATAGTAGGAATGGATATCTGGTATTTCCCACATAAGGAAAACCAACTCTCCCTGGACCATTTGTTGGATAATTCATTGTTCCTGACTAATTTGTAGGGTCACAGGTGTTACATAATACTTTTTGATATATGTCTGTTTCTAAATTTTGTATTTTGTATCCTTTGTCAATTTGCCTATCCCAAAGAGTTGGACACGACTGAGCAACTGAACTGAACCGAACTGAACCGATCCTAATACATGACTGTTTCATTTGCAACTACAAAGGAAATTCAATCTCATAGGAGAAGTTTCTGTTTAATGCTCATTTTCAGAATTGTCTAGACCATTTCAATTTTCTGGGTAAATTTTAGCATAGTTATGTCAGATTCCTCAGAAATATGCTAAAGTTTTGACTATAACCACATTGAATTGATAGATTAATTTAGCAAAATTTAAAATTCATATTTTTTAGTCTCTCCACCCGTATTTTGTTGGCTAGAATCTTAGCATTAGGTTTAGAAGATATTTTGAGTTGAATCTTGTTTTCTTTTATAATTTTCTAAGTGGCTATTGTTAGCATTTGTTGTTGTTCGGTTGCTAAGTCATATTCGACTCTTTGCAACCCCATGGACTGCAGCATGCCAGGCTCCTCAGTTAGCATGCCGAACAGTTATTGATTTTGTGATTTTGTATGGATATCACAACCAGTGAACTTTCTTGATTTATCATTTTAAATAATTTGAAAAAAAAATAACTTGTATATTTTTATGGATCATCCATGCAATTAGTTCACCTCTAAATAAAGATAGCCACATCTTTCTTTTTAATACTTATAGATTTTATTTCTTTTGCTTATCTTAGTGCACTGGTTAGAATTTCCGATAAAAGTAAAATGTTAAGTAAAATGGCAATGATAGTAGTAGTAATGTTAGTCGCTCAGTCGTGTCTGACTCTGCAACTCCATGGACTGTGGCCCTCCAGGCTCCTCTGTCCATGGGATTCTCCAGGCAACAATACAGTGATAGTCATCTTTATTTTATTTTTGATTTAAAATAGTGCCTTTAGATGTTTTACAATGAAAGATAATGGTTTTTTTAGGTTTTTCACAGATAAGCTTTATTAAGGAAATAGCTTTCTTTTTTGAGTTTACTAAAAGTTTTAAATTATAAATGTAATTTTGAACAATTTATTATATTTTTAGCATCTACTTTATTTTATTATTTTTCTCCTTTACTTGTAACTACGGTGTGTAAATAATAGATTTTCTGAGGCTGAACAATCTTGACACCTGGGATAAACTTTTCTTGTTCATGACATATTAATTCTTAATAGCTTACTTACACTTGCTTGCATTTTATTCAATGTTTTAGTGTCTATGTTTACAAGTGAGATTAGTCTATACTTTTCTTGTATATTCCTTGGTATTATTGACTATTTCTTTGTTGTTATTGTTCATGTCATTTTCTGCAACAGTTTATATAAAACAATAAGTTTTTCCTGAGAGTCAAGTTTACCTTGAAAGCCAGCTGGGCCTTAGATTCTTTGTGGAATTTAACGATCTATTAATAATCCAGTTTCTGTAAGGTTCATTGCCTTATTGTGGTTTTCCATTGTATCTTGAGTTTTAGTGATTTATACTGGGGCTTCCCGGGTGGTGCTAAACTATAAAGAACCCGTCTGCAGTGCAAGAAATATAAGAGACGTGGGTTCGATCCCTGGATTGGGAAGATGTCCTGGAGGAGGGCATGGCAACCCACTCCAGTATTTCTACTTGGGGAAGCCCATGGATAGAAGAGCCTGGCAGGTTATAATCCACAGGGTCACAAAGAGTCACACATGACTGAAGTTACTTAGTGAATATTATCCAGTATATCAAAATTATAAATTTTATTTGCCAAAAACTGTCCTAGCTCTGAATTTTTAGGATCCTTCTAATATCTGTAATTAGTTCTCTTTTAATTTAATATTGTGTGTTGTGTTATCTCTGTTTTTGAATAGTATTTCTGAAAGTTTTACCTGGTTTTCTTGATCCACTCTATTGTTTCTTAGCTTTGCATTTATTTATTTTCCCCTTATTTTTATTATTTCTTTTCTCCTACTTCTATAGGTTTACTTTACCATTCCTTTCCAGTTTTTTTTTTCAGCCAAATACTTGCTGCCTATTAGAAAATTTATTTGCATTTTGTTTTATTTTTAAGAAGTACACTTAAGTTTACATAATTACTGTAAAAGTACTTTAGCTTTATTGCATGTATTTTTATATATAGCATGTAGAAAACTCATTCTAAATATTTTGTAATTTCAATTGTGACTTCCTCTTTGTTTCAAAGATTATTTAGCAGCTTTTAGTTTCCACTCATACATAAATATTTTGCTATATTTTTAGTCAATAATTTCGATACAGAAACATGTATACATTATGATTTCTTTACAGTTTATGAAACTTTGTGGACAATATTCTTCTTATGTACTGAAAATTTCTTTTTCCTTTTCTGGGCATATATATCTCTAATATGTATATAAAGCATGTATATTTTATACTATATTTTTACATTATATATATTATAAATATATTAGATCAATATTGTTAATTTTGCTTTTTAAATCTTTCATATACTTATTGTTTTTTTTTCATTTATTTTTATTAGTTGGAGGCTAATTACTTTACAGTATTGTAGTGGTTTTTGCCATACATTGACATGAATCAGCCATGGATTTACATGTGTTCCCCATCCCGATCCCTCCTCCCGCCTCCCTCCCCACCCCATCCCTCTGGGTCTTCCCAGTGCACCAGCCCTGAGCACTTGTCTCATGCATCCAACCTGGGCTGGTGATCTGTTTCACCCTTGACAGTATACATGTTTCGATGCTGTTCTCTCGAAACATCCCACCCTCGCCTTCTCCCACAGAGTCTAAAAGTCTGTTCTATACATCTGTGTCTCTTTTTCTGTCTTGCATATAGGGTTATCATTACCATTTTTCTAAATTCCATATATATGCCTTAGTATACTGTATTGGTCTTTATCTTTCTGGCTTACTTCACTCTGTATAATGGGCTCCAGTTTCATCCATCTCATTAGAACTGATTCAAATGAATTCTTTTTAATGGCTGAGTAATATCCCATGGTGCATATGTACCACAGCTTTCTTATCCATTCGTCTGCTGATGGGCATCTAGGTTGCTTCCATGTCCTGGCTATTATAAACAGTGCTGCGATGAACATTGGAGTGCACGTGTCTCTTTCAGATCTGGTTTCCTCAGTGTGTATGTCCAGAAGTGGGATTGCTGGGTCATATGGCAGTTCTATTTCCAGTTTTTTAAGAAATCTCCACACTGTTTTCCATAGCGGCTGTACTAGTTTGCATTCCCACCAACAGTGTAAGAGGGTTCCCTTTTCTCCACACCCTCTCCAGCATTTATTGCTTGTAGACTTTTGGAATAGCAGCCATCCTGACTGGCGTGTAATGGTACCTCACTGTGGTTTTGATTTGCATTTCTCTGATAATGAGCGATGTTGAGCATCTTTTCATGTGTTTGTTAGCCATCTGTATGTCTTCTTTGGAGAAATGTCTGTTTAGATCTTTGGCCCATTTTTTGATTGGGTCATTTATTTTTCTGGAATTGAGCTGCAGGATTTGCTTGTATATTTTTGAGATTAATCCTTTGTCTGTTTCTTCTTTTGCTATTATTTTCTCCCATTCTGAGGGCTGTCTTTTCACCTTGCTTATAGTTTCCTTTGTTGTGCAAAAGCTTTTAAGTTTCATTAGGTCCCATTTGTTTATTTTTGCTTTTATTTCCAATATTCTGGGAGGTGGGTCATAGAGGATCCTGCTGTGATTTATGTCGGAGAGTGTTTTGCCTATGTTCTCCTCTAGGAGTTTTATAGTTTCTGGTCTTACATTTAGCTCTTTAATCCATTTTGAGTTTATTTTTGTGTATGGTGTTAGAAAGTGTTCTAGTTTCATTCTTTTACAAGTGGTTGACCAGTTTTCTCAGCACCACTTGTTAAAGAGGTTGTCTTTTTTCCATTGTATATCCTTGCCTCCTTTGTCGAAGTTAAGGTGTCCATTGTTCGTGGATAAAATATCAGTATTCTTATGCTGCTTTCTATTGCTTAGGTTTTGTTTTATAGAAATTTCCCATCCCTTTATATGTAACTGTCTGGTTTTGGTAGCCATGGAAACATATGGCTTAGGTCTCCTAATCAGGAAGTGTGATTGACCAGACACCTCAGTGGTTACTCCTCTGGATGCACCACCAAATCAGAAGAAGACAGAGCAGATCAGGAGAACAAAAGCAGGTGCGTTTCTCTGACATGTAGGGGTCTTTAACCACGTGACTTTAACTCAGGGACCCTCAGTTAGTGTCACATATTTCCTGGAATTACACTGTACTTCAGACTCTCCTACTAGGTCCTTCCTGCTCCCTGTCCTACGCAGAGTTCAGACACGCATGACAATTGGAAGACTCCCATCCTTTCGCACCTTCTAGTTTTTGTACAGACATTTATCCAATGAACCTCCTACATGTTTAATCCTGTCTTTGAACAGTGTACCTCTGTGCTTTTAAATCCTGTTACTAAGAATTATCTGATTTTAAATTCAGTTCAAGTCTTTTTTTAACAAATGAGTTTAATATGCTTATATTTATTGTGATTTATAATAGATTTAGTCTTGTTTTCAGTTGCCAAGTCGTTTGACTCTTTGTGACCTCATGGACTGCAGTATACCAAGCTTCCCTGTTCTTCACTATCTCCTCGAGTTTGCTCAAATTCATGTCCATTGAGTTGGTGATGCTGTCTAACCATCACATCCTCTGCCACCCTTTTGTCCTTTTGCCTTTAGTCTTATGATTGCATTATTTTCTGTTTTCCAGGCTTTCTCTTTTCCTTGACCCTTCCCCTTTTGTGGACTGCTAAAGACTGTCATTCAGAAAAAGCTTGGGATACTGGAGTAACAAAGCCCCAGATTTGTTGCTTCAAATCAAGGTTATTTCTCACTCATTCCATAAGATGATGGTGAGCTGGCTGATTAACTCATAGAAACTCAGACCTATGCAGGCTCCATCTGGACCTGTGTTCTTATAGGAGAGGCAGAGAAAAGAGAATACACCCAACACGACAGCTCTTCAGGCTGCAAGGGACACTGGCCAGTTCCACCCCCATCTCACTGACCAAAAGGAGTTATCTGGTCACTTTTGAATTTAAATGGTTAGTGAAATGCAATGTATTGTGTCTACATAAAATAGGATGTTTGCTCCTTGTCCTATTAACTCTACACCTTTTGTCTTCCTCTGCTGCTTTGGAAGCTATAAAATGTATTCTTATTATTTTGATAGTTTTCCTTAAATGTGTTTTAAACATACCTGTTTAATGATACTTATTTTCCTAGTAAGTTCTAAAATGCATGTAATCTTTTTATCTTCCACACAAATTTTAACAAAAATCTTAATGGTTTTTAGAACTATATCCTTTTTTTTGCTTTGTTTTTTAAGAACAATTTGCTAATTCTTTTTTGATCATTATTTTATGTTAATGATCATATTTTTAGTTCAAGGTTTCTAACTCTTTTCCTTTTCATATCTACCAGTTCCTATCACAGTTTTGCCCATTTTTGTTTCATAGTTTTATGTTTATTTAGATCAGGAGTCTGCAACTACGGTTCAGTCTCTATTTAGCTTACTGCTATTTCTATAAATACAGTCTTATTGAAACACAGCCTCACTTATTCATTTATGTATTATATATGGCTTCTTTCTTGCTATAACAACAGACTTGAGTAGGTACAGAAAAGACAGAAGAGCAAGCAAAGCCAAAAAAATTTACTTACTGGCACTTTACCAAAAAAAGTTTGCAGATCTCTGCTTTAAATGAATAAATAGGACCTCATTTTTTTTTCCCCGTTTAAGTCATCTTAAACATACCTTTAAAAAGTTTTTTTTAGACTATTTTACAACATTAATTTCATCTGGAAAACTTGCTTAAAATTGTATTTCTTCACATATGTTCTTTTTTCTTCTGCAGGTACTTTTGAACTGGGGATTAGAAGCTCATTTTGAGTGGAAATGTTTTTGCTCGATAAATGTTGTTTTTCCCTTTTCTTCCTTTCTCTCTCTCACTGTCTCCCTTCTCTTTCAGTTGTTTCATTGTCCCCAACATTGGATCCCAACTCTGCTGCACAGAAATCAGTCTTACAGTCTAGGCTGATGATTCTTTCCTTCCTGGTGACTGTGGGATGCTTGCGCATCCAGAAACCAAAAGAGAAGAATAGTTTGTGTAATCTCAATAGTCTTTCTGCCTTCAGGCTCCCCTGACAGATGATATTAATGCTTAGCTGCAGATGAAGATTAGGTAGCATATTCTGAGTCTCTATTTTATCAGAGAAGAAGACAGACCCATTATAGCCACTGGCTTCTTCTAATGTCTGGTATCATTCAGGAGCAAACTCCTACTGAACACTGCCTGCTTCTAACCTGAGAAATGAGCAGACATGTAATTTTGTCCTGCTCATCAATTTGTATTTCTGCTGCTTATAAACTCCAGAATTGTTTATCACATCATATTTTTATACCTGGTATTATGTTTTGCGTTTCTTTAAAAATTTAAAATCATATTATTGGCATGTGTTTGGAGCAGAGGAGTGTAACACCATAAAGTTGTGCCACTGTCTTGACTAAAAGTCTCCATTATATATTTTATGGAATGATATAACAGTATCTGTTTTTTTTCTAATTGAAGTCACAGGCATTGAATTAAGATGAAGCTACCTGAGTGACTGTGATGAAGTCATTTCAAGACATAATTCCAGTTAATTTTCTCATGAGTTACATCTTCTTTTGAAAACTCTAAGTTTTAAATGGAATTATTAAAAATAAATCTAATCTTTAATTTGGCAGAAAAACCATTTTATAGAACACAATAAAATTGATTTCAACAGAAAAGTTTAATTCTGCCTTTTAGAATGACAAAAGAAAAAGTAGAGCTGTAAGATTTTCCTAGGGGCAGAGATACAAATACAATTATATGAACAATTATATGTCAGCCAATAAACTATGCTGCCATTAATATCCATTAGTAGCTTTTCATTTCAACCAAAATCTTTAAATTTAGAGCCTTAGTGGTTAATGTCCAGCTGTTAGTTTATTACTTAATGGTTGAGGGAACAAAAGGAGTGATAATGCATTTTTTTAAAGATTGGATATGACTGCCTTGTGTAATCTTTTTTGTTATCGTCTTGATTTCCAGATGAACTTTGGGAGTCACATGCTGAGAGATGGTGTGGTTGGGTCCCCAGGTCCCTGAGGCTAGAAGCATCCACATGTGGAAGTTAGATGAGTAAGAAATAGACCTGTGTTACACCACTAAGCACTGGTGGTTAATCTGTGACATGGTCAGTGCTACCTAAACTAACGCCACCCTGGAGGGTACGTGCCATCTCACACTCATCCTCCAAGGAATTATCCTTATTAAAATGTGTTTTTAACTTAAAGGCACGGTTTTCCACAGCTCTAATTCAGGTATGTCAGAGGAAAGCAGAAAAATTTGCCTTATGTTCATTTAAGTTATTCCCATATAACCCACTCATGAGTTTTTGCAACTGAAAATAAGCTATATTTATGTAATGGAATTCTATTTTTTTCCATTAAACAAAATAAAGGCGCAGATTATTAAATGGTATCTCCAAGATCTGTTTCTGCTGAATGACTGCTTATTTAACTATTTAAACCTAAACTTAGTTTCAAAAAC
This sequence comes from Dama dama, assembly GCF_033118175.1. NCBI lineage: Eukaryota > Metazoa > Chordata > Mammalia > Artiodactyla > Cervidae > Dama > Dama dama. Next base: position 11,071,855 of record NC_083708.1, read on the forward strand.
AGAAATGGGATTTAAATAAAATGCATGAAATTTTGAAAGTTATCATTGGGCTGGATATGCTGAATAGTGAACTAAATCATAGATAACCAAGGACAAGTTTTTCCTAGTGAAATGCTAGAAAAACCAATTTAGAGCCAATACAATAAAGGAGTTTCAATACTTATGGAAACAATTTGCACTACACTTTTTTTAAGTTGCTTATCTATGTCTTTGAATAGGTATAGGAGTTGTTGAGATATATAAACTACCACACTGGACCCTGAAAGCAGGGAGAAACAAATATGAGTCACTGTCTTACAGCTTCTGCTCTCCAAGTTCTTAAATTTTACAGGCTAGATATACTTAAATAGATCACATGAAATAGAATATGATAGATACCAAGCGTTGTACAGCAATAAATGATGTGGGGACTTTGTTCAGAGAATGGATACAGGGGCTCGAGTGGCAATCGGAGGAGGTTTCACAGTGAAGGTAAGAATTGGGATGGTGTTTGATAAAAGAAAATATTGGTGTCTGAGGCAAGTTGAATGTCCATAGTAAAAGCCAACAAAACAAGGCAGGATGATTTATGGCAAGAAGGTCTCTGGACTCTTCCATGATGGCGCTAGTCAGGTTGAAGCATTTTTATTCAATTTTAGGATCACCTGATTCTGGGGTTGCATGACAGATTCATTATCCACAAGAAAATAGAGATGTGGGGTTCCTAGTACACACTGAGCCTGAAATAGAAGTCTTTTGCACATTATAATGAAGATAATAACAAATCTAGACTTGGTATTTGAAAACTGAGATAGTCAATATCTCTGAACCTCAATTTCTTATGTAAGCTGGGGATAAATATTTCTCTCCTTTCTACATGAATGGCGTTTGTGAAGATCAAATGAGAAATATGATAAACTGTTTTATAAACTATGAAGTGCTATGAAGATGTGAAAGGGTAGATGATGCATGGTGTATTGAAGAGTATTGAATTTCATTGGCGCTTTTACCATTAAAAGGTGAAACTTTTGTCCTGTCCTTGGACTCTGGGTGGGTTTGGTAACTTTTTGAGCAATAGAACACAGTGCAAGTGATGCTGTGACTATTTCCAGGACTAGATTTTAAGAGAGAGGCAGTTTTCATGTTCTGTATTATGGGAATTTTTGCTCTTGGAACTGAGCTAACATGCATGAAGAAATCCAAGCAGCCACATGGAGAGGGTCACCAGAGGGGGATTAAGGCCCCCAACCAACTACCCCAACTGAGTCTCCAGCTAACAGCCATCACTTAACAGATCTGACCTTGAGTTGTCTTGGAAGTACATTGTTTTGCTCTAAACAAGCAACTCCAGCAGACACTGTGTGAAACAAAGGTGAACTGTCCCTATCTCACAGGGACATGGAGATTGAAGTTTTGTAAGTAAAAATAAATGACCATTGCAGTTTTAAACCACTAAATTTTAGGGTGGGTGGTTTGTTAATCAGCAATAAATGATCAGAACAGGTTGTTTGTCAAATGTAATTATTGCACTATTTCAGAGGATGATATAATTCATCATACATATTTTATTTGCTTCAACTATGCACAAGCATGCTAAGTTGCTTCAGTCATGTTTGACTCTTTGCAACCTCTTGGGCTGAAGCCTGCCAGGCTCCTCTGTCCATGGAATTCTCTAGGCAAGAATACTGGAGTGGGTTGCCATTTCCTCTTCCAGGGGATCTTCCCAACCCAGGGATTGAACCTGCTCTCTTACATTTCCTGCATTGGCAGGTGACTTTTTTTTTTTTACCACTAGTGCCACTTGGGAAACCCTATCAGAGTAAGTTGTTTGTCAAATGTAAGTACTGTACTATTTCAGAGGATGATATAATTCATGATACATATTTTGTTTGCTTCGACTATTATTTCCGTAATATATTTTGAGACATATTTGCAAGAAATATGTTCCAGAGCAAAGACTCATTGTCTAAGTCAGGCTTCATTGAAAGCAGTTCCACCGTTTGACTCAGAATCAGTAGGTCCAATGATACTTGAAACGTTTATGGTAGATCAGGATGTGTGTAAAGATCTCACAGAAAAAGCAGAAGAGAGAGGCTGGAGAAAAGTCACAGACCCTTCCTCAGTGTTCTCTTCTTCCCATGGGGGAAAGAAAAAACAACTCTTGGTTTGCTACTGAGACTGTGAAAACTGAACACCTGATTATGGAATGAAGGATGACCACAAGACCTGAGCTGTGTCAGCTATTTTCACTGAATACCTTCTGATCCGTGTAGACTAAATGTCTTCCAGAAAGTTTTTAAATGGCCTTCTACTAGAGCCAAATTCTCTCAGGTTTCATCTGTCTGAAAAGATCTTTATTTCACCTTAACTTTGAGGGCTAGTTTTGTAAGGTGTAGAATTCTAAATTGACAATTTTTTTTCTTCAGTATTTTAAAGATTTTTTCCAGCATTTTAAAGATTCTCTCTACTAGGAAGGGCTCTTCCCTTTCTGAAATTTATTTCATTTATATGTCTTTAATTTTTTAAAATAATTTCAAATTAGTGTTTTATTTTCTTTGGGCAAATACCAAGGAGAACAACTGCTGATTCATATGGCAGTTCTATTTTTATTTTTGAGGAACCACCATACTATTTTTCATAGTGGCTGCTCCAATTTACAATCCCACCAGCATTGCATAATGATTCCCTTTTGTCTGCATCCCAGCTAATAGTTGTTATTTCTTGTCTTTTTGATGATAACCATTCTGACAGATGTGAGATCGTATCTCACTGTGGTTTTGAATTGCATTTCCCTGATGATCAGTGATATTGAGCATCCTTTTATGTGTCTGCTGGTCATTTGTATGCCTTCTTTGAAAAAATATCTATTTTTAAAATCAGTTGTTTGCTTCTCATGTTGAGATGTATGTTATTTGTATATTTTGATATTACCCCCTTATCAAATATATTGTTTGCAAATATCTTCTTCCATTCAGTAGATTACCTATTAATTTTGTTGATAGTTTCCTTTGTTGTGAAAAAAAGATTTGGCAACCAAATCTGATCTGAATGGACACAAAATATTTCCAGTCATTAGTTAACCCACATAAAATGAGCATTTATAATTTTCCTTGAAGAAATACTAAACATTTTATTCTAGAGGGCTGCTCTCAACCACATGGGTGATGTTACATTATACGTAGTAGATGTATTTTATTACTTCTCTAAAATCCCCTAATTCTGTTTTATAAAACTCATCCTGACTTCAAGAGTTTAAAATAAGTGATTGTGGATCTGTGTCAGCAAGTGAATACTTTCTTACTATGAGTAACCCTTCATACTCTGTAGTTAAATCATATGCCATTATAGGTTTCTGTCTTTTATAAGATAAACTCCTTGGATTCTTCATAGCCCTCTTGAGCTAATTTCTACCTTTCAGCTATGTAGCGCCTGATGGTAAGAAAGGTGTGCTTGCAATTTCAACACTCAAAATTTTATAATAGTGTGACTTGACTTATATGTAGATATAAATGTTGACGGCTCTTGTTTATAAGGTCTGACACATTAGCATTAAAGATACATATGTAAATAGTAAGCTACATTTAGTCTATAGAGTAATTTCACTGTGTAAAAGTGGGTAACTTGGAGATTTAGGGGAACAAATCATTCTTAACAAATACTTTGTTTTCAGTGTCTCTATTCATGTGAAGAAATAGCACTTGTCTGGATTAGGAATTCATCACCAATCATTATTCATCATTATACTATTGACTTCCCTGGTGGCTCAGTGGAAAAGGATCTGCTTGCAATGCAAGAGCCGTAGGAGACAGGAGTTCAGTCCCTGGGTTGAGAAGACCCCGTGGAGGGGAAAATGGCAACCCACTCCAGTATTCTTGCCTGGAAAATCTCACAGACAGAGGAGCCCAGTGGGCTAGTCCATGTGGTCACAAAGAGTGGGTGGGATACAACGGAAGTGACTTAGCAGCAGTAGCCAAACACCGTACACACATGCGTGCCCACATGCAAACATGTGCATGCACAGAAACCACACTGTCAAAAGGTACAAATGAGGCTGGCATTTCAGTTATAACAGTGAGATTCCAAATCTTTTCTAACTGAAAAGTGTTGCTGACAGGTTAGAGCTGGTCATGCTTAGATCTAAAGAGCTAGTATATTTCCTCCATGTATTAAATCATATTTAATCATAGGTAAAACTGCAATAAAATAGACTCCAGAGTTTCAAGGCTGCAGTCCAAGCCATTCACTGCTTTATATTCTGACTATGCTGTTGCTATAAAATGAACAAAGAGTAACATGGAATTTGATAAAGACAAGAAAACTTTTATTAAACTTTTACAACAGTGAAATAAATTATTCATGCAGTTGCATGAATAATGGTATCCATGCTGATTAAATCAGCCAAGAGGAGGCAAAATATTCACGTGCGTGGCATGAGTTCCATTTTCAAACAGTTCTGAAATGAAAATGTAATATAAAACAACACAGTAGTTGGTCCCCCAAAATGGAAAGGAAAAAAAACCTGCAGTACAGTATTAATTCAAAAGAGGAGGGAAAAGTTTAATGCACTTGCAGTTCTGAAATCCACTAGCCAGAAGGAATTTTCAAAGTCAGAAAAAAAAAAAAAAGTAATCCACCACTTCAAAGGTATTTAATGAAAGAGAGAAATAGCAAAGAGGACACTGGTGTTAGAGGGACAGATCTGGAGCTTAGAGGAGGGAGAGAAATGCTATTCAAGCTACCCACCACCTTGCTTATTCTATAAACAGGATTCTCTCCAAACTGGGCTGTTGGGCCCACACCAATCTTTTGGGATGATCCAGAAAGGAGTTACTGCTGTTGATAAATAAGGCTTTCCAGACTCCTCTGCCACCTGCTTGAAGATTTATGACTCTCACTTGTCCTTTCATCAAAATGCTCACAAAAAGAAGGTGTCATAGTTCTTAGTCCTTTGCTTTCCACATCGTTGAGCACACGCTGGAGGAGAAAACCCCTGCTGCCCACAGAATTCCAAAGAGCCAGTGCATGCAGGAAAGGGAGGTGGGAGGCATAAGTGGGTGAAGGAGGCTGTCCAAGTGGGGAATTCCTCACCAGAGATGCAGAATTCCAACTTCAGAAAAACCTGTCCCCCAGGCAGGATGCTGCCCATGAAGACACAGTACCTCTGACGCCCCCGTGAGCTCAGGGACATCAGGGCCAATGCACAGGGCTGTCTAGAGGTTGCTGGTGTGTGCAGGACCAGCCGCAGATGTCCAGCCAGCCCAGCCACTAGGGGTGCCAGTCTCTGTCCCCCTTGTTGGCATCCATGCCAGTGGCACCTACTGACTCAACCTTAATCCGAGTCACCAAGAGTGCCCTGAACAATTCTTTGTTCCTCCTCCAGGGACTGTTCATCCCCTCATCTCCCTTCCCCTTCCTCTGGTGTCCCCATGTCCCCACACCTTTCTCATTTGCCGCCCTTCAGACTCGATGTGGGGCTTCTCTGAGCATCCGCGGGCCCGTGGAGCCAAAATTGGTCCAAGAGGCCCTTGATTCCATCTAGAAGTAAAGACAGAGGAGTAACTATCTGTAGGACCTTCCCTGAAACCTTCTGTCCCTTAGAAGAGATGCTGTGCCTATTTAAGTCTTACCCAAAACTTTCTTTGAAAAAAGCCATCTGTCTGTAACCCCAGTGTCGCCCACTTGCCAGGATGCCTCCTTTCATTGGACAAAGAACCAGCTGGGTCCCCAGCCTGCCTAAGGAAGACAGTCAGGGGCTATTCTCCAACATGAATGAGCATCCTTCTGAGGGTCCCCATTTTGCACAAAGCTATACTGATTTCTGATGGTCAGTTCCCAACCAGACGTGTTCCAGAGCTGCAGCCCACCAGCCATCTCTGCTCTTTTCCAAGCTACTTCCACCATCCAAGTCTTCCCCATACCTGAAGCTATCATGTTTGGCAGAATCAACAAAGCCCTGGAGGGTACAGGTGGGCATTTATAACACAGGCTGGGAAACACTTTAAAGAACCGCTGTCAGTCTCTGTGGGTCTGTCAGAGGACCCTGTGGTTTCCCCTCTCCATGGCCCTGAAGTTGCCACATATGCTTCCCTGGGCAGTTCTCCCTAAGGGCTCTGCTCCAGAACGTGAAGTGCAACTCCTCACCCCTGGACATGCACAAGGAAGAAAAAACACTATTGAATATTGAATATCATAATAATACCAGCAGAGTCATGCTGCCCTCCAAGAAGGCACCCAATACTTTGATAAAAATAGACTGTAGTATGCAGGAGTCCTGTTTTCTGATATGGCCATTTGGATGTTTCATTTGGAGTCACAGTTTCCCCCTTGGTTACACATGGTGGTTGCATGAAAAAAGAAAAAGTGAAAGTGACAGTGTAGTCACTCAGTTGTGTCTGACTTTTTGTGATCTCATGGGCTGTAGCCCTCCAGGCTCCTCTGTCCATGGAATTATCCAGGAGTGGGTTGCCATATCCTTCTCCAGGGGATCGTCCCAACCCAGGGATCGAACCCAGGTCTCCCGCATTGCGGGCAGATTCTTTACCAGCTGAGCCACAAGGGAAGCCCAAGAATACTGGAGTGGGAAGCCTATCTCTTCTCCAGCAGATCTTCCTGACCCAGAAATCAAACTGGGGTCTCCTGCATTGCAGGTGGATTCTTTACCAATTGACCTATCAGGGAAGCCCATCATTCCATTGAGTTGCACAGTTGTGTCCAACTCTTTGCAACCCCACAGACTGCAGCACGCCAGGCTCTCCTGTCCATCACCAACTCCCTGAGCTTGCTCAAACTCATGTCCATCGAGCCGGTGATGCTGTGGGAAGCCTGTGATCTTCCTCAAATCATGAAGCTGAACTAGGCGCCATTCTCACGTGTTACAGCATCACACCTTGTGAAGCTGAGGATACGGGACCATCCGCAATATTTCTTGAATCCTTCATGTATGAAAAATTGGGCTCAGTGTTCAGGATAAAGGGATGACAAAGCCGTAGTCTCTGTCCTTAAATTGCCTCTAGCCTAATAGGGAAAACAGACTGCACTTACAGAGTGCCTTATACAGAATGATAATAATGGTCCAGTGAGTGCATGGTCAGTTCTGGAAGCGATGAGAGGAAGTAGCTCGCAGGATCGAGTTTTGCTTGAATTGAATCTTGATGACAAGTGCTGTTTAATCTGGTTAAAACCAAACCATCAGCTTCCGGGCTCAGAATGACACACTTCTGCAGCAGCTGAAGTGATTCCTCCAATTTTCTCGTCATCTCCAATTCTTCATTGTGTTATATGTACCAACCTCTCTAACACTCACGGTGAAAACACCAAACCTATGGCCAAGGAGGGGGAAGAGGAAAATGGGGAAATTGTGTCAGTGATAGAGATTTATTTATTCAGGAAAGGCATGAGTGGACAAAGTTATGAGTCTTGTCTGTCAAACTGCACTATGCCTAGTCAAGTTTCTGATCTCAGAATTTATAACATGGGCTGTTTTTATATGTGAACTTGTTCATAGAAGGAAATACGTTGAGTCCATCCCAGTAAAAATTTATAACTGTTATATAGTTTGAAATATATTTCCATCACATAAACCAAATTTATGAAGAGGTAAAGCTGGTTGAAATATGTTTAATGCATTAAAGTTCAAACATTTCTTGTCCTGTAGGAGAGAACTGCAGGAAATTCTAGAATTTGCGAGAGCAGGGAAAGACTGTATTTCTTGATAAGTGTGTGAGCTTCTCCTTTCCCTCTGCTTTCTGTGGCGGAAGACCCAGATATGCTAGGAGATATGATCAGGGAAGACATGGGAATTGCCTCAAAAACTCAGCATTATGTACACTGTATTTTCTGAGCGTCCATTTTTCTGCAGTGAGGGTATGTTTTCGGGGAGAAGGAACTTACCTCTAATTGTGAACAGTAGGAAATCATGGAAAGCAGTAAAGGAAGGGGCTTCCTCCTTTGCAATGATCTGATGATAATCTATTGAGCAGTCTTTATATTCTCAGTACTTCTTCCGAAAGATGAAAGAGAGAAACTAGTCAATCGGTCCTAGCTCCTTCAATGGGCTCCCAACGCTTTCAGCAAAAATCAAAGGCTAGAAAGTCCTATCCCGTTCATGCTCTGACCTCTGTATCTTCATCTCCTTTCACTCCTGCCCCAGCTCACTCCTCAAGTCACCCTGGACCCTTGAACACAAAGGCATCTTTCTGCTAAATGTCTCTGATCTCTCCATCTCCAGGCTCCCTCAGCAGACACTGTCCTGGCTCCCAAGTTCTTATCTCAGACTTCATTTTTGCACTGGAGTCTCCCATCACCACAGTTAAAATTTCCAAGGCATCGTTCCGCCCCGTCACCTTTGCTTCATTTCTCCATCTCCTGCTCACAGTTCCTTCTTTACCCTTTTCACTCTGTCATACTAAGTATTTTATATTTGCTTATTGGCTCTTCCTGGAATGTATAGAAGGGATCTTTATTATTCCACTGCTGCATGTCCAGAGCCTGGAACCCCACCTGGCACATTGTAGGAGGTCAAGAAACTGTTTATTTGATGGTTAGATTTGGTTGTTACTCTAGAGAAGTGTGACGTCAGCCCTGAGATGAGGGCTCACTGTTAAATGGGTAAGGGCAGGATGATCTCGAATGGGCTAATGCATTTCCCTCCCCACTCAATCCAGCAGAAAATATCCCCTAGTCGATCTACCCCTCCTGAGCAAACAAACCTGGGATAGTTCCTGCTGGTCCATGTATAATGGGTTTAAGTTCTTTTCTAGCCTGTTTAGTTCAGTTCAATTCAGTCTCTCAGTCATGTCTGACTCTTTGTGACCCCATGGACTGCAGCATGCCAGGCCTCCCTGTCGATAACCAGCTACCAGAGTTTACTCGAACTCATGTCCATTGAGTCGGTGATGCCATCCAACCATCTCATCTTCTGTGGATTTAGTCAAATAAACCAGTCACATCCTTCTGTGGGAACCCCAGGGCACCTTATCCTCTTGACACTACAAAGCCTGCCTCCCTTGGCCCTGACTGTTTGCTCTGTTACTGATGCAGCCCTGTGTAACCCTGGATGGCACAATGCCCCTATGCCCTGGATGAGAGCAAATGTGACTAAGAAATTACTCTTGAGCCATCTGCCCGGTGTCAGGTTGTGTGTTTGGCTGACACCAGGGTTATAGGTGCAGGAATGCCTCCCTCACCTCATTCAATGTGATGAATGGGATGCAATTAAAACAAGGAACTGTAGCAAGGCAAGACATCTATAAGGATCAATAGTATAGCTGAGCATGTCTAAGAAAGTGGTCAATTAGGTGATGTTCGGTAAAAGTCCTATGGGAGTTTTGGAAACATTTGTAGACATAAATACTTTTACCTTAGTAAGCAAAGTCTTTTATGAAAATTTGCAGTAAAGACTTTGAAATTAGAATAAAAAAAAACTAGTCAGTGTCTTATTTAGTGCACTTTTCTAGGTTATCTATGCCTTTCATTGTCTAAGCTATTATACAGCTCTGTACTTGTAGAAACTGATGATAATGCAAAAGACCCTTGTCCATAGAAGTGAAAATAATTGTATCCAGTGAAATGCAATTGTGGGTAGATCCTCTTTGCATCTACTTGTAATTTCACTTCAAAACTCCCTAAAATATCTGTATTATATCTACATCTCTATCTGTATGTCTATATGTGTCACCATCCTCCCATAGAAGTTTCTAAGAATTCTCCTTTGAACAGGCTGTAGCATTTTACTGCTTCCCTCATTAATTGATGAGTTAAATAAAATCTGCAACATGCATTCATTTGACATTTGTATGAGAGGCATGATTTTGTCTGTTTTTTTTTTAATAGTATCCTTTAACAATGTGATTTCTACTGAAATATGAACAATGACTTATACTACCCTCTCCTTATATCTGTCATAGCCACTTTAAATTTTGAACAATGTGGTAAATTATAATGAAATCAGGAATGTGAGATGACAATCTCTACCTGAAAGCAGACATCTGGAGGAAACATGAAAATCTGTAGCAGTCAGGATTCAGAGACTTGGCTCTGAGTATGCAGAACATCTGGATTTCTGTGAATTGATTAATTTCCACCCACTTCCACTATTTTGGCTTCATCCAGCCTTTGTGTTGAGCCCTTGCCTTTTCCTAGCACTGAGCAAACACTTTCATCTGTGTACAGAGAGGATTTTTTCCTACCTGTCTCTACTTCTTCATATAGTATACCTGATAACAGACTATTTTTACTTGATTATAGCCTAAACTATTGCTTGTAACTATCAAAAAGACAGAGGAAAATAAAGACTCATTTGCATTTAGTGTACCTGAGAAGTCACTTTATTCTAGTCTTTAGCTAGACAATTATCAGAAGACCATTTATTTTTGTAGAATTTTGTAAGTTCTCTTTCCATGAGAGTCTTTGCTGCTAAATATTCCAAAAATAATAGACAGATGAATGAAAAATATGTATCTCTTTATTTGTATTCAGCATCACAGTCACACAAAGAGAAAAATAAGGGGGTAAAACATTGAAGACTCATGACATTCTTTAAAAAGTACCTAGATATATCACATAAACTCAAGGTCATGATGAGGGAGAAATGTGATGGAACCAAAATAGACCTGGACCTGAAAGTATAGTGTAGCCTTCACACAGGGACCTACCTGGAACAGTGATTCTGTGGGGTCAAACCAAATTGTGAAATCAACAACTTCCATTTTTATTTTCTTACCAAATATTTACCACTTGGCAAATCTTCCACTACCAAATCCCAAAGAGCACAGAAAGAACCAGTGAAGTGTGTTGTCCCAGTTTATATTCAGTTTTGTCAATTTGACCTTCACAGGTCTGTAATTATTGTAATCACAGCCTGCTGAACCTGCTAACAGTCAAAGAATTCCAGTTGGAACAGTTCAACAATAGCCTTAGTAACGGGGGTAAAACAATGCCAGAAAGGCTGACTGCTTCACTTGCAGCCTTTTCTGAAGGCATTGAATAATAAGGAATAGGTATCAAGCAATTTACTTCCTAAAAATCTGGCTGTGCAGAGAGTGACCCAACTCTGTTACTTAGCGGACAGTCACGTGGCCAGAATGAGGGCTGTCTCCACTCTGTGGCCATGATTCCTCCCACGTTGCCCAACCATGTGGACAAAGTATTGTTTACTCTTCAGATATTCACTTTGAATACCCAGCAGAGCCTATGACATTTTCAAAGGTTGAAAAGAATCAATGAAATCACTCAATTTGAGATAGCCCCAAATGCCTTGCCAGTGTCAGGGACTTTCCCCACCACTACCAGAATAAGAAGGAAAACTGTGCTGAATTACAAGTACGTGAACCTCATGGCTGCAATGCCTTTTTTCAATTGCTGTTTCCTTCCACTAATTGCCACAGATTTATTTTGAATTATCTATGACATATTTCTCAACACTTTGGACCAAAATGGACATTAATAAGATTCTGACTAAGATTAAAATAGTCTTTGGTCACGAAACAAACTTTGTGGTTCATGTTTGTGTGAGTGTTTTGGATTTCATAATTTGTTTTATTATGAATTATAAACTAAGAGATTGTACTTGCACAATTGCAGAATATCAAGGCTGAAAGGAATTAGAAAGTACATGGTCTGTATCTTTTCCCTTTTTTTTTTTTTTTTTGGCCAAAGACCCCTTTTAATAAGCTAAATCAGTATATAAAATTAGATAAAAAGCAGAGCTTTTCAAAGCCCAGAATCCCACCTGCCACATGTCCCTTTTATCACCTGTCCTTGGCTCCCAGCAAAGCAGAACTCCAAGGCTCCATGGAACACAGTTTGAATACTTGTGGCTTATCCAAGGTTCCAAAGTCTAGAGATAAAAGGGTTTAGCCAAGGTCACTCCTGACTCCTGGAGTCACCGTTCTCTGACCAACTGGGTCAACAACAAATAAACACTAAACGTATTGCAATTCCTTATTGCTGTTTTTTTTCCCCCACTGTCTTCACCTGGATTTTACTCCAAAAGGCAACCCAGTACTTTCCTGGGACACTGGACCCAGGGACAGCAGGACTAGTGAAGCTGGCAGTGTAACTACCCAAAGTTGAGCCAGCCTTTGCAAAGGAAGAGGATGCTCACAGAACTGATGCCACAAAAATGAGATCCGTTTCTCAGGGAGGAATCCCAGTGGACACACACGATGGCCCGCATGTCCAGGGAGAGAAATAAGCTCCACAAAGCCCGTGCTCTCTCACCACCAGAGAGTGGTATGTTCTGGGCCCGTGAGAACATTGCAAGCTTGCATTGTCCTCTGCCTCTGTCAGAGGGTATGGAAGATTTCTCTGCTTGCTTGGGAAGCTCAGATTGTTAACAATCTCACAAGCATGGTGAGAGTGAATTCTCTGGAGATCCTTACACTGTTATCAGGATTCGTCCCTTATGTACTGTCAAGGACGATAACAGTTGGGGCCACTGGAACAAGAAAGTTCTAGGCCTGAGTCCAGGAGAGACGTTAAACCAGGAGCAGATAGACATAAACTAAATGGAAAATATCAGAATGGAGAAGCTACATGGAGGACAGAAGCAAAACTCTTATTTATTGATCAACTGTTACACAACACTCCTTTGGCCAGGTCCTCTCTTTATGCATTTCGAGAGTAAAATAATCAAACATGAGAGTCACTGGCAGTCCCTGGGGCACACAGGGATCACAGAGGAGAAGGCCCCCAGCTTCCCAGTCCTGGGTCTGTCTGGCATCATTTACTGCAAAGTCAGTTCAAAGGACAATGGTAGCAGGAAGATGAGTAATGTTAGTGATCCTGAAATTCACAATTCAGAGGCTACAAAGAGAAATTCCTAGGAGAGTTTTGTTTATGTCCCTCAAGAACATTGAAATTTAATCAAAGGCAAAAGAGCAGGGTACCTTCAGGTCCCAGCTCACTAGTACATTGTTAAATTGCCACCATTTAACCTCTAAGGACCAACCGGAACCTGCAATTTGTAAGCCAAATTCAGCACTTTTGGGGGAGAGGGGGATGAGTGAGACAAGATAAACTGATCTGTGGAATGAGTAAAATCTTTAGTGCTTCTAAGATATTGTTTAAGTCAAAAAAATAAATTATATTACTTATTCTGAGCAAATAGTAGACTTTATTTATCAACCAAACCTTTCTATAACTATCTAATATCCAAGTTATCCAAAGGGAGCTAATAGTTATGAATATTGTAGGTAATATGATGTTCTAATTCTAACAGTCTAAAGTCCATATATTAATCACTAATTGGGGTCACTGTGTATATCTGCATTGTCTCAGAGTGGTGGGCAAGAGGCCTGAGGAATGAAGAAAACTGATGTATGGAGTGAGGAGAAAAAATTTAAATAGTAAGCCATTCCGCTAATAAAATGCTCAAGCTGTCTAGCGTAATTTGGGTGCTTGGTGAATCACTGCTTAGCAATTCATGAACACTGTGGGTGCCTGGAATTCAATTCTATTGTCCTCGAGCTGAATTGCTTTGAAAAAAGGTCACATGAGAGGGAGAGGAAGTTTTGACTTTCACATGCCAGTTATTGCTAAGGAAACCACTTCCTCCGTATTCACAGATTCATCATGTCTGCAGTTTTGGCTTCCACACAGATTACATTTTGGTGCCACATTAAGGAACAAGGGTGGAGAGTATTTTAAGAAGTCAACTCAACTATGACAATAAGAACAATAAGAGGAGACTTCTTAGATGCCTTTTCTTTTCAGAAGCACTCTAGGTAAGCCTGGGTGAAGCTTCCAGGATCTGACAGGATGTCTGAGGTTCAAGGAGCACGCCTGTGATGGCCAATAAACAAATGAGAAGTGAGTACAGTTCTGTTGTGTTTTCTGATTGGCAAGGGCTCTGAATTATCTCCTATTTGTAGCTGTGGACAAAGAAACACGAGAAGAATTACCATGTTCTAGGACTGAGTGTTCCTTTTCAATTCAAATGGCAATAAGAAATAAAATGGTTAGTCTTCCAGAGTTAGATTATATAACTTGTCTCCTCTGTTTCTTTGTTTTTGCTTTGTTTTGCTTTCCTTTTTGTTTTTTAAGGAGAAAAATGGATAAGATGAAGGGACATTTTTAGAATGACTCAGGCTATCAGTGGACCTTATTGCAAATACAGCTGAACTCAGAAGTGGCTATTTATGCTCTAGTGGATCTTAACTATTTGGTGACTTCTTTGCTTTTATTTACATTTCTATTTTTAACCCAAAAAGATCTTGTGTAAGCTACCTATTTGTTCATCACAGACATCCAACTATTTTTAATTCTCTCTGCTGCTAAGAATAATAACTAGGACCCAGAAGATCACAAATCTTAGATGTCTGGGTTCCATCTGTTTGAATATCCCAAGCTGCTCTTCTAGTACCAGGATTTACAGTTTTATCTTCTGTCATTTAGTTTTCAACCTTATTCATGAATCATAGGTTCAAAACTTGACTGCATTGTTATTAAGAACAATCTGCAAACAGCTACCCTGTAGTGAACTTATAGTGGAAGCTAAATGGTATTTACATGGCAGCAACTATGAAAGAAGCAACTCTCAGTTATAGTAAAGCATACCATGAGCTGAGCATTTGAGAATTTTAATACTGGAAAATGATAGACTTTATATCAGGTGAATACCTTAAAAATTTCAAATATGTTGCTTTTGAAATCACAAATTTAATTCTTTTTAACATCTGAGAAAGCCAAATAATTTTTGATTGAGAGAAAAACACACAGATGTTTATTGAGTTATTTATTGATAACCATCTATGCACACTCTCCAGAAATTCCTCTAAAGCTCTGTCAACTATAAATTGGCGCTTGCCCTGAACACTTGCCCTCCACCTCTACAAGGATTAAATCATGTGCTGCTGCAGCTGCTGGTTTTCAACACCCCACAAAAGGAGCTCAGGATGGAGAGCAGGAGTGAGGCCCTGGGTTCTGGGAGAAACTGGCAGGAGAAGTCTTCAGATAGCTTGATATTTTTAGGAGCCGATTTCATTAGCTCAATTCTTGTATCTCCTCTTATCTAGAAAAGCACTAAAATCCTTTATGGTGATGACTGTTCCTTATGACTGGCAGAAAGCTTCAGACTCTTAGAAACCTTCTGGAAAAATATGTGAAATCTTTCACTGAAATCACACATATACTGAGATTTCCTGCTACCTCATTGGAGCAGTTTCTCAGAGCTATCTGAGGTGCTGTCTCCCAGGCTTCAGTCCTCACTTTACCCCCAAATAAAACTTACCTGGCAACTTTCATGTTGTGCATTTTCTTAAGTTGACACCCTTGATCTTCACATGAACTAAGACTCAGAGAGTTTAAAGGAATGCTCAAGTTCACTCACATAGTAAGCAGCAAGGCTAAGAAGTGAAAACTCTTGGTCTGTCTTCAGGATCTGAGCTCTTACTACAAGTGAAGTGAAATGAAATATGAAAAGTGTTAGCTGCTCAGTCATGTCAACTCTTCGCGACCTCATGGACTGTATTCCATCAGGCTCCTCTGTCCATAGCATTCTCCAGACAAGAATACTGGAGTGTGTGTGATCATTCCCTTCTCCGGGGGATCTTCCTGACCCAGGGATCAAATCTGGATCTCCTGCATTGCAAGCAGATTTTTTTTTACCATTTAAACTACCAGGGAAGCCCCTTACTGCTAGCACAGATATTTACAGAGAGAAAGCCCTTGACATGGACTCATTTGAGTGGCCACAAGGTTAAAGTAAGGAAAAGACCCCACTCTTCTAACCCAGCAAGTGTCTGTGTAGAGCTCATGTCCAGATACTACCATCTTTGGGGTAGGATGAGGGGCCTTGCCAGCCTCATCATCCAGGAAAGGAGACCTCGTGGGAGAGAAAGAAGGGAGGTTGGAACAGCAGACTCATGGGATTAGCGACTTGGTGACTTGGTGTGTCTTTGGGTACTGGGTTCACCCCCCATTCCTGCCTCCAGGGGACAGACTAGGAATTTGAAGGATCCCAGTCATGCTAGGGGCAACAAACTGCAGAAGATAGGCCTCGTTCAACTGGAAAAACAAGTTTCATGCCCTGCCCTCCTTCTGGCTCCCTCAGTGAAGTCACATTCGATGCTTATTCTGTCCAAGAGATGCTCGAAGGCTCCTAAGGAAAAAGTCCTGCACCTGTTTTGTTGAAATAACTTTCAGGCCTGGGAGGCAGGGGCGTGTCAGCAAACCGAAACTTAGGTCAATTTCCCTGTAAATGCTCTGCTAGACCAGAAATGCAGGACATCCCGGCAGCTGAGCCCAAATGCCAAAAGCCTTCCAATTGCAAGTGAGTTGGCATCTGTGGCCCCGGCCAATTATTTACTCTTGCTTGTTTGATAAACTTATAAAAGCTTCCTGCCTTCTACCTCATTCTTCTACAGAGGAAGCTATAGCTTCACCAAGCGTTCAAGTTTGTTTGTATCACCCAAATTGTCTTTAATCATTTCTTTTAATAGTTTGGATCTAACCTTAAAGGGAAATAGGGCTTTCCCCTAGCTTCTCACTCTTTGGGCCAAAGGGTAAGATTTCTCCAAAGGTTTGGGGTGAATCTGTTGGGAGGACTAAAGCTTCAAGGTCAGATAACTTCAGGCCATGAAGAGATCCTTCTTTCATGCCAAAGTGAGAAAAATCAATCTCTTTCTCTCTCCCTCCCTTTTTTTCTTTCCGTCCTTTCTTCTTTTCTTTTTTCCTTAGAAGGCACTGTCTCACAGCATCTCAAAAATACTCCCCCCACTCTTCCTATCACAACTCCAGGCAGTCACCATCTTGGGTTACAGTACTGATGGCCACAATTAAATGCAAACATTAACAACGCACCTGGATGCACACCAAGCCCAACTTGGTGAAATGGCAGCAACCTCATCCAGCTGCTGAAGCCAAACCTTAGAGTTATTCTTGATTCTCTCATTTCTTCATTCAGTTGAACATTCGGAGATGCCAAAATCCATATGAAAACATCCCAAATCTGCCCTCTTCTCTATATCACAGTGAGCTTATATCTTCCCAGCTGTCCCCATACTCTCTGCTCTTAACTCCTCCACATGTCAGTTAGGGGGAGGTTTTTGCAGCTTCATAAGAGAACATAACTTCTGCTTAAACTCCCCTGTTGCCTTTGCATTGTGTTTAAGAAAAACCCTAAACCTCTACACGTGGGCGAAGTCACTCCAGTCATGTCGGACCCTTTGCAACCCTATGGACTGTAACCCACCAGGCTCCTCTATCCATGGGATTCTCCAGGCAAGAATACTGGGATGGGTTGCCACTTCCTTATCCAGGGGATCTTCCCAACCCAGGGATCAAACCCCCGTCTCTTAATTCTCCTACACTGGCAGGCAGGTTCTTTACTACTAGCGCCGCTTGGGAAGCCATTACAGTGACTTGTAAAGCCACACGTGATCTGGAACTGCCCACCCTTGAAAGGTTCCTCCCACTACTGTTCCTTCAACTGCCCAGTTCAGCCCCGGCTCTGGACTTTCGAAGTTTCCCTGGACACATCCAGTTCCTCCCACTCAAGGGCCTTGTCACACATTGTTCTCCTTCGTTGTCTTCAGGTGGCTGGCTCCCTGCCATTCTGATTTTGCTTTCCATGTCATCACTTTAGAGAAGATTTCTCCAATCTCCCTGCTAAAGTGGCTGAGTTTTAGTGGGGGGTTGCATCTGCTGGAAGGTGGACTTCAGGAAAGCAAGCCCTTCTCTGCCCCAGCCATTATGTTGTACTCACAGCCTACAAATGTGTGAAGAGTCCTGGGAGGAGCTCACTGGGTCTGACGAAACGAGAAAGAAGCCCTTGTTATTAGCTGTTATTATTGAGTTCAACTCAGATTACCATGCCCCCTAAGCTGAACTCTGGGGAGGCCAAGGGCAGGGCGTGGGAGTTGCAGAAAATCGAATCAAACTCCTTCTGGTCCACAATTAGTGTGGCCCAAAAGAGTGCCATCTGATGGGGGTATTGATTTAAGAATGCTGATGTGATTGTTTCTACCTTAGAACTTACTATGACACAGTGTCAACTATGGCTGTTAACTCACAGACTACACTGACCAGTCAGGATTGGTCAGGTTAGGGTGGGGTCAAAATACACAACCCGCAAATGTCTCAGGCACTTGAAATAATCAAAACTAATTTTTTGTGTGTGATATATGCTCATCATTTCTGCTTCTTGTAAGGCCTCAGGGACCAAACCAGATGGAGGACTCATGATTTGGAAGTTGGGGCAGCTGAAACAGAGGGAGATGAGGGTGAATTGTCTCCATCAGATGTGACGTAGGTCACCTCACACCAATTTTATGGGGACATAAACATTTAGACCATAGCACAGAGGTAGGTAGTTGGAGGGAAGAATTTGAGGGAGGTTGGGATGATCACCCCCATCCTGAAGCTCCATCCCTGACCTTGTTGCTTTCCTTGCAAGGGTTCCTAGCTCTGTGGCCCTGGGTTCTGTCTTGAAGCCTTTCCTCTGTGGCTCCAGACCCCACCAGGGTCTTGCCAGGGGAAGCCTCCTTCAGTCCTTTGGGCCTTGGGTTGGTGCAGGTTTCCTGTTGCTGCTGATCTCTAAGAACCTCATCATCCCTAACTGATACCTTCTCTCTGCATGTTGCCGTAAACCACCTCCTTATCTGTTCCCTGTAGTTAAAGGGTTTGTGTCTTTCCTCTGCTCCCTGCCCAATCAGGTAACATAGCATCTGACCTGTAGGGTTCCAGCCGTATGGAAGGTATATATCCCTACCCGCCATTCTTTTCTTCACATATTTCTTAGATGTGCCTAATTTCTCAGCTGTCTTACTCCTATGCCTTTGTCTTTCTGTTTACTGTATCGACTGAAAAAAATATAATGTGAGAGTTGTGAGTTAAGTTTTTTGGGGGGCAAAATGAGGGCTATATGAAGCTTGGGAGACAACATTTCAGAGAGCTCTGAGAAATTGCTTCAAAGAGGCCGGGGGGAAGGTCAGTTTATACGTAATTTTAGTGAAGGGGGAGTACATGCACTCAACCACATATTTTCTGCAGAAGATTCCTGGTAGTCACAAGGAATAGTCATCACCATGAAGGATTTTAGGGCATTTCTAGATATGAGAAGATACAAGAATTGGGCTCATAAAATCAGTTCCTGAAAGTATCTATCTACAAACCTGTTCTGCCAGTTTTCTGCAGAGCACAGAGTGCCTCATTTCTGCTCTCCACCCTGAAATCCTTTCAGAGGGCATGTTGAAGGTCAGCGGCTACAGCAGCGCACGATTTAATCCTTGTAGAAGTAGATGGCAAGTGCCAGTTTGTAGGTGACAACTGTTAGAACTTTGGGCTGTCTGATAACTGGTCCAATTGAGAGCATTTACTGGTTTTTATAGAAACACTTTGTTTCATTCAGCTTCATGCTGGCCATGTACTCTGTGTTAGTTGGCTAGGACTGCTATAACCACACACCTGAGGCTAGAGAACAGAACATTTCTGCACTATCTGGGGGCTGGAAGCCTTGGTCAAGGTGCCTCAGGTGTGGTTTCTCCTTTGGCCTCTGTTCTTGGCTCACGGGGCTGCCTTCTCACTGTATCCTCCCCTAGCCTCTTCCCTCAGCACCCTTGGCTTCTGCATCTTCCTCTTCCTATAAGGACACTAATTTTACTGGATGAGGGCCCCACCCTAATGGCCTCATTTTAGCCTAATCACCTTTTCAAAGCTCCAGCATAAACTAGGGTTGAATTAGTTTTGAGGTTCTTGGAGTTGAGAACTTTAACATGTGAATGTGGGTTGGGGCACAATCCAGCTCACTAGATACACTAGTGCCACAGGCAGAATCTCAATTGACTTTTGTGCTTCAAAGCACTTAGCTTCATCTTTCACCTGCTAGAGAGAGAGAGGAAGCTCTTCTAACATTGAAGGTTCCCAGATTTCTGAACAATTCCTGCCTCTCTTTTATGGTGGTTTGCAATTGGCTTGATTGTTTTCAAGATCTCTTTCTATGGTGACTTGTGAAAGACCTCCAATTGGTAATCAATACATCCCACTAATACTGCTTCTAATCTTTTTCTCTAGAACTACTTTTTCTGTCTGTCATGTTTTTACCAGTAACAGTTTTACCAGATTTTTGGGAAAACACAGCAAAGTATATCAAACCAGTCAATCCTAAAGGAAATCAACTGTGAAAGTTCTTTGGAAGGACTGATGCTGAAGCTGAAGCTCCAATACTTTGGCCACCTGATGCAAAGAGCCAGCTCACTGGAAAAGACCCTGAAGCTGGGAAATATTGAGGGCAGGAGGAGAAGGGGGTGACAGAGGATGAGATTGTTGGATGGTATCACCAAATCAATGGACATGAGTTTGAGCAAACTCCACAAGATAGTGAAGAACAGAGAAGCCTGGTGTGCTGTGGTTCATTGGGTCACAAATTCAGACACAACTTAGCAACTGAACAACAACAACAACCCCGATTACATGGATGACCAGTGTTCTGGACCCAGAGTCTTGTTGTCCATCACCCAGCCCTTGGCCATGCCATATATTTTAGGCTTATCAGCTATGGTAGTACTCCATGTCAGGGCTCTGATGTCAGTACTTGTCAGTTCAGTTCAGTTTAATTCAGTCACTCAGTCATGTCCGACTCTTTGAGACCCCATGGACCACAGAATGCCAGGCCTCCCTGTCCAATACCAACTCCTGGAGTCCACATAAACCCATGTCCGTTGAGTTGGTGATGCCATCCAACCATCTCATCCTCTGTCGTCCCCTTCTCCTCCTGCCCTCAATCTTTCCCAGCATCAGGGTCTTTTCCAATGAGTCAGATCTTCGCATCTGTTGGTCAAAGTATTGGAGTTTCAGCTTCAACATCAGTCCTTCCAATGAACACCCAGGACTGATCTCCTTTAGGATGGACTGGTTGGATCTCCTTGCAGCCCAAGGGACTCTCAAGAGTCTTCTCCAACACCACAGTTCAAAAGCATCAATTCTTCAGTGCTCAGCTTTATTTATAGTCCAACTCTCACATCCATACATGACCACTGGGAAAACCATAGCCTTGACTAGATGGACATTTGCTGGCAAAGTAATGTCTCTGCTTTTTAATATGCTGTCTAGGTTGGTCATAACTTTCCTTCCAAGGAGTAAGCGTCTCTTAATTTCATGGCTGCAATCACCATCTGCAGTGATTTTGGAGCCCCCCAAAATAAAATCTGTTTTCACTGTTTCCCCATCTATTTCCCATGAAGTGATGGGACCAGATGCCATGATCTTAGTTTTCTGAATGTTGAGTTTTAAGCCAGCTTTTTCACTCTCCTCTTTCACTTTCATCCAGAAGCTCCTTAGTTTTTCTTCACTTTCTGCCATAAGGGTGGTGTCATCTGCATGTCTGAGGTTATTGATATTTCTCCTGGCAATCTTGATTCCAGCTTGTGCTTCCTCCAGCCCAGCATTTCTCATGATGTACTCTGCATATAAGTTAAATAAGCAGGGCGACAATATGCAGCCTTGACATACTCCTTTTCCTACTTGGAACCAGTCTGTTGTTCCATGTCCAGTTCTAACTGTTGCTTCCTAACCTGCATACAGGTTTCTCAAGAGGCAGATCAGGTGGTCTGGTATGCTCATCTTGTTCAGAATTTTCCACAGTTTATTGTGATCTACACAGTCAAAGGCTTTGGCATAGTCAATAAAGCAGAAATAGATGTTTTTCTGAAACTCTCTTGCTTTTTTGATGATCCATCAGATGTTGGCAATTTGATCTCTGGTTCCCCTGCCTTTTCTAAAACCAGGACTTGTCAAAACAGTCCAATTTTACCACAAAATCTTCGTATTCACTTCTGCTTATGCTGCCTGTCTACCGGTTTGACATTTGCAAACTGGTGAGTACTCAGAAATCCTGATAGGTGCAGTGACCACCTTCTTGCCATGCCAAGAGGATAATAGAGCCCTTGGCCCTTGAATCCTCTCCTCATATATGATACAGATCACTTTTTAATGCTTCATTGACCAAGGTATGTCAAATGGGTGCTTTTTGAACTTTAAAGGGGCAGAAAATGCCTGTTCCATCTCATGCTTGGAAAGAGAACCAGAAATTCTTGGTGAACAGCACTCATGGTTGCTATTCAGTGTCAATTCTCAAGAGCTGGGATTTAGTTCTGGGAGTTAACAAACTACTTGGGGGGAAAAGAGCAATTGGGGATTATCTGTGGCATAAATTGTTGGTCCTTGATGCTACTTTTGTTTTCTGATCACCTTGCCATTATTTCCTCCAACATATGTGTGTGTACACACACACACACACACACACACACACACACACACACAATAGCCACTCCTTTCTCTGAGGCCACAGAACTACACAGTCAGCTTCTCTAGTGGCAGCTGGCTGTTGTGTGTCATTTGGTAATATCCATACCTTCTCTTTCTTGCTGTAAATGACATCTGCAGAGGCTGTGTTAAGAGAGTCAGGTGTAACCTCTTTTGCATTATGGTGCTTGTGATGCACATGATATGCACCTCATTCCCTTCATAATGCATTTGAAAATGAAGTCATATTTAAGTTTGTCATTTCTATAAAGCGAGAAAGATAGTGCTGCGAAGCAGACTGGCAGATGCCACTAACAAATGGTAAAACATTCTTCTCTGCTTCATTATTTCCATAAAAACAAACTCTTTTGGTTATCATTTCTGAAATAGAATATAAACCTAATTCTAAATGACAAAAGAAAAAATACAGTAACTGTCAAACTCCAATGCAATGTGTTTCTAGAAGTTAGTGAATAAGTGAAGTGAATAATTCCTCACATTCAGAAGAGGATTGATAGTCCAGGGTACCCATTAAAGTGGTTTCCAGCCTGAAGTAGACAGGGGTCACTAACAATGCGTTGAACAGTAGAACCAGATAGGAAACATCCAGTGGGAAATATGCATGCAGTTAGATGGTTTTGATTTGATATAGCCTTTTCTCAGAAGCTATGCTGAGAATAAATTATTTTATTTCAAATTTCTCCCCAGTGAATCCATCCATCTTTTCTGAGGCCAACTGATTTTTCTAAAATACAAGTCTGATCATGTCATCAACGAATCAGCTCTGGAACCAAGTTACCAACAGGAAAGAGTCTGCCCTGTGGTCCCCGAGCTTGCGGTCATGACCTCTCCAAGCCAGTCACCCCAGGGATGCCACTCAAATACACTCATGCCACCCACCCCCATGGCCTGCTGGCTGCTGCTTGGCAGCATCAAAGCTACACTTGAATTGCCTCCGCTGCCAATTCCCATTTGTTTGTTCTCCATCCAGTCCCCCAACTCCTCACCTCCCGGCCTTTTCCAGCCTCGCTCTTCTGTGTTAGCTGCGTGGTTATTTCCTGACTGCATTTTTTTTTTCCTGTTAAAATTTGCTCTGAGCTCTGTCTTGGCAAGCTCTGACTGCCACTTGCTTCCTGGCTGCTGACTCACTGATCTGCTCTCTCCTTTGCTACGGGGGACCCTCCGGATTCTTGACCACGTGGCCCCCTGCCTCCCTGGGACTCTTGGCACCAGGATGTCCTCAGTTCTGACTCAACCAGACACTGTCCTCATTCTTCAGAGCTTCTTCACTGGTGTACTGCTTTACTCGACAATTCTAGGTAAGTCATGTGGGCATTCCTGGTGGCTCAGACGGTGAAGAATCTGCCTGCCATGTGGGAGACCTGGGTTCAACCCCTGGGTTAAGAAGATCTCCTGGAGAAGGGAATGACTACTCACTCCAGTATTCTTGCCTGAAGAATCCCATGGACAGAGGAGCCTGATGGGCTACAGTCCATGGGATAACAAAAAGTCGGATGCGACTGATGTGACTTAGCATGCAAGTTGTCCTTATGGCTGGTGAATGAGGAAACTAACTGACATGCTCCAATTTTTCATCCAACAATCCAATAATAAGAGGTGATCATGTCCCTCAAAGCCCAAGGCCTCAGCCTCTAAGCTGTGCTGCTGGAAGACATGCACCTTTTCACAGGTGCTTTAGGTGGGGGATGAAGGTGGCAAGGCTGTTACTTTCATGTTCTTATACAAATGAAAGCAGATGAGAATTTTACATCTGGAGACAGATTGGTAGGGAACAGTTTGGGGATCATAGATCAAACTGTGTGCACGCATGCTTAGCCGCTCAGTCATGTCCTATTCTTTGTGACCCTATGGACTATAGAATGCCCTGCTCCTCTGTTCATGAGATTCTCCAGGCAAGAATACTGGAGTGGGTTGCCATTTTCTCCTCCAGGGAATCTTCCTTACCCAGGGGTTGAGCCAGTGTCCCCTGCATTGGTAGGTGGATACTTTTACCACTGTGCCATCCGGGCTTCCTAAATATTTCCGAGTAAAGTAGTCCTACTCCACTTGGGTACAGAGCCACTTTGACCTCAAGTAGAAGTCAACATTTTGTCTGCAAATAGTCAGAAAGTAGGTATTTTAGGCATTACGGGCCACATATGGTCTGTTGCATATTCATTTTTTAAAAAAAAATAAACCATTAAATATGTAAAAGCATTCTTAGCTCAGAGGTCCTATAAAAATAGGCTGTGAGTCACATTTGTCCCAGTTTGTTAGCACTGACTGACGTCAAGGTGGCCCTCAAAGACTATGCCTTAATCTGAGGAAGGTCCTCCATGGGGTTCCGAGTGGGAATTAAGCCCTAATGTCCTAAAGCGCCGGTTGTACCATAGTATGATGTGAATCACCTTCTGTTAGAAATGTACTTGTTACGTTAGGAGAACTGAGTAAACACTCACTCAAAACATTTTTGTGTTCTGAGGTTCAGCTGACAAGCCCTGGCTGGCAGCACATGTAATCACACACTTATTCACGGAACAATCATTAACCAGGCACTAACTATGTACTTAGCGTTGGGTTATGTGATGTGACAGCAGAGATGAGTGAGATACAGATTTTCCCTCAAAAACATCACCCTGAGTGGACTACCGGAGATGCTGAAAATAATTTCTGAACTCATGCTCAGGCAGAAACAAGTGATGATCCTAATAAGTATTCCATTTTCATGAGTGTGATATCTTTGCTGTAAAATGAGAGCATTTGTTTTTCTCCACAGGGCTGAGATTTGTGCTATGCAGACCTGCTGACGTTTTGTGGGATCGCAAAGAGTCGGACACAACTTAGCAACTGAGCAACAACAAAGCCTACGGACGGTTGTCTGAGAAACAATGTGACCCCATGGCAGTCCCCATCCACACGGAGACTTGGCAAGAATCAGTCCTGGCCCACCACTAACTAGGAAACTGCGCAATTACTTATTCTGCTTTTGGCCACGCCATGCAGCACACATCATCTTCCCTGACCAGAGATAGAACCCAAGACCTCTGCATTGGACGCATGGAGTTTTTAACCACTGGACTGCTGGGGAGTTCCTCAATCTTTCTGAGGTCCTTTTCACCATAAGATGGAGAAGATATAAGACCCACTTCAGTGAACAATGGTATAAATTTAAATGAAAAAAAAATCACATAAAGCCTTTAGGGGTGATACTTTATATGTAGCAAAAGCTCAACAGAACTAATTATTAATGCTATTTTCGAACTATGTCCCATGGTTTCAGGAGCATCAGAAACAAGCTCTTAATCTCGTTAAAGTCAGATCCATGTATATGTGAATATTAAGTGTGCCCACAGAAAAGAAACACCTGCAGTGTTTGTCTAATTGCTTTGGACTCCTCAGAGAACTGGATGGAGCTATGGAGGGTCAAATGTACCTAATTAGAGAATCTACAAATCTTGAATAGGTGCCATATTCAGAAGGATGGTTTGACTTCTCAATACAATAAGCTGGCTGGAGGAAGATGGGGAAGGGGGAGAGGAGGAGCATCACTTCAGCACATTCCTGACTTTAACTTGAGAATTCTTCACGCAGAGAAATCTCTCTCATTCTTCTGGATTCTGAAGTGAGAAATAACACAATCAAGCCTTAGTGAGCACTTGTTTTGTACCAGGCTCTGACCACTTAATCCTTGCACAGCCCTATGAGAGTGGGGATATTTTATCACTCACATTTTAGATAAAGGACAACTGAAAGCACAGACTGTCCCTGTAACTTGTCCAAGGTCATATGGCTGGGGCAATGGTAGTCTGATTTAAATCTAGGTACGTTTACTTCAGCCCTTATTTCCAATGCCCTACTACAGGGCTGCATAGTAGAAAGAGTTTGTGAATCACATATTCAAATAAAATGCTTCCCTAGTCACATTTCAAAAAAGGAAACAGGTACCATGAAGTTTTAAACTTTATTTGATTGAATGATAATTGATTTATAATATTGTGTTGATTTCTGCTGTACAGAAAAGTGATTCAGTTATATGTGTGTGTGTGTGTGTGTGTGTGTGTGAGGCTTCCCAGGTGGCACTAGTGGTAAAGAATCTGCCTGCTAATCAGTTCAGTGGAGTTCAGTCATTCAGTCATGTCCAACTGTTTGCAACCCCATGGACTGCAGCATGCTAGGCTTCCCTGTCCTTCACCATCTCCCAGAACTTACTCGAACTCATATCCATCAAGGCAGTGATATCATCCAACCATCTCATCCTCTGTCATCCCCTTCTCTGCCTGCCTTCAGTCATTCCCAGCATAAAGGTCTTTGCCAACAAATCAGTTCTTCCCATCAGGTAGCCAAAGTATTGGAGTTTCAACTTCAGCATCGGTCCTTCCAATGAATATTTGGACTGATTTCCTTTAGGATGGACTGATTGGATCTCCTTGCAGTCCAAGGGACCCTCAAGAGTCTTCTCCAGCACCACAGTTCAAAAGCATCAATTCTTTGGTGCTCTGCTTTCCTTGTAGTCCCACTCTCACATCTGTACATGACCACTGGAAAAACCATAGCCTTGACTAGACAGACCTTTGTTTGCAAAGTAATGTCTCTGCTTTTTAATATACTGTGTAGGTTGGTCATAGCCTTTCTTCTAAGGAGCAAGTGTCTTTTAGTTGCATGGCTGCAATCACCATCTGCAGTGATTTTGGAGCCCAGAAGATAAAATCTGTCACTGTTTCCATTGTTTCCCCATCTATTTGCCATGAAGTAACGGGACTGGATGCCATGATCATTGTTTTCTGAGTGTTGAGTTTTAAGCCACCTTCTTCAATCTCCTTTTTCACTTTCACCAAGAGACTCCTTAGTTCTTCTTTGCTTTCTGCCATAAGGATGGTGTGTTCTGCATATCTGAGATTATTGATATTTCTCCCAGCAATCTTGATTCCAGCTTGTGCTTCATCCAGCCTGCATTTCGCATGATATACTCTGCATGTAAGTTAAATAAGCAGGGTGACAATATACAGCCTTGACATACTCCTTTCCCAGTTTGAAACCAGTCTGCTATTCCATGTCCGGTTTTAACTGTTGCTTCTTGAGCTGCATACAGATTTCTCAGGAGGTAGGTCAGGTGGTCTGGTATTCCCATCTCTTCCAGAATTTTCCAGTTTGTTGTGATCTACACAGTCAAAGGCTTTGGCATATTCAATAAAGCTGAAGTAGATGTTTTTCTGGAACTCTCTTGCGCTTTTAATGATCCAGCAGATGTTGGCAGTTTGATCTCTGGTTCCTCTGCCTTTTCTAAATCCAGCTTGAACATCTGGAAGTTCACAGTTCAAGTACTGTTGAAGTCTGGCTTGGAGAATTTTGAGCATTACTGTGCTAGCGTGAGAGATGAGTGCAATTGTGCGGTAGTTTGAGCATTCTTTGGCATTGCCTTTCTTTGGGATTGGAATGAAAACTGACCTTTTCCATTCCTGTGGCCACTGCTGAGTTTTCCAAATTTGCTGGCATTAGAGTGCAGCACTTTCATGGCATCATCTTTTAGGACTTGAAATAGTTCAATTGTAATTCCATCATCTCCACTAGCTTTGTTCATAAGATGCTTCCTACAGCCCACTTGACTTCACATTCCAGGATGTCTGGCTCCAGGTGAGTGATCCCACCATTGTTATTTTCTGGGTCATATAGACCTTTTTGATATAGTTTTTCTATGTATTCTTGCCACCTCTTCTTAATATCTTCTGCTTCTGTTAGGTCCATATCATTTCTGTCTTTATTGTGCTCATCTTTGCATGAAGTATTCCCTTGGTATCTCTAATTTTCTTGAAGAGATCTCTAGTTTTTCCCAATTTATTGTTTTCCTCTATTTCTTTGTATTGATCACTGAGGAAGGCAGTGATCTCTCCTTGCTATTCTTATCTCTCCTTGCTATTCTTTAGAACTCTGCATTCAGATGGCTATATCCTTCCTTTTCTCCTTTGCCTTTCATGTCTCTTGTTTTCTCAGCTATTTGTAAGGCCTCCTCAGACAACCATTTTGCCTTTTTGCCTTTCTTTTTCTTGGAGATGGTCTTAATTGTTGCGTCATGTACAACATCACAAATCTCTGTCCGTTGTTCTTGAGGCACTCTATCATATCTAATTCCTTGAATCAATTTATTAGGGATTTGATTTAGGTCATACCTGAATGTCTAATGGTTTTCCCTACTATATTTAATTTAAGTTTGAATGTCACAATATGGAGTTAACATCTGAGTTACAGTCAGCTCCTGGTTTTGTTTTTGCTGACTGTATAGAGCTTCTTCACCTTCAACTGCAAATAATATAATCAATCTGATTTTGGTATTGACCATCTGGTGATGTCCATGTGTAGAGTCATCTCTCATGTTGTTGGAAGAGGGTGTTTGCTATGACCAGTGTGTTCTCTTGGCAAAATCCTGTTAGCCTTTGCTCTGCTTCATTTTGTATTCCAAGGCTGAACTTGCCTGTTACTACAGGTATCTCTTGACTTCCTATGTTTGCATTCCAGTCCCCTATGATGAAAAGGACATCTTTTCTGGGTGTTAGTTCTAGGTCTTGTAGGTCATCATAGAACCTTTCAAGTTCAATTTTTTTGGCATTAGTGGTTGGGGCATAGACTTGGATTACTGTGATATTAAATGTTTTGCCTTGGAAATGAACAAGGATCATTATATCATTTTTGAGATTGCACCCAAGTACTACATTTTGGACTCTTTTGTTGACTATGAGGGCTACTCCATTTCTTCTAAGGGATTCTTGATATTAATTTTAATCATATGTTTAAGTTAACCAGTCATTTTAAAAAATGTTACCATTCAATATGTAATCACATAAAATAGTCTTTTTTAATATGTCATGAGTTAGCACTTCTGAAAAACTCTGTTAGGACCTCTCAAGTGGTCAGGAGCCACGTGTAGTTGGTGGTATCCACAGCAGGAAGCAGAACTCTGTGTTCACTCAGCCAGAGTTACTGAACTCTGTATTTATATCTCTATGTTTACATAGTCTTTATTCCTTTTGCTTTGACATATTCAAACCAAAAAGATTCTGAGTACTGAAAGTGAAAATAAGTTATGAAAAAACAGAGTAAAGAAAGCAATGGTAATGGGGTCATTGCTCGGCAATTTCTAACAATGTCTAGGAAAGCTATGATCTTCGGTGACTTCTGTCAGATTGTTTAAATATTTTGAGTTCAACTGCATGCCCATTTAAGAACATAAGGTTCATTTATTATGTTTCCCCCTTGGCCAAGCAGAAATCTAAAAATACACTCCTAAGTTGTTAGGTTTGACCAAACTCTTTATATAAATATCCGTTTGCTGTTGTTGTTTTAGCAAAAGAAAAAGCCAATCTCCTGTCTTTGGGTTCTAAAAACTTTAGGAAACTGATTTTTCCCTAAGCACTTCCTTCCTCTAAACCATGTACAGACTGAAAAAAAGGAAGTGAAAATCAGATTTTATTTTATTTTTTTTCCTACAAGAGGACAGAAAAGACAGTCCCTCCCCCACATGACTGACATTCTTTTGCCATTTCCCCTCCCACCACCGTATCCCAAATGATGATTAGAGGATGGAAAATTGGCCCCTTTATATAAAGTTTCACTCTGTAAGCTAAACCCTGGGGAATGTTGGCCTCAGGAATCATATCTCATCTGATGGGTTTGGAAGGGCCTATGGGGAATCACCATGTTACATAGATTCCTTTTTGTGTTTCAGGCAACGTTTTCCCAACATTGGACAAGAGCAGACAACAGTAGACAGTAAGTGCTTGTTCAATTAAAATTTTTTTAATTATTGGAGGAAATTCAAGAAAAATTTCTGCAGATTAGTATAAAAGAAAAGCAGTTTACTATTTGCACATACATTAATGGAAACATTTAGAAGATATAGTTTGAATAGAAAGAAATTGCTTGTGGGACAAGAGTGATATAAAGATGTGGTAGAAAAATCTGGAATTTAAAAGGGCAACTAGCTCCTAGATGGTATTCCTTGACCCTGTCTTCATGTGAAATTTTAATATGAATAAAATATAAAAACTAACTATAAAATAAAGATAAAATAATATGTAGAAGAATATTTACCAAATTTTGGTCAAGGAGAAGATTTTAAGGCAGTAGATCAAAACTTGGAAAACACAGTTATATTTAACTTGTCTACCTATATACATATATGTGCATTATATATGTAGTATTTTATATATAGCTTATGCAAAACAATGAATTGGGAAAATTGTATGCAATTAGAATACTATCAGAAGACATAACTAGTTACTGTTCCTAATATACAAATGGCCGTTAAAAGGAAAAGCAAGTTATAAATTAGAAAAAAAAAAAAACCACTACCAACATCTTTTTCCTCACTAGTGAATCAGAAGTGCAAAGTATACAAAAATCAGATGAAAATTTTAATGAATTACTTAAGCAAAACAAGCAAGCAAAAAAGTAACATCATCCAACTACAGTGAAATAGGTCAGCTATCCAGCTGCTGGGGGTGTGAATTGCTTGAATAAATAGAGTGGACTTCACAGTGATTTCTTGTGAATAATAGCTAACAGCATTAATGTTAGTTGTCTGAGCTTAAAACATTTTAGCAAAGTATCTTTCAGAACTGTTTGTAGGGCAAAGTGAAGCCATATTGATTATTGTAGTTATATGTCCTTCCGTGCATGCTCATTTGTGTCCGACTCTTTGCAATTCCATGTACTCTAGCAGCCCAGGCTCCTCTGCCCTTGGGATTATCCAAGCAGGAATACTGGAGTGGGGTGCCATTTCCATTTCAAGGTTTATGTCCTTACAGAGAAAAGCAAATATTATATGATATCATTTACATATGGAAGCTAAAAAAAAAATACAAATGAACTTACTACCAAAACAGAAATAGACCTACAGATGTAGAAAGCCTAGGGTTACCAAAGGGGAAAGGGTTAGGAGGGATAAATTATGAGTTTGGGATTAATATATACACACTACTATGTATAAAATAGATAAACAACAAGGACCTACTGTATACCGCAGGGAACTGTACTTGGAAAAAGCATCTGAAAAAGAGTATATATAACAAATATGTATGTATATATAAAGAATATATATATATATATATATATATATATACATATATATAACTGTATCACTGAGTTGTACATTTGAAACTAACACATTGCAAATCAACTATATGCCAATAAAATCTGAAAAAAAGAGCAAAAAAACTTTATGTCCTTATGTATTTTTATAAATGCAAACTGATAGTAACCAGCTGGATAATTTGCCTTATGCTGTAACTTTCAATTTGCCTGTGTGCCTACTTTGCCAATGGACCAGGAGCGGGAGGCACAGGGCTGGCTTTGGGCCAGGGCTGCTCATGGCCTCCGTCTGTCTCCTCCGTCCCTTCCATGCGGCAGTGGCTGGGAGACTGGTGCTGCTGACTATACAGATGAAGGAAGCTTCCTGACACCATCAGCCTGGGGTGAGAGAGAAAAGGAAGCCTCCACTGGATTACACCAGAGATGTGAGGGTTAATCTGGTCATCGTGTCCTAGCCTAACTCGACAAACAAAACCTAACTAAAACAACAATACAGATAGTATTTTTAGGGACTAAATAGACCATATATGTTCTCTCTGGAGTTATATATAACACACACACACACACACACACACACACATGTATATGTCATCTACCTATCTTAAGATCTCTTCCTTGACCAAAATTGTACAAATATTCCTCTACACATTCTTTTGATTTTGTCTATATATTTAGTTTTTACATTTTACCAATATTAAATTTCATTGAGAGTAGTCAGATGCACGTGACACAATATAGCATCCTCAACTGGATGAAATATTACGAGTAATTTGGAACTCATTTTTAGATCTTCTATCACTTTCGGGTTGTTGCTGTGTAAATACATCATCACTCATCTGTACTTACACTTGCTAACCGAGTGCCAGGCAACGGTCCTGATGAGATGCTGCACCCACTTTAAATCTACTTCCTGTTGTGGTGGTGGCACCTGAGGCTTTGGAGGCGGCTGCATTGCTGAAATGACCACCCCTTCTGCCTTCATGGGTAAGAAAAAGATCACCGTTAACAAGAACATGAAGACTTTTGTTCACCATCAACAAGGAAAACCACACGCTAGGACACATCATTCAGTCACAGCTGCTGAAGGCCCCACAGGTGCTGCTTGCAGGCCTCAAAGTCCCTCGCCCCTTGCAGCACAAGACCATCATCCAAGTGCAGAGTGCCCTGGGTTGCACCCCCAGGAGGCCCCCACCCATGCCATCATAGACCTCACCAGGAAGCTCTCCCTGCCAGAGGAGCGAGTCTGAGTGGCCATCAAAGACCAGCAGGGAGGAAATGAGTGGTGTGCTGCACCTGGCCCTTTTCTAGGCACCAGGTGGATGAGAACACTTCTTCCCACCATGGGCCTCCTTGTAGAGATACCGGTGAGTCCCTCACCCCTGGCATTGATGTATCCTACACGCAGAGTCTGTTTCATAAATTGTAGCTGAAGAAGACCCAGCTGTGGGCTGAAGCAGAGGCGACTTCACAGCAAAGGACCATCAGTTCAGTGGAGGTAGAGGACCTGTTCTGAAGCCATCCTGGGACCTTGTTTCAGAGTGGACTGGCCCAGAGACCCCAGATATCTCTCTGTGAGGGTGGTGGGAACAAACTTGTCCTGGACAAAAACTGGGAACCTGGGGCTGCCAGCCAGCATCTCAAGCAGAGGAGAGCTGAAAACCCATGTGCTTCCAGGAGTCTCTGTCCCAGAAGCTTCAGTTGCTGGGCGGGTCTGCCTCCTGCAGGGTGGGGACACCCAATGGTCCCACAAACAGCTCTTCCCAGGCTTTTCTTGCATAGTAGAGTTTCATAAAAATAACAGTTGCCAATAAAAGTCAATCAATCAATCTACTTCTCATACCTCTTCTGAACATCTTGTCCTGCCCAGCAATCTAGTCTTTGGAATTCTTACTTGGCTTCATGTTCTTCCACTTTCTCCCTCACCTCTCCCTTGGGATATGGTCCTCAGGCTTCACTTTTGGATCCCTTCATCACTGTTCTCAGACTGTGACCCATGGACAATTCAGCTTCCCCTTTCCAGCTCCAGACTTGGACTCAGGGACCTCGAGCCTCTGCACAATGTGAAGCCTCTCACTGAGTCTCTTGGTGTATTTCCTTGGATGCCACAGTCATTCAACCCCAAAACCTCAGCAGTGGGACTGGGGAGAAAGTCAACACCCTTAGATGGATGTAGCAATAGAGCAGGAAAAGCATCATTAGATCTTCTTTCAAGATTAATGATCCAACATCAAAATACATTGTGGAAATTCTACAAATGCTTAGATTGTTAAGCATGTTGGACTTTTCATGGCCCCTGGATTCCCAAGTGAACAAAGCTTGAAAAGTTCCTGTTAATAAGTTCATTATTAACGAATAGGTAACTTTTAACCCAGAACACTTAATTTTACAGACTTGGTTAAATTGTGTGGAAGCCTCCAGCTGATACTTTGGGATCCTGCTGGAAATCATTACTCCATGGAGGTATGTTTCTCTGGAGAGCTAGGATTAATTAAATTTCACTTTATCTTTTTGGAGATGCCATATAATTCTTTCCTTAGTGAAAATAAGCTGAAGTTGGACCAAAATAAATCCTAAACATTAATCACTTAGAGAATTGTTGCATGGATTATTTTTTCACCTGTGTAATGTAATCACATGCAACTATTAAAATAAAAACTAGAAAGACAAGTTCGATATGTGGAAGATTAGCAGGGAATAATAGTAAGAGAAATAGCAGAAAATTGTGTTTTCTTTTCTAGAATCACACCCTGAGTAGGGAATTCAGTTATGTAGCTGTTCTGAATTCAGGTTGATCAATGAATATTCTTCATGTTTGGATGGACTTTCCACGTCAGGTGCTGTTGGGGGCTTTGTCTCCAGGGAACTTGAAGAGCTTTCCCAGAGAGGCAGTAGATGAACACAAGGAGCTCACGGTGGATCCCAACACCCCAGCCAGACAATAGACATGGAGAAGGGGAGAGGGAGAGGGTGCGGGGATGCATGTGGCCACTGGGAAGTTTACCAGACAGACGGTCTTGATGCAAAATTGGTGTCGAGGCACTGCTGAAAGTTTGGGAGGGGTGGAGGAGGGGGTGGGGAGGCAAAAGTAGGGGTGATGGGGGGCTCCATTTTGAGCACTATATTTAGAAACTACCATTTGGTATTTACTTCAGACACAACTTCTTCTTATAGCCTTTTCCTCCAGTAACCAAGCTCTTGTGCCAAATTTGCATTAAAATTGAAAACTGAAAGTAAGTCAAAGAATGAGCTGAACAATTTGTGTTTGGGTATATGCGTCTGTGTGCATGTATATGGGGGTATAATGTAAAGAAGGTAAACATTTTCTGTTCTGTGTTGGTTTTTTTTTTTTTTTTTACTAAGTTATATTGAAATACAGTTGCTTTACAATGTATTTGTTTCTGCTGTACAGGAAAGTGAATGAGTTATACATACACATTTGCCTCTCTTGTTAAGATTTCCTCCCCATTTAGGTCACCAGAGAGAATGGAGCAGATTGCTTGTGCTATACAGTGGGTTCTCATTAGCTACCTGTTTTATAATATTGATACACAGGAGGGTATATATGGGGCTTCCCAAGTGGTGCTGGCAGTAAAGAAGCTGCCTGCTAATGTTGGAGACATAAGAGATGCAGTTTCAATCCCTGGGTAGGGAAGATCTCCTGGAGGAGGGCATGGCAATCCACTTCAGTATTCTTGCCGGGAGACTCCCATGGACAGAGGAATATGGTGGGCTGTAGTCCATAGGGTCACAGTCAGACACAACTGAAACAACTAACCATGCCACACACAGTGTACACATGGCAATCCCAATCTCCCGATCCAGTCCCACTTTCCTTCCCCTCTTGGTATCTGCAGGTTCGTTCTTCATGTCTGTGTCTCTATTGCTGCTTTGCAAATAAGTTCATCTGTTCCATTTTTCTGATCCACATACGAGTCATATTATACCATATTTGTTTTTCTCTCTTTGACTTACTTCACTCTGTATGAGTCTCTAGGTCCATCCCCATCTCTGCACTATTTCATTCTTACATCTTCTCTGGGCTTCCCAGAGTCTATAAAAAACAGGAAAGGTACTTTGAAATCGGAGGCTGTGTGCTTCATTAATTAAAACCTTAGGCTTTAGAGCAAGACTGACTGGATTTGCCTCTTGGTTGCCTTGCCTCCTGCCATATAACCTTCAGTGAATTCCTTGAACTTTGTGCTTTAATTTCTTCATCTGTGAAATGTGGCTGTTTTGAGAATTAAATGAGCTAATATCTATAAGAGAATCAGTGCAGTTTCTGGCCCATGAAGTTTAACAAGGATGATGGTAATGATTATGATGATGGTAATGATCAGGGCTCAGAGCTGAGTTTGTAATCTATATATATTTTAAAGAAAATCCTCAACTGTGGGATCTATGCATTCCTGCTGCTGCTGCTAAGTCACTTCAGTCATGTCCGACTCTGTGTGACCCCATGAACCCACCAGGCTCCTCTGCCCATGGAATTCTCTAGGCAAGAGTACTGGAGTGGGTTGCCATTTCCGTTTCCCCTATGCATTCCTAGACCTCATTTAGAGGTGGTACAGCTGGCTGTATCACCTCCGGAAAACACCTAAAACTCTTTGCCTTCTCTCACAGACACATTAGCTGTCAGGGTGGGCAGTTCTGGGTACTGTAACAGGAGGCGGGGTTGGCATAACTCAGAAATCTCCAGGTGTACCACTGATCGGAGGGTGGCTTTCCTCTGTGCAGGTACTTAGGAACCAAAACTCCTTGTCCACTGTGTTCTGACAGCCTCTGCGGCATGACAGTTCTCTGCATCGAAGTGATAACGAGGAAGAGAAGGCAGGAAGTCAGCAGTTTTTTAAAAGCCAAGGCCTGGAGGTGATACGGGACATCCATCATCTTTCCACTGGTCAGACCCATGAACCCATGTTCCCAATTACACGTAAGTGCCTCCTTTGGACTCTGGTCCCTCAGAGACATGAGGGGAGAGTCGCATTCTCATAGACAGCAAGCTCTCCTTTCAAGAGAGGCAGAGGGACAGCGGTTGAATTGCAAGTAGGGGCCCCAAGCATCTCATTCTCAACTCAACGCTTATAGGGGTGCAGAGCTGGCAGTGCCATCCTGGCATGAACCCTGGAACAGAAGGTTGATATGTGTCTTCCAAAGATAGGGGGCCAGACATGAGCACAAAGACTGAGGCTACTTCTCACCTGTAGTTTCATCAGGCAGAAACCTCACCAGAACAGCCAATTCACGCAGCGTGTGGCAACCCCAGCTTTGAATACACAGGAAGAAAATGGAGTCAGGCTTCCGGCCCATTAGAGGGCCCACACAGGACCCCAAGGGTCCGAAAGGAGGTCCGTAAAGTCAGAGAAGATGCAAAGGTCTTCAGACAGCTGCTGGCCGACCCAAAGGATGCTCCACTCAGAGAGGTCTTTGGAGATAGTGATGCCTGGATGTGGTTAACCCTCTTTGACGGGACTCTCGGTCAAGGAGTGGGTCAAGAAGAAACTGAAGAGATTCTTTGAGAATTCACATACAACCTCTACTCAGAGGCCATTGTGTTGGTGGAGACCCCAAATGCCGGGGTCCACCCTCAGCAGGATCCAGGGGGTACCCTCAGGATGAGCGGTGTCGGAGAGAGAGAGAGAGAAGACACGTGAGACCAGCCTTGATAGTGCCAAGTCTGCGAGGGAGAGAGAGAGAAAGAGAGAGAGAGAGAGAGTGACCAGATTGGGGGGGGGGGGGGGTGCAGAGTCTGGCAGAGTCTGGCCATGCTTTATTTTTTACCGTGGCTTTTATACCCTAAATTAGTACATTTCTAAGGGAAAGATAGTTTAACATTACATCAGCTTGTTCTTCGCGAAACCAGGGTGTTTTCTGCATACTTCTTTGTTTATGAGGGTCTTGTACATTATCTTCTGGCCTTGGGGCCTATTGACATTTTATGACCTAGGTGAATGCAAAGCTGTTTTCCATAATCTATTCTTTAATGAACACAAAGGTCAGTCCTTTTGCAGAAGTTATCAGTTAAATTTATTTTTATTTATTTATTTATTTTTTATCAGTTAAATTTATCTAAAAGGTTTACCACACAAAGACTCTGCAGCTCCAGTGAGGCAGCCCCTGTTTAGCATTCCTGGTTAAAATTAACAATTTTAAACTATTTTTCTAAATCTTTAACTATAATCACTTTTAGAATAATATTTTTATGTTCTCTAATAGGGCTTCCTCACCCCCGAAGGGCTCTGTGCCTATTAGGGCTTTTATGTGATCAGGTTCTTTATGTTATTTTATGACTAGGGTATTATAAGTAATCATGCATATTAGTACCAAGGGCATAAACACATTTGCCAAACAAACTAAAATACCAGCAAAGGAGTTTAAATTAAAACACTCCTTTCACCCTGGATAATCTCATAAAATACCACCACCCAGGAAACTTATGGATTAAAGTTCTAGAAAGAGATCAGGGAAGGCCTTCTGCCTGTGTCACAGAAATTAGGGAGTAGTCTATTGAAGCAAGCATCAGAAAGACAGATATCACCTTTAAGGTGAGAGCCGGGGGCAGCTTTTCAGAATCCCTGAAAACCTGGTCTGCCTTGCCTGTCAGGTTTT
Source organism: Dama dama (assembly GCF_033118175.1). Lineage (NCBI taxonomy): Eukaryota > Metazoa > Chordata > Mammalia > Artiodactyla > Cervidae > Dama > Dama dama. The sequence continues at coordinate 11,109,760 of NC_083708.1, forward strand.
CTCCCTCATGATCTTGTCATGGGTGGGATCTCGTGTGCCAGATCCCAGCACCCAAAGAGTCAATTGGAGGGTTATCTTCTCCCTTCAACAGGCAGCCATCTGTGCCAGACCCCTACCACTTTTTTATTTCTTCCTACATGACAGCAGCATCCAGTCCCATCACTTCATGGCAAACAGATGGGAAAAAAAATGGAAACAATAAAAGATTATTTTTTTTGGTTCAAAAATCACTGAGGACTGTGACCACAGCTGTGAAATTAAAAGACACTTGGAAGAAAAACTATGACAAATCTAGACAGCATATTAAAAAGCAGAGGCATCACTTTGCTACAAAGGTCTGTCTAGTCATGTACAGAGGTGAGAATAGGGCCATAGAGATGGCTGAGCACTGAAGAATTGATGCTTTTGAGCTGTGGTGTTGGAGAAGATTCTCAAGAGTCCCTTGGACAGCATGGAGATCCAACCAGTCAATCTTAAGGGGAATCAGTCCTGAATATTCATTGGAAAGACTGAGGCTGAAGCTGAAACTCCAATTCTTTGGTCACTGACGCAAAGAGCTGAGTCATTGGAAAAGACCCTGATGCTGGGAAAGATTGAAGGCAGGAGGAAAAGAAGGCAACAGAGGATGAAATGGTTGGATGGCATCATTGATTCAATGGACATGAATTTGAGCAAACCCCCGGAGACAGTGAAACACAGGGAAGCCTGGGGTGCTGAAGTCCACGGAGTTGCAAAGAGTCAGACAGGACTAAACAGTTGAATAATAGTATGACAGCTCACAGGAGGAGGGGTGGGAGGAAGAATACAGCAGACCATGCCTTTTAGGAACTAGAGGTCCCAAAAGGTAAAGATCAAGCCTGGACCACAGGGAAGGGAAAATATGAGAGCAGAACTTAAAATGAGAAACATTGAATGATACTATTCTAGTATCTGAAAGGAACCAGGAAACTACAAGATTTTCCAGAAATAAGAAGGGACCACCCAAAAAAAATCCCACAGTTTATGGTTAAATACAGTGATAGGAAAAAACAATCAAAACTCCCAAATATGTCAAGTACATTCCTCTTGAGACCAACCCACTTGGTGAACTGGTTTCCTAAACACATAGGTGTAGAGGCTGCAGGTGGGAAAGAAAACACCATTTTCCTTTTAGAATCTGTTTGCATTACCGACTGACATGGGGCTCACCAATGGATCTGCCAACATGCATTTACTGTGGGGGGGAGGTGGGCTGTGTGCCCTTAAGTTTTTTGATTTTCAGAGCCTGAGAGGTCTTGATATGGGCAAAGAGGGGAGGGGGCAAGTGGGGCAAGGAGTTTTTATTCTCCATCCAGGTGGCATTCAGACCCTTGGGACTGGTGTGCTTGACAGAGAACTAGTCTGTGGAGCAGTGGAGACAAAGGAGAGTCTTGGGCATTTAAATGTTTAGGGGGGATATTTAGAACCCAGGGCTTCCTGGGAGAGAGACCGGGAGGTCACTGAAAGGGCTTTGTGTGAGGATAATGGGAAATGAGGTTCTTCATGTTTAGAAATTCCTTTAATGCTGTTTTAATACTACTTTCATAGTAAATAATAATCATGAAAGGAGAGAAATAAAAATCTTGGCACAGTGAACCAGAATTGCTTTCATGTTTTTCCCTAGAGGTCAAGTAAATTAAAAATCGGTTAACAATGATGAAAGCTCCCTCTCACCTCATTTCTGCTTTTCCTGCTGAATCCCGAGAATGTTTTCTGCTTTCTCATCTCCCCTCCATTCCATTCTCACTGAGTCCTGCCACTTCTGGCTCCTTTTCCCTTGAAGCAAGTCATGGTAAGGATTTCCTCTTGGTCTCCATTGTAATTTCAGAATCCTTCAGTAGTTTCAGAGGAAGACTATTAAAGTTTTAGATTGCCCTTCCTTGTTATATCCTGAAAAAGCAGGACAAGAGAGCTGTTGTTACCTGAGGACCTCAACACCAGGAGTGCGCTGAAAGCAAATGATGAGTCTTGTGATTCTCAAGCAAAGTCTGAGAAAGTAAATTTAGGTGCCCAGGTACGTTATGGGAGGAGCTGAACAGGATTTGATATAGGAATTTAAGCCAAGCCTGAATTCTACCATCTCCAACTCACATCTGTTACACACACACACACACACACACACACTCACACGCAGGGATTTGCTATGTATAGGTACTAAAAGAGACTGAATACTTCTAACTAGCCTGAGGACAGAGTTTAGGCTAAAAATGTAAATTCATTAAGTTTCGACTTTCCTAGAAACATTTCAGTGGCTAGTGACATAATTTTTCTCTAGTAGCAAATAAAGGATTTCTGTAGTTTCAAGGTCATACCAGGACCACCCACCCTCAATGAGGTGAACAGGATTCTCTGGCTTCATGGTACAGGCATCGTTGTAATCACAGGGATGGATAACAGGAGGTCACACTGTGACCTTCCTGTAGACTCACTTGTGTGCTTGAACTGAGGAAGCTCGCAGGGATGTCAGCCAACCCAGCTGGCTTCTGTCCAGTGTTGTGGGGTGGGGTCCCCAGCAGTGACAATGGCTGGGGACGTGGAACTTTTGGCCATGATTTCAGAGTGTGGGGCAAAGAAGTGAAAGAGGCATGGATCAGGAGGACACATTGACAGTTTCCTTCCCTCCGTGGGGGCTAAATCAAACAGGTATTGCATAGCTCCGAGAATGCCTTCACTATCATAAAACAACTATTTTGCCAATCTATTAAAACTTCCTCCTGGACTTGTTCTTGGGCTAAATAAAATTTTTACCTCTCTTCTACATCTCCATTTAATAACCTGAAATCCAGTAATTATAGAAAAGAGCTATCTATAGAAAAGCTGCTGTTGTTGTGTGTCAAGGAGGGGGTCTTTGCTTAGAATATCTATTGGTTTGAAAAAATGATACAATGTATGTCTATAGGAAGAGAGCTAATTAGACATAAAAAATCTTTTATAATAGTCCTTAGGAAAGAATTTAGCTGTAAGGTTAAAAACAAAGGAAAAATAATATATATATAAATTTTAAAAGCCCACAGAAACATTCATGAATCTACACAAAAATTGACTTCCATAGAACTTAATGCAGTGTTTAAAAATAGACATTTGTACATTACTCCTTCCACTTCATGTGGTATCAAGGCCGTTTTCTTATCTTAACCTTAGTAAATTTGTAGCATGTACACTTCAAACCAGTAGACAGAGGTGAGTATGGGCTTGACGTAGGGGATGTGAAAGTGTATGGAAACTTGAGAGGACGTTTCTGCTAATCATATTCTTCATTGGTTTGTTAGAACTGTTGGGATCTTGGAAAGGAAGTTACATGCTGACAGGTGGGAACTCCAGATACTGGCAAAGTTAAGCATTGTACTTTATGAGAGGTGATTGGTACTGTCAACCACATCTCCAAGAGAGTTAGCCACTCTCTTAGTGCTGGAGCCAGGAGGGTCTCCCGCTGTGGTCCCACCAGGTAGGACACCAAGATCGAGGGGCCTCTCTCCCATAGTTGGTGGAACTGAACTCTGCATGCTGTATTTATTTTAAATTCCCAACCTGACAAGTAACTCTCTTTTCCATAGGGGAGTGGGAACAGAGGGCTTAGGAAAAATCTCTCTTCACTGAAACCAGAACAGCTGAGAAAATGTGTTTCCCTCTCATAGTAATGACTCCTTAATCCCTCAGCCTTTTCCCTTCTACACTCTTGATGGCTGTAGCGTATGGTTCAAGGTGGCTTTGAGGGATTAGGTATCAAAAACTGAGGTTGTGTAATACTGTGCAGTTGGTAGAATTGTTTTGCATGGCTTTGAATCCTAACGCTTTCGTTTGGTTCCTAGGCCCAGAGCTATGCTGAAGGGCTTCGATATGTTAAGCTTATTATAAACTGACTAACTAGTAAAGAGTGCTGGCAAGTAAGTCACTGAGACCTTCAAACTTGACTTCAAATGGTTCAGTTCCACAAACAAATCAACGACACTTGGTCTTGCCATACAGACGTTTGCTCAACTATATCAGTTACATCATTGTTCAGAATTTTACATCCCAGATTTTATTCTAAACACAAATGAAAGATGTTTCTGAGTTCTTAGAAGCATGGGAAATGTGGTATTCTTATAAGATACAAACATTACAATTCCTTCAGGCATTTATGTTTCTGTTAAACAACGTAAACCAAAACCAATGCATAAATATACACATATACATGCAAGTAAACACCCCCACACATAGGCGGCTAACTGTATTGTCTACTATGACAATTGATCAGGTTATGAAAGTTCCAAGTTGAAGCTGTTTTAGTAAGGAAAGCAATCAATGAGAGATCAAAAAGATAAACTGTCTTTATGACAAATCAACAAACCTACAAGTCTTAGTTTTCAAAATGGCTTTGAGGAAACAAACATGACGCAGTGCAAATACGGTCGCTGTTACTGCCTCGCTCCCCACTGACTTCCGGTCAACAATTTAAAAACAAAAGCAGCGAAGTCTTTCAAGAAATCCTGTGACCCCGGAGCCTTAGCATTGAGTGATTTGGTGGTTGCTGAAAAAAAATGTCCTACAATTTTAAGGGGCAAGTTCATTCTTGGCCAAGATCTGCGAGTATTTGCAGCGAAATTTGGAATAAAAGTGTGTATTTACTAGAAACATGATACTGTGTTTCAGGGCTGACCTCTAGGGGCTGCTTCCCCTTCATGTCTAGAAAGGTGCAAGGGTGCCCTCTGGGGCCCTGGTGCAAAAGCTTTCCTCACATTTTCTTGAATTATCTGGGCCCTCAAGCCAGGGACCGCAAAGGCCCAAGGCAAGGCCTGAGTGGTGATAGGGGTTGCAGAATTGAAGGAAGGTTTGTCAGTAACTTCCAATGCCACTTCCAATGCCTCCTCCAATGGCCCCCAAGGCTTTTTAAATTGCATGTACCATTCCCACATTGGGCAGCCTCACCTCTTGCATCAGGACAGCTGCTGCACTGACAGGGAGCTTATATTTTGGCTTTTTTGTTGATAAAAATAATGTTCCTTAGCTAAACCACACAATACTGTTTCTTAATGTGCCTTCAAATTAACATCACGTCACTGTGGCTTTAGCCATAAAAACAAAAAAATCTAAGCGTTGGAAGAACATTGTAGATGATGTAATTTAATCTATTTATTCTATCAAAGAGGAAACAGAGGTTGGACCCATGTAAGTAACGTAATTTAAAAACCTTCAAGATCTGAATCTAGAGCCAGTTTCCTGAACCCCAGCTGAAGTAAATTTCCATTACCAAATGTTTACAATAAATATGATCCTGAGTCAGGATAGGTATTATTTCTATTTGATAGATAAAGCTGTTAAATATGAGAGATTAGGTGATTTATCCAAGTGAGGACAGAGCTGGAAAGGAACCCAGTGCCTTAGTTTCCCGTTAGGAGTTTTTTTTTGTTTTTGTTTTTTTGTTTTTTTTCCCCACAAACACATGTGCATGAACCCAAACTCAGAAACTGAGACACAAATCTGCCCTCCCCAGTTTGTCTCAGTTCAGTTTAGTCAGTTCAGTCACTCAGTCGTGTCTGACTCTTTTTGACCCCCATGGACTACAGCACGCTAGGCTTCTCTGTGCATCACCAACTCCCAGAGCTTACTCAAACTCATGTCCATTGAGTCAGTGATGCCATCCAACCATCTCATTCTCTGTTGTCCCCTTCTCCTACCTTCAATCTTTCCCAGGATCATGGTCTTTTCAAATGAGTCTGTTCTTCCCATCAGGTGGCCAAAGTATTGGAGTTGCAGCTTCAGCATCAGTCCTTTTAATGAATATTCAGGACTGATTTCCTTTAGGATGGACTGGTTGGATCTCCTTGCAGTCCAAGGGACTCTCAAGAGTCTCCTCCAACACCATAGTTCAAAAGCATCAATTCTTCTGTGCTCAACTTTCTTTAAAGTCCAATTCTCACATCCATATATGACTACTGGAAAAACCATAGCTTTGACTAGATGGATCTTTGTTGGCAAAGTAATGTCTCTGCTTTTTAATATGCTGTCTAACTTGGTCATAACTTTTCTTCCAAGGAGCAAGTGTCTTTTAATATCATGGCTGCAGTCACAATCTACAGTGATTTTAGAGACGCCAAAAATAAATCTGTCACTGTTTCCATTGTTTCCCCATCTACTTGCCGTGAAGTAATGGGACCAGATGCCATAATCTTAGTTTTCTGAATGTTGAGCTTTAAACCAGCTTTTTCACTTTCCTCTTTCACTTTCATCAAGAGGCTCTTCCGTTCTTATTCACTTTCTGCCATAAGTGTGGTGTCATCTATAAATTTGAATTATTGATATTTCTCCCAGCAATCTTGATTCCAGCTTGTGCTTTATACAGTCCAGTATTTCTCATGATGTACTCTGCATGTAAGTTAAATAAGCAGGGTGACAATATACAGCCTTGATGTACTCCTTTCCCAATTTGGAACCAGTCTGTTGTTCCATGTTCAGTTCTAACTGTTGCTTCTTAACTTGCATACAGATTTTTCAGGAGGCAAGTGAGGTGGTCTGGTATTCCGATCTCTTTCAGAATTTTCCAGTTTGTTGTGATCTACAAAGTCAAAGGCTTTGGCATATTTAATAAAGCGGAAGTAGATGTTTTTCTGGAACCCTTTTGCTTTTTTGATCCAGCAGATGTTGGCAATCTGGTCTCTGGTTCCTGACTTTTCTAAATTCAGCTTGAACATCTGGAAGTTCACAGTTCACATAATGTTGAAGCCTGGCTTGCAGAATTTTAAGCATTACTTTACTAGCATGTGAGATGAGTGCAATTGTGTGGTACTTTGAACATTCTTTGGCATTGCCTTTCTTTGGGGTTGGAATGAAAACTGACCTTTTCCAGTCCTGTGGCCACTGCTGAGTTTTTCAAATTTGCTGGCATATTGAGTGCAGCACTTTCACAGCATCATCTTTTAGGATTTGAAATAGCTACTGGAATTCCATCACCCCCACTAGCTTTGTTTGTAGTGATGTTTCCTAAGGCCCACTTGAGTTCACATACCAGGAGGTCTGTTTCTAACAACGTCATAGTTGTCTGGGTCATGAAGATCTTTTTTGTACAGTTCTTCTGTGTATTCTTGCCACCTTTTCTTAATATCTTCTCCTTCTGTTAGGTCCATACCATTTCCATCTTTATTGTGCCCATCTTTGCATGAAATGTTCCCTTGGTATCTCTAACTTTCTTGAAGAGATCTCTACTCTTTCCCATTCTATTGTTTTCCTCTATTTCTTTGCATTGATCACTGAGGAAGGCTTTCTTCTCTCTCCTTGCTATTCTTTAGAACTTTGCGTTCAAATGGGCATATCTTTCCTTTTCTCTGCCTTTGGCTTCTCTTCTTTTCTCAGCTATTTGTAAGGCCACCTCAGATAGCCATTTTGCTTTTTTACATTTCTTTATCTTGGGGATGGTCTTGATCCCTGCTTCCTGTAAAATGTCATGAACTTCCATCCATATTTCTTCAGCACTCTAGCAGATCTAATCCCTTGAATCTATTTGCCACTTCCACTGTATAATTTTAAGGGATTTGATTTAGGTCATACCTGAATGGTCTAGTGGTTTTCCCTACTTTTTTAAAGTCTGAATTTGGCAATAAGGAGTTCACGATCTGAGCCACAGTCAGTTCTCGGTCTTATTTTTGCTGACTGTATAGAGTTTCTCCACATTTGGATGCAAAGAGTATAATCAATCTGACTTCTGTATGTCCATGCGTAGAGTCTTCTTTTGTGTTGTTGGAAGAGGATGTTTGCTATGACCAGTGAGTTCTCTTGGAAAAACTCTATTAGCCTTTGCCCTGCTTCTTTCTGTTAACCAAGGCCAAATTTGCCTGTTACTCCAGTTATTTCTTGACCTCCTATTTGCATGCCAGTCCCCTATAATGAAAAGGGCATCTTTTTGGTGTGTTATTTCTAGAAGGTCTTGTAGGTCTTCATAGAACCATTCAACTTCAGCTTTTTGAGCATTACTGGTCAGGGCATAGACTTGGATTACTGTGATATTGAACGGTTTGCATTGGAAACACACAGATATCATTTTGTCGCTTTTGAGATTCCATCCAAGTACTGCATTTTGGACTCTTTTGTTGACCATGATGGCTACTCTATTTCTTCTAAGGGATTCTTGCCCACAGTGGTAGATATAATGGTCATCTGAGTTAAATTCACCCATTCCAGTCCATTTTACTTTGCTGAATCCAATTTATCTACTGCTAATCAAACATTCGTGTGTTATCAGCTGCTTTCCTAGTCACAGGGATGCTACTGAACAGGACAGAGTCTGTGATGTTGGGGGGCAAACAGATGGACCCCCAAGTACTTCTGTCTCCTGATCTTCTTGCCTTTGTCCAGTTCTCATGTGGAATAGAGGTGAGCTGTGTAATCAGTCGCTTAGTGCTAGATCTCCAGGTGTTACCTCTCAGTCTAGGTCCTGAAACACACTGTGGTTTCTGTCTTGATTTCTCTGGGGTCATTTGCTCTTCTACACTCCAGCAGCCCTAGGGAGAAGTCCATAGAGGAACTGGGACACCTTCCTTAGAGCCAGCAAAAACCTGCCAGTCCTGTCTGTCAGCTGTCTTGAAATCAGGTTTTCCAGCAACAAACTGGAAAATTATGAAAGAGATGGGAATACCAGACTACCTCACCTGCCTCCTGAGAAATCTGTATTCAGATCAAGAGGCAACAGTTAGAACCGGACATGGAACAATGGAGTGGTTCCAAATTGGGAAACAAGTATGTCAAGGATGTATATTGTCACCCTACTTATTTAACATATATGCAGAGTACATTAGGCAAAATGCTGGGCTGGATGAAGCACAAGCTGCAATCAAGATTGCCGGAAGAAATATTAATAACCTTAGATATGCAGATCACACCTCCCTTATGGCAGAAAGTGAAGGGAAACTAAAGAGCCTTTTGATGAAGGTGAAAGAAGAGAGTGAAAAAGCTGACTTAAAACTCATCATTCAAAAAACTAAGATCATGGCATCTGGTCCCATCACTTCATGGCAAATAGATGGGGCAACAATGGAAACAATGACAGACTTTATTTTCTTGGGCTCCAAAATCACTGCATATTGTGACTGTAGCCATGAAATTAAAAGACACTTGCTCCATGAAGGAGCTATGACCAGCCTAGACAGCATATTAAAAAGCAAAGACATTACTTGGCCAACAAAGGTTTGTGTAGTCAAAGCTATGGTTTTTCCAGTAGTCATGTATGGATGTGAGAGTTGATCATAAAGAAAGTTGAATGGGGAAGTATTGATGATTTTGAACTGTGGTGTTGGAAAAGACTTTTGAAAGTCCCTTGGACTATAAGGAGATCAAACCAGTCAATCCTAAAGGAAATCAGTCCTAAATATCTATTGGAAAGACTGATGTTGAAGCTGAAGCTCCAATACTTTGGCCACCTGATGTGAAGAGCCAACTCATTAGGGAAGGCCCTGATGCTGGGAAAGACTGAGGACAGGAGGAGAAAGGGACGACAGAGGATGAGATGGTTGGATGGCATCACTGAATCAATGCACATGAGTTTGAGCAAGCTCCTGGAGATGGTGAAGGACAGGGAAGCCTGGCGTGCTGCAGTCCATGGGGTCGCAAAGAGTTGGACACAACTGAGCAACTAAAAAACAGCAGCAAGCCCCAGTCAAGCCTCCAGAGGACTGCAGCTCTGACTGACATCTAAATGCAACGTCACATGAGACTCAGAACCAACCAGCGAAGGCATTCCCAAATTCCTGCCTCAGAAAGCAGTGTGAGATAATAACTGTGTCTCTTTTAAAGTTGCTACATTTGAGTAATTGGTCATGCAGCAATTGACATAATATACAGTAAGTGATAAATAAACACATATACAAATGAATAAAATAATTTCAAGAATAGTGTTAGGAAGATGGTAAAATAGGATGCTGTAATAGACAGATGGTGGAGGAGATGCTTAGCTTTTGTCTTACTGGAGCTGAGACATTTCTTTTCAGGAAGATGCAACCATGAAGAGGTCTAGGGGAGGTGGGGGAGAGAAACCCCCAAACAAGCCATAGTAGGAGCAAAGCCCTGAGCCAGGAAAAAGCTGGGCATCTGAAGGACAGAAAGAAAGGCAATTTGGCTGGAGTGCCATGAATTAGGGAGAAAGTTGAACATGAAGTAAGAGGCCTAATATGAAGTAACAGGCAGGGTCAGATCACCCGAAGTCTTGGAGGTCATGGAGAGCCATTGAGGATTCATAAACGGAGGAGACTGGGGGTCTGATTCGGACTTCAGAAAACTCTCTGGCTGCTGTGTGGACAATGGGTCATCACAGGGTGGGGAGGCACCCAGTAGAGACAGATGCCATTGTGCTGGACAGAGCAGTCGCCGCTTGAACCAGGGTGGCCGTGGCGGATGTGGGTGGACTTGGGTACTTTCTGAAGGCAGCTGGCAAGGCTTGCTTGTGGGTTGCATTCAGAGTGTGAGGGAAAGGGGGATCCAGGGCAGCCCAGAGTCGTGGGACTCGTGGTTGAGAAACCACTCTTGGCTTCAATTCTTTATCTGGAAAAAAAAGAAAGACGAAAAAGTAAGAATTGGACCTATGCTTGTGAAATGACACCCTCTGTAGGGAATCTCTTTAAAAAATATTCAGCACTCTGTGGCTTTAAGGGAGTTTCACTACTAACACCCTCAATTAAGAGCTTTTCTTTGCCGGAGAAACACCCGCCTGGGGGAAGATGTGATTCACGAGGGGTCCCTGCTAAGACCCAAGGGTGTAGACTAGGGGAGACCTCATCTAACCAGTGTCCTTAAAGGAGAAACTCATTTTCAGATAAAGATTGCTTTTCTTCGGAGAAAGAAATATGCTTAGGGTTACAATTATGGAGGGGCTGTTTTCTCTTAAATGTTTGTGCTTTATGGGGACTGTAAGATTTTCTGGGCATTGGTTATACTTACTGCTTCATGAAGGCAACAATAAAATGCAGCTTATTTCTCAATTGTGACATTCTTCCCAGTGAGGAAATTTGGTTCTTGTAAACGGTAAAATAAAAATGCAGTGTTTGCTCTTGTGTAATCAAGCCCTGTGCTTAGGAATGCAGTACCTATTTTTAAAGTTGGCATGTATTTCTAAGAATAACATCAAGATTCAAAAATGATAAGGCACACAAATACATGGACTGTTTATGTTTGAAGTGAAGTGAAGTGAAGCAAAAGTCACTCAGTCGTGTCCGACTCTTCATGACCCTATGGACCATAGAGTCCATGGAATTCTCCAGGCCAGAATGCTGGAGTGGGTAGCCTTTCCCTTCTCCAGGGGATCGTCCCAGCCCAGGGATGGAGCCCAGGTCTCCCGCATTGTGGGCGGATTCTCTACCAGCTGAGCAGTTTATGCTTGCGAAACTAATAAAGAATTCTCTTCCTGATCCCTCAAGCCAGGGACCATCGTGGGTCACTGGGACTGGATCATGTTTCCACCCCGTGATTCGCTCTGTGTCAGCTGTTCTCTGCTCATTCACACACACAGACCCCAGCTACTTAACACCCAGTGAAGCACATGTTCTAAAAGCAAGATGAAAATTCATTCAAACACCTAACAGATGTGAGTAAAAAGAAGAGGGGAGTTTAAAAATATTTCTGCTGCTATCAGCAATTATTCTGTCTCCTGAATGGCATCCAACTATTGGTGTAGAATGTGAAAAAGGCTGATCTGGTTACTGTGGACGCAGAAATAATGGCAAGTTTCCCATTTTCAGTCCCTGAGACTGTTTATTGAAAGTTCCTTATGCTTTTCAGACCATATTTTTAAAGAAAGCAATTTATATAGATCAAGAAATGTTTCTGCTGTACACATCCTCATACATATAGCCATACACAAAATGTTACAGGAGTCTTTTTTTTTTTTCCTAAATAGTTTTGGAAACATTTCCTAACTCTGAAAGTAAATATATTACTGTCTCTATTGATATGAAATTTTCTCTTTAAACAATATTCAACCAGTTGAAGTTAAATAATTAGAAATTGTTTGTTTTCTTTTGTAAGGTACAATTTTATTTAACCACCACCATTAGATTGCTGGAAAATGAGAAAACATAAAGGACTCCAGCAAACTGATGGCATATGTCAAATGATTTGATAATTCAGAGTAATATTAAGAATAAAAAGATAATTCAGAGTAATATAAGGAGATTTGATAGGTGGAAATAAACTTCCTAAGTACAAAACTTTATGAATATGGACATGGTTTCATAAGACATCCATCCAAATGAAATGCCAACCAAGTCAAGGCAAAGACTTGATAAAAGGAGCAGAAGGGAATAACTGCTATATTTGAAATAAAAATAATGATCCTAATAAAACCTTGGAATTAAAAAGTTCAACAACTCATGTTAACTGTGAATGACACTGGGACAAGTACATATCTTATTTACATGAAAAATGAAGGGCGGGCTGGGGATCAAGGCAAGAGCTGACCTTGTGGTTGAAGGTTGAAATCTGTCTTCTGGGAGAAACTCTCCTTCCCAGGGAGAGGCCTTTTTCTTTTCTTTTTAAAACTGGATGAAGTCCCTCCATATTTTAGAAAGTAACTTATTTACTCAAGATCTACCAATTTAAATGTTAATTGCATGTAAAAAAATATCTGCTTTTGGCCAATTATCTGGGTATCATGACCTAGTCAAGCTGACACAAAACTTTAACTCCCGAGAGAGCGCAGCAAATCAGTCACTCCTTTGCATGAGTGGTGGATGCACTAACTCTTCAACAGTTTTGGAAAATAATTTAACCATTTTATTGAGAACTTCAAAATATTTGCAGTCATTTTTTTTTTTTTTACAAAATAAATACATTTCTGTGAAGTGAAAGTTGCTCAGTTGTGTCCGACTCTTTGTGACCCCACGGACTATAGCATCCATGGAATTCTCCAGGCCATAATACTGGAGTGGGTAGCCTTTCCCTTCTCCAAGGGATCTTCCAAACCCAGGGATCAAACCCAGGTCTCCCGCCTTACAGGCAGATTCTTTACCAGCTGAGCCATGAGGGAAGACCAAGACTAATGGAGTGGGTAGCCTTTCCCTTCTCCAGCGGATCTTCCAGACCCAGGAATCAAACCGGGGTCTCCTGCATTGCAGGCGAATTCTTTACCAACTGAGCTACCAGGGAAGCCCTGAATATGTTTCTACATTATGGTAATAAATCTAAATGCAGACACAAAGAACAGAAAGTGTGGAGGAAAAAACTGATATATGAAACATAAATATAAAACTTTTTTGTGTCATAAAACCCCACAAACAAAGTCAGAAGCCAGCTATCAACCAAGGAAGATATTTGGAACGCTTGCAGTGAACAGATTATTTACCAAAATGCATAAACTCCTGCACTCTCACAAGCAATAAAAAAAGATTTAAAGCCCAGCTGAATGTTTTTTAGTCTATTTCTGTTTTATAAATAAGTTCGTTTGTATCATTTTTTAGGTTCCACATATAAGTAATACATACAATATTTGTCTTTCTCTTTCTGATTACTTCACTTAGTATGATCATCTTTAGGTCCATCCATGTCACTGCAAATGGCATTATTGCATTTTTTTTGCATGGCTGGCTAATATCCCATTGTAAATACACACTACATCTTCTTTATGGTTACCCAAGGGGCTAGTGGGGGAAAGGTGGGGTGGGGGGAGATAAATTAGGAATCTGGGACTAACAGATACTATTATATACAAAACAGGCAAACAACAAAGACTTACTGTATAGCACAGGGAACTATACTCAATATCTCGTAATAAGTTAAAATGGAAATATATGTATTGTGTATATATATAAAAATATGAAGCAAGTAAGTATTAGTCACTCAGTTCTGTCTGACTCTTTGTGACCCCATGGACTGTAGCTCACCAGGCTCCTCTGTCCATGGAATTCTCCAGGCAAGAACACTGGAGTGGGTTGCCATTCCCTTCTCCAGGGGATCTTCCTGACCAGGGATCAAACCCAGGACGCTTGCATTGAAGACAGATCTTTATCATCTGAGCCACCAGGGAAGCCCAATTGTATATATGTGTGAGATATATATATATATATATATATATATATATATATATATATATAATCTAACTGAAAAATGAGCAAAAGTCAACGGGCAGCTCTTGGGAGAAGACACCTGAATGGCTAGTAATCATGTGCAAAGATGTTCAGTTTAACTTGTAGAAATATACAAGTTAAAACAAGTTTTACTTTTTAAATTATCAGAAAGACCAAAATTAAAAGTTCAATAATCCCAACAGTTAATAAGAGCATAAATTGGTGTAACCACATTGAGAAACAATTTGCCTACCTATATTCAGTAAAACTGAAGATGTTAATACCTTAAAAACCTCAAAATTCTGTTTTAGATATACATAACCTAGTGAAATTCTGACACATGAGCATATGTATGCACAAGAAATAGTTTTAGTATTTTTATATGTTTATAGTATTGTTTATAAATGTAAAAAGCACAAAATATAAATATCTATCAGCAGAAAATTCAATAAATATTGATATGGTCAGAGAATTGATTATTAAGTGGTAGTTTAAATCAATAAACTAGATTTACGTTTATCAGCATGAATTTATCATGAAATATGTTAGATAAAAAAAAGCAAGTTACAAAATTATGTGTCATACAATTTCCTTTATGCCAAATCTAAATATGTTTAGTTGAGAAAACCAACTGAAAATTTAAGAAATCATAACACATATTACTACACAGGTATACAGATGCAGTAAATTAAAAAAACAAAAACGAAAACACGGCGTGAAAGGCCACCTATCAATCTTAAAATGTTGTTTACCTCTACAAAGATTGTGACAGAAATAGGTGGCTGAGTGTATGTGTGTGTACATGGTAAAATAATATTCATGATATTTTAAGAATGTACAATTTAGAGTTAACTCTAATGGGAAATATAGACCCTGAGTGACAATGATGCATCCATGTAGGTTCATCAATTGTAATAAATACACCACCTGTTGGAGCTTGTTGGTGGTGGGAATATGGTGTTTACAGAAACTGCCCTTTCTGCTCAGTTTTGCTGTGAACCTAAAACTACTCTAAAACTAAGGCTTATTAAGTAAAAATGTATGCTAAATCTAAGGGATGCTTACATTTTAAAAGTTATTCTTTGAACTTTAATGAATGTTTGAAAATTTTTATAATGATAAAATGCAGTATATCAGTTCTAGGTTATTTCAAAACTTTTATGTTATATGTGCACATTACTGTTATGTTAAACACAAACATACATATGAAAATAAAAATTTACTTCTCAAAAATCTGAGAATAATTTCTAAGTGTTATTGCTTGAGGATAGACTGTGTTAGAAGATATTTTCACACATATTTATCATATATGTATATAAGATATTTTGGTTTTTTATTGTAATTTAAAAAAGTAAAGTTTAAAGTTTTTAGCTTAGACATGAGTTGTATATATGTCAAGTTGATGTTTTGTGCTCTTTATAAGGAAAAACATAACTTTTCATTGACTTTCTTTTTTTTTTTCCAGCCCTTATAGAATCTTGTAGTTAATCCCCAAACTTGAGTCACCCTTTCTTTCTTGCTAGTTGAACAAGTAGTTCAGGATAATGTAAAAATTACATGTAACTCTTAGAAAAAGCAGATTTCCTTTGTGTTCATGCCAGAAAAGTCAGCTGTTAGGCAGGAAGATCTCAGGGCATTCAGGTCAGGAGTCCCAGATTTGGCTGTACAGCCAAACTGTGCAGAACCAGCTAAGAATCTTTAATAAAAGTCCTCACGACCCGGCATTCTGCATACCAAAAAACCTAGGAATGGGGCCTAGACCTCAGTTTTTGTTTTTATTTTTAACTTTCTAGTTGTGCAACCAAAAATCTCTTGATGTTATGACAATTTGGAACCATACTTGGTATTTTTCCTCTTCGAGGTAGATCCATCCCCATGAGATTTACTATTAAATCCTTGCAGAAGCCAGGCTATAGCCTCAGATTGGTTTGGTCTTCATAGCTTTGAATCTTAAAGGAGGATTCCTAGATCATAAGTGTGACCCATCATTTTGTCAGATTTTGTCGTTTGGGTACGGCTTGAGTTATGTATTCTTTTTGTTGCTAGTGGCAACAGCACCAACTGTTTCAAGTTTTGGCTGAAAATAATGTCACAAAAATAGATCATTTTGGGAAAACTCACAAATACATGCTTACAGGGGATTTTCAGAATGACCAGTTCCTAGATAAAACTGAAAAGAATGCTGTTAAAAGCACTTCATTTCCTTAAATGTATAAACATTTATGATTATTTATAAACACAATATTCAAAAATTTCGTGGAGCTTTTCATTATTTCTTGGATGTTAGGTTTTAAATTTCCTATCACTGATTTGCACTTCCATTATATATATAAAATGGTAAAACCTAAAGAGGAGATACTTAGATACTTCAAAATGTAAACTATCCTGACGCCTGATGTTTTGTGGAAGCCTAGTTACTATTGCTGGACCTTATATTTCAGTTTTAGAAACTGCTGAGAAGCTAGAATCTTTTTCAGAATTTCCAAATTAACGTTTATGGTGCTGCAGTTCCCTCAGTATGCACACAGGTGTCATGATATCACTGAAGGGTAAAATCTCACCTACGGAGTAATGAGATGCTTTATAAGGAACTAGCATTTGATAAACGTATCTTGTCCATGATCATCACAGATTTAAAGAGCTTGAAAGGTGGACCAGACATGTTGTGCTGGAATATACAGCTATTAGTAGAGCATATGGTAAGCGATACTGGAAGGCTATCCAGTCTTCATTCATATACTCACTTGTTTACTAAAAGTATACCTATTGAGCTCCTGTTTCGTGCCGTAGTTTTATTCCCAAATGATCAATTTTGCAGCATTACTGCCCTTCTTTGAAAGAAGGCGTGGGGCCTCTTCATCTTAAGCTAAGAGGAACTTTGACAAAGGCTGATGGAAAATCTTTGTACCTGTTTGTGTATCAGCATGACTTTATTTCACATTTTGAGTAGCTGCTGTCTAGGAATGCAGAGTTCAGGGTAAAAGGAAAGGGCTGTAAGGAAAAAGAACAGGGCTCCTCCATGCTCTGTTTCACTTACTTGTAGATACTTCTCTTTTGTGAAAACACCCCTCTTCTTCAAATATGCCTCACAATTTTCTACTTGCTGTCAATCTTATTAAAAAGTATTTTGCTATCATGTTTTCATTTCTTCTTTAACAATAAACAATTAATTTTTGAAATTAATTTATTTAGTAAAAAGTATATATGGCCATTATAAAACAAAGTGTAAGCAATATAGAAAATTGGAAAAAAAAAAATGTTACTCCCAGCTTTCTGCCTCCTTCAGTTCAGTTCAGTCGCTCAGTCGTGTCTGACTCTTTGCGACCCCATGAACTGCTGCACGCCAGGCCTCCCTGTCCATCACCAACTCCTGGAGTCCACCCAAACCCATGTCCATTGAGTCGGTGATGCCATCCAGCCATCTCATCCTCTGTCATCCCCTTCTCCTCCTGCCTTCAATCTTTCCCAGCATCAGGGTCTTTTCAAAAGGCCATTGTTACACACATTTGAGGAGACTGACTCAAAAAATCCCTGCATAAAACAGCATAAAGGTAAATTTGAAAATCTTAGAAAAATTGAATCATATAATTCATGCTCTTTTCAAATTAAATGTATTCAATTTATTTATTTTTTTCTTATTTCTTACTAGTTTCCTATTGTACATCTCTATGTGCAATAAATACATTCATCAGGTGCATAGTGTGATGACTTTTGACAGTTGCACACATTCATGATGAGAAGTGTGTGGCCATTTGAGTCATTATTTTCCTGTATGTAATGTGTTATTTTCCTCTGGCCATTTTCAATATTTTCTTGTCATCTTTGTTTTTCGGCAGTTTGGCCTTGTTTGGCCAAACTAATCCTGTTTGGAATTTACTGAGCTTCTAGAATATGTAAGCTTATGGGTTTCAGCAATTTAAAAAATGCTATCAGGCATGATTTCTACAAATGTTTTGTTCAGCCCTATTTTATATCTCCTCTTCTTCTGGGACTCCCAACCAACGATATATAGTTATAGATCTTTAGAAATTATCTTGCAGATCCCCGAAGCCCTGCTTCTGTTTAGTGTAATGTCTTTCTCTCTTTTCTCTCCTCCTGCACTTCTTCCACCTTCCCTTCTCCTCCTCTGCCTCCCTCCTTCATCTCCTCTCCCCCACTCTCTTCCTCTTCTTCTTCAAACTGAATGATTATTATCGGTCGATCTTCAAATTCACTGACTTTTTCCACATTATATCCATTATGCTATTAAAGATCATCAATTTTGTTTTAAATTTCAGCTATTTCATTTTTCAGTCTTAAAATTTCCATTTAAATCTTTTTCTACACTCTCCAAATTTCCTTTTAACTCTTCTATTTTTCACTTATAGGAATGTGTTCCTTTGTCTCACTGAGAAAAATTGTAACAGTTGTTTTGTAGTCCTTATCTGATAATTCCAACATCTGGGTAATCTCAGAGTTGGCATTTCTTGATCATATTTTTCCTTGGAAGAGGATCCCGCTTTCTTGATTTTGTATGTTTCATAAGTTTGGATTGTATCATGGGTATTGTGAATATTACATTGTGAAGACTCTGGATTCTCTTATATTGTTTCAAAGAGTGTTAAAGTTTCTATTTTAGCAGGCAACTGATACGGCTAGATTCTAACTGCACATTTTCATGTCTATAGTGGTTGACAGTTCAGATATCAGTTCAGGGTGAGTTGCAAGCTGTTTTCTGTTTGTCCTCTGAATGTGTGGTTCAGAGAGCAGTCAGACACCCGGGATTTGGGGTCTTGCTTACCTGGTTCTCCCCTTTCTTGGCTTCCATCTCACTCTCCAGCAGCCTGGGTTGCTCTGAGACCTCTTCCTTTAAGGTAAGGAAGATAAGGATAGCTTCTATAGGAATTTTAGCCAATTTTCAAGGTGCTCAACTTTGATTGTCCAATCATGGTTGACTCTGCTCTTTTAAAAAGTCTATTATGTTTCATAAGTATGCATTCTCATTGTTTGCTTTTTTTCATCAACTGACTCTGTTTCAAACTGATCATTTTTACTGGGTGAGTTGTAATTTCTGTCATATGTAGTAGGAGAAAATATAGAGAATGATTTCTGTTTGCTTTGAAAAGGGTCTTACAAATTTTCACTAGTCTCAGATAGTTTTAAGGCCAGAAAAGGGCTTTAGAACCCTTTCTCAAAAAGGGGCTTCTACACCATGTAGGTATAAACAGGATAGGAAGTACAATTATAATTGTCACTAAAATCAAGAGGAAACTTGAGACACTGTCTTGAGAATAAAATCTTCTAAGAACCTCAGCCATTGGATTTTCACCTCCTTCATTAGACATTGTGCTTGGGTCAGCCTCAGTAGCTCCATGAAGGAATTTCACTTACAGCAAAACCCAACAAAACAAACACTAAACCACAGGTCAATGCTTATATAACTGATAATTTTAAGAACCATAAATAATAACTTGTTTTAAATAGCCCTTATTTGCTATCATTATTTTCAATTTTTCTTTTTTAAAAAAATTAATTCATTTATTTTAATTGGAGGCTAATTACTTTATAATATTGTGGTGGTTTTTGCCATGCATTGACATGAATCAGTCATGGGTGTACATGTGTCCCCCATCCCGAACCCACCTCCACCTCCCTCCCCATCCCATCCTTCAGGGTTGTCCCAGTGCGCCGGCTTTGAGTGGCCTGTTTCATGCATCGAACTTGGACTGGTCATCTATTTCACATATGGTAATATACATGTTTCAATACTATTCTCTCAAATCATCCCACCCTTGCCTTCTCCCACAGAGTCCAAAAGTCTGTTCTTTACATCTGTGTCTCTTTTGCTGTCTTGTGTATAGGGTCATCATTACCATCTTTCTAAATTCTGTATATATACATTAATATACTGTGTTGGTGTTTTTCTTTCTGACTTACTTCATTCTGTATAATAGGCTCTGGTTTCATTCACCTCATTAGAACTGATTCAATTGTGTTTTAATAACTGAGTAATATTCCATTGTGTGTATGTACCACAACTTTCTTATCCATTCATCTGCCAATGGACATCTAGGTTGCTTCATGTCTTAGCTATTGTAAACAGTGCTGCGATGAACACTGGGGTACCTGCCTCTTTCAATTCTGGATTCCTCGGTATGCCCAGTAGTGGGATTGCTGGGTCATATGGCAGTACTGTTTCCAGTTTTTTTAGGAATCTCCACGCTGTTCTCCATAGTGGCTGTACTAGTTTGCATTCCTACCAACAGTGTAGGAGGGTTCCCTTTTCTCCACATCCTCTCCAGCATTTATTGTTTGTAGACTTTTTTATAGCAGCCATTCTGACCAGCGTGAGATGGTACCTCATTGTGGTTTTGATTTGCATTTCTCTGATAATGAGTGACGTTGAGCATATTTTCATGTGCTTCTTAGCCATCTGTATGTCTTCTTTGGAGAAAAGTCTGTTTAGTTCTTTGGCCCATTTTTTGATTGGGTCGTTTATTTTTCTGGTATTGAACTGCATGTGCCGTTTGTATATTTTTGAGATTAATTCTTTGTCAGTTGCTTCATTTGCTATTATTTTCTCCCATTCTGAAGGCTGTCTTTTCACCTTGCTTATAGTCTCCTTCACTGTGTTTTCAACTTTTCTTACACAAAAGAACAAACAAACAAATTTAAAAAATCTGTTATTGAAAGTGCATTGTTTGGACAATACATTGAATAATTTTATCCATCAATTTCTAATCCTTGATAAAACAGAAAAACAAGAAAAAACTTTCTTGCTTTGCTGCAAAGGGTGTTAAAAAAAAGCCCAGGATTTTGTGTCAGTGCACAGAATGGTGTGGCAAGATAAAAACATTACTCCATATTGAAAATTTACGTAGGTCTGGTTTCACTGCCACATGTGCTCCCACTAAGTGTTGCAGTCCTACTGGATGCTCTTAAAAGGTCATTGACAAATTACAGAGTGACCAGGGCCAAAGGGTTGATAAACGTGTTGCTAAATTTCTCATACCAGAAATGGTGAGGAAAATTTAGAGATAATTAATTTTCTTATTTTTAGAAGAGGGAACTATAGTGACCCCCTTCATGGATCACCCAGGTAGTGCTAGTGGTTAAGAACCTGCCTGCCAATGCAGGAGATATGAGATGTGGGTTTTGATCTTTGGGTCAGGAAGATCCCCTGGAGACAGGAATGGCTACCGAATCCGGTATTCTTGCCTGGAGAATTCCATGGACAGAGGAGCCTGGTGGGCTACAGGCCATGGAGTCAGACACTACTGAGTGACTAACACGTCATGGATCACAGCTTTCTTGTGGCGAAGGGGCTTGCATAAGTCAGTGAAGCTGTGAGTCGTGCTATGCAGGGTCATCCAAGATGGATGGGTCACAGTGAAGAGTTCTGACAAAACGTGGTCCACTGGAGGAAATGGCAAACCACCCCAGGATTCTTGCCGTGAGACCCTCATGAACAGAATGAAAAGGCAAAGAAAAGTATGAGAAGATATGACACTGGAAGATGAGCCCCCCAGACTGGAAGGTGTTCGAAATGCTACTGGGAAAGAGTAGAGAACAATTCCTAATAGCTCCGGAAAGAATGAAGCAGCTTCACTAGGACAAAATTGATGCATAGTTATGTAGTTGTCTGGTGGTGAAAGTAGTCTGATGCTGTAAAGAACAATATTGCATAGAAACCTGGAATGTTACATCCATGAGTCAAGCTAATTTGGATCCAGTCAAGCAGGAGATGGCAAGAGACAATCCTGAATATTCATTGGAGGCACTGGTGCTGAAGCTGAAGCTCCAATACTCTTGCCACCTAATGTGAAGAGTCAGCTCATTTGAAAAGAGCATGATGCTGGGAAAGACTGAGGACAAAAAGAGAAGAAGGTGGCAGGGGATGAGATGGTTAGACAGCACAGCTGACTCGAGGGACATGAATTTGAGCAAACTCTAGGAGATAGTGGAAGACAGAAGAGCCAGGCTTGCTGCAGTCCAAGGGGTTGCAAGGAGTCGAACATGACTTAGCAACTGAACAACAACAAAAACAACAGAATATTGTGGTAATGTGTTGCTTAAAGATGCCAAACAAGAGGAGCTGAGTGGTCCTTACAGAGAGACAGCTCTGCAGCAGATATAGTGATCTGGTCAAATCTTTAGTTCCTCCCTAGATGTGTTTACTGGTCCTTCTGAATTTTGACAGTGCCTGTGTCTTCTTCTAGCCAGTGAAATGTGAGCAGAAGAGATGCCATGACTTCCAGGCTGAGGCAATAAATGCCAACGATTCTCCAGTCTGTTTGCTCCCCATTGAGGAAGTGACCCATAATGGCATCAGTCTCAAAATTGTGAAACTTGTCAGTCTGTGTCCAAGAGTAACTGAGTGAGCAGACACTCCTGACACCCCTACTGTCACATCCTTCATTCTCCAATGTAGCTCTCAAAACCACTGACATGTTCTTTTCATCTACTAGGATTTAAGTTGCAGATTAGTAGAAATTGTGCTTCTCAACTATTTTGCATCAAGGAGACTTTCGAGACTTATTTTTCCCCAACATTGCCCACCGTATTGCAACCCCAACAACGACACTTCAACACCACAGATTCAAGAAGGGTATGATTTTTCTGCTTCCTCTTAAGAATTAATTTTCCCCCTCTTGGTGGCAGTATCATCGCCATTGAGTCAGTCTATTGTGTGGTTCAGCAGTAGCAGGGAGTGCTATCAAGAGAAGCTCCTAGGAGAGGAAATGTTCACCCAGAGGTCAGAAGGATACTTGCCAAAGATGCTTCAGTGAGTGTTTTCCATGCAGGAGGCTGAACCATGTAACTTCTTGAGTTCTTTGACGCTCATATTATATGCATTCTTCCTTGTTCCTGGACATTTTCCTCCAACTTCTCTCATCATAAGACTCCTAGTTCTTGATATTTCTACTTTTTTATGTTTTCTCCTTCATTCTGTGCTTCTCAGTTCAGTCTTTTGTGAGACTTTGGTCTCTCACAGTCTGTTTTTCCCTCTCTATGTGCATAACTAATTCAGTCTCAAGGTTTACCTTTAAAATTCTATTTATATAAATTCCAAATGTGTTACTCCAGTATGACCCCTCATTTGAACTTGACATCTGTATTTCCATCTGAATAAGATGTCTCTGCTTGGGCTTCCAGTGGTCACAGCACAAGGCCCCTGTTTAAAGGAACCCAGAACTGAACTTCCACCCATATGGCTTGGTCTGAGTCTGGTGTTATGAGAAGGAACACATTCCACTGGCTGAAGGTACTTTTTAAATGGTTGAAATTATTTTGTTTTGGTCGTTAAACATAATCAATTGATATGTGGTCTTCATAAATGCCTCTTGAAATCCCCGTTTTCCTCTCCCATATATATAACTTTACCAACAAAGGTCTGTATAGTCAAAGCTATGGTTTTTCCAATAGTCATGTATGGATGTGAGAGTTGGACGATAAAGAAGGCTGAGCACTGAAAATTTGAGGCTTTTGAACTGTGGTGCTGGAAAAGACTCTTGAAAGTCCCTTGGACAGCAAGGAGGTCAAAGTAGTCAATCCTAAAGGATGTAAACCCTGAATATACATTGGAAAGACTGGTGCTGAAGCTCCAAAACTTTGGCCACCTGGTGTGAAGAGCCAATTCACTGGAAAAGACCCTGATGATGGGAAAGATTGAGGGCAAGAGGAGAAGGGGACGACCGAGGATAAGATGGTTGATGGCATCACCGACTCAATGAACATGAGTTTAAGCAAACTCCAGAAGATGGTGAAGGACCAGGAAGCCTGGCATGCTGCAGTTCATAGAGTCACAGGGTGTCAGACATGACTTGATGACTGAACGACAACAACAACGATAGTTTACCTACTCCATGTATTTCTTTCCCCCCAAAGTTGCTAGTTCACCAGCAGATTTAGGTCACTTACCAGTCTCCCCTCTCTTAATTATGCACCCCAAAAGGCAACATTTCTCTTTAGCAATAAAATATCCCTTCCTGAATAATGTGGAATGGAGAGAGCCTGAACATTCAGCCCAAAATCTCTCGATCAAGTAGGGGCAGGCAGAAAGCTGGACACATGTGTATGTAAACATTGCCATTTTCCATTCTCTACCTCTGTCACCTGCGTTGACAGATCTCAGCCCTGAAATCTAAAACCTAAAGAGACTCTATTTTTGATCAAACTCCCAGAGGACAGCAATTGGGGGTCTGCACAAGGAGGGGATATGCAGTACACAAGGAGGTCCACGTTTGCCCACTCTGTCACATCCATGGACTCTTGGGATCACAGAGGCCCTAGTCACAAACCATTAGACCCAAGCTCAAACTGGACCAATAGGAATCTCCTTCCAGGGAATTTTTGGATAAGGCTGACTTGCCAGCTGGATCTATAAACTCAAAAACTGCTTTCCCTGGCAGATGTCAATTCATATCAATGTATGACAAAACCCACTGGAAAAAAAAAAAAAAAAGAATCTATCATAAAAAAAAAAGAAGGAAGAAAGAACACAATAAATAAAATATAAATAAATATAAAAAAAAAAAAAAAAAAAAAAACTTCAAGTAAGGACATCTCCATCTGGCCTCCATACCTCCACTAGAAAGTGTCAAATGGGAGGCCCTTACCCTTGGGGTGTGTGATAACATGATCTATAATATGAAATATGCATTTTGTCTTCATCCTCATTTCTCACATGGGGTTTTAAAAGCCATGAAATTTCCTAAGTGATAAGAGAAATAAAAGTGTCTTGGTATTTATAACAGACCCCTCTCAACTAGAGCTGAGCTTATTTTGAGGAGGAGACTTTTGGAAAGTGTTCAAAGATGCAGGATGGTTGCCAGGGGAGCCAACCATGTGACTGGAGAGTTGGAATCTTCAGTCGCACACCCTGACCTCTGGGTGGAAGTTGAATCCTGGCCTATGGCCAGTGATCTAATCAACTGTGCCTAAGTCATGACATCTCCATAAAAATTCAAAAGGACAGAGTTTGGAGAGATTCTGGGTTGGGAAACACGTGGAGGTTTGGGGGGAATAGTAACCTGGAGAGAATATGAAATCTTCATTCCTTTTACCATAGCTTTCCTGTGCATCGCATCCATCTGGCTCCTTCTGAGTTATATTCTTTTATGATAAGCCAGTAATCTAGTCAGTAAAATATTTCTCTGAGTCCCGTGAGCTGCTGTTGTAAATAAAACTCAAAGAGAGGGGTCCTCAGAACCTCCAGTCTGTAGCTGAGTTGGTCAGGAGCACAGTGAAAATCTGTATGTGAGGTTGGTATCAGAAGTGGGGTGGCAGGGGAGTCTCTTAGGCCTGAGGTCTTAACCTGTGGGACCTGATGCTGTCTCCTGGTGGGTGAGCAGGGCTGAGCCATCCTTCCAGTGTTGGAGAACGGCACGGTGGCATGGAGCAGAGCCTGCATCCCGGAGTGGATGTAGAACCATTGAGTGAGATGAACCCTCTACCAGCCCGGTGCCTCGTTTGCAGAATTTAAGGGTGAATTTGGGTGCTCAGTGCAAACCCACTCCTACATTGACCTGTACCCTATCGGCAGGGGTTAAGTGGAGGCCCTAATCATTTGGATTCTCATTAAGACCCTTGTCTTTCTAAATACTCACCCCTTTGAGGGAAACATGAAGAAAAATCTCACTAAGGCCCATATTTCTGTTTGTGTTAACTACAGGTGAAAGCTCCCGTGGTCTGCCCTCCATGTCTCAGGCCCTCGGACCATGCCCCCTGGAGCTCATGGCTAGTCCTCGGTGCAAACCCATGGCCTCAGCCCACTTCCTCAGCATTTTTTTAATCCTGCCCTGACGGTGGGCTGGTCCCCGAGGTTCCTTGTGCCCCTGGTCTGGGGGGAGAACGGATCGGCCCTCTCTCTTTCCTAGAAATCTTGGGCTGAATTTCCCCACAGATCCAACTGTCTGCTCCTGGCTAACAAGGGGCCTTTCCTTCTTGAAGACCATCACCCTCCACAGCCATGCCTGCCACACTCCCCGATGACTTAAAAATCCCAGTGATCTGGCCTTTTAAGAACCTCACCTCTTCCTTACTCGTCATATGCCTTTCTAAAATGGGGAACACATGTAAATCCATGGCTGAGTCATGTCAATGTATGGCAAAAACCACTACAATATTGTAAAGTAATTAGCCTCCAACTAATAAAAATAAATGGAAAAAAATTTAAAAAATAAAAGTCTTAGTTTCCTCTTGTCAGTGAGACAAGATGATGACTCTTAGGGTTGTCTTAAGAGTTAGTAAGTGATGCTGAAGAAAAACACGGCACAAAGGCTACCTGAACTAGAATCTGATTTGCATAGAAGAACCTTCTTGATGGTCCCTGTTTAGCTTAAACTGTGCCTCAAGTGGCATCACCTGCAAAAGACTTACACCTATAAACCCAGAGCCACTTCTGTGGAAATGGGGCAGAGTGGGGAGAATGGGGGTCCTGTGGAGCATAACAGTTCAGCCTAGAGGCCCCAGAAAGAAATTTCTAGAGCTCCACCCAGAACAACTTGAAAACCATTTTATCCTGATCTTTTCTATGTATGATTTACATTCCAATTGATACCATTCACCTAAAAATATATGTTAGTGTTTCAAAAACATTTTTTTCACAAGAGGAAGGCCTGATATTTATTCCTTGGCTATCGCTGATATTTAATAAGTAAAAGCTGGTCATAGGATAGATTTTTGGTATTTAAAAAAATTTTATGGACTGTAATATACTTAATTTTTCATCCTACAGACTTTGAATGATCACACTTTAGAGATTAGTGCTTGGGAAATGTTTGTGTCTTTTGAATGATTATACTTCCTTTTGTTGGCTGATCATTACACAATATATTATGCTTTCTTTCCTGTCCTGCCTGAAAAAGTTTATAGTACCTGTTCTTAGCCTTTTTCTCCCTGGTACATTATAATAGTATCTCCTTACTTGAATTCTGATGTTTTACCCTGATAATTTTAATGGCACCTATTTTTAATTTTTTCATATATATTATGAATGGATTTCACTTTTTTTAAAATTGAAATATAGATGATTTACAATATTTCAGGTGTATAGCAAAGCGATTCAGCCGTACATATATGTATATATATAATTTTTCAGATTCTTTTCTATTATAGGTTATCACAAGATATTCTGTGCTATACAGTAGGATCTTTTTTTAAAAGGCATATATTTTATTGTGAACACTTCCAAATCCTTTTGGAAATAAAAAGCATTTGGATTAAAATTAACATGCTCTAAATAACAATGTGTAGCCAACTGTAGAACAATCATAACTCAATTTTGTTAGATATTTGCATTTTTAACTAAACATTTAAACTTCCAGCAGGTGAAAATATTGCTTAAATTCTCCCTTTACAGCCTTTGGGGTGAGGCACCCATTTAGTCAGTGGTGTATCCTTAGGAATTACAGAAATCTTGATGTTCTTGTCGAAAGTGGCCACACTTGGTCAGTCAACAAAGAAGTCCTTTGAAGAGAGAAGAGACTGAAAACCAGGTAGATTTGTTCTGTCCATTTCTGAGTGACAGGTATTGAGTTATCTTACTTCAGAATATTTGAAAAACAGGGTTTAGTTTTGTAATGTCTAATGTTCATTTCAAAACAAGAAATAAATGTTAACTTCTAGGACAAAGTGCCAATAAATAGCACCTGATGTATGAGGCTTTATGATTAGATCGCTTAGAGACTAAACACTTTGGAGCTGACCGTTTACTGCTAACATACAATAAATTGCAACACAATGAGTAGTGTTATAGTATGATTTTACAGGAATCTACCTTTTGACAGATTTATTTAAAATAATACATTTCAAAGATGAGCTTATTAATAGCATTCCTTTAATCCCTGGTTGCCATATAACCACCACTCTAAGAGTATTTCCTTCTTAAAAAATTCAGGGCAAAGTAAATTTAAAAAGAAGCTCAAAGCTTTAAAAAAGATTGACATTGAGTTTGAATTTTAAGTACAAAATAAATAAAGAAGTTTAACAAATAGGCATCTAGAAGAAAATTTTAACATCTGAAAACAGATCAGACTATAATAAGCTGACATTAGTTATGGATTGTAACTAAGCAACCTAGTATGGCATGATAAAAATAATGAACTTAACCCTTCCATAAATAAAATAAAGAAAAAATATTTTACTTTAAATGGAAGGCAAGGATTGAAAACTTGACCTTTTGTATTTATTTGAGTAAATGTCTATTTGGCATATTTCCAAAAAAGACTTTGCGTGGAAGAAAGTCAGTACAAAGAGGCCTGTGTTTAAAGATCACGGTTGTGACAGACGTTGACAATCGCCAGGCCTCCCGGCTGTCCCCCCCACCCCCCCAGCTGGGGAAGACGAGGCGGGCCCTGAGGAAGAGTGGCAGGGCCTTCAGAACACACTATTTTCTGGCTTTTGTCACCATGTCACTTATTGTATTTCTTTTAACATTTGCTCTTATATTTTGTACAAACCTCTCACGGATCTGGGGCATGTGACAAGCAGTCTTGAAAATAAAAACAAAGACTGTGGTGAAATTTTTGAAAGTATCCTTTAATCAATCATATGAGGGCAGCAAGTCCATGTTACGGTGAGGGGGACAGGGGAACAGAAGACAGCCTCTCACTAGTTTCCTTCCTGCTTTGGCCTGGATTTGTGCAGTTTATTTCTGATTCAATTTTTCCAGCATCATCAATTGGTAAAAGAGTGAGAAAAAATAGATCACACATTGCAAAAAGAAAAAAAAAAAAAAGATTTTCAGCATAAAAGGTGTGTTTGGCCATTTTGCCAAGTGTTTTTTTTCTAATACAGGAAGAAAGCTTGTCTGACCCAGGGCAGTGACACTTTGTTACTCAACATGGAGGGTGGAAGCGTCTGCTCTGGTAATGGCTCCGACCCTTCCTTGAAACATTTGTCAGATTTGATCACTGATGCACGGAGAGCTGCGTACACAGTAGGTGCTTAATACAAACCTGACTGGATCTCACCCACTCCTGTCTAGGACCTAAGTGAAGTCTCTCAGTCGTGTCCAACTCTTTGCGACCCCACGGACTGTAGCCTACCAGGCTCCTCCATCCATGGAATTTTCCAGGCAAGAGTACTGGAGTGGGCTGCCATTTCCTTCTCCAGGAAATCTTCCCCACCCAGGGACTGAACCCAGGTCTCCTGCATTGCAAGCAGACGCCTTTACCACCTGAGCCACCAGGAAGCTCAGGACCTAAGGGCTCCCGTAAACAAATCGCTGGTGGTAAACAACAGCAATTAAAGACTATGTTGACCACAAGAGACAGAACTCAGTCCAGATCTACAAGCTTTCATTGTGTCCTGTTTCTGAAAACTTTGGATACCTGCAGCCAGACGCCAGATCCTGGTGGTCAAATGATGTTATGAGCAATCTCTCTCTCTCTTTTTTTCTTCTTCTGGTTCTGCTTCCCATTTCTCTCTTTATCAGGTGGGTATTTTCTGTGGGAAACCTACATGGGGACTAGCAGATCCAGACACATCAGAGCAGTTCAGTAAAACTAACAGAAAGAGGTATCTCTTCGCAAGATATTCCAGCCAAGTTCTCAGGCTGTGTCCCTTGCCCACGTGGCACCAATATTCATGGTCAGAGGGTGGGAGAATGATCCTCAGGCTCATGTCATACATACAGTGGGGCTTGGAGTTGGTGGAGGAGGGTGGACGCCTGGGGTGGTCAGATCCACACAAACAATAAGTGGAGAGAGAGAGAAAAGGTGGGCCAGTAGAAAACAACTGCTACAATGACTCAAAGGTACATCCCCCAAACAACTCATGCTCTCTGTTGTCAAGATGTCAAGAGAAAAATAACCATATTTGAATTATTTGACTGGCTGAATAAGAATTCTTAGATGTTCATAGTTGTGATCTTCATATCTTTTAATCTATTTCATTGTACAAATATCTGATTTACAAGGTTCTATGAATTACACATCCAAAAATCTGTCCTATTAGCATCTTGTCAATTATGGCTAGTATGCAAGCCATGCAACTGTATTGAACTAGATCAACTGTGCTATAGAATCAATGCAATCTAGTTACTGTTCTCTTCACATATTGATAGATTCTTTAAAGTTCATCCTAGCTGATAGATTCCTTTAGCACATCCTAGCTGATAGATGGGCTTCTCTGGTACCTCAGTTGTTAAAGAATCTGCCTGCAGTGCAGGAGATCCGGGTTTGATCCCTGGGTCAGGAAGGTCCCCTGGAGAAGGAGATGCCACCCCATTCCTTTAGCACATCTTAGCTGCATGGAGAGTGATAGGCTGTAACAGTCTGTGTCCCTTGGGGAGAGGACAACCACACGGTAAGCTGAACAATGAAAGTTTAATACAAAAAGTTATGAATTACCCCAGGGGATCAGGATGTGAGGGATTGGGTAGTAAAAGTTGGAAAGAAGTTTGAAGAATAAAGGAATAGCAGCTCAAGGACCGGAGAACGCCCCTGAGACTATGGTGGAGCAACCCAGGAGGAGAGCCCAGGCTCAGACCTAGACTCCATTGGGAGGGCCCGCTGCCCTGGTGCGTGGCTAGCAGAGGCACCATGTGGTACTCCTGGTCAGGACTTGCCGGCTGCCCACCCCCTAGAGAGTCAGGGAAAGCTGTCCACGGGGAAGCCTCTCAGAGGAGGCCCTCCGGCCAGAACCACTGGAGAGTTTGTCATGGAGACAGCTGGCTGCAGGGTGCAACTGACCATCAGCAATGGGACCCAAACCCTGGAGATGGGGTAGGTGCTCAGCTACTGAGGCACTCGGCTACGAAATCACTGAGTGTGTGTGTGCGCGTGCACACACACACGCTGGGGTGTATACTGCAGGCAACTGCTGGCTGTTGAATGCTCAGACTCCTGGGCGTTGCCCAGGCTGGATAGTGCAGGAGCCTGGGACCCAAGAACCCTGCAGCCAGGAAGCAAAGCTTTTTTCCTACTGACATATCTCCCTAGCACCCTCTGTTCACAAAGTTTTAGGGTCAAATGGCAGAGTAAAAATATTTCAAGGGCCCAGATTTGCTTTCACAGAGCAGGAAAACAAGTGGAACCTGAAGGTCAGAGGGGAGAAACAGGGCCAGCACAGAGGCAGTGCAGAGCTATCTTTAGATTTTTGATGCCATAATACAAATCTAAAGCATGCATTTCTTTCATGCTTATTTTCCCAAGTTCTTTCTCCTTTCTGGTGGGGTAGAGGGAATAAACATGCAATTGCCTTCCCCAGGCATTGTCTCAAATATTCCAAACATTACTTGACCAGTTGCAGAAGAATTTAGTAAGCAGCAGCATGGGTGAATTTCAGAAGAGTGATAACATTTCAGACAATTTTCACTTGATGGTAATTTTTATAGTTGCTTTCTCAACAGTCCATGGGAATTTGTTCATAATTTACCATTTTAGAAACTAGTCCTCAAAAGGGTTTAATAAACTTTACCTTTTGTTTATCTCAGTACATGGTGGGCTTTTTTTTTTTTTTCTAAGTTGGGGAACATAAAAACAATGGCTCCTTAACTTCTATTTTTTCTTAAACAAAGTATAACATACCTTAAGTACACAACTTGATGAATTTTCACAAACTGAACACACTTATGTAGTGCTCTGGGTTTCATAAAAAGTTAAGGTTCCAGAAACATCTTTGAGAATCTGAAGAAAGTTTAGCTTTCTTCTCAAATACATGCAAACACAAAAAGTTTAGCCTGAAATGTCAAAGTGTTCACAGAATTCCAGGTAACAACTATTGCACTAGATAAACACAAAATGGGCTTTCCTTTCCTATACAAATACTACAGTCTACTCATTATGCTTTGGTTTGTTAGTCCAGAGAACAGAAAAAAATGATAATAAAATACTAATCCCATGGATTTTTAGAATCTCTAAACAATATTTGTGTTTTACATTTCTATTGGCAATGTGTATTAAATAATTGGTACCAATTGTATTGTCTTGGTTAAAAATAGTAATAGATTTTGTTGCTGCTTTTCAATAATAAACATATGGATGTATTTGTAAATCAACACAAATATTTCTTGGAAGATAGTTGAGGAAATATCTTAATTTTCCTGTACTAGATTTTGCCTCTTTTCCAATTCCAGTTTAAACAACAATTTATTAATCATTTTAAGAGATGATTGGAAGGCATCACCGACTCAATGGACATGAGTTTGGGTAAACTCCAGGAGTTGGTGATGGACAGGGAGGCCTGGTGTGCTGCGGTTCACGGGATGGCAAAGAGTCGGACACGACTGAGTGACTGGACTGAACTGAACTGAACTGATGCCCTTGGGAAGAGGTTAGTTATGGATAGAAATGGTAACATTTACTACATTTGCAGTCTAAATTCTTCAAGTATTTGGACCCAATTGGATGATTCCAATTCTTTATTTTTTTTGAAATTAAAAATATTTTAATAGCTCATGAGTTAAAAAAAAAAAACCAATTGGAAACTAAAACTTACTTAGAATTACAGAATAAAGAAAAAATTATAACTCAAAACTTTGGAAATGTTGGTGAATGTTATGTAGTGGGAAATTTTTATCTTTTTAATATAAATTTATTTATTTTAATTGGAGGCTAATTACTTTACAATATTGTAGTGGTTTTGCCATACTTTGACTTGAATCCGCCATGGGTGTACATGTGTTC
This sequence comes from Dama dama, assembly GCF_033118175.1. Taxonomy (NCBI): domain Eukaryota; kingdom Metazoa; phylum Chordata; class Mammalia; order Artiodactyla; family Cervidae; genus Dama; species Dama dama. The sequence continues at coordinate 11,142,410 of NC_083708.1, forward strand.
CGCATCCTGACCTCCCTCCCACCTCCCTCCCCATCCCATCCCTCTGGGTCATCCCAGTGCACCAGCCCCGAGCACCCTGTCTCATGCATTGAACCTGGACTGGCGATCTGTTTCACATATGATAATATATATGTTTCAATGCTGTTCTCCCAAATTATCCCACCCTCATCCTCTCTCACAGAGTCCAATTCAAGAAAGCACAGTTCATTAATCATTAACACAGATGCTATTAACTGGAAATTATTACTTTCACCACCAGATGGAGCCAGTATTATTTCTGAAATGGAATGGATCCTAGCGTTTTTATATTTTCCCACTCTCTCTCAACCTAGGAGTTTTGTATTTGCTTCCAAGTTTGGTCAGGGATTCCAGAATTACTATTATTAATTGAATATAGTAAGGCAAAGCTGTTTCCATTTTTTCTTATAAACAAACACCTCAGTTTCTTATGCGAATAATGAAGAGATTGTTGCAGATCTCTTCAGATTTAGAAATCTCTAATGTATTCTGAGAATGTTTCAAAACTGTTATTCAAATTCCACTCTGCTATTTAGGAGGAGTGCTTTGATATTGTGTTACTTTTTGATATTCGTGATTGTGGCAATCAACACTGAAGTCTGCATTAGGGAAGAACATGGAAACAGAGGAGATACAAAAGCCTCTTAATGGTATCTATTATGAAAGTCTACTGAATCTAAACATGGACCATTTCAAAATGATGAGTGAGTTGGTCCAAGATAATGCAAGTTTGTATGTTATACATACATGAGTTTTGCTGTCCCCTTCTTTTCCTGCTCATCTTCTGTGCTTAACAAATATCTGTGTTCCAAGAAATTGATTCATGTTTCAGTTTCTGTTTCCCAATTTTCTGTCCACAAGTTCTGGACAAATTGGCTTTGGTGCCAGTCTGAACATAAAGTTGCTGGAGGAAGGAAAATTGGGGTGGAGAGAGGAGACACCTTCAGAGCAGTGCCAAAGGGTTCTTCCAAAATGAGGCCAATGCATCTCTGTGGGAAGACTGTGTGTGCTGGTGGCCAGAGGGTGACAGGGCTCAGCAACCTTTCAAATCCAGCAACTCAGGGGAAAGGCATTCACACAATTAGCCCAAGTGTGCAGTGTGAGAATGGATTTGACAGCACGTGAAAGGCAAGGACATGAGGCTGTAATTGATTTCACCCATAAGGGGCCAGGAGGGAAGCTGCAGATGAACAATAGGCGAAGTTGAGTGTTGATGCCCTAGACAATTAATGGACATAGTTTGGAAGCAGCATGTGGTCTCTAGGTTACCGTCAATTACAGTTTAAAAATAAGGAACGATGCCAGTTGCTAGGAGGGTAACTAAACTGAATTATGCAATTTTTAGTCTAATGAAATATAAAATCTGTTTTGGGGACACATTCTCTAGATGTGAAATGAGGGTACGAGCAAGGATGGAAAGGAAGAAGGAAGTAGATCTAGTGGCTAAAAACCTAGACTCTGGGGAACCATGAGTGATTTCCTGCACTATGACTTTCAAGCCAGTTTAATTCAAAGCTCTCTGCATTCTCTCCTCTGAAAAATGGTATAAAAGTGATCTTGTTGCAGGTGGTTGTAGCTGGCATTCATTGAGACAGTGTGGAACCTCTGTGCTCAATTTGTGATATTAACTCCAAAAGCTAATGAAAATAATAATGGATATTATCATTTCCAGGCTGTTTGTTCCTAGAGACATCTGGATGACTCCTCAGTGAAGGAGACAGGAATATCCTAGTTATGTAAGGAAAATAGCAAATGGCTAAGATTTGCTAGCGGTCTAAGTGCCTCTTGATATGACTGCTGCTGCTGCTGCTAAGTCACTTCAGTCGTGTCCAACTCTGTGTGACCCCGTAGATGGCAGCCCACCAGGCTCCTCCATCCCTGGGATTCTCCAGGCAAGAATACTGGAGTGGGTTGCCATTTCCTTCTCCCTTGATATCACAGGGGGACCCTAAGAGGGGATGAACTGCTCCTCCTAGAACATAAATTAACTGAGTGGCCCACCCAAAAGTCCATGTTACTGTCCACGAGCTGAAACACTGCTTGAGGAACCAGGACGAGTGGGCAAGAGAACTGACCTCTGCCCCTCTCTGAAGCCTTGTGACTTGGGAAGGGTCTGATTCTCAAGATGGTATGTCACTGAGAAGGAAAGTATAGTTACAGAGCAAAAAGTGAAAAATGGAAGTGTCAGTTGCTCAGTCATATCTGACTCTTTGCAATCCCAGGAAATGGAATTCTTCAGGCAAGAATACTGGAACGGGTAAGCTATTCCCTTCTCCAGATCTCCTGCATCGGAGGCAGATTTTACCGTCTGAGCCACCAGGAAAGCCTACAGAGTAAAAAGAGATATGCAAATGTAATGATCTGCTAGAAATATAATTCTAGTAAAAGCAAAATATCTGAAAATCCTTGACTTTTCCATGAGGATATCCTCATTTCTCAGTGAGTAGAAGAAACAGAAGAATAAATAGAAACTTCAGACTTAATTTTGAACAGATGATGTACAGGCACTTGGAAAGGGATAGGTTTTGGTACAATGGGACCCCAGCAGCTCCAGTCTTGGGGAGAATGTGAGCTAGATCTAGGCAAGGACACTCATACTACTCAGTTCAGTGCAGTTCAGTCACTCAGTCGTGTCTGACTCTCTGTGACCCCATGAAGTGCAGAACACCAGGCCTCCCTGTCCATCACCAACTCCCGGAGTTTAATCAAACTCATGTCCATTGAGTCGGAGATGCCATCCAAACATCTCATCCTCTGTTGTCCCCTTCTCCTCCTGCCTTCAATCTTTCCCAGCATCAGGGTCTTTTCCAATGAGTCAGTTCTTTGCATCAGATGGCCAAAGGATTGGAGTTTCAGCTTCAACATCAGTCCTTCCAATGAACACTCAGGACTGATCTCCTTTAGGATGGACTGGTTGGATCTCCTTGCAGCCCAAGGGACTCTCAAGAGTCTTCTCCAACACCACAGTTCAAAAGCATCAATTCTTTGGTGCTCAGCTTTATTTATAGTCCAATTCTCACATCCATACATGACCACTGGAAAAACCATAGCCTTGACTACATGGACCTTTGTTGGCAAAGTAATGTCTCTGCTTTTTAATATGTTGTCTAGTTTGGTCATAACTTTCCTTCCAAGGAGTAAGCGTCTCTTAATATTATGGCTGCAGTCATCATCTGCAGTGACTTGGGAGCCCCAGAAAATAAAGTCAGCCACTGTTTCCCCATCTATTTGCTGTGAAGTGATGGGATTGGATGCCATAATCTTAGTTTTCTGAATGTTGACCTTTAAGCCAACTTTTTCACTCTCCTCTTTCACTTTCATCAAGATGCTGTTTAGTTCTTCTTTGCTCTCTCCCATAAGGGTGGTGTAATCTGCATATCTGAGGTTATGATGCTTCTCCTGGCAATCTTGATTCCAGCTTGTGCTTCTTCCACCCCAGCATTTCTCATGATGTACTCTGCATATAAGTTAAATAAGCAGGGTGACAATATACAGCCTTGACTTACTCCTTTTCCTATTTGGAACCAGTCTGTTGTTCCATATCCAGTTCTAACTGTTGCTTCATGACCTGTATATAGATTTCTCAGGAGGCAGGTCAGGTGGTCTTGTATTTCCATCTCTTTCAGAACTTTCCACAGTTTATGGTGATCCACACAGTCAAAGGCTTTGGCATAATCAGTAAAGCAGAAATAGATGTTTTTCTGGAACTCTCTTGCTTTTTCAATGATCCAGTGGGTGTTGGCAATTTGATCTCTGGTCCCTCTGCCTTTTCTAAAACCAGCTTGAACTTCTGGAAGTTCACAGTTCATGTATTGTTGAAGACTGGCCTGGAGAATTTTGAGTATTACCCTGCTAGCATGTGAGGTGAGTGCAATTGTGTGGTAGTCTGAGCATTCTTTGGCATTGCCTTTCTTTGGGACTGGAATGAAAACTGACATTTTTCATTTGGCCACTGCTAAGTTTTCCAAATTTGCTGGCATATTAGAGTGCATCACTTTCACAGCATCATCCTTTAGGATTTGAAATAGTTCAGCTGGAATTCCATCACCTCCACTAGCTTTGTTTGTAGTGATGCTTCCTAAGGCCCACTTGACTTCACAGTCCAGGATGTCTGGCTCTAGGTGAGTGATCACATCATCGTGATTATCTGGGCCATGAAGATCTTTTTTGTACTCAGGGAGTTAAGAATCTGGGGGTGTCCATGCAATTTGAAATCAATCTGTAAGAAATTCAGCAGAGCACCAATTTATGTGTATCACTGGAAAACCAAAGTGAACTTATGTTCTTCAACAAGAATACCATATGATTGTGCAATCCTACTCCTGGGTTTATATCCAGAGAAAACCATAATTTGAAAAGATACTTGCACCCCTATGTTCATTGCAGCACTATTTACAGTGGCAAAGACATGGAAGCAACTTAAATGTCCATCAACAGAGGAATGGATAAAGATGATGTGACACATATATACAATGGAATATTACTCAGCCATAAAAAGAATGAAATAATGCCATTTACCACAACATGGATGAAACTACGGACTAGCATATTAAGTGAAATCAGTCAAAAAGATCAAGATAAATATGATATCATTTATATGGGGAATCTAAAAAAATGATACAAATGAAGTTAATTACAAAACTGAAATAGACCCACAGAGGTAGAAAGCAAGCTTATGGTTACCAGAGGGAATGGCAGGAAGACAAATTAGGAGTTTGGGATCAACACATACACACTACTACATATAAAATAGATAATCAACAAGGACCTACTGTATAGCACAGGAAACTAAATTCAGTATTTTGTAAAACCTACAAGGGAAAAGAATCTGAAAAAGAGGATGTGTTCTGAATCACTTTGCTGGTACACGTGAAACTAACACAACATTGCAAATCAAGTAAACTTCAATTTAAAAAATGTGATAAAATGTAAGTAGAAAAAAAATATATATATATATATTATTCAGTTCTGTAACAATAGTGGCTAAAAGGAGCAGCAGCACCTCTGCATGCAGCCGACTCTCAAAGTCTATATACTACACACACAGACTTGGTCCCATGTACTTGTCTCCACAGAGAATCACTTGGGGTCCCAGAGGGGTAACTGATCCTATATCATGGGCAATGAAAATTTTAAAAATGAGCAAAATGCATCTTACTGTTATTGGAAAGCAAGGGAACTTTTCCAGGATGTTAGGGGGTTGTTGCTCAGTGGCTCAGTCATGTCCGACTCTTTGCGACCCCCGGAACTGCAGCACACCAGGCCTTCCTGTCCATCACCATCTCCAGAGCTTGCTCAGACTCACGTCCATTGAGTTGGTGATGGCAGCCAACCATCTCATCCTCTGTTGTCCCCTTATCATCCTGCCTTCAGTCTTTCCCAGCATCAAGGTCTTTTCCAATGAGTCACATCTGTGCATCAGGTGGCCAGACTTCAGCATCAGTCCTTCCAGTGAATATTCAGGGCTGGTTTCCTTTAGGATTGACTGGTTTGATCTTGCAGTCCAAGGGACTCTCAAGAATCTTCTCCAGCATCACAGTTCAAAAGCATCAATTCTTTGGCACCTAGCCTTCTTTATAGTCCAACTCTCACATCCATACATGACTACTGGAAAAAACCATAACTTTGACAAGATGGGCCTTTGTTGGCAAAGTGGTGCCTCTGCTTTTTAATATGCTGTCTAGGTTTGTCATAGCTCTTCTTCCAAGGAGCAAGCATCTTTTAATTGCTTGATTGCAGTCACCATCTGCAGAGATTTTTGGGACTAAGAAAATAAAGTCTGTCACCGTTTCCACTGTGTCATCATCTATTTGCCATGAAGTGATGGGACCGGATGCCATGATCTTAGTTTTTTGAATGTTGAGTTTTAAGCGAACATTTTCACTCTTCTCTTTCACTTTCATCAAGAGGCTCTTTAGTTCCTCTTCTATTTCTGCTATAAGAATGGTGTCATCTTCATATCTGAGGTTATTGCTATTTCTCCTGGAAATCTCGATTCCAGTTGAGCTTCATCCAGCCCAGAATTTTGCATGATACACTCTGCATATAAGTTAAAAAAGCAAGGTGACAATATACAGACTTGACATACTCTTTCCCAATTTGGAACCAATCTGTTGTTTCATGTCTGGTTATAACTGTTGCTTCTTGACCTGCCGACAGGTTTTTCAGGAGGCAGGTCAGGTGGTCTGGTATTCCTATATCTTTAAGAATCTTCCACAGATTTTTGTGATCTATAGAATCAAAGGCTTTAGAGTAGTCAGTGAAGCAGATGTAGATGTTTTTTTTTTGGAACTCTCTTACTTTTCTATGATCCAATGGGTGTTGGCAATTTGATATCTGCTTCTTCTGCCTTTTTAAATCCAGTTTGTACATCTGGAAGTTCTTGGTTAACACATTGTTGATGCCTAGCTTGAAGGATTCTGAGCATTACTTTACTAGTGTGTCAGATGAGTGCAATTGTGCAGTAGCTTGAGCATTCTTTGGCATTTCCCTTCTTTGGGATTGGAATGAAAACTGACGTTTTCCAGTCCTGTGGCCACTGCTGAGTTTTCTAAATTTGTTAGCATATTGAGTGCAGCACTTTAACAGCAACATCTTTTAGGATTTGTAATAGTTTGGCTGGAATTCCATCATCTCCACTAGCTTTGTTGGTACTAATGCTTCCTATGGTCCACTTGACTTCACACTCCAGGATGTCTGGCTCTAGGTCAGTAATCACACCCATCATGGTTATCTAGGTCATTAAGACCTTTTTTGTACAGCTCTTCTGTGTATTCTTGCCACTTCTTAATATCTTCCACTTCTGTTATGTCCATACCATTTCTGTCCTTTATTGTGCCCATCTTTACATGAAATATTCCCTCTAATTTTCTTAAAGCGATCTCTAGTCTTTCCCATTCTGTTGTTTTCCTCTGTTTCTTTGCATCATCCACTTAAGAAGGCTATATGTGTGTGTGTGTGTGTGTGTGTGTGTGTGTGTGTGTGTGTGTGTATTTATCTCTTCTTGCTATTCTTGGAACTCTGTATTCAGTTAGGTATATCTTTCCTTTTGTCCTTTCACTTCTTGTGTTTTGTCAGCTATTTAAGGCCTCCTCAGACAACCATTTTGTCCTTTTGCATTTTTCTTTTTCTTGGGGTGGTTTTGGTCATCACCTCTTGTACAATGTCTGGAATCTCTGTCCATAGTTCTTCAGGCACTCTATCAGATCTAATGCCTTGAATCTATTTTTCACTTCCACTGTATAGGCATAAGGAATTTGATTTACGTCATACCTGAATGGCTTAGTGGTTTTCCCTACTTTCTTCAGTTTGAGAATTTAGGGGCAACATAAGAAAACTTCTTTTGGGTAAGTTGTGACAATTTGATCAGAATTAATGGAAATAAATGATTTTGCTTTAAAGTCCTGGAAAATTCAAGAAAAGTTAATACAAAGGAAACAGTAACTCAGAAAAGAAAGAAAAATATGATGGTATAAGTTTATCTCATTAAGTTTAATAAAGAAATGAATATATATATATATATATATATATATGGACATATAGGTTTTGTTATTATATCTAGTTGTTATAATTATTATTTTTTTTATTAGTTGGAGGCTAATTACTTCACAACATTTCAGTGGGTTTTGTCATACATTGATATGAATCAGCCATAGAGTTACACGTATTCGAGGGTGGGATATTTTGAAAGAACAGCAGGTATATTATCTAGTTGTTATTAAATTTATATTTAGAAAATAGGGTGCCTGCATACTAAGTCGCTCAGTCATTGAAACCTCCTCTTTGAAACCCTCTGGGCTCCTCTGTCCATGGGATTGGGATTCTCCAGGCAAGAATACTGGAGTGGGTCACCATGCCCTCTTTCAGGGGATCTTCCCAACCCAGGGACTGACCCCGTGTCTCCTGCATTGCTGGTGGATTCTTTACCACTGAGCCACCAGGAAAGTCCCCTAGAACACACGGACACGTACTCTTTTTCTGTGTAAGCAGATAGCGAGTGAGTATAACGACGGGAAATGTCAGTATGGGCAAGACTTCCTCCTGCTCTGAGTGTACTGAACAACTGGTAGAGAGGTTTCCCGCATATCAGAAGGGGTGGCTCACGAGGCAACCAGGTAGAAAAGAATGAATAGCGGAGGTACTAGGTACTAGGTTAGCTAGCTGATGAGACAGGCACGAGTCAGGGACGGGGAAGCACTGCGGCCTGTATTCCAGGAGGTGAGCACTCAGGGTGTGGTGTTGTGAGGCGCAGCACAGGTGAGGGGCCCAGCGCTGAAGGACAGATCTGTTCACACAGCCGCGGGACAGCCCTGACAGAGCGGGCCGCGCTGGCCGTGAAGCAGCTACAGAAGCGCCTCAGGGGCGAGACGCCAGCCTCCACACAGCACATGAAAGCGTGCTGGATTTAACTGAAAGAAACGAAGTGTAACTGTCAAAGTCATACAAGGAGCTTGCGTGGCAGTCCGGTGGCTAAGACTCCGCACTCCCAGTATAGGGGGTGTGGGTTCCATCCCTCGTCAGGGAACTAAGATCCCACATGCTGCTTGGTGTGAACCAAAAAAAAAAAAAAAAAAAAATAGAACTATAAACAGTCAAATAAACAAACAGCCCAGACAGATGACTGCCTGTTCCCATGTAACTTACTTTGAGAGAAGCAACTGGATTCTTCACTCTTGGCAAAAATCAGTTGGTTAGCCAGTTACCCAAATCCTGGAACTTCAATTAATCTGAGACATTAATTTTGGGAGGGAAAAATCAGGTTAGGTTTCAAAAAATATTGTAAGAAAAGAAACTATGAAACCAATAATGAGAAAAAGTAACGAAGAAATACCAATAAGAAATAAACACCAGGTCTTAATTTTTACAAAATACGTGTAAACAGAAATACATTTTATTCTCATTTTAATTGTACATACTTTACTGTTTTGGAGTTACTTAAATGTTTTAATGGAGCTATTTAATATCTAAAATGTGCCAAAGAATTAGTTACAGCAAATCTAAAATAATTGTTGAAATCCTTTAAAAGATTTTAATTAAGACTTTAATCAATGTTTAACTGTTTAAGAAAATTTAATTTTCATAGTTTTGGTAATGAAATGTAAGTTTAATATGTTGAACATTAAATAAAAGAAAAATGAAGATGAGTGTTCCTTTCAAAGCACAGGAAAATCCTCCTAGATATTAACAAATTTAATCATTAAGTTGATAAAATCATTACTTTAATTCGCTGATTTAATTCCAGTGCTAAGGAATAAGGACTAGCCTTGTTTGAAGTGGAGCTGGCTTTTACCAGAGGCTGGCGGGGCGCCCCCAGCAGGCTCAGACCTGGGGTGGAACTAGGTGCTGGCCCCATGGGCAGAGGTGCTCTGCCCCCTGTTGGCCCAGTGGAGTGAGAAGTGGTGTGGGAAGCAGCTTCTTTATTTGAAGAAAAGTCATTTCAAACTCTTCTTGAAGATGTGCAACAGAGAGTGGAGGCTGGCTGCTTTCCACGTGTCTATTTCTTGATCAAGGTTCTGATGGGGTTGGGAAGGGTGGTGGACTGGCCTCGGCGAAAGGTGGGAGTCAGCCAGGAGCTGTCCCCCAGTGGCGGGGTGGTTCTGTGGATGAGACTTCACAGCACATTCCTAAAGCTGCCCTGAATTCTGCAGGAGTGACTTTTTAATTCAAATTCAAAGTTTAATACTTGGTCTGTCATCTGACACACACAGCATCATCACTCACCTTTCTGCCTTGGATTGCAGAGATTTGCAGAAATTTAAATCAAGTAATAGGAAATGCATCTTTTTTCTTCACTATTTCAGTTACCTTATTTTCATGGGAAAACCTTTAACTTTTCTTTCCTGAGCCTTCTGAGAAAACAGGCAGATGATATTTCTTGTTCCTAATCTCTACAGCCCCCAAGTTTGCCCCTTAGAACTTGGTCTATGAGTTCTTGTAGTTATTTTCCAATAAAAGGCCATGTGGCCAAATAATTTTGGAAACTATGAGACGAAACATTAAAAAAAATATTTTTCACTATAAGACTTAATTTGACCAAGGAGCCATTTTTGGGGTGGCCACCTATAATTCTAGGGCTCTGCAGAGCATATTTTGGGAATTGTGGCCACTTTGATGTCTTTCCTATTGCCAGTGCTGGGAGGTCTGGTTGAGGACAAAGAGGGGATCAGGAAATACACAAACAAAAAGTTAAAATTAGATAATAGCCATCACACTTGTGATGGTAAAAAATAGTTAAAATAAAACCAGACAAAATGAAACAACCTCCTCTTTTACCCCAAAACAAACAAATAAATGAAAACAACAAAGTGGAGCAAAGCAACAGAGGGATCTGATTTCACATGTGTACTTCTGCTAATGGGCCATGGGCAGACACCAGGAATGGACCTTCAGGATGGCAGGGTCTTTGCTTGTCCAGCTAAACTAACTATGCCTTGAAGGGTTGTATCAAGGCTAGAAGATCACACAGAAAATATCTGATACAGTGCCAGTTTCATGGTAAATGTTCAATAAGCAGTAACATTCTTACATTGTTACTATAACCATAACACAAAATATTATATTTTGATTTAATAATTGTATTTGAAAAAATTAATTTTCTCAGTTTCACACTGTAGGCCAAATCGGTGTCTCTGTATCTAGTCAACTGGAATTAAAGTAATAGAGATGTTAAACACCATGAGGTCTCTGCTACTGCTAAGTCACTTCAGTCGTGTCCGACTCTGTGCGACCCCATCCCTGGGATTCTCCAGGCAAGGACACTGGAGTGGGTTGCCATTTCCTTCTCCAATGCATAAAAGTGAAAAGTGAAAGTGAAGTCGCTCAGTCATGTCTGACTCTTCGAGACTCCATGGACTGCAGCCTACTAGGCTCCTCCGTCCATGGGATTTTCCAGGCAAGAGTACTGGAGTGGGGTGCCATTGCCTTCTCTGCATGAGGTCTCTAGGTGACTCCCAATTCCAGATATTTTCTGTAATTTGATTAAAGGAAAACACTTGGTAAAGTCAGGATGAGCTTCCCTTGTGGCTCAGTTGGTAAAGAATCCACCTGCAATGCAGGAGACCTGAGTTGAGAAGATCCTCTTGAGAAGGGAATGGCTACCCACTCTAGCATTCTGGTCTGGAGAATTCCATGGACTGTATATACTCCATGGGGTTGCAAAGAGTCAGACATGACTGAGTGACTTTCACTTCACTTCACAAAGTCAGGATATGCCTGGGACAGGCTGTCCCACTCAAAGGGCTCCAGAAATCCCAGGCTGGGGAATGCTCTACATACAAGTGTAGATCCCCAGTTTAACCCTCAGACCGCTAAGGACTGGTCCATCTCTGAGTTGTACTGACAGATGAGGGCTTGGAGAGACTGAAGCACATAATGTGGAATAACAATGTATTTGTAATGAAAACTGTAGCTTCCAGGTGGACAAGATGCCTAGATTCTTGCCTTTTTGTGGCTGAGGCAGGTTTCCTCTGGAAGTAAACAAGACAGGACATATATCATATTCTGAAGTTGCTTTGATAAACAGAGAATCATAAAAGGGACTCGTCTGTACTGACCACAGAGTTGGTGTCTACCATGAATGAGATGCTTTGCATCTCACTCAACAGCCTCACATCCTCTTTACCATCACTCAGACCCTGCCTCCATCAACTCACTTAAATTGTTCCAGCTGACCTTGTGGTGGCTGCCAGTGATGTCCCTGTGACCTCTTTTTGTTTTCTTTTATGTTCACTTAACTCTTGCCATCCTGGCCTCCTTGCTGCTGCTTCTGCTGCTGCTGCTAAGTCGCTTCAGTCATGTCCGACTCTGTGCAACCCCATAGATGGCAGCCCACCAGGCTCCCCCACCCCTGGGATTCTCCAGGCAAGAGTACTGGAGTGGGTTGCATTTCCTTCTCCAATGCATGAAAGTGAAAAGTGAAAGTGAGGTCGTTTAGTCGTGTCCGACTCTTAGAGACCTCATGGACTGTAGCCAACCAGGCTCCTCTGTTCATGGGATTTTCCAGGTAAGAGTACTGGAGTGGGGTGCCATTGCCTTCTTCACCTGGCCTCCTTAAAATTCTTCAAATGTGCCAAGAATTCTCCTGTCTTTGGACACCTGCTCTGCATGTAGTGTTTCCCCCAGATGTCCACTTGCAAACTCCCTCAGCTGTTTCCATTCGTCACTGAAACATCACTTCTTGACAGGGATTCTCCAACTGCTCAAATTCAAATCACACTCTACCCTTCCTACAGAGCCTCCCATCTCTTTACTCTTTACTTTATGTTTTCCTTCTTATTTGTTTTCTAACATACTATATGATTTCCTTATTATGTTTAATGTCTTTTGTATATCTGTGACATCAGGCAAGAATCTTCATCTTGTTCATGGACACGTCCTAACTGTCCAGAAAAAGTATTGGGCACAAGTTAAGTGTCGACATGATGAATGATTTATCTGACGAGAGTCATGGTCCTTCCCTTGTATGAGCGGCATCTCAATAAATGAGTATCTGTTCCAAGATGTCCCTTACTCAGACACCCCTTATGTGTATGATAGTAATGCTCTCCTTTTTGCTTTCACTTCCACAGCTGATCATTTCCTTTCAGACATATTCTTTCTTTATAATGAGAGGACTTAACATCTAACAATCAATCTTGGCAGACTTGGAGCCAGTATCTTCACAGTGAAATAAGTCTGCATCCTCTTAAGAGAGGTCTTAGGTCCAGTTTTTGGGAAGGGAGGCACATGCCATGGAATCTTATAAATTATCAACATCCTAGTGCCCCCAAACCCTTGAAATATATCAAATTTCCAATATCATATTCAAACTAAAGTCTCCTGACACCTAAAAATAGAGCCCCAATTACACAAGCCAAATAAATTTCCTCTTTCTTTTCCTTTTTTTTCCAAGCTGGTTTGATTTGTATTTTATTTTTCTTGTAGCTAAAAGAGTCCTGACTAACAAAACAACTTTGCACAATAGAATCACCCCCATATTCTGCATCTTAATTACAACTACAGTTTATGCATAAAATGATGATGTGATGCTCGGGAGTAATGAAGAAAAATCAATTCTGTTTAGGTTTCTTTTCTTGCTCTTCTTCCCTCTTCACTTCCCTTCTTCCCTCTCCTGTAACTTCTGTCTTTATCTTAGAAGGATTTAAACTGGTTGCATCCACTACACAGAAAGGCAGAAAGTAGACATTATGAGAAGATGCTTAGCGTCAATTGTTATAACAACACATTTTCTGCTATTCTACAGTTAGGAAGGAAATTAAAGAAAGTGGTATTCACTTCAGCCAGTATATTTAGAACCAGGAAGGAAAATGATGTAAAAAGTTGTTCTTATTCAGTCTGTAAGAATAGCTAAGGAAAATAGGGCACTGCTAAGTAAGCAAGAAATGCGTGTGTCTGTTTCATGCCTACATTAGCAATAATGTGAAATAGCTACAAAATTCAGTCTCTTTCATGGTAGCCTTTGTGTTTTCTATTCTTGTGCCAATGATTTCCTATTGCTCCTGTTTTAAAGACTTCATCTGAATGATCAAACCGGGGAGGTTCATCAGCAGAAGTGGACAGACCCGAGGGAAGGGATGTTCTCGATTTCCATGCAGATTCAGCAGCCTTTTCTATCACAGAGTGAACCAAGCTCTACTGGGCCAGCTGCACATTTGACTGCAAACACTGGCCCTGGAGCTAGATTTTTACCAACAATGATAAAAACATCTATTTCTGTTACACCATTGCCATATAGATATGTGTGTGTATACGTGTGAGTGTGTGTGTGTTCTCAGTAGCCTAAAACCCTTAACAATGCAAATATGCAGCCAGGAAAGGTGGGAAGATGCTGAAGGAAGATTAGGAAGAAAACAGGGCATGACTGTTTTACCAGCTTTTCTTAGGCAAAGCCCTTTTGGAGTATTTTTTTCTTTCCAGTGGCCGATGAAATGCTCATGCCTATCGCAATGTGGGGGGGGGGGGGGGGCGGATCCTTAAAAATAACCAAATACTGCAAAGTACAGAGTTTTTCATAACCATACAGCATAGTTTGGAATTAATCTTTCCTTTTCCTTGTAATAGGCATCAGTACAAAAATAATGTCTTATATCAGCATGATGTGCATTAGCTTATCTTTACCATCCTAACAAAATAGTGATGGAGGCAGAGTCTGCATGCATTTCCTGGTTTGTTTTATGGTTATACAGTTTGAGGCTTAGCACATTTCAATATTTTACCAAAAACTAGCAAATTACTTATCTGGAAGATTTGGGACTTAACTGCAGTGCCTTTTTGGCTATAACAGATTTTAAGGGTTGGCTTTTTTATTGGATGCTCATTTATGTTTTTGTTTTAAAGCATCAGACTTGAATATCTTCATTGTGCTAAGGAAGCTTTATTTCTCAGGTGAATACAAGAGAACTCTTGCTTCCATTCAAGTGAAGGAGAGAATCAATTGACTGTCCTTCCAAATCTGGCTCCTACAAGATGCTGATTTGCCTGATCACCTTTTTATGAGAAGAGAGTGGTATACCTGGGAAGTATCAAGTATCACGTAGGCTTACATATCGCTACTCCATCCCCTTTACCAACTAGAGCCCTCATTCAAGTGACTCATAGCAGGGCAGGGGCTGTGCAGGAAATCCAGCAAGTTCACAGAGCATCTGTGAGTCAGGAAATCTGAGGAAAGCTTTCCAGTCCCAAATTATTGAAGACTGACAAAGTGCCACATATGCGTTCCTTCTTTGTCTTTTCTTCTTTTTCTCCTAGTTGGGTAGTGATAGGCGCAGGATGATAAGATACTGTGCTGAACCAGAATGTCTAGAAAAAATGGTCTAAGAATGCTAGGTTGAAAGTAGAAGGGCTAGTATTTTTTAATTTGTTTTTTATTAAAGTATAGTTGATTTAAAACATTGTGTTAGTTTCTTCTATACAGCAAAGTGACTGAGCTACACACATACACATCCATACACATATTTACTTTTTTCATATTCTTTTCCATTGTGGTTTATCACAGGATGTTGAACACAGTTCCCTGTGCTGAACGGTGGACCTTGTTGCCGATGCAAACTTACATATAGGAATGTTAGTATTCTTGTTTAACCTGGGTTCTGTACATGACATGTCCCCCACAAAAGTGCTTTATCCCTTTCTTTCTTCCAACCCCTTTGCTAGTAAAGTGGCTTCTGTTTTGTTTGATATTCATCTAGTTTCCCTCTCTGCTATCCAACAGTCCATGGAGCCCACAGACTTAACTGGAACAAGTGAGGGGCATTCTGCTTCATCTCAGCTCACCTGAGTGTGTTTGTTCCAGCTCTTGTTAATAGCAAGGTTCACGCAGCAATCACAAGTCCTGAAAAGGAAATGAAAATGTAAACGATGTGTGAGACTAACTGTGATGATCTAACGCTTGCATAATTGACATGTCCAAAGTAGGGAAAGAGAGAGGATGAGGTGGGAAAAAAAAATCTATGGCCATAACAATGGTGACTTCTCTAATAGAAACACTAAATCCAGATAAATTCATGCTGTATTAAAATGAAGACTGTATTAAAAATGAAGACTGTATTAAAATGGCTAAAAGTCAAAGAGAAAGCTGAGGGACAAGGGAAGCACTGAACAGATCTGCTCTCTATCAAGGAAGAAAGAATATTCCCTCTTCTTAAGAGTTGTGGGCCTGTAGAGCGTGTACCTAACAGGACTGTGTAATCATTACGGACCAGGGAAGCTATGCACCTCTGTTCCTTTCATTTTGGAATGTGACTGTCTCATTGAAATTATCTTTTCCTTACCTTACCAATGTATGTTAGACGCATGGGTCAAAAATAGCTATTAAATTCACAGATTCACTTTTAGGAAAAACCATCCCCAAAAGCTGCAGCTGAAAATTTCACTTCTGAAGCTGCATCTGAATCAGGATCTCATACAGATTACTAGGTCCTTATTGGATATATTTATTAATAGATCCTGGTCTTTGTGCTTTATGTGTAGTTAGATGAGTTTTGGGGGTTCTTAGGAGAGAGGGAGTGCATTTTGTGTGTGGGAAATGTATGAACACATAGGATATTTTTACATTAGCTCAGTCATGTCTGACTCTGTGACCCTGTGGACTGTAGCCCACCAGGCTCCTCTGTCCATGGGGTTCTCCAAGCAAGAATACTGGAGTGGGTTCCCGTGCCCTTCTCCAGGGGTTCTTCCTGACCCAGGGACTGAACCTGGGTTTCCCGCATTGCAGGCAGATTCTTTACTGGCCGAGCCACCAGGGAAGTTCATTTTTATTTTTTTCTCAATAATGGTCTCCAATGAATCAGGCTTCCCAGGATCTAGACACTTGTAGATTCCCCTCCCCACTGACTCTGAGATTGAATGTATGACTTCTGGGCAATGGGATGTCAAGCAAACATGGTACCTGTGATGGAGGGTCATGTGGAAATCATGGCCTAGGAAACTCATCTGTTGCTGCTGAGCCATCCAGGTTCTCCATCAGCTGAAGACAACCTCCAAGTAAGCTGATACCAGACAGCAGAATAATCCACTAGTCTACCCACAGAATCTGAAAGAGAAATAAACTGGATGGTTTGTTACTATGTTTCAGCAATATGGAACACTAAGTTAATCAGAAATATATGGCTGAAATTATATGCTATATTTAATTTATAAATTCACTTAAATGTTTTAAGGGAATTGTCATAGCTTAAACATGTTATCTTTTCTACCTATATGACCTGAACAAAAGATATCAGAAATTTACATTTACAACTGTAGATTGATGGTATACAGAAGTCCCATGAGCTATGTCAGATCTGTAAAATGCAGAAATTTGTCTTTTGATGGTTAGGACTCTACCTACTCTAACTTATCTGAGTTAGCCTTTAAAAGGAACAATAGAATATCCTAAAAGATGCTATATTATTACCTTAATTGTTTAGATTCTCTTTGCCCATGGAAGTAGTCAGTATTTATGATTTCCCATCATAGGGTTCAAGAGAGAAAGGTTAGGATCAGAAACATTTCAATAAGATGTAAGGATGACTTTTCTTTATTTAAATTGTAACATTGCATTTTTTGAGAACAAAGTTATTATGGTACCAAAGAGGAGAGTGCATATTCAAGGGAAACTATGGTCAACTTAAGAGCTAAGGTCACGTTTAGCTTATGCTCCTTGAATTTTTAATGCTTTCAGAGTTAGTGTAGCTGGTAAGTGTAGTAATAGTAGGCACTATACAGTAATAAGAGTTAGCATAGTTAGGGAGAACAGTCTTGTGGGAAACATTAGGCACAATCTTAAATGATTTATAGGGCCAATTCATATTATCTTGCCTTTTGATCATGCTTGAAACAATACATTATCCAAGTGAATTTAATCACATACTTCTGCCCTAATCAACATAAAGACATGACTTTCTCTTTATTAAAGTGTATGCTCATTGTTTCCATCTAAGAGAGAATTAATTAAAAATTATTAGCCCGAGAAAAACTGTGACCTGTAAACAGCTTGAAAGTCATTGTTTCCAACCTTAAACAAAGAAGGTTAGACAACTGAAAGTAAATGCCCTTATGGGTCCTATCAGAATTGACATGTCAGGACAAGAAATGTCATAAAAACTCAGGTAAGCTAAAAGCAAAGATAGAGGAAGGTAAACCAGACTTAAACTAATCAAAAGAAAGAGGGAAGAGCTACATTAACATCATACAAAGTAGATTTCAGAACTAGGAAAATTATTAGTGATAAGAAGACCATTACATAATGATAAATAAGTCTGTCCTCTAAGAAGATATAACCATTCTAAACTTTTATGACCCTAACAACAGAGAGTCAAAATACATGAAGCAAAATTTAAAAGAACTGAAAGAAGAAACAGGTTCATTCCTGGAGCTGGTAAACATCTCTGGAAGTGTTTACAAACTAACAAAATAGCTGCCATTTGGGAGAGGAACTGTGTCTGGGGATGGAAATGGAGGGGGCGGGGGCTTATCTTTTATTTTATTGCATTTTTTTAACCTTTTCAATTCTGTACATGTGCTTGTATTGTGTCTTCAAAAATGAAGACATTTTTAAAAAGGAAAAAGCCATTGGAATTAAGCCTGGATACAAATACCAGCTTCTCCACATGGCAGGTCCCTCGGTTTTCTCATCTGTGCAAGGTGGACCACAAGGCACACAATTCCTCTCAGTTCCACAGTTGCCGCGGGGATTAATTGAGACGCGTGAATACAGTGCCAGATACCCGATAAGCCCTTCACGGCCACTATTTGTGTTTCCAATCCATTGAAAACTTGCCTGTTACTGTTCAGTTGCAAAAGTCTGGGTAAGACGCTAGTACTAATTCTGCAGTGTCCGGGTTCTCGAATTTCTATGGCATATGATGATTCCTTATCTTTCTGCCACTCAAGCTCAATGGTTCATATTCCTGGTGCTCAGGAATATATTCCCATTACCACTGGTATCTTTTTATACAATTCATGGGGTTCTCATGGCAAGAATCCTGGAGTGGTTTGCCATTCCCTCCTCCAACAGACCCCATTTTGTCAGAACTGTCCACTTCAACACAGTTCCCCAAAAGGGCAATACTAAAGAATGTTCAAACTACTGGACAATTGCACTCACTTCCCATGCTAGTAAGGTTATGCTCAAAATCCTTCAAGCTAGGCTTCAGCAGTGCTTGAATTGAAAACTTCTAGATGTACAAGGTGGGTTTAGAAAAGGCAGAGGAACCAGAGATCAAATTGCCAACATTTGCTAGATCATAGAGAAAGCAAGGGAATTCCAGAAAAACATCTACTTCTGTTTCATTGACTGTGCTAAAGTCTTTGACTGTGTGGATAATAACAAACCGTGGAAAGCTCTTAGAGATGGGAATGACAGACCATCTTACCTGTCTCCTGAGAAACCTGTAAATGGGTTAAACCTTACATAGAACAACTGCCTGGTTCAAAATTGAGACAGGAGTACTACAAGGCTGTATACTGTCACCCTGTTTATTTAACTTACATGCAGAGCACATCATGTGAAATGCCAGACGGGGTGAGTTACAAGCTGAAATCAAGACTGTCAGGAGAAATATCAATCATACAGTTGATACCACTCTAATGGCAGAAAGTGAAGAGGAACTAAAAAACCTCTTGATGAAGGTGAAATAAGAGAGTGAAAAAGCCGGCTTATAACTCAATATTTTAAAAAATGTGAAGATGTCATTCAGCCCCATCACTTTATGGCAAACAGAAGGGGAAAGGGTGGAAGCAGTGACAGATTTCCACTTCTTGGGCTCAAAAATCATTGCAGATGATGACTGCAGCCATAAAATGAGAAGACACTTGCTCCTTGGAAGAAAAGTTATGACAAACAGAGACAGTGGATTAAAAAGCAGAGACATCACTTTGCCAACAAAGTCTATGTAGTCAAGGCTATGGTCTTTCCAGTAGTCATTAGTGGGAGTGACAGTTAGACCATGAAGAAGGTTGAGGGCCCAAGAATTGATGCTTTTGAACTGTGGTGCTGAAGAAGACTCTTGAGAGCCCCTTGGACAGCAAGGAGATCAAACCCGTCAATCCTAAAGGAAGTCAACCCTGAATACTCATTGGAAGGACTGTTGCTGAATCTCAAGCTTCAGAAGTTTGTCATCTGATGCGAAGAGCTGACTGATTGGAAAAGACCCTGCTGCTGGGAAAGATTGAAGGCAAGAGGAGAAAGGATGAGATGACTGGATGGCATCACCAATTCAATGAACATGAACTTGGGCAAACTCTGAGAGATGGTGAGGGACAGTGAGGTCTAGGCACTGCAGCCCAAGGGGTTACAAAGAGTCAGACAGGACTTGGGGAGTGAACAATAGCAACACTACTGATATCACTGTATTAGGTATCTAGAACATAAATCATTTTGAGTCATCTTAGTTCTTGAGGGGCTTCATTAGTTCAGTTCACTGGAGCTCCCGTGGCCTCTGGCATCTGCTTGGCACAGGTATTCATCTTGGTGGTATTCACCTTGGTTCTCTTTCTTGGTTCATGCTTCCTTGGTTCTCTTTACTCAAGCTTCACAGGGAAAAGTTTAGAAAAAAGCTGAGTAGCAGCAAAGAGTGTAAGTAGTATAGAAAGGACAAAACATTTGGGCAGATTTTCCTCTGGGCTCATGAATTTTTTTCTGACATCAGTTCCAAGAGAATTTGAACTATGTGTTTAGATGTGATATTGCGGTATAATTAATGGATGCATGATCACTTTTTAGTCTCCTCACTTTATACTTTATGAGAAATATGAGAGTTAAAACCATTAGGTATAATAATCACAGCCACTGTTAAAAGGCGGGTGCAGAACCTGACCATGAGAAAGAATGATGTCATTTATATTAAACTTTTGAAGCTTTTTGACATTTTGATGCTAAGAATTTCTAAAAGGTCAAAGGATCAAAAATTAATTCTAAATAAAGGTTGCTTCATGCATTTTAAGGCGAGTCAGCTTTATTGCACATGTTCTGTGACCATGTGAGGCTGTGCATGCTGTGCATTGAGATGGTTTCAAAGGAAAAACCTTTGTGTTTGGTGAATGTAGAAGCACTTCTAACTTGTTCTCTCCTCATATTCTCACCTACCCCCTGTGGCTTCCTATTGCCTTTGGATTCTCCAAAGATGACATTATTCAGGTTTGTCTTTCTATTTGGTACATTTTTTTCTTTCTCCAACATATCTAAAGGAGACAGATTTCCAATTAAAAAAATCAAAAGGGAGTTAAACTTTTTTCATGATGATTATAATAAGAGGGACTAGATTTACCTTCTGGCCTGAAACCAAAAAAAAGTGCCAAATGTATGAAACAATGGTTTCCAAAGCATTGGACATTAGGAAAAGATGCACGGTGATCCCTGAGAGTGGGTGGCCAATGAACACAGCAATCCATGGAACTGCCTCATGTTAGGGTGTAAGGAGGGTCTCCAGACTTCAGTGAAGGGCTGAGGGCCCAGAGGACTTCCTGGAATGAGGGGACAGTGCTGAGAGTCCAGGAGAAGAAAATGTCTAGAGTTTGTTGACAGAACATCAGACATGTATGTACTGAGAAAGAAGAGGGAAGAGCAGCAGAAATTGCCTTTTTAATCTTTAGGGGAGTCCTGATCAGTCCAAGGGCAGAGAATGCCCAGCAATATGATAGGTCCTGGAGTGGTGGCTGCATAGTACTGGAGCAAATTTGAGGAGATACTCCACATCCAAGGGCCAAGGAGAAGCCCCAGCAAGATGGTAGGAGGAGCAAAATCATGTTTAGAATTAACCCCATATGTGACAAAGATGCTCAGAGGGCTCAAACAAGCCTTGTGCACACCAGGGCCCAGAGACCCCACAGAGACTGAGACAGAACTGTGTTTGGGTGTCTCCTGAGGAGGTACAGGCCAGCAGTGGCCTGCCACACGGACTGGGGCTCTGGGTGCCACAGACCTGGGTATGGCATGAGCGCTCTTGGAAGAGGTTGCCATTAACCCCACCACAGAGCCGCCAGAACTTACACAGGACTGGGGAAACAGACTCTTGGAGGGCACAAACAGAAGCTTGTATGCAAGAGGACCCAGGAGAAAGGAGCAATGACCCCACACAAGACTGACCCAGATTTGCCCATGAGTGTCCAGGAGTCTCCCGCAGGGGCGTGGGTCGGCGGTGGCCTGTTGCAGGGTTGGGGGCACTGAGTGCAGCAGTGTGTGCGTGGGGCCTTTTGAAGGAGGTCACCCTTATCTTCATTACCTCCACCATAGTTTGGCCCCAGGAAAATAAAAGGGAGGGAACACAGCCTCACCTATCAGCAGAAAATTGGATTGAAGATTTACTGAGCATGGCCCCAAGGATCAGAACAAGACCCAGTTCCCCCCCTCAGTCAGTCTGTCCCATCAGGAAGCTTCCATAAGCCTCTTATCCTTCTCCATCAGAGGGCAGACAGAAGGAAAACCACAATCACAGAAAACTAACCAATCTGATCACATGGACCACAGCTTTGTCTAACTCAATGAAACTATGAGTCATGCCGTGTGGGGCCACCCAAGACAGGCTGGTCATGGTGGAGAGTTCTGACAAAACATGGTCCACTGGAGAAGGGGATGGCAAACCACTTCAGTATTCTTGCCACAAGAACCCCATGAACAGTATGAAAAAGCAAAAAGATAGGACACTGAAAGATGAACTCCCCAGGTTGGTAGGTGCCCAGTATGTTACTGGAGATCAGTGAAGAACTAACTCCAGAAAGAATGAACAGATGGAGCCAAGGCAAAAACAACACCCAGATGTGACTGGTGATAGAAGTAAAGTCCAATGCCGCAAAGAGCAATATTGCATAGGAACCTGGAATGTTAGGTCCATGAATCACGTCAAATTGGAAGTGGTCAAACAGGAGATGACAAGAGTGAACATCAACATTTTAGGAATCAGCAAACTAAAATGGACGGGAATGGGTAAATTTAACTCAGATGACCATTATACCTACTACTCTGGGCAAGAATCTCTTAGAAGAAATGGAGTAGCCATCATAGTCAACAAAAGACTCTGAAATGCACTACTTGGGTGGAATCTCAAAAACAACAGAGTGATCTCTGTTCGTTTCCAAGGTAAACCATTCAATATCACAGTAATCCAAGTCTATGCCCCAACCAGTAATGCTGAAGAAGCTGAAGTTAAACAGTTCTATGAAGAGCTACAAGACCTTCTAAAACTAACACCAAAAAAAAAAAAAAAACAAAAAAACAAAAAAACACATGTTCTTTTCATTATAGGGGACTTGAATGCAAAAGTAGGAAGTCAAGAAACACCTGGAGTAACAGGAAAATTTGGCCTTGGAGTACAGAATGAAGCAGGGCAAAGGCTAATAGAGTTTTGCCAAGAGAACACACTGGTCATAGCAAACACCCTCTTCCAATAACGCAAGAGAAGACTCTACACATGGACTTCACCAGATGATCAATACAGAAATCAGATTCATTATATTTTTTGCAGCCAAAAATGGAGAAACTCTACACAGTCAGCAAAAAGAAGACCGGGAGCTGACTGTGGCTCAGATCATGAACTCCTTATTGCTAAATTGAGACTTAAATTAAAGAAAGTATGGAAAACCACTAGACCATTCAGGTATGACCTAAATCAAATCCATTACAATTACACAGTGGAAGTGATGAATAGATTTGAGGGATTAGATCTGATAGACAGAGTGCCAGAAAACTATGCACGGAAGATTGTGATATTGTACGGGAGGCAGGAATCAAGACCATCCCCAAGAAAAAGAAATGCAAAAGGGCAAAATGGTTATCTGAGGAGGCCTTACAAATACCTGAGAAAAGAAGAGAAGTGAAAGGAAAAGGAGAAAAGGAAAAATACACCTATTTGAATGCAGAGTTCCAAAGAATAGCAAGAAGAGATAAGAAAGCCTTCCTCAGTGATGGAAGTAAGCCTTAGGAAGCATCAGTATGCACAAAGCTAGTGGAGGGGATGGAATTCCAGTTGAGCTATTTCAAGTCCTAAATGATGATGCTGTGAAAGTGCTGCACTCAATATGCCAGCAAATTTGGAAAACTCAGCAGTGGCCACAGGACTGGAAAAGGTCAGTTTTCATTCCAACCCCAAAGAAAGGCAATGCCAAAGAATGCTCAAACTACTGCACGATTGCCCTCATCTCAGAAGCCAGCAAAGTAATGCTCAAAATTCTCCAAGCCAGGCTTCAACAATACGTGAACTGAGAACTTCCAGATGTTCAAGCTGGATTTAGAAAAGGCAAAAGGACCAGAGATGAAATTGCCAACATCCGTTGGATCATTGAAAAAGCAAGGTAGTTCCAGAAAAATCATCTAATTTTGCTTTATTGACTATGCCAAAACCTTTGACTGTGTGGATCACAATAAACTGTGGAAATAGTCTTAAAGAGATAGGAATACCAGACCACCTGACCTCCTGAGAAATCTGTATGCAGGTCAGGAAGCAACAGTTAGAACCAGACATGGAACAGCAGAATGGATCCAAATTGGGAAAAGAGTATGTCAAGACTGTATATTGTCATCCTGCTTACTTAACTTATATGTAGAGTACATTATGAGATATGCTGGACTGGATGAAGCACAAGCTGGAATCAAGATTGCCAGGAGAAATATCAGTAACCTCAGATATGCAGATGACACCACCATTATGGCAGAAAGCAAACAACTAAAGAGCCTGTTGATGAAAGTGAAATAGGAGAGTGAAAATTTTGACTTAAAACTCAACATTCAGAAAACTAAGATCATGATGTCTGGTCCCATCACTTCATGGCAAATAGATAGGGAAACAATGAAAATTGTAACAGATTTTATTTTTTTGGCTCCAAAATCACTGCAGATGGTGACTGCAACCATGAGATTAAAAGACACTTACTCCTTGGAAGAAAAATTATGACCAACCTAGACAGCATTTTAAAAAGCAGAGACATTACTTTGCCAGCAAAGGTCCACCTAGTCAAAGCTATGATTTTTCCAATAGTCATGTATGGATGTGAGAGCTGGACTATAAAGAAAGCTGAGTGCCGAAGAACTGATGCTTTTGAACTGTGGTGCAGGAGGAGACTCTTGAGAGTCCCCTGGACTGCAAGGAGATCCAACCAGTCCATCCTAAAGGAAATCAGTCCTGAAAATTCATTGAAAGGACTGATGCTGAAGCTGGAACTCCAATCCTTTCGCCACCTGATGGGAAGAACTAACTCATTTGAAAAGACCCTGTTGCTGGGAAAGATGGAAGGTGGGAGAAGAAGGGGACGACAAAGGATGAGGTGGTTGGATGGCATCACCGATTCAACGGACATGAGTTTGAGTAAACTCCAGGAGTTGGTGATGGTCAGGGAGGCCTGGCATACTGCAGTCCATGGGGTTGCAGAGTCAGACACAACTGAGCAACTGAACTTAACTGAACTGATCCCATTTTCCCAGTACTATTTATTGAACAGACTATCTTTTCTCCTTTGTATATTCTCGACTCTTTTGTTGAAAATTAATTGACCATACATATATGGATTTCTTTCTCAGTTTTCTTTTCTATTCCACTAATTTATATGTCTATTTTTATGACAAAATTATTGTACTGTTTTAATTAATATAACTTTGTTATAAGGATTAAAATTAAGGTGGTGATGCTTTACTCTTTCTCAAGATTGTTTTGGTTTTTCAGGATCTTTTGTGGTTTTATATAAATTTTATAACTTCTATTTCTGTGAAAAATGCTATTCAAATTTTGATAGGGCTTTTTTGAATGGAATCTGTACATTGCTTTGGGTAGTTTGAAAATTTTGACAGTATTATTTTTCCAATCCATGAACATGGAATATCTTTCCACTTATTGGTGTGTTCAATTCATTTCATCAATGTCCTATGGTTTTCAGTGTATGGGCTTTTCACCTCCTTGGTTAAAGTTATTCTTAGGTATTTTATTCTCTTCAATGAATTTATAAATAGGATTCTTTACTTAATTTCTCTTTCTGATTGTTATTAGTATACTATAGACTTTTGTGTACTGATTTTTTATCTTGCAAATTTAATGAATTCATTTGTTAATTCTAACAACTTTGTAATGAAGTCTTCAGAGCTTTCCATATATAATACCATGTCATTGGAAATAGTAACAATTTAACTCTTTTTTCCGAAATAGACTATCTAAAATAATATTTAAAGCAAGGTTTGACATAATCATACTGATTGCAAGTAACTTTACTGGATCCTAGAACAAAAGCCAAGAATATTTGTAATAATAAAAATACATCCAATATTCAACAAGGTAAAATTCACAATCTGCCTTTCAATAAAAACTTACAATGTGTGCAAAGAATCAGGAAATTATGATCTGAAATGAAGAAAATGTTAATCAATTGAAACTGACCAAGACTGACATAGGCAATAAAACAAGCAGACAAGCATATCAAACAATTTCTATGGTTGTATTTCTTTGTTCAGAAAGCAAAGTGAATGAAAACAAGGAAAATATAGAATCCAAATTCAATTTCTAGAGGTGAAAACCACAAGGTGTGAAATGAAAAGAAAAAAAATTTAAAAACCCAATATAACTAGTGAAAATATCTTTCAAAATAAAAGTGAGAAAGTTTTAAAGACAAATAGGCTGAAGGAACTGACCACAGCAGATCTATTGACACTACGGGAAATACTAAAGAAAATCCTTCAGGCCAAGGGAGAGGGATGCCAGGTGGAAATAGGGATTAACACAAGAAACAGGAGTATTGACAGTGGTAACTACATGGGGAAGAATATGATTTTTTTTTCTTCTTTTACAAATCTCTCCAAATACCAACTGACTGTTTAAACAAAAGTGATAAGAATGTAGTGTGGAATTCATAGCTCCTGCAAATATAAGATGATCACAATAACAGTAAAAAAGCACGAATGGGAGAAGTGGCAATACACTATTGTAAGGTTCCACATTACAGAGAAGTGACATAACCTGAAAGTGGACTGTGATACAGAGAAGGTCTGTACTACAAACTCTTTAGACACCATTAAGACAGTAAAAGAATGAGCTCCCATAAGCCAGCAGAAAAGATGCATCTAGAATACCCAATCTATTTAAAAAAGAAGAAAACAGAACAAAGGTGACACAAACACAAAACAATAGTAAAATAGATAGATTTAAATCTAATCCTATTAGTTGTTGTTGTTTAGTTGTTAAGTCATGTCCAACTCTTTGCCATCCCATGGACTGTAGCCTACCAGGCTCCTCTGCCCATGATATTTCTCAGGACAGGAACTGGAGCGAAATGCCTTTTCCTTATCAACAGGACCTTCCTAACCCAAGGATATAACCAGCATTCCCTGCATCTCCTGCATTGGCAGGCAATCCTATTTCCATGACCAGAGGTGCCTGGCGGGCTACAGTTCATGGGGTCACTAAGAGTTGGACATGACTGGGTGACTTTCCTATAACTATTTAATGTAGTTAAATAACTACATGTAGTTAAATAAACTACATGTAGTTTAATAATAACTATTTAATGTAGATTACGTTAATACTTCAATTAAATCAGAGATTATCAGATTGGTAACAAGTCAAGACTCAATCCAATACTGCCTATATAAACACTTTAAATATAAGGAAACAAAAAAGTTAAAAAGTGTGGGAATTTGTACCAAATAAGCATAAATCAAAAACAGAGCTGGATTGGGTGTACTAGTGTTGGAAAAACTAAATTTCAGAACAACAGATATGACCATGGGTAAAGAAGGTTATTTCACAATGATACAGTCAATCAATTAAGAGGACATAATGACAGTGAATGATTTTGCATTTAATCACAGAGCTTTTAGTTTTGTTGATCTTTGCTAATGGATTAAAGATCTAAATATAAGACCAGAAACTATAAAACTCCTAGAGGAAAACATAGGCAAAACACTCTCTGACATAAATCACAGCAAGACCCTCTATGACCCACCTTCCAGAGTAATGAAAATAAAAGCAAAAATAAACAAATTGGACCTAATTAAACCTAAAAGCTTTTGCACAATGAAGGAAACTATAAGCAAGATGAAAAGGCAGCTTTCAGAATGGGAGAAAATAATAGCAAATGAAGCAACTGACAAAGAATTAATCTCAAAAATATACAAGCAACTCCTTCAGCTCAATTCCAGAAAAATAAGTGACCCAGTCAAAAACTGGGCCAAAGAACTAAACAGACATTTCTCCAAAGAAGACACACAGATGGCTAACAAACACATGAAAAAAATGCTTAACATAACTTATTGTCAGAGAAATGCAAATAGAAACCACAATGAGGTACCATTTCATACCAGTCAGAATGGCTTCTATCAAAAAGTCTACAAACAATAAATGTTGGAGAGGGTATGGAGAAAAGGGAAGCTTCTTACACTGTTGGTGGGAGTGCAAACTAGTACATCCACTATGGAGAACAGTGTGGAGATTCCTTAAAAAACTGAAAATAGAACTGCCATACGACCCAGCAATCGCCCTGCTGGGCATACACACTAAGGAAACTAGAATTGAAAGAGACACGTGGACCCTAATGTTCATCACAGCACTGTTTACAATAGCTAGGACATGGAAGAAACCTAGATGTTCACTGGCAGATGAATGGATAAGAACGTTGTGATACATACAGACAATGGAATATTACTCAGCTATTAAAAATAATGCAATTGAATCAGTTCTAATGAGGTGGATGAAACTGGAGCCTATCATACAGAGTGGAGTAAGTCAGAAAGAAAACATCAATACAGGATACTAACATGTATATATGG
The DNA here is from genome assembly GCF_033118175.1 of Dama dama. Classification (NCBI taxonomy): domain Eukaryota; kingdom Metazoa; phylum Chordata; class Mammalia; order Artiodactyla; family Cervidae; genus Dama; species Dama dama. Next base: position 11,170,644 of record NC_083708.1, read on the forward strand.
AATTTAGAAAGATGGCAACGACGACCCTATTTAAGAGACAGCAAAAGAGACATTGATGTAAAGAACAGACTTTTCGATTCTGTGGGAGAAGGCGAGGATGGGATGGATTTGAGAGAACAATATTGAAACATGCATATTACCATATGTGAAATAGATGACCAGTCCAAGTTCGATGCATGAAACAGGCCACTCAAAGACAGTGCACTTTGACAATCCAGAGGGATGGGGTGGGGAGGGAGGTTGGAGGAGGGTTCGGGATGGGGGACACATGTACACCCATGGCTGATTCATGTCAATGCATGACAAAAACCACCACAATATTGTAAAGTAGTTAGCCTCCAATTAAAATAGATAAATTAACTTTAAAGAAAAGTAACATAGCTTTAAAATATATGAGTTAAAAGTGGTAGGTGGTCGGGCCATTTATTTTTCTGGAATTGAGCTTCAGGAGTTGCTTGTATATTTTTGAGATTAATCCTTTGTTGCTTCATTTGCTATTATTTTCTCCCAATCTGAGGGCTGTCTTTTCACCTTGTTTATAGTTTCCTTTGTTGTGCAAAAGCTTTTAAGTTTCATTAGGTTCCATTTGTTTATTTGTGCTTTTATTTCCAATATTATGGGAGGTGGGTCATAGAGGATCCTGCTGTGATTCATGTCGGAGAGTGTTTTGCCTTTGTTCTCCCCTAGGAGTTTTATAGTTTCTGGTCTTACATTTAGATCTTTAATCCATTTTGAGTTTATTTTTGTGTATGGTGTTAGAAAGTGTTCTAGTTTCTTTCTTTAAAAGTGGTTGACCAGTTTTCCCAGCACCACTTGTTAAAGAGGTTGTCTTTTTTCCATTTTATAGCCTTGCCTCCTTTGTCGAAGATAAGGTGTCCATAGGTTCGTGGATTTATCTCTGGGCTTTCTATTCAGTTCCATTGATCTATATTTCTGTCTTTGTGCCAGTACCATACTGTCTTGATGACCGTGGCCTTGTAGTAGAGCCTGAAGTCAGGCAGGTTGATTCCTCCAGTTCCATTCTTCTTTCTCAAGATTGCTTTGGCTAAAATGGGCCAAAGAACTAAACAGACATGTCTCCAAAGAAGACATACAAATGGCTAATAAACACATGAAAAGATGCTCAACATCCCTCATTATCAGAGAAATGCAAATCAAAACCAGAATGAGGTACCATTACACACCAGTCAGGATGGCTGCTATCCAAAAGTCTACAAGCAATAAATGCTGGAGAGGGTGTGGAGAAAAGGGAACCCTCTTACACTGTTGGTGGGAATGCAAACTAGTACAGCCACTATGGAAAACAGTGTGGAGATTTCTTAAAAAAACTGGAAATAGAACTGCCATATGACCCAGCAATCCCACTTCTGGGCATACACACCGAGGAAACCAGATCTGAAAGAGACACGTGCACCCCAATGTTCATCGCAGCACTGTTTATAATAGCCAGGACATGGAAGCAACCTAGATGCCCATCAGCAGACGAATGGATAAGGAAGCTGTGGTACATATACACCATGGAATATTACTCAGCCATTAAAAATAATTCATTTGAATCAGTTCTAATGAGATGGATGAAACTGGAGCCCATTATACAGAGTGAAGTAAGCCAGAAAGATAAACACCAATACAGCATACTAACACATATATATGGAATTTAGAAAGATGGTAATGATAACCCTATATGCAAAACAGAAAAAGAGACACAGATGTACAGAACAGACTTTTGAACTCTGTGGGAGAAGGCGAGGGTGGGATGTTTCGAGAGAACAGCATCAAAACATGTATGTTATCTATAGTGAAACAGATCACCAGCCCAGGTTGGATGCATGAGACAAGTGCTCAGGCCTGGTGCACTGGGAAGACCCAGAGGGATTGGGTAGAGAGGGAGGTGGGAGGGAGGATTGGGATGGGGAATATATGTAAATCCATGGCTGATTCATGTCAATGTATGACAAAACCCACTACAATATTGTAAAGTAATTAGCCTCAAACTAATAAAAATAAATGAAAAAAAAGTGGTAGGTGGACTCTACAAAAACATTAGTAAGACAAATAAGTTAGCAGGATACAAGATAAAATTTTAAAAAACAACTATATTTTTATATATCAACAATGAACAATCTCAAATTGAAAAAAGATACCACCTACAATAACATAAACTTAATATCTAGGTATAAATCTGACAGAAGATGCCCAAAATTTATTAATTAAAAACTGCAAAATCTAAATGAGAGAAATTCAAGACCCGAGTGAAAGTAGAAATGTAATGTATCCTGGATCCAAAAACTAGTATGGTCAATATAGCGACTCTTCCATGTTGATCAATAGATTCAATTTAATCCCAAACAAAATACCAGAAAGGTGCTTTGTAGTTGTTGTTGTAGAAATTGTAAAACTGCCTCTAAAGTTTATATGGAAAAGTAAAGGGTTCAGAATAGACCAAACAGCTTTGAAAAAGAGGAGCAAAGCTGGACAATTAAAATTGCCAGATTTTAAAACTGCTTATAGAAAGTCCCTGTGGTGTTGGCCTGAAGATGGACAAGTCCAGTAATGGGGTAGAATGGAGAATTCCGAAATGCAGCCAAACACATGTGGATGACATATGTCTGACAAGGGTGCAAATGCAATTAATGTAAGAAAGATTCTGTTCACCAAATGGTGATTGGGGGATTCTTCTGTTTTTGGAAGTAGAGGATGTTGAGAGGAGCACAGAGGTGAGGCAGGGCTGGGGGCGTCAAGAGGCAGATGTCAGGGCTGGGTGGTCACTCACGTGAAAACATGTGCTACGCACTGTGCATCAAGAAGTCCCTGAAGACAGATCTGCAAGAGATGAGAAGTCTGTGCTGAATGGGTGAGAAGTAGCAAGCAGGACTGAATATTAACATAACATGGCCTCATTCTTAACCATGGGCATTTGAGACCTTGCAGTCAAGACTAAGTGTCCATTGATAGATGAATGGATAAAGAAGACTCCATATATAACATGAATATTACTCAGCCTTAAAAAAGAATGAAATTGGGTCATTTGTACAGACGTGAATGGAACTAATGCCTGTCATACAGAGTGAAGTAAGTCAGAAAGAGTAAAACAAACATTGTAAATTAATGCATGCATATGGAATCTGGAAAAATGGTACAGATGAACCTATTTTCCAGGGCAGGAATAGAGACCCAGACATAGAGAATGGACTTGTGGACACAGTGGGGGAAAAAGAGGGTGGGGTGAGTTGAGAGAGCATCATTGACATATATACACTGTCATATGTAAAACATAGCTAGTGGGACGCTGTTGTGTAGCATAAGGAGCTCAGCTTGGTACCCTGTGATGACCTAGAAAGGTGGGATGGGCTGGCTGGGAGGGAGGCTCAAGGAGGGAATATATGCATCATATAGCTGATACACTTCATTTTACAGTAGGAACTAACCCAAAACTGTAAAGCAATTACACTCCAATAAAAAATTAAGTGAAATGTACTTGACATGACATAAGAAAAATCAAGTGAGAAAATAAATGAAAAAGGATCAGTATTAGCATAACTGTACTAGGCATTCATTTGTCTTTCTTGCTTGCTCTTTTATGCACACACAAGAGCAAGATATATACACACATATATACATATATATACACACACATATATACATATATTCTCACATTATAATATTAACTGATATTTTTTCAGGAGAAATATAATAGCATAAAAGACATTAAAGGTACTAGAAAGTCATATGAAAAAGTATACTCATTTCTATAGTAGTTAGATTTTTGTCACATTTTATCATATTTTATCACAGAATCTCCTTGAAGTAAAATCCTTTTTGTAAGTTTAATGCATGAATCTGACATTTCTTTAATAATTCACACTGGAAGAAGCCTTGCTAAATTCAGTATAATGTCTAAATAGATATATTACTTTCAAATGTGCATAGGAATATTCAGTTCTTTAATTCCTTTTTCCCCATAGACTGTAGAAACAGTGTGTGATGGTGGAACAGAGTGGTTTTCAATCTGGATTCCATGGAGCCTTAGGGTTTCCCCAAAATGTGTCTCAAGGGTGTGGGGTCTGGGAGGGTCTGGGGAAAGCTAAAGATCCCCTCACACTTTTTCAATGATTCCAAGTAAGAATTCATTTGAAAAAAATATTTTTCTGCTATTGGAATAAATAAAGAGAGAGAGGAAAAAAAGGAGTAAAAGATGCTTTTATAAGAGCATAAGCACTAACAGGAACCAAGACATTCTCTATGTGTCAACTTGACGGGGCCAGGGGATGACCAGCTAGCTCATACATGGTTGTTGGGTGAAACTCTTTCTGGAAGAGATCAACACTTGAATTGCAGACTGACTGAAGCAAATTGCTTTCTGCAGTGTGCATGGGCTTCATCCAATCTGTTGAGGGTCTGGATAGAACAAAGAGAAAGAGGAAGGTTGAATTCTCCTGACTGCTAGAGCTGGGATATCCATCTTTGGGGCTGTTGGTGCTTCTATTTCTCAAGCCTTCAGACTTGAGCTGGAATTTACACTGTTGGCTCTTGGGTTTGGGGGCCTTCAGACACCAGCAGCCTCCCGGCGTCTCTAGCTTGGAGAGGTCAGGTCCTTGGATTTCTCAGCCTCCATAACCTTGCACCAGTCTTATAATAAACCTCTCTACACAGCAATATGTGAACCGTGAACTTCCAGATGTTCAAGCTGGTTTTAGAAAAGGCAGAGGAACCAGAGATCAAATTACCAACATCCGCTGGATCATAGAAAAAGCAAGAGAGTTCCAGAAAAACATTTATTTCTGCTTTCTTGACTATGCCAAAGCCTTTGACTGTGTGGATCACAATAAACTGTGGAAAATTCTAAGAGATGGGAATACCAGACCATCTGACCTGTCTGTTGAGAAACCTGTATGCAGGTTAGGAAGCAACAGTTAGAACTGGACATGGAACAACAGACTGGTTCCAAATAGGAAGAGGAGTATGTCAAGGCTGTATATTGTCACCCTGCTTATTTAACTTATATGCAGAGTACATCATGAGAAACGCTGGGCTGGAAGAAGCACAAGCTGGAATCAAGATTGCCGGGAGAAATATCAATAACCTCAGATATGTAGATGACACTACCCTTATGGCAGAAAGTGAAGAAGAATTAAAAAGCCTCTTGGTGAAAGTGAAAGAGGAGAGTGAAAAAGTTGGTTTAAAGCTCAACATTCAGAAAACTAAGATCATGGCATCTGGTCCCATCACTTCATGGCAAATAGGTGGGGAAACAGTGGAAACAGTGTCAGACTTTATTTTTGGGGGGCTCCAAAATCACTGCAGATGGTGACTGCAGCCATGAAATTAAAAGACGCTTACTCCTTGGAAGGAAAGTGGTGACCAACCTAGATAGTATATTTAAAAGCAGAGACATTACTTTGTCAACAAAGGTCTGTGTAGTCAAGGCTATTGTTTTTCCAGTATTCATGTATGGATGTGGGAGTTGGACTATAAAGAAAGCTGAGAACTGAAGAATTGATGCTTTTGAACTGCGGTGTTGGAGAAGACTCTTGAGAGTCCCTTGGACTGCCAGGAGATCCAACCAGTCCATCCTAAAAGAGATCAGTCCTGGGTGTTCATTGGAAGGACTGATGTTGAAGCTGAAACTCCGATACTTTGGCCACCTCACGCGAAGAGTTGACTCATTTGAAAAGACCCTGATGCTGGGAAGAGTTGGGGGTGGGAGGAGAAGGGGACGACAGAGGATGAGATGGTTGGATGGCATCACCGACTCGATGGACATAGGTTTGGGTGGACTCCAGGAGTTGGTGATGGACAGGGAGGCCTGGCGTGCTGCGATTCATGGGGTCTCAAAGAGTCGGACACGACTGAGCGACTGAAACACACACACACACACACACACACACACACACACACATACAGTAAGCCCCCTACATAAGACCTTCAAGATGCAAAGTTTCGTAGATGGGAATGTGTGTTCACATGTCCAGGTACGTAAGTCAGTTCATATGTCTGGTGTAGGTTGTCACATGCATGGGTCCTTTATAAGTGGCTGTGCTTTTGTGTACTTTACTGTATAGTACTATACAGAGTACAGTAGTACTGTATCTTTATTTCAAGCCCAGGACCTTTGGAAGCAAGTGTAAAAGCAGCAGTGATGTAGCTGGTACTGCTAAGAAGCACCAAGCAACAACTATGGAAACAAAAATAATTGAGAGTGGAGAGAGGTGAAAAAATGGCAGACACCGATCTTTCTGAAAACATGATTCATTCAACCATTGGCAGGATTCTAAAGAACAAGGACAAGATCATGGAACATGTGAAGTCTACTGTGCCAAAGATGTGGACTATAAGATTGAAGAAGCATGGAAGAGTGATGGAGAAGGTGGGGAAACTTCTCAGTATGCGCATGAAGGATCAACATCAGCATCAAGTCTAGCTCAGCTTAAATGCTGATTTAAGGGAAAGCTATTAGTCTTTATGAAGACTTGAGGAAGAAACATGGTGAAGAATCAGAAGGTGCATCTTTTGATGCCAGCCATGACTTAGCAACAGAACAACAGCAAAAAATGGCTGACTTCATTTATGAAGGCTGGAGTCAACTCTCACAACAGAAAAGTAAGTGGTGATGCAGCAAGTGCAGATATGGTAGCTGTATAGGAATTTCCTGAAATGCTTTGAGAAATTATTGATAAAGGCATGTATTTACTCAGGTAGGTTTCTAATGTGGATGAGACAGGTCTGCACTGGAAGAGGATGCCAGATTGAAGTTGCGTCAGTAAGGCCAAAAGTTGATGTCAGGCTATAAAGCAGCAAAAAGAAGTGAAACCTGCACAATTAATTCATCTCTTTATGACCTCAGGGACTGTAGCCCACCAGGCTCTTCTGTTCTTGGAATTCTCCAGGCAAGGATACTGGAACGCGTAATCATTCCCTCCTCCAGGGGATCTTTCTTACCCAGGGTTGAACCTGGGCCGCCTGCATTACAGGGATATTCTTTATCATCTGAGCCACCAGGGAAGCCCATAAGGCATCAAAACATAGGCTAACTTTGTAGTTTTGTGTCAATACTACCGTGATATAAAGCTGGAGCCTCTCTTAGTTTATCATTCAAAGAACCCAAGAGCCCTTAAAACATAGCCAAGTTCTCTCTTCCTGTTGTGTGGAAGAGTAACCCCCAGAGCTGGGTTACACAGTCCATTTGCCAGGATTGGTTTTTCCCATTTTATCTTGGAGTTGGACAGATTTTGCTTGTAGAAGAACATCCCATTCAGTATTAATTTCCTGTTTGACAATGCTCTGGGCCACCTCCCATCCATGGATGACTTTCATCCCATTGTCAAAGTGGTGCATCTGCCACTGAATACTATGTTGTTCATGCAACCTATAGACCAGGGAGTTATAGCAACTTCCTAGAAATATTATTTACATCACACTTTGTCAGGGAGTAAAGGTGAGTGATGAATCAGCAACAAACTTGTGATGATTTTGGAAGGACTGTAACATCTAAAGGTCCATAAAAAATATATACTTCACTTGGCGTGAGGTTACAGCCATCACCATGAATGGGGTTGGAAGAACTTTTGCCTGCACTTTGTCCATGATTTTCAAGGATTGGAGAAGGTGGATGTGGAGTCCAAGGAGGTCTTCAGCAGCATACTGATGTTCAGTGAGAAGCTGGTTCTAGATCTGCAAGAGATGACTTCATTGAACTCTTTGCTGTGCGACGTGAGGAGCTTACCAATGAAGACCTCATGGAATTGGAGGCTCAGAGAAAGGATGAGAAGAGAATAGACAAAGAAGAAGTAATTGAAGAACCGAAGAGATTAACGATGCAGGAAATGGCAAGGGGATTTTCTTTATTTGAGGAGGCACTGTTAATTTTTGAGGCACTGGTCCTGTTTCTTGATTTGAGGACGCACTGTTAGTTTTGAGAACCTGAACATAAAATGGTACATGAAGTTTGCAACAGCTGTTCAGAAGGCAATCCAGTGCCCCCATGTCATCTATGAAAAAATAAAATAAAAGAGCTACTACATAGACATCACTGGATTAGTTTTTCAAGAGGGTGCATGTGTGTTCAGTAATGTCTGGCTCTTTCTGACCCCATGGACTGTTGCCCATCAGGCTCCTCTGTCCATTGGATTTTCCAGACAAGAACACTGGAGTGGGTTGCCATTTCCTACTCCAGGAGGTCTTCCTGACCCAGGGATCCAACCCCTGTCTCCTGTGTCTCCTGAATTGGCAGGTGGATTCTTCACCACTGAGCCACCTGGGAAGCCCCTTCAAGAAAGTACATAGAATTAAATCCAGCAAAGAACCAGAACCTGTGCTATCAGCATCAGATGTGAGTAAAATTGCATCTTGCCCTCTGTCTCCTACTGCTGACAGCTCTGCAGCTTTACGATCTCCCACCTTCTTTCCCTTCCCCAGTCAGCAACTCCTCTTCTTGCCTGTTCACTCAATGCCAGCACCTGGCCGCCAGCTCTTGTACTGCACTACTGCACTTCTCAAGGTACTCTATGTAAGATTTAAAATGTTGTCTTTATTGTTTTTTTATCATTTGTGTGAAAATGATTATAAACCTATTACAGGATAGTACTAAAAAGCAAAGAAGAACTAAAGAGCCTCTTGATGAAAGTGAAAGAGGAGAGTGAAAAAGCTGGCTTAAAACTCAACATTCAGAAAACTAAGATCATGGCATCTGGTTCCATCACTTTATGGCAAATAGATAGGGAAACAATGAAAACAGTGACAGACTTTATTTTTGGGGGCTCCAAAATCACTGTAGATGGTGATCGCAGCCATGAAATTAAAAGACACTTGCTCCTTGGAAGAAAACTTATGACCAACCTAGATAGCATATTAAAAAGCAGAGACATTACTTTGCCAACAAAGATCCGTCTAGTCAAAACTATGGTTTTTCCAGTAGTCATGTATGGATGTGAGAGTTGAACTATAAAAACAGCTGAGTGCCAAAGAATTGATGCTTTTGAACTGTGGTGTTGGAGAAGACTCTTGAGAGTCCCTTGGACTGCAAGGAGATCCAACCAGTTCATCCTAAAGGAGACCAGTCCTGGGTGTTCATTGGAAGGACTGATGCTGAAGCTGAAATTCCAATACTTTGGCCACCTGATGTGAAGAGCTGACTCATTTGAAAAGACCCTGATGCTGGTCAGGAAGCAACAGTAAGAACTGGACATGGAACAACAGACTGGTCCTGAACAGGAAAAGGTTTATGTCAAGGCTGTATATCGTTACCCTGCTTATTTAATTTATGTGCAGAGTTCATCATGAGAAACGCTGGGTTGGAAGAAGCACAAGCTGGAATCAAGATTGCCGGAAGAGGTGTGAATAACCGCAGGTATGCAGTTGACACCACCCTTCTGGCAGAAAGTGAAGAAGAACTAAAGAGCCTCTTGATGAAAGTGAAAGAGGAGAGTGAAAAATTTGGCTTAAAGTTCAACATTCAGAAAACTAAGATCATGGCATCTGGTCCCATCACTTCATGGCAAATAGTGGCTGACTTTATTTTTGGGGGCTCCAAAATCACTGCAGATGGTGATTGCAACCATGAAATTAAAATATGCTTACTCCTTGGAAGGAAAGTTATGACCAACCTAGATAGCATATTAAAAACCAGAGACATTACTTTGTCAACACAGGTCCATCTTATCAAGGCTATGGTTTTTCCAGTGGTCATGTATGGATGTGGGAGTTGGACGATGAAGAAAGATGAGCACTGAAGTATCAGTGCTTTTGAACTGTGGTGTTGGAGAAGACTCTTGAGAGTCCCTTGGACTGCAAGGAGATCCAACCAGTCCATCCTAAAGGAGATCAGTCCTGGGTGTTCATTGGAAGGACTGATGTTGAAGCTGAAACTCCAATACTTTGGCCACCTGATGTGAAGAGCTGACTCATTTGAAAAGACCCTGATGCTGGGAAAGATTGAGGGCAGGAGGAGAAGGGGACTAAAGAGGATGAGATGGTTGGATGGCATCACTGACTCGATGGACATGAGTTTGGGTAAACTCTGGGAGTTGGTGATGGACAGGGAGGCCTGGCATGCTGCGGTTCATGGGGTCGCAAAGAGTCAGACACGACTGAGCCACTGAACTGAACTGAACTATATTGTCAATTGTGTTAACTGGGTACCTAGGCAAACTGTTGAAGTAATGAACAAATTGTGAGTACTTGAAAGGTAAGGTACTCTCAGAATGGAACTCATTCATATGTAGGGGCTTACTATATAAGTATATATCCTGTTGGTTCTGTTTCTCTGGAGGAACCTGACTGATACACTTGGGGTGTTATCTAATTATATAGTTAGAGAAAATCATGTATTTTTTGTATTTGGATGTGGAAAGTTTAAGAATATTGCCACTCATCTAGCAAGTACTGGGTGAACTTAGAATAGACCATAAGATGCTGCGGCTTTCAGCTTAAAAAGAATTGATCTAAATTTTAATATCCTAGTTATGTTCAATGACTACTATTGTTTTGTTGTTTTAAATTAATTTATTTATTTTAATTGGGGGATAATTCCTTTACAATGTTGTGATGGTTTTTGCCATACATCAACATGAATTGGCCACAGGTATACATGTGTTCCCCTCATCCTGAATACCCTTCCACCTCCCTCCCCACCCTATCCCTCTGGGTTGTCCCAGAGCACCAGCTTTGGGTGCCCTGCTTCATGCATTGAACTTGCACTGGCCATCTATTTTACATATGGTAATGTACATGTTTCAATGCTATCCTCTCACACTATTTTTGTTTGTTTGTTTTTTTAAATTTCTTTCTAATTGGAGGGAAATTGCTTTTCAATGTTGTGTTGGTTTTGCTGCATGACAACAAAAATCAGCTATAATTATACATATATCACCTTTTGAGCCTCCCTGTCTCCCTCCTCCCACCTCTCTAGGTCATCACAGAGCACCAGGCTGGGCTTCCTGTTTTATATGGCAACTTCTCACCAGCTATCTTACAAATGGTAAGCATCTTACAATGCTACTTTCTCCTTTCATTCAACTCCTTGCTTCCCCAACTGTGTACACAAGTCTGTTCTCTATATCTGCATCTCCATTCCTCCCTTTCCAATAGGTTCATTAATACCATTTTTCTAGATTACATATATATGCATTAATATATTATATATATTTTTTTCTCTTTCTGACTTACTTTACTCTGTATAACAGGCTCTAGGCTCATCCACCTTATCAGAACTGACTCAAATTCATTCCTTCTTGTAGCTGAGTAATATTCCATTGTGTGTAGGTACCACATTTTCTTTATCCATTCATCTGCTGATGGACATCAAGGTTGCTTCCATTGCCTTAGCTGTTGTAAATAGTGCTGCTATGAACACTGGGGTATATGTGTCTTTTTCAATTATGGTTTTCTCAGGGTGTATGCCCATTAGTGTGGTTGCTGGGCCATATGGTGGTTTTATTTCAGTTTTTAAAGGAATCTTCATACTATTCTCCACAGTGGCTGCGTCAGTTTCCATTTCTACCAACAGTGCAATAGAGTTCCCTTTCCTCCGCATCCTCTTCAGCACTTGTTGCTTGTTTGTAGATGATGGCCATTCTGATTCATGTGAGGTGATATTTCATTGAAGCTTTGACTTGCATTTCTCTAATGATTAGTGATGTTGAACATCTTTTCATGTGTTTATTGGTTATCTGAATGTCTCTTTTGGAGAAATGTCTGTTTTGGTGTTCTGCTCATTCTTTGATTGGACAGATTGTTTTTCTGACATTGAGTTGCAGGAGCTCCTTATACAATTAGGAGATTAATCTTTTGTCAGTTGCTCCCATTCTGAGAGTTGTCTTTTAATTTCATTTATTGTTTCCTTTTGCTGTGCAAAGGTTTTTAAGTTTAATTAGTTCCCATTTGTTTTTCATTTCCATTACTCTAGGAGGTGGGTCAAAGAGGATCTTGCTTTTATTTATAAATGTGTACTGCCTATGTTTTCCTCTAAGGGTTTTACAGTTTTTGGCTTTACATTTAAATATTTAATTCATTTTGGGTTTATTTTTGTTTATGATGTTAGGAAGTATTCTAGTTTCATTCTTTTACATGTAGCTGTCCAGTATTTGCAGCACCACTTATTGAATAGGCTGTATTTTCTCCATCGTATATTCTTACATCCTTTGTCAAAAATAAGATGCCCATAAGTGTATGAGTTTATCTGTAGGGTTTCTATTTTGTTCTATCGGTCTATATTTCTGTTTTTGTACCAGTACCATACTGTCTTGATGACTGCAGCTTTGTAGTACAGTCTGAAGCCAGGAAGGTTTCCAATGACGGCTATTAAAGCATTTTCTCTTTGTTAGAATGTTTGTTTTAAAAATGATGCTAATATCATTACTTTGCTTATAGATAAAAGTTACCATGCATCTAAGTATTCTTTCATTTAATTGAATCCTTCTAACAATCTTATGAGTTGGTGTTCTCTCTATTTTACTAATAAAAGACAATGAAACTCAGAGATATTCAATGGCTTGTCAAATTGCACAGTTTTCCCAGCATTTTTGGGCCCCAATTCTTGCCTTTCCACCCCACATGCAGCCTTGTTGTAGGATACCTTTGGATCCCTGATGGCCTTATTTGTGGCCCTGGTGTCTGAGTATCAGGATAATTTTGGGTTCTATTACTGAATGAATCTGTGTCTTTCTGAGTCATAGTCAAGATAAGGACACAGTGAGTATCTGTTTAAGATTTTCTTGAGCAGACTCAGCTACAAGCACTTTCCCCTTTTTCTTCATCAAAGGCAATATTTCATTAACTATAACATCCCAGTGGGCCAAGAAGCAGAACTAGAATTCACACTGTTATTAGACTCAGCTTTTCATCCATGCTATTCTGCCTCCCACAACACTCTCATTCACTCAATTTCAACACTCCCTACAATGAATGCTTTAATTTCAAAATAATAATCCAATTATAAAAACTTAATCTAAAAGGATCTCTAAAACATTGAACTTTCTCCTTTTTCCCTTTCAGCCCTAAAATTACTTAAATGCTGCATCATTAATCGTAACGGAGATTTTATGTCTGAACTGTTTCAAAAATATTCAGTGTATATAACAATCCACTCTCTAAATGAGTGGTGTCTGGATTAATGGGGTATAGTTACTTGTACACATAGAGTTACATAAAATATGTGCATCAATAAAATACATTTATACAGTTTATTAGGCTTTCCCATTCTTGGGTTATTTAATGGTTGCTAGATAAATTACATTAAATGATGGCTGAAATTATTGACAATTTGAGACAACAGGAAACCTCACACCTCTATTTGAGTCATAGCTCAAAGTTATAACACTCAGTCAATTACATTGTTTAATGACTGTTAGTTTAATTTTGCTTCTGAAGTGGAAAGTTGTTATTTTTTCTGATTGTTAAACTGATATTACAGCTGGGCCTAAACTATCACAGATCCCCTGAGCCTAAACATTTAATATCTTAGACTGGTTAAAATGTAGCCTGTCTGAGCCATAGATTGCCAGCCCAGGGCTTCAACTTGGATTTGTTTTTGTTTTTTTCTCTTTTCCCTATAAATTAAATAACACAGCAGGAGCTGTTAACATCCTTGCTTATTGGTTATGGGATCTCTGTTTTACAGCCAGAGAAAAGCTCTGCATACCACTAGGTGTGGGGCAAACGAGATTGCTCAATTGTTGTAATGAAACATTTTATAATTGGATTGTATTTTCTGACATCCAAGACTGATTTTGAGGAATTAGAGTGCTTGTTTTTACCCTCAATATTCAGAATTGTTTTGGTACCTAGTGCTCCGGTAAGGGCTTCCCTCCTAGCATGGCGGTAAATAATCCTCCTACCAATGAAGGAGATGTGAGTTCAATCCCTGAGTCAGGAAGAACCCCTGCAAAAGGAAAGAGCAACCAGCTCCAGTATTCTTGCCTGGGAATTCCCATGGACTATAGTGTGGGCTATAGTCCATGAGGTCGTAAAATAGTAGGACATGACTTAGCGACTAAACAACAGCAAGTTCTTGTAGAATTCCGGCTCCTTTTTCATGTACCAAATGGTTGTACATTTACATTGTCATGATAGCTCTCCTTCAAAGACTGGGAGGCACTTTGCACAGAGTAATTCTCTCCATGCCTCTGGGAAATGGGAAGAAAGAAACCAGAAAGCCCTCTCACCCTAACCCTGTCTCAGTCTCTACAATCTAAATAGTATCTAAATAGGAAGGGTTATGCTTCCGACTGTGACATATTAATTTGTACCAAATGAATAATATTGCATATTTATGTTGAAAAGGACAGATTGAAAAGCAATATGTAGATTATTTACTAAAATTATTAAATACTTCGGGGGAGGCTATCTAGCATAAGGATGAAAAAATCTGAGTTCTTTTTACAAACTGCCTGTGTTTGAATTCAGATATCAGGGCCAAACAACCTTAATGAATTGATTGCAGTGACTACATGAGATCTCTCTCTGTCTCTGTCTCTCTCTTTCTTTTCCTGCCTCCCCCCTTTTCCCTGCCTTTAAAGGGAAACATTAAGAACGTGGTAGGTAATGCTTTCCCCTGCGTCACAGTGGAGTTGATGTGGCACCAGGCTACTCCATTTCTAATTCTAACTGCATCTAGCCCACTGCATGCATTTGACTTCATCTATAAAATAAGGGAATGAACTGAACACAGCTTTTCTCTACTCATTCTGAACCTGTGTTACCAGTTCAGCTGTAGCCTTGTACAAATGCTGTGAGTACTGCATTCCCATAGAATCCTCCTGGTACAAGACACCACTTGAATCCTGCAATGAGATTAGAGTTACAGAGGGCTTCCCCTCTGCTCGATGCTTTGGTTTGGTCAGCTTATGATGGCAACTGTCTGCTTACTAAAAGGCATTGCATGGCATGTCTTAAACATGGCTGTAGCCTCTCATCCTCTCATCCTCAGTAACTGCCTCTGATCAACAATCAAGAAAGCAGGTCCATGAGAGCTACACAGCATCATGTGACAATGATCACAAATGCCTACTCTGACAAAATACATATATAGTGTGGTTGTGATACACAGGAATGCTGAATGTGTTCTGTAGGAGTCTGCAGTGGAAAGAAGTGTGTGTCAGAGCGTCAGCACAGAGTCTCTACTTAGGCCCTGATTCTTGTGTTGATTTTGTTAAATTCATATCACCCATTTGAACCTCAGAAAAGCCATTTAAAACACTGGCTACAGTTAGAGCAGTGACAGCCTGGCTGCTCATCTCAGTCATCCAACCGTGGATCATTACCCTGCCTGCACAGCAGAATCAGTTGCGAAGGCTCTAAGATATACCAACACCTGAACCTGCCCCCGGAGACTCTGGTTGAATTGGACTGGGGCTAGAGCCAGTCACTGCTAGGCCTGGAAAGCTCACCAAGTTATTCCAATATGCAACAGGTATGCAAATCGCTGCTTTCATTGCTCAGGGGAATCTCCTCCCGCTGGGTCGTTATTCAGCGTTGCAGCGTTGCTGCAGTTGGTTCTCGTAGTTTGGTGTCTGTATCATTTTTTTTTTTCCTGCTAAAATGTTGGAATATTACCCCTGAACATAATTGCCATTCTTGTTTGGTAAGGCAATTTATATTTTCTTTTAACATTAAAGAATAATAATATAAAAGAACCTATGTCAAATTTGGGTGGGAGAAATTGAGACAGAGATGAAATTACTCTGGAGGGACAAGTGAAAAGATACTAGTTTTCTGATGAGATTCATATGGCTGGTTAGTGGCTTAGATTGGAAAGTGAAGAGTTGAGGGAGGGATCTTTGGAGGAGACATAGGATCCAGCCGATGGCAGCGGGCAAGAGCCTACAGAATTGAGGACCAATGAAGGACAAGGAACAGGATTTCCACTGCAAGAAAAATGGATGTTAAGGGATCAGGATGGGGGCCAGGGGAAGTAGAGGGTAGAAGGTGCTTGATGGATAAGTGTTGAATTAAAAGTAGGAGTTAGAATAAAAGAAGATAGGCAAATGTCTCCCAATAGGTAGCTTCTCCCATAAATATAAGAAGGGCACTGGACACTATATGGTTGTCTGGGATGAGTTTAAATTTTGTTTTGTAATGGATCAGTCAGTCAGTTCAGACACTCAGTTGTGTCCGACTCTTTGTAACCCCATGGACTGCAGCACACCAAGCTTCCCTGTCCATCACCAACTCTTGGAGCTTGCTCAAACTTATGTCCATCGAGTCAGTGATATCATCCAATCATCTCATCCTCTGTCATCCCCTTCTCCTCCTGCCTTCAATCTTTCCCAGCATCAGGGTCTTTTCAAATGAGTCAGTTCACATCAGGTGGCCAAAGTATTGGAGTTTCAGCTTCAGCATTGGTCCTTCCAGTGAACATTCAGGACTGACTTTCTTTAGGATTGACTGGTTTGATCTCCTTGCTGTCCAAGACACTCTCAAGACTTTTCTCCAACACCACAGTTCAAAAGCATCAGTTCTTCAGTGCTCAGCTTTCTTTATAGTCCAACTCTCACATCCATACATGACTACTGGAAAAACTATAACTTTGATTGGATGGACCTTTGTTGGCAAAGTAATGTCTGTGCTTTTTAGTACGCTGTCTAGGTTGGTCATAGCTTTTCTTCCAAGGAGCAAGTGTTTTTTAATTTCATGGCTGCGATCACCATCTACAGTGATTTTGGAGCCCCCCCAAAATAGTCTGTCACTGTTTTCATTGTTTCCCTATCTATTTGCCATGAAGCGATGGGATCAGATGCCATGATCTTAGTTTTCTGAATGTTGAGTTTTAAGCCAGCTTTTCACTCTCCTCTTTCACCTTCATCAAGAGGCCGTTTAGTTCTCTTTACTTTCTGTCATAAGGGTGGTGTCATCATTGTACAATCGGAGTGTAGGCAAATCATATTCCTTGTAAACCTGGAAACAATCTGAATCTTTAAACAGATAAATTTGGGGTAATCAATGGCTTTATCCAAGAGTTATTTCACTCATTGGTTTAATACCAGACTAGGAATGTCAAGTGGACACTGACACATACGAAGAGAAATAGTGTGGACAAATGCAGGGGACACATAGGGTCCAAAGCAGAAGGTGATGTGTGCTCCAACATAGGCATCAAATTCTAGGATAACAGAAGGGAAAAGTCTCCAGGCGCAATTTAACCATTTCAATGGCAATACGACCAGAGTAACCACAGTTGGCAAATTAAAGGAACGAATCACCAAATATCAAAAACAGCGAAAATTGGGTAATATTTGCCTTTCCTTAAGGAAAGCTCTTAAGATCTTATGGGGTATATCAGTATTTATCTTCCATACAGACATTTTTGAGACTGAAATGAAGTATACTCATAACACTCCTGTGTAACGGATGTAGACCAGGGCTGTCTTGGGTGATCTGGGATACAGTGTGAAGTCTGGAACTGGGAAGATTTGGAGAGATGGCTGTGGGCACCCATAGTGTGGGTGGTGGAGGTGGGAGGGGAGAGGAGAGAGATCTTTGTTATGGATGTGAACCAGTCATCCCCGGGGAGGGGACTTCTGGAGTCACTTGTCCACACACTCTAGCCCCGGATATGAACAAATGACTCCACGAAAAAAGATTCTTACAGTCTCTGGGGGCCACAGTTTTTAGAATGGCTGTTCAGGCATCCTTTACCCCAGAGCTCTTTGCAATCTTCATAGAAGATTGTCTATACAAACAATTATGTTACCCTAGCTAATATCACTGGCGTCCATGACTATTCTTTTTTAGAAAAAGCAGTTTATTTGTTTTTTAATGATACGCATGCTTTTCTTCTGTAAACAGATGATAATTCTTTGTAGATAGCCTTGATATTATCTTTATTTTGCACTTCCTTGTGTAAGACCAGTGACTGTAACTCAAGATTAGTGGACTGGATGGAAAGAAACTGGTTATCAGACAAGAACAAGGGTTGTAGTTACCCACGACTAGCTTTAGCTATGCATACTATTCTGCAGGTTTACAACTCAACACCTCCACCTTTTTTCACTGGTATTTCATGTAAGGCATCAACGAGGCAGTTAAGTTCTGGATTTCTGATGTGACCTCATTCTTTCCTAGGGTTTCCCTGATGACTCAGTAGTAAAGAATCTGCCTGTCAATGCATCTCCTCCACTGGCTGTGGATTGGAGATGTGGGTTGGAACCCTGGGTTGGGAAGATCCCCTGGAGCAGTAAATGGCAACCCACTCTAGTATTCTTGCCTGGAAAATTCCATGGCTAGAGGAACCTTGTGAGCTACAGTCCATGGGGTTGCAGAATCAGACAAGACTGAGCGACTGAGCATGCATGCATACATGCTTGCTTTCCTAGATTTCTCAGACAGCCTGTTTGGGGCTCTATATATCCATGCACATATATATTCACATTTGAATTGCACATCCAGAGTTAATCCAGTTGATTTTCCCACCGTTTTCTAGGATAAGAAATAGAGGTGTTAGTTCTATATTTGGCTGCAAACTATGGAGCTCTGACTTCAGATAGCTTGGGTCAAAAAGTGGAATTTGTTGCAAGGCTACCGGGTATCTCAGGAAACCACAGGGAAGGGAGGGTTGAATGGATGAATCCTGACTCCATGCCGTTTCTAGCTTCTCTTTGAATCTCTGCCTCACTCCCCTCTCCTTCAGATCTGCTCTCTCTTTCTCTGTTCACATGGTTTCATAGGTTAAATAGAGGGCGCTTTTGTCTCTAAACCCTGAGAGGTCTCAGTTGCTAATTTATATACCTCCTTGCCTGAATCTTTGGTTGCAAGCAACAAAGATACCATTGCATCAGATACACGTCTGTAAACAGAAGAGGGACCCTGTAGACCTCAAGAAAGAGTCCTGGGTTCCCAGATGGTCAGATTTCAACACTGAGACAGAAACTAGAGCTAGGTCAGGTGTAGGAAGTACGAATCCGTTGGTCTTTTTTCTTTACCAGAATTCAGAAGCTCTCTCCCAGAACTGCCTTCTGTGCCCATCCATGGTGGCCACATCGCCACGAGGCAGCCTCAGGGAGAACACACCCTCCCCTGGGCACCCAGCCCCTCTACTTGCTTCTCAGCTCTGCTCCTCATAAGGATTGTTTAAGCTTCCTTCCAGTGGCCCCTCTAGAATTTCTGGATAGCTGGGCCTTAGGAGTAGCAACCAGGTTTGAAGAGGATCCTTAGAATGGTAATTTAAAATTTTTTTTAAAAAATGTACTTTTGAAATATTATTTTTTTTAAAGTCCATTTTAAGAAATTGAGATGGGAAAACGAGCTCTCAGAATGGTAGATTATGGGATGGGAGTGAGGCTGGCTTCCCACACCAGCTGTCAGATCCAGAAATGTTCAGATTTCTAAAAGAGAAAAAGTCTGACTGGAGTAAAAAGGATTGGGGCTAGGCTGCCTTCTCTGTGTGGGTGGAGCTTCTCCACTGACCTCAGGTCACCTGCTCGCCCCATGTGATCAGAGGTGTCCAGGAAGGCCTGTCATGTGGCAGGGCTCATGGAAATCTGCACAGAAGGCATTGCCTGAACCACAGCATCACCACCCCACCAGTGTTCCTCTGGCTAAATCAGAGGGAAGTGATCCCCAAGAGCTCCAAGTCACCAACTTAGTCCTGGCTCTGTGATGTGGAAGATATGCAATATTAGGCAAGTTATTTTCTGTCTCTGAACTCACCTTTCTTGACTTTAAAGTGAGAATACAGAACAAAGAGCTACACCTAAGGAAAGAAATAAGGAACTACCATGAGATGGGTAGGAGGGGTAGGAGGGGTAGAGATACTGTAGAGTCAAGTCTTATTGCCACAGGTGGGTGACCCACAAACAGGAGAATAAATACAATTCAGAGAGTCTCCTCAAGGGGCAAAGAGTCCAAGTCCCACACTGGGATCTGCAGCACTTGGGTCCTGCAACTGGCAGTCTGCACCTACCAACACGGGGCCAGCAGCCTCTGCTCAACACAGGGCCTGGAAACCAATCAGAGGCCAGCCACACCTACCAGAACACCCACAGTAGTCAGCCTTCCACAAGAGTAGGAACAACGCATTCCACAGAGGGATCACATAGCGCTGGTGATCAGAGTGGAGAGACACATGAGTCACCTTCTACAGAAGGCCATTTTCCCAAGGTCTGGAAGTGTACCAGCCTATCAGAAATACAGGGCTTCCCAGGTGGTGCAGGGGTAAAGGATTTGATTCCCAGTGAAGGAAATGCAGGAGATGTAAGAGACCCAGGTTCTATCCCTGGGTTGGAAAGATCCCCTGAGGGAGAAAATGGCAAGCTATTCCAGTTTTCTTGCTGGAAAAATCCCATGGATAGAGAAGACTGGAGGGCTACAGTTCATGGTGTCACAAGACACAGCTGGGTGACTGAGCGTACACACACACACACACACACACGCACACACACGCACACCAGATGCATATAAATATAAATAACAAATTAGGCAAAATGAGATCACAAAGAACTATCTTCCAAACAAAGGGATAAGGTAAAACCCCAGAAAAACTAAGTGCAATGGAGATAAACAATCAACACAATAAAGAGTTCAAGGTAATGAAGATTATAGTGTTTAAAGGACTTGGAAGGAAAATGAAGGAACAGAGTGAGAAGTTATAAGTCTTTAAGAAAGAGCCAGAAAATATAAAGAATAACCAAGTAGAGATGAGGAATACAATAACTGAAATGAGAAATACACTGGAGTCAACAATAGATTAGATAAAACAGTAGAATGGAAATCACAGAAACTGAACAAAGAACCGAAAAATGAGGACAGTTTACGATACCTCTGGGACAACATCAAGCAAACTAAAATTGCATTCTAGGGTCCCAGAAGGAAAAGACAGAAAGTGACAGAGAACATATTTCAAGACATAACAGCTGAAAACTTCCCTAACCTGGGAAAGGAAACACATCTAGGTCCAGGAAGCAAAGAGAGTCCCAAACAAAATTAACCCACAGAAGAACACACCAAGACAGATTGTACTTAAAATGACCATAATTAAAGATAAAGAGACTATTAAAAACATTAAGAGAGAAGCAACAAGTTAAGTACAAAGTAACTCCCACAAGGTTATCAGCCAGTTTTTCAGCAGAAACTCTGCAGACCAGTAGGGAGTGGCAAAATGTATTTAAAGCAATGAAAGGGAAAAGACTAGCAAGGATATTCAACTTAGCAAGGCTCTTGTTGATTTGACAGGAAAATTGAAAGGTTCACAGACAAGCAAAAGCTGAAAGAATTCAGTGTCACCAAACAAGCTTTACAGCAAATGCTGAAGGAAATTTTCCAAGTGAAAAAGAAAAAGCTGCAATTAGAATCTTGAAAATTATGAAAGGAGAAGGCTCATTGGTAAAGTCAAATATACAGTGAAGTTAACAAATCACCCCCATACAAAGCTAGGAGGAAGTTTAAAAGCCAAAAATCATCTATATCCACAGTAAGTAGTTAAGGAATATACAGAAAAGATGTAAAACATGATATAAAAAACTGTAAATATGGCAGAGGGGAGTGAAAATGCAGGGGTTGTTAAAATATGCTTGAATTTAAGAGATTAGCAGCATAAAATATCCAGTGTATGGAATATACTCAATAATTATGTACTATCTTTGTGCAGTGACACTTGGTAACTAAATTTATTGTGGTGGTCATTTTGAAATGCATAGAAATGCCTATACACAATGTTGTATACCAGGGACTAATTAAGTATTATGGGTCAGTTATATTTCAAAAACTAGCAAACAAGCAAACATACTTATTAAAAAAAGAGATCAGATTTGTCAAAGGTGGAGGGTTGGGAGGGGCAATTGGCTGAATGAGTCAAAAAGTACAGACTTCTAATTATAAGATGAATAATACCCAGAGGAATCGGGTGGAGAGGGAGGTGGGAGGGGGGATCGGGATGGGGAATACGTGTAAATCTATAGCTGATTCATATCAATGTATGACAAAAAAAAAAATAATAAAATAAATATTGTATTCTTTAACTTAAAAAAAATAAATAAAAGAGTTCTATGCAGAAAAAAAAAGATGAATAATTACTGGGGATATAATGTACAATGTGATAAATATATAATAATGCTGTGTGTTATATATGACAGTTGTTAAGAGAGTAAATCCTAAGGGTCTCTTCCCAAGGAAAAATTATATTTTTCTTTTCTTTTGTATCTTTATGAGATGACGGATGTTCACTAAACTTACTGTGAGCATCATTTCATGATGTGTGTAAGTCAAATCATTGTGCTGTATGCCTTGAACTTACACAGTGCTATGTGTCAGTTATATCACATTAAAACTGGGAAAAAAAATTGGGGATATCAACCTTTATTGAGAACTATGTGCTGTTCTCAATATGTTCTCAATCATGCCCGACTGTTTGTGACCTCATGGATTATAGTCTCCTAGGATGCTCTGTCCATGGGGATTCTCCAAGCAAGAATATTGAAGTGGGCTGCCATACCCTCTTCCAGGGGATTTTCCCAACCCAGGCATCGAACCTAGGTCTCCCGCATGACAGGCAGATTCTCTACCATCTGTGCATCAGTGAAGTCCAAGAATACTGGAATAGGTAGCCAATTCCTTCTCTAGGGGATCTTCCCGGCCCAGGGATGGAACTGGGGTCTTCTGCGTTGCAGGTGGATTCTTTACTAGCTGAGGCACCAGGGAAGCCCATTGAAAAGTATAGTGATTCAAGTAAGAAGGCAGATATAGAAGTGTTGTGATAGGCAAAGCCCTGTAAGCATAAGAGGTTAATGTTTGTAAGACTTGGGTAATATTGATAATTAAAAAGCCAATACTTCCTGAATGCTTCTGCTCTAAAAGCTTTATGCATATTATTTTAATTAATCATCATAATTACTCTATGGGAGTGCGAACTATTATTCTTCCTATTTTCTGATGACAAATCTAATATATGCAGGGATTATAAAACTTGTTCAAGGCTGTACAACCAATAAGTAAAGTTAGGATTTAAACCCAGATGATCTGGCTCTAAACCAGTACCCTGTTCTACCTAAGTCTCCAAGCTGCAATAAAGCTTGCAATCAAGAGATTGTTTGCTCAGTTGCATCTGGTTCTTTGGAGCCCCATAGACTGTAGTCCATCACACTCCTCTGTTCACAGAATTTTGCAGGCAAGCATACTGGAGTTGCCATTTCCTACTCCAGAGGATTTTCCTGACCCAGGGACTGAACTCACATTTCTTGCACCTCCTGCATTGCAGGCAGATTCTTTACCACTCCACCACCTGGGAAGCTCCTTCATGAAAATAAACAATACAAAAAGTCTAAGTTCATCTGCGGGGTAGGAAAATCAGCCTTCTGCACTGTCCCAAAGAGCTGTGAAACTCTGAACCCAAGGACCTGGTGTACAAGAAAGTCTCCACTGTATGCAAACCTGATCTGGCCAACATTTAGCTCCTTTTTGCCTTAAAAGATTGCCTTCATTGATGTTCCTGTTTCCACATTTTCATCAGGGAGTCTTTATCCTCTGAGAAGTACTAGGAGGCATTAGTGAACTCTGCTGGTTATATTCCTGGATTAAAGAGGTACTGGGCCAACAAATTGAATCTTTTGATCTTTTGTAAGGAAAATACCTTTATAATTGTCAACCCTTTTTGTCAAGAAATTCAGTTCCTTTCAAACATATGCCAATGCAAACAATTACAGTTGGTTTTTCTGAATCCCACAGTTTTATTATTTTCCTAGTTAATATATTGATGTGTACATACAGATTTTCTGAAAATAGCTGAAAAATTCTGTTACTCAAAAGTGTTCCTATTATAATTTTGCAGCTTTTTAAAAATTAAAAATTTCATGGGTTAGTTGTATTTTTTTTCTTTTTACTTGGATTTATTTTAGGTTTTAAAATTTAACATGCATTTCCTATTAATAAATAAGTGGCTATTTTTAAAATTATAAGGTCTGAATACTTCACATGATTCTCAAGTCTGTGAACATATAGTACCAAAAATGGGAGAAGAAACAGCCATAATAACTAATTATTAATACTGTGATTGTGTAATAGCTAACAACCATCAAGAATTTACTATGTTTTAGGCATTGTTTTATGCGTATATAATCCATTTAATCTCTACAGGCTATAGCACTGGTGTGGCAGAGCTTACTGGATTTCCCTTCAGTTTCTCTCCTCCTCTTATGACATAGTAATAGACGTTTTCTCAAAGCATATGGCATCCTTTGAAAGTAGATGTGACCATTCACCAGATTCTGGTCAAGGGGATGTGAAGGGAAGTGATGCAGGTGGATTTCTGGGTCATGATCTTAAAGGAAATGAAGGCAAGCTCTTCTTTCTTTTACCTTTGCAGGCTAGGGTGTGGCCATCATGGTGTGAGATTGGGTGGTCATCATGGTTCATGGGATAGAGACCACAGTTTGAGAAAAGCTGAAGAGCAAGTAGAGGAGCCTAATCCCACAGAGCTGACACCCCCTTATCAATCCTGCACCTTTCCACCAGGGAGAAACAAAATTCCATTTCATTTAAGGTACTGTTATTTTTGCTCATACTTATTCACCCAAAATAAGAGGGTGACAGAGGATGAGATGGTTGGATGGCATCACTGACTCGATGGACATGAGTTTGAGTAAGCTCTGGGAGTTGGTGATGGACAGAGAAGCCCAGCATGCTGCAGTCCATGGGGTTGCAAAGAGTCAGACACAGCTGCGCGACTGAACTGAACTGATTCAGCTAAATATTCTAACTGATGTAGATGGTACATCATTTTGAAACTGGGCAGCCGAGGCACACAGAGGTTAAGTGATGGGGTGACGGAGCCAGGATCTGAACCAGTCTTTGCTCCAGAACCTTCTCTTTTAACCACAGCCCTTTGCTGCCTCTGACAAAGCATCACATACATTTGCAGCCAGTTTTTGCACGTGTGATTTTATGCCAGTTGTGTTTGAGGGTTGGAGGTCAAGGAATTTTTCTTTGCCCTTTTCACTTTGGAGCAGATGAGTGTTAGGGCTGAAATCTATCTGGATGTGACTAGACCCAGGGAGGAAGGGAGAAAAGGTTGTCCACAGAAAGAAGGCAAAGTGTACACCAAGATGGGGGCAGAAGATTGGAATAGAGAGACAATGGCAAGGAGAAAGGAGCCGGATTAAAGAAGGCTGAGCCCTGACATGGTGAGTAAATATGTGTGGTGAAGAGGAAGGGCAGAAAAATGATATTTTCACACCTGTGGCTCCTCTGGTTCCAAGTCAGGTGAGTCAGGATTGACTGGCATCTTTTATAGTTGGTCCTATGAGCTCCAGGTTGTCTGTAAGACAACAACAATGATCTTCTCCAAGTCCTAAAATAGTATATAATGCTTTCAAAACTTTCATTTTAGTGTGAGCCTCTCCTCAGGAATCTCTTCAATTTTAATGTCTCCTTGGCTGCCTGGACACGACCGAGAAGAGCATTTCCAAGAGCAACATTTAAAGCTATTATTTGACTCTCCTGTTCATCCTGGCTACCCCACCTGCTAGTGTTTAGACTACAAGGGCAAGAGAGCTCTTGAGATTAGGATGGTATGATGCCTAACATTAGAAGATTCTGAAAGCATCTCAAACTGACATCTGGCTTTCCATACTGTTTGGCCTAATCCATCTCAGAACAGAAATCCTTCTACTGCATGCGTTTTAGCATGTTTCTTCACTTGTCTGGATTTTGCTTTACCCAAGTGTGAATGGAAAGTTGGACTGACTGTGGAACCCACTCACAGGAATAGCTATCTATGCTCTGCTCCTCCCCCATTTTTATTAAACCTTTTTATTCTGTATTGGAGCATGGCCAGTTAACAATGCTGTGATAATTTTCAGGTGGACAGCAAAGGGACTCAGCCATACATATACATGAATCCATTCTCCCCCAAACTCTCCTCCCATCCAGACTTCCACATAACATTGAGCACAATTCCTTGGTAGCTTCCCAAAACACTGCAAAAGAAGTCATAGAGTATGCACTTTCTTGGATGTTTCCTTCATTCTTTACCCCCCAGTTCCTTAGACAGTTGTTAGTTTTATGCATTCATGCCTTTGTCTAAGAAATCACAAGATAAGAAATATGTTGTTAAGGAAAGATGACTTGTATTTACTTACACCATGACTAAGGCAAAAAGACAAACAGTGCAAAGATGCAGCTGGGTTCCACATCTCTGCCATCCAGGCAAGCCTTCTCATTGAAAGAAGAATTTCCTAACTTTTAACTTTTTCCTAACTTCCTAACTTTTAACTTTAACTCCTCTTCTGAACTTTGCTCCAGAAGAGGAGTGGCCTTGACCTTCACTAACAAAAATTGAAATATTTAATACAATTTAGAATATACTTGATGAAAATCACAATCCAAGATGGTGCTTTGTGCAAGCAAATTGCTTTCACAGTGTAAGGCCCCCTGCCCAATGTGGGTGAGACACATGAATAAAATATACTCCCTGCTCAGAAGGGGTCCATAATCCAGGGGAGAACATAGACACATGCATAAATAATTCTAACTCAAGAGAGGCCCTGATATGTGGTTTACTTAAGGTACAAAGGAATGCTAGGAGAACAGTCAGGGAGAGGGGAGAAGGTTGAGGGCTGCAAATGAAGGTTTCTAGAGAAAGTGAGACATTGTTAGGCCTGTTGCTAATGGCAAATGTAATTTTTTTTGCCTTCTTTACATAGAGTATTTCTTATGTCTTTTAATTCTCAAAGTAACCCAATGAACAAGTAGGATATGAACAAAAAGCTGGAATACTCAGGAAATTCATTGGGTTTAGAGGTACATGGAGAAAAACTGCATGGAGTTGCCCATATGAGAAGCATCTGGACCTTTGATCACTGCCAGCAGCTGGAGAGTATGCCCAATGGCTTTGGATTTGAGCTCATAAAGTGGATTTTTTGCATACCTCACAGCCTGTCTATTAAGTCTGACCATCCCTAACATGCCTTCCAGATTTGGAAAGAATCCATCTCAGGACTTTGGCATAATCTGGTGATCAACAAATAGAAGAGCAGAGACTTCACCTTCTTGTGTTGAATCATATGAAATTGTCATCTTTGTAGCACTAGTGACAGTTTTCAGATAGCTCAACATAACTGTACATAGACACACCGGGAAGCCATCCCTGGGAATTTGATCTCTGTGGGGTACAATGCTAGTATTTCTTGGTGATTATTTTCATCTAACATTAGCCAGTTGTAAAAAACCTGAATAGGCTATTACAGAAAGCTCAGAAAATGCGCTAGAGTACAGAGTCCTGGAGGCAGGGATTAGGCAGGGTCTTGGTGAGATCTCAGTGTGGGGGCTCTCCCTGACCAGGGCTGGGCTTCTCTAGGGCAGAGACTGCAGCTCATGCAAATTTCTTCTGAGAACAGAGTAGATGCCCCCTAAAGAGTTTATTGAGTGAGTGAGAGAGAAGATAGGAGGAAAGAGGACAAGAAGACCGTGAGAATCAGTGCAGCTGCAGGACTACCAGAACTTGTTCTTGAATGTGGGGAGACAGGTAGCGTGAAAAGAAGCCAAAGTGTTTTCGATGCTTCAAGGGGAAGAAGGAAGCATACGGGTAGAAAGAAAGAACCATCGAACAATGCCTGTGGTCCAACTTCTACTTGTGGTTTCTGCCAGCATCCTCCGTGGCTGATACCTATGATGGGGAGACGGTAGGAGCTTGAAGTGTCATGTTAAACAAAGACTTTGAGGACATGGGGAGCCCCGAGTGCTGATTGCCTCATCCCTACATGCCATTTACAAGCCCAGCAAGACTCTGGGCATCTCCCTCACTCCCCTCTGATCCAGCCTGTCTGGAAGCACTTTTTGTCTTCCTATTGAGCTCCGCATGGCAAGAGCAGCCCTGCCTAAGAACATGATACTTTAAAAATCCAGCAAGGAGATAGCACTGGGGAAGAAGCCAACACAGTGTATCGCCAAGTTTGTTCCTTTCCAGAGGGCATTAACAAGTGTAAAATATTTTGAAAAAAAAATTTATATACAAATACATTTAGGAAATGAGCTAAAGTCTAAATGAATTTTTTCTTTGCTCTAACATGTTTTGCCTCTCTCAGATGTTTGTAAAGTACATCATGAATCTCCAAAGTAGGATGAGAATATGAAATGTTGCCTCAACTTACTTTACCAATACTTTTTTTCCTTAACCAACATTTTGTAGGCCTAGTGTTTTATGGCACTCACTTCAGGAAATGTTGATCTTAACTTTGCTTATATGATATATTTTTAGCATTATATTTTGTGCAGTTCCCTTATTGTTGGGCTTCCCTAGGGGTTCATATAGTAAAGAATCTGACTTCAATGCAGGAGACCCCAGTTTGATCCCTGAGTCAAGAAGATCCCCTAGAGAAGGAAATGGCTACCCACTCCTTATATTTTTACCTGGAGAATTCCACGGACAGAAGAGCCTGGTGGGCTAGAGTTGGATATGATTGAGTGAGTAACACTTTCACTTATTGTTGACTCAGTTTTCATAATAACTGGGTAATTAAGGCAGAAATCCACTAAAAACTTATAACCAGGTATTCAGTATAATTGTAATAATAATTTTAAAAACCTGACTTTAGGGGAAAATGTAAAATGAATTATTCCATGTTATCAACAGTGATCTTTTAGTATAGAGCAAATAAGTAATTTTTTCTTTATTTCTTTCCTAAATACTATTTAAGGGTATACTGTTAATGGAAATAGAAAAAAAAATAAAAGGAAGATGTTTTAAAAGTTAAAAGGAAGAGTGATATAGAAGAGTGAAATCAGAAAGTGAAACTCAAATTTTTGAAGATGTTTTTCTTCTGTAGGTTTCTTTCATTTCATTTTTTTTTTTTTTTTTATGACTGAATATATTGCAGTTCTTACCTTGATCCTCGAGACTGCATATTGGGGTTATTAACAGTCACTGTCTGGTGGTGGAAAAGACCTGGGATTTGGAGACTTAAAGAATTTAGCTTTTAAGCCTAGTTCTCCTGTTTAAAAAAACAAAGATTTAGTAAGAAGTAGTTATGTGCATGGCACTGTCTCTTCACCTTGATAAAGAAAAAGTCTGATGTTTTATACTTTTTGTAAAACTATATTCTCATTGCAAGAACAACCCATATTCATTAAAGAAACTTAGGAAACACGAAGAATGAGTCATAGAGCTGTAAACATCACTGATGACTGTCCACCTAACAATATCCACATTGCTGGTTCCCATCGCTGGTCTGTATACATTACACCATCAGAAAGGTGAAAGCAGGGTTTAATTCTTTTCTGTGTTCCTGCAAGGAGATCCAACCAGTCCATCCTAAAGGAGATCAGCCCTGGGTGTTCGTTGGAGGGACTGATGTTGAAGCTGAAGCTCCAATACTTTGACCACCTGATGCGGAGAGCTGACTCATTGGAAAAGACTCTGATGCTGGGAAAGATTGAGGGCAGGAGGAGAAGGGGACGACAGAGGATGAGATGGTTGGATGGCATCACCAACTCAGTGGACATGGGTGTGGGTGGACTCTGGAAGTTGAAGAACAGGGAGAACTGGCGTGCTGTGGTTCATGGGGTTGCGAAGAGTTGGACACAACTGAGCAACTGAACTGAACTGGACTGAACCAGGTGAGGAGACACTTAATAAATTTGCTCAATGAACATGAAAGCATATTTTCCTTCCTGTCTACCTCAGACTTCTCTTTTTCTCTTGTTCAGACTTGTGCAGCTTCTGTGCCTTAAAAGTGTGGAGGTAGAAGCAAGCGCAAGCTTGCGCCTTTCCTCCTGTATTTCCTCTCTCTGGGGTCAACGTCTAATGCTTTAAAACTGTGTAACTACAAGAAGATGGGGAATGCCAGTGAAAAAAAGGCTGTTGATTTGGTGTGGTTCAGTGCCCTAGCAATTCGGCTAGTTAGCAGAATAATCATGACACAAAATGCTGAAATATCAATATAATCAGGGAGAAAGTGTGTGCATGGGGTGTGACCAGAGATGAATGCACGGGCATAGAAGATGGAGGGCCAGGGTGAGACACAGGCAGGAAGGTCTTCCCCTCCCACTAAAGAGAAGTTTGCAGAAGGGTCCAATGCCTGCCCGTCCTTGGGCTTTCCAGGAGGTGTGGGATTCTAAGGAACTTCCTTCTCCTCTCCAGTCCAGTGTAGGGCTCCACCCTATCTCTAGTCCAATGTAGCAACCTGTGATCAAGCAGGGATGTCTTCCCAGGTTTCCTGGAGCAGCAAAGGCATGAAGATGCTACCTCTTCTGTCTTGTCTTCGAACACTCAAGTTCCCTAGGAACTCTCTCCTCCTGAGTCCTCTTCTGCTCCTAGCCCACCTTCTGGAATTTGCCATGTATCTTGGTCTATTCAGGCTTCTATAATGAAAACGCCATAGACTGTGCAGCTTAAACAACAAAGGTCTAGTTCTCACAACTCTGGAGTCTGTGAAGGTGGAGGTGTCAGCATGGTTAGGTTTCGGTGAGTCAACTTCCTGGTGCATAGAGGCCCTTCTTCTCTTGTAACCTCACATGAGATGAGGGAGGGCTGTGGGGCCTCTTTAATACTAGCACTAATCTCACTCACAAGGACTCCACCTTCATGAACTAAGCCCCGCCCCCAAGCCCCTACCTCCTAACACCATCACATTGAGGGGTGGCTTTGAATTTGAAGGGACACAGGATTTAGTCCACAGTATCTACTAGCTATGACCAACATAGACTGCATATTAAAAAGCAGAGACATTACTTTGCCAACAAAGGTCCAACTAGTCAAAGCTATGGTTTTTCCAGTAGTCATGTATGAATGTGAGAGTTGGACCATAAAGAAAGCTGAGTGCTAAAGAATTGATGCTTTTGAACTGTGGTGTTGGAGAAGACTCTTGAGAGTCCCTTGGACAGCTAGGAGACCAAACCAGTCAATCCTAAAGAAAATCAGTCCTGGATATTCATTGGAAGGACAGATGCTGAAGCTGAAACTCCAATACTTTGGCCAACTGGTGAGAAGAACTGACTCACTGGATGAGATCTTGATGCTGGGAAAGATTGAAGGCAGGAGGAGAAGGAGATGACAGGGGATGAGATGGTTGGATGGAATCACTGACTCAATGGACTTGAGTTTGAGCAAGCTCCAGGTGTTGGTGATAAACAGGGAGGCCTGGTGTGCTGCAGTCTATGGGGTCACAAAGAGTTGGACACGACTGAGTGACTGAAATGAACTGATCTACTAGCTCATTCTGTGACCTGAGGTAGAGAGTAGCAGGAGTAGGATCAGTGTATTTTCTATCCCTCAGCCAAGGACTGGAGGACTTCCAGGGTGGACACTGACCCCGAAGAAGCAGGATCTCTCAAAACGTGAGTTCATGTAGTGATCCTAGACCTTTGGTGGTCTCCTGGGACACCTGTATGGTTCCCACCAGGCTGACTGGTCATCAGAATCCACCTTCTAGTCTTAATCACTTGAGTTTGAAGCAACATGTATTAAATTTTACAGGCCCCTGGCGACGACGGGTACTTTCAAGGTGTCTCCAGTCAAAATTCACCCACTTCCTCGCCAGGATTGACTGTCTGTTGTCAACTAAAAAAAATAGTCACAACCTGATAGTTGAGAGTTATTTTTATTCAGTGGTGATTTTTAGGACTTCAGGCCCAATAGGCAGCATCTCAGGTAGTCCTGAGGAACTGCTCCAAGGAGACAGGGTAGGGAGTGAGGTTATATAGAAGTTTGGTAACAAAGGGAAGCAGGTAGCCTGAACATCAGAGATTATTGTTAATTAAGGTAAACCAGGTATCTCAAGTTAAGGGATTTAGCATTCTTCTATGTAAGGGAAGATGCAAGTGTTCCGGCTAACTGAAATCATTCCTTTCATATGCGTCTCAGCTATCTGGCACCAGCAGCATCCTGTATTTTCACATCCCCCCCACCTCACCCCCTGGCTCAGAAATTCACATTTGGAGGGCCAGAAACACCAATGCCTGCAACATCCTTGTTTACAGATATGGCAGGAAATATTCCATTTCATACTTAGTGAGGAAAGGTCAGGTGCTGACATCCAGAGATGCAGAAACAGTGCAGGGTTGGAGGGTCACCCCACTTTGCAGACATCGCAAGTGTAATTCCCATTAGTTACCAGCACTTGTTCAGGTTTTGTGGCTCAGTGGGTTTAAGCAACCTAGTAGCTGGGTTTTCCTGAAGGCCAGAAGGCAAGACCAACCAGATGAGCAGAATGAAAGAATGCTATCAAGTGGGTCTTTCTGGACATTTTTCTAGATTTTGCTGGGTTTTCACAATGGGCTGTATGCCTTCTGCCTCTTCCCTCAAGTTTCCTGGTGACACCGAAACATACATCACACTTTTGGGAAGCCAGGCTCAGCCTTAATCTGTGACCAAAGAAAGAGAGACACTTCCTCTTGGCAAAGGCTTCTTCTTGGTCTTAAAACTGTATGTTTTTCTCTGTAGCAGTTTTCAAATAGTATTGAAATTTTGTTGATTTGGCATGAGGGAATGAGGTAGCAATGGGGGGTGATGAGAAAAAACATGTTTCTACTACTACAAATTTTAAAATATTTAAAAAATATTTAAATGTCACATCTCCTTGACTGATGAATTCTTGGTTCAGTTTAACTATTTTTTACTAAAATTGAAGGTTTTTCTAAAGACAGAAAGCAGAATACTTCTCAACATATAGTGTTAGCATTTTGTATTAATGACCAATGTTTTAGGGTTAAAACAGTGTGGGTATCTGAGTTTAAAAATCTTCCAACAAATTTAGTTTTGGGAAAAATCGTTTTTGGGGGAGAGGGATAAGGGAGGGTGGAAATAAAGACTAATTCCATAGAAAAATTTGACAAGAAGCCTGTCTTGTAGGGTTTTAATATTACTTCTTAAACACAGTAGACTGCTGAGTATTTTAGATCCAGTGATTACATAATCTGTTGTAACATAGTGAAAGTCATTCAGTCTTGTCTGAATCTTTGTGACCCCATGGACTATAGTCCATGGAATTCTCCAGGCCTGAATATTGGAGTGGATAGCCTTTCCCTTCTCCAGGGGATCTTCCCAACCCAGGAATCAAACCTAGGTCTTCTGCATTACAGGTGGATTCTTTTATCAACTGAAGTGAAGTGAAGTGAAGTTGCTCAGTCGTGTCCAACTCTTTGCGACCCTATGGACTACCGGGCTCCTCCGTCCATGGGATTTCCCAGGCAAGAGTACTGGAGTGGGTTGCCATTTCCATCTCCATTATCAAACTGAAGCACATATCAATTTCAAGCTCAAAACGGATTTTCCAAGTGGGCCATGTATAAAAGCTCTTTCCAAATGAAACACAAAATCTGGTTGTAGTTAATTGTGAAATATTTTAGCTACAGAGAACTATAAAAGAGATTAATTCAGGTAAAGATCCTAACCCATTTTCCATACAGTATCTTTTCCTGAAACAGAAAAGAAAAACAAACAGGTATGTGTGACTTAGTTACTTGATTAATCTAGGAGCAGGTCTTACTTGTGCTGGTGATTACATCATATTTGTTTAGAAATGGTTGAGAATTAAAGCACTTTTTCTTATTAAAATTATGGCTTTCCCTTCATGAAAAATAACCTAGTGCACACTGAATTTGGATGTCTGTAGGTAAGATTTTAATTAGTGGGTTTCCCTGGTGGCTCAGATGGTAAAAGCGTCTGCCTGCAATGCTGGAGACCTGGGTTTGATCCCTGGGTTGGGAAGACCCACTGGAGAAGGAAATGGTAACCCACTCCAGTATTCTTGCCTAGAAAATTCCATGGATGGAGGAGCCTTGTAGGCTACAGTCCATGGGGTCGCAAAGAGTTGGACATGACTGTGCGACTTCACTTTTTTATTGTAGGGGAGAGTCAAATTCCTGGCAGAAAGAGCTAGGGTCCTTAGATACATTAATAAACTTACTTAGATTTCATTTATAACGAGCATCACAAAGTTTATAGGGATTACGCAGATTATTTGCTACCAGGACTACTGCTAATTTCCAAAGAAAGAAGACAGGCTTTGACCTGAGTGCCTGGAACATTTGTGTGGCTGCTATTTTGAATTCCAGAAATACTTTTGCAAATGATCAAGGGCTTTCAGAAAGATTCTCCATTCCCACCCCATCCTGTAGCATCTACTAACAGAATTTTAAGGTAACGTTACCTAATTTATAACTTTCAGCCACATTTAATTAATTTTCCACCCCATTTCTGCTTACAAATGGTACCTCATTTTGAATAATGGCTTTGCACTGGCTTGTTTGCTGGATACATCATTCCAGATGGAATAAGAGATGGAAATTTGCAGATGCAAAGAAGCATTATTTAAACACCACCCCCAAATGTGGAGGGGTTTAATTTATTCTGTGGCCTCTAATTGTGCTAATTAAGAATTTTCATAAAAAATTTAAAACAAGGCTTCCTAACTTGGGGCTTGTAAACTATAGGTCAGTTCTTAAACTGCATGGAGTCTGTGTATCTACTGAAATTAGCAGAATTTTCAAATGTGTGTGCATATATACTTTTCACTAGATACAGATTTTCCCACTTCTTGAGATTCCCAGAAGTGATGAAGATTCAAAAAGTATTTAAGAATTATGCATGCTAAATTGTAAGGAAAATTTTTAAAAAATAAAAATATATGTCCTTTGCAAAAGATGTCCCAGAATGAGTTTCCTTCCAAATGATAAGTTGGAAACAATCTCTTCAAATAAATATATTTATTAAGTATGTAAACATGCTTACATAAAGAATGATCTATACTTTATTGGTATATAGTACTCATTCTAGTATATGAGGCAGCAGGCTCCAACCTTTTTGGCGCAAGGGACTAGTTTAATGGAAAACACTTCCTTCATGGACGTGGCATGGGGGGATGGTTCAAGCAGTAATGGGAGCTTCAGGGAATGCTGGAGAGCCGCTCAGGCCTGCTGTGTGGCTCAGTTCCTAACAGGCTGCGGACGGATGCCCATCTGTGGCCAGGGGTTGGGAACCCTTGATATAAAGCATGGACTTTGGGTTTCGTCCCACTGAATAAAGACAGCCATTTGTAAAACTGAAAGCATGGGAAAAAAAAAAAAAAGAACAAGTCTGCTATTTCACAGGGAATTGAATATTTTGGTTACCAAAGAATTATATGATTTAATAAGCATGGATAAACATATTTCTCACAATTTAATACAACATTTTTCTCTCACTTTTGTTCAGCACTTCAGAGCTTCCCAGTCACTTCCATGTCCACTCTATTGCTTGATCTTCAACATTGTCTTCTGATGCATTTGTGGCATAATATATAATGCTGTTGTCAGAGACGAGCAAAGTGAAGTTGTCACATGACTTGACCACAGCTAATATGAGCCAGACTTCAAGGTGGGTCTTTTTGTTCAGGTAGATAATAAAAAGGTAATAAGTAATGTAGAATAAACATATGAAAATCATCTATCTAGTTTTGGATATTAAAAATAGTATACATAATAAATTTCAGCATAGTAATGCTAGTAGTACAAGAGATGATTTTACTGTTCAGATTACAGATTGTGCCACTGAGGTTGCTTTGCACCCAGAGTTTCAAAAATTCTGTTTTTATTACTAAATGCCTCTGGACTTTCAGCTTCTCTAGTGGTGTAATACCTGACACATTGAAATTGAAGCTGTGTGACCATTGTCCTAAAGATCTTACTAAGTCCTCACATAGTGCAAATAAATGAGGCAAATACTTCCCTTCTTGTGAATACTAGTAACCAAAACTGACACAGTGTCAAACTAAAAATCATTCCTTTCTCCTTTTAAATCTTAGTTGCTCTTAAACTACATGCATAAGAGGAAGTTAAAAACAACAATGGAAACTTTGTGCTGTATGCTATGTCAATGGTAAAATTCACAGACTAGTTTCTATTTATTTATTTAGCTGTGCTGGCATGTGGGATCTAGTTCCCTGACCAGGGATTGAACCCAGGCCCCGTGCATTGGGAGCTCAGAGTTCAAGCCACTAGACCACTAAGGTAATCCCAACAGACTAATTTTTAGATGTAATCTTTCTAGTTCTGGTACTCAAAGAAATCAACTTTTTTCTTGCATTCAAGGAACTTGTATCCAATGGAGATTTGGGACTCTCAGATTTGGATTCTGTCAATCCTCATGTTTTAGATACACTACCTGTGTGTTGTGCATGTGTAAAGCATGGAAACCAGAGTATCTGCACATTGATGGATATCACCTCCCTTCTATCAGCTTCACGTTGTAGATGCAATAGAAAGTCCATGGTTACTTTTTCTGGCTGCCAGTGCTTTGCAAAGATGAAAATTTTGCCTCTTGGACACAATGAGTTCTCTTCTATGAAAGACATTTCAGCAGAGATCTGATCAGCTCTTGGGAGGGGCTGAGAAGGGCTTTTAGACAGCAGTGAGTAGCTGTTAAAGACAGCCAAAGTTTTGTTGCAATTCTGAGATTCATTGACTTCACACTCAATTCAGCCTTAATGTTCCTTTTGAGATGAACTAAAATGTTTTCTCTGTCTGCATGGTAGATATTTTCTAAAGAGTTTGACAAATATATAGTGGTGCCAAGTTGCTGAAGATGGGTAAATATTTTTGCTTGATTGCAGTTTGTTTTTTCTAACTTAGTGTATATATATATTTGCGGGGGGTGGGACGGGGGAGTTGCATCCCTGGTAGCTCAAATGCTAAAGAATCTGCCTGCAATGGAGGAGGCCTAGGTTTGATCCCTGGATCAGGAAGATCCCCTGGAGAAGGAAATGACAACCCACTCCAGTATTCTTGCCTGGAAAATCCCACGGACAGAAGAGACTGGCAGGCTATAGTCCATGGTGTCCAAAAGAGTTGGACACAACTGAGCAGCTAACACTATTCCTTTAAAAAAAAAAAAAAGGAGTATAATTGGTTTCCCAGGTAGCTCAGGTGGTAAAGAATCTGCCTGCAATGTAGGAGACCCAGGTTCAATCCCTGGGTCAGGAAGATCCCCTAGAGAAGGGAACAGCAATCCACTCTAGCATTCTTGCCTGGAGGATTCCAGGGACAGAGGCCCCTTGAAGGCTATAGTCTATGGGGTCACAAAGTGTTGTACACAACTGAGCAATTCACACACATGCACACACACACACATACATATATTCACTTTTTTTTAAAGATTCTATTCCCGCATAGGTCATTACAGATTATTGAGTAGAGTTCCTTGTGCTATACATAGGTCCTTAGCCATCTATTTTACATATAATAGCATGTATATACATTGACCCCAGTCTCCCAATTCATCCATCACCCGCTTTTCCACCCCCTGTAACCAGAAGTTTGTTTTCTATGTCTATGACTCTATTCTTTTTTTGTAAGTAAGTTGATTTGTGTCGTTTTTTAAGATTCCACATATAAGCAATAGTATATGATATTTGTCTTTCTCTGTCTGATTTACTTCACTTAGTATGATCATCTCTAGGTTCCCCTCCTACCATATTGCTGCAAATAGCTTTATTTCACTCTTTTTCTGACTGAGTAGTCTTCCATTGTATATATGTACCACATCTCCTTTATCCACTCCTCTGTTGATGAATTCAAGGTCTTCCCATGTGGCTCAATTGATAAAGAATCTGCCGGCAATGCAGGAGATGAGTTCAATCCCTGGGCTGGGAAAATCCCCTGAAGAAGGGAAAGGCTACACACTCTAGTATTCTGGCCTGGAGAATTCCATGGACTGTATAGTCCATGGGGTTGCAAAAAGCTGGACATGACTGAACAACTTTCACTTTCACTGTTGATGAATATTTAGATTATTTCCATGTCTTGGCTATTGTTAATTGTGCTGGAATGAGCATTGGGGTACATGTAACTTTTCAAATTATGGATTTTTCTGGATATATGCCCCAGAATAGGATTGTTGGATCATATGGTAACTCTATTTTTACTTTTTAAGGAACCCTCATACTTTTTTTAAGGTTTTCCATAGTGGCTGTACATTCCCACCAACAGTGTACAAACATTCCCTTTGCTCCATACCTTCTCCAGGATTATTTGTAGAATTTTTGATAACGGCCATTCTGATTGGTGTAAGGTGATATATCATTATACTTTTGGTTTACATTTCTCTAATAATTAGTGATGTTGATCATCTTTTTCATCTGCTTTTTGGCCATTTTGTGTCTTCTTTGAAGATATATCTATTTATATCTTTTGCCCATTTTTGATTGAGTTGTTTGCTTTTTATTTATTATTTTTAATTGAAGGATAACTGCTTTACAGTATTGCATTGGTTTTACCAAACATCAACATGAATCAGCTATAGGTTTACCCATGTCCCCTCTCTTTTGAACCTGCCTCTCACCTCCCTCCATATTCCAACCCTCTAGATTGTTATCAAGCCTCAGTTTGAGTTCCATAAGTCATAGAGCAAATTCCCATTGGCTATCCATTTTACATATGTTAATGTGTGTTTCCAGTTATTCTCTCCATACCTCCCACACTCTCCTTCTACCCCTGGAGCCATGTCTGTAAGTCTGTTCTCAATGTCTTTGTTTCCATTGTTGCCCTGCAAATAGGTTTATCAGTACCATCTTTCTAGATTCCATATATATGTGTTAATATATGATAATTGCTTTTCTCTTTCTGACTTCATTCTGTATAATAGGCTCTAGGTTCATCTGCCTCATTAGGACTGACTCTAATGTATGTACTTTTATGGCTGAGTAATATTCCATTATATATATGTACAACAGCTTCTTTATCCATTCATCTGTTGATGGATATCTAGGTTGCTTCCATGTCCTAAATGAACATTGGGTAACACATGTCTTTTTCAGTTTTGGTTTCCTCAGGGTATATGCATAGCAGTGGATTGCTGGGTCATATGGTGGTTTTATTCCTAGCTTTCTAAGGTATCTGCATACTGTTCTGCATAGCGGCTGTATCAATTTGCATTTCTAGTAAGGGTGCAAGAGGGTTCCCTTTCCTCCACACCCTCTCCAGCATTTATTGTTTTTAGATATTTTGTTGATGGCCACTCTGCCTGGTGTGAGGTGATATCTCATTGTAGTTTTGACTTGCCTTTCTCTAATAGTGAGCAATGTTGAGCATTTTTTCACGTGTTTAGTAGCTATCAATATGTCTTCTTTGAAAAAATGTCTGTTTAGGTCTTTTGCCCATTTTTTGATTGGGTAGTTTGTTTTTCTGGTATTAACTTGTATGAGCTGCTTGCATATTTTGTAAATTAATCCTTTGTCAGTTGTTTCATTTGCTATTATTTTTTCCCATTCTGAGGGTTGTCTTTTCACCTTGAATATGGTTTCTTTTGCTGTACAAAAACTTTTAAGTTTAATTAGGTCCCAATTATTTATTTATTTATTTTTTATTTCCATCACTCTAGGAGGTGGATCATAGAGGATCTTGCTGTGACTTATGTCATAGAGTGTTCTGTTTTCCCCTAGGAGTTTGATAGTTTCTGGTTAACATTTAGGTATTTAATCCATTTTGAGTTTATCTTTGTGTATGGCGTTAGGAAGTGTTCTAATTTCATTCTTTTACATGTAGGTATCCAGCTTTCCCAGCACCACTTATTGAAGAGACTCTTTGCCCCATTGTATTTTCATGACTCCTTTGTCAAAAACAAGATATTCATAGGTGAGTGGTTTATCTCTGGGCTTTCTGTCTTGTTCCATTGGGCTATATTTCTGCTTTTGTGCCAGAACTATACTGTTTTGATAACTATAGCTTTGTAGTATAATCTGAAGTCAGAAAGGTTGATTCCTCCAGCTCCATTCTTCTTTCTCAAGATTTCTTTTGCCATTAGCAGTCTTTTGTGTTTCCATATGAATTGTGAGATTTTTTTGTTCTAGTTCTGTGAAAAATGCCATTGATAATTTGGTAGGAATTGCACTGAATCTGTAGATT
Source organism: Dama dama (assembly GCF_033118175.1). Lineage (NCBI taxonomy): Eukaryota > Metazoa > Chordata > Mammalia > Artiodactyla > Cervidae > Dama > Dama dama. Next base: position 11,210,439 of record NC_083708.1, read on the forward strand.
ACATTTGGTAGTATAGTCATTTTCAAAATATTGATTCTTCTAACTGAGGAACATGGAATATCTGTCCATCTGTTTATATTGTCTTTGATTTCTTTCAACAGTGTCTTAGAATTTTCTGCATATAGCTCTTTTATCTCCTTAGGTAGGTTTATTCCTAGGCATTTTATTCTTTTTGTTGCAATGGTAAATGGAATTGATTACTTAATTTCTCTTTCTGATTTTTCCTTGTTATTGTATAGAAATGCAAGTGATTTCTGTGGATTGATTTTGTATCCTGTCACTTTGCTAAATTCACTGATTAGCTCTAGTAATTTTCTAATGGTATTTTTAGAGTTTTCTATGTATCGTATCGGAGAAGGAAATGGCAACCCACTCCAGTATTCTTGCCTGGAGAATCCCATGGACGGAGGAGCCTGGTGGGCTACAGTCCATGGGGTCACAAAGAGTCGGACACGACTGAGCGACTTAACTTATGTATGGTATCAGGTCATCTGCAAACAACGAGAGTTTTACTTCTTTTCCAATCTGGATTCCTTTTGTTTCCTTTTCTTTTCTGATTGCTGTAGCTAGCACTTCCAAATCTATGTTGAATGATAATGGTCAATGTGGGCATCCTTGTGTTTTCCTGATTTTAGAAGGAATGCTTTCAGTTTTTCATCACTGAGAATAATGTTTGCTGTGGGTTTATCATATATTGTCTTCATTATATTGAGGTAGGTTCTTCTATGCCCATTTTTTGAACAGTTTTTATCATAAATGGGTGTTGAATTTTGTCAAAAGCTTTCCCGCATCTATTGAGAGTTTCATATGCTTTTCTATCATTCAGTTGTTTGGTCTTCCCTAGTGGCTCAGACGCTAAAGCATCTGTCTGCAATGCAGGAGACCCGGGTTTGATCCCTAGGTTGGGAAGATCCCCTAGAGAAGGAAATGACAGCCCACTCCAATATTCTTGCCTGGAAAATCCCATGGATCACAGAGCCTGGTAGGCATACCATCTATAGGGTTGCAAAGAGTCAGACACTACTGAGCGACTTCACTTTTTTGTTTACATGGTGTATCATATTGACTGATTTGCATATATTAAAGAATTCTTGCACCCCTGGAATAAATGTGACTTGGCCATGGGGTATGATCTTTTTAATGTGTTATTGAATTTTGTTTGCTAGAATTTTGTTGAAGATTTTTGTATCTATGTTATCAGTGATATTGGCCTGTAGTTTTCTTCTTTTCTGTTGTCTTTGTCTGGTTTTGGTATCAGGGTGATGGTGGCCTCATAGAATGAGAATGAACACATCCATGTTCCTTCCTCTGCAATTTTTTTGAAGAGTTTTAGAAGGATAGGAATTAGTTCTTTTCTAAATTTTTGATAGAATTCACCTGTGAAGTTGCCTGACCCTGGGCTTTTGATTTTTAGGAAATTTTTTATCACAATTTTGATTTCCAAGCTTGTAATTGGGTTGTTCATGAAGTATATTTCTTCCTGGTTCAGTCTCAGGAGGTTGAATTTTTCTAAGAATCTGTCCATTTCTTCCAGATTATCCATTTTATTGGCATATATTAGCTCATAATAATCTCTCATGATTCTTTGCATTTCTGTGTCATCTGTTTTAACTTCTCCTTTTTCATTTCTGAATTTGTTGTTTTGATTCTTCTCTCATTTTTTCTTGAAGAGTTGGCAAATGACTTGCCACTTTTGTTTATCTTCTCAAAGAACAAGCTTTTAGTTTTATTGTTCTCTACTACTGCTTCCTTCTTTTCCTTTCCATTTATTTCTGCCCTGATCTTTATGATTTCTTTCCTTCTACTAACTTTGGAGATTTTGTTATTTTTTCCAGTTTTTTAAGGTGTAATGTTAGGTTGTCTATTCAATGTTTTCTTGTTTCTTGAGGTAGAATTGTATTGCTATAAGCTTCCCTCTTAGAACTGCTTTTGCTGCATCCCATAGGTTTTGAGTTGTCATGTTTTCATTATTTGTTTCTAGGAACTTTTTGACTTCCCTTTTGATTTCTTCAGTAACCTGTTCATTATTTAGAAATGTATTGTTTAATCTCCTTGTGTTTGTGTTTTTACAGTTTTTTCTTTCCTGTAATTGATGTGTAGTCTCATAGCATTGCAGTCAGAAAAAAATGCTTGATATGATTTTAATTTCTTTGAACTTACTGAGGTTTAATTTATGACCCAAGGTGTGGTCTATCCTGGAGAATGTTCCATGTGCACTTGAGAAGAAAGCGTATTCCACATTTAGGTGGAAATTTCTGAAGATATTAAGTCCATTTGGTCTAGTGTTTCATTTAAGTTTTTTTTCCTTATTAATTTTCTATTTTGATGATCTGTCCATTGGTGTAAGTGGGGTGTTAAAGTCCCCTACTATTTTTATGTTGTTGTCAGCTTCTCCTTTGCCTTATGTGTTGAGTGCTCCTGTGTTTGGTGGATAGATATTTACAATTTTTATGCATTCTTCTTGGATTGACCCTTGATCATTATGTATTGTCCTTTTCTATCTCTTGTAGTATTCTTTATTTTAAGGACTATGTTGTCTGAGATGAGAATTACCACTCCAGCTTTCTTTTGATTTCCATTTTCATGGAATATCTTTTCCCATCCTTCTACTTTCAGTCTGTATGTGTCTCTAGGTCTGAAGTGGGTCTCTTGTAGACAACATATGTATGGGTCTTGTTTTGTATTCATTCTGCCAGTCTATGCCTTTTTATTGGAGCATTTAATCCATTTATATTTTAAGTAATTATATATATGTATAATTACTATATATATATATTCCTATTGGCATTTTCTTAATTGCTTTCAGGTTGTTTTTGTAGGTCTTTCCTTTCTTTTGCATTTATTACCTATATAAGTCCCTTTAATATTTGTTGTAAAGCTGGTTTGGTGGTGCTATATTTTCTTAAAATTTGCTTCTCTGTAAAGCTTTTGTTTTCTGCATTAATTTTGAATGAGATCGTTGCCGAATAGAGTAATCTTTGTTGTAGATTGTTTTTCTTTCAGAACTTTAAATATATCCTACAATTCCCTTCTGTTCTGCAGAGTTTCTGCTGAAAGATCCACTGTTAATTGTATGTGTTTTCCCTTGTATGTTAATTCTTGCTTTCCCCTTGCTGCTTTTAATATTCTTTCTTTGGGTTTAATCCTTGTTAACTTGATTAGTATGTGTCTCAATGTATTTCTCCTTGGGTTTATCCTGTATGGGACCCTCTGTACTTCTTGAACTTGAATGACTATTTCCTTTCCCATGCTGGGGAAGTTTTCAACTATAATCTCTTCAAAAATTTCCTCAGTGCCTTTCTTTTTCTCGTCTCCCTCTGTTACCCTTATAATTCAAATGCTGATGCATTTAATGTTGTCTAAGAGGTCTATAAGGCTACCCTCAATTCTTTTTCATTTTTTTTCCTTTATTCTGTTCTTCAGCAGTTATTCCCACCATTCTATTTTCCAATTCACGTAACTGTTCTTCTGTTTTCATTAATCTGCTATTGGTTCATTCCAGAGTATTTTTTTTCCCAGAGTATTTTTAATTTCAGTAATTGAGCTATTCATCTCTGTTTGTTTAATCTTTATCTCTTCTATGTCCTTCGTAATTGTGCTAATCTTGTTGATTGCTTCTTGGATTTTTTCCATTCTATTTTTGAGGTTATGGGACATCTTTACTGCCATTGTTCTGAATTCTTTTTCAGGTAGTTTTCCTATTTCCTCTTGTTTACTTGGTCTTGTGTGTTTCTAGTTTGTTACTTCATTTGTGCAATACTTCTCTGCCTTTTTAATTTAAAAAAAAATTGTGTTTGGGATCTCCTTCTCTCAGTCTTTGAGGTTGAATTCCATCTTCTTTTTGGATTCTGCTCTGGGTGGGTAGGGTTGATCCAGTGGTTTGTGTAGACATCTATTGGGTGTGACTTGTGCTTGTGCTCTGGTGGGAGAAGGTACTTTTTTTTTGCCTCTGATGGTCAGGGCTCTATGAGGTGGTAATTCTACTTGCTGATGACTTGGTTGTGTTTTTGTTTTATTTGTTGTTAGGATGAGGTGTCCTGCACTGGGTGCTGCTGACTGGGTGATGCCAGGTCTTGTACACAGGCGGAGGCCTTTGTAGGGGTTCTCACTAGTTAATACACCCTGGGGTTAGAAGTTTTCTGGCATTCTAGAGTCTTGTTGTTAGCGCTCCCCCTCCAAAGGTTCAGGGCCCAATCTCTGGCCAGGGAACTGAGATTCCACAGGTGGTCTTTTATGGCACTGAAGGGGACTAAAACATACACACTAAAACAAGAAACAAAATGCAAACCCCAAACAAATGGCAAATAGAAGATCAGGAAAATACTAAAAAAAGTAGTGGAATATATACACACACATACAGACAAATAAACAAAACCAAATCAGTCCAAAAAAAGAAGAAGAAATAAAGTAGAAGAGATTGAACCCATGAGCAAAGGAAAGCAAAAATGATATCAACCAGTTGAAAATGAAACTAAACCATAAACTGAAAAACAAAACCAAAGCAATATGCCAACTGGGAAACAAAGCTATGACAGCAAGACAGACTAACAAACATGGTGAGAAAAAGAGAGAAAAACAAGAAAAGAAAAAATAATAGAAAAACAAAGTCAAATAGAGGTAGATAAAGGAGATTTACATATATTAAAGAATAACTACAACAGGAAAAGAATAAGAAAACTAAACTAATATATGTAGAAAGATAATAACAAATTAATTTTTTTTAAGTAAAAAAGGAAAAAAGGGGGGGGGGGGGACTCAAAACTACAAAAGGCCAATGTAGAGGCAGATGTATTTAAAGGAAATAAAAATTGTGATTAACACCAACAAAAAATATTCAAAAGTGTAAATAGACTTATTAGTACTAATAAAATCAGCAACTATAGCAGCAGAGGAGGGAAGAAAAAGGAAAAAAGAAAAAAAAATAGATCCAGCTACAGAATAAGGTAAAATATAAGAATAATAAATGTTTTTCTTGGATCTTTTCCCTCTGTATCACAGTCTATCTCTCCCCCCAGGAGGCCCTCCAATACTGGGCTGGTATCTGGACCTGTTGTGGGGACAGAGCAGACTCCAGTCTGGCCCTACTCCTGCGTCTTCTTGCCTCTAACATCTGCATCTGCCCATGCTAGTGCATTTTCTTTTGTGGGACCTCTCATTGTCCTTTGAGATATTCCATAGACACAAACACTGCCTAGTTGAGTGTGTGGGTTTAATCTGCAGGTTGTACCACTGGTGGGAAGGTTTTGTGTTTTTTTTTTTTTTTTTTTTTTGGCCACACTGTGCCTGGGTTTCAACTGTGGTTTTATCTCCGCCTCTGTGTATGAGTCATCCACAGGGGTTTACCTCTCAGGCTGCCCTGTAGGACTTGGGTCTGCCCTAGGGAAGACAGGTGTGGAGGTGTATGGCTGCTTGGATTGCAGGGACCCTGGCAGTACTAGGTACTCAGCAGAGCTGGCAGCTGGGAGTCTGCAGCTAGCAGGGAATATGGTGCTCTTGGGGTCTTCTCTAGCCTCTAGCTGCTCTGACCCAGTGGGGATCATGCAAGGGGTGACATGGAGAACTTGGCTGGTGGGTACCCTGGCAACGCCAGATACACAGGGGTGCTGGTGGCAATTGTCACAGGAGGTATGGCACTATTAGGGTTTTTTCCTAGCTTCTGGCAGTTCTGCCCCAGTGAGGATTTAGCAGGGAGGTGGCACAGCTGCTTGGATCATGGGAGCTCTGACGGTGCCGAGTGTACAGGGACACCGAGTGCCTCAGTCTCAGGAGCTATGGTCCTTGTTGTTGTTCTGTCACTCAGTGGTGTCCAACTCTTTGTGACCCCATGGACTGCAGCACACCAGGCTTCCCTGTCCTTTTCCATCTCCCAGAGCTTGCTCAAACTGATGTCCGTTGAGTCGGTGATGCCATCCAACTATCTCATCCTCTGTCGTCCCCTTCTCCTCCTGCCCTCAATCCTTCCCAGCATCAGGGTCTTTTCCAATAATTCAGTTCTTCCCATCAGGTGGCCAAAGTATTAGAGTTTCAGCTTCAGCATCAGTCCTTCCAATGAATATCCAGGACTGATTTCTTTAGGATGGATTGGTTTGATCTCCTTGCAGTCCAAGGGGTTCTCAAGAGTCTTCTCCAACATCTCAAAAGCATCAGTTCTTTGGTGCTCAGCCTACTTTATGATCCAACTCTCACATCCATACCTGACTACTGGAAAAATCATAGTTTTGATTATGTGGACCTTTGTTGGCAAAGTAATGTCTCTGCTTTTTAATATGCTGTCTAGGTTGGTCATAGTTTTTCTTCCAAGAAACAAGAGTCTTTTAATTTCATGGCTGCAGTCACCATCTGCAGTGATTTTGGAGAGGCTTTTCCTAGCCTCTGACAGCTGGCAATCAGGGGGCCACTTTGGTCCTTCTCTGTTGCTTGGTCTGTTCAGGCACTTACAGGACCCCTCAGTTGGGGCCCTTTTCTGTTTCTTGGTGCATCAGGCACTTAAAGGTTCGATCTCTATGGGGTCTTTCAGCTGTCTAGTGCTGAACTCTATGGAGAGACAGGCTATAGAGATGGCTCCAACCCCTATTTGTGACTCAGCAGTATCGCCTTACTTCCATGTTTGTCTGATTTTCCTTCACAAGCATTTCCCACTGTGAATTCCTCCCTCAGGTCCCCTTGGGCTGTCTCCCCAGTCAACAGCAGATCTTGCCCTAGGGTTGCTGTCCAATATCTATGCCCCAGCTCCCAGCCACTGCATTTTCTAGGGGATTTGCGTCCCTGTCTAGGGTACATGTGGCTGCAACAAGATTGCTTGTATGATTCTCATTCCATTCAGACTGCCATTCTCATTCCATTCAGCTAATCTATAGCTGTTTCACTCTCCAGTACCCTCAAATGCTTCACTTCTGTCCTAAAGAATTGTCCCATGTGGAGATCTGACCCCAGCTTCATTTCTCCCATCCCCAGTTGCAGATCCAGTCCTACTCACTCTCCTCTTTTTCACCCTCCTTCCTTTGTCCTACCACGTTTTGTGTGGTTCTATGTATTCTTTTCCAGGGGTCAAGTACTCCTGCCCACTCTCAGCTGGAGTTCTGCAAGATCTTCTGTTTCTGGAGGTATATTGCTCTTGTATACATGGAGAGAGATGCACTCCATGTCCACCTACTCTTCCACCATCTTGGATTTTAGGTGTTTTTTTTTTTTTTTTCAATTAAGCTGCATGAAACTGTATATATTGGAGATTAATCTCTCACTGGTTGCTTCATTTGCAAATGTTTTCTCCCATTCTGTGGATTATTGTTTCCATTTTCTTTATGGTTTCCTTTGCTGTGCAAATCTTTTGTGATGAATTTGGTCTCATTTGTTTCTTTTTGTTTTAAATTTCATTGCTCTTGGAGGGCGATTGAAAAAGAACTTGCAGAGAATATTCTGCCTATGTTTTCCTCTAAGAGTTTTATTGTATCTGGCCTTACATTTATGTCTTTAATCCCCATTTGAGTTAATTTTTGTGTATGGTGTTAGAGAATATTCTAATTTCATTCTTTTACATGTAGCTGTCCAGTTTTCTCAGCACCATTTATTAATTAAAAGGGATATCTTTTCTCCATTGTATAGTCTTGCTTCCTTTGTTGTAGATTAAGTGACCATAGGTATGTGGGTTTTTCTCTGGACTTCCTACTCTGTTCCACTGTATTTGTACCAGCACCATACATTCTTGATTATTATAGCCTTGTAATATATTTTGAAGTCAGGGAGGCATATTCCTCCAACTTCATTTTTCTTTCTCTAGATTACTTTGGCTATTCAGGGTCTTTTGTGTTTCCTTACAAATTGTAAAATTTTTTTGTTTTAATCCTGTGAAAAAATGCCATTGGCAATTTAACAGGGATTGCACTGAATCTGTAGATTGCTTTGGATGGTATAGTAATTTTCAAATTTTTATTTTTCTAATCTAGGAACGTGGTTTATCTCTCTATCTGTTTGTGACATTTTTTATTTCTTTCATCAGCATCTTTTAGTTTTCTGAGTATAGGAAATCCTCTTTACCTAAGATTATTCCTAGCTATTTTATTCTTTTGGTGAGATGGCAAATAGGATTGTTTCCTAAATTTCTGTTTCTGATCTTTCATTGTTAGTGTATAAGAATGCAAGCAATTTCTACATATTAATTTTGTAGCCTATAAGTTTACCAAATTCACTGATGAGCTTTAGTTGTTTTCTGTTAGCATCTTTAGGATTTACAATATATAATATCATGTCATCTGCAAGTAGTGATGGTTTTGATTCTTATTTTTCCAGTTTGAATCCCATTTACTTCCTTTCCCCCTCTAATACCTCCATCACTTGATGGACCTTTGACTTGTTTCCAGTTTTTGACTATTATGAATTATGGTGCTATTCATGCACAAGTCTTTTTGTGGACATTTTTCTCAGGTTGGTTATTATCTAAGAATATAGGTACTGGAATGTATGATATGTATCGGTTTAATATTTAACAAACTGCCTTACTGTTTTTTCAAAGTGACTGTATCATATACATTTCCACCAGCAAAGCACAAGGATCCTGGTTTCTTGGTTTCAAGTGACTTTGTTGGTCTTTTTGGCTACATTAATCCTGCTTGATGTGTAGTTGCACCTAATTATGGTTTAAATATTTCTTTTTCTAATGACAAATTATATTGACCACCTTTTCAATACTCATTGGCTATTTGTGCTTTTTTTGGCAAAATAGTTATTCAAATGTATGTTTTTAAACTGGGTTGTTTATGTTAGTGTTGAGATGAAGGTCATGTTTCTATACTATGAATATAAATTCTTTATCTGATATGTGATTTGATAATATTTTATTCCATGGTGTGGTGTGTCCTTTAATTTTTGAATGGGGCCTTTTAATGAACAGAAGTTTTTTATTTTTGTGAAATGTAATTTAACAGTTTTGGTTTTAGGCATTGTGCTTCTGTTGTTTTCTCTAACCAGTCTTTGCCTGACTTCAGATATCAATAATTTCTTGTGCTTTCTCTTAAGCTATTTTATAATTTTAGGCTTTACATTTAAGGCTGTGCTCCATTTTAAGTTAATTATGGTGTAAAAGATGAAGTAAGTGTTTTTTTTTCATTTTTCTTTTAACATACGGAATTTCAATTGTTCCAGCAGCATTTGTTTAAAAAAAATCTATGGTTTGCCCACTCATGCTTTTGCACTTTTACTACAATCAGTTGTCCATAAATAGTTGAATCTGCAGAAGGTCTATCATGTTCCATTGATCTGTTTGTCTTTCTTTATGTTAACAGCACACTCCTTGATTATTGTAGCCATATAGAAAGTTTGAAATCAGGTAACAGAAGTCCTCCTATGTTGTACTTCTTTGTCAAGTTTGCTTTGCTTCTTCTATGTCCCTTGTATTTCCAAAGACAAGTTTTAGTGTCAACTTGTCCATTTCTAACAAGTTTTCTGGGAGTTTTGATAGGAATTTGATAGGAATTGAATCTATAAATTAATTTGGAAATCATTGCCTTTTCAATATTGTCTTATGGTTGATGAGCATGATGTGTTCTACATGTATTCAAGTCTTTAATTTCTCTCAATACTTCACAGTTTCAGTGTACTAGCCTTTCACATCCGGAGAAGGCAATGGCACCCACTCCAGTACCCTTGCCTGGAAAATCCCATGGACGGGGGAGCCTGGTAGGCTGCAGTCCATGGGGTCGAGAAGAGTCGGACACGACTGAGTGACTTCACTTTCACTTTTTACTTTCACGCTTTGGAGAAGGAAATGGCAACTCACTCCAGTGTTCTTGCCTGGAGAATCCCAGGGACTGGTGAGCCTCGTGGGCTGCCGTCTACGGGATCACACAGAGTTGGACACGACTGAAGTGACTTAGCAGCCACAGCAGCAGCCTTTCACGTCTTTTGTTCAATTTAATCCCTAAATATTTATATTTTCATACACTATTATGAATGACACGATTTTTAAAATATCAGTTTCTGATAGCATGTTGCTAAAATATTCAAATGTAATTTGTTTTTATATATTCGTGTTGAATCCTGCAATTTAAGTTATTTATTAATTTTAAGAACTTCTTTTGAGATTTCATCAGATTTTCTACATTGATGTTTATATCTATGAATAAATTTTAATTACCCCTTTCCAGGGTGGATGACTTACATTTGTTTGTATTTCTTATTGTACTGGCTCCAGTTTAATGTTGTATAAAAGTAGTGAGACCAGAGATCCTTGTCTTGTTCTTAAACAAGGGGAAAACTACTTACCTTTACCACTAAGTATGATGTTAACTATAGGATTTTCATTGATGCCCTTTGTCAGACTGAGAGAATTCCCTTCTATTCTGCTTGTCAAGAATTTCTGTCAAGAATGGTTGTAGTTTTGTCAACTTCCTTCTCTACATCTATTGAGACAACTGTGGTCATTTTATTTGTTGGTTGTTAACATGGTAGATTATATTGATCATATTTGATAGAAAATGTTTATCTATGGCTATTAAGGAAAATGATCTATAGTTATCTTTTCTTAAAATTGTTTGCTTTTGGAGCAGAACATAGTATAGATTGGGAAATATTCTTTTCTCCTCAATTTTCCTGAAAGAGTTGCTATAGGGTTGGTATTATTTCTTAAGAATTGGCAATGTACACTGGTAGTCCATGTGGGCCTGGAGTTCTCCTTGTGGAAAGGTTTTAAACTACAAGTTCAATTACTTTAAAAGACACATAATTATTCATGTTATCTCTTCCTTCTTGGGAGATCATTTGGAGTTTATATCATTCAAGGAAATTCATCAGCTCCACCTACATTGTAGATTTCACTGGCATGAAGTCATTTATGTTATTCATATATTAGTATTCATATATTATCCTTGTAATATATAAAGGGTCTATAGTTACTACCCCTTTATGTATCTTGATATTGGTAATTGTGTCCACTGTCTCTTTTTACACCAGTATGGCTAGAGTTTTGTTAATTTTACTGATTTTTCTCAAGCAACTAACTTGCAATTTCATTGATCTTTTCTGTTGATTTTCTGACTTTTATTTAATTATTTTTCACTGCAAATTTATTATCACCTTTATTCTGCTTACATTGGACTTAACTTGACCTTCTCTTTCTAATGTCTTAAGATATAAATGGATGACTAATTCTTTTATATGTTGTAGGTCTGAAGAGCACTAGGTTTCTTCTTCCTGTTGACAAAATCAACAGGAAGATAGAATCAGTTACTTTTAATTGCCTTTTAATATTTTAAAGACCTTACTCAACTGTTTTCTTACTTGATTGCTTCTGATGAGAAACAGCTGCCATTCCTACATTCACTATATGGTGGGTAATATGTCTATTCTCTGGTTGCTTTTGAAATTCCCTTTACCACTGTATTCATTGATCAACTTGATTATGTGAAAACCTTGGTACAGTTTTCTTTATGCTTCTTGTGCTTGGAGTTCACTGAACTTCTTGAATATATGAGCTTATTCTTTTTTTTTTTTTCCATTTATTTTTATTACTTGGAGGCTAATTACTTTACAATATTGTAGTGGTTTTTGCCATACACTGACATGAATCAGCCATGGATTTACATGTGTTCCCCATCCCGATACCCCCTCCCACCTCCCTCTCCACCCCATCCCTCTGGGTCTTCTCAGTGCACCAGCTTATTCAGTTCAGTTCAGTCCAGTCACTCAGTCATGTCTGACTCTTTGCGACCCCATGAATCGCAGCATGCCAGGCCTCCCTGTCCAGCACCAACTCCCAGAGTTTACTCAAACTCATGTCCATCGAGTCAGTGATGCCATCCAGCCATCTCATCCTCTGTCATCCCCTTCTCCTCCTTCCCCCAATCCTTCCCAGCATCAGGGTCTTTTCCAATGAGTTAACTCTTCACATGAGGTGGCCAAAGTACTGGAGTTTCAGCTTCAGCATCAGTCCTTCCAATGAACACCCAGGACTGATCTCCTTCAGGATGGACTGGTTGGGTCTCCTTGCAGTCCAAGGGACTCTCAAGAGTCTTCTCCAACACCACAGTTCAAAAGCATCAATTTTTCGGCACTCAGCTTTCTTCACAGTCCAACTCTCACATCCATACATGACCACTGGAAAAACCATAGCCTTGACCAGATGGACCTTTGTTGGCAAAGTAATGTCTCTGCTTTTTAATACGCTGTCTAGGTTGGTCATAACTTTCCTTCCAAGGAGTAAGCATCTTTTAATTTCATGGCTGCAATCACCATCTGCAGTGATTTTGGAGCCCCCAAGATAAAGTCTGACACTGCTTCCACTGTTTCCCCATCTATTTCCCATGAAGTGATGGGACCAGATGCCATGATCTTGGTTTTCTGAATGTTGAGTTTTAAGCCAACTTTTTCACTCTCCTCTTTTAGTTTCATCAAGAGGCTCTTTAGTTCCTCTTCACTTTCTGCCATAAGGTTGGTGTCATGTGCATATCTGAGGTTATTGATATTTCTCCCAGCAATCTTGATTCCAGCTTGTGCTTCATCCAGCCTGGCATTTCACATGATGTACTCTGCATGTAAGTTAAATAAGCAGGATGACGATATACAGCCTTGATGTACTCCTTTTCCTATTGGGAACCAGTCTGTTGTTCCATTTCCAGTTCTAACTGTTGCTTCCTGACCTGCATATAGGCTTCTTATAGTTTACAACAAATTTAGAAACATTTAAACATTAATTGTTCAAATACTTTTCCTTTTCCTTGTGTTTTCCTTTCATTCAGGTTTTTTTTATTGAAATTGCCCCATACTTATGGATATTTTGATCATCTTTTTAATTAAATGTCTTCTGTTTTTTCTTGGTTTGTTTCAATTGCTATGTCTTCAAGTTCATTAATCTTTTCTTCTGTAATGTTCACTCTGTCACTAATCACTTTCTAGTGCAGTGTTTGTCTCACACCTTGTATTTTTCTTCTCTAGAAATTTGATTGGAGTCTTTTAAATTTCTCTCCATGTTTCTTCTTAACTTTTAAGCATCTGGAATATAGCTATAAAGGAAATTTTAATTCTTTGTCTGAAAATCTTAACATCTATATCTGTTTTGGGTCAGTTTTAATTGATTTTTTTCTCCTCATAGATTTTATATTCTTGCCTCTTTCCATGACTAGTAGCTTTTTCTTGGTTCATGAGCATTGAGAATTTTATCTTGTTGGTCTCTGGCTATTATGGGATTCCTATAAGTATTATTTAGTTTTGTTCTGTGACCCAGTTAACTTACTTGTGAAGAGTTTGACCCTGTCAGGCTTTGCTTTTTAGATCTGTTATGCAGAATAAGAGCATGTTTAGTCCAGGATTTCCCTGCGACTCAGATGGTAAAAGATTCCACCAGTGATGCAGTAGACCCCAGTTTGATCCCTGGCTTGGGAAGATCCCCTGGAGAAGATCATGGCAACCCACTCCTGTATTCTTGTCTGGAGAATCCCCATGGACAGAGGAGTCTGACAGGTTACAGTTCTTGGAATCATAAAGAGTGGGACATGACTGAGTGACTAAGCACGGTCATTCACCACCAGAGGAACTAGACCTGTCTAAAGACTCCACACGGTGCCCTGTGACTTCTGAGACGAGTCTGGTTGCTGTGAGAAAATATGATTTTTGGTCTTATGTGAACCACATGTACTGTTCTCTTTAATCCTTTTGGGCAATTCTTACTCTAGACTAATTTCCTCACATTTACGCACTGAACAGTGCTCATTTGAATACTTTATGAAACCCTTTGCAAATATCTAGAACTCTTTGTGTAGCTCTGTGCTTTCCGGCATTCTCTTCTGAGAATTAACTGGCCAGTTTCCCCAACTTAGAGAGTTGGCCATCTCTAACTTGTTTCTCCTTCCCAACAGGAAACTGAAGCCACATAAGTTCATCTTATTTACTTCCTGTCTCTCAATGATCACTGTATTTTGTTGCCTGAGGTATAGTCTTTTGAAAAACATTTTTTGAATTTTGCTTTTCTTTTGATTGGTAAATGTGGTAAATGTGGTTCTTCACACCCTAAATTTGCAAAACATAAATCCTTCTCAATATTCTTTCATAATAAAAATTTTTCCTATTTTCCACAAGACAACATAGAGACATACAATTTGTGCCTTACACACTGACTTGCTAGAGACATGATATTTGAGGTTAATCTCTTGAGGAATCTTCTTGGTCAGTTTTCTAAACAGTGGCAAAGCATCTTTGCTTTAACCCCTCATGGTACTTTTAAGAACATAACAATTTAACTGATGACATTCATTTTATTACACAGTTTTTAATTAGTCCTGGAAGCTTTCTTCTCACTGTTTTTCTCCTTTATGACTTGATTGCATTGCCAGCAAAGAAACTCCATTCCTTCTGGCAAAGATTCCTCTGGAGAAAAGTTCTGGGGTCTGACTATCCTGAAGATGGCTTCATCCAGATGCAATTTAAGTGTGCAGCTGGAGAGCCTAATTCATTTGATTTCTGATCTCTGTGATAACGTATGCCTCTGCACAAAAGTGGTGAAAGTCAAGGTCAGCTGTTGCTAATCATCACAGGATTTGAACTTCAAAAAAATGGAAATAGAGGATTTTCATGAAGAGCCCTTATGTCGTTTTGTTTCCTTTCCAAGACTTACAAGAGCATCGTTTTTCAATCTCAGGGCAGAATGAAATAATTATTCAGTCTTATCCTAAGGGGATAAGAATGTAGCTAAATATCCATTTAAAAATATTTCTTTTCCTTTCAATGTACATTCTTCAATGGATTTCAGGAGGATTACTGAGTTTCTGTTTTTGTTTTTCATTTTTGTAAAATAGGCCAGGCTCCTTAGAGGAAATAAGTCAATAAAATGCTTGTCTAAAGTGTGAGGTTTAAAAGACATCTGTTTAAGAAGGCAAGGCAAGGGAGAAAGAGAGGAAATGACTTATATATCTAGGCTTCTACAAACAAGCATGACCACTGATTCTTTGGATGAAGACTTACTGGCAAATCCATTAGGCCAGCACGAAAGCTCTGGGCTCTGATCCAGGCTGCCTGGATTCAAATTCTGGTTCTTTCACTTACTGGCTAAGCCATTTTCACCAAGTTACATAACGTTACTGTGTCTCTGTTTCCCCAAGTCTAAGTGGAATAGTGATGCCACCTCTTTCAGAGGTTTGATATGAAGATAATTCGAGTTAATATTTATAAAGAACTTAGAATAGTTCCTAGTGCATAGAAAGTGCCACATATACAAGTGTCCTACAAAATATGCCTTTTAAAAATATATTTTCTGGGAAATACAACCATTTGCTGATCCAAGAATCACCCTATTTCAGGAATTGTCATTTTGTGCAAATGTTATGAAGGTTAGGTTCCAGTGGGAAATATCTATAAAAGAACTTGCGTAGAAAGGGCTCTTATCTCTTACTACAGTAAATGAGCAGAGTATTTTTTCATAACAAATGTATTGAGGTCTTCCTGGATATTAAGCATAATGCCAGGTGCTAGGAATGTAAGGATGAACAAGGGCTAAGTTTCGCTTAAGGAGCATTGCAGTCAGCAGACCAATAAATGGATCATTTTAAAACAATGTGGGGATGCAGTAGCTAGAATGTGTCTAAGGAGCACCAGATCAAATGTCCTAATCCAGTTTGTCGGAGGGGTGGGAAATCAGGTCAAAGAAAGCCTCCTGGAGTTGGTGAGTGTAAGGCAACCAAGCTGTGAGGAGGGAAATGGCATTCCTGGCACAGGGAGAGAAAAGACAGCCATTATGAATCATGGAATGAAGTGTGTCTTATGCTGAGCACTGCTGGAGACTGCACAGGCAGAGGGAGCACTGTGATTTGGTGGGCACTGCCCTTCTTGGTAGCTCTTCTTGCGAGTGACATCCCTGGACAGAGCAGAACTATATTTCAGGGGCTAGGAAGCAAGGAAAGGATGGATGGTGATAGCAAGGGGGGAGCTGGGCCCCATGGGTAGAGGCTGGGTCTGTGGGTGGAGGCTGGGTCCCATGGGCTAGCCATATCCTGAGAGATCACTCTAGGATCTGGAACTGCACCCAAGCTCTGGAGCTCAGGACACAATTGGTTGACACAAAATAACCAGACTCATAAGCAACTGGTTTTCAATCAAATATCATATTATAAATATATACCAAAATCTTAATCTTGCACAGTAACCAAGATGCTCACAGTGCCTCTGAGCCCCACTTAGTTGCTGAAATCCATTTTGGAAATCTAATTAGAGATCTCATTGCTGACTGGTCAAAGTCATTCTTGGTGTGCATTTCCAACAACCTAGACAAATGGATTCCCCATTCTTTTATTTCAATATGCAATATTTCTACCCCAATGATATATATTGAAACTTGAGGGAGAGAAGAAGCTTCCTCTTCTGGAGAAAACTGAATAAAATTGGATAGTTCACGGCCTCATGGCTTCCTGGTTTTAGAATTTCCTTATCTCAGAAGGCTGTGTTATGTTATGATAACTTGGCCACAGTTCTCTCTAACCCCAGATCTATAGTCATGTTATATTAAAGAAACACTGTTGTTTTCTCAAGTGGGTTGTGGGGGTTTCTTGTTTTCTTGACAAAATTAGGGTAAAACCTTTTCTATTGTAAGGTACTCCTATTATGCTGATATGAGCCATCATTTGTTGATTTTTGTTACATTTCAAAAGATAAATCAGCTGTTATCCTTATGGGAATCCCTTTGTGTGTTATTTGTTGTTTTTCCCTTGCTGCTTTTAATATTTGTTCTTTGTGTTTGATCTTTGTTAATTTGATTAAAACTCTCACTGTTTGCAGATGACATGATCCTCTACATAGAAAACCCTAAAGATTCTACCAGAAAATTACTAGAGCTAATCAATGAATATAGTAAAGTTGCAGGATATAAAATTAACACACAGAAATCCCTTGCATTCCTATATACTAACAATGAAAAAACAGAAAGAGAAATTAAGGAAACAATACCATTCACCATTGCAACAAAAAGAATAAAATACTTAGGAGTATATCTACCTAAAGAAACAAAGGACCTATACATAGAAAACTATAAAACACTGATGAAAGAAATCAAAGAGGACACAAACAGATGGAGAAACATACCGTGTTCATGGATTGGAAGAATTAATATTGTCAAAATGGCTATTCTACCCAAAGCAGTCTATAGATTCAATGCAATCCCTATCAAGCTACCAACGGTATTTTTCACAGAACTAGACCAAAGAATTTCACAATTTGTATGGAAATACAAAAAACCTCAAATAGCCAAAGTAATCTTGAGAAAGAAGAATGGAACTGGAGGAATCAACCTGCCTGACTTCAGACTCTACTACAAAGCCACAGTCATCAAGACAGTATGGTACTGGCACAAAGACAGAAATATAGATCAATGGAACAGAATAGAAAGCCCAGAGATAAATCCACGAACCTATGGACACCTTATCTTTGACAAAGGAGGCAAGGATATACAATGGAAAAAAGACAACCTCTTTAACAAGTGGTGCTGGGAAAACTGGTCAACCACTTGTAAAAGAATGAAACTAGAACACTTTCTAACACCATACACAAAAATAAACTCAAAATGGATTAAAGAGCTAAATGTAAGACCAGAAACTATAAAACTCCTAGAGGAGAACATAGGCAAAACACTCTCCGACATAAATCACAGCAAGATCCTCTATGACCCACCTCCCAGAATATTGGAAATAAAAGCAAAACTAAACAAATGGGACCTAATGAAACTTAAAAGCTTTTGCACTACAAAGGAAACTATAAGTAAGGTGAAAAGACAGCCCTCAGATTGGGAGAAAATAATAGCAAATGAAGAAACAGACAAAGGATTAATCTCAAAAATATACAAGCAACTCCTGCAGCTCAATTCCAGAAAAATAAATGACCCAATCAAAAAATGGGCCAAAGAACTAAACAGACATTTCTCCAAAGAAGACATACAGATGGCTAACAAACACATGAAAAGATGCTCAACATCACTCATTATTAGAGAAATGCAAATCAAAACCACAATGAGGTACCATTACACGCCAGTCAGGATGGCTGCTATCCAAAAGTCTACAAGCAATAAATGCTGGAGAGGGTGTGGAGAAAAGGGAACCCTCTTACACTGTTGGTGGGAATGCAAACTAGTACAGCCGCTATGGAAAACAGTGTGGAGATTTCTTAAAAAACTGGACATAGAACTGCCATATGACCCAGCAATCCCACTTCTGGGCATACACACTGAGGAAACCAGATCTGAAAGAGACACGTGCACCCCAATGTTCATCGCAGCACTGTTTATAATAGCCAGGACATGGAAGCAACCTAGATGCCCATCAGCAGATGAATGGATAAGGAAGCTGTGGTACATATACACCATGGAATATTACTCAGCCGTTAAAAAGAATTCATTTGAACCAGTCCTAATGAGATGGATGAAGCTGGAGCCCATTATACAGAGTGAAGTAAGCCAGAAAGATAAAGAACATTATAGCATACTGACACATGTATATGGAATTTAGAAAGGTGATAACGATAACCCTATATGCAGAACAGAAAAAGAGACACAGAAATACAGAACAGACTTTTGAACTCTCTGGGAGAATGTGAGGGTGGGATATTTCAAAAGAACAGCATGTATACTAACTATGGTGAAACAGATCACCAGCCCAGGTGGGATGCACGAGACAAGTGCTCCGGCCTGGTGCACTGGGAAGACCCAGAGGAATCGGGTGGAGAGGGAGGTGGGAGGGGGGATCGGGATTGGGAATACATGTAAATCCATGGCTGATTCATAGCAATGTATGACAAAACCCACTGGAAAAAATAATAATAATAAAAATTAAAAAAAAAAAAAAAAAAGATAACTTTTTCCTTCACTTTATCTCTTAACCCAGGTCTTTGTTTGCTTTCATTTTAATTTTTGCTGGTTGACATTACAGACTAATTTATAGCCTTTAAATGTACTTCTGGGGCCAGACAGTAAGGGAACTACTTGAATATGAATCTCCGATGAGTGGAGAGTATGAGAGCATTAGAATTAAATCTGAGTGATAAAAACAAAATACTATGAAAACAAATACTGTTCCTCATTTGCAAGTTTCAAAAGCAGGAGAGAAACCCCATGTGCATTATATTTTCATCCCATGATTCTTTCTTCTTCGCTGTGTCACAAGGCCAAATTGCCACCTGGACCTCCTTAACACTGCCAAGCAACCACCTGCCATATAAGCTCCCTGCTTATTTTTCATGCCTTTTGAGTTTTGTCTTCCTATAATCATAAGTCAGTAATGACTTGCTGTGTCCAGCAGTGTAGTATCTACCACACAGGGCAAAGAATTATCAGTAAAAATAAATAAATAAATAATTGGAGAGAAGAGATAAGATGATTGAAAAGAAATCATGCATTTTTTTAAAAAAAAACTAAAAATCAATATATATAAGTTGTTTTACTAGGGAATGGGGCTCCCGAGGTAACTCACTGGTGAAGAATCTGCCTGCCAATGCAGGAACCACAGGAGGTGTGGGTTCCACCCCTGGAGAAGGAAATGGCAACCCACTCCAGTATTCTTGCCTGAAGAATTCCATGGACAGAAGAGCCCAGAAGGCTACAGTCCATGGAGTTGCAAAGAGTTTGACATGACTGAGCGACTGAGCACACACAGGCAATCACTTATGAATTGGAAACATTACAATGATTTAGCACAGCTAATGTGGGCTGATAAAGTGGCACTTGTGGTGAATCTTAAAGAATGGATACAGAGATCATGTGTTGACACAAAGGAGATTTTAAAAAAGAAAAGCTTAGAGAAAATGGAGATGGGAATGAGGTCTTCATGTGTGCCATATATGCCTGTGTTGTCAAAGGGCAGGTCATAAGAAGAAGTAGTCCTGTGGAGGGAAAGTGTAAAGTGAAAGTGTTAGTCACTGTTACTCACTTAGCCCCATGGACTGTCGCTCACCAGGCCCTTCTCCATGGAATTCTCCAGGCAAGAACACTGGAGTGGGTCGCCATGCCCTTCTCCACTGGTTCTTTTTGACTCAGAGAGCAAACCTCAGCCTCCTGCATTGCAGGCAGATCCCTTACTGCTTGAGCTACCAGGGGAGCCCCCTATGGAGGGAGGCTGCTCCTATTATGAAATTCAGGTAAACATCTTTGGATAGGTAAACATAGCTATGATTTATAAAGTATTTCCAATGCTGTGTCCCACATAAATTATCTCATTTCAGTCTTAACCTGAGACCTGTGAAGTAGGTACCACTACGGTTATCCCCATTTTACAGAAGAGGAAGTTGAGGTCTAGGGCCTGAGCTCTCAGCCTGTGAGCAGTGGAGTAAGGGTGGGTCCATAGAAATCTGGGCTGCTGAGTCTGGGTTTCTTTTACAAGACCATCTGTCCTCTTGCCAGAGGCTTTGTTGTAGGAAATGGGAGCTCGGACTCGCTGCCTTAGGGTGACAGAAGGCCATTACTGCTCTGTGGGTGATGCGGTAGCATCTGAGGAGAAACAGCATCACAGAGACACACAGGGACTGGGGATCTGCTCGTGCAAAACCAGTGGGAGAAGGGAATGAATATGAGGATAGATCATCAATAAAAAAGTGATGATTTCCTTGCCTCTCTCTGCATCTTTTAGCTCTACTACAGGCACGTTTTGGATATAGTGAAATGTTGAATAGAACAAACCGCCCTCACCCGGTGCTACACATTTCCACTTCGAGTGGATTCTGATTCAGTGGAAGGATCTTGACTGGGTCCCATTTGTTGGCATATGAAGAGGTCTGGGGTAATTTGGCCAACTGGAAGGAGATTATTTTGAGCCAGGGAAGCAAATGAGTAATACACTCGATACCTGGAGTGGGTGTAATTTGTTGCTTAAACATGCATCTTACTCACCTTGAGGCTCATTTGTGGGGGCTATAATTCAGGATAAACCTTCATTTCTGTGAACACACACCAGGACCATGAACTTGCTTCCTGTCTACTAAGTAGGCGTGGGACCCAATCTCTGATGATCCGTTTTCTTCTTCAACTTACACCTTGGATCATAATGAACTCCCACCGCAGCGAAGGTCATTTTGCATGATTCATGCTTCTAATTTTTCTCAATAATCCCAATGTGCTTTGACACCAGTAACTCCATAAATCGGTGAAATAAGTAGAGATATTAGTCCAAAGAGAAATACAGCTTTTTTTTTATTGTGGTAGACAGAAATGCTTTACCAGTTTTCTAGTTAACCCAATACAGGAAGGCATATTCTTGTTAAAATATAAAAGGAAAAAGAATAACTAACATATATTGCCCTTGTGTTTAGGTGCTTTCCAAAATTTTCTGTAAGAGGAACAACAACAAAATCAGCATGCATTTGTTGTGTGTACAGCCAAAGCCTAAAACTCAATGAGCATTATTATTGCCAAGAGTAATTAAGTTACTCAGTTATCGACCATATGGAATATAGTTATAATAAATATTTTAATGTTCTTTTTCTACAAATTCTATCATTTGTGCCATTTTGGTGGCTCCTTCTATTGACTGATCTTCTTTTCCCTCATTATAGCTAATATTTCCCCACTTCTTTGCATATGTTTAACCTTTGAGTGTGTGCTACACATAGAATTTTGCATTGTTGAGTGAAGATATTTTTGTTTTCTTTTAAATATTCTTGAGCTTTACTCTGGGTTGTAGCTCAGTTACCTGCAAAGAGTTTGAAACTGTTTAAGGTGTTCCTTGTAGGCTTAGATAAGTGAGATCAGAGTAGGCTTTTTTTTTTTTTTTTAATTGAAGGATAAATGGTTTACAATGTTGTGTTGGTTTCTGCCGGACAACATGAGTCAATCATAATTACATACCCCCTCCTTCTTTTTTTTTTTTTTGAAGTTTCTTTTTTTTTGTTAGTTGGAGGCTAATTACTTCACAACATTTCAGTGGGTTTTGTCATACATTGACATGAATCAGCCATGGATTTACACGTATTCCCCATCCCGATCCCCGCTCCCACCTCCCTCTCCACCCGATTCCTCTGGGTCTTCCCAGTGCACCAGGCCCGAGCACTTGTCTCATGCATCCCACCTGGGATGGTGATCTGTTTCACCATAGATAGTATACATGCTGTTCTTTTGAAATATCCCACCCTCACATTCTCCCACAGAGTTCAAAAGTCTGTTCTGTATTTCTGTGTCCCTTTTTCTGTTTTGCATATAGGGTTATCGTTACCATCTATCTAAATTCCATATATATGTGTTAGTATGCTGTAATGTTCTTTATCTTTCTGGCTTACTTCACTCTGTATAAGGGGCTCCAGCTTCATCCATCTCATTAGGACTGGTTCAAATGAATTCTTTTTAATGGCTGAGTAATATTCCATGGTGTATATGTACCACAGCTTCCTTATCCATTCATCTGCTGATGGGCATCTAGGTTGCTTCCATGTCCTGGCTATTATAAACAGTGCTGCGATGAACATTGGGGTGCATGTGTCTCTCTCAGATCTGGTTTCCTCAGTGTGTATGCCCAGAAGTGGGATTGCTGGGTCATATGGCAGTTCTATTTCCAGTTTTTTAAGAAATCTCCACACTGTTTTCCATAGCGGCTGTACTAGTTTGCATTCCCACCAACAGTGTAAGAGGGTTCCCTTTTCTCCACACCCTCTCCAGCATTTATTGCTTGTAGACTTTTGGATAGCAGCCATCCTGACTGGTGTGTAATGGTACCTCATTGTGGTTTTGATTTGCATTTCTCTGATAATGAGTGATGTTGAGCATCTTTTCATGTGTTTGTTAGCCATCTGTATGTCTTCTTTGGAGAACTGTCTGTTTAGTTCTTTGGCCCATTTTTTGATTGGGTCATTTATTTTTCTGGAATTGAGCTTCAGGAGTTGCTTGTATATTTTTGAGATTAATCCTTTGTCTGTTTCTTCATTTGCTATTATTTTCTCCCAATCTGAGGGCTGTCTTTTCACCTTACTTATAGTTTCCTTTGTAGTGCAAAAGCTTTTAAGTTTCATTAGGTCCCATTTGTTTAGTTTTGCTTTTATTTCCAATATTCTGGGAGGTGGGTCATAGAGGATCTTGCTGTGATTTATGTCGGAGAGTGTTTTGCCTATGTTCTCCTCTAGGAGTTTTATAGTTTCTGGTCTTACATTTAGCTCTTTAATCCATTTTGAGTTTATTTTTGTGTATGGTGTTAGAAAGTGTTCTAGTTTCATTCTTTTACAAGTGGTTGACCAGTTTTCCCAGCACCACTTGTTAAAGAGGTTGTCTTTTTTCCATTGTATATCCTTGCCTCCTTTGTCAAAGATAAGGTGTCCATAGGTTCGTGGATTTATCTCTGGGCTTTCGATTCTGTTCCATTGATCTATATTTCTGTCTTTGTGCCAGTACCATACTGTCTTGATGACTGTGGCTTTGTAGTAGAGTCTGAAGTCAGGCAGGTTGATTCCTCCAGTTCCATTCTTCTTTCTCAAGATTACTTTGGCTATTTGAGGTTTTTTGTATTTCCATACAAATTGTGAAATTCTTTGGTCTAGTTCTGTGAAAAATACCGTTGGTAGCTTGATAGGGATTGCATTGAATCTATAGACTGCTTTGGGTAGAATAGCCATTTTGACAATATTGATTCTTCCAATCCATGAACACGGTATGTTTCTCCATCTGTTTGTGTCCTCTTTGATTTCTTTCATCAGTGTTTTATAGTTTTCTATGTATAGGTCTTTTGTTTCTTTAGGGAGATGTACTCCTAAGTATTTTATTCTTTTTGTTGCAATGGTGAATGGTATTGTTTCCTTAATTTCTCTTTCTGTTTTTTCATTGTTAGTATATAGAAATGCAAGGGATTTCTGTGTGTTAATTTTATATCCTGCAGCTTTACTATATTCATTGATTAGCTCTAGTAATTTTCTGGTAGAGTCTTTAGGGTTTTCTATGTAGAGGATCATGTCATCTGCAAACAGTGAGAGTTTCACTTCTTCTTTTCCTACTTGGATTCCTTTTACTTCTTTCCCTCTAGGTTGTCACAGAGCTGAGCTCCCGGTGTGAAACAGCAGCTTCCCACTAGCTACATGGTAGCGTATAGATGCCAAAGCTGTTCTCTCAATACATCCTGCCATCTCCCTCCCCTGTTGTGCCAAGTCTGTTCTCTATGTCCATGTCCTTTAAACGCAGGGTTAAATATTCCCAACTGCTGAGGCCATGCTCTTCCAAACCCTCCACCTGACACCTGACACCTTCTCTATCCTGAGTGTTTTCTGCTCTGGCTGGTGGAAATCTGGACTACTTTCTGTTCTGTGCTCACTCAGGGATTGCCCTCCTGCTCCTGTCTAGGGGCGCGTTCCCTGCCTCCTGGATCTGTCACACGCAGGTGCCCATCAGCTGGTGGCTCCAAGGGGCCCCTCAGCCCTCCTGTGTGTGTGTGTTTGTGCATATGTGTTTCTCCCCTGTCTGTGCAGCTCTCTCCTGCCCAGTTCTTTGCCTGCAGATCTTGCCTCCTGTGCCTCCTTGGACTCTCATTTCTGCCCCTCACTCGGGGGGACCGATGTGTCCTGAAATACTCTGGGCAGCAGTGAGCTGGGCAAACCCTGGGGCTAACCTTGTTTGTTCCCTGTCTCCTCGAGATCACCTGTCAGTTCTATTTCCTGTTCAGAGTCTAAAAGCTGTTGTTGCCTGTATATTTGGACTGTTTTCTTAGTTACCTAAAGGTGGAGAGTAAATCTAGTCTTGGCTGGAACAGAAAGTCCAGTTACTCAGATTTTGGATGTATCAAAAAAAAAAAAAAAAAAAAATTGAAAACTCTTGGTAGTTATAATAAATCATGAGAAATTTCCTTGTTCTTGAAAGCAAATCTGGGATAATTCAGATGTTCTTTGAGCCCTGTGAGCAGATCACAGAACTTTTCCAGATCTTCATTATATCTCTCCACTGCAAAAATTGATATTCAAAAATTCTGTTGTCCTTACATCAATTTTTTTGTGGGGAGGAATGAGATGAAAAAAGACTCTCTGGACCAGCAAGTGTGGAAGATTGTTAACTGCATTTGGAACAAAAATCATTGTGATATGCATTTGGGACAAAAACCACTGTGATATGTATGTCTGCGTACCTACAGCCATGTATATGCACTTGTTTTAACGGTGTTATAATTAATAGCTGACACTATTTGGGTGGAATACATGTTATGGTAAATTGAATTCTTGGTTAAATTAATATTTGATAGATATTATTTCATGCCTTGTTGAATTATTTTTTAAAGTATTTTAAATATTTACCTGGCAATAGAGAAAATTCAATTTGTTTTAGTATTTCTCATGAATCCATGATTCCAGTAGTATTTCCAAGTCAAAATGTTGAACATCAATAATCACTTTGTACTAATCTATATGTGGCCAATGCAGTGTAAATATGGCTCAGCTGTGAATACTTTGTTCAGATAAACAATGCTTGGCATCCAGGAGACTGGGCACAGACATATTCCTGCATAAAGGAGTATAGTCAAGGCAAGGTTCCAGGAGAGCCAGTAGGGAAATCCTGGCCAGTGGGGTTTGACAGCCAAGAATCCAATAACATGCACTAGGTAACTTGCAGGTAGAAAGGAGATTTGGCAGCAAATAGAGGAATGTTCCAGATCCAGGAGAAAGTGATTTTGGAGATCTCGGTATAAGTAATATGGGTAGACACACAGAAATTAGAATTTCAGTCTCTGAAGAAGACAGTGTAGGGACAGGCAAGGCCCCTTTTTTCAAGGAAGTGGGTGAAAGAGAAGAGACTGAAATAAAAACCAAGGGGTTAAAATCCAAAATATGTAAGAACTCTTACAATTTAGTAGGAAAAGAACTGAAATACGTTTCTAAAATGGGCAGACCTTCTGCAAAGACATTTTTCCAAAGAAGGCTTAAAGCTTTCTAACAAATACACAGAAGGATGCTCAACATCACTAATCATCAGAGAAATGCAAATCAAGACCACAGTGAAATTTCATCTCACACCTGTCCGAATGGCTGTGATCAAAAATACAAGTGTTGGCGAGGATGTGGAGAAAAGGAAATGTTGCTGGTACAAATGTAAATTAGTGCAGCCATGATGGAAAACAGTATGGAATTTCCTCAAAAAATTAAAAATGGAGTTTACATATGATCCAGCAGTCCCACACCTGGGATTCCATTTGTCCAAAGGGAAAGGGAATACTAACTCAACCAGCTTATTTACATCCTCATGTCCATTGCAGCATTATTTACAACACCAACAAATGGAAACAACCTACATATCAATCGATGGATGAATGAATAAAGAAGTGTGGTGTATGTATTCAATGGAAGATTATTTGGCCATGAAAAAGGAGAAAATAATGCCAGTTGCAACAGTGTAGGTGGATCTTAAGGGCATTATGCTCAGTGAAATCAGTCAGACAAAGACAAACGCTGTGTGATTTCATTCCTATGCAGAATCTAAACACACACACACCCACACACACACAAAACTAGAACTCACAAATACAGTGAATAGCTTGGTGTTTGCCAGAAGTAAGGTGGTGGTGGGCAGAAAATGGGTAAAACTAAGAACTTCTAGCTATGAGATAAATAAGTCTTAGGGATGTAACATACAGCATGATGACTATAGTTAACATTACTGTGTTGTATATATTTTTCTCATGCATTTTAAAATTTTTATTTATTTTTTAATTGAAGGATAATTTCCTTACAGAATTGTGTTGCTTTCAGTGGCTGAGAGTGTAGACCTTAAAAGTTCTCATCACAGGAAAAAAATTTTTTCTAACTATATTTGTTGATGGACGCTAGCTGAACTTATTGTGGTGATCATTGAGCAAAATATATATATATATATCTCAAGTCATTTTGTCATACACTAAAACATACTCCTGTATCAGTTATATCTTAATTAAAGTAAGAGTAAAAATACCTAGTAGTGTTGGGAAGTTACTTGAGATGTGCTTTCTGACAGCATATTGCCAAAGGCTATGGGGTGACCCGCTGAGTTTTAAGTGGATTCAAACCTAAATATGGAAATGATTTTAGAGCCCAGTGTGCGTCTTCAGAGGCAGTAAGCAGATTGCTATAATGTTGGAGAATGTGCTGACTGTACCAGTGCAGGCCCTTTAAATCAACTCAGTATAACTCCACAAAGGTACACCAAGAGGTCATTAAAAAGAAGTCAGAGGTATATCACTCTGGGATTAATCCACTAACCTGCTCACAACATTCTTCTGTGTTAGTGAAATAGGGAAGAACCTTTGTATTCTATTACGAGTTCATCACTAAAGGGATGTTGCTTATAACCTTAAATTATACACAATGGCTCTGGAAACCCTGCCTCCCAGGTAATGAGCACTAAGCTAAAACACCTTTGTTTAGCTTTCAGGAAACATCCTGACCAGGCCCACCTGTAAATAATTGCAGGAAGAAAGAAATTAACACATTCTCTCGGAAGGCTGATGGAAACTAGGAAGTGTTTGGCTTTACTCTCTCCCATTTTAGTGAAAAAGAAACCTCAATTCTAATTCAGATAAGATGGCTCTTTGGGGCATGAGCCCACTGTGTTCTTAGGTCTACTGGCTTTTTGAATAAAGTCTCTATTCCTTGCCCCATCAACTCGTCTCTTGATTTATTGGCACATTGTGTGACCAGCAGTGTGAGCTTGGACTCTGTAATATTAGCTCTTCTTGTTTCCAAATCTCATCCTTCAAGTACAGGTGCCCGGATGTTCTCTTTTGGTGCTTGTCACCTTACCTTTGATTACTGTTTTGTTTGGGCTTTTTCCAGGTACGTTGGGCCTCCCTCCAGGACATGCCTTTGGAAATTCACTCTCTGGTCCTAAAATTCACTAATCTGATCCTTGAGGCAGTCCTTCTATGCCATCACAGGTTCTCAGGGACTGACCGGTGTGTTCCTTTAGCTGCTTGATCAACAGTCTTGATCCTGAGTTAAAGCCTAGGAATGATGTTTGAATGAACCCCTGGAATGAACCAGTTCTCAGGTCAGTTCAGGTCAGTTGCTCAGTCATGTGCAGCTCTTTGCAACCCCATGGACTGCAGTACACCAGGCTTCTCTGTCCATCACCAACTGCCAGAGTTTACTCAAACTCAAGTCCATTGAGTCTCTGATGCCATCCAACCATCTCATCCTCTGTTGTCCCCTTCTCCTCCTGCCCTCAATCTTTCCCAGCATCAGGATCTTTTCCAAGGAGTCAGTTTTTCCTATCAGGTGGCCAAAGTACTAAAGTTTCAGCTTCAACATCAGTCCTTCCAATAAATGTTGAGGACTGATTTCCTTTAGGATTGACTAGTTTGATCTCCTTGCAGTCCAAGGGACTCTTAAGAGTCTTTCTCCAGCACCACAGTTCAAAAGCATCAATTCTTCAGTGCTCAGCTTTCTTTATGGTCCAACTCTCACATCCATACATGACTACTGGAAAAACCATAGCTTTGACTAGATGGACCTTTGTTGGCAAAGTGATGTCTCTGCTTTTTAATATGCTGGCTAGGTTGGTCATAGCTTTCCTTCCAAGGAGCAAATGTCTGTTAATTTCATGGCTGCAATCACCATCTGCAGGGATTTAGGAATATAGAGCCATCGGCAAAATCCTTTAAGTGGGCAGTTTTCATCATACTGCTTTCAGAGCCCAGTTTTAGGAATGATCAGTCATTTATGGCTCTGGGAGTAATTTCTATCTACGTGATTTGGGGGCTGTATCACCTCTCAGCCTTGGTGTCCCCATGTGTGATTACAGATGAGAGTTATCATGCAAGTGTCAGCTACCAGCTTATTTCCTCTCAGTTCAAAATGCACCCTTCTTCTTTTTTTTAATGGCACACCTACTGTATAGACTGGGAACTCTACTCAATACTCTGTGGTGACCTAATGGGAAGGAAATCCAAAAAACAGGGGTATATATAAACATGTCATGTTTCACTTTGCTGTGCAGCGGAAAGTAGCACAACATTGGAAAGCAACTATACTCCAATAAAAATTGATTAAAAATGCACCCATCAGTATATGTGGTAATAGAATTTATTTGAGCTTTTCTATTTCAAACTAAGCCTCTCACAGTTCTGGTGGTTTTCTGCATTCCTGGGCTTGGTGCTGCACCGCCGCCTCTGTCATTGTATAACCTTCTTCTGTTGGCTGACTTTTCCTCATCGTGTCTCTTATCAGGACACTTCTCATTGGATTCAGGGCACACCTGGATAATCCAAAATTATCTCCTCATCTCAAGATCCTTAACTTGATTACATCTGCAAAATGTTTTTCCCAAATAAGGTAATACTCATAGGCTTCAGGGATTAGAACATAGATGTGCCTTTTCTTGTGTCCACATTTAGCCCACTAAAATGATAGTTGTGTTTGTTTCTCATTTTTAATAAATTTAGATTCTTAAGGTGCCGTGATATATCACTCTTTTAACTCAGTTAATAGGGCTTCTCTAGTGGCTCAGATGATAAGAATCTGCTTGCAGTGCAGGAGACCTGGGTTCGATTCCTGGGGTGGGAAGATTCCCAGTAGAAGGAAATGGCAACCCACTCCAATATTCTTGTCTAGAAAATTCCATGGACAGAGGAACTTGACAAGCTACAGTGCATGGGATTGTAGAGTTAGACATGACTGAGCAACTGTCACTTTCAGGTCAGTTAATAAACCCAGAAATATTTCTTCCAGTATTTATTTATTCCATAGGCATATTACTTACTAATGTGATTTTCTTAGGTTTTGTAATAATAGTCATGCTATGTGAACTTCAGTTGCGAAACATTTAGTCATTTTACTGTTATGCATCATAACCAACTCTTTCATGTCCCAAAAGGTTGATCCTAATGCAAACCCATGCATGAGATTGAACTGGCAATGATACAGTGTAACATATTATAAGGTAATATTTTCTCCATGCAATCGGATTTATCTGATTCCACTGATATCTGAAACTGATTAAGTTTAGAGAATATACCTGAATTGCTAAAGTTTTTATGAAGTATTATGATATCTAGGAAGATCTTTGGGTCAGGGATCACATGGACAAGTCTGTGGGCTGCATTCTGTAGAGGTTTAACCACAAAATTCCTTCAACAGTTCAAACATAACCCATCATTTCTGTGTGGATTAAACTGACATGCCGTAAGAGACTTTTCTCTTATATTTATCTATAGCTTTCCCCCATTTCCTTCCTTATATAACACACATTTAGGTAGAAGTCTTTTTAATATTCACTAACTTAAGTGAGGTTTATTTTGAGCATAATTATAGGTGCTGCCTGAGTGGGAGGAATTTGTGCTGTGATTGTGAAAGAGGAGAAAAGATGCTTCTCACATAGACAAGTTGGTGGAAAGATATGTACTAGACTTGGGAGAATACCATTACTGCCATTGACAGATTCTAGGATGTGGACAGCTCGGGATGCAGAGAACCCTTTACTCACCCAAGCTGGACGCACCCCCGTGAATTTGCAGCTTCTGATAGGTCACTGGGTTCTGTTTCTCGCTGCTGCTGCTGATAATACAGGGATATGACTTGATTGATTGATTGATTGATTGATTGATTTGACTGCATGGAGGTTGTAGCATGCAGGATCTTTGGTTGCTGTGCACAGACTCTCTAGTTGTGGCACATGGGTTCCAGAACATGCAGACACAGTAGATTTATTTTTTAAAATAAATTTCTGACATTTAAATGTTGAATATCACCAATTCTTCCTGTATATGTTTTCTAACCAAAAAACCCAGAATCTTATCCCCATGCACATAAGATTTGAAAGACTGCAATAAAGGACTAAGCATGAATATTTGTTCATAACACTCGAACACCTTGTACATCTGTCATCTTTATCTCTAAAGGGCTCTCTGTTTCAAAACCCTTTTAATTCCTATGACTTCAGATGGAAACTCCCAATCAGGATGTTCACAAACATCTGCAAATATCTTTTTCTGTTGGAAGATGTCAGCAGACAGTGGCACGGGCAGTTAGTGAGGGGTTGGCTGGGACCTGGCCACAGAGCAAGGAGCAGTTTCTCATGTTTGAGAACCGGAATTGCTTCTTGGTCTTGACATTTTTCACAGCACACCTGATGAATGGGTCTCTAGGATGATGAAATGGGGATGAGTCAGAAGATGGAAGCTCTTTGATGTGACTGAGAGTACTGTGTTTTGAATCCTCTCTTCTGCCTCTTGCCTTCTCCTTTCCTTGCTTTCTAACATTTTCCTGTTCCATCCTGGCCATAATCCTTTTGCAGCTCCTCTCCCACAGCACACTAAGAAAGTCTAGACGTTCATTCACTCAACAAATATTTACTAAGTTTGACGGTGTTCTCTGCACTGTTAGGTGATTGGATATAGAGTAATGAATAAACAAATTGTTGGCTTATGTGGAGCATCTATTCTAGCAGGAAGGTTAGATCCTGAACTAATGGTTCCATTTCACACAGTGGAAGAGTTCTTCACCAGAATTCTAAAGATCTTTCCTCTGTATTGAAAGATCCTTAACACTGGAGACCAGAATCCACATTCAGGGTTGCATGTGGAGGGAGGATTTCAAGTAGACTGGTGATACAGAGGACAGAGCTGAAGTGGGAGCGCAAATGCAGTGAAAGCACCTGGAGGAAGGAAAGGGATTTTTGTAGCTGCTTAATGTAAGACATTTTAAGGAGACACACATATAACTAAAGTGATTTTTTTGAAAGCTGTGTACATGAAACACTATACATAAGCCCTGACTTTTAAAGTAGAGCAAATAATAGTTGCTTTTACAATTATTCTTTAGGATTTTAATAGACTTATATTTGTGTTTGTATTTCTGGGTAACAAATTAAGAGTTTTTATTATTATGATTTTTATTTAGTTTATGTAAAGTGAGATGTTCATGTTTTCCCTACCTTTTGGCCATTACAAATGAATCATATAGAATCCTTATCTCAATAAAAGTGGAAGAAAAAAATAATAGCTAATACTGGAGTTACTTATTGGTGAATAACAGTTCCACAAAGTGAGGCTGATGAGTAAGATGTGTTTTAGGACTGAGAAAAACACAGGAGGCTGGTCTAGAGGGCAAAGTGTAGGGTTGGCGGGGGCAGGGGAGGGCTGTCTTCTGCCCTCATCAACTCATTCTCTCTCTGTCTCCCTCCTACTCCAAGCAAGTAAATGTGTACAACTTTTGTATATGCTTGAACCTAAATTATCAGCTTAATATAGACTGTTATAGCTATAATATGTATTACGAAAGCCTCTTGAAAATGACAAATCAAAAACCTATAACAGATACAAAAATGATAAAGAACCAAAACTAACACTACAAAAATCAATTCTCAAAGACAGCAAGAGAGGAAGAAAGGAACCACAAAGCAATAAGAAAACAATGAACAAAATGAAAATAGTAAGTCCTTACCTATCAATAATCACTCTAAATATAAATGGCTTAAATTCTCCAATTAGGAGAATTAGAGTGACCGAATAGATCAAGAAAGCAAAACCTAACTCAGTGCTACCTACATGACACTTAAGCTGCAAGAACACTCACAGGCTGAGGGTGAAGGGATGGAAAAAAAAATATCCCACACAAATACAAACCAGAGGAGAGCAGGTATAGCTATGTTTATGTCAGAGAAAGTAGAGTCCAAGTCAAAAGCTATTATAAGAGAAAGAAAGTTCACCATATAATGAAAAAGGGATCCATTTATTAAGTAGATATAAATATATTAAATAGGTATAGCAATATTTATGTGTGTGTGTGTATATATATATATATATATATATATATATATATATATACCAATATTGAAACATTCATATATCTGAAACAAATATTAACAAATCTAAAGGCAGAAATAGGCAGAAATGGTAGTAGAGAACTTTAACACACCATTTTCAACAATAGATAGATCATCCAGACAGAAAATCAACAAGGAAATAAGGGATTTGAACTGTATTTTAGACCAAAGAACCTAACAGACATACTCTGAACATCCCATCCAAGAGCAGCAGAATACACATTTCTCTAAAGTGCACGTGAAAATTCTCCATGGTAGATCATGTGGTAGGTCAAAAAACAAGTCTTCACAAATTTATGAAGACTGAAATCATCAAGCAATTTTTTTTTTACCACAAAGATATGAAACTAGGAATCAATAATAGGAGGAAAGCAGGACAATTTATAGATATGTGGAAATTAAGCAACATGCTTCCAAATAACCAATGGAATAAAGAAGAAATCAAAAAGAAAATAAAAATAAATAATGTCAAACAAAAAATTTTTTAAATTATGGGATGCAGTAAAATATACTGACAAGGAAATTCTAGTGACAAATACCCACATTAGAAAGAAACAAAAATGATCTCAAACACCCTAACCTTATATCTCAATGAAGTAGAAAAAGAACAAATTAACCCCAAGGATAGCATAAAGAAGGAAATAATAGAGATTATAGCAGACATATATGAAATAGAGACTAGA
The DNA here is from genome assembly GCF_033118175.1 of Dama dama. Taxonomy (NCBI): domain Eukaryota; kingdom Metazoa; phylum Chordata; class Mammalia; order Artiodactyla; family Cervidae; genus Dama; species Dama dama. The sequence goes on from NC_083708.1 coordinate 11,243,823, forward strand.
AAGACAAATATCAAAGAAACTAAAAGTTTTTTCTTAAAAGATAAACAAATTTGAACAGTTGGCAAATTAAGAAAAAAGAGACGAATCAAATAAAATTATAAATGAAGAAGATCACATAACAATTGACTCCAGAGAAACACAAAGATCATGAAATTTCAATGAACAATTAAATACTAACAAATTAGATAATCTAAAAGAAATGGGCAAATTCCTAGAAACAGCTTACCAGTCCTGAGTCTTGAAGTAATAGAAACACTAAACTACCCTGATAATGAGGTGCAACAGAGACAACACAAGGAAAGAAAATTACAAGCCAATGACCCTGATGAACACAGATGCAAATATCCTTAGCAAAACATTAGCAAACAGAATTGAAGAGCATGGTAAGAGAATCACACACCGTGATTAAGTGGGATTTATCCCTGGGAATCAGGGAGGCTCCCAGACACACAAATCAAAAACATGATACACCTCATTAATAGAAGGAAGGATAAAAATTTTATGAACATTTAAATAGATGCAGAGAAAGTATCTGATAAAATTCAACATCCTTTCATGATAACAGTTCTCAACAAATTTTGTATGGAAAGAATATACCACAAAAATAATTGAGTTCGTATATGACAAGGCCACAGTTAACATCATACTTAGTAAAAAATGATAATCCTTTTCCCCAAGACCAGGAACAAAACATAGGTACTCACTCTTGCCTCTTCTATTCGACATGGTACTGGAAGCCCTGTTGGTGTTGTTTAACCACTAAGCTGTGTCTGACTCTTTGCGACCCCATGGACTGTAGCAACCCAGGCTTCCCTGTCCTTCAGTATCTCCCCAAGTCTGCTCAAATTCATGTCAATTGAGTTGGTGATGCCATCCAAACATCTCATCCTCTGTCATCCTTTCTTCTTTTGTCTTCAATCTTCCCCAGCATCAGTCTTTTCCCATGAGTTGGCTCTTTGTATCAGGTGGCCAAAGTATTGGAGCATCAGAATCAGTCCTTCCAATGAATATTCAGCATTGATTTCCTTTAGGATTGACTGATTTATCTCCTTCCTGTCCAAGGGACCCTCAAGAGTCTTCTCCAACACCACAATTTGAAAGCATCAGTTATTCAGCACTCAGCCTTTTTTATGGTCCAACTCTCACATCCATACATGACTACTAGAAGAATTATAATTTTGACTGTACAGACCTTTGTCTGCAAAGTGATGTCTCTGCTTTTTAATATGCTGTCTAGGTTTGTCATAGCTTTTCTTCCTAGGGGAAGCATCCATCCCTACCCCACCCCCACCCTCTTGGCAAACACAAGTCTGTTCTCTGGGTCTGTGATGGGATGGACTAGGAGTCTGGGGCTGGTAGACTGAAACGATCACATTTAGAATGGATAAACAACAAAGTCCTTCTGTGTAGCACAGGGTACTACATTCAGTATTCTGTGATAAACCATAATGGAAAAGAATACAAAAATAATTAATATATGTATGTATATAACTGAGTTACTTTGCCCTACAGCAGAAATTGGCATGACATTGTAACTCAATTATACATCAATAAAAGATTTTCTTAAATAATTACAATTTTAAAGTGCTGCCTCCACCCATGGCCCTTAATGTCAGCAATCCCACACGACCCCTCTCCTGGTTCTGATCCACAGCCGGGCCTTGGGTGCTGGTTCCATGGAGAACCCGGGCCACGCTTGCACCTCCCTGTTTCTAGCCTTGCTTGGGATGTTCTGGGCTGGGCCCTGCCATCACCCAGCATCCTCAGCCTCATCCTGGACCAGTGTGATGTTGGCCTTGTGACTACAACAACCCTCCTCTTTCCCAGAGCCTGGTGGCTACTGGTTGGTCGGTCGCCTGGAAGTCCGGTTTCCTTCAGAGATGACACAGGGAATTTATTCTGCTTGGCTGTCACAGGAGCACTGTGGCTGATAATTATAATCCCACAGGGAGCTTCGGAAGGTTTTGAAGCCCAGGTCCCAACCCTAGGGACTCCAAATTCATTGATATGACATGTAGTCTGGATATTGGGATTTTTAAAAATGTGTATAGTTGTCAAAGATAAATGAAGCTGGATACTAAAGTAAGTACAGATGTTAATCAGTAATGCACAGCTGCAGTGGGGAAAAGAGTTCAGTCTGAACTGAGCTCAGCTATGCTTGGGTGACCAGGTGCTTCAAGTGAGAATGAAGGGATGGGAAGTGGGGGTGATGAGTGAAGGCCTAGTAGAGTCAGGGAAGGAAAAGTCACAGAATGTGGGAAGGGGGCTGGTCCACAGGAAACCCACCTGGGTTGATTAATGAGCACTTCTGGAAGTCAGGCTTCTGCCCTCCCACAGAGCCTGGGACTCAGGCCCTGTCTGCACCTGTGGGCTGGAACAAAATTCTCCTGGCAGCCTTGAGTTTTCACGGGTAGGCACTCAAGGGGAGCTTGGGTCATCCTAGGGATGTGGCTTGAACTGTTAAGAACAGGTTAGTGTTTTAGGAAAGTCTTTCTAGGCCAAGTTTGAGCACTGGTGGAGAATAGGGCTCAGATTAGTGCGGATAGAAGTTGGTTGAGATAATCTTTGTCTCAGCCAAGTCTGAGAAACGCAGATCCAGGATTGTCATGCCTGTCCCTGTCTCAGCTCTGAGGTCCAGGGTGCTCTTCATAGGGCGCAGATTTCTGATGTGTAGGCCTTTAAGACAGGATTAAACTGTTTCCTTTTCTCCTGGCCCCCCTCCTCCTTTACCTACATTTTTTGCTAGACTCTGATTAACAGTGAAAAGTGAAAGTGTTAGTCCCTCACTTGTGCCAGACTCTTTGCGATCCATGGACTGTAGCCCACCAAGTTCCTCTGTCCATGGAATTCTCCAGGCAAGAATTCTGGAGTGGGTAGCCATTCTCTTCTCCAGGGGATTTTTCCCAACCCAGGGATTGAACTCCGGTCGTCTGTATTGCAGGCTGATTCTTTACCATCTGAGCCAGAAGGGTACATTTGCCTTCTCACCTGTGGACTTAATTCTTTCCTGCCTGTGAGGACTTCCCTCCACTTCAGCATCTGAGGATCATGCTTCCTTCTCTGCACTGCCCACCCCCACATACACAGGGACCACTCCCCACCTTGCTCTCAGGTGGGCGAAGCCGTGGTCCCCCACCTGCGGCTCTTCTGTGACCTGGCCTTCAGCCAGCTGCCTGGGCCCCTCCTATGCCCCAATCAGTTAAGCTCTGCGGGGCTGGCTTCTCCTCTCCCGGTTCTTGCCTCTGACCCTGAACTTTCTCTACCTCGTGGCGTAACTCTGAGGTGGGGGAGTTTGTGGGGTTCACTGAGGGGCAGGGAGACTGGAGCTTTGCACCCGACTTCTGCTCGCCGCTCATTCTAACGCAGCACTTTACACTGACAGAGTTCTTAAGATCATCAATTTATTAGCTCACTAATAAACATTCCGTGAGTGACCTGGGAGTCCTTTAGTTTTATAAAGTAATCAGAGTTAATGGTTGTTGCAGCATTCTCAGCTGGAAGCCAGGGGAGGGGTATGATTTTCTGCCAGTTAGCCCTGTGTCTGGGCTTAGGCACTTCACTCTTTTCTGACTCCTTGTGACCCCATGGACCATAGCGTAGCAGGTTCCTCCGTCCATGGGATCTCCCAGGCAAGAGTTCTGGAGCGGGTAGCCATGCTCTCCACTGAGGGATCTTCCCAACAGGGATCAAACCCGGGCCTCGAGCGCAAGGGGGAGGCAGTGGAAAGCTTGGTGGGAGAACTTCAGTATGCTGACATATCGGCTTGAGTGGTTTCAGAGAGGTGTGCAGCCAGCTTAGTGCCGAGAAAGTGCCCCATCAAGGCGCGGCACTGAATGACTGACCGTAGGAGGGATTCCTCGAGGGGCTCATTCGGGGGCGCTCTGTCTTCCTTAGCAGCGTCTTCCTCAGTTCAGTTCAGTTCAGTTCAGTTCAGTCGCTCAGTCGTATCCGACTCTGCGACCCCATGAATCGCAGCACGCCAGGCCTCCCTGTGCATCACCAACTCCCGGAGTTTATTCAAACTCATGCCCATCGAGTTGGTGATGCCATCCAGCCATCTCATCCTCTGTCGTCCCCTTCTCCTCCTGCCCCCAATCCCTCCCAGCATCAGGGTCTTTTGAAAAGACTCAGCTCTTCACATCAGGTGGCCAACGTATTGGAGTTTCAGCTTCAGCATCAGTCCTTCCAATGAACATCCAGGACTGATCTTTAGGATGGACTGGGTGGATCTCCTTGCAGTCCAAGGGACTCTCAAGAGTCTTCTCCAACACCACACTTTAGCAAGACTCATTAAGAAACAAAGAGAGAAGAACCAAATTAACAAAATTAGAAATGAAAATGGAGAGATCACAACAGACAACACTGAAATACAAAGGATCATAAGAGACTACTACCAGCAGCTCTATGCCAATAAAATGGACAACTTGGATGAAATGGACAAATTCTTAGAAAAGTATAACTTTCCAAAACTGAATCAGGAAGAAATAGAAGATCTTAACAGAACCATCACAAGCAAGGAAATCGAAACTGTAATCAAAAATCTTCCAGCAAACAAAAGCCCAGGACCAGATGGCTTCACAGCTGAATTCTACCAAAAATTTAGAGAAGAGCTAACACCTATCTTACTCAAACTCTTCCAGAAAATTGCAGATGAAGGTAAGCTTCCAAACTCATTCTATGAGGCCGCCATCACCCTAATTCCAAAACCAGACAAAGATGCCACAAAAAAAGAAAACTACAGGCCAATATCACTGATGAACATAGATGCAAAAATCCTTAACAAAATTCTAGCAAACAGAATCCAACAACATATTAAAAAAATCATACACCATGACCAAGTGGGCTTTATCCCAGGAATGCAAGGATTCTTTAATATCCACAAATCAATCAATGTAATACACCACATTAACAAATTGAAAGATAAAAACCATATGATTATCTCAATAGATGCAGAGAAAGCCTTTGACAAAATTCAACACTCATTTATGATTAAAACTCTCCAAAAAGCAGGAATAGAAGGAACATACCTCAACATAATAAAAGCTATATATGACAAACCCACAGCAAGCATCACCCTCAATGGTGAAAAATTGAAAGCATTTCCCCTGAAATCAGGAACAAGACAAGGGTGCCCACTCTCACCACTACTATTCAACATGGTGTTGGAAGTTTTGGCCACAGCAATCAGAGCAGAAAAAGAAGTAAAAGGAATCCAGATAGGAAAAGAAGAAGTGAAACTCTCACTGTTTGCAGATGACATGATCCTCTACATAGAAAACCCTAAAGACTCTACCAGAAAATTACTAGAGCTAATCAATGAATATAGTAAAGTTGCAGGATATAAAATTAACACACAGAAATCCCTTGCATTCCTATATACTAACAATGAAAAAACAGTAAGAGAAATTAAGGAAACAATACCATTCACCATTGCAACAAAAAGAATAAAATACTTAGGAGTATATCTACCTAAAGAAACAAAAGACCTATACATAGAAAACTATAAAACACTGATGAAAGAAATCAAAGAGGACACAAACAGATGGAGAAACATACCGTGTTCATGGATTGGAAGAATCAATATTGTCAAAATGGCTATTCTACCCAAAGCTGTCTATAGATTCAATGCCATCCCTATCAAGCTACCAACGATATTTTTCACAGAACTAGACCAAAGAATTTCACAATTTGTATGGAAATACAAAAAACCTCAAATAGCCAAAGTAATCTTGAGAAAGAAGAATGGAACTGGAGAAATCAACCTGCCTGACTTCAGACTCTACTACAAAGCCACAGTCATCAAGACAATATGGTACTGGCACAAAGACAGAAATATAGATCAATGGAACAGAATCGAAAGCCCAGAGATAAATCCACGAACCTATGGACACCTTATCTTTGACAAAGGAGGCAAGGATATACAATGGAAAAAAGACAACCTCTTTAACAAGTGGTGCTGGGAAAACTGGTCAACCACTTGTAAAAGAATGAAACTAGAACACTTTCTAACACCATACACAAAAATAAACTCAAAATGGATTAAAGAGCTAAATGTAAGACCAGAAACTATAAAACTCCTAGAGGAGAACATAGGCAAAACACTCTCCGACATAAATCAAAGCAAGATCCTCTATGACCCACCTCCCAGAATATTGGAAATAAAAGCAAAACTAAACAAATGGGACCTAATGAAACTTAAAAGCTTTTGCACTACAAAGGAAACTATAAGTAAGGTGAAAAGACAGCCCTCAGATTGGGAGAAAACAATAGCAAATGAAGGAACAGACAAAGGATTAATCTCAAAAATATACAAGCAACTCCTGCAGCTCAATTCCAGAAAAATAAATGACCCAATCAAAAAATGGGCCAAAGAACTAAACAGACATTTCTCCAAAGAAGACATATAGATGGCTAACAAACACATGAAAAGATGCTCAACATCACTCATTATTAGAGAAATGCAAATCAAAACCACAATGAGGTACCATTACACGCCAGTCAGGATGGCTGCTATCCAAAAGTCTACAAGCAATAAATGCTGGAGAGGGTGTGGAGAAAAGGGAACCCTCTTACACTGTTGGTGGGAATGCAAACTAGTACAGCCGCTATGGAAAACAGTGTGGAGATTTCTTAAAAAACTGGAAATAGAACTGCCATATGACCCAGCAATCCCACTTCTGGGCATACACACTGAGGAAACCAGATCTGAGAGAGACACGTGCACCCCAATGTTCATCGCAGCACTGTTTATAATAGCCAGGACATGGAAGCAACCTAGATGCCCATCAGCAGATGAATGGATAAGGAAGCTGTGGTACATATACACCATGGAATATTACTCAGCCATTAAAAAGAATTCATTTGAACCAGTCCTAATGAGATGGATGAAGCTGGAGCCCCTTATACAGAGTGAAGTAAACCAGAAAGATAAAGAACATTACAGCATACTATCACATATATATGGAATTTAGAAAGATGGTAACGATAACCCTATATGCAAAACAGAAAAAGAGACACAGAAATACAGAACAGACTTTTGAACTCTGTGGGAGAATGTGAGGGTGGGATATTTCAAAAGAACAGCACGTATACTATCTATGGTGAAACAGATCACCAGCCCAGGTGGAATGCATGAGACAAGTGCTCGGGCCTGGTGCACTGGGAGGACTCAGGGGAATCGGGTGGAGAGGGAGGTGGGAGCGGGGATCAGGATGGGGAATACGTGTAAATCCATGGCTGATTCATATCAATGTATGACAAAACCCTCCCAAAAAAAAAGAAAAAGAGAAAAAAAAAAAAAAAACAAAAGCATCAATTTTTTGGTGCTCAGCTTTCTTCACAGTCCAACTCTCACATCCATACATGACCACTGGAAAAACCATAGCCTTGACCAGATGGACCTTTGTTGGCAAAGTAATGTCTCTGCTTTTTAATATGCTATCTGGGTTGGTCATAACTTTCCTCCCAAGGAGTAAGCATCTTTTAATTGCATGGCTGCAGTCACCTTCTGCAGGGATTTTGGAGCCCCCCAGGATAAAGTGTGACATTGTTTCCACTGTCTCCCAATCTATTTCCCATGAAGTGAAGGGACCAAATGCCATGATCTTAGTTTTCTGCATGTTGAGCTTTAAGCCAACTTTTTCACTCTCCTCTTCCACTTTCATCAAGAGGCTTTTTAGTTCCTCTTCACTTTCTGCCATAAGGGTAGCGTCATCTGCATATCTGAGGTTACTGATATTTCTCCCGGCAATCTTGATTCCAGCTTGTGCTTCTTCCAGCCCAGCATTTCTCATGATGTACTCTGCATATAAGTTAAATAAGCAGGGTGACAATATACAGCCTTGACGTACTCCTTTTCCTATTTGGAACCATCTGTTGTTCCATTTCCAGTTCTAACTGTTGCTTCCTGACCTGCATACAGGTTTCTCAAGAGTCAAGTCAGGTGATCTGGTATTCCCATCTCTTCAAGAATTTTCCACAGTTTATTGTGAACCACACAGTCGAAGGCTTTGGCGTAGTCAATAAAGCAGAAAGAGATGTTTTTCTGAAACTCTCTGGTTTTTTTGATGACCCAGCAGATGTTGGCAATTTGATCTCTGGTTCCTCTGCCTTTTAGAAAACCAGCTTGAACATCTGGAAGTTCACGGTTCACGTATTGCTGAAGCCTGGCTTAGAGAATTTTGAGCATTACTTTACTAGCGTGTGAGATAAGTGTGATTGTATGGTAGTTTGTGCATTCTTTGGGATTGCCTTTCTTAGGGATTGGAATGAAAACTGACCTTTTCCAGTCCTGTGGCCACTGCTGAGTTTTCCAAATTTGCTGGCATATTGAGTGCAGCACTTTCACAGCATCATCTTTCAGGATTCAAAATAGCTCGCCTGGAATTCCATCACCTCCACTAGCGTCTTCCTAGTCCCTCATAATAAGGGGTATAATCCTTGGAATTATTGCTGAGATGTATCACAAATAGATACAACCTGAGGCAGTATAGCCTTTTTGTCTCTGGATGGAATGCTGAGAAGGAGGATTTTCAAGTGACATGGAAAACACCAACAGATAATTGAGATTCCTTACCTGTGGGTGTGATGTTCCAGAACTTTTTTTACCTTGGAACATTTTTGTGTCTATTCGCAATTCTTCCATTTAATTCCTTAAAGTTTTCTACTCCTGAACAATAATTGTTAAAAAAAATTCTATATCTTGCATTTGGTTGAAACTCATCTACTGAATCTATTTAAATTAAAACATATCTAACCTTCTGTTTTGGAAACAGGAGTATTGAAGTCTAAATGTCTGTAGTCTCAAAGTCATACAATAGAAATATTATGGAAAGGAATTTTTAAAAAGTATAACTTAAGAAGAGAATAGAATCTGAGAAAGATCAGACACAGACAAATAGATAACTTAATACACACACATCTGAATCACTTTGCTGTACACTTGAAACTAACATTGTAAATCAACCACACTTCAGTAAAAATGGTCATAAAATTTAAAAATAAAGAAAAACAACAACAAAAAATAGCTCATAACTTTTAACTGCAATCAATGTGTTCTGGAAATTGTTGACATATGCGAACTCCAGGAGATAGTGAAGGACAAGGAAGCCTGGCATGCTGCAGTCCATGGTGTCACAAAGAGTTGGACACAACTTAGCGACTGACTAACAAATAAAATCCACAAATGAAATTATAGCATATACTGTCACATGTTAATTTTTTGTTTTTTTTTATGTTGATTTTTAAATGTATAATTTTTCATATCAATTCATTAAGCGTTATTTTTGCCATAGATTTTGACATCTTTGGAGATAGATTGGCAGGTATTTTAATAAATATGCAGTAAGTGACAATTAAAATCCAAGTTCTCTGGAATAATTACACTTTCAATTTCCCCTACTAGCACCACTGAGCACATTTCTTTGTTGTCACTTCTCAGTGAAACAAGAAACATTGTCCTCATGTGCCCTTTTCAGGTTCTCCACCTACTTAAATGTTAAAAAATTACTTAGGAGAAAAATACTTAAAAGAGTGATAATAGAAACATGTGTCAGTAAAATCATATTTTTTTAAAGGGATTCTGATAGGAAAGCAACAACAAAATTTTCTAAGACTCCTCATTGAGGATTAAAAAACAAAATTAAAGGAAGATACAGACAAGTAATAAGCAAATGAACAAAACTTAAAGAAGATGTGGTACATACATACAATGAGTTATTACCTAGCCACTAAAAGGAGCAAATAGAGTCATTTGTGGAGATGTGGATGGATCTAGAGTCTGTCATACAGAGTGAGGCACATCAGAAAGAGAAAAAACAAATATCATATATTAATGCATATGTATAGAATCTAGAAAAATGCTTATGATGAACCTATTTGCAGGCCAGGAATAGAGATGCAGACACAGAGAGGAGACATGTGGACACAGTGGTGGGAGAGGAGGTGCGATGAACTGGGAGCTTAGCGTATATATACACTAGGTATATATACACTATATATGTATATATACACTTAGGTATATATACACTACTTGTGTAAATAGATAGCTAGTGCAAACCTGCTGTCTAGCACAGGGAGCTCTGTGATAATCTGGGGTGGGGGGGTGGAATCACAGGGACGGAGGCTCAAGAGGAAGGGGCTGTATGTATGCAGATAACTGACTCACTTCACTGCACAGCAGAAACTAGCAAGCATTGTAATGCAATTATATTCCAAATTTTTGACAAAAGACAGAGTCTATGAGTAGAATTTCTATGTGTTAGATGCCTGAATGCAGTAGGATATAATAAATATGGGTGAAAGGAGGAGAAACTAACAAAACAAATGCAAGGTTTTGTTTTTTCCCTATCTTTTTATTGTTTGGAGACGGATTGCTAACTTGTCTGGGAGGACCATTGAGATAACGTGCTGCCTTTCTGGTCCCTTCCTGACAAGGCCGATCACGGTCACGTGCTGCATAGGGAATGTTGATGTTCACCGACTTTCAAGCTTCTCTCCCTCCTCCTAGGTACCCATTAAACTCTTTCCTAGCTCCTTATGGCAGAAAGTGAAGAGTAACTAAAGAGCCTCTTGATGAAAGTTAAAGAGAAGAGTGAAAAAGCTGGCTTAAAAGTTAATATTCAAAAAACTAAGATCATAGGACCCATCCCATTACTTCATGGCATATAGATGGGGAAACAATGGAAACAGTGAGACTTTAATTTCTTGGGCTCCAAAATCACTGCAGATGATGACTGTAGCCATGAAACTAAAAGATGCTTGCATCTTGGAAGAAAAGGTATGACAAACCTAGACAGCATATTAAAAAGCCGAGACATTACGTTGCTGACAAGGTGTGTCTAGTCAAAGCTATGTTTTTTCCAGTAGTCATGTATGGATGTGAGAGTTGGACCGTAAAGAAGACTGAGTGCTGAAGTACTGATACTTTCAAACTGTGCTGTTGGAGAAGCCTCCTGAGAGACCTTTGAACTGCATGGAGATCAAACTAGGCAATCCTATAGAAACTCAATCCTGACTATTCATTGGAAGGACTGAGGCTGAAGCTCAAGCTCCAATACTTTGGCCACCTGATGCAAAGAGCTGATTCACTGGAAAAGACCCTGATGCTGGGAAAGATAGGAGGCAGAAGAAAAATGGGACGACAGAAGACAAAAGGGTTGGATGGCATCACCAACTCAATGGACAGGAGTTTGAGCAAGCTCCAGAAGTTGGTGAAGGACAGGGAAGCCTGGGGTGCTGCAGTCCATGGGGTCGCAAAGAGTCACACATGACTGAGCAACTGAACTGAACCGAGAACTGGTTCATTCCAGGGATTCACTTGAGAAAGAACATAAAAGACACGGAGAAATTAGAAAACAGGAGCTAAATGAAATGGGAGCACTGAATATGGAATAGAAAAAGTGAAACAAATGAAATAAAAGTAAAAGTTCCTCATGTATTCCAGTTGTTATTAAACACGACTGCTCACTAGAGACATATCTGGAGCTCTAGGGGAAAAAAGCAATACCTGGGCATTTGTATTTTTTTAAAAATTCCAAGACAATTCTGATATGCAACTGGGTTTTAAAAAGTGATTACAGATTTTTCTATTAGAACCCAGTTTTGGTGATATACAGTTCTATTATTTTTCTGTTGACCAATCACGATACAATGGTATTAAGTTAATAGTTAAATAATCACAATAGTAAAAGCTAATTTTAATATTAAGTTAATTTTAATATTAGTTAACTATTAACTATTAATAGTTAATTAATAGTTAAATAATCACAATAGTAAACAATGTTTATCATTTTCACAATCCATAGCCAGACAAAAATAGAAGATAATTACGATTACAAGCCATAATGGGAACATGATTAAACTAACAGTATGAAATACTTATGTACAATTTGGGGGTCCTGCAGAGTGATGCGATAAGGGGAAGTACATACATGACATATTTGCATCTGCTCAGACAGTCTATGTCTTTCGGTTGGTGCATTTAATTAATTTACATTTAAGGTAGTTATCAATATGTATGATCCTATTACCATTTTCTTAATTGTTTCAGGTTTACTTTCTGTAAGTAGGGCTTTCCTTCTCTTGTTTTCTGCCTAGAGAAGTTCCTTTAGCATTTTTTTATAAAGCTGGTTCAGTGTTGCTGAATTCTCCTAGTTTTTGATTGTCTGGAAAACTTTAGAAATCTGAAGAGGAGTCTCACTGGTTAGAATATTTTTGATTGTAGTTTCATGTCTTTCATCACTTTAAATATGTCATAAGATTCCCTTCTGGCTTGCAGGGTTTCTGTTGATAAATCAGCTGATAACCTGATGGGAATTCCTTTGTATGTTATTTGTCATTTTTCCTTTGTTGCTTTTAATGTTTTATCTCTATCTTTAATTTTTGTCACTTTGATTACTATGTGTCTTGGTGTGTTCCTCCTTGGGTTTGTCCTGCCTGGGGCTATGTGTGCTTCCTGGACTTGGCTGATTATTTTCTTTCCCATGTTAGGGAAGTTTTCAGCTATTATCTCTTCAAATATTTTCTCAGGTCATTTCTCTCTCTTCTCCTTCTGGGGCCCTTAGAGTGCAAATGTTCATGCATTTAATGTTTACATCATAGGGAACCTTCCCAGACAGCTGCTGCCTGTCCCCACCATCCCTGCGCTGAGCCCCTGCTGACCCACGCCTCCACAGGAGACCCTCCATCACTAGCCGGTAGTTTTGCTTCAGTTTCCTGTGGACTCACTGCTCTTTTCCTCCGAGTCTTGGTGTGGAAAAAGGTTTTGTTTGTGCCCTCCAAGATTAGAGTCTCTGTTTCCCCTAGTCCTGTGGAGGTCTTGTAACCAAATCCCACTGGGCTTCAAGGTCAATTTCCCTGGGGATTTGCAGTCCCTTCGTCGGGTCCCCAGGCTGGGAAGCCTAATGTGGGATTCTGAGCCTTCACGACAATGGGAGAACACCTTTATTATTCTCCAGCTGGTGGGTCACCCACCCGGCGGGTATGGGATTTGCCTTTATCTTGATCGTCTCCCTCCTACTGTCTCACTGCGGCCTCTTCTTGTGTTTGGACATGGGGTATCTTTTTTGGTAGGTTCCAGTGTCCTCCTGTTGATGGTTGTTCATCAGCTATTTGTGATTTTGGCGCTCTTACAGGAGGAGATGAGTGCACATCCTTCTACTCTGCCATCTTGAACCAGAAGCCCTTCAGATAAAACCTTAATGATCATTTCTTCAGGGATGTCTGGCTGGTCTCCTAAACCATATCTCCTCCAAACATGTTCCTTGTACTGAGTTTGTATCTTTAGTGTCTACACTGTCCACTGTTTTAGCCCCAGATCTTTACACACTGCCTAGCACAAAGGAGAATAATAGAGGTTCATTACTTGAATTATTTTGCTTATTAGGCAAACACTCTTTTCACGTATCTTTCTTCTACTGTACTTTGAAGTTCTTGAAACCATAAACCAGGACTTTCATTGCTAGCTCAGTGCCTGGCACAGAATTGGCATCTAAAAGGACTGAGTGAATGATTGAATGGAACAATTAGTAACAGAAGTATCTGTGCTTGGTCCCTGTGCTGAGAGGGATGGGATGGGACAGTTCAGTGTAATAGGATGACGCTGGTGCATAGAGAATTCTGAAAGCCATCACCACTGCCTGGACAAGGAGCTCTTCTCAAGAGCTCTGAGCATCACGTGCATAAAACAGGAGCAGGTACTAAAAGTGCCTGACTATTCATGAGCTAGGTTTTTTCCTGCTCTTTTGAATATTGGTGGAGAGATGGGAGTGAAGAGAGCCTAGATTTTTTGGCACCGACTTGATGGGCATGAGTTTGAATAAACTACGGGAGTTTGTAATGGCAGGGAGGCCTGGCGTGCTGCGATTCATGGGGTCGCAGAGTCGGACACGACTGAGCGACTGAACTGAACTGAACTGAACTGAAAAGCTTTAGTGGAGCATTGAGAATGAGGTGTGAGGAGACAGGCTTTGGGGCAAATACAAATACAGGACAAATATTGGACATGAAAGAGTGAATTTTAAGAAGTCATAGGTTATAAATTCATGTTCAGTGAGGAACACAAAAGTATTTAATTATTGTGGGTATAGGACTGTTTCTACAAATGTAACTGTACTGACATGTGATCCCCTAGAATGAACAGATTTATTTAGCAAAGAAGAAAACATGTACTTTCTATTGATCTTACCACATAGCTATGTCATTTGATTTGCAATGACATTTCATGAATAGTTTAGGTAACCATTTTACACATAGAAACTGAGACTGAGGAGCTAAGAAGGCTTAACCAAATTCACAACTGGAACATGAAAACACAACATTAATGCACACACCTGTGTTCTGTCCCACCCTCCATGTTACTACTGAATAAAGAGGATAGAATATTTTATTCATTATTTTTAATTAACTCTTAAAATTATTATTGGAGAATAGTTTATTTACAATAATGTGTTAGTTTCAGATGTGCAGCAAAGTGAATCAGTTATACACATATCCACTATTACTTAGATTCTTTTCCCATACAGGTCATTGGATGACTGAAGAAATCACTAATTAAGAAAAGAATCTTACAAAAATTTTATAGAACTATAAGAAACAAGTCTTGTTTTTATGTCCTTTGAATATCAAGCACATGTGCCTATTTACTAGCAAGGAAACTCTATTATTTAAGTCTATTTCCTCAGATAGGTTGCAACAACTGATTTTTTAATTAATTAACTACCTTGTTAAACAGTCATTTATTAATGCCAGCCAGAAGATTAAACTGCAAATAAGGTAGAGTCTCTTTTCTCAAGGAATCCCCCCCTTCCTGGAAAGATGTGATAGAAAATGAGAACTCAGTGGAGTTAAACGTATGGATAGAAAACAGAGTTATAGAAGCATCTAATTCCATCTAGAGGTGGGCTCAAGAAGGTTTTCTAGAACTTGACTTGAGATGTGCCTTACAGGTTGCAGAAACACTTCAGGCAGTGGACCCAACATATCTGTAGACTGAAGATGAGAGGCAGGACAATTTGTGTGTGTGTGTGTGTGTGTCTGTGTGTGCATGCACATGATTTGACTACAATCAAGTGAATGTCTTGCTAAAGCACAATTTAATGATCAGAGACAAATATGAACAATGTACAAAGGATCTTGTATGTCATGTCAAGGTGTTCAAGCTTTACAAGTACATAATGAGGGATCCTTTACAGGGAAAGTCATGATTATATCTGCGTTTAGATGGGGGCTCTGTCTATTAGGCGAAGGGAGGATTAAAAAGCAGAACACCAGAGATATTTTATTTAATTATCTTTAGTCCAATTTATCCTATGAAGCAAATATAAATCTAATTAATATATTCATGAATGAAGCAATGATAATACAAATGTACACAATAACAAGAAATTGTACACAATTGGACACAAGGCATAGAACACAATGCAATTCTCTCCTGTTGTATCATTTTGTTTACTTAAAATAGCATCTAAAAATTTTGAGACTTCAGATTCTAGACCTGCATTTCAAGTCTCCAAGGTAAGGGTAAGCCATCAAATGATGAATTTGTTCAGAAAATTCAACAAGAAATTCATTATAAAAGGTAATTAACTGTCTAATTCAGAAAGCATGATTAAAAAATTGTTTCTGAAAATAACCAGCAAAGGAGAATTCATGAAAAAGATGCTGGAAACCCATGGTATCAGGCAATGAGTGATCAAGGTTGACATATATGAGGAGCATACTAAGTTTATATAGCATCTGGATCACATGATTGAAGGCTTTTATCTGGTTTTGTCATGCCTGAAGGTATTTACTTTTATTTGTTAAGAAAGGATTCTAAAATGATAGAAGATTGAGAATCCAGCCAATGCTTGAAAACTAGAGGAGCAGTAGTAGTTAATATTATGGACAAATGTTTATTTCTCTTACATTTTTCATGCATACAATGACAAGTACAGATATACCTTGGATTTAAAGTCCTACAAGGAAATTGTAATACTATATTTGGGATAGCAAATTGTTTTCTATTGATCAGAGTTTCCGGGACTCAGACAAATAGGCAAGACTGAAGATCAATCTGGAGCTTTAAGACTGAATTTCTGCAAGTGGTATTAAGCATCATCTTTCAGAGTGATAATATTTATTCTACTACAAACAATTATATTCCTGAAAGTAAGCCAAAAGAAGAAAGATTGGTGAACTATTTCTCCAAGGTGTACCCCAAGGATAATGACAGCCCTGCACTCCCTGCCAGGCTGCTATGAATGATAGACTCCAGGATACAAATGGGTTCCCAGAGAGGTCTCTTTCCACTCATCCTGTGGAGTCAGAGGACTTAAAAAGTAACTTATCTTTGAAGATGTGGCCAAAAGAAAAAAACAAGTGGAAGATTTTTAAAAATTACATATTCATTCAAAACTGATGTTTTAAAAATTCTGCTATATCCAGACATTCTGACTCTAATTATTCTTAAACTTCATTGGAATCAGAATCACTTGAAGAGCTTGTTGACTAAATATTTCCCTGGGATACACCCAAAACTACTGAGCCAGATATTAGGGGCTGTCTTATGGTTCCTTTCTGCTTTGCGAAGTATAAAATGAGCAGGCTTCTCTTCTATGGGTGAACTATGCACATATGAACTATGAGTGAACTATGGGTGAACTATGGGTGCAGCACAATAAAGTGAGTTTTTAAAGCTCCTGTCCTCGCCCCATAACTCATATTTACTTCTTCTGTTTTGTTGATGTAATTTAGGGAAAGGAAAGATCAGTACAAATAGTATGGTCAAAAGTTAAGTTTATTAATCATGGCAGTTTCAAGTTAGTTAAATTCAAGGATTTAATTTTCCAAGGAAGAAGACATAGTCATGGTAATATTCAAATCTTTACAGTGATTATTATCTGAGACCTGCTCTTTGTAGAAATCTAGATTTGAAGTGGCAAGTGAGGTCTTAAATCTGTAGCTCTGGATTGGAACTATAACTAAAGAGAAAATTCAAGAGATTTGTACAGTAAATAAAATTTGAAATGATGGAGTCAGACATCAGGGAGTTGAGAGGGAAGTGCCAAAAGATTACCAAATCTCTTCCTGGTCACAGACCCTTTGTGGGGAAGGAGGTCTCCACTATGAACTGAACACAGCAAACTCCTGGGACCCTAGGAACTGTCACAGTTGACTTGTGATAGCCTAATTTTTATACTTAAAGAGGTGTTTCTCTGGCTCAGGGATGGTCTTAAAATGCTGTTGATGTGCCTGCTCAGTCTTTCAGTCCTGTCCGACTTTTTGTGACCCAACGGACTGCAGCCTGCTAGGCTCCTCTGCCCGTGGGGTTGTCCAGGGAAGAATATTAGAGTGGGTTGCCATTTCCTCCTCCAGAGGATCTTCCTGACACAAGGATCAAACTGGCATCTCCTGTATCTCATGCATCGACAGGCAGATTCTTTGCTGCTGAGCCACAGGTGAAGCCCTGAAGTTCTGTTAGCCCTTGGCATTTTGGATTTCACAGCAATTATATGAAAATTGATTCATATACTAGTTTCTTGAAGAAAATTCCTTTATTTATACTTAGCAAAGAAAATAAGATGAGTTAAATATTGTTATTGATTGTGCAGTAATTCTGTTAGAATTGACTTCAGTATTTTAGAGCTTCTTCTAGAAATAAGAAGTGAATACAAAGCAAAAATAAAAATTTCAAAAATCCACAGAATTAAGGATTCTCAACTTCCCTTTACTTACTTTTAAGAGATGCACTCATTTAACATGAAAATGAATTTTTTTTTTTTTTTTTATAAATTTCTGTTCTTTCTTAGTGTATGTTCTTTGGAAAAGATTATATTTGTGAGATAGTTGAGAGTTGGAGGAAATTGATTAGCTATCAAAGAAGGTTAAAAAAGGGCATGACATACTTTTTAGAACATTCTGTCATGGCCTGTGGGTTATAGAACACCAAGCTTCTTTCACAGTGAAAACTTTTGTTTCCCGTATCAAAAAAACAGACCACAGTACTGTGACTTAGCAGAACTTAAGTTTTGCTATCATGTGGTTTTTCTTAGCTTCATTGGAAATTTATTGTATTAAAGCAAGTTTTATACTGTCATTTTTTTCTGTGTATGCTGCTTTTGTTTTCATATCACATTGTATCCATTTTTCTCAATGTCTAATTATAATTTTTTATCTTTCCCTTCTCTTTTATTGATTAAATTTGTATGTTTACTTATCTTCTTTGTTTAATTCCATTTTCTTAATGTTGCTGATATGTAGAGACAGATGATCTTGTATGTAGCCATGTTGCTAAATTCTCTTGCAAACTATAATAGCTTGTAGATACTTCTGAATTGTCTACGTATATAAAATGTCTGGGAATAGTGAAAATCTTTCTTTCAAATTCTTAGAATTAAAAAAAAAAATTCCTAAACTTACTACACTGGCCAGGACCATAAATATAATATTGGAAAAATGACAAAAGCAGATATACTCTGTATGATGTCAATTCTTTGACATTTGGGGGGAACTTTTTCTATAGTTCAAATATACAGTTAATTTTAGAGTCAGTATATTATGCATGTTTGAGAAAAATGCCAGTGTTGATGGAAGTATTCTATTTCATTAAAGCAAACTTCTTAATTTTGATGTTCAAGGTTTCTGTATCTTTTGGATTTGCCTGCTTCATCATTACTGAGAGAGATGTGTTAAATTCTCCAATTATGATTTTGTATTCTCCAATTATGGATTTGTGTATTTTTTTTCTCTTTTGGTATTTAGTTATATTTCCATTATTTATATCAAGGCTAGACCAGAGGTCCCCAACCTTTTTAGCATGGGGACCTGTTTTGTGGAAGATAATTTTTCCATGGACCCAGGGCTGGGGGTTGGGGGAGGGGAGGGGGAGGATGGTTCAGGTATTAAAGTGAGTGAGGGAGAGCCCTGAGGAGGAGCAGATGAAGCTTCACTCCCTCCCCTGGCACCACCTGCCATGCAGCCAGGGTCCTAACAGGCTGTGGACCAATACTGGCGGTCCAGGGGTTAGGGGTCCCTGGGCAGGACTATAATACTCATCTAAGTTTATAATTATTACATCTTCCCATGGATTAAATCTTTTATCATCTTGAAATGTATTTTCTTGTATCTACTAAAGATCCTTGCCTTAAAGCCTCTTTGGTATGAAATTAATATAGATATACCAGGTTTTATTTTTTGCTTAGTGTTTGCATCTTTTTCTTTCAAAACGTGATTACTATCATATTAATGTATGCCTCATTAAAAAATTAGTCAAGCACACTTGGTAATATATTTAGAATATTTTGCTCACTTGATTTAAAATGCCCATGGTTATTTGAGTTTAAATGTACTATCTTACCATCTGTTTTCAATTTGAGCCATCGTGTTTCTTCTTTTTTATCCACTTTCTTTTTATTTCTTCTTTACATTTTCTTCTTATTCTTCTTGAAATCAAATATTTTTATTGTTCACTTTTTCCAATTTGTTAGCTTTGCTGGTCATCTTTTGTTTTAAATTAGAGGCTAATTACTTTACAATTCTGTGATGGTTTCCGCCACACATCAACACGCATCGACCACAAGTGTGAGTGAGGGGTCTCCCTTGTGGCTCAGCGGTAAAGAATCTGTCTGCAATGTAGGGGACCGGGGCTTGATCCTGGGTTGGGAAGATCCCCTGGAGAAGGAAATGGCAACCCATCATCACGCATCGCCACACATCAACACGCATCGGCCATAGGTATGTATATACCCCTTCCCTCTTGAATCCCCCTCTCACGTCTTTCTGTCTTTCTCCAACCCACCCTCTAAGTTGTCATGGAGCACTGGCTTTGCGTTCCCTGCATCAAACAGCAAACTCCCACTGGCTACTCATTTCACATATGGTAATATATATGTTTCAATGCTATTCTCTCAAACAGTCATACATTTAAAAATTCTCTTTTAGTGGTTACCTAATTTTAAAACTATAAGAGTATAATAAAGATTATTGTTTTATTGCTTTCTAAACAATGCAAAAAATTTGGATGATTTTAACTCTTTCTAACCTTCTCCCACCTTTAGGGCTAGTTGTCATGTATTTTCATTCTGCACGTAACTTAAAACACACAGCTCTTACTGACATTGTTACAGAGATAATATGTTGATTTGGAGTCACTCATCCATTTAACTCCTCCATTATCTTTAGTTACTTCCTACACTGAACAAGCTTTCACCTGGGTCCATTTCTCTTTTGTATGAAGAACTGATTTTCGTCTTTCTTTTAGAGGAATTCCATTGTAGAATAACTTTCTCAATTCTTCTCAGTTTTGCTTTTATTTTTTAAGAACTTTTTTTTTTTTTTTTTGCAGGATATACAATTCCAGTTATTTTCTTTTTTAATCTTTAAAAATATGCTTCTGCCTTCTGGCTTATGTCATTGCTATTCTGAAGTCAGTTTCAATATTATTGTTGCTCATTGGAAGATAATATACCATTTCTCAATTACTGCTCTAAAGGTTCTTTTTTATCTTTGAGTTTCAGTAGTTTAATTATGATGCACTTCTATATCCATGTGTGATATCTATGTATGTATATATGTATGAATCTATCTATCAGTCCATTCATCTTTGAAATTGCAGAGATTCTTGAATCTTCAACTGGATATAATCCATCATTTTGACAAATTTTTTGGTCATTATTTCTTTATATATTGCTTCTGCTATGATTCTCTGCCTATGCTTCTCTGGAATTTCCATTGTACATATGCTAAAAGTGTATGTCCTTTATGTTACTCAAGCTGTTTTTTTTTTTATTTCCATATTTTTTATTCTCCTTTAATCTGGACACTTTCTATTGACCTATCTTATGGCTTGTTATTCATCTCTTCTGCTGTATCTAATCTGTCATTAAATCTGTTTATTTTCTTCTATAGATCAGTTCTTGCATTTTGCATTTGATTAATTTTTTATTTGATTTGATTATGTAATAAAGTCCAAAGTTAGGATGAAATTCTCCATCTTTTATTTTTCAGATTTTAATTGTTGTCTTAAATTCCTGGTCACTTAACTTCAATGGTTTCACCACCTAAGCATATATTTTTGCCTTTCTTCTGTCTTGGTGTTTAATTGTTTTGTCTTGTGTCTTGGCGGTTGATTAATTCATAATTCATAAAGGTTGACTAACGTGTATGAAAAATATTATGGATTTTTGAGGTTTTAGCAGCTGTTTTATTGAATTTCCGTTGCTTTCTCACAGGCAGTTAGAACTCAGCAACCCAGATTGGAGTTGGCCCAGTTTTGTGAAATCTGTTCTACTTCAGGCGTGTCTGTACTCCTGTGATGGTGTCTTTTTTACTCCCTCTTGACGTTGTCTCTCTTGGTTGTCTTTTCCCATTCAACTTGAGATTCTCCTGGTCTTTGATATAAGAAGTTATTTTTTATTGATTTCGGTGATGTTAGTCAATTGTACTGAGTGAGGGTGGTAGTTGGGTTCACTCATACGTGAAGCCTCTGCCCACACGCTCCTTCAGGGGGCAGTGAGGCGATGCCTTTCTTTGCCCGGGGGAGGATGCTGGCCCGGCTCGGCACACACTCCCAGTAAACATGGACACCTGCCCGCCAGGATGGGGGGCCATGTTCTGACTGCCAGGCTGTGCTGGCAACCCGATCTCTTCCTCAAGTACTCCTGATGTCAGCTGCCAGAGAAGATGGGCTTCAGGGGAGGCAGTCCTTCTGAGGTGTGTCTGGTGTTATCTAAAAGTTATGCCCTATGGGGCCACTCCCTTCTAGTTCCGTTGGCTAAAGAAACCAGGCTTATTTTATTTTTGTTTATTTTCAATTTTTGTCTGCCCTATTGCTCTTTCAAGCTTCCAAAACTCTCCATTAACCAAGGCAAGAAGAAATCCAGAACTTGCCAGGTTATTGTTCGAGTCACAAGATCCCTAGAAAAGCTATCTTCTTTTTTTCACCTGAAAGAATCTTCTGATGTTCGTTTCATGTATCTCATGTTTAAGAAGCAGAGGAATTGGGTAAAATATTTCTATTCTGTCTTATCTGGAACTGGAAACCCTTCTTATTTTAATACTTAGCCTCCATTTAAACATGTTTTTGCAACCTTCTAAGTAACCAGCTTCATTCAGTATTAAATTCTTACACCACTCAAGCTCTGAGTGGGAAGGAGAAGTCAGGACAGAGTGGTACCCTTGTCAGTGAGACTCCAGCATCCCAGATCCACACCCATAGAACTGCACCTTGGTGACCACCATCCTTTTCTGTCTTTTGTAAAGTTGAGTTCACTGTCCTTACTTTTCTGAATATAAAATAAACTCCTGTTCACTAGAGTAAATTTTTAAAATTTCTATTATTTTATTTAAGGCTTCAAAATTGTGCTAGGTCCCAACCTCCAGGCACAAAATATATTCCTTTTATCTTGGTACATTTCATTGCATTGTTTAAAAAATTACTTAATAATTTTCTTTCAATCTAATATTTTACCTCTTGATGGCCTCCTCATTAGAATGGTTGCATATTTTTATCATTCAACATTAGAATATTACATATTTATTATTTATTTATTAGAATGCTTACATACTTCTTAAAATTAAACGGCAGCAATAAATTCCTAGACTCTACTTTCTTCTTGAGCTACTGTGCCACCTGCCAGCCAACTGGCTGGATGCTTTGGTCTCTACCATCACCAGCCACTTCACAGGTAGGTGCGGCCTTGTACTCTCACCGCCGTGTGAGCTCCGCCAGGTCACTGATGGCCTCTGTCTTCTTAAATGCAGTGGGCATTTCTGGCCTCTGCCTTCTTGGCCTGTGATCAGCACTGGATGACTCTTTGACATTTCCTCCGTTTCTCCCCTTTCTGCTTTAAACAAAATCAACATATCTGTTTTTTGCCAAGATGACTGTTTAACTTTTTTTCTCTCTTTTTGCTATATCAGAAACACAAACTCATGCTAGACATTCAAATGATGCTTAAGAAAAGCTAAAATTTGCTTTTCTTATTAAGATTCAAGGTACTTCTCCAGAGGAAGGCATGGTTAGGTTACTGCTTATAATTTCCTCACATAAAAACTTTATATTTCTCATGATAATATTCTGATACACCTAAAAGGCATTTTTAATTCATGGTAATTCTTTTAACTGCCCTTTGACAGTCCCCCATCAGACAATGTTAGCCCATGACTTAAGAAAATAAAGGGAAAAAAAAAAGCAATTAAAGATTATTCCCCAGTTTTCTGAGTTTCAAAATAGATGATTGAAACATGTTAGAGGAATCATTTTGAGAAAATAAGTTTTTGACTTTTGAGTTATGCTACTAGAGTTATTTGAGTTACAATACCTCGAAGATAACTACTGATTCAGGTCCAGACCACTGCAATAAGGTGAAAATCGAAATAAAGTGAGTTGTGAGAACTTTTTTGGTTTTCCAGTGTAAATAAAAATTCTGTTTACACTATACTATAGTACATTAAATGTGCAATAGCAATGTCTCTAAGAAGCAATGTACAAAACTTAATTAAAAATAGTTTATTGCTAAAAATTTATAACAATTATCAGATAATGCAGGGTTGCCACCAATCTTCAATTTATAAAAATTGCAGTATCTGGGAAGTACAATAAAGTGAAGTGCAGTAAAAGATATGCCCTTTTTCAGTGTTTTCTATTTCACATAAGTGGTGTCTCCATCTATACATTTGTGTGACTCAGAAACCCAGAAGTCGTCTGAACAGCTTATTCATGCTCATCCTTGTATCCCATTTATTTGAGTATCCTATTAATTGTGTTTCCTAAACTTCACAAGGTTATTACAGTTTCCCCTGTCGCCACTACCATCACCCTAGCCTAAACTACTAGTGTCTCTTGTCTGAATTTCTTACTATTGCAGACACTATTCTATTAAGTCTTAAACTTCTCTATGTCTATGTGGCTCATCTCCAAATGACTTCCTCATTAATAGCTAGAATACCCTAGTGGCTCAGATGGTAAAGCATCTGCCTGCAATGCAGGAGACTTGGGTTCGATCCCTGGGTCAGGAAGATCCCCTGAAGAAGGAAATGGCAACCCACTCCAGTACTCTTGCCTGGAAAATTCCATGGTTAGAGGAGCCTGCTAGGCTACAGTCCATGTGGTCACAAAGAGTCTGACATGACTGACCGACTTTACTTTCACTTTCACTTTTGAGGGCAAACATCATCTTCGGGTCTCCTTTTGAAATTCTCCAGATATTTTTCACTGCTTTAAGAATGGAGGAAAAATAATGCAAATCATGGTTTCTAGGGCACTCCCTCCCTCTACTGTGATCAGGACCCAGGCAGATTTGACATCTTTGCATTTTTCCCAAATGTTTGTTCTTAGGTACTTTATCTTTTTTGATTTTTCATTATACATTCTGATATTTTTCATTTTTAAAAATTTCCCAAAACTTCTTACTGTCTTATTATTTTCCAGAACTGATTTCCTGTAACTTTCAAATATAAAATTTTATTATTTTTAAATAATAAAAAATGTACTACCTACTTTACAATATTTATTTTGCCTGCTTTTCCCCTCTTGTTTAGCTGCAGTGGTTAGTACTCCTGGAACATAATTATGAAAGAGTAAAGACAGCAGGCAGCTCTCACCATTTTCTAGTTTTGTGTCACTAACCATCTTCCTGATTTTATTTTTTGTCTTCTTTCTCTCTTTCCTAAAAGTCACCTCTGTTCCTAATGACTTTTTCTATTCCATGCTTGTTTCACTTCATATGTATCATGTGTAAAAAGGAAACGGTCTCTTTACTGGATAATCTGAGTGGCTCTCCTTTTTTTTTTTTGAAATGAGTAAAAGAGAAAATGTAAACAATGAATACTTTCACTTAAATTCCAATAAACTTCCTTCAATGGATGAATATATTCAATATACAAAATGACAATTTATTTAACAGTTTATTGCTGTGTATTCAAAATGTTTTATTTTTTATTAAAATCTCTCTATAATATGTATATTTGTAGTAAAACACCTTTACATGAATTTTAAATGATTCTGTCAGGGTATAGTCCTAGAAATGACATTCTGGATTAAACATATGATGTTTTTTCAAAAGGCTATTGATAAAATAGCTCATTTCTCTAAATTGTGTTCTGGAAGTTTTCTGCTAATTAATACTTCCACTAAAGTGGGATTAGTTTTCAAGTTTTGCCTACAATTAAAGGAAGTAAGCCTTTGGGAAGGGGCAGTCTCAGACTAGTGATTCTGCTGGCATCTTGCATTAGGTGACAGTCTTGCACCTCCTGGCCTTCCTTCTCTGCTCCCCCGCCACACAGGAATAATGATGCCCAGAGGTGAGGCCACATTTAGATGCTGGGCTGGACGTATTGAAGCTACAGGCCCAGAAGAGCTGGCTGACTCCTGGTATGGTAACTACAGTGTTGGTGTTATTATTTCTATTCCTATCTGCTCTTGGCACAAATAACAGCAATTCTGGCAAAGCCGAACCAGTTTTCCAATGCCAACATGTTCTACTAATGATTGCTGCAAAATGCCCGCTGTAGAGACAGAGGGAAAGATTTTTCTGCTTTTCTTGCCTTTAGGGATGGAAGGAAGAAAAAGTCCTCAGTGAATGTTCATTGGGAGCCAATTACATGGAAGTTCCTCTCTTTCTAGGTCCCTGCCTTCTGCCCAAAGCTCCCCGAGCTCTCTGCTCCAGGCAGAATTCCCTCTTCTCTACCCAGGTTTCTCTGCTTAAACTATGAATCACACTCTCATTACCCTCAGAAATGGTATGGACTGAGGCTTTAGAGTTATCTGAAAATAGAAGTGCAGATTTCCCTTCTCCTAAACCACTCTGCTTGCCTGGTGTGGGTCTGTTTCTGTTTTGTAAATATATTCATTTGTAACATATTTTAGATTCCACATATAACCAATAACATATGGTATTTGTCTTTCTCTTTCTGACATTTCACTTAGTATGATAATCTTGAGGTCTACTTCATGTTGCTGCAAATGGCATTATTTCATTCTTTTTTAATGGCTGAGTAATATTCCAGTGTGTGTACATACCAAGTGAAGCAAATTCTTGTTCAAAAAGCCTATCTTGTAACATTGTCTATCAAAGCCATGCTTTTTGATTAACAGTATTTCTATTAATATTTACCTTGGAGACAAAAGACTCCACAAGGACTTTATAGTAGAAATTCAATAAATATTTTGAAGCTGTACTGATTCAAATTAATTCTTCCCTTGCTGGAAAAGTGGTCCTACAGAAGCCTTCACCTTTCTGAACCAAGGAAAGTAAGAATTTAGATACTTCCAGAGAATCTAACTCAACCTTTGCTTGGCACTTTGTGTTCGGTGTTTATTACTGCATCCTATGTACTGCTGAGCAAGACAGGTTTCCAAGGAGGCCACAGTCCAGTCAGAGAGAATGCAAATAAAATCATCTCTGCAGGATGTGTGCTGAGCCTGGTCAGGATGGGAGGCCAGAACAACGGAGGAAGAAAACAAAATTTGGCCTCACTTGGAGAAAAGGAAGATGACCAATGGCGGGGGATGGGAGGGGCGGGGAGGGGTTCTGAGAGGAGGTGACCTGTCGCTTAAGTCACTGGGATTTGGAAGGCATGGAGTGAAGGCTACACTGGGTGAGGAAGGAAGCGCCTGGCAGATGGAGGAGCTCATGCAGAGCCTTGGAGACCTGGGCAAGGGAGGGCTGTCGAGGGGACCCCACATAATTCAGTTGAGGCAGAATATGACAGCAGGATGGGGGAAGGGGGAAGGAGGAGAGAAAGGTAAGAACTTAATTTGCTAGGTTAGGAAATTTGGAATTCATCCTTCAGGGGATGGAAAATCCTAAAGCTTTGCAAGCAGACCTGCTCTGATTGCAGTCTGAGGAGTGCCCCAAATCCTCCCCAGGTGACAGAGAGGCCTGACAGCCGCCTGCTGCGTGAATGCAGAGCCGGGCAGGGCTTCACTGCGGGGTCTTCGCAGTCAGCTTTGAGCCCGGTGAACTTGGCTCGCTCGCGTTAGAATCGCTAGAGGAATTTGAACACCAGGCCCCACCCAGCACCGTCCTCCAGGGCCCCCGCCGTGGACCTCAGCCCTTCCCTTCACTGCGTTGATCTCTGTGGAGTAGAATGTTCCCGCTGCTCCAGCAAGCGCCCGGAAGACTGGGGCCAAGTTCTTCCTGGGGAGGAAGGGCCCGAGTGAGGCAGCCAGATCTAGAATCAAGTCTTGGCTTTGTCAGCGTTAGCGCTGTGACCTTGCAAGACTCCATAACCTCTCTGAGCCTTGGTTCTCTCACCTTAAGGACGGAAACCAAAGGAGCCATCTAGGAAGGCTGTAAGAATTGCAGAACGCTGATCTCAGGAGGAAGCCCTCAATGGGCAAGGCGGGCAATTAACCTTCTCCCTCCCGTCTGCAGGATGCTTCAGACAGACAGTTGTCCCAGGATGAATGTGGCCCTGGCTCCCTGAGTGTGGTCCTGATTAGAGTCCTTTCAGAAATTTTAAAGAATCCAGGCAAGCATGTGCGTGTGTGTGTGTATAACATGATTTATAGATAATATGTTGATATATATCAATATATACATATTGGTAACCAATAAGGACCCACTTTACAGCCCAGGGTACTATATACAATATTTTATAATAATCTATAATGGAAAATAATATGAAAAAGAATATATAGAGAGTATATTCTATATATTTTATATTTTAACTGAATCATTGTGTTGTACACTGGAAATATTGTAAGTCAGTTGTATTCCAATAGAAATTTAAAAAAAATTTGCTTCAAGTAAAGTGAAACATGTATACCAAATGGATCATATGCAGTGGTTTATAACATAGACTGAAGTCCTGAGCCAGTCTGTAGACTGACATCTCCTGTGATGCCGGACACAAGCAGGGAAGCTGGTGTCCTTGGGAGGAGTCAAATAATATTAGTAGAATTTTTACTTAAGATGAGAGAAACACTGGAAACCAAATTGCTTTATTTTGGCTTCAGATATCTTCTTTATAATGTTTTTTTTTTTTCCTCCTGGAGTCAGAGGAGTAAAGAATACGGTTGGTTTAATAAAAAGTTCAAGACAGGTTGAAATTTGCATGTAAATACAGTTGTTCTAGACTGCTAACTTACTGGCAAAACTCCTGCATCCTGTCACAGGTTTAACTTAAATGATTTAAAGAGCACAGGGCTGCTGTGTATTTTATACATAAATATAAAGTAGAAGTGGCTGAACTACAGAGCTGGACTCCAAGGGAAAGTCTGGATTTTTGGTGAGTGCACTGCCAGACTCGTGGTCCCCCAGTGGCATGCAGGGGAGACACACAGAGAAAAGATGAAGGCAGGAACAGAGTGTGTTTCTCACTCGTTCATGGGGAGTCTGTTCATTCACCTAACGCACAACGTCCTTTCCTTTACAGGAGTCCCTTAGGGGTCCCTCATTCGAAACATGTATATTATCAAGGGTGAAACAGATCACCAGCCCAGGTTGAATGCATGAGACAAGTGCTCGGGGCTAGTGCACTGGGAAGACCCAGGGGGATGTGATGGGGAAGGAGGCGGGAGGGGGGATCGGGATGGGAATACATGTAAATCCATGGCTTATTGATGTCAATGTATGGCAAAAACCACTACAATATTGTAAAGTAATTAGCCTCCAACCAATAAAAATAAATGGAAAAAAAAAAAAGAAAAAAATAAATAGAAATAAAATAATTTTATTGAAGTGTAGTTGATTTACAATGTTGTGTTAATTTCTGCTGTGTGGCAAAGTGATTCAGTTATATATACCTGTTTTTCATATTCTTTCCCCTCATAGTTTATCACAGGATATTGAATATAGTTCCCTGTGCTGTACAGTGGAATCTTGTCCATCCATTCTATGTGTAATAGTTTGCATCTGCTAATCCCAACAGGGATTCTGTCTCCCAACCCGCTCCCCCTTGGCAGTCACAAGTCTGTTATCTATGTCTGTGAGTCTGTTTCCGTTTCAAATGTAATTTCATTTGTGTCACATTTTAGATTCCACATATAAGTGGTATCATACAATATTGGCTCTTTCTGACTTACTTCATTTAGTATGATCATCTCCATTCATGTTGGTGCAACTGGCGTTATTTCACTCTTTTTTATGGCTGAGTAGTATTCCATTTGGAGAAGGCAATGGCACCCCACTCCAGTACTCTTGCCTGGAAAATCCCATGGATGGAGGAGCCTGGTAGGCTGCAGTCCATAGGGTCAGGAGGAGTCGGACACGACTGGGCGACTTCAGTTTCACTTTTCACTTTCATGCATTGGAGAAGGAAAAGGCAACCCACTCCAGTGTTCTTGCATGGAGAATCCCAGCGATGGAGGAGCCTGATAGGCAGCCGTCTATGGGGTCGCACAGAGTCGGACACGACTGAAGTGACTTAGCTGCAGCAGCAACATCAGTATTACATTGTATGCATGTACTACATCTTCTGTACTCATTCGTATGTATATGGAAGTTCAAGTTGCCTCCATGTCTTCAGTTCAGTTCAGTTCAGTCGCTCAGTTGTATCCGACTCTTTGCGACCCCATGGACTGCAGCACGCCAGGTTTCACCAACTCCTGGAGTTTAACACAACTCATGTCCATTGAGTCGGTGATGCCATCCAACCGTCTCATCCTCTGTCGTCCCCTTCTCCTCCTGCCCCCAATCTTTCCCAGCATCAGGATCTTTTCAGATGAGTCAGCTCTTCGCATGAGGTGGCCAAAGTACTGGAGTTTCAGCTTTAGCATCAGTCCTTCCAATGAACACCCAGGACTGATCTCCTTTAGGATGGACTGGTTGGATCTCCTTGCAGTCCAAGGGACTCTCAAGAGTCTGCTCCAACACCACAGTTCAAAAGCATCAATTCTTCAGTGCTCAGCTTTCTTTATATCCAACTCTCACATTCGTACACGTCTACTGGAAAAATCATAGCCTTGACTAGACGGACCTTTGTTGGCAAAGTAATGTCTCTGCTTTTTAATATGCTGTCTAGGTTGGTCATAACTTTCCCTCCAAGGAATAAGCGTCTTTTAATTTCATGGCTGCAGTCACCATCTCCATTTCTTGGCTATTACATAGCATAATACTGCTATGTAATAAGGATACATATGTCTTTCTGAACTTTAGTTTTGTCTGGATATGTACACAGGGGAGGAATTGCTGGATCATATGGTAGCTTTATTTGCAGTTCTTTGAGGCACTACCATACTTGTTTTTCATAGTGACTACACTAAATTATGTTCCCATTAACAGTGTAAGAGTGTAGGGATCTCTCTTAAAATAAAGTAGCATAACTCCTTAATGCAGAAAGGAATGAAGAGTATTATTTGAAAATTTTTCATTTCCAGAAAAACTTTCAAATGTTAACAGACTAAACCAAATATACACAGATTATTTGTACAAGTATTTTTTGGAAAGTTTTTAAAAAACAGAGTAGATAGAAGTGATCAATGTAGTCAAAGAATAGACAACCCTGTCTAGAGTTAAGGAAATTCTTTTTAAATGGTTTATCCCACGTCTCTCAGCCATTTAAAAATCATGCCTCACCAGACTAAATGGATTTTATAGAGTTTAACTTTCTGCATTTGGCATTAAGAATTCAAGCTCATGCTATTTGTTTCTCAGCTCTAGCCGTTTATTATTAGAGATGCTTTTGCAAACTGCAGAGTACCCTCTTCCTAGAACCTTGGAAGTCACAGATCAACTTCTGTATACACGGAAATTCACCACTTTCTTCCAACCAATCACCAGACTTAAAATCAGCTTTTGGCAGGAAAGAGCTCCCTGCAGGTGTCCCCTTTGTCTTGTCACTAAATGTAAACCAGGCACCTCTATGCTCTACTCACCTCTGGCCCAAGCTCCCACAGAGGGGAATGATTCAATGATTGAGATTATTTCATCTCAATGATGAACTCCATCTCAATGATGGATGATGGACTTCATCTCAATGATTAACTGAGATTATTTCCCTTTAAAAATGTTCATGGCCTAGCAGAATCTTTGGAAGTGGGTTTTGAGGATTGCACCTCCACCATTCCCCCAGATTGCCAGCATTCTGATTAAAAGTCACTTTATTTTCTACCGACATTTGTGAATAGTGATTTTTTTTAAGTGGCAAGCACATGGACCTAATTTGGTAAAAATGCTTTGCTGGAAGTGCTCTAATGGGGTCAGCTTCTGCTTGGATTCATTATGTAGTACTGGTCATAAGGCTTATTAAGGGAGGGGAACCCTTCCTGAAAGAGTATTTCATGGAGTGACTGACACCTCCAGAAGGAACTCATGATAATATGTCTACTTATTTAAAGGGAACTAAGTGCAAAAGTGGTAAGATTAGGTAAGCACACATTTATTGTACAATTGTAGTTTCAGATTTTTCCTTGAATTTCAATAACTAATGCCTTGACTCTATAAATGTTCGTATCAGTCTTGTGTTCATGTAAACCTTCAGTTCTAAATATTACATTACAAAACTGTCTTATGTGATGTTTATGAAAACAAAATATTTAAAAAAATCATGCTCTATACCTGAATTTATTTACATGATGAAATTTTATTAAGCTTATCTTAGATAGCTAATATTCCTTATTAAACACTTGAAATTAGAAAAGATGAAGATTTTAGCCTTTTACTCCCTCAGGGGCTTTTAGTTTGGTAACCTGTTTACTGTTTCATCAGGTGAGCCATTTAATCAGATACTCATTGTAGATATAGAAATTGCTAAGTTTAATGATTCAGGAATTCCCTGAAGAGACAAATAATAACTAAATGGAATAATCTAAATTGATTAGTTTTGCATGTATCATAACAGCTCCTGGAAACATAATATTGAATCTGTCACTTCAGTATTATTCATTAACTCATTTCATGCATATGTCAGTATCCAAGAGCAATTCCACAATGCAGTTTGCCATTTCATTCTTTTTTAAAAATTGCTTTGTCCTTTGGAGACTTTTATCTTTGATGATGCAAATTTGATATGCAAAGTTTATAACAAAATCAAATCATATGATGAGGGTCATCTCTCTAATTCTTGAATTATACACTGAAGCACTGTACACGTTGTGCTGACTTTTTTCAGGGAGTCCACACTGGCCATACCACAAGTAATAAAGATGTTATGCATTGTAAAGATACGAACATGTGACATAGAAAAATATATCCTTGAGGAGCTTACAATCTGTGACTTTGAGAAGATAATGTATACAGTATTTTTTGAATGATATGTGACAGGCTGTGGTGATTAAAAGACAAACTGTAATTTGTACTTTTAATAGAATATTGCCATTCAAAGAGCTACTTTGGCAAGCTATCTATTAAGTCTGTTGACATTGCCACAGTATAACTTCGGAATGCTGTCATTTGAATTTGTTTTCAGAGTGAATTACAAAAGCATAAGGATACTTGTTTCTTATTGACATACCTTTTAAAAAACCTGAAAATGCTATTGGCCCATTTGATGGATAATGTTCAATAACTTTTGATGTTTTAAAATTACATTTCTCACCCTGAGAACATTAAAATTATATACATGCCCAAACAATTGAGAGCAATTCCAATGAAGTTATTACCAATATAGAGTTATTTTAACAAAAATGGATGATTTTTTAAGGTGACATATTTGGACATTGATGACTTGTAGTGTATTCATTTAATTCATGTTTATAATATTTACATAAAATGTATATATATGTATTTATATAATATGTGTATATTTATATGATAGAGTGCAATGTTATGGGATCTCACATGAATGATGTTCAGATAACAGGAGGCAGGGACAGGACATTCATGATAGAGAAAAAAAGAAAATCGTGGAAGTAACTAAATGGTAGTTCCAACCACAGGAAACAGGACAGTGAGCAATTCAGAAATGATTGGAAAGTGATGGGGACACATTTGAGTTAAAAAAAAAAAAAGCAATAAGAAGTGGAAAAAATTAAACAGCTAAAAGATTTTGAGTTTCTCTTTCTAGAATGAGTGGTGTTGACTCAAAGGAAAGATGGTGTTTCTATGACTAGAAACATGAAATAACATATTTTTAAAGCCAGACCTTAGATATCATCTTGCTAGAATTCTCCTTCTTCTCAGAAAACAAAGAGAGAAGGTATTTGACCAAAAACATGAAGCTCGCCGACTGACAGCCAACATTTGATAATACTTCCTCTTAGGAAATGTTTCTAAGTAGAAAAGTTATGCTAGTAGAGGAGTAGTGATTTAGGCAAAATTTTAAAAAATCGAATGAAGGATGCTATGTTCATAGAGAGGTGAAGGTAGAAATTCAAAGCCTTGGGACATTCCAAGGGAAGGAGAGTGATCAACCAGGCAGAGGAGACCAAGAGCTTCCAAGTCTTTTGGAGGAGAAGGCAGTGGCCAAGGGGTCAGATAAGAAATATTCTTATTTTAAATTTAAAAAAGATTAAAACCATATACATACATTTAATAAATACAATAAAAAATTTAAGCAGTAATAATCTTCTAATATGAAGGAAATTTAATTTTTAATTTAAAAAACTCTCCATAGAGAAACCTCCAGGCTCAGACAGTTTTACTGGTGAATACTACCAATGTTTACAAAGGAATTAACACCAGTTCTAAACAATCTGTTTCAGAAAATAGAAGAGAAGGAGGCATAACTTAGCTCATGTCATGAAGCTAACACTATGTTGATATCCAAACAGACAGAAACATTGAAAAAAAGAAAAACTAAAGATCAATCTCCATCATGATTAGAGAGGTCAAAGTTTTTAAATATTAACAAATAGAATTCAACAATATATCATATATAGCATATATTAATAACATTATATTAATAATATAGTATGCAATAAAAATTACTATAATAAGCAAGAGAGGTAATCACAGGTATGCAAGACTGGTCCAGTATCAAAGAATTGACCAATCAATGTATTCAACCATATTAACAGGCCATATTTTTCTTGGCTAAAGAAGAAAAATCACATGATCATACTAGTCAATGTAGTAAAAGCATTTGACAAAATTCAATGAATATTTGTGACAAAACTCTCAATAAAATAGTTGTAGAGGATAATTTCTTCAACTTGATAAAGAACATCTACAAAATCTTACAGTTAACATCTACTTAATGGTAAAAGATTTGATGTTTTCCGCATACAATCAAGAAGGCACAACATTCACATTATCACATTTATTCAACATAATACTGGCAGACCTAGCCAGTGCAATAACATAAGAAAATTGAAAGGAGGATAAACAAGTTAGAAAAAAAAAAGGAAGAAAACTGTCACTATTTGCAGATAGCATAGTTATCTACATAGGAAATCACAAAGAATGTACAAAAAGCACCTAAATATTGGCTGTAACTGTAAAAATTCATACAGAATGCAAAAGATTCAGAAAACACAAGGCCATTTTGAAAAAGAACAAATTTAAAGGACTCACACTTCCCATTTTGAAATTTATTATAAAACTACAGTAATCATGTTAATATGATACTAGCATAAAGATGGAAATATAGATCAATGGAACAGATTTTGGGGTACAGAAATGAAACTACATTTCCAATCAATTGATTTTCAATAAGAGTGTTAAGGTAATTTAATGAGAAAAGAATAGTCTGTTCAACCAGTGGTGATGGGGCACACAAAAGAATGAATTTGGACTCCAAACTTTATATCATATACAAAAATTAACTCAAAATATATGAGATAAAAGACTTCCCTGTTGGCTCATATGGTAGAGCATCTGCCTACAATGTGGGAGACCCAGGTTCGATCCCTGGGTTGAGAAGATCCCCTGGAGAAGGAAATGACTACCCACTACAGCATTCTTGCCTGGAAAATCCCATGGACA
The DNA here is from genome assembly GCF_033118175.1 of Dama dama. Taxonomy (NCBI): domain Eukaryota; kingdom Metazoa; phylum Chordata; class Mammalia; order Artiodactyla; family Cervidae; genus Dama; species Dama dama. Next base: position 11,278,610 of record NC_083708.1, read on the forward strand.
GAAGAGCCTAGCAGGCTACAGTCCATGGGGTCGCAAAAAGTCAGACATGACTGAGTGACTTCACTGTTTTAGATAAAGCTATAAATCATTTGAAGAAAGCATAGAAAGAAATCTTTTGACCTTGGATTAAACAATGGTTTCATGGATAATACCAAGAGCATCAGTGACAAAAGAAAAAAAAATATACTGAAATATATGAGAATTAATATATTTGTGATTCAAAGGATATTGTCAAGTAATTGAAAAGAAAATCCACATAATGTGAGAAAATATTTGCAAATCACATATCTGATAAGGGACTGGTATCCAACACAACAACAACAACAATAAAAACCCCAACAGCAAAATAATTAATAATAATCCAACTAGAAAATGAGCAAGAGTTCTGAAGAGAAATGTCTTCAAGAAAGAGATACAAATGGCTAATAAACACATTAAAAGATCCTTGGCACCATTAGCTTTTAGGTAAAAACAAATCAAAGCCATGATGAAATATTACTATATGCCTACTATTAAATCTGTTTTTAAAAAGATGGACAATAAGAAGTACTGAGAAGACATGGATAAATTGGAAACCTTTTTTTCCCATAAAGATTATTGCAAGGCATTGAATATAGTTGCTGTATACAATAGGACCTTGTTTGGTTTTTTCCCTCAATTTTATATATAGTATCCTGTATATGTTAATCCTAAGCTTCTAACTTATCTCTCCTCCCACTGTCCCGTTTGGTAACCATAAGTCTGTACTCTATGTCTCTGGGTCTGTTTCTGTTTTGTAAATACGTCAATTTGTATAATAGATTTTAGACTTATAAGTGACATATGATATGTCTCTCTCTACAGGCTGAAGATTGAGCCTGAGCTTCTATGGTGGGAGCAGTGAGTCTGAACTCCTGGATTAACAGATAGCCTCATGCCCCAGGGAATATTAATCGTAGTGAAGTATCCCAGAGGTCCACATCTCAGCACCAAGACCCAGGTCTGCCTGACTGTCTGCAAATTCCACTGCTGGAAATCTCAGGCCAAAAACTAGTAAGACACAGTCCCAGCCATCAAAAATAAAATGAGATGACAAAAAATATGTTACAGATGATAAATGAAAAAGAGATAGGCAACTTATATGAAAATGAATTTAGAGTAATGATAGGAAAGATGTTACAAAATCTAGAAAACAGAATGGAGAAAAAGCAAGAAACACTTAACAAGGATCTAAAAGAACAAAAGAGTAAACAAACAGCGACAAACAACACAACAACTGAAATAAAAAATACTCTAGGAGGAATCAATCACAAAATAACTGAGCAAGAAGAACAAATAAGGGAGCTGGAAGACAGAATGATGGAAATAAGTGTCAAAGAGCAGAATAGAGAAAAAAGAATGGGAAGAATTGAGAACAGTCTCAGAGACTTCGAGGACAATATTAAACACAAAAACATTTGAATTATAGGGGTCCCAGAAGAAGAGAAAGGGTCTGAGAAAATATTTAAATGATGAAGTGAAGTCGCTCAGTTGTATCTGACTCTTTGCAACCCCATGGGCTTTTCCAGGCAAGAGTACTGGAGAGGGTTGCCATTTCCTTCTCCAGAGGATCTTCCTGATCCAGGGATTGAACCTGGGTCTCCCGCATTGTTAGCAGAAACTTTATTGTCTGAGCCATAAGGGAAGCCCTTATTTAAATGATGAAAGTTGAAAATTTCCCGAACATGGGAAAGGAAATAGTCATCCAAGTCCAGAAAGTGCAGAGAGTTCCATACAGGATAGATCCTGAGAAACACCAAGACATATATTAATCAAACTAACAAAAATTACAAAGAAAAAATATTCAAAAGCAGCAAGAGAAAAGCAACAAATAACAAACAAGGGACTCCCCATGAGGCCATCAGCTGATTTTTTTAGCCGAAATTCTGCAGGCCAGCAAGGAGTGGCAATATATATTTAAAGTGATAAAAGGGAAAAAAAGACAACAACAATTACACTACCCGGCAAGAATCTCATTCAGATTTGATGAAGAAATTAAAAACTTTACAGATAAGCAAAAAGCCATGAGAATTCAGCATCATCAAACCAGCCTTAGAACAAACAGGGAATTTCTCTAGGCAGGAAACAAGTACAGAAAAAGACCCACAGAGCAAGTCCCAAACAGTTAAGGAAATAGCAATAGGTACATACACGTCAATAATTACCTTAAGTGCAACCATGTACATGCCCTCAACCAAAAGACACAGACTGGTCTAATGGACACAAAAAGGAAAAAAGACCCACATGGGAGATTTCTACAAGAGATACACTCAGACTTAGGGCACATACGAAATGAAAGCAAGGGGATGGAAAAGGATATTCCATGCCAACAGAAATCAAAAGAAAGCCAGAGTAGCAATGCTCATATCACACAAAATAGACTAAATAAAAACTGTCACATGAGATAAGGAAGGACATTATGTAATGATCAAGTGAACAATCTAAGAATATTTTTAACAATTATAAACACGTATGTGCCTAACATAGAAGCACTTCAATACACAAGGTAAATCCTAACAACCATAAAAGGAGACATTGACAGTAACCCAGTAGAAGTGAGGGACTTTAACAACCTGCATGGATGGATCATCCAGGCAGAAAATAAAAAAAGTAAACACAAGCTTTTGATGACACAATAGACCAGATATAATTAACTGATATTCATAGGACATTCCACCTGAAACTGGCAGAATACAAAAAGAGTAGAATAAAGGAAAGATAATAAAAAAGAATAAAGAAAAAAAGATAGGTTGTCAAGTGCACATGGAACACTCTCTGGGATAGACCACATCTTGGGTGACAAATCAAGTTTCAGAAAATTTAAGAAAATTGAAATTGTGTCAAGCATCCTTTCTGGCCACAATGCTATGAGATTAAAAATTAATTACAAGAAAAAAAAACTTTTAAAAACACAGGCACACAGAGACTAAAGGGTGCTAAATATCCAAGTGATACTTGCAGAAATTAAAAAAAAAATACTTAGAAACAAATGACAATGAAAACATGATGGCCAAAAACCTATGGGATGCAGCAAAACCAGTGGTAAGAGGTAAGTTTATAGCAATTCAATCTCACATGAAGAAATAATAAAAATTACAAGTAAATAGTCTAAGCTTACAACTAAAGTAACTAGAGGAAGAAGAACGAAAAAAACTCAAAGTCAGTAGAAGGAAAAAATGCTTAAAGATCAGAGCAGAAATAGATTTAAAAAGTAGAAATGAAGAAAGTAATAGCGAAAAATCAATAAAAGTAAAAGTTGGCTTTTTGAGACTATACACAAAATGGATACATCTTTAGTCAGACTCCTCATGAAAACTGAGAGGACCCAATAAAATTAGAAATGAAAAAGGAAAAATCACAAAAGATCATAAGCGACTGCTACAAGCAACCATACACCAATAAAATGGGTACCATTGAAGAAAAGGACAGATTCTTGAAAATGTACAACCTTTCAAGACAGAACCAGCAAGAATCAGGAAATATAAACAAACCAATCACAAGTAATGAAATTGAAACTGTAATTAAGAATTTTCCAACAAAAAATGTCCAGGACCAGATGGCTTCACATGGGGAATTCTATCAAACATTTAGAGAAGAGCTAAAACATACCCTTCTCTTCCAAAAAACCGCAGAGGGAGGAACACTCCCAAATTCATTCTACAAAGCCACCATCACCCAAATACCAAAATTAGACAAAGATATCACAAAAAAAGAAAATTATAGACCAATATCACTAATGAATATTGATGAAAAATCATCAACAAAATGCTAGCAAACAGAATCCAACAACACATTAAAAGTATCATACCTCATAATTTAGTGAGATTTATCCCACAATGCAAGGATTCTTCAATATATGCAAATCAACCAATGGGATACACCATATTAGCAAATTATAGAATAAAAATCATGTTCATCTCAATAGATGCAGGAAAAGCTTTTGGCAAAATTCAACACTCATTAATGATTAAAACAACAACAATAAAAAACTCTCCAGAAAATGGGCATGGAGGGAACCTACCTCAGCATAATACAGGTCATATATGACAAATCCACAACAAACATCATTCTTAATAGTGAAAAACTGAAAACGTTATCCCTAAGATTAGAAACAAAGGACAGTATTCTTGCCTGGAAAATCCCATGGACGGAGGAGCCTGGTAGGCTGCAGTCCATGGGGTCACTAAGAGTCGGACACAACTGAGCGACTTCACTTTCACTTTTCACTTTCATGCATTGGAGAAGGAAATGGCAACCCACTCCAGTGTTCTTGCCTGGAGAATCCCAGGGACGGCAGAGCCTGTTGGGCTTCTGTCTATGGGGTCGCACAGAGTTGGACACGACTGAAGCGACTTAGCAGCAGCAGCAGCAGCAGCAGAAACAAAGGAAGGATGTCTACCCTCATCACTCTTATTCAACATAGTTTTAGAAGTTCTGAAAGTAACGGCCATGAGCTGTGAACGGAACTGGTATTCATGAGCTCTGGAGAAGAGGATTTCAATCTGTGGCAGGAAATGAGCCTGATCACTCAGAGCTTTTGTGCAGCAAAGTTTTATTAAGGAGTAAAGGGATAGAGAAAGCTTCTGACATAGATATCAGAAGGGGACAGAAAGAGTGCTCCCTTGCTAGTTTTTAGTAAAGCCTTATATACTTGTTTGCAAGCTGCTAATCATAGATAAAAGAAACACCTCCAAAAGACTGAGAGAGTTGCACCAAGCTCCTCTCCCACAACATGTATTTTGAGATAGAATCAGCACAAGGGGAGTCATCCTTGGCCATAAAACAATTGACATGAATCTTGAAGAAAAGTAGATTCCCAAGCAAATACAGTTTCATTAACTAGCTTTAAAAATGTTGGTGAGTAAAACATTTTGGTTTGCTGAGCAATTAGCAGCTCAAGGTTTGAGAAAAAGTTAGTTTTAGGTGCAACCAACTGTCATCATGGCAAGAGAAATAAGAGAGAAGAGAAAAAAAAAAAAAAAGTCCACCACTTGTAGTTTATTTCTTCCTGCCACTTGGGGATCCTGGCCTCCTTACCCAATCATTAGCTTTTTCAGTCCTCATCATGGCAATCAGAGGGGGGAAAAAGTAATAGAATTGATAAAGAAGTAATAGCATCACTGTTTGCAGATGACATACTACTATACACAGAAAATCCTAAAGATGCTATGAGAAAACTACTTGATCTAATAAACGAACTTGGTAAAATTACAGGATACAAAACTAATGCACAAAATATCTTGCATTCATATACACTAACAATAAAAGATCAGGAAGAGAAATCAAGGAAACAATCTCATTTACCATTGTAACAAAAAGAATAAAATACCTAGGAATGAAATTACCTAAGAAAGCAAAATACCTACTCAGAAAACTATAAAACACTGATGAAAGAAACCAAAGATTGACACAAACAGATGGAGAAATAAAGCATATTTCTTTATGGGAAGTATCAATATAGTGAAAATGTATATTCTACCCAAATCAATCTACAGATTCAATGCAATTTACCAATTGCATTCTTCACAGGATTAGTACAAAAAATTTTTACAAATTGTATAGAAACACAAAAGACCCCAAATAGCCAACATAATCTTGAGAAAGAAAACTAGAGCAGGAGGAGTAAGGCACCTTGACTTCAAACTATTCTACAAAGCTTAAAGTAGAAAGCCTAGGGATAATAAACTCACACACCTATGGTCAACTAGCCTATGACAAATGCAGCAAGCTAGTTGACCATAGGTGTGTGAGAAAAGACAGCCTCTTCAATAAGTGGTGCTGAGAAATCTGGATAGCTACATGTAAAAACATAAAATTAGAACACTAACTAACACTATACATAAAAATAAACTCAAAATGGATTAAAGACCTAATTGTAGGGCTAGACAATATAAAACTCTTATAGGAAAACTATTCTTTGACATAAACCACAGCAAGATCTTTTTTAATCCACCTCTTAGGGTAATGACAATCAAAACAAAAATAAATGTTTGAAATGTAATTAAACTTAAAGGCTTTTGCACAGCAAAAGAAACCATAAACAAGATGAAAAGACAACCTTTAGGATGTGAGAAAATATTTGCAAATGAAGCAACAGACAAAGGATTAATTTTCAGAATATACTAACACCTCATGGAGGTCAATATAAAAAAAAAATCCAATAAAAAAAATGGGTGGAAGACCTGAACAGATAACTCTCCAAAGAGACATACAGATGGCCAAAAAGGACATGAAAAGATACTCAACACCACTAATTATTAGAGGCATTCAAATGAAAAGTACAATGAGGTATCACCACACATAAGTCATACTGGCCATCATCAAAAATTCTATGAATATTAAATGCTGGGAAGAGTGTGGAGAAAAGTGGACCCTCTTACACTGTTTATGGAAATATAAATTGATATAATGGCACCCCACTCCAGTATTCTTGCCTGTAAAATCCCATGAACAGAGGAGCCTAGTAGGCTGCAGTCCATGGGGTCACAAAGAGTCGAACACAACTGAGCGACTTCACTTTCACTTTTCACTTTCATGCATTGGTGGAGGAAATGGCAACACATTCCAATGTTCTTGCCTGGGGAATCCCAGGGATGGGGAGCCTGGTGGGCTACCATATATGGGGTCACACAGAGTCGAACATGACTGAAGCAACTTAGCAACAGCAGCAAATTGATATAGCCACAGTGGAGAACAGCATGAATGTTCCATAAAAAACTAACATAGAGCATGTACTCCAGGGTTCACTGCAGTACTATTTACAATATCCAGGACATGGAAGCCACCTGGATGTCTACTTCAGATGGATGGATAAAGAAGATGTGGTACATATATAAAAAGGACTATCACTCAGCCATAAAAAGAGTGAAACTAAGTTACTTGTAGGGATGTGGATGAACTTAGAGCTTGTCATATAGTGTAAAGTAAGTCAGAAAGAGAAACACAAATACCATATACTAATGCATATATATGCAATCTAGAAAAATGTTACTGATTAAACTACCTTTGGGGCAGGAATAGAGGTGGAGACGCAGAGAACAGACCTGTGGACGCAGTGGGGACAGGACATGGTGACACGAATTAAGGGAAGAGTACTGACATACATACACCACCATGTGCAAAAATAGCTCATGGGGAGCAGCTGTTTCGCACAGGGAGCTCAGCTTGGCCCTCTGCGATGGTCTAGAGGTGGGATGGGGAGGGTGGGGGGAGGCTCGAGAGGAAGAGGACAGATGTGTATCTGTGGCTGATGCACACATCAGCAGAAACTAACACAACATTAAAGTCATCACAACCCAGTAAAAAAAGAAAAAAGGTCTGTGCTGGAGATATCCTATTTTTCATGATAATCATCATATTGATAGATTATGCTAAGATAACAAAAAAAAAAAAAAAAGAAAAGCCTGCTACATTGTTCATGATCTTTTTGTTTTTGTTTTTCTGTCAGTAACTGGTGCTATGGCCCATAATGTGAAAGTAAGGAGGGAAAAGGGCTGGAATGATTGGGCTGGGTCTATAGCCTGTTTTGTGCCATAAACCTACATGTGTGGAGGTTAGGGAAAACTCCTGAAGCTCTGTCTTTACTGGTCTAGTCCATATACCTAGGCTTGGACTTTATTTTTTATAATATTGAAATCTTCCCTGGACAGCAAGATTGATTGCTCACACTTTGCCCAACTCTCTCAGGGTTACTCTGGGTGGGGCAGCCTTTGAAGGACTGATCTCTTGCTCACACTTCCAATGGATGATCCCACCTGCTGAAATAATGACCATAATAAGCATGGGTGAACCTTGAAAGCTTGATGCTGAATGAAAGAAGCCAGGCTCACAAGACCAAAGAGTAGAGCTTTGTTCATACGAATATCCTTAAAAGGCCACTCTAGAGAGACAGAAAGCAGATTCGTTCTTGTTTAGGTCTCTCAGATTGGGGAACAGTGGACTTATGGTTAAAGTACAAGGAATTTCTTTTGGAGATGATGAGATTGTTCTGAAACTGACTGTGAAAATGGTTCCACGTATCTGTGAGTATGCTAAAAACCACTGGATTTTACACTTTAAGTGGGTGAATTGTGTGCTAGATGAATTATATCTCAATAAAGCTGCAATACTTAAAAAAAAGAACAAGCAAATATGAAAAAAGTACTAATCTCTGTAGGAACCAAGATTGAATTTGCAACACTTCTGCCTGGGATTCCTGGTAAACCCTTGTTCTGCCTTCTCCATGCCCCAACACACACACACACACACACACACACACACACACACACACACACACACGCAATCGCGCGCGCAGACTGAGTTAGCTTATTTTCTCTGTTCTTTATTCTGCAAGGCCCCCATTTTCCTCCTTTTCTCTCGGTTCACTATCCTGGGGATCATTGCACACCTGGCAATTGAGTCCTTTAAGTATTACTTGGATTGAGATGTTGTCCACACATTCCTCACTGCTCCTCAGGAATTGTAGAACATGTTTGCACAATGTGTAGTCAAGTTGAAAGCTGCAATAACTGAGTTTATGTCAATTCATGAAGAACTAGAGGTCAGTTGTACTTTGATAAGTAAGTATGTGTTAGTCACTCAGTCATGCCCGACTCTTTTCGACCCCATGGACCTCAGACCACCTCTGTCCATGAGATTTTCAGGCTCCTCTGTCCATGAGATTTTCCAGGCAAGGGTACTGGAGTGGGTTGCCATTTCCTTCTGCAGGGGATCTTCCCAACCCAGGGATCGAACCCAGGTCTTCTGCACTGTGGGTAGATTCTTTACTGACTGAGCTACAAGGGAAGAGATGTGAAGAAAGTTGTGTACCCAGCAGCAAAGGCCATGGTGAAGGCAGGCCCATTATGGTTTTCCAGGGAGTAAGTTGCCTTTTGCTAAAGTGCGGGATGAATGAGCTGGTCACTACAGAAGAGGCAGGGCAAGGGTGTTGGGGAGCTTGCATCCCATGCTGAGAAATGTGAGGAGGGGAGCATCTTAAACAGTGGGCAATCTGGAAGTGTTTGATATGTGAGTCAATTTCAAGTAGAGTTTTTGTCTCTATAATTATGGTGCTTCTTGATGCTTTCTAACTCTCTTCAGAATTTGGAGCATATGGTCACACAAAACTAATTTTCTTCCCTTGAAATGATCATTTCATGTTTTAAAACCATCATTAATTTGATTTTTATACAAGTCTAAAGGTTATCATGAGTCACATTCAGCAGCGTCATTTTTATTACATAAGTTTCCAGTTAAATATTAACCAGGCTTTTAAATGTCTTATTAAATATTTTATTGCACACCCTCAGATTTCATGCTAGTTATTTTGTAGCCATGACTGAGCAACCTGAATGATGCAAAATTTTTGGCATGAAGGTTGCATAATTTAGAGATAAACAGCTTCTTTGCAAATGCAACAGATAGACAATCAATAACACAAAATTTCTAGGTAAAACTGATATAAAACTTTCAGGAATCATATTAATCAGATTGTCAGATTGATTAGTTTGCAAATCACAGCCACACAAAGCAAGGTGTCCTTTAGTCATGGGCTTCCTGTTATATTTCTCCTGACACTATTTTAATAAGACTCTGACAGGACCCAGAGAATCAGTTTTGATCACTGTCACTCTTACTTTCCCTTCAATCTGTTAAGGTAATTATTAACTTAGCTAAGCTAATTACCACCACTCTATTTACCAGCAACTCACAGAACATTCTCAAATGGAAATGATGTTTCATTTGGCACTCACTCTGACTTTCACTTCCTACATATATCTAGTACACCTCACATGTATGCCTTATGTCTTTTAATTGTTAATAAGCTTCTTGAAGTCTAGAACTCTGTGGTCTTTTCCACCCCAGCCCTTGATTAGCAAAGCACCAGCTAAGAGGAGGCACTACAGCATCTTTTCATAAATGAGTGAATGACTGAATGAATAGCATTGTTATGTTTTCTTCATTATCCCCTTTGAAGTTCCTCTCTTTTATTTCAACCTTGGCTAAAATTATTTCTTTAAGCCTTGCACTGAGGTTCCTTTAGACATTATTTGCCCTACCATATTTCAATGTAAATTATTAAATATCTATTTGGGGAAAAGCCTGTATTAAGAGGATAAAAGGTGGAGAAAAAAGACCTTCAAGGGGTATCTCTTTTTCCTTCTCTTTCTCCCTCTCTCCCAAATCAATGTTCAAAAACCAAAAGATCAGAAATTGGAAACTGTCACAGACACATTTTAAACATATGCTACTAATTAAAATTGAACTTAAATAAATGTTTAAAGAAAGATGGCAATCTGGATTTGTCTGCTCACAAAAAGAATGTCCCTTTTATGCTACCTTCTATTGACAACGAGAGACACTAGACAACAAAGGTCCATCTGGTCAAGGTTATGGTTTTTCCAGTGGTCGTGTATGGATGTGAGAGTTGGACTGTGAAGAAAGCTGAGAACTGAAAAATTGATGCTTTTGAACTGTGGTGTTGGAGAAGACTCTTGACAGTCCCTTGGACTGCAAGGAGATCCAACCAGTCCATCCTGAAGGAGATCAGTCCTGGGTGTTCACTGGAAGGACTGATGCTGAAGCTGAAACTCCAATACTTTGGCCACCTGATATGAAGAGTTGACTCGCTGGAAAAGACCCTGATGCTGGGAGGGATTGGGGTCAGGAGGAGAAGGGGATGACAGAGGATGAGATGGTTGGATGGCATCACTGACTCGATAGGCATGAGTTTGAGTAAACTCCGGGAGTTGGTGATGGACAGGGAGGCCTGGCATGCTGTGATTCATGGGGTCGCAAAGAGTCGGACATGACTGAGCGACTGAACTGAACTGAACTGACTGATATTGACAATGGATGGGTTCCTTTAAGTTACGGTCGCAGATTAAGCTTATTATGTGGTCTTTCTCCGACTGCGCTTATGATTTTGGTTGAGAATTTAAGCAAATATTTATTTTTAACTTATACAAAGATTGATAAATTTAATTGCTTTAAATTTTTCAAACTCTCAGTTTCTACATAAAATGTCTGGCTTGTGATCTTGTGGTATATCCACGGGTTGTAATTATTTTAGTGCCTAATTTTCAAGTGGCACAAAAAAGTAATTTGGTGGCAGGCTTTGCAATTGTTTTTCTGTGAGTTGACACGTACATTCCAAAACAAAATATCTGATAGGCCCATAATTGGTAATGAATTTGGGATACACAATTTAACTGCTATATTTATCTGTTGCCTGACAAAAGAAAGCAACTTCTAGACCTCTCCAGACTTCACCAAGATTTAGTATGTAACAATGCCCTAAGGCGGTATCTTGACTGCTGGGAAACCATTGCTTTGAAATGTTGCAGATTTCTTTCATAATTTACATAGTGAAGGACAAGTGAGAACTGAAGACAGAGTGTAACTCATTGAAGAGATGGAGTGTTGGAAGGAAAGAAAACTTGCACCACAGCAATTCTGGGAAATATGAAATTTATCAGGTCAGGCAGGATGCACCCAAGTATTTGAGGATTTGAGATCTGACATTAAAATGTTAAGAAAAAGGATATACCCTTTCTGAATGGTTAATCATAAAAAAAAAATTCAAAATTTGCTAGATGTGGCTAAGTTTGCAATCATTGCTTAAGGAAGGAAAATGTAATCTTTGGGGGGGGTGGGTTAAAAATCTGTGGTGAAATATCATAATACTTGGAGAAGGTAGTAGCATTTTGGTGCTGCTAAGATAAAAGGAGAATATCAAACAAGAGAAAACATTTTCCAGAATTTAATTTTGATGAGTATGTTGTATCTTTGTAAACTTGTCTGTTGTTGTGCTTTGGTATTTTTATGCAAAAGGAAAATGATTAAATCAGAGAAACTGGATGTCATTACATCCAATGTAGGATTTTTACAGTCGTTACTAAAATGGCCTCCCAATTTACGTCAAAGTAAAATTCAGTTTTTGCTGTGGGCGAACAATTCACATGACTTGCTCTGCTCAACCACCAAGCTTCCTGCCCTTGTCTCCTGCATGCACCCCCACCTTAATTCCCTCACTGCAGAGGCTATAAGGTCTCCCTCTGCTATTCCTAGGACATGCCAAGCACGCTCCCACTCAAAGAGTTTGCACCTGCTGTGTCCTCCTGATGAACCCAGGCTTTTTTCTTTCTTTCTTTTTTTTAACCTGCATGTTTCACTTGGCCATCTCCTTTATGCACTTCATGTTTCTGTCCAAATGGCACTTTATCCATATGTCTTACCTGATACTGCTATACAAAATAGCACTTTCCTTATCAGTTTCTATACCTTCTATTCTGCTTTAATGCCCACAGCACTTATTTTCTTCCTTCTATCTCCCCACCAGGATGAGTGCATAAACTTGGATTTGTCACTGTATTGCCAGTATCTGGAACTGTGTTTGGCACATGGTATGTCCTCAAGAAAAGATTTATCAAGTGAATGAATGATAAATGAGAATATATATTGATTCTTTACAGCTTAAAGTCTTAGCTTCCTTGGTGGCTCCGCTGGTAAAGAATCCACCCACAATGCGGGAGACCTGGGTTCGATCCCTGGGTTGGGAAGATCCCCTGGAGGAGGGAAAGGCTACCCACCCTAGTATTCTGGCCTGGAGAATTCCATGGACTACATACACAATCTAAAGTCTTAGAACTCCCTTAAAATAACATTTATGAATGAGGGAACTCTCCCGGTTAGTCATAAGAACTTATAGAGGCAGAAGTGGGGATGTGTTTGTCTGCTTATCTCGATGTCTGACACTGTGAAGAAAAGGAGCAAAACAAACCAGCAAGGGCAGACAGTTAGAAACAAATGATCAGTGAAGAGTTGGAAGCAGCAGTTACACAGATAATCCCAAAGAACAAGCAATGCCTAAGTTTTTAAAGTGATACACACAATGCAAATCTTCCCCCTTAAGGAAGAGGGCTCCTGGAGGGAGAAGGAGCTTCTCTCTCTCTCTCTCTCTCTCTCTCTCTCTCTCTCTCTCTCTCTCTCTTTGAGTTGATGCAGATCCAGGATGGGAATTTTCAATCAGAACATGTGAAACAGTCAGGAAGACACGATACCTGTTAATTTACTGGGAATTATCTGTCAAGTAAAATACATAGGCTCATTGATTTACAGCCAGGACCCAACTCTAGTGTTCTTACTAGATTTTGATTTAGGAGGATTTTCATAGAATATGTTCTGCAGGTACTACTCATTGTGAGATAACCAGAGAAATAGATTCTCTGTTCAGCTAAGTGTTAAGAAAGCCTGGGCTAAGCAAAATTGAGCAGGTCTCTGTATGAGAGAACTTCTCAAGGACAATCAGGGATCTAGATTTTGCTGTAAGCAAAAAACTAAGTATGGCTCACTAGCCAGGTCTATAAGAATTGAAGTTGTAACTCCCTGCGGTCAAGTTCAACAGTACACACAGAGAGGGAATAAAGACAATAGGAGGATGCTCTGTGCTATCGACAAGCAGGCTCCTTACACCCTTAGATGTATACCTCAGGAAGAATTTTAATGAACCCAGACTCTTGCACATTCCCATACATAGAAAAATCACAAAAATCCTTAACTTGCTATATCTGTTCCTTACGAATACGAGCAATCTTTTGCTGAGATGGATGTTTGACTGCATGCATTCCCAGCCATAAGTCATATATAAACTGGCTTTCCTCCTATGTCTTCAGAGCAATTGCCCTAGAGCAACTGGGAGCCTGTCTCCCAAACTCTAGTCTTCTGCAAGGTCCCTGAATGAAACCTAAACTCAAATCCCTTAAACCATGCTTTTGTCTTTCAGCTGACACAGCCAAGTCTTTTAATGTTTGCCAACTGCATAAGTAAACAACTTAGACTGTCCTCTTTCTATAACCATCACATGTAATAATTGAGCCATCTCTGAGCAACCTGATCCCTTATCTCATTTGGTTTTTGTTTGTTTGTTTTGGGAAGAACTGATTTAAAAGATTTTCTTTAATGTATTTGGGAAGAACAGTACTGTACTATACCTTTTTTTTTTTTTTTTTTTTTTTCATTCAAGAAAATGTTGTCTTTATTGATTCTGAGGTGTCAAAGTTCTGGGAGAAGATGAAAGCTACTGGACTTTCAGGTTAGCTCTGCCAGGTCTGCAGATCAGAGCTAGAGGTCTTCCTGCCAAGCTTCTCCTTCCATCAGTGTGACAGGAGGCAGTGGGGAGGGCCGCTAAGGTGGGGGTCCTCTGGCGTCATGTGCAGTGGCCACTCTAGGCTGACAGTCCAGCCATCCAAAGGCACCCTTCCCTCACTCTCCTTGTGAGGAAAGCAGTATTCTCTCTTTGCTGCACCTCAGACATTAATCCATTCCTCCATGGGGCAGGGATGATAATCTACTCAATGCCATCATTTGGCAATTGTCTTTCTCCTCTTCCCTCTCCACTCCAGACTCATGTGAGGTGAAGATCCTGGGTGAGTGTGTCTGCTCTACAGATCCACCATGTTCTCCAGGGCCCAACTCAGTACCTTTAGAGAAATTGCAAGTTTCTGGGTCTTTCCTAGTGATCCAGTAGTTAAGAATTCACCTTGCAATGCAGGGGATATGGGTTCCATCCCTGGATGGAGAACTAAGATCACACAAGCCCCAGGGCAACTGAGCCAGTGTGCTGCAACTAAAAAGCCTGTGAGCCCCAACAAGGCCCAAGCACAAGCCATAAAAAGAAGAAGAAATTAAAAATTCCTATTGACAAGTGAGTGATACGTCACTCTGTTCAATTATTTTTTTTAAATAAACTCTACTTTTAAAACAGTTTTCGATTTACAGAAAAGTTGAAATAGCACAGGGAATCTCACATACCTTATATAGCATTTCCCATGTTATTAACGGCTTACATTAGCATATTTGTACATTTGTACATCTCTGACAACTAATGAATTAATATTGATACATTGTTATTAAAGTGCATACTTGATTCGTACATCCATACTTTCTACCCAATGTCCTTTTACCTGTTCCAGGAGCCCATTCGGGGCACCACACAACACGTCATCTCTTCTCCTTAGACTCTTCTTGGCTTTGACAGTTCCTCAATCATCCCCCGTTTTTTATAAACTTGACAGTTTGGGTCAGGTATTTTGTAGAATGTCTTTCAGTGAAATTAGCTGGCATTACTCTCATGATTGGAACTGTGTTTTAGGAGGAGGGTCATAAAGGTAAGGTGCCTTCATTATCACCTCATATTAAAGAATATATAATCAATATGACTTCACCATTGCTGTCGACCTTGATCATCTGTCTGAGGTAGTGTCTGTTAAGTGTCTTCAATGAAAAGTTACCATTTTGGCCCTTTTCCCTGACAAATTTGGAAGGTGGTCCTTGTGTACAGCCTGCAGTTAGGGGCTGGGGAGTCCTGCTCTCCTTAAGGACCAACTGTATACTCTGTTCTGTTCTAACATTAAGCCTTTGATACATGTATCTGTTTCTGTCCATCATTCTATGACGGAGTCATATGTTCAGTTACTAAGGACAGCTAGTAATTCATAAGGCAACTGACAAAATATTGTGATTCAGGTAAAGGTGCAGACTTGGTGAAGAAAATTCAGTTTTTCATTCATTGAACACTTTCTGATCAGTGTGACCCTGGCCCTCAGACTTGATGCTCTGAGCATCCAAGACATGTTCTCAAGAAGTTTATAGGTGGTCATGACAAACAACTACTCTAAAAAACAAAACAAAACCAGTATGACATGTGGGCAAAATTTAAGAGAAAACACTTTGCTGCTTGAGAACAAATTTCTACAGAATAGTTTTCTCAGGACTCAGTGGGAATTTAGTGCAAGTAGCTACAAAAATGTGTGGCTACTGTCAAGTAGCCAGAATGTGACCCTGTTGGTGTCCTAGGGAAGAAGGTGATGTGTAACCCTCAGCCTTTGCTGAAGGGTCCCTCCAGGGCCTCAGGCGAACATGAACCCCTGTGGGGTAAGCAACAAAACAACCAGGCCAGTGAAATCAGTCCTTGTTCTATCCACATGGATTCTTCACAAATGTCCTAAGTTTACTGGGCAAGAAGTTCCCAAAGAATATTCTAGGATACTCCAGAATATTCAGAAAGAATATTTCCAGGTCACAGGCTGTCAATAAACTTACACATACAATGGCTAGTCTTGGAATTCACTGGATGTGGTGAAGTTTAAGGTTTCATTTCACTGTTGCCTTTTTTGATTAATTAGACATGCCAGGAGCCAAGAGTTTTACAAGTTTTGTTCATTTCCTACCTCTTTCAGGTTGAAAGAACCCTGATTCTCTATGTGTCCAGCTTTGCCCAGAGTTGCTCCTGAGTAAATTTCGATTGTATAAACTTGGTCCAGTGATCTTATACCTCTTTTAAAGATTAGTTTGGGGTGAGTTCTGTCCCATGTCTACTGAGACTTGGGGAAGGTCTACTTAGAGTAGGGGGCTTTGGGAAAGAATTTACATCACTCTTTGGATTAGACAAATAAGGAAGAGACGTTGTGTATATTCCTACATGGATTAATTCCTTGGTCTGCTGTGGCTTGAGGAGTGTTAGCTTGGGAGAAACAGACCCGTTAAGGATCACAGAAGGGAAAGACCAAAAGAACTTTTGTGCTATAATGACATTGAACAATTTAGTTTACAAACCAAGGATCACTTGTTTGTAAGATGACAAGTTTTCATCCTTATTGTTTAAGCCAATTGAGTCAAGGATATTTGCTATTTGTGAACAAAGCATATAGGATATAAGGGCGTTATATATAAGAAACCACATGCATGGAAGGATTTAGGGCTTTTAAAGATATTTTAAAGATAATTTTGTCCATAAGAGGTTGTTCAATGTGTGGCAACTTTAGAACTTGATCCCTGCTAAGAGACAACTCCTTAGAATATGTCTACTGATGAAGATAGTATCGACTTCTTGGTCTGACATCTCTCTTGCTGTCTTAGGCATATTTGGGGCATATTTAATGTATATTTAGACATATTTAATGTCTGAAGTCATGTTCCCTTCATCCAGGAGTGCCTCACTCCCTGGTTGGGTGAGCCAAATTGTAGCTAGTATTCCTGATCTCTGGCCATCTGCTGACTAGAACAGACTCCTGGCCCAAGCTGGGCCCTTAGACACAGTCTTTAGGGTATTTGGATTTGGGTCTCTGACACACGGGTTATTTTTTATTAGCTTTGAAATTAAGAAGTGATGCAAACTAGGATCTGGGTCAGCCATGTTTAGTCTGGTGCATGTCAAAGAGAGACATCAATTCTGCAGAAAAAGAAAAATAAAATGAGAGAAAACAGGGATAAGAGACCATGCTAATCCAAAGAGACACAAGAGAGCAGTTTTGGTGTTCTTCTCCTTCTTCTTTTAATTTAAGTTTTGGTGTTTTTATTATCCAGTTTCTGGATCTATTTTCTCCAGAAGGTTGAACTTGGGTTCCATAAAATACATTTACATTTGATAATATTTCATCCCTTTTGTTGCAAGAAATTTAGGGAGTTTACATTACTTAGAGCTTTCTAATGTTTGACTAGGGTACTTGTGAACTAAAAGAGATTTGCTTAATAAGATTTGATTTTTTCATTGAATCTCTGTATTTTTCACAGAACTAGAATGAATAATTTCACAATTTGTACGGAAATACAAAAAACCTTGAATAGCCAAAGCAATCTCGAGACAGAAGTATGGAATTAGAAAAATCAACCTGCCTGACTTCAGACTACATGACAAAGCTACAGTCATCAAGACAGTATGGTACTGGCACAAAGACAGAAATATGGATCAATGTAAAAAAATAGAAAGCCCAGAGATAAATCTATGCACCTATGGACATCTTATCTTTGACAAAAGAAACAGAAAAGACAATCTTTTTAACAAGCAGTGCTGGGAAAACTGGTTAACCACCTGTAAAAGAATGAAACTAGAACACTTTCTAACACTATACACAAAAATAAACTCAAAATGGATTAAAGATCTAAATATAAGACCGGAAACTGTAAAACTTTTAGAGGAAAACATAGGCAGAATAGTCTCTGACATAAATCACAGCAAGATCTTCTATGACCCACCTCCCAGACTAATGGAAATAAAAGCAAAAATAAACAAATAGGACCTAATTAAACTTAAAAGTTTTTGCACAACCAAGGAAGCTATAAAAATGGTGAAAAGACAGTCTTTAGAATGGGAGAAAATAATAGAAAATGAAGCAACTGACAAAGAATTAATTTCAAAAATATACAAGCAGCTCATGCAGCTCAATATCAGAAAAATAAATGACCCAATCAGAAAAATGGGCCAAAGAGCTAAATAGGCATTTCTCCAAAGAAGACATACAGATGGCTAACAAACACATGAAAAGATGCTCAACATCACTCATTATTAGAGAAATGCAAATCAAAACCACAATGAGGTACCATCTCACGCTGGTCAGAATGGATGCTGTCAAAAGGTCTACAAACAATAAATGCTGGAGAGGGTGTAGAGAAAAGGGAACCCTCTTACACTGTATATTTTCACCCTGCTTATTTAACTTATATGCAGAGTACATCTGGAGAAACGCTGGGCCAGAAGAAGCACAAGCTGGAATCAAGATTGCTGGGAGAAATATCAATAACCTCAGATATGCAGATAACACCATCCTTATGGCAGAAAGTGAAGAAGAACTAAAGAGCCTCTTGATGAAAATGAAAGACGAGAGTGAAAAAGTTGACTTAAAGCTCAACATTCAGAAAACTAAGATCATGGCATCTGGTCCCATCACTTCATGGCAAATAGGTGGGGAAACAGTGGAAACAGTGGCTGACTTTATTTTATTGTGTTCCAAAATCACTGCGGATGGTGATTGCAGCAATGAAATTAAAAGATTCTTACTCCTTGGAAGGAAGTTATGACCAACCTAAATAGCATATTATAAAGCAGAGACATTAGTTTGTCAACAAAGGTCCATCTAGTCAAGGCTATGGTTTTTCCAGTAGTCATGTCTGGATGTGAGAGTTGGACTATAAAGAAAGCTGAGTGCCAAAGAATTAATGCTTTTGAACTGTGGTGTTGAAGAAGACTCTTGAGAGTCCCTTGGACTGCAAGGAGATCCAACCAGTCCATCCTGAAGGAGATCAGTCCTGGGTGTTCATTGGAAGGACTGATGTTGAAGCTGAAACTCCAATACTTTGGCCACCTGATGTGAAGACCTACCTCATCGGAAAAGACCCTGATGCTGGGAAAGATTGAGGGCAGGAGGAGAAGGGGATGACAGAGGATGAGATGGTTGGATGGCATCACTGACTCAATGGACATGTGTTTGGGTAGACCCCGGCAGTTGGTGATGGACAGGGAGGCCTGGTGTGCTGTGGTTCATGGGGTCTCAAAGAATCGGACACAACTGAGAGACTGAACTGAACTGAACTTACACTGTTGGTGGGAATGAAAACTAGTACAGCCACTATGGAAAACAGTGTGGAGATTCCTTAAACAACTGGAAATAGAACTGCCATAAGATCCCGCAACCCCATTGCTGAGCATACACACCAAAGAAACTAAAATTGAAAGAGACACATGTACCCCAATGTTCATCACAGCACTGTTTACAATAGCTAGGACATGAAAGCAACCTAGATGTCCATCAGCAGACGAATGGATAAGAAAGCTGTGGTACATGTACACAATGGACTATTACTCAGCTATTAAAAAGAATGCATTTGAATCAGTTCTAATCAGGTGGGTGAATCTGGAGCCTATTACACAGAATTAAGTAAGTCAGAAAGAAAAACACCAATATAGTATATTAATGCATATATATGGAATTTAGAAAGATGGCAATGGTGACCCTGTATGCGAGATAGCAAAAGAGACACAGATACAAATAACAGACTTTTGGACTCTGTGGGAGAAGGGGAGGGTGGGATGATTTGAGAGGATAGCTTTGAATCATGTATATTACCACATGTGAAGTAGATGACCAGTCCAAGTTCAATGCATGAAACAGGGTACTCAAAGCTGGTGTACTGGGGCAACCCAAAGGGATGGGAGGGGGGTTTGGGATTGGGGACACAAGTACACCGTGGCTGATTCATGTCAATGTATGGCAAAAACCACCACAATATTGTAAAGTAATTAGCATCCAATTAAAATAAATTAATTAAAAAAAATAAAAAGATTTGATTTTTCCTCTTTTGGTAATTCCACAGCAATTCATATTATTTTATGGCTCCAATTTCAATCTGCCTTATATTAGAGTGACTTGGTAACTTGCATAATCTACTAGTTTGAGTTATGAGCAAGGATTAGCTTTATTCATTTTTTAATCTATTAAATCATGAAATATTGTTCTTTCCCTATAATAGGAACTTGATTTATTGAGAGGTAGCTATAGCCCGAAGAAAGAGGAAATAAAAAAATTTCACCCACCCAAATTGAATTTTTATTTCATCTATTTTAGGAATACCCTGAACCACTGAATAAACACATATTCAAATAAAACTCATTTAGTTTATTCCAAGTTATTTAATACAATTAAATCCTTTTCAGCACTAAACAGCATCATCACCATAGGAGCATTTTAAAATCATAACAAAGGCTATTGAAAGGTTTTTGTATATTTTTGGAGATTAAGTAGTTCTTTTAAAAAGCGGACATGCTTCTTTTTAATGAATTTGAAGACAGTGAGTTCCAAATGGGATTTCACTGTCATTGACCTTAAAACTTTTAAGAGGAGACAGCGCTATAGGGGTGGCATTGCTCTGATGACCCTTCTTTTAAACAATGCAAGAATTATCCCCTTTGAATAGTGAGAGTCAAGGAAACCCTGTAAATACTGTGACTTAGGTGGCTCAACTCTATGCCCCTGACCTCCCTTTGCTCAGAACATTTACTTCTGAAAATTCGTAATTGCAAAATCTTTCTCTGACCCTTTGAAATGTACATAAATCCTTCCCTGACTTCCTTCCTGAATTACACTCCAGGAATATCTTTCTCAAGGACCCAGGAGCCATCCCTTTGAAGTGTAATCACAAGGAAGATAATGCTGTATTGTTGTCATATGATATCAGCTACCTTCCAGTGCCCTTGGGAGGGTAGGAGCTAAATTCCGTAGGTGCTTTGCCCTAAGTTATAAAACTACCTCCTGACATAAAGATTTTAGAACATAAGGCAAAAACTCTCCAGCCTGTGGTTTACTGCTGAGTTTAGATGGAGTTTAATCTCTCTCTTATTGCAATAGAAAGTCTTCTTTCCTGTTTAATAGTGTGGTGAAATTTTTGCTATGACTGTTTCCATAAAATAAAAAAAAAAAAGAAAAGTAAACTTCCCTCAGCAGTATTTATAAAATGCTGCTAGGAAACTATCAGTATTACATGAATTTGATGTTAAGATATTTAATTGCTTTACACATTTTATTCAGGAGGTAATGATAAATTGCATTTAAATTAGGCTATACAGATAGGCTTTGCATGACCAACTGTCAGATGAACTATTTTCTTCTGTTTAGTTGCATAAGGGGTATCACCCTAACTCACTGTTAGTTCTGAGGAGCCTGGAGATTCTGGAGTCAGTTGCTTCCAAGACACAGGATGTACTTAGATTACTTTTGTAATAAGTAAGTGTTTTGCTGTTGAAGGTTGCCATGCCAGGCTTTCTGATTTTTTTTTTTTTTTTTTTTTTTTTTTTTTACTGCTTCTAACACTTGTCTCCTAATGCTGTAATTACTCTTGATAACCGACACTTACAGTTTGTGTCAATTGTTTCCCCTTCCTTGGCAAGAGCATCTTTCCAGGTAAGCACACTCAGGTTAGGGAGCAAACGCCAGGTAAATAAATAAAGTGCTCTCAGTGCCCCTGGCTTCCAGCTCTGCCTACCTCCTCAGGCACCTACCTGGCTTCTGCAAGTGGTCCCTTTGTCCTGGAACTTTCCAGGACTGGCCTGGAGAACCTCTCTCAGATGAGCAGCAGGAAGAGAAAGGAGAAGGTTTGTAAAGGAGTTTCTGTAAAGTTGAAGGAAGAAAACTACTGTGTGTCACAGAAGAACACAATGGGTTGATAGAAGGGATCTTTGATTTACCCCATAATGATTAAAAAAAAAAAAGTTTGAAAAGAAAAAAAAAGTTTAAATGAAGTAGAACATAAAGGGAAATAAGACAGGCACACATGACCATCAGTGAATACTGGATCATGTGTTTTCCACCTATCATTGCCCCAAGAAGAGAATTTAATTTAATTTATCATTAAGCAATAAACATACCCCATCTCTTCTGGTTATGCTAGCTCTTCTACAGTCTAATAAAGAAGAGGTCTTTGTCCTATAAATATAGGGCAGGAATAATGAGATTAAAAGAGTTTTTAAAAAATTCTTAAATAGCAAGTATTAATCCCTTTCAAGAATACTTAGACTTTGTTAAAGATTTATGCTAATTTTTAAAAATAATTATGCTTTATTTAGAATCTCCAAATACCAGAAATGAATTACTTTCTACGTGTCATCAACTTTAACTAGTTACTGCTTCCGCTGCTCCTGATTCTCTTCAGTCATGTCCAACTCTTTGTGACCCCATGGACTCTAGCCCACCAGGCTCCTCTGTCCATGGGATTCTCCAGGCAAGAATACTGGAGTGGGTTACCATGCCCTCCTCCAGGGGATCTTCCTGACCCAGGGATTGAACCCAAGTATCTTATGTCTCTTGCATGGACAAGCAGGTTCTTTGCCACTACTTCATAAGAAATTTTAGACATAATGAGATAATAATGACTTACTTGAAAGATGACCTGTCTACTGTGCTCCATTCATGCAAGAGAGGAACTGACTAAGTGTGGACTGGATATTAAGTTGTGCATATAGGGGTTGGGGAGTTGCAATCTGTGTTTAAGTCATATAGAAGGTACTCATTTGCGGAAGACAATGCCATTGGGCTAATGGAAGTTCAGAGGAAGTGATAGGAATCCTGGATAGTAGTAGTGGGATAGAAGAATGATTTTGGGAGGGACAGATATATGGAATGTCAAGTGAATTAAGATGATTGATGTGGTGTGTGCATGTAAACCATTCCTATTTTTCCTCCAAATTTCAGTAGACCGGCTGAAACAGTCTCTGGGCCTAATCTGTATTTCTTGCTGTTGCTTTTGATGAGGGAGGATTCTTTACGGTGAAAAAAGAAAGACTAATATTGGCATCACATAGGCTCCAGTCAGGGTTACCTCTAAAAGACTTTGTACAAAACTCCTTCATGTGGGGATGGAAAAACCAAATCAACTGGTAGTATTTAATGAATGCTCTTGCTGTAAAATATTAACTGACTTTTATGTCTGATAAAAATTGCATGCTATTCTGCATTTTGGAAACAGCCTCAGACTTTGTTTTTCTGGGCTCCTAAATCACTGCAGATGGTGATTGCAGCCATGAAATCAAAAGATGCTTACTCCTTGGAAGGAAAGTATGACCAACCTAGATAGCATATTAAAAAGCAGAGACATTACTTTGCCAACAAAGGTCCGTCTAGTCAAGGCTGTGGTTTTTCCAGTGATAATGTATGGATGTGAGAGTTGGACTGTGAAGAAAGCTGAGTGCCGAAAAATTGATGCTTTTGAACTGTGGTGTTGGAGAAGACTCTTGAGAGTCCCTTGGACTGCAAGGCAGTCCAACCAGTCCATCCTAAAGGAGATCAGTCCTGGGTGTTCATTGGAAGGACTGATGTTGAAGCTGAAACTCCAATACTTTGGCCACCTGATGCGGAGAGCTGACTTATTGGGAAAGACCCTGATGCTGGGAGGGATTGGGAGCAAGAGGAGAAGAGGATGACAGAGGATGAGATGGCTGAATGGCATCGCCGACTCAATGGGCATGAGTTTGAGTAAACTCCGGGAGCTGGTGATGGACAGGGAGGCCTGGCGTGCTGCGATTTATGGGGTCACAAAGAGTCAGACACGACTGAGCAACTGAACTGAACTGAACCGACTGTGCATTTTACACACTAAGTAAGATGGTTTGTCCCTTTGCATTTGCACAGCCTGGCTAGAGTTAAATATGTAAGCCTGGTTTTATTATTCCTTTGAAGTGGAATTAGTCACTTCCTTAGTTAGCATTTATTAGGCAGTATTTGTTGATGGTGATGAGTTGGACATGACTGAGTGACTGAACTGAAGTGAACTGGTGACAACCTGAGAGGTGGCTTTCTCAAGTTGCTTATGATTAACGAGCTGAGACAGACGTCTAAACAGATGATTTTGACACAACATAACCTGTGCAATAACGGAGAAATTTTTAAAGTGTTATTTTAGCATGGAAAAGGAGTCAATATTATTGGATGAAGAGTAGGTGAGGAGAGATTCTAGATAGAGTACCCGCATATTCTAGTATCATCCTTTACAGAACTTTCTTATGGGCCATTATAAAGTCTCTCCAATTAGGGGTTGGAGACAAGAGCTGTTCTAAAAACACAGGCATAGTTTACTAGAATGTGACTTTTATTTTTGTTTTCTGGTCAGTTAACAAACATTGGCATTAATGTGCTAGTTCTAGAGCCTGGCACCCAAATTTTGGAATGCGGGAAAAATCAAAGCAATCTGCTCCGAAGTGAAGCCAACAGGATAGTTCTGCCAAGAGATGATGGCAGTATTCTAAATAGAATCATTTTATGATGGTAGGCCAGTTTCTCATTTTCCTTTACTTTATAGTCTATCTTGCTTACATTTGGTTAATAAATACAAATGCAATTTATTTACCACAAAACAGACCACTTTAAAGAAATATGTTTCCAGACAATTTCATTGAGGCTATACTGACCCACATTTATCCAAGGAATCCCATCATTGTGTTACTCACTCTGAGTGCATTTAGGTAGCACCAAGTAATAGGACCCACTGAGGACATACTTGAGTTTTATGTGAGGTATATGTTCATTTAGGCAGCAATGATGCTCTCAGAGACCTTCTGGACTATCAGTGAAATTCTGTAATGTAATCAAGGTAGTGTGTACAAACCCCCAAACCTAAAAACCATGGAGGATGCAGGGGCAATTGTTGGAATAGTAATTGACACTTTTATTTAGAAATAAGATTTAGGGAAGGTTGTCATGTAAGTAGATAAAGAAGAGTTGCTATTGGAAAATATGTGGTATCTCAAATGCAAGAATGAAGAAGGGAATGTCCCTTCACTGGGACTTCATTTCCAGGTGTAGTTGCTGTTTGTTGTGGTGTTGTTATTGTTGATATGATGGTGTCTGCTTTCTAAATGTAGTGCCATCTACAAACTGGCACTTGCCTTCTGCCTCTACAATGACTAAGGCACAGAACACTGTAGCTGTCAGCCTTCAACAGCCCTGAAAGGAGTCCATGGTGGAGATCAGAAGTGAGGACCTCTGTGCTCTGAGAAAAACTGGCAGAACAGGCCTTTAGATAGTCAGATATTTTTAGGAAAAAATTTTATGAGCTCAATTCTACATCTCCTCGTATCTAGAAAAGCACTAAAATCATTAAGGTTAACATCTGTTCCTCCTGACTAGCAGCAAGCCTCTGCCAAAATGTGTGTTGATTGCGTGTATTCCCCCTTCATTAATATCACATATGTACTGACCTTATCCCTACCTCTTTGGAGCATTTCCTCAGAGCTACCTGAGAGGCTATCTCCTGGGCAATAATCCTCATTTTACCCCAAATAAAACTTAACTCACTACTCTCACACTGGTTTTTTATTTTTTAAGTCGACAGTATATTGATTCCTACTTTAAAGAATTTAAAGTTTATCTTCCTGAGTAGAATTAATTTCGACTCTGAGCAAGTATAATATCCTCAATACTGGTGTGACTCAAATCTTAGTAGGCTCTAGAAATATTCAGGGGAGCTTAACTGAAAATGCAGATTTTCAAGCTTCTTCAAAATCCTGTGTTAGTACATGAGTATGATGCCTGGGAGGTTGTATTCCTCTTAATATCCCTAGGGGATTTATCTTTATTTCTGTTAATATAATTCATATACATTTATATTCTTGTACTACATCTTTTGCAAGAAATAAATAAATGAATAAATAAAGTGTTAATTGCTTAGTCATGTTTGATTCTTTGTGATCTCATGGGCTATAGCCCACCAGGCTCTTTTGTCCATGGAATTCTCCAGGCAAAAATACTGCAGTGGGTAGCCAATCCCTTCTCCAGAGGACCTTCCTGACTCAGGGATCAAATCCAGGTCTCCTGAATTGCAGGCAGATTCTTTACCATCTGAGCCACAAGGAAAGCCCTTAGTATTTTTCACTGCTTTATAACAAATCTTGATATGTCCTTGTATACATCAATTTTTTACATGTATCTTACTATGTATCTCTCTTGACCTAGATAGATAAAAACTTTGATCTCTTATGTGTATTGCAAAAATGTTCCCTTGTGCTATTGCATTTTAGCTGTGTTTTTGTTTGTGTGTTAGGGGTGTGTGTAAAATGAGCAATGTGTACCATAAAACAACCTGACTTTCTGCACTGTGATCTTTGGTGTATTCCACTGCTAAGAGACAGATAACTTGAATAATTGGTTTCAGTGGGATTATGGCTTTGAAATATTAACCAAATTTTAAACAATATCACCTGGCAGTTCCCTTTGGTTTCTCTATCCCCAGTTCAAAGCAAGAGGTTTTTCTGGATTTACTGCTTTAGGGAAAAGATATTTGGGCAAAAGACAGCAGAGGAGATGCTACTTCTGGCTTTTAAGCTAAACAGCTCACGCCCTCTGAGTAGTGGGTGAAGAGAAGCAAACAATAGGCTTGAGAAAAATATGATGTCTTTCTGCCCCAAAGTCTTAGAGAAAAACAATGTTCCTTTGATTAGAGGGAGGGAATCTAGGGCTATGAGAAAGCAAGCGGTCACTTGTGAGGGGTGGGCTTCTTCCCCTCCTCCCAGGGGTGTATGTGCAGGAGCAGACCCCAAAAGGTGAGTGGGCTCTGGAGGATGAGGGAACCTGGGGATCCCGTCCTGGCTGACCCCTCTGGAGTTTTCTGGGGCTATGCAAGTCCTGGGAAACAGTTAATATGTGGGTTCACAAACCCAGACACCAGGTAGTCTGATGAAGTTTCTAGTTCTCCAGCATGGTGGGGAAAGATGTGCCCTTTGTGCCTGAGAGTTGAGGAAAATAGCAGAAGTTGATACTGGTTCTGTAGGGCATTTGCAGATGGAAATAAGAGGTGACTCAGCAGCTAACTGTGGGAACTAATAGTTGTGGACTTCAGTCCTTTGCAATCCCTTGACCCCACTTCTCGTTCACGTGTACTGGATGATCTGGGTAGATGCAGATCAGGGGGAAGGGGGAAAGGCAGAGGGAAGGGTCAAAATACGAGTCAAAGTGGTTTCTGAAAACAGACCAAGGTACCTTTGAGCATGCCCATTCTGTGCACACCAGTGCTGGGCCTGGTGAGCCCTCCCCCTGGAGCAGGTGCCCTGAGCTCTGATTGTCACTGGAGAGGGGAGTGTACGTACCTGCTGTCCACGGCTGCTCTGGACGGGGGTCATAGACAGGTGTGGACAAGCACCCTGTGTCTCAGAAGCACTCTGGAACCTAGAACACTTTACTTTGCCCCAGATCATCCCAGCCTTGAGATGGAGCAGAGTTAATGGCATCAGGAAAGGCCTGTCCTTATCTCACTGAGCGGGGCAGGAGAGGACAGTGAGTATGTCAGGACAGGTGGGCTCGTCCTGATGATCCACTGGCCATTCCTGAGCAGGTGGGGAGCTTCAAAGGGGAGCTTCTGGGTCGGTTTCCTCCTCCACCTTCCTTTAATTTGCTGGTTTCCTTGCATGTCTTTTTATTGGAGTCTGAGATTCTTCAAGGTAGGTTTAATTTAGTTGCCTTGGTTTTTTCACCAGAGAGCTAGCTTTCTAGCTTCTAAACTTAGGCCACATTTCCTAACTTCAGATAGAGTGTTGGCAAACGTTTCTTTAAAGGGCCAAACAATAAATATCTTAAAGTTCTCTGTTGCAACTACTTGACTCTGACACTGAAGCACAAAAGCGGCCATAGGCAACTTGTAAACAGTGGCCATGGCTGTGTTCCTGTAAAACCTATAGAATGAGCAGCTGGCAGTGATGGCCATCCCCTTAAAGTCTACAAATGATAAATGCTGGCGAGGGCGTAGAGAAAAGGAGCCCTCCTACACTGTTGGTGGAAATAGAAACTGGGGTGCAGACACTACGGAGAACAGTCTTGTTGTTTAGTCGCTAAGTCTTGTCTGACTCTTGTGATCCCATGGACTGTAGGCCTCCAGGTGTTTCTGTCCGTGGGATTCCCCAGGCAAGAATACTGGAGTGGGTAGTCATTTCCTTCTCCAGGGATCTTCCTGACCCAGGGATTGAACCCAAGTCTCCTGCGTTGGCAGGTGAGTTCTTCACTACGGTGCCAACGGAGAAGCCTGCAGAACAATATGGAGGTTCCTTAGAAAATGAAAAATAGAGCTACCATATGACCCAGCAATCCCACTCCTAGGCATATATCCAGAAAAGATGAAAATTAATTTGAAAAGATATATGCACCCCAATGTTCACAGCCGCACTATTCACAATAGCCAAATCATGGCAACAACCTAAATTTCCATCAAGAGGAGAATGAATAAAGATGTGTGTTTTATATATATATATATATAATGGGCTATTATATATTGGCTATTATATATATGTAGGCTATTATATATATATAATATATAGTGGGCTATTATATAATATTACTCAGTCATAGAAAGTAATGAAGTAATGCCATTTGTAGCAACATGGATGGACCTAGATATTATCATGCTAAGTGAAGCAAATCAGAGAGAGAAAGACAAATATCACACAATATCACTTGTAAGTGGAATCTAAAAACAGATACAAATTAACTTATTTACAAAACAAAAACAGATTCACAAGCATAGAAAACAAAAGGGGGAAGTGGGAAGAGGATACCATGGGAGTTTGGGATTAGCAGATGCACACTTTTGTTGTTCAGTTGCTCAGTCCTGTCCGACTCTTTGTGACCCCATGGTCTGCTGCACACCAGTCTTTCCCGTCCTTCACTATGTCTCGGAGTTTGCTCAAATTCATATCCATTGAATTGGTGATGCCATCCAACCATCTCATCTTCTGTCATCCCCTTTTTCTCCTACTTTCAATCTTTCCCAGCATCAGGGTCTTTTCCAATGACTCAGAGTTCTTTTCATCACGTGGCCAAAATATTAGAGCGTCAGCTACAGCATCAGTCCTTCCAATGAACATTCAGGGTTAATTTCCTTTAGGATGGACTGGTTGGATCTCCTTGCTGTCCAAGGGCCTCTCAACAGCCTTCTCCAGCACCACATTTCAAAAACATCAATTCTTTAGTGCTCAACCTTTTTTATGATCCAACTCTCATATTCATACATGACTACTGGAAAAACCATAGCTTTGACTATATAGACATTTGTTGGCAAAGTAACCTCTTTGCTTTTTAATACGCTGTCTAGGTTTGTCATAGCTTTTCTTCCAAGGAGCAAGCATCTTTTAATTTCATGGCTGCAGTCACCATCTGCAGTGATTTGGGATCCCGAAAAAATGAGGTCTGTCACTGTTTCCATTGTTTTCCCATCTATTTGCCATGACGTGATGGGACTGGATGCCTTGATCTTAGTTTTTTGAATATTGAGTTTTAAGCCAGCTTTTTCACTTTCCTCTTTCACCTTCATCAAGAGGATCTTTAGTTCTTCTTTGCTTTTTGCCATAAGGGTGGTGTCATTTGCATATCTGGGTTTATTGATATTTCTCCTGGCGATCTTAATTCCAGCTTGTGCTTTACCCAGCCTGGCATTTCACATGTTGTGCTTTGCATAGAAGTTAAATAAGGAGGTGACAATATACAGCCTTGATGCACCCCTTTCCCAGTTTGGAAGCAGTTTGTGTTCCTTCTTGACCTGCATACAGGTTTCTCAGGAGGCAGGTAAGTTGGTCTGGTATTTCTATCTCTTTAAGAATTTTCCACACTTCTACTATATATAAAATCATCTACAAGGATCTACTGTATAGCACAGGGAAATAAGTTCAATATATTTTAATAACCTATAATGGAAAGAATATGAAAAAGAATATATATATATATATACATGTATATATGTATACATTTATACACACATATATGTCTGAATCTCTTTGTTGTACACTTAAAACTAACACAGCATTGTAAATAAACTATAGTTCAGTTAAAAACAAAAACACACTAAGCAGCTGGCCAAATTCTGCCAATGAGCCTAGTTTGCCAAATCCTGCTTCAGGCGTTGCTTCACCCCTCATTTTATCTATGAATTTGCTCACTGAAAATCACGATTCGGATTATGCGGGGTGGTGTGTGGGATATTCAATCCTGGTCTTCTGTTTGCCTCTTCAAACCGTGTGTTAGAAGGAAGTTTGCATAACATTATGTGGACTGGACAGCTGGTGTTATTTAAGATGAACTAACCCAAACTTTGAGAAGTGGATTGTGAGTTCTGATTGTAGACGTAGGGGTCAGATAACCACATTGGTAGGGCAAAGATCACCAAAAGTGCAGTGGATTTTCTCCCAGTCAGCCTGGGCATAAAGGCCAGTGGGGATGTGAGCACATGGGTGGTGCACTGGGGTCCCATCTCACTTCTGAGACTTGAAGGGTCCTGTGGTTAAGGGCAGAAGGTCCCTCACCACATGTGATTCCACTGGGGCCTGGAAAGTCCTCAGTGATGCTTCTGGACACTTGTCTCAACTACTCCTCAAAACAGTAATCTGCTACCTTCCAGGTTGAGCTTCCTTATTTTTTCTAGCTCAAGAAGAGACTTGATCACAGTCACAATTCTCACACTCCTGAGCTGGCCAGAGGGATAAAGGAGGCAGCATCTCCTCCATGGGGTAGAGAGGGCTCCTCCGTGGTTAACAGCAGTCGGTGGAGGGCCATCTGCAGCTCTGAGAAGGACCTGGGAGGAAACCTAAGGGCTGGCCCGGAGCATGTGCAAGGCAGTGACCTCAGAGACTCCCAGAGCAGCTGCCAGGTATGTTGCAAGCAATGCAGACTTTTGACAAATGCACCAATAGGCACTGGAGTTAAGATAAAAAGAAATAAGCTCATGTCCTGTTTAGCATCTGGTGAGGCCACTGATATAAGGTACACCCAATTTCTAACCCTCGCAAATGCAGTTATCAATACACATATATTCTAAAGTTACCCTGTCATGTACACCTTATGGTCAGTTTCACTGTTGGATTTCTTCCAAATAGGAAGATTTAAACTTGCTAATGTTAAAAGTGAGTTTTATAATTATCTTTGGGGATAAAGTATCATCTGCAATTTTTTAGTCATTTTTACGTTATTTATTTTTTGAATTGGCAAGTATCATTGTTTTCATCCTCCAGATGAAGAAGCTGAGACTGAGAAAGCTCAAGTGACTTTCTAGGGTCAAATAACTAAGAAGTTGTAGAAATGGGGATTCATTCTAAATTTTGGATTTCTCCAATTCTTGTTCCATTGTATAAAATGCCCTTAAAAAAGAGGAAATAGAGGTCTCTCAATATCTGTTTATGATTGTCTGAAAGAATCCTTTTAAAAAAATTAATTCCTGGAAAACACAACTGATGCCAAAAAATCTCAGAAAAAGTTTTTTATTAGAGCTCAGAAAGCTTCTTTCAAAGATGAAGGTCAACAGAGACGAAGTAGACACAATTCCAATCTGTTTTAATGAATCAGGACTGATGGAATGAATTCTCTTTTGTAAAGAAAAAAAAGGGGGGGGTGTTGCTGTGGTTTCCTCCTCTCAAAAGATTTTATTCAGTTTTTGATTAGACCAAGCAGAACATATTTCAAGGACAGAAATCATCTTTTTTTTTTTTTTTCAGATATAAACACCTTGTGATTTGGAATTCATACTTATTTTCTGTAAAAAATTAAATCTATAGAAAGTAGGGTTGGGGTTATGTCAAAATGGTGATAGAGAAGACTAAAATGTCCTTCAGCAAAAGCTAGATGAAAACTGTTACAGGTGACGCTTTCTGCAGAGCCCTTGCCTTCTTCAGCTGTCAAGTTCTGCTTGGTTTCTGTCCTTGCACACTTGTCTCTTCCTCTGTCTCATCCCCTGACGCCGGTCTGAGTCTCTTGCTTCCTGCTTTGAATGTCTCGTTGTTTTCACATTTCTTCCCTTGGGAATCCTCCTCCGAAGGGTTCACATGTGGTGGCTGCTAGGGGTGTTGTCCCAGTCTGCTGGCTTGAGGGTGTGATTTAATTCTTGTGGAGCTAGATGGCAAGCACCCGTGGCAAATGCCAATTTAGGATTGATGAAACTATCCTTTCACTGCAAAGATAAAGGCTGAAGGGTGTGTGGGTGGAACTTCTCTATAGATATGACTTGGAATTGCAGGACTTGAGGTCCTAACAAGGAAACAGTAGCTACATTAGCCCCAGGAGGGCAGAGCAAGGGCCTCTGGCTCTGGTGCTAAAATAGCCAAAGATCACAGAGATTCATGTGTGGACATTTTGAAAAAACAGGAAACCAGATGGAAATTTGGAGCCAGGCCTAAAATAATGTTAAACAGTTACTTGACAACCTAGTATTTGGGGTTTTGTCCATAAGAAGAACCTGTTGAAGATCTAGATTTTTGGAAAGAGAATGATCTCTTTTCTTGAACATGAATATTATATGCTCTAAGCAATTATGTCACTTTCTTGACCTGGGAATGTTGGTAGCTCTTAGTAATGGGCTTAAGAGGGTAGGACATGGTACATACTTAAGACCAATCTATATTTTATGGGACAAGTTATCTTCTATTTACTATTGAATATTGTCCTTAAGTACCAATGCAACAGAAGTTCTTTAAAAGACATTGTAGATAAAAATAAATTCAAATTTAAAAATATTTCCTGGTAGATTTGATCAATATTTTTATGATTTTATGCTTTCTTGATTTACAGACTGAAACTCTTACATGCTTTTTTTATACATTAATTTATTTTAATTGGAGGATAATTACTTTACAATATTGTGGTGTTTTTTTGCCATATATCAACATGAATCAGCCATGGGTGTATATATGTCCCCCCCATCCTGATCCCCACTCCCCACCTCATCACTCTGGGTGGTCCCAGAGCATCAGCTTTGAGTGCCCTGCTAAATGCATTGAACTTGCACTGGTCATCTTTTTATATATGGTAATATACATGTTTCAATGCTATTCTCTCAAATCATCTAACCCTCGCCACCTTCACATAGTTTAAAAGTCTGTTCTTTACATCTGTGTCTCTTTTGTTGCCTTGTATATAGGATCATCATTACTGTCTTTCTAAATGCCATATATATGCATTAATATACTGTATTGGTGTTTCTCTTTCTGTCTTACTTCACTCTGTATAATAGGCTCCAGTTTCAACCACTTCATTAGAACCAACTCAAATGAGGTTTTTTTTAATAGCTGAGTAATATTCCACTGTGTATATGTACCACAGCTTTCTTATCCATTCATCTGCCGATGGACATCAGGTTGCTTCCATGTCTTGACTATTGTGAATGGTGCTGCAATGGACACAGGGGTACACGTCCCTCTCAGTTTTGGTTCCCTTGGTGTGTAAGCCCAGCAGTGGAATTGCTGGGTCATAGGGTAGTTCTATTTCCAGTTTTTTAAGGAATCTCTGCATTGTTTTCCATAGTGGCGGTATTAGTTCACATTCCCTCCAACAGTGTAAGAGGTTTCCCTTTTCTCCACACCTGCTCCAGCATTTATTGTTTGTAGCTTTTTGATAGCAGCCATTCTGACCAGCATGAGATGATGCCTCATTGTGGCTTTGATTTGCATTTCTCTGATGATGACTGATGTTAAGTATCTTTTCACATTTTAATTAGTCATCTGTATGTTTTCTTTGGAGAAATGTCTCTTTAGTTCCTTGGTCCACTTTTTGATTGGGTTGTTTGTTTTTCTGGTATTGAGTTACATGAGTTGCTTGTATAATTTCAAGATTAATCCTTTGTCAGTTGTTTCATTTGCTATTATTTTCTCCCATTCTGAAAGCTGCTTTTTCATCTTGCTTATAGTTTCTCTCATTGTGCAAAAGTTTTTAAGTTTAATTAGTTCCCATTTGTTTATTTTTGTTTATTTCCATTACTCTGGGAGGTGGGTTACAGAGGATCTTGCTGTGGTTTATGTCAGAGGGTGTTCTGCCTATGCTTTACTCTAAAACTTTTATAGTTTCTCATCCTACATTTAGATCTTTAATCTATTTTGAGTTTATTTTTGTGTATGGTGTTAGTGTTCTAGTTTCATTCTTTTACAGGTGATTGACCAGTTTTCCAACAAGTTTAACACCACTTGTTAAAGAGGTTGTCTTTCCTCCATTGTATGTTTTTGCCTCCTTTGTCAAAGATAAGGTGTCGACAGCTTGGATTTATCTCTCGGCTTTCTGTGTTGTTCCATTGATCTATATTTCTGTCTCTGTGACAGTACCATACTGTTTTGATGATTGTAGCTTTGTCGTATAGTCTGAAGTCAGGAAGGTTGATTCCTCCAGTTCCATTCTTCTTTCTCAAGGCTGCTTTGGCTATTTGAGTTTTTTGTGTTCCATACAAATTGTGAAATTATTTGTTCTGGTTCTGTGAGAAATACCTTTGGTAGCTTGCATTGCAATATAGATTGCATTGCATCTATAGATTGTTTAGGTAGTATGCTCATTTTCACTATATTCATTCTTTCATTCCACAAACATGGTTTATTTATCCATCTATTTGTGTCATCACTGATTTCTTTCATCAGTGCTTTATAATTTTCTAAATATAGGTCTTTTGTTTCTTTAGGTAAATTTATTCCTAAATATTTTATTCTTTTCATGAATGGGATTGTTTCCCTAATTTCAGAAAATTTCAGAATTTCTCATTCTTTTTTTTTTTTCATTGTTGGTGTATAGGAATGCAAGGGATTTCTGTGTATTAATTTTTTATCATGCAACTTTTCTTTATTCATTGATTAGCTCTAGTAATTTTCTGGTGGTATCTTTAGGGTTTTCTATGTAGGGGACCATGTCATCTACAAACAGAGAGAGTTTTACTTCTTTTCCAATCTGGATTCCTTTTCTTTTCTTTTTCTTTTTCTTCTCTGAATGCTGTGGCTAGGACTTACAAAACTATGTTGAGTAATAGTGGTGACAGTGGGAACCCTTGTCTTGTTCCTAATTTTAGAAGAAATGTTTTCAATTTTTTGCCATTGAGGATAGTGTTTCCTGTGGGTTTGACAAATTAGGCTTTTATTATGTTGAGGTATGTTCTTTCTATGCCTGCTTTCTGGAGAGTTTATCATAAATGGGTGTTGAATTTTGTCAAATGCTTCTCTGCATCTATTGAGATAATCATATGGTTTTCATTTTTCAATTTGTTAATATGGTGTTTCACACTGATTGACTTGTGAATATTGAAGAATCTTTGCATTCCTTGGATAAAGCCCACTTGGTCATGATGTTTGATCTTTTTAATATGTTGTTGGATTCTGTTTGTTAGAATTTTGTTGAGGGTTTTTGCATCTATGTTCATTGGTGATATTGGTCTGCAGTTTTCTTTTTTAATGGCCTCTTTGATTTTGGTATCAAGGTGATGGTGGTGTCATATAATGAGTTTGGGAATTTACCTTCTTCAGCAATTTTCTGGAAGAGTCTGAGTAGGATAGGTGTTCAGTTCAGTTCAGTTAAGTCCCTCAGTCCTGTTAGACTCTTTGCGACCCCATGGACTGTAGCACACCAGGATAGGTGTTAGCTCTTCTCTAAATTTTTGGTTGAATTCACCTGTGAAGCCATCTGGTCCTGGCCTTTATTTGTTGAAAGATTTTTTACTACAGTTTTTATTTCCATACTTGTGATGGGTCTGTTAAGATTTCCTGTTTCTTTATGGTTCAGTTTGGAGGGTTATACTTTTCTAAGAATTTGTCCATTTCTTTCAGGTTGTCCATTTTATTGGCATATAATTGTTCATGGTAGTCTTTTATGATCTTTCACATTTCTGTGTTGTCTGTTGTATTTTTTCCATTTTCATTTCTAATTTTATTGATTTGATTCTTCTCCCTTTTTTTCTTGATGAGTCTGACTAATGGTTTGTCTATTTTATTTATTTTCTTAAAGAACCGGTTTTTAGTTTTGTTGATCTTTGCTATAGTCTCCTTCGTTTCTTTTTCATTTATTTCTGCTTTGTTTTTTATGATTTCTTTCCTTCTACTAACTTTAGGGTTCTTCTGTTCTTCTTTTTCTAGTTGTTTTCAGGGTAAAATTAGGTTAATTATTTGATGTTTCTCTTGTTTCTTGAGGTAGGCTTGTATTGCTATGAACCTCCATCTTAGCAGTGCTCTTACTGAATCACATAGGTTTTGGGTTTTCATGTTTTCATTTTCATTTGTTTCTATGCATATTTTGATATGTTTGATTTTTCTTTTTGATCTCTTCTGTGATCTGTTGGTTATACAGAAGTGTGTTGTTTAGCCTCCATGTTTGTGCCTTTTTTAAATTTATTTTTTTTTTCCTCTAGTTGACATCTAATCTTACTGCATTGTGATCAGAAAAGATGTTTGAAATGATTTCTTTCTTTTTTTTTTTTTTTTTAAGTTTACCAAGGCTAGGTTTATGGCCCAGGATGTGATCTATCCTGGAGAATGTTCCATGTGCATTTGAGAAAAAGTTGAAATCCATTGTTTTTGGGTGAAAAGCCCTGTTTTGATATCAATTAGGTCTAACTGCTCCATTTAAAGACTGTGTTTCCTGCTAATTTTCTGTTTGGTTGGTCTATCCACAACTGTGAGTGATGTGTTAAAATCCCCCACTATTATTGTGTTACTATTAATTTCCCCTTTCATCCTTGTTAATATTTGCCTTGCATATTGCAGTGCTCCTATGTTGTGTGCATATATGTTTATAATTGTTATATCTTCTTCTTGCATTGATCCTTTGATCATTATGTAGTGTCTTTCTTTGCCTCTTATCATGTTCTATATTTCAAAGTCTATTATATCTGATGAGTATTGCTACTCCTGTTTTCTTTTGGTTCCCCATTTGCATGAAATATATTTTTCCAGCCCCTCTCAGTCTGTATGTGTCCCTAGGTTTGAGGCTGGTCTCTTGTAGACAGCATATATATGGGTTTTGGGTCTCTGGTAGACAGCATATATACAGGTTTTGTTTTTGTATCCATTCTGCCAGTCTTTGTCTTTTGGTAGGAGCATTCAACCCGTTTACATTTAAGGTAATTATTGATAAGCATGAACCTGTTACCATTTACTTTGCTGTTTTGGGTTCGTTTTTATAAACCTTTTTCTGTGTTTCCTGTCTAGCAAAGATCCTTTAGCATTTGTTGAAGAGCTGGTTTGGTGGACCTGAATTCTCTCAGCTTTTACTTGTCTGTAAAGCTTTTGATTTCTCCTTCATATCTGAATGAGAGCCTTGATGGGTAGAATAATCTTAGTTGTCTGTTTTTCTCTTTCATCACTTTAAGTATGTCCTACAATTCCCTTCTGGCCTGAAGAGTTTCTATTGGAAGGTCAGCTGTTATCTAATGGGGATCCCCTTGTGTGTTATATGTTGCTTTTCCCTTGTTGCTTTTAATATTTTCTCTTTGTGGTTAATTTTTGTTAGTGTGATTAATATGTGTCTTGAGGTGTTTTGCCTTGGATTTAGCCTGTTTGAGACTCGCTGTATTTCTTGAACTTGGGTGGTTATTTCCTTCTTCATTTTAGGAAAGTTTTTGGCTATTATCTCCTCACGTATTTTCTCATGCCCTTTCTTTTTGTCTCCTTCTTCTGGGACACCTATGATTCAAATGTTGGGATGTTTAACATCGTCCCAGAAGTCTCTGAGGTTGTTTTCATTTCTTTTAATTCTTTTTTCTTTCTTTCTCTCTGCTTCACTTATTTATACCATTCTATCTTCCACCTCATTTATCCTCTCTTCTGCCTCAGTTATTCCACTATTGGTTACCTTCAGAGTGCTTTTAATCCCAGTTATTCCATTGTTCATTATTGATTGACTCTTCCTTATTTCTTCTAGGTCT
Organism: Dama dama; assembly: GCF_033118175.1. Classification (NCBI taxonomy): domain Eukaryota; kingdom Metazoa; phylum Chordata; class Mammalia; order Artiodactyla; family Cervidae; genus Dama; species Dama dama. Next base: position 11,316,557 of record NC_083708.1, read on the forward strand.
TTGTTAAACATTTCTTGAATCTTCTCAGTCCTTGTCTCTAGTCAATTTATCTGTAACTCCATTTTGTTTTCAAGATTTTGGGTCATCTTTACTACCATTCTGAATTCTTCTTCTGGTAGATTCCCTATATCCCCCTTTTTTTTGTTTGGTGGGGTTTTATTATGTTCCGTTACTTGCTGAATATTTCTCTGCCTTTTCATTTTGTTTAGATTGCTGTGTTTGGGGTGTCCTTTCTGCAGGCTAGAAGTTTATGGTTCCCCTTAATTGTTGACTCTGCTCCCAGTGGGTGAAGTTGGACCAGCGGCTTGTCAGGGTTTCCTGATTGGGGAAATTGTGTCCGTTTTCTAATGGGTAGAGCTGAGTCTCTCCTCTCTGGAGTGCAATGAAGTGTCAGTGCTGAGTTTTGGGGTGTCAGTAGGTCTGGCATGGCTTTGGGCAGCACGTCTTCTAATGTTTAGTGTTGTGTTCCTATTTTGCTGGAGAATTAGCATGTGTGTCTTGCACTGGAAATTGTTGGCTCTTTGGGTGAAGCTTGGTTTCAATGTAGGTATAGGTATGGAAACTTGGGAGAGTTCTTGTCTATTAATATTCCCTGGAGTCAGGAGTTCTCTGATGTTCTAAAGTTCTGGAGTTAAGCCTCTTGCCTCTGGATTTTGGTCCTTCTCTTGCATTAGCCTCAAGACTTCTTCATCCATACAGCATAGACGATAAAACCCCTAGGTTAATGGTGAAACAACTCTCCACAGTCAGGAACACCCAGAGAGATTCACCGAGTTATACAGAGAATAGAAGAGGGAGGAAGGAGATAGAGGTGACCTGGAGGGGAAAAGGGAGAGTCAATAGGGGAGAGAGTAATCAAGCCAGTAATCAGATCCCTAAGTGAAAAATGGATAATGAAGATTAGATTCTTAAAGGTACAAAATTGATAACAAGTATCAAAAATCAAAGATTAAAAGTGTAGAACAGTGGTTAGACTCTCAAAAATACAATCCAAAAATACAAAACAAAATCGAACACAAAAAAATTAAAAATATATGGAATTTGTTTTTAAAAAATATGGATTTTTTTGAAAGGTATGATAGTAGGTTACAAAAATAGAAGAGTAATAAAGAACTAAAATTTAAAAAAAATTTTAAAGTGATAATAGTAAAAATGTATCTAGGAATTTCTGTGGAGCTGTTGTGGGCAGTGTGGGATCAGTTCAGTGTCAGATAGTCCATTGTTTCAACTTATACTTGCTCTCAAGGTCTATAGTTGCCCCTCAAAGGCACAGTATCAGCATTAACTGAAGGGTTTTAATCTGTTGCACCCGTCACTTCCAGAGCCATCCCCCCTTCTTTGTTTATTTGGGCTCCCTCTGTTTGCAAGTCTCGTCAGTGTTTAATTTCCACCCTGACAGGAAGGGGCAAAGGTGGCCACTTACATAGGCTCACTTGCTCAGCTGTGCTGTGGAGAGCGAGGGACACTGCAAATGAATACCACTGGGCATGTGTGGGGAGTGCTTTCAGCAGATGGGACACACTGGGCTTGCCACAGCCCAAGACGATGTGTACTTCCCAGGTCCACACTGATCCGACTCCAGGGTGCTCTGCAAGGGCACTGTCCCACATGGACCCTGCATTTCATGCACTTTCCAGGTCTAATCCGCTCAGGTTCTCGGGTGCTCCATAAGGGCCCAGACCCAGATGGGCTGTGCGTTTTGCACCCGTCTTCCATCCGAGCTGCCCAGATGACCAAACGCTTGGTGAGCGCTCTGTCCCAGGTCAGCCATGTCTCATGCACCTCCCAGGTCCTGACCATTCAGGTTCCTGGGTGCCTTTTGTCTCCCCTGGGAAGCTGATCTCAGGCTGTGACACTCCTGGAAGATGTTAACTGTCCAGGATACCAGGAAGACGTGGTTAGCAACTGACAACCTCAGTTTGGTGAAAGGTATGATCTATGGGGTTGAGATTGCAGCGGCCCCTTGCCTTCCAGCTCAGGCTGCCGCCCGCCTGCCTCTCTGCCTCTGGGGAGGGAGGCCATGAAAGGCAGCTGACTTGCTCTTCTTTGGTATTCACTCAATCCTTTGTTCTGTGAGCATGCCAGGGATCTCCATGTGGCAATAGAGTCGTTAGTGGGAACGTTCCTCCCTTTTTGTTTCTGTCTCACGGATGACCCCACAGTCTGGGTTGTCACATTAGCTCCCTCAGATTGTCCTCAAGGCTTTACAGTCTAGTTGTTACCCTAAGGATGGACAAAGCAGCCCATGCCTCTGCCCAGCCCCCAATCGCTGGTGGTGGAGGCAAGCATCTCAGCCACGTCTCCACTGTTAGCAGCAGTTAGGCGTGTATTCTATGTTTGTTTCTTTGTTTTTTCCCAGTTACGCTGCCCTCTGAGATTCCAAAGCTCCACACAGGCTAGCCTGTGAAAGGGTTTCCCATTGTGTGTAAATTTCTTCATGACTCCCTCACCAGGATGGGTCTCCACCCCTAAATCTTTTGACTCTGTTTTCATCTTTTATATTCTGTCTGACTTCCTTTTGAGGAGTTTGGGCTGCCTTTCTGGGTGCCTGGTGTCCTCTTCCAGTGTTCAGGAGTTGTTTTGTGGAAATTGCTAAACATTCAAATGATCTTTTGATGAATTTGTGGGGGACAAAGTGGTCTCCCCATCCCATTGCTCTGCCATCTTGGGACTGCTCTTAAATTCTTAATGTAAATGATCTGACACCTTTTTACTTTAAAATGATGGAAAGATTCACCAGTCCCATATTATGATATGCATTAGTTTTCTTTTATTTCTTCACTGTTTCTCTTGTCTCTGTAACATATATGTGTATAGTCAAATTTTATTTTAAAGAAAATATTTAAACGGTCTGCATAGACAGATTAAATTAGCTCCTTGAATATATTTTTCTTTCCTTAGTAAGACAGTTTTAATAGTAAAATCATCAAAATAGATGAACATAAAGATCACATTCAGGTTAAGAAATGACTTCAGTATTAAGCCTAGAATTAGTGGCCCTCTGAATCTAATTTTCAGTTGTTTAGAAGCAAAGGACTCAGTTTGGTTCAGTCACTTAGTTGTGTCCAACTCTATGTGAACTCCATGGACTGTAGCACGCCAGGACTCCCTGTCCAACACCAACTCCTGTAGTTTACTCAATCTCATATCCATTGAGTCAGTGAAGCCATCCAACCATCTCATCCTCTGCCATCCCCTTCTCCTCCCACCTTCAATCTTTCCCAGAATCAGGATCTTTTCAAATGAGTCAGTTATTTGCATCAGGTGACCAAAATATTGGAGCTTCAGCTTCAGCATCAGTCCTTTCAATGAATGTTCAGGACTGATTTCCTTTAGGATGGACTGGTTGGATCTCCATGGAGGGACTCTCAGAAGTGTTCTCCAACACCACAATTGAAAAGCATCAATTCTCGGCACTCAGCTTTCTTTGTAGTCCAGCTCTCACATCCATACATGACTATTGGAAAAACCATAGCTTTGACTAAAAGGACCTTTGTTGGCAAAGTAGCGTCTCTACTTTTTAATATGATGTCTAGGTTGTTCATAACTTTTCTTCCAAGGATCGATCATCTTTTAATTTCAACACTGCAATCACCATCTGCAGTGATTTTGGAGCCCCTCCAAAATAAAGTCTGTCACTGTTTCCACTGTTTCCCCATCTATTTGCCATGAAATGATGGGACCAGATGCCATGATCTTAGTTTTCTGAATGTTGAGTTTTAAGCTAACTTTTTCACTCTCCTCTTTCACTTTCATCAAGAGGCTCTTTAGTGGTGTCATCTTGACACCATTAAGGGTGGTGTCATCTGCATATCTGAGGTTATTGATATTTCTCCCAGGTATTAGGAAGATATTAAGAAAAGGTAGCAAGAATACACAGAGGAACTATACAAAAAAAGATTTTCATGACCCAGATAATCATGATGGTGTAATCACTCACCATAGCCAGACAGCCTGGAATGTGAAGTCAAGTGGGACTTAGGAAGGATCACTATGAACAAAGCTAGTGGAAGTAATGGAATTCCAGTTAGGCTATTTCAAATCCTAAGAGATGATGCTATGAAAGTGCTGCACTCAATATCCTAGCAAATCTGGAAAACTCAGCAGTGGCCACAGGACTGGTAAAGGTTGATTTTTTATTCCAATCTCAAAGAAAGGCAATGCCAAAGAATGCTCAAGCTACCAGACAACTGTGCTCATCTCATATGCTAACAAAGTAATGCTCAAAATTCTCCAAGCCAGGCTTCAACAGTACATGAACTGAGAACTTCCAGATGTTTAAGCTAGATTTAGAAAAGGCAGAGGATCTAGAGCTCAAATTGCCCCCATCCGTTAGATCATCAAAAAAGCAAGAGAGTTACAGAAAAGCATCTACATCTGCTTTATTGACTATGCCAAAGCCTTTGACTGTGTGGATCACAACAAACTGGACAATTCTTCAAGAGATGGGAATGCCAGACCACCTGACCTGCCTCCTGAGAAACCTGTATGCAGGTCAGGAAGCAACAGTTAGAACTGGACATGGAATAACAGACTGGTTCCAAATCGGGAAAGGAGTATGTCAAGGCTGTATATTGTCACCCTGCTTATTTAACTTCTATGCAGAGTACATCATGAGAAACGCTGGGCTGGAGGAAGCAGAAGCAAAGGACTAATGAAAATGAAATCACTCAGTCATGTCTGACTCTTTGCAACCCCATGTAGCCTACTGGGCTACTCCATTCACAGGATTTTACAGGCAAGAGCACTGAAGTGGGTTAACGTTTCCTTCTCCAGGGGACCTTTCCAACCCAAGGACTGAACCTGTGTCTCCTGCATTGCAGGAAGACGCTTTACTGTCTGAGTCACCAAGGAAGCCAAGGACTAATGAGATAGGTAATTTTTCTATGTCAGTTCTGGCAAGAAAAAAAAACAAAAAACAGTTCCAAATATTTTTGAAAAGAAGGTTTTCTTTCAGTTTAAACACCATGTTGAAAAATGTTTGCTGCAGTTTATTATTTGTGATATCTTTAAGATTAAAATGTTTAATGTAACATTAATATTCTTTAGCTGAAGATAATAACAAATTTGTGTTTCTTCAGCATTCGTTGAGAGAAATCTAAGACTTCTAATTGCATGCAATGAAAACATCTATACTTGAATGTCATTCAAATGTAATGTTCTCATGAGAAAGAGGCTGCTAGGAGTAGGTTTTTCATTGTTACACTTAATAGAACCATACGATCTTGTTTTAATTGAAATTTTATTAACATAGTTCTCCCTGAGTGATGAGAGTTCTTAATTTAGCAGCATCCAACATCAATTTAAGAACTTCCAATGACTTTCCATTTATCAGTCCCTCACCTAGTTCTCTCAGTTAAACAACAAATATTGCTTTATAATTAAGGAGAAAGTCCCAAATGTTTCAACAGGTAATGAGAAAATAGGAAATAATTCCATGTCCATTTAAGAGAAAATAAGAGTGATTATTCTTTAATATTTTTTCTTGAAATATTGCTGATTTACAGTGCTCTATTTATTTCAGATGTACTGCAAAGTGATTTGGTTATATATAATATATATGCATATATATACACACACACACACACATATATATATATATACATGTATACACACACACACACACACACACATATATATATATATACATGTATTCTTTTTTTACATTTTTTCCCTTATAGGTCTTTACAAGATATAGAGTATAGTTTCCTGTGTTATGTAGTAGGTCCTTGTTGGTTATCTATTTTATATTCAGCAGTAAGTATCGCAAACCCTTAGGAACTCTGAAGGTGCAAGAGTAGTAAGAGGCTTACTGCCTGGGAGTTATGAATATGAACTTGGTCCCTCTGTCTCTCATCAGACTTGTCACTTTAGGAACTGACTCTCCAAGATTCTGTTTCATCATCTATAAAATGGAGATAGTAATAATCATCTTTCTCCTCCAGGGACTATCATGAATGTTAAATGAGATCATGAATGTGAAGATTTATCATTGAGCTGAAGTTAGCACTGAGTTCACTACAGGCTGGCTTCATTTTTATTATTATATAATTATTGAGTCTACCTCTTTCATTTTATTAGATGAGAAAGTCAAGATTCAGCAAGTTAAAATGACAAGCCCAGGTTACTTCAGCTTTTCTTCTTCTTCCTATGCTTCTTCCTATGTTGTATAGAATCCAACCTGATTATCAAATTGAAACAAGAAATTCAATCTGGACTCTGGGGTCTCTACCTTTCCCTACATCTCTCTTTCTCCAGAAACTTAAGGATAAGGTCATTGAATGCTTGAAGGGGACAAATCCAAATCACACCCCCCAAGACACAGTTTGAGCAAATGCCTGCTGTCAGGTGGAGACAGAGCAATACACGGTATGAGCCACTCTGCTGTGAAGGCCAAGGGAGCACGTCCATGTTTATTTTTATGAATGCTCTGCTCTGCAAACTCTGTGGGACAGGCAGAGACAGCCATGGTCCAGGACTCAGAACACTTGTCTTTCATTCTGCTGCCCCTTCTAAGGTGCACGATGTTAATGAGAAAACCAGCTTTTCTGAGCCCCTTCCTGGATCCTCTGTCCTCATCCATGGATGGAGAATGATGATATTTACCTCCTGCTCTTCTGATAAAGTTCAAGTTCACCTCGTTTCAGGGTATAAATCTGGATTTCAAATGTTAAATGCTACACAACTGAGTGGGGTTAGTGAGCAAGTTTAAAAACCCAGTGGGTGAAAGGAATTTATGAAAGTATGTATGAAAACACATTTTAGTTAACAAGATGAAAGAAAAACATAGATTTTAGAGCTAAGGAGATAATACATCAATAGGATTTGGGAATTTCTTTTTATTAGCCTGACCTACCTTGCCTAGTGGAATAATTTAGACTAATTTTTCTTTTAGTTTATGCTGTTTTATTTGCATATATTGTCTTTTAAATAATGTTAAGTTTTTATTTAAATGCAACAGCACCATTTACAATAAAAATAATCTATTTTAAAGAAACGTGTTATATATAAGCACTCACTCATAATTAATCTATACGCTTGTAGTTTTTTCTAAAAAATTATTGAAGTATAGTCTATTTAGATTTATAGTTTTGAAGACAAAGAGTAAAATTATACCTCTCTTGTACGTGGAGAAGCACAGAAGGGAATGAGTAGCACAGACCAGAAAAAATGAGCATAAAAAAGGACAAATGATGGCCTCAACCTTTTTACGGATGTTGAACTTGGGTTTGCCATTGTTCATCAGCATGAACTCAGTTTCATGTTGAGATCCAAAACTGTTGTGATTAGTTACTGAACATAGGATAGTTAAAACATGAGTAAGATGAAATCATCTTAAGAGAAAGTAAAGCCAATATCAAAGGTCAGAGAGTGAGAAAAAGAAACATCATTATTATTTCCAAACAATAATGAGATATGTGGGGAGGTAACCAGCAGATAACATGATCACTAAACACAGGGTAATGGCAGAAGTAGAAGCGGATGGATTAGAGGAGAAAGAGGAAAAGGGGTTGAGTGACAGGAGGTGAGAGAAATGCACCATATATGCAGAGTACATTTCATAAATAGAAATGTTCGCAGAGCCATTTTGGTTTATAATAAAAAAGAAAGTTCTCATTGGAAACCAAATAAAAAACAAGGCCATTGCAGGGTGTGGGGGCAGGATCTAAAAGCCATTCCAAGAAAGATTTTCAAATTCTCACATTCGCTACCTTTGGATAATTTCTATTAACATGTGTGAGAAATTATTAGTAGCCAAAAAACAAAAGCTTTATCTTCAGTTAATTCCCCATCATCTTCTAAAGACATCTTTTAGTGAATCCGTTTAGGCATTACCATGTGCATTTATATAAGGGTGTCCCTAAAATATTTTGTATAAAGCCTACAGTATTAACGAGCATGTGCTAAAACAAGTACATCAAAATATTTTACATAAAACAGGGGTAAAGTATGTAACAGTGTCAGGCCTAACACAAATGAGTGCCTTGTGTTTTCAAGGTGTTAATTGGTATATTCAGAAAATTCACAGCATTTAATTTTGGGATGATTTCCATTTAGATTATTAAAATATTTTGGGCTATAAGAAAATGGCCCCCAAATAGCAAAGATGATTTAATTCACAGCATTGTGATTTCAATATAATCTTTTAAAATAAATATTTATACCAGCAGTTAAGTTTATAGAAGACGTTAATATATGAAACATGATGTTGGTAAAAATCAAGCAACAAAGGATAATGGAATTTGCAAGGTAAGTTCTATACTTTGGTTTTTGTTTTGTTTTAAGCAGAGAAAGGTTTATTGCAGGGCCAAGCAAGGATAATGGGTGATTTGTGTTAAAAGAAATCCAAACTCCTATACCTCATTAAGTACCATAACAAAATATGTCTGAACAAAGGAACATATTGAAAGCCTTGCAAGGATAATAGGTGATTTGTGTTAAAAAAAAAAAAATCCAAACTCCTATACTTTGTTAAGTACCATAACAAAATATGCCTGAACAAAAGAACATATGGAAAGCATTGATTTTTAATCAAGAATGAAAACAGTCGAAAACCGTGACATTTATATGATTATAAAATACTAAAGGAAAGCAGCCATTCACTGATTCACTAACTTACAAACACGTGGACTGGAGCACCTCCCAGGCACTGGTCAATATTCTAGCCACAGCAGTGAACGAAGCAGACCCTGTCACTAGTTTTGTGTTGCAAACACACGGGTGGAGGACACAAACAACAAACACACATGAATTGGCGGCTATGGTGACTGTGGGGAGAGGTTAAGCAGAATGAAAAATGACGGGAGTGGGAAGACACATTTCAGACAAGTGGTTAGGGAAACCTGAGGAGGCAAGTCTCCTGGTCATCTGGGAGGATCACACCAATCAGAGGGAGCAGAGCATGCGTGGAACATTTGGGTCATGTAGATAACAGAGAAAGTGGAAGGCAGCATGGGGTGGAAGAGAGGGTGGGGGAGAACTCTTTGTGGGCTGGATCAGGTAGGGGCTTAGGATTTACTCAGAGGGAGATGCTAAGTTTGAAATGTCTGTTGGGCATAGTTGACTCTAGCTTTCAGGTAAAATGCTTTGACTAGAGAGGTAACTTTTGGAGTATTTGGCCCTGGAGATGGTGTTTAAAGCAGTAGGACTGGGTGTACCATTTAGAGGATGTGTGTGGTTAAAGAAGGTAGTGAAAGTGCAAGTGAAGTCGCTCAGTCGTGTCCGACTCTTTGCGACCCCATGGACTGTAGCCCACCAGGCTCCTCAGTCCATGAAATTTTCCAGGCAAGAGTGCTGGAGTGGGTTGCCATTTCCTTCTCCAGGGGATCTTCCCAACCCAGGGATCGAACCTGCGTCTCCCACACTGCAGGCAGACGCTTTACCGTCTGAGCCACCAGGGAAGGTAAGAGGTCTCAAAGATCTTCATGTGATCCTAAGGAAGATCTCCATCAGTTGTGAGTTGGGAAGTCAAGTAGGCTCTAGTAGAGGAGGATGAGAAGGACTAGCCAGAATGTCAGAGGTAAAGAGTGAGGTTTAAGGTGTGAGTGGGACCGGTATCGGTTACTGAGTTATTGCATCTGGCAGCGTGGAGGCAAACAAAGATATTGACAAGAGGAGATTACAAAGAGCAGTGGTGACAAATGATTTACTAGAGAGTGGTCATGGAAGGACAGAAGTGCAGAGAGAAGGTAAAGTCAACTCAGTTTCAAAGCTTTGCTGCAAACAAAGGAAGAAGCAGCAGAGCAGATTTCAAAAGAGGATCTAGGTTGAAATATCAGTTCAAAACATTTTTCAAAATTCGGATAATACAGACGGTGGGGGATGATCATAGAGGAAACACAGCGGTATGATGTTCAGTTATTCCAGCTGTTTCATTTGCATTTCTGAATATAAATCGATGGTTTGATGCACACAATTATACTTAAAATTCATTGTGGAGAACTCCCCCAAAGCACGGTGCTTGTCTTCCTTGGCCCAGATACCTCATGATCTTTGTATCTAAATATTAAAATAAACATATACACTTCCCACTTGCTGAAGGTAGCTGAATTGCCTTCAAAATAACAACTCAGAACGTTTCTAAATCATGAAAATTGTGTTATACACTGTTAGCTTCCTTCCAAGAAGTCATATCTTTCCTTCCTTTTTAACAGAATTCCCAATTTTGTGTAGACTGAAGATCTGCTTAGCTGTTAGCAAAGAAAACCTCCTTCCTCTTAGCCAGGGCATTTTATGTGTGTGGCTGTGGCAGCCACCTTGTGATCATGAGGAAAAAGGCAATAAGCTGAAAATGGCAGATAAGAAAAATATGAAGGGCCTTGGTTTTTTATAATATTTTGAGCTCCTGTACCACATCAATGGGACTTCCCTGGAAGCTCGGCTGGTAAAGAATCCACCTGCAGTGTGACTCTGGTTCGATCCCTGGGTCAGGAAGATCCCCTGGAGAAGGGATAGGCTACTTACTCCTGTATTCTTGGGCTTTCTTGGTGGCTCAGATGGTAAAGAATCCACTTGCAATGCAAGAGACTGGGTTCAATCCCTGGGTTGGGAGGATCTCCTGGAGGAGGGCATGGCAACCCACTCGAGTATTTTTGCCTGGAGAATCCCCATAGATAGAAGAGCCTGGCAAGCTACAGTCCATGAGGTCACAAAGAGAGATACGATTGAGCCACATAAAGTTGCTAAGCACAGCACACCCAGCACCACACCAGTAACACTTTACAGCTATATTTATTATATGTAAGAATTAAATGGCTTTATTAATTAAGCCTTGATTACTCAGGTATGGTGTTACTTGCAGCTGTAAACATTCCTGATATAATTTGATTTTAATTGATGACTAGAAATCACAGGTGGAAGCATCTTAGATTTCTCACTGTGCGTGTGTGTGCTGAGTTGTGTCCATATCTTTGTGACCCCATGGACAACTACCTGTCATCTTTTATTCCCATTTTGGTGCTTTCATTTAAAAAACCATAAATCTATTTTTAATAATAATAGCTAACACTTAATAGCACTTTCTGTGACCCAAAGACTATTCTAAGCACCTTACTTATAACATTTTATTTAACCCAATAAGATATGTACTACTATGTTTTGAATTTTTACATACGAGAATCTGAGACACAAAGAGATTAATAACCTCTCCAAGATTACACAAATGATGATCAGCACAGTTGAGATCAGCACCGGCAACGTCTGCCTCTCAGGGTCCAGACTCCCAGGGCTGAGTTAGGAGGAGTGTTCGCTTGCTCCCGTCTTCCCTGCTGTGCCCCATTAACCCACTACAGTCAGATGTCCCTTCCCTTTATCAACATGTCTTCATCATCTACAACTACTAAACAGGGCATTTTAGTGGACAGCTAAAAATTCTATAAATCATATGTTTATTTATGTCCATAGATTTTACATACATAAATTATATATGCATATGTACAAATTGCATATCTATGCATATTACACATACTGGACATATTGTCAGTTAATTTCTACAAAAAGCCTATGACATTGTTGGGCTTCCTAGGTGGCACTAGTGGTAAAGAACCCATCTGCCAATGCAGGGGACAAAGGGGATGCAATTTCCATTCCTGTGTCGGGAAGATTCACCTGGAGAAGGGCATGGCAACCCACTCCAATATTCTTGCCTGGAGAATCCTGTGGATAGGGGAGCCTGGTGGGCTACAGTCCATAGGGTTGCAAAGAGTTAGACATGACTGAGGTGACTTAGCACGCATGACGTATTGTTTGCACTCATTTTATAAAGCTCCCAGAGAGGTTAAGTTCTAGTAAGTGGCTTGTATCCTGAATACAAACTTGTATAGCTTCTAGTGCCTCTTCTTCCTAATGGCTGTCCTCAGCTGTCAAGTATACTTGTTTTTACAATTAAAAAAAAAAATTAACTCACATTATAAGGAGACAGGACCCAATTTTCTTTTTGTCACTACCTAAAGCAATGACTGATGCATAGCAGCTACATATTGAAAATATTTAAAGCTATTTTATCTCAGTAAAATAATTTAATATTTAAAAGTACATATACACAATGCAATATTACTCAGCCATTAAAAAGAATGAATTTGAATCATTTCTAATGAGGTGGATGAAACTGGAGCCCATTATACAGAGTGAATTAAGCTGGAAAGGAAAACACCAATACAGTATACTAACACATATATATGGAATTTAGAAAGATGGTAATGATAACCCTGTATGCGAGACAGCAAAAGAGACACAGATGTACAGAACAGTCTTTTGGACTCTGTGGGAGAAGGTGAGGGTGGGATGATTTGGGAGAAGGGCATTGAAACATGTATATTATCATATGTGAAATGGATCTCCAGTCCAGGTTTGATGCATGAGATAGGGGTGCTCAGGGCTGGTGCACTGGGATGACCCAGAGGGATGGGGTGGGGAGGGAGGTGGAGGGGGTTTCAGGATGGGAAACACAGGTACACCCGTGGAGGATTCATGTCAATGTATGGAAAAATCACTACAATATTGTAAAGTAATTAGCCTCCAAATAAAATAAATAAATTTATTAAAAAATGGTATATGAAAAAATAAACAAAATTTATAGAACCAATATTCAGATAGTATTGGATTAAAAATCCAGTATTCTTTGGCTAGCTTGCTGAGCTCTCTTTCAAAATAACTAAGAAGCATCTCAATCAGGGGTGTCAAATCAAACAAATAGGGTACCATTCTCTCCTTATGTTCCTGGGGCACACTTTACTTAACAATCATCATGCTTTTGCCCAATATGCCTTGTTGAGGCCTCAGAATTATTCTCTACTCAGGTCTTTAGACATTACTGTTGACCAATTTTTCTCGTCTAAGTTGAAATATATTTTCCATCTTAAATCTACAAATAATTGCAAGAAAATTCTTGTCTTGTTTCATATATATTTGCTCTGTTTCCATAAGGTTTTCCAACACTGAGGAGGGGAAAAGGTGGATATTAGCAATAGCTACACCATCACAGTAATTAACAAATTCTGAGTGCAAAATAACTCTCTACTATTTATCTGTCAATCTACCTATATATCTATTTACCTACCTACTTATGTACCTATTTACCTATCTATGTATCCATCCATATATCATCTAGGGACAGAGAAGTAAAGAACAAATTACCCCTGTGATAGAATTCCCTGGAGATCCCTAGTAAAGATGCCCCAAATGTTATGCACCAGAGTAATTGGTGTTCCTCTATCTCAAATAAGTCTGTACAGGAAAATTGCCATTGTGATTGGCCTTTGCTTCATGAAATGGTTTATCCTTTAAGGAATATTACCTGCTAATTTGGTCATATGCATGGTAGGCCCTAGTGGCAGAAAGCAAAGAGGAACTAAAGAGCCTTTTCATGAGGGTGAAGAGGAGAGTAAAAAAGCTGGCTTAATGCTCAACATTCAAAAAACGAAGATCATGGTATCCAGTCCCATCACTTCATTGCAAATAGATGGGGAAAAAGTGTTAAACAATGACAGACTTTCTTTTCTTGGGCCCCAAAATCACTGCAGACAATGACTGCAGCCAAAAAATTAAAAGATGCTTGCTCTTTGCAAGAAAATTCCAGACAGCATATTCAAAAGCAGAGACATCACTTTGGTGAAAAAAGTCTGTATAGTCTAAGCTATGGTTTATCCAGTGGTCATGTATCGATGTGAGATTTAGACCATAAAGCTGAGAGCCAAAGGATTAATGCTTTCAAGAATGTGGTACTGGAGAAGACTCTTGAACATCCCTCAGAGAGCAAGGATATCAAACCAGTTACTCCAAAAAGAAATCAATCCTGAATACTCATTGGAAGGACTGATGCTGAAGCTGAAGCTCCAGTATTTTGGCCACCTGATAAGAAGAGTTGACTCATTGGAAAAGACTCTGATGCTGGGAAAGATTGAGGACAGAAGAAGGGAGCAACAAAGGATGAGATGGTTGAATGTCATCACTAACTCAATGGGCATGAGTTTTAGCAAACTCCTGGAGATAGTGAAGGGCAGGGAAGTCTGGTGAACTTTAGTTCATGGGGTAACAAAGAGTCAGACACAACGTAGTGACTGAACAGTAACAATGCTAGTCAGGACCAGCCTAATGATGGCTGCAATCCTTGTGGCTCCCTTCTGAAGAGACCTGCGCTTTTCTTGTGGAGGGCAAATCCTGAAACATAGTTGCCTAACTGGTATTGGTTAAGCTCAGCTTTGATCTCACTGATGGACTTGTGTATCAGTGTCAGGAAATAGTAGGCTGGATAAGGAGCCTTGAGGCCAGCTGACTCCCAAATATCTCAGGATGTTTCAGTGAAAGACAGCAGAGAAAACTGAGGATGTTATCAATAGAGGAAGGTGCTGGAAAGAGTACAGAAGTAGGCAGATGTCATGAGAAAAAAGAGTTTGCAAGAGCATGTTTTTCTGGTTGGTGTGTGAAAAATACACACTGATCTGGGTGAAAAATAAAAGCATCAAAGCATGTAGGTCAAGCTGCTTTAGTGTGCTGAGAGATAATTTTCCCTGTTTTTATTCTATGATATGGTCTGTATAGGGGCTTCCCAGGTAAAGAACCTGCCTGCCAATGCAGGAAACATAAGAGATGTGGGTTCAATCCCCGGATCAGGAAGATACCCTAGAGGAGGCCATTGCAAACCACTCTGGTATTCTTGCCTGGAGAATCTCCATAGACAGAGGAGCCTGGTGGGCTACAGTCCATGGGTTCACACAGAATTATACATGACTGAAGTGACTTAACACACACACACACATGCTGTGTATAAAATCAGGCTAATTTTTACAATGCCTTCTTTCAAAAATTACTTTCAATAAGTTCCTTGATATTTTCCAATATATTAAATTCACATTTAAAAAATAACTTTCAGGTTTGTCTATCTTCACTTTTCTAATAGTTAGTTGCTATTGGATTTGTATTCCCTAGAAAACACATCTGTTTATAGATTCTCAGAACTCTCTGTGCAGCTCCCAGGAGGTCCTGCAGGTATCAATACCAAATATTTAAATTGGTCTGTAATGACAAGGGGTGTGGAATAGTCAGGAAAATGGAATTTTAACTTAAGAGATGCAGTACCTCATATAGGAAGAAAAAAATGGCCATTTATAAGGGGTTGAATGAGTATATAGTAATGACGAGTAAGTGGGATTTGTAATTTTCTAAGTAAATACACTGATAAGGAGATCCAATTAGGTGACTTCAATCAGCATTTTTGTTACTTATATGCCTGAGACACACTGATTTGGCTAAGACTGTAGACTTCTGATACATGCAGTATGGCCCCATACCTAAATTCTTCCCGGGATATGCTTGGTGTGATTCAGCCACATTAGGAACCAATAGGAACATGTTGGACAGCTCAACATGATCTTCTGTCTTTTTCAATCAACTATATCATTATTACTTTGATTCTTTTATTAATATAATGAGATATTTAAAATTTTGAGTCAAATATATTTTTATTTGATGCTAATCATGACAATGTTCTAATATTTATCAATTAATTTTTATTTTGTCTTTCTAATACCCTTCTCAAGTTTATTTGGTTGGTTGCTTATTTTGCTTATAATTATGCTTTGGTCGTTTACTTTGGTCCATTACTTATGATTTTCATTATCTTTGGTTAATTTTTTCTTCTTTACAATACAACCTATTTTTATTGTAGAAAGTTGGAAAATGAAAAAAAAAAAGCATGAACATGAAAATCAGAATCTCTGAACTTCCAAAGAATTTATTTTTAACAGTATTTTATCCCATGTGTAATAAATTATCATTCATTAATACTTGAAAGAAATAAAGGATAAATTTAGGCATTGTGGAGCATTTATTTTATTTTCATATTTAATTAAGAGAACTGATAAGAGTAATCATATCTTTTAACTATAAGACACAAATAAAAACTTATATCGATCCCCCATCTTGAACATTAATCAGTTACTTTTATAACTAAACAAGTGAGAAACAAGAATAATCTCAATTTGTTTAGACAGAAAGACAATAAGTATAAGAGCAGAATCAGAAAATTCACTGTGATGGTGAAGATCAGTGTTGCAGGGACTATTTGCTTTCCCTATTCAATTCTATTGTCTTTTCCCCCCTAATACAACACCCAATATTCATGTGTGCAACATGAATAATATCTACAGGTGTAGCTAGGTGAGGTTGTGGGAAGAGGTTTTGTTCAATATAAGTTAGTGAACATGTTTGGGAACAGCTTTTTTAAATCATCCTTAAAGCTACTGGATGTTCCTTGCCCTGGTCCTTACTTACTTGTCCTCCATTTTGGACCATGAGGATAAAATGAAATGATGTACTAGAAAGATCTTGACTCCTTAAGATCTTGACTAGAGGTGTTCTGTTTACCAGCTGAACCCTGTCTGATGTGAGAGAAAAAAAATTCTATATTTATTAAGCCACTGTGATTTGGAATTTCCCTGTTACTTTCATCTAAAACTAACCCTACTTAATAAAATCAATTAATCCAAAACATAGTTCTTTGAAAACATAGTAATATTTGAAAATGTGTAGGTAGACTTACTTCTCTCCCTTTCACCCCCAAAAGAGGAAAAACTTGGAAAGAAAGAAGGAGAAAACCCAAATATGTAATATGAGGGAATAGAAAATGGGACATAATTTCTGTGGCATTAAAAAGTAAAATGGAGAAGAAAATAGCAACCCACTCCATCTTCTTGCCTGGAGAATTCCATGGATGGAGGAGCCTGGAGGGCTACAGTCTATGGGGTTGCAAGGAGACAGACACGACTAAGTGACTAAACCACCATCACCAAAAAAGTAAGAAGGTAGTACGAAAAATGTTACACCAATAAATTTGAAAACATATATGGAATTCCCAGAATTCTATAGTATAAAACTGACTTAAGAAAAGATACAGAATCTGAATAGTCTTATAACCATTAAGAAAAATTAATCAGTACTTTAAAAAATCTGGCCACAAAGAAAATACCTGAACTGGCTTTATCAGTAAGTTCTACAGAATAGTTAAGATTTAGAATACAAGTGAATTTTTAAAAGGTCACGCTGTGTACAAACAGTCCTAACATAGCTGTGCCATACACAGCATGTATGTATTTCTTGTTCACCTTATGTCATATTCTCTTTGTTGCTGCAACTTTTCTGTAGCTCTTCTCCAGATGTGCACTGGGATCACATCTTCTAATTCATGTCTTCCAGGACTCAAGTGGAAATTGCTACTCTTTTCCTGGACACATCTTTCTCACCAGAGGGGATGCAGGAGCAAGAAAAGACCCTACATATCCATGCAACTGGGCTTCCATATGGCACAGACAATAAAGAATCTGACTGCAATGCAGGAGACCGGGGTTTGATATTTGGGCAGGAAGATCCCCTGCAGAAGGGAATGGCTACCCACTCCCACATTCTTGTCTGGAGTATTCCATGAATAGAGGAGCCTAGAGGGCTATAGTCCAGGGGGTCAGGAAGAGTTGGACACGACTGAACAACTGACACTTTCTTTTTTATCCATCCAGTTGCACTATGGTGTCTGTCTGAATGTGAAATGTATCCCACCCACTCATATCCCATCAGCTGAACTACATCACATAACCAAGTCTACATCAATTGGATTAGAAAGTACACTGCTTCCAGAAATGATAGGATTTGGGAGAAGTTTTGTGAATGAAAAGTGAAAGTGTTAGTCGCTCAGTCGTGTCAGGCTCTTTGAGACCCCATAGACTGTAGCCCGCCAGACTCCTCTGTCCATGGAATTTTCCAGGCAAGATTAACGGAGTCAGTAGCCATTCCCTTCTCCAGGGGATCTTCCCAACCCAGTGACTGAACCCAAATCGCCCACATTGCAGGCAGATTCTTTACCATCTGAGCCGCCAGAGAAGCCCTATTAGTGAATTGAGATTTACCATAAATAATAAAATAATAAGCTAGTAATCATAAAGTAATAAACTATATGCGGTAAATCCCAATTTTTATACCAAATCAGAGTATAAAGAATGAAAACCCTCCAACTTATTTATGAAGATGTTACAAAACTGGAAATGAAAATAAAGTTAGAACAGTCTGAGAAAGAAAAGCAATTGCCAATTCATGATGGATACATCATGAATTCAGATAAAAAAATTCCAAACAAGAAAATAAATCAAATTAGACATGCGGAAAAATAAAATATTTACTGACAAAACTACTTTATAACTATGAGTGGATGTTTTAAATTGCACTTGCATTGGAAAAGTCAAATAATGTAGTCAACATATTAATTTATTTAAAAGAAAAATATCATAATAGATGTAAGGAATCATTGAATAAAATTCAATATTTTAATAAAGCGTTATCAGCAACTGTAAAATGTATGGAAATTTCTAAATGATGCTTTATTTATTTCATTCTGAAATAAACTCAGGCTTCCCAAAAACTTACAAAAATAATGTAAAGAATTCCTATACACACTTTCTCAGCTTACTCAGGGGTTAAGATATAATACAATATTTGTTTCTGTTGTTTAGTCACTAAGTCATGACCGACCCTTTTGTGACCCCATGGATTCCTCTACCCATGGTTCCTCCAGGCTCCTCTGTCCTTGGGATTTTCCTGGCAAGAATATTGGAGTGGGTTGCCAGTTTCTTCTCCAGGGGATCTTCCCGACCCGGGGATCTTGAAGAGTACTGGTCAGTTATTTTGTACACTGTTTCTTAATTTATGTTTGTTTTATGCTCCCTAATGACTAAATTTGAGTCATGTATTTTTGGCAGGAATAGCAGAGAAGTGATGTGGGATCTTGGTGCATCATCTCTGTAAACGTGTGATGTTTCTGCCTTTCATTGATGGGGATGCTTTCTTTACAAACCTCTTCAGGTAGCGTCTGTGTGGTCCTTCCTTTGCAAAGATACTATTTTTCCCTTTGTAAGTAAATAGTTGTTTTGTGGGAGGGTTCTTTGTGACCAGGTAAATATCTCATTTCTCACGGTATTTTTGCATATTAATTTTAATATCATTGATGATATTTTACTGCAAGACTTATTACTGTGTTGTCTGCTAAAATGGTGATGTATCTGCACAATTCTTTCTTTTTTTAATAATTAAATTTTTCGTGTAAGAAAGAGCTCTCCTCTGTCCCATTTATTCAATTATTCATTTACATCATCATGAACTTGTGAATATTTGTCTTGCCCTGTGAGATTAACTCATTACTTTCATTATTTCTTCTATTGATATCACCCTAGATTTGGCCATTGGGGGCCACTTCCAGTCTGATTTTATTTTGAATTATGTCCCTATCACTTTTTGAGCATTTTCTTTTTATTTTATTTTATTTTATTTATTTATTTATTTTTCATTTATTTTTATTAGTTGGAGGCTAATTACTTCACAACATTGCAGTGGATTTTGTCATCTAAATTGAAAAGAGTTCTCAGGCTTAGCTTGTTCTTGCTCTGTTCCAGCTCTAGAATTGACCATTTTTCCTAGGAGCACTGGTTCTTTCTGTTAGAGAAGGACCATGACGATGGAGATCTGGGTGCTGGATGTCCTCCTTGCCACTGAGGTGTTATTACTTTTTCTTTTGGGGGGGGGTACAGTTGCTTCACAATATTGTGTTAATTTCTGCTATATAACAAATTGAATCAGCTATACATATACATACATCCCCGCTTTTTTGAATTTTAGACTTCCATCAACAAATGGAGCTAAGAAAATGTTGACATAGACTAGTAAATATTCATATATACCACATCTGTTTATAGATATATATTACAAGTAATAAATTCATGGTGACATCATTGATTCCAATCCCCATGTCAGAATCCATCTAGCCTCCCTCTTTCCTTACCTGTAAATGCTCTTCTCTGACAGTGAGTAACATGGCTCTCCTTATCCACACTCATTTACTTATTACTCAGTTACTCTCAGAACCGCTAACTCATACCTCTATGAAAAACAAATTTACCAGCTGGAGAACAGTGTTTGTGGACAGCTCTTTTGTCTTCAGCTTTAGAATGTGCTGTCAACATGCTTCGCCCAAGTTACAAGTTACTTGACTTTTGCTACATCTCTCTGAGTTCTGCCTGTGTCTCCCACTTGACTTGTCCTCTGCATGTCTGTGTGAAACCTCTCTCTGCCTCTCTTTTAGAAAGACTCTGAGGCTGCATTTAGGGCTAGCCTAAATAATCCAGGACCATCTCTCCACCTCAGAATTCTCCCATCTGCAAAGACCCTTTTCCCAAATAAGGTCCCATTCACAGGTACTGGGAAACAGTATACGGATGCATCTTTGGGAGTTGTCCCCAGCCTCTGCCAGTAATTACTGTCACTATGGCCCAGTCGATCTTTTCTGTGACTTTTGTTGTCACAGTTGGGCAGACAGGTGGCATTAGTGGTAAAAGAACCCACCTGCCATAAGAGATGTTGGTTCGATCCCTGGGTCAGAAAGATTCCCCTAGAGGAGGGCACAGCAACCCACTCCAGTATTCTTGCCTGGAGAATCCCTTGGACATAGAAACCTGAAAAACTATGGTCCATATGGATGCAAAGATTCAGACATGACTGAAGTGACTTAACACAAACACACACATATGTAAACATGTGAAGTGAAGTGAAGTGAAAATCGCTCAGTCATGTCTGACTCTTTGCAACCCCATGGACTGCCCATAGTTCCTGAAATTTTCCAGGCCAGAATACTGGAGTGGGTACCCTTTCCCTTCTCCAGGGGATCTTCCCAACCCGGGGATCGAACCCAGGTCTCCCACATTGCAGGCAGATTTTTTACCAGCTGAGCCACAAGAGAAGCCCAAGAATGCTGGAGTGGGTAGCCTATCCCTTCTCCAGGGGATCTTCCCGACCTAGGAATCGAACTGGGGTCTCCTGCATTGCAGGCAGATTCTTTACCAGCTGAGCTATATATAAACATACATTGTTTTCTTTTTAAGGTGGAAGACAGCATAGATTAGATAATCTTTTGTACTTTACTTTTAAAGTTTAACAATATATCTTGGAAATTTATCTGTTTCCATTCCCAGAGAGCATCTCATTTTCTATGACTTCATAGAACTCAACTGCATGGATTGGCTATAGTTTATTCATCCACTCTCACATATATGGAAGTTTCGATTGTTACCAATAATGTGTAGTTTCAAACAGCATGTATGTATGTTTCTCTTGTTGAATGTTTATCTTTAGTGTAAATTCCTCAAAGTAGGATAGCTGGGTCAAAAGATAAGTGCATAGATAGGTAGTACTATTGGTATTTCCAAATTCCCCTCTGCCTTAGTCTGTTCAGACTGCTACAATAAATTACCATGGACTGGGTGACTTAAACAACAAGCATTTCTCCCACTTCTGGAGGCTGGAAGCCTGAGATCAGGGTTCCAGCACCATCAGGTTCTGCTGGGAGCACACTTCCAGGTTGCAGACAGCCACCTTTTCATATCCTCAGGTGGTAGACAAGAGCGAGAGTGCTCTCTGGGGTCCATTTCATAAAGGTACTAATCCTTTAATAGGGGCTCTGCCCTCGTGACCTGATCACCTTCCAAGCCCCGCCCCCTAACGCCATCACATTAGGGGTTAGCATTTCAGGTATGACTTTAGGGAAGATGCAGTCCACCCATAGCACCTCCAGAAAGGGTTTGTGTTCTCAGCAGCCGTATATGGCATTCCTGTTTCCTCATAGTCTCACTACAAATTACATTGTCACAGTTTATAATATTTGTGAGTCTGATAGATAATAAGTGCTTGAATTTTCATTTCTCTAATCATGAAGAAGGTAAAACATATTTTCATATGTTTAGGGACCACTGTAGAATCTTTTTTAAATTGGCTTTTTATGCATAAGGAACTTCCATAACCAGATAAATCATATTTTAAATAAATCTGCAGGCATATCATATTAATAGAGAATTGTTTAAAATATTCTATTTTAGATTAGAAACAAAGAAAGAATTACTGCTATGATTACTTTTGTTCAGCATTGAATTAAATGTCCTAGTAAGTGAATAAGGCATGAAAACAAATGAAAAGTAAAGGGATTGTGAAGAAAGAAACAAAGCCACCATCACTCACAGTTCCCATGATTATCTATGTAGGAAAATCAAAGGAATCAGTAATTAGCATATCAGAATACTGAGATAACTTAACAATATTCCTGGTTACAGAATTAAAGATAGCTGCATTTCTAAACACCAAAAAATGTACTTTTATAAAGTACATAAAAAACATACAACAAAAAAATAGAATGAAGTGCCAAATACCTAGAACTTGAACCAAAATATTCAAGGCATTTACAGAGAAAATGATAAATTTTGTATTTTATTGAAAAATATTAAAGTAGTCTAATAAATGGAGATAGATGTTTATGAATAAAAAGACACACTGTTATGAAATGTAATAGGTTGAGCTACAGATCCAGAATAATTTCATTCAAAATCCCAACAGGTCATTGAAGTAAAAAATTTACAAGCTGACTCAAAAATCTACTTAGAAGAATGAAGAATTAAGAGCAAGATTGGAGCACTTGGCCTGTGAGTCACAAAAATATTAGCAGAAGAGGAAATTCTGAATGGTTAATAAGCACAGTAAAAGATACTTAACCACTCACAATACCATTTAACTTTTATGTACTTAGCAAAAAATGGTAACGGAAAAATATTGTCATAAATGGGAACCAAATGGACACTGGTGGGAATGTAAAATTTAAAAATACGTCCTAAAGCATTTAGTTGCATTCTCCAAAGCTTAAAATTGACATTTATTTTTACTGTAGAAGTTGCATTTTTTTTGAAGTTGCATTTTTTGAGACATATGTCCTAGAGAAAGTGTTTGATATAT
This sequence comes from Dama dama, assembly GCF_033118175.1. Lineage (NCBI taxonomy): Eukaryota > Metazoa > Chordata > Mammalia > Artiodactyla > Cervidae > Dama > Dama dama. Next base: position 11,339,363 of record NC_083708.1, read on the forward strand.
AACATCCAGAGATAAACACAACAAAGTTCATAACAGCAACATTTGTCAGAATAAAATGTTGGTAAGAACCCAGATTTCCATCCACCAGGGAATAAATAAACCATAGTATGTCAGACAATAGCAAATCTATAAAGCAGTGAAAATGGATGACCTTCAGCTGCGTGTGTCAATGAGGATAAATCTCGAGAACAATGCAGAGCACAGACCAGGCTGCACAAGAATATATATGTGTTCTATAAAGCTTATAAATAGATAAAGCTAAACAACATATTATTAAGGAATGCATTGCTCGGGATACACAGTAAAACTGTCTTACAGACACTGTAGGACTCTGGCCGACTCAGATGTTGCGGGAGACCAGGAAAGGTCACACAAGAAGATTTAAAAGTACTGGAATGTTCTATCGCTTAAAAAGACCTATTCTTCATATTTTATGCATACTGCAGAAATACTTTTGTGAATACATAAAAACTGCAAAAAAAGAGATATCAATTTAAAGCATTGACATAACTCATGATTTTTGAGAAAATGGTTACTTGAGTGCTTTGTCGGGAGAGTTCTTGTAGTCACTTTGTCCGCTGCCTCACTGCTCTTGTTCACCTCTAGCTGAAGAACTTGGTGGAGAAAATTGCTCTCCACTATAAAACCAAAACACACAAATAAAGCAGAGAGTATTTGAGTCCATATCTTGGGACAAAAATGTCCAGATGAGCAGTGGTATCATTAGCAGCAAGCAGGAAGCTTTCTGAGGAATGGGGTATGGGTGGGACAAGGCGTGAATGCTGCTAGTTGCCTATGCTGATCGTCTGAGTATCTAAAGGGAAACAATGAATGCAGTTAACTTGAACCAACTGAGTTTGGGAAAGAACATGAGTCTACAACGATGTTCTAAAAGAGTAAAATGATGTAAGTTGCTAGAAGAGATTGTATACATCCATATGAGTTAATTTAATATGAGCTAAGTCTTTCCCAGATGGAAGAAGGGATAAAGCCATCCAAGTTAAAGGAAATGGATGGCTGTAATGGGTTTAATTAGAACAGTGTTCTCACTGCGTCATTCAAGTCAAAGCATTGGTGAGGAGCACTGTTTCCACTCTGGCTAAGATGTGAGGAATGTCTTACAGTGACAAGGACGGATGAGCTGCTGAGATAATACTGTGGGATGTTGACCTGAGAAAAGTGGCTGTTCTGCAAGAGTGGTTTCCAGGCGTGGCAGGGGGGATGTATTAACACTGCTGGGTACAGAACCTTCAGGACTGAGCCGCAGGTGTCTCCAGGTACATGCTCCTCTCTTGAGAAGCAGGTAGAGACACAGAGCCAGAATATGTAACTAATGAGAGCCTCCTGTATAGCTGAGGGAGCAATGCTCAATGCTCTGTGGTGTCCTAAATGGGAAGGAAATCCAAAGAAAAGGGTGGGGGGGGGCAATATATGTACAGCTGGTTCACTTTACCATACAACTGAAACTAACACGACATTATAAAACAAATATATTCCAATAGAAATTTATAAAAACAGAAACGAGAAGCTAATGGACAAAGCATCAACATGCTGTTTGATTCACGTACCACATCCCTCCCTATCCCACCCCTCTAGGTTGTTACAGAGCCCTGGTTTGAGTTCCCCGAGTCACAGCAAATCCCCGTTGGCTCTCTATTTTACGTATGGTCATGTAAGTTTCCATGTTTCTCTCTTCATACATCTCACCCTCTCCTCCCCTTCCCTCAGCATGTCCATAAGTCTGTTCTCTATGTCTGTGTCTCCATTGCTGCCCTGCAAATGATTTCATTAGTCCCATCTCTCTAGATTCCACATATACGTGTTAGTATATATTTGGGCATTTTGGAGGCTGCTCCTTTACACTGGGCATTGAGTCCTACTTAGGGATACAAAGATGTTCTCCAGGCTCACACCTAGACTAGAGAGGTGCTCAATCATCAAACTGGTGCTGTCATCACACGGCAGGGGGATATACCCAAGGGTGACGGGTATACCCAAGATGCTACCCGTAAAAAGGAAAGGCACACACACTTGAGAGGAACTGACTGTCATTCCCACTTAGGAGACCTCTATGAGCCTGGAACCTGTTGATATCAGGTCTAACAGGCAACTCAAAAATACATCCAAAATGGGGCTTGGCGTTTTTTTCCTACCACCCTCCAAACCAAATTCCTCTCTCATTCCTTCTCATCTACTGGAGTAAGTGGTACCACGATACACCCATATCTTTTGGCAAAAAGTCTAGGAAACCCCCTTGAAAGTGCCGCTTTGAGAAGAAACTCCTCTTCACCTCAACCTAATGCAAGTCCTAGCATTCAGTGACGGGTGTGTATCTCTGAGCTGTCAGTCATTCCTCTAGTTGTGGATTCATCCTCCAGTCTCTCCCCAGGATGTGACATGATCTCACAGTCTCTGATTGCACTCTTGCCAACCCATCCTTTCTTACCTTCTAGACCCGAATCTATTCCCTTGCAGCCATCATTGTACGAAAGATGCTTATAAAAGCAAATTACCTTTTTTTAAGTTTTAAATTAGTTGTTTAATTGAAGGATAATTGCTTTACAGAAATTTGTTGGTTTCTGCCAAACCTCAGCATGAATCAGTCATAGGTGTAGATATGTCCCCTCCCTGTTGAATCTCCCTCCCCATCCCACCCTTCTAGGTTGTTACAGAGCCCTGGTTTAAGTTCCCTGAGTCATAGAGCAGATTCCCATTGGCTCCCTATTTTGCTTATGGTCGTGTAAGTTTCCATGTTACTCTCTCCACACATCCCACCCTCTCCTTCCTGCCTGCCTCCCATGTCCATAAGTCTGTTCTCTATGTCTGCATCTCCATTGTCGCCCTGCACATAATTTCATCAGTTCCATATTTCTAGATTCCAAATATATGTATTAGTGTACAGTCATTGTTTTTCTCTTTCTGACTTACTTCACTCTGTGAAACAGGCTTTAGGTTCTTCCACCTCATTAGAACCGACTCAGTCTTTGAATGCTATGATTAAACGTTTCCTCACTGCTTTTACAGTAATACCCTCAGTCTTCATGCAGGGTCTTGAGGTCCCAGAAATTGGTCCCCCGCCCCCATCTTCAGTACAATCTCATGCCACTTGCCCTGTTGCATCCCAGACTGTGCTCAACCAGATGCCTTACTGTTTCTCAAACACAACATCTCTGTCCTGCCTTGGTTTATTTATGTTTGCTGCTCGCTTGCCTGGTTCACATCAGTCTTTTGAGTGGTGGCTGAAATGTTACCTCCTTACCTGGCTCCTTGATCACCAACTACTCACTGTCACATTGCCCTATTTATTTTCTTCCTAGCACTAGTTACAATCTAAAGTAATAGTGTTTATTTGTGTGTACCCATATTTGTTTTTCACTTGTTTGTGTTTGCCTACCTCCCACCACTAGAATGTAAGTTCTTCTGAGACTGCATTGCGTCTGTTTTCTGCCTTCTATACCCCCAGCACCATGCACAAATAAATAGATGTGCCATGAATTTTTGAACGAACGTGGAAGAAATTGAGAGACATGAGGGTATCATTTCTTTGGGAAGCCTGATCGATTCAGTAAAGCAATAAAAATATCTACAGCAGTCATTCTTTATTGATTGTAGTTTTATGCCAGGTATGGTTCCAGCCACTTTATATACACAATCTCTTTTAATCTTTACGGCAGCCTGGTGAATTAGGTGTTATTGCAAATGACTCAGTTGAGGCACAGGGAGATTGAGGTTAAGTTTAAGGAATTTGTCCCAAATATAACTGGCAGTTGGAAATGAAGAAATTTAATGTAAACTTAGGTCTGACCTTAGCCTTTGTTTTCCCAGTACCCATGTCATGGGTCTTCACAGAACAGCTGCTGAGATGCGAAGGATCCATCAGTGACTTATCAACTGAGGCCTTCATTCTGTTGAAATTTCTATGATTCAGGTCACTTCTCTGGGTCTTCTATTTGTGTAATTAAGGTGCAATAGAGACATTTGTTAGAGTATTGGATAAATACATTCATTTGCCTAATTTGGCATTGTTCCATTTCAGTTGATGCAGACTGTAGTCCTGAAAGAGAGGAACTAGGAAAGTTGAGGTTTCATTAGACAGATTCATGGGAGGAGGCAACTGAGAAGCCTAATCAGGTAGAAGAAGAAGTCATAAAAATGTAAAAATTATATACTCCTGTACCCAAATACAGACTTGAGTCCTTGGTGGCTCAGATAGTAAAGAATCCACCAGCAATGAAGGAGACCAGGGTTTGATCTCTGGGTTGGGAAATCCCCTGGAGAAGGGCATGATAACCCACTGGAGTATTCTTGTCTGGAGAATCCCAGGTACAGAAGAGCCTGGTGGGCTCCAGTCCCTGGGGTCACAAAGAGTCGGACAGGACTGAGCAACAGCCAGGGGAGGTATTTTGCTTGGACGAAGCTCAGAAAAGTTAACTATTTGCCCACAATTGACCTGAAATGAGGAGTGTGTCTAGAACAGAGGACGTAGAGTTCTGAGTGAAGTGTTTGTTCCAATGTATCAGGTTCTATGGGCTTCCCTTGTGGCTCAGATGGTAAAGAATCCCCCTGCAATGTGGGAGACCTGGGTTTGATCCCTGGGTTGGGAAGATCCCCTGGGGAGGGAAATCTAGCCAGAATGTCCTGTCCCAGCCCCACCAGGCTATCTATGTTCTAATTTCTGGAACCTGTATGTTATCCTACATGAGAAAGGGAACTTTTCAGATGTGATTGAAGTCAAAGACCTTGAAATTGGAAAATTATTCTGGATATCCAGGTGGACCCAAGCTAATGACAGGAATCTTTAAAAGCAGAGGACCTTTCTTAGTTGTAGTCAGACGAAGACGTGAAGAGGTGTCAGGGAGATGCAATAATTCTAGCTTTGAAGATGGAGGAAGGGGGTCATGGGGCAGAGACTGTGAACAGCCTGCGGAGCCAGAAAAGGCACTGTAACGAATTCACCCCTGGAGCCTCTGAACAGAGACTTTGATTCCAGCCCAGTGATATCTATGGCAGGCTGGCAGGCTTCAGACCTATAGAACCAAAAGATAATACATTTGTGTTGTTTTTTAAACTACTTAAAATGTGGTAATTTGTTATAGCAGCAATATAAAACTGATACATAGCCAAATTAGAATTTTAATCTGCTATTTAAATTTTACACAGAAAGGCTCAACAGACAGCACATTTCAGGAACTCCTTTTCCATCTTAAGGATTCTTTCATGAGTTAAATCATTTTCATGTCATGAACACTGTTGGGCTCTCTGCTGTTTCAGGGACTAGATGCAGTTTGGTTAAAAAACTTAACTCCTCTCTCTCAAATGGAACCTGATTATTTTTCCCCCCTGTCAGATGGTGACCGACAAAGTTTCTTGAGGGAAGTTATAGCTCTGATGCTGGTCAGTAGGTTTTGGCAATTATTTGTTTTGTCTTGTTCTTGATATGATTAGCTAGTATTGTCATTATTGTGAATTTGGGACAAAAAAATTAGGATTCTTAAGCTATCAAAAGGTGAAACAAACATTTTAAACACAATCTGTGTTTTTAATGAGCCTGCTTGTGTTTAGTTAACACCTTGTTTATTTTTGAGACTAAGTGGAGGTTGCTTCCTCTCATTCATTATAGAAGTTTATGATTCATCTCATTCCCCTCCTTGCTCAGAAAGAAAAGAGAAAGCAGCTACACTGGGAATTAGAACTGTTATCACTCTCAGAACCTTTAATTAAACAATGAATTTGGTTACTTCTAATCATGCTGCATTAATCTTCTTAGTTTTGCCCTTACATCAGTCAGGCAAGGCTAGGCTATATTGTGAAGTGAAGTCACTCAGTTGTGTACAACTCTTTGTGACCCCATGGTCTGTAACCTACCAGGCTCCTCCATCCATGGGATTTTCAAAGCAAGAGTACTGGAGTGGGTTGCCATTTCCTTCTCCAGAGGATCTTCCCAACCCAGGGATCGAACCTGGGTCTCCTGCATTGTAGGTAGATGCTTTACCATCTCATCCATCAGGGAAGTCACCAGGCTATATTGTAGTAATAAATAAATACTCAAAGGCCAAACATAGCGATGTTTGTTTCTCATCAGTGTCTGCAGCCTTTCTTCTCTGGGTTCCCATGTGTAAATGTGTCCCAATGCGTGGATGATCCTCCATTCTGGGGCCTCCACATGTGCCCAGGCAAGAGAAGGAGGCTGGCTACTTGAATGCACCAGCTTTTAAGAGTCCTTCATTTATTTGTCTTTCTTTTTCTAATTTACATTACTCAGTATGATGATCTAAAGAATATTTTTAAAAAGAACTGTATATATATGTAAAACAGAATTACTTTGCCTTACAGCAGTAATTAATACAATGTTGTACATCAATTATACTCCAATTATAACAGTTCTATCATTTTTGATGGCTCAGACGGTAAAGAATCTGCTTGGAATGCCTTGGGTTGGGAAGATCCCCTGGAGAAAGAAAAGGCAACCCACTCCAGTATTCTTGCCTGGGAAATCCCATGGACAGAGGAGCTTGGCTGGCTACAGTCCATTGGGTCACAAAGAGTCAGATATGACTGAGCAACTAACAACAATCAGTTTTGAAAGGTCAAAAAACAAGCCTGGTTTAAAAGTGACACGTCATGTCACAGCAGTCACATGGCGCCTAACTTCATGGAAACTAGAAATTAGGATTACCTGGCTGCTCAGTGAGAAATAAACGTCTCTGCCCCAGAACCCCAGTGCTACCATCCAATTTTATGAAGAAGCACATAAGAAATGGAAAAGTTCTACTGGGAGTTTAAGGACAATAGATGTTTTCAGTTGTACTTTCGTCACTTTCAGGTATCATACGGCACCACTTTGCTGGCTGTATGAATAATTGAATATCAGTCATTTTTTAAAAGCTCAATCACAAGGAAGTAAAGCAAGAAAGTACTAATACATGCAAAAGTATAATTGAGGTTTCCTTAGTAAACAGCAAGCACACGCTTGTGTGGAAGGAGCAATGGATGAAAAGCTGGTTTCTTTTCCTAGCTCTTTTTGCATTCATAAAAAAAAATGGAATGAATAGATGAATGAATGAACCCCAATGTAACCAGGTTAAGTCTTTCCTTGACTGCATCCTCATCTGTAAACAAGGAGCCTGATTACATTTTCTGTGTCTAAACTTCTATTAGGTGCAGAATTTTAGTAACCCAAACTTCAAAGTGGGTATCAATTTATTTAAGCAATCATTCTCATCCTTGGAATGGAGGTTCCTGCAACCTTTTCAGGATCTATATTGATATTACAATGATGAATATTTGTCATTATATGTTCATACAAAACCATAGAATGTATAACACCAAGAATGAACCCTGTTGTAAACTATAGACATTGGAGGATAATGATATGACAATGCAGACTCATCGTTGGTAAAAAACATAACATCTGGTGAGTGATGTTGATAATGGGGGAGGCTCTACATGTGTGCAGGTTTGACTAAATGGGAAATCTCTTTCCCTCCTTCTCAATTTTGTTGTAAATCTAAAACTGCTTCCCAAAACATAGTCTTAAAAAAATGGACCCCAATCACATTGAATTAGGACCCAACCTAATGACCTCAGTTTAACTTGATCACTTCTATAAAGAATCAGTCTCCAAATAAGGTCATACTCTGAGTTACTGGGGGTTAGATTCCAGCATTAATTTTTGAAAGGGGTTTTGGAAGGGACACTATTCAACCTATAATTGCATGCAAAGATGCAAAGACACGTAACTGTCAACTGGCAGGATTATGTTCTCTGATTTTCCAACTTTCAGTCTGACACATTTTCTGCCAAAGTGGTGTTTCTTAAACTATGGATCACATTTGTCAGAACTAAGAAAATGGAGATATGTGTGTATGTGTTAAAATGCATTTCCTAGGTTCCACCTCAGACCTCCTAAATCAAAAGATGGGTATGAAATTCATACAGACAATATATCTTCACATCTAATAATAACTTGTGCTTTATTGCCAAAATGTTTTTTACAGTGATTTTGAAATATACTCTTAAAGACATACAGAGAGATTAGGTATAAATAGTTGTATTGAATAATTAATCCAGATTTCTCTCTAGAAGTATATATTATTTATAAAAACTATCTCAGGTATGTTTTTAATTTTTAGGATTTCCTTCAACAAATGTAAACTGACTTGTAATCTTCAGCAGTTAAACATGTAAACTCATGGTGAGAGTTAGGGTTCAAAATCTCTTACAGACTGAATCTGTCTCTTAGTTTTGTGGGATGCTATCAATCAATACTGCATACAAGCAAAGCAATTGGGTCAGTAAAATCATAGCACACATCTCAAACTGTACACATAGTATTAGAGCATCATTGATTTCAATCAATATTACTTACCAAAATGCAATTGGGTCAGCTAAAATTGTTAACAGAAATTAACTTAAAGCCCTGTATACGCTATTTGGGTTACACTGATTTCTACATCCATCACATTGATTTCTACACCCATCATTGGAATCAATTTTGTACCATCTATCTTTTGCAATCTAATCAGTTAATTGTTGACTGAGATTTTCATATACAGTGTAGCAATCAAGAAGAAAGCATGGAAAATGTATTTCTGATGGAAACTTATTCTGGGGGTTGATACAAAGGGGTCACAAATGTGACCAATAAGATTAGTAATAATAACAACAGACTTTTCTCCTTTCTGGTGTGTGTTTTGCAAATTTCATTATTCCTTGCAGGAGCCAAATTACTTTCATCCTTGCTCCTTATCCCTAAATTTGGAACCAACTAACATGATTGAAAATGGCTCAAACCATGTCTCTTGTTGGGTTTTTAGAGGAATAATTAATGAATATAAAGTGCCTGGGGAGTTTACTGTGCTATTTAAGTACTATAAAAAAAAAAAGCCCAAGAAGAATCCTTTGGTACTCAAAGAAAAGATCTAATCATCACACTAGACTAAAATTCTGTTTTCTTTTATTGGATTACATTTTTGCAAAGGCAGGATATGGTTGAGTATTGATGGAGTCTCCCAAAGATTCCAGTTTTAGTGCACTTTTGACATGCATGTTTGAAAGGCAAAAAAAACTTCAATAACTAGTAGATCCCATCAGAAATGTTTTTAAACATATTCAACAGCAAACATTAATACAATGAAAAACTACACATCACCTTGGTCATTTTAAAAGCATTAGATATGGTGGGTGATTTGCTTGCTTTTATGCTAAGTTACCTTTACATTGTTGGTGTACATGGAATATCAGTATAAGACTCAGTTTTTGTGTGTTTTATTAGTGTATCAGAGCAAGACACGTGGATCTTGCTTTAGTGGTCTGCCACTAAATTATACTCAATCTTTCTAACCCTCAATTTCCTATACATAGTGTGAAGATTTATATCTTGCTTTCAGAGTTATTGAAAAGTTTAACTGATGTTGCAAAATTAAGTTTACTTTATCTTATGAAACTTTCCTCTGGGAAGCTATTTAAGACAGATTATTCAAGTTTCACCAATATGTTATTTACTATACTTTTCAGAGGGAATATATTAAAAATAATTTGTATTTGTTATAAAATATAATTAAGTAGATGTCCCTTATACAATCTCTAAAGTCTACTTTAGGCTGTGTTAGCTTTTTAAGGGCCAAGCATAGAAACCTATGAGTCTAAAGCCAGACACATAAATGTTGCTCAACAGAGGTGTGGATAAATGAACAAAGAAACTTAAAATAACTGAGATTCACCATTAACCCAGGCAAAGTAATGCATCTTCCTATTTGCAAGAGATTTCAAATAATAAACATTTACTATAACCAAATCAAAATCCCTCCATCCACAGAAATTATGTCTGAAAGAGAAATGACCAGAATACAAAATATATCCAATTTATTACTGTTCTAATAATATACAGTTTTACCTCTCAAAGAATGGCCTTAGAATTGACTTTAGAAAGCTGAGAGCACTTAAACCATAAAAATAGCTGAAAAAAATAAGGAAATGACTATTGCTGATAATCACATATCTGAATACAAATTCTCTGCTTCAACAGATCAATGCTTGCATAGCCAACAGAGAGAGAAGGCGATGACAACTTCTGAAGAAATGACACTGTAAATTTCAAAGCTCAACTTGGCAAGGGTGCTCAAAATGGAAAACAATATCCTGGAAATGTGCTTATTATTGCTTAGCAATTAAATTTATTTAACCTAAGGTGCCATTTATTGACAGGACCATTACTATTTTACATATGACTAATGGCAAATAGGGAAACAATGGAAACAGTGAGAGAGTTTATTTTGGGGGGGCTCCAAAATCACTGCAGATGGTGACTGCAGCCATGAAATTAAAAAACGCTTGCTCCTTGGAAAAAAAGCTATGACCAACCTAGACAGCATATTAAAAAGCAGAGACATTACCAACAAAGGTCAATCTAGTCAGAGCTATGTTTTTTCCAGTAGTCATGTATGGATGTGAGAGTTGGACTATAAAGAAAGCTGAACGCCGAAGAATTGATGCTTTTGAACTGTGATGTTGGAGAAGACTCTTCAGAGTCCCTTGGACTGCAAGGAGATCCAACCAGTCCATCCTAGAGGAGATCAGTCCTGAGTGTTCATTGGAAGGACTGATGCTGAAGCTGAAACTCCAATACTTTGGCCACCGGATGCGAAGAACAAACTCATTAGAAAAGACCCCGATGCTGGGAAAGATTGAAGGCAGGAAGAGAAGGGGACCACAGAGGATGAGATGGTTGGATGGCATCACCTACTTGATGGATATGAGTTTGAGTAAACTCCAGGAGTTGGTGATGGACAGGGAAGCCTGGCGTGCTGCAGTCCATGGGGTTGCAAAGAGTTGGACACGACTGAGAGACTGAACTGAAACTAAAAGGAAAAAAAATGGTTAATTCTATATGTAGGATGTTAGATGTTACTGATTGCACCAATTTCAGAAATGAAAATAATGTGCATTACAGAATGAATGTAATATAGTATGTAAAGTGTATTACATACAGTAATACTGTATGTAAATACAGTTGGGGATAACAAATAATCAAAAAAAAAAAAAAAAGAATCTAATCTGTTCATAAATTTGTCTGTTAGCAGGGCTGCCATAACAAAGTCGCACAGGCTGGTGGCATAAACAGAAATTTGTTTTCTCTCAGTTATGGAGTTTGGAAGTCCAAGATCGAGGGCTCAGCAGGTTAACTTCTGAGGTTTCCCTTTGTCTCATAGAGGGTGATCTGTCTGTTCTCCTCCTCCAGAATTTTCTGTGTCTTAATTTCCTCTTGTTACAGGGACAACTAGATTGGACTAGGGCCACTGAATGACCTCATTTTGACTTAATTACTTCTTTAAAGACTATATCTCTAAGTACATTGTAAGGTACAGGGTGAGGAACTAAACACTTGATTTAGAAGGGGTCACAATTCAGCAAATGGAAAGTCTAAGTTGGTGTCCATGCCCCCTGCGCCTGCCTCAGTGAGTGAGGTATGATTCTAATCTAGGTCTTTTTACTCCAAGTCCTGGGTTCATTTCCTTATAGTATCAGCATGACCACTAGCTATGGAATATTTATGACTGCTATGATGGTTCAGTCACAGAACAAGATGAATTCATCCAACTTAAAAAATTTTTGATATATTAATACATAGTGAATACTGCATACAAACCACATATGAATATTCATAAGTGAATACTTAGAAGTGAGAGTTAGTTCTATATGGTACAATAGAGTCCAATCAAATGCACCTAAATTTAGACATTTATTCTTCAGCTGTAGACCTGTGCTACCTTCCTCCCAAGATTGTAGTGAACATTAAATGAGATTATACCAATGAAACCTTGGCTTGAAGCAAAATATTATCAGCATTGCACTTATTTAAAGAGAACAGCGCTGTGGCAATTCTGTCGGAAGTAGGAGAAACACAATTGCTTTTTCTTTTTTTTTTTCATTTATTTTTATTAGTTGGAGGCTAATTACTTTACAATATTGTAGTGGTTTTTGTCATACATTGACATGAATCGGCCATGGATTTACATGTATTCCCCATCCCGATCCCCCCTCCCACCTCCCTCTCTACCCGATCCCTCTGGGTCTTCCCAGTGCACAATTGCCTTTTTAAAGTTAAGCCTCACAATCATCGCATAATGGATAAAATCTTGTAGTGGAAGGAATGGGGACAGTATGACTGTTAACACAACTCATGGAAGGATGCTTCACACATGGGATGAGATAGCCCATGAGGCTTAGAAGGGGAGCCACGGAGACGGATGTCAGTGACACCCATCTGCACACTTCCAGGAAACAGGGAATTAAACTTCCAGTAGTTTTTTTGTTTTTGTTTTTTTTTTAAGGTCCTGTAGCCAAACCCCCAACTAGGGGATTAACTCTTAGGCCTGTTGTAGTCTTTTTTTTTTTTAACTTTTTTTGGAGTATAGCTGCTTTACAATGTTGTATTAGTTTTTCCTCTTCAGCAAAGTGAACCAGCTATACCTGCACTTATATCCTCTTTTCTTAGCCTTAAACTGTAAGATACTCATTCATTATACAGTTTCTGCCTGAAAACCACTTTAACCTGAACAAAAGTGGTGTCAGTCACTGTGCTCGCAGAGGTCATGAGAGTCTATCATCCTAACTTGGGTCTTCAGTAACTGCATTATTATTTCTTTATTTAAGTAGACACTGATGACTTTAATGTGATTGAGCTATGAATCCCATATCCGATGTAAATCTGGTTTCTGTCTCTGAAAGTCTATGGACTCAATTTTACCACATTGTAAATTTAACCTATACGATTTAATATTTAAGTTTGACAGATTTAGTAAATAAATATATAGAAAGCCCAATTAAATTTGAATTTCAGCTAATCCATAATTAACATTTTTTAGGATAAGTCTGAGCCATGCAATATAAAATGTATTCATTGTTCATCTGAAATCCAAATTTAGCTGTTCATTGAGCATTTTAGGTGGCAAATCTAGAAAGACCTCTTTTAACACAGCTCCTAATTTTAATGCTTAAGTCTTATCATAGATTCTGGCACATAAAACCATAAATGGTAGCACATTTGAGCTTTTTATAAAAGATATTATGCAGGTTGAAAAGTAATCACATTAGTCAATATGGTTACTAAAGAGAAAATCCACACATTATTTTTTTCTTTTTACTTTTAAAAATGAAATCCTCAAAAGTTAGCTATTAATTCTCTGATCAATAAAGATAATATTGCTTCCTTTTTGTTTAGGAGGTGTCTAAGTAAGAGAGGATATTTATGAAATGGCCCCCAGTTTTTGCTACCCCTTTAAGCCTGAATGATTACAGAATGGACTAAACTCCTTTATTGAGATTCCTTCCGGCTGCCTGGTATAGACTTATGGCTGACATTATCCTAGGAGAGAACCAATGTGTAAAAAAGTGTTGACCTTCAGTCCAGCCACACACCTTTGTTCTTTTCTTTTTTTTCTAATTGAAATATAGTTAGTTTAATTGCAATGTTTTGTTAGTTTCAGGTGTGCACCAAAGTGATTCAGGTTTTTTTTTTCTTTTCAGATTCTTTTCCCTTTAAGTTATTATCGAATACTGAGTACCATTCCCTGTGCCACACAGCAGGTCCTTGGTGGTTCTCTGCCTTACATATAGTGGGGTGCATATGTGAATCCCCTGCCCCTAAGTTATCCCTGCTGACCCTCCCCCTGGGGTAATTCTGTCTGTTTTCTGTGTCTGTGTGTCTGACTCTACTCACTTCCCATCAGCTCAATGGGAGCAGATCCAGGGACAGTTGACAGGAACGCCTCTAAAACTTTGCAGACAAGAAGCAGTCGTCGACATTCAGGGTGGCTGAATGTCCAAGAAGAAAGTAAAGCTTAGCACAAGGAAACAGCTGTTCTTAGGGCTCCACAAAGTCCTCAGAGATTTCTAAAAGAAAGTCCTATTGAGTAATTAAAAACATACCTTTTCTTACCACATTTGTCTGCAAGACCAAAAATGTCAAAAAATTAAAAGCTGTTAACTACTGTTTTGAAACACTTGGTGGATTGCTTGATCCAGATGATTTGTGTCAACTAATCAATATAGTCTTCCTTTTCTTTGTCTTCCTCATTCCTATGCTGTTCTTGAAAGAGACCCCCAAGGTCACTCCCTGCTGGAAAGAACTCATTTAACAAAGGCCACATGGAGAAGAAATCTGACCCCTCATGGAGAAACACCGTATGTGGTCCCTGACTTGTATTAATACAACCACACGGAAATGACCAGTGAAACTACATGATTAAGCTCTCATTGGGGAAGTACTTCTGTACTTCTTCCATGAGTCTAATTTTGATATTTTTTTCAGACATGAGAAGACAATAGCATTATCAAAAATAAATGAGCAAAACACCTAAATGACCATCAACAGAGGAACAGATAAAGAAGATGTGGTATATATATACAGTGGACTATTGCTCAGCCATAAAAAGGAGTGAAATTGAATCATTTGTAGACATGCGGATGGATCTAGAGAGTGTCATGTAGAATGAAGTAAGTCAAAAAGAGAAAAACAGGTGTTGCATATTAACACATATATGTGGAATCTAGAAAAATGGTATAAATGATCTTATTTTCAAAGCAGAAATAGAGACATAGTTGTAGAGAAACAATGTATGGATATCAAAGGGGGAAGGAGGAAGTGGACGGAACTGGGAAATTAGGATTGACATATATATACTATTGGTAACATGTATAAAATGGATAACTAGCGAGAACCTACTGTAGCACAGGGAACCCTCCTCAGCACTCTGGTGGGCAGAGTGGGAAGGAAGTCCAAAAGGGAGAGGGCACGTGTATACATACAGGCGATTCATTTTGCTGTGCAGCGAAAGCTAACACAAACCTGCAAAGCAACTCTACTCCAATAAAAATGCATTCGAAAACTAAATGAGCAGAACCCATTAAAAGACATAAATATGTGCTCTGTTGCATCACTCTGCATTCTACATTCATGCATGCATAGATTTTAATAGAACAATAAAAATTTGAAATGAATATAATTATAAGGCAAACTTTCATGTGTGGTACTTAATACGTAAAAATTCTGGACTTTCTTTTTTAGCCTGTTTTAAAGAATCATTTAAAACAAGCTCTCCTCCTGTTACTTAATTTCAACAAATAAGATAAAATGGAGGTTTAAATTACATGTCTTGTGGAGTGATTTGGTTGGCAAAGCCGAAGTGTGTGCATTCTGTAGGAAATAATTACCCTAACAACAACAAGCATTGTTGGCTTCTTTTCTAAAGACTCACAGGATGCCTTATAATTAAAACACAGCGAGCTGACCTACTTTTTTAAGGGTGTTCAGGAAGAGGAATGAACGGATATTTCTTTAGTTTTAAGCGTCCAGACAGAAGAGTACTATGAATAGAATCTGGAAAGAAATTCTGGGGCTTCAAAAGCCTGGAGCTTAGGAGTGGGATAAAACAAATAGCCCGCTGACTCTGACCTTAATGATCGACCAGGGACATATGGTCGTCACAAAAGATCTAACAAATTTCCTGGGCCTCAGCCATGAAACAGCTCATCAGTGACTGACACACCATTTGAGTCAGTACTGGGTTTCAGTTCTGGAACGTGCAGCCCGAGGGCCCAGTCGCCTGGGCCTGCAACCAACAGAGCTGACCGAGGGCTACTTCCTCGTATGCACCGGGACCTAGTAGCTTACCTTTTCACCAGTGACCAAAGCTGCGCTGCACTCTGAAGTAGGGGTCAGGGAGAAGAGGTCTCCAAGACCCCAGTGGGAATACCAGTGGAGAAGAATTCCTGCGGCCAGGAGTAGTGACGCCCAGGTGACGCTGCTGGCACCAATAGCTCCAAAAACTTCACCTAACTTTCAGGCCAATGCAGCACTAGCCAAGTTCCTCAGCTATCCACTCTGAATTTAAAGGGGGCATATATCAGCTATGGTTGGCCTTCTTCACAGTTAGAGTCTGATGACCAGTTTGGACCTGAATACATCCCAGAAATTTGGGCTCAACTCTCTGGTGTCCTTCTCAGAGGCTCGAGGAACCCCAAAGCTGTCATCATCTTCAGATACATGCAAACAAGCAACCAGTACTATTTCAGTGTGGAAAGTACAGTCAATGAAAGCAAGGGTCACATCTAAATTTGTCTTTTAATAACAAGTATTAAAATTATTCCAACATCAGAGTAGATCAGTGGTTCTCAACCAAGGGTGATTTTGCCCTCTCCTCCACCCCAGGGGATGTTTGGCCATGTCTGGAGGCATTTTTGATCATCACAACTGCAGGATGCTACTGGCATCTAGGGGGTAGACCCAAAAATGCTGCTAAACATCCCACAATATACCAGACCCTCCACCCAACCACAGTCGTGGTTGTTTTTCAGTCACAATGTCATGTCCAACTCTTTGTGACCCCATGGACTGCAGCATCCAGGCTGCCCTGTCCTTCACTGCTTCCCAGAGTTTGCTCAAATTCATGTCCATTGAGTCAGTGATGCTATCTAACCACCTCACCCTCCTTCAGTCCCTTTCCTTTGCCTTCAATAAGTAGTACTAGTATTAACTGATAGTGACTGGGTCATGGGTGATAATCAGAGGGGTTGGTTGGTAATTTGGTTGGTAATTTGTTACCAGGAAGCAAGTCATCTGTATGGAGTCTATGAAAAAGATAGCTAAGGAACAAGTATTTGGTCATTCTCACCACTGTTGAAGAGCAGAATGTTCTAATACCAGAAATCCATTTACCCATTCTTGAGTTAAATAGAAATATCCCTCCTACATAAGATGAGTTATTTCTCAGGCACTTTGGGCTATGGTTCCCACTTTGATCTGATGCCATTTTATTAATTACCCTCTGATCTTGAATTTGTTACCTTCACCAGCCTGGCCAATTAGGCAGAAATGCCCTGAATGATGAGTGAGTTTCAGTTTTCAAGTTAAGGACCTCTACCAAAATGTTCCACTTGTAAAACACTTGGAGTTTCACATAAGCTTGTGGTATCTAGATCCAAGCCTGCAAGGTCAAGAAAAGAGTGATTTTTATCAATGAATACAGGAAACAAAAATTAGAAAGGTCAATTGGTTTGTCAAAGCTCAATCAGTTGATACATACCAGCCAACTTTTTTCACAATACTCACATCTAAGGAGAGTTAATAATACAGATATCAGAAGATGAGAGGATGATCAATACAGACAATATAGTGCGAATATTTCCCCCAACAATTGTCTCCACTTATGTTTCTCCCAGTTCTTCTGTCTGCCCCTCTCTGTGGTTTTGTGACTTTAGTTTCCATTCAGTAGCCTGATGAATGACCCATGCTCCTCTCATACCTGGAGGCATGGGATGGCATAAGAGATGATAGGATGAATAAGGTACTGTGGCATCTCCAGAGGCAAGTGCAGAGAAGGGGAGATTTCTTCATGTGCACGGAGGCGAATGCTAGACTGGGCCCAGGAAGCAGATATTTTGAATTCCAAACTTACCATGTCCTTCTTGATTTTTAGATTATTGGACAAATTCCTGCATCCGCTTCCTCAATATATTGTTTGCAATTCTTCAATGAGAGTGCACAAATGACTTGCTAAAAAAAAAAACAAAAACAAAAAAAAGCAGGTCCTTTAGAGATACTGAGCTAACAAGTAATTATAATAAATTAGATTTCCCTGATCATTTTGAGATGTTATCAATTATTTCCTAGTCTCACTACATTTAATCAAGCAGGTGTGTTAATAACATTTTCTGCCTTTTTTGTTTGCTTCGTAATAGTTTGCCAGTCCTTTGAAAGTGGGGCATATATGAGACTCTTCTTGGGGTATAGCTTTTTTCCTATTTTTAATATCTTATATTCACTTATTGCTAAAGGACTATATTAAGATATTCTAAGAAAAAGAAAATATTTAAAGGCATATGAGAAGAATTGTGAACAAATTCAATCATACTTGACCATACCTAATGATCAAAGTGATTCAATAAAATATCAAAAGGGAATTTAACATTAATTTTTATATTTATTTTTTAAAATGTAGACCATAAGTTTGAGTAGCTGAATTATTAAGGTGCCGGAGAGTCTGTGGTGCAGAGATAAAAGCCTCAGAAAAGGGAATCCCATTCAGTAACATGAATTATTCTTTCTTTCTTTAAACTGTCAGTTTAACAGTTTAACACTAGCCTTAAATAATACATAAGACCGGATGAACTTATTATATATATACAGAATATTCTATCTCAAAGCAGCATAATGTACATTCTTTTTAAGTGCATATAGAATATTCTCCAGGATAGGTTACATGTAAGGCTATAAAATAAGTCTCAATAAATTTAATAAGACTGAGATCATATCAAGCATCTCTTCTAAACATAATGCTATGAGACTAAAAGTCAAGTATAAGAGCAAAATGGAAAAAAAACAGAAGCACATGGAAGATAAACAATATGCTACTAGACAACCAATCAGTTACTGAAAACAGTCAAAGAGGAAATTAAAAAATACCAAGAGACAAATGAAAATGGAACCACATAACAAGTCAAAACCTATGGGACAGAGCAGAAGCAGTTGTAAGAGAGATAAGTTGGAAAACAAGAAATACACAAATAAGCAATCTGATCTTACATCTAGAGAAACTAGAAAAAGAAGAACTAATAAGACCCAACATTAGCAGAAGGAAATAAATTATAAACATCAGAGCAGAGACTTAAAAAAAAAAGAAAGAAAGAAATGAAAAAAGAAGACATCAAAGAAAATTAGAACTGGTTCTTTAAGATAAGCAAAATTGTTTAATCAGATTTATCAAAAAAGAGAGAAGGCACAAATCAGTAAAATCAGATATGAAAGAGAAGTTACAACTGACACCACAGAAATCGAAAGGAATAAAGTGATTTCTATGAACAATGATAGTTCAATAAAATGGAAAATATAGGAGACATGGATAAATTCCTAGAAAGGTACAATCTCCCAATATTGAATCAGAAATAGATAGAAAGTATGAAAAGGACAATTATTAGTAATGAAATTGAATCAGCAATAAAGAGAAAAATCCCCAACAAACAAATGTCCAGGGCTAGATAGTTTTGTAGGTGAACTTTACTAAACACTAACACTTTAAAGAAGAGTTAACACTATCTCTCTAAAATGGCTCTAAAAATATTTCAGAGGAAGATACACTACCAAACTAATTCAAATAGGCCAGCTTCACTTTGACACCAAAACCAAAGATACTACAAAATGAGAATTACAGACCAATATCACGGATGCCTATAGATAAAATAAAAAACTCTCAACAGGACATTAACAAATTGAATTCAACAATGTATTAATAGGGTGATTCAATATCTGCTAATCAATCAATGTGATACATCCTATTCACAAATAATTAAAACTATATGAACATGTCAATAAGATGTGGAAAAATCTTTTGAAAAAATTCAACATTCATCCTGGATAGACCTAGAGAATACTATGCTAAGTGTAATAAGTCAAGCAGAGAAACACAAATACTGGATGATTTAACTTACATGTGCAGTCTAAAAAACTAACAAACATAAAACAGATTCAGACTTGTAGATACAGAGAACAGATAGTTGCCAGGGAGGAGGTGATGAGCAAAATAAGAGAGAGGTTAAGAAGCACAAATTTTCAGTTATGAAATAAATAAGGCATGGATGTGACATACAGGGAATATAGTCAATAATTGTATGGTGGCAGATGATGCTCGACTTACATGGTGATTATTCTGTAATGTATGAAAATATCAATTCACTATGTTGAACACTTAAAATGAATATAATATTGTAAGGCAATTGTACTTCAACAGAAATAAATAACCTGCTAGTTATCAAGTTCCAAATATACCTAGTATCTAAAGGAAGAGTTTATTTGTTTACATTGAAGTATCTGTAGGTGCAAAGATCTGTCACCTCTTTTCAGCTTGAATTGATTGATTTCTTTGAGTTTAGTCATTTTTCTAGTTAAGAGGAACACCCATGTGAAATACCAAAACTCTCATTACATTTTTTCATGATGTGTCACATGCCCCTGGAGCTGTCCAGTTTTCATGATTATATTTTGTGTGTTCTCACAATTTCAATTCATTTTTATTCCTTATGAAATCTCTATACAAGAATATTTGGGAATAAAAAGATTGTATCAATAATACATGAACACACAAACCTGCTGCTCCCTATTGCTTTTATCTCCCTAATGGAAGAAGGAAAAATGTTCTAAAATCCTGTGCTGTAAGGCCCCTGAAGAATTCCTCCCTGTATGAAGAACAAAACTCAAAATCTTCAAACAGAACGTTAGAACTTTAAAACACTCTTGATTGGTGTTTATCATCTACATTTAGTTGCTTTGCATGGACAAGTTTTTAATTTGGGAAGTGTGAGAACAAATGGAATCCCAGGCAAATATCTTATTTGGGAATATTCTTTTAACTCTGAGACCAAAGTATTGTATGAAATTTCCTTAGTTTTGAAAATTTTTTCTAATAGGGAAGAAATGGGGAGCGATAGGTTTCTATTTATTTTTTTCATAAATGGGCGTGTGCTTTTAATATCACAGGTTCTCCATTGCTGGTTGGAAAGACTCTTCACACTATGAGTCTGTTTCCCGAGACCTTTTTCTTCTGTTAAAAAGTCCCTTTTGCTTCTCTTCAGGTGACATCAGAGGCACACAAGCAAAACCATATTGTCACAGTATAAAACTTACAGGGAGATGGATGTGGACATATTCAGTAACATATGAAAATTACTTGTTTGGATGTTTTAGATGTAATAGGGGATACTTTGTTAATGTCTTCAGTGAAGGGAAAACCTATGGAGACATTGTTCCTATTTGCTTTGATAGAACCTCAAAATCTTAGAAATGGTAGAAGTTCCTGGTAATCTGTTTTTCAATTCTAAGATATTTCTTTCTCAGTCACAGTTGGGAGCATTCAAATGAGTTCAACAGAATTGAGTTGAAACCTCCTAATAAAGATAGTGGAGGACACGGAAGTTAAGGAAGACGGTGTTTATCTGCTCCCTGCGCACATCTCACAGGATGCCGACATCAGAGGACTTTCATTTATCATAACTGCGATGCTTCCGCTCCGCCAGACAGCAAGTTCTTGGAATTCTAAGGCAGGTCCTTGCACATCCCTTTAGCAGCCGTAGCGCAGTACCAGGAACATTAGCGACCCTAGAGAATGTTTATGGTGAAAACGACTAATTTTATTTTGTGATAGGAAAAGAAATGGCATCTAATGTTAATACATTTCTGTTCAGTTCCATCTGTTGACCCAGTCTTGCTGGATCTGCAGCAATAACAGAGAAAAGGCTCCCAGCCTTCTTTCTCATTAATCCAAGATCTACCACGTTTTTTTTGTTGTTGTGGTGGTGTTGTTTTTTAAATTTTACTATTATGATACTATTTTAACCATATTTAAGCACAGCTCAGTGGGTCTAAGTGCATTCACTTTGGTGTGCAACTCTCAACATCATTCATCTCTCAAATTTTTCACCTTCCTAAACTGAAACTCTGTCCCCATTAAACACTAAATCCCCACTGCCCTCACCCTTCCCACCCCTGGCCCCTGGCATTTATCAATGTACTTTCTGACTCTATGAATTTGACTATTCTAGATACCTTGTACAAGTGGAATCAAACAGTATTTGTCTGTACCTACTGTATGTTGGAATGCATTTCAAGGTTAATTTAATTCATGTCCTACAAACAGGTTGTACTTTTTCCCCCTGTGCTGTATCTATTTTATACATAATACTGTATATATGTCAATTCCAATCTCCCAATTCATCCCACCACCACCACCACCCTCCCTTGGTATCTACCACATTTACTAAAAGTAATGAGTAAGGTCTCATTTACAACAATAGATCTCTTTTACTCTACTTTCATGACTAAGATTGTCACCCTTATTGGCCCAGAGTCAGTCTGGGGTGGGAGGAAATGGGGTAAAGACACTAAAATAAGATGAACATAAAGAGAGAATGTAGGCAACATGCAATTTTGGACAGTCAAAACAGGTCAATAACTTTTCAAGCCATGCTAATTTTCTGGAAAAGGAAGTCCCAAGTTCCTACCACTCCCATTGAGTGTATTAAGGAGTTAGGCAGGCTTTGGAGTCAGACAGAAGAAGGATTTCATTTGGCAAAGTCAAAGGAGACTCAAGCTCTTCCCAGCGTCTGTGTATTATGGCACAAGGAGAAAAAACGCAAGCAGAAAGGTGACCTGTTGTACGTGTTAGAGGTTTTTTGTTTGTCTGTTTGTTTGTTTCTCCTGCATGGGTTCATCTCACTAAAAGTTGATTAGTAAGGGGCTCAAGACAGGTGGTGGGGTTGGGAGAAGCTCTTGCCTGTGCTATTAGTTTTGGACTCTGGAAAGAAACACTTCCTTTAGCTTCTCTTAAACAACATGGGGCTTGGCCATGCCAACTTGAAGGCTCAGTGAGTAATCACAGGCATGAGTCATTTTAATTTCTCCAAACTACCCAGATTTGCCATGGGACAAGGATGCTGAGTTGAGCTTTGGAGGGTCAGCCATCAGGTCCTTGTGGCAACAGGAACTGAATATAACTGAATAGGCCAGGACGCTGAGTGGAGGATAAGCACAGATTCAAGGGTCTTCAGGTGGTAGAGTTGAAAGGGACCCAGGGGGCCAGGCAGCTGCACCCAGCTCTGTCCAAGCCAAGGAGAGACTGAATTCCACCAGCCACAAGCAAGCTCAGGCGACACACAGCTAAATAAGATATATGTTCCCCTGAGATGGCGTGGCTAAACTTGCCAGCCAGTAGATGAGAACTCCTGAAAAAATCTAATCTTTGTGGATGAGCTGTTATCTTTTGTCTGAGCATCTAAACTGTAGTCAAGTTCTGCAAGCCCAGTCATGAGGGCAGCAGTGATTTGCCAGAATCTGAGTGCACAACGGTCTTGTTTCAACTTGCCCATGACCAAGCGGTGTTAGTACAACTCAGTCTCTTTGTGGCCACGTTGAAATGTGCACTGGAAATTCCTTAACCAGAAAATGTGCCTGATAGGAGAGTCTCTCCCCGCTTAGGCCTTCAGGATTCATCATACCAGGTTGCAGTATAAACTCACGTGAGAGTTAGGATCGGGAAGTAATGACTGCTTTCAATTCACTCTAGAATATTCACAATAATGACTTATATTCAATAACATAGGTCCCTAGTTACAAATGCTTGTTCTAGTGTTTCCTATGGAGTAGCAGAAGTAATAATTTACAGTATATCATATTTAATATACAAATATAATGTTTTTTAATTCTCACAATCAGTCTGAGGATAGAAATTATTAGTCCATACTTATAGGATCCTGACTCTTCGTGTGTCTGTGTAAACTGCCAAATATTACAGCCAATAAGAGGAAAGACCATGTATTTACTGGATGCGTGACTATTATGGGTAAAGAGTTTTTCATTAGCTATTTGAAATAATCTTTGAGATAACCCTCTCAGTTAGATGCTGCTGCTGCTGCTAAGTCGCTTCAGTGTGTCCAACTCTGTGCGACCCTATAGACGGCAGCCCACCAGGCTCCTCCGTCCCCGGGTTTCTCCAGGCAAGAACACTGGAGTGGGTTGCCATTTCCTTCTCCAACGCATGCATGCATGCTAAGTCACTTCAGTCGTGTCTGACTCTATGCGACCCTATGGACAACAGCCCACCAGGCTCTTCAGGCAAGAATACTGGAATGGGTTGCCATTTCCTTCTTCACAGTTAGATGCTAATGTCTATTTACTGGGGCTTCCCTGGTAGCTCAGTTGGAAAAGAATCCAGCTGCAATGCAGGAGACCCTGGTTCAATTCCTCAGTCAGAAAGATCCCTTGGAGAAGGGTTAGGCTACCCACTCTAGTATTCTTAGGCTTCCTTGGGGGCTCAGATAGTAAAAACCCACCTGCAATGCAGAAGACCTGGGTCAGGAAGATCCCCAGGAGGAGGAAATGGCAACCCACTCCAGTATTCTTGCCTGGAAAGCCCCATGGACAGAGGAGCCTGGTGGGGAAAGATAAGTCATTTGGTCCAGATTGCAAACAACACTAGAACTCAGTTCTGATTTCACTTAAATCCTTCTGTTCTGTCCATTTTCAGCAGTCTTTTTACATAATTATCTGTTTGAAGATCAATTTGAACCACTATAAAATTCATAATATATTTTAGAGCCTTTATTTGTAGCTTCATATATTATTTGAAGGTTGAAAGGGCAAATCAAAGCATAACAGACTGAAACACAGTCTAAATTTTCTGAGTCCTTATTGCCCTATATTTAATTCTCTCATCTTTCAGGGATTAAATGAGATAATATATTAAAAGTGAAAGGCAAAGGCCTAGTGCATAGTAGATTGTTAAATGATCTTATTGTTTCTACATTGTTAAACAATTTTATTTATTTCTTTACCCATAAGCTCAGAATAAATATATATATATACATATATATATATATACATATGATGTATACAAATATTCACATATACATACTTATATACCTATTTCTCTTATATAATATATTTCTTTATATAATATATAATTTCATTAATACTATAAAACAGTAATAGCTAAAGATAAACATTTGAGAAATTTTGCATTGGGTTTTTAATAGATGCAAAAGAATATAGAGCAAATTCTTACAAAGAATGCCTAACTGAGTGAACACTTAGATGAGGAGACAAATCTCAATTCAATAAAGCCTAAAAATCTTAATATTACTAAAATTATAAAACTTTATTTTCATAATAAAAACTTCATTAGAAGCCATATAATTTTTTTTATTCTTGGTGTTCAAATGACATTGGGTATAGTCAGGGGAAAGAACTTAAATGTGTTTTGAAAATTAAAATGCTTTAGAATAGTAGACCAAAATGTAGGTCTAAGTAAACTGTACTTAGGGAAAATATCCCTTGACAACTGCAAGAAGCAGAGACAGAGATGATTTGCAGTGCTGAGCAGTGGAAGGTCCACATCACCCTCCTGCTCTCTGGGACTTCAGCCAGTCCATCTGGTCATCTAACAGGAGGCTGAAAGACAGTGGGTGATCTCACAGACCATATGCATGTAGATACCCAAGAACCACTGGAGCTCAGATAATGACATGGCTAAAACCTAAATTTGGGTTTAACTTGCTTTTACTGAGCAGAATCCAAAGATATTGTTTTGTTTGTCTGATTTTTGTACATTTCTTGCTTTGTATTTTATTAACTTAGAAATGGGGTTGCAAAAATATACTGTTTTTATTAGAGACATGATTTGACTGACCTGTTTAACCAATATTATGCCTCTCTTCCCATGGAAGAAAATTAAAGCCTGGGAGAGAAAAATGCTGCTATTCTCTTTGTGCTGAGAAATATTAAGACGAATCACCAGGGGTTGGCATTGGTATTGCAGCTGTGAATGAATGACGGGATAATGTCTTTGATCCAAGACTGTCCTGATTCACAAGAATGTGCAACTGTGGAGACAATGATATAACAAGCCTGCAGAGGGTAAATAAACCCAGGAGGGGTGAGGATAGTCCAAACAGGTGAAAATAAAGATCTGGGAAGATCATCGTCAAAATCAGGTGATGATGGAGTCCTCCTGAAATGTTCATCTTATTATCTGTTCCTATGTAAGCATCCTCTTCTATAAGAGGCCACCTCATTCATATAGTTCACAGGGAATAGACATGGAAGGTAGAATACAGCAGGGGGTATTCTGAAGGAATGATATTAATATTATTCTGAACTGGGTTTCTGTTATTATTATTTGGCCATGCCTCACATGGGATCTTCCAGGGACAGAACCCACATCCCCTGCATTGGGATTGTGGAGTCTTGGCCACTGGACCACTAGGGAAGTCCCTTGGTCTCTTATTTAAATCACCAAATATTTATTTCCTCCATCTCCAATTTTGGGCTTTCCTGGTGGCTCAGATGGTAAAGAATCCGCCTGCAATGTGGGATACCCGGGTTCGATCCTTGGGTTGTTAAGATCCCCTGGAGAAGAAAAAGTCTACCCACTCCAGTGTTCTGGCCTGGGGAATCCCATGGACAGAGGGGTCTGGCGGGCTCCCAAAGAACCGGATGCGACTGAGCAACTTTCATTTCACTATCTCCAATTTCACGTTGATCTCTAGACCTTGTAAATAAAAGTCCAAGGTTATTAAGAAGCTCCTTCTTAATTCAAGATGAGTGCAACATACATTATAAGATGAAGGGAAATTCTTTCACACAAAAGAGAAATGTGTTTGAGATGACTGATATAATTATTTTGCAGAAATTTTATACCTACAGAGAGCAAGTTGGCATGATTTCCCCTGCAGACTACTTTCCTAGCTCAGTATCTTTGTTAACAATTTGTACAGGATTAGGAAGCATTAACTCCGATCCCCATCCTTAGTTTTCACTTATCAAAGACTTGATCTGATGTTTAAAAGCAAATTAAAAGTCCAATTAAGCTTTACATAAATGCTGACTTCTATTTAATGTGTTTTTACAGATTAGAAATCAGGAGTGTAAGGTTGTCTCTTAGTTCATATGGTGTTGCTTTAAATTCCAACTTTTTTTTTGGTTTCTGATTTAAAAACTGGTAAATATGTCAGAGAAATGCCACATTTAATTCAACAATGTGTCATCAGATTGTTTGGAAGTAATTTTTTAATTCAATTGAAATCATTTGGGTAATATTAACTAATATCCAAAATTGCTCTTGGATTATTCTCAATATCATATTTAATGGAAGATTACAAAAAAGGGAAAACTCATGCTTTGGTCTAAAGATAGTTCTGAATATCTTACACACTAAATTTTCTCCATTAATTTATCAGCAGGCTATTTGGTTACACTAAGTAACAATTTATTCTATATCTGTGGACACTGATATATAGAGTCATACTGGGAAATCAGGACTTCCCTGATAGCTCAGTTGGTGAAGAATCCGCCTGCAATGCAGGAGACCCCAGTTTGATTCCTGGGTCAGGAAGATCCACTGGAGAAGGGATAGGCTACCCACTCCTGTATTCTTGGGCTTCCCTTGTGGCTCAGCTGGTGAAGAATCTGCCTGCAATGCAGGAGATCTGGGTTCAATCCCTGGGCTGGAAAGATCCCTTGGAGGAGGAGATGACTACCCACTCCAGTATGCTGGCCTGGAAAGCTCCTTGGACTATATAGTCCATGGGGTCGCAAAGAGTTGGACACGACTGAGAACTTTCACTTTCATTGGGAAATAGTGACTTATCTGTGTAGCGGTAGTGTCATAAGGATTAGAAATGTATTTCTGATACTGGTTCTAGACTCTGGACCCTGATTTCATATCATCAGAACAGAACAGTAACTCCTATTTACTTTAGGTGAGCAACTATGGTTAAGAGGACAACATATAATTTCAACATAGAGGTTATCAAAAAAAGAACAATGGGAAAATGACACTATGAAATTATGGTCACCAAGTTAGATCTAAACATGAAATAAGAGTCCAGATGGTAAAATTTCTAAACTAAGAGTCCTGTGGCTATTTTCCCTGAAAAGTTTATGATTGAGTCTCTGTAGGAATACATTTACTTATCCATTCAACAAATATTTACTGTGTGTATCAATCAGAGCCCAGTCAACAGACAGAAATTACATCAGTGATGTGAGCAGAGAGAATTAAGTGTAAAGAATCATTAAGAATATGGTTAAATGATAACATTTTACTAGACAGGGTTAAAGCAAAATTTTGGGTACCATGGTAATAGCAACTGTAGAAAGCAACCACCATCCCTAGGGCTGAAGGAACAAGGGAAATGATTAGAATAACCGAAACTTAGAAATTTCAACAAGTTCCGCAAAGCTGAAACAAACTTCCAAGGAGGAGTTGTGGGCCTGATGGTGGCATCACTGAGCTTGGAGAATGACCCTGTGAGTCTGAGACGCAAACCTTTGAAGAAGGACCCCCAGGCAGCTGTGTTGGTTTCTTGATCAGAAACAATATTGTCTGGAATGGCTTGATGGTGAGTAAGGTACCCTATTACTCTATAGGTTATCATGCTGACATATGTGTGATGGACAAGAGAGGCAGAACAAGATCCAGAACAGATATGTATTGTGGTGAAGACCATGTCCCCTGTGAAATGGGAGAGGTCCAATATAGCCAACCTGCCATCAAGGGACCGTCTGGTGCCCTGGGCACTGGACCATGTTAGGGTCTCAGTGTTCATCCCTGCTGCTGATGGGTAAGGTATTCTGCCCCAGTGGGAGCAGGTCAGGCTTAGTGTGGGTCACTTTATGTATAGGCCACTGGAAAAGGACTGAGTGTTTGGTGAAAGAGAGTCATGGACAGCTCAAAGCACGCTATTTGTCTATATTATCCTGGAAAGCTTTCTCTGTAGTAGTTGCCTTAATTCCTGACCATCCAGCCAACTCATGAGTTACTGCCTAAAACTCCATGCAGATGTGTACTTATGACCATTTATTTACAGACAGGTGGGAAACCAAATAGAGGCCCTCAAAGATCTCCGCCCCCCACCCCACCGTCCCCATCAGTGTTCTCCGTAAGTGGGGTTTTAATGACGCAGATATCCATTCTCATTTGGTGCCACCATTTGGAAGCCAGGCCTATTATTTTACCTCCTCTATTAAATGGTCATAATGAATTCACCCAAAGGGACCTAAGTGTCAGTTGAGGGAGGGATTCAATGAAGCTGGTGTTGGTGCCAAAAAGCCAGAGATGTGCTCACGCAACCTGCATGGGACTTCTGGACCTACTCAAGTCTGTGTAGGATGCCACATCTGGCCTTCCATTCAGAAGGACTATCTCAACATGCTCGTTGAGGAGGTTCATGCCTACATTTGTTTGTGGTTTATCTCTAACACCTCGCATATGTCCTCCTAAGACCTTCGTTGATATACTGTAGCTGGGAATGGCTGTCAGTAGGCTTGGTGGGTCAGATAACATTCTTGTCAGTTGATGTCACCTGATTAAGTGCTCCATTTCTATGAGGACCAAACAGCAGGGTAGAAGCTGTTTCTCAAAAAGAGTGGTTACCTGGAGAAGAGAGCCAAGATTTGATCATTAATCCCAGACATCTGATTCTTTCGTAGCTCTTTGTGAGAGGGTCCATGCAGCACTCTTATCAACCAGGCATTCTGAATGTCTTGGAATTTGCTGTCATCAGGTCCAGGTGTATTCACTGCCCTTCAGACTCACTGCAAAATTTCTCCTGCTCTGCTTTTCACTTCAGATTGCAAGACTTATGAGTTACTTGATAGATGTGTCAAGCTGGTATATTTGAACATGGAATATGCTGCCTCTCTGGTTCAAAAAGTACATTAAACATCATTCTTCCTTCCTGTGGTTAGAAGTGCAAGATGGTACACCTTGCCTTCTGCTTTAGAAGGGATATCTCATCACTCTTTAGACTACTGCATTGAGGTGTCCTGCCTAAATTTTTATGTGGTTTATCTCTAACACTTCAGTTACATCATATGAAGGCATTTAAAATATCTATTACATCAGCTAATGGGATCCAACTGGCATATTTTGATTATGGAGGGATCCACTGAAATATTGGGTAAAATATCAAGATGGTCAAGGTCTCTTGACGTTAAAGTACAGCATGTGAATGGATTCACTCCTAGTGTCAGATTGTGAAGGGCAAAGTAAATTGCTTCTGGCCTTTCTTGAATGTATGTACAGAGGGATAAATTTTTTTTTCTAGGTCATATCTGCATGATAGATGCCAGTCTTGGTTGATTTGCTCTGGAACGTATGCTACATCTGGGATATTGTTGTTGTTTAGTCACTAAGTCCTGTCTGACTCTTCCACGACCCCATGGACTATAGCCCATCAGGATCCTTTGTCTACGGGATTTCCCAGGAAAGGATACTGACTGAAATGGGTTGCTATTTCCTTCTCTAGGTGATCTTTCTGACCCAGGATTTGAACCTGTATCTCCTGCATTGTAGATGGATTCTTTACCATTGCAGACACCAGGGAAGTCTTACATCTGAGATACCAAATGCAGCTGGAGTCAGCAATTAATAAATTTTATGATAATCCACAGTCACTCTCCAAAACCCTCCCACCTCCTGCATGAGCAAAACAAGGGAGTTAAATGAGAATGAGGTGGATATCACTATGTTTGCACTTTCAAGACTTTGATGATGGCATTAGTTTTCATTTTCCCAGGAATATGAATATTTTTTGCTTAATACACTGGTGAAGAGGGGACATTTCTAAGAATCCCATTTTGGTGTTTATTTTTGTTGTTGTTGTTCAGTCACTCAATCATGTCTGATTCTTTGCAACCCCATGGACTGCAGCATACCAGGCGTGGCTGTCCTTCACTGTCTCCTGAAGTTTGCTCAAACTCACGTCCATTGAGTCAATGATACCATCCAACCATCTTATCCTCTGTCACGTCACTTCTCCTGTCCTCACTCTGTCCAGCATCAGAGTCTTTTCCAATGATGGGCTCTTTGCATCAGGTGACCAAAGTATTGGATCTTCAGCTTCAGCATCAGCCCTTCCAATCAGTAATCAGGTTTGATTTCCTTTAGGATTGACTGGTTTGATTTTGCAGTCCAAGGGACTCTTAAGAGTCTTCTCCAGTACCACAATTGGAAAGCATCAATTCTTTAATGTTCAGCCTTCTTTATGGTCCAACTCTCACATCCATAGATGACTACTGGGAAAATCACAGGCTTGACTGTATAGACCTTTGTCAGTGAAATGATGTCTCTGTTTTTTAATAAAGTGTCTATGTTCATCACAGCTTTTCCTCCAAGGAACAAGTTTCTTTTAATTTCATGGCTGTAGTCACCATCTGCAGTGATTTTGGAGCCCAAGAAAATAAAGTCTCACACTGTTTTCATTGTTTCCCCATCTATTTGCCTTGAAGTGATGGGACTGGATGCCATGATCTTCATTTTTCTGAATTTTGTCGAATTTTAAGCCAGGTTTTCCACTCTCCTCTTTTACCTTCATCAAGAGGATATTTAGTTCCTCTTTACTTTCTGCCATAAGGGTGGTGTCATCTGCATGTTTGAGGTTATTGATATTTCTCCAGGCAATCTTGATTACAGCTTGAGCTTCATCCAGCCCAGCATTTCTCATGATGTACTCTGCTTATAAGTTAAATAAGCAGGGTGACAATATACAGCTTTGAAGTACTCCTTTCCCAATTTTGAACCAGTTCATTATTCCATGTCTGTTTCTAGCTGTTGCTTTCTGACCTGCACACAGCTTTCTCAGGAGGCAGATAAAACGGTCTGGTATTGAAGAATTTTTCACAGTTTGTTGTGATACACACAAAGTTTTTAGTGTAGTCAATGAAGCAGAAGCAAATTTTTTCTGGAATTCCCTTGAATTTTCTATGATCCACTGGATGTTGGCAATTTGATGTGTTTCTACCATAGTTATCTTTATTCTTGTAAGAGATTCAGTAATGAACATGAGAAATTCACTTTTTGAATGCTGTGTTGACTGCCCAGATGCTTTTCAAGACAGAAGAACTCATTCCCTGAGCTGCTGGAAATGTCAGTTGCAGACAGTTCACAGCTCTGTCCTTTTCCAAAAATTTCCATCAGTGGTAAAAGCTTTATGTAAACTTACATCTACTCTCCACCATCTTCCCACATTCTATGACTAGTAAACACAGGATACAAAGTGGTACAAAGGTCAGACTCCCTTGCCATGATTTGGAACATTTGTGAATAAACATTCCATCTTGGAGCTTCATTGGAATCAACTCTGAGGTGTTGCAAGCACACTGCCCCCAAGGTTCTCTTCCTGCGTAATTTTGCTTCCCTCACTCCCTCCAAGTATTATTCCACAGAGCACTCACAAGGAGTTCCTACTGAGTGAGTATCTCAAATCTCAGAGCCTAGGGACTTGAGAAATGTCAGATGGAATCTTAGGAATCAGATTTTGTAGTTGGTAATTGGCAGTCCAAGCAGCAGGGAAGACCTCACCAGGTGTGATCAGGATGGATGTCTCCACACAGGCAGTTCAGAATCTCTCTAGTGGAGAACTGGGGGAAGGTACCAGTGCAGGGCATCGCGTGGCACATGCAATCTCCCAAGTGTTTGAGAGGTAAAGGAGAAATAGCAATTATAAAGACTATAAAATTAGATATCTATGGCCCATGGTCAATAAATGTGTTGGAGAAAGACAATGAAAGGATAAGTATGATTAACTATCAATTTAACGCAAAGTATAAAACCTGAAAGATCTTTTGGGCAGTCTATACAGAAATTTTCATCCATTGCAGTCTGAAAGCAGAAAAAAAGCTGAGAAAGCATTAGGTCCAAAACTTAATCATAAGAATAATAACAATCAAAAAGATGTTGAGCCATCAACTTGAACAAATCTATTACATCAAAGTCAAGGCCCTGATTGAAATGAGGCGGGTCTCTGTGCCTTGGAAAGGGACATTTGGCTAGAAGCACTTGAAAATATTGAATCCCTGAATTCACTGAGATCTTCCTGAAATCTTTGCTGAGGTGGTCACCCCTCCCCCATTTATTGAAGACAATACAAAAATCCCTGCCTTGTGGGGCCTCCACACCCTCTCATGATTTCCCCTACTTCCCCTGCTAATTACCAGAGCCATTGTTAAGTCACAATATATACCTATTGGGAAAGTGATAAGTCTGATAATAGAGGAAAGAGATAATATCCTGAAGGGACTGCAGGGCTCAGCCGACAGATCCTGGAAGAAACTGTAGAGTATACAGGTGCCTGGATTCTGAACATCCTAGATTTGAAGAAGAAGCACAGAAGGTTGGATGAGGGAGATGTTACTGATATGGAAGCAATTGCCCATGACACAGGATTTACCACTCTAGGACAGATCTTGGGAGTTGGTGCTAGCATATTGCTGGGATGGAAATCCTCAAAGATGGGAGAAAGCAAACATCTATGCTAATAGAATTAGAAATACCAGAATTGCCACAACAAGAATGGAAATCAAAAGGCTGGTTGAGGTGGGCATACTCTGGTGCTAAACCCCTGCAAGCTGACTATATAATACAGGAAGGCTCAGACGACTTGCTCACCTAAGTGATAGGATGCATTGTGGAGGGGCATGGGCATTGCCGAGAATCCAAGGGAGCCTGCTGTCTATAGGCCAGGTCTGGCTGAAGGATGGAGAGAAGTGCTACCCTGGGCAGCAAAAGGAGGGTAGGGCCCTGAACACAAGTCCAGGCGGTGGTTCTTATCTTGCAGAAGCAAGGTGAACACAACTGCACAATCATCATAAGCAGTGAGCACAGAGTACCGTCTGAGAAAGAGCCAGTTTACATAAAGCTGTGGGGGTGTTTAATAAAATACAGTAATCTCAGAAGCAAATGTCAGTCTAAACTTGGCACTTGCCATCTTCCTCTACAAGGATTAAAGCATGTACTGCTGCAGTTGCTGGTTTTCAAGACCTCTTGAAAGGAGTTCAGGATGGAGAACAGGAATGAGGCACTCGGTGCTTGGGGAAAAGCTGGCAAAGCAGGTCTTCAGATAGATACTTCTTGGAGACAATTTTATGAGCCCAGTTCTTGCATCTCCTCTTATCTACAAAAGCACTAAAATTCTGGAAAAAAAAAATTCTGACAACTGCTACTCATGACTAGCAGAAATCTTGCAAAAACAAGCAAACAAACGTGTTCTTGATTCTATGCCTTCCGCCTTCACCAAAATCATATATATATACTGACCTTCCCCCATGCCTCTTTGGAGCAGCTTCTCAGGGCTGAGATGCTGTCTCTTGGACCACAGTCCTCATTTTGTCCCAAATAAAACTTAACTCACACGTTGTGCTTTTTTTTTTTTTTTTTTAGTTGGCATAAGCTAGTTGGGAACCTAACAAGGACATTGTTTAATCTACATAAACCAAAAAAAGAAAGGATGCATGTTTAAGGGGCTAAGTCAACTGCCCAATAAAACATTACAATCCCATGACCGGTTTCTGAATTTGACCCAATTTTCAGATGTAGAAGCCATACCTGAAGGAGAGGCTGGGTTTATAAAAGGAGAACCCTGAAAAATCATGGCCACTGCATATCATAATTATTCCTTCTTTCCTTTTCCCCCAAAGACCTACAGCCCTGTGTTCAAGTTACCACACTTTAATGAAAGATACTGTTAGCTATTTGGAATACTATTAAATACTGGATTTGATTTAATCTTATCTTCAGAGACTTATCCAACTTTTGTCATCCTGTTTCTCCTGTTAGAGTAGGAAGTACATTGGCAACATACACTCAATGGAATATTGGCTCAGTCTCCACTCACCATGGACTACGTGTCTACTCCCTCATCCAATGATCATTTTCTTGGTTTCCCAATATAATTAGCAGGGATATATTTTGTATTTGCCAGAAATCAACATTGGTTCCTTGACCTGTGAAGTAATAGCTACCACAGGAGCTAAAAGAAACTTCTGATCACACCACCACCCAACCCTATCCTCAAATTAAGACAGTGTATCAAATGCAACATTGCATCATTAAGAAATGACAGGGATTTGCCATCATATCTTCATTGGCAACATATAATTAAATGATTATCTTCATTTAACTCATCATTTGGCCCCTAGGAATATCATGTAGATCTTAGAGGGTAAAGGCCACCTACCACAAACCTACCCAAATAAACAATAGACCCATTTATAGCTTCTATGCCAATTAAACTGTCTTTGCTAGAACAGGTTAACACAGCTTCAGTTTTATTTATGTATCTTTTATGTATTTACTTATTTATTAGTTTTTGGATTCATTGTTGAAGTATATTTGATTTACAATGTTTAATTTTTACTGTAGAGCAAAATGACTCAGTTATGCATATGTGTTCTTTTGCATGTTCTCTTTTATTATGATTTATCATAGGATGCTGTGTAGAGTTCTCTGTGCTATACTTCTTGTATACCTTGTTGTTTACCCATTCTATATATAATAGCTTACCATCTGCAGCTTCAGTTTTAAATATGGCAGTTAAATTAGCACAGTGGTTCTCAGTTGGAATGGGTGACATAAATGACTGGGGTGGCACTATGGTAGGTAGAAACTAGAGATACTGTTAACATCATAGGACAGACATGTATAGGACAGACATCCACAACAAAAATGGAATATCTGGTCCAAAATTTCAGTAGTGACAATTCTTGAAATCCAGACTTAATGAGTTCATTTTCCCCCCATCTTTATCAGGAGGGAAGCTCAGGAGCAGTCACATTCACAAGGAACGGGAAAGAAAACACGCTTACACCCACAGTCTTGCCCTTGTTACTTTTACCATCCTCTGTCACAATATAATTAAAGGGCACTTAAACCATCTGGATCTGGACATCCCACTGAATATCATGCAAGTTTATTATATTGATGACTTCATGTCAGTGAGGGCAGATGAATCAGAACCAGCACGTATACTGAAGGTTTTGATAAAACTATGTGCTGCAGAGGGTTGAAGATAGTCTTCAGGGTCAGAAGTCCATAATATTAGTGGTTTGGGTCATGCAGAGAAATCCCTCTACAAACTGAAGAACATATTGTTGAATTTCCTACTTTCCATATCTAAGACAGTAACATATAGTGCAGTAGGTTTCCTTGGGTTCTCAAATTCTGGAGGGAGCACATTTCTCCTTTAGGACTAGTATCAGATCAGTTTACTGAGTGACATGAAGGCTTACAACTTTTAGTGAGCCCAGAGGAGGAAGAAGAATGTTTCTTCTTTAGGGCTAGTGCTCAGACCCATTTACTCAGTGATATGGGAGGCTTACAGCTTTTGGTGACCCCAGAGGAGGAAAGAGCTCCAGGAGATACTGGCTGTAGTCAAATGATTGGTGTCACTTGGACCACAGGACTCAGCAGACCCCAGGCTATTCAAGCTGACTGTGGTGGGAAAGATTCCATGTGGAGTTTATGGCACGTCCCCAGCAGTAGGATCATTGCATAGACTTCCAGAGTTGTAGAGCAGGGCCATGTCATCTCCAGCATAAAATTTCAAACCATTCAAGCATTTTCTCCTAGTATGCCGTTGCATCATGGCAGAAACAGAGTGCCTGACATGTGGCCATAGCTACACACCATGAGTTGGGTTCTGCAGGGCGGTGTGGGTCTAGCAGTCGTCATAAAGCAGGAGCATTTTATCTAGTATTGGGCATAAGTAAGACAAGAGGGTACAGAATGTGAAGATCACATATTCATGTTAATATCTCATGTTAACATGGCAAAGACATGTAATCTCTAAAAAGAGAGAAAGAGTCAGTCTGTTGTCATCACAAAACCTCTGTCACCCCAGTGTTAGCACAACAGGAGCGTGAAGAAAGTGCCCTGGTACAAGGATAGAGGCTACTCCACATTGTGGACTCTCTCACTGAAGCTGACACTGCCGTTACTGATGCTACACCAATAGCGCTGACTATCTCTGGGCTCCTGAGGTGAGCCTCCTCTCTCAAGGACCCTGACTATCCTGTGGAAAGTTGATGACATTGAACCCTGTTTACCCATTGACACACAGCGATTCATCCTGTCTAAAACTGGCAGGTATATTAGGTACCTGCCTGCCTATCCAGCCTGCAAAGTGCAGATTGCACCAAGATTGCAGTGTTTGGTCTAACAAGGTGGGAAAGCACTTAAAGTTGCATGAGACCACAGGACTGTGTAACAAGGGGGTTGGCTGCAGGCAAATGGCCGTGAAGTCCTCTAGCTCCATAACAAGGTGCACCCAGCAGAAGCTGCTGCCTGATAGAGTGATGACTTTTGAAAATGTGGCCAAGATTCCAGCGTGGTGATGATAACCTGCAACAATGGGACTTCATCCTCCCAGAGGGAGAACCCACTCTAAATCACGCTGTATCTCTTATGTGGAGAAGATGCGGGTCTGAGACTCAAGGGGTGAGATGGGCTTCCACTTGCTGTTACTCTCAGTAACCAAATTAGGGGCTCTGTGCCTCCTAACCATGCAACCCTGAGCTCTGAAGACATAGGGATTCTGGAGCTCAGAGGAAGAAAAATCCTACCACAAGAAGACAGAAAGACTCATTTTAAACCATAAGCTAGTACAGCCACCCAGTTGCTACAGTTTCATTGGATCAGTAAGCTAGCAGTCAAGGCAAGGAGTCACCATCAATTTGGGAGTAGTAGACCTTGATAGTTAGGATGGAATAAGGCTTCTGTTTCAGGATAAAGTGGCTGAATGATGTGTTTCACACTGGAGTATTTCACTGGCAACAAAATTGGCAATCCCCTAACCAGTTTTGGAGGCAAATGAAAAAATGCAACAACTAGAATCTTCTTAGGGCACACTGGTTAAGGGCCCAGACCCCTTAAAAAGGAGGTTTGGAACACGATGCCATGTTGCTTAGCAGCAGTATTGGCCAAAGTTGAACAGAACCTAGAAATAGGTAATAAAAAGGTAAATGTTGAGCATCAGTTGTAACCCTAAGGTCAGTTGTGGCAGAAGGAACTGTAGTTTGTCTTACTAACTCTTTTTAAACTTCTACTGAAAGAGACCATTTAGAATACTGGGAATCCTTGCTTTCAGGTCGGGGAGGCATAGCGTTTGAAGCAAGGAATTTGAGTACCATGAGGGTCGACTCCAGTGGAGGCTGGAGCGTACTGAGATTCCCTTTGGATGTGGGAGCTCAGTCCCCTTGTTTCTGGGACTGTCAGCTGCCGGGTCTTCACAGATGTGTTCCTTCATGAGAACTGCCTTTGCCTTCACCCAAGGTTATGTCTTCTGGAGGCAGCCTTCATCCAATCACTGATCAATGCAAATAGGAAGTTCTGTTCCGCTTAGCTGGACTTGAGACATATCTGAAGGTAAATCCAGCTGCATGGTATCAACTACTCTGTACTTCAAGCTCTCCCTCTGCCAAATGTTGCTTTCTTTGATCATTCTAGGTGTTCCAAAGGGCACTTCTCAGTAAATCCTCTGCGTGCAAATCTCAGAGCTTCATAGTCTGTTTCCTAGGATAGCTGACCTGTGGAGGCCACTAATTTCACAGAGCTTACATTTGGTTTCAGTACTAAGGGGACTCATGGATAATAAACATATAAGCAAACAACCAAATAAAATAATTTCAGAAGATGATAAAATATCATAAAAGGGTACTTAAACCTAATAGCTGATGGTGTAAATAGAATAGTTGATGGTAGAGGAGGAAGTAGTCTAACATGAAGAGTTGAATAGTTGTACTAAAACCTCATAGAGGCTTCCCAGGCGGTGCTAGTGGTAAAGAACCCGCCTGTCAATGCAGAAGACATGAGACACAAGCTTGATCCGTGTGTCCAGAAGATCCTCTGGAGGAGGGCATGGCAACCCACTCCAGTATTCTTGCCTGGAGAATCCCATGGACAGAGGAGACTGGCAGGCTGTAGTTTATAGGTTCACAAAGAGTTGGACATGACTGAAGTAACTTAGCAAACACGCACATGCTAGAATCTCACGGTGGCATGAAAGTAGGAGAAAGGTGATCTTTGAACACCAGCAACAGCTGAGTTTGTCTGGAGAAAAGAGGATGAGAGGACATGATAGTAGGAGGAGATGCTTTGTGGATGGTGGTTGAGGTGTTTGGTTTTTATTCAACTTCCAGTGAAGCCAATAAAATATTTTTAAGCAGAGGAGTGGTGTGATATGAATTATTCCTTAAAAGGGTCATGTCTCTCATCTTGGTAAAAGGGACTTTTTCCTATTTAAAATGTTACTCTTATCTCTCTCCACCTTTTCCAACTTTTCATATCCCCCTTTCTCTGCATTATCTTTCTTGCATTTATCACAAATATAAAGTATGTTACTTCTTTATCTGGTATATGATCTGGCTCCCTACTAGAATGGAAGCTCCTTGAGGGCAGGGCTTTTTATGTTTTTGTCATTTCTGAATCCCCAAGACCAAAGAGAGTACTTACTGCTATCACATTGCACATTCAAGACAAATACATATTAAATGGAAGAGTAAAATAAAAGTTACTGTTATATAGCTTATAGGCTAGGGTGAAGGAGGGGCAGAGAGAAAGCCTAGAGCAGCAGTCCAGATGCGAGAAGGTGGCAGCACGGACTAAAGCTTTAGTGGTGCAGAAAAAGAGAACGTGGCTCATTTCAGTTATGTTTGAGAGAATAGTACTCAGTGATAAATTGGAAGTTGGAATGATGTCTGAGAGAGGGAAATCAAGGATGCTTTTAGCCAGAACAACTAAATAGCTGTTGGCATCATTCACAGAGATGGGAGAGATCAGAGGAGGAGAAGGTTTGTAGATAGTAGATGTGGCTGGAGAAGCTATCTCTATAAAATTTCAGATTTCTTTCCTTCTACTAACCCTGGGGTTCTTCATTTCTTCCTTCTCTAATTGCTTTAGGTGTAGAGTTAGGCTATTTATTTGGCTGTTTTCTTGTTTCTTGATGTAAGCCTGTAATGCTATGAACCGTCCCCTTAGCACTGCTTTTACAGTGTCCCATAGGTTTTGGGTTGTTGTGTTTTCATTTTCATTCATTTCTATACATATTTTGATTTCTTTTTTGATTTCTTCTATGACTTGTTGGTTATTCAGAAGCGTGGTTTTAGCCTCCATATGTTTGAATTTTTAACAATTTTTTTCCTGTAATTGAGATCTAATCTTTGGGAGAAGGTGAGGGTGGGATGTTTCGAAAGAACAGCATGTATGTTATCTATGGTGAAACAGATCACCAGCCCAGGTGGGATGCATGAGACAAGTGCTCGGGCCTGGTGCACTGGGAAGACCCAGAGGAATCGGGTGGAGAGGGAGGTGGGAGGGGGGATCGGGAAGGGGAATACATGTAACTCCATGGCTGATTCATGTCAATGTATGACAAAACCCACTGCAATGTTGTGAAGTAATTAGCCTCCAACTAATAAAAATAAATGAAAAAAAAAATTTCAGGGAGGTGGCACCTTTGTTTCTGTGCTCAGAGTAGACTGGGAATTACAAGGCTTAAGGAAATGAACTTGAGTGTGAAGAACTTCTTAACAAGAATTTATGAGTCCCCATTCTTTAATGGTCTTCTTGGTTATTAAAAATGTTGGAACATTGGGTAAGAGGGTAGGAGAAGTGAGGATCTTTAATTTCTATGGTTTAATGGAAAGGTGTATATATAATGGAATGACCACTGATTACTATTTCTGTGACCTTACTGGATCTCTGAGCAGCATTGATCAGTGGATACCTGTTAATAGTCCAATCTCTGTCTTTTGTGGCAGTGTGATGGAGTTACACACAAGCACGTTGGTCCCTTAACCAGTAAAAGTCCTGAACCTCCTTCAGCTTTTGAATGTTATACTGCTTTATAAACAAACTATCACAATCGCATTATCAACAATATTGAATGCATCTGATAGATCCAAATGTAATAGAAATTACATCCTTTGGGGACCACTAGAAACAGTGTCATAACTATTGAACTGTAAGATTCTCCTTTCCAAACTGGAGAACTTTTTCTAATTCACATCAAGAAACACAACAGTATTCTCAAAGATGCTGCAAAGTGATTATTCAGACAGCCTCAGCCACAGCAAAACTCTGTCTCTTTTTCTCTTTTGTAGCAATTCTCAGCTTTGCCTGCATATTAAAGTCACCTAGCGAGCCTTTAAGAATCCTGATGCCTGGGTCACATATTATCCAAGTAAATCAGAATCTCTGG
The DNA here is from genome assembly GCF_033118175.1 of Dama dama. NCBI lineage: Eukaryota > Metazoa > Chordata > Mammalia > Artiodactyla > Cervidae > Dama > Dama dama. The sequence goes on from NC_083708.1 coordinate 11,379,941, forward strand.
GTGTCAGACCCTGGCATCAGAATTCCTAAAAATCCCTACATGATTGTAATGTTTAGTTAACACTGATAACCACTGCTTTGAGATTCTTGAAGCACACTAGTAAATAAAAAACCTGATATATGTATACCTATGTCTGATTTATGTTGAGTTTTGAGAGAAAACAAAAAAAATTCTGTTAAGCAATTATAATCCAATAAAAAATAAATTAAAAAAAAAAAAACCCTGAGAAGTAGGGCAATAAAAATATCCATTTTTTGTTGAATATATAGTTTGCAAAGTAAAATTCCTCACAGTTATGAATCATTTATATTATTTCAAGGAGCACTACTATAATATGGGTATATTCTGAAAATATTTCTGTAGATAGTTTAGACATAGCCTGTACTTTCTATGACAAAATTATGCAAATCTGAAGGGTTAAAAGATGGCATCTCACCATTTTTCCCATTTGCATATCCTTTTTTATTGATGGGGTGAACATCTGTGCAGATGTTTATTTAAAAATCAGAAAGCTTTCAGGGTTGCTGCTTTTGGTTGTGAATAATTCAAACAAAGGATTAGGGGAAGAAGCTCCACAAAAAACAGGAGAAGAAAGGCAGTGTCCTGGGCCTGGTCATTGGAATCAGAGTCCTGGGGCTTCACTGCTATCAGCATGGCATCATGTGAAAATTACAAGGATGGTAACAATGAGAGCTTGTAATCATGTTCACCTATGTAGCCTCATAGGCTACAGCCGGGTGCATGTCAGAGCCTCAAAAAGCATTTGTTGAATAAAGGATTAAGATGTTGGCCTTTATCCTTCTAAGGTCTTTCTCCTTGATTGCCAAATGGTTCTCCTCGCTGTGTCTTTACACAGTCTTCTTTAAGTGTGTGTTTGTGTCTTAATCTCCTACTCTTAAAAGAATGCCAGTCATGTTGGATTGTGTGCATGTGTGCTCAGTCGTGTCCAACTCCTTCTCGAGTTCCTCTCTCCATAGAATTTTCCAGGCAAGAATATTGGAGTCAGTTGCCATTCCCTTCTCCAGGGGATCTTCCTGACCCAGAGACTGAATCTGCATCTCCTGCATTGGCAGGTGTATCCTTTGCCAGTGTATCACCTGGGAAGCTGTAAATATTTATCGATTTTTGTATGGCTATGTCAGGGCTCAGTATTTCTGCATTCAATCCCTGGGTCAGGGATATTGGATAAGAACCCATGCAATGACTTCCTTTTTTAACTCAATTGCATCCTTAATTAACCTATTTTCAAATACTCACATTCTAGGATTTGGGGTTAGGATTTCAAAATACGAAATAGATGCCATGCTGATAGCTACACAATTCAGCCCATAACACTCTATCAACCAGTTCAGTTGCTTAGTCATGTCCGACTCTTTGTGACCTCATGGACTGTAGCATGCCAGGCTGCCCTGTCCATCACCAATTCCCGGAGCCTGCTCAAACTCATGCCCATAGAATCAGTGATGTCGTCCAACCGTCTCATCCTCTGTTTTCCCTTCTCCTGCTTTCAATCTTTCCCAGCACAGAGTCTTTTCCAATGAGTCAGCTTTTTGCATAAGGTGGCTGAAGTACTGGAGCTTCAGCATCAGTCCTTCTAAAGATTATTCAGGACTGACTTCCTTTAGGATTTGATCTCCTTGCAGTCTAAGGGACTCGCAAATGTCTTCTCCAACACCACAGTTCAAAAGCATCAATTCTTTGGTGCTCAGTTTTCTTTATGGTCCAACTCTCACATCCGTACATAACTACTGGAAAAACCATGGCTTTGACTAGATGGACATTTTTCTGCAAAGTAATGTCTCTGCTTTTTAATATGCTGTCTAGGTTGGTCATAGCTTTTCTTCCAAGGAGCAAGCATCTTTTAATTTCATGGCTGAAATCACCATCTGCAGTGATTTGGGAACCCAAGAAAATAAAGTGTCACTATTCCCATTGTTTCCCCATCTATTTACCATGAAGTGAACGGACCGGATGCCATGATCTTCATTTTTGATGCTGTGTTTTAAGCCAGATTTTTCACTCTCCTCTTTCACTTTCATCAAGAGGGTCTTTTGTTCTTCGCTTTCTGCTATAAGGGTGGTGTCACTGTATATCAGGTTATTGATATTTCTCCCTGCAATCTTGATTCCAGTTTGATCTTCATCCAGCCCAGAATTTCACATGATGTATTCTGCATAGATGTTAAACAAGGAGGTGACCAATATACAACCTTGATGTATGCTCCTCTCCCAATGTAGAACCAGTCCTTTGTTCCATGTCCAGTTCTAACTGTAGCCTCTTGACCTGCATACAGATTTCTTAGGAAGCAGGTAAGGTGTTCTGGTATTCCCTTCTCTTTCAGAATTGTCCACAGTTTGTTGTGATCCACACAGTCAAAAGCTTTAGTGTACTCAATGATGCAGAAATATTTATTTTTCTGGAATTCTTTTGCTTTTCCTATGATCAAGCATATGTTGGCAATTTGATCTCTGGTTCCTCTGCCTTTTCTAAATCCAGTTCGTACATCTGGAAGTTCTTGGTTTATGCACTGTTGAAGCCTCGCTTGGAGAATTTTGAGCATTACTTTACTAGTGTGTGAGATGAGTGCAACTGTATGGTATTTTGAACATTCTTTGGCATTGCCTTTCTTTGGGATTGGAATGAAAACTGACCTTTTCCAGTCCTGTGGCCACTGCTGAGTTCTACAAATTTGCTGGCATATTGAGTGCAGCACTTTCACAGCATCATCTTTTAGGATTTGAAATAGCTCCACTGGAATTCCATCACCTCCTCTAGCTTTGGTAGTAGTGATGCTTTACCTGACCTTGTACTCCAGGATGTCTGGCTCCAGATGAGTGATCACACCATCTTGGCTATCGGGGTTATTAAGATCTTCTGTGTATTCTTGCCACTTCTTCTTAATATCTTCTGCTTCAGTTAGGTCCATACTGTTTCTGTCCTATATTGTGCCCATTTTTTCATGAAATATTCCCTTGGCATCTCTAATTTTCTTGAAGAGATCTCTAGTCTTTCCCATTCTATTGTTTTCCTCTATTTCTTTGTATGATCACTTAGGAAATGTTTCTTATCTCTCCTTGCTATTCTTTGGAACTCTGCATTCAGATGGATATATCTTTCCTTTTCTCCTTTGCCTTTAGCTTCCTTTCTTTTCTCAGCTATTTGTAAGCTCTCCTCAGACAACCATTTTACCTTTTTGAATTCCTTTTTCTTGGGGATGGTTTTGATCACTGCCTCCTGTACAATGTCATGAACCTCCATCCACAGTTCATCAGACACTCTATCAGGTCTAGTCCTTTAAATCTATTTCTCACTTCCACTATATAATCGTAAGGGATTTGATTTAGGTCATACCTGAATGGTTGAGTGGTTTTCCCCTACTTTCTTCAATATAACTCTGAATTTTGCAATAAGGAGTTCATGATCTGAGCCACAGTCAGCTCCTGGTCTTGTTTTTAAAGGCTGTATAAAGCTTCTCTCTCTTCAGCTGTAAAGAATGTAATCAATCTGATTTTGGTATTGACCATCTGGTGATGTTCATGTGTAGAGTCTCTCTTGTGTTATTGTAAGAGGGGGTTTAGTATGACTAGTGTGTTCTCTTGGCAAAACTCTGTTACTCTTTGCCCTGCTTCATTTTGTACTCCAAGGCCAAACTTGTCTGATACTCCAGATATCTCTCGACTTCCTACTTTTGCATTCCAGTCCCCTATGATGAAAAGGATATCTTTTTTTTTTTTTTTTGGTGTTAGTTCCAGAGGGTCTGGTAGGTGATCATGGAGCCATTCAACTTCAGCTTCTTCAGCATTACTGGTTGGTGTATAGACTTGGATTACTGTGATGTTGAATGGTTTGCCTCGGAAATGAACAGAAATCACTCTGTCATTCTTGAGATTGCACCCAAATACTGCAATTTAGACTATTTCTTTGACTATGAGGGCAATTCCATTTCTTCTAAGGGATCCTTGTCCACAGTAGTAGGTATAATGGTCATCTGAATTAAATTTGCCCATTCTGGTCCATTTTAGTTAACTGATTCCTAAAATAACAGTCTATAGGCAAGTTTATTTTCAAGTGGTCTAGAGAGATTGAGGACTGACCAGAAATTACTCTGAGTCTGGCATTCATTCTCTAGCATGAACTTTTATGGATCTAGAAAAGTATTTTCTTCCTCCATATCATTATTTTCTGGGATGCATGTGTGTGTGTGTGCATGTGTATATGTCTGCATATGCCAGAGAGAGAAACTTTTAGTAAAACAATTAGAAATAAATCAGGCTTTGAGGAGTATTCTAGCTGTGAAGTTCTGCCCAGCGTCTTAATGAAGGTAAGAGACTGATCATCTTTCTCCTTTTATGGTACTTTCCTTGGGGGCCTACAGCATTGCCTGAGTTCAGAACCTTTCAAAGGGTTTTGGAAGATGACTGGCAAAGGGTGGTCTAGCCCCCAGATTGAGCACAGAGATATTTTCTTTTCTTACTGACTATATCACTAGAAGAGGTAAAGTCACATTAAATTAGGTAAGAATTTTAAAATACTGTGATAAATTCCTTACAATGTAAAGACTAACATTAATACTTCAGTTATATCTAGAGCTGCATGCTCCAGATAGCTTCAATAGTGTCCAATTCTTTGCAACCCCATGGACTGTAGCCCACCAGGTTCCTCTGTCCATGGATTTCTCCAGGCAACATAACTGGAGTAGGTTGCCACACCCTTCTCCAGGGAATCTTCCCCACCCAGGGTGTGTCTTTCTTCTCATCAAAAAGAGGTGGAAGAGGCAAAAAACAACATCTTCTCTTCCTAAATTTCATGCCACCATAAAGAGATGACAATTACAATGTTTCTTTAAATTTGATATAGCACAATCACTAAATATATTTCCTAGGATCTTACAACTGCTGTATTTTGGGGAACTTGGTTATATATAATATTTCATGAATGTCTATGTGATAAAAGAAACAAAATATATATAAGCTAAAGACTGCATAAAATAACATCCTACTTAGGAAAATTGATTGGAGAAGAAATCTAATATAGAGAAATCTATATATTAGCTTTTCTATCTAAATCCAATCTACATAATATAACAATAATTTAACTATCTGTATAATAAATACAACCTCACTTCCTCTGTAATGTATGTTTTTCTAACAACAAACCTAGGTCCAGTGAAGGCAGGCAATATAAAAGCTATATGTACCATTTATTTACATATTTAGTCTTTAGTTTAGTAAATTCTACCTCATCTTTTAAAATATGTGATTAGAAGCTACAGTGCATTTTCTGGCGCTTTTTAGAGCAGTTTCCCTTCTGGCTCAAATTCATAAGAGGAAGATGTTTGGTGAAATGGTTTTGGCTGTTAAAATGTGTTAAATACTTGCGTCTTGAGATTGTATGACAATTAAGTGAAATAAAACATGCACTAATAAAACATACACAACACAATAAAGAATTGGTAACTGATATAATTATTAGGATAGAGAGAAAGCTTATTTCAAGGACTCCTAACTGACAATTAAACAGGGAAATAAAATGCAACTAAACATAAGGAGGAGCTAGTGGATGTTTTGTAAGAAATGGTCTGATCATTCCAGTACACCTGTGTGTCCCAGAATTCCACTTTCCTTCTATGGGGTAGATCTCTCAACTGCAGTCCCTGCCAATCCTATGATTAAAAAAAAATTTATTTGAGTATAGTTGATTTACAATGTTGTATGGTTCCCTGAGCTTTAGAGTAGGACCTTGTTTATCCATCCTATATAGAATAGTTTGCATCTGCCAGTCCCAACCTCCCAATCCTTCCCTCCCATACTCCCCTCCCCCTTGGTAATCACAAGACTGCTCTCTTTGTCTGTGGGTCTATTTCTTTTCACAGATAAGTTCATTTGTGTCATATTTTAGATTTCACATATAAGTGATAGAATATGGTATTTGCCTTTCTCTGACTTACTTCACTTATGATGATCTCTAGGACCATCCATGTTGCTGCAAATGGCATTACCTCATCCCTTTTTATGGCTGAGTAGTATTCCATTGAATGTGTGTGCCAACCTTCCTTAACTACTCATCTGTCGATGGACATTTAGGTTGTTCCCATGTCTTGGCTATTGTAAATAATGCTCTATGAACATAACAACCTTGTGATGTTTAGTCTTTTTAAATTTTATCCTTTAAGATGTAAGACTCAATTCTGTTTACTTAGAGAAGTGATTGGTCATAATATCTGTGATGCTCATTGTTCATAGCCCCCAATCTTTTTGACATCTGAGAAGAAATATTTATTATTATTATCTCTTTCTTCTATACAATAAAACCGTGTAATAGTAATCACAAAATGATACAAATCATATTATTGACCAGAAAATAAATGTAGACTGTGACATCTTTCCTTTTTTTTTTTGTGACATCTTTCTTTTACTCAATTTTGTTATATAATCATGCTGGCAAATTTGTTTAATTAAATATAAAATAACTGTAAAGTGAAAAAGGGAAAAACAAATTGTTTAATACTGTTCAATTACAATAATAAATTTTTTGAAACAAGGGTTTAAACTTGCCTCTACATAATGGCTTGTCACAGAAATGAATAATAAAATTACAATTTCTATTTCAAGACCTATCTTTTGCATGTTTGTCAATGATTTTGTGACAACTGACTTTTTTGCATGTTCATTTTCAACAGAAGATCAATCAATCTTAGCTTATAGTTCATCAAAAAACATGTTTTGTTAATTTTTATTTAAGAATACTTCTTTCTCTATAAGTGACAGATACTAAATTTATTATGAAAAGTTTTTAATGTAAGAATGTATTGACAGCAATTTGTAAAATCTCATTTCACAATGAATTCTAGAATTTCAACATTTTTCTCCCAAGGATTGATTTCAGTAGTGGAAAATAATTTGAACAAAATGAAAAACTCTAAATAGTCACATAGAATGGCAGGATTGAAGTAATTAAAGTTCTGTTTCTTAGTCTTTTACCATCATTGTGTTATTAACTGCTTAAACACTGAAACACATTGGTTAGAAATACAATTGCACCCTGAGTGAACTCAAATTATTCTAAACTGTTGCAAAATTACTCTTTAAATGTAGACATATATGTCAGTCCCTTTGTGTTGGGAGATTAATTGTATAATTGGAATTTCCTCAAATTAGCTTTGATTTTATATATATATTATGTTGATAAAATTTTATTAAAGGAGAAATAATAATATGTGCTAATTTGCATATTATATTATTATAAAAACAACATTCAACTATACTTGCCTCAAGTGTAAAATTAGAGCAGCAAAAGGTTTGCTTTGATTCGGGAATGACATTATTTACAAACTGCTGGCTACCTTTATTGAATCTCCAGGGCAGGCCTCTTCCATCTGCCCTGGTCTTGGTACCTCACTGTTAGAAGGCAGTTTCTTATGGGTGTCTTATACTTCTGATTATTTTGTGAACTGAGGTTCTGATTGCCTTTGTTCTAGATTATTTTCCTAAGAACGTCTGCACTGAGAACTGTCTTAAAAGAAAAAGATGGCATCTTCTTCCAAATCAAAGGTCAGAATCAAAGAGAGTTTCTTTCTCCAGGACAAAGAGCACATTTGCGTATTCTCATTTATAAAAGCTTGGAGTTCCCTAACACTGAATTCTTTTCTGTAACACGAGAATTACCTAGTCTTATTCACATCACATGATGGAACTGGGGCTCAGGAAACTGGCCTAAATACTAGTATTCTGGCCATTGCTATTGCTATGAGTAATAAAGTCGTTTGTCTCTGAACCAGGTGCCCCATGCCTTCTGCCAGCATCCATAAAATTGTGGCAAATAGGGTGAAATCTCACTTAGCACAAACAACTCTGTTACAAATATCTTGTAGATAAATTAACCTGTTCAAAATACAAAGGAAAGTAGATGACATAAAAAAAAAAAAAAAGAAATATGGAGGATTTCTTTGCTTCTTAGAAGGGGTTATACAAAGAATACTCGAGTCTTTAGATGTTGCTTTCATGATGTTTAGGTCATTTATGTGTTGTCATGGTGACAAGAGGCATGAGAGCCTAAAACCGGAAACAATCAAGGGCCATGCAGAAGCGATGAGTTGCCAAGTAGTACAGGGGGCAGTGGCTTCTTGGAAAGCAGGCAGTTAGGGTCTGACGCGAGTGGCTAATCAGGAAATGTCACATCCTGAGAGGCAGAGGTCAGAAATCAAGAACAAGTGGTAGTAAATGAAGATGAAGCAGCTGAAGGTTGGCTTAGAAGAGGCAGGGCTATAGTAATTTGTTGATCTCAGTCTTATCACCCCACATTGTCCCCTATACTTTAAACCTGATTTGAGCAACATATGTTCCTCCACATCCTTAGGTGCGGCCTCAGATCTGAAATTGGTAGGGATAGTATTAGTATCATTTGCATCATATCTCATTTCTTTATAAGCCTTTTCACTTTATATTATTTTTTTTCCAAGTTTGAACATTTAAAAGGAAAAATCAATTAAATTTAGTTCATCACACTTTCACAACTCTGGATTCTATTATAGAAGGTGTTTATTTTTTTCCTTCTCTTTATTTTAATTTATTGTTTGCAATCTTTATTACAATCATTTGGAGACACTTTTCCCTGGTTACTAATCCCTTTAGAGCTGATGGGTGTATCATAAGCACTAACATCATCATTATTATGTAGCAGCATGTTCTTAGGGAGATGGAGTGGGAAACAGAAAACATTTACATCTTCTCCCTGGAGGAAATGTTAAATGTAGCAGGATAGAGGCTATATTAATGCCACAGACTCTAGAGAATATATTGTCTGTGTACTTTTCCATCATACAGATATTAACAGGTTGACTGTACACTGTATAAAAATTCCAAAAATTATAATTTAGACTGTGATTTTCAGTCTAAGATGACCATTAAAAATGTTGAAGTATCTATAGGAAACCAAGATGAAAATATATTCTGGTTCCCTGGTGTTTAGAGTTAACTTTCCACTCTAAGGAAATGAGACTGGGTTTAATTAAGCATTATTCCATGTTTGCTGAGCACCTACTGTGTTCCACACTGGGAGTCAGTGCTGGGATCAGACATCGGCTTAAGCATAGGACCCTTCTCTCATACAAAATTAAAAGACAAGCACTAAGTATTTACCAAGGGATATAAAAGAAAAAAAAAAACAACTATAAACTTGAATAAGTGAATGATAAATTTAGGAACTGGAGAGATTGAATTTCTTAATGGTATTCTTCCAAAATTAATTTACATATTCAATTCAACAAGAACCTCAGTGAGAAAATAGATGGATGATAGGTAGGTAGATAGATTCAGTTCAGAATAGTTCAGTTCAGTCACAGTGTCGACTCTTTGTGACCCCATGGCTTGCAGCATGCCAGGCTTCCCTGTCCTTCACCATCTCCCAGAGCTTGCTCAAACTCATGTCCATTGAGTAGGTGATGCCATCCTACCATCTCATCCACTGTCATCCCCTTCTCCTCCTGCCTTCAATCTCTAGCATCAGGGTCTTTTCTAATGAGTCAGTTCTTTGCATCAGGTGGCCAAAGTATTGGAGATTCAGCTTCAGCATAAGTCCTTCCAATATTCAGGACTAATTTCCTTTAGGATTGACTGGTTGGATCTCTTTGCAGTCAAAGGGACTCTCAAGAGTCCTCTCCAGTACCACAGTTCAAAAGCATCAATTCTTCAGTGCTCAGCTTTCTTTATAGTCCATCTCTCACATCCATACATGACTACTGGAAAAACCATAACTTTGACTAGATGGATCTTTGCTGGCAAAGTAATGTCTCTGCTTTTTAATACACATTCTAGGCTGGTCATAGCTTTTCTTCCAAAGAGCAAGGGTCTTTTAATTTCATGGCTGCAGTCACCATTTGCAGTGATTTTGGAGCCCCCCAAAATAAAGTCTGTTACTGTTTCCATTGTTTCCTTATCTATTTGCCATGAAGTGATGGGACAGGATGCCATGATCTTATTTTTCTGAATGTTAAATTTTAAGCCAACTTTTTCACTCTCTTCTTTCACTTTCATCAAGTGGCTCTTTAGTTCTTCGATTTCTGCCATACGGGTGGTGTCATCTGCATATCTGAGGTTATTGATATTTCTCCCAGCAATCTTGATTCCAGACTGTGCTTCAACTAGCCCAGCATTTTGCATGGTGTACTCTGCATAGAAGTTAAAATAAGCAGGGTGATAATATGCAGCCTTAACATATTCCTTTCCCGATTTGAAACCAGTGTGTTATTTCATGTCCAGTTCTACAGATAAATAGATATATAGATATCAATATGTTTTTGGAAACTTAGAAGGTGAATTCAAGTTTGTTCTGACAAAAAGAACCAATACATTTTGGTAAAAAGTTTTGTGAATGTGAATGTCCTACCAGATATAAAAATAAAAAGCTGCATAAATAAAAAGACACATGTGATTCTGAGAGAAGACTTAACACCTCAAAGAGAGCAGACTTAATAGGCCAGAAATAGACAAGGGATATACAGGAAATCAGTGCATAATAAAGATGACATCACAAAATATTGGAGGAAAGATTATTCAATAAAAGACATTGGGGAAAATATATATGTACTTGGATGATCACTCCTCACAAATGCTTCTTCATTAGAATTAATTCTAGAGGTATTGAAAAGTTAAATGGAAGAAAGGAAACTAAAAAAAAAAAGAAAAAAAATCATGGATGTCTATTTTAGTGATCTTGAGGTGGAAAACTAAATTTTATATAAAAAAGCAAAGCAAGAACACCCAAAGGGAAAAACATACATATTTTTTTTACAAGAAGCAAAGGATTCTATGCGTAATTGTAGTTGGAAGGCAAAAAGCATGATAAGTTGGAAAATATATGCAAAAAATGTAGCAAATTTTTCATGTACAGAGATTTTGTGGGGAAAACGCACTAAATCTCCCCATTGAGGTGGGCAAAGGACACCATGGCATGGACTGTCAGTTCAATGAAATCCATCCTGTCTTTGATAGTGATAGAGCTGTAGTCTGGTCCATGATTAGACTCACTCCCAGTCTCCATCGTGGCTGCAGAGCTAAGTTTTTGCATGTGGGCCAGGAGCAGAAATGATGGATCCGTTAGAGAAGCAGGGCTTCTCTGAGAGGGAGTGTTCCTGCCTTGACCCATCTCATCCTGCCCGCTGAAGCCTGCGTGGCAGGACCCAGCGCCTCAGGGTCAGCTTTAGAGGGTACAGAGCTACAGAGCAATGGAGCCTGGTTTCTCCATGACCATGCAGAGGACACCCACCTGGCAGTTTCACGCCAGCTGGGAAGGGTGACAGATAAGCCTCTAAGTGTATTTTAGCCTTTACCTTAACCATGTGGCTTGTTATAGCAATGTAGCTAACATTTTACACAATGCTAAAAAGAAAAGACACATGTGGTTAATAGCCACACAGAATATATTCATGGTTATTAATAATTAAGAACAATTAAAACTCTGATATGTTACTTTCATCTATTGAATAATTATTTTGCAAATATATATATTAAAAAGAAAGCAAAATTGCTCATTTTTGACAAGGATTCAGGGGAACTGCCATTCTTAAATAGTTTCTGAGAATGTGTACTGGTCCAAAGTCTTCAAAAATCATTTTACAATGGATATTTATTGAACAGTCTTAGAAAACATACATATTTTAACCTAATAATTTGTCTTTAATAAATTTATTCTAATAATTGGTATTTAATAAAGATTTATGTGCAAAGATGTTCGTTGCAATGTTCTTTCCAAAAACAAAACATTTGGAAACAAATTAATTCTCTCAAATAATAAAACAGATAATTACAACTGGGTGTATTATTATGATGAATATATATTCATTAAAATTGTGCTTCAAAAAATTTTAATTATTGACACCTTAGTTACTAGTATGAAAAGGTAACATACAAAATATAACATACAGTAATAGAAAGTATGAATCTAATATTTGGAGGAAACAACTAGACTATACAAACTATAAATATAGATAATACATGTACAGAGATTTGAAATAATATATGCTGAATATTATATTTACTGCAAGTTACTTCTATAATCTACATTTACCTTTATACACTTTTTAGAACTCTCTATAGTAAGTATTTTATTCATTGTTAATTAGAAAAGAAGCAATTTTGAAGGGAAAATGAGTTGCCAAAAACCTGAAGTAGGTTTGTGAACTTCTATTTGTTGATATACCAACTGTTGCAGCAAATAGCTTAAAATATGCTATTTAGAAGACTATTCTAGGTTTAATTATTTTTGTTCTCTGGTTATGAAACACTTTCTAATATTAGAGTTTTAGAACTGCAGCATTTTCTACAAAGTGGTACAAAGCTAGTACTTTGGATGTCAAATATTAAAAAAAAAATTTTTAAGTATAACATATATACAGAATCATGCACATAGACTAGATGGTTCCACAATCTGAAAGCATAACCATATCCAGCACTTAGATCAAGAAACAAAACATCACCAGAAACAAAAGACTTCTCATGTTCCCCCCAAGCTACCTGCACAGACTAACTTTGTCTATATGTATTTAAAGAAGTTGGATCATAGAATATAGCATCTTTTATGTCATACGTCTATCACTCAATTTTACCTGTTTTAGATCGTTCATTCTTTTTGCGGTGCAGCTTCCATTGTGGAAGTGTGCTCTGTTTTATGTATGAGTTCTACTGTTGATAGGCATTTATAGAGATTGGAATTTGGGGCTTTATGATGAACTAGAATATTCCAATACTTATCCAGTGAATATGCATGTGCATTTTAGTTAAATGAATCTGTAGGAATATAAAGTAAAGTCGCTCAGTTGTGTCTGACTCTTTGCGGTCCTGTGGACTGTAACCTGCCAGGCTCCTCTGTCCATGGGATTTTCCAGGCAAGGGTACCGGAATGGGTTCCCATTTCCTTCCCCAGGGGATCTTCCCGACCCAGGGATTGAACCTGGGTCTCCCTCACTGCATGCAGACTCTTTGCTGTCTGAGACATCAGAGAAGCTTGCTAAGTAACAGGCAAGCACATGGCCAGCCGTAGTAGATACTGCCAAACATTTTTCAGTTCAGTCGCTCAGTCGTGTCCAGCTCTTTGTGACCCCATGAATCACAGCTCGCCAGGCCGCCTTGTCCATCACCAACTCCCGGAGTTTACTCAGACTCATGTCCTCTGTCGTCCCCTTCTCCTCCTGCCCCCAATCCCTCCCAGCATGAGGGTCTTTTCCAATAAGTCGACTCTTCGCATGAAGTGGCCAAAGTATTGGAGTTGCAGCTTCAGCATCAGTCCTTCCAATGAACACCCAGGACTGATCTCCTTCAGGATGGACTGGGTGGATCTCCTTGCAGTCCAAGGGACTCTCAAGAGTCTTTTCCAACACCACAGTCCAAAAGTATCAATTCCTCAGTGCTCAGCTTTCTTCACAGTCCAACTATCACATCCATACATGACCACTGGAAAAACCATAGCCTTGACTAGACGGACCTTTGTTGGCAAAGTAATATCTCTGCTTTTTAATATGCTATCATAACTTTCCTTCCAAGGAGTAAACGTCTTTTAATTTCACGGCTGCAATCACCATCTGCACTGATTTTGGAGCCCCCAAAAATAAAGTCAGCCACTGTTTGCACTGTTTTCCCATCTATTTCCCATAAAGTGATGGGACCAGATGCCATGATCTTACTTTTCTGAATGTTGAGTTTTAAGCCAACTTTTTCACTCTCCTCTTTCACTTCCATCAAGAGGCTCTTTAGTTCCTCTTCACTTTCTGCCATAAGGGTGGTGTCATCTGCATATCTGAGGTTATTTATATTTCTCCCGGCAATCTTGATTTCAGCTTGTGCTTCTTCCAGCCCCAGCGTTTCTCATGATGTACTCTGCATATAAGTTAAATAAGCAGGGTGATCACAATAAACTGTAGAAAATTGTGGAAGAGATGGGAATACCAGACCACCTGATCTGCCAAACATTTTTAAAAGTTGTTTAAAATGTATATCTCATCAGTGGTGAGTGAGTTTTCATTGCTTTATTCTCTCACCAGCACTGGAAGTGTCAGTTTTCCTTTTATTCTCTTCTTAGTCATTCTGGCAATAGGTAGTGAAGTGGTCTTGACATCTTAACATTATTGGGTCTTCCAAGTGAATTAATATAATATATTTTTCCATTTATTTGGGTTTTCTTTAAATTTTCTCAATTGTTTTAATAGTGAATCATTTAGTTTATCTTTTTCTTTAGATTTGTTCTTAGTTATTTGATTTCAAATGGAATGTTCTTCTTCTTCTTTTTTTAATTTCTGCACTCTATGTGTTTAATTCTGCACTGTATGTGGACTCTGGCCACCATTGTCTCCCAAGACATCCATCTCCATCTCTCTACCTAGAGTATCCTCTGGGACTGTTCTGCATCCCACTTTTCTCAACACAGTAAGTGGGGACAAGCTTAAGTTTCACCTCATTTGTCCTTCTCTTACAGATTATAGTCTTTCATTTTCCAATATTCATTTTTTTTTCAAATATGTTCTGGTGTTTCATTTTTTTTTTTTTCAGTAGAGAGTACAAGTCAGTTTCCTTATCCTCCATCTTGACTCAAAGCAGAAGACATAGACACCACAGGTGTTTGCTCTGTTGTTGTTCTTTCAGATTATACATATAGATTTTCATATTCTTTTAGCTCCATGTCATGTTTTACATATACACAAATACACAATTTTAATGAGTTTTTTCAAAGTTATGGAGAGTCCTTATTTTAAAATGTTATCACAGCTTAAAAACAAGTTGGCAAATTTTACAATTTTTCAACATTCACTTTCTTCTCAAACATTGGAAGAGGAAGCAACAGGGGAGTCATATAGAGACTTTGAAATAACCACTGAGGTTTGGCCACTGCTAAGTAGAAGCAGTAAGTGGTTGCTATTTCTCATTTTGATGACAATTGGGTTAAAGGAAGCCTGTAGCAGCAGGAATGTGACAAAGTTGTGGTTTAGAAATGTAAGAGCCGGAAATGCCCACATCAATTTAAAAATAAATAGCAGAATGTGGCTATTCTCTCAAAGTTTAAGAAAAAAAGGGGGGATGCAGAATTGAATTAAACAGAAATCAATGACAGTTTGCAGATTCCAATAGCATTGAATCCTACTTAGGTTTTTGTACTCGTAGATACCTTCTGTAAATTATGTGTTTTTGAAAATTCACATTTACTTTGTTATCTCCGAAGGTGTACTTAGGTCATAGGAGACTCCAATTTTAATCTGATCTGTAGGCCATATTGTTTGGAAGCCACAGGTTTTAAGATTTTATATTTTCTAACCACCCCTCCATACGCCCTATCCTCCCTAGTTATCATTACATGATATTAGTGATACAGACTCCAGCTCATACAACTTGCAGCACAACAGGCCAATCTAGAAATGATTTGTTGGGCCAAACAAAGCAACTTTATTCAGCAAGCCAGTAGTCCAAGGACATGGTGAACTGGGGTCCAAACAACCATCTTCCCTGATCTTCTTGAGTTATAATTCGGGTTCCTTTTATACTAAAAAGCTTCTTTTATAGTAAAAAGCAAAACATCATGGCAAATAGACAGGGAAACAATGGAAACAGTGACAGTTTTTACTTTCTTGGGCTCCAAAATCACTGTAGATAGTGACTGCAGCCATGAAATAAAAAGACACTTGCTCCTTGGAAGAAAAGCTATGACCAACCTAGGCAGCACATTAAAAAGCAGAGACATTACTTTGCCAAGAAAGGTCCATCTAGTCAAAGCTATGGTTTTTACAGTAGTCATGTATGGATGTGAGAGTTGGACTATAAAGAAAGATGAGCACCAAAGAATTGATGCTTTTAGACTGTGGTATTGGAGAAGACTTTTGAGAATCCCTTGGACTGCAAGAAGATCAAAGCAATCAATCCTAAAAGAAATCAGTCCTGAGTATTCATTGGAAAGACTTATGCTGAAGCTGAATCTCCAATATTTTGGTCATGTGATGTGAATAACTGACTAGTGGGGATCAAAAGGATATGGCTGCAAGAAGGGTTACTTTCTGACCTTTTCCTTGTATCCTGGGCTTCTGGTTATGGGCAGTCTTGGGAGCAGATCAACGGACACACTGTGACTCTGACATGGGGACGTATGCCCTGCTGCGGGATGCCCATAGGGAGCTGGCACTCAAAGGAAGACCTTCTACACTGGCCGAGATGTTCCAGAGAGATCCTGGGTCAAAGATGGAGGCCAAATTTCTCGTTTCGTTATCAGTTAGGAAATCCTGCACTTTTGGAAAGGGAGCAAGTGAGTATGAAGCCCCAGAGGAGTTCTTGGGATATAACCATATTCTACAAGGGCTTGCAGTTTATGGTGTGTCCGGAAAGAGAGCTAGGGTCAGTACCTCCCCAGGGTGCACTGTACCCCACAGAGCCGCCTTTCATTCTGGTTGCTTGGTGTCTGCAAGAATTCACACCGATGTGAAATTCAATTCTGACACAGCTTCTACAGTCCCAGCTCCAGCAACTCCTTCCTAAATCCTTGAAGATGTATTTCAACATTGTCACCACTTGCTGTTAAATGATGTTTGAACTCAAATGCCATTTCTTTGATTAACTGTCCTGTAACCCCTAAACTTAACTATATTTTCATCTGTCTACTCATGACACGGTTTCCACTTCCTTTGTCATTTTTTGTTTAATTTTGAATTATAACTGGTTTGTTTTTACAACTGTTATCCTCATGAAACTTTAAATCAGTTAAAGTTAATGTCCTATATCTACTCTTCAGTTTTAATGAAACACAACTAGAAAAATTTCCTCCAGTAGTTATGCTACTAAATGTAACCTTGTGTGCCCTACCCACAGTGAAACCAAATAAATGGAAACATCGGAGTTTGGAGCAGAAAAAGATGTATTGCAGGGACCTTCAAAGAGATCAGTGGCTCATAGCTAAACCCCCGAATTCCCCTAAGGATTTCAACCAAGCATTTTTAAAGGCTAATTGAGGGAGGCGCATGGTTGCAAACTTCTTGGTGTAAGAATCCTTTGTTCTTGCATTTGTCCACATAGCTCAGGTCAGAACATTCCTGTAAATCTCCAATGAGACAAATGTTATTCTCTATTCTTCAACATTTTATCTTCATGTAAATGAAAAAGTGTTATACCCTTAAAGATTAGAGTCTTAAGAATGGACTCTTCTGTATATTTCAGTCTATAGACAACATTCTTAACTCTAAACAAAAAAAATAGAAAACTAAGGTTAAAGCAAAATCTGACTATTGAGTTAGATTTCTTCTCCCGATTACAGTTATGCAATAAATATGCTTAGAAAATAATTTGATTGAGTGTCAAAATAATCCTCACGTTGACCATAGTGGTGGTACCTGATCACGAAACATCAAATTTCTGGGGCAGGGGGTCGGTAATCAGTTTTTAATGAGTATCTACTATATTTTATGTTCTATTCATAATGCAATGTGCATTTCAATCAAGGAAGAAAATGTGTTAAACTGAGACTAACTACTTCTAGGACTAGAAAGTTGATACCAATTTTAATTAGAGAAATCAGGGGAAAAAAAGTATCTTTTCTGATGGATCACTGAAATTGAATTAATGAGTTTAGGCACAGGCCAAAATGAAAATTTCTCAAATCAATCTACCATACTAAGGTGTGACAAGGAGTCAACATTTGATTATCAGCCTGGGTTTGGAGACTCCAGACAGAGATTTGGAACCTAAGGAAAAAGAAAGAAAAATAAATAACATAAGCCTGAGATTCGGTGAAGTGTAGAGCAGAGGCAATTTGGTCCAGCCTTTGTTGAAACAGGATGGGCTGGAGAATCTGATCATCAGGAAAGAACCTTTTAGGGGTTTCAAACTTGGTTGAATCTAACCTTGTTGTTTCTGCTTATTTTTAGCTCTTTTTTCTTTCTTTCTTGCAGACTATAGTCTATGTGCCCTGACCAGCTTTTATTAAAAATGCTGATTAAGTTGTGACTTGAGGACAAACTAAACATATAAATAGATAAATAGACACTTAAATAATTAATATAAGACCATCTTCAAAGTAGGTGTGCCATTTTGACAGAGGCAATAATTGTTTTCAGTGTCTCATTCTCTTTCTGAATGTTCTATTTATATTCCATCTCCAATAATACAGATGTGCCCCACTTTTCTTAGAGCAAACAAGGATTCATATTTTCAGGATGAAAAAATGAGAATAATTATTTCAATTATGAGATAAATACTTAACATGTTGACATTGCAAATATGTATTATTTGATTCCACTAAAATATGTTGTTGGTTTTTGGTTTTGGTTTTGGTATAAATTCTGGTTTACAGAGGTTTTCCTGGAGAAGGGCCAGAAAATTTAATGTAACAGATTGGAGAGTACAAACAACTAAAACATTGTTTAAATCTCAGCTCAAACTTCACTTCCTGGGTGAAGCCTTACCAAGATTCCTAGTTAGACTCTCTCATGTCAATGGAGAGAAACGAATCACTAAATAATTCAGAAAAGAATATTTTAAAATATATATTTAAAAAGCAATTACGAACAACTCCAGAAACAAGCACATCACATAAGGTTGTATGCTGGGGTACCATCTGCTAAGTAGTGAAATACTAAGTGGAAATGTCAGTACTTTCGACTTCCCAGCTTGAAGTTTACATTTATGTCCAGCACTGAGTAAGGAAATAGAGAGTGTTCACTTCAGTGTACGAAACGGGCTTCCGCAGTGGTGGTGGGCCTTCGCTCTTTAAAAAGTCTCTTTTTAATTGGAATGCAGTTGCTTTACAATCTGTATTAGCTTCCGCTGTGCAGCAGAGTTAATCAAACACATGTTTGCACATATCCCCCTTTTCTGGATGTCCTTCCCATTTGGGTCATCATGCAGCACTGAGTTTTCCCTGTGTGATGTTGAAAGTTGTGTTACTTATTTATATACATCACTGTATACACGTTAATCCCGATTTCCTAATTCATTCCACCCCCTTCTCCCTCTTAGTGTCTGCATGTTTCTTCTTTATGTCTGTGTCTCCATTTTTTCCTTGCAAGCAGTCTCATTAGAAAAAAATAATAATAATTATGGTTTAGTAAGAAATCATTCAGCTAAAACAGTTTCAAACTGAACTTTTTCATCTTTGAGGTAAGTGAATTTGAAATAGTCACACCACCATTTTGAGATTTAGTTTCCTCATTTGTTAAACAGCATGGTGAGCCTACTTTACAGTTATTGTGAAAATTCATGGAGACTGTGTACACAAAAAATGTCCCACACAGTAGCTGCTACTGAGTAGAAAGCCTATAAAGCAAAGCCTCGTTTACTTGGTTTATACTTTTAACCAGAGATGCCTGGTTACTCCAGGCAAGTTTGGCCTTGGTGTGCAAAATGAAGTAGGGCAAAGGCTAACAGAGGTTTGCCAAGAGAACGCACTGGTCATAGCAAACACCCTCTTGCAACAACACAAGAGACGACTCTACACATGGACATCACCAGACACTCAATACCGAAATCAGATTGATTATATTCTTTGCAGCCAAAGATGGAGAAGCTCTATATAGTCAGAAAAAAACAAGATCGGGTGCTGACTGTGGCTCAGATCATGAGCTCCTTATTGCAAAATTCAGACTTAAATTGAATAAAGTAGGGGAAATCACTAGATCATTCAGGTATATCCTAAATCAAATCCTCTGCAGTTATACAGTGGAAGTGACAAATAGATTTGAGGGATTGGATCTGATAGACAGAGTGCCTGAAGAACTATGGATGGAGGTTCATGACATTGTACAGGAGACAGTAATCAAAACCATCCCCAGGAAAAATAAATGCAAGATGGCAAAATGAGAAGGTCTTAAAAATAGCTGAGAAAAGAAGAGAAGTGAAAGGCAAAGGAGAAAAAGAAAGATATATCCCTTTGAATGCAGAGTTCCAAAGAATATCAAGGAGAGATAAGAAAGCCTTCCTCAGTGACCAATGCAAAAAAATAGAGGAAAACAATAGAATTGGAAAGACTAGAGATATCATCAAGAAAATTAGAGATATCAAGGGAATATTTCATGCAAAGATGGGCACAATAAAGGATAGAAATGATATGAAGCAGAAGATATTCCGAAGAGGTGGCAAGAATACAAAGGAGAACCATACAAAAAAGATCTTGATGACACTTATAACCAGGATGGTTTGATCACTCACCTAGAGCCAGACATCCTGGAATGTGAAGTCAAGTGGTCATTAGGAAGCATCACTATGAACAAAGCTAGTGGAGGTGAAGGGTTGCAGCTGAGATATTTCAAATCCTAAAAGATGATGCTGTTAAAGTACTGCACTCAATATGCCAGCAGATTTGGAAAACTCAGCAGTGGCCACAGGACTGGAAAGATCAGTTTTCATTCCAATCCCAAAGAAAGGCAATGACAAAGAATGTTCAAATTACCGCACAACTGCATTCATCTCACACACTAGTAAAGTAATGCTGAACATTCTCCAAGTCAGTCTTCAACAGTATGCAAACAATGAACTTCCATATGTTCAAGCTGGATTTAGAAAAGGCAGAGGGACCAGAGATCAAATTTTCAACATCCATTGGATCATCGAAAAAACAAGAGAGTTCCAGAAAATCATCTATTTCTGCTTTATTTACTACATCAAAGCCTTTAACTGTGTGGATCACAAAAAACTGTGGAACCTTCTTCAAGTGATGTGAATACCAGACCACCTTACTTGCCTTCTGAGAAAACTGTATGCAGGTTAAGAAGCAACTGTTAGAACAAGACATGGAACAGCAGACTGGTTCCAAATTGGGAAAGGAGTACATCAAGGCTGTATATTGTCATTCTGGTTTTTTTTTTTTTTTTTTTTTTTTTTTAACTTATAAACAGAGTACATCATGCAAAATGCCAGGCTGGATGAAGCACAATCTGGAATCAAGATTGCTGGGAGAAATATCAATAACCTCAGATATGCAGATGACACCACTCTTATGGCAGAAAGTGAAGAGGAACTAAATAGTCCCTTAACGAAAGCGAAAGTAGAGAGTGAAAAAGTTGGCTTAAAACTCAATATTCAAAAAACAAAGATCTTGGCATCCAGTCCCATCACATCATGGCAAATAGATGGGGAAACAATGGAAACAGTGACAGACTTTGTTTTCTTGGGCTCCCAAATCACTGCAGATGGTGACTGCAGCCATGAAATTAAAAGACGCTTGCTCCTTGGAAGAAAAGCTATGACCAACCTAGACAGCATATTAAAAAACAGAGATATTACTTTGCTAACAAAGGTCCATTTAGATAAAGTTATGTTTTTTTCAGTAGTCATGTATGGATGTGAGAGTTGGACATAAAGAAAGCCAAGCACTGAAGAATTGATGCTTTTGAACTGTGGTGTTGGAGAAGACTCTTGAGAATCCCTTGGACTGCAAGATCAAACGAGTCAATCTTTTTTTTTTTTTTTTTTAATTTTTTTTTTATTTTATTATTATTATTTTTTTTTTCCAGTGGGTTTTGTCATACATTGATATGAATCAGCCATGGATTTACATGTATTCCCAATCCCGATCCCCCCTCCCACCTCCCTCTCCACCCGATTCCTCTGGGTAAAGGAAATTGATACTGAATATTCATTGGAAGGACTGATGCTGATGCTGAAGCTGCAATACTTTGACCACCTGTTGAGAAGAACTGACTTATTGGAAAAGACCCTGATGCTGGGAAAGATTAAAGGGAGGAGGAGAAGGGGATGGAAGAAGATGAGATAATGAGTTGGATGACATCACCAACTCTATGGAGATGAATTTGAGTAGACTCCGGGAGTTGGTGATAGACAGGGAAGTCTGGCATCCTGCGGTCCATGGGGTCGAAATGATATAACTGAACTAGTGAACTGAGCTGAACTGAACACTTTAAAGAGCATATAGATGAGATGTCTATTCTTTTATCTGTTACTTTTTTTAAGAAAAAGATAAGAAGGCAAAAGAATGATATGCGAAAATATACATCAAAGAGATGTTTCTATAGTATGGCATCACAGAATTTTTTGAAGCTGAAAAATTTTCATAACAGCCATATGTGTGGATCTTGGGTGTATTTTGGAAAATGCAGGCACTGCAGTTCCTGTGGGAAGTGTGGCCTGTGGATGTCCATTGCATAGCGGAAGTGAGTTTGGAAAAATGTTGACACTCAGGTTTATGGTTGACTTTGGTGTTGCTTTAAATTGAATTCAATTCCCCACAGGGGCATTTCTTCTCATTGTTGTATTTAACCTGTTATATTATACAATATACAAGTTGCTGTGTGATAACCCCTGACTGCATCTGAGTAACCATCCCCATTCCTACCTCTGCTCACAGCCAGGTGTCAAAGAGGGAAAGACACCAGGCCAGGGATGTGTAAGAAGACCTTTTGCCCTTTTTCTGTTTGTTCATCCCCATTTTCCTCAAACCTTAATCGTAATGATGAGATCACTGGGTAACATTTAACCTAGCTACTGATTTTTGCTTTGTGGAATGTACACAATACCTTGCCTAACCTGTTGATTCCTCTTCTGGATTAGGGGTAAGAATGAACAATTAGGCAGATGAAGAATGACTGACTCTCTGCGCCTAGCTTCTCTTTAGCAAATTTGCAGGTGGATCCCATGAGTGTACCGGAAAGATAGCATCCGAAGGAAGGTCAGGAGAAGTTAGCAGGTCTTCCCACAATGGAAAAATGATGACAAATCTAACGTCTTACCTTAATGATTAACTGAGATTGTTTCCCCTTTTTCCCTTTTAAAAAAGTTACGGCTGAGCAGAATATTCAGAGTTGGTCTCTGGACACAAGTCTACCTTGTCTCCAGTTTTTTGGAGTAAAAGTCTCTCCTTTCTACCAACACTTGCCCCTCAAATATTGGCTTTTGAGCAGAGAACTGCTGGACCTGAGTTCAGTAACAGAAACAGCTCTTCATGGTTAGAAGACTGAGAGGCAGGGTCCCAGCTCCATCTTTACCACTTTAATCTCCGGATTTTCAGTTTCCTTACTTGTCAAATGTGGGGTTTGGTTAGCACAGGTGATTTACAAGGTCTCCTTTCATTGCAAAACCCTGAATTCAGGCCTTATGAAGCTAAATTAAATGTTCTTTTGCTATCATCACAGTTCCTTCCTTCTTCCCTGGGAAATAGAAAACTTCTGTACATAAGAATCAGTATTCTTGAGAAAGAAGAATGGAACAGGAGGAATCAACCTGCCTGACTTCAAGCTCTAATACAAAGCCACAGTCATCAAGACAGTATGGTATTGGTACAAAGAAGAAACATAGATCAATGGAACAAAATAGAAAGACCAGAGATAAATCCACGCACCTATGGACACCTTATCTTCGACAAAGGAGGCAAGAATATACAATGGAGATAAGACGACCTCTTTAACAAGTGGTGCTAGGAAAACTGGTCAATCACTTGTAGAAGAATGAAACTAGAACACTTTCTAACACTACACACAAATATAAACTCAAAATAGATTATAGATCTAAACATAAGACCAGAAACTATAAAACTCCTAGGGGAAAACATAGGCAAAACACTCTCTGACATGAATCACAGCAGGATCCTCTATGACCCATCTCCCAGAGTAATGGAAATAAAAGCAAAAATAAACAAATGGGACCTAATTAAACTTAAAAGTTTTTGCACAACAAAGGAAACTATAAGCAAGGTGAAAAGACAGCCTTCAGAATGGGAGAAAATAATAGCAAATGAAGCAACTGACAAAGAATTAATCTCAAATATATACAAGCAACTCCTGCAGCTCATTTCCAGAAAAATTAACGACCCAAGCAAAAAATGGGCCAAAGAACTAAATGGACATTTCTCCAAAGAAGACATACAGATGGCTAACAAACACTTGAAAAGATGCTCAACATCACTCATTATCAGAGAAATGCAAATCAAAACCACAATGAGGTACCATTACACGCCAGTCAGGATGGCTGCTATCCAAAAGTCTACAAGCAATAAATGCTGGAGAGGGTGTGGAGAAAAGGGAAACCTCTTACACTGTTGGTGGGAATGCAAACTAGTACAGCCACTATGGAGAACAGTGTGGAGATTCCTTAAAAAACTGGAAATAGAACTGCCATATGACCCAGCAATCCCACTTCTGGGCATACATACCGAGGAAACCAGATCTGAAAGAGACACGTGCACCCCAATGTTCATCGCAGCACTGTTTATAATAGCCAGGACATGGAGGCAAGATAGATGCCCATCAGCAGACTAATGGATAAGAAAGCTGTGGTACATATATACCATGGAATATTACTCAGCCATTAAAAAGAATTCATTTGAATCAGTTCTACTGAGGTGGATGAAACTGGAGCCTATTATACACAGTGAAATAAGCCAGAAAGAAAAACACCAATACTGTACACTAATGCATATGTATGGAATTTAGAAAGATGATAAAGATAACCCTATATGCAAGATAGCAAAGAGACACAGATGTATAGAACAGTCTTTTGGACTCAGTGGGAGAAGGCGAGGGTGGGATGATTTAAGAGAATGGCATTGAAACATGTATATTATCATATGTGAAACGAATTGCCAGTCCAGGCTCAATTCATGAGACAGGGTGCTCGAGGCTTATACACTGGGATGACCCAGAGGGATGGGATGGGGAGGGAGGTGGGAGGGAGATTCAGGATGGGGAACACATGTACACCCATGGCGGATTTATGTCAATGTATGGCAAAAGCACTACAATTTTTTTCCACTACAATATTTTAAAGTAATTAGCCTCCAATCAAAATAAATAAATTTATATTTAAAAAAAACAGTATTATCTGACTTCCAAAAAATGTCCATACACTTGAATTTTATAGGTTCTATTTTAACAAAACAAGCCTACTGTCAACCTGTGAACTCTCAGGATTGTTGAAATGCAAAAGCAAAGTGAAAGAGCAAATCATTTGATTATTTTTCTTAGATAGCAAGGAATAAAAGTAACTTTGTCTCTCCCAGTATAGCCATTCCTGGCAATTCATTATATCAGGGGGGGAAAAAATGGGTCAGGTTTAAATATCCTGCTGTTTATAAAAATATATGAAGCCATAAAGCAGTCTTTGTATGTGTCCTTTTTGACAGAGGGGATGCTTTAAATGGCCGGGCTGGCTTTTGTAGACCTGGTCTTTTTTTGCGCGGCACGACCATTGGTGGGAGGCTGGGAGGGGTCACCTCGCGTCTCAGACACAGGGCAGAATGCAGCTGGGAGTCAGGCACCAAAAGCTGGTGGTATTAGTCTTAGAAAGGATGATAGAAATTCTGTGTTCTTCTGATTTTATTTTTACCCACTTCTCACCTCTAGTTCTGAAGGTGATTAGAGAGGTTCCTAGAGACAAAGACACGCACCGCGCACTGCGCACCACACTAACCGGTGCTCTTGGTTTTATGAGCCTCTTCACCGAGTCCCATATCCATACATTAAGGGAGATCTGTCTCAACGCCACTTGCAGGATGATCAAATCACTTAATTTTTTATTGCATATTCTTTCCCGCACAACCACAGGAGCGCTTTTATTTTCATCTTATGCTGGAGAATGAGGTTTCTTGAGTCTTCCTTGTTCTCTTTTATTTTTGAATGACTGCCATGATCTATTTGCAAGACTGGAAGTCTATTTAAATAGCACAGAGCTATCAACCTGATAACTAACGGAAAATGCATTTAGTTCTGCTTTTTAACATAAATCTCTCTGATCCAGATTTCCACTCCTAAGAAGGTCATGGGGCCACTTACTTAGGGTTGGGGAAGGTTGGGGAATAAATTATGGCTCCTATAAATTGAGTGAGTGAGGCAGCAAATGACGAGGCAGGGAGGTGTGGAGTCACATAGACCTTGAAGAGGCCACTTGGGGATGATCTTGCTGCCAAATCATCAGTATTTATGACATCTTCTTTGAGGTTGTAAAATGTTGGCCCTGGGTATTATGCGGTGGTAATACTACATGGGTCACCTGTCTTGCTTCTGAATTTTTGCTCAAAATATTCCCTATGCCTAGATGTGTCTCTCCCTGCTCCTTCAGTAAGTTTTATTTATGTATAAACTTGATTTCAAGCTCTAACCTTGGTTCTTCAAGAGTCCTGCCTGAGTTGACGTAGAAAACCCATCATTTTACCATGTTAAGTACACCTCTTCATTTTTAAACATAATTATTTCTATTAAATTAAAAAAAATATTTTAAATGTCCACTACAAGACAAGCAGCCCAGTAGTACACAAGCACACACATTTTGTAACCACATTTGCAGACATTCAGAATATAAAAATCTCTGCTTTGCTGGGGACTGGGTAGGACCTTCTGACCCCGAACAACCATCCGGTAAATCAGGGCAGGAAATCCAGTCATCCTTGGTCCTCTCTCTTATTCTAAATTAAACACTCTACCCTGGGTGAGGTGACAACAGAATTTGTCATCAGCATTTAGAGGTGATAGGTTTACTCAGCACTTCAAAAGGAAGGCTCTGGAGGAGGGAAAGGAGGATGGGTTGCAATTGTAGGGCGGTGGTGACCATTTGCATGGAGCTCACCTCGCCGCCTCCAGGCGAGGCACCAGAGCCAAGCCAGGAGGTGGCTAGTGACCCTCTCTGCAAGGTTCCTCTCTAGACAGCCAGCTCCCAAAGAGAGGAGAGAAGTGTGTTGCACACTCAGAAATCTCCTTCTGAAAAGAAAAGCAAAGAGCTCAAAATAGTGAATTCCTAACTCTCAAGCGATATTGCTATGTCAACTCCTGGGGCAGAATAACTGCTCCCCCTGGGCCCCTGTCTCACCATGTACCTTGCTGTTACTTCCTGTGATGATGAGAAGGTCCTTGTGGAATCTCTGTCTCCAGGAAGGGTGTGTGTGAAGCAGAATTATGAGTATTAAACCCTCCTCTGCATTCTCACTAATTTAGAACTAGGACATGCTTTTTGGTTGAGGTGTCCATAAGCCCCAGCCCCTGGCAGTCCAGCTCCCACGCTGTGGTCAGACTGTTGGTATGGATTCTGTGATGTGCAACAGAAAATCCCAACAGGCAGTTTTTTTCATGTTTAGTTAGAAAAGCAGAGATCATCAAGTCTTGCTCAGGTAGGTCTTGTAGCTAGTGGACTTTTTGCTTTAGCAATTGTGATAAATTCAAATTCTGTATCAAATATCAGTGGGTCACCATAAAAGAAACTCTCAGTATCCTTGAGGGCCCTGCAATCAACATTTTAAGTGAGAAATAAGACATAACTGAATACAGCCAAAAGGAGGTGGCTTCTCTGTAGACAGAAATCTTCCTTTCCTCCCTCTCCCCTCATGCTTTCTGTCACACAGAACTCCTGCAGCCTCCTCTATCCCCAGAGCTGATCTCACCCAGAGTGATCTTATTAAAGCAGGTGACACTGAGAAATTTAATGCATTCAATGAAGATGTTTTTTATTGGAATATGGTTGATTTACAAGGTTATGTTAGTTTCAGCATACAGCAAAGTGATTCAGTTATACACACACATCTATTATTTTTCAGATTATTTTCTCTCTTAGAGGTTGTTGCAAAACATTGAGTAAAGTTCCCTACGCTATATAGCATATCGTTGTTGTTTATTTCATACACAGTAGTGTGTATGTGTTCTTCTCAAACTCCTAATTTGCCCCCTTCCCCCACTTTCCACTTTGGTGACCGTAAGTTTGTGCTCTATGTCTGTGGTTCTACTCCTGTAAATAAGTTATCTGTATTTCCCTTAGATTCCACATACAAGTGATATCATGACTTTTGTCTCTCTGTGTCACTTACTCCATTTAGTATGATACATAGCCTCAGGGCTGATCCATGTTGCTGCAAATGGTCTCATTTCATTCTGTTTTATGGCTATGCATGTGTACGTGTTCAGTTGCTCAGTTGTGTCCGACCCTTTGTGACTCCATGGACCACAGCCCGCCAGGCCCTTCTGTCCATGGTATTATTCAGGCAAGAATACTGGAGTGGTTTGCCATTTCCTCCTCCAGGGGATCTTCCTAACCCAGGGATCAAACCTGAGTCTCCTGTATTTCCTGCATTGGCAGGCAGATTCTTTATCACTGACCACCAGGGAAATTTTTTATGGATGAATAATATCTAAAAATTTTTCAAAAGAGAAAGTCATTTTAAAAAGAATGAAATGTGGACTTAAAAAATTGGAAAATGTGAGACTTAGAACCATCAGGAATAATGACGAATTCTTTGTTAACAGCAGGGTTTATGTCCACAACTGTGTGATTCAGGCCCTCTGCTTGGAGGACTCTCAAATGTCTTGCCCTGGATGGAGCCTTTACTCAGCCTTGTGAGAGAGCGAGCAGCTCATAGGTAACCCCGATTCTAAGAGGAAAAAGAGAATCAGAGTTCTCCCAGAACAAACTAGGGACACTGGAAAGACTCAAAGAAATGAGAAATTGAGTTAAAAATTCTTCGTTAAGGATGTGGTACATATATTCAACAGGATATTTCTCAACCATAAAAAAGAACGAAATCATGCCATACAGTTTTGTTTGAAACCAACACAACACTGTAAATTAATCATACTTTAAATTAAAAGATGATTTTAAATGAAAAAAAAAGAAAAAATGTTTGCCAAGCTAATGCCTACACACAACTAAAAAGCCCTGTGTCCTAAAGAGTAAGCTTTTGCTCTAACCTTGCCTTGCCTCCTGGTTTTCATGGTCAGAATCAACCACACTCAACTCCTGTAGCTCTTTCTCTGACATTTACCTTCATATTTCTGCTTTTTTATTCCTTCGTGAAGTTTGGCTATGACCTATTTGTTTGACAAGACAGGACTTAAGTTTCCAACAACCTCCTGCCTGCATCACTGCCTTCCCCATAAGGGTAAATCGATATTCTGTGTTTAAATCACCATGTCTATGCACATGCTATCTGTACTCAGCCAAATATTACACCAGAATTTCTTTTCTTATACATATCTTTATTAATCCTGATGTTCACACACCTTGTTTGTCATTTGATTAGTTTCATAATGATCACTCATTCTTTCCATAGTTTCTAACAACTTTCCATGGCAGTTTGCTATAAAATTGAATGTTGCATTTAATGGTTTTTCTAGAGCGTTCCCCTCCTGGAGGTCGGGGTCATCTGCTTCAGTGTAGATGGGTGGCGGTCCAGGCCTGCGCAGAGCTGTCACTCTGGGGTGTCCCGACACAAGCACCAGAGCACCCTTCTTCCTGGACTCTGGGTAGAATCTCTGGACACCTGGCTCCTAGGGCCTCTTTTCTTGGTTCGCTTCCTTGTTTTGAGAGCTCACACACCCTCCCTTTGGGTGGATTCCTGAGAAAAAATGCATGGACAGTAAGATCCTGATATCTGGGAGATCTAAGTGTTGTTATTTTTCTTCCACATTCTTTAATTAAGATTCTGATTGTGTGCAGAATTACTTCATTCAGAATTGTGAAAGCCTTTTGCTTCTCAGTGTGGCTTCAAAAAACTGATGTCATTCTACTTTATATTCCTTTTTATGTAGTCCATACTTGTTCCACAATTGAGATTCTTGAGGATAAATTTCTTTACCCTTCCTGTTGTGAAATTCACGATGCATTGCCTCGGTGTTTTCCTTCCTTCCTTCCTTTGTCATTCCCTCCCTCCCTTGCTCTCTTTCTTTCATCATGCTTGGCTTTGGTAAACCAATTTAATCCATTGACTCGTGGTTCAGGTTCAGGAAATGTTTTGTATTACTATATCTTGATAATACTATCTAATCCTCTATTGACAATTTAGGGGACGTTTATTTTTGACTAGGGATAAAGACATGTTAATTTGCCTGGATAATTTGCCTGGTTCCTCTAGGATTGTCTTGATATAAATGCATGAGCTAAGTTGGTCAGTATTCAGACACTTATTCATCCTATAAAATGCAATATGTATGCCTAATATCCTTTTATGTGCTACATCCTAAACTCAGGGAGCCTGTCAGACTCCACTTGGGTTAAACCTCCCTTCACTGCATCTTGAAAACTCTTTCAAGAAAGTGAGTTCAGGGAATTACAGGACCTTCTCATCTGCCTCCCTTCCCTCAAGGTCCATTGTTCTTTATTGTTTGATATCTGCTATCAGCGTGAGAACTCTTTTTCAGATATTTTAGGTGGTGTTGAGGTCATTTCCGGTGGGTGAGGGGGGAAGGGTAATTTTCTAGTCCTTTTTACTCCATCTTGACTAGAAGTAAAAGATCTGACTCATTTATATTTGAAGCTTGCTTTTACATTATAGGAAGATTTAATCTTTGCTTCTACACACTTGCTCTCAGTTATTTCATTTTAGCTTTCAGTGTATTTTTATAGCAGATAATAGCAGCTTCAATTTATGCTTTGTAAATCATTGATGTGAAGTTTTTCTCTTGTTACTTCCCCCTGGTCTTGTATTTAGACTTCCCAGTCAGATAGCTTTCTGATTCATAGAAAAATGTTTGTGTTGATGATCATTTTGGCATTAAATTTCCTTAGAATTCTCTACTGTATCCAATTTTTTAACAATAATTTCAGAAACACTCTTTTTCTCAATTTTATCACATCTTTCATTGCTTTCCACTTTTAAAAAAATATAATGTTGTAATAAAAAAATGCTGAGTACTAGTGAAAAATAACAGTGGTCATTGATTTCTATATGTGTTAGAGTTATAATTTCATTTTTGTATGTTTTAACAAAGTGAATTTTCTCACAAATAAATTGCAATTTTAATGCAGGTGCAGAGATTTTTTAAAATGTAATTTATGAGTATGTATGTGCTCCAAAAAACAGCACGCCATGCCTTATATTATCTTTTTATGAAAACAGTTATTTAAATAAAGTGTTTTGTTTTACTGGGGCAAATATGACACAGGAAGGATCTTCCCTGAAACAATCTATCAATAGCCTTCTTGGCAACAGTCAAGATCATATTATAAG
Organism: Dama dama; assembly: GCF_033118175.1. NCBI lineage: Eukaryota > Metazoa > Chordata > Mammalia > Artiodactyla > Cervidae > Dama > Dama dama. Next base: position 11,410,832 of record NC_083708.1, read on the forward strand.
GAAGCATGTGAAGAGTGAGTCTGATTTTTATCACATTTATAGCTTCATTGATGTCTGTTGGAGAGAAGACCTATAACACTTCTTACCTTTATTTTTACTTTTTCTAATGCAGACTCATTGTTTGGGAAAACTCTTACTTGGAACTCAGGATGAAAAACAGCTGATAGCAAGTTATGCATTGCTGAGCTACTGACACCTTGAAAATACTCAGCCAGCAGATGTGTGACAATCCAGGAGGCATTTATCCCTTTTGTATTCTTTCATTAGTGTCTTTTGGTGTTATCAAATTTTAAGTAGGGTATTATGCATTTTCTCAGAAAGCCAGTGTTTCAAATTTGATCCCAGTCCAGAGTTAGTGTACACTTAGTTCTCAGAAACATCATTAAAAAGCTGACTCCTGTCTCTTCCACATTGTCTGATAGGATATGAGTGTTCTGGTCATCAGAGGAAGCTTTCAACAATCATCTTTGTGGTTTCGACCTAGATATCTGTGTTCATTCACTCCGCTATGTATGAGCATCTATTAGGAACCTAATATTATTTTTAAAAAAATGCTAAAGGGACAGAGAAAACCTATGTCCTTTGGCTAGAACTTCGAGTTTATTGTAGGCTCTGATGCCTTCATTCTTTATAAAAGGAGAAGATGAAGTGACATGGTAGTCTACAATATGAGGGGATCATTTGAACAGGTTGGAAAAGGTGAGTTTTAATGTTTATCACTGCTCAATGCATAACCAACTATCCTCACGAGCAGGCCAGCTAATGGTGACCATGAGGCATAATTTGTGAGCCAGAGATAGCATCACTGCTTTGGGATAACATGTTTTCTTCACTGCTGGTTATTCATAGGCATTAAATCACTAGTGCCCTAATTCACACCCATCGTTTTGTTAAGTTGGATCCACTGTCAAGCAAAACCTGGACTTGTATTTCAGCAGGAACCTTAAATAAAACTTTGTAGGTGATAAAATATATCTATAAAATGATGAGCTACAGAATCCCATTTTTGTATTCTTTTTCCTCTAAATATATCTTTCAATTGTGGTCTCTGTGTTTTTGTGTTGACCTGAGACAACAATAAAGAATTTCAGTACTGTCACTTGGGAGATGTGCATGTTAGTATTGGTTCTAGAACTCAGTACTGAGACCCTGGGTCTTGACTTTCTTGTGTGTAAAATGGGGAGTTTGAGCAGCATGATTTGTAAAGTTCTTTAAAGCTCCCGAATTCTGGAATATTAACCTATCACTGAGGAAAGGACTTAATATGCTAGTGACTTTGTCACAAATTCCCCAAAAAGTTGTATCTAAAAGAAAAATACAGTAGTCCTCCTTATATATGGTTTCACTTTCTGCAGATTCAGTTACCAGCAGTCAACTGTAGTTCAAAAATATTAAATGGAAAATTCCAGAAATACATAATTCATAAAGTTTAAGTTGTGTGCTTTTCTGAGTAACATGAGGAAATCTTAGGTCATTCCTCTCAGGGATCCACCACAATTGACATAATCAAGGTCCCACGACCCAGGCTCTCCCAAAGCGGGTGATGGTCCATACAGCCTCAGACAGTCAGTGTTAGATTATCACTACTTCACAACACCTCCATCGTTCACTCACATTATTTCATCCTACTGGCATTTTATCCTCTTCCATCATCACAAGGAGAAGGGTGGGTAGAGTCCAGTAAGATATTTTTGAGAAAGAGACCATATTCACAAAACTTTTATTATATTAGATTGCTATAGCTGTTCTACTTTATTATTAGCCATCGTTGGCTTCTCTGGAGGCTCAAATAAAGAATCTGCCTGCAATGCAGGAAACCCAGATGTGATTCCGTGGGTCAGGGAGAAACCCTGGAGAAAAGAATGGCTACTCACTCCAGTATTCTTGCCTGGAGAATTGCATGGACAGAGGAGCGTGGAGGGCTATAGTCCATGGGGTTATGAAGAGTGGGACACACCCGAGAGGCTAACACTTTCACTTTCTTTGTTGCTAATCTCCTTTTGTGTCTAACATAAATTAAGCTTTATCATAGGTATGTATATATAGGGAAATACATAGCATAGTTGGGATGTGGTGCTATCCATGGTTTCAGACATCCCCTTGGGGTCTTAGAACACACTCCCTCATAGAGAAGGGGGGAGGACAACTACATACTTAGAATGTTTGTGTCAAGTTTTGAGAACTAGAGTAATGAGAATTAGAGCTTCATTATTTCTGCTGACACCATCATTCTGGGTGATCCAAATAAACACACTTTCCATTTCCATTCAGATATGATTTTTATCCACTTACCTACTCTGCAAGTATCTTCTCACTCATTAAATACTTCTTGAGTGTCTACTATAGAACAGTTACTATTCTAGGCATTTTGCAGATATGTTTTAATTCAGATAATTCTTTTACATGCTGATATGAGGTTTGGAAAATTATGGGGTCTCAATGAGTGCTCTAGAAAATGATGAAAGATTGAAAAGTATATTAGAAAACAGTTTTTCCACCTCACCAAGCTGCCTCATTCCCTACATCCACCCCTGTTGTGCCCTGGACAATTCTTTAAATATTCTTCCCAAATATTTTGAGTGAAAGGGGAAGAATAATTTTGATGGATAGAGCAGGACTCTAAGAAGGCAATATTAGCATAATATATTCAGGCAGATACACTTTTTAATGAGGATGGAATAGAAAGTAGCCATATGAGATGGAGGAGTCAAAAATACATATCTTCTGTATAAGAATGGTTCCCAGAAATGATACTTCTTTTTCTTTTTTGGTAAAGACACAGCCTGACTGTGTGTGTGTATGTGTGTGTATATACACACTTTTTTTCTACGTTATATATATATATATACACACACACACACACACATATGTATGTATATGTGTGTGTGTGTGTGTGTGTGTGCACTTAGTCACTCAGTCATGTCTGGCTCTTTGCCACTCCATGGGCTGTAGCCCACCAAGCTCCTCTGTCATTAGTTCTCCAGGCAGAATACTGAAGTGGATTATCATTCCCTTCTCCAGATCTTCCCAACCCAGGGATGGAACTCGGGTCTCCCACATTGTAGGAGGTTTCTTTACCATCCGAGCTACCAGGGAAGACATATAGGTCTTAAATGATCAAAAGGTTTTGGTTTGTGATTTTTACCTGGAGACATTACAATTTCCAATTTATTTTTAACATATTTGCAATAAGTCTGCAGTTTGAGAGAATCCATCTATACAAATCGAGCCCTTCTTCAGCGGATCTTCCTAACCCAGGAATCGAATCAGGATCTCCTGCATTGCAGGCAGGTCCTTCACCAACTGAGTTATCAGGGAAGCCCATAATGTAGGAAAACACATCAGAAATAAGGGTCTGGAAGTTACGCACACCTCTTTGAGCACAAGACTGAGCCTTTTGTGTCTAAACTGTAGCATTCATTTTTCCAGATTTCTCCAGCTCTCAGGCTGCACATTTGTCATCTTAATTTAGTTGTTTACCTGTTTATTTTGGGAAAGCAACATTTAGAAAAGTAGAATCTGCTTCAAGAAATAAGAAGCGAGAATTCCATCACGAATACTGAAATCAAGTGGCATTTATTTTTCACGCATCTTTTATTGAATTCTGTATTTTTGGATATCACCTTTTAGAGAGCTTGCAATGAGCAGGATATAAAACAGGAACCAACTGTCAACTGAAATTCACATGTTAAATTATGGTAAAAGTTTGAAAATTAGAATTGGGTGCGAGATTGTTTTTTCCTTTCAACTTCAAGAAGTTGAAGAACTAATCATTGAGAAATGGAATAATGTTTAAGCCAAAGCACAAGCTGAATAGTCTAAAATATTGCTACTGAAAAGCTTCAGTGTAAATTTTGATTGTGTGACTTATTAATAAATCAGTGCATGATTTATTCAACAAATGCATGTTAAAAACCTGATATGTATAAAACATAGCACTAGAAATAGGATGTGAAAAGAAACAATTATAGAAAGGTGTAAGGCATAGTCCTTACCCAAGTTTACAACAGAAAACAGTAATTACTTCTGCAACTCCAGTGTTACTGATAAAAATATATGTGACATTTTTTAAAAAATCTCTTCTGGAAAACCCATGAGTCATTCACCTGAAGGCTCCTAATATTGTAATATGAAGTGGGATTTGTCTAGAGAAAAGTCCTTTAAATTCTTTGTGAAGAGTTCACCACAAAACAGTATCCCCATCATGGAAGGAATTCACTGTTCCTGCCCTTTATTCAAACAACCTTGACAGATGAGGTAATAATAAGACACACTTGGGAAACCTAGGGAGGTGGCCTATTCCCAGCAACCAGCATGATGTACCTGGCACTCCACATTTTCTAAATGTGAATTGGTATGTTGCAAATTACCCTGAGGTGGCCAGTAACATCATCACTTTCAGGTTTATGGATCATCTGTGTACACAATTCATAATGTGAAAGTTCTCCAGAAGCAAAAGAAGACATGTAGACTTTGAAAGAAGGGGGAGGTTTAGAGGCTACCCCTGATTCCTCCTCAACCCTCTTTGAGGATTATCTCTGTGGGTGGCCACCACCAAAGATGGAAATTCTAGGCCAAGAATCCTGCAAATTTAAACGTGACTCCAACTCAGTTTATTTCAAAATTTATCTCATTTCTCTCTGAATTACTCACCTTAAAGTAAATCCTGACACTAATTTACTGCTTCCCAAGATAAAAATACTGATTTAGAAGTCTTAAATCAGAACATCCTAGGCTTGGATTGCAATGATTCCCTGAATTTTTAGTGTTCCTAAATCTAACCCTGAAATATATCCTTCAAAGAGAATAACTGGATATTTTAAAATATATTGAAGAGAACACTTAAAAATGAAGAGAGGTTGAATGTCAGAGTTGTTGAAAGTTAGTTTTTGGCATTTGAAAAATACACATTTCAAAACAATGTCAATTACATAGCTATTGTTTTGGTGTACAAAGATGACAGAGAATTTATAGAAGGAAAAGAAGGCTAAGTGGGAAATATGGAGAAGTTATCCACAGAGACACCATGTCCAACTTTCACAAGTAATCTTGGCATGCTGGAGCTTTGTGGGAGAGTGGGCAACCACTTATCAGGGAAGATATACAGTTGCTCACATTTAATTATTGCCTTCTTTTCAAAATACTTTTTTGTTTTACAGCCCTATGTTCTCATTGATTCAGACTAAACCACCTCCTTTTTTCTTGGTAACTCAAAGTTATACATCTTTTTAAATACCATATTATATTACCCAAATGTAACAATTCATTTGAGCTTCCTTGGGGGCTCTGGGGGTAAAGACTCTGCCTGCAATACAAGAGACCCAGGTTCAATCCCTGGGCCAGGAAGACCTCCTGGGGAAGGGAATGACAACCCACTCCAGTGTTCTTGCCTGGAGAATCCCAGGGACGGCAGAGCCTGGTGGGCTGCTGTTTATGGGGTCGCACAGAGTCAGACATGACTGAAGCAACTTAGCAGCAGTCACCAGTATTCTTGCCTGGAAAGTTCCATGGACAAAGGAGCCTGGCAGGTCATAGCCCTTTTAAGTTACAATTCTTTGTGCGCTAAGTTTTAGGTTCAATTACATGAGTTGTTAACCTGTTATAAGAATATGGAGTTCATTGGAGGCAGGGATCAGAGAGTTGAAGGGTTTTTCCACACATGAAAATGTCACATAGATAATATGGTATCTGCACCATATCACCTTGAGCGAGATGTAGTGTGGCTGAACCCAGACCTGGAGATAAGGCAGAAAGACTGTCACATGTATGGCACATTCTATGGGAGAGCACAGCTTCTCAGGTTGCATGCCACTGGGGTTGGTCACAGGCACAGGGAGAGACATCGTGGGGATGTGCTTTTATTGTGGTTTCTGTGGGAAGAACAGGTGATATAGGTAAACAGGTTAGCATTGCTGAGTTTGACAAACTTCAGCAGATTCTGGGATGTGGGAGCTGCCCCTGGATGCCTGCTATGCGGCCCTGCATGGGCTTTTTTGGGGGGTGTAGAGTGTCCTGAAGTGTGCAAGCCCTGAGACAGGAATGGGTGGAATGGTGGCTACATGGCTGCTCAAGAAGGAGAATGATCAGCCTCTCAGTTCACTCAGTCACCTCTGACTCATTGCAACCCCATGGGCTGCAGCACGCCAGGTTTTCCTGTCCATCACCAACTCCCAGAGCTTGCTCAAACTCATGTCCATCAAGTCGGTGATGCCATCCAGCCACCTCATCCTCTGTTGTCCTCTTCTCCCGCCTTCAATCTTTCCCAGCATCAGGGTCTTTTCTAGTGAGTCAACTCTTCGCATCAGGTGGCCAAAGTATCGGAGTTTCAGCATCAGTCTTTCCAATGAATATATAGGACTTATTTCCTTTAGGATGGACTAGTTGGATCTCCTTGCAGTCCAAGGGATGTTCAAGAGTCTTCTGCAACACCACAGTTCAAAAGCATCAATTCTTCGGCGCTCAGCTTTCTTTATAGTCTAACTCTCACATCCATACATGACTACTGGGAAAACCATAGCTTTGACTAGATGGACCTTTTATCGGCAAAGTAATGTCTCTGCTTTTTAATATGTGTTCTAGGTTGGTCATAGCTCTTCTTCAAAGGAGCAGGAGTCTTTTGATTTCATGGCTGAAGTCACCATCTGCAGTGATTTTGAAGCCCTAGAAAATAAAGTCTGTAACTGTTTCCATTGTTTCCCCATCTATTTGCCATGGAGTGATCAGCCTCTAGCCAGTTTTACCTCTGGGTCATGACAGCATCTTAGTAACATATGAGAGATGGTGCCTAGCTCTCAGTTATAATATTGTAAGTGATCTTACTGTGAAGTCTTCTCCCCCTTGACTAGGCCTCAGTTCAGTTCAGTCACTCAGTCGTGTCCAACTCTTTGTGACCCCATGGACTGGAGCATGCCAGGCTTCCCTGTCCATCACCAGCTCCCAGACCTTGATCAAACTCATGTTCATCAAGTTGGTAGCTGATAATATAGACATGTGCTTGCAAATCTATTAATTTTGTTGTTGTTTCTAATCGCCTGCAAGAGTAAAATCTCCAGAAAAGCAGGGACTTGGCCTCTTTAACTGCTGTATTACTACAATAAGGAGCTCAAAAGACATTAAATGAATATTTTAATTGTTGAATAAATTAATTTCTGTATTACATATATTTTGCCTATTACTGCTAATTAAGTATTAAGCAAATAGTTTATAATTCATATGTAAATAAATGCTTATCAGTCCAGTACAGTCACACAGTCATGTCTGACTCTTTGTGACCCCATGGACTGTAGCATGCCAGGCTGCCCTGTCTATCCCAACTCCCGGATCCTGTTAAAACTCATCTCCATTGAGTCAGTGATGCCATGTTTATAAAATGTTTATAAATAAAATAATATCTTAAATGCAATAATGAAATAGTATAGTGTCTTTGGGCATGAAATACCTTCAACATATAAATTTTTTTAATCTTAGCTTTGTTTTGGCATATCTTTTCAATATGGTTCATAAACTGAATATATATTAAAATACTTAGTGAGATTATTTGTGTGTCTTCATTGTAAAAAGAAAGTCTCTCTCAATTAAGAATAGTCAAGTATAAACAAAAAATGGCTAAAACATAACCTGTTGTTGAAAATTCATATATCCAGAAAAGACACAAACCAATTCAAAAAATACATCTGCCCCAATGTTCATTGCAGCATTATTTATAATAGTGAAGACATGTAAGCAACCTAGATATCATCAATACATGAATGGATAAAAAAGATGTGATATATATACATATATATATTATATATATATACATACAAATATATCACATTTGTATATATGTATACATATATACATACCAATATATATATACTCAAAGCTAGTGGATGTGATGGAATTCCAGTTGAGCTATTTAAAATCCTGTGAAATGTGAAATGTGGTGCTGTGAAAGTGCTGCACTCAATATGCCAGAAAATTTGGAAAACTCAGCAGTGGTCACAGGACTGGAAAAGGTCAGTTTTCATTCCAATCCCAAAGAAAGGCAATCCCAAAGAATGCTCAAACTACCGCACAATTGCACTCATCTCACACACTAGTAAAGTAATGCTCAAAATTCTCCAAGCCAGGCTTCAGCAATATGTGAACCATGAACTTCCAGATGTTCAAGCTGGTTTTAGAAAAGGCAGAGGAAGCAGAGATCAAATTGCCAACATCCGCTGGATCATCGAAAAAGCAAGAGAGTTCCAGAAAAACATCTATTTCTGCTTTCTTGACTATGCCAAAGCCTTTGACTGTGTGGATCACAATAAACTGTGGAGAATTCTGAAAGAGATGGGAATACCAGACCACCTGACCTGCCTCTTGAGACACCTGTATGCAGGTCAGGAAGCAACAGTTAGAACTGGACAGGGAACAACAGGCTGGTTCCAAATAGGAAAAGGAGTACGTCAAGGATGTATATTGTCACCTCGCTTATTTAACTTATATGCAGAGTACATCATGAGAAATGCTGGGCTGGAAGAAGTACAAGCTGGAATCAAGATTGCCAGGAGAAATATAAATAACCTCAGATATGCAGATGACAACACCCATATGGCAGAAAGCGAAGAGGAACTAAAAAGCCTCTTGATGAAATTGAAAGAGGAGAGTGAAAAAGTTGGCTTAAAACTCAACATGCAGAAAACTAAGATCATGGCATCTGGTCCCATCACTTCATGGGAAATAGATGGGAAGACAGAGGAAACAGTGTCAGACTTTATTTTGGGAGGCTCCAAAATCACTGCAGATGGTGATTGCAGCCATGAAATTAAAAGACACTTACTCCTTGGAAGGAAAGTTGTGACCAACCTAGATAGCATATTGAAAAGCAGAGACATTACTTTGCCAACAAAGTCTGTCTGGTCAAGGCTATGGTTTTTCCACTGGTCATGTATGGATGTGAGAGTTGGACTGTGAAGAAAGCTGAGCACCAAAAAATTGATTCTTTTGAACTGTGGTGTTGGAGAAGACTCTTGAGAGTCCTTTGGACTGCAGAGAGATCCAACCAGTCCATCCTAAAGGAGATCAGTCCTGGATGTTTATTGGAAGGACTGATGCTGAAGCTGAAACTCCAATACTTTGGCCACCTCATGCGAAGAGCTGACTCATTGGAAAAGACCCTGATGCTGGGAGGGATTGTGGGCAGGAGGAGAAGGGGATGACAGAGGATGAGATGGCTGGATGTCATCACCGACTCGATGGGCATGAGTTTGAGTAAACTCCGGGGGTTGGTGATGGACAGGGAGGCCTGGAGTGCTGCGATTCATGGGGTCGCAAAGAGTCAGACACGACTGGGCGACTGAACTGACTGACTGACTGACTGATATATATACTCAAAGATTGGAGAAGGCAATAGCAACCCACTCCATTACCTTGCCTGGAAAATCCCATGGACGGAGGAGCCTGGTAGGCTGCAGTCCATGGTGTCACTAAGAGTCAGACATGAATGAGCGCTTCACTTTCCCTTTTCACTTTTATGCACTGGAGAAGGAAATGGCAACAACCCACTCCAGTTTTCTTTCCTGGAGAATCCCAGGGATAGGGGAGCCTGGTGGGCTGCCGTCTATGGGGTCGCACAGAGTCAGACACGACTGAAGTGACTTAGCAGCAGCATACTCAAAGATATATATACAAGATATATATATATATATATATATACGCTCAATCTCTTCAGTCATATATATATATGTATATATACACACACATAGAATAGAATATCACTACACAGCCATAAAAAGAATGAAATAATAATATTTCCTTATATGAAATAATGCCACTTGCAGAAACTTGGATGTACCTGGAGATTATCACACTAAGTGAAGTAAGGCAGATAGAGAAAGACAGATATCATATGATATCACTTACATGTGGAATAAAAATAAGATACAAATGAACTTAACAGAAATAGGCCCACAGACACAGAAAACAAACTTAAGTTTACCCAAGGGGAAAGGGAGAGAGGTTTAAATTAAGAGTTTGGGATTAACACATGCAAACTACTATATATAAAAAATGGACATACAATATGTACAGGGAACTATATTCAATATCTTGTAATAACCTACAATGGAAAAGAATCTGAAAAAGAATCACTTTGGGGTGCACGTGTCTCTTTCAGATCTGGTTTCCTCAGTGTGTATGCCCAGAAGTGGGATTGCTGGGTCATATGGCAGTTCTATTTCCAGTTTTTTAAGAAATCTCCACACTGTTTTCCATAGCGGCTGTACTAGTTTGCATTCCCACCAACAGTGTAAGAGGGTTCCCTTTTCTCCACACCCTCTCCAGCATTTATTGCTTGTAGACTTTTGGATAGCAGCCATCCTGACTGGCGTGTAATGGTACCTCATTGTGGTTTTGATTTGCATTTCTCTAATAATGAGTGATGTTGAGCATCTTTTCATGTGTTTGTTAGCCATCTATATGTCTTCTTTGGAGAAATGTCTGTTTAGTTCTTTGGCCCATTTTTTGATTGGGTCATTTATTTTTCTGGAATTGAGCTGCAGGAGTTGCTTGTATATTTTTGAGATTAATCCTTTGTCTGTTTCTTCATTTGCTATTATTTTCTCCCAATCTGAGGGCTGTCTTTTCACCTTACTTATAGTTTCCTTTGTAGTGCAAAAGCTTTTAAGTTTCATTAGGTCCCATTTGTTTAGTTTTGCTTTTATTTCCAATATTCTGGGAGGTGGGTCATAGAGGATCTTGCTGTGATTTATGTCGGAGAGTGTTTTGCCTATGTTCTCCTCTAGGAGTTTTATAGTTTCTGGTCTTACATTTAGATCTTTAATCCATTTTGAGTTTATTTTTGTGTATGGTGTTAGAAAGTGTTCTAGTTTCATTCTTTTACAAGTGGTTGACCAGTTTTCCCAGCACCACTTGTTAAAGAGGTTGTGTTCATCGCAGCACTGTTTATAATAGCCAGGACATGGAAGCAACCTAGATGCCCATCAGCAGTTGAATGGATAAGGAAGCTGTGGTACATATACACCATGGAATATTACTCAGCCATTAAAAAGAATTCATTTGAACCAGTCCTAATGAGATGGATGAAGCTGGAGCCCATTATACAGAGTGAAGTAAGCCAGAAAGATAAAGAACATTACAGCATACTAACACATATATATGGAATTTAGAAAGGTGATAACGATAACCCTATATGCAAAACAGAAAAAGAGACACAGAAATACAGAACAGACTTTTGAACTCTGTGGGAGAATGTGAGGGTGGGATATTACAAAAGAACAGCATGTATACTGTCTATGGTGAAACAGATCACCAGCCCAGGTGGGATGCACGAGACAAGTGCTCCAGCCTGGTGCACTGGGAAGACCCAGAGGAATCGGGTGGAGAGGGAGGTGGGAGGGGGGACTGGGATTGGGAATACATGTAAATCCATGGCTGATTCATATCAATGTATGACAAAACCCACTGGAAAAAAAAAAAAAAGAATCACTTTGCTGTATACCAAAAACTAACACAGCATAGTGGGATTGCCTGATGGCTCAGAGGTTTAAGAATCTGCCTGCAATGCAAGAGACACAGGAGATGAGAGTTATATCTCTGGCTTGGGAAGATCCCATGGAGGAGGAAATGGCAATCCACTCCAATATTCTTGCATGAAAAATTCCTGGCGGACCAAAGGGTTGCAGAGTTGGACATGACTAAGTGACTAAGCACAATACAACATTGTAAACCAACTATATTTCAATAAAAATTTTTAAGCAAAAATTTCAATTATTTATGGAAGCTTTAAAAAATTAAATACCTAATAACATAGCTCCTCAATGAATAAAGCAAATATACAGGAAAACGGGAAGAAACAATTAACTTCATAATCACAGGGGATTTTAACATAACTTTCTCAGGAATTAATAGGTCAAATAAATAAAAAATAAGTAAGGATTTGAAGACGACATATATTAATTTAAAAGTTTCTTCAAATGCAGAGAGATAATAAAAGAATCTCGGACTGAAACAACTGCATAATACACACTCTGTTTCAGCACACATAGACTATTATGTAGAATATTTAGAGAATCTTTCTAGTTTCTAGGCTCCACAGAAAGTCAGCACACATTTCAGAGAATTTATATCTTACAGGCCATGTTCTCTGACTAAAACACAACAATAGTAGTAATAAATTAGATAAACAAATCTAGAAAAATATTATATGTATGAAATTAAGAAATATGCTTTTAAAAACTCATAGATGAAGAAAGAAATCAATGAGAACCAGAAAATAGTGAAAGTGATAATACAACTAATAAATAGCTAAATGTGTGTCCAGCTAGAATAGTATTTAGAGACATTTATATTGCATATATTTAAAATGAATAAATGATGTAAATGAATGAACTGAAGGAAATAATTCATGTAAAGGCACAAATTAAGGCTACAGGAAATAAAACAGAGAGACTCCATAAAGCAAAATTTTATTTAAAAAGTGTTTCTAAAAGGTGGAAAAATTGCCTGAAAATATTAAGTATCAAAGAGAATATGGTGCTCTGCATAGAGCACTTATGTTCTACATCTGCAAGTGTTACATGAATTTTGGAATATAATTTGGCATATTTGCTATAGTTGATGATGAACATACCCTACAACCTGAGGCACCTATGAAATAGAAACTATTGAAACTGCAGTTGGAAACAAACAAAAGGAGAAAAATTCGTAGAAGTACTCTCTGTGATAAAAAGGTATAATTTTTTTTAAAAGTATAAACAGCATGAGTAACTCTGAAAGTAAAAAGGACACACTATAGTATAGTCATACAATAAAGTACTACAGGGTAATTAAAATTAATGTATTTCAGTTATATACAATGGCATTGAGAAATCTCAGGAACAAAATATTGAGCTAAAAGACCAATTCAGAGAATAATATGAATAAATAATACATAAACTTAAACAAAAATACAAGACTAAACAGTATATTATTATAGATTAAAGGTTAGCTGATGGATGAGGAATAACTAGTAGAAATCTTATACCATCAGAGGTCAGAGTGTTAAGAAATAGGACATAGAGAAAGGATCTGTCAAGAGTTGAGAGAAAAATAAAGCTAAAAATGCCTTCATTTGTGGTGAACGAAATAGAAGAATAGCAAAAAATTTAAGTTATGTTTCACATCAATATTTTCTCAGATAAATCCTCGCCTACATGCAGCTTAAGCTGATCGGTGCCCACTAATTGGGATTTGTTGCCTTCTTTTTTGCCTTTGTTCACCTTGCATCTCCCTCCCTGAATTCCTTCCTTCCCTCCCCCTCATCCTAGTCAAGGGAGGGTTAAAGTGTCGCTCGCAGGAAGATGTCAGAGGTCATTGCCTGTTCTAAAGTGCTCTAGACTCAGTCCAGCACTTAATTATTTGTAGTGACTTAACCAGTCGAACATGACTGAAGTAACTTAGCATACACAAGCACCAATCACCTAGGAATCAGACTTCAATTTTATTTTATTTTTCATTTATTTTTATTAGTTGGAGGCTAATTACTTTACAATATTGTAGTGGTTTTTGCCATACATTGACATGAAGCAGCACTGTTTATAATAGCCAGGACATGGAAGCAACCTAGATGTCCACAAGCAGACGAATGGATAAGGAAGCTATGATACATATACACTATGGAATATTACTCAGCCATTAAAAAGAATTCATTAGAATCAGTTCTAATGAGATGGATGAAACTGGAGCCCATTATACAGACTTCAATTTTAAATATTCAGAATGAAACAAGGAATTTGGAAACAAATAAAAAGGATAGATGACCTGTGGAGAAAACAGCTGTCTTAAAGCCCATGTATGTGTGAGTCAGTGTGACTTGAGGTCTTGTAACAGTCCCTTAGACAGCAAGGAGATCCAACCAGTCAATCCTAAAGGAAGTCAGTCCTGAATATTCATTGGAAGGACCGATGCTGAAGCTGAAACTCCAATACTTTGGCCACCTGATGTGAAGAACTGACTCATTGGAAAAGTCCCTGATGCTAGGAAAGATTGAGGGCAGGAGGAGAAGGGGACAACAGAGGATGAGATGGTTGGATGGCATCACCGACTCAATAGACATGAGTTTGAGCAAGCTCCGGCAGTTGGTGATGGACAGGGAAGCCTGGCGTGCTGCGATTCATGGGGTCGCAAAGAGTCAGACACGACGGGGCTACTGAACTGAACAGAATCCTACCCATTCGCCTCTGGTCTCCCTGGAAGACACCTATGGTTCACGAACTCTATTCCCCAAAGTCCTGTTACAATGTCAACCAAAATTCTGCTCTATTTTCACTGTTTGACAATCAAACTAGAGAGATCCCTTAAAACCAAGGTTGACTTACCATTCTCCTGTGAAAAGCTTCCAAAGCCAAGAAGCAGCACGTGGGATGCACAATGCCACTATTATCACAAAGGGAAAGACTTGGGTGAAAGGCTGTGTTGAGTATGTCTACGCTGCCCTCAAGTTGGTAACTGTGAGTGGAAGGAATTCAGCATCATGGGCACCTGCTTATTAGGCGAGTCAGTCAGGTTGGAAGAATGCTGAAACTTAAAGGAAAGGAAGAATCGACGCGACATTGTGGAATCAAAGCAGTAGAACCCCACACCCCTAATCAGGGCAGCTCTGAGAGTTTGAGGTGAAATTCAAAAGTACTCAAATTCAAAGTCTGGAGCTTACATCTTGCTCTTAGACAGTCTTTCTTGTCTAACCTGGGGGTCCCAAACCTCCATAACTGAAAAATCCGAGGGGCTTATTGAGCAAGTTTTCAGTTTGAGGGTGACTGCCCTGGGAAATATCTGATAAGTGGAGTGAGACCATTGAGTTGCAGCCCGCTGGACTAAGATTTTGTTACGTAAAAGTTGCAGTAATGGATGGGGGTTGGGCTTCTTTCTGTGGGACAGGTGCTGGGAATGAGGAGGGAATGGGACATAGCAGAACTAGCAGCTGACAATGTCATGAAAACATGTAGAGAGGTCAGGGCAATCTGCAAGTCATCCTTTGCTGTCCACTAGCCTAAATCTTTAACTTTTAAGAGAACAGATATAGTAAGAAAATTTACCTATGAGAGTTGTCCCATTGCCCATCATGTTACAGCAAAGGTATGATTTACACTGTCTCACACTACATTTCGCTTCCAATTTGCTGGGACCTTTATTGTGTCTGCTGAAGGAAGTGTTTCTCTGAATCAACAGAGATCAAGAGTGCAAAAACAGGAGGCAAAACCTCTATATGTAGATTACTAGTAGTAAAAATACTTTCACTTTTTATTCCTGGATGTGTTTATTCTGGCCATTGTGGAATAGGAGCTTATACTTGATCCTGGATTAAAGAATATATGAATATACCATATTCTGTGGCAAAACATAACAACTCTGCTGGGTGTGATGTCCCAGCTGGGAGTATAACTGACTTTTCTTTGGGTCATTCCATCATTCTGCTGGACTGAAGTTTCAGAGAAGTAGAATGAGGAGTGAAATCACCGGATTCCAGGAGTACAGGTTTAGCTGTAGTGAAATGAATCCCTTGAGTGGAACAATATTATGGGGAATAAAAGGAACAGTGCATTGGGCTTTTTGCAAGTTCATGAATAAAGGCTCTAACAGAGGGATAAGGTAGCTGGAAAAGACAAATCATTATCAGGAACGTCATCCAGTGGCTCTGAAGACATGTCTCTGCCTCGTCTATGATCAAAGGCATCCAATGTCATCCAGTGATTACAGTGGAAAGACCAGGGGACCACCGGTCCCCCAGGGTGTGATGACTTATTGCAGACTCAGCACAAGCTCCTGATGTCTGTGGGTGGAGCCCTTAGCAGAGGTGGCAGCTACATCGCACCTGCCTCCATCCCTGCCCCAGTCACCCTGTGCACGGCTCCCTTAACAAGCAGCAGCCAGCTGACATTCACAAGACAGTTCATTGGGGTGGGGTGGGGAAGGAAGGAGGAGGGAGGTTCAAGAGGGAGGAGACGTGTGTATACCTGTGGCTGATTCATGTTGAGGTCTGACAGAAAACAACAAAATTCTGTAAAACAATTATCCTTCAGTAAAAAATAATTAATTAAAAAAGAAGTATATATTTAGTACATATGCTCAAGCTATTTGTAATCTATTTTATGTCACCAGCTACTAATAAAGTACATAGTTTAAAAAAAAAAAAAAAAACTCATGATTAAGTTGTTGTTGTTCAGCTGCTAAGTCATGTCCGACATTTTGTGACCCCATGGGCTGCAACACGCCAGCTTCCCTGTCCTTCACCATCTCCTGGAGTTTGCTCAAACTCATGTCCATTGAGCCAGTGATGCCATCCAACCATCTCATCCTCCATTTCTCCTGTCTCCCACGTCCCTCAATCTTTCCCAGCATCAGGTTCTTTTCCAGTGAGTTGGTTCTTTGCATCAGGTGGCCAAGGCATTGGAGATTCAGCTTCAACATCAGTCCTTCCAATGAATATTCAGGACTGATTTCCTTTAGGATTGACCGGTTTGATCTTCTTGCAGAAAAGGGAATCTCACGAGTCTTCTCCAACACCACAGTTCAAAAGCATCAATTTTTTTTTTTTGGATGATTTTATTTTTATTTTTTAAATTTATTTATTTTAATTGGAGGCTAATTACTTTACAATATTGTGGTGGTTTTCACTATACACTGACATGAATCCACGATGGGTGCACATGTGTTCCCCATCCTGAATCTCCCTCCCACCTCCCTCCCCATCCCATCCCTCAGGGTCATCCCAGTGCACCAGCCCTGAGCACCCTGTCTCATGCCTCGAACCTGGACTGGCGATCTGTTTCACATATGATAATATACCTGTTTCCATGCTATTCTCTCAAATCATCCCACCCTCGCCTTCTCCCACAGAGTCTGAAAGACTGTTCTTTATTTCTGTGTCTCTTTTGCTGTCTCGCATATAGGGCCATTGTTACCATCTTTCTAAATTCCATATATAAAAAGCATCAATTTTTTAGGACTCAGCCTTCTTTATGGTCCAGCTCTCACATCCATTCATGGCTACTGGAAAAACCTTAGCTTTGACTATATGGACGTTTGTCAGCAAAGTGGTGTCTCTACTGTTTAAAACACTGTCTAGGTTTGTTATAGTTATTCTTCCAGGGGGCAAGTTTCTTTTGATTTCTTGGTTGCAGTCACTGTCCACATTTTGGAGTCCAAGAAAATGAAGTCTAACACTGTTTCCAGTTTTTCCCCATCTGCTTGCCATGAAGTGATAGGACTGGATGACATGATGTTAGTTTTTTGAATGCTGAGTTTTAAGCCAGCTTTTTCACTCTGCTCTTAACCAAATTTAGTAATAGTGACTAATATTTTATGTACCAAACATCATAGTGAACCAAACATCATGGTGGTCTCACACATAAAGCAAATCCTTCTAGAAATACATGAAAAGGTAGAAATCCACAAACTTATAGTGCTAGATATTAATGTATATTTTTCAAAACTTAAAAATCAGACAAAAATAAAACAAAATGCAGGGATTTGGAGATTCAGTAAATAAGTTCAATTTTATTAATATATATGTGAGTCTATAGGTGTATATTTAATACACACGTATATATGTGTGTATTCATGTATATATGCATATGTGTGTACCTATGGGCTTCCCCAGTGGCTCAGCAGTAAAGAATTCACCTGCAATACAGGAGCTGCATATTAACACTGAAAACATTTTTATTATACTAATGAAACAGGACCCAAAATTCATCACATAGAAGACTGAATGATCTGAAATAGTCATTTTTATAGATTAAAAAATAATCAAGCGTCAGTGCTTTCATATGGGTCAGCTTAATAATTGATAACTCTTTAAAATATAAACTTTATAGGTAACAATATATAAGACAAAAACAAAACAATAAAAAGATGGTCTTGCCCTGCAAAAAGAGTCGGCCTCTTGGAAGCTGATAATCAAAACTGTTGATATAAGACCCCCCGGAGAAGGAAATGGCAACCCACTCCAGTATTCTTGCCTGGAAAATCTCATGGACAGAGGAGCCTGGCGGGCTACAGTCCATAAGGTCACAAATAATTGGACATGACTGAGCACAAAACAGCACAACCATATTAGAAAGCTTTAAAGCAAAGGTACTAAGTGATCAAATTAATAAACTAGGAAAAGAAAGAAAAATAATCAAAAGGAAACCGTAAATAAATAAAGAAAAAAAGCAAAATGAAAAGCAACAACAACAAAACACACAGGGTGGTAAAGAAAAATAATAGCAAAAGCCACCACATATATGTAGAAATATAATTCATTTTGATACAATAATTTAAATTTCCTAACCTTGCCAAAGTTATTTGCTAACTATGATAACTTTTTGTTTGTTCTCAGAATTTTATATGTACTTCTTCCTTTCCCATCAACATGCCTTTTCTTCATTTTTCTGTCTTATTGTACTAGCTAAGACCTCTCACAAAATGCTAAATTTGAAAAAGGAAAGTTTTCTATCTATCACCACATCTATATGTTGTGGGCTGTAGGTTTTTACTAGATTTCTTTAATCAGTTTTTTAAGCAAGATCTCTTTATTGTTAATTTGCTAAGAGATTTGATCATTAATTCATGTTGATTTCTTGTCAAACGCCTTCTCTGGATGTGTTGATTTATTTTTTTTTCCCTTTGGTCTATTGGTTTGATGAATTATCTTGGTTGATTTTAGACTACTGAAGCCACTTCATATTTGGGGGAAAATACTATTTGGTCTTGATATAATGGGTTGGTGAAAAAATTTGTTCATTTTTTTTCTGTAAGATGGCTCCAGTTGTCTTTAACTCCATTTGAAATAATTTTGTTTTTCAAGAAGCAATTTTATTATTTCAAGAAAGGTAAAAATGTAACTGAAACACAAAACAGAGTTGTGTAGCATACAGAGAAAGTGCTGAGACTGATCAAACTTTGGGCTGGAGATTTCTCACTGGATGGTGCTCTGTGGTTCAGTAGACCAGTTGGTGTTGATAGCGATCAAACAGAGACATTAAATTGAGAACGATCAATGTTATACCATGTGAGAAGTAGCCGACATACTCAAAATATGCAAATCAAGTGCTGAAAATCACTTGCGCCAGCTTGCTTGTGTTAAGTGCTTTGATGCTTAGGTTCCACATAAGCTAAGTGGAAAAAAAAAATACCTTCTTGACCTTATTTTCACATGTGATTCTCTAATTAAAAGTAATGAAAGCATTCCATTTTTAAAACAAATTGTGATAAGTGATGAAAAGGCACAATAACGTTGAACAGAAGAGATTGTGGGCCAAGCGAAATGAACCACCACCAACCAACAACATTAAAGGATGGTCTTCATTCAAAGAAAGTAATCTTGTGTTTGGGTGGGATTAGAAGGGAGTCCTCCATTATGAGCTTCTTCTGAAAAACCAAAGGATTGATTCCAACAAGTACTGCTCCCCATGAGATCAACTGAAAGCAGCTCTCAATGAAAAGTGTCCAGAATAAGTCAACAGAAAATATATAATCTTCCATCAGGATAATACAAGACCCCATGTTTCTTTGATGACAAGGCAAAGACTGCTTATAGCTTGGATGGAAAGTTCTGATTGATCCTCTGTATTCACCAGATATTGCACCTTCAAATTTCCATTTATTTTGGTCTTTACAAAATTCTTTTAATGGAAAAAATTTCAACTCCCTGGAAGACTGTCAAAGGCACCTGGAACAGTTCTTTGTTCAAAAAGATAAAAAGTTTTGGGAAGATGAAATTATGAAGTTGCCTGAAAAAATGGCAGAAAATAGTGGAACTCAATATTGCTGTTTTAATGTATTAGTGGATTCAACATATAACTGTTTTGTGAAGAATGTTCACATCTGTGTTGACAAGAGACGTGCTCTATAGCTTTTTATCTTATTTTTGTACCAGGACAATAGTGGCCTCAAAAAAATGTTCTGGACTTGATTTATCGTTTCTCCTTTCTGAAAGAGTTTCTGTAGAATTGATATGATCTCTTCCTTATATGTTTGATAGAATTTCCTAGCAAAGCTATTTGGGTCTGAGTTTCCTTACAGGGAAGGTTGTTAATTAATTTTGTTTCTCAAATAAATGTAAGACTTTCAGGTAGTCTATTTTTTCTTGTATGAGCTTTGTTAATATACGCATTTCAAGGAGTTAATTTCATTTGTCAAATTCATCGGCATAAAGTTGCCTCCTTACCTCCAGGTCCCATGAGCTTCAATTCTTCCACTGGGAAACTGCTGATGTTTTACACTTAAAGAGAGATGAGACACTGAGGCCACCAGCAGATAGTTGTCAGTACGGCCTCCACCCCTAGACATCAACCGTCCCTGCACATGTGCCCCTGAAGCCTGTTCCGTCCACCCTCCCATAGTGAACTCTTGCTGCCGTACCCAGATCAGGGCTCTCTGCATGAGCAGGCAGTGGGGTTGTTGCTTCTCCACCACCAGCCTTAGGCAGACCTTGTACCTGAGCCTCACAGGTAGCAGATAACCGCTCTCTTCTACTCAGTCTGGGGTTAGAGCATATTTGGTTTCTTGCTCTTGCATTTTCCCTTGGCAACCAAACTCTGCTTATGTCCTTCGGGGTCTTCTGCCTGGCATCAGTGTGCAGTGAGTCAGGGCAGCCTTACCGTGTCCCCCCGCCCCACCCACCCACCCTCAGCCACAGCCTGCCTTCGCTCTCACGCTTTGATCAGGAAGTTGGAGGTTTTCCTGTCCTTCCCACCTTCCAGCTTCTGCCAGTGAAGGGTCTAGAGCTGACCACCAGGTGCCTCACATGTGTCTGGGATGTGGGTGCCCTTTTTCTGGAATAGCTGCTGCTCCCTCAGCCACTGCCTGACCCTGAGTACCTGAGCCCTTGTGCGATTTTTCAGGTCTTTCCCCCGACAGGTGGAGGCCTGTGCAAAAGAGAGAGCAACTGAGTGAGAACTCCCCTTCACCTGAGACTCTCAAGGATGCTAAAGGGTGATGCTAGCCCATATGTTCTTGTTGTTCAGTCACTAAGTTGTGTCTGACTCTTTTGTGACCCTTGCGACCCACCAGGCTCCTCTGTCCATGGGACCACCCAGGCAAGAAGACTGCAGTGTGTTGCCATTTCCTTCTCCAGGGGATCTTCTAGACCCCAGGATCAAACCCATGTCTCCTGCATTGGTAGGTGAGTTCTTTACCACTGAGCCACTAGGGGAGACTTTAAGAATTGTGAGTAATGTGGTTGTTTTCATCTCATCAGCTCATAGGGATGTCCCTTCTTCTCCTATGTTCTAATGATGGTAAAAGAGGTTGCCATCTCTCTCTAGAACCCTTTTAGAATTCAGTTCCCTTGATTTGTTTTGTGACCTCAGCTCAGAGAGGAAAAAATGAGAAAACAAGAGAAATAAAAGGGTTTTTTTAATGATAATTTTGAAATATATTCAGATATCTTTTCTTTTCTAGGATGGGAGCAATGTTTTCTTAAGGTTTTCTACATCCTCAGAGGAAGCAGAATTCTGGATGCTTCCATAAGTAGAAAACCTTGGAGACAGGATATCTTTAGCTGAATCATGAATAACTCATTAAGGATAGGCTGCTTCATCCTATAAGCCCACTCCTACATACCTGAGGACATTTAAGGCCTTCGTTGTTCTAGGACGTCATGGTAAAGGCCTTGTTTTCATGTGCACCTGCCTGGCAGGGTCCAGATTGACTAAGGCAAGGCTCCAGAAGTATTCTCTTGGTGAGAAAATGACTTGGTCAGATATTTATAAGTCCACTACTTTATTTTACCTCCTCTGGGATAGTTTGAACCAAACCACTTCAAACAGAGACCATCTGCTGGGAATCTTTTACCTTGAACAAAAGGCCCAATTCAGTTTCTTGGCACATTTCTTCAATTCAGTCATTTGTTTTTGGAACAGATATTTATTCAGTGCCCACTACGTGCTGGGTTCTGTTCTGTGCCCTGAAGACTGTATAATGAATAATTGTATAAGATTGTATAATGTATAATGAATAAGGCTACGACTTTGCCTTCACTGTGCTCACATTCTTATGGACAAAACAGACAATATGCAAAAACTTGGTTGGGTGTTTGACATAAGTGCAGGTTTCAATTAAGAAAAAGAAGCAGTATAAGTAGATAGTAAAACTGTCTTCTATATAAGTAAGGCAATCTGAGTTAAGCCCACATGGTGACATATGGCTGGGCTTTTACTGTCCAAGGAGCTGTGTTTGGAGTCAGAGCACAGTGAGTGAAGCGCTTCAAAGCTAGTGGAACCACCATGTCAATGAGCTTAGAAGTCTACGGGGGAGTCCTAGAGTGGTTTAGTCTATCAGAGTGATGTGCTTCTGAGAAAAAACAGGATGGATCAAGGCTTGATACTGTAGATATTAGTGAAAGTGAGTCGTCCAAGTACAATATTGATATTTCCTAGGTCTGACAATATTTGACGTGTGCTTGAATATTGTTATATTTACAATATCTAAAGTAGGAAAAAACCCCAATATTTGGGATATTGCAGAAACCTAAATCCTGAAAAATCTTCTAAAAATTACTTTCAAGTGCATATATAAAATTGAACTAAGCTACTTTACTAAACAAGAATTATTTATAACCAGAATATCAAAGTGTTTCTGATTGAGTGCTTATAGAATGCTTTCGAAACTGGTTCCAGATCAGTGACATAGGTTCCCCAGGATATTGTTGATAACATAATATTAATTTATTCATTTAGCAGATCCTGTCTCAAAAAGTGTGGATTTAAAACTCTATCTCTTGGTCTTAAAGTTCACAAAACTTTATAAAACTATGTTGATTGAGATTAGTCTAATTACGAGATTACTCTAATTATGAAGCTTTCTTATTACTATTTTGATCACTTCCTTGGGCCACAGTCTGTCAAAAGCCAGGTCAGGAGCTTCAGATGCTCTGAGGAGCCCAAAACAGAACGTTTTAGGAGGAATGCATGCCAACGTTTTGAGCTTAAAATTTGCCAGGAGTGATGTTTTCATACTGAGGGATTCAGAAAGATAAGTACAGAGT
Organism: Dama dama; assembly: GCF_033118175.1. Lineage (NCBI taxonomy): Eukaryota > Metazoa > Chordata > Mammalia > Artiodactyla > Cervidae > Dama > Dama dama. The sequence goes on from NC_083708.1 coordinate 11,433,828, forward strand.
CCCCATAAATAAGGCAGAGATTCATCTACAGTATGTTCAGCTTGTCAGTGTCCAACTTTTTTGTGGGCAAAATTCAGAATGATTTATTTCTTGGTATACTTTGGTATACTGGTATACTTTTTTAATTTATTTTTTAATGGGAGGAAAATTGCTGTACAATGTTGTTTTGGTGTCTGTCTCACAACAATGTAAAACAGGCATAGCATAAATATATCCCCTCCCTGTTGAGCATCCGTCCCACCAACACCCCTGTATCCCACTCCTCTAGGTCATCACAGGTCACTGGGCTGAGCTCCTGTGTTATATAGCAGCTTCCCACTAGCTATCTATTTCACACATGGTAGTGTACATATGTCAGTGTTACTATTCCAGTTTGTCTCCTGCCATGTCCACAAATCCATTATCTATGTCTGCATCAAAGTTCAGTTCTTTAATAAAAGTACATTGTAAATCTACTAAAATGAGAAATTTTCCTTATGGCTATTGTTTTCTATTTGACACAGCATATAAAGGAAAAATATCTATGTTTAAATTTTATCTTTTAGAGTGTACAATATTATGATTCAATACATGTAGACATTGTGAAATGATTGTCACAGTCAAGCTAATTATAACATCCATTATCTCACATGGTTATCACCTTTTTTCTATATGGTGAGAATATTCATGATCTACTCTCTCAGCAAACATCAAGCATACAGCAAGGTGTTAGTAACTACAGTAAACACACTGTACGGTTAGGTCCAGAAATCATTCCTCCTGCAAAGCTGAAACTGTGTACCGTTTGACTGACCACTCCCCACTTCCCTCACCCACCAGCCACTGGCAGGAACCACTCTGCTTTCTGTTTATATGATTTTGACATTTTTAGATTCCACATGTTAATGAGATCATAGAGTATTTGCTTTTTCTGGGGTTGTCTTATTTCATTTAGCTTAATACTGTCCAAATTTATCTGTGTTGTCAAAAATGGCAAGATTCCTTTCCTTTTGTGGCTGAATAATATTCCCTTGTGTGTGCATGTGTGCATGTGTGTGCATGTGTGTGTGTGCACATGTTTCTTTATGTACATTCATCTGTTGATAGGCACTCAGGTTGTTTCCATAGCTTGGCAATTATAAAATGTACTGGAATTTCAGCTTCAGAATCAGTCCTTCCAATGAACACGCAGGACTGATCTTTAGGATGGACTGGTTGCATCCAAGGGACTCTCAAGAGTCTTCTCCAATACCACAGTTCAAAAGTATCAATTCTTCTGCGCTCAGCTTCCTTTATGGTCCAACTCTCACAACCATACATGACTACTGGAAAAAATATAGCTTTGACTAGAAAGACCTTTGCTGGCAAAGTGATGTCTCTGCTTTTTAATATGCTGTCTAGGTTGGCCATAGCTTTTCTTCCAAGGAGCAAGTGTCTTTTAATTTCATGGCTGCAGTCACCATCTGTAGTCATTTTGGAGCCCAAGAAAATAAAGTCAGTCACTATTTCCATTGTTTCCCCATCTATTTGCCATGAAGTGATGGGACCAGATGCCATGATCTTAGTTTTCTGAATGTAGAGCTTTAAGCCAACTTTTTCAGTCTCCTCTTTCACTTTCATCAAGAGGTTCTTTTGTTCTTCTTCTCTTTCTGCCATAAGGGTGGTGTCATCTGCATATCTGAGGTTACTGATATTTCTCCCAGCAATCTTGATTCCAGCTTGTGCTTCATCCAGGCTGGCACTTTGCATGATGTACTCTGTATGTAAGTTAAATAAGCAGGGTTACAATATACAGTCTTGACGTACTCTTTTCCCGATTTGGAACCAGTCTGTTGTTCCACGTCCTGTTCTAACTGTTGCTTGATTACTCTGTGAAAATTTTAGGAGTCCTGATCCTTTAAATTTTGAAATCACTCTGGGAAATGGAGGAGGCAATTTTCCAAGTATTGGAAAGGGAAGAGGCAGTCTGACTAGAGACCAAAAAGAAACATTGAGAATTACAACAGATTGCTAATAATCTTGGATTGTATCAGTTGATTTTATAAAAAAAACAAAAAGCTTGTCTAGCTGCTTTAAATGAGTTCAAGTGTCTATACTTTGATGACTTTCATTCTAAAATACTAAAAAAAAATACTTGCAGATATGATTACATAATCAATGCTGTTAATAATAGGGAGTTTAAGGTCAAGGAAGAGGTGGCAGAATTAAGAGATGAGCCTTTCAATTTCTAACATTGAGGAAGACGGCGAACTCCAAAATAACGTGGAATATAAATCCTCAATAAAATTCTAGAATCGCTTGTTGGGCAGATGGCTTGTGAATACTGGGAAAAAGGATTCACTAGAACCATCATGAATTTTCTAAGAGCAAGTCATATTAACCAAATTAACTTTATTTCCTTTTAAAAATACTGAAAAAATGTATATTTTGGGGAATCTGAAAAAGTTATCTTAGGAATACTTTGTGGACATAGGGATATAAATTGTGGGGTTGGTTCCTGGTCTCGATTTAAGGGTTCAAGTAACTCTCTCTTGGGCTCTGTGTGTTTACTATTTTGTCAACTTAATTGACAACAAACATGACCTGTTTAGCATATCTGGATATAGCAGAATTAGGAAGGTGGTTAACAAGTTAAATTGCAAAATCAGAAATTTTAAAAAAGCACAGTAGATAGAAATAATGAGTTAAAATGATGTCTAACCAAAATGACATAAAATTCTGCATTGAACTAATAAAAAATCAATCCTAGAGCAAAAACCTAAATTAATTTGGAGCTTGAAATCTATCTAGTCATTGCTTTTAGCGTAAGTTCATACTGACAGGCAGGCTGAGAATATTACTTTTTTTTCTTTCCATTTTGCTTATGTGTCTAATAAGTCTGTCTGCATTAGGCAATTGCTCTTTAGAAGGGAACAATGATTGTGACAGGGCACATTGTTGCTGGCGTGGCAGGAATCAGCCAGTCTGGTTTAGGCTGTGGCTGGAAGAGGAAGTGGTAAAGAATTTACAAAATAGGACATTTATCCAAGTCCTGAGGTTCAATGTTTGAAGCAAGATTTGACAAAATTGGGCCCAAAGGTCAAATCCAGCACACCAGCCTTTTGTAAAACTGGTAAGCTAAGAATGGGTTTTGCATGTTAAAAAGGTTGAAAAAAAAATCAAAAGAAGAAGAGTATATCAGGACACTTGAAAATTACATAAAATTCAAGTATCCATAAATAAAGATTTATGGGAACACTATCATCAAGTTTTGCCATTAAATATTCTACTTTGCACTTAATGACTCTAGAACATCCTTTTTTGTATGACATGTTTGATGAATCCCTCACTTTTGCTTTAAATATGTTTTATTTTTTGATTATTTTTTATTGGAATATAATTACTTTACAATGTTGTGTTACTTTCTGGTGTACAATGAAGTGACTCAGCCAGTTCCACTTTTATCTCAACAGACTTCCATATTCATTAAAGTAACTGGGTACAGAGAGAAGTTTCCCCGAAGTCCCACGTATTAAAAAATTTAAAGCTTAGTTGGATATAATTTTAATAATTTGTGATGCCAGAATTTGTTTTAATCACAAATTATTGCTTTATTTTGGATAATCTTATAAGTGAAAACCCTCATTCTTTGCATTTGTAATTTAAAATTTTGTCTCAAAAATTAAGTTTTGTCCATATGATAACCATAAATATAACTAATAAAGAGGAAGGAATTCAAATAGTATCTTTAAGTGAGTTTAATCAACTTGTCACTCAACTGTCTAAAGGATATCTGAAAAACAAATACTTTCCATCTTTGCTATTTCAGCAACTAAAATGATAATCCTCAATTAGGAAATTTTACTTTCTCCTCAGGGTTAAAAAAAAAAAAGAATGGACTTAAATTTTCCCCATCAAACACTAAATTTTCATGAATAAGATATTATTCTGAAATTATTTGCTGAAAACTGTGTCCATCTCTGACCACTTTTTTCCAGACAAACTATCCATACAGGAATATCAGTGAAGGCACCAATGTCAGCTTTCAGCCTCAAGAGCTGCGTGCCTCAATAAAGAATGGAGACCCACCTGAAGGACAAGAAAAGGCAGAGATATCCATCCTTAGGGATGGACACACAGCTAGGAAGAGAATTGCTTGATCACATGTTAACTCTATGTTGAACTTTTTGAGGAACTGTCAAATCACTTTTCGTAGTAGTACGTATACCATTTTACATTTCCAAAGTAATGCGCAAAGGCTCCAATTTCTTCACATCCTTGCCAAGACACTTTTTCCCTTTTTTTTTTTTTTTTTTTTGCGTTGTTATGTTTTATTCTGGTAGGTGTGAAGTGATTGGTGTCTTGTGATTCTGATTTGCATTTCACCAATGATTAACGATGCTGGGCTTCTTTTCATGTGTTTATTAGCTATTTCTGTCCCTTCTCTGAAGAAATATCTATTGAAGCCTTTTGCCCAATGAAAAATGCATTTTATTAGTTAAAGCAGTTTTGGGTTAAGAGCAAAATTGAGAGGAAGGTACAGATTCCCCCTATGCCCGTCATACCCACATACACATAGACTCTTCCCTCTATCAAAATTTCACATCAGAGGGGCACATTTTTTACAATCAGTGAACCTACATCCATCATTATCACCCAAAGCCCATGGTTTACATTCGGGTTCACACTTGGTGTTCCAAATTCTCTGGGTTTTGATGATATACAATGATATGCAGTATCATACAGAATAGTTTCACTTCCCTAAAAGTCCTCTGTGGTCTGGCCAGTCATCCCTTTCCCTTAACAACCACAGATGTTTCTCCTGTCCCCAGCGTTTATCTTTCCCAGGATGTCATATAGCTGGAATTGTACAGTATGTAGCTTTTTCAGACTGGTTTCCTTCTCTTTATCATCTGCATTTAAGGTTTCTCCATGCTTTTCCCAGGTTGATAGCTCATAACACTTTCAGCACTGAGTGTTTGAATACCTAGATGTTTGCAATTCTTTACCCGTTCACCTACTAAAGGACATCTCGGTTGCTGCAAAATTTTAGCAATTATGAATAAAGTTCCATTTGCCTGCTTGTTTTTGTGAGGATGTACTCTTTTGGGTAAATACCAAGAAGCACGTCTGCTGGATCATGCAATGAGAATATGTTTGGTCTTTCAAAGTGGCTGTACCATTTCACATTCCCACAAGTAGTGAATGGATTTTTGTCATATAGATCTTACACATGTTTGCTAACATTTCATTTTGGAGGATATTAATGCAAATGATTTTTTGAGATTTAATTTCAAATTCTACTTCTTCATTTATGGTATATAGGGAAACGATTGTCTTTTGTATAATAACTTATCTTGCAACCTTGCTATTTAATTGCTTATTAGTTTCAAGAAAGTTTTTTATTTGATTGTTTGCCAGTTCTTTCTGATTTTCTGGACAGACAATCATGTCATCTTCAAAGAAAGGCAGTTTTGTATCTTTCTTTCCTTTTTTTTTTTTTGTATCTTTCTTTCCTAATTTGCATATCTGTTTTTTCTTTAACTTGTCATCACATTAGCTAGGACTAACTGTATGATGTTGAAAGGGAGTGGTAAGATGGGACTTCCTTGTTTTGTTCCTGGTCTTAGTGGAAAAGCATCTAGTTTCTTACCATTAAGAATGATGTTCATTGTAAGTTTTGTAAATCTTCCGCTTACATATCTGAAATTATTCATTTTAATTTTAAAAAATAAATTCACACAGTTGTCTTTACCTTAAGGTTATTTTTTTGCCTAATCATAAGTATCACAACAGTCTTTGAGGTGTGGTTTGCTATTAAAGAAGCAGATTCTTATCAGCCCTGCCCCCACCTGCCTCTCCTCTCCTTATGTTCTGTGGAATCACACCAAGGTGTCTCTTGCAACAAGTTTATCCTAACCTTCTAGTTCCTTATACTGACGCCTGTTTTCTTTAGAGTATCCCACTTATTAAAACTTACAAGCTCACAGAATATTAAAACAATGATTCTTCATGAACATCTATCTGATCCCATTCAAACAGCAAAATTTCACCTGTATTGGCAGTGGTATAGTGATTTGGAAAACAACAACAAAAGAGATTATAGATGTCAGATCCATTGGCCTCATTTAGAATTTTAATCAGTGCCTCAAAATATCTGCTCATGTTTGTACATGACAATCTCAGGATAGTGGAATATTTTTTTTTTGAGACTATATATCTGTATTATGTATATTACCATGTAAGAGAAATAGATGGCTAAGATGCAAAAGAGAGGAACCATAGCTGTCACGTAGACATAGTATCTCTTTTCCATTTTTAAAGAATGACTGTATGCCTGTTCTTTTTAAGGTATGAAAGTGAAAGTGAATGTGAAAGTTGCTCAGTTGGGTCTGACTCTTTGCAACCCCATGGATTATACAGTCCATGGAATTCTCCAGGCCAGAATACTGGAGTGGGTAGCTATCCCTTCTCCAGCAGAGCTTCCTGACCCAGGGATTGAACTGGAGTCTCCTGCATTGCAGATGATTTCTTTACCAACTGACCTATGAGGGAAGCATTTTATAAGTATAGCATGTAAGAAAAAAGAGAGATCATAAAGGAAATTAAAAATTCAGTACATGAAAGAAATGTGAGAATTATTTTAATGTACTAAATTCCATGATAACATGATTCATGGCAAATAGTTTGACATCAATGTTATTTTGAGCTGGAGTCTTAGACCAACTAACCTCTCAACTAGCCCCTCAGGGCGTGTGTTTAGACAACTGACTCTTGGTACTAAGAACATTACCTCCAAGGCCTTCTTCAAGAAGTCTTCTTTCCCACTCACCCCCATTCTCCTACGCTGATAGCTTGTCTTAGACGGCTCTGTTTTGCTTCCAGGGCTCTGGCCTCTCACTCCCTAAGGAGCCCAACCCCAACTTCCCCACCAGACTTGCCAGAGTTGGAGCTGTGCCACCTCTTTAAGGAAGAAGCACCTCTCATGCTTTGACATTTGGTTATTCTTGCTGTGATTATATGATATCATTAAATAAATCAAGATAAATCATGTTAATAAGCATGAATTTAAAAAGCTACAATAATACAACTATCACTGAACTATTGTTTCAATTATTCCCACATCAAATACAAAAACTATGGCAGTTAACTCTAAAGCATAATAATTTCCAGTTTCTTTTGAAAAGGAGCATATTCAAGCTTTCATTATATGCTAAGGACCATTTCCCTAAAAATTGGGAGGATGTTATGCTCTATATCTGTAATTATGCTGCTTCCACAAAACATTTCTCCATAAATCTAAGAAGTAGTATTCCATCTGGAAACCTAGTTATTTCACGTTTAGTGCATCTGCTAATTATTATGGTATAGGCCTTTCAGACATAATTTTAGGGATTCCAAAAAGCATTTTGCTAATGATTAAATATGAACATTTCTGTTCATTAAGGTATTACTGAACCATGGCATCTTTGTCTTTTAATTTTACAATTGCTTGGAGAAATATATTACTTAAAATACAGATGAGTCTTAATTTAAGCAAAACAATGTAAAAACAAAGATTTTTGCAAGAATAAATTGGAGTGTGACTACTCACTTTACAGAGAAGAAATAAAAGCTTAACTTAGATCAGGGGTTGGTTAATTATCACCTGTAGACAAAGTCCAGCCCACCACCTGTTTTGTAAATAATGGTTTTATTTATTTTTTTGGTAAATAATGGTTTTAAAAAATAGTTTGTACCTCCAACTCCCCGAACTCTATTGCCCCTCCCTCCTCTGCACTGGCAACCACTAGCTTATTTCTGTATCTTTGAGTCTGCTTCTTGTTATATTCATTAGTTTGTTGTATTTAAAAAAAGATTATGGGAATATAGTTGATTTACAATGTAGTGCTAGTTTTAGGTATACAATAAAGTGAATCTGTTATACATATATATATATATATATCTGCTATTTTTTAAGATTCTTTCCCCATATTACATTGAGTAGAGTTCCACGTGCTATAAAGGTTTTTATTAGTTATCTGTTTTATATATGGGCTTCCCTGATAGCTTGGTTGGTAAAGAATCCACCTGCAATGCAGGAGACTCCAGTTTGATTCCTGGGTTGGGAAGATCTGCTGGAGAAGGGATAGGCTACCCACTCCAGTATTCTTGGGCTTCCCTTGTGGCTCAGCTGATAAAGAATCTGACTGCAATGTGGGAGACCTGGGTTTGATCCCTGGGTTTTATATATACTAGTTTTATATTTTTATATTTAAACATAGCTTCTTTATATAGTTTGTTAAATAGATTTTTATATTTATAGCTTTATATTTAGGTTTTATATCCCTGGGTTGTGTATGTATTAGTGCATATGTGTCAGTCTCAAACTTCCAATTTATCCCTCCCCAACCTTTTACCCTGGTAAGCATAAGTTTGTTTTCTATAACTGCAACTGTTTTTCTGTTTTGTAAACGATAATCTTTTTTAAGATTCCATATATGAGCAATATCATATGACATTTATTGTTCTGTGTCTGACTTACTTCTCCTGATATGACCATCTCTAGTTCCACCCATATAATGCATTATTTTGTTCTTTTTTATATCTGAGTAATATTCCTTTATGATTGACTGGAGATCAAACCTGTCAATTCTAAAGGAAATCAACGCTGAATACTTATTGGAAGGACTGCTGCTGAAGTTGAATCTCCAATACTTTGGCCATCTTATATGAAAAGCTGACGCATTGGAAAAGACCTTGATGCTGGGAAAGATTGAAGGCAAAAGGAGAAGCGGGTGGCAGAGGATGAGATGGTTAGACAGCATCACCAATTCAATGGACGTGAATTTGAACAGAAGATAGTAGAGGACAGAGGAGCCTGGCATGCTACAGTACATGAAGTCACAAAGAGTCAGACACGACTTAGGGACTGAAAAACAATAATATTCCATTGTATATATATGCACTGCATATTCTTTATCCATTCATGTATTGATCATACTCAATGGAGAAAAGATGAGAATAAATCCAACCGAAGAGGTATAAGATCCGTTGTATTTTATATGTTCCACACATATCATATGGTATTTGTCATTCTCTGTCTGACTTACTTTACTTAGGATAATGCCCTCCAAGTCTATCCATGTTGCTGGAAATGGAAAGATTTTGTTCTTCTTCATGCCTTAAAGTTGTATTGGAACATAGTCATGTCTACTCATTTGCATTTTGTTGGTGGCTGCTTTGCTGATACAAAAGCAGAATTAAGTAGTTGCAACAGAGACCGCACAGCCTGCAAAGCCTGAAAATTTTACTATTCAGATCTGTACAGAAAAAGTTTGCCAGTCACTGGCTGAGGTTTTCAAATAGGAGTGTTTTCAACTGTAGGCATTTCTGATGAACTACAGAGTTTTCTTGATAAAATTTCAGCTTGCTCATGATTTTAGGGGAGTGCATCTGTTATTTATGGGGAGATCCATCCATATTAACAATGATTTTAGAAAGTTCTATTGTTCCCTTTCACTGCAGGTCACTGGCTAGTATTCTATTAAATGATGAGAGAGTATGGGTCATTCTTCTATTCTCTCTATAATTTAAAAATAGAATTGTTTGTCCTTAAACAGCAGCAACATTTATTTATATGTCATATCAGCGGAATGGTGGGTGCAGTGCAAAGAATAAAGTGATCTTGGTTTTTAACACTTGTCAACACCCCCTACATTTTTGCCTCTAATCTTTACAAATTACACAGACACTACCCTGAGGTAAAACATCTCAAACTTGGGTCAGTGCATTCCTCTACATTTTCTGCTCCTGGACCCAGCCTGCTTAGTGCTGTTGGAGAAAACTTGGTTCAAACAAGGCATCGGACTCTCATGGGCCTGTAATTTCAGCCAAGCTTTTCTAGCACCTTCATACACATCTCCAAGACACATACATTCTACATTTCTACAAGTCATGTAACATCAGGACTGTTCTCTCATGAATTACTTTCATGGGAATACCTTCACCTCCTCTGTTATAAAACAGGAATTTCTTCAGTGTCCACCTATAGGGTGAATTAAATCTCTAAGTCAATTATTACTTGCATTTCTTCCATTTAGGCAATGGCACCCCACTCCAGTACTCTTGCCTGGAAAATCCCATGGATGGAGGAACCTGGTGGGCTGTGGTCCATGGGGTTGCTAAGAGTCAGACACGGCTGAGTGACTTCACTTTCACTTTTTACTTTCATGCATTGGAGAAGGGAATGGCAACCCACTCCAGTGTTCTTGCCTGGAGATCCCAGGGATGGGGGAGCCTGGTGGGCTGTTGTCTATGGGGTCGCACAGAGTTGGATACGACTGAAGCGACTTAGCAGCAGCAGCAGCTTCCATTTTGCAATAACACAGAAGATCACATTTTCATATCAAATTTAAGTGTCTTTCAAGGAGTAAGAGAAAACTTGCTAATAATTTCAAGGATACAAGTAAATAGAGAGAACAGACAAGGCAGAGAGAGGTCCAGGATCACCAGCTTAGGTGCCCATCCCCAGCCTTTCTGCCCCGACCACCAGCCCCTAACCCCAATTCTAAAGCTGATTCCACCCCAACCCTTCTTAGTAGCCGCTCTACCCCAGCTCAGATGGTGCTTCCTCACCTGTCAAATCTCAGTTTAGATGCTGCCAATTTGGGTAAACTTCCCCCAAGTCTCTTCCTGGGAGGATTTGCTCAATCTCCATGCTCCATGTATCATAAACCCATTCTGGTTGTCTTGTAACAAGGTATTATCATTCTCCTGGATGGTAAGCAACTTGTGAGTGGAAAATTTTTATTTTATTTTTTTTCTGTAACTCTAGCTACTAGCATTGTGCCTGCATCAAATTTGGTGTTTAGTAAATGCTCATTAAAGGATGAAAATATTAGGGGTATTTTCCCTCTGATATAGTATAGATCAAAGGGGGAAAAGCAACAGGAAGAAGTGATGAAAAGACAGTGTAATAAGAGTTATTAAAGATGCAAAAAGCTGTAGAAACATTGGAGGAAGCAGTAAATCTGCTCCAGGAAATCTTGGAGAATTTCACAAAGACAGAGGAGAAATAAAGCTGCATCTGAGGGGAGAATAGATTTTTTTCAGGCAAAGATGAGGGGCAAGGTTGTATGGAGCAGAAGGAATAGTGGTTCTGAAGTCATCATTATCATTCTGCCATGCTCAAACATAATGATGAAAATTAGGTACCTCATGTGATAAATTATTCAAGTGTTATGCTTTTGTTTATAGAAAGCATCTGGTATTTCAGTATTTACAAAGGAAGTGAATTTAGCCTAAATTCATATTATTGGATGAGGAAAGTATTTTTAAAATCAGTGCATAACTTGAAGACAGATTTTTTTGTGTGGATCATTATGCAATGATTATTACAGATGTCCTGCGAATTATTGATTTAGCAAGCAATTGAGTTTCAAAACTGAGAAATCTGAACTTAATATGCATTTTATTTTTATGAGTCATGCATTTGAGTATAGAAGCCAGTTACTTATATTTGGAAGAAAAACAAATATTGTCATTAATCAATATTTAAATAACAAAGGAAAATGCTCCATCAATTACTGTGAAGTTTATGGTGATTTCAGATACTCAAGGTAAAAATTTGACTATGAAAAAGGATTGGGGAAAAGAAGCCAATGACATGTAGTCTGGGTTTAAGGGTAAATACTGCTACTGTCCAGATGTTTTTGTCCCTTCTCCACCCCTGAATTCATAGGCTGAAATCCTAACCCCCAGGGTGATGGTATTAGGAGGTGGGGTCTTTGGGAGAGGATTAGGTGAAGAGGGCTCTGCTCTGAGGAGTGGGGTTAGGGCCCGCATAAAAGAGGCCTGAGAGCGCTCCCTGGTCCCACCCACCATGTGAGGACACAGCAGGAAGTCGCCATGGATCTGCCCAGCCCGAACCAACCGAGGCGAGAACTGTGGACAGCCGCTGACCTGAATGCCTCAGTCACTACCTCACAGTGCTTTGTAGCGAATTGTACTTCGTGACAGGAACTGCATTCCTTCCTGATGGTTGACATTGCCGACATCAGTAAGGTTTCATACTCGCCACTGACCAAAGGTGGCGAACACATGGGCTGGGAGGAGGGGCAGGAAACACGCCGGGATGGCGAGCCTTCCTGGGCTCTAAGGATTGACGTGGATGGTGGCTGCAGGTTCATGGGCTCCGCGGGCGGGCGCAGCATGGGACCCACAGGGCCCTTTACATACCGGAGACTCCAGGCCCCGCCACATCTGCCATCCGGAGGGAAACCAAAGAGACGAAGATGTGCGAGGGAAATGGTGTCGAGGGGACACAGAGGGGACCCCGGAAAAGTAGTTCCCGACCATAAGTGGCCCCCTCACTCCCACCGCGGAGGGTATTTGGCAGTGTTTGGACATATTTTCAATTGTCACAAGTGAAGGATGTTCCTGGCATTTAGTGAGCAGAGGCCAGAGATGCTGTTAAACGTCCTGCCATGCAAAGGACAGCCCGCAAATAGAATTATCCAGCCCCAAATGTCAGTTGTGCTGAGATGAAGAAACCTCTGTGCTAGACCACTATTGATGGCAGATTGCCTTTGACTATTAAGAAGTTGGAAAAATTGGGAATACATGTAAATCCATGGCTGATTCATATCAATGTATGACAAAACCCACTGGGAAAAAAAAAAAATAATAATAAAAATTAAAAAAAAAAAAAATTAAAAAAAAAAAAAGAAGTTGGAAAAAAAAAATACGGATAAGGAATGGATTGGCATTACTTTTTAGATTACAAATGCAAGGCATAGTTTTAGAAGTTGTAAGTATGGAAAATTTATTTGGTATGTACAGAAGAGTATAAAGAAGAAGATAAAATTCACTTGTGGTCCTGCCATACAGAGGTAACCACTATCACACTTTTAATGTTTTCCTAGTAACTAGCAAATATATTGGAAAGGCACTATGAATCAGATGGGAACCTGTAGCAATGGGGAGGGCAAGCTATCGAGGTTAATTGGTAGAAACAGCATAAAGAGAAGTTAGTAAGTGTAAAGAAGAAATGCACAGGTTAATAAGAACTTATGAGGAGAAAAACAAGGAGACAGGAAACCAAGATCACTTTGATGAGGTAGTGAAGGGTCTGTAGAAACTAAATAGTGCTTCCCTGCTCCCTGTGGTCCCAGAAATGGAGCTAGGATCTTATAACAGTGTTCAATGAAAAGTAATGATAAAACAAACACCTGCAAGTGAAATTAACAGTAGAAGTAGACAACATCTTGGCTCAGAGCCTGAGAACTTTGGGGGAAGATTTTACATTGTGCATAGGGCTTCTCAGGTGGCGCTAGTGATAAAGAACCCACCTGCCAATGCAGGAGACATGGAGGGTTTGCTCTCTGGGTCAAGAAGATCCCCTGGAGGAGGAAATGACAAACCACTTCAGTATTCTTGCCTTGAGACCCCCATGAACAGTATGAAAAGGGCTACAGCCTAATGGGCCACGAAGAGTCAGACACGGCTGAGATAGAATGGCTAAACTAGACGAGCCTGTCCAAGAACCTCAGGTATGGCAGGCACTAGTTTTTCCCAGTGGTTGTGTAAACCAGGGCCCAGTTATCCCAACAATGAAAAATTCATTTATTTTGTCTGTTCTATTTACTGCCTTTGCTGCCTAGAAGACTTTTGTGTTAGGAAAGTGGAGGATGCTTTTTCTTGGTGGTCCGTGTCAATTCTCTTAGAATTAGTACAATTGTAACCATCACCACCGCTGACTATTCCTCCTCTCTAGATCCCTGACAGGAGTAACAGGAATAATCCAAGGGGTGAACAATACACAGTGTGTGTGGACACGCATGTCTTATAACTGCATTATTTAAAAACTTGAGATGATAAAGCAGAGAGATTACCATATCTTTTTTTTTTTAATTTGGCAATATGCCATGAGGATTCTCTCATTCACTTATGTTCTAAACAGATTTTATCACCTTCTACTCACATAGCTCTACCTTTATTTATATACTTAATCCCTGTTGTTGAACATATAAGCTACTTATAACTCTTTTTTTTTATAGAACAGTTCACAATGATCATCATTCTACAGTGAGGTTTTGTGATAAAATGTCTTTAGAAATCAAGGTTGGATAGATAAGCAACATATTGGGCTTTTCTGTTATTCACAAGTTTATTGAAGTACAACTTATATATTATAAAAATCACCCATTTAAAACATACTATTTAGAATTTTTAGTGTATTCCTAGGGCTGGGCAACCATCACCACAATCTAATGCTAGAATATTTTCATGATTCCCAAAGGAATTCTTGTGCCCACTCCCATCCCAGCCTTAAGCAAATGTTAATACACTTTCTCTCTGTATAATTTTAACCTTTTGTGGACATTGCATGTAAATACAATAGTACAATATATATTCTTTGGGGTCTGACTTTTTCTTTTCTTTTGTTTCAGAACTTAGTTGTTTTCTGTCAGACCTCAACATGGATCAGCCATAGGTATACATATATCCCCTCCCTTTCGAATCTCCCCCCGTCTCCCTCACCATCCCACGCTTCTAGGTGGATACAGAGCCCCTGTTTGAGGGGTCTGACTTCTTTCACTGAGTCTAATGCTTCCAAGGTACATCCAGGCACCTAGCATGTTCATAGTTTATTCCACAGTGGACTCTTACCCGCTAAGAGCATCAACAAATCTCCAGGCAATTAGACTAAGAAGCTTCTGATGCAGGGCTCATGGGGGGGGTCTTGGCTGAGTGGTCACATACTTCTGAGGTGCAAATATGCATGGTGAGTGACTTATATTTTAACATCTTGATGCAGTTTAGGGCCAAAGAATTCTGTTCTTCCCAGTTGGAATACACACAATTACTTCCTGCAATCCTTTTTCCTAGATGAGTATTTCTGGCATATTATGGTTTTTCTAGGTCTAAACATGACTAATCAAAAGGCAAAATATATTTGTTTGACTTGCAAATTTGACCTAACTGAAGTCACTTTGCTGATGATTAGCCATGGGTTTGATTTTCCAGGCTGATACAGCAAGAGACACAAGTTTTAAAGAAATCATTTTTTAAAAGCCATCAATCAAGTGCGTAAATGAAAACTTATCAGGGTACAGTTGATCAAAACTTCATAAAGGAGAGTAACAAAGCCGTAAAATGGCCCAGAATGTGTTCTAAAATGGCTGACGGAGAGGATGATTTCAGAAAATACTATCAAATGCCAAATAAAATGCTAGTGTTTCTGGACTTAGCTGGTGGCACAGTGGGTAAGAATCTGCCTACCAATGCAGGGGACAGTTTGATCCCTGGTCCAGGGAGACTCCACACGCAAAGGATGGCTGAGCCCCTGTGCCAAACCACTGAACCCACACTCCAGGGCGTGCAAGCTGAAAGCGCTGAAGCCCATGTGCCATAAAGCCTGTGCTCCACAATAAGAGAAGTCATCACAGTGAGCAGCCTGCAACTACAGAGTCGCCCCCGTTTGCCGCAACTAGAGAAGGCACACACAAAAGCAAGGAAGACCCAGCGCAGCCATAGATAAATATACCAATAAAATTCTAAAATGTCTCCAAAAACACAGAATCCAACTAAGGCAGAATGTGATAAGTAGAATAACGCCTCCCTAAGATTTGTACAATCTTGATCCCCTACCTCTGTGACCATGTTACATTTCTTGGTGAGACTGATTTGACAGATATGATTATGTTAAGAATCATGAGGAGATTATTCCGTATTATCTAGGTAAACCTGATGGAATTACAAGCATCCTTATCAGGGAAAGAAGGAGATAACACAGTGAGAGGAGGTGTGAGGATGGAAGCAAACACCAGACTCCGGAGAACCTTGGACCAAGAGATGCAGGAGCCTCCAAAGCTGAACAGACAGGCAAGGAGACAGATCTTACTCCAGAACCTCCGGGAAGAACACACACCACCGATGCTTTGATTTTAGCCAAGGGTAAGCTGTTTGGGGTTTCCATGCTTCCAAACTGTAAGAGAATGGGTCGGTTGTTTGAAGACACTACGTTTTTGGTGGTTTGTTCCAATAGCAGTGTGAAATTAATATGCAGACACTTACCAAGGGAGGGAAATCTGACCCACTATCAGGAAAGGAAACACGAGGCTGTGGGGGAGACAGAGCAGCTCTGAGGCAGCCAGTCTCTGACTGATCCTGGACCAGGCCTGACTTGTCCTCTCTGAGCTCTGAACTGGAAAGTCCCATACCCGTTGTCCTCTCTTTCCCCAACACACAGGTTACCCCACAACCACTAATTCCAGTTTACTTTCAACTCAGGACTCCCCTAGAATATAGTTTAAGTGCCCCTCAGTCTTCTAGGTATGTTTTAAATTTGCAGCCTCTTTTGTGATTGAAACTGGGATGATCAGCCAGATCCAGTTTTGCATATGACTTTTCCTAATTTCCAGCCATCATGGTGGGCGAGAGGCACAACATATTTAAATGTTAGTGCCTTCATGTGAAAAATGAGGAAATGCTACCACCTGTTTCCTGGAGTCACCAAGATCAAATGAAACACAATGTCTCCTTCTCAACAGCTGCCAACATCAAGAGTCTATGGTGATCACCACCATCCCATCATGGAAAATCATTAGTGCCTGGCACACACTAGTGCCTGGCTGTGCAAGTGTTTGTACATGCATATTAACAAATCAGAAACCAGGCAGATTGCTTCCATGTTCTGGCATTATTTGTAAATAATGCTGCAATGAACATGGGGTGCATGTATCATTTGAATTATATTAATAGATTTCTCTTAATATGCCCAGGAGTGAGATTGCTGGATCATATGGTAGTTCTATTTATACTTTTAGTTTTTCAAGGAACCTCCATAATGTTTTCTAAAGCAGCTGCATCGACTTGCATTCCCACCAAAGGGGTAAGTGGGCTCCCTTTCTGCACGTTGATACTACATGTAAAATAGATGACTAATGAGAGCCTTCTGCAGAGATCAGCGAACTCTGGTCGGTGCTCTGTGGTGACCTAAACGGGAAGGAATTCCAAAAAAGAGGAGGTATATGAAGCATATAGATGATTCACTTGCATGTACAGAAGAAACTATTCATAACACAGTGTCGTAAAGCAATTATACTCAATAGTAACTTAAAGAAAGAAAGAAATCAGGCAGGGCCCAGAAACAGGTGACTCTGAAGACAACCTCTATGATATCAAAGACATACTGATGATTAGATCTACATTTTGCAGATTTTCTGTGACAGATTAAAAACTACACAAAGCACATTTCATCATGTTTGTAGCTGTACAACCTCTTACTTTACCAGCTTTAAGGAAAGTGTGACTATTTCAGCTGACACTTTTGGAATTTACTTAATGAAATTAATAATGATTTGATTTTTCTTCTCTCCTGTCTGCTGTCTTTGTGATTACAGGAAAGTTTTAAGGAGAAAAAAAAAAGGCTTGCCCTGTAAACAAACCAAAAATTATGTGTCCGTGGGTAGATTTTTTTTGTTCCAGTAAAATACCCCTGTATTTTCCCATGTTACTTGTATTTCATTTCTTATTGCAACATGCAGTCAAAATATATTTTGTACTTCGATGTTATTCAACTCATTCACCACAGTGGTGTGTGTCTTCAGTATCATGTATACGGTTGCAATTAATTTTTGCACAAGAGGGTGTCAGTGAACTTTCCAGAATAGATGCCTTGGTCTAATGATCTGCTTGGCGGCAAGAGCCAGTGTCTGCTTCCTTTGAAAATTCCTAACACACATGTCGTGTTAGGTTGTCTACAGAGCTCCCTTTGTCTCGCTTTCAGATCCTGTTTAAACAGTATCTTCTCATGAGGCCTTATTATCCAACAACCACATTATTTAACATTGCTCTATCTATTCACTCTTTTTCAATATTCACTCTCTGCTCTTCAAAGCATTTTTCTCAGAGACACAATCTCTGACATACTATATATTGCACTTACTTAATTTCTATCTCATTTGTCTACATATATGCTCCACAAAGCATGGTTTTTGCATATTTTGTTTACTTCTGTGTCACCAGCCCCTATAACAGTGCCAGCTAAATTGCAGACATTCAAGAAGCATTTCTTTAATCAATGAATGAATGATGCCGTGTTTGCTCAGTGTTCTATTTCCAGCAGGTTGAAGTAAAATTGCAAAATAGTCAAATCTTTTCGATGTATTTAGTGCAGCTTGCAGAAGAGTGTAAGAGAGAGCTTGGTGGCTGAAGGTAAGACATACTTCTTGAGTGCTCAGAAACGCTAAAAATCACAAGCTGCATCAGAGAATTGAGGGATGATCATATTTGCAACTCCCCAACTCAGGTGTAGGAGATTGTGGAATGAATTCTATTCTATTCATAGACATTGCTCTGTACACCCTTCTTTTGAAGGGTTTGCCCCTAGAAAAAAATCTGTCCCAGTGGTCTGTGTGGCAAGTGGGGTAAAGCCCAGGTGAAACAGCAGTCAAGCATGCAGACCAGCCCTTCCTCAGGGACCCATTCGCATCCATAACAAGGAGGACCTGGCTCCCTTGGGAGGACTTTCATCACCACTATAGAGAAGCAGATGAATGACAACTTACATCATTTTATCCTACTCTAGTGGAGAGAGCTGTGGATCCAGGCCCTTCATGAACAGAATATTTTCCAGGCTCTTCCACAACCTCAATGAGAATATGCCTAGTGATGCCTGGTGCCCTGGTTTGATTGCAAGCTGAGATGTGCCTACTCAGGAAGATTTTCCCACCAGGAGCAGAGCCCTCTTCTACTTTTTACTCAGTCATTCTGGATTGTGAATTAACAAGATATCATTTCCCAAAGCTATGGTTATTTATCTTTGTAAGAAACTATCAACATATCTTCCAAAGTGGTTATACTTTTTAAAATTCCCACCAGCAGTGGATGACAATTTCTGTTGTTCTGTATCCTTGCCATCATTTTTCAGAGTTTCTGGGGTTTTTTGGTTTGTTTGTTTCTTTGTTTGCTTTTTTAGCCTTTGTGATAGCTGTGTGATTGTTTATTGCTTATTTCATAGCTCATTGTTGTTTTATTATTCCCTAATGCAAATCATCCTTGCCATATGCTATTTTAACACCTGGATATCTTCCTTGGTGAGGTGTCTAAGCTCTTGCCCATTTTTCAGTTGGGTTGCTGCTTTCTCATTGGTTAGTTTAAAGATTTCTATGTATATTTTGGATTCAAGTATTTATCATGTTATGTGTTTTGCAAATATTTTCTCCCAGCCTGTGGCTTTTAATTTTCTTAGTAATGTCTTCCATTTAATGAGTGAAGTGAAAGTTGCTCAGTTGTGTCCAACTCTTTGTGACCCTATGGACTACAGAGTCCAAGGAATTCTCCAGGCCAGAATACTGGACTGGGTAGCCTTTCCCTTCTCCAGGGGATCTTCCCAACCCAGGGATCAAACCCTAGTCTCCCTCATTTATCAGGTATGTGTTTTGCAAATATTTTTTCCCAGCCTGTGGCTTTTCATTTTCTTGGTAATATCTTCCATTTAGAGTAAGTTTTTAATTTTGAAAGGTCTAAACCTTTAATTAATTTTAATTTTGAAAGGTCTAAACCTCATTTTTTAAATTAAAAAAATGGAAAATTTTATTCCAGGCAACTGGAGGATTTTAACCTGGGAGACGTTCTCTTAGAAAGCTCTGAGGACTCATAAAGAGCTAAGAGGTATATGTGATTTTGACAAAGGGATATGTGCAATCAAGCACACCTCTTGATAGGTGGTTACTGTTATTTGTGGGACACAGACATCTAGGTTAATGGTTTTAGTGCTTTACAAAGTATGCAAAGATGCAAGAAACTTGGTTCATAAATTTTTTCCTGAAAATGTCTCATTATCTGAGGGCCAGTTCTACCAGTTTTTCCATAGCTCAGAATGGCACATCCTGGCCTTAACCCTGAATGCCTTTCAGGATGTAGGGATGATCAGCAATTGTAGTGGCTAACAAGTTGATCTTATATAACTGGATGGTGGGCAACATTCTTTATTTAATAGTTCCCTTCCTCTCGATCTTAAATTTGATGAAGGATTGGAAAGCATTTTCTAATCAATTTGTCCCACATGCTAGGGTTCTATTGATAGTTCACTCCACATGATATTACTGGACTATTAACAGATTCTATTAACAGTAACCAAAAACCTCTAGATCACCTGTTTTACTAGTCTGTCTTGGTCCAGAATCTGATTCTTTCTTGTTGCTTCTTCCCATATCTAGAATTACACCATTATAATCATTGATCTTAAAGATCATTCTTTAACACCATATACAAAAATAAGTTCAAGATGGATTAAAGGCCAAACATGATCCAAAAGGTTATATGTACCACAATGTCCATTACAGCACTGCTTATAATAGCCCAGACATGGAAGCAACCTAAATGTAAATTGACAGAGGAACAAATAAAAAAGATGTGACGCATCTATAGAATGGAATATTATTACATCATTAAAAATGAAATAATGCCATTTGCAGCAGCATGGATGGACCTAGAGATCGTCACACTGACTGACGTTAGATAGAGAAGGAGAAATATCCTATGGCATCCCTTATATGCAGGAGCTAAAAAGAAATTATACAAATGAACTTATTTGCAAAAAGGCAGAGATCACATTGCCAACATACTTTGGATCATAGAAAAAGCAAGAGAATTCCAGAAAAAAACATCAAATTCTGCTTCTTGACTATGCTAAAGCCTTTGACTGTGTGGAACACGACTGTGGAAAATTCTGTGAGAGATGGGATTACCAGACCACCTTACCTGCCTCCTGAGAAACTTGTATACAGGTCAAGAAGCAACAGTTACAACCAAACATGGAACAATGAATTGGTTCAAAATTAGGAAAGGAGTACCTCAAGGTTATATATTTTCACCCTGCTTATTTAACTTACATGCAGCATATCTCATGTGAAATGACAGGCTGGATGAAGCACAAGCTGGAATTAAGATTGTTGGGATAAATATCAATAACCTCAGATATGCAGATGACACCACCTTTATGGCAGAATGTGAAGAAGAACTACAGAGCTGCTTGATGAAAGTGAAAGAGGAGAGTGAAAAAGTTGACTTAAAGCTCAACATTCAGAAAACTAAGATCATGGCATCCAGTCCCATCACTTCATGGTAAATAGATGGGGAAACAGTGGAAATAGTGCCAGACTTTATTTTCTTTGGATCCAAAATGACTACAGATGGTGACTGCAGCCATGAAATTAAAAGACGCTTGCTCCTTGGAAGAAAACCTATGACCAACCTAGACAGCATATTAAAAAACAGAGACTTAACTTTGCCAACAAAGGTCCATTTAGTCAAAGTATGGTTTTTCCAGTAGTCATGTATGTATGTGAGTTGGACCATAAAGAAAGCTGAGCACAGAAGAATTGATGCTTTTGAACTGTGGTGTTGGAGAAGACTCATGAGAATCCCTTGAACTGCAAGATCAAATCAGTCAGTCCTAATGGAAATCAGTCCTGAATATTCATTGGAATGACTGATGCTGAAGCCAAAGCTCCAACACTTTGTCCACCTGATGCAAAGAGCCGACTCACTGGAAAAGACCCTGATGCTGGAAAAGATTGGAGGCAGGAGGAGAAGGGGATAACAGGGGATGAGATGGTTAGTTGGCATCACTGACTCAATGGACATGCATTTAAATAAGCTCCAGGAGATAGTGAAGGACAAGGAAACCTGGCGTGCTGCAGTCCATGGGGTCAGAAAGAATTGGACATGACTGAACAACTGAATAATGACAACAAACAGACTCACAGACCTAGAGAACAAGCTTTTTGTTTGCTAGGGGGAACGCATGGGGAAGAGAGGCTAGTTAGGGAGTCTGGGATTGACATGTACACATTGCCATATTTAAAATGGATAACCAAAAAGGCCCTCCTGTATGTCACAGGGAGCTCTGCTCAGTGTTATATGCCTGCCTGGATGAGGATGGAGTGTGAGGGAGAAGTAATGCATGTATACATATGACTGAATTCCCTTGTTACCCACCTGAAACTATCACAACTTTGCTAACTAGCATTCTCCAATATGGGCTTCCCTGTTGGCTCAGTTCTAAAGAATCAGTCTAGCAATGTAGGAGATGAGAGTTTGATTCCTGAATCAGGAAGATCCCTTGGAGAGGGAAATGGCAATTCACTCCAGTATTCTTGTCTGGGGAATGCCATGGTCAGCAGAGTCTGGCAGGTTATAGTCCATGGCATTGCAGAGTCAGACATGACTTAGCGAATAAACAACAACATATCCCAATATAAAATTTTTTAAAAGTTTAAAAAAAACTCTCAAAAACATAAGATTGCTAACAAAAAGATAAATTATTCATTTTAAAATTATAGCAAGAATCTTTCCTTTTAAGCAACAGAAAAAGTAGTTGTCTCAAAAATACAATAAGCAAAAGAACAAGAAGAAGAAGGAAAAAAAAAAAAAAAAAACAGAATCAATGAAAGCAAAAACCAAATGAAAAGCAGATTAGAGTACTTAGCATACCATCAGAAGCCATATCCCAGGCTCATCTCAATATAAGGAAAAATAGAACTCCAAAGAGAACAGGCCTAAATTATTAGACTAACAAAAATTTTTCTAACAGAACCTAAACATAATATTTTACTTCTGGCTACTACTTTTTGGTGCTCAGCCAAATACAGTTACTAACAAGAGTAAAAGTATTCTGGAAATTGGAAAATATGGTTTATGCCAAACCACATCCACATGGAATTGAGGCATTTATAAAACTTTTAATTTGTTTTCAGGAAAATCTGTTCTTCATCATTATTTGTTACTGTTATTGGACTATGGGGAAAGCCACTGTTAATGACTTGAGAGTTTCTGTAAGATATATGAAATTATTCCTGGGAAACTTTGAAGGTTAAGCTCATTTTGAAGTTGGAAGTGATTAAATAATTTATTGGGGGCAGAATGCCATTTTGCTGTCTTGGTTTTATAACTATTAATATCTATACACACATGTATGCTTAGCACATGCACATACAGTTCTTAATATAGATGCTAAACAATTATGATTTGAGATGCAATAATGGCTTAAGTAATAAAATCTTTGAACCCCTTACACTAAAATGCAATAGAGTATAATAACCAAAAGCCTGAAACTTGTATTGAATTAAAAATCCTTTAACTTTTAAGAGAAGAGCAATCATTTTTTTACCCTGTCAATTGTTTAACTAAATATTCAGCAAATCTCCACCCCCTTTTGCTTAGTTTTCCAGAATCAAATGACACACAAAATAGTCACTCTCTTTTAAAACTTGCACAAAGGTGAAATGTTGATCTTACAAACCCATTTCAAGGGGAGAAATGGTGTAAACACACACAGGTGGAAACTGTTCAAATTGATCCTACTTTTAAAAAATAAGATATTTAATAATATTCATGTCTTACTGCCTGGAATCTTTGAGAATACCGTGTGTTTCTACTTGAAGTTTATTTACTATTGGCAATTAAGCAGTTCAGAGCAAGGAAAAATGCTTTTATAATTTCACACCATTGACAAGACCAAAAGTTATTATCATGCATATTAATAAGAAATACAATGTGAATTAAATCTTCATACTTTATTGCAGATTTTTTTTCTTCTGCTGATCATGCTTTTGATGATACCTAAAGACTCATCATCAAGCTCAAGAAACTGAGATTTTTTCTCTTACATGTTATTCTAGAAGTTTTATAGTTTTGCATTGTACATGTAGGTCTCTTTTACACTTTGACCTAATATCTTTGAAGAGCATAAGTTTAATATCTGGTTCATCTTTTTGATATGGATGTCCAAGTGTTCTAGAACTATTTCTTATAGGGCTATTCAAACCTTCATTGAATTGACTTTGCTCATTCCAAGGCAAACCTACTCAATATCACAGTAATGCAAGTCTTCCCCAACCACTAATGCTGAAGAAGGTGAAGTTGAAAAGTTCTATGTAGACTTATAAGACCTTCTACAACTAACACCAAGACAAGATGTCTTTTTCATCACAGGGAACTTGAATGCAAAAATACAAAGTCAAGAGATACCCGGAGCAACAGGCAAGTCTGCTCTTTGAGTACAAAATGAGGCAGGGAAAAGGCTAACAGAATTTTGCCAAGGGAATGCACTGGTCATAGCAAACACTCTCTTGCAACAACACAAGAGATGACTCTGCACATGTACATCACCAGATGGTCAATACGGAAATCAGATTGATGATATGCTTTGCAACTAAAGATGGAGAAGCTTCATACAGTCAGAAAAAAACAAGACCAAGAGTTGACTGTGGCTCAGTTCATGAACTCCTTATTGCAAAATTCAGACTTAAATTGAAGAAAGTAAGGAAAGCTACTTGGCCACTCAGCTATGACCTAAGACACATCTCTTATGATTATACAGTGGAAGTGACAAAGAGATTCAAGGGATCAGATCTGATAGACAAAGGGCCTGAAGAACTATGGACAGAGGTTCATGACATTGTACAGGAGGCAGTGATCAGAACCATCTCCAAGAAAAAGAAATGCAAACAGGCAAAATGGCTCTCTGCAGAGGCCTTACAAATAGCTGAGAAAAGAAGAGAAATGAAAGGCAAAGGAGAAAAGGAAAGATATACCCATTTGAATAAGTTCCAAAGAATATCAACGAGAGATAAGAAAGCCTTCCTAAGTAACCAATGCAAAGAAATAGAGGAAAATGGACAACAATAGAATGGGAGATACTAGTAATATCTTCAAGAAAATTAGAGATATCAATGGGATATTTCATGCAAATATGGGCACAATTAAGAACAGAAGTGGTATGGACCTAGCAGAAGCAGAAGTTATTAAGAAGAGGTGACAAGAATACACAGGAGAACTATAAAAAAAGATCTCAAGACCCACAAGATAACCACAATGGTGTGATCACTCACCTAGAGTTAGATATCTTGGAGTGCGAAGTCAAGTGGGCCTCAGGAAGCATCTCTACAAATAAGGTACTGAAGGTGATGGATTTCCAGTTGAGCTATTTCAAACTCTAAAAGAGGATGCTGTTAAAATGCTGTACTCAATATGTCAGCAAATTTGGAAACCTTAGCAGTGGCCACAGGACTGGAAAAGGCCAGTTTTCATTTCAATCCCAAGGAAAGGCAGTGCCAAAAAATGCTCAAAATACCATACAGTTGCACTCATTTTACATGCTAGTAAAGTAATGCTCAAAAGTCTCCAAGCTAGACTTCAATAGTACCTGAACCAAGAACTGTCAGATGTTCAAGCTGGATTTAGAAAAGGCAGAGGAATCAGAGATCAAATTGTGATGATCTGTTGGATCATAGAAAAATCAAGAGAATTCCAGACAAACATCTACTTCTGCTTCATTACTAGAGTGAATCTTTTGACTGTGTGGATCACAGCAAACTGGAAAATTCTTAAAGAGATGGCGATACCAGACCACCTTTCCTGCCTCCTGGGAAACCTGTATGCAGGTCAAGAAGCAAGAGTTAGAACTGGACATGGAACAATGAACTGGTTCAAAATTTGGAAAGCATTATGTCAAGGCTGTATATTCTCACCCTGCTTATTTAACTTATATGCAGATTGCATTATGTGAAATGCTGGGCTGGATGAGGCCCAAGCCGGAATCAAGATTGCTGGTAGAAATATCAGTAACCTCAGATATGGAGATGACATTATCTGCATAATGGCAGAAAGTAAAGAGGAACTAAAGAGCCTTTTAGAGTGAAAAAACTGGCTTAAAACTCAACATTCAAAAAACTAAGATCATGGCATCTGGTCCCATCAGTTCACGGCAAATATGTGGGAAACAAGGGAAACAGTGATTAACTTATTTTCTTGGGCTCCAGAATCACTGCAGATGGTGACTGTAGCCACAAAATTAAAAGACACTTGCTCCTTAGAAGAATAGCAAGACAAAGCTAGACAGCATATTAAAAAGCAGAGACGATACTTTGCCAACAAAGTTCCATCTAGTCAAAGATATTTTTCCAGTAATCATGTATGGATGTGAGACCCGGACCATAAAGAAGGCTGAGTGTTAAACAATCCATGTTTTTGAATTGTGGAGAAGACTCTTGAAAGTCCCTTAACTGCCAGGGGATCAAAGCAGTCAATTCTAAAGGAAATCAACCCTGAATGTTCACTGGAAGAACTGATGCTGAAGCTGAAAACCCATTAATTTGGCCATCTGATGTGAAGAGCTGGCTGATTAGAAAAGACCCTGTTGCTGGGAAAGATTGAAGGCATGAAGAGAAGGGGACAACAGAGAATGAAATGGTTGGATGGCATCACTGACTCAATGAATATGAGTTTGAGCAATCACCAGAAGATGTTGAAGGACAGGGAAGCCTGGCATGCTGCCATTCACGAGGTCACAAATAGTCGAACATGACTGAGCAACAGATCATTTGTCAAAAATTAGCTACTTGTATTGTGAATCTTTTGGGGCTTCATTTTCTGCTCCTTCCCTGTTTCTGTTCTTTTCGCAATACCATGATATTTTGTTTACTGTAGCTCTGTAGTAATACTTAAAGTTGGGTTGTCTGAGTCTTGCAGCTTTTTCTTTCCAGTATTGTTTTGCCTCTTCTGAGTCTTTTACCTTTCCATAGAAACTTCAGAACCGCTTTGTAGATATCTGCAAGAGTTCAGTAGATATCAAACCCTGGTTGTTTAAATCATTTGCAAATTTTTTCTCCTTTTCCATAAGTTGTCTTTTCACTTTGTCAATGGTATCCTTTGCTGTGAAAATATTTTTAAGCTTCATTAGGTCCCATTTAGATCTTCCTTGGTGGCACAGACAAAAAGAGTCTGCCTGCAATGTGAGAGACCTGGGTTTGATCCCTGGGTTGGGAAGATCTCCTGGAGAAGGAAATGGCAACCCACTCCAATATTTTTGCCTGAAAAATTCCATGGATGAAAGAGCATGGAGAGCTATAGTCCATGAGGTTGCAAAGAGCCAGATGTGACTGAGCAACTAATACACACACACACACACACACACACAGGTTCCATTTCTTTATTTTTGCTCTTATTTTATTTTTGGAGACATATCTAAAAAAATACTGGTATGATTTATGTCTCAGTGTATTCCACCAATGTTCTCTTCTATGAATTTTATGGTTTCAGGTCTTACATCCTTTAACCTATTTTATTTTTGTATATGATGCCAGGAGATGTTCTAATTTCATTCTTTTACATGTAACTGTCTAGTTTTCTCAGCATCATTCACTGAAGAGACTGCTCTCTTCTCTGTTGCACATTCTTCTCATGTTTGTAGTGGATTAATTGATCGCGGGTGCATGTGTTTATTTCTGGGCTCTCTCTTCTGTTCTGATGATCTGTGGGTCCATTTTTTTGTCAGTACCATCACGTTTTGATTACTATCGCTTTGTAGTATAGTCTGAAGTTTGGGAGGTGATACCTTCAGGTCTGTTCTTTTTTATCAAAAATTTTTTGACAACCTCTCATCTTTTGTGGTTCTATATAAATTTTAAGATTACTTTTCTTGTTGTGTGAAAATTTTCATGGATATTTTGACAGGAAATGCATTAAATGTCCAGATTTCTCTGGGTAGTATGACCATTTAAGCAATAATCATTCCAATCCAAGAGCATAGGATGTCTTTCCATTTATTTCTGTTATCTTCAGTTACCTTCATCAGTGTTTTATAGTTTTCAGAGTATAGGTTTTTCATCTCCTTGGCTAAATTTATTATTAATTATTTTTTTCTTTTTGATTGGATTTAAAAATCTTCTTTTTCTGAGAGTTCATTACTAGTAGGTAGAGCAATAACATATTTTTGTATATTAATCTTACATTCTGAAACTTTCTGAGTTCAATTATTATTTCTAACAGTATTTTGGTAAATAACCAAAGGCTCTTTGGTGGTGTCCAAACGGGTTAGTACCCCAAAACATTAACAGACCATCCAAATCAATATCAAAAAAGCAAACAACCTAATCAAAAAATGAGCAGAAGACCTATGTGGAAATTTTTTTTTCCAAAGAAGACATACATACGGCTAGCAGGGACATGAAAAGATAACTCAGAATTGCTAATTATTAGAGAAATGAAAATCAAAACTATGAGATATCATCTTACATCTATCAGAATAGTTCATAAATAACAAATCAAGAAGTTCATAAATAACAAATGTTGGTGAAAATGTGGAGAAAATGTAACCCTCCTCCTAGTAGGAATGTTGGTTGGTGCAGCCAATATGGAAAGCAGTACTACAAAGGTGCCTCAAAAAATTAAAATTGAACTATTAATACTGTATAATCCAGCAACTCCATTCTTGGGTATATATTTGAAAAAAATTTAAAAGATATAAGCATTCCAATGTTCATAGCAGCATTATTTATAATAGTCAAGATACGGAAGCAAGCTAAGTGTCCTTCAACAGATGAATAGAGAAAGAAAATGTGGCATATATTATATATATATATATATATATATATATATGTATGTATGTATATGTATGCTGCTGCCGCTAAGTCATTTCAGTCGTGTCTGACTCTGTGCGACCCCATAGATGGCAGCCCATCAGGCTCCCCCATCCCTGGGATTCTCCAGGCAAGAACACTGCAGTGGGTTCCATATCCTTCTCCAGCGCGTGCAAATGAAAAGTGTAAGTGAGGTTGCTCAGTCGTGTCCGACTCTTAGCGACCCCATGGACTGCAGCCTACCAGGTTCCTCCATCCATGGGATTTTCCAGGCGAGAGTACTGGAGTGGGGTGCCATTGCCTTCTCCAATGTATATGTATAATACATGTATGTATAAAATGGAGCATTACTCAACCATTAGAAAAATAATGAAATTCTATCATTTGTAACAATGTTGGTGGACTTAGAGAATATTATGTTTAGTGAAATATTTTGGAGAAAGACAAATACTGTATGATATCACTTATATATGAAATCTAAAAAATAAATTAAATTGCAAAACAGACACAGACACAGAAAACAAGCTAGTGGTCCCCAGTGAGAAGAGAGGTGGGAGAGACTAACAGACAGAGTACTCTTTGTAATACAGGTGAACAACAGAGATACAGCAAATTACAACCATCATTTGGATAATACTTTAAAAAATCTTATTTGGCGGTACAAGGTTATAGTTGCAACATGTGGGATCTACTTCCCTGACCAGGGATAGAACCCAGAGCCCTGCACTGGTTGCAAGGAATCCTAGCCACTGGACCACCAAGGAATTTCACTGTAATAAGTTTTAATGGAGTATAGTCTGTAAAAAAAAATGAAACTGTACACCCAAAGCTAATAAAATATTGTAAATCAAGAGTAATTCAATAAAAAAAATTAAGCCTGCATCCAACAGCAACAAAACTCATGCTTCTCGAGCCCATATGGAACACTGAACAATAAGAATCAAAGCATATTCTTAGGCATAAAACACATCATAATAAATTTTGACAAATAGAAATAAAGAAAGAACATTCTCAGACAATGATGGAATTAAATGAGAAACAAACACTACACAGAGAACTGGAAAATCCTCCATTATCTGGGCACTGAATAACCACTTTTAAATATCACATGGAGCCAAAAAGAAGTTTCAAGAAAAATCAAGAAATGTTTTGTACAAAGTGAAAATGGAAATATACATTATTAGAATTTGTGGAGAATGCAACAAAGCAGTGCTTAGAGGAAAATTATACCATTATTTTTATATATTAAAAAAAAGAGACAAGAATCAATAAAGTAGTAAATAGTGGAGAAATTGTAGAGAAAATCAAATAACTCTAAAATATGATTTTAGAGAAGATCAATAAAGTTGATAAAGCCTCTATGCAAGGTAATCAAAACTTGGAGACAGAGAGTGGGGAAAAAAAATGACCAATATCATAAATGAAATAGTCATCACTACTGAAGCTATGAAGCTTAAAACATGGTGAATATTAGGAATAAATTCAAGCTCACAAATTTGATGCCTTAAATGAAAAGGATCAATTCAATGAAAATCACAAACTGTTAAACTCATACAAGGAGAGAGATGTAAATATAAACAGGCCTTTATCTATTAAATAAAATAAATCAATAATAAATAAACTTTAAAAAAGAAAGCACCAAGCCTAAATGGTTTTACTGATATATTCTATTGAATATTTGAAAAGAATGTTATATCAATTCTTCACATTCTATTCCAGAAAATAGAAGCTAAGGGAATACTTCTTAATCACTCAGTGAAGCCTGCATTGCTCTAATGCCAAAACTAGACAAAGGCATTACAAGAAAGGAAAACTGCAGACCAATATCTCTTATGTACATAGATGCAATGATCCTCAAGACAGTATCAGCAAATTAATTCAACGTGTAAAAAGGATTATACCAAGTGGAAATTATTTTAGGTATATGAGCTGAATCAATACTCAAAAATAAGATAATAAATCTATCACATCAACAAAATAAAAGGATCAATGATATGACTGCATCAAATAATACAGAAAACAGCATTTTAAATGCATTTTAACAACACCATAGCTGAATCCATGAAAGAAATACTGACAAGTTGGATTTTTAAGAAAATTCTTATGATTAAAAACTGACAAAACCAGAAACAAAGGGGAACTTACTCAACTTGATAAACAGCATCTACAAAAAACCCTACAGTTAACAGCCTGCTTCATGATGAAGAGCAGGACAATCCTCTTTCCCCTAAGACTGAGACCAAAGTCAGATCTCTATCCACCACTCCTATCCAACCTCATACAGGCAGTCCTGGCTAGAGAAACAAGGCTATAAAGTAAAATAAAAACTGTGCAGATAGAGAAGGAAGAAACAGCTGTTTTTATTCATGGATGACATGATCGTCTATGTGGAGAATCTTAAAGAACAGGCAAAGAACTCCTGGAACTAATAAGTGATAGTAGTGAGCCCATGGGATCCAATTGCTTTTCTATGTTCAAGCAATAAACAACTGCAATTTGAAATTTGAAAACAGCACTATTTACAATAGCACTACAAAAATGAGAAATACTTTGATGTAAATCTTATAAAATACGTATAGGATCTAAACACAGGACATCACAAAATACTGGTAGAAGAAGTCAAAGAAAATATAAAGAAGAAGATAGTCTATGTTCATGTGTGTGTGCAGAGTCTCTTCAGTCATGCCCACTCTTTGTGATCCCATGAGGTGTAACCTGCTAGGCTCCCCTGTTGACATGGTTCTCTAGGCACGAGTACTGGTGTGGGTCTCCATGTCCTTTTCCAGGGGATCTTCCTGACACAGGAATCCCTCCCACATCTCTCAAGTTTCCTGCATTGGCAGATGGATTCCTTACCACCACGGCCACCTGGGGAAGCCCTTTATGTCCATAGGTAGACACTGTTGTCAAGATGGCGATGCTTTCCAAATTGATCTATAAATTCAATTCAATTGCAGCCAATATCCTACCAAGCTGATTTTTATTTAAAAGGGATTTGGCAGCTTTATTTTTTTTATTTTTATGGAAATATAGTTGATTTATGATATTCTATTAGTTTCAGCGGTACAGCATAGTGATTCAGTATTTTTACAGATTATACTCATTAAAAGCTCTTACAAAAGAATGGCTCTGCTTTTCTCTGCTGTACAATATATCCTTGTGGCTAATCTACTTTACACAGAGTACTTGGTTTCTCTTAATCATATTCCCCTAATGAGCCCCTCCCCACTCCCCTCTCATGTGGGTAATGTCTAGTTTGTTTCCTATATCTGTGAGCCTGTTTTTGTTTTGCTATATGCATTTCTATGCTTTATTTTTAGAGTTCATTTATAAGTAATACCATACAGTATTTGTCTGACTTATTTCACTAAGCATAATAATCCCTAGGTCCACCTACATCATTGCAAATGACAGAATTTCATTCTTGCTAATAGTTCACTAATATTCCATTATATATATATATATATTCCATTATATATATTATATATATATTCCATTATATATATTATCTATATATATATATATATAATATATATATATATATATATATATAATCCATTCATCTGCAGATAGACACTTAGGTTACTTCCACATCTTGGCTATTGTAAATAATACTATTATGAACATTGAGGTTCCTGTTGTTGTTTTTTTTAATTTGCACTTTTATTTTTGCCAGATATATGTCCCAAAAGGAATTGCTGGATCATAGGGTAGTTTTATTTTTTTGAGGAACCTTCATATTGTCTTCCATAACAGCTGCACCAGGATACATTCCTTCCAACAGCACACAGGGATTACATTTTCTCCACATTCTTGTTAACATTTGTTATTGTAGATTTTTTGATGATGGCCATTCTGAAGGTGTGAGGTGACACCTCATTATTGTTTTGATTTTCATTTCTCTAATAATTAGCAATGTGAGCATCTTTTCTTGTGCCCATTGGCCATTTCTATGTCTTCTTTGGAAAAAATGTCTATTTAGGTCTTCTTCCTATTGTTTGGGTTGTTTGCTTTTTTAATATTGAGTTGGATGAGCCATTTATAAATTTTGGATATCAGCCTCTTAACAGTCATATCATTTACAAATATTTCCTCTCATTCCTTAGGTTTTTGTTTTGTCTATGGTTTCCTTTGCTGTATAAAAGCTTTTATTTTTTGATTTGGTCCTTGACTGGACTACTTTAAAGATGGATTCTATTAACATGTAAAAAGAGCTAATACCTCTCCTTCTCAAATCATTCCAAAAAACTGAAGAAGATGTGGTCTTTAAATGCTAGTTTTTAATCAAGTTGATTGATAGCAGTGTTCAGGTTAATTTTCTCCTTACTAATTTTCTATCCCCTAGATCTCTCACTTATGGAAAGAAGGAAGTTTAATTCTCCAACTACAATCCAAATGCCTCCTTAAAGTTCTACCAGTTTTTTGTAGTGTATTTTGATGCTCCCATGTTAGATTCATGCAGCCTAAGAATTATTATGTCTTAGAGAATTGACTGCTTTATTGTTGCCCCTCTTTAAGCCTGATAATTTCCATGCTCTGAAATTCACTGCCTCAACTTTCTTTTGATTAATGTTAGCATTGTATATCTTTTTCATTTCTTTTACTTTAACCTAGAGACTCTGAATTGAAAGTTAATTTCTTATAGACCATATAGTTGGCTGTTTTGTTTTTTTTAATTCACTGACAGTCTTCTCTCCTTATTTGCTGTATTGACATTACTCACATTTTAAAAGGTTTTGGTACAAAACCTTATTATTATACTATAGTAATATCTACCATATATGTATCTGTTTTCCACTTGTTGTGATTATTCTTTGTTGCTTTTATTTTCCTCCTTTCTTGCCTTTCAGGACAATTTGTAACTTTTCGTCAAAAGCAGATTTGACTTATTGGTAATAGGAACCAAATGAAAGACCTTGAGTATCAGATTTTGTGTTGACTGAACTGAAAGTTGGGCTGTGTTTAGAGTTTTCTGTAGCTGTGCCTGTCAGAAGTTTCAAATTCCTCTAGGGTCCTTGTTTTAATTTCTGCTTTTGTCTCTTCACTTCCCTAGAAACTTCTCCTTAAATAACGTTTTTTCTTGCAGCTCTTGTAATCAGTAATCTACTCTTATTATACTAAAACACTTTTAATTTGGTGACAAATTGTTGGGGAGGGGAGTACTCTATAATCTTTGCATGCTAAGTCACTTCAAGTCTTGTCCAACTCTTTGCGACCCCATGGACTGTAGCCCACCAGGCTCCTCTGTCCATGGGATTCTCCAGGCAAGAATACTGAAGTCAGTTGCCATTTCCTCCTCCAGGGAATCTTCCTGACCCAAGGATCAAACCTGCGTCTCTTACATCTCCAGCATTGGCAGGTGGGTTCTTTACCACTAGCACCATCTAGGAAGCCCCCTATAATCTTTGATTAAATCTTGTTCTTTTACTGAGCTGGTATCACTAGGCAGTGACCCCCCCCCCCCAAGTTGTTTCTTAATGTGTCCCCTCCCCTTTAGGGAGACAAAAAGGATAAAAGATTCTAGGGTTGAACAAGGGCTTCCCTGGTGGCTCAGATGGTAAAGAATCCGCCTACAATGAGAGAGACCTGGGTTCAATCCCTGGGTGGGGAAGATCCCCCGGAGGAGGGAATGACAACCTACTCTAGTACTCTTGCCTGGAGGATCCCCATGGACAGAGGAGTCTGGAGGGCTACAGTCCCTGGGGTCACAAAGAGTCAGACACGACTGAGCGACTCAGCACAGCAGGGTTGGATAAACATGTTTCTCCACAGGTGGGAAAAGGCTATGGTAAAGATCTTTTTCCTGGAGAGAGTTGTGGGGAGAGCAAACTAGCCAAGATGGAGTGTCCAGGCTCTCCTGCCCCGCGTTTTGTAAATACTGACCATGTACCAGCTGAGATCATCTGTAGCACTGTATATGCGCATCACGAGGCACGTGCTTGGTCACAAGTTACTCTGTGCTGCAGGGATATAGGGGCTCCACCTAGAAAGTGGCGGCGTTAACTGCTGAGTCGCAGCTGTGTCCGTTGGGTCAGCCACAAATGAGCGAACGTAGGGAGTCTACTGCTGTGGCTGGTGCATCAGCCAAGGGCGAGGCTGTGCTATGGCTGCCATGCCAACCAGGAGAGAATAAACGTGTCTGCAGTTCCCACAGCTCCTCCAGGCTCCTTCTCTTAGCTCATGCCTTGCCTACCTTGGTTTCAAAGAACAGTGCCAACAGGGTGGACAGCAATATAATTGGCATCAAGAACAGGATCGGCGAGCCAGCAGCTCTCTGCAATGGAAGACACTCAGGGTATGTTTCAAAATGGTATTTCTCTCTCCCTCTTCTAGAGCCGTAAGAGGACTTTTCTTGGCTCCTCACTGTGAGAACCTTAAGAAACTTTTCCTTAAGGTGAAGTAGGTGAATCGTGGGGGTTCCTTTAAAACCGCAACTCCAAGGAGCTTCTCCTTCTTACAGTAGTCCACACTCATCCTCTAGCAGTTTGTCAAGATTACCATTTAAGTGTTCCCACCTGTTACGGGTTCTGCTCCCAGTAGCTGTGGTCTCAGCTGTGAGTCTCTGCGTTCTCCTGTCTCTCCAGAGTTTCGTATGGTGATTTGCTTTATGAGCTCAATTCTCTGATGGCTCCAAGAAAAGTTGCCTTTCAATTTGGTTTTTTTTTTTTTCCCCTTTGTTGTGAGATGGGGAGTAGCAACTTGCAAATTCTTTATACGGCAAAGCTGAACACTGACGTCCCCATGTAGTTCTTAATCTTTCGTTTCCTCCTTTTTTTTTTCTTTTTTTTTCTTTTTTTTTATTATTATTATTATTATTTTTGTCATACATTAACATGAATCGGCCATAGATTTACACGTATTCCCTTAGTTTGAAGTCAACTCAGTCGTGTCCGACTCTTTGCGACTCCATGGACTGTAGCCTACCAGGCTCCTCCGTCCATGGTATTTTCCAGGCAAGATTACTGGAGTGGGTTGCCCTTTCCTTCTCCAGGAGATCTTCCTGCCCCAGGGATTGAACCTGGGTCTCCTGCATTGTAGGCAGACACTTTACCATCTGAGCCACCAGGGAAGCCTCTCCCACCATAAATTGTCTTCCCTGTGGCTATCAGGGGGTCTCAGGACGTACTGATCCAAACCAGCCAGGGGCTTCTGATTACTACAGCAGGGGAAATGGTGGTGCTTAGCCGCATCATTGCAAGGTGGCCCAGTTTCTCCCCGTGAACATGGCGTAAG
Organism: Dama dama; assembly: GCF_033118175.1. Classification (NCBI taxonomy): domain Eukaryota; kingdom Metazoa; phylum Chordata; class Mammalia; order Artiodactyla; family Cervidae; genus Dama; species Dama dama. The sequence continues at coordinate 11,469,431 of NC_083708.1, forward strand.
GACAAGGAACTAGTTTCATTTTGATGCATCAAGTTTAGCTGACCTTTGTCAAAATAGTCACATTGATCAACATTTGATTCAATATATCATTCTACGTTGATGAAGTCCTATGTGAGGATGATCAAAGAGGAAAGGGAAAAAATCATCTCAACTCTTCTTGGCGTTAAAATATGAGTTTCTTTATAGTTTCTGGAAAATATTTGGATTGTAATAGGGGAGATTCATCTTCTAGTTTGAGAAAAACAAGTTTATTCTATTATTACAAATATGTGAAAGAAAAACTATATGAGTTCCTTTATTGGAAATATTGATATTTAAGTAAATTCTACTGTATTCTGCAGTTGCTGGGTCTGAAAACATTACCAAGAAAATAATATTTAGGCTTTTGTTGTCTAAGCAGAAAGTTTGAAAAATTTCCTTGTTAAAAGTAAATATTCTACAAAATGTATATTCATGATCTCAGTGTAGTTCAACTTCAGGTTTTACTTATTTATTCAAAAAATTATCAAACATAGGTTTTGATGTCCATGTAGTTAATTCTTATTTTAGGAACTAATGGCATTATTATAATTAGAGTTAACAGTTAGAAAAAATGTCCAAATTTGAGACAGAAAGTGAGGATGGAAGGAAGAACCACGAATGGGAGGAAATTGAGAGAGAGGTGTTTTGGGAAATTGCAGATGATAGAAAAAACTTGGAGAAATCCAAATATGGAAGCTCCATCTGAAATATACAACTTTGTTGAGAAGGTAACCTGAACACAGGTGACACCTGGACGCTGGCAAGTGTCCCCAGCAGGGGTTAATACCCGGCTACGGCTTAGACCCAGGGAACAAGAAGAAACCAAAGGAGGTCCCTCGGGCTTAGGCAGACCAATGGGACTGTTGGAACAAGCACAAGGGCCCTGAGAAGAGGAGACTCCACAAGTAAACCCCTGTTTGCTTTTGATAGATCATTTTCTCTCTGTTTCCTGAATGTGACCAGACAGCTTGAAGAGGCTGGCTAACTTCCTCAACTGCCCAATTCACTGTGAAAACTCAAGAATTTGATGCCAAGCCTTACAAGATTAAAAAAAAAAAAAAAAAAGGAAAATATAAAACTAATTTAAGGGTCATGGTGAGGTCTGATGAGTTTCAAAATGAGTTTATAAATCACAGAAAGGCAAAGTAATTGCAGACTTTAGAAGATGCCTGTTCAACCAAAGACAGCAGTGACTATGGCTGAAGTGTTTATAAATCATCCCAGAACAGTGCATTCTGGGATAAACTTCTAAACCCATTTTTCTGCATGCAGCCTCAGTTTGCTTCATAAAACATGTGATACATTTTAACAATCCATCCTTGTGGTCCACCCGCCTCTGCCCAAACCCCGCAGACTCATCTCTGTACGATGCACCCTGAACATGTCATCCTCACCTGAAACTCTCCCATGACTTCCCCTCCCCTTGTGAGAAGGGCCGGAATTCTTTATGTACCTACCATGCCCTCATACGGTGTGGCCCTAACCATCACCCCAGTCTTATCTCCTACTTACTCTTCATTAGAAAAGCAGCACCCAACAGAACTCTCTGTGAAGATGGTCATTTCAATACCCATATCTTTGGCGTCCAACACAGGAGTCACTTGTTACATTTGACCAATTAAATTTAATATTAAGCAAACATAAAAGTCAGTTTCTCGATACTGTTCTCTTGAAACATCCCGCCCTCACCTTCTCCCACAGAGTCCAAAAGTCTGTTCTGTACATCTGTGTCTCATTTTCTGTTTTGCACATAGGCATTGAAACATGTATATTATCTAGGGTGAAACAGATCACCAGCCCAGGTTGGATGCATGAGACAAGTGCTCGGGCCTGGTGCACTGGGAAGACCCAGAGGGATCGGGTGGAGAGGGAGGTGGGAGGGGGGATCGGGATGGGGAATACATGTAAATCCATGGCTGATTCATGTCAATGTATGACAAAACCCACTGCAATGTTGTGAAGTAATTAGCCTCCAACTAATACAAATAAATGGGGAAAAAAAAGTCAGTTTCTCAATTACACTAGACACATTTAAGGTGCTTGACAACCACATGTAGCCAATGGCTGCTGAGATGGACAGTCAGATACAGAACTTTTCCATCAAGGCTTGAGGTCCTTTAGGGCAGTACTGATCAGGTCACCTAGCCTCATGTTCAGTCAGTTCAATTCAGTCACTCAGTTGTGTCTGACTTTGTGATCCCATGGACTGCAGCATGCTAGGATTCCCTGTCCATCATCAACTCCCGGAGCTTGCTCAAACTTATGTCCATTGAGTCGGTGATGCCATCCAACCATCTCATCCTCTGACGTCCCCTTCTCCTCCCGCCTTCAATCTTTCCCAGCGTCAGGGTCTTTTGCAAAGTGTCAGCTCTTCTCATCAGGTGACCAAAGTACTGGAGCTTCAGCTTCAGCATCAGTCCTTCCAATGAATATTCAGGACTGATTTCTTTCAGGATTGACTGGTTGGATCTCCTTGCAGTCCAAGGGACTCTCAAGAGTCTTCTTCAATACCACAGTCCAAAAGCAACAATTTTTTTGGTGCTCAGCTTTCTTTATAATCCAACTCTCACATCCATCCATGCCATGACTGTTGGAAAAGCCATAGCTTTGGCTATATGGACCTTTGTTGGCAAAGTAATATCTCTGCTTTTTAATATGCTGTCTATGTTTGTCATATATTTTCTTCCAAGGAGCAAGCATCTTTTAATTTCATGGCTGCAGTCATGACCTGAAGTGATTTTGGAGTCCAAGAAAATAAAATTTGTCACTGTTTCCTTTGTTTCCTCATCTATTTGCCATGAAGTGATAGGACCAGATGCCATGATCTTTGCTTATTGAATGCTGAGTTTTAAGCCAACTTTTTCACTTTCCTTTTTCACCTTCATCAAGAGGCTTAGTTCCTCTTCACTTTCTGCCATAAGGGTGGTGTCATCTGCATATCTGAGATTATTGATATTTCTCCCAGCAATCTTGATTCCAGTTTGTGCTTCATCCAGCCTGGCATTTAGCATGAGGTACTCTGCATATAAGTTAAAGAAACAGGGTGATAATTTACAGCAAACTGTGGAAAAAGAGATGGGAATACCAGACCACCTTACCAGCCTCACTTTAGAACCTCTAAATATTTTCTCACTTGAAAGTCTTCCCAAATGTCCCTTCTGTCCCCATCTCTCTGCCTATCTCTCTCTCTTATAATGTCTTACTTTTTTCCCCTTGTTTAATTTAGAAGAAGTCTTAAAACACAGCCTATGTTATATTCTTGTGTATTACCTCATTCATAGAGCTATTGACCATTGTAACTAATGAGTGATTTATTGATTCTTCCTTGCTAGGTTGTAATCTTCATTATGACAGACATTATATTTGTGTTCCCATTTCTGGCAGCAAAAATGACCTTAATAGGTGCTCATTAAAATTTATTTAGTAAAAGAAAAATTAATAAATGAGTAAAGGAAAGATATGGGACTGAAAATTTATCCATTAAGAAAATGCTTATAAATGGGAGTGAAGGAAAGAAACTAGTTTTGGTAGAAAGTGTGTGTGTGTGTGTGTGTGTGTGTGTGTGTGTGTGTGTGTGTGTGTGCTCAGTCATGTGCAACTCTTTGTGATCACATGGACTGTTGCCAGCCAGGCTGTTCTGCCCGTGGATTCCCCAAGCAAGAATACTGGAGTGGGTAGCCATTTCCTTCTCCAGGGGATCTTCCCAACCCAGGGATCAAACCTGTGTTTTCAGTGTCTTTTACATTGTCAGGCAGATTCTTTTCCACTGAGCCACCAGGAAAACCCTTACTCTAACATTAGACAAACTACCTTTGTGGTGATGGTGGGCTAGGGCCCTTTGTCCACTGGAAATATGGAACTGAGTCTGGGAGTGGAAATGGGGCTGGAAATGTGAGAACTCAGAGCTGAAGCCTTGGCAGTTGGTGAGATCTTTAAAATAGTGTAGGCAGAGATAAAGGATAAAATTGTGCCACCCACGGATGAGAAGAGAGACGAGAGGGCTTCCTTGGTGATCCAGTGGTTAAGAGTCTGCCTTCCCATGCAGGGGACGGGACACCTGTTCAATCCCTAGTGTGAGTAGATCCCACATGCTGTGGAGCACCTAAGCCCATGGGGCACAAATACTGAGCCCTCACTGTAGAGCCTGCAAGCCCCAACTACTGAAGCCTGTGACCTAGAGCTCATGCTCTGCAACAAGAGAAGACACCGCATTGAGAAGCCTGCACACCGCAGCCAGAGAGGAGCCCCCGCTTGCCACAACTAGAGAAAAGCCCGAGCATGGCAATGAAGACCCAACACAATAAAAAATAGACGTAAATTATTTTTTAAAAGAGAGAGAAGAGAAATCATTAGTGAAACCCAGAGACTGAAAGAGCTCCAAAACTGTCTAATGTCATGAAAGCTCAGGAAGATGGGCAATGGAAGCCAGGGATGTCAGGCAATAAGACCCTCCATCTGGAAAAGCTCTTCATTCAATACCCTGCTATAGAAAGTCAAAGCTACTCAGGGTTAGTCAACACTGTAGGGAGAAAAGGTGGCAAAGTAACCTGTAAGTTAGGGCTACATCCGAGCAAAAGATCCTGGAACACAAGCTGGTTGGCTGTCATTCTACCCCTGAAGGGAGGAATAGGGGGTCTCCTGGGGTTAGGGATCCAGAGATTGAAGGGGCTGATAAGAATGAGCAGGCATAGACTCAGAGAGTGTGATCCACATGTGTTCCAGGTCAGGACTCTCAGGAAACAAACTGTGCCCTCTGATATTTATGTGCAGCAAGATCTTATTATGAAGTGTTCTTGGCATTAACAGGAGAGGAAAAAGGAAAGAGGCCTGGTGGTAGTGGTGGCACAGTCGCCAAGTCATGTCCGACTCTTGCAACCCCATGGACTGCAGCCTCCCAAGCTCCTCTGTCCATGGGATTCTTCAGGCAAGTATCCTGGAGTGGGTTGCCATTTCCTTCTCCAGGGGATCTTCCTGGCCCAGGAACTGAACCTGGGTCTCTTGCACTGCAGGCAGATGATTTACTGACTGAGCTATGAGGGAAGCCCAAGAGGTCTAGACAAGAGTGCAAAGTTGAACAGTGATGGAAGGAATCATAGCGGAGGTTTCACCCGATCTCCCTGCAGGAGATGTCACTAGTGGAAGCCAGGAGACCCGGCTTTTGAGTGCCTACTTTGGACAGTTGTCAGACGTGGGCTCTCCCGAGGAGATGGTGTGACCTTGGGTGAGGCAGATTCCTTAGGTGGAAGGCAATTCCAAGAAAGAGATGCACATGTGAGCCACCAGAAGCCAGTCCCCCCAGCATATGGGAAAAGTGCGCATCAGGACAAAAATGAAACCTACGGGGACACCGTGGCACTCAGTCCTGTCCACTCCTGCTGCTGCTCGAATCTACTTGTTTCGAAGAGTGTGTTTATCCCATTTGGAAGCAACTCTTCCAGCATCCTGGTTAGTCTACATCTGTGAGGCACCTTACAAAAGCAAGGTTAGGGAAAGCTGGAACAACGGATCCAGAGACCATAACTGACCCTCATCATCTCCTCCTTCTGCTACTCAGGTCACATCATTCTTAGTGAGCACCTGTGCTTGTGTACTAGCTAATCTGGCCAGATGACCCAGACCACTAGCTAATCTGGCCAGACCACTAACCCTAAAAATCCTGCTCTCTTGATCACCATACCTTTCTCAGGCTTTGGCTAACAACCTTACCAATTTTCCATTAAAATGGACATAAGAGTACCAAGAGACAGTCCAGACATTCCTCCTCATCCAAGTGTCACACGTGTTATGGGGTTCCCTGACCACCATCGGGTAGCTTCCTGCGCTGGTTTCTTGGCACAGAGGTGGAAGTGACTAAGAGGCATCCATAGCTTAAAGATAAATGGGAATATTTCTGTGTGCCTGAGAGGAAATATTCCTTCTCTGTGGATCTCTGGACTAGCAGAGCCTAAGTGTATGGGGTCAAGAAGCACAAACCCTCTACGAGGCCACTTGAAGTGATGGTAAGGGGAGCACTTCAACCTCTTGCTGTCTGAACTCATATTCTGATTGCAGGAGATACCATACAATATTATGGTCATTGATTTTAGAGTGCATATTGCATTTTGGAATATTGCACTTCATTTTTTATGGTATTGATTTCATATTGGAACCTATTCTTTCAGGGCAGTAGTTTTGAGGTGGTACAGTATGTAATAGGACCATTAGATTCCAAGATCATGTGCTCATTCCTTTTGTTATAAAGTAGATCTCTTAGTCTTATTGGATGTATGTGGGATTCTCTGTTAGTGGTTTGGAGACTCTATAAGCTCTAAGTTGGTATATTTGCTGAACTTTGGTGAGCAAGAAAGGCAAATACATAACCAGTGTATGTGCTGATTCCATCCAGATGAGTTGCTGCCCATTCCAGGATACAAAGAGTTCAGGCAATCCACCTGCATCTCAGGGGCTGGTTGGTGTTCTCTAAAGGTGGTGCTATACTGGGGCTCAGCGCTTACCTCTGCTACTGGTTGATTGGCTATTCGGCATCAGGAGGCCAGCTCAGAGCCATTGAGTTGGAAAAATATACACTTGGATCCATGTATACCTACTATCTCAATCTCATGATTACTCTGTTCATGAGCCTATTGCACCAGCCTTGCACTCATCAGTGACATGATCACCGATGACCCAGGATGGCAGGCATCAGCTGTCTCAGTCATTCTGCCTACTTAGCTGTTTAGTACTTTTACCTGATGGATTCTCTCCATTAGGCATGGATATGAGACAAAATCGTCTTTATACTTCATGCCGCCTCCACAATTCAGTCTACAGGCCTCTTATCCAGATCTCCTTGTCTACAATAGCTCTCCTCCCAGACCCCTAACCCAAACACTAAGTCATTCATCTGCCCATGACACTCTATATATTCTTGTGGTGGTGGTTGTTAGTCACTAAGTAGTGTCCATTTCTAGGCGACCCCATGGACTGCAGTGCCCCAGACTTTGCTGTCCTTCACTATCTCCTGGAGTTTGCTCAGACTCATGTCTATTGAGCCAATGATGCTATCCAACCATCTCATCCCCTGTCATCCCTCTCTCCTCCTGCCCTCAGTCTTTTCCAATGAGTTGACTCTTCTCATCAGGTGGCCAAATTATTGAAGCTTCAGCTTTAGCATCTGAGATCATTCTGCTGTTTTTAAGATTGCATCCAAGAACTGTATTTCAGGCTCTTTTGCTGACTTTAAGGATTACTCCATTTCTTCTAAGGGATTCTTGACCACAGTAGTAGATATAATGGTCATCTGAATTAAATCTGCTCATTTCTGTCCATTTTAGTTCACTGATTAAGATGTTAATGTTCACTCTTGACATCTCCTGCTAGATCATGTCCAAATTTACCTTGATTCATGGACCAAACATCCCAAGTTCCTGTGCAGTACTGTTTATAGCACCAGATGTTACTTTCACCCCCAGATGCATCCAAAACTTAGCATCATTTCCACTCTGTCCTAGCCTCTTTATTCTTTCTGAAGCTATCTTTTCGCTCTTCCACAGTAGCATATTGGACATGTTATGACCTGGAGAGCTCATCTTCTGGTGTCATATCTTTTCGACTTTTTGTACTGTTCCTGGGATTCTCAAGGCAAGAATACTGAAGCAGTTTACCATTCCCTCCTCCAGTGGACCATGCTGTGTCAGAACTCTCCACTATGACCCATCCACCTTGGACAGCCCTGCCCAACATGGCTCATAGTTTCTTTGAGTTACACAAGCCCCTTCATCACAAGACTTTGATTCATGGAGGAGCTATATATTCTTACCTTGAGCCAATCTTTTTCCACATAGAGTAGATGACTAATGTACTGCCCAAATCTATGACTGTTAAAAGGTTTTCCTTTAATACTATCTTTCAGGGTCATGCTTGAGACCTACAGGGATATAAAGATGACCTACATTTGAGCCATATTCAGCCTTTTTTTCCCTTATTCAGTTGGACATAAAGGCCTTGTTGTGCAGCTATGGTCATGAGCTGATAGATGGGATTTAGAGCCACCTGCTCATATTTGTGCCTTCCAGCCCAGCTTATGTCTAATAACAGAGCATTTACATCTTACTTGTATTGCTTCTGGACCTTCTGACCTAATGACACAATGGGACTGGTATAGCCCAGCTCACGATAGGCAGTTTGGGTTGCATGCTTGCTTGGTATCCTATGATTAATGTGTTCCATTACTACCAGGGCCCTGGGCCATGCCAAGTATTGTTGTTGTTTTTGTTTATTTTCAGATACTGTATAACTTGCTGCTTCAGATAGTATGGCCTTGGTCAAGCCCAAGAGATTCATATTGTGATTCTCCTGCTGGAGGGTGAGATATGGCATCCTTCCCCTGAAGATACCTTATCTTTCATTAGCTACTCTAATACTAGTGTCTACTGGGTCGCATGGAACAATTTGATAGAATACTGAGCCATAACATGGACTTAATTCACAGACTTCCCCTGCTCTAAACCCCTCTAAAAACATTTTGTGTCATCCAGTGTTTGAGAGTATTGGGAGCAGTATTCACAAGTGTGGAGCCAAGTTGTCTCCAAGACCTAGAGAGGTTCATCAGTTGTGAGAGATGAAAGATGCAATAAATTTCCCTTTATGTGGATGGGGATGGTTCTTGCTTTATCTCTACCGCTAGACCTAAAACTTATCAATGGGTCAAGCCCCTGAATCTTTGTAGAGTTTAGTTTATTCTCTTAGGAGTATTTAATGTTTTACAGTGGGTTTTTATGTATTTGTGATTCCTTGCTCATTCAGTTTGATTAACATGATGTTACCAATGTAGTGAAGAGATGTGATGTTCTATGGCTTGGCTGCACAGCCTGGGTCTCTGAATTCTATTATGAGAGAGATTAATGGGGTCAACATTAGTTGGTGCGGTGTAAATGGATACTCTTATCCATTGTGGGTTTTATTTTTTTCACTTTTTATTGAAGTATAGTTGATTTACACTGTTGTGCTAGTTTCAGATGTACAGCAAAGGAATATATGTATATATCTGAATATCTGAATGATATGTATATGTCATAAAATGATATATATGTATATTATTATATCTGATATGTCTATCAGAATATGTATAAGTATACATATATATATAACTACACTATTTTTCAGATTCTTTACCATTATAGGTTATTATAAGATATTGAGCATAGTTCTCTGTGCTATATAGCAGGGCCTTATTGTTTATCTATTTTATATACAGTGGTGTGTATATGTTAATTCGAAAGTCCTAATTTATCTTTCCCCCTTTTCACTTTTGGTAACCATAAGTTTGTTTTCTATGTCTGTGTGTCTATTTATATTTTGCATATAAGTTAATTTGCATCATTCTTTTCAGATTTCACATGTAAGGATATCATATGGTGTTTGCCTTTTCCTGTCCAACTCACTTCACTAAATATGATCATCTCTAGGTCCATCCATGTTGTTGCAGATGGCATATTTACACTTTTTATGGCTGACTAATATTCCTTTTTAGGAATCAGTGAACTAAAATGGACCAGGATGGGCAAATTTAATTCAGATGACCATTATATCTACTACTGCAGGCAAGAATCCCTTAGAAGAAATGGAGTAGCTCTCATAGTCAACAAAAGAGTCCAAAATGCATTTCTTGGGTGCAATCTCAAAAATGACAGAATAACCTCAGTTTGTTTCCAAGGCAATCCATTCAATATCACAGTAATCCAAGTTTACAACCTAACCACTAACAAAAAAGTGGAGGTTGAATGGTTCTATAAAGAACTACAAGACCTTCTAGAACTAACACCAATAAAGATATCCTTTTCATCATAGGGAACTGGAATGCAAAAGTAGGAAGTCAAGAGATACCTGGAGTAACACATAACTTTCCTTGGAAATTAAACAGGGCAAAGGCTACCAGAGTTTTGCCAAGAGAGTGCACTGGTCATAGCGAACACCCTCTTCTAATGACACGAGAGACAGCTCTACATAGGGGCATCACCAGATGGTCAGTACTGAAATCAAATTGATTACATTCTTTGCAGCCAAAGATGGAGAAGCTTCATACAGTCAACAAAAACAAGACTGGGAGCTGACTGTGGCTCAGATCATGAACTCCTCATTGCAAAATTCAGACTTAAATTGAAGAAAGTAGGGAAAACCACGAGACCATGCAGGTATGACCTAAATCAAATCCCTTATGATTATACAGTGGAAGTGAGAAATAGACTCAAGGGATTAGATCTGATAGACAGAGTGCCTGAAGAACTATGAACGGAGGTTTGTGACATTGCACAGGAGGTTGTGATCAAACCCATTCCCAAGAAAAAGAAAAGCAAAAAGGCAAAATGGCTGTCTGAGGAGACCTTACAAATAGCTAAGAAAAGAAGAGACACAAAAGGCAAAGGAGAAAAGGAAAGATATACTCATCTGAATGCAGAGTTCCAGAGACTAGCAAGAAGACATAAGAAAGCCTTCCTAAGTGCTCAATGCAAAGCAATAGAGGAAAATAATAGAATGGGAAAGACTGGAGATCTCTTCAAGAAAATTAGAGATACCAAAGAAACGTTTCATGCAAAGACTGGCAAAATAAAGGACAGAAACAGTATGGACTTAACAGAAGCAGAAGATATTAAGAAGAAGTGGCAAGAATATATAGAAGAACTATACAAAAATAGATCTTAATGACCCAAATAACCAGGAGGGTATGATCACTCATCTAGAGCCAGACATCTTGGACTGTAAAGTCAAGTGGGCATTAGGAAGCATCACTACAAACAAAGCTCATGTAGATGATGGAATTCCAGCTGAGCTACTTCAAATCCTAAAAGATGATGCTGTTAAAGTGCTGTACTCAATATACCAGCAAATTTAGAAACTCAGCAGTGGCCACAGGACTGGTAAAGGTCAGTTTTCATTCCAATCCCAAAGAAAGGCCATCCCAAAGAATGTTCAAACTACTGCACAATTGCACTCTTTTCACATGTTAGCAAAGTAATGTTCAAAATTCTCCAAGCTAGACTGCAACAGTAGGTGAACTGAGAACTTCAATTTAGATTTGTTGAAACTGGATTTAGCAAAGGCAGCAAACCAGAGATTAAATTGCCAACATTCATTGGACCATATAAAAAGCAAGAGAATTCCAGAAAAACCTCTATTTCTGCTTCATTGACTATGCAAAAACCTTTTTCTGTTTGGATCACAGCAAGCTGTTGAACATTCCGAAAAAGATGGAAATACCAGACCACCTTATCTGCCTCTTGAGAAACCTGTATGCAGGTCAAGAAGCAACAGTTAGAACTGGAAATGAAACAAGGGATTGGTTCAAAATTGGGAAAGAACTGCATCAAGGCTGTATATTGTCACCCTGCTTATTTAACTTATACAAGCTGGAATCAAGGTTGCCAGGAGAAATATCAATAATCTTAGATATGCAGATGACACCACCCTTACGGCAGAAAGTAAAGAGGAATTAAAGAGCCTCTTGATGAAAGTGAAAAAGGAGAGTGAAACAGCTGTTTAAAACTCAACATTCAAAAAATGAATATCATGGATCTGGTCCCCTTGCTACATGACAAATAGATGGGGAAACAGTGGAAATAGTGATAGATTTTTTTTTTTTTTTTACTCCAAAATCACTGCAGATGGTGACTGCAGCCATGAAATTATAAGACACTTGCTCCTTGGAAGAAAAGTTACTGCAAAACCAGACAGCATATTCAAAAGCAGAGACATTACTTAGCCAAAAATGGTCCATATAATCAAAGCTATGGTTTTTCCAGTAGTCATGTGTGGTTGTCAGAGTTGGACCATAAAGAAGGCTGAGAGCTGAAGAATTGATGCTTTTGAACTGTGGTTTTGGAGAAGACTCTTGAGAATCCCATGGACTGAAGGAGACCAAACCACTCAATCCTAAAGGAAATTAGCCCTGAATACTCATTGGAAGGACTGATGCTGAAGATGAAGCACCAATACTTTGTCCACATGATGCAAAGAGCTGACTCATTAGAAAATACCCTGATGCTGGGAAAGATTGAAGGCAGGAGGAGAAGGGCATGACAGAGGATGAGATGGCTGGATGGTATCACAGACTCAATGGACATGAATTTCAGTAAGCCCCAGGAGATGGTAAAGGACAGGGAAGCCTGGTGTGCTGCAGTCCATGGAGTCACAAAGAGTCGGACGTGACTGAGCAACTGAACAGCAACAAATATTCCCTTAATATTGAATTTGTTGTTGCTGTTCATTCACTGAGTTGGGTCCGTCTCTTTGCAACCCCATTGATTACAGCACACCAGGCCTCCCTGTCCTTCATTATTCCTAGAGTTTGCCCAAGTACATGTCCATTGAATCAGTGATGTTATCCAACCACTTCATCCTCTGTGGCCAATATCCATAATATATATATGTATATATATCCATTTATATATAATGCTCCATTACATGTAAAATATTCCTTTATCTATCTATCTAATATATATATATACATATATATGAATATATATATACATAAGCACACACATATTGGGCATGCATGCTCAATTGTGTACAACTCTTTGTGACCACACAGACTGTGACCCACCTGGCTCCTCTGTCCATGGGATTTCCATAGGCAAGTATGCTGGGTGCATTGCCATTTCTTTCTCAAGGATATCTTCCTGACTCAAGGATCCAACCCACATCTCTGGCATCTCCTGCATTGGCAGGCGATTCTTTACCACTAGCACCACCTGGGAAGCCCTACATACACACACACACACACACACACACACACACACACACACACACACACACACACACGTGTGTGTCTGTATACATATACATATATATATATATATATATATCTTCTTTACCCATTCATCTCAGTTGACATTGAGGTTGCTTCTAAATGAACATTGGGAAGCATGTATCTTTTCAAATTATATTTTTTATCATTTTTTTTCTGGATATACACCCAGGAGTGGAGTCGCAGGATCATATGATAGTTCTGTTTTTACTGTTTTAAGGAACCCCCATACTGTTCTCCTTAGTGACTGCACCAACTTCCATTGCCACCAACAGTGTAGAAGGGTCCCCTTCTCTCCACACCCTCTCTAGCATTTATTATTTGCAGACAATGGCCATTCTGACCAGTGTGAGGCGGTGCCTCTTTGCAGTTTTGACTTCCATGTCTATGATAATTAGTGATTCTGACCCTCTTGTCATGTGCCTCTTGGCCACCTGTGTGTCTCCTTTGTAAGTAAATGGCATCTGGAACTCTTTCCCAGAAGAAGAGTGAAGAAAACGTATATTCGTTAGATCAATGTCTACATACAATGAACCTGAAGTCATGTTAACTTGTTCTAGGAAACTTAACTGTATCTGAAAAAAACAGTGAAATTTGGGGCTACCCTTCAGTTTATTTGGGGCAAGACCATTGTCATTTCTAGGATTCTGTGAATTAAGTGAGTACATGAGGGAGCCAATCAATCCCATATGCTTTAAGTTTTTTTTTTTTTTCTATTACGGTTTATCATAGGATATGAGTACAGCTCCCTGTGCTGTATGTTAGCACCTTGATTAGCAATCCTTTATGAAATAGTTGGTCTGTAATTTTTTGTTGGTAGTGATATTCTCTGCTATTCCTCTTCAGTGTGCGGTATTGTTTTTACTCACTCTCTTGGTCTAGTGGGAGATTATTGAAGAAGTTTCTAACTTGATTTCTCTACTACACTAGCTCTTATCTCACAGACCAAGGAGCTAATTGGGGATTCTGCCAACTTCCAATTATGTCTATTTTAATTATATTCAGAAACCCAGGAAATGACTAAGGGGAACAGTAAGCCAGATCCAGTGGATGGAATATAAGCCAGACCTGTGGTCAAGACTTCTTTTTAAAATTAATATTTTATACAGCCCTAATTTTAAAAAGAGACAATTATGATAGATACTTACCCTGCTTATCAAATTCAGCTCAAACCCTACATTTAAAAGTTCTGAAAAATTACAGTTTTAGTGCACAGGTACCTGAGAAGGTGAGCATAGGTCATTCAGAGAGTTATTACCATTATGTCTTGTCATGATTTTGCAGTCTCCATACCGGGACATGTGTACTTTTTTAGCCAACAGATTTTAAGTCTTAAAACTCACCCAAGGAAGCTACCCTTTGCCCCCTGATTTGTTGTTGTTTAGTCATCAGTTATGTCTGACTCTTTGCGACCCCAAAGACTGCAGCATGCCAGGGTTCCCTGTCTTTCACTATCTCCCGGAGTTTGCTCAAACTCAAGTTTATTGAGTCAATGACACCATGCAACCATCTCATCCTCTGTCGTCCCCCTCTCCTCCTGCTTTCAGTCTTTCCCAGCGTCAAAGTCTTTTCAATGACTTGGCTCTTTGCATCAGGTGTCTAAAGTATTGCAACTTCAGCATCAGTCCTTCCAATGAATATTCAGGGTTGATTTCCTTTAGGATTGACTGGTTTGATTTCCTTGTTGTCCAAGGGACTCTCAAGAGTCTACTCCAGCACCACAGTTTGAAAGTGCCAATTCTTCAGTGCTCAGCTTTCTTTATGTTCCAACCCTCACATTAGTAAATGACTACTAGAAAAACCATAGGTTTGACTGCATAGACCTTTGTCGGCAAAGTGATGTCTCCATCCCCTGACTACCTATCCTTTATTTCTAAAAATTACACAGATGAAAAAATCCTTATTTTATGTATTTGAATAGATGGAGCAATTAGCCATCTCCATAGCTGCTGCCTCTCCAACTGTGTTGCTTCTTATAATAACTGTATCTAATTTTCTTCTGATAACTAAACACCACCTGACCTCTCTAATTTGGGGATTGTCTGATACTCATTTCTCTTAGGGAGTTTAGTCACTTCTGACCTGGAGAAGAAGCCACAAGTGAGTTTTTTTATAGATGTTGGTTGCCCTTTCTACCAGCTTCTAGGTTACTGCTTTGATACACGGAGTGTCCTCCAGGGTCTTGTTCAGAGGATATTTGGCTGTTAGCTTTTATGACCTTGTATGGTGTACCCACACTAACAAGCTCCTTTCTCTGCTTTTCTTTGGATCCACTGTCTGTCCAGCAGTTCTGGTATTTCTAACCCACTTACTACGGGTTTTCACTTTCTCCACATTTCAAACATCCATCCCAGTAATGCCCGCAGTGCCTCCCCAAACCCTCACCAGAGTATTTTATCCTGTGAATGAGAAGGTATGTCCGTGTTGAAGTCAATAAGTTCTCTGGTTGGTGACTTTATTTCCAGGCCTGCTTGATCCAAGAGAGTCAGGGTTCAGTTCCCTACAGACATCCTTAGCTCCTCCTGGTGCAGCGTGGTCAGTCCTGCGGCTCCTTCAGGGTGTGGCCCTATTCTCTCCAAGCAGGGTCAGCATGACCCAGCTGGATTATATAGTGACTCAAGCCTGTCATTACTGCTCTGGTGGCCAAGAAGGGAGGCAAAGTAAAATCTTAGGGGAGATACTACATCTCCCTTCAGTTAAGGGTTAGCCCTGGCACTTAAGAGAAGAGAGAGCCACTTTGGCTGGCTCAGAGAGTTAAAGGTCCTCTGGGGATTCAGTCTTTCTGAGTACATAGGCCCAGATATTTTCGTCTCATGTCTTAGACATCCAAACTCCCTCCATTCAGGCTCTGATTTTGCTGTAGTTGACTTACTGAAGTTGAGAATTCAACCACTTAAGGATTTCAACCACTTGGGTCTGAATATCATCTTTGTCTATTTTATAGCTCTATGAGATGAGACTCTTGGTATATGCTACCAAGGAAGCCCTTTGACTTTTACACCTGATCTTTAATTGGTGATTAATTGCCCTCATTTAATGTCTTTATCCAGTGAATCAGTTCCACCTGGAAGCAGCCATCCAATTCCATAGTCTGTATAACTGTAATTTTTTTCATGTGTCTCAAGTGTCAGGGATGTTACACTCATCAGAGTAATCCTATGCATTGCTGTCCATCCCAGCTCACTCCCAGTGAAAGTTTGAACAATTGTATGGCTGCTGAATGAGGACTATGTGTATTCTGCCTACCACCAATGGGCTCTTTATCACTGGATGGCCAGCAGGTGAGTCAGCATCATAATCCCATTTTTAAGTCTGCTTCCTTGGACCACTCCTGATAGCAACTGTTGGGCTTCAGGTTCCCAGGGAAACAGACTCAAAAACTCTGTGATTAGCAGGCAAGAGGTTTATCATGCTGTCCTTTTGAGAACACCTGTAAGAGAGCAAGGAAGGGTGAATTTGGTGGGGAGAAAAATGGAATATCCATACAGGTGCAAAAGTGCATGCTACCGATTACACAGGATCTCTAAAGATGCTCCCTTTTTTTATAGCAAATAAACCGGCTGGATCTTTGTACACTGCAGCCTTGACCACTCATTGAATGAGGGCTTTTTCAAGGAAAGGAATGTAAGGTGAGACAGCTCTCTTAGTCTAAATGTCTGCAAGCAACCAAACTTGGGGTAATGAGTGCCTTGGTTCTGAAGGAAGATCTCAGTGAAACTTGACAACATCCACTAGAGTATGGATTCTATTTCTAAAAACAGGGCATGTTACATCCAAGGTGTCTGAACTGGAGTCAGTTGAAAAGTAACTTGGCGAATTGAGGGAAATGCATGGGAAATTAAGTCTTGAAGGAAATGGAGGTGACATTGTTGTAAATGGATGTTAGAATTTCTCAGTACTTAATAGAATAGTGACATCACAACTCAATGATTTCATAATCCTTTTATTCTCACCTTGACCTTGAAGTAGGATCACTGTTTTTAGATTATAGCTCTTCCATATGCTGCAGTACTATAACAGAGAATGGGTAAAACATATAACTTAAACATCATGAGAATGAAATATGCTCCAACATAGAATATAATGATGTACTGTTTCCTAGGTAACTCCATAAAATGTGTCTACCTATCAAGGACCACATGCCAACTTCTGAATCAGTCCCTGTGCCCAAAATAATGCTATTCCTTGTTGCAAAGAGAAAGTAAGTTTATCACTTGGTTTAGACAAAGAAGCTCCAAACAGGAAGCTGGGATCAATCCCCAAGCCATAAGTTTCTGAGAATGAAATAAAAGGTGCAGATGAGAGCACCATTTGAGGTAAATAATAAGATAAACATTTCCATCTGCCTTCTTAGTTTTTGTTTTGAAGTATTTATGGAGTCCAGAGGATCACAGAGGTTGGTAGATAGATTCTCATAAACCATCACCCAGCTTCCCTCAGTGGTGACATGTTATATAACTGGAAGAAAGTATCAAAACCAGGAAATTGATGTTGGTGTGATATTAACTAGACCTTAGTCCATTTTCAACATTTAAAAAATATACATCCACATACTTGTGTGTATGTCTGTGTATAGCTCACACCCAGCCTACTCTCATCCTTTCCCTGACATCCACTAAACTGTTCTCCATCTTTATAATTTTATTATTCCTTGAATGCTATAAATGGAACCTTTTTGGAAGGTTCCATTTGGTTTAGGCGAAGAAGCTCCAAGTAGGAAGCTGGAATTAATCCCTAAGCCACAAGTTTATAAGAGTGAAATAACAGGTGTAGATGAGTACCATTTAAGGTAAAGAATAAGAAAAAAGCTTTCATCTGCCTTGTTAGTTTCTAGTATGAATTATTTAGAGAGTCCAGAGGATCACATTCTTTGCCTATACGTGACCTTTTTGGAATTATGTCTTCAGTCACCATAATTCCCTGAGATTGGTCCAAGTTCTTGCCTGTGCTAATAGTTAACTCCTTTTTGTTGCTTAGCCTTCCATTAGTATGGATGAACAAGTTTCTTTAACCATTCACCCAGATAAGGACTTCTGGGTTTTTCCCAATTTTTTGCTATTACTAATAAAACTCCCATAACCATTTGTATGCAGGTTTTTGTATGAACAAATATTTTTATTTATCTGGGAATAACTCTCAAGATTGTGATTGCTGGGTTTTTTAAGAAAATTATTTGAGTATAGTTGATTTGCAAAGTTGTGTTAGTTTCAGGTGTACAAGCAAACTGAATCTGTTATACACAAACATATATGCACTCTTCTTTAAGATTCTTTTCCTGTATAGGCTATTACAGAGTACTGAGTTCCCTGTGCTATACAGTTGGTCTTTGTTGATTTATTCTATACATAGTAGTTTTAGTTTGCATATGTTAATCCTAATCTACCAATATATCCCTCCTCCTCCTTATCACCTGGTAACCATAAGTTTGCTTTCTACATCAATGACTTTATTTTGTTTGTAAATAAGTTCACTTGCACCTCATTTTTAGATTCCACATATAAGTGATATCATATGATATTTGTCTTTCTCTCTCTGACTTACTTCACTTAGTATATAATCTCTAGGTCCATCTATGTTGCTGCAAATAGCATTATTTTGTTCTTTTTCATGGCTGAGTAATATTCCATTGTATGTAGGTGTCAGATCTTCCTTATCCACCCCTATGTTTTTGTTTTTGTTTTTAAAGAGTAAATTAAAAAATTTACTGAAAAGATCAGTACGTGTGGAAAAGCACACAGGCCAGCTCAGACAGAGAACTGCCTTTGGGAAGTTTAAATCCTTTATAAAGGAGTAGCATTCTGGTTCTTTGTCTTCCCTCAGGCCAATGACCTTGCTTTGTCCCCCATGGTTAATTTATCTCAGGACCCTCCCCTGGGGTGTGCGCTTATACCCTAGCCAAGATAGATCTCAAAGAGAAGGCTTCTGGGAGGAGCAAGACTCATTATGGCCTGGAATTATCCCCTGGCTTCTGACTCCAAGCAGTCTTTCTGCAAATGTGTAGTCTCCCTTTGTCAGGGTGTTTTCCTTTCTTAGTTCTTGCCATGATTATTCCCTTGAGGTAACAGACAAAGACTGGCTATTTACCCTTTTTTTTTTTCCCCCTTCAGTGATATTATTTTATTTTTTATTTTATTTAATTAATTATTTTAATTGAAAGATAATTGCTTTATAGTATTGCATTGGTTACTACCAAATATCAACACAATTCAGCCATAGGTTTACCCATGTCCCCTCCCACTTGAACACCCCTTCCAGCTCCCGCCCTATCCCACCCCTCTGTTTGAGTCCCCTGAGTCATGCAGCAAATTCCCACTGACTATCCATTTTACATATGTCAATGTAGGTTTCCATGTTACTTTCTCCATACCCCCAATTCTCTCCTTCTCCCCTCGCCAGCTGTACCCATAAGTCTGTTCTCTATGTCTGTGTCTCCATTGCTGCCCTGCAAAAAGGTCCATCAGTTCCATCTTTCTAGATTCCATATATGTGTGTGTGTGTGTTAGCATACAAAAATAACTTTTTCTCTTTCGGACTTCACTCGGTATAATAAGCTCTATGGTGGAGCATGGTGGGCTGCCGTCTATGGGGTCGCACAGAGTCGGACACGACTGAAGCGACTTAGAGAGAGAGAGAGGTTCATCCACCTCACTCAGTCATGTCTGACACTTTGTGGCCCATAGACTATACAGTCCATGGAATTCTCCAGTCCTGAATACTGGAGTGGGTAGCCATTCCTTTCTCCAAGGAATCTTCCCAACTCAGGGATCAAACCCAGGTCTCATGGATTGCAGGCAGATTCTTTACCAGCTGAGATACCAGGGAAGTACTGTATATATCTACTAGTATATGATAACTGGTTTTCTCTTTCTGACTTACTTCACTCTGTATAATAGGCTCTAGGTTCATCCACCTTATTAGGACTGACTCAAATGTGTTTCTTTTATGGCTCAGCAATATTTCATTGTAAATATGTGCCACAGCTTCTTTATCCATTCATCTGTCGATGGACATCTAGGTTGCTTTCAGGTCCTAGCTATTGTAAATAAAGCTGCAATGAACATTTGGTTGCATACGTCTTTTTCAACTTTGGTTTCCTCAGAGTATGTACATAGTAGTGGGATTGTTGGGTCATATGGTGGTTTTATTCCTAGTTTTTTAAGGAATCTCCATACTGTTCTCCACAATGGCTGTATCAATTTGCATTCCCACCAACTGTGGCTCAGCTGGTAAAGAATCTGCCTGCAATGTGGGAGACCTGGGTTTGATCCAGGGTTGGGAAGATCCCCCTGGAGAAGGGAAGGGCTACCCACTCCAGTATAATGGCCTGGAGAATTCCAGGGACTGTATAGTCCAGGGAGTAGACTAAGAGTAGTCACAAAGAGTAGAACATGTCTGAATGTCTCTCACTTTCACTTTCTCTCAATAGTGCAAGAGAGCTCCCTTTTCTCCATGTCCTCGCCAGCAGTTTTGATGATGGCCATTCTGACTGCTGTGAGGTGCTATCTCATTGTAGTTTTGATTTGCATTTCTCTAGTAATGAGAAATGCTCAGCATCTTGTCATGTGTTTATTAGCCATCTGTATGTCTTCTTTGGGGAAATATCTGCCTAGGTCTTTTGCCCATTTTATGACTGGGTCATTTTCCTGCTATTGACTTGTGAGAGCTGCTTGTGTAGTTTTTAAATCAATCCTTTGTCATGTGTTTCATTTGCTATTATTTTTTCCCATTCTGAGGATTGTAATTTCACTTTCCTTATAGTTTCCTTTGCTGTGCAAAAATTTGTAAGTTTAATTAGGTTCCATTTATTTTTGTTTTTATTTCCATTCATCTAGGAGGCAGTTCATAAAGGGTTTTGCTTTGATTTATGCCATTAAGGATTGTGCCTATTTTTCCTGCAGGAGTTTTATAGTTTCTGTTCTTATATTTGGGTCTTTAATCCATTTTGCATTTATCTTTTTGTACAGTGTTTGGAAGTGTTCTAATTTCATTCTTTTACATGTAGGTGTCCAGTTTTCCCAGTACCACTTACTGGAGAAGCTATCTTTGCCCCATTGTATATTCTTGCCTCCTTTGTAAAAAATAAGGTATCCATAGGTGTGTGGGTTTACTTCTAGGCTTCTTTCTTGTTCCATTGCTCTATATTTCTGCTTTTGTGCCAGTACCACACTGTCTTGATGACTGTAGCTTTGTAGTATAGTCTGAAGTCAGGAAGGTTGATTCATCCAGCTCCATTCTTTTTTCTCAGATTGCTTTGTCTGCTCAGGGTCTTTGGTCCTTTGATATGAACCATGAGATTTTTTTGCTCTAGTTCTGTGAAAAATGCCATTGGTAATTTGATAGAGATTGCATTGAATGTATAGATTCCATTTGGTAGTATAGTCACTTTCAAAATATCAATTCTTCCAAGCCAGGAACCTGGGATATCCCTCCATCTGTTTATATTGTCTTTGATTTCTTTCATCAGTGTCTTATAGTTTGCTGTATACAGCTCTTTTGTCTCCTTGGGTAGCTTTATTCCTAGGCATTTTATTCTTTTTGTTGCAATGGGAAATGGATTGATTCCTTATTTTCTCTTTCTGAATTTTCATTGTTAGCATATATGAATGCAAATGATTTCTGTGTATTGATTTTGTATCCTGCCACTGCTAAATTCACTGATTAGCTAATTTTCTGATGGTATATTTAGGGTTTTCATGTTGTCTGCAAACTGAAAATTTTAATTCTTCTTTTCCAATCTGGATTCCTTTTATTTCCTTTTTCTTCTCTGCTTGCCAAAAACTATGTTGAATAATAGTGGTGGAGTGGGGACCCTTGTCTTGTTCCTGATTGTTGAAGGAATTCTTTCTGCTTTTCACCATTGAGAATAATGTTTGCTGTGGGTTTATCATATATGGCCTTTATTATATTGAGGTAGGTCCCTTCTGTGCCAATTTTTTGAAGTTTTTTTCCTTTAATCATAAATGGGTGTTGAATTTTGTCAAAAGGTTTTTCTGCATCTATTGAGATTTTCATACTGTTTTTATCTTTCAAGTTTTTAGCATGGTGTATCACACTGATTGATTTATGTATGCTGAAGAATACTTGCATTCCTGGAACAAATGTGACTTGGTCATGGTGTATGATCTTTTTGACGTGTTGTTGAATTCTGTTTGCTAGAATTTTGTTGAGGATTTTTGTATCTATGTTCGTCAGTGGTATTGGCCTATAATATTCTTTTTAGTGTTTCCTTTGCCTGGGTTTGGTATCAGGGTGACAGTGGCCTTGTAGAATGAGTTTGGAAGTGTTTCTTCCTTTGCAATTTTTGGGAGAGTTTTAGAAGGACAGGGATTAGTTCTTCTCTAAATGTTTGATAGAATTCACCTATGAAGCCATCCGGCCCTGGGATTTTGTTTTCTGAGAGATTTTTTGAAAACAGTTTTGATTTCAGTGCTTGTAATTGGATTGTTCATAATTTCCATTTCTTCCTGGTTCAGTCTTGGAAGACTGAACTTTTCTAAGAATCTGTCCATTTCCTCCAGGTTGTCCATTTTATTGGCATATAGTTGCACGTAATAGTCTCTCATGATCCTTTGTATTTCTGTGTTGTCTGTTGTAATCTCTCCTTTTACATTTTTGATTTTGTTAATTTGATTATTCTCCCTTTTTTTCTTGATGAGTCTGGCTAATGGGTTGTTCATTTTTATCTGTTGATGGATAACATCCATCTGTTGTTATCCATCAACAGAGGGATGGCTAAAGAAGATATGTCACATATATACAATTGATATTAACTGTATCGTCTTTATTTATCCCTCTGTTGACGGGCATTTAGGTTGCTTCCATGTTCTGGCTATTGTAAACAGTGCTGCAGTGAACACTGAAGTGCACATATCTTTTTGAATTATGGTTTTCTCAAGGTATATACCCAGAAGTGGGATTGCTGGGTTATATGGTACTTCTGTTTTTAGTTGATTGCTGAGTCTTATGGTGAGTGTATGCTTAGTTTTAGAAGAAATAGCCAAACTATTTTCCAAAGTGACTGCCACATTTTACATTTCCACCATCAATGTGTGAGAGATCTATTTTCCCTGCATCCTTGAAAGCATTTAGTATTATCACTATTTTTATTTTAGGTGTACTGATAAAGTATACAGTGATATCTCATCATGGCTTTAATTTGCATTAGCTTTAATTTATTTAATAACTAATGATGCTGGTAAATTGATAGGTATGACTCAAGTAAATTGTCTAGCTTAATGTTCCTAATTTTCTTGCCTACATTTTCCATTATAATGATACTCTTATCGCACAAAAAATGTTATTATTAAATATTGCCTGCTATATATTGTTCCCTGCCTCTTTGTATGCTATAATGTTAGAGATGGCTAGACTCTTAAAATACTGGTGGAATACTTAATTTTACATAGTTAGGAAATTAGGTCTAGAAATATTAAGTAACTTGTTCAAGATTTCATGATCAGAGTTGGAACCAAAACCCTGTTGAATAGTGTCCTGGTTCACTCCCTGTTTTGACACGATTATATCTTGATGTTTGGTCTCCCCAGCCAAATTGGAGGTGTGTGTTTCATCTTAACCTCCTTCCTCATCAAGCACATTCCCCTGAACACAGCAAGTGTTCAAAATACAGCTATTTGTTTATTAATAAATTGAGAGTTACAACCATCTCTCCTCCAGCTCCATTTTTCACATTTGTTTCTGGTCAAATGCCTATCTTTCAAATACCCAGCTCTTGACTGAATTTTTCTGGAGTTAAATTCTCCATTGTATTAGTGATGGATGTGTGTGTATGCATGTGTATGTGTGGCCAACGAATGCTTTTAATTTACTACTTTCTCTAGTCCCCTGGCCTTCTGACATCCTTAACCAGAGGATAATTAGATAACATATATTTGTCTTTAACTTCACAAAGTATTACAAGTTCTATCTAGCTTTTGGGACATATACAACTGAAAGAGTAGGGGAAGGGGCAGGATAACCAGGGATGAATAGAGTTAGATACAAAATTCTGTTGGTAAAAACATGGATGGAGGTCTGAGCAGCTAAGTTTTGAAGGAGAGAGAAATAGAGAGAAGCAGACTCAAAGGCAAGTAGCATGTTTAGAAATGAATGAATATTCCCATAGGGACTTCCCCAGTGGCTGAGATAGTAATGAATCTGCCTGCAATGCATGAGACCTGGCTTTGATCCCTGGGTTGGGAAGATCCCCTGAAGAAGGGAATGGCAACCCACTCCAGTATTCTGGCTTGGAGAATTCCATGGACAGAGGAATCTGGTGGGCTACAGTTGCAAAGAGTTGGACACAACTGAGCAACTGACGTTTCCACTTCCATAGTGAATGACCTGAGAAGAATTTATTTGCTTGATAGGCTCTTTCTTAAACCAAAATAAAATCATATCTAGCATTAGGTTTAAAATCCTTCCCTTATATTTTGTAATTTTCTTTGATTCCACCCATTATTTTGATTAAGACTGATAAACACACCTCACTATCCGTGCATGTGGAGAAAGGAAGAAAGAATCAGAATTACTTTCCAAATCCATTTTCTACCTAGGATGTTGTTATCTTTGTAGGTAGGTAAAACTTAACATTCCTTTTTAGACAATTCCATCCATCCTCCTTTTCAATAAAGTGATTGTATATAAAGGAGGAATTCACTCCCATAGTGGGGAGGGTAGCACTAAGACTTTAATGCCTCAACCCATCTGGTATAAACACTTAGAAGGCACTCTCAGAAGGACAAAGCTAATAAATAGTTATAGCACGTAAGAAGGAGACTCTTCATATCACGCAAAATCATAACCGAAGAGTTCTCAAGAAGTTACTCAAAGCAGAGAACAGAATGTAGAGAAATTATGCTCAAACACTGCCAATTAAACATACTAAGTGTGACTAAAATGGAAGATGATCAGTTTCAAAAGAATGTAAAAGAGGCCATGAACTCTGATTCTCTGATATTTTTTTTTTAAATCAGGAGATAAGCATTGCAATAAGTCAAAGAAAGAATAGTTAAGAATATTTTTATTCTTCCAAGAATTAATTGCTTGGAAGAATTATGTCCAAGGCTGGTGTGACCCACCAGGAGAGAACAGAATCATGTTCCTTCTAGGTCCAAGGACAAAAACAGTCCCACACATTCAGTTCCTCATGAAATAAATGACAATAGTGGAACCTTAACAAAATTCAGATTAAAATAAGAATTTGGTTGAATTCGAGCAAAATGTCATATCCACTTTCAGCCAAATATTTTAAGTGAGATCACACGAGAGTCAAATGATCACTGAAGCCAAAAATACATTTTTTTGCAAATAATTATAACTATGTATAAATAGGATGACCATATAGTTTGTCATCCAAACTAGAACACTGTTAAGTGAAAGAAGATGCTGTTTATACAGGAGACACAAACTCAGACAGTCCTGGATAGACAGGGACACGTGATCAACTTATATAGAAACCATTTTCGTGTAATAGAATAGGTGCCCATGACAATATGAGAATAATATACAGGTGGAGGTGATGATAAATTAAATCAAAACTCACTGTTGTCATTCACTGGTTAGGCAAAACTGCTTAGGTGTTGAAGAAGTTCCTAATTTATTTCTAAATTTTCCAGGAGTTAAAAACACTTTCGTAATTGTAACTGGAGTTATACGGAATCCTAACATCAGGAAAGAGCCACTTGCTTCTTCCTTGGAGTAGAAATTCCCTGGAGGCGCTTGCCTCCTGTGTTTTTTCCTCTCGTTTCAGTGAACCCCCATCCCTGGCCTATCTTCTGTTTCTCTAGGGCTCTGCCCCTTCCTGACTTGAGTCTTGTGTCCACCGCCTCCCTCACCTGGGAACACTCTGAGCCAGACCTTTCTTAGACAATTCCTTCTTCTTCTTTAAATCTCTGCCTACAGAAGCCTTCCCTAGGACGCCATGACTACCCACCACCCACAGTTTACGCTCTGTTCTATACTGCAAGTTATTTTCCAGAGAAGTTATTAAAGTCCAACTGTTCTTGTGTGTTTATTTAGTTGTACCTCTGTCTGCTCCAATCACATTGTAAGCACCTGGAGCAGAGGTCAACAAACCTATTTCTTCAAGGCAGATAGTTAATATTTTAGGATTTGCATGGTTTCCACTGTACCATCATAGCAGGAAGGCAGCTACAGATATTACATCAGTCAATGGGTGTGGCTGTGTTCCAATAAAACTTTATTCACAAAAACAGGCTTTGGGCTGCATTTGACTCATGGGTCATACTTTGCTAATCCTTCTAGGGCCATTAACTTATATTCAGTCTTCACTCCCATAGTCTCAGACCCCAGCTTTCAACATTACCAAAATCCTAGAAGGTGGTTAGTGTTATTTACATTTTATAGATATGCAAAATAAGGCTCAGCAAGGCATACTTCAGCCAAACACACATAAATGTTGTAACACCTTTCTAGGGCTTCTATAGCAATGCAGCACAAGTTGCAAAACTGCTTGAAACAATAGAGATTTAGCCTCTCAGTTATGGAGGCTGCAAGTCCAAAATCCAGGGGTCAGTAGGCAAACCTCCTCCCAGGTCTGCAGAGGAGAACACTTCCTGCCAACACCAGCTTCCAGTGGCTCCCTGTGTTTCTGGGTCTGGGGCTGCCTCACCCGCTCCTCTGCCTGCTTCCACATGGTCTTCTGAGCCTCTCTCCTCTTACAAGGACAAAAGTCATTGAACTTAGAACCCATCCTATTACAATATGATCTATTTCATCTAACATCATCTGTAAAGATCCATTTCCAAATACAGTCATACTTTGAGGTTCTGAATAGACCTGAACTTTGGGGAAAAGCACTTTTAAACCCACTCCATCTGTCAAATGGTATAGTAAGGATTTGAACTTGACCTCATTTCAATGATTTTTCCACCTGGAAGTTATACTCTTAGCTACTAAGTTAAACTAGCAGTTATCAGTGATGTTGAATTTTAAACATCTTTCAAGAAATGATGATTTGAGGACATCAGTGGAAAAGAGAGCTTAGAATTTTACCTGAGAGGAGCTTGGTCTCAGCAATCTCTTCTGACTTAAGTCCTGAACATAGGGTTAGTGTTGACCTGACAGGCATTTGATACATATCTTATGAATAAAGATTTAAGACATTTTCCCGTAGATTTTATTGGCTGGGCAAGGGGCATCTCAGGAGAAGTTTCATAGTCTCTCTAGTCAACATCTCTGGGTGCCAAGCTCATAAGATGAGATTTTTTCCCAGTACTTGTCCAAAGTATGCTTTGTCCCTTAGGGAATGGGTGGTTTCATCGCTGTCCAAACAGAGCTGGGAAATGCCAGGCCAAACCAAGCAAAACAAATTTTGTTACTGCAGTAAGTAACTTGCTTCTTAGCACCTCTTATTTGTTAAGGTACCTTGTGAGTTTCTAAGGAGGAAGTGAAAGTTGTTCAGTTGTGTCCGATTCTTTGCGACCCCATGGACTATACAGTCCATGGAATTTTCCAGGCCAGAATACTGGA
Organism: Dama dama; assembly: GCF_033118175.1. Lineage (NCBI taxonomy): Eukaryota > Metazoa > Chordata > Mammalia > Artiodactyla > Cervidae > Dama > Dama dama. Next base: position 11,496,723 of record NC_083708.1, read on the forward strand.
GTGGGTAGCCTTTCCCTTTTCCAGGGGATCTTCCCAACCCAGGGATCCAACCCAGGTCTCCCACCTTGCAGGCAGATTCTTTACCAGCTGAGCTACCAGGGAAACCCTCTAAGGAGGAGATATTATGCATATTTTTTCTATGTTTATTGGATATTTTTTGTACAGTAGCTTCAGGAACTAATCATCTGTGCCACACACTTTGGCACATCTACCTTGGGCATTTATTTGCTTACTTAAGTGCATGTAAATCTGATTTTCTGGACGCAAATGTAAATGTAAAGAAATGTACTTCTCTTGGATTTGAACCCCTTGATAATGGATGGGATCCCTGACAGAGGGGACACATCAATGGGTGTACCATGGCGTCCACTAATTCATTGGTCTAATTCACTCTCCTTTATTCATTTATTCACTCGCTGATTTCACACTCACGTTATCAAAGAGCAGGCAAGGAGTTGTAAACATAAAGATGATTGAGATCAGACTTCTTATCATTAAATTATTTAAATAATACACAGCAATCACCATTTCCCAAAGTAATTCTAATAAGTGGAAACCGCTAGTAATGGACTACTGGAACTGCGTGCCCCCCCAAAGTCACAGGTGAAGCCCTAATCCTGAGCACCTTAAAATGTATTTGGAGATAGGACCTTTGAAGAAGTGATTAAGGTTAAATAAGGTTGTAAGGATGGGAAGCCTAAACCAACAGGAACAATGTCCTTATAAGCAGAGGAGACATAGCAGCGATGGGCCTGCTCAGAGATCAGGCCATGTGAGGACACAGCGAGAAGGTGGCCAAGGAGAGAGGCCTCAGGAAAAATCAATCCTGCCAACACCTTGATTGTGGATTTCTAGCCTCCAGGACTGTGAGAAAATAAATTTCTGTTGTTTAAGCCACCCAGCCTGCAGTATTTTGTTACAGCAGCTCTCTCAGGTGAAAACAACACTGTTAATTGTTCATTAGGCCCCTACCTTCAAGAACTTCATTTAACTAGTTCTAATGTCTACTGAGGGTTTCTCATTCCTTTATTGACATCTTAGAAGAAAAGAATTTCAACAACTTGATTGTCTACCATGTGAGGGCTTGGTCCTTGTTGTATCTTCACATTGACCAGCAGAGATGCAGGCATCAGACAGAGTGAATGTGTCACCTACGTTTCTCCTCCCCTTTGAATATCAATTATGGAGAGATCACCAAAAACATCCTTTGCAAGAAAAAAGAAAAAAAGAGCACTAGAAAGTATTAGGCACACAGCTAGATGCTCCAAATATGCCATTTAATTTAACATCCCTCTTCTATCTTGAGGTGAATATCTTCAGTCCTCTTTCTAGGGGAAGAAACAGCGATCCAAAGAGGATAATGGATTTGCCAAGATCATGAAATTACTGATAGAGTCAGAATTCAAACTCATATATTGTTCCCTCCTGAATATATGCTGGTCTAAGGGAAACAAGGCTAATTCTTTTAAATGAAGAAAAGATGCTGATTAGAGTGCTTTCATCAATTGCTTAATTAGAGGAAAGGGGAAATCTGACTAGGCAGTAGCAGTTACCAAAAAGGACTAAAATTTTAGGACTATGTGCTTATTTCATTGACGTTCTCATAACCAACATGGCTACCAAAAAGCCAGGCCAAATGGTAAGTTGTGCAAATAAAAATGATGATTATAGAGTATCAGGCACTGTTCTTGGTTCTTTCTGTGTGTTCTTGATGCCACTATTCAGGAAGGCAAGTGAAAAACCACCAGAATGTCCCAAGGCAGGTGACAAAAATGACCACATTTTGAAATCATGCTACAAGATTGTTGGTTGAATAAATTGGGAAGGTTTACTGTGGAGAAAATTGAAGATGATATGATGGGCATGTCAAGGAACTGAGAGATTTTCAGGTAGAAGGGAAATTTAGACATAGGGATACAATTAAAAGGTAGTGAAACTTCCATTACTGAGATTATTCAAACGGATGTGTCCAGATAGAAACAACACCCCCTTCATTCAATGGGAGATCAACTAATTAAACTCCTAAATTTTATAAACTTGAATATTTTAGGGTTTTTAAGCATTTATAAAAGCCATCATCCTTATCTTCTTTATTAACAAAGTTAATAAAGGGGCTTGGAGGGGAAAACCAAAACCAAAAAAAAAAAAAACTAGATCCCTTCCAGAACTATAAAAAGAATTGGACAGGAGAGAAATCTATCAAATTTTCCCAACACCATTGCTAAGAGAAATTGTTGTTCAATTTGAATTCTTCTCTATATTAATTTTTTTAATAAATATATTGACAAAATTCAGTCTCAAGTATTGAAAGCCAATAACATCAACAGTTTTGAAAGGACTGTCTATTTTTGCCTATGTCAGCAAGGGGAGCTCATCCTTAATGCTTATTATTGGGCCAAGCATTGAGCAGAAGCTTCTCACAGTCGGCTGTGGTGGAGTGGTTTTCTTATCTGGGATCGGTGTTTCTTGAGAAGTACCTACAGAGGCTAAGAAGTGAATGCATGATGATAGCGAGCATCATTAGAGGAATTAGAGTAGATAATCCATTGCCAACAGCAGAGAAGTGCAGTTATATGATAAGATGGACTATCCAGAGCTCAAAATGACAAATTAAAGATTCGCCGTGGTGTGGTGCCTCTGGAGGGGGATTTCAGATACATTGAACAGCAGGACCGCAGAGGGTGGGTCAAGGAAGACTGGAAGACCCAGAAAACCCAGTCTGCTGTGTGTGTGGGTGGGGAGGGGAGGGGGGTGTATCAAAATTATCTTTAAAAACCACATCGTTGTGGCTATGAACACTTGACCAGTACATGAGAAACATACGGTGGAGGGGGGGAAATGCACGCCGAGGCTGTTCCGTCCTGTTCCGAACACCATGGGTGTTCTGATAATACTAATGATCCACGAAGAACATGGGGAGCGGGGATGATGACGATTAAGGCAAACCGTGGAAACACAGGGCTGGCGAGGATGGCAGAGACGAGGGAGCGTGAGAGGCAGGATGAGTCACGGGCGGCCGAGGTACCTGGGCTGGAGCGCGGCGGTGCTCACGCCGGCCAGGGGCGGGGGTAGGGGGCGCGCGGGCCCGGGCCCGGGAGTGGGCGGGTGGGCGCCGTGGGCGGAGCGGCTCGGGGCCGAGCGGCTGGCGGCGGTGTCTGCGAGCTCAGCAGCATCACCAGAGCCGAGCCGCGGAGACTCCGCCTAAGTGCCACCCAAACTCTCCTCCCGCACCGCGGACGCACGGAGGCGGCCGAGCCGGAGCATCCTCGCCGAGCCCCGAGCATCCTCGGCCCCGTGCGCTCCCGCCCCCGCCCGGGAAGGCTGGGCTGCGGGAGGCGGCCGGGCGCCCGCGCCTCGCCAGGGCCACCAAAACAAAGGCGGCCGCCTCCGGGGCTGGGTGCAGGCGGAGGACCATGACAGCCCCGGCTCGCGCGCTGCCCAGTCCCGCCGCCGGGAGGGCGCCGCGGTGAGCCGAGCAGGGACGCGGCCGCCGCCGGGCGTGGATCCGAAGGTGCGCTCGCGCCGAACCCAGGCCATCGAGGAGGGGCGGGCCAGGCCGCGAAGATGTCCTCGGCCGTGGGGCCCCGGGGTCCCCGCCCGCCCACCGTGCCTCCCCCGATGCCCGAGCTGCCCGACCTGAGCCACCTGACCGAGGAGGAGAGGAACATCATCCTGGCGGTGATGGACCGGCAGAAGGAGGAAGAGGAGAAGGAAGAAGCCATGCTCAAGTAAGCCAGCCGACCGGGCCCGCCGAGCCTCCCTCCCGCGGGCCGTTCCCCGCGGCCGCCCGGTCCTCCCGGCTGGGGGTGGGGGCGGGGCGGGCCGGGTGCTGGGTGCGGGCGGAGGCGCCTGCCTGGGGGCCCGGGCCCGAGAGGCCGGGACAAGGAGGCGGGTGGGGGGTGCGGGACAGGTGTCAGGAGAGGATGCGCTGAGCCCTGAGCCGAGAAACCCGGGGAGACGATGGCTGGGGACCGAGGTTCAGGAGAGGACTGGGTGCGCGGGGGCCACCCGGGGGTGGGTGCTCAGAAGAGCAGATGCCGCCCGAGTGGAAGGAAGGGGCCCCGGAGCCGGAGCAGAGGAGGGGCAGGGGCTGAACAGGCAGGAAGGCGAGGTGGGGAAGAGCTGCCAGAATAGCTCTTCTTGCCTTGGAGTTGTTGAGCAGGTTGGGGTTACCCCAGCCAAGGGTGCCAGCATTGATGCAAGAAAGATGCTTGTTTTGAGTGTTCATTTTGCTACTCATTCATCTCGCAGCCCGAGGTTGGGTCTTTTTTTTAGGCAGTTGCCATCTTTGGTAACCTGCCTCCCTAGCTTCTCTTTAACCTTTGATTCAGGGTCTGCTACACAGATGACCTGTGTGAAGACATTTTCTTCCCCATATATAATGCCACTGGCAATGCAAAGTTTTTAACAATGGGAGAAGCTGATGGGCACTCTGGCCTGAATAAAATACAGGTTCCTCCTTACTGGTTTCCAAGGGAGCGCCAGGGCCTGCTCCTTCCTGGTGCAAGCCTTACAATAGAGGACTGAATCTTTGCACACATCTGCCCTTTAAATCCCTTCAACCAACCCTGCAACGGACCTCTGGCTAATGCCCCTTTTATCTGGGTTTGGGGAGGGGACGGACTGGTGGCTGGCGATGTAGGCATGGGTGACCCTGTCCTGCCACCTGCCTTAGTCTCAGGCCAACATGCCCTGGGGTGCTGGCCTCCTGCACCTGCTTCCCATCACGGATGATAAGTGGAGTTAGAGGGGACTTCCCCTAGAAGGGTCTCCCAATATGGGGCAAAGTTTTTAACTTGGCAGTGAGGGGCTTCAGAGCCCCGATGGAGATGAGCTCCTTGGAGCCCCAAGTTAAGGCCAGACGGTGTGTCCAGGGGCAGAAGATTTGTTTGAAGAGCTCAAAGGGAGCCTGTTGCATCTGGAGTTAGTGAAGAGAGGAGGAGGGGTGGCAAAAGGGTGATACCCACCTGAGCTCAGGGCAGCTGGGTCCTGTCCCCCGCCCACCCCTGGAAAGGCCTCCAAAAGAGAAGATGCTGCCACAGGAGGGGGGGTTTCCTCCTTCTGCCTGGGTGCAGCAGAGGCTGGCAGGAGAGAGCTGGAGGGAGCTGTGTCCCCGAACTGCTGGGTCTCCACCAACACGGCTGCAGCCCATATGGGGGAGGGGGGCGTTGAGGACAGCTGTTGGGGCCGATCACAGCACACAGGGAGAAACCCAGTCATCCCTGCCCTTTTATGGTAGACTCCGAGAGGAGCCATTAACTCGGAAGGCCAGAGTTGGCCTGGTTCTATGAAGAGCAGCAGGTTTCTAAATTCCCTGTCCCATCTTATCCAAAAAAAAAAAAAAAAAACAAAGACTTTAAGCCTCCGGGCTTGAGGGAGGCAAAACCTCGTTAATCTGCTGCCTGTCCCTGGTGGACCGTCCCTGGCGCTGCAGGCTTCCCCTCTTCTGAGACTGGAAGTAATGGATGGTGTCTGCTGGTCCTGCTGTCTGTCTGTCTGGTTGTCAGTCCGTCTGTCCTCCCCGGCCGCCGCCCCTGCCACCTGTTCCAGACATCTCTTCTGCCGGTCAGGACGCACCGTTTGGCTCCCATTTCTTCTGGTGTCCGCCGCACACAGCAGGTGGACGGAGGCCTCCAGCCGCCGGTGGAAAACATGGGAGGCTGCCTGACGGGGTCCGACCGGGAAGGGAGGTGCAGGGCACGCGGGTGGGCGTCACGCCTCTTCATTGGCTGTTTCAGGGCTGGCAGAGACTGAGGGATTCTAGTGGGGAGGGTGCATCCTGGTAGTGATCAGGTCCTACCGGCTTCTATGGACAAATAAAAATGAAAGATGCTGTCCAACTGCTCACGTGGAAAGCATCGTTCCCTCTGCTGTGCCCGCGACTGCTCTCCCGCACACAGCGCTCCTTTATTGCAGATTCACAAAACGTGACAGGGTGTGATGTTCTCACACCACAGCCTCTGTAACCCCGGGGCCTGAGCACTCTCTCTGTCAATCAGCCTAATGTCTTGGCCTTCTTTGCCCTGGCAGATTGGGCATGCTTTGGAATCCCAGTTTGCTGCGATGTAAGTCTGCCCTGTTATCTGCTCATTAGCGGAGCAGAGCTGTACTTTTTTTCTAGAGGGCACTTTATGTCTTAAAAACAGGATCCTTAGGGGGTATTCAGATAACACACCTATGTGGGAACTTAATGCTACACAGTCATGGGTGGTGGCCCTTTGCAAACTTTGCATGAAGATAGATTGTAAAAAAGCAGGAGGCTTTTCACAAGGTTTTGAAATAGTTGTTAAATCAGAGACAGGTTTTTTGTGATAATGCGTGGTCATCATAGCACATATCTAAGATGTTGCTCTCACAACAGGTCCTACAAAGCTAAACTCCTGGTAACAGAGCATTTAGACTTAAAATTCACTATATTCATTGCTGTAGAGTCCTTCCCTTGGGCTCCCTACCTACTGTGTGTACCTATTGTGTGTTCACAATTTGTAAAGTCAGATGTCAGCAGGGAAGAGATGAAACTGATGGGTGAATATGCCAAAGAAATGCTATACAATATCAATTACAATATATTCATGAGGTTTCATCAGCCTTGACTTTATATTACTGCTTGAATTTGGTCTTGATAATGCCTTTAAATTTTTATAAATAGAAAAGAATAATGAAGCTAATTTCACCTTAAGATTTCAGAAAAGAAATTCTTTGAAATTTATAAGTACTTTGTCATAAAAATAACTCGTTTTGTTGGCAAGGTGCACTAATTTTAGACACCACTGTCATATAGTAATTACTAGATATAGCTGACTCCTGCAAATAATTTCTAATGGCTTGATTTATTTCCCTGTGAATAGAAGGTCTTTCTTAATCTTAGGGTTTCGAGGTGTGTTGGTGTGAGTATGACTATGTGTTTTAGAAGTTTTTTGGAACCTAACTTCCTCAATGAATACTCCTTGAGGTAACTGTCACCAGACACCAAGAGCCAATATATTACATGGGTTGAAAACTGTGTTATCCTGGGACCTAAATCAAAGAAGATCTCATTAGATCTAAAATCTTATTCTCTTTTTATAAAAGCTTCATAGACAGAAGAGCTACAAGAGTAACAAGATGAGAAAAAAAAATATAGAAGCAGAAAGTGAAAGTGATGGCTGGAGGCAGGGAATTGAGAATTGTGTCGGAATATTTAATAGAACTACTAACATTTATTGAGCATTTACCTCATATTGGCCATTAACCTAAGTGGTTATTGAAGCAAATGCCAAAGAGTTGAACTGTGTTCAAGTTCAATATGTGTGTATTTGGATTCTCCCAAAGAGCTTGTGTAGAAGGTAAGTTGGGTCATGTCATCCACAGATCCTCGTCCTGCCCTTAGAGGGTTCCTGTGGTACCCTGAACCACCTCACAAAACATAGCCCAACCAGGTCCAGACCTTTTATGCTAAGTCCGAGCATAGTTCCCACATGCCACCCTACCCTTCTACCAAGAAGAAACCTGCATTTCATCCACCTCTTCTTTAAATTGGTTCATCCTTCAGTGTCAGAGAGGGAGTTTGGCAGAAGGTTAGGCTAATTCATAGGATGAGCTGCTGATTATAGGAGAACCAGGAGATTCATCCATGCTCTTAATAGGGTCTCCCAGTGGAGTGAGGGCAAGGGAATTATCTCCAAGTTGACGGTTATAAAAAGCATGATGGAAAGTCCATTAAAGTTGGATCCAAGCATTTGGGGGTTCAAGTTTTAATTTTGCCACTTACATTGTATAAATGTGGGCAAGAAAATTCAGTTGGGATTCTAGGAGGTTCTGTCTTTCTTACAAATCCTGCAATTCATGGTGTGAATTGATTTATAAAGGATATTGAGTTTGGACTTCTCCATCTCTGTTAACAGGGAACCTTGCACCCACTAACTCTTCAAACCTCCATAACACCTACTTCCTTTGTGAGAGGAGAGACAAAAGAGAGGGAAGAACCCTTGTACCTTCAGCTTTTTTTTCCTCCTTTTTCTCCTCCAACCAGTTATAATATTGTGACTCAAAGTTCATCCAACAGTCTCAACTGACAACTGTGAAATGAAAGAATGGTAGCAGAGGGCTTCTGTAGTGAAGTGAGGACAGAGTCCCCCAGAAGGCAGATATCATTTTTTCCTGGACATTTGCATAGACTTTTGTATGTTACACCCCAGAATACTCTCTCGTGTTGCTGATCCAGGAGTGCATAAGGGGAAAAGTAAATACTAATTTGAGAATGCTTCTAAAGCACGAGCAGGTGTCTGCCTGGCCCAAGGTGCGGTGTTAAGTAGAAAAGTCTGGGGGATAAAATGTACCCTTTCACCCAGAGTCTAGTCTCCTTCACTCCCCTAATTGGATAGGGTTAAATTTAGGAAAGGTTGTCCCTGAATTATTGTAGTTTTCTGGTTCAACAAAGACCTATCTTAGTAAATATAGACACCTAGTACTAGGTCCCAAAATGCTCCTGGAGAAAATTCAGAAAAGAGAAGCCTCAAAAAATGACAGTGAGGCGTTACCAAATAGAAGAGAGGGTAAGAAAGATAACATTAGTTCACATTTCTGCCAACCTGTCTTGCCTCTCCTTTACCTCTGAGTATTCTCTCTTAACCAGAAGTGAGGAGCACCACTGATGAAGTAAATAGATTCCTAAATCTGCAGTAGAATGTGGAAACCAGTGTGGACTGCAGGCGCCCCTGCTGACTTAAATAGAAACACAGAGTCTTGGGAGTGTTACTTGCTCAACTGGTTAGATGAGAAGAAATGTTTGAGTTCAACCTGTGCTGCAGGAGTCAGCTTCCTGCAAAGATATCAAACAGCAATGCCTGCAATAACATTATTGCCCTCCAACATCTGTAATATGCTGCTGAGATTACTGTACCATGGATTGTAAAGCCCACTGTATTGCATTCCATTTATCTTTATGGACTGTTTTATATTTTTAGGCAGCCTTCTACATGTTGAGCTATGATAGGAGCTGGGTATTTTAGAACTTGTCCTGGGAGTTGAATTAAGTTGGCCTGAGGCATGTGACAATGAAAGTAATAGAACCCAGAACCCACGTACATGGACTTCAAATCTTTAGTGTTCTTAAAAGTCTTTTCAAAACTGCATCAAGCTGTGGGTATCAAGGTTAGTTTCCCTCTTCTGTTGGGGAAGGAACTTAACATTTGGTCATTTGGCTGTGTACATTACATATTTTACTCTGCCCCACGCCCATCTCCTGAGAGGGCTGTCCTGTGAGTATTCTATTATTACTAGTTTCTGTTAGTGAAATTCCCAGAAGTGACTTGGTTCCTTCCAAACCCTTGCCTTATGACATTTGATCCTGGATCCAGAAAATAAACCTAAAAGGAGCAAAAAGTTATGTGAACAGTGGCGTATTCCAACGTTTTCAGAGGACCCCAGGCATGCTCCAGGCTCTGGATCTGGCCCACCTGATGTGCATCTGGATTCTCTGATCTGACTCATTTTCTCAGAGTTCTCGAATCCCTTTGCACTTTTCCACTATGAGGTTCTCTCTTCTCTCTACTATTGTGATAAATTTTATGTGTTAGGTAGATTATTTCTAACAAGATATCATGTGATAATAAATTCACCAATAAGACCGTTTTGTCTGGTGTTAGGGTTGGGTCAGGCACTGGGCTGTTGGTTAGAGTAAAGAGAAAATCTTTTGCTTTAGCCGGATGTTGACTAGTTCCTACCACTTAAAAACTGCCATGGCCAGAAAGGAAGGTGAGCATCAGAGAGTGAGACAGAGCAGTGGACTATATTCTACTCAACATTGTCATATTCCATAGGTGTAAACATCGATAAGTTAACTCATCTGTGCCCTGATTTCTTCCTGTGTAAAGTTGAATTACTAATGTCTGCCTTTCTAACTTATGAGGCTTTAACATGATGGTACAGGCACCCTTAAACTTCCAATTGCTGTACCGAGAAAGGTGGCATTATTAACTTTGTAAAACTACAGAAGAGTCCCAGGAGCACCTTTTCCTGTGATGGCTGCAGCTACTAGAGGTCCTGCTGAGATGGGACCTTGTGGAAGAATCCATCCATCGTATTGTGCTAGCTGGGTGGCGTGACCAGGGCTGTAGCCTCCAGGGTGTGAATTTGGCATCGAAGGTAAAATGAGTCCAGGGTTTGACCTGAGGTTATTTTTACCTTCCTTCCATTCTTCTTTCTTTCTCATTAAATTGCTCATGAATGTCTTTGCAGGAAAAGCAATGTGGGCAAAATGATAAAGTTTGAAATGACTAAAAGGCAACCCTAATTCAAAAATGAGAAGAGAAATTAGCTTAGGGTCATTCCATCATCTTTTGCTAGAAAAAATTGGAGAAATAGACTGATGATTTTAGTTTCACCAGATTTAATTAATTATTCACTGTAAATTAGCAGAATATGGGGCCATATTCTTGCCAAGCAGAAGTTCCTGTTTCATGTCAGTTAAGTGTTGGGTACAGAATAGATTTAAATATGGTATGTGTTGAAGAACTTTTTAAGATTCTGTGGTGGATGTCTTGGGTTTTCTGTATTTATTTTCTTATGTTTTACATCAGGCTTATGTACATTTATTATGATCTAAGTAAGTGTTCTGTGGATGATGAGAGGGGAATATATTGCAGAATTGACATTAACTTTTAAAAATTTGTTTTAGTGAAGTACAATGTTGTGTTAGTTTTTGTTGTAGAGCAAAGTGTTATATTTATATATATATATATACCAGTAACAGCAAAGTTATTTGTATATATATTATTTTTTATATTCTTTTCCATTATGGTTTATTACAAGATATTGTATAGTTCCCTGCACTGTACAGTAGGACCTTGTTGTCCATCCATGCTGTATATAATCCTATATATAGAAGTTTGCATATGCTAATCCCAAACTCCCAATTCGTCCCTCTCCCGCCCCCCTCCCACCCCTGACAACCACAAATCTGTTCTCTGTGTCTGTGAGTGTGTTTGCGTCTTGTAGATATGTTCATTTGTGTTGGATTTCAGATTCCACGTATGAGTGATACCATATGGTATTTCTCTTCCTCTTCCTGATTTACTTCACTTAGTCCAATAAACTCTAGGCCCATCCATGTTGCTGCAGATGGCATTATTTCATTCTTCTTTATGGCTAAGTAATATTCCACTGTATATATGTACCACAGCTTCTTTATCTGTTCCTCTGTTGATGGACATTTAGGTTGCTTCTGTGTTCTGGGTATTGTGAATAATGCTGCAGTGAATATTCAGATGCATGCATCTTTTCAAATTATGGTTTTCTCTGGGTATTTGTGGGGCTTCTCTGTGGCTCAGTGGTAAAGAAGCAGCTTGCAGTTCAGGAGAAGCAGATTCAATCCCTGGGTGGGGAGATTCCCTGAAGAAGGAAATGATGACCCACTCCAGTACTCGTGCCAGGAAAATCCCACAGACGTAAAATCCTGGCAGGCTACAGTCCATGGGTCACAACGAGTTGGACACGAATGGACACCTGAGCACACACGCACTAGATATGTGCCCAGGAGTGGGGTTGCTGGATCATAGGGTAATTCTATTTTTAGTTTTTTGAGAAATCTCCATCTCTCTACAGTGGCTACACCAATTTACATTGTCACCAACAGTGTAGGAGGGTTCCATTTTCTCCACATCTTCTCCAGCATTTATCATTTTTAGACATTTTAACGATGCCCATTCTGACCAGTGCTAGGAGATCACCTCTTTGTAGCCTTCATTTGCATTTCTCTGATAATTAGTGATACTGAGCATCTTTCCATGTGCCTATTGAACATTTATATGTCTTCTTTGGAGAAATGTCTATTTAGGTCTGCAGAGTTAGCTTTAGATATTCTGTAATCTGTTGTTAACTTGTGATAACTTTTCATACACATGAACATTTATTTAACTATAAAATAAAATATCAAAAAGGAAAGTGGTTATATATGTTGGTTTGCCCAGGATAGTATCTGTTGTTGCCAGTTTCATCCTATAATTAGAGCTAGTACCTCTTTCTCTCAATTTTGAATTTCAATCTGAATGATAACTTAAATTATCTCCCTCTTTATAGATTTTGCTTTCCATGAACCAAATTATTCATTTAGAACTTCAGAAAGTCAAGTAGTTAACTGTTATAAAATATAGAAGTTAGTAATTATCAATAAGTAACACAGCAAGGTCTAGACGTAGAATCTTGAAAATCATTGTTTGGTAAATAGAAAAGCATTTGCTGAGAATCAAGTATTATCTTTTATGGATTCTCGGTGAAATGCTACATTTAATGACAAAGGTGAATTTAAAAGTTCAAAACACTTTTCAAATAACAGTAACTAGGAATGCAACTATATGTAGGACTCTGTCTATGAAGATTTTTCTCTGGGACTTGCAAAGGAGCAGACTATGGTTTAGAGAAAATATTTAACTAGATTTTAGGAAGTAGTGTTCTGATAATTCCTCTGTATTGTATATAGTAAAACAAGATAATTTTATAGAAAGTAATTTCATGAAATTTGAAAGCAAATGCTTAATTAGATATTAAAGAACCATAATGAACCGAACATATATGTTTATGTAATATAAAGTATAATACTTTGCTGATGATTTCCATATTATTTAGTACCATATTTTCTGTATTTCCAATCATTATGCCAGATAATTATCCTCTATTTTTGTGCAGCAGCACTCAGTTGTGTCTGACTCTTTGCGACCCCATGGACTATACAGTCCATGAAATTCTCCAGGCCAGAATACTGGAGAGGGTAGCCTTCCCCTTCTCCAGGGGATCTTCCCAACCCAGGGATCGAACCCAGGTTTCCCTCATTGCAGGCACATTCTTTACCAGCTGAGCCACAAGGGAAGCCCAGTTATCCTCTGGGAGATGCCATTATATTCAGATAGAGAAGAGATATGAACTGTAAACCAGTTAAGGTATCCATGCTGTCTTGTAGGTGTCTTACCAGCTTAGCTTCTTTTCATAGACTTTGATTCATGATCTGCATATTCACAATTGAGGACTAGTGTAATAGTGGTTATTGATGGGGTTTTCTGTCTGTATTTGCTAAACTTTATGTAGTCTATTGAATTAGTTCCAACTTACGTTCCTGTACCCAAAGCATTCTTGATCGATATTTGAGCAGTGTTCTTAATCTCAAGCATATTGAGTTATTTTAAAGTTGTAAGTGATGCGTGCACAAGTGTCATGTGACACATTTTTCTTGTTTAAACATAGCTCTTAACACACAAGGAGGAGCTCTTTGTTCTATTTTCAGTTTATGGGGTTTATATTTTCGAAAAAAATAGATGGTTTATGAAATATCTAAGGAATGCATAAATCAATGTATCAGGTCTTTTTAAATATGGAGTGGTATCCCAGGTAGTTCAGACAGTAAAGAATCTGCCTGCCATGCAGGATACCTGGGTTTGACCATTGGGTTGGGAAGATCCCCTGGAGGAGGGCATGGCAACCCACTCCAGTATTCTTGCCTGAGAATTCCATGGGCAGAGGAGCCTGGCAGGATTACTTTGGGGTCACGCAAAGAGGGACATGACTAAGCAACTAACACTCACACTCACACGCATCCACATTCAGAAGTTCTATCCAGGTCAGAAAGATTAGTTAGTATCTTAGTAGAAAGAGATGAAAACAAGAGTAAAGTAACCCAATGGCTTTCTTTTTATTTTTCACCCAGCTTAGCAGATTTATCTGCCTTAGCTATCTGTCTTGTAATATATTGAAGCTTAAGCCTTCTTTCCTAACCCCTTTTTTTTCTGCAGAAAAACATGATATATTTTACATCCTGTTATCTGAAATATAGGACTATAGGTATCAGCTGACTAATATACTTTAGATATTAAATTTTTTGTAAGAGTAAAAATTATAAGAGAGTCTCTTTTGATATTCTTCATGATAATCATGACAGTTGTCATAAAATGTGATTTGGAGAAATAAAATAACATAAAATCTTCTTATAATTAGGCTGAATACTTCAATGTACAGATTCTCTGTTCCCTAGGCCAAAAATAGTGACCTAATATATAGCAGCCTGAAGTAAAATCTTGATACCTGTCTTAATAAGATTGTACCATCTGAATATTGTTCCAGACATAAGTATTAGAAAGGAATTTCATGGTATTTGGAGCTTCAAAGGTCTGAGCTATAATATTCACTGTATGATAGATAATCAGTCAGGTGACTTTCCAGTCCTGCCTTCTAAAAAGACAGCAAAGTGGAAGATTCCTGGAGGCACAGGTGCAATTTTAAAAAGTCAGAGTCCAAATGGATAAACAAGGTCCTGCTATAGAACAAAGGGAATGACATTCAACACCCTGTGATAAACCATAATGGAAACGAGTATGAAAAATAATGTGCATATATGACTGAATCACATTTCTGTACGGTAGAAATTAACACAACATTGTAAATCAGCTGTACTTCAGTAGATAATATAAAAAAAATTAAAAAAGAAAAACATGGTCCTGGCCATTGGAGTCGGATATGGTAAGGTAGTGCCCACCTTAGAAAACGTGACATATATACTTTGGAAAAGGCTAATTAGGTAGCAAGACAAATTGTGCAAAATGAGTGGTGGTTATAAGAGCTGGAGGACTTTTGGAAGCTCCCTCTTGCCCTTCCTTCTATAATTCCATTTCCTTTTGATTTGCCTTCTTCTGTGTGGTTTCTGGTCATGAACTCAGTCACACTTACGTGTTAATGATCTCAAGTCTGTATAACTACACTGAAATTATCTACTAAATCCTGAATTCACATACCTGACCACTTGCTAAATTGTCTCCACCTGGATGCCCCATGGGTGCTTCAAACTGAGTGTTACCCTTCATCCATTTCTTGATTTTCTGCATAAGCCCTACAAACACTTGTATAAGTCTTGTCCGTGTGGGTAGATCACCATTGCAACCCCTAACTCACTGTGTTGTCAAAGCCTTCAGATCCAATCGTCTGACTGTGTACACTGTCACCTCAGCATCGGCCCTGAGAACAAGGTCATTCTCGTCTGTGTCTGTCACATAAACACAGAGCTTGCCTTGGGATAGGTATCTGGATTTCTAAACTGTGTGCATGAATGAATGAGCACATCCGAAGGATGTGGGGCGGAGGAGTCATCTAAGGCTGCTGGATAGATTCATGGGGTATGAGTAGGTGGCTGGAGTGGGAAGTTTATTCTAACCAGGAGAATTCTATCAGCATATTCTGAAAGCAAAAAAAAAAAAAAAGAGCTGTGTGTTTTGACTCTTGAGAGAACCATGTTGGCCAGAATTTATGAGAAGAACATACTGGTTGTTAGATATTACAAGGTGAAATTGAAGTAAGATTTTCAGATGATATGTTGTACTCTTAATTTATCATTCATGGCTTTGTGAAGGACAGCATTCTGACAGTGTTTGAATGCCAGAGTCGGAGGATGTAAACACTACATTTTAAAAAGTAATCCTCTAGACAGACAAGCTTAATGGAAACATTTCCTTTGAATTCAAACATTAGTAACTTCAGTGAGCGTTTAAAGCATAATATGGGTTCTCTCATTTGATACTTAGAATTAGATCAGATGCTTATGACTGTAAACTTTGTGCTTTTGTGAAGTGTTATATTTTTAATTAAAAAATGCTTTCTGGTTAACTCATCTTCTAACCTTTTTTTTTTTTAATTTGAAATATAGTCGGTTTATAATATGCTGATTTCAGATGTAGAGCGAAGTGATTCAGTCACACACACACACATGTGTTGTTTTTCAGGTTCTTTTTCCTTATAGGTTATTATAAAATATTGAATACAGCCCCTTGTGCTACACAGTAGTCATTGTTGATGACCAGTTTTGTGTCTATATTAATAATAGTGTGTATATATTAATAGTAGTGTGTATATGGTAATCCCAGTCTCCCAATTTATCTCTCCCCTCGTTTGCTCTTTGGTAGTCACAATTTCGTTTTCTGTGTCTGTGGGTCTATTTCTGTTTCTTAAATAATTTCATTTGGATTAAGTTTTAGATTCCACATATAAGTGCTGTCATTTGATATTTGTCTTTCTCTTTCTGGTTTACTTAGAATGATAATTTTTAGGTCCGTGTGCGTTGCTGTAAATGGCTTTATTTCATTCTTTTTAATGGCTGAGTAGTATTCCATTATATATATGAACCACGTCTTCTTTACCCATCCTCTTCCAAACTTAAACTCCTTGAAGACAAGAATCCTCTCTTACTTGTTTTCCTATTCCCGCTGCCTGACCTGCGGCCGGTAAACAGAGGGACCTCAGTAAGTTCTGCTTGAGCTGAGCGGCACGGCCTGCATGCTGAGGACACGGACGCACTCGTCTTCGACACAACGCAGTCAGACTGAGCTGGAATGTGGACGGGAGCTTAGAGGCTGCCTTGTCTAGGTCTGGCAAATATCCAGAATGCACAGACAAATTCCTGAAGCTAGAACAGTATTGCTGATAAATGTCAGATGTCCCAAAATCCTTCTGCATGGAGTATTCCAGACCATCAACTGATGAGAGTTGCAATCAAGATAACACATTCTAGCCACGGAATATTTATTCCAGCTCTGGTTTTAAGATGAGAAAACTGAAGCCCAGAGGTTGTTTCAACTTTAATTAGTAATTAGCTAGAGAGTTAGGTCGGAGAAGGCGATGGCACCCCACTCCAGTACTCTTGCCTGGAAAAGTCCCATGAATGGAGGAGCCTGGTAGGCGGCAGTCCATGGGGTCACTAAGAGTCGGACACGACTGAGCGACTTCACTTTTACTTTTCACTTTCATGCATTGGAGAAGGAAATGGCAACCCACTCCAGTGTTCTTGCCTGGAGAATCCCAGGAACGGGGAAGCCTGGTGGGCTGACGTCTGTGGGGTCGCACAGAGTCGGACACGACTGAAGTGACTTAGCAGCAACAGCAGAGAGTTAGGTATAAGACTTGGGGTTTTCTTTCTCCTGGTCCAGTGTTTTTTCTACTGTCACTCTCTCCCCGTGGTTTCATTTTAGCTACCATCAAATACAAAAGATTATTTTTCTCAAATTCAGTTTGATTTGTCTGCTCTATATGGTTATATCCTGTTATAGAAAACTCCAAGGAAATCTCTTAATTATTTTGATGATTTTGAATTTGGTTATATTTAATATTACTCATATTAAGTAGGTCATTTATAGGGATCAAGACATACTTTATTTAAAGATTGCATTTTCAGTGGTATTTGTTGCAATTATATTTAAGTTGCATTAATAATTATGAACTGTGATCACTTTATTTTTAATTTTTAATACATCTTGAAAGAGACAGTGTTTTCAGTATGCAGTAATTTATTCATTATTCCAAAGAGCTTTTCCTACCATGCATTTGAATTATATACAGATTAAAATCATGTTTTGTTTTTTCAGTAGGAAAAACCAGTTGGTCTTTGTTCACTGTGAGAACTTTCCTTGGTTCTCTCTCATCTGGAGGTTTGGTTTCAGTTAGACTTTGGTTGGGCTTCCCAAGTGGCGCTAGTGGTGAAGAATCTGCCTGCCCAGGCGGGAGACTCAAGGGACACAAGTTCCATCCCTGGGTCGGGAAGATCCCCTGGAGAAGGAGATGGCATCCTGCTCCACTATTCTTGCCTGGAAAATTCCATGGGCAGAGAAGCCTGGTGGGCTACAACCCGTGGGCTTGCCAAGAGTCAGACACAACTGAGCAACTGAACACACACACGCAGACTATGGTCAGTGACCCAAAGAAAGAATCAGTATGTTAGGGAAGAGGGCGGCATCCTATATATAGATCTGTGAACACTCCCACTCATAAATCCATCTGTACTTACACACCTCACACCCACACACCTGAAAACGTATTCTTTCTATAAAGTCTTTTTTAAGGAGTTTAATTTTATCTCATTTAGAGAATTGGCATGATCTAGACATTCCTCATTTACTTTTTTGCATTACATAATTTCATTTATTTTTATATTTTATTTTATGGTGGTAAAAGTCGTATAATATAAAACATGCTATTTTAACCATGTTTCCTATACAGTTCAGTGGCACTAAGAATATTAACATTGTGTACAACTCTCACCATCATCCATCTCTCAAAATTTTCACTTTCCTGAACTGAAACTCTGTCCCTATTAAACAGTAAATCCCCATTCCCCCTCCCCCCTGCCTTGAACCCCAGCGCCTGGCACCTCCCAGTGTTCTTTCTGACTCTATGAATTTGACAATTCAAGGTATCTCATGTAAGTGGAATAAAACAGTATTTGCACCTAATGTATACTGGAATGCACTTTAAGGTTATCTTAATATATGACCTACAAACAGTTGTTCCTTCTTTTTTTCCCCTTACAAAAATACAGTATTTTTGTAAGCACAACCTATCCTGTGAATTTTGCCTCAATGAGCATTCTGGAAGGAGCACTCCTGTTTCCATATGTGCCCACCCTGGCCATAGTGATTGGACTAAAGATAAAAGATATGATCCAAGTCCAGATGATTCATTGACCAACCAAGAATTAGTAAGGTTCTCTTTCAAAATGAAAATAAGAAACAATCGGGGAGTCAGGAGACTGAGTGATACCCATTCATTTTTTCTTGGAACAGAAATGGATTGAGCACTTATGATATGCCAGGAATTGTATAAAAGAATTGTATTAAAAGAATTAGCCAGAGTCCATGCCCTTTGCAGGGGGAGATGTATTTCATTTAAGTCAGAGTATCTCTGATAAATGCAACACAGGACAATACATGATCCTTTGATAATATAAGCCAGGAATTCTGATTGAGATCAGGCTGGCCAGGAGCGGAAGTGACAGTGAGACTGAACTAATATCTGAGGATGAGGAGGAGTTAGTGAGGCAAAAACGGAGGGAGGGAATCAGAGGGTCTCAGGTGGGAGAGGGAGGGGTGAATCTGAAAAAGTGGAAGGAAACCGGTGTCATGGAAGAGCAGAAAGATGGCCTGAGAGAGTCTTGGAGATTAGAAGCCTGACAGTGTGAGGTCTTCCAGGTCATGTAATAGAGGTTTATTTTCATCTGAAGAGCCAAAAGACTTTGAGGAGCGATATGATATAAGCCTATTAGTATTTAAGAAGATCTGTCTAGCTCCAATATTTAGAAATGATTGGATGGAGCCCAGGTGTGTGTCAAGACTTGGGGAGGCTATTGCAGTACTCTGGGTGAGAGATGTTAGAAGCAAGGGCTTCGTGCCAAAATGTTAGAATGGAGAGAGATTTGGTACTCCAAAGCCACATTTTTTATCCTTTTAATAGCTTGAAAATGGGTTAACTTCTGACTTGTACCACCAGAAAGGGAGATCCTATATCTTGTCTTGGTCATTTTGCTTCTGTAGACTGGAGGTTTGGACCTTAGAAGAAAGATGGTTAGAAATGCAAACTCCCAGTGAGTCTTCTCTGCACAGGTGCCAGAGATGCTACAGATGAAGATGAGTGATTAGATCCAGAGCAGGAGAAAACCTAGGAATTAGCCTTAAAGAAACTTTACCTTTCAAAGCAGAAAAGCAACAGTAACCTTGCAAAGGTATTGTAGAGAAACAAAGGATTAAACTTCGGAGACATCTTGTTACACCACGCAAAAGGGAAGAGAGAATTTCAAGGCTGATACGGCACTTTCACTAGGATGCCTAAAAGGAAGGAGACTGGCAGCATCCAGTGCTGAGCAAGGTCATGAGGGACCAGGATTCTCAATTACTGTCTGTGGAAGCATAGTATGGGCCAACCACCTCAGGAAACTCTTTGGCCATTGCTGTAGAAGTTAAACATGCTTTTATATTATGAGCTAGCAATTATTTATGTCATTCATAGAGGTTATAGAAAAGAAATGAAAACATTTCACAAAAATTCTTTTACAAGGATGTTTAGATCAGCTTTCTTCATAATAGCTCTAAACTGGAAATGGCCTAGATATACATCAGCAAAAGGATGAACTAAAAACCTGTGATATATTCATCCAGTGAAATACTATCCATCAAAGAACAGGAGTAAACCACTGGTACATGAACACACATATGAATCTCAGAAGTATCATTCAGAATGAAAAAAGCCAGACACAAATCATGCAGACCATAAAATTCTATTTACATGAAGCTCTAGGACACACACACCTAATCCATGTGTTAGCAGCTAGCCTGGCATTCAGCTCTGATAGCACGGCTGAGGGGTTGACAGGAAGGGGATAGGAGGCAATTTTCTGGAGGGATAGAAATGTTCTATATTTTTATAGGGTGTATATTATATGTGTGTATGCACTTCTCAAGACCAATAAACTGTACACTTAAGATCTATGCATTTCACTGTACGTAAATTATATCTGAATTAGTAGAAAAGGAATTAGCTGAGACAGACAATACAGTGAGAACTGATAAATAGCTATTAGAGTCAGTAATAAGAAATACCACCGTGACTTCATAAAATACACACACATAGCTGATACATGCATTAATTAGCATGGAAAAATATTTCCGGAAGTTTGGGAAGAGGGGCATAAGGTATACCAGGGGGTTATGGGAGGCAGGCCCAATGTGGGCCTCCTTTAAATGGTGTTTGAATAGAATATATGTCCATTGGCAGATGAATGGAAAAGGAAGTTGTGGTACATATACACAATGGAATATTATTTAGCTATAGAAAGGAAAGCGTTCGAGTCAGTCCTAATGAGGTGGATGAACCTAGAGCCTACTATACAGAGTAAAGTAAGTCAGAAAGAGAAAGACAAATATCGTATATTAATGCATATATACGGCATCTAGAAAGATGGTACTGATGACCCTATGTGCAGGGCAGGAAAGGAGACACAGACATAAAGGACAGACTTTTCAACACAGTGGGGGAAGGAGAGGATGGGATGACTTGAGAGGATAGCATGGAAACATATGCATTAGCATATGTAAAACAGGTAGCAAGTGGGAGTTCGATGTATGAGGCAAGGAAGCCAGCACTGCTCTGTGACAACTTAGAGGGATGGGTGGGGAAGGAGGGAGCTAGGAGGCAGGTTCAGGAGAGAGGAGGTACATGTATGCCTGTGGCCAATTCATGTTGATGCATGTCACAGGCCAGCACAATATTGTAAAGTAATGATCCTCCAATTAATAACAAGATGCCAAAAATAAAAATGTTGATGGAAAGAATATAGTGAACAAGATGGCTAGAATAAAGGAAGGTGTAAGTTTATGACTGGAAAGATGAGAGACCTTATGTCTGATGGTTTCTGTTTTCTGGGAAGTAGGATTGGAGTCATCTTCTGAGAATGATGGGAGTTGGAGATTTGAGGGTGCGGAAGAAATTCTGAAATATTTGAGGTGGAAAGCAGGATAGTAGATTTGCACAAGTATCCAGAGGAAGCCACATCAGGCCATGTGCAAGAGGAGTCAGTGGTGGGGATAGTTTCAGGTAAAAGGCGTGGCTGCTGAGAGAAGCCTTCTGGCTCCCAAGTGAAGAGGCTTTGGTCCTGACCTCTGGGCAGAGTAACAGTGAGGCTGTCTGAACTCTTGGCTGTGAGATTTGATCTTATTAGAGTAGGTTTCTATTTCTTTGAGCCTAAAGAAAGCCATGATTAAGACTTTCTAGTTCTACTTCTTTCTGAGCTAGAGATACCAGCTATTCTCAAGTCTGCATCTTTAGTTTTCACATTCTGAGAGGATATTTTCAATTCAGTTATGAGTGCATATTGGGCTAGCCAAGATGTTTGGATTTTTCTGTAACGTCTTACAGAAAACCCCAAAAGCTGTTTGGTAAACTCAGCATACACACACACACACACACACACACGTGTGTGTGTGTGTATGTGTGTGTGTGTGTGTGTGTGTATGGGCTTCCCTGGTGGCTCAGACAATCTGCCTGCAATGCAGGAGACCAGGTTCCATCCTTGAGTCAGGAAGATCTTCTGGAGAAGAAAACGGCTGTACCCATTCCAGTATTCTTGTCTGGAGAATTACATGGACAAATACCCGTGAGAAGAAGAGAACTGAAGGGCAAAGGAGAAAAGGAAAGATTCTCATTTGAATGCAGAGTTCCAAAGAATAGCAAGGAGAGATAAGAAAGCCTTCCTCAGTGATCAGTGCAAAGAAAGAGAGGAAAATAATAGAATGGGAAAGATGAGAGATCTCTTCAAGACAACTAGAGATACCAAGGGAATATTTCATGTAAAGATGGGCACAGTAAACGACAGAAATGGTATGGACCCAACAGAAGCAGAAGATATTAAGAAAAGGTGTCAAGAATATACAGAAAAACTATACAAAAGAGGTCATGACCTAGATAACCACAGTGGTGTGATCACTCACCTAGAACCAAACATCCTGGAATGTGAAGTCAAGTGGGCCTTAGGAAGCATCACTACAAAGCTAGTGGAGGTGAATGGAATTCCAGTTGCGCTATTTTAAATCCTAAAAGATGATGCTGTGAAAGTGCTGCACTCAATATGCCAGCAAATTTGGAGAACTCAGCAGTGGCCACAGGACTGGAAAAGGTCAGTTTTCATTCCAATCCCTAAGAAAGGCAATGCCAAAGAATGCTCAAACTACTGCACAATTGCACTCATCTCACACGCTAGTAAAGTAATGCTCAAAATTCTCCAAGCCAGGCTTTAACAGTACATGAACTGTGAATTTCCAGATGTTCAAGCTGGATTTAGAAAAAGCAGAGGAACCAGAGATCAAATTGCCAACATCCGTTGGATCATTGAAAAAGCCAGAGAGTTCCAGAAAAAACATCTACTTCTGCTTTATTTATTTATGTACTTCTACTTCTGCTATGCCAAAGCCTTTGACTGTGTGGATCACAACAAACTGTGGAAAATTCGTAAGTGATGGGAATACCAGACCACCTGACCTGCATCCTGAGAAATCTGTATGCAGGTCAATAAGCAAAAGCTAGAACTGGACATGGTTCCAGAACAGACTGGTTCCAAATCCGGAAAGGAGTATGTCAAGGCTGTATATTGTCACCCTGCTTATTTAACTTATATGCAGACTGCATCATGAGAAATGCTGGACTGGATGAAGCACAAGCTGGAATCAAGATTGTTGGGAGAACTATCAATAACCTCAGATATGCAGATGATACCACACTTAGGGCAGAATGAAAAGAACTAAAGAGCCTCTTGATGAAAGTGATAGAGGAGAGTGAAAAAGTGGGTTTAAATATCAACATTCAGAAAACTAAGATCATGGCATCTAGTCCCATCACTTCATGGCAAATACATGGGCAAAAAATGGAAACAGTGAGAGATTTTTATTTTGGGGGGCTCCAAAATCACTGCAGATGGTGACTACAGTCATGAAATTAAAAGACACCCTTCCTTGGAAGAAAAGTTATGACCAACCTAACAGCAGATTAAAAAGCAGAGAAATTACTTTGCCAACAAAGGGCCATCTAGTTAAAGCTATGATTTTTCCAGTAGTCATGTATGGATGTGAGAGTTGGACTGTAAAGAAAGCTGAGTGCCAAAGAATTGATGCTTTTGAACTGTGATTTGGAGAAGACTCTTGAGAGTCCCTTGAACCACAGGGAGATCCAACTAGTCCATCCTAAAGGAAATCAGTCCTGAATATTTATTGGAAGGACAGATGCTGAAGCTGAAACTCCAATACTTTGGCCACCTGATGTGAAGAACTGTCTCCTTTGAAATGACCATGATACTGGGAAGGATTGAAAGTGGGAGGATAAGGGGACGACAGAGGATGAGATGGTTGGATGGCATCACCGACTCAATAGACGATATTGAGTAAGCTCCAGGAGTTGGTGATGGACAGGGAGGCCTCATGGGCTACAGTTCAACCGAGTGACTAACACAACAATAATATATGTGTGTGTGTGTGTGTGTGTGTGTGTGTGTGCACTTATGCAAGCCTTATTTGAAGTCTCCATAAATGAGCACTGTGCTATCAAAAGACATTGTCCTCCTCTTCCACATACCTCTCTTAGTTTATGTTCTTTCCTCTCTCTCAGGATGCTCCTGTTTATTTGAGTTGAATGCATTTGGGGACACAGAATAGAGAGTGACATGATTCGCTTCACATCTTTACTGTGAGGGACAGCCTGGGACACATGATGTGATGGGAAAATCTCTGAACACCTTAGTTTGACTTGTTTCCCATCTTTGTGGTTAGAGAGCCATTTAGATTTGCTGTCAGTCACACTCCCTAGGAACAGACTCTGAGATGGGGATTCTTGTGCAAGAAGTGTATTAGACAGTGCTTTTGGGATTGACATCTGGATAGGAAGGAAAGCAGCAGGTTATAAAGAGAGAGAAGCTGGATTGTAGTGCAGGTCCAGTAAGACCCCGTCAGCCCCTTGGAGGCAATGACAGTAGTTACATTACTCTTGCATTGAATGATCACCAGACTCATGCCCCCGAGGCCCTGGGACCTGGCCATAGGAGAGCTGGCTCTTTCAAAGGGAGGGTTGCCAGTTAAGAGCATTCCCTACATGTACCCATGATGAATGGGGCATCTGGCCAGCTTTGGGCAGCATCCACTTAATAGTTTTAGCTGAAAATCAAACTAAGAAATTTGGTGAATTAAATATTTTTTAACTGCCTGAAAATTTAAGGAAACCAAATGCTATATATGAAGTCATTTAATGAGGTAAACCTATGGTTTATGAACAAAATTGAATATTTAAATCAATTTTTGAGACTTCCAAATTGTACATCTATTTGGGGTTTGACAATATCACCAGAATATTAAATTATAAGTCTGACTATAGGTTAAAGGCAGGAGGAGAAAGGGACGATAGAGGACGAGATGGTTGAATGGCATCACCAACTCGATGGACATGAGTTTGAGCAAGCTTTGGGAGATGGCGAAGGACAGGGAGGCCTGGCGTGCTGCAGCCCATGGTGTTGCAAAGAGTAGATGCAACTGAGTGACTGAACAACAACAAAATAGAACGTTTGAAAATTCCTGTGAGGCAGTGAATAAGATTTGTAGAGGGTGGTGACTTCACTTGGGAAAGATATCTCTGATTTCTTCCTGCATTTAATTGGAAAGGTGAGCCTTCATAAAATCTTAGTCTGTATAATATTTCTTCCCACCAGCTTTTCCATAAACAAGGCAATTGACCTGGTATCTCAAACAGTATGGAAGATATGCAATGACAGGATTTTTATCCAATGACGAAAGTTTTGAGACAACTGTGATGCATAATTTAGGGGAAGTCCCCTCCTCCTATTTAGACCGTTTTTCCCCAAACATCCTCTGACTTGTGTGCCTCTAAAGCACTAAACTGTGTGGACCACTTGTTATCTATGAAAACAGACAATTGAATTTTAGAGATCTACCCAGGGTTCAGCCTGAATATCCTTATTAAATTAAAAGTGTATATTTGCCAGAAAAAAAAATGAACCAAGCAACTTTCCTGGATTAACATAGTAAAACTTCATTTCTCACGAATACAGCTCTGTGTGGGTTGAGTGGCCTCTTCTGCAGGGAGGTAGTGCTCTCTGGACCACATGGCCACATCCAGGGAGGGGATGGATAGGTGAGGTTGAATGGACCCGTGTCACTGGTGTCCACGGGCCACTGGCAGGGGCCAGGCAGCTGTGAGAGAGGGGAGGAGCTGTGGGAGAGCATGAGGACCTTGGATGAACAACTTAAAATGACTTAAAAGTCAGTGTTTTATTAACTAAGCTACTTGATGCAAAACAGAAATGTTACTTTCCTCAATATAGAATTATTAACCCGTTGAAGATAGATGTCAGTATTTAGACTCATGAAATTGGAGTCGAAAGGGGACTTCAGCATCCAAATCAGAGGTTTCCACACTGTATCTGGAGGATTTTCCCCAGACTTTGGGGAGTGATAGTGAGCAGACAAGAGAAAGTTGGTGAACAGGGTCTGAGCACATGGATGCTATAATGCCATAGTGCCTGCTTTAACCCCAGATCTCGACTTAAGCTGCATTATAGTTTGCAATTTGGGTATCTTACTAAAAATAAAAACAGTTTTGCAGCTAAAGGAGATGTCTGAAAACCACTCATCCATTCTGATACTACTCCGTTCATAGCTGTGGAGGTTTATTCACCCATTTAACCAATATCTCTGAGCACTTGCTATGCAGCAGGTGCTGGCGTAGGTTGTGAGAACAGGATCCCTGTCCTGCTCAAGAGAGCACTCTGACATGTTCCAGAGAGCGCCAGTGCCCCCAGCATCTGAGTAAGATCTAGAACCCATTTCCCTAACTCTCAGCCCTGACTGAAATTACAGTAACTTGTGAACTGAGAATATTTTGAAGACTTCCCAGAAATGACTAGCTCTGGAGGGTCTATACTTCCCATGGAAGATGGCATCTGTCTTGGAGAAAGAACACTAAACCCCTTGAAGTTTTTTTTTTAAGTCCAAAATATGAGCATTGTTTGGACTTCCTTTCTTTCTCACTTCTAATATCTAGTTGACCAAGGAATTTTCCTCTCAGAGTCCAACATGCACCCACTGCTGCATGCACGCTAAATCGGTTCAGTTGTGTCCGACTCTTGTGACGCTATGGATGGTAGCCCACCAGGCTTCTATGTCCATGGTATTCTCTAGGCAAGAATACTGGAGTAGGTTGCCATGCTCTCCTCTAGGGGATCTTTCCGAACCAGAGATCAAACCCGCATCTCTTACCTCTCCTGTATTGGCACTAGGTTTCTTTACCACTAGCACCACCTGGGAAGCCCCATGCATCCCTTAGGACCGAGTATTATCATTAACAACTAGCATTTGTCCTTGGAGCAGAGGGTGCTTGCATGCACACTTGGTATGTTCTTACTCTGGTGCTATGAAGTCAGTAAGTAAGACAGTTATTACTACTATTTGTACTTACATTAAATAGAGAAAAAAAGCAATTTAAGTGAAGATTACACAGAACAAGCAGTGAATGCTCCATGGACTTGGGAAATAAACTTCATTATTACATGTTATTACAACCACATGAAATGCAAGTCATAAGGGTGAATCTCTCTGATTGTGCGCACTTACCGCTCCTGTGGCAGGAATCATTGTGGGGTGCAGAGGAGGGAGAGCTTAAATGTGTGAATTTCAGAATCAAAGCGGCCTGGGTGTGCATCCCAGATGCTGGGGCCGGCTGTGTGATCTCCATCAGCCATGTTTCCCTCCAAGGTCTTGTCTGTGACATAGGGCTGGTGGAGCAGTAACTGAGAGAGAAACAGTTACGTGATACACTTGGCGCACCTCTTCATCCAAGGGCAGCACTAACAGCTTCAGGCTGTCATAATCAGCATTTGTAGATAGTACTGTGCACCCAGTGCTCACATTTCTCTGAGGATAAAGACAGGTGCAACCACGCTGTGTGCGCCCTGTTCCAGCCCCGAGGTACGGAACTCGCTGTGTTGATGCTACATAAAGGAATTCTGAATCACAATTGGAGCCTCTTTCTCAAGTGCGCTGAGCCTGAATACCCTATTCATTGGTGTGGTTTTAGCACAATTCAGTTACCTGAGCTTTGGAAACACACAGAGGAAGGGGATGCTTTTTTATCCAACGTGGGCAATATCCTTATTTTAGCGGCAATTTGAAATAGGTTTACCATGCATTATACCAACAGATTTAACTCTTCCCTTTTGTTGTTTTACTAAGGAAACATTTTGACTCACCTATTTGGTTTATAATCTCAGATGAATGCATAGGGATTTACATACATAAGTCATATGGTTTGTATTCAGTGAGACAGGCTGAAACTCAAATATCCTATTTCCAACCAGAAATAATCTTTGTACAAGACTGCCTTATTTCAAAAATTAACAGATTTCCACACTGAATCAATGGTATTCCTGAGGAAGTACTCATAATAAATGCTGAATAAAATATAAAAATGGTCTTCAAAAACATTGTTTAAATGAAAGGCAGGAATGAATTTATACTGGTGAATAGTTGGAATAATGCTGATATTTTTATGCAAAATCGGAAGTAATGAGAATAAAATTCCAATGTTTTAAAGAGACAAATAATTCACAGACCTGTACCTTTGCTGAGACGAAGGTGTAATGAAAAAACTGAAAGATATAATAAAAACATCTAACCGTCAGTACCAACTTCTAGCTTATAGCAAGTATATATGAGTGTGTGTGTGTCTGTGTGTGTGTAAAAACCACCACATATATCAAAATGCCTGCATTTAACTCATGAGAAAATCAAGTGCCCATAATAAAGACCTGTGTTTTATTGGTGAAACTCTGGCAAGTTGAATATATATTCTACAGCATTTAATGCAAATTTTCCAAAAGATAAAGTTCCTTCTAGATGCTTGCCCCTTGGAAGAAAAGCTATGACAAACCTACACAGAATATTAAAAAGCAGAGACATTACTTTTCCAGCAAATGTGCATATAGTCAAAGCTATGGTTTTTCCAGTAGTCATGTATGGATATGAGAGTTGGACCATAATGAATGCTGAGCACCAAAGAATTGATGCTTTTGAATTGCAGTGTTAGAGAAGACTCGAGAGTCCCTTGGACAGCAAGGAGATCAAACCAGTCAATCCTAAAGGAATTCAGTCCTGAATGCTCGTTGGAAGGACTGATGCTGAAGCTAAAGCTCCAATACTTTGGCCACCTGATGCGAAGAGCTGACTCATTATAAAAGACCCTGATGCTGGGAAAGTTTGAAGGCAGGAGAAAAAAGGGATGACAGAGGATGAGATGGTTGGATGACATCACTGACTCAATGGACATGAGTTTGAACAAGCCCTGGGAGATAGTGAAAGACTGGGAAGCCTGGCATACTGCAGTCCATGGGGTAGCAAAGAGTTGGACACGACTGAGTGACTGAACATAAACAAATACGGTGATGACTTGGGCTTCCCGGGTGGCTAAGTGGTAATGAATCTGTCTGCCAGTGAAGAAGACACCAGAGAACCAGGTTCGCTCCCTGGGTGGGGAAGATCCCTTGGAGGAAGAAATGGCAACCCACTCCAGTACTCTTACCTGGAAAATCCCATGGACAGAGGAGCCTGGCGGGCTACAGACCATGGGGTTGCAAAGAGTTGGACGTGACCGAGCAACTGAGCACACACACAGTGATGACTGAAAAGAATCAGCGTATATCTGAGAATTAATCCTTAATTTTGTTTCCTTCAAATTTGAAATTAAGAGGCTAGGTGTTTGCCTGTATCTCCGCAGCATCATTGAATCTTTTATGCCGTAGGTCTGTATGAGTGGTGGTCAGTCTTAAGGTGCATGACTGTATGTCTGTTTACCCTTTGGACTCTTGGTTCTGGTGGGCAGGTTGCCCGCCCCTCCCTGCTGACACTCAAAAGATGGCACTCTCGGGCTTTCAATTTCTGTGTTTCTTTCTTTAGGGAAGAAATAATGGATAATTTAGGCAGGAATTTAGGGACTTTATCTCTGTCTTTCTTTGCTCTCTCCTCCTCCTCATTACAGGAGATGGAAATCTGAGAGCCTCAGTGGGGAATTTTCCCAGAAGGGATAGATGAAATATCCATTCATCTATAATGCCAGTCATTTCCGGGGAGGAGTGATGTTTTGTGTTTGGCCCTTGGGCTCTGCTCTGCTGGGCAAACCCAACTGTTTGAGTGATCCTCCCAGGGCTGAAGGAAGGGAGACTTTTTAGGAGAGAAGCTATGCAGATAGGAGTGAGCTCCTTCTGGGAGGGTTAGCCTCCCAGGATGAAGTCAGCATCTTGGACTCTATGGGCATGTGGAGTACTTAATTTACTTGTAGGCAGAACAGAAACTGTGGATGAGGCAGAACAGCAAATTTAGAAAGGAAGAGGATGCTGTGTTGTCTGCACAGGCATTGTAGAGTTTGGGCACCCCCCTATTATTTTCCCTTCAGTGTGATGTTATAGTATGTTTTGTTCAAGCCTAAATGAACCTTTTATCTGGTAATTAACTTTTTTGCAGTGTTTCTCCTACCACCATATATTTTTGTTTAGAAAATTAAGACCCAGAGCCACAATCAGTGTTTATTTTGCAGAGAATGTATTTAAACCCATATGAGATGATTAGAGGGTAAAATGAGAAAGTTAAAGCTCATTTAATCTCCACCTCCTTGATTGGCCCATACATCAGTATTTTCATCCTACTGTCTTTGGGGTTTCTTTCTTACTTATATTCATTGAATTTGCTTCTGAATTCATCTCTCTCTAACATTACGTGACCGGTGCAACCATCAGTGAGTTTAGTGGCCTCCTTTTGAGGACTTGCACCTCAATGAACATGACCATGAGTACTCGACTCTGAGCTTGAAAAGTCTGTGTGGGAGCCCCCATCCTAGTCACAGGTTAGCTCAGGAAATCCTGGATTTTAGACCTGATTCTACTATCTGTAATCTAACCCTCTAGGGTCTCTGAGTTGTCAAGAATGTTCCATTCTTTTTAATTCATTAATTGCTTAATTAAAATAATGTTCTGGCTCTGGCTTGCGGAGGTGTACTAAAATGAACAACAATTACATTGCAAGTTACTGCTGATCTTATTAAACTTTCAGGAAGCTCTGTTTTTTATGTACATGTCAGAGTAAGTTTTTAATTTCTCTGAAGTGGCTTGTAATTATTGTAATGCTGATCATAAAATGTATGCTCTTTGCATCAGAAAAAAAGAATTCTATGGATTCAGCCTTTGGTTCAATGTAATCTGAACTGTACACTGTGCTTCCTGGCATCCCCGTATCATAGTCATCCTACCCTCTGCCCTCCCACAAAGCACAAGGGCCGCCTGGACGAGAAGTCAGCCCACTTCTTTTGCAACACTGATTATTTGCTCTGAGCAGGATGGTCAGAGACTTCAGTTCAGGTTTCTGTTTAGAGATCTAAGCTACAGCAGAAAAGAGTTTGTTTACACTTAGGAAAGAACTTATTAGTGCTAGACAGTCTTGAAGTCTATAGACATCAGAGAGAAGCATTTCTGTGTACACAGTTGCTCTCAGATCAGGAGAAAATAAAAGATTACTGCCCATTTGATAGACTGTCAGCTAAGCTGACAATCCAAGGCTTCAGAGGAAATCAGAACATTCTATATTTTTAAAATATATAACTTTAGGAGGATGGAGAACCAAATAAAATGTAGGTTTCAGTGTGTTTGTCTGATAGTGGAAGCTTTGTCACACTGTGAAATATTGTGTATTTTTGGACTGGACCATGTTTAGTCAATATGCTGTCTGTGAGCTCCCTGGACTGACCTCCAGACAGGGCTGGCACAGCTGCTGATGGCCAGTTGGTGCACAATATCCAGTCCATGAATACACACTGGGCCACATTATGTTTACCAAATTCTTGATAAGGTCCCATATTCTATATTTATAACTTGCAATTATCAGTGCTATGTAATTTTCATATGCATCTGGGTTTTTTAGAAAAGATTTTTAATGCTAAGAAGCTCCTGATTTATGGCTGGATGGCATGACCAGTGCCATGTACATGAACTTCGGCAAACTCTAGGAGATGGTGAGGGACAGGGAGGCCTGGCATGCTGTGGTCCATGGGATCATGAAGAGCTGGACACGAATGGGCGACTGAACACCGACTGATTTATATTCGTTAGGTTCATGTTTTTCAAAATCCACTAAATGCTACTACTGCCACTCTGGACTTTCACCCAAAGGTTTTGACTTGAACTTATTCCTTCCTGGTGACTTTCTTGATCTCATCAAGGCACTTACCCTCTTTTCTCTGTTCCGTATCCTTTGTGATCCAGCATTGCTTTTAGACATACTTCATATACATTTTTGATGGTGTGTGGTACACATGATGTCATTGTCCTTTGCGTGTACATTCTGTGCATTTGGTAGTGTGAAGATCCAAGGGACAAAGGATGTTAATTAGGGTTGTATCTAAGTAAATTTGGGTATTTCAGGGAAGATGTGTAAAAGATACCCTCCAATAGCTCAGAAGTTTGTCCCAAGCCAAAGGTGAAATACAAGAACCTGGGAGGGCTCCCAGCTCCAAAGAATCAGAGGCGTCAGTTGAGTCTGGCTCCGCGAGAGAGACTGGGTTAGAAAAAATTGCAAGAGTGATGCTGATGGTGAAGTTAAATCTAATTTGTGCGTTTGGTTCCCAAGGCAATACAGTAGATTAGGCAAAACTTGAATATTGTTGAAATTGCTTTTGAGAACTCTGCCAGAAGGAGTCACATTGAAGGTAAACACATCCTGTCTATCACATCCACACAGGCATTCACCTTCTGGCCCTAGAGGAGGCAGCTCTGTCGAGCACTAGAAGATGTCGTTGGCTTGTGCTCTAAGATCCGTGTTGGATAAAATATATGCATCTCTATGCCGTTGAATCCAGTGACTACCGGTGTCCTTCAGTTGGAGAGGTCTTCTTTCAACTGGAGAACCATGTAGGACTTGAGGCTGCCTTGAGTGGAAAATTCTCATGCCTACTCGGGGTAAATGCTTATGGAGAAAATTGGAACACTGAAGGGATTCCTGTCGACTATTTAAAACATTTTCTTGCCTACTTCTCTGTCCCATAAGTGCGGTTCAGTTCTCGTAAGCTAAGTGCTTGTACAATGCAAATGCACATCGTTTGTGGTCAGTTGGCCACAGCAGAGGAAAGAAGCTTTCTGGGACCCTCATACTCTGTTTCTTGGTGGATGAAGCACTGGAAATAAAAACTGTCCATTGGTAAAGATTCCTCTCTTGAATGTCCATTGAATGAATTACCTCTACAGAAACTGGCTAGATTTGTTCTCACAAAATCACATTCACCAGATACTTAAAATATGCAAAACTTTGGAAACACTTGCTTCCCTACCACCCATCAGTCTAATGATTAAGGATTGAAGGGTATTTATTTGTCAAAACTCCAGCGGCACTTGAAAAGTGTAAGGCATCACCTGGCCCTGGCGCATCAGTGTATAGAAGGGACACAGAAGTGTGTGGAAGGGGTACAGGTTGCAGCCCTCGTAGGGCTTCCCTTTGAGCTTGGCCTTGCTGTTTCTCCTACACCTGACCTCATCACATCCCCAGTTAAGACCTGGGAGCGTGAAGTCCCCTCAGGGGTGCGTCTGCTGAATGGATGAAGCACTCCTTCCACACCAGGGCCTACACTCATGTTCAGTATCAATGTGGCCTTATGTTCTCAAGTTCTTGCTGCTCCCCACTTCAGAGAAGGTTTTTATTAAATTTTCAAGTTCATATCCTGGAACTAGTCATTCAAATCCACAGGAGAGTTTGGAATTGGGTATAGAGGAAAAAAAATCTGAAGTTGAGGAATTAGGCTTTAAAACTGGTATTCAACTTTTCTGTAGTCTATGAACTTATATCAGAAGGGAATATAAGAATGTGCTTAAAAAAATAAAAAAAAAGAATGTGCTTCAAAGCTCCAGGGCCAGCTCTTTCATTGTTTTTAGGTAATATGTTTTCCACTTAATCAAAATATGTTTTGCTATCAAATGTTTGTAAACAAAGTCTCTGACCCTCAAATTAATTCTTTATTTCTCAACATTCATTCTTTCCCTGGTTCCTTATTTCTTCCAACATTGTGTTTGCTATAAAGCAAACAAAAAGGAAACTCTGATCTCTAAAATATTGGAATAGAATTTAAATATCCTACCTTCTTATTGCTATTGTTTATCATAATTTATATTACATTATAATACATATATTTTTCTGTAATGACTGTTAGCTTTAATGACTTTCTTCCCTATGCTGACATATTTATTTTAAATTTTGTAGCATTGTTCCCAAGGCTGGTTTCCATAATCTTCTCCAAACAATGACTTCTTGTGATGAAAGGGAGCCTCTTTAATGGTAAAAATGGTGCTCAGAGGTCTTGGCAAATATTAGCCCTTAGAAATGAACACAAGCTTAACTATTCAATTTAATTGAACAAATATTTATTAAGTATTATGTGTCAGGTGCTGAATCATATTGCCGAACAGAAAAAAAATCTATTATTAAAATAAGTAGAATTTTAATGGAGAGAAGCATTTGCTGCCTTCTTTGATGCCAGTGGCATGGTAAAGAAGGATTGGATGTTTCAGTATTATTTTGCAAACAAAGATAAGTATTTTTATTACAAAACCCTTGGTAAAAAAACAAATGTGAAAAACAGACCTCATGCAAGCTTCTTGAATTTCAGGCACTATCTTTTGTTCTAAAAACAATTGACTGCAATCAGATATAGTTTGAACTTTTTAAACGAAGTGCGCTCAAACTTATTGTTTTTTTTAGCCATAAGCCACCTTGATCCATTATTAAATCTGTGTGCTAATGCCTTAATATAGTCACAATGCTTTGAAATTCTAAGTTGTGTAGTTTGCATTAAAATATATACTTATTTAAAATACAGAAACATGTTATACCATCTAAATGATTAGCAATATAATTTTGTTTTGCAAAATATCTGTAAACAGATCCTTATGGTAAAACGTTCCTGGGAGATAGTTTGGCTTGGCTCACCCAGCAATATGACAAATGGATGAGCTTTCACGAATGCTCCTTGTGGGGTGGGGGAGACTGGAAGGGCAGGATGGGTGGTTGACCACCAAATATTTTTTAGATTACAGTGTTGTTTAGGGGAATCTTTTTATACATTTTATAATCTTCTTTAAATGTGTTTGAAAAATAAATTCTATACCCCCCCCCATTCTATTTCTATTTATGCTGGGATTTTTATAATGTATCACCCTTAAATAGAGAACAGTTGCATCTAATCCTATTTAAAATGGTTGCTAAGGGGCTATTCAGAGGCGCTTAGAAATGAGTCCAGATCTCCCTTTAAGGAGTAAAGGAGAAAAAGTGAAGAAAAGAAAATATATGGAAAGAATTCTGACATGTGGGTTTGTGTCACACATGTCCTGGTGTTTGGCTGTGGCATGCATTTCCCAGTCTGTGAAGTCCAGGCCTCTGCTGAGCCCTGAGTCTTCACCTGTTCGCTGGTCCCCTGTACCCCTGAGGACCCTCCAGGGGCACACAGGATCAGGCAGAGAGTGCAGGGGAAGAGTGATGTGGGCTTCTAGGACAGCTCAGGCCTGACGGAAAATGATAGCTAGGTGTCCATGCATATCTACTAACCATCTCTTCCAGAAGGAGATAAGGTCCTTGCTGTGGGGAGAGAGAGTCAGGCCAGCTGACCAAGGGCTCTCCAAGATCCATTTTAGGAAACATGGAAGTTCCTGCTCTTCCTATCTTGGGATGAATGGGATGTGATGTATACACATTATGTACACACAGACAGACACACAGACACACACACACACACACACACACACACACACACACACACACACACGGCTTCCCTGGGGACTCAGCAGCAAAAAATCCACCTATAATGCAGGAGACACAGGAGAGCCCTGTGTCAGGAAGATCCCTGCGTTGGGAAGATCCCCTGGACTAGGAAATGAGAACCCACTCCAGTATTCATGCTAGAAAAATCCCATAGACAGAGGTGCCTGAAGGGCTGCAGTCCATAGGGTTGCAAAGATTTGGACATGACTGAAGCGACTGAGCGCACACACACATACACACACACGTGTATATAAACACACACATGTATACACACACACACATACTTGCATGTATGTGTATATGTACACCCACACACAATGCATATATGTATATATATACTCACATCTACACATACACATATATATATATGTATATATATATATATATTTCTGTTCATTTGTGTGAATTATTTTTGTTTTCCTCTGTGACGGGAAACATATGAACTCCAAGGCTTGCTATAACCCAGGTAATATTTCTACTATAAATGTTTTTTGGTGTTTTTTTTTTTTTTTTTTGGCCTGTTTCAAAAATAGGAGCTCATAAGAGGGAACTATGAATACCAACTAGACATTTCTTCTGACAAGCATTAAGTAAGAGATCTAGTAGCTCACAAAACAGTTTATATAAACAAAACAGTAGATACAGGGTTTCTTAAAAATCAAAACCTGTCCAGAGATTTTAGAGCAAAGAATATAGTGAAAAAATTCTAAGTGAAAATCTTAGGATGAATTAGTTCTCAAAACTAAAGGGGGAACTAAGTTGAGATTATATATGATGCTTTAATAATGAAGGTGTCAATTTATTTTTAGGTGTTTCTATTTAAAACAAAAGCTACATAGATATGTTCATATACCAATGCTGGCTAATATTTATTGACTATAAATATAGATTGCTCACTCTATAAAATGGGCAAAATCAGATCAGAAATTGTTATGGTCTTCATCTCATTTTGCCAAACAGCTTTAAGATCTATCCAAGGCACCATAATTTATTGTTTGCTCTTTATAAAGCAAACATAACTCTTTAGGGAGAAATGACCTCTGATTGCTAGCCTGTCATGTCCAAACAAATCAAATGTTAGGAAACATAAAGCGTGCTACAAATTTAGGGCCCGTTTTGCTGGATCTAAGTTTTATGAGGATCTGGGTCATCCTAAGTTGCTGACCACAACCTGTGTTTCCTGCAGGAGTGTCTAAAATACAGTAAACTCAGTGGGAGTTCTTGTTCTAGTGAATTTAAGTATATAAGCATTTATATTATGGTTTGAGAAGCTTGGTTTTCATAATCATAATACTACTTGCAGAAATATTGCTGAGTTATGCATATAGACCCAAGGCTACCTTTTCTTCTATGTGTGGATTATTTGATATTTTCCTATCACTCCAAACCTCTGCCCACCTATATATTGACCACTTTTCTATTTACAAGATTTCCTACGAATATTATCTACAAAGTGTACTCCTTCCCCCTTTCGAGGTCTTATTCTTTCTATTTCCCCAATCCTGTCATATATGATTTTCATCTTTGCCTCCACTTTCTCTCCAACTAATGATTAAGCTGCTCCGAAAGCAATGAATCTAGTGACATGTGAGGTCATCTGCCTTTCTTTAAACAGTGGTTCTGAAAAAGAGCAGCATCAGAGGGTCCATTTGCTCAGTGTAGGTGGTCCCAGCTCTTTTCCAGCTGTCTGCACGCATTCTTTTCAAACACCTCTGTGTCCCCCTCACTGTCCTTGGCTCCTTCTTCCTCGCGTCCTAGAACAGGGGTTCTTCGTGGAAGATTACACAGTCCCGGCAGGTCACTCAGCTCTTGGCCTGTGTCCTGTTATCACAGAATTGTTGGGAGAATTAAATTAGATAATATTTATGAAGCACTTAAAACAATGCCAAGCACAGAGTAAACACTGAATAATTTGATAAACAGAATAAATGAAAATGGGTGTGGAGGAAAAATCCGTGGTGAAGGAACTGATATGTGGGGCATGGGAAGCCTTCACTCCCAAGTTCTGTGGGTTGTGGTCAGAGAAGGAGTGAGCACCTGCAACAGCCCTGCAACCTGATGGGTCAAAGTCATTCCTTTGAAAGCCAACTAACGCCCCGGGCACTCAAAAAGCTCGTTTTGTGGATTAGCATGTTTGAGGGAGAGCTTATAAACTGTTTCCAAGGTTACAGAGCATTTTCCAGCAGACTCCTTAGCTAAATCCATTGTCCCACTGAGCAATGATGAAATTTTACTTTTCTGTAATTCCCTTTAAAAATTCAGTGTCTGCTCCTCTTCCAGTGGTTAACAATCACCTGGTATTTATACTGCTAAGAATTTACCCTAACTTTGAGGGGTCTAAGCCAATTTTTAAATTAACCTTATAAGATTATTCTTACTCTAGATTTCTGAGTATAATATGAATTTGCTAATCTGAAAGTCATCCATTTCTAGCACCATGAGGAACAAGCCATACATTTTTTAATGTCTTGAGAATCCAAAGGGGATATTACTCAGCAAATTGTGTCTTAAAACACTTTATTCATAGGCAGACACTTATTCTTAGGCAAACCCTTTATGGCCTCACACTGAGGCTGTATATTCTAACTTGTTTAGGTAGTAATTAAATGAATTAATTTAATGAGTTAATTAGTTACTTATTGCCAGTTAGGAGGGGAAGGGGGTCAACCAGAGGCAGACACATTCATCTTTTTCACCCAGTCGGTACTTATTTACAGAGTGCCTTCAGTTCAGGGACTATGACAACACTGTGGCAACCAGACAAACTCCCTGCCCTCCTGGAGGTTACATTCTGATGGAGTACTGGTGTGACGGAACGGGGTGAAGTCACTCAGTCGTGTCCGACTCTGTGACCCCATGGACTGTAGCCCACCAGGCTCCTCTGTCCATGGGGTTTTCCAGGCAAGAGTACTCCAGGTGTGATGGAATAGGGCCCATTTATATCCCAATGGTTGGTAAAAGTACTACTTACTGTGTTTCAGGGTTTCAACCTCTCTATACCTTGGTGTCTCTATCTGTGAAGTGAGAATTATGAAGTTACTTAGGTTGTAGGGTTACTTTGATGATTAAATGAGTTAATATATGTAGAGTGCTTAAAACAATGCCTGACACATAGTGAGTGCTGTGTAAATATTAGCTTCTATTATTGAGAAGTTATTTAACATGCATCATGTAAAAACATAGATGGGGTAAACTGGGTGAAAGAGACCATTCAACAGTCTACTGCAGAAATTCAGATAAGATATGGTGATAGTTTGAGCTAGAGCAGAAGTGAGAATTGGTTGGTTCATGAGCAGATTGAGTGCAGTTATCTAACAGGGATGGAACTGACAAGTTTCTAATAGATTTTAATGTGTGTAAGTGAGAGAGAAGAGTCACCAATGTCTCCAGTTTTGAATGTAGGCATCTGAATGATGGAGGTGCCATTTACTGTAAGTAAGTAAGTGTGTATTAGTCCCTCAGTTGTGCCTGACTCTTTGTGACCCCGTGGACTGCAGCCCACCAGGCTCCTCTGTCCATGAGATTTTCCAGACAAGGACACTGGGATGGATTGCCATTTCCTTCTTCAGGGGATCTTCCCAACCCAGGGATCGAACCCAGATCTCCTGCACTGCAGACAATTCTTTACTTACTGAGCTACATGGGATGGTGTCTATTTGGGGATGAGGTCCAGGAGTCCAATTTGGGACATTATCACACTGAGATGCTGATTAGATAAACAGCTAGAGATCCTGGGCAAGTAGTTGAATATTCAAGTTTGAGATACAGAAAGATATTAGGGCTAGGGATATAAATTTGGAGCAACCAGGTTATAGATATTTTGGAAAGTTGTGGAACTTGGATTTTATTGCCAAAATCTGGGATAGACAGAGAAGAGAAGAGGAATAAATACTGAGCTGTAAGATTGCTTCCATGTCCTGGCTGGGGAGACACAGATGTATAGAACAGACTTTTGGACTCTATGGGAGAAGGCGAGGGTGGGATGATCTGAGAGAATAGCACTGAAACACGTGTATTACCATATGTGAAATAGATCATCAGTCCAAGGTTGATGCATGAAACAGAGCACTCAGGGCGGGTGCACTGGGATGACCCAGAGGGATGGGATGGGGAGGGAGGTGGGAGGGGGGATCGGGATGGGGAACACATGTAAATCCATGGCTGATGCATGTCAATGTATGGCAAAAACCACTACAATATTGTAAAGTAATTAGCCTCCAACTAATAAAAATAATTGGGAAAAAAGTAAAATAAAATACAAAAAAAAAAAAAAGAGTGAGCTGTAAGATTGCTAATTTTTAGATGTAGAGAAGAGGGTGCAGGGAGAGTAAAGGAAACCGAATCAAAGTGGCCACTGAAATAGGGAGAAGACAAAGAAAGTGTGGAATCATGGAAGCCAAGTGAAGCAACAGTTTCAGGAAGGGGAGAGTGACCCAATCTTGCCATGTGTCTTGAGGAACTGAATAAAAATGAGCCCCGAAAGGGTCTTATTGGATTAGGCAATGTGAAGGTCACTGGTCATGCTTGAAGGTCATGCTTGAGTGAAGGTCACTCTTGTCAAGAGCATGTGCCTCAGAGTGGTTAAGACTGAAACATAATTTGAGTAGATTCAACAAAAGAATGAGAATCTGCAGGGATGGATAACTCCTTTGAAGAGTGTTGACATAAAAGGGCTTGAGAGATTGGATGCTATTTACAGAAAATGTGGGGTTACCTTTGTCTTTTTTAGAGAGAGGTGTTATCAGAAGCATATGTACTACTGAGAATGGGTCAAGCTAAGGCTTAAAGGAGATATCTTGATGGTGCAGAGGACTATGAGGTAATTATGGGCCTGAAGTTCTTGAATGGGGAGGAAATGAGGAGGGGTGGGCGGGGAACAGGGCATCATAACTGGGTAGAGGGATATTCAGTGGTCACAGAGCCAGAAGGTGGCAGATGGGAGAGTTATGGGAAAATGTCAAAGTTCTCTCTTGATCACCTGTCTTCTCAGAAATATAATGACCAGCTGAGAACAATGAGGAGTTAGAGTTGTTCTAAGAGGAAAAGATGCAAAGCATTAGCCCCGAAAGGTGGGTGAATAAAATCACCAGAGAAATATAGAGAGTTGAAAGCAGTCCTGAGGATTTATTTGAGGTTGGAGATTATACATTTTTAATTTGAATTTAGTCGACATGATGTGTGATTTTTCTCCAGCTGTATTCAGCTGTTTGGATGTAAGCAGTGGGTGAGTGGAGAGTGGGATTGAACCAGGGTCAGAGTTTCACCAAATGAGTCTGAACACTCAAGAAAAGGCAGATGCTCTGAAAGTGTGTGTCACAGTATGGTTATAGGGAATCATGGTCCATGAAATCTGCATGGGTAACAGGGTAGAGTCCGTGAGTGTAGGTACTTCTGGGCTAGAGGATTGTGAAGAGGGATTTCTAGAGTGAGTGAGCAGAAGAGAAAGTGGTCTTGAGTGAGAAGAATCTTTGAAATTGAGAATTGGTCCAGTCTGTGATTGTGGCGGTGGGCAGCTGAGTCATGGCAGTGGACTGGAAAAAGAAGCTGAGCCACTGAGAGGCCAGTGGTAATATGAATGATCTACATGTGCATTGAAATGAGCTCCTCTAAAAAAGTATATACTTTGGCCACCTAATGCGAATAATTGACTCATTAGGAGAGACCCTGATGCTGGAAAGATTGAAGGTAGGAGAAGAAGACAACAGAAGATGAAATGGCTGGATGGCCTCATCAACTCGATGGACATGAGTTTGAACATATTGACAACTAATTGGATGCACATAGTATTGACAAGTATGAAGTATGAGAGTCAAGAAAATGATAAAGTTGGTGATAAATAGAGGACAGAGGAAGGAAAGGACCAAGGGTGGGCAGAAAGATGATCAGTTTGGTTTTGGCATATCTGGCAGGTAATCTGAAGAATAACCCTGGGACTTGGGAGTCTTGGGTGCTGATGAGAGGAGTCGTGAGCCCAGGTTAGAATGCCGAGGAAAGGGTGCATGAGAGAGAGAGATAAACAATATCATTGGAAGTTTTCATGGCACATTTTTTTTTTTTAATGGGGGAAGAACGAAGGGAAAGGGCTAGAGATTAAGGCAAATAAGGTATAGTGAGGTCACCACAGAGCAAGCCTAGGAGACTGTAATATCCGTGAATCCAAGGAAAAAAATTTGAATGAAAGTGCTATTTAATTTCATCAAACAATCCAATAACATTGCAAATAAGAATCAAAAATATATCATTGGATTTTTAACTAAGGAATCACAACTGATGGACAATAGCAAAAAAACATGAATAACAACCATCACAACAGCTTCGACTTTGTGAACAATTCAACAGCAGCATTTTATCATCAGCAGAGAAAATAAACAGTCCAAACACCAGGAACATTAGAATGTACTCAGGTTTATAGTTTACAGGGCCAGATAGTTTGAGATTCAAAGAGTGCAACTCATGTAAGCAACCCTGGAGGAATCAGTAAATTATGGTATGGTTTAATTAGGTATCATTTGTCTATTTTTGCTTTTATTTCCATTACTCTGGTAGGTGGGTCATAGAGGATCCTGCTATGATTTACATCGCAGACTGTTTTCCTTATGTTTTCCTCTAGGAGTTCTATAGTTTCTGGTCTTACATTTAGATCTTTAATCCATTTTGAGTTTGCAAAATGAAGGAAACTATAAACAAGGTGAAAAGACAGCCTTCAGAATGGGACAAATAATAGGAAATGAAGCAACTGACAAAGAATTAATCTCAAAAATATACAAGCAAGTCCTTCAGCTCAATTCCAGAAAAATAAGTGACCCAGTCAAAAAATGGGCCAAAGAACTAAACAGACATTTCTCCAAAGACATACAGATGGCTAACAAACACATGAAAAGATGCTCAACATCACTCATTATCAGAGAAATGCAAATCAAAACCACAATGAGGTACCATCTCACGCCAGTCAAAATGACTGCTATCAAAAAGTCTACAAACAATAAATGCTGGAGAGGGTGCAGAGAAAAAGGAACCCTCTTACATTGTTGGTGGGAAGGCAAAATAGTACAGCCACTATAGAGAACAGTGTGGAGATTCCTTAAAAAACTGGAAATAGAACTGCCATATGACCCAGCAATCCCACTGCTGGGCATACACAATGAGGAAACCAGAATTGAAAGAAACACGTGTACCCCAATGTTCATTGCAGCACTGTTTACAATAGCCAGGGCATGGAAGCAACCTAGATGTCTATCAGCAGACGAATGGATAAGGAAGCTGTGGTACATATACACAATGGAATATTACTCAGCTGTTAAAAAGAATGCAATTGAATCAATTCTAATGAGGTGGATGAAACTGGAGCCTATTATAGAGAGTGAAGTAAGTCAGAAAGAAAAACACCAATATAGTATATTAACACATATATATGGAATTTGGGAAGATGGTAATGATGACCCTATATGCGAGACAGCAAAAGAGACACAGATGTAAAGAACAGACTTTTGGACTCTGTGGGAGCAGGCAAGGGTGGGATGATTGAGAGAATAGCATTGAAACATGTATATTACTATATGTGAAACAGATCGTCAGTCCAGGTTCAATGCATGAGAGAGGGTGCTCTGGGCTGGTGCACTGGGATGACCCTGAACGATGGGATGGGGAGGGAAGTGGGAGAGAGGGTCAGGATGGGGAACACATGTACACCCATGGCTGATTCATGTGAATGTATGGCAAAAACCACAACAATATTGTAAAGTAATTAGCCTCCAATAGAAATAAAGAAAAAAGAAAAAAGAATATGGTATGGTGCAATTGATGTTTATAATATCAAAACATGAGTCTTTAAGAAAAGATCAACTTACATTACAGATATCGGTTTAAAAATCACTGATGTTGAATGCAATATGAACCCTGAATTTCTTCTTGGAACAGTAAAATAATAATAGTGAAAAACTAGTGAAATAAAAATTGAGTCTGTAGTTTAGTTAGTAGTCATGCACCAATGCTAATTTCTTAGCATAATATTCCATGTATGATGGAGCATTAGGGAAGCTAGATTAAGGGTAATGAAAATCCTCTAGTGTCTTTGCAACTTTTCTGTAAATCTAAAATTGTTCCAAATTTAAAGGTGTATTTTAAAATATGTGCCCCCATATTTAAATGTGTGATATAAACAGATTTTCCAGCCCAAATAGTTAAATTAATACTTTTGGTGCTTACATAGGTAAATTTTAGTTAATGGAAATTTTATTTTTGAGAACTAACTCATTCCTCAGGTGGTTTTATGAGACATTGTTCTGAGGCCAAATAGTAAAACTGAATAAGATATCCTTCAAGTCACCTCCTTTCTCCAGTTGACTTTTTGATCTATAACCTGAATAGACAGCACCAAATAAACCTATTCACACAATGAAATCAGATACAGTTTTGTATTTATATTTAGTATTTCTTCATAATAATAATTCATATCTATGTTTTTCCTCACTAAGACCTTAAGACAGGAAAGAGAAATGTGGCCGCTGTTTACAAACAAAGAAATAACTGTGGTTGACCCTTGAACAGCATGAGTTTAAACTGCCTGGGTCCACTTGTATGTGGATCTTTTTCAACAGTAGATACATAACTACATCGTCTGTGGTTGGTTGAACTTATGAATGAGGTATAACCACAGATGTGAGTGTTGACTATAAATTATATGCAGACTAATCTTTCAGTTGTTCAAGAGGCAACTTTAAATCATTCTCACTAAGAAAAGGACTGACTTCTCCTTCTGGAAGCCCTATAATGAGTCTTTTTGGTGAACTAGAGAAAGGAAAGTACATCTTCCCATTTAGAAGTCCATGTTTCCATGGGCAGAATATTTTACAGGATCCCTCTGGGGAAGCAGCCGAAGGGTGCTGCCTGGGAGACTGGGTCACTGCCAGGTCT
Organism: Dama dama; assembly: GCF_033118175.1. NCBI lineage: Eukaryota > Metazoa > Chordata > Mammalia > Artiodactyla > Cervidae > Dama > Dama dama. Next base: position 11,540,804 of record NC_083708.1, read on the forward strand.
GAGATCAACCAAGGAGATCAAGTCCTTAGCCATTAGAGTGGGAGCAATGACTCCAAGACCCTAGACTGCCAGAGAACTAATGCTAGGGCATATCAAACAGTGAGAACTCACACAAAGGAAACCACTTGAATACAAGACCTGGCATCACCCAACCACCAGTAGCAGCCTGTGCATGAGCCTCATCTAAAAAACAAACAATGTATGGCAAAAACCACTACAATATTGTAAAGTAATTAGCCTCCAACTAATAAAAAATAAATGGGACAAAAATAAAATAAAACAAAAATAAATAAATAAGTAAATAAATAAAATAAAAAACAAGGCAAAAATACAAATCCAAGCATCAGCAGACAGGATTACCACCTCACTCAGCCTGCCCACCAGAGAAAAAACAAAAAAAGAAACAAAAAGCACAAATCTCACCCTGTACAAAGCTTACACAAACCACTGGACCAAAGAGGGCAGAAACCAAAAAGAATAAATAATTCAATCCTGAAGCCTGGGAAAAGGAGACCTCAAACACAGTAAGTTAAATAAAATAATGAAAAAGCAAAGAAGTACTACACAAATGAAGGAACAAACTAGAAACACAGAAACCCAAATTAATGAAGAGGAATTAGGCAACCTGCTTGAAAAAGAATTCAGAATAATGATAGTAAAGATGATCAAAAACTTTGAAAACAAGATGGAGAAAATGCAAGAATCAATTAATAAACACCTAGTAGAATTAAAGAATAAGCATGCAGAGACAAACAACACAATTACTGAAGTTAAAAATACTCTAGAAGGAGTCAGTAGCAGAATATCTGAAGCAGAAGAATGAATCAGTGAGCTGGAAGATAAAATGGTGGAAAAAACTTCTGAAGAGCAGAATAAAGTGAAAAGAATGATAAGAACTGAGGATAGTCTCAGAGACGTCTGGGACAGTATCAAATGCACCAACATGCAAATTATAGGTGTCCCAGAAGTATAAGAGAAAAAGAAAGTGTATGAGAAAATTTTTGAAGCGATTATAGTTGAAAATTTCCCCGACATGGAAGAGGAAACAGTCAGTAAAGTCCAAGAGGTATGAAGAGTCCCATACAGGATAAACCCAAGGGAAACATGCCAAGACACATACTAATCAAACTAGCAGAGACTAAACACAAAGAAAGAATATTAAAAGCAGCAAGGGAGAAGCAGCAAGTAACACACAAGGGAAACCCCATATGCTTAACAGCTGATCTTTCAGCAGAAACTCTGAAGGCCAGAAGGGAATGGCAGGATATATTTAAAGTACTGAAAGGGAAAATCTACAACCAAGATGACTGTACTCAGCAAGGATCTCATTCAAAATTGATGGAGAAATAAAAAAGTTTTACAGACAAGCAAAAGTTAAAAGAATTCAGTACCACCAAACAAGCTTTATAACAAATGTGAAAGGGACTTATATAGTCAAGAAATACAAGAGAAGAAAAAAGATCTACAAAATCAACCTCAAACAATTAAGAAAATGGCAATAGCAAGCTATATATCAATAATTACTTTAAATGTAAATGGATTAAATGCTCCAACCAAAAGACACAGACTGGCTGAATGGATAAAAAAACAAGACCCATATATATGCTGTCTATAAGAAACCCACTTCAGACCTAAGGGCACGTATAGACTGAAAGTGAGAGGATGGAAAAATATATTCCATATAAATGGGAAGCAAAAGAAAGCTGGAGTAGCAATCCTCATATCAGACAAAGTAGACATTAAAATAAAGATTACCAGAGATAAGGAAGAATACTACATAATGATCAAGGGTTCAGTCCAAGAGGAAGACATAACAATTGTAAATATCTATGCACCCAACATAGGAGCACCTCAGTACCTAAGACAAACACTAACAGACATAAAAGGAGAAACCGACAGTAACAGAATAATAGTAGGAAACTTTAACACCCCACTCACACCAATGGAGAGATCATCAAAACATAAAATTAATAAGGAAACACAAGTCTTAAATGATACCTTAGATGAGATGGATCTCATTGATATCTTCAGGACATCCCATCCAAATGCAGAAGAATACACCTCCTTCTCAAGTGCACATGGAACATTCTCCAGGATAGACCACACCTTGGGTCACAAATAAACCTCAGTAAATTGAAAAGAAAAACTGAAATTGTATCAAGCATTTTCTCCAATCACAATGCTATGAGACCACGTAGCAGTTACAAGAAAAAAGCTAAGAAACACAAACACATGGAGATTAAAGAACATGTTTCTAAATAACCAACAGGTTACTGAAGAAATCAAAAGGGAAATCAAAAATTTCTAGAAACAAATGACAGTGAAAACATGACAACTCAAAATCTATGGGATGCAGCGAAAGCAGTTTTAAGAGGGAAGTTTATAGCAATACAATCCTACCTCAAGAAACAAGAAAAACATCAAATAGACAACCTAACTTTATGCCTAAAACAACTGGAAAAAGAACAAAAAACCCCCAAAATTAATAGAAGGAAAAAATCATAAAGATCTGAGCAGAAATAAATGAAAAAGAAATGAAAGAAGCAATAGTAAACATTAATAAAACCAAAAGCTGGTTATTTGAGAAGATCAACAAAATTGACAAGCCTTTAGCCAGACTCATCAAGAAAAAAAGAAGAATCAAATCAACAAAATTAGAAATGAAAAAGAAGAGGTTACAACAGACAATGCAGAAATGCAAAGGATTATAAGAGACTATTATGAGCAACTATATGACAGTATAATGGATAACCTGGAAGAAATGGAGAGATTCTTAGAAAAGTTCAATCTTTCAAGACTGAACCAGGAAGAAATAGAAATTATGAACAACCCAATTGCAAGCACTGAAATGGAAGCTGTGATCAAAATTCTCCCAAAAAACAAAAGTCCAGGACCAGATGACTTCACAGGAAAATTCTATCAAATATTTAGAGAAGAGCTAATGCCTAGCCTTAGAAAACTCTTTCAAAAAAATTGCAGAGAAAGGAGCACTTCCAAACTCATTCTGTGAGGCCACCATCACCCTGATACCAAAACCAGACAAAGACAACACACAAAAAGAAAACTACAGGCCAATGTCACTGATGAACATAGATGCAAAAATCCTGAACAAAATTTTAGCAAACAGAATTCAGCTACACATCAAACAGCTCATACACCATGATCAAGTTGGATTTATTCCAGGAATGCAAGGATTCTTCAATATATGCAAATCAATCAGTGTGATACACTGTATACAAATTGAAAGATAAAAACCATATGATCATCTCAGTAGATTCAGGAAAAGCCTTTGACAAAATTCAGCACCCATTTATGATTAAAACTCTTCATAAAATGGGCATAGAAGGAACCTACCTCAACATAGTAAAGGCCATATATGATAAGCCTACAGTAAATATTATTCTCAGTGGTGAAAAACTGAAAGCATTCCTCCTAAGATCAGGAACAAGACAAGGGTGTCTACTTTCCCCAGTAGTATTCAACACAGTTTTGGAAGTCCTAGCTATAACAATCAGTGAAGAAAAATAAAAGGAATCCAGCTTGGAAAAGGAGAAGTAAAGCTCTCTCTGCAGATGACATGATACATACAAAACCATGAAGATAGTATCAGAAAATTACTGGGGCTAATCACTGAAATTTAGCAAAGTTGCAGGATACAAAATCAATACACAGAAGTCACTTTCATTTCTATATACTAACAATGAAAAATCAGAAAGAGAAATTAAGGAATCTATCCCATTCACCATAGCAACAAAAAGAATTAAATATCTAGGAATACACTTACCTAAGGAGATAAAAGAACTGTACACAGAAAATTTATAAGGCAGTAATGAAATAAATCAAAGATGACACAAAGAGATGGAGAGATATTCCATGTTTCCAGGTAGGAAGAATCAATATTGTGAAAATGACTGTAGAACCAAATGCAATCTACAGATTCAGTGCAATCCCTATCAAATTACAAATGGCATTTTTCACAGAACTAGAACAAAATTTTTCACAATTCATACGGAAACACAGAAGACCCTAAATAGCCAAAGCAGTCTTGAGAAAAAAGAATGGAGCTGGAGGAATCAACCTTCCTGACTTCAGATTATACTACAAAGCTACAGTCATCCAGACAGTATGGTACTGGCACAAAAGCAGAAATATGGACCAATGGAACAAGATAGAAAGCCCATAAATAAACCCATTCACCTATGGGTGCCTTATTTTTGACAAAGGAGGCAAGAATATACACTGGGGCAAAGACAGCCTCTTCAATAAATGGTGCTGGGAAATGGACAGCTACATGTAAAAGAATGAAATTAGAATACTTCCTAACAGCATACACAAAGATAAACTCAAAATGGATTAAAGACCAGAAACTATAAAACTCTTAGAGGAAAACATAGGCAGAACACTCGATGACATAAATTAAAGCAAGATCCTCTATGACCCACCTCCTACAGTAATGGAAATAAAAACAAAAGTAGACAAGTGGGACCTAATTAAACTTAAAAGTTTTTGCACAGCAATGGAAACTATAAGCAAGGTGAAAATACAACCCTCAGAATGGGAGAAAATAATAGCAAATGAAACAACTGACAAAGGATTAATTTCCAAAATGTACAAGCAACTTATACAGCTCAGTGACAGAAAAACAAACAACCCAATTAAAAAGTGGGGGAAAGACCTAAACAGACATTTCTCCAAAGAAGACATACAGAAGGCTAACAAACACATGAAAAGATGCTCAACATTGCTCACTATTAGAGAAATGCAAATCAAAACTACAATGAGATATCACCTCACACTGGTCAGAATGGCCATCATCAAAAAGTCTACAAACAATAAATGCTGGAGAGGGTTGGGGAAAGGGGAATGCTCTTGCACTGTTGGTGGGAATGTAAATGGAAGCAGCTACTATGGAAGACGGTATGGAGATTCCTTACAAAACTAGAAAACAAACCACCATATGACCCAGCAGTCCCACTCCTAGGCATATATCCTGAGGAAACCAAAATTGAAAAATACACATATATCCCATTGTTCATTGCAGCACTATTTATAATAGCTAGAACATGGAAGCAACCTAGATGTCCATCAATAGATGAATGGATAAAGAAGTGTGGTACATATACAGAATGGAATATTGAGTTAGTCAGTCGTGTCTGACTCTTTGCAACCCTATGGCCTATAGAGTCCATGGAATTCTCCAGGTCAGAATCCTGGAGTGGGTAGCCTTTCCCTTCTCCAGGGGATGGTCCCAACCCAGGGATCAAACCCAGGTCTCCCATATTGCAGGAGGATTCGTTACCAACTGAGCTCTCAGGAAGTCCCCCATGGTGGCTGTTCCCAATTTCCATTCCCAGCATCAGTGCAGGAGGGTTCCCTTTTCTGCTTCCCCTCTCCAACATTTGTTGTTTGTAGTTTTTCAGTGGCCATTCTGACCCATGTGAAGTGATACCTTGTTGCAATCTTGTTGCTTTTCTCTAATATATATCAATGTTGACAACTTTTCATGTGAATTTTTTTTTTATTGGTGTGAGTTAGATTTACCTCTTTTCATTGGCTCCTTGACTATCTGCCTTGTTTTGAATTCTTTTTCGCTGACCAACCCTAGGATATTTCAGGTGCGGGTGGTGGTGTTTTTTTTTTTTTTTTTTTTTTTTTTTAACTACAGCCCCAAAGGCCTTGTAAGTAGTAAGTGCCCAGCGCCACAGGTTTAAGTTGTTTTGGAAAGTGCCCAGAAGGTGGCAGCATTTCTTCATCCCCCCTTTTCTCTTCTTGTAATTTATATTGGAGTAGAGTTGGAATATTACTCAGTCATAAAAAGGAACATATTTGAGTCAGTTCTGATGAGGTGGATGAACCTAAAACCTATTATACAGAGTGAAGTGAGTCAGAAAGAGGAAGATAAATATTGTATTCTAACACATACATATGGAATCTAGAAAAATGGTACTGAAGACTTTTACAGGGCAGCAATGGAGAAACAGACATAGAGAACAGACTTGTGGACATGGGGAGAGGGGAGGAGAGGGTGAGATGTATAAAGGAGTACCATGGAAACTTACATTACCATGTGTAAAATAGAGAGCCAACGGGAATTCGCTGTCTGGCTCAGAAAACTCAAACAGGGGTTCTGTATCATCTTAGAGCGGTGGGATGGGGAGGGAGGTGGGAGGGAGTTTCAACAGGGAGGGGATATATGTACACCTACGGCTGATTCATGTTGAGGTTTGACAGAAAACAAGAAAATTTTGTAAACAATTATACTTCAATAAAAAAATAAATTAGAAAAAAAAGAAAATGACATTCACTTTTACTGGGACAATTTCAGCTTTGTGGGTAGTGATGTGTGTGTATAACCCATATTAACCCAAAGCAAAGCCATGCTCCATCTACTCCTGGCTAAACGTTCATCCCTGCAACTGAGGCAGAGCATCTCCCTCTGGTCTTTGAAGCCAATGAGGTTGTAACCAAACCTCCGGTCTTGAATATATTTCATTCTTCTGCCATTTGTTAGCAAAGGGAAGTTCATGCATCTAGCTTTTATTTTTGAATACAATATATTAAAATTTCTAGATAATTCCCACAAACTTTACATTTCTTTTTGTGCTATGGCTTGTGCTGAGCATCAGTTCAGTTGCTCAGTCATGTCCGACTCCTTGCAACCCCATGGACTGCAGCACGCCAGGCTTCCCTGTCCATCACCAACTCCCAGAGCTTGCTAAAACTTATGTCCATCGAGTCAGTGATGCCATCCAGCCATCTCATCCTCTGTCATCCCTTTCTCCTCCTGCCTTCAGTCTTTCCCAGTATCAGGGTTTTTTTCAATGAATCAGTTCTTCGCATCAGGGGCCTGAAGTATTGGAGTTTCAGCTTAAGCATCAGTCCTTCCAATGCATATTCAGGACTGATCTCCTTTAGGATGGACTGGTTGGATCTCCTTGCAGTCCAAGGGGCTCTCAAGAGTCTTCTCCAACACCACAGTTCAAAAGCATCGATTCTTCAGCTCTCAGCTTTCTCTATAGTCTAACTCTCACATCCATACATGACTACTGGAAAAACCATACCTTTGACGAGACAGACTTTTGTTGGCAAAGTAATGTCTCTGCCTTTTAACATGTTGTCTAGGTTGGTCATACCTTTTCTTCCAAGGAGCAAGTGTCTTTTAATTTCACACCTGCCATCATAAACTGCAGTGATTTTGGAGCCCAAGAAAATAAAGTCTGTCACTGTTTCCATTGTTTCCCCATCTATTTGCCATGAAGTGATTGGACTGGATTCCATGATCTTCGTTTTTTGAAGGTTGAGTTTTAAGCCAGCTTTTTCACTCTCCTCTTTCACTTTCATCAAGAAGCTCTTTAGTTTTTCTTTGCTTTCTGCCATAAGGGTGGTATCACCTGAGTATCTGAGGATATTAGTGTTTTTCCCGGCTATCTTGATTCCAGCATGTGCTACATAGAGTCTGGCATTTCACATGATGTACTCTACATCTAAGTTAAATAAGCAGGGTGACAATATAGAGCCTTGTCATACTCCTTTCCCAATTTGGAACTAGTCTATTGTTCCATGTCTGGTTCTAAGTATTGCTTCTTGACCTGCATGCAGATTTCTCAGAAGACAGGTAAGGTGATCTGGTATTCCCATCTCTTGAAGTATTTTCCCCATTTTGTTGTGACAGTCAAAGGCTTTGGCGTAATCAATAAAACAGAAGTAGATATTTCTCTGGTATTCTCCTGCTTTTTCAATGATCCAACAGATATTGGCAATTTGATCTCTGGTTCCTCTGCCTTTCCTAATTCCAACTTGAATATCTGGAAGTTCATGGTTCATGTACATGAAGCCTGGCTTGGAGAATTTTGAGCATTACTTTGCTAGCGTGTGAGATGAGTACAATTGTGCAATAGTTTGAATGATCTTTGGCATTGCCTTTCTTTGGGATTGGAATGAAAGCTGACCTTTTCCAGTGCTGTGGTCCCTGCTGAGTTTTCCAAATTTGCTGGCATATTGAAGGCAGAACTTTCAGAGCATCATCTTTTAGCATTTCAAATAGCTCAACTGGAATTCCATCACCTCCACTAACTTTGTTGGTAGTGATGCTTCCTAAGGCCCACTTTACTTCGCATTCCAGGATGTCTGGCTCTGGGTGAGTGATCACACCATCATGGTTATTTGGGTCATGGAGATCTTTTTTTGTATAGTTCTTCTGCTTCTGTTAGGTCCATACTATTTCTGTTCTTTATTATGCCCGTCTTTGCATGAGCACAGATGGTATTGGTAAAAAAAGAGAAAATTGGTATCACTAATTTTCTTGAAGAGATCACTAGTCTTTTCCATTTTATTGTTTTCCTCTATTTCTTTGCATTGATCACTGAGGAAGGTTTCTTATTGCTCCTCACTATTCTTTGGAACTCTGCATTCAGATGGGAATATCTTTCCTTTTCTCCTTTGCCTTTAGCTTCTCTTCTTTTCTCAACTATTTGTAAGGCCTCCTCAGACAACCATTTTGCCTTTTTGCATTTCTTTTCCTTGGGGATGGTCTTAATCACTTCCTCCTGTACAATGTCATGAACCTCTGTCCATAGTTCTTCAGGCACTCTGTCTATCAGATCTAATCCCTTGAATCTATCTCTCACTTCCACTGTATAATTGTAAGGGATTTTTTTAGTTCATACCTAAATTAAGTCTGAAATTTGCAATGAGTAGTTCATGTTCTGAGCCACAGTCAGCTCCAAGTCTTTTTTTACTGACTGTATAGAGCTTCTCCATCTTTGGCTGCAAAGAATATAATCAATCTGATTTCAGTATTGACCATCTGGTGATGTCCATTTGTAGAGTCTTATCTTTTGTTGTCAGAAGAAGGTGTTTGCTCTGACCAGTGTGTTCTTTTGGCAAAACTGTTAGCCTTTGCCCTGGTTTATTTTTACTCCAAGGCCAAACCTGCCTGTTACTCCAGGTATTTCTTTGCATTCCTGTCCCCTATTATGAAAAGGACATCTTTTTTGGGTGTTAGTTCTAGAATGTCTTGAAGGTCTTCAGAGGACCATTCAATTTCAGCTTCTTCAGCATTACTGGTTGGGCATAGAGTTAGATTACTGTGATATTGAATGGCTTGCCTTGGAAATGAACAGAGATCATTTTGTCATTTTTGAGATTGCACCCAAGAACTGCATTTTGGACTCTTTTGTTGACTATGAAGTCTACTCCATTTCTTCTAAGGGATTCTTGCCCACAGGAATAGATATAATGGTCATCTGAGTTAAATTCATCCATTCTAGTCCATTTTAGTTCACTGATTCCTAAATGTTGATATTAACTCTTGTCATCTGTTTGACCACTTTTTATTTACCTTGATTCATGAACCTCATGTTCTCGGTTCCTATGCAATACTGCTCTTTATAGCATCAGACTTTACTTCCATCACCAGTCACATCCACAGCCGGGCATTGTTTTCACTTTGACTCCATCTCTTCATTCTTCCGGAGTTATTTCTCCACTCTTCTCCAGTAGCATATTAGGCGACTACTGACCTGGTGAGCACAGTGACGCAGAAATGTGGACTCTTCTACGATTTGGGTCTCCTGCAGAGCCACATTCATTGACCTGCATTTTGGCCACAGAAAACATCTGCCTGCTACATTAACAAGTGCAGAAATCAAAACTGCTTGAACTCTGTGGGAGAAGGCGAGGGTGGGATGATGTGAGAGAATATCATTGAAACATGTATGTTACCATATGTGAAATAGATGACCAGTCCCAGTTTGATTCATGAAACAGGGCACCCAAAGCCAGTGCACTGGGATGGCCCAGAGGGATGGGATGGGGAGGAAGAGGGGAGGGGTGCTTCAGGATGGGGGACACATGTACACCCATGTGAATATGTGGCAAAAACCACCACAATATTGTAAAGTGATAAGCCTCCAATTAAAGTAAAAACAACTGCTTATAAAAAAAGAAATGATGAATTATGGAAAGTTTTTTCCTATAAAGTTGTTGAATCTTTCAAAGTTTAAAATTAGCTTGCATATTGTATTCTCTCTATTGGGAACCACAAATATAAAAAATAGTCACTTTGTACAAATACTAACAGAAAAAGAACCTGCTTTGGTGTTTATCATGCAAATGCAGTTGAGGAAACTGGCCACCACATCATATAGTATTTCCTTTATGAGAATCCCTGGTGATTCTTCTCTGGTTTCTTTACAGTATTTTCTCTGGCAGTTGCTCTGTTACATTATGGATATTGTGCATTTTTGTTTTGGTTGTTAAGAAAATCAGAACAATATTTCCTCTTTACCTTTAGCCACTGTGTTGAACTTGATAGCATATGCATGTGTACTTACCCAATTTCAACCTATTTTCTCATTTATATTTCACTTTCTGTCACACACATGTACACCTACACACACACACACACACATACACACACATGCATTCTGTTATATGTATATGTATCTCACTCCTTCCTCAAATTTTTTTCTTTGGTGTGGTTAAAATACGCACATCAACATTTGTCATTTTAACCATTTATAAATGTACAATTCAATAGCATTAAATACATTCATAAGGGTGAAGTAATCATCACCACTATCTACATCCTGATTTTTTCTTCATCTCTAACAGAAACTCTGTATCCTTTAAACCATAACTTCCTCCTCAACCCCTTCCTCCTATCCCTGGGTAACCTCTGTCCTATTAATACTTCTTGTCGCTATGAATCTGCCAATTTTAGGCACCTCATATGAGTAGAATCCTACAATATCTGTCCTTCAGCATCTGACTGACTCCACCAGGCATGATGTATTCAGGCCCATGCACATTGTAGTGTGTACCAAGATGTCATTCCTTTTCATAGATTAATAATATTCCTTAAAATCCATTTTGAAAGAAGGCATGTAACTGCGTCCAAGCTCATCCTGCTTGCCCCCCTCTGCGGGAGACAGGCCTTGCTGACCCAGTGACCAGTTTGGTAACATCACCTTCAAGGACATACTTTTTGTTGCTGTTGCTGAAACACTTTGAGTTTAATTTGTTGACATATGGTCCGTACTTAGACAAATACTAGGCTCCCAGTTTCAGTTCAGTTCAGTCACTCAGTCGTGTCTGACTCTTTGCGACCCCACGAACCATAGCACGCCAGGCCTCCCTGTCCATCACCAGCTCCCAGAGTCCACCCAAACCCATGTCCATTGAGTTGGTCATGCCATCCAGCCATCTCATCCTCTGTCGTCTCCTTCTCCTCCCACCTTCCATCTTTCCCAGCATCACGGTCTTTTTTAGTGAGTCAGTTCTTTGCATCAGGTGGCCAAAGTATTGGCATTTCAGCTTCAGCATCAGTCCTTCCAATGAATATTCAGGACTGATTTCCTTTAGGATGGACTGGTTGAATCTCCTTGCAGTCTAAGGGACTCTCAAGAGTCTTCTCCAACACCACAGTTCAAAAACATCAATTCTTCAGCACTCAGCTTTCTTTATAGTCCAACTCTCACATCCATACATGACCACTGGAAAAACCATAGGTTTGACTAGATGCCCCTTTGTTGGCAAAGTAATGTCTCTGGTTTTTAATATGCTGTCTAGGTTGGTCATAACTTTTCTTCCATAATTAAAAGCTAAGCGTCTTTTAATTCCATGGCTGCAGTCACCATCTGCAGTGATTTGGGAGCCCCCCAAAATAAAGTCTGTCCCTATTTCCATTGTTTCCCCATCTATTTGCCATGCAGTAATGGGACCAGATGCCATGAACTTAGTTTTCTGAATGTTGCATTTTAAGCCAAGTTTTTCACTCTCCTCTTTCACTTTCATCAAGAGGCTCTTTCCACATGGGAAAATACCACCTTGTTATTGCACGTACCAATGAATAAATACATTTACACCAGGATACCAAAGAGTTCTCATGAAGGAAGTTTATACAAGTCAATAAAATACAAAGGTTTGTTCTTGTCTGCATTCCCCTCCTCCTTCATTGGTTTTACACAGCAGCAAACATTTCTAGAAATGTCATCAAGGGTGTTGACTTCACCAATAACCCACCATCTCTTATTTTCAGATGTGCAATGTTCTCCTGTTGAAGAATGCTCTGAAACAGGGTGTGAGAGTCTCAGAGGTGGGGACTATGCAGGGCAGTCTTAGCAGCTGAAACCTGGTGGGTTCTTCCTAAACAATCTTGAGTGTTTGCATCCATGCATGATAACTGCTTATAGAAGAGTTTTACCTGTAATATGTTTTTATAATGCTAATGGGTAATTAGGATTAATTTTGGAAGACTTAAATCCATTTAAGAGTTTAACTGGAGTGCAGTTGCTTTACAATATGGTGATAGTTTCTGCTGCACAATACAGTGAATCAGTCACATGTATGTGTGTATATATACGTATGTATCCCCTCTCTCATGGACCTTCCTCCTTCCTGTCCCTTCCTGCCCATCGACACCGTCACAGAGCACTGAGCCGAGCTCCCTGTGTCCCACAGCAGCTTCCCACTGGCTATTGTTTTACCCGTGGAGTGTATATATGTCAGTCCTAATCTCCCAACTCATCCTAGTCCCCCTCCCCTCCATGTCCACAAGCCCATTCTCTGCGTCTGCATCTCTCTTCCTGCCCTGTACATAGGCTCATTAGTACCGTTTTTCTAGATTCCACATACATGAGTTAATATATAATATTTGTTTTTCTCTTTCTGACTTGCTTCAATCTGTACAATAGACTCTCGGCCCATCCACGTCTCTGCAGATCCACTTTGAGGTTTCTCTGTCATCATTCATTTTGGCACAATAACACCTTTCAATAACTGGCTTTGTCAGTTTGGGCCACTGAATGGCCTTCTGCTTGAGTGAGTCTCCCCCTTACCATGCCTCTCCACCTGCAAAAGTGTGAAATCAGTGTGATAATGTCTGTCAGAGCTCCGTTCACCATTTGTAAAATAGACATAATAGGACTTCATGAAGTTTGTATGAGAAAGGAAGTTAAGAAAGGGTCAGACATCTGGTGAATGTTATTTTTCTTCTATCTTATTTGAATCAGGAGTTGTGGGGCAAGACAGATGGGACAAATGGTTGTCAAAAGGCTGCAAGGCTGGAAGTTAAGTATAAATGCAATTGAGAAAATGATTTGATAAATAACCAATGTCCTGTTAAGTTGGAATATTTGTTTGACGTGGATTGTGAAGCGTGACTGCTTAGGTGAAACACCTAACAACAACATCAGCTGATATTACAAATTATAACATACCACAACAGAATTTGTGATTGATGCACAGGTATAAAATAGTCCAGCTATTTAGGAGAGTAACTACTTCTGTATGTAATCTAATTTGAAGACATGGAGGAAAATTTAGACACCAAAATAAGGTTAGGTCTTTGTAAAAACATTCAAAACTAAAAATCAGCACTACTCCAAGTGTTTATGTCTTTGGTCAACCCTGTTGTCTTTTTACCTGTCATATTATTTTATAGATTTAGATTTTTATCTCTGTGATTTTAAAGCTGGTATTAACTGGTGCTTCTTTATAGCAGCCATCAATACTATTATATGTTTAATTAGACGTAGAATTGGTAAATTTTAATTGATTCAGCCAGTTTAGACATGAACTTTGGGTTGTTCAAATCAAGATGAACTTCTCCTTTAAGGAACTTTTCCATATATATTGATACAGATGTCTTCTACCTCAGTCTCACATTAATAATGTAAACAAGAGTTTAAAGATTCAGTGTTATCAAGTATGAAGGATAAAATGCACATTAACAACACAATTGTAGAATCATGTACATGGTGCTAATACAGTAAGCATCGAACAACCAACCTGAAACATTTTCTCATGTTATCAGCAGAATCAAAAGTCAAATATTTCCAGCATGTTAGGGGTGCCATTGATATACCTCAACTAAGTTAGTGAGGAAACTTTTATCGAATTCAAGATACAGCAGTATCCCAGATATTTTTACTTATTAACATCAGCTTGATTACTTTGATCTTAGTTATGACATGAACCTTAAGTACATAGATACATTTCATGGCATGACTTTACAAAGCAGTTTAGTAATGTTAATTGCTTTCTACCTGGATACCCACAGATCATAGGTTCTGCTCTGAGACATGGTAAGTAAGGAATTATTAAATTCATTTCACATGTTAGAAATCCGAGGGACGCACATACACTCAGTGAGTGGTGGATCAGCATATATACTAAAGCTTTCTCTCTCTTTTATTGGAGGGGAGGCTGTTTTGCCACTCTGAGTTACTGCTGTTTCAAGATTAAGTTTAGGGAATTCTCCGGCTCTCCAGTGGGCAAGACTCCACACTTTCACTACTGAGGGCGTGGGTTGAATCCCCGGTCAGGGACCTAAGATCCTGCATGCCAAAAAAGGAAAAAAAAAAAAAAAAAAAAAGAAAGAGATTTATGTGAACTGATTACAGGTGGAGAAAAAGGCAGAATAAATGTGAGAATGAGTGAATAATTTCTTTTCCTAATTAATTTTTACTCTGAAGTAGAGCAATGGGGGAAAACGAGAATACATGTAAATCCATGGCTGATTCATGTCAATGTATGACAAAAACCACTACAATATTGTAAAGTAATTAGCCTCCAACTAATAAAAATAAATGGAAAAAAATAAAATTAAAAAAAAATAAAATGGTGGTGAACAAAAACAAGAGAATACCTCTCAACTCCCCGGGTACTTCCCTACCCTGATGTTCATCAACCACGTCATTTAAACCAGCAGAGCCTGGCTCTTCTGTATAACCCAGCAGAGTTACTCTGTTGGATAAAGGCATCTAGAGTATTTAAACCTGGCTGAATCACAGTTTTCTTACTTGTTATTGTGCAGTTCTGTGCAATGGTTTGTAAAATTGTTACAGTCAACCACACAACATAATAAACTCAAACGATGTTGAATATGTTTTAGTGTATCCTGTGATGAGAGTCACAGTGAGTTAGAAATGAAAGGATAGTTTTCGCTGAATAAAGGTGAATGTTATTAACTGACTGATTAAATAAGATTCAGCTTCCAACTAATAAAAATAAATGAAAAAAATAAAAAAATTTTTTTTTAATTAAAAAAAAAATTCAGCTAAGTTCTTAAGGACCTGCAGTTGGTGTATATGACTGTGAATTTGGGCGTGTGAATATCTGTCAAGTTTTTTCTTTGATTTCATAGTAGGGGAATATATTATTGAATGATGTTAAAGCATAGTCTTTAATTGCTAGAGAAGCCTTCACTCTGTAATATTCTTGCCATATACCAGGTAATGGTTAACTTATTTGGGGGCTAATGGAGAAATATCTTGGGATTATTATCATAAATCTTCATGTTGTAAAATAAAAATACCAATTTATAACATTTGAAGAATGATATATTACATTTCCAGGTAAGTAGAATGCATTTGTAAATTGCCATTTGGCCAATTTTCTTCTGAAATTACACACTTTTATATAAAATTCTACAGTTGTTTTATGGTTGAATATGAAGACTTTTTCTATTCTTTATAAGCTGGCAAGTTATTGCTCTCTGTAGAAATTTTAGAAATCAAAAACTAGTCTTTTAAAATAAAAGAATGCATGCTTATCCCTTAAAAAGCTGAGCAATATGTAATTATATGAATGAAAAGGCACAGCCATTTCATTTTCTTCCCTCAGCCCTAACCACATTCTGCAGGGTAGGGATTCCAGATGTCACTCTTTGTATTTATTAATATAAACATCGGTTTTCATATAGACATACTCATATACACATGCAACTACAAAAGATAACTTGTTTCATTCAAACTGTTCTGAAATCTGTTTTTTTTTGTTGTTGTTGTTGTTGTTGTTTTTCACTTAACAGTGTATCCTAGACATCTTTTTCTTCAGAATGTATGTACGTGCTTAATTGCTCGGTCATGTCTGACTTTTGCAACCCCATGGGCTGCAGCCTGCCAGGCTCCTCTGTCCATGGGGATTCTCCAGGCAAGAATACTGGAGTGGATTGTCGTACTTTCCTCCAGGGGATCTTCCCAACCCGGGGATTGAACCCAGGTCCCCCTCATTGCAGGTAGATTATTTACCATCTGAGCCACCACCAGGGAAGCCCAAGAATACCGGAGTGGGTAGCCTATCCCTTCTCCAGCAGATCCTTCCAACCCAAGAATCAAACTGGGGTCCCCTGCATTGCAGGTCGATTCTTTACCAGCTGAGCCCAGAGAAGCCCTCAGAACATATAGACCTTAATATTTTTACTCTTTCCCCACTGTATCATGTAATAATGTTTATTTAATCAATTCTTTGGTAGTAGTGTCTCCTTTTCATTATTTGAAGTACTGTTCAAAGACTGTCTTTCAACCTGTACCCCTAAGTGATTAAATTTGGTTTTCTCCAACTTAATATTATATTACTATGATTATTATATATAATACAACATAACCACATTATATATTAATTTATATTGTATATTATGTTACTTATATATTCAGTATGAATCACTGGATTGCAGAATATTAGGAGAAAAAACATATGTAAACTAAAACCTAAACCCATATATAACCTTTATATCTGTATATTCTGTGTTAACCATAATATATACAATAAACTAGCTAATATACTTTTTTTTTCTTCATCACATCCTTGCATTTGTAGAAAACACCACATATAACAATGCTTCTCAATCTTGATTGCAGTTTAGACTTTTAAAATAATGATTCCCAGATTGCATTAATTAAATTAGAGCCTCTAGCATGGGAGACTCAGGCTTTGCAAAGCTCCCCAGATGATTCCAGTGTGAATCAGTATTGAAAACCACTGACTATGTAACACAAGAAGCCCAGCCTGGCGTTCTGTGATAACCTAGGATGGAAAGGTGGGGAGGGGGGCACAATGTATATATATATCCCCTCTAGATATACCTGGATATATATGGTTGATTCACATTGTTATATGACAGAAACCAACAACCACATTGTAAAGCAATTATCCTACAATTTAAAAAATAACAATAAAGAAAATAAAGAAAGAAGACTGACTAGACAGAGTATCTTCTTTAGAATGAGATGCTGCTCAGAGAGAAATAGAGAGGATGCAAGGAAAAATTTTCAATATGTTAGTCATCAAGAATTTTATATATATGAAAAACATGTCCACAGAATGCTGATTTTTTGCATGAGACCAAAAGTGTCCTTTTTCTGGTTTAATTTGGTTAATGGAAGTGAAGGAACAAGCTGCAGCATCTTGCCGGTCTTGAAGAAGTAACAGGATGGGGTAACAGGCTCCCCACAGGATGGGCCGTGTTACCAGCTCTGCTGGCTCATGGCATCTCTCCTCCATAGCAGTTGTTTGGGTGGTATTACTTCTCTATTCATTGTCATCACTTCTCCACTCATGGTCTTTCCTGGTAGAGGGGACCTCCCTTGAGCAGGGACCCCATCCCAAGTTCACAGCAGAGCTAACACAAACAGCTTCCAATCACTGGTGTGTCATGAATAAATGACTTTGGTCCTCCGAAGGAAAGTAACAGGTAACTAAATAGAGGTGATCACCATGTGAAAAGTTCGGGCCTGTTTCCACTCCTTAAAATTCTTGTAAGCCAGATTGAGAACAAAGTACATTTTATTTGGAGAGATATCAGAATACATTTCACGTCCTGTTGGATTGTCTTTACGAAAAGTAGAAGAAAGCTGATTTTGCATCATATACAACTGGAGCAAGTGTAAGAAAAAGATGGTAAAGAAGAGTATTAGGAAGAAAAAACAAAAACAAGCTGGGGACAGAAAAAAAGACATTTTATTTAATATGGTAATGAATACATTCTTCAGAAAGGCAGATAAATATTACACTCTTTTCTAAAATAAATAAAATGTATTTAAGCAAGAAATAATGGTAAGGAAACCTGGTTCTGTGAGACTGCATTTTCATCAGAATGGGAATGATTTCATGTGGAATAAAGACAGTACCTAAAGAAACCAGAAAGGGTCAGATCAACACTGGAATGAGGTTTGACAACTACATTAAAAGGAAATATTCCAGAAGTTCAGTTAAAATGACCGAAAATATGAACATTATCATGTTTAATGTCTAATATGAAAATGAATCAGACGGGCACGACTCAGGAAAGAATGAGAATGATTCAGCTGTACTCCAGGAATCTAAGACCTTGGTGTAAAATATCTCTTTCAACTGTTGGAGAAAGAACAGAATAGTTTAGCCATCCTTGCAAATTTGTATATCTGAGGAAATGAAAAATAGTATTTTAATGGCCCAAGGCCATGATGTAGGTGATGACAGACATTGTCAATTTAATATAGATTTGATTTCACTACTGCATAAATTCAGAAATAGGAAACGCCCAAGTATATGGGAATAAAGGTGTGAGTACATGAAGATGCGGATTGTGAAAAGGGAAATATTTTTATCATGTTTGTAATCATAATTATCTGCAACAAATAATTTTCCTGTATTTATTTCTTATATTTAATATCAATACTTTCAAAACAGTTTTAAATTTGACATCATTAGAAGCATAATGGTGAAATAATTTTACCATGATCTTTTGTCTCAAAAAACACAGCCAGTCCATTTCTATGCAGTTTTTATTCTCCAATTTATTATTTTATTCTGAACATTTTCAGTTGTCTGTGGTGTATATTTTATCATTATCAGTGTTATATGCAGGCCTAATTAGAGATGTCTTCTCTCTCATACAAGGGGATCAAGCATTTGCAAGTGTCCACTTTAAAACAGAATTTTAGGACAATACTTGTTTGTTCAAAGTAATTGTTTTAATAAAATAAAATAAACTAGATAGACAGCATATTAAAAAGCAGAGACATTACTTTGCCAACAAAGGTCTATCTAGTCAAAGCTGCGGTTTTTCCAGTAGTCATGTATGGATGTGAGAGTTGGACTGTGAAGAAAGCTGAGCACTGAAGAATTGATGTTTTTGAACTGTGGTGTTGGAGAAGACTCTTGAGAGTCCCTTGGACTGCAAGGAGATCCAACCAGTCCATTCTAAAGCAAATTAGTCCTGAATATTCACTGGAAGGACTGATGCTGAAGCTGAAGCTTTAAGACTTTGGCCACCTGATGCAAGTAACTGACTCATCTGAAAAGACCCTGATGCTGGGAAAGATTGAAGGCAAGAGGAGAAGGGGACGATGGAGGATGACATGGTTAGATGGCATCACCACTCAATGGACACGCGTTTGAGTAAGCTCTGGGAGTTGGTGATGGACAGGGAGGCCTGGCGTGCTGTAGTCCATGGAGTCACAAAAAGACATGACTGAGTGACTGAACTGAACTGAACTGAACTGAGATAGCCTGTTGAAATGTATGTGGTTCATTATTTCATAACATTTTCATTTCTAGTACCACTTTTTCTTATTCTGTTCCTGCTGAGGACCAAGATGTAGGCTTTAGAAATAAATTATGGCATTATGAAAAACTGTAGTCACTATTTAAAGATTTACTTTAAGACTACTTAAATATGATGTCTTCCATCTTAAGTTATTTTAGAGTATTTTGCAAATAAAGATAACAATTTTATGATTAACCACATGAGAAGGTTATTATAGTAAAACCTGAAACCCAGTGAAACTTGGTATCAAGTTCACTATGAGAGTTTCCCAGATTTTAGAAGGTATAAACATTTTATAGAATCAGAATTATATTGGTGGTGGAAAGACTCTAGAGATTAGCCACCCACCACCCTCTTATACAGATGAAAACCAAGACCCAACAGATAGTTATTTAGATACTGATGAGCTGTGCGTACAATCCTAACTCCTGATTCCTACTTCACTGCTCTTTTGTGTCCTAATACACTGATTTTTCAAGTGAATCAAGCCCAACTATTTGTCCTCTGCAATCCCCCTTTCCATTAGCATTCCTGTTCATCGGGAAAATAAAAATTATCCTCTTCCTCTACTTTAAAGCTTGCCTGAAAATGTACAGATGGAAATAATGTTAGCACAGCCGGAACCAGAAGATACCTGACCTGAGTGTTTATATTATATTATGATAAAGGTCAGGTTGGAAAAGTCAGCCTGGATTAAAGGAAAAAACCAGCATAAGCACTAAGACCAGTATCTACTAAAAATGTAAAGCAAAGACTGGCCACAGTTGATCCTCTTTTTTTTTTTAATAAAGCCACTAAAAATATAAATAAACGCTTGCATCATAAATTATGTATTGTTGACACTAATTTTTTTACTTTTGGAATAGATTTTTATAATTATATTTTCATGTATTCCTGTATAACTCTGGTTGAAAACACAAATCCAATGACCCTAAGGAACTTAGTTCTCTCACTTCAAAAATAGGACTTTCTGAATGACTTCATCAGAAGGTTATTATGCTTTCATTTAAAAGGGTCATGTAAGACCTCAGGAGAAATACTTGCTTAATGTTGTGTATTTAAACACAGGGCATTTTTATCAAGACTCTCATTTACATATGCTTATGAAATATAAAAGAAAGAGTAGAAATAAAATCTGACAGGAATATCTTGACAAATGGCCCAAAGAAATATAATCTTACTTTGTGGCGGGTGGGTTCTGCATGTATAAAGGAATTTAAGGACACCCTTTCATAGACAAATTAGAAAATCTGTCATCTTCAGATAATGATGAATTATCATTAGCTATGTTTAGTAGATGGCATTCTAGGATATACTTCTTGACATACAAGGTGCCTTGGATTTTTTTCATCTTTTATAGATGGGCTTCCCTAGTGGCCCAGATGGTAAAGAATCTGCCTGCAATGAGGGAGATCTGGGTTCGATCCCTGGTTTGGGAAGACCCCCTGGAGAAGGAAATGGCAACCCACTCCAGTGTTTTTGCCTGGAGAACCCATGGTCAGAGGAGCTGGGCAGGCTATAGTCCATGCGGTTGCAAAGAGTCAGACACCTCTGAGTGACTTTCACTCACTCACTCATAAATGGGAAGATCCTCAAATAACTGTTATGGAATACAGTAGAGGAACTATATAAGTTTGGGGGACACACTTGATTAAAGTTACATATTTGAATAAAATTATAAGGATCAAGGAAGGGAACATTAATCAAAGAGTCTTTATTGGGTTCCTAATCCTTTAAATAATATTTATGGCCCACATATTTATGTGGTAGACATTAGGGCGTATAACAATGATCGAAGTGGACAATAATACATTTTAGTGAGGAATACTTTTTACTGTCAGAGGTGATCATCAGTGCTTTGAATGCTTACAAAGAAGTGGGTGGTCAAGAGTAAGCTTGGGGATACAGAGAGCAGATAGAACAGAGAGCTCTGAAGGGCAGAATCGCTGTGGAGGAGAGGCAGGCTGAGTTCTGGGACTTTGTCCACTGTGGAGCCTCCTCTGACACAGATTCTGCATGGGCTTCTCTGATGGACCCTGCCTGTTGTTGCCCACTTTCTGAGTCAGGTCCAGCTCTTTGTGACCCGATGGCCTATGGCTCACCAGGCTCCACAGTCCTCTGTCATCTCGCCGGAGTTCACTCAAATTCACATCCTTTGGGTCATGACCCTGGTAGGTCTGTCTGTTTCCCATCTTATAGTAACCATCTCATTCCACTGCCTCTCCCCTTGGCACCCCCCCCTCCCCACTCCCCACCATGTTTTCTTGCCTTTTCTTGCTCCTGACTCTGAGTCGCTTTGAGCCATGAATTTTCTCGCATCCGAGATCCAGCCCTGGTGCCTGGCACAGGGTGGGTGCTCTGTGGTTTCTGCTTAATCTATATGCTCGCAGTTATCTGACAAAGCATACAGGGGTTGTAGAGAAACAGCATCTCTGTGCTTGACCATCTGCATTACATTAGAAACATAATGATTGAAAACATCTTTCCCTTTGAATTTTTTAAGACGAAATACCAGTGGCGGAGAGGAGAGGTCCTATGGGAGAGGGTTGTAGCTGCCCCACTCTCTCCAAATAACCTCAGCCAGTTCTTCCTCAATCACAAGTAGATACAACTGGACTTAAAAAAAAAAAATGTGAATTTACCTTCAAAACAGTCTCCTTGGCCTAGGTTCCAACCAGATTTCCACTCCAAAGCTATTATACTTCTAGCAAGTTGCTGGTTATTGGAAATCACTGCAAATAATTATTTAATCATGTTATAAAAACATAATCTGTAGAACAAAACTCCAACCAAGCCCCCTGCCCTAGATGCTAGAAGGAAACCCATGTCTTAGAGGGAAAATGGCAAGTGGAAATGTACTTGAATTCATGCCTGGAAACCCTCTCTCCGCACCTCCTCAAGCTCCCGTGATGAGTACTGTTTTAGGTTCTCTCTGGACTCTGTGCAGAAATTCTGGCTTGTGGGAGTAAAAGCATGAGCATCCCTGTGTGCTGAATTCACATAGTGAAAATTACATTCCAAGCCTTCCCTAGAAGAACTTTGTAACAACCTGACCCAGCTTTACCCCTGGTATTTGCTTCAGAAAATCGTTTGAAACATAACTGTTGTCTTTGGTTTCAAGTTTATAATCAGAGTGGTTTGAAATCTATTGGCATTGAACATAAAAGCCAAAGATGAAAATGGGAACATATGAAGACTGAATATAGGTAGTGATGAATCACAGTATGTCAGCTTTCAAGTATTACAATTATCCACCTAAAAATACCCTAAGGCACTCTGTGCCCTTCCCTACTGTTTACCCTGCTTGCTGCTTGAAAAACCTCCAGAGCTGCTACATGTTGCCTTTTAGGTGATAATGTTAGACCTCTTCCTTTTTTTTTTTTTTTTTTTCTTACAAATTATCTTTTACTTGCTATATATTTATCTTGTGAGACAAATATAGTAACTCACTAATCACATTAATTGCGGGTGGGCACTGGTAGCATTTCAGGATTTACAGATTAGTCACACTTAGAAGGAGAGGGAGTCAATATTAGCTGGATTATATCAGTGCTGCAAATTAAAAAGGAGAAAAAAACAAAAGAAAAACTTAGTGCAGACTTTGATCTTGGACTCTGAGGCCTAGGGTTAGCTGCTGAATGATGTCAGATTCCTAATGTTAACTATTAAAGAACCCAAACAGGGTTTTGGTTTATAGCACCTCTGGATGTTTACTGGAGCTCAGAAAATCTCCGCCATTGTTATGCTTAACCACGACGACCTTGAGTTGGTGGGAGAACCATCTCTCCCTCTAGGATTTGTGTGTGTGGCGTGTGCTCGTGTGCTCCATCGCCTCAGTTGTGTCCCACTCTTTGCGGTGCTAGGGCTGTGTAGCCCACCAGGCTCCGCTTTTCACGGGATTCTCAATACTAGAGTGGGTTGCCATGCCCTGCTCCCGGGGATCTTCCCATCCCAGGGATCACACCCACATCTTCTGCACCTCCTGCCTTACAGGCAGATCCTTTACCACTGGGCCACTGTGTGTGTCTTTTCTCCTTAAAGAAAGGGGGGCGGGGGTGAGACAGAACAAAAATTAAAGCTCTACAAATAAAGTTCAGCTACTGTCAACATTGAGACCAGTGGTAAGGCAAGTATATTGAATGAAAAGACAAAATAAAGCAACTGCAGCTGAAGTGGAGGGAGAACAGAAGAAAAGAAAGAACTACAATAGCAAGACAGAGGCAGAAGATAGCCAGATGGGTTGATTTCCTGGGAGGTTTCCCTACAGCTCTGGATGAGACAAGAGAATGACTTTGAAAATTAACTCTTGCCTCTCACTTGTAGAAAAACACTTAATCTAACATTATACTGAAAGTCCTTGAATTCAAACAGAGGTGAGGGATGAAAAATTTATTAAGTCAAGTGTGCCATCCAGACATCTCATCCTCCATCGTCCCCTTCTTCTCCTTCCCCCAACCCCTCCCAGCATCAGGGTCTTTTCCAATGAGTCAACTCTTCACATCAGGTGGCCAAAATACTAGAGTTTCAGCTTCAACATCAGTTCTTCCAAAGAACACCCAGGACTGATCTCCTTTAGGATGGACTGGTTGGATCTCCTTAGATCTCCTGTCCAAGGGACTCTCAAGAGTCTTCTCCAACACCACAGTTCAAAAGAATCAGTTCTTCAGCATTCAGCTTTCTTCACCGTCCAACTCTCACATCCATACATGACCACTGGAAAAACCATAGCCTTGACTAGATGGACCTTTGTTGTCAAAGTAATGTCTCTGCTTTTTAACATGCTATCTAGGTTGGTCATAACTTTCCTTCCAAGGGATAAGCGTCTTTTAATTTCATGGCTGCAGTCACCATCTGCAGTGATTTTGGAGCCAAAAAAAAAAATAAAGTCTGACACTGTTTCCACTGTCTCCCCATCTATTTCCCATGAAGTGATGGGACCAGATACCATGATCTTAGTTTTCTGAATATTGAGCTTTAAGCCAACTTTTTCACTCTCCTCTTTCACTTTCATCAAGAGGCTTTTTAGTTCCTCTTCACTTTCTGCCATAAGGGTGTTGTCATCTGCATATCTGAGGTTATTGATATTTCTCCCAGTAATCTTGATTCCAGCTTGTGCTTCTTCCAGCCCAGCGTTTCTCATGATGTACTCTGCATATAAGTTAAATAAGCAGGGTGACAATATCCAGCCTTGACGTACTCCTTTTCCTATTTGGAACCAGTCTGTTGTTCCATGGCCATTTCTAACTGTTGCTTCCTGACCTGCATACAGGTTTCTCAAGAGACAGGTCAGATGGTCTGGTATTCCCATCTCTTTCAGAATTTTCCACAGTTTATTGTTATCCACACAGTCAAAGGCTTTGGCATAGTCAATAAAGCAAAAATAGATGTTTTTCTGGAACTCTCTTACTTTTTTGATGATCCAGTAGATGTTGGCAATTTGATCTCTGGTTTCTCTGCCTTTTGTAAAACCAGCTTGAACATCTGGAAGTTCACGGTTCATGTATTGCTGAAGCCTGGCTTGGAGAATTTTGAGCTTTACTAACGTGTGAGATGAGTGCAGTTGTGCAGTAATTCAAGCATATTTTGGCATTGCCTTTCTTTGGGATTGGAATGAAAACTGACCTTTTCCAGTCCTGTGGCCCCTGCTGAGTTTTCCAAATTTGCTGGCATATTGAGTGCAGCACTTTCACAGCATCATCTTTCAGGATTTGAAATAGCTCAACTGGAATTCCATCACCTCCACTAGCTTTGTCTAGTGATGCTTTCTAACCCCATAATTAATTTCTAGAAAAAATGTTTTTACAAACATAGGTTTCTCTCAGTGACATACACTTTTGTCTAGACACACATGGATGTGGGTGAACTGCAGGAGAAAGTCACCTGTATTTGCTGGGAAAGAAAAGGCTGTCGGGAGTATGCTGGTTGCCCTGTGGCCTGCTTGATTTTTGCCCCTCTCCCAGTTCACCGCTATCAGCATCCTTTCTGAGTGCAGTCTGATATGCCCTTAAAAACATGAGAATATACATGTTGTACCTGAGACCATGAGCTGAATTATCCTGAGAAGGAGAGGAGAGCTTCCTCTGTGGAACCTGCCTGAGATTATGCAGTTGGGATTAAGCTCATGGACAGCTGAATTTAGAGAACTGCTTGTTAGATGCGAGAAATTCTGGAATGAGGTCTTTGACTGAATTTCCCAGGTGGTGCAGCAATAAAGAACCCGCCTGCAAATGCAGGAGGCTCAGGTTCCATCCCTGGGTCAGGAAGATCCCCTGGAGGAGGAAATGGCAACCCACTCCAGTATTCTTACCTGGGACATCCACACGGACCAAGGAGCCGGTGGGGGCTACAGTCCATGGGGTCGTAAAGAGTCAGATACGACTGAGCATGCACGCACAACAACCTCTTTGACTTTGGGGAATAAAATGCCCCTCGGTGGCTTTTCTATCCCACAATGTGTCCATGTCACAAGACTGACTCAGAATAGGGTGGCTTAGAGAGCCAGGCTTTGCTGCAAGGGAGCTTATGAATGTTCAGTGGATTTAGAAGTAACTCCCTAAACTCTTTCAGTCACTTTGACTCTAAGCAGAACTTGGTCCCCAGGTGTTGGCTCCCAGTTCATATGGGAGGTTTTCCATGCACTCCCGAACAGTGCTCCCACACCATCTTGGTGTCCTGCCATCAGCTCAGCTCGGACACCGTGGAACTGGAGATGGGTCCCGTCGCACAGGTCTGGGGCTCATTCCCTAGGACTGCTCCTCCCCTTCCTCAGAAGGCAGTCCAAGTCTAGCTTTTCACTTAGGCACATGGCCAACTATATAGATGGTTCCAATGCTCTCAGGTTCTGTAGCTTTAGATCACAGGTCCCAGTGACCCTCTCCTTGGGTTCAATTAATTTTCCAGAGCAACTCACAGAACTCAGAGAAAGATTTGACAGGCACACCTCAGACACACTTCAGGCTGGATTCCAGTCCACCACAATGAAGCAGACATTGCAATAAAGCAAGCCACGTGGCTTTTTTGGTTTCCCAGTATGTGCAAAGGGTTTGTTTACTCTATACTGTGGTCTGTTAAGTGTAAACTAGCATTATGTTTAAAACACACATTGTTGTTCAGTCACTAAGTCATGTCTGACTCTTTGCGACCCCATGGACTGCAGCTCATAGGCTTTCCTGTCCTTCACTATCTTCCAGAGTTTTAACTCGTGTTCACTGAGTCCATGATGCCATCCAACCATCTCATCCTGTTGCCCCCTTCTCCTCTTGCCCTCAGTCTTCCCCATACCAGGGTCTTTTCAATCAGGTGACCAAAGGATTGGAGCTTCAGCTTCAGCATCAGTTCTTCCAATGAATATTCAGGGTTGATTTCCTTTAGGGTTGACGGTTGATCTTTCTGTCCAAGGCACTCTCAAGAGTCTTTTCTAGCTCCATAACTCAAAAGCACAAATTCTTTGGCACTCAGCCTATTTTATGGTCCAACTCTCACATCAGTACATGACTACTGGAAAAATCATAGCTTTGACTATATGGACCATTGTCAGCAAAGTGATGTCTCTGCTTTTTATTTTTATTATTATTTTTTTTTTTTTTTTGTCTCTGCTTTTTAATACACTATCTAGGTTTGTCATAGCAAGCGTCTTCTCATTTCATGGCTGCAGTCACTGTCCACAGTGATTTTGGAGACCAAGAAAATAAAATCTGTCACTGCTTCCACTTTTTCCCCTTCTATTTGCCTTGAAGTGAAATAACCTTAATTTAAAAATACCGTATTGCTAAAACTCACTATCATCTGCGCCTTCATGGAGTCATAATCTTGCTGATGGAGGGTCTTGCCTCCATGCTGATGCCTGCTGACTGATCATCGTGGTGTTTGTGGGAATTTCTTAAAATAAGACAACAGTGAAGTGTGCTGCACTAATTGGATCTGCCTCTCATGAATGATTTCTCTGTAGCATACAGTGCTGTTAGACAGCATTTTACTCACAACAGATCTACTTTCAGAATTGGAGTCAGTCCTCTCAAACCCTTGTGCTGCTTTATCAACAAAGTTTATGGAACAGTCTAAATTCTTCACTGTCATTTCAACAATCAGTCAAGTTTGCCATCTTCTGTGAGCACTGTTCATGGTGTCCCAAATAATTACAATAGCAGCCTCACTGATCACAGATCAACCATGATAAATATAATAATAACTAAACGTTCAAAATGGTGCAAGAATTACCAAAATGTGACTCAAAAACATGAAGTGAGCAAACGCTATTGGAAAAATGGCAAGACACAGGACACAGGGTTGCCACAAACCTTCAATTTGCAAAAACAAACAAACAAAAAAACAACAACAACAAAAAAGAAAATGCAATAGCTGCAAAACAATACAGTGAAATGCAATAAAATGCAATGAGATGTGTCTGTATTTACTAGATCACTGGTTTGTCCTAAAAAGGTGTAACTTGGGAACAGCCGTATGGAAGGGATGCAGTGGGCAGGGGATGGGAAAAGGTCACAGAGATTTCACGGCCCTGCCCAGCTCATCAGTGTCCCAGAATCTCCATGTGTTCAGGAGAGCCTGAGTAGAGCTTTTTCAAGCAAAAAATGTTTGTCAGTAGCTACTATTTTTGTGAATCTGTGGTGAGGGTGGTAGGATATTATAAACCAGAGTTTACAAGCCATCTTCCAAAATATTCTTTGGTGATTTAGTGTAGAACATCTCTCTGGTCTGTCTACAGGTTATGGACCACAGACTTCCAAACTAAGGTAGATCCTCATGCTGGCAATTACACAGACTAATTAGAATATTTTGGAGGGTGTGTATTTGCAGGGTTTGGGGAGGGGGTCCTCTTTTTAGCCCTCCTTCCTTTCTCTGTTTCTGGTGATACTGAAATCAGCCCTTGGGTTTATTGCTTCCACACTATCTCTTGCCCATGGATCAAGCCTTTCTGCTTCATGTTATAAATCTGTGCTGGCTCTATTTTCCGCACACCACACTGCTGCTTCTCTGCTGGCCTCTTCTGATTAACACTTGGGTTGGGCTGTCTGCTTGGCTCTGGCAGGGGGGTTGGTGGGTGGGCATCATGTTGTCTCTTGTACACTGTGCTCTATGGCTCTGACCTAGTGCTGTCTGGACCTAAGGCCAGGCCGGGCTTTCTGATTGGGATCAGGGGCCCCGGGTCTAGGGAGGAAACCTCCCAGAATTTCCAGTCACTGCCCTCCTAAGTGTGAGGCCAGTCCTGCAGGCCCACCCTTTCTCCCACTGACACCCTGCCTGTGAGCAGTGACTCCTTGGTAGATTATCCTGCAGTTATGGTTCCCTCCTTACCCTTGGGTGCTTGCTGGGCCAGTGCTTCAGATTCTGCGGAGGGCCCGCGTCAGCACCACAGTGCGGGGTGGACGGGGTTTCCTGGTCCCTGTGGCATCCCTGCGGTGCCAGCGTCACAGCAGAGGGCAGCGCTACCCTCCCTGTGGGTAAGGCCAGCCCAGGTAAGGCCACAGCCACTCAGAGCTGAGTCCCCATTGAGAAAGACATTTGTTACAGGTTCTTCATGCATGGCCTTTCTTCTGTGGAGGCAGGTTCCCAACTGGAGAATTTTTATCATAAATGGATGGTGAGCTTTGTCTGAAGATTTTTTTTTTTAAATCTATTGGGATGACCATATGATTTTTAGCAGAAATAGAGGCTCAGACGTAGAGAACAAACCTATGAATACCAAGGGGGGAAAGTGGGATGAATTGGGAGTTTAGGATTGACATATGTACTATAGATACTGTATATAGGATAGATAGCTAATGCAATCCTACTGTATAGCACAGGGCACTCTACTCACTGCGGTATTCTAAGGTGACCTAAATGGGAAGGAAATCCGAAAAAGAGGGGCCATGTGTATGTGAATAATGGATTCTCTTTGCTGTGCAGCAGAAGCTAATACAACACTTAAAGCAATTATACTGCAATTAAATTAATTTTAAAAAGCTGAGTTACACAGGCAACCAGTTCTGTGTTTATTGCTCTATCACTAACATGAGGATTAAAGGTAAACTCGTAAATCCTCCCTTGACTAGACTCCACAAGCAGGTCATAAATGACTTGTAAAATTGATCACCCTAAATGTGATTACATATCATTTTTAATAGATGTCACTTTCCTTAGTTTATATCCATTATACATACATTATGACATTTTTATTCAGATGTCAAATGGTTCAAACAGGTATAGTAAACTATTTATGTTTCCATAACATATTTTATTTTATGTATCTTACAACTTTAGTTTTGCCCTAAGTAACATTCATCAAACAATAAATAGGTATATGTAACTTTCTTAGAACCCTGGAGGAATTTTTTAAATGTATTATCTGTTGCTTTACTACCAAAAATATCCTTGTATTTTATAAAAGAAACAAAAACAGAAGTGACAAAAATTAAAATAACCCAGAGACAAAGACAGAAACAACATTATGTACAAAAATTAGATGCTTCTGTATTAAAATTTTTCTGAATCTCTGAATATTAATAATTACTCATACATTATTTATCTAAACATAATTGTGCTAATTTAGAGCAATACTTTTAAGAAGAAAACTTTACAAATATTAAATGTAAATTTATATAAGTATTAAAACTAGCCATAGGTACTTAAAGACTGTTGTGTTAAAAATGGAAAATGTACTAAAATGAAAAGATATGAGTGAAAAGATCAGTGAAAGTGAAAGTTGCTCAGTTGTGTCCAAATCTTTGTGACCCCGTGGACTGTAGCCCTTGGATTTCTCCAGGCCAGAATACTGGAGTGGGTAGCCTTTCTCTTCTCCAACAGATCTTTCTGACCCAGGAATCAAACCGGGGTCTCCTGCATTGCAGGTAGATTCTTTACCAACTGAATTATCAGGAAGCCCCTTAAGATCAGGGATAAGTTAAAATCTTAATTCAAAAATAAATATAACTACAGTATATTAGCACATATATGTGGAATTTAGAAAGATGTTAACAATGACTCTATTTGGGAGACAGCAAAAGAGACACAGATAAAAATAACAGAGTTTTGGACTCTTTGGGAGAAGATGAGGGTGGGATGATATGAGAGAATGGCATTGGAACATGTATATTACTATATATGAAATAGATGGCCAGTCCAAGTTTGATACATCAAACAAGGCACTCAAAGCCAGTGCACTGGGACAATCCTGAGGGATGGGATGGGGAGGGAGGAGGGAGGGGGTTCAGAATGGGGGACACATGTACACCCGTGGCTGATTCATGTCAGTGTATGGCAAAATCCACCACCATATTGTAAATTAACTAGCCTTCAATTAAAATAATTAAATTAATTAAAAAATAAAAAGTCAATATAACTAGTATTTGAAAGAGTCAAGATAAAGTCCAGGTTACTTCTACCCATTCTTACATACAGTAGTTACTCCTAAGACAATGCTGATGTCTTTATTAAGCAAAACAAAATCATTACCTACCACTGAGTTGTAAATAATTAATGTTTATTTCTAGCTTAAGATGTGTAGACGTGAAATTTCACCCTCAGATTTTAACTATAAATTCTGAATTTGGTTATATTTCCTGGCTGTGCTTAGCTATTTGAAACCCGTGCTATCTGTGGCCAAGCAAAAGGAGAGTCCTTTAGGAACAATGTTGTTGATTTGCATTCATAAAGTAAGATCACTTAACACATTTCCCCCTGACTGGTTCCAGGCATTTTTTTTTTTTTTTTTTTTTTTGCCCACGGACTCAGCACTCTTAAGAGGAGTAAGAATTTATGGTTTCTGTGAAATTGTTTCACAAGGACTAGAAGTCAGCCACTCTTAAAAAGGTCAAAACTTGCTCTTTAATTTGTTGAATTTTACCTGTGCTCAAAATGGGCACTGCTTTTCTTCATCGGTAATTCTAATCCTGTATAATATGCACTGATTCTGTGCAAATTCAAAGCCTGGTTGATAATGTGAATGCAACACAATGCAGACTGGTTATTTAAGAACAGTTTGACTTTGTTCAGCATGTACCAAATAATATAGGCAATAAGCAATTTTTCCTTCTGAAAAGCAGCAGGTAATTCTTATAAGTATCAAAATTGCAGCTGCCATGGTTAGCTTTCTCCCAAATTGTTTGAGCATAGCAACTTTCTGGAGTATTTGAAAGCCAAAGTTGTGATCCATTCTTTGAGTTGCAGCTCTCAAATGTAAAATTGCCAATCCAAATTTTTAAATGGCTTAAACCTATTAAGTGGTAGGAGGTTGTAAACTGATTGACTCAAAATATTTTATATTACTCAACACATGGAAATAGACTACTTTGTTACTAGTTTTAATGTATATAAAGAAAAATTACTTTAAAGCATTTTTAATTAAAATGTTTTTCTTAATTTTCTTGGAACACATGTAAAATTCAATGCATAAAATAAATGATGCCTCTAAGTCTTAGGCATTGTTTCTATTACTTGTTAAAATAATATTATGATTAAATAAATTCAGAGAGGCATTTGGGTTTATTTTCATATTCACAGTGTCTTATTACAAAAATGTACCACACTAGACAACCATTTAATATTTAAAATAGGTTATATATACATGAGTTTGCATTAGGAATTTTAAGTGAATACTGTACATATTTTTAAAAAGAAACAGATTGTTTGAAAATAGATGTCTAAGGGTAGAACTGTGCTGCAGCAAAAAGGCAGCTCTTCTTCTTGGGGTTCAACCTCTTCCCTGCTAGAGGGCATGGTATGGGGGAGCCAGCTCTACCCCAACGCTGGTGTTTTGGGAAGACGGGCAGCCTGCTCACTGTACTGCGAACCTGGCTTATGTGGGAAGTGAGGGAGGGTGGGGTCAAAATGCTGTGAAGGATGCAGTGATATTCGAATGTGGAGCTGGCTTGCAGTAGATGCCAGAGGGAAGAG
The DNA here is from genome assembly GCF_033118175.1 of Dama dama. Classification (NCBI taxonomy): domain Eukaryota; kingdom Metazoa; phylum Chordata; class Mammalia; order Artiodactyla; family Cervidae; genus Dama; species Dama dama. The sequence continues at coordinate 11,573,007 of NC_083708.1, forward strand.
GGGAAAGGGAGGACCCTTTGTGTGGGCAGAAGGGTCATGAGTCCATGAGAAGGGCTTCACATGAAGGAAACAGTGAGAAATAAGGCTGGGAAGATTCTGAGTCACAGGCTAACGACATTGTAACAATAGCAATAAAAACTGTCCCTCACATCGTATGTGAACTTTATGTGATCTACATGGAAATCAGGCAGGTCATGTATGTAAGTCTGAACTGGAATTCAGGTCCCTCAATAAAGCCCTCTTTCCACAGTGCTCCTCTGGCATCTCGTGATTTAACCAGAAGATGACGTGTTCCCACCTATACAAATGGGTCCTCCAGGAGATTTAATCACTTATGGAAAAGTCTAACACCTGTGTTCTCTTTATGTATCTGAAAACAGTGTGTGTGAACTTTCCGGACTTCTGTTTACATTGTCGCCTATAACAAATGACATGAGAAAAATGGAGAGTTTGGAGAGAATTTAGTAAATGGACTGACTATAAAGATGTGGGCAGTGATTAGAACAGGCAGCAAGAGGTGGTGAAGGAACCCAGAGCCAGTGCCAGATGGTAGGGGCTTCTCCCTCACTAACCCTGGAGGAACACAGGTGAAGCCAGAGAGAGCTGTGTGGTCATGCAGATGTCAGGGTATGGCCCTCATTAGAGAAACAACCTCCCTAAGGAGATGCTGGGGAGATGGACACCTCACCCAAGGTCTCTTCTATTTTGAGAGGCTTCAGCTGTCTGCCAAGGATAAAGTCAACCCAGCACCAGGAAGGAAGGAATCCCATTTTTGCAGCTTGGGTAGCTGAGCCCCCAGGCTCCAGAGCAGTGGAGACAGGGAGAGGGATTGCATCTGAAGAGATGGACAAAAAGTGTCCAGGCACGGACATCCACAGCCCATCAGTCAATCATCTTAAGACCTTTATGATTTATGATTTTTTTCTTAGCACTTATTTCCTTGTTGTTGTTTAGTCACTGAGTCAGTTCAACTTTTTTGCAACCTCATACAATACTGAAATGGGTTGCCATTTCCTTCACCAGAGAATCTTCGTGACCCAGGGACCAAATCCATATCTCGTGCATCGCAGGCAGATTCTTTAACACTGGCCCAACAGGGAAGCCTTCACTTATTACTTATAATTATTTATGTATCCATTGCTTATTTTCTATCTTCTGTCTCCTCTCATCCAACTGTTCTCCCTTCTATGTCCAGTTCTTAGAGCAGTGCACTGCCAACCATGGGCATCAATGATTTCTTGACTGGATAAAGGAAAGACATGTATTAAACATATGCGTTCATATGTGTACACACTTATATTGTTTATATATTATATATAAATATGTGAATTATATATACACATAGTACGTGTGTTTGTATAAATTCTCTTTCTTAGTATACAGGATTATGTTTTATAATTTAAACTAAAATAATATCTAGCAAACTGATGTCCATAAGGTAGCCTCTCATTAAAAACTTATGAAAAAAGTTTTAAAAGTTTTAAAAACTTATGAAAAACTTATAAGTGTATCTGTTTATGATGGATAAATGAATGTATTCAAGTTATGTTCAGTTAAGTTCAGTCGCTCAGTTGAGTCCGTCTCTTTGCAACCCCATGGACTGCAGCCTGCCAGGCTTCCCTGTCCATCACCAACTCCCAGAGCTTATTTAAACTCATGTCCATTGAGTCAGTGATGCCATCCAACCATCTCATCCTCTGTCATCCCCTTCTCCTCCTGCCTTCAATCTTTCCTAGCGTTATGGTCTTTTCCAATGAGTCAGTTCTCATCAGGTAGCCAAAGTATTGGAGTTTCAGCTTCAGCATTAGTCCTTCCAATGAATATTCAGGACCAATTTCCTTTAGGATGGACTGCTTAGATCTCCTTGCTGTCCAAAGGACTCTTAAGAGTCTTCTCCAACACCACAGTTCAAAAGCATCAATTCTTCGGCACTCAGTTTTCTATAGTCCAACTCTCACATCCATACATGACTACTGGAAAAACCATAGCTTTAACTAGATGCACTTTTGTTTGTTAGCAAAGTAATGTCTCTGCTTTTTAATATGCTGTCTAGGTTGGTCATAGTGTTTCTTCCAAGAAGCAAGCATCTTTTAATTTCATGACTGCACTCACCATCTGCAATGATTTTGGAATCCCCAGAAATAAAATCTGCCGCTGTTTCCATTGTTTCCCCATCTATTTGCCATGAAGTGTTGGGATCGGATACCATGATCTTAGTTTTCTGAATGTTGAGTTTTAAGCCAGCTTTTTCACTCTCCTCTGTCACTTTCATCAAGAGGCTCTTTAGTTCATCTTCACTTTCTGCCACAAGTGTGGTGTCATCTGCATATCTGAGGTTATTGATATTTCTCCTGGCAATCTTGATTCCAGTCTGTGCTTCATCCAGTCCAGTATTTCTCATGATGTACCCTGCATAGAAGTTAAATAAGCAGGGTGACAATATACAAACTTGACATACTCCTCTCCTGATTTGGAACCAGTCTATTGTTCCATGCCTAGTTCTAACTGTTGCTTCCTGACCTGCATATAGATTTCTCATGAGGCAGGTTAGGTGTCTGGTATTCCCATCTCTCAGAATTTTCCACAGTTGATTGTGATCCACACAAAGACTTTGGCATAGTCAATAAAGCAGAAATAGATGTTTTTGTGGAACTCTCTTGCTTTTTCAGTGATCCAACAGATGTTGGCAATTTGATCTCTGGTTCCTCTGCCTTTTCTAAATCTAGCTTGAATATCTGGAAGTTCACAATTCATGTACTGTTGAAGCATGGCTTGGAGAATTTTGAGCATTACTTTGCTTGCATGTGAGATGAGTGAAATTGTGTGGTAGTTTTAGCATTCTTTGGCATTGTCTTTCTTTGGGATTGGAATGAAAACTGACCTTTATCAGTCCTGTGGCCCCTGCTGAGTTTTGCAATTTTGCTGGCATATTGAGTGAAGCACTTTCACAGCATCATCTTTTAGGGTTTGAATAGTTCAACTGGAATTTCATCACCTCCAATAGCTTTGTTCATAGTGATGCTTCCTAAGGCCCACTTGACTTCACATTCCAGGATGTCTGGCTCTAGGTGAGTGATCACACCATCTTGATTATCTGGGTCATGAATATCTTTTTTGTATAGTTCTTCTGTATATTCTTACCACCTCTTCTTAATATCTTCTGCTTTTGTTAGGTCCATACCATTTCTGTCCTTTATTGTGCCCACGTTTGCGTGAAATGTTCCCTTGGTATCTCTAATTTTCTTGAAGAGATCTCTAGTCTTTCCCATTCTATTGTTATCCTCTCTTTCTTTGCATTGATCACTGAGGAAGTCTTTGTTATCTCTCCTTGCTATTCTTTGGAACTCTGCATTCAGATGGGTATATCTTTCCTTTTCTCCTTTGCCTTTTGCTTCTCTTCTTTTTTCAGCTATTTTAAGGCCTTCTCAGGCAATCATTTTGCCTTTTTGCATTTCTTTTTCTTACAGATGGTCTCGATCCCCAAGATCTTTTCCTTGGGGATGGTATTCAAGTAAAAATGGGGTTAATTTCATATCAGTTGAAATCAATATTATTAGCATATAGTCACAATTTGTGATCTTTTTAATTCACCATAGGATTAAAAATACCCATCTAGTTCATATATTAAGCATTCATCATATAGGCTACATAGGTATTGCTAAGTCCTGATACTATCAAATGAAGTCATCATTACTGTTCACCACATATTTCTGGTTTGGCATCTTCCAGTCCCTTGCTATCATTATACTTCACTGTCTTATGTTGGGTATGGTCATGACACTTGTTCTGGCCAATGAATAGGAAGAGAAGTGACATTCCATTTTTCTGAGCACAGATACATCAGAGCCCATTTTTAGTTTGCCACTTCCCCTCCAAGCGGCCTGGAGCCCTCCTTGGGTGAGAACAATGTGGAGAAGAACACTCACACTGGCTGAGATGATGCAAAATCCATGGGAAAGCAACCATCATGATCTTCAACCACTAAGATCTGGGAGCTGTTTGTCATGCAGAATAGCTTGATTAATGTGGGATGATACAGCAAAGTAAATGAGAATGAGTTTTAGCTCCCAAGGACTTCATGATTTAATTAAGGGGATAGACTTAAAAGCAAATTACAGTAAAGCATCTCAGAAAGTTTTAGGAAGAGGTATCAGAGACATAGTAACACAGAAAATGAAGCCTCCACATGAGTTAGGGCAGGATTCAGGAAGTGACACAAAAATTTGGACTCAAAGAAAATGTAAAGTATTCTCAGACAGATGCCTTCCAGGATGAGGAGCAACATGAATCATAACAGCAAGCCCTGACTTGGGACACATACTTACACCCCAACAGACACTTGGACCAACTCTAGAGTTTTAGACATAGTATAGTGAAATGGGGATAAGTGTGGCCTCTGGAGTAACATTACCTGGATTTGAATCCTACTTTTATACTTGTGGCTTCTTAACATACTACACAGCTTTCTAAGACTCACTTTCCCCCTACATAAATTAGAGACAAGAAGGATTCTGTGAAGATGATTTTTTGATGGATTTAACGAAGTAAATAATGGAAGCAACCTGGATATTCATCAACAGAGGAATGGATAAAGAAGATGTGGTACATATACTGCATTTTCTTTTCACACACACACACACACACGTATACACAAATGGAATACTACTCAGCTATAAAAAAGAAAAATTGTGCATTTTGCTGAAACATGGATGGGTCTAGGGGCTTTACAGGTGGCACTAGTGGTAAGGAACCCACTTGCCAATACAAGAAACATAAGAGACACTGGCTAAATCCCTGGGTTGGGAAGATCCCCTGGAGGAGGTCAGTGCAACCCATTCAAGTGTTCTTTCCTGGAGAATCCCACAGATGGAGGAGCCTGGCAGGGTACAGTCCACAGTGTCCCAAAGTGTTGGGCATGACTGAAGTGACTTAGCATGCACACATGCACAGATGGCCCTAGAGGCAGTCATACAGAGTGAAGTAAGTCAGAAAGAGAAAGAAAAATATATATTAATGCATGTATGTGGAATCTAGAAAACAGCACAGATGAACCTGTTTGCAAAGCAGAAATAGAGAGCCAGATGTAAAGAACCAACAAATGGTACCAAAGGGAAAAGGGGTGGGAGTAGAATGAATTGGGAGATTGGGATTGACATGTATATACTACTATTGGTAAAGAATCTGCCTGCCAATGCAGGAGATGTGGGTTCGATCTCTGGGTCACGAAGATCCCCTGGAGAAGGAATGGCACCTTCTGCACCACACACTCCAGTATGATTGCCTGGGAAATCCCATGGACAGAGAAGCCTAGCAAGCTACAGTCCATGAAATTACAGAGTCAGACATGACTTAGCAACTAAACAACAACAAGAACAAATGTATAAAATAGATAACTCATGAGAACCTACTGTGTAGCACAGAGAACTCGACTTAATGCTCTGTGGTGACCTAAGTGGGAAGGAAATCCAAGAAAGAGGGAATATATGTAAACATATAGCTGATTCACTTTTCTGTATAGCAGAAACCAATACAACATTGTCAGTAAACTATACTCCAATAAAATTAATAAAAAACACAGTAAAAAGTGATCAACACCTAATACATGTGTAAAATGTGCTTCATAATTATTGCTAGTAATAGTTTGTGGGCTATAGGAGCTTCACAGATGGAGAAAGGAGAAGGGAGAGGAGGAGGGCTGGGTGGTGCTGGCCTGAGGGCAGGTGGGAAGGAGCACTGCAGGCTGAAGTGACCTGGGAACTCCCCCGGGCGGTTAGAGCAGGGAGGCCCTGGGGACGTGTAAAGATGCTGGAAAGCTGACCTTGCCAAATCATATCCATTTATGTTTTTAGTCTTTATGCATTAAAAGGGTCTAAGTTTACCCATGAAACCTATAAATGGAGTGAGGGCATAGCTAATTCAGGCCTGCAAAGCAGAGGTGAGGGCAATTACCAGGGTCCCTGGTATAGACATCACATAGTCCCTGGCGACAGACAAGTGCATTTCAAACTGGGCTGAGGACGTTTTTACAGTAGGAAAATTGGTCCCTGTAAGTGCTTATGGGTGTATTTCTATGGCTTTCAATGCAGTATCTTAATGCAGGTTGAGAGTGTGTATGGAGTAGGAATGGAAAAACAGACATGACTTGCAAACAAGATCTAAGTATAATTTAGTAGGATTTAAGCTACCTTGAGATGTCACTTCCTAGATCCTGGATCTGAGCATAGGAAGTTAATAAGAAAAGTGCTTTATATCATGTAGCATACTTTCTTCTTCTTTCTCTGAAGGTCAGGAAGAAAACAGAATGAGAAAGAACAACTCTCTGTTCTGCTTTCCATGTATCATTAAATGTACTGTTGTAGGCAACCTGCTCCTCTGGTGTTTGCTACACACTACAGTGGGCTTTGGAATCACGCCACCTCAGATAACATTCCAAATTTTGTCTTATTTCATGGGTAAATTAGCCACTTTAAGCTTCAGTATTCTCATTAAAATAAATGACAATACTAAGTACTCTCTACTCATAGATATACAGCAAGAATGAAATGAGACGGGCAAACTCTTAACCTTCATGAACGTTAGACTAATGTAAGTTGAATGGCTATGAATTGTCAAGTCATCCTGTGGTCTTACATACAATGGTTAAGTGTAATGCTTCCACTGACCAGTTAAAGGATTAGTAGTTGAAACTTTTCTATACTGTTGACAGAAATATAAAACAGTGCAGCCACTTTGGGGAACAGTGTAGCAGTTTTCTTTAAAATGAACATGCACTTGCCATATAGCCCACCAGTGTATCCTTAGAAGAAATGAAGAAATATGCCTTCAAAAAAGATCTGGCCTGAATTTGTAGCAGTTTTATTCATATAGGCAAAAATTGGAGACAATAAAATAGCTATCAACTGCTGAGTGAATGAGCAAGCTGTGATATATCCATAAGACGAAATACTGCTCAGCTCTACAAAGGACCCAGATAATGATTCCTGGGAAAACACAGTGGATCTCAGATACATTACGCTAACTGAAAGAAATCAGACAAAAAGACTACAAATGGGATGATTCTAGAAAGGAAAGATTTATAGAGATGAAAAAGACATCACTGGTTGGGATAGAGTTGGGGCAGAGGTGAGAAGAGTGGAGGAGATGGAACACAGGAGACAGGACAGAACTTTTTGGTGATAGGAATGTCCCATATTTTGACTGTGGTGTTTGGTACAAGGCTGTATACATCTGTCAAAGAATTGATAACCATGAACTTTAAAAGAGTGAATTTAATTACATGTAAGCTATATCTCCAAACTTAAGGAAGCAGATTCATGGAAACCTCTGAGGAGGGAGAACATCACATGAATTTGCCACCCAGAAAATCATTCTAGAAAGGAGAAACCACCAACCTGGACAGTGCACATGTAGCCATCCTGACTTGTTCATTTGAGCCTCTAATTAGGATCTGGTGACAGTGAATTACGTAAAAATGTGAATTCAACAACAGAAATGTCTTAGAAAACCTGCAGTTACAAGTTTATTAGAATAATTTTAGAAGTCTCTTCCAAAACTTTTGTATGAGTGTTTGAGAACTATGACTTGTCCAGAAAGTTCAAGATTTATTTTGAAAAATAACTTGCTGTTTGCTCTTCCTCCCCAAAATACTTTTTTCCTACTACGAGAAAACTTCTACCTTTAAAGCTAGTTTTTAAGTGCCATAGTCTGATGCGTTTTATCTAAAGTGATGAAATAACACAAGCTTCCTCTTTAAAAAAAAAAAAAAGAAGGAAGAAAACTCAGAAGACTGCCTGAAGCATACCTTTTGTGCATGTGTGTTTTTCATGTTTACATATTTTATTGGGCTGCCTTTACCAAGAAAGCCATAAATCTAAGATAATAATATTAAATATTAAAGTGCAAAAGTATACTGTAAGTAGCTGTAATACCTGGCATTTAAATGTGTTCTTAAAATCAGCATGCAAGAATCAAATATATTGTTGGTTAGTTGACTGTGGTTAGATCGAAGACATGAGAAAACAAATAAGCTTACATGAAGATTAGGACACTGGTTTCATACTCTGTTCCCCAGACTGGTCTCTGATGGTGTTTCCTTTAGTGAGTTGATAACATGGTAAATGCAGAATTTTTCCACAATTTTTTTCTGACCTAGCTCCTATTTTAGCTTCAGCTTTGTTAGTTCCTTGTTTCAGGAGGTTTTTTGTTGTTCCCTTGCTCTCAGAACGACCCTGCCCTGATTACAAAACCCTGTTAATAATGTCATTAGCAATAGGATGATATGTCTTCTATATTCTCATACACAACACTTTGGAGCACCTTAATTTCCAAAGTAATGTTTAAATTGGGATGAAAGAATGACTTTTTAGGATAATACTATACAATGTGATAATGCTTGAGTATCTTCAGTGCATTTTTAAACATAGTACTTCATTTCCTATTGCTAAGAATCCTCAGCATAATATAATCCTCAATAATAGTATGCTCACCATCTCCTACAATAAGGAGACACAGAAGTTTATTCACCTAATGTTTTCTAGTCAGGAAGTGGCCAGCACACCTAGAACTCAGTTCTTTTGATTCCTTTTACTGCTTTTCTACCATACTACCTTTCTATGTTAACCTTCTTGCTCTCTGATAAAATTAAAAAAAAAATTGGACAACTGTATTTGGTTGTGCAGTTGTGTTTTTCCATCCAGGTCTCTTGGGATGAGAGTCAGTGGAGGTCCAGACTGATATGATTTTCATGACTTTTTCCATTTTTCAGTATTTTTAATAAAAATATTATTTTACACTCTTGGTATAAGGTGTTGCTCTTCGAAATTACAGCTAATGCTCAGAATTGCTTAGAAAAGAAATGTCATTTGCTTTATCATAAGGCATATGGCTTAAGAAATATTTTCAGTTCTATATAAATTGTATACTGAGTCTTCCAAAATACTGATTTTAGGATTTTTTTCCCACCATAAATGCTTGTACCAGTCTTAAATAATATTTTGTGTAAAATACTGGAAGCAAATTTACCTCTTAAATAATCGGCATATGTGACAGGTAATATTTTAAATATGGTTTTAAAACCATAGTGTCGTTTGTCCTTTTCCTGAACTCTATTTTAAAACCTCCTTTAAGTTCTTTAAGTATACTTAATATTTCATCTTGATGAAAAATATCCCTACACAAAACATATTTCTTAGCTTTAATTATTATGTTTATATTTAATTAGGTTTATATTTACCATTCTGGTTCTTACAATCTATAAAGGAATACAGTATTTGCTTTGAAAAAGTGTATTAATTGACTTGCATAGTTGTTTATTGGTGTTACTGTTTTCTAAAACACATTAAATTGTTTTCTACTTACATGAAAGATGACATATCTTCAAATTACTAGACTTTTGACTTCGTTGAGCTATTGGTTATTGTTATTGCTTATTTTTTTACTTTTTTATATTAAGATGTAATTTACATACAAAGAAATGCACAGATCTGAAGTTTTTGGCTTGATGAATAATGACATTTGTATACACTTGTGCTGCCACATCTCGATACAGGATATAAAACATCCCCATCACTCCATCCACACACCCCACCCAGTGGCAACTTCTTTCTTATTCTTGACACATGGAGGACTTTTTACCTTTTCTTTATAAAAACTGAATCACACAGCAAGAAATCTTGTATCTGACTTCTTTGCTCAAGAAAACATTTTTGAGATTCATTCACACTGTTGCATATAACAGGAATACATTTCTTTATATTAATATACCAACATTCTTGTCAATAAATTCTTCTGTTGAAGGGGTTGTTTCCACTTTTAGGCTCTGAATATTCTTGTACAAGTTATTTTGTAGACATATATTTCATTTCTCTTGAGTAGTAGAATAGGTTGCTTGTTTATTGATTTGTAATAATATGCATTCTGGATACAAGCCCTGTATATGTACATATAATTGGTATATAAGGAAGATTTATAAAGTAAATATTTTCTCTCAGTTTGTGACTTGCCTATTTTTTACTTTAATATGATCTTTGGGCAGATAATTTTTTTTAACATTAATAAAGTCATATATTACAATTTTTATCATTGGTGAAAGATCAGTAATTTTTAATTATTTAGTGTCAGAACCTATAATACTTTTCCAAAGTAAAAATGTCACTTTGAGTCATTGTTGTTTGTTGTTGTTGTTTGGTTGCTAGGTCATGTCTGACTGTTTTGTGATCCCATAGACTGTAGTCCACCAGGCTCCTTCGTCCATGGGATTTCTCTGGCAAGAATACTGGAAGGTGTTGCCATTTCCTTCTCCAGGGGATTTTCCTGACCCAGAGATCAAACCCACATCTCCTGCCTTGCAGGCAGATTCTTTACCACTGAGTTCCATGAAGACAATCTTCCCAATGTCACATTTTGGGGTAAATGTACTACTTAATTTTATACATAAGACAAAAAACAGAAAATTTTTCACTCAGATAATTGTGACTTTAGAGAAAATGTCTGATGGTACCTTGAAATTTCTCTATGAATAAAAATATATATTTACAGTAAATTTGTCTGAAAATAATGTATAAAATGTATGTATGAAAAGTGTAAATTTTAAAGGTTTGTGGTATTCCTTCTCTCATATTAGGGTAACAAATATTCTTACCTATTGCAGTAATTACATTTTTATTTCCCATATATCTTACTTAGGAATTACAAAGAAGTACATTGGGACTTCCATGCTTTTTAAAATTATTTCTCTTAAAGTTTACATAAGTATATTGATTGCTTTTGTTGACTAAGAAGGCTACTCCATTTCTTCTAAGGAATTCTTGCCCACAGTAGTAGCTATAATGGCCATCTGAATCGAATTTGCCCATTCCTGTCCATTTTACTTCACTGACTGCTAACATGTCAACGTTCACTCTTGCCATCTCCTCTTTGACCACTTCCAAATTACCTTGCCCTCATAGTCAAAAAAGAGTCTGAAATGCAGGACTTGGGTGAAATCTCAAAAATGATGGAATGATCTCTGTTCCCTTCCAAGGCAAGCCATCTAACATCACAGTAATCCAAGTCTATGCCCTAACCACTAATGCAGAAAAATCACTGAACTCTTCTGTGAGGACCTACATGATCTTCTAGAAGTAACACCCAAAAAAGATGTCCTTTTCAGCATAGGGGACAGGAATGCAAAAGTAAGAAGTCAAGGGATCCCTGGAGTAACAGACAAGCTTGGCCTTGGAATATGGAATGAAGCAGGGCTCACAGAGTTTTGCAAAGAGAACACACAGGTCGTAGCAAATACCCACTTCCAACGAAACAAGAGATGACTCTACACAGGGGCATCACCAGATGGTCAATACTGAAATCACACTGATTATACTCTTTGCAGCCAAAGACAGAGAAGCTCTATACAGTCAGCAAAAACAAGACTGGGAGCCAATTTTGGTTAGATCATGAACTCCTTATTGCAAAATTCAGACTTAAATTGAAGAAAATAGGGAAAACCACTAAGTCACTCAGCTATGACCTAAGTCAAATCTCTTATGATTATACAGTGGAAATGACAGATTCAAGGGATTAGATCGGATTGACAGAGTGCTGGAGGAGCTATGGATGGAGGTTCATAACACTGTATAGGAGACAGTGATCAAAACCATTCCCAGGAAAAAGAAAAGCAAAAGGCAAAAGGGTTGTCTGAGGAGGCCTAACAAACAGATGATAAAAGAAGAGAAGTAAAAGGCAAAGGAGAAAAGGAAAGATATAACCATTTGAACATTTGAATGCAGAATTCCAAAGAATAGTAAGGAGTGATAAGAAAGACTTCCTAAGTGATCAATGCAAAGAAATAGAGGAAAACAACAGAATGGGAAAGATTAGATATCTCTTCAAGAAAATTAGAGATACCAAGGGAACATTTCATGCAAACATGGATACAATAAAGGATAGAAATGGTGAGAACCTAACAGAAGCAGAAGATATTAAGAAAAGGTGGCAAGAATACACAGAAGAACTATGCAAAAAAGATCTTTATGACCCAGATAACCACACTGATGTGATCACTCACCTAGAGCCAGACATCCTGGAGCGTGAAGTCAAGTCGGTCTTAGGAAGCATGACTATGAACAAAGCTAGTGGAAGTGATGAAATTCCAGCTGAGCTATTTGAAATTCTAAAAGATGATGCTATGAAAGTGCTGTACTCAGTATGCCATCAGATTTGGAAAACTCAACAGTGGCCACAGGACTGGAAAAGGTCAGTTTTCATTCTAATCCCAAACAAAGACAGTGCCAAAGAATGTTCCAACTACGTCTTAATTGTACTCATTTCACATCCTAGCAAAGTAATGCTCAAAATTCTCCATGCTAGGCTTCAGCAGTACATGAAAAGAGAACTTCCAGATGTTCAAGCTAGATTTAGAAAAGGCAGAGGAACCAGAGATCAAATTGCCAACATCCATTAGCATAGTAAAAGCAAGAGATTTATAGAAATCTATAAATAGAGAAAGCAAGAGAATTCCAGAAAAACATGTACTTCTGCTTCATTCACTACTCTAAAACCTTTGATTCTGGGGATCACAACTAACTGTGGAAAATTTTTAAAGAGATTAGAATACCAGACCACCTTACCTGCCTCCTGAGAAACCTGTATGCAGTTCAAGAAGCAACAGAACCAGACATGGAACAACAGACTAGTTCCAAATTGGGAAAGGAGTACAAAAAATCTATATATCGTCACTGTGCTTATTTATCTTATATGCAGAGTATATCATGTGAAATGCTGGGCTGGATGAAGCACAAACTGGAATCAAGATTGCTGGGAGAAATATCAATAACCTTAGATATGCAGATGACACCACCTTTATGGCAGAAAGTGAAGAAGAACTAAAGAGCCTCTTGATGAAGATGAAATACTAAAGTGACAAAGCTGGCTTAAATCTCAATATGCAGAAAATGAAGATCATGACATCTGGTCCCATCACTTCGTGGCAAATAGATGGGAAAACAATGGAAACAGTGTCAGACTTTTTTTCTTGGGCTCCAAAATCCCTGCAGATGGTGACTGCAGACATAAAATTAAAAGACTCTTGCTCCTTGGAAGAAAAGCTATGATAACCTCAACAGCATATAAAAAAACAGAGACATTATTTTGCCTACAGAGATTCATATCGTCCAAAGCTATGGGTTTTCCAGTAGTCATGTATGGGAATGAGAGTTGGTCATTAAGGAAGGCTGATCAACAGAGAATTTGTGATTTTGAACTGTGGTGTTGGAGAAGACTCTTGAGAGTCCCTTGGACAGGAAGAAAATCAAACCAGTCAATCCCAAAGGAAATCAATCCTAGATATTCATTAGAAGGACTGATGTTGAAGCTAAAGCTCCAACACTTTGGTGACCTGATGTGAAGAACTTGTTCATTGGAAAAGACCCTGATGCTAGGAAAAATTGAATGCGGGATGAGAATGGGATGATAGAGGATGAGATGGTTGGATGGCATCACCAACTCGATGGACATGAGTTTGAGCAAGCTCCAGGAGATGGCAAAGGATGGAAACTTGGTGTGTTGCAGTCTATGTCGTCGAAAAGAGTCGGACACCACTGAGGGACTGGGAAACAACAACTGATTACTACCTGTGTGAAAAGCTATCCAACCACCATACGAAATCTTTAAGCTTTGCCCAAAGGATGGCTGGTTTAGGCAAAATCTGTCCCTTTGATGATCTGATATTGATGCTTAATCATAAAAGAAAGTAATTTATTATATAAATTCTGGTGTCATCTCTTAGTGAAAGTAATATATAAGAATAGAGAAAAATATGTACTCTTAATCTGTATTGTCTTACTTGGAAGATGAACTTTCTGAAAGTTGGGTGATAGATTTATCCCGTGCACCGAAATGTAAGGCCTTTGCCTATGTTCAGGTGGACACAGTAAAGCTTTTAGACTAAGAAGTGGCCACGTCAGGATATTTTCCCCTGAAGTTTCATGTAGTTTTTGCTCTTCTGTGTCACCTGGAGTAATTTACCAAGCATCGAGTCTATCCTGTGGAGAATTCTTATTTTTCTCATGTTGCAGTTACCAAGTGTCACGTCATCACTTCCCAAACTGTATTTTATTCCTTGGAAAATGCTACATATTATGCTCCTGTGTTTAGAGAACAGTGAACACTAGCATTTTGAAGAGTCTGAAATTTTATGCAGTAAGGAAACCTACTCAGCCTATCTAAATTAATGTTCTCCTCATTTATTTTATTTGATCATTAAATCATTTCCTTTCTGTGTTTAACAGTTCCTAGGGAGTGTTTCCCTGAAGCAAAAAATTCTTTCTGAAATGCTAATTTTGTATAACATGTCAACCTTAGAAAGATGTCATTATAATCATTATTATTTATATATAGGTATTTATATTGTGTTTACATATTCATATACTATGCCAGGTATGCACCTTAAGACTTATTAGAGTTACCTAATGTAAGAAAAATTTAAATTTAAATTTTCCTAATGGGATAAAGTTTTAACCTTTTTCTATTATTCTTTTTTGCTTTTCTCAAATATATTTCAACATAAAACATTAGGAAAATGTAAATTGAAACTTTTAAGTAAGAAAAAATGAGGTTATAAACATGCTTACCATGCCAACAGAGTTGTTATGATAAGCTTTAAGCTTTTCTCTTAGCTTGCTTACGACCCTGACCAAAGGAAATTATGACAATTATTTGTAGTGAACAATAAATTACATTTTTTGAGTGCTAAATTTGAAAAGAAATAATGTAGAATGAAGGTAGAGGTTTATAGGAAGGACTCAGACTGAAATAACAGCAAAGGCAGAAACCAACTTCATACTACTATTTCTTGTATTGACGTGTCATAAGAACTGAAGCTGTAACGTTAAAATGTAGTTTAAGAAAAGTCATTTTATGAGGGACTATGATAATGTGGCCCGAGTTATGGAGGGCTCTTGTGGTTTAGTTTCATGTAAGGAAAGACTCCATCCAGTGCAGTCACTGAATTGCTCATTCATCAGCAAATGCCTACCTGGGTGTATTGGAATCACCCAGAGAAGCTAATCACTTGTCAATCCCTGGACCCAAAATTCACCTCTTCAGGTCTGGGCTAAGACCCAGAGAATTTGTTTCTTTAAAAACCTCTTTGGATGGTTCTGATGTGTGACCAGATTTTGGAAGCCACACACTGATAATTTCCCCTGAATGTCACTTCTGTCTGTTGGCCTTTTTCTAAGACCTGGATATTAGAGGGGCATTATAAAATTTGAGTTTATATGCCTTCCTGTGGACCTAGAGTGAAAATATTGCACAAAAAAAATGGAGCCAGCTTTTAAGAGAATTGTTAACCAAAAGAACTGCAGCTGGAGTGGACCAGTTCCCTGAGCTAATGCCTTAGGAGACATAATTGAGGGGCTGATAGGAAAGAAGCAAAGATTTGTGTAGCTGATTCACTTTGCCATGTAGAAGCTAACACAAGATTGTAAAGCACCTATACTTCAATATTTTTTTAAAAGCATCTTAGTTCTTGAGGCTGATGACCAAAGGTCATCCTTAAAACGTTGAAAGGACTTCTAAAGCTAAGATGATATATTTTTCAGACTCTTCTTGATGAGTGATCACTTTTCTATTCTCCATGATTTTTAAAATATTAAAAGACGTTGCTTTTGGAAAAATAAAGAAAGTAGCAAAGAGATTGAATTCAAGTACTTGGAGAGATGTCTCTGTGGCCTTAGTTTTGCCTGCAGCAGAAGTATAAGAGCCACAGAAGAAATGAGTGACTTGGATGGAAGGGGTGTTGAATTTAAGTCTTACGGTCTAAGAACCTCTCATGTTTTTCTTTACTCATGATCTGTACATAAGAGGTGTATTGCAAGGAAACCCCAGGAATGACTAGCTGGAACTCTGGAAATGATAGCTAAAAAGCAACCTGAACATTACTTATATGTGATAATGGAATTATAATTATTTTCTGACCTCGAGAACTGATGTCACAGTGTACATAGACATTAAAAATGAAACAGACTACAGTTTTATTCTTCAGAATGAATATACTTTATATTTAAACATTTTGGGGGAGGGGAAGAGGAAGCCTCTATTTCATTAATAGTCTAGATTCCTACACTTAATCCTGTTGTTTCTGTACTTGAAGATAATGTTTTATATCAAAATAGGAGGAATTTAAGCAATTTCAAATAATTAAAATAGTATACTAATAGAGCTCAGTTGTGGAATGAATACTGTTGCAATTTACATGTTCAGTTCAGTCGCTCAGTCGTGTCCTACTCTTTGCGACCCCATGAATCGCAGCACGCCCAGCCTCCCTGTCCATCACCAACTCCCAGAGTTTACTCAAATCCATGTCCATCGAGTCGGTGATGCCATCCAGTCATCTCATCCTCTGTCATCCCCTTCTCCTCCTGCCCCCAATCCCTCCCAGCATCAGGGTCTTTTCCAATGAGTCAACTCTTGCATGAGGTGGCCAAAGAACTGGAGTTTCAGCTTCAGCATCAGTCCTTCCAATGAACACCCAGGACTTATCTCCTTTAGGATGGACTGGTTGGATCTCCTTGCAGTCCAAGGGACTCTCAGGAGTCTTCTCCAACACCATAGTTCAAAAGCATCAATTTTTTGGTGCTCAGCTTTCTTCACAGTCCAACTCTCACATCCATACATGACCACTGGAAAAACCATAGCCCTTGACCAGATGGACCTTTGTTGGCAAAGTAATGTCTCTGCTTTTTAATATGCTATCTAGATTGGTCATAACTTTCCTTCCAAGGAGTAAGTGTCTTTTAATTTCATGGCTGCAATCACCATCTGCAGTGATTTTGGAGCCCAAGAAAATAAAGTCTGACACTGTTTCCACTGTCTCCCCATCTATTTCCCATTAAGTGATAGAACCAGATGCCATGATCTTAGTTTTCTGAATGTTGAGCTTTAAGCCAACTTTTTCATGTTAGGCTTTTATAAATGCTTTGTCACATGGTTACTTAACTTGCCCACCATACAGAGTTTTGAGGATCATATGAGTTCATGCATATAAGGAGCTTAAAAGAGTCTGTGTGATAAATGCTCAGTAAATGTAAGTTGACAATTTACTACTGTTATGGATGATTTTCAAGCTGACTCGCTTTCAGGTTGTTGTATAGCATGGGGCATGGTGCTTGGCACAGAGCAGCTGTCCTGTGAGTGTTCGTTCATTGATCGCAAAGATGTCATGGTCATCAGAGCTTCCCAGTCAGGTCCCGGGAACACACTTTTGTTTCACGTCCTATTTCTAAAACATGCATTTCCTGAATGTCTTTCCAGCTGTTAACAAAATTTTTCATCCATACATATGGACTAATTTGTTTCTTAGAAGATGCTAGTGAAGGATTAATGAAAGTCTTTAGCCTGGAAGGCTTCCTAGAGTTCAGTGCATTTGAGTTGAATTTTGTAAGAACTAAAAGTGAATGGAGAGGGAAAAGGAGGCAGATCATTTTAAGTAAGAAACGTGGCATATGAACTAGAGATGCAAGTGACAGAAGGATGTTCTGAAATATTGAGATGGATGCACCTGACTTGAGAAACAGACTCTGTTAACAGACTCTTGAGTTAGGAGGAAGAGATTAGTGAATGAGGATGTGTGTAGGTGGACCCTGGAACTAGACAGTGGTGTGTGTGTTTTACATGATCGGGGATGGGAAGCCTTTTGTGGAATCTGAGGACAGGAGAAGATGGCACTTGAGGAAGATCAACTCAAGCAGTTCACTCCAGAAAGAACATGACTTTGGAAGCAGTGGACTAATGCCTTACTGGCCATTAACAAAAGTAAGAGGTCACAGGGCACCAAGATTGTGGACATCAGTAACAGGAGGGTTAACTGACCAACAGGTAGACTTTGGGAGGTGTTATGGTCTGAGAGGAGGGGGTTTAGTATTTTAGTCTGAGTTTAGTATTTTAGTCTGATCTGGCTCAGTAATTAGGAAGTTTTCAGGTAGCCAGATTTCAGACCTGATAGGTAGTGGAAATTGAATTCTGGAAATGATAGTTCAGGAATCATCAACCCATCGGAAGCCACAAGAGTGACACTCTTATCAAGTCAAAAGTGCTCAGAGAGTGTTTACCCTTGTCAATGAGTAGTCAGCAGTCCTAGTCCCTGGATTACTTTTCCAAATCTCATACCTCTCTTATTTGTCTAAGTATCTGTACATATTTTCATCAGCTTGGTTGAAGGGGAGGAAAAAATGATTTACAAGTTTTTTTGATATTCTCATTCTGAATGTCAAAAATATTTGGACCAAGAAGCGATCATATTCAGGTATTAAAGTTTCTATTGATATGTCCAAATGATTTGGATTCATCCTTTTGTCATATTTTGGGTAAAAAAAGCATCATGGCCTCTTGAAAAAATAAAGCTTCATTTACAATAGGAAAGGAATAGTGTATATTTAGTATTGAGCACTTTCATACTTATATGGACATTTATATATATAGTCCATGGGCGATACATTTCCATATCTGATTGATTCCAGTTTCTCCCTAACTTTCCAGCCAGGTGAATCAAATGAGAAATTAGATATAATTAATTGAAAACAATACCTGAAATATTTCATTAATGCTTTTCCAAGTTCCAATTCCCCATTTTATCTATTTAAAATCCACTTAAATCCCACCAAGGAACTATTATGGACCTCTTAGTATATATTTATTTAGCTATCTAGCTCCCCATGAGCAAGGAAGGAATACTTGTAGAGCAAAGGCACACATAGAACAATCCTAAAATTGTTATTTAAAGAGCTATGGCTTTGTGTTGCAAATAAAAAGCAGGAAAATCGTTAGTTGTAAAGAAGCTCTGGCAATAATCCTTACAAATACCATTCATCCCTCCTTGCTGCCGAATTGAATTTTTTATCCTGGACATTAAACCGTAGATAAGCATTATCAGACAGCTCTCTATTCTTCTAGGATCCTGAAATGTCACAAGAGGATGTGAGGTGCTTAAAGCTTGAAATACTCAATTACAAACTTGTGTCTCATGCTAACACTTGAATGACAATGGAATAATTTATTTGATCAAAACAAAGCACTTCACAGATAGTGTGTAGTGTTTGAAATGATGAGTTGTGCTTCTGAGAAGAAATGGTAATACTGCACAAGTAAACATGTAACTTGGGTGACATCAAGGGCCACCTATGACCTGTGAGCAGATGGCATGCTAAATGCATCTGGGACATTTAGCTCAGCTCCTGGCCCAAGGCAGACACTCAGAAATGTGAGCTGATGTCCCTCACTGTCCTCTTCCTCTTCTGTTATTGTAGAGTTTTCCTATCTGAATAGGTTTGCATTTCTTGAAATTCATCTTGTTTTGCTGAATTGCATTTTTGATTAATGAAGACAGTTTTACTTACTTGATTCTCTGTTACTGTTTCCTTGTAACTTGGTATTATTGCTGATCCCTCAGTGTCTCTCATCTCAATCATGCAAGCATGTGGCCCTTTGTTTAGGTGGAGAGACCACCCTCAGCCAGGCTTGAGACAGAGCCACGGTGCAGAGTAAGGATCCCAAATTGGGCTGTAAGGCCCAGGAGTTGGCTGTGAAGGGTGCTGTGAATGCTTACATACTCAGTTACTCAGTCATGTCCAGCTCTTTACGACTCCATGGACTGTAGCCCTCCAGGCTCCTCTGTCCATAGTATTATCCTGACAGGGATGCTGGAGCGGGTTGCCATTTCCTCCTGCAAGATCTTCCTGATCCAGGGATCAAACCAGGGTGAGGTCCTGTTTATGAATGGAATTGAAGTACTAACAACTGTAAACAATTTCCCCTTTAAGATAATCATATGTTAGCGAGTGAGTGTTTGCTCAGTCGTGTCCAACTCCTTTTGACCCCGTGGACTGTTGGGGTCCTCTGTCCATGGGATTCTCCAGGCAAGAATACTGGAGTGGGTTGCCATTTCCTTCTCCAAACTGTATGCTGGTTCCAAGATTATTCCTCGATACTACCGTTCTCATTCACTTTAGATCAATATGCTTTCTTTTGTGGTTGTTCAGTCACTCAGTCACGTCCTTCTCTTTGCCACCCCACAGACTACAGCACACCAGCCTTCCCTGTCCTTCACCATCTCCTGGAGCTTGCTCACACTCATGTCCATTGAGTCAGTGATGCCATCCAACCATCTCATCCTCTGTTGTCCTCTTCTGCCTTCAATGCTTTCTTTAGTGGGACAAAAATTGGTGGGGCTTTTGTTTGTGCAAATCACATCCTGTGTTCCACACAGATGCACCATCCTGGGGGCCAGAGGAGCAAACCAGGATGACTTTCCTGATCCAGAAGATGCTCCTCTCTTGCCAGAGAAAGTCAGATTTCACTGAGTTATTCTGATGTTCTCTCTAATTGCTATGAATTGTCATCCACAGTCAAGGTGGTGGTGGTTGCTGTTGCTTTGTTTTTGCTTTTTCAACTCACTCTGAATCTGAAGGACTATGTTTTCTGAGTAGGCTTTAGATATGTTGACCTAAATAGTCTGCGTAGACTAGAATTTGGCTTCCCAAGTGGCACTAGTGGTAAAGAACCCACCTGCCAATGCAGGAGCCATAGGAGAAGGGGTTAGATCCCTGGATGGGGAAGATCCCATGAAGGAGGAAATGGCAACCCACTTCGTATTCTAGCCTGGAGAATCCCATGGATAGAGGAACCTGGCGGGCTACAGTCCATAGGATTGCAAAGTCGGACATAACTTCAGTTGAAGCAACGTAGCATGCACGCAAGAGACTGGGGTTAGTGAGAAGCAGGGGGAGTTAAAGACACAGCAGAGCCTGCCCCTCCCCTCCCACTTCTCCCCTGCCCCTCTCCCCATCATTTTGTTGTTCAGTCACTCAGTTATGTCTGATTCTTTGCGACCCCACTGACTGTAGCACGCCATGCTTCCCTGTCCTTCACCATCTCCCAGAGCTTGCTCAAACTCATGTCCATTGAGTTGATGATGCCATCCAACCATCTCATCCTTTGTCATGCCATCCATGTAACTTCTTCTCCATCCATGTAACTTCTCCCTTTCCCAGGGGGAGTTCATCACCTGGAATTGTGCCTATAGATGTAAAAAAAAAAAAGTAAAATCCTCCTTATGACTCTTTTCTCAACCTACCTTACCTCAGTCTATTTTCACATTGCTCTTTCCCCTCAACCTCCTATCTTTCCACTGAAGTCTCCCCGCCCCCCACTTTTAGTCTTCGAGGGTCCGGAAGGTGGCTCAGGCCTCACTTGCCTCGTTGGTGCCTCTGCTGGCTTGATTCTAGGAAGGTTTCCTCTGGCTGGAAATACCTTACCTCTTATTCTAGATAAGATTTTTTCCCCCTCTATTGAATGCACACAAGTCATTCTGGTGAATGCACACAGATTAATAAGTAGAAAAATGTCAGCAGGATGGTGTGTGGGGAATGGTAGCAGATATAAATTCATAGGTCTATGTAACACTTTGAGAATGGCTCATGGAGACAGAAACTGATTGTGTTAATAGGAAATATTAGCTTGGGTAAAAGGTTAATTGGGCATATTGCTGCCATGTTGGAAACAATATTAGGACCTTATAGAACCAAACCTGTTAGCATCCTGGAGACATGAGAGGTGATAAACAGGCAGATTTGAATGATACAGAAGACCAAGGGCTTGATTTCTTATGTATTATTTTCCTTCTTATTAGTCTTTGAGAAAATTGTTTTTCCCAACTTTAAAATCACCCATTAATCTCTGTAGCAAATCGATATCTTGTTATCACCTTTATTTTAGAATCCTATACTTTTTAGTCTGGTTTTGTGAATAAATTCCTGGCCTAGTTAAGGTGATTTAACTGTCCTCACCACTTACTGTGGAAACTGGCCAGCTGGGTTCCCTTTTCTTACAATTAAGAGCCTAACTTACCTGTCCTCATTGTCTTTTTTAAAATGAAGGTCACTCTTATGTAGCTTGTGAGCATTCCCTGAATGTACATCAGAGGTAGACCATGCCCTTATGATCTGTGATTAGTACATCTGGCTTTTCAAAATAGCAACATCCACTTTTCCCGTCTGGTGTAGAATTGTCACTGTTTCATCTTCATCTTAACGGGTAGCAGTCATCACACTTCACTGCTAAGTAGACATGAATACACAATTTTTAAAATTCATTGTGTAAAATAATATTTTCAACTTTACCTGTTTCAGTATTAGTAAATGGAGATGAAAAGATCACTTTTGAAGACCTCCTTTGAAAAATATTTTGAAGAGATTTTTATCAACCAAATTATATTTGTCTTGCAAGTAATTTATAAATTTTTTTTCACTTTCTTGACTCTTTTTCTTATATAAGCTGTTTTTCTCTACCTACAGGATGACCTGCCTTGAGTTTTACATTCCCACTGGTCTCAAGGTCACCCTACATTTCTAATTTAGCCAACCTGACACCTGCTGTCACCATTGTTCTGCTGGTATATTTGGAGAATATGATCTTGGAATACTAGAATAATGTTTTAAGAACACTCAGCTATGTGAGATATCTGAATAGTTTCAATAATATACCTATATCATGAAATCAATTATATTGAAACATATCTGAGGATACTGTACTCTGTAGCTTCATGATTGATTTGTGTTAATTTTCACTCATCTTTTGAGTGTTAATGTCAGAGGGAGTCTTCGAATGATGGAAAAGACATTACCTTCGGTCCCAAACAAAACTTGATACACATCTTAGCTTCTTAAAATATTAACATTTGCCAGTTATCATTGGAAAATAAATTTAACCTCTTAGAGTTGTAATTATTTCATCTGTCAAATAAGGCAATCAGATCTCCTTGCAGAGCACTGTGAAGATTAAATAGGATATTAACTGAATATTCTTGGATGTTTTCAAAATAGATAACAATAAACAGAAGTTTTTTGTTATTTTCCTACACTGTTTACAAAAATCAAAAGAAAGGGGGATTAATTTTCTCTCTTTACTATTAAGGAATTACCTCATGTACAATTATATTAAAGTGTTATTTGATAAAAGAGCAGGATACTAGATGTTAAATAGTGTCTCATTGTTTTGAAGCAACAATGTGATACTAAAGAGTCTTTTCCACAAAATTAATCATTTTTTTCTTGTTTAGAAAAAGAATGAACCTTAGTCATGTCATATAAAAACAAATATAGTGGATTATTCAAATCATAAAATGTGTTTGTCATACATTAATTTATATTTTGCAGATATTTTATATAAATATGCTGTAATCATGTAAAAAAGTATTACCTAAATATATTTGTAAATAACTGTCTTAGCATGTTAGTTACTCAAGCTGGAAATATGAAGCATTTTGCCTTATTCATTTAACAAATATGTAGTGAGTGACTATGATGGTCTATGTGACTATGCCCTGTTCTAGGCTCTGGGCCTTTGCCAGTGAACCAAACAGAGATCCTTCCTCTTGAGCAGCTGGTATTTCAAGCTGGGTTGAAGAGGAGAGGCAGATTTTAAAAGGCAACCCACTCCAGTATTCTTGCCTGGAGAATCCCATGGACAGAGGAGTCTGGCAGGATACAATCCTTGGGGTTGCAAGAGTTGGACATGACTTAGTGACTAAGCCACCACCACCAGAGCAAGATGACTGAAGGGCACTGAAAGTCTGATGGGAGCAGACGGCACAGTAGGGAGGGAATTCAAGCAGGAACCACCAAACGCTGACGCTTGAGCCAAGACTGCAAAGAGGGGAGGGTTAGTCCTATACATATCAGGGAGCAAATGTTTGGTACAAAGTTCCCAGTGTGTTTGAGAACCAGCAGCAAGGTCACTGCAGCTGGGATAGCATGAGTGGGGTGTGGATGCCGGGGAGGAGATAGTAGGAGAACACTGGGAGTTACGTGAGGCCAGATGACACTCCAAGGACTCCCGCGTTTTTGTGGGTAAACTGTGGCACCATTGCGGGATTTGGAGCAGAGGAGTCATGATTGATTTATCTTTCCAAAGGGTCTCTGCCAGCAGCCAGTGAGAAGTCTGATTCAGGAACCCAATGTAAAGTAGCGTTGACCCCATCGGGGTAGCCACAGGGGAAGAGGGAGGAATGGACAGATGCTGAAATGGACATATTTGAAAGGAGAATCAAATTTGATGGACTGGACACAGGTGTGAGAGGAGTGAGTCATTGAGACTGAAGCTTTTGGCCTGAACAACTAGAGAAGACATTTACAACCAGCCAAGATGGTGCTGGCCCTGGAAGTTCAGGTGTCTAAGAAAAGGTGGATTCCTACTGAAAGTGTTGATTTTGAGAAGCCTACTGGAAACCCAAGCAAAAGTTTTGGGGAAGCAACTGGATGCCTGGAGTTAAGAAAGAATCAGGGTGGAGACAAGACGTTTGCACATGGTTTGGTACTTTTGCCTAATGTCTTATGTAAGAAGGGTCTCGGGTGCTGAATAGAAGGTTCAGAAGAAAGTGACTGGTTACAGAGTCCTCTTCTTGCCTGTTTTTCCCTTATTCTGTGTGTCTGATCAGCGATCAGCAAATTAGAATACTGTATGTTTGAAAAGTATTTCATTTTCTCAACATGATGTCATTGTAACTGACAAACTCTTGTGACAAATGCACACTAGTACAATCCTACCCAGGAGCAGGCACAGACATGCTTACCCCTAGCCTTGTTTGAGTATAATTGTTTCTATTACTGGAGGAGAAACCCCAGTTAAGTCCAGAACCACAAACATGGAGAGCAGAAATGCATACGTGCCCGCATCCGTGGTACAGCTCAGTGCTGTCACTAGACTGATGACCTTGTCATCAAGCTCAGTTGAGATAAAATTTCATAAAACAATAAGGGCTTTTTGTTTATTTGTTTGTTTTTTAGTTATTTTGCAGGGAAGGGGAGGCCAAAGTGGGGCTGGTGACTACAGGCACCAAAATGGAAACTCAAAAGAGAGAAAGTGATTATGTAAATTGTGCCTTTTGAAGGCATTGAGAGTTTCATTCACATACTCTAAGTCTCTGGAAGCACATTTAGTTCCTGTTTGGGGAGATGAAAGCCTTGCCACAGCCTCATCTGCGGGCTTGTGGCAGGGCGAGTTTCTCTTGTGTGTACGATGCAGGGAAGAGTGGGCAGTTGGCAGTCGTTCAGCATTGATTGCAGTCATTCATAAAACCCAGCCGCGCGGAAGGCGGAGTCTGGGGGAGCTGCCCTGAGATGCTTACAGGATGCCTCATTTGAATAAATCCTCAGTGATGCTTGAGTGATAAGGGGTGCTCACAGGTACCGCCAAGATGGTTAGGGGTCCAGCTTCCTTCCCAAGTAACTGAAGACTTTGCAGGAATCAGAGGTCACACCTCTTGGACTCCTGGTCTCTCTATCCACAGCTTTTCTGCAAAGTCGGCTTTGTGGCTTATCTGTGGCCTCTTTGTGTCTGGATGAAGGAGTAAATCATATGTAAGGAAGACCCTTGGGGCTTCCCAGGTGGTACTGGTGAAGAACCCTCCTGCCAGTGCTGGAGACATAGGAGATGCAGGTTTGATCCTTGGGTCGGGAAGATCCCTTGGATGAGGGCATGGCAACCCACTCCAGTATTCTTATCGTCATGAACAGAGGAGCCTGGTGGGGGTCCCTAGAGCATCGCAAACAGTCTCACACACTGAAGGGCCTTAGCACACAGCAAAGGAAGACCCCTGATCACTGCAGTGCGCTGGTATATCACTGTGGTGTTTAAGTATGAGGGGTCCCTGTTATTGTGTTATGATTAAAGCCTGGCAGAGGATGGGAAGTGGTTGGCTGAACAGTTTCCACGCATTACAACTGGCAACACCACTTGGGTTTAACCTTCAAACTGCAATAGAACAGACACAAGTACTGCTTTAAAGAAATGCTAATTCATTCAGGCTGACAAAAGTCTGAGGAGGCCGTTGTATTATTTTATGTCGCTTATTCTGAATGTAGGTTTTTTTTCTTCTTCTTCTCCTTCTCTAGAAGCAATTTCAGCTAAAAGAAGTCAGATTAGAAAATGTAGGAATACATATTGGCATAGCTTAGTGCCCCCTCAAATTGATTGAATAATTAGCAATCTGAAACTAATCATTTTCTCCCTGACAACAGATTCAACAGCTAGCTGATTCACTCTAGACCTGAGATCAGGATATAAGTTAGTATGAAAAATCAGTTTTCTTATTTTGTTTTAAATAAAGTATATTAATTAAGTTAGTATATTTTAAATTAAGTACATTTAAATTCTAGCAACATTGTTTTTGAGTATTGACGTGTTTATTTTCATGATCCAAAAAGAGCTTTAAATTTCAGAAATTCAAATGAGGTCTTTATGGGCCAAAGAACTAAACAGGCATTTCTCCAAAGAAGACCTACAGATGTCTAATAAACACATGAAAAGATGCTCAACATCACTCATTATTAGAGATATGCAAATCAAAACCACAGTGAAGTACCATCTCATGCCGGTCAGAATGACTGCCATCAAAAAGTCTACAAGCAATAAATGCTGGAGAGGGTGTGGAGAAAAGGGAAACCTCTTACACTTTTGGTGGGAATGCAAACTAGTACAGCCACTATGGAGAACAGTGTGGAGATTCCTTAAAAAACTGGAAATAGAACTGCCATATGACCCAGGAATCCCACTCCTGGGCATACACACTGAGGAAACCAGATCTGAAAGAGACACGTGCACCCCAATATTCATCACAGCACTGTTTATAATAGCCAGGACATGGAAGCAACCTAGATGCCCATCAGCAGACAAATGGATAAGGAAGCTGTGGTACATATACACCATGGAATATTACTCAGCCATTAAAAGGAATTCATTTGAATCAGTTCTAATGAGGTGGATGAAACTGGAGCCTATTATACAGACTGAAATAAGTCAGAAAGAAAAACACCAATACCGTATACTAATGCATATATATGAAATTTAGAAAGATGGTAACAATGACCCTATATGCGATACAGCAAAAGAGACACAGAAGTATAGAACAGTCTTTTGGACCCTGTGGGAGAAGGTGAGGGTGGGGTGATTTGAGAGAATAGCACTGAAGCATGTACATTATCATATGTGAAACAGATCACCAGTCCAGGTTCGATGCATGAGACAGGGTGCTCGGGGCTGGTGCCCTGGGATGACCCTGAGGGATGGGATGGGGAGGGAAGTGGGGGGGCGGTTCAGGATGGGGAACACATGTGCACCCATCGTGGATTCATGTCAATGTAGGGCAAAAACCACTACAATTTTGTAAAGTAATTAGACTCCAATTAAAATGAATTTAAAAAAAAAAGATTCTATAGCATAGGCAGACAGATGAAATATGCCATTTACTATAGTTTTAAATCAAAACCACTGAATTCTCAAAATTAAATTAGAATTTTCTTACACAGACATGGTCTTTCATGTTGGCTAATAATCCACTTTTATTGGAGAAGAGTTATTTTAAAACATATTGAAGGAAAACTTTAATTGAGTGGCAGATTTCTTTTTTTCTCAAAACTTTGCCTAAATACCTGAATTTTCAGGAGGGAAAAAAAAGAAGAAAGGAAATGAACTAAGACAGAAGGTTGCATATGGTTTCTCATACATATAATTCTTCAAGATTTTCTCCAAAGTTGGTGATATTTCCGATATTTTCACAAACCAATGAGTGTAAAGATTCAACATGCCATGTGGGCTATTTTTAGTTGAGTGAGAATTGCTAAAGATTTCCCAGTGCAGTGAAATGTAACTTTCTGTGCACTGTACTTGAGTAAGTTATATTAACATTTCAGAGCTCAGTAATACCCTGGGGTATTGCTTCTCCCTGGCAACTGCCTTCTTGAATGTTCTCTGAACCTTCCTGCCAGAGTGCCCTTCTCCTCCAATGACTGGTGATCAGTCCACCAAGAGTTTAGCCTTCTCTCTAGATAGTTAGCGCATCTCTTTCCTTTGAGCCCAGGAGGGATGGCTTTGAAATGGCACCGTTTTCTTTTCTTGTCACATTATATATAGATTTCTAAGTCTTACTTGATCCTGTTTGGACTTAGCTGTGTGTGCGTGTGTGTGTGCGTGCACTCACGTTCTGTGCAGTGTCCACGTCTGCCTGTATCATTTCTTTCAGAAGTGGAGAATTTTGCCATGCAGCTTTTAGCTCTGGGAAAGCAGTTTATCTGCCACTACCTCACCACTGAGCCACCTCTTGAATAGCTTGACTGGCCTTACAAGTAGTCAGATCTCCAAGTGCAGTCAAAACCACTGTCAAAGTTAAGAACCAGGTTCGTGCTTGAGAATCCCAAGTCCTATGTGGCTTTTCCATTTAGCAGAGTCTAAGACTCAGGGTCTCAACTTTATACACAGGGCTTCCCTATTCAAATCAAGGTTTGTTCAAGGCTTCTGAGGTGGAGGGATATCTGAGCCATCCAAGGACAGCCTCAAAGGGCTATGTTTTCTGGCTTATGCTGTGATTCTCTCCAGCGTTGCATTAAGTCCTGTTGACATCAGGTTAAGGGCACCTCCGCGTGCTGCCCTTTGCAGCTGTGACCCATCCTCTGCATTTATTTATTCTGAGATGGACAACTTAAGACCCAAAGACCTTTTCCTGCCTATTTTCACACTGTGAAGACATCTTTCATATTTATTTTGCATACTTATGGAGACACACACACTTTATATATGTACATTTCCCTCTGACTCTTCCTCCTTTCTTAGCTTGAATGGATTTAGAACATGGGGGATGTCCTAAAACATTGCAGATCTCTGTTTTTTTCTTTCTTTTATATTTTTTTGCATAAAGGGAAAGATCTATGTGGTGATGAAGGGCATGAAACAAAAGTCCGTGTCTTTCAGTAAGATAGCCAAAGCCACAGAAAGTCCTGCCTGTTTTTAACATATCAGCAGAGCAGCTGCTCCTATGTTTACGCTTTCAGATGTCTTCATAGGGTGAAGCCAAAGCTTTCAGCAGCTTTGCTTCTATGGGGAAGTCTAATGAGGACCATTTTATTGGTACTAAACAGGAAATCCAATACTGAGGCCAGCACTGGCATGGAGTCCATCTGGGTGTAATTGAGCTCTTGGAAGCATGAGCTGAAAGCTCCTAACTCCCAGCGCTTCTCAGGGCCTCTAGGTTAATATGTAGGGGCTTGCAGACAGTTCCCTTAAACTTGTTTTCAGTACCGTGTTTAATTTCCAGATGTTTCTCCCCATTTTATGATTAATAGTGCGTTGTGCTGTCTATCATGCGCCCCAGGTATGTGGTCAGGGACATGGTGAAGCCTGCTGCCTGCAAAGCCCCAAGAAATGTTGACCACCAGCCCCACCAGCCTCCACCGTGAGTATGGCATTGGTTTTATTGACTGAAAATGTCGTCTGTAACACAGATCACTGGTTCCAGATGTATTAATTCACGTTGCATGTGGGAGCGCAAGCTCTGGCTGCTCTGGGGTGTCGGGGGTAAAAGGCTGCTCCTGAATTAGATAAAACGATCTGGAAGCAGCTCTGTGTCTCAAGCATCTTCATTAAGTGATGTTTCTAATGCCGTATGGGAAGCATGAAGCTAATGATGGGAAAAAAACATGTATTGGGGAGCTCTATGCTATCAGAAACTCTGTACCTTTTGGCTTTAGAAAGTATGTGGCTTCGAGCCTGAGACCCTGGGAAAGTAATGAAAAGGTGCAGAGAGGGGATCCTTTCCTAACTGTGAAGAAGGGAAGTGCATGGCTCATTCATAACCACCTTCACACTGTGTCCTAGAAAGGTCAGGGACAATCTGAAAGAGGGATGGACCGTCAGTTTGCTTTTATTATTGTAACCTCAAGTGTGGATATTCCTGAAGGGTTAAATGGCCAAGCAAAGGGACTTAGAGGAGAAACTAAATAAGCAAACTCTGTGTTGCAAATGTGAATTTCTGTAAGATGAAATGTAAAGAGCTTTAAAATTCTGCAGAGTGGCATAATCTATTCAATCTTCTGAATAAAATGATGCTCCTGGTAAGAAAAATTAAATATTTCCTTAAAATGTCTCAGCAGTGGTAATACTGTTAGCATAACCATTACAGCCAAGTAGTTACTCCCAGGGAAATGCCTCCTTCCAAGTTATTTTTGCAAAAGCCATTGAAGAAATGTGTCTTAGGAGTGATTTTGCTATAGGTTTCCTTAGATATCTGACAATTTTTTGAAGTAAAACCAAAATAAAGTAATAAGATTATCAAAAGGCTATGAAAAGAAAAGTAAATTTTTGTAATCCTTTTGCTGTGTCAAATTTTATTCCCATTGGCAAAACTGAAATTAATAAAATGTTTAAATGCTTGCTTATATTTTGCATACACATGGTCACAAACACAAAATTATTTATGGTTTAAGATATAAAATTTGGGTAAATAAATTTCAAGAGGCTCCATAAATGAGTTATAGATTTTATCTATGTGTATTTGAATATCATCTTCCACACTTGATCAGTACTTTTCAAGGAACGCAAACAATTTTCACCTAACTGTACTAAAAATGGTTTATAATTCCATTGAAAAAAGTTTTAAGTTGGAAGAACTGCTTTTAATGATGTTGCCATTTTTTTCTACACATGTTCTAGCCATAAATCCATTTTCTTGATGGTGGAACTTTTTTTGAAAATTCATAAAACTTACAATCCCCACTTTCCATCATATGTTCCAGGCATTAGAAAACAAGCAACTTTGGGGAAAGTTCTTTGAGGAATTAACATGAATTTTAAGATGTGTTATATTCTATATATTGAGGTTCCATTTTTATTTGTACCACTTATTCCAGTGTCCACCTAAGATTGGAATTATCAGATAAGAAGCAGGAATTGACATCCTTGCCAAAGAGACTAATTATTTTTTCTTATTTTGCTTCTGCTTTTCGTGGACTCCTAGGAGTGGAAAGCTGTTGTAACTTACCGTGAACCTAGTGGAATCTTCCTGGCAGCCTCTCTGAGTAGAGTGACTGAGAGTGGCTTTTGGGTTCTCCTTTATGATAATCTTTTTCTTCACTCCACACTTAACTAATTACGACAGTGGACCTCTCTTTAGATGACTTGAAAAATTTAAAGTTTACAGTCCATTCCTCATTTCTACTGATTCTCTCTAGAGAGTGGTATTTGTAAGTCGAGCTCTCCATTTCCATATAAGCCCCTTTCTAGGTTGCTGTGAAAACAGTGACAGTAATTTGGGGGTGGGGAGGACACTAAGGATGGGCTTTAGCCTGTAGGCCAGTGTTTTTAAATATGTGTGTTACAACCTATCAGTGGGCCTGAAGATCAGTAAAAGCTAGTTTTTTAGTGTGAAGGTTGTGTTTAAATTTTGAATGGACTAAAAGAGAATAGAAAATGTAAGATGGCATCCTGGGTTACTATTGTAGGATGAGCTTAGATTTCTGTACATGATAACTGGATCAAAATAAAATCTAATAAACACTACATTTAGTTTTGAGCATGCATTGACGGATTTTAACTCATCAGATTTTCATTATGTGTATGTATGTGTGTGTGTATAAGATATGTATAGCTTACTTTGGCAGAAGTAAGAACAATGGTATATGAATAGGATGTGGGCAAAACTGAAGACAAGCAGATCAATTAAGGGACTATTGCAACTGTCCAGAGAAGGATGAGGTCTTGGCCTACAGAAGTAGCAGAGGGTGTGGGAAGGAAACATTTTAAGAGCTCAGTAAGAAAGAAGGTAAATGGGCAGTGCTTAGTTGTCAATTGAATATGGTTTGTAAGGAAAGAGTTTAGGGGGGCTGTTGTATCAGTGGTTTGGGTGATTGAGCATGTCAGCAGCTGACATGGGGAAATAAAGGAAAGTAAAGCAGGCCAACCAGGAGGGTGGGCAGTGAGGAGTTCAGATCGTGATAGGATGATTTGGGGCACCTGTGCATTGTCTAGGAGTCTATGTTCAAGAACGAGTTGGGTATATGAACCCAAGGCACTCAGCCGGGGAAGTAGACGACATCACCAAGTAACAGAGTGCCTGGGTGAAACCAGTGTTTAAGGAGTGGGTGAAAGAAGAGGCTCCCCTGACTCACCTGAGAAATAATGGTCAAAGAGGTAGAAGAGCCAGGAGCCAAGTGGGAAGTGTCACGGAGGGTGCCCCAGAGTAGCAAATGCTGCAAAATAATAATAATAATAATAATTCAAGAGATTAAAAAATTTTGGCCTCAGGGGTCATTGGTGACATTTGCTATAACACTTTTATTTATTTATTTATTTTTTGAGAATTTATTTATTTATTTATTTACTTATTAGTTGGAGGCTAATTACTTCACAACATTTCAGTGGGTTTTGTCATACATTGATATGAATCAGCCATAGAGTTACATGTAATGCTATAACACTTTAAATGTCTAAGTAGGTGGAAATACTTTATTTGTATAGATGTAAGGAAAAAAAATCGTCAGGAGGAGGAGATGGTGATTTTGCATGGTGAGCAGGAAAAGAGAGATTATTACTATGTGAATCAGTGGTAGAGTCACTATATTCAGGTCACTAGTGCCTTCTGTTTCACATGTCTAGGTCAATGGCTGCACATGTCAATATAACCTGTATTTTTATAATCATGTGTGTAAACGGTCTGAAGATTCTTTTTTCAGTTATTATTAAAATGTCACTTGGTCATATTTTAAGCATGCTGCCTAAGTTGTTATCACTTAATCAAAGTTAAGTTCAGTTCAGTCATTCAGTCCTGTCTGACTCTTCGCGACCCCATGGACTGCAGCATGCCAGGCTTCCCTGTCCATCACCAACTCCTGGAGCTTACTCAAACTCATGTCCATGGAGTCAGTGATGCCATCCAACCATCTCATCCTCTGCTGTCCCCTTCTTCTCCTGCCTTCAATCTTTCCCAGCATCAGGGTCTTTTCCAATGAGTCAGTTCTTCCCTTCAGATGGCCAAAGTATTGGAGTTTCAGCTTCAGCATCTGTCCTTCCAATGAATATTCAGGACTGATTTCCTTTAGGATGGACTGGTTGGATCTCCTTGCAGTCCGAGGGACTCTCAAGAGTCTTCTCCAACACCACAGTTCAAAAGCATCAGTTCTTCATCACTCAGCTTTCTTTGTAGTCCAACTCTCACATCCATACATGACTGCCGGGAAAACCATAGTGTTAACTAGATGGACCTTCATTGGCAAAGTAATGTCTCTGCTTTTTAGTATGCTGTCTAGTTTGGTCATAGCTTTTCTTTCAGAGGAGGCGTCTTTTAATTTCGTGGCTGTAGTTACCATCTGCAGTGATTTTGGAGCCCAAGAAAATAAAGTCTGGCACTGTTTCTATTGTTTCCCCAACTATTTGCCATGAAGTGATGGAACCAGATGCCATGATCTTAGTTTTCTAAATGTTGATCAAAAACATTAGTGGAGTTGAACAAATTGAATCTGATAGCTGCTATTCTTCAAGTATGAGATGCATAGATAAAGCCCTCTCAAGTTGGGGGCAGCAGTTATATAATCCAATTAACTATTACTTCGTGATAACTGCAAGACTAGAAGTATGTCTATAAAAGAGAAAATGACCTATTCTCTTTGGGGTTGATGAGGTCAGAGAAGAACATTCAGAGCGTGAATTTAGAACAAAGTCTCCAGAAGAAGGAGTTGATTGATTTGTGCCCCAAAGCATCAGGTTGTGGGTGGTGATTTGAAACATGTACTCATTGCTGGAGCCTGAGAGTGTGCAAGTATGTGTATCTGTGTGTTGTGTGTTTGAGTGAGTGAGAGTGCATGTGTGGGAGGGTGGGGTGAATGTGTTTGGATGTTGTGGAGAGCTTTATAAAGACTTCAGGAGGTGCAGCACCAGTGTCTTTAAGGAAAAGGATGTTGGTCTAACATGGAAAGGATAGGCTACACACTTGGTCTTGTCTTTAATTTTAGTTTTAATACAGTATTTTGAAAATCGACCTAACATTATGGGGTTTTTGAGTTTTTCAAAGTTATTGTGGATTTTAGAAGACGGACAGTCCTGCAGTCTACCAATCAGTTCCAGCTGTGGACGGAAGCAGGTCTAAGCAAGAGAGGCAGTGATAGGGCAGATTTGAGAATGTTTCCCGGGCAATTTAATTAGAGCACAATGATTCATTAGCTCTGATGATACAGTCAGATGAAGAGGAAATAGTTCACTTTAGGTCAAGGGAGTAGGTGGTGTGATCGTAGCAAGAAGAGTTAATTTAGGCTTTAAAACATGTTTAGATTTAGCTTTAGATGTATGTGAAAATTGAAAGTGAACGTCGCTCAGTTGTGTCCAACTCTTTGTGACCCCATGGAATTCTCCAGGCCAGAATATTGGAGTGGGTAGCCTTTCCCTTCTCCAGGGCATCTTCCCAACCCAGGTCTCCCAGATTACAGGCAGATTCTTTATCAGCTGAGCCACAAGGGAAGCCCAAGAATACTGGAGTGGGTAACCTATCTGTTCTCTTGCAAATCTTCCCAACCCAGGAATCAAACTCGGTTCTCCTGCTTTGCAGGCAAATTCTTTACCAACTGAGCTATCAGGGAAGTCCCCTTAGATGTATGTATTAGTGGCCAAAGAAATCTCTGATTGAAACATCTAGAAGGCAGTTGGCTATTCATACCCCAAACTCAGGGGAGACTTACATGAGTTATACTAATTTGTGGATGATTATTTTATAATAAAACTATTAACACAAGTGAAATAGCACATAGATCTATACTCAGTATTTTGTAATAACCTGTGAGGGAAAAGAATCTGAACATAGTGATATATATATATATATGTATATATATATATATACACACACACACACATACATACATACACACACACACACACAATAATGTGTTATTTTCAAGTGTATGGCAAGGTGATTTAGTAAATTTAATTTCAAAGTTGTTTTACAGATTATGATTTCTATAGGATTAATTTTATATCTCTAAAAAGTGAATTTTAGGGGTAACTTCATTATTAAAATACTTGAGATTAAAAAGCATAAGCAGAAGCTGTCAGTTTGAAGGAAAAAGCAGGATGGAGAACATGATAGGAATCAAAAAGAAGAGGAATTCAGTAAATTATACAAAATCAGGCAGGAGCAAACTTTCCTCAGTTTTCCTGGAATTTTCCATGTTTTAGTGCTGAAAGTCTCATGTCTTGGGAACCCCCTCAGCCCTGGGAAAACTGGAAAGATTGGCATCATTAGAACTGGTAAATTTGGAATGTGAAAGTAGAAACTTAGAAAAAGAATATATAGCCAAGTCGGATAACCATGTTTAGACAAACAATTTTTACAGTACTGTGGACAGCGACATGTTCAACAATAACTTGAATTCAGGGAGGTACATCCATCGTACTTCAGCTCAGTCTTTCCAGTTTTCCTTTGTTTTGTTGGTGGTTGCCTGCTTTTAAAAATAAAAGAGAAAAATATAAATAAATGCAGTACTTGCAGTTCACCTTTTCAAAGGGTAAAAGTTAGTGTTCTTGTTCAATTGTTCAGTCACTCAGTCCTGCCTAATTCTTTGCGAGTCCATGTACTGCAGCATGCCAGGCTTCCCTGTCCTTCACCATCTTCCAGAGCTTGCTCAAACTCATGTCCACTGAGTCGGTGATGCCATCTAACCATCTTGTCCTCTGTCATCCCCTTCTTCTCCCGCCTTCAATCTTTCCCAGCATCAGGGTCTTTCCCAGTGAGTCGGCTCTTCGCATTAGGTGGTCAAAGTACTGGAGCTTCAGCTTCAGCATCAGTCCTTCCAATGAATATTCAGGGTTGATTTCCTTTAGGACTGACTGGTTTGATCACCTTGCAGTCCAAGGGACTCTCAAGAGTCTTCTCCAGCAACACAGTTTGAAGGCATCAATTCTTTGGTGCTCAACCTTTTTCATTGTCCAGCTCTCACATCCATATATGACTACTGGAACAATCATAGCTTTCACTATAAGGACTTTTGTTGGCAAAGAAATGTCTGCTTCTCAATATGCTGTCTAGGTTTGTCATTGCTTTTCTTCTAAGGAGCAAATGTCTTTTAATTTCATGGCTGCAGTCACCATCTGCAGTCATTTGGGAGCCCAAGAAAATAAAGTCTGGCACTGTTTCCATTGTTCCCCTTTCTATTTGCCATGAAGCACTGAGACCAGATGCAATGATCTTCATTTTTCGAACATTGAGTTTTAAGCCAGATTTTTCACTTTCCTTTTTCACGTTCATCAAGAGGCTCTTTAGTTTCTCTTCATTTTCTTTCATAAGAGTGATGTCATCTGCATATCTGAGACTACTGATACTTCTCCCCACACTCTTGATTCCAGCTTGTCCTTCATCCAGCTCAGCATTTTGCATGATGTACTTTGCATATAAGTTAAATAGGCACAGTGACAGTATACAGCCTTGACATACTCCTTTCCCAATTCAGAATCAGTCCACTGTTCCATATCCAGTTCTAACTGTTTGCTTCTTGTCCTGCATACAGATTTCTCAGGAGGCAAGTCAGGTGGTCTGGTATTCCCTTCTCTTTAAGAATTTTCCATAGCTTGTTGTGGTCTTCACAGTCAAAGGCTTTAGAGTAGTCAATGAAGCAGAAGTAGATGTTTTTCTGGAATTCTCTAGCTTTTTCTATGATCCAATGTATATTGGCAATTTGGTTTCTGGTTCCTCTGCCTTTTGTAAATCCAGCTTGTATATCTGGAAGTTCTCGGTTCACATACTGTTGAAGCTCAGCTTGAGGAATTTTGAGCATTACTTTACTAGCATGTGAAATGAGTGCAAAAAACTTAGTAGTTTTTACAAAATTGTGCAACTGTCTCCACTATGCAATTTTGAAACACTGCTGGATTATTCCATAAAGAAACATAATATTCATTAGAATCATCCCTATTCCCCTCAAAACTGAACTTCTAGAAGCCACTAATCTACTTTCCATCTCTATGGATTCACCTATTCTGGATATTTAGTATAAATCAAATCACATAACATGTGATTATTAAGCTCTGATTTTTATAACTTGGTTTAACTTAGCATATTTCCAAGATTCATTCATGTTATAGCATTTATAAGTACTTCATTTCTTTTGTTGCCATATAGTATTGCATTATACCACTTGTACAGTGGAACATATGCACCACTCTTGTGTGTGCATTTGAATTGTTTCCAATTTTTTTATGCTGTATAAAGTGACCCTTAACATTTATGTACAAGTTTTTGTGTGAACATATGTTCTTACTTCTCTTAAATATAAACCTAAGACTGAAATTTCTGGGTCATTTGGCAACTATATGTTTACATTTTTAAAGAATTGTCAAGCTGTGTTTGAAAATAGCTGCAGAATTTTACATTTCTACCAGCAGTATAAGAGGGTTCCAATTTCTCTACATCCTTGTCAACACTTGTTATTGTCAGTCTTTTTAGCTATAGCCATCTTTGCAAGTGTGATGTGTGTGGAGGGTTATCTTTTTGTGGTTTTGATTTGTGTTTCCCTAATCAATAATGATGTTTAACATCTTTTCACATGCTCATTGGCTATTTGTATCCTTTCTTTGGAAAAATATAGATCAAATCTTTTGTCCATTTCTGATTGGATTATTTGTCTTTATTTAATCTATACATATGTGCATATATAGGTGCATTTATATATATGTGTGTGTGTGTGTGTGTGTATGAAAGTGAAAGTTGCTTAATCATGTCTGATTCTTTGCTACCCCATGGACAATATAGTCCATGGAATTCTCCAGGCCAGAATACTGGAATGGGTAGCCCTTCCCTTTTCCAGAGGATCTTCCCATCCCAGGGATTGAACCCAGGTCTCACGCATTGCAGGTGGATTCTTTACCAGTTGAGCCACAAGGGAAGCCCATGAATACTGGAGTAGGTAGCCTATCCCTTCTCCAGTGGATCTACCCAGCCCAGGAATTGAACCAGAGTCTTCTGGTTCTGTATTGCAGGCAGATTCTTCACCAACTGAGCTATCAGGGAAGCCCCTGATACTATATATATATATGATTGATATTATATATATATATATATAATTGATACTATATTCTTGGCAGATAAATGATTTACAAATACTTCCCCTCATTTAGTGAGTTGTCTTTTTATTTTCTTATAGCTTGAGGCACAAGTTTTAATTTTGATGAAGTTGAATAGTTCTATTTTCCATTGATTACTTCTCATTTTGGTGTTGTATTTAAGGATCTCTTGTCAAATTCATGGTCATAAAGATATGCACCTAGATTTTCTTTTAAGAATTTTATACTTTTGGTTCCTACATGTATGTCTTTGATCCATTTGGGATTACTTTTTGCATATGGTGTGAGGTAAGGACCCAGTTTCCCCTGTGGACATCTAGTTGTCAAAATGTGGTGATCACAGATAAACATCTTGCTCCTGATACTAGGAGGAAAGCTTTCAGTCTCTACTGATTAAATAGGATTAAATATGGTGTTAATTGTGGGGTTTTGATTCATATTCTTTGTCAGGTTTAGTAAGTTTCATTCTAAGTTTTGTTTGTTGAGTGTTCATATCTTGAAAGAATATTGGATTTTCTCAAATGCTTTTCCTGCATCTATTGAGATAATAATGTGTTTTTTGAACTTTATTCTATTAATATGGTATAATGCCTTGATTTATTTTCACATTTAAACACTCTTACATTCCTGTGATAAATCCCACTTGTTTATCTATTTTATTTGTTGCTTTGATTTGCTAATATTTCTGATAAGTTTTATGTATGTATATATGTTATATTGGTCTACTGTAATGCCTTTGTATCCCCTAGTATTCTAACTAAAGGAGAAGTTTGTGAAATATTACTATATTTTTTTCTTCAAATGTTTGGTAGACTTCACCAGTGAAGCCATCGTCTTTTCTTTTTAGTAAGTTTTTTTCTTACTAAGTTTGTTTTGTTTAAATATTTGTAACAGTTTTGTATGAATATATATGTATGTTTAGGCAAGTGTATCATGTGAAATTCCTGAATCTTTAGAACAACTCACATTCAAAAGTCAGTTCTATTTAACTCTTGAACCATTCTTTTTTTTTTTGAACCATTCTTGATTTGTGGTTATTGACACCTTGGTTTCCAATTCCCACAAAATAAACTTAGTTCTCTCTCTCTCGCTCTCTCTCTCTCTTTCTCTCTCTGTGAGACTAACTGAATCATATAAAAATTATCAGTGTAACCTCAGAGTCTGGGATCAATGTAGTTAAAGACCAATCAGAAAAAAAAATTTAGTATCTAAAAGAGCTTGAAGATATTTTATTAAATATTGTTGAGATTCTTTGGTTTGAGTTTATCTGATTACCATTGGAAAAATTGAGAAACTGGTTTTGATATAGCATTTATTTTTACTTATTTTTCTTTTGTTTTCCTAGTTAGATGTTTGTAAGTCCTGTAATTAAATATCAATCTCATTCATCTAACAAAAAATGAATTTAGGTTCTGGATAAAAAATTGAAATTATTTATTCTCAGGATTTTACTTGGCCGCTCTCTTTCTGTCCTCTTCACTTCCTCCTTCCCAGAAATGGTCTTCCTGTGCCATGGAAACTCACATCCTGAACTGGATCATCGGGTACATCTGCGTTGAGGCTTTTGACATGGACATGTGTGCCATACACACTCTGTTCTTTTCCCTTCTCACAGCTTCAGATGAATCAGCCTTGAATTGACAGGGAGCCTGCTCCAAATTTTTCTTTTGATAGTCATACTTTTTCAGATATCAGGGGCATGGATTTTTTCAGCAACAACAATCTTCCTTCAGATTTGGTTATAACACAGGGATTTCTGAGGACTAACGTGTGGAACTAGAATGAATGTAATAATCATGGAAATGTGGCATCTTATAGTAAACTTAGTTTTAAAATAGTCTACCATGAGGACCAAAAATATGATTGAAAAATACCTATTAATATATTTACTTTTCCCATAACACGACAGGAAATCTACATGAATGTTTATACTTGAACATATGTTTTTTCATTAAAATCACATATGTAACAGCAAAATTATATATCATAATAGGTAACAGATCAAACAGAAGTGTCTTTGAGGTTGTAAACAGTTGGACAGCAACCTTTGTCGTTGTGTGACGGTGCTGTTAAGGTCTGCTCACCACATGTGACCTTTAGGTTCTGAGTACTGACGCCCAGAACTTTGTGTCTTGCTGTAGTAACAGATGGCAGAAGGTCCATGGATAACACGGAAACCTGGGCACCCCACTGGCAGACCATCACCACCTCTGTCATAAATCCAAGGATTCTTCTGCACAGCCTAGGAGAGATGCCACGGGTGCTGCAGCTGAGCCTGCTTTTCGCTGATTTCCCTGATCTTGACCCTCAGCTCTTCCTGAAACTCCTGGTGTTCTGTCCTCCTGATGTTCTGCAGATTTTACACCCAGTCTTTTCCAAAGTCTCCTGAGTTCTGAACTCAGCCTGGCTGTGGTCTAGTTCTTCAGTGAGAGCCTGCCAAATCAGCTTTGGATGAGAAGGTAGCATTGAGCAAAGGGGGTTTGAATGTCTAAAGTTGGTTGGAAGAGTGTGAGATGGGGAAGCAGTGCACCGCTGGCTCTGCAGTGAATCTGGCTAGTCCTTCCTTCCACAAATATTTATTTACTCTGTGCCATATGCAGAGCCTGGCACCTGGCAGCGGAGGTGATGATGAACAAAGCAGAGTCTTCATAGAACTTAGTGTGTGGAGGAGAAGATCTAAACAACAAAATAAAATACGTGATAAAAACTCTTCCTTTTAATCCAGAGCCTAAACCAAGTACAGGGATGGAGACCACACAGGAGAAGCTGTCCAGGGAGCAGACTTAAGCAAGACTTGGGAAGAGATGACATTTAAGGAGAGACTTGAAAGATAAGAAGTTGGCATGGAGAAGAGTCAGTGGAATGGAATTCTAGGCACAGAGGATGCTACGTGCAATGGACCTTATAAGGAAATTTGTGTATTGGGGCTGGAAAACTAAGAGAAAGGCAGAGAAAAGTGAGGAGGAGGTGGGCAGTGGAGGAGATAAGCAAGGTTCCACCCCAAAGGCTTTTCAGGTTTTTGGGTTTTATGTAATACTGTGAACAATCCCTTGAGGCCTTTCAAAGAAGGGAGAATCATGATCCAATGTGGTGTGGCCAGTGGGTAGGAAGAAGATGAGGGACTTTGGGAGGCAGTTGGGGTGGTTTGGACTCTGCTGGTGGCCAGAGATGTGGAGGAAATAGAATTCAGTGAGGTTTAGTGGCATTTAAGGAAATTTTTTAAGTAACGAAGGAGAAATTTCTGGTGAGAACTGGAGGGAGAGGACTTCAGTTCATGTTTGTAATCCCCAATATGCTTGATCAGTCCTCTGTTCATTAAATGCATAATGTGTGGGAACATTTTCTCATAAAGTCTTAAGCACTCTATTATATATCTCCAATTTATCTTCAATGGCTTATATAAGTGATAAATTTAGAAATCTCACTTTATCACTTTAGGTAAATTTGCATAGAACTTCAAGTATTGAAGGTTAAAAATAGTGAAAAGTAAAACTGAGTATAATTGAAACGTGATCAGACCATTTTAAATAAATTTGTTTTTCATGATTTTTTCCACTCTAATATTCTGTTGGGATAGATTTAATAATTTTGTAGGGGTTTGCATACACTAGAGGAAATGAATGTTTAAAAATACATACTCCTTATAAAAATAATAATCCTTTTCTGAAAGGTGTCTCATTTTTCTGAGTAAAATTCAGCCAAGAAGAAA
The DNA here is from genome assembly GCF_033118175.1 of Dama dama. Classification (NCBI taxonomy): domain Eukaryota; kingdom Metazoa; phylum Chordata; class Mammalia; order Artiodactyla; family Cervidae; genus Dama; species Dama dama. The sequence continues at coordinate 11,614,612 of NC_083708.1, forward strand.
GAGAGCATGTTTTCATTTGCTAATAATCTTTTAGCTATATATTTTATTATGAATGAATGTATTATTCAGAGGCAAGCAGCTATTTCTGGACTTCTCTTAGCTACCTGTTTACATCAAAATGTGATGAGTTTTATTATTTTCCTGGGTTCATTTTTTTTCTTTTACTATAAAAGATGTTCAATGTCATAGTCTATAGTTCTATTACCAAACATAGTAGGAAACGTATTGAGCAAGTGATAATAGAAAAAAGTTTCAAATAAAAAACATATTTTTGTCTTTTAGAATAAGTCAGAACAGCCAGTAACTTGAAAATAGAGTGTACTGGGAACACTGACATTTCCAATTCATGGTTATAATTAGGAAGTGACAGAATTTTTTTTTTAATTGTGTGGCTTTTATAGACTTCATTCTCTTTGTATGATTTGCTAGTTTCTGCAAGTCATTCTGTGCCAGTTTACAAAGTCTTACAAAGCTCCTCTTTCTGATGTAGCTATTTTAATTTTGTGTTTATCTCTGTCTGAGTTCTCAGAGGAGAAGATGCCTCCTTCAACTTCCTAGTATTAAAAGAGTTTAATTCTTTAGGAATAGAGCTGTAGTAGTTTTATATATAACAGTTATATTTGGTGGAACTTTACTAGGCATTAATTTCTCTCACCAATTATCCCTTGTTGACTGAACTAAGTCCTCTGTTAATGATGCTCTGAGCAGTACCTTAAGCTGAGGGCCAGCCGCGAGCAGTGGATTTTCCAACTTTCCACTTTCTTTAAATAAGTGATATATGTCCATAAGAACAAAGAATTACTTTTGAAAGATGTCCATGTCCAGAGGAAACTAAGGTTGTACAAACACCAGCAAACCTTTGATTGAGTTCACTTAATGTCAGCTTTACCTTGAGCCACATGTGGGCAACGAACAAGCTTGGAGGATATGTGGATTTGGTCTGCATATGGCAGACACCACATAGACCTGGGAAGTGCCTCTCTCTGGTTACTCAGCAGGAGAGGGGCAGATCTAGGTCTAGAATTCATGTCTTCTGAGTTCATAGTAGAAGATGGATCCAAATTATGCAGATAATCTCCATTATTAGCAAGGAGAAGAATTTTGCTGTTCTTCAGGGAATAATAAATAAATTCTAGCTTTAAGGCTTCAAGCTATGTATTTTTTAATCCTTGCTCTGGTGTTCATTTGCTGAATGATGGTGGCCCAGTTATTTTAACTTCCTAAATACTTAGTTTTCTCATCTGGAAAATAGGAAGAAAATAGTTTCTAGTTATCTCATTGGGAGCTTTTGAGGATGAAATGAGATAAAGTACAAGAGTTGTATATAAAGTACCACAAAAATATTATTTTATGAAAGCAGACATCAATAATCTTTACATTATTTTTTACTTCATTCATTTAACAACTATTTGCCAAGTCATTACAGTGTGCTATACTGACACATTTTGAAAAAAAAGAAAAAAAAAAAATATATATATGTGTGTTTGTTTTTTTTGGCAAATTCAGTCAAAACATAGACTATCTTTTCTTACCTATAACTGTTTCTTCTTGAGAGGAGTGATGTAAAAAGCATACACCCATCTCATGCTACCTCATCATGTGTATCAAATATTCCTTCCTATGCATGGGTAGGGAAGCCAGGAAATGTGTATCTGGATCATTTGCCCAAGCTATCCTGATCTAGTCTCTTGATTTAAAACCACTGGTATGTACCACTGAGATGATCAATAAAAATGAACATTAGCTGAGATAAGTGATCATTCATAATTCTAAATTAATGTGAATATCACTAAATTGCACTTCTCTAAAATTCACGTAGAGAGGAAATAAATACTGGCAGCATTATTATTAGAAAGCCACTGTGCCTTGGGGCTAGACCGGTTACTCTGTGAATCACTGCTATTTCCTCTACTCTTCTATGGAGTCTTTTGTCTGGGACAAGAATGCTCTGCCTGTGCCAAGAAAATAGATGGTTGTTGTGCAAAAACAGGGATCTTATAGCCAAAGGAGAATTTGTACCCATGGCTACTTCTGCTGGTATTAGAAGGAAGGTATTAAATAAAAGGAATAGATTATTTCCAGTTCCTTGGCAATCTATGCAGCAAATGAATGTTTATTTAGTGAGAAATGATTTAGGTAGATAAATGAATGCATTCATCCATTATGCATGTAACAAATATTAAACCTTGTGGATGTGTCTATTTCTTTAATGACTTCAGATAGCATCACTAGTGATCTATAATTGAGGTCGTTGGTAGACAAATTCAGAACATGGCAGGCTGAAGCAGACCTCTAAGCCTTATTTAACTCTAGGTAATGTTAAATAAGATTTCCATCAGTTCAGATGACCCAAATATATAGCATCTATTGTGACATTTATTCCTTAATTTTTACTCATTCATTCAGCAAATACTAGAGACTTATAAAGTTATTAAGAAGATGTAACTTAGTTAAGCTGACAAACAGGTAAACAAATAATTACAATAAAGTACAAGGATGAGGCTAGGAAAAAGCTTAGTGGTTCCTATGAGAGCAAAGAAGAATCTAGCTCAAAATGGGAGGTGAGGAAAAATTGTTAGAGCCAGTAAGATTTTATCATGATTACATTAATATTTAATTATATGCTATCTGGTATGTGCCCACGTCCAAGGGCAGAGAAGCCCCAGCAAGACGGTAGGCACTGGAACAGCAATTGTGCAGTGCTGGAGCGACTTTGAAGAGATACCCCATGTCCAAGGGCAAATGAGAAGCCCCAGCAAGATGGTAGGAGGGGCGAAATTGGATTTAAAATCAAACCCCATACACACCAGAGATGCTCAGAGGGCTCAAACATACCTTGTGTGCACCAGGACCCAGAGACCCCACGGAGACTTAGATCTGTGCTTGGGTGTGTCCTGAGGAGGTATGGGTCAGCAGTGGCCTGCCGCAGGGGCAGGGCTCTGGGTGCAGCAGACCTGGGTATGGCATGAGCCCTCTTGGAGGAGGTCGCCATCAACCCCACCAGAGAGCCGCCAGAACTTACACAGGACTGGGAAGCAGAGTCTTGGAGGCACAGACAGAAGCTTGTGCACCAGGATCCAGGAGAAGACCAGTGACCCCACCAGAGACCGACCCAGACTTGCCCAGAGTGTCCAGGAGTCTCTGGCGGAGGCCTGGGTCCATGGTGGCCTGCTGCAGGGTTGGGGGAACTGAGTGTAACAGAGCCTGCATGGGACCTTGCCATTATCTTCATTACCTCCACCATAGTTTGGCCTTAGGTCAAATAATAGGGAGAGAACACAGCCCCACCCATCAACAGAAAATTGGATTAAAGATTTACTGAGCATGGTCCCGCCCATGAGAATAAGACCCAGTTTCCCCCTCAGTCAGTCTTTCCCATCAAGAAGCTTCCATAAGCCTCTTATCCTCCATCAGAGGGCAGACAGACTGAAAACCACAATCACAGAAAACTAACCAATCTGATCACATGGACCACAGCCTTGTCTAACTCAAAGAAACTATGAGCCATGCCGTGTAGGGCCACCCAAGACGGATGGGTCATGGTGGAGAATTCTGACAAAACGTGGTCCACCAGAGAAGGGAATGGCAAACCACTTCAGTATTCTTGCCTTCAAAACCCCATGAACAGTATGAAAAGGCAAAAAGGACACTGAAAGATGAACTCCCCAGGTCAGTCGGTGCCCAATATGCTACTGGAGATCAGTGGGGAAATAACTCCAGAAAGAATGAAGAGATGGAGCCAAAGCAAAAACAACACCCAGTTGTGGATGTGACTGGAGACAGAGGCAAGGTCTGATGCTGTAAAGAGCAATATTGCATAGGAACCTGGAATGTTAGGTCCGTGAATCAAGGCAAATTGGAAGTGGCCAAACAGGAGATGGCAAGAGTGAACATCAACATTTTAGGAATCAGCAAAGTAAAATGGACTGGAATGGGTGAATTTATATCAGATGACCATTATATCTACTACTGTGGGCAGGAATCCCTTAGAAGAAATGGAGTAGCCATCATGGTCAACAAGAGTCCAAAATGCAGTGCTTGGATACAATCTCAAAAAATGACAGAATGATCTCTGTTCATTTCCAAGGCAAACCATTAAATATCATAGTAATCCAAGTCTATGCCCCAACCAGTAATGCTGAAGAAGCTGAAGTTGAACGGTTCTATGAACACCTACAAGGCCTTCTAGAACTAACACCCAAAAAAGGTGTCCTTTTCATTATAGGGGACTGGAATGCAAAAGTAGGAAGTCAAGAAATACCTGGAGTAACAGGCAAATTTGGCCTTGGAGTACAGAATGAAGCAGGGCAAAGGCTAACAGAGTTTTGCCAAGAGAATATACTGGTCATAGCAAACACCCTCTTCCAACAACACAAGAGAAGATTCTACACATGGACCTCACCAGACGACTAATACCAAAATCAGATTGACTATATTCTTTGCAGCCAAAGATGGAGAAGCTCTATACAGTCAGCAAAAACAAAACTGGGAGCTGACTGTGGCTCAGATCATGAACTCCTTATTGCCAAATTCAGATTTAAATTGAAGAAGGTAGGGAAAACCACTAGGTTATGACCTAAATCCAATCCCTTATGATTATACAGTGGAAGTGACAAATAGATTTAAGGAGTTAGATCTGATAGACAGAGTGCCTAAACAACTATGGACAGAGGTTCATGACATTGTATAAGAGGCAGTGATCAAGACCATCCCCCAAGAAAAAGAAATGCAAAAAGGCAACATGGTTGTCTGAGGAGGCCTTAAATAGCAATGAAAGGAAGAGCAGTGAAAGGCAAAGGAAAAAAGGAAAGATATACCCATTTGAATGCAGAGTTCCAAAGAACAGCAAGAAGAGATAAGAAAACCTTCCTCAGTGATCAATGCAAAGAAATAGAGGAAAACAATAGAATGGGAAAGACTAGAGATCTCTTCAAGAAAATTAGAAATACCAAGGGAAATTTTCATGCAAAGATGAACATAATAAAGGACAGAAATGGTAGGGACCTAACAGAAGCAGAAGATATTAAGAGAAGGTGGCAAGAATACACAGAAAAACTATACAAAAAAGATCTTCATGACCCAGATAATCACAATGGTGTGATCACTCATCTAGAGCCAGACAGCCTGGAATGTGAAGTCAAGTGGGCCTTAGGAAGCATCATTACAAACAAAGCTAGTGGAAGTGATGGAAATCCAGTTGAGCTATTTCAAATTCTAAAAGATGATCCTGTGCAAGTGCTGCACTCAATTTGCCAGCAAATTTGGAAAACTCAGCAGTGGCCACAGGACTGGAAAAGGTCAGTTTACATTTCAATCCCAAAGAAAAGCAATGCCAAAGAACGTTCAAACTACCGCACAATTGCACTCATCTCACATGCAAGCTCAAGTAATGCTCAAAATTCTCCAAGCCAGGCTTCAGCAGTATATGAACTGAGAACTTCCAGATGTTCAAGCTGGATTTAGAAAAGGTAGAGGAACCAGAGATCCAATTGCCAACATCTCTTTGATCATCAAAAAAACTAGAAAGTTCCAGAAAAACATCTACTTCTGATTTATTGGCTATGCCAAAGCCTTTGACTGTGTGGATCACAACAAACTATGGAAAATTCTTCAAGAGATGGGAATACCAGCCTACCTTACCTGCCTCATGAGAAATCTGTAAGAAGCAACAGTTAGAACTGGACATGGAACAACAGACTAGTTCCAAATCCAGATAGGAGTATGTCAAGATTGTATATTGTCATCCTGCTTATTCAACGTATATGCAGAGTACATCATGAGAAATGCTGGACTGGATGAAGCACAAGTTGAAATCAAGACTTCTGGGAGAAATATCAATAACCTCAGATATGCAGATGATTCTGCTCTTATGGAAGAAAGTGAAGAAGAACTAAAGAGCCTCTTGATAAAATTGAAAGAGGAGAGTAAAAAAGCTGGCTTAAAACTCAACATTCAGAAAACTAAGATCATGGCATCTGGTCTCATCACTGCATGGCAAATAGATGGGGAAACAATGGAAACAGTGCCGGAATTTATTTTCTCGGGCTCCAAAATCACTGCAGATGGTGACTGCAACCATGAAATTAAAAGACACTTGCTCCTAGGATGAAAAGTTATGACCAACCTAGATAGCATAATAAAAAGCAGAGACATTACTTTTCCAACAAAGGTCCATCTAGTCAAAGCTATGGTTTTTTCAGTAGTCATGTATGGATGTGAGAGTTGGACTGTAAACAAAGCTGGGTGCTGACGAATTGATGCTTTTGAACTGTCGTGTTGGAGAAGACTCTTGAGAACCCCTTGGACAAAAAGGAGATCCATCCAGTCCATCTTAAAGAAAATCAGTCCAGAATATTCACTGGAAGGACCTTCGCTGAAGCTGAAATTCCAATACTTTGGCTACCTCATGTGAAGAACTGACTCATTCAAAAAGACCCTGATCCTGGGAAAGTTTGAAGGAAGGAAGAGAAGTGGATGACAGAGGATGAAATGGTTGAATGGCATCACTGACTTGGTGGACATGAGTTTGAGTAAACCCCAGGAGTTGGTGATGGAAAGGGAGGCCTGGAGTACTGTAGTCCATGTGGTCACAAAGAGTCAGACATGACTGAACTACTGAACTGATCTAATATTTTCCTATAATATTTTTAAAGTGTTTATTAAGCCCAAGCTAGGTTCTAAATATAGTATATATTAGAAGATGAGAAAGGTTAACTTCCCAAGGTAATGTTAAGTAATAGGATTTGCCCTCAAGAAATTTATAATTTAACTGTTGAAGTATGGATGCATAGATGAATGGATGGATTTATGGGTGGATGGATGAATGCATGGATGGATGGGTGGGAGGATGAACAGGAGATGGTGGCTATGTAGGTCTACAAGATACCCTACAAAAATCAGGTGAATTCCTTAGTAGTTTATGTGGAGTTTTTTTCATAGAGGGCAAAAAGTACATTAGGTAAAATGGTGTGGATTCAGGAAGAGCTATGGAGCAAAGAAGCACTTTAATTTTCCATCAAGAATGAGTATTAATTGGGGAGAAAGGAGAGTTTAAGCCATCCCAAACTAAGAAAACAACTTGGGTAACCGTTCAGAGTGAGAATGAGTTAGTCAGGCAGAGAGGGCCTTGAATATAGACTCCAGTTTGAGAAGCATGTTTCACAAAGGATTTGGGGAATATCAACCTATGGAGGAAGATTGGCTCTAGTTTATAAATATCCTTATCCTTCAGGATCAGTAACCAGGTTTTACTCTGAAGGAAGACGAGAAAACAGCTGACTGTGGAGCTACCCGATTGAAAGGTACATTTCAGAATGATGGATTTCTCAGAAGTACCCATGATGGATGATAATAGGGCTTTCCTGGAAAGAAAGAGATCAATTAGGAGATGATTAAAATTGACCAGACATGGTTAATAATAGTAAGGACAATGTAGTGGTTAAGAAAAATTGGATGAGAGAGAGAGGCATCTGGAAGGAATAAGCAGCAGCTTTGGTGACAAGCAAAGGAACCACAGAAAGGGACAGAGAGAGAGGAAGGAGTCTAAAAACATCTAAGAATTTGAGCCTGGGAGTTCTGTAGGAAAGTTAATGAAAAAAATAAGGAAACTGAAAAGATATGTAGCTCTAGGGAATTACATTCCCTAAGATATGCACTTTTTTCTAATGACTTAGGAAGATCCTTAGGAAAGAAGTCTCTGTGGCACAGGGGAGAGAAGTATTTTATGTGGTAGCATCACAAAGGAAAAGAATGCACACCTAATTTTCAGGGTCTAAGGGATACATCAGGTTGGGGCTGAAGATAGTCTGGTTTTAGCTCTTGGCTGGTTTTTTATCCACAGTAGTAACAATAACTGCAAAATGTCAACAATTGCAGTTGAGGTGGTTGGGGGAATAATTGTATTTTTCTCTTTAGTTTTCTATATACTTTTTTCATAATACAGGTAAACCCTGTCAAAATCATATGCTCTTCTATCTTAGGCACTTCATCGGTGTTCAACCCCCACAAAATTTTGTAAAGTACCACAATTATCTTCATTTTATAAATGAGAAAACAGGTGCAGAGATTGCTCCTGCGCCCACACCCACTGATAGTGAAGCAGGATTTGAAGCAAGGCAGTCAGACTCCAGAGCTTCCTCAGAGGCTTGCTCAAAAGCAGGCACTGTTAGTAATTCATTTCAGAATCCATGTGAGGACCTCACTTATGGCTCCCTTCCTGCTCAGCCCTGGGCTGTGCTCTATGAGATTAGAAGACAAGAATGTTATCGTGTTTTTTGTTTTTTTTTTTTCCTTACTGAAGTATGATTGAGTTACAAAATTGTGTTAGTTTTAGGTATAGAGTATTGCAATCCAGTTCTTTTATGTAGTCCTCAGATTATATTCCATTATAGGTTGTTATAAGATATTGGATATAATTCCCTGTGCTGTACAGTAAGTTGCTGTTGGTTTTCTATTTTATATATAGTAGTGTAAATTTGTTAATCCCAAGCTACTCATTTATCGCTGTCCCTCTCAGTTCCCTTTTGGCATCTATAAATGTATTTTCTATGTCTGTGAGTTTGTTTCTGTTTGCATACAGATTCATTTTCACTGTTTTTTGTATTCCACATATAAGTGATATCACACAGCATGTCTTTCTCTTTCTGACTTATTTCACTAACTGTAATATCCTCAAGGTCCGCCCATGTTGCTACAAATGGCATTACTTCATTCTTTTTATGACCGAGTCATATTCCATGATATATATCACATATTTATTAATTCATCTGTCAATGGCCATTTATGTTGTTTCCACTGTAATAGTGGCTATTATACTGTAAGTAGTGTTGCTAATCGTAAATAGTGTTGCTATGAACCTTGGGATGCATGTATCTTTTGAAATATGGTTTTCTCTGGATATATGCCCAGGAGTGGGATTGCAGGACTCTATGGTAACTCTATTTTTAGTTTTTTAAAGGAATATCCTTACTGTTCTCCATAGTACCTGCACTAATTTACATTCCCACCAACAGTGTAGGCAAAAGGAGGTTGAAGGAGAAAGAAGAAGAGGGTGGCAGAGGACAAGGTGGTCAGATAGCATCACTGACTCAATGGACATGAATTTGAACAAACTCAGGGAGACAGTGGGGGACAGAGGAGCCTGGCATGGTGCAGTCCATGGGGTCAGAATTAAAGATGACTTAGCAACTGAACATCAACAGTGTGAGAAGGTTGCCTTTTCTCCACATTTATTATTTGCAGATTTTTTTATGATGACCATTCTGATTGGTGTGAGTTGAAACCTCACTGTAGCTTTGATTTGTATTTCTCTAAAGTTAGTCATGCTTGAGCATCTTTTCATGTGCCGGTAGGTCATCTGCATGTCTTTGGAAAAATGTCTATTCAGTTCTTCTGCTCAGTGTTTGATTGGGTTCTTTGTTTTTTTGGTATTAAGTTGCATGAGATTGCTGTATATTTTTGACATTAATCCCTTGTCAGTCACATCATTTGGAAATATTTTATCCCATTCTGTGGTTGTCTTTTCCATTAGTGGATACTTTTTTTGGCTGTGATGTCAGTGTTCTTGATTCGGAGAATTCACACTAGTTGGGAGTTTTGGGCATAATATACATAATCAGTCAATAAGTCTCATTGTCCATGGAGTTGACCACAAGTTGGAACAAATTCATGGAGGATATAAAATTGGATTGATCTGGAAGAATGTAAAGAACTGCTCTCATGACTTTTCCACTTAAGTTTTCTCAAATATGAAGTAAGTAGATTCTTATTGTTTTGCTTGCAGAAAGGAGAGGTTGATATTTAAATTAAAGATGTGCTTCTGCAGGATTTTAAAAGAATACCAGTTATTTGTTGATAAATTGTGTGTTGCTTTGGGATGTGTTTTCTTTGGTTGCCTTAGTTGATTTAAAAAACAAAAAATATTAACTTTTCAAATGTTTTTATCTTCCCACGTGTAGTGTTAACTTGTTGAAGGTGGAGGTGGTATTTTATGAAAGTCCTTGGTCTTCTATAATGCATAATACTGTGCTACACCATTGCAACTTGGTATAAGTAGCTTTCTTTTTATTTGAATTATGATTTCATTTGATTTGAATAACAAAGTCCAATTGCAAATGATTTCAAAATGGATCCCTTTATCCCCTTATTGTGAATGGTAAACTGGTCTGATAAACATGAAAAATTAGAGAATATGGAGAATTGGAGAGGAGAATGAAAGCCTCTTTCATTCATCCCTTAGATTTTTCTAGCTCTGTCTTTTCATGCAAAGCAGCAGAGCCGTTTCTCCATCTGTTATCCTTTGAAACATTAGTTGAAATACTTAGGTTGGCCCTTTGCAGTCATTTACTCTGAGAGTTCAGGGGATAATTTTGGGTCATATTTATGAGAAAAGTTCAGACTTGGAAAAAGTATGGCTTTGAGTTATATTTAATTGTTTCTGTATATATCTCTGTGTGTAGATTAGATTTATAATTCTTTGCAATTGTGATTAGTGGGATCTCGTGTATCACCATACTCTGCTGCAGCCAGCGTAGAACCTTATACAGAAGTGTACTAAGTACCATGCTATTTGGTCCAAGTAAAACAGAACTGAGCATGTTATCTTCTTCCAGCTGCCCCCCTGCCCCCCTGCCCCAAACAGTGCATCTTCTTCCGCCTTCTCTCCTTTCTTCATGCTGTCTCCATCCTCTGAGTCATCTGGACAGGAACCCCTGGTCAGTTTCTGCTCTTGCTTCCTTGGGTCCCTGGTGTCAGTCACTGGATCCCATCAGCTCTGTTTCTGAATTGCCTTTCACACCTGCTCCATCTTTCCATCCTCACTGTCATCCTCCTATTTCTCTTCTTCTCTGTCACTTGGAGTTGGAAACCTAGGTGTCCTTTCTATATCCATTCATTCTCCAGTCAAAACCATCCCATTCAGCTTTGGATGGAGCAGCTGCCCCCTTTCGAGGCCTTCAGCCTGAAAATAATCCCAGACCTTGCACTGTCCAGTAACTGCCTGTATATGCTTTTAAGATGTTCTTTCCTAAATCCCACATTCATCATATTCCTTTCTGATTCAAAAATGCATTTTGGTTCGCAGTTACATGTCAAGTTAAGCCCAAAATCCAATGTCTGTCTTTCCCAGCTTGTTCTCATCTTCATTTCTGTTATGTTTCTACATACTTTTAGCAATATACCAAAACTCATAAAACACTCTCATGTTTTTACTTATTGGTTGATCTGTTATAAATTGCTATTGCTGAATAGTTTAACAACTGTCATCAGAATGTATTAGAAATAAGGGGACTATAATCTGATTTCTGCAATGTGTTTATATCTGAGACTGAGAAGAAAGCAAAAGGCTTGTGCAACATCTCTCTACTCTGAAACTCTTAAGTAATTGTTAGGTGATATTCAGGGACACCTAGACAGGAAAATAAGAGACAAAAGTCTCCAACATGCCCACCAGAAGGACTCCAAGCTAGTGTTACGAGGATGATCTTTGAGAAAATAGGATGGGGAAAAGAAAGGAAGCCTTACTGCTGCAGCCACACTGTGAGAAATAAGGGAGTGTCTCCACAGAAGCAGCAAATGTACATTCTCTTGGAAGGATACATGGGATTCACGGTCATACAAACTTGGAATATCTTCTCACAATTTTTGGTTTAAAAACCATTGCCATATTAAAGCTCAGTTCATTTTCTTGCCTTGGAGGAAGTGTTATTCTTCCTTTTTGTTTTGAGAAAACTGATGCTCAAACTGGCTAAATCATTACTAGATGATGGAGTAATAGCCAGACCTCTGACTCTAATCCTCCTTTTATTTCATTGCACAGGGATGGATAGGACCTTCAGTAAATTATCTTAAAAGTCAAGGCTGTAAACCTCCAGTATTCTGTCTGTCATCATCATGTTTCTATATCTATCACCTACCATCTCTTCATATACAGGCTGATGGATGTTATATAAAAGGCATGACTGACCACAGACCCTTCCCGCATCCCCCTGCCCTGTTCATCCATGTTCCCACCTTCTCCTCCTTCACATACAGACACCTTATACTCCAGCAGAATAGACTTCCCTGCTGCTCACAACACAGAGAATGATTCATAACAGGAATTTTTCTTTTTAGAATAATGTATGTATAGTTAAGGGCTTCCCTGGTGGCTCATGGAGAAGGAAATGGCAACCTACTCCAGTATTCTTGCCTGAAAAATTCCATGGACGGAGGAGCCTAGTGGGCTACAGTTCATGGGGTCGCAAAGAGTCAGACACGACTGAGTGACTTCACTTTCTTTCTGGTGGCTCAGACAGTAAAGAATCTGCCTGCAACGCAGGAGACCAGGGTTCAATCCCTAGGGTAGGAAGATCCCCTAGAGAAGGGAAGGGCAATCTACTCCAATATTCCTGCCCAGAGAAATTCATGGGCAGAGGAGCCTGGCAGGATACAGTCCATGGGATTGCAAAGAGTCAGACATGACTGAACGACCAACACACACATGTACAGTTGTCTTACTCTTTTCCTTATCTAACATGTATACTTAGATTTTTCTGTTGGATAAAGCCAGGAAATATTTCTGTGGGATTTGAAATGACATAGTAAGACTTGTGTCTTATGAAGGTAAGCTTTAGACTTTAGATGAGGAATGGTTTAGAAGTAGAGATGGTGGAATTAGGGCAACTAGACTGGAGGCGAAGGCAAGAGGCAGAATGAGTGATGATGTGTGTACCGGGGCCCTGACAGTGCCTGGAAATGGGGAACAGTTGGAGAGAGAACAGCCAGACAGGATCACTGGTTATAGCTGCTACAGAAGAAAAAAGCAGAAACGACTCTGAAATTCCTTGCTTTGGTTTTGGAGTGCTTGGGGACGCTCTTAGCTGGGAGGTAAATGTCTGACGTGCAGCAAGTTGGAAGGAATGAGGACGACTGTGGAGGTCTGTGTGGGGCATGTTAAGTGTGATGTTCTGTGGCCAAGTGCACATTAAAAATATTTAGCCACCACCATAGTATGGACACTGACAATGAAAATGAGATACAAACCAATGGAATGGATAACAGCCATCAGCCAACAGGCACTGGCATTGTGTGACGGTGCTTTCAAGTCAGCAACAATATCCAACCCACAGCTTTGGGTCTGGGACTCAGGAGAGAATTGAGGTCTGAAGTCCTTGACTCAGGTGATATTGATACTCTAGGAGTAAGTGAGATCATCTGCAGAGTATTTGAAGCAGAGGGTGAATGGTGCAACCACAGAGTATATTAATATTTATAGGATGAGAAGTATAAGTAGGAAAGAAGAAAAAGATGGAGTGGTTAGATTTTGTGTATTGTGGAGATGATGGCTTTTCTTGCTTCCACTTCAACCACCATATTTTTTCTGATGGACCAGTGCTTTTGAACTGTGGTGTTGGAGAAGATTCTTGAGAGTTCCTTGGACAGCAACAGCAAGGAGATCCAACCAGTCCATCCTAAAGGAAATCAGTCCTGAATATTCATTGGAAGGACTGACGCTGAAGCTGAAATCCCAATAGTTTGGCCACCTGATGCAAAGAACTGATTCATTTGAAAAGACCCTGGTGCTGGGAAAGATTGAAGGTGGGAGGAGAAGGGGACAACAGAGGATGAGATGGTTGGATGGTGTCATTGACTCAATGGACATGAGTTTGAGTAAACTCTGGGAGTTGGTGATGAACAGGGAGGCCTGGTGTGCTGCAGTCTATGGGGTCGCAAAGAGTCAAACATGACAGCAACTGTACTGAACTGACTGAATTGTTCTGTTAGAAGTGAGGTTATATAGGGGCTTCTATAAAATAACAATCACCACAGAGATTGGAGGCTTGAACTTTTGTGCTATGGAAAGACCACCCTTCATTGAACCGATTGGTTGACTAGGGTTATCACTCCAGGAGCACTTGCTGGGACTGAAAACAAAGATAATCAGACAAAGAAGGCAGAGGGCTTATCAAGGCTCAAAGGTGACTTCCCGTCAGCCTCTCTGACTTCAGCCAGTGATGGAGAAGAGAGGACTGGGAATATAAAGTGGCCTGTGTATGTCATTGACTGTGTCCTTAGCACACTTCTGCTGTTGTGATATTTCTCAAACTTGATAATAGGAGCAATTATGAGATGATGAGAAAGCATTTGCATTTGAACAGTGAGTTGTTCTAGTTCTGTTTCCCAAGGAGTTCCTGAGGAAACCAAGGCTACCATAGTCCATATGGTCTGGAAAAGAACACCATGCTTAGGCTCAAATATGTGTGGGTCAGCAAACTGCTGTTTTTTTTCCCCCCCTTAGGATTCTGAAAGGTTGCTTAATCATTTGTCTCGTTATTGCAAATGTTGCCATAATAATTATAAATGTCCTTTGCTTTCTAGGGCAGCAAATCTAAATTTTTCCAGTTGGCATCAAGATCCAGGCTATCCTACCTGCAGTACCATCCCCTCCCACATCTAGGTGCCCTCAGATTATATCACCAGCTTTACTTTCAAGGCTCTAAGTCCGTGATTGTCACATGGGCACATCAAGTTGACTCCCACTGCCGTATCTTTGTCTTACTTCATTCCTCAAAATTCCATCCAATTTCTGTTTTGCCTATCCAAGGTGTTTTGAGTCCATGAGACCTAAATCCATATACCCAAGATTTTTATATCAGGAAAAACTTTCAAAGCAACTGTGTCTACCCTGGTCTTGACTTGATAATCCTAATTATGGGAATAGATCTGACATAAATACAGTGCCAATACATAGAGATGTATCTGCAAGGATGTTCATTTCAACAAATTGGATAAACTTGAATACTCAGTGATAGGAAAATGGCTAAATAACTTACGGTACTGCATGTAGAGTCCAGTTGTTGCTACAGCCACACTGTCACATGTATGTACCTAAGCTGAATTGGGTCTAATTATTACACAATAAAGCAACTTGTAAAACACAGGTACAAGCCTAGCAAAAGAGATCTTGGCTCTGAGCAGCTGAATGGCTTACCAGTTTGCGAACAGCTCAGTGTGAGCCCTGTAGCTCAAGGTATGCATGGGCAGTGGAGGACATGTGCAAGGTTGCATCAATAGGGTTAGACTTATTGATCGTGGCTCCTTAGGCAGGTGGGACTGGAGTGGGGCAGGGCTGTTCTATGTGAAAACTGCCTTGTGCAAGTTGTCCTAAAAAAGAACTTTATTTTGTCACTAAAATGACTGACATGTAAAATACTGCTTCCCTAGTAGAGACACCAGCACATAACACATAGCTCAATATTTGGTAACTATTATGGTCATTATAACTGTTTCAAGTTCAGGAAACTCTAGAAACAACATATATCCCCTCCGCATTTGGACCATAGAGACACTTGTGTGCAAATTTTATTTATAATACATGAAATAGCATAGACAGGTCTTCATTCCCTGTGGCCTTACCTGAAATGAGGTTTTGTTTCAAAAACAGTATTTTTAAGGTGGAGTCACATTGTATGCTTAGCTTACTTTATTGAGTAGTATCAGAAAATGTAATTGCAAGCAAAATGTTGACAGATAATTGCATTTGTTTCTTTTAATGAAAAGGCATTTATTTCTGAGTCACAGCTCTTGATTATGCTTGGTGGCGACCATTGATTCATTTGTTGAGCAGATCTATGCGAGCATCTGCTGTTGAGCAGATCTATGCGAGCATCAGTTACCTCTGTGAGGTCCAGAAACACAACAGTGAACAGGACAGACCAGGCCCATCCTGGAGTGGAATTTGCTTCCTGGTGGGGGAGACACTCCAATACATTCACATAGATATAGATTTGCAAATATGTATAGATGAATAGATCAAATAATTAGAGATTGTGGTAGGAATTTAATGAGTAGCTGTGATGGTAGAGAATAATGGAAGAACATACTTAGCAGAAATGTCAGAGATGGACTCTGTAGACACCTGGACCCCACAAATGAGGAGCTGGGAAGAGGGTTCCCCAGCAGGAGGCACACAAGCTCCCATGGGAACGACCATGCTCTGTGACCCAGGATGGATGGAGCAACCTCAGCAGGGTTGGAGAAGACCTTAGCTGGGGCACAGTAAGGACTGGGCTTGTTCCAAGTTTGATGGTAAGATTCCAAAATAACATCATCTGCGAGTAATATCAGGTCATCGCCTTAGAAGTCTTCATGAAATATATTTTAAGCAGTTAAGATAATTATAGAGAGTTTTCATCTTTAAGAAAGTATATCTCAGAATACTTTAAGATATACTTCTGGGTCAAGTGCTACTTGTTGTTCATAAATATTATTTAAAGACTTAAAGTGAATACAGAAAACCAGTGAATCTTTTCCAAGGTGAAAATGACCAGCCTCATCTCAATTCTGTTCCTTTTGTCTAGAATTTGCCTCTCTAAGCTACACTGAAAGGAATGTAGTAACTGCTTTATTTTTATAAGTGACTTCCTTTAAATTGCAGGTTTTATTTTTGAAATTGCCTCAAGACTCTGTGAGTCACTTGTCTTTTTATATTAAAAAAAAAATCTTTCAAAATTTTGACAGCATTTTATGTCATTTACTCAGACCATCTGAATGTGTTTTTTTAAAATGTCTAATATTGTACCATTTGCTTGACCATGTCCTTTTTTTTCAGTAGCACATCCTAAAACCCACATCCTTTGCATTTTTTAGGTTATGTAAATGCTTGTATCTTTAACAAGTATCCTCCGAATTGAGCGTAGTTTATTCAGCATTTATTAACTCATCATACATAAGCAGGTATTGCATGCAAAATTTACTTAAGGAATCATCAGTGAAATCAAACTTGTTCCTACTTTCAAGGATATTCAATTTAGTAACAGTTTCAGTCTAATTCTCAAATACAAAGTAAAGCATATTATATGTTACCTACACAAAAGGGGGCAAGAAAATACTGTAGGAATTTAGGGAAGGCACAGATGGAACGGCAGCTACAAATACATTGTAAAAGGAATCAAACTGACATTGCAGAAAGAGCCTGAGACTCTACAGTATACTAAGATAATGTTCAAAATATTATTTTTCTCTGTAAAAATTTAAAGTATTAAGCTTTCACTGTGCTTTGTCTTATGTACCTCTCTAGTCAAAGTGGTATTATAAACAATCAGTGACAATGAATCAGTGTTAAATATAAATCCTTGATCCTCTGCAATGTGCTTGGAAACACACACAAACCATTTGGGTTAAACATCTTTAACATCTGTTAGAAAGAATTTCTCATGTGCACTCATAAATTTTTTTTTAATTCCCCCCTTTATGCACTGTACTGGTTGTTGACCACCAGATACCACACTGCAAATATCTTTTCTTATATTCCCATATACCTAAATAATGATATTTGTTTTTTTTTTATGGTTGTTATCTCCATGTTTTATTTTTATTTATTTAATTAATTTATTTTTTATTAGTTGGAGGCTAATTACTTCACAACATTTCAGTGGGTTTTGTCATACATTGACATGAATCAGCCATGGAATTACATGTATTCCCCATCCCGATCCCCCCTCCCACCTCCCTCTCCACCCGATTCCTCTGGGTCTTCCCAGTGCACCAGGCCTGAGAGCACTTGTCTCATGCATCCCACCTGGGCTGGTGACCTGTTTCACCATACATAATATACATGCTGTTCTTTCGAAACATCCCACCCTCACCTTCTCCCACAGAGTCCAAAAGTCTGTTCTATACATCTGTGTCTCTTTTTCTGTTTTGCACATAGGGTTATCAGTTCTAATGAGATGGATGAAACTGGAGCCCATTATACAGAGTGAAGTAAGCCAGAAAGATAAAGAACATTACAGCATGCTAACACATATATATGGAATTTAGAAAGATGGTAATGATAACCCTATAAATAATGATATTTGTAAGAGAAGAAATTTATTCTTTATAGATTAGAAAAACAGAAAGAAGACATTACTTCCAGCCACCACAACACATGCAAAGGTGTGTTCATCTGTCTACTCTCCTTTACTCTTAGAAGTATATCAAATAGAAAAATAAAAATTTAGAGCTGAAAGAGTTTACAGGATCATTCAATCTACATCCATGCTTGAACAGAGACACTGAGGTTCAGAGGCCAAATGACCACACTGCCCCGTGTTACTTGGGAAGAGAGTGGTAAAGCTAGGTGATTCCCCCAAGCCTGGGCTGCGTGCTTTCCACCACCATGGAGACAGGTGCTGGTTTTCCAGAGAAGGTGCTACAATAGTCAAGGTTTATCCAAGGAATGTGCTGTACAGTTTTTTTTTTTTTTTTAATTTTAAAATAATCACATTTTATTTTCAGTTGACTTCTAATTGGAATTTAAATGGACAAGTGAATTTTAATCAGAGTCTTCTTATCTAAATATATAGAAGACAGTTAAGGGAGAAATTGGATTTAACAAAACCAGTTGAGGTGTTCATCGGTCACGAGTGAAACTTCTTCTTCATGTTCAGGTGGTCACAATGCAGGCATGCTCTATAAAGAGAGGTTTCTGAGTCCTAGATCCCAACATTTTAAAGAAGAAAGAAGACTCTCTTGCCTGTGGTTCTCAGACACTACCTCTCACAAGGTCTGTCAAGGCCTCTTGTTCTGTGACTTTAAATGGTGTTGTTGCTTCCAAAGCTATGAGGAAAGGGGAAGAAAGCTCCAGGTGGAACCTGCTGACGTCTGTCTGTTTGTTTTTAAAAAAGTCCATGACAGCGAAATAGAAATGTAAACAGGAGTGATGCTATTTTGGTGTGATTGGCATCTTGACTAATTGCCGAATACTTTTTAAATGGGCAGACTTCCTGGGTAGAAGTCAATCATCGTGCAGAGGGCCTTGCCTTCTCCTTCTTGTCTTTGGTGTAGACGAAGAAAACAATCACAAATTAGTCTAGCTGACCTGGTCCTCTTAGAACTGCTAGGGGGAAAGCTTTGGATAAGCTGCAGGTTGGCCCCAGATAAACAGTTACTCTTCTCCAGATTCACCATTATAATCGAATTATAAGCTGTAGACTGTTTGACTCTTGAGGGATTCTGTCTAAGTGTTCACACAGTGGTAGGCTGGAGGATCTTTCCTTAGAATTTTCAAAGTTGGATTTCTTTTGAAAATTATGGCTAATGTATGTACATTATATATTATTTCAGTCACAAGCAGACTTCTTTTACACTGTCATGGGTTGAATAAATGCTGTTCAAGCACTTTTGAAACATTTTTATGTGATTTTGGGAAGTGATTTATTTCCTAAAAATAGTCCTCAGGTGACTACAATTGAAGGACATTAAATCCTAAGTCAGTGAGAGTGGAGAATGGTTCGTTACTTTGTTTTATCAAAACAGTTTATGGAAGACAGGAACTAGAATTCCCCAGCACCTTTTATTTTCATCTCCCTTTTAAATTTTAAATGTAGAGGGTTTATGTGGGGGATTCAGTATTATACTTTAAACTTGATCTTCAAAAAGATAAACCCAAACCACTTGGGGTTTGGTGAAACATTTTGTTAGAGGAAATGTTTCCATCAAATACATGTAGTAGAAAGCCTCTTTGCTCTTTTGCCCAGCCATCTGTGAACACGTGGAGTAAGTCAACAGTTCAGAAAATGTCTGGAAGGATAAATGTGCTGAGAGTAAGTGGCTGCTTGCAAGAAGCATCCAAGACAAGATGCATCATGGATGAAACATTCTAACTGTCCTTGGACAAGTCAGTTGACAGTGTCACAGGTGTATGTATATATGGTCATTGTCTCAATACAGATTTTTAATTGCTCAGGAATGGGATTGATGGACATCCTCTATCACCCCCTGAGTTTCTCTCTATCCCTGAGCTTTACCCCTAAGGTGACTTCTGGACTCATATTTTGGACTTAGCTATCCCAGTGGTGTCTTTCAGACTCAGCTAATACTCCACCTAAACCAGCTATTCTTTGAAAAGGGAAAATAAAATGAACAAGAAGGAGCACTGTCAGTATTGTCAGCGGAATGGATGGAGACTGCATTTTAAACATATTTAAATGACGTATGATGATTTTCTCCTGAAATTATCTAGTATGCTCTGTCTCCAAGCTGGGCTGCAATACTTAGGGCCAGGGAAGAAGAGGTGCGTATACTTCATCATTCTGTTTCTGCGTCTCAATGCTGACTCTTAATACTGTTTCAGCAAAGAAAATATTCTGAAATATAAGCTTTGTTAGGAAGAAATTGATTTTCAGAATTGTGTTAGGCTCATTAGCATATCAAGAACTCTGCTAAGGTGATAGAATTTTCTTACAGTGAAGGACTGATGCTCCTCTGCCATGGAGGCTGAGCCATGGTTCTCTTACTCCTCTGGGATGAAAGGACCTGTGGTGTAGGGGAAGCACCCTGAGCCATTCCCCAGCTGGTGTTTCTCATAAAGAGAGAGGAGATGAGGCAGAACTCTGCAAGACTGAGCTGCCTAAAAGGACTGTTGGAAATCAAAAGAAAATAATTTAGCAATGACTGATTCTAATTTGAATTTCCAAGTTTAAACTCGTTCCTTAGCCATTTTTGACCCAGACTACATTTTCTCTGTGCTTCTAGGGATGAAAATATTATAAGTTTTTACTTCATTTACATCAATATGGACTTAGACAAACTGCTCTATTTCTGGTTTTCAGTGTTTTGGTTTGTCATATGATCTGTGTGTATTGTGTGTGTATGTGTGTGTGTGTGTGTGTTTATGTATAAAAGTGTGTATAGACTGTGTACTACATGATCCCTTGTGCACAAACACACCTCAAAGATATTATGGGTTCAGTTCCAGACCATCACAGTAAAATGAATATTGCAGTAAAGTGAATATATAATAAAGCAAGTTACATGAACTTTTTGGTTCATATAGAAGTTATACTATAGTCTATTAAGTGTACAATCAGTTCAGTTCAGTCACTCAGTCGTGTCTGACTCTTTGCGACCGCACGGACTGCAGCACGTCAGAACTCCCTGTCCATCACCAACTCCTGGAGCTTACTCAAACTCATATCCATTGAGTCAGTGATACCATCCAACCAGCTCATCCTCTGTTGTTTCTTCTTCTCCTGCCTTCAATCTTTGCTAGCATCAAGGTCTTTTCAAATGAGTCAGCTCTGCGCATCAGGTAGCCAAAGTTTCAACATCAGTCCTTCCAATGAACATTCAGGTCTGATTTCCTTTAAGATGGACTGGATGGATCTCCTTGCAGTCCAAGGGACTCACAAGAGTCTTCTCCAACACCACAGTTCAAAAGCATCAATTCTTCAGTGCTCAGCTTTCTTTATAGTCCAGCTCTCACATCCATACATCACTACTAGAAAAACCATAGTCTTGACTAGACGGACCTTTGTTGGCAAAGTAATGTCTCTGCTTTTTAATACACTGTCTAGGTTGATCATAACTTTTCTTCTGAGGAGTAAATGTCTTTTTATTTCATGGCTGCAGTCACCATCTGCTGTGATTTTGGAGCCCCCCAAAATAAAATCTGCCACTGTTTCCACTGTTTCTCTGTCTATTTGCCATGAAGTGATGCGATCGGATGCCATGATCTTAGTTTTCTGAATGTTGAGCTTTAAGCCAACTTTTTCACTCTCCTCTTTCACTTTCATCAAGAGACTCTTTAGTTCTTCACTATCTGCAGTAAGGGTGGTGTCATCTGCATATCTGAGGTTATTGATAGTTCTCCTAGCAACCTTGATTCCAGCTTGTGCTTCATTCAGCCAAAGTATACAATACATTATGTCTAAAAAAGGGAACAGTGATTCAGTGGTAAAGAGTCTTGCCTGCCAATGTAGGAGACTCAAGAGACACTGGTTCAATCCCTGTGTCAAGAAGATCCCCTGGAATGGGAAATAACAACTTGCTCCAGTATTCTTGACTGGAAAATTCCATGGCAGAGGAGCCTGGTGGGCTACAGTCGATGGGGTTTCAAAGAATCAGATATGACTGAGCTACTGATCACTGAATACAGTGCTAAAAAAAGGCCAAAACATTTATAATACTAACATCAAATGTCACTGATCACAGATCACCATAACAAATATAATAACAATGAAATGCTTGAAATATTGCAAGAATTACCAGAATATGATACAGAGACACAAAGTGAACAAATGCTGTTGGAAAAATGGTAATGATAAATGCTTGGCACAGGGTTACCAGAAATTTTCAATTTGCTAAAAAAAAAAAAAAAGGCAGTGTCTGCAAAGTATAATAAGGCAAAATGCAGTAAAATTAGATCTGTATTACTTTGCTCACACTGATAGAACAAAATACCATAGATTGGGTGAATGAAACAGGACTTTGTTTTCTAGCAGTTTTGGAACAGAGAGTCCTAGATTAGGATTTTCCAGCATTCTTGGATTCAGGCAACGGCTCTTGTCCTGACTAGTAGAGTCTGTGTTCCCTCCATGTCCTCACATGGCCTTCCCTTGGTTCTTATGAATGGAGAGGAAGAACAAGCTCTCTGATGTCTTTCCTTATAAGGGCACTAATCCTATGGAATCAGAGTCCCGATCTTATTATTTTACTTCACCTAAATCCTTGGAAGTCCTGCCTCCAAATACAGCCACATTCTGGCTTAGGGCTTTAACATATGAATTTTGGGGGAATGTATTCAGTTCATAACACCTTCAAACCTAAAACTTTGTTTTCAGTTTATACTCTTAGGTTAAATTAATGCCAAATTCACTTATTGAAAGTGTGTTCGTAGCTCAGTAGTGTCCAACTCTTTGTGACCCCATAAACTGCAGCCCACCAGACTTCTCAGTCCATGGAACTCTCCAGGCAAGAATACTGGAGTGGGTAGCCATTCCCTTCTCCAGGGGATCTTCCCAGCCCAGGGATTGAACCTGGGTCTCCTGCTGGCAGACAGATTCTTTACCATCTGAGTCGCCAGGGAAGCCCTCATTTAATGAGGTTGGCTCTAAATACCATCAGTCTAAATTCTAAACTTTATGAAAAATATTAAAACCTTGCTTCCCAACTAATGCTCCATGTTTATGTTTTATATCTTTAGGTTTTATATACTTTCATTATTACATTTTTCATATTCACCATTAGCAGAATTAGAATGGCTTAAGAAAATTATACTGGTTTAGGAGTTTGGTAATAGCTCAAAGCATGCCCTCAGGACCCCAGGCTCTCTTTTATAATCTGTGCTTCACTCTCTTCTCTTTCAATAGCTGTGTTTTCTCTACTACCGAGAATAAAGTTTGCAGAAAATGGCAGATTCATCTAGGAGTTTGTGGTACATCCCAGTCGTGGTGCCACTGATCAGCTGGCTTGGACAAGGCCCCTGTGAAGATACTTTACAAGGGCCCCACTTGGCACAAACCTCTGTGCAGACAATAGATAAAATAGTACTAACTGACCTCCATACTGGTGGAGGGAGGTTCTCTGGGGGAAAAAAAGGAATGTCCCTACAAAGCTGCTTCCTAATCTGGCTAATAAAATTGCACTAGGTTTGATAATTACACACATTTCTAATGAATAAGAAAATTAATGTGTCAACCTAATAATTGTTGGGCAATAACCAAGCAGGGGTACCAACTGTTCTGTCACCACAAATAAAGTTTTCATGTAGAGTGAAAGATAAATTAGCTTCAATGTAGTTTATTAGAATTTTACATTGGTTTTGATAAATGACTTTTTCCTTAGAGCAATACCAACCTTTTGTCTGAAATATTTCCCAGTGACTATTTAGCACAGAAAATACAATACTGAAGTAAATTAATTACTTTGGGAGGGAGGCAGAGTTCACTTTCATATAATTTTACAGAAGAGATGAGATAAACTTTTTTGTATTAATGAAGAGTTCCATTATCTGTCCCTAAAATGATTAAACCTTGACATGAGTTTTCAATATTAGCTTCATTTTAGAATTAAAGGAAATAGAAAAAAGAATTAAAATGCTTATAAGCCAGGTGATACTTACAGGTAACAAGGATTCTTTGCAGAAAGATTCAAACTTCTTGGTTATAAAAAGCAAGCCAACTAAAATTCAAAGGGATTGCAAAAGCCATAAAATAAAATAGCCATTTAAAATACTTAATGAAGTGTGAGCAAAGCTCTTGTGCTTTAAATGCCTGCCCCTTTCATTAATTTCTTCTCTAAAACCTGAACAATTAGGCTGGAATGTTAAAAGTCATTGCAAAACTTAAATAGCACTTCTGGGAATAAGGTGTTTTGAAGGAAGTGTTATTGCATAAGAACTGCAAACATGAAAATATCTCATCACAAGAAATCAAGCTGTGTTTTCTATGTGGGATGGGTGAAAAGAAGGAACTTTTATCATAATTATGAGCAGCAGCACCCTCACAGTATGCAGGAGAGAAACTAGTTAATACAGGCTACTGTTCTAGGAATTCTAGTGTCTCTTTCTAATACTATATCAAAACAGATAGGGGATCAAAATGAGTAAATCATTTAAACATTGCTTTAAAACATCTTCGTTTTGCAGTTAGTACTGCACTACTCTACTCCAGGAAACAAGTAAAATCACTGGCTCGTCTCAGAAACTTGTAATGATGAAATAATATTAAAATGTTTAGGGACTGAAAGAAGATGCCATTTGTTCATGTTCAGAAATATGGGTGGAAATCGCATATCCACAGTATAGAGTGATTCCTGAGAAAACGGAGAGGCAGCTAGCTCTCAGTGGGAGGTCTCTTGGTGCCCTGGCCCCGCTTTCCAGTTTGGTTTTAATACCTTGAATATTCTTCTGCTCCGTCCTTAAAGGATGTTCACCTGTTAATACAGTGTTCGGAGCTTCAGTGTTCCTGTTTCTTAAACTCAGGCTGTTTGCTGTGATCTGGGCTCCAGGGACCCCGCCCCTCGTTCACTGCGCCCTGGGTGCAGGCCCCTGCAGCTGTCTGCTCTGTCGGCCAGCTCACAAGGCCTGTCCGTCCTTAAAGGATGTTCACCTGTTAATACTGTGTTTGGAGCTTCAATGTTCGTGTTTCTTAAACTCAGGCTGTTTGCTGCGATCTGGGCTCCAGGGACCCCGCCCCTCGTTCACTGCGCCCTGGGTGCAGGCCCCTGCAGCTGTCTGCTCTGTTGGCCAGCTCACAAGGCCTGTCTGGTGCTGGTCTCCGCCGTCCCCCCGCCCTGTGCTGCGTTGTTCTCCGTTAGGGCACACGCCGCAGCCCTGCCTTCACTGAGTGGCGTGTCCGCTTGTGCGCGGTTGCGTCCGTCCCTGGTCCCTAGCGAGGCAGCTCCGAAGAGCCGGGCACTAGGAGATCTCGGACGCCGCCTCCCGCATGACGTCACCTCCCGCATGACGTCACCACGTTATGCCTGGGCGGAGTCACCGCTCGAAGGGAGCTAAGTGCAGTAATCCGTGTTTCCCCACTTTATCTGAGAGTTCGCGTTCACCACACGTCTAAGCGCACATTGATATATTTTAGTCTCATTCCATTTCCAAAGATCTACTTTCTGCTTTTACCATTTTTATTTTAATTATTGTAACTTTAAAATATGCTTTCCTACTTCAAAAAGCAAACAGTCCCTCACTCCTATACTGTTTCAAACACATTCTGACTATTGTATATGTATGTTTCCAGGCTGAACTTTAGAATAATCCTATCAGGTTCCAGTGAACCTACCATTAGATTAATACTAAATTTGTAAAGGAATTTGCCTCTTTAGATATTGACTCTTTTCATTCCAGATCAAGGATAGAATACCATTCTTATTCATTTACTATATATCAAATTAGTACTATAATTTTTCTTTTAAATACATCGTCCACAACTGAAGTTATTTTGTGCTCTTTTTCTCCATTTTTTAAAAATAAGATTTGTTTTATAGTATTTTTTCCTGACTGTAAAATTCTTTTAATTTTTAATATATTAAAACTGAGAACCTAATCAAAATCTGATTTCTATATGTAACTTAATTTTAATTTGGTCTTCTTTCAAAGTAGACAGTCATAGCAAACAAACATCAATAACTTTATTGCTTCTTCTCTAAATTTTAGATTTCTTATTTCCTTATTGAAATCCATTGTCAAGGACCCCACTACTATTGTTACAATAGAGTTAGCCCTGGCTATTAGTGCTGAGATGAACAAATAAAGACATAGAGACTCAGATAGAAATATGATTACAATATGTATATTCTTTGTTATACAAATTGTATGTAAGATCTGTGCTACCTTTGTTAAGTCTTCCTAGTAAGATGATTTTCTTCTGTAAAATAAATTGGCAAGAATCCCAACCCCCTTGGACAGTTTTAATCGTGTGGAAACATTTTGACAGCTTTAAACAATCTGAGTCTGGCATTTTGAGACAAAGAAGTTGTCTCTTTGGTAATTTGGTAATAGTTCTTTGGTAATTTAAAATCTATCCATTTTTATTAATATGTCTCAGAATTACAGCTCTTTTAAATTAATGCTTGTAAACCACTGATATTTACTAGTGTGCCATCAGGCTGGTAGGGTTGTCAGAATTTTCTGCCAGCCTTACCTGTGTTGGCTTCCCTGCTGGCTCAGACAGTAAAACGTCTGCCTACAATGCAGGAGACCTGGGTTCGATCCCTGGGTCAGGAAGATCTTCCTGGAGAAGGAAACAGCAACCCACTCCACTACTCTTGCCTGGAAAATTTCATGGATGGAGGAGCCTGGTAGGCTACAGTCCATGGGGTCGCAAAGAGTTGGACACGACTGAGTGACATCACTGGTTACCCTTGTTGTTTGTCAGTGGTGGGACTAAGGTGATTTCGGAGGAGTGTTTCTGTCTTTTACAGTTACTTGGGGTTTCCAGTCTTCCTCATTCATAATGGGTGCTGTGATTTAAAAAAATAATGATGTCCTCCACTACCTATGACTTGTTACTACTGTAAAGGATAATTGAATGTCAACTTTCAACATAGCATTACAGTTTGGATTGAAATACTCTATCTGGCAGACGTTGCTCAAATTTGAGATGGTCATTATTTTTATCACTGATAAAATTTTTAACCTAATTTGTCCTTTTTATTCATACCAATCGCTTTCTGAGAACTGGGGCAGGAGGTGAAAGAGAAGCAGTGAAACCTCACACTTTTACCCTGTCTTCATCAAGGATGCCGTTATATCATACGATTTCTTTTAAGTCAAGAACAAATATGTTGTAAATAAAGCCATAAAATGAACCCCAAATTCTTCAGACAGAATTTGAAATAATAACCCAAGCTTTCTACTCTAAGTCATTTATTTTTCATTAAGTTCAAGATATAGAAAAATTTCATGTTACACAACTGTATTGTATTAATAACACTTTGTAAATATTGTTTAGAAAACATGCTTAGTAAGTTCATTGCTTATAAGATTTAGTATGATAATTTCTGCTACATTCTTTATTTTCAGTTTCTCATCTTCACAGGTCCTCTTCCCTTCATCCTATAGTCACACTTAGAGTCAGCCCAACCAAAGAATCCCTTCTGGAAGCAAACAAGCAAACAAATTTCCCCCTCATCCGCTGCAATTACATTGAGGTCCGTTTTCACCTTTGCTTGACTTCCAAGCCTCATGAAAGGAAGGGGCTTCTTCTCAGCTGTGGGAGTTTAGCTGTTGCATTTGCCAATACTTGGAACCTGCCTGCTTTGGTCACAGATAATTTCAAACTGTCAGATTTATTTGTTTCGCTTTCATTTTCAAACTGCTTGCTCACATTTGGGCTCTCCTCTGTGAAATTCTCCCCACTTTGCTTATACAGGTACTAATCTGTCCAGACCCTCTCCCTCCTCAGTAATTCGTCCTTCAATGACTTCCTTCATCAACTCCCCTTGAACATTTTTTCGATGATTTTCAACCACCACTGTGAAGCACACAGATTTAAACACATGAGAAACAGATTATGTTGTGTATTCTATCCACTGAATAAAGCTATCTGTATATTCCCCAGTCATCCCAAGTGTAAAACACCCAGACAAAACACAAGAACTGTCCTTATGGTCAGTGCATTTTCCAATGTGCATTAGAGTCATTAATCCCACTCTTTCCCTAAAGTCACAGATGTCAGCCTGAAGAAGGAACCTCAGCCTCCTTAGCTGATCATAAAACCCTTGATAGGCTGACCACATGCTCCATTTCCAAGCCATCCACCACCCAGCCTCACTACACTCCCCTTTGTGCTCTTTTAGACTAAACATCATGCTTTCTTGCATGTCTATATGTATCACTTCACTCTTCTCTTGTCCTAAACTGCATTTTCAATTCTCTGGAAAAGTATTACTCAAGCATCAGAACATATAATAAACATATAATAAATCAGTTCAAATATAATCTCAGTCCCTTAACAAGCATTTCTTGCTCTATGATCATAGTGTTTGGTTCCT
The DNA here is from genome assembly GCF_033118175.1 of Dama dama. NCBI lineage: Eukaryota > Metazoa > Chordata > Mammalia > Artiodactyla > Cervidae > Dama > Dama dama. Next base: position 11,642,857 of record NC_083708.1, read on the forward strand.
GTATATTGGAACCAAGTATATTAGTATTTACTGTAATTTATGCCTGTTATCATCACCCTGGGCTTCCCTGGTAGCTCAGCTGGTAAAGAATCTGCCTGCAATGCAGGAGACACCAGTTTGAATCCTGGTGTCTGGGATTGGGAGAAGGAACTTGGTTACCCACTCCAGAGCTCTGCCTGGAGAATTCAATGGACTGTGTAGTCCATGGAGTTGCAGAGTCAGACAGGACTGAGCGAATTTCACTTTCCCTTTCATCCTCTTCCTAACCCACCCCCATATTCACTAGAATGTGTTCTTGAAGGCAAAAATAGTACCTGATGTTATTATACTGCATAAACAACAAAGCTTTACTAAATTTTAAAAGTTCAATAATGAGAGAAAAAGACCAAGCATTCATTCCATCAGGCAGATATAGTCTAAAACTATGACTAACCTATTATCTTTCTGTGTATATTTGGCTACAAACACTAGACATTATGGTTGTCTACATACATATAAATAGTGTTTTAGGGCTCCATTATAATAAATACACATTTCTTGAGGTCAGTTTTCATTCCATCCCCAGATAAAGGCAATGCCAAAGAATGCTCAAACTATCACACAATTGCACTTACCTCACATGCTAGCAAAGTAATGCTCAAAATTCTCCAAGCCGGGCTTCAACAGTATGTGAATCATGAAATTCCAGATGTTCAAGCTGGTTTTAGAAAAGACAGAGTAACCAGAGATCAAATTGTCAACATCCATTGAATCATCAAAATATCAAGAGAGTTCCAGAAAAACATCTACTTCTGCTTTATTGATTATGCCAAAGCCTTTAACTGTGTGGATCACAATAAACTGTGGAAAATTCTTAAAGAGTTGGGAATACAAGAACACCAGATGTGCCTCCTGAGAAATCTGTATGCAGGTCAACAAGCAACAGTTAGAACTGAACATGGAACAACAGACTGGTTCCAAATTGGGAAAGGAGTACATCAAGGCTGTATATTGTCACCCCACTTATTTAGCTTATATGCAGAATACATCATGGAAATGCTGGACTGGATGAAGCACAAGCTGGAATCAAGATTGCTGGGAGAAATATCAATAACCTCAGATATACAGATGACACCACCCTTATGGCAGAAAGTGAAGAGGAACTAAAGAGCCTCTTGATGAAAGTGAAAGGAGAATAAAAAAGTTGGCTTAAAGCTCAACATTCAGAAAACAAAGATCATGGCATTCTGTCACACCACTTCATAGCAAATAGATGGGGAAACAATGGAAACAGTGGCAGACTTTATTCTCTTTGTATCCAAAATCACTGCAGATAATGACTGCAGCCATGAAATTAAAAGACGCTTGCTCCTTGGAAGAAAAGCTATGACCAACCTAGATAGCATATTAAAAAGCAGACATTACCTTACTGACAAAGGTCCATCTAGTCAAGGCTATGGTTTTTCCAGTAGTCATGTATGGATGTGAGAGTTGGATGGTAAAGAAAGCTGAGTGCTGAAGAATTGATGTTTTTGAACTGTGGTGTTGGAGAAGACTCTTGAGAGTTCCTTGGACTGCAAGGAGGCTACCAGTCCATCCTAAAGGAAATCAGTCCTGAATATTCATTGGAAGAACTGATGCTGAAGCTGAAACTCCATTACTTTGGCCACCTGATATGAAGAACTGACTTTTTGAAACAGACCCTGGTGCTGGGAAAGATTGAAGGCGAGAGGAAAAGGGGACGACAGAGGATGAGATGGTTGGATGGCATTATCGACTTGATGGATATGAGTTTGAGTAAGCTCCAGGATTTGGTGATGGACAGGGACACCTGGTGTGCTGCAATCCATGGGGTTGCAAAGAGTCAGGCATGGCTGAATGACTGAACTGAACTAAACTGATTTCTTGCAAGTTCATGGCTGTCAATTACAAGAGTCACGTTGCTTGTATTTGGGCAGTAAGAAGATCTTATTCTGTCCAAAATGTGGTGCAGAAAATTCTACAAAATAGAGGATTGAATGATGAGGACGTGGAAGTTCTCAAAAGAGCTCAAAATGCTCATTTTATTTTCTTCATGTCCCTATGATATAAACAAGCAGATGATTTTTAAAAATAAAAGCTAAAACTAAAGACACAACAGGGGAGATTTCATTAAAATTTGCCAATGTGCCAGCAAGAGAGCCCAATAGTAAATAGAATGCTATTTTTTGCTCCTCATGGTCCATCTTGTTGCTACATATATTTTCACTTACAACTTGTAAACTTTCCCTCAAAAGGCAGTAGGTTAAGAACACAAAGAAAAACATCTTCATTCTCAGGACTTTTTAAAAAGCTGCCTGTTTTGCATATAGGGTTATTGTTACCATCTTTCTAAATTCCATGTATATATGTTAGCATACTGTATTGGTCTTTATCTTTCTGGCTTACTTCACTCTGTATAATGGGCTCCAGTTTCATCCATCTCATTAAAACTGATAACCCTATATGCAAAACAGAAAAAGAGACACAGATGTGCAGAACAGACTTTTGGACTCTGTGGGAGAAGATGAGGGTGGGATGTTTTGAGAGAACAGCATCAAAACGTGTATATCATCAAGGGTGAAACAGATCACCAGCCCAGGTGGGATGCATGAGACAAGTGCTCGGGCCTGGTGCACTGGGAAGACCCAGAGGAATTGGGTGGGGAGGGAGGTGGGAGGGGGGATCGGGATGGGGAACACATGTAAATCCATGGCTGATTCATGTCAATGTATGGCAAAAACTACTACAATATTGTAAAGTAATTAGCCTCCAACTAATAAAAATAAATGGAAAAAAAAAAAAAGCTGCCTGAACTCCCTACTGAAAGAAGCTGCTGCTGCAGCTCCAACTGGAGAAGAAATAGTGTTAACAGCAAAAAGATGCTCTAAAATGTATAGACTATGAAGGGAGATATACCACCTCTGGAATCAATACAGTCAGGCCTTGCACTAATACCTTCAATACCTAGGAAGATACCTCTTTACAAAAATAGGTAGAAAGTGGCATCCTAAAGAAAAAATGTATTAAAATACCTCAGTGGCACTGGTGAGATTAAAGGACCAAAGTTACACGGGGCGGGAGTGCACAAAAGGAGCTAGCAGCCACAGAAGGACAGCTTTGAGGCAGGGAACCTCCTCAAAGGAGGCCTGAGGAGGGGGCAGGGACAGAACTAGCTTCCACTGAGTGAAGGCAAAATGCTTGTGTGTCCAGAAACAAGATCACCACGGATGCCCCTGGATCCCAGTGTGAACAGGTAACCCAGGGCAGATCAGTGGAATGCAGCAAAAATAGGATTGAGCAGGAAAAGAGTGGTTAGCAGATGAAGAAACTGAAGAACACAGGCAAGAATGGAAGTCACCTAGGGTGCTGTTTAGCCTTTTATCCCTGAAAGGAGGTAGCTAAATCCATGTCAGAAATCCCATCAAGGAAAATGGCCCATGGAGTAATTGTCCTTGCTCTCCCCACAGAGAGCGCAAGCCTCAGGATGCCGGTCTCTGTGCCTCCATCCTCAGGGTCACAGGTATGCTTTCTAGCCCCTAATGAAGCATCTGCTTCTATGGTGTCTCCCCGGCAGTCAGCCTGCAGGGTGGGCAGATCATACGCGACTGATCACGACTCAGTGACAAGGGCAGAGATGAGGGAGGACCCAGAAATAGCTGGGAAGGTGCTGACGGGGGTGACGCTGTGGTGGGCTGGGTGTGGAGGGAGCCATCCATCGTCACCACTCGATGTGCACGGAGATGTTTTCACTGTCAGGCCTTGCAGCCCTTTGAGCGTCTGAGCCTCCTGAGAGTTTCCGCAGCACTCCACCCCCTTACCTGAATATCTCCAGTCCCATCTCCTCTGGCAGCAGAGTGCAGGTGGTCACCGTTCTCTTACAGCACTTTCTAGAAGCCTGCCTGCCTGCACCTGGATGCATACGTGGATAATGAATGAAGCTCTTTAGCCCCCTCCTGACCGTCCCCTTCTATTTCCATTGACTCCTGCTTTTAAAATGATTAGTATGTAGTAATCACTGGCTAAAATGATGAGATATGCCATTTTGCTGGTGGGCAGAAAGGTGTGTGTATTTGTCATCAGAATTCATCTGGATTCTCTATTCAATTAGTTATATCAGACGACCCTGGACAGCCTCGTACTTGAAAGAACTGTCCGCTATAGTGGTTCTCTTTCTGCAATTAGATTTTAAATAATTTCTGAAGAATAAGGCCACAGCTCCCCTGTTTTCTACCCCCGTGGAACTAATACTGAGCTCAGCAGTGGCTTTTGCTGATGAATCAGTTGCTTGGAGACAGCTTATTGCTTCCAGCTTTTTGAAAAATCATTAATCGTTTGAGAAAATTAGCTTTCTTTGCCTTAAAATCAAGTAAGTAGACTTAGAACAAGCATCTGGCACAGAAAAGGCAGTAGGTGATGCCCCATTATGACTGGCCTCTGTTACAAGTACCTCTGGAATTCAACACCTGCCATGCTCATGAGCAAAGCTCTTTTGATCAACAATTATTTACTTATTATTCACCTAAAATCATTTATTGGCTGTCTACTCTGAGATTCATATTGGAAATACAAGAGTGAGCTGGATAGATGGATTTGGTCTCTGCTGACACATAACATAGATTAATAGGAGACAAAAAAATGAAATAAGTAAATGAGAAATGCCAAAAATGTAAGTTCTATAAAGTTAAGGAATGCAGGATGTAGTAAATGGGAAGAAGGAGGGAGGGTGGTCAAATCACACTTATTTGAGAAGGAAACATTTAAGTTGAGACTTGAAGGATGAATAACTAGCTGTTTAAAAAACAGAGAAGTGGAGCCTGTTGAAAAGAAAGGAATGTAGCTGCACCTTCCAGGGGGCAGAAGAGCCAGGGCCCAAGAGGAAGTTTGTCTATTTGATGTATAGATACACCTGGGAGACGTTTTGGGTTCAACTTTCATATTACCACAATAAAGTGAAGGTTACAATAAACCGTCACATATATTTTTGGTTTACCAGTGCATAAAAAAATTATCTTTACTGTAATTTTTTGTGTGCAATAGCATTATGTCTAAAAATAGAACCTATATACCTTCATTTAAAAATGTTACTGCAAAAAAAAAAAAAAAAATGCTGACCACCATCACCTTCAGCTAGTTGTAATCTTTTTTCAGGTAAAGGGTCTTCCTTTCAGATTTACTGACCAGGGTGGTGGTTGCTGGAAACTGTTGTATCTGTGGAAATTTTTAACATAAGATGACAGTGAAGTTTGCCACATTAAGAGACTCTTCCTATAAGGAACAGTTTCTCTGTAGCATACAATATTGTTTGATAGCAAACTGTTTTCTGAAATGTTTGCACCATTTTTTAATATCACAGGCAATGAATGAGGTTTCTGATGGTTCCACATTTGACTTATTATTGACCATTTTTAAAATTTTAGGTATCCTAGTAGATATGAAGTGTTACATAGCTGTGGTTTTGATGGGCAGATCTTTAATAAATAGTTAAATTGAGCTTCATTTACTTATTGGCCATTGTGTATCTTCTTTGTAAAACTGTGTAATCAAATCATCTGCCCATTTTTATACTGGGTTATTTATTTTGTTGTTGTTGAATTCCATTTTCCACTGCCAGAGTATAACAGTACAGTTGGTTTTTGTATATTGATTTTGTATCCTGCACCTTTGCTGAGCTCACTTATTAGTTCTAATTAGTTTTTTATGGCTTCTTCAAAATTGTCTGTATAGAAGATCATGTCATCTACAAATAGAAATAGTTTTTCATTTTCTTTTCATCCTGAGTGTTTTCATTCATTTTGCTTGCCTAATTCCCCAGACCAGATCCTCCAGTACAATTTTGAACATATATAATAAAAGCAGACATGCTAGTGTTGTCCACATCTTGAGTGAGCTCAGTCTTCCTCATTTAAGTGCAGTATGAGCTATGAGTATTTCATAGATGGGATTTATCAGATTGAGAAAGTTTTGTTCTATTTCTAGTTTAATGAAGATTTTTTATGATGAAAGTTTTTGAATTTTGTTAGTTACTATATTTGCACCTTTTTGGATGATCATATGGTTTTTGTCCATTATTATATTGCTATAGTATTTTACAGTAATATGGTCTGTAACCTTTTCTATATGTCACATAGATTCAGTTCATTAATAATTTTTTAGTGACTTTTGTATGAATATTCATAAGGAATATTGGTCTGCAGTTTCCTCTTTGGGTCATATCTCCTTTTACTGTCAGGGTAGTATTGTCTTTCTACTCTCTATTTCATTTATTTCCATTCTTATTTTCATCATTTCCTTCCTTCTTTTTGCTTTTGGTTTTGTTTGCTTTTCTTTTTCTAGTTAAGAAATAAACTCCTAGACTCCTGTTTTTCATGAATACTTTGGTTCTGGGGCAGATGGTTTTGAAATCTACTGTGGGCTAAGAGGGGAGAAGAGGGAAGAGAACAAGAGAAAATGCCATAAAGTGCACTTTTCTTACCCAGTTTCAGCCATTTTTCTTGAATAAGTGGATTGTTGCAAGTGATGGTAATTTCCAGAGTTCTGAAAAAAATGATTTTGACAAGTTTTGTCAGTGTCCTCATTTTATGGAGGGCAGGATTTGGGGAGGGCCAAATTCTCCCATTCTAGAAGTGATTCTCTTCGCTGTGTTATTTTAACCACATTTGAAAGAAGAATGATCCACAGAATTTTGGAGAGGCATTAGCTGTTCCTTTATGTGAACACAAAGTAGTTGATGATACGATGTGGATAATAATTAAAATCCTTCTCAAACGCCTATGATGGGAAAATAAAGCATACTTGACTGTTACTTGGTGAGTAATGTGCCAATGACATGGGATCCTGACCGTTGCAATTGTTATAGAGTGGGAGTCCTGATTGTTTTTGTTCTAGTGAGTAATGTGCCCATGGGCTTAAGAAAAATATTTGGTTTTATTAACTGAGTTGAGTCCATTAAACCTTAAAAAGACACCTTTTGAGAAAAGCGCACATGTTACTACACTGTTAGGGTGTGTATATATAGCGTGGCCCGTATTCTAGACCTGGACAGGGACACAGCGTGTTCACTGTGGCTGCAGTGAGATGAGACTGCCATCTCCTTCTGTCAGCGTCTCCCAGTCACTCCTAGCTCTTCTCAGTGTTAGCATTCAAACGCTGTAATTAAATTACTAACACCTCATTTCATTGTAATGCGTTCACATTAACGCTGAGATGTATTTCCGCCCAGAACAGTAGTGATGCTGAGCATTTGGTTTTGGTGATTTAGTGACGCACAGTTGCCATTATGGTGGCCTGCGAACACTAGACTTTGCTCCTTGAGATGATGCGCAGTGCCTCTTTGGATGCAGCTCTTTCTGTCTGTCTCTCCAGCCACATGTGGAAAAGCCAGAAGGGGCATGACCTGAGGCCTAGTTTAACCAGATCACTCTGGCTCCTGTGCTAAGCATGGCCATAGGGGTGAAGGGTTGGGAACAGGAGCTATCACTGGGAGCTACTGCAGCACCATTCCTGAGAAATGATAAGCTTGGTATGGTAGTAGCAGTCTAGGTTTTAAAAATATGTTGGGTTCTGAATATTTTTTCACAATTAGAGCTGAGAGGATGGCCTTACAGATATAATATAGAGCGTGAGAAACAGAAGAGAGTCAGGTGTGGCTAAGGTTTTTTTGTTTGTCTGTTTGCCCTGAACAAATATAAAAATTGAGTTTTCATTTAATGATATAGGGAGAACGTGTAAAGGTACAGATTTTGTACATTGTAGGGAGAGGCTGGAATATCAAGAGCTCACTGTTAGACCTGTAGAATCTGGGGTGCCTTTGATATCCTAGATGGAGATGGAGATGAGGCAGTCTTTTACACAGAGCTAGAGTCTAGGGAGACATGTGAGCTGGAGATCTATTTTGAGAGTTATGAGTTCATAGATGTCATTTAATGGATGAGAACTCTGATTGAAAAAAGCAAGATCCCAAATGTGAGCCTTGGAGTACTCCACCCTTTATAGGCTAGTAAGAAGGAGGATGCAGAGAGTTTGGTATCCTAGAACCCAGATGAAGAATGTCTCGAGAAGAGAAGCAAAGGATATCTCAAGTGAGCAGATTAAAAACTGAAAACTGACCATTTGGTTTAGTAATATAAATACCATTGTTCAATTGGGAAGATTATCCTCCAAATAATGAGTTTATCATTGCAACAGGAATTCCGCTCTGAATTTCAGAACATTGTTAAATGATTTCACGGTTGGTAGAAAGTATCACAGTCACAGTCTTTGGGTATTCAGTCCTCCACTGCCTCATTAGGGGACCCTCCTGATGGGATGAGACAGTGACTGGAAGGGGCAGCATGAGGCATACCTTGTGTGGGTGCACTCTGGTATTCTGGGGTGAGATGTACAAACATTATGGCTCCTATTATAATTTCTTGCCCAAAGTTCTCTTTGTTGGATAAATTCGTGTGTGAGTTACGAGAATTGTTTGACCTCAAAGGATGAAAATATTTTTGTAAAATTGGAATGGAGTCAGATTTGCCTTTGTGCAGTACAAATGGGCTTTCAGAAAAATATTATTGACCTTTAATTTAGAATTTGATTCACCTATTAAGCTTTTATTTATGTGGGAGATTTCTTTACAGGTTGCAGTCAACGCAACAAATTAAGTCAACAAGTTAAGTCACTAATATTTCCTTTTTTACTTGACATTTGTTTAAAAAGTGAGGATTAGATGAAAAAATCAGCAGGCAAAGTAAGTGAAATTACTTTGTCATGCATAAATACCTGTGCATATGATTGATTATTACAGAAAGCCATTTTACTTTCTTTTTTTTTTTTTTTTTTTATTCTGAGGGAATCTGCGATATAGGTAATACAAAACAGGGAATAATCAAGATGTTAATTTTGGATTTTGTAATGTAGCTTGAATGGATATAGACCTAACATACTGGAAAATTATTTCCCCTTGATAATCTGACTAAAGAAGCTACTTGAATCTTCCTTCCCTTTCTTGTTCTTCTTGGTTTCTGAGTTCTTGGCTCTCTGGTAGAGTGTGGGTTATATTTGTAAGGAGATGAGAGTGGTGGAATTTTATCAGTTTAATCTTTGAAATCTCATTTGTTGCTGTTTTTCCCGTATAGACGTGTGAATTTGCATGTACTGCTCAGGACACTGGCGCTGATGTGATGTCCCCGCTGTCACGTAAGGTTGTCGGAGGTAGTTCAGTCAGTCCTCTCGTGTACTCTTTGTGCTGAGTTGTACCACATTTACTATAAATTTGAGTTTGACACAAACTTTTAAAGACTTTAGAGACCAAAAATTAGGGTTTTAATCCTGACTCCATCACTTCCATGACAGGTCTCTCCACCTCTCAGAGCCTATGTTCTCACATGAAAATGACAATAATTACATTTATTTAAGACAATGTTTCAGAGTAAGTCCTGAATAGAATTATTACTCATTAACATAATATGCCAATCAGTTAATAATTCCTACTACTAATATAGAGATATTCTGTGATGCAAGTGGTGCCTTCAGCAGACCATTTCTCCTCATTTCTTTGGAGGCCCTGGAAATAATAAAATATCTTCATGGCAAAGTCCTTCTCAAATAGTCTTAACAACAGCCAGAGAAAACTTTTAAAATCACAAAACTAAGTTTTCTTTGCTTCAAACCTATCAGTAGTTTCTTTGGGGGAAAACCCTTCAGTTGTTCAAATAGTCCATAAGACGGTCTACAAACATGACCTTGGCCTACTCAGCCTCCTCAATGCTGGTTTTTACAATGCTGGCCTCGCTTCTGCTGCATTAGTGAGCCAACTCCTTCCTGTCTCTGGTGCTATACCACCACTGGGGATCCTGTCAGAATCCTTCCCGATTGCCAGCCACTGGTCAGTTCTCAGTCTTTTGCTTTGCAGCCTAAGCATGCCCTTGACACACGGTGCTTGAGCGCTTGATGAGAATATCCTGGGAAGTCAGGAAAGCTGGAATCCTCTTCCCAAGAAGTTCCCAAGGAGCAGTAAGATATGACCAAGGACTGCTATCCCCTTTAGTGGCCTAGTTCTGTGTACCCTCAAAGAGGACACTGGTGAAGAAAGTTGGAGAATATAAGGTAGATGGATAAAGTTATTGGAAGTAAGACCCCAGACTCCAGAAGGGGTTCTGACTCAGCTTACCATCCCTACATAAGAAATGAGAGTCTCAGAGAGGCTGACATCTTAACTTCTCATCGTACATGAAAGATCTCTCACTACAGTTTATTCTGTAAACTGGCTTGATGTGAGGTCAAATTACAATAAATAAATAAATCAACTAAATGTCCCAGCAGAGTTGCCAAAAAATACTAAATGCAAAAGGGGATGAGATTCTTTGTATAGTATCATGCAGTACCATACGGTAAGACTATCAGTTTCAAATTTTCTATCTTATAATCTCATAAAGAGGATGGGTAAACAGGCAGACATTTTCCTCTCCCTCCCACCATGCTAATGGATATCTTCCCCTGCCTCTTGCTTCCCTAAACCACTGGAATCTGTCCTCTTATTCGCCATGCCTTGCTATATAAATCTTCCTGGCTCTCAGGGAAGCAGCTGTCAACACTGATTGTGGAAGCCTTAGAGAGGATAAATCCCCTTGGAGGTTCCTACTCTTCTTTCTATCAGACAAAGTGAACCAACGCCCGGATTCTGAGCTCATCCTGCCAACTATCAAGCAGTGGGTCCTGAAGTACTCTGCTCCTCTGTCAGTCTTCCTCATCTGTCTGGGGGTACCAGAAGTGACAGAAGCACTCTTCCTTCTCACCAGGGAACTAGGCTGATTTCTCTGCCCAGGAATTCCCAGGAAAAATAACGCATCACACTTGTGTCAGTCAGGTTCCTGGAGAAGCAGATGCTGAGAAGGAGTCTATCAGGGGAAATGCACAGTGAGAGGAGACAGAGTCAGAAAAGACTGGAAGACTCATTGAATATAAATCTGACACCACGAGAAGGGCGGGAGGAGAGGAAAGGGGAGGGTGGGTGGAAACACCCTAGATCGCTGCGCAGTCTAAGGAAGGTTCCCCAAGGTGGTCAGAGAGGCTTTAAGCACATGTTGGTGATGAGGTGAGTGAGTACCTTTTCTCCTGGGAACAGAATTGACCTTTGCATCCCTGCCCGGCTCACTGGTGGCCTAGAAGCAGCTCACAGTGATGTGGTCTCCACGCAGTAGCTATGGGTTTTTAGGGGACTGAAGACGGACCTGTGTCAATTTGCACCTCCTAATCTGGCCATTCCCATGAGAGGGAACGTGGCACAGTGATTAGGAGTGGAACTGTGGATTCCTACTTTGTATCGGTTTCAGTTTCAGCTCTCCCACTCATTGGCTGTGATATGTACAAGTGACTGACATTGGCCACCTCTCCACGTCCTCATCTGTGGAGGGAGGAGACTAACCCTTTCTAGGCCATGGTGGTGTCATGATGTTTAATTCTTAGACGACTGCCCAGCACACAGGGAGTATTCAAAAGCACATTAGTGAAAGGATGAACTAGTACAAATGTACTTAACCTCAGACCCCATGATCCTCCTCCTATGATGACACTGTAACTCCTGGTGAAATGAGATGAGAAGGTTTTATGTGAAACTCCTGGGATGGTGGTAGACGTAGGATAAGCACTGAATAGATGGCATAGGTGACATTGGTCGTTATCAGCAATAGAAGCAATGGCAACAGCATCCTCACGGAGCCTCTTCCGTCATGAGATCGTCGTTTTCTAAAAGTCGAGCCTATTAGATGCATAACCATCCTTTCAATGTGCCGTGGCTGAGAACCCTCCCTGTGTCTGACTCTTCTGGGGACAGAGGCTGTTTTCTCTTCATTCCAGGCCATTCCAGATCCATGTTCTATTTAAAGTCATAGCGAATGTGACAGAGTAGATGATTTAGCCCGCTCTAATTTGGCTTTACTTGTAAAAACATGTCCATCGATACATAAAGGTTAATGATCTTGCCCCATTTCACATGTTAAACAGCTGGCTCATGTTGGATGGGAATTGTCTTTTAATTCTTCACCCAGGAAGGCTCTAAATGTGAGACCATCTTTTAAAATCACATTAATAAATGTGTTTCCTCCTTCTGAAATTAAAGCTCTGAAATATGTATATCTAAAAAAAAGTCTTACTTCATAAAAATCTGTTGTTGTTATAGGGTCTCTTAGTGTTGAAACTGAGAAGTTTTGATGAACCAGACTTGCCAGTAATGCCCTCAGTATAGTGTATAAGGAGGATTTTAAACATTTATTAAGTCTGTATTATTTTCCAGGTCCTTAGGGGATAAAAAGATGGCACAGTTTCTGTTTTAGAGGCACTTATCCAGAAAAATACATACTCACAATAGCCGGGCAATAAGCTCAATGCTAAGCTTTAGCCAAGATGTCTGGTGCACAAATAAAGGGCATCGTGTCATTGGGATTAGAATCACCTGAGAGTAATAATAAAAGCAAAATACCCCAAATAGCAAGAGGAAAGTTTCTTCCTCTCACAAGTCCATAAAAGGCACAGTAACCAATGTAGGAGTGTACAGGGCCACAGAGCGTCAGGACTCAGGCCTCTATCCTGCTGCTACTCTGAGAGCAGAAACCTTTCCCTACGTCACTCCTGGTCCTTGTTGATTGCTGATATTCAGTTGTATCTGCATTGAGCCATCAGGGAGGAAGGAGAAGAGAATGCAGGACTCACTGGAACCTTTGACAAGTAGATACTAAACGTTTTGTACAGAACATCTGCATGCATCGCCTTGACCAGAAAGTGGAGGGTGTACAAAGGGAGTCTGTAAATATAATCTTTATTCCAAGCCATCATGTACCCAGGTAAAATGACAAATTATTTTTTCACACAATGTAAGGTGGAAAGAATGGGTATTTGACAACAGCAATTCTGCCATAAAACCCAACCAGATAGGAGTGGGAGTAGAAGAAGCTGTCAAGTGTTATTATTACAATAATAATATTATTAGTGTGTGGCATTTTAACTGATAAGCTATATTGAATTTCAAAAAGCATTTACAGAAAAACTCACAATCTAATTGAAAACCTAATGTAACCAATTTGCATCCATTGACAGCAAAATGTTTATGTTGCTTACAAGTGAAGACAGAGGGCTATGGAGTGTGCTATAGGTGGAGGTTAGCTTTCTCCCACTAGAACGGAGTGTGTGCTTACCTTCTTCAAACTTGGTGGGCCACATCATGATTGTCTTCTTTAGATTACTACATGGAAACGTTTATATGAAGGTGAAAAAGCTTGGGAGAGAAGTAGGCAATCTGTCTTTCTAACATATTCTGATATTTAATGTACATTATACATTACATTATAGTATATATTTGTTACAATATAGTGGTGGTAGCAGTTTAGTCTCAAAGTCACGTCCAACTCCTGGGATCCCATGGACAGTAGCCTGCCAGCCTCCTCTGTCCATGGGACTTCCCAGGCGAGAATTGTGGAGTGGGTTGCCATTCTCTTCTTCAACTGCAGTATAGAAGATGACTTAATACTCAGTGCTTTAGTGTATTACTGCTAACTTCAAGCAAAATACCTAATGAGTTCATTAAGCATTAAAAAGTTAGGTAATCAGTGTCCTAAAGGCTTTGCATTATGCAAGTACCCTTGGTAGCTTCTTTATGTTTAAGAGGGTTTTAGTCATATTTAGTGAAGTTGATTGGGTTTTTTGGAATGATAGGAAGAGTTTATTACCTCTCCCATTTAAAATACTGGAAGATAGGTGTTGGTCCTTTAATGGACCGGAACCTGGTGGGTCTGGAGTCTACGATAAGAAAGTAAGAGAGAGAAAGAGGCTGACATCCCCTGGTTTACGCGGAGAGCCAATAGACTCCTGTTCTTAGGGCTTGCGCTGCTGCATGTAGGCACCAGGCACCCTCTCGAGTGGGTGAAGGCGCAGTGCGCCTTCTCGAGAGGGTCTTAGAAGCCCGGGCAAGAAAGTTAGCTCAGCGGGCCTCTGCGCTCCAAGGAATTAGCCAGAAATAGAGAAAGACAGAAAGAAGGAATAGAAAGAGAGAAAGAAAGACACGGGGACCAAAGCTCTGATGGAGCAAAGGTGTTTTAATCAACATGGCGTGGGCATATATACTATAGTTATTCTCAGCAAAGATGAGGATTAAAATTCCAGACTTACAAAACATAAGATGATCCCTATCAAAGAGAGAGTTGCAAAGAATCACCTTTTACCATATGGCTCATAAAAAGGAAGAGGGTACTTATCACCGTAATGAGAAATGCCTGGATTCCTCAGCCCCTGGAAAGGCGTGCCTCTCCTCTTAATTCCTGAATATTCAGGAATTAATAAGAGCCAGAGGGTTCCTGACAGATCCAAAACAGCACACAAGAAGCCTCTTGTTAAATGCTTCCTGACAGATAGGCTCATGCTATTGGAAAATTCACAATCCAGCACATCTTCAGGAACATATTAGGTGCAGACAAGAGGAATACCTCTAATTAATCCTTAGAAAAGGGGCCCAGAGTAGGAAGGAGATAACTAGCAGGGCAGAGACACTTTTTGCAATGATCTGTTCTAAATGTAATAGGTGTGGAGGGAGGTAGGAGGGGGGTTCAGGATGGGAACACATGTACACACCCATAGCTGATTCATGTCAGTGTATGGCAAAACCACTCCAACATTGTAAAGTAATTAGCCTTCAATTAAAATAAATAAATTTAAAAAATAAATGTAATAGGCACCACTGAGAGACAAACATATACACACCAAGATACATGAAAGTATGTGTTAGCTTCTTTATCTGCTTACATCTAGCTTTTTTTTTTCCCATTTATTTTTATTAGTTGGAGGCTAATTACTTTACAATATTGTAGTGGTTTTTGCCATACATTGACATGAATCAGCCATGGATTTACAGGTATTCCCCATCCCGATTCCCCTCCCACCTCCCTCTCCACCCGATCCCTCTGGGTCTTCCCAGTGCACCAGCCCCGAGCTCTTGTCTCATGCATCCAACCTGGGCTGGTGATCTGTTTCACCCTTGATAGTATACTTGTTTCAATGCTGTTCTCTCTGAACATCCCACCCTTGCCTTCTCCCACAGAGTCCAAAAGTCTGTTCTATACATCTGTGTCTCTTTTTCTGTTTTGCATATAAGGTTATCATTACCATCTTTCTAAATTCCATATATATGCGTTAGTATACTGTATTGCTCTTTATCTTTCTGGTTTACTTCACTCTGTATAATGGGCTCCAGTTTCATCCACCTCAGTAGAACTGATTCAAATGAATTCTTTTTAATGGCTGAGTAATATTCCATGGTGTATATGTACCACAGCTTTCTTATCCATTCGTCTGCTGATGGGCATCTAGGTTGCTTCCATGTCCTGGCTATTATAAACAGTGCTGCGATGAACATTGGGGTGCACGTGTCTCTTTCAGATCTGGTTTCCTCGGTGTGTATGCCCAGAAGTGGGATTGCTGGATCACATGGCAGTTCTATTTCCAGTTTTTAAAGGAATCTCCACACTGTTCTCCATAGCGGCTGTACTAGTCTGCATTCCCACCAACAGTGTAAGAGGGTTCCCTTTTCTCCACACCCTCTCCAGCATTTATTGCTTGTAGACTTTTGGATAGCAGCCATCCTGACTGGTGTGTAATGGTACCTCATTGTGGTTTTGATTTGCATTTCTCTGATAATGAGTGATGTTGAGCATCTTTTCATGTGTTTGTTAGCCATCTGTATGTCTTCTTTGGAGAAATGTCTGTTTAGTTCTTTGGCCCATTTTTTTTTTTTTTTTTATTATTATTTTTTTCCAGTGGGTTTTGTCATACATTGATATGAATCAGCCATGGATTTACATGTATTCCCAATCCCGATCCCCCCTCCCACCTCCCTCTCCACCCGATTCCTCCGGGTCTTCCCAGTGCACCAGGCCGGAGCACTTGTCTCGTGCATCCCTCCTGGGCTGGTGATCTGTTTCACCATAGATAGTATACATGCTGTTCTTTTGAAATATCCCACCCTCACATTCTCCCACAAAGTTCAAAAGTCTGTTCTGTATTTCTGTGTCTCTTTTTCTGTTCTGCATATAGGGTTATCGTTATCACCTTTCTAAATTCCATATACATGTGTCAGTATGCTGTAATGTTCTTTATCTTTCTGGCTTACTTCACTCTGTATAATGGGCTCCAGCTTCATCCATCTCATTAGGACTGGTTCAAATGAATTCTTTTTAATGGCTGAGTAATATTCCATGGTGTATATGTACCACAGCTTCCTTATCCATTCATCTGCTGATGGGCATCTAGGTTGCTTCCATGCCCTGGCTATTATAAACAGTGCTGCGATGAACATTGGGGTGCACGTGTCTCTTTCAGATCTGGTTTCCTCAGTGTGTATGCCCAGAAGTGGGATTGCTGGGTCATATGGCAGTTCTATGTCCAGTTTTTTAAGGAATCTCCACACTGTTTTCCATAGCGGCTGTACTAGTTTGCATTCCCACCAACAGTGTAAGAGGGTTCCCTTTTCTCCACACCCTCTCCAGCATTTATTGCTTGTAGACTTTTGGATAGCAGCCATCCTGACTGGCGTGTAATGGTACCTCATTGTGGTTTTGATTTGCATTTCTCTAATAATGAGTGATGTTGAGCATCTTTTCATGTGTTTGTTAGCCATCTGCATGTCTTCTTTGGAGAAATGTCTGTTTAGTTCTTTGGCCCATTTTTTGATTGGGTCATTTATTTTTCTGGAATTGAGCTTCAGGAGTTGCTTGTATATTTTTGAGATTAATCCTTTGTCTGTTTCTTCATTTGCTATTATTTTCTCCCAATCTGAGGGCTGTCTTTTCACCTTACTTATAGTTTCCTTTGTAGTGCAAAAGCTTTTAAGTTTCATTAGGTCCCATTTGTTTAGTTTTGCTTTTATTTCCAATATTCTGGGAGGTGGGTCATAGAGGATCTTGCTTTGATTTATGTCGGAGAGTGTTTTGCCTATGTTCTCCTCTAGGAGTTTTATAGTTTCTGGTCTTACATTTAGATCTTTAATCCATTTTGAGTTTATTTTTGTGTATGGTGTTAGAAAGTGTTCTAGTTTCATTCTTTTACAAGTGGTTGACCAGTTTTCCCAGCACCACTTGTTATAGAGGTTGTCTTTTTTCCATTGTATATTCTTGCCTCCTTTGTCGAAAATAAGGTGTCCATAGGTTCGTGGATTTATCTCTGGACTTTCTATTCAGTTCCATTGATCTATATTTCTGTCTTTGTGCCAGTACCATACTGTCTTGATGACTGTGGCTTTGTAGTATAGTCTGAAGTTAGGCAGGTTGATTCCTCCAGTTCCATTCTTCTTTCTCAAGATTACTTTGGCTATTCAAGGTTTTTTGTATTTCCATACAAATTGTGAAATTGTTTGTTCTAGTTCTGTGAAAAATACCATTAGTAGCTTGATAGGGATTGCATTGAATCTATAGATTGCTTTGGGTAGTATAGTCATTTTGACAATATTGATTCTTCCAATCCATGAACACGGTATACATCTAGCTTTTTATCCATTATCTGTTCTCCCTCTGTGGGAACAGTTGGGAGTCACAGGTTGTTGCTAAGCACAACCTGTTCTGAGTTCTGAGTGATTTTTAATTAGTATTTTGCCTTTTGCAAAGAAAGTTACCAATAAAAATTTTAAAAAAAGATTCAATTTTTAGAGTTTTCAGTGTTATTTCAGTTACCTAACTCATTTAAAAAGACTCTTTTACATCCTAAAAGAGAAAAAAAATGTTATTAAATGTTTGGTGTTGATTGTAGATATGTAAATTAGATATGTAATATAGATCAGCATCATGTCTATATGTTGTATATAAATAGCATGGTGTGTTTCTACTATAATCAGTTTTTTAAGTATTTTATATAATCATATGTAATTTCAATAATTCTTATTATAGCTGGGAAAGATTGAGGGCAGGAGGAGAAGGGGACGACAGAGGATGAGATGGGTGCATCACTGACTCGATGGACATGGGTTTGGGTGGACTCCAGGAGTTGGTGATGGACAGGGAGACCTGGTGTGCTGCAGTTCATGGGGTCACAAAGAGTTGGACATGACTGAGCAACTAAACTGACTGATAGTCTTTTACAGTTGTGACAGGGGGTTGTTATTATTTTAATGTGGGCAAAATAATTTCTTAACCTAAATTTAGAAAATGTTTAGGAAAATATCTGATTTGATGAAATATCTTTTCCTAGTCATTCTTTTAAGAAAAAAAAAAAGAAAAACTTCTACTGATTATTGTATTATTTACAACATATTATTTGAAATATGCAGATATAAACTTTGCAATTTTTAAAATTTTATAAGGATTTTCATTTTCTTGCTCTCTCTATCTTAGTGAGTCTAGAATTTCATTGATTTGTCTCAGACAGAATTGTTATGTAGTATACTTTGTAAGTATCTTGTTTGTGTGAAATTCTGAAACCAAAATTATTTCATGTTAAATTGTTTTACATATGTATATGTGTATATGTAAATACTTATATGTGTAAACTTACCTCATGGATATATTTAAAGAAATACACCTGAAATTGTATTTAATAAAAATCAAGTTTTAAACACATGCTATATCTCAGGCACTATTATGACTATTGTAGGTGAGCTAACTTGTTAAAAGAGGATCCCTTTGACTATCATCTCCAATTACTGATGAGAAAACTGTCTTAGTGACGCTAAGCTCCTCATTCAGTGACACAGCTTTGAGGTGTCACTAAGTCATTTCCCCGCAAATCAGATTATAAAGCATAATTTTTATGTCTTAATGAGCTTTAAAGGAAATGCGTTGGTGAGTTTGTGGAGGGGATTTCCTTAACTTGATTTTCATTTGTGTCTCTTGCTATGTCTATCTTCCTGCACATTTCTGATTAAAAATTTCTTTTACTGAAGTAGAGTTAATTTACAGTGTTGAGTTAATTTCAAGTGTACACCAAAGTGATTCAGATATATATCTGTGTGTGTGTGTATATATATATATATATATATGTATATTCTCTTCCATATTCTTCCATTATAGGTTATTATAAGATATTGAATATAGTCCCCTGCACTATACAGTAAGACTTTGTGTTTATTTTATATATAGTGGTTTGTATCTGCTAATCCCAAACTCATGATTTATGCCCCCTACCCTCTTTTCCCTTAGTAACCATAAGTTTTCTATGTCTGTGGGTCTCTTTCTGCTTTACAAGTAAGTTCATCTGTGTCATTTTTTTAGATTCTACATATAAGTGATATCATGTGACCTTTGTGTGTCTCTGTCTGACTTACTTCAGTTCGTGTGATAATCTGTAGGTCCATCCACCATTTCTGATTTTTTATCTTCCTTCTTGATGCCTTTGTTCCTCATGTAGATGTAGGCCCATCTTCTTCTGTTTCCTGTGAATTCTTTGCAACTTGCTTTCACCTCTGCTTGAGCAGTTTTCTCTGGTAAGATGCACTCCCAATTCTGAGTTCAGAGAACTTGGGTCTTATAAGTTTGCACATATTTCAATCTTGGTTTCCTCATGTGTGAAACAGATGCTGATCTTAAGCTCATAGGGTTGTTGTGAAAGGAAGGACATCAGTTCATACACATGAAATGTTGAATGTGAAATACTTGACATGTGGAATTCAAACGGTGTTTGTTATTTGTAATTATTGTTTTAATTCCTATGACTTCAGCTGTCTTTGTCAATATATCCAATCAGATATGAGTCCCTCAAACCTACTCACTTTCGGATTTCCTGGTCACCTCTCTCTGATAGTAGGTGCCTCCACCAGCTGCTTCCAACTTTGGAGGAGTAACATAACTTGGGTCAAATGACAGGCTCTCAAAGACTGCTCTGAGCCAAGCAGTGTGCTGGGCACCGTCCACTACACTATCCTATTTAGGTCTCACAAACGTTGACCATCTTTCTGAAGAGAGAAACAATAAGCTGAAATTCCAAAATGGCAAATCACCCAATGTCAGGTAAATATAGGAAGTAGCAGAGCTGAGATTTCAACCTAGGTTTCTCAAATTGCCCATTCATTTCACTGTGTATTTTTACATTTGTTTTACACTTTTATGCAGACTTGCTGCTTTAAATTTGGTTCCACCCAGGGGTCCAGTGTGATGGAAACAGGGCGACTGTTCTTCTCATCCTGGTGACCCCTCTTCATGTGCAGAAGTGACAAGACTTACCTGTGTAGACGGCAGAGATGAAATTCAACAGCAGCTTAACCAGCTTTTATGTCCTGTGTCTGCTGCTTCTCTAAAGTGAAGCTGATATTTTCTAATTAATTTTTTCATATCTTCAGATGATAGCCTAACTAGCATGTGATACAGTTAATCGGTCCCACATCATAACTTTACTTATACTAGAATACCTATCAATAGAGCATGTAGGACACATAGTTGCTCTCATTTTCTAAAATAATATTTTGTCTGCTAGAACTCATGGTTGAGCAGATAGTTAGGACCTCTTTGTGTTAGTTACCTATTTCTTGACCCATATAAATTACCCCAAAATTTAGTGGCCTGAAATAGCTGTCATTTTTGTGTGTGTGTGTGTGTGTGTGTAACTGGGGAGTGGCAGTGTGAGAGTGGTTCAGGCTTGGATTCTCCAGGCTGCAATGGGGTGTCACCAGCTACACAACATGCAACTGCAGCTTGACCGGGGACTTAAGACCCACTTTAAAGCAACTCACTCCCATGCTGGCAAGTTGTTACTAAAAGTTGGTTTCTCTGTAGGTAGTCTGCACATGGGTTTTCCTGAGTGTCCTCCCAGTGTGGCAGCCAGCCTCCACCAGAGTAGGCAATCTGAGCAGGCAGGATGGAAACTGAAGTGCTACTAAGACCCAGCATTGGAAATCACACGCTGTCACCCCCTCCATATTCTGCCAGAACATGGAGATCCAATTGCAAAGAGACTACGGAGGGCCTGAAATGCACAGGTGTGGACTTGGCGTGGTCATCTTGGAGGCCAGCTACCAAGTCTTTCAGGAGAAACGGCAGTATTTTCTCCTTATCCAGAATGGAAAGGCAGTGGATTGTGTGTGAAAGGGCACAAGTATGATCGAGGAAAACCTCTTTTATAAAGCTGTGATGGCTCCCCATTGCCAGTTGAACAGAATGCAAACATTTGATCTTTGCATTAAACATTCACTAAACTTCTGTCCCTAACCTTCTTTACTGTCTTTACTTTCCACTATTATTTTTAACTGAGGAATAACGTACCCATTTGGGGCATGGTATACATATCAGGAAGTGCTCAAAACTCAGGAATCATATAAAATGGTATTTTTGCCTCCAACTAATAAAAATAAATGAAAAAAAAAAATGGTATTGTTGTTGTTGTTGGTATTCAGTCATTAAGTCATGTCCCACTCTTTGCAACCGCATGGACTTAAGCATGCCAGGTTTTCCTGTCCTTCACTATCTCCCAGAGTTTGCTCAAACTCATGTTCAGTGAGTCGATGATGCCATCCAACCATCTCATCCTCTGTCACCTCCTTCTCCTCCTGCCTTCAATCGTTCCCAGCATCAGAGTCTTTTCCAATAAGTCGAATCTTCACATCAGGCAGCCACAGTATTGGAGCTTCAGCATCATCAGTCTTTCCAGTGAATATTCAGGGTTGATTTCCTTTAGGTTTGACTGGTTTGATCTCCTTGTTGTTCAAGGGACTCTCAAGAGTCTTCTCCAACACCACAGTTCGAAAGCATCAATTCTTTGGCGCTCAGCTTTCTTTATAGTCCAACTCTCACATCCATACACGACTACAGGGAAAACCATAGCTTTAACGATATGGACTTTTTTCAGCAAAGTGATGTCTCTGCTTTTTAATGCTGTCTAGGTCTATCATAGCTTTCCTTCCAAGGAGCAAGTGTCTTTTCATTTCATGGCTTCAGTCTCCATCCACAGTGATTTTGGAACTCAAGAAAATAAAATCTGTCACTGTTTCCACTTTTCCTCCATCTATTAGCTGTGAAGAGATGGGACCGGTTGCCATGATCTTCATTTTTTGAATGTTGAGTTTCAAGCCAGCTTTTACACTCTCCTCTTTCACCTTCATCAGAGGCTCTTTAATTTCTCTTCACTTTCTGCCATTAGAGTGGTATCATCTGCATATGTAAGGCTGTTGATATTTCTCCCAGCAATCTTGATTTCAGCTTGTGCTTCATCCAGTCCAGCATTTCACATGATGTACTCTGCATATAAGTTAAGTAAGCAGGGTGATAATATACAACCTTGACATACTCTTTTTCCAATTTTGAACCAGTCTGTTTTTCCAGGTCTGGTTCAAACTATTGCTTCTTGACCCACATATGGGTTTCTCAGGAAACAGGTAAGTTTGTCTGGTATCCCACCTCTTTAAGAATTTTCCACAGTTTGCTGTGATTCACATAGTCAAAGGTGTTAGCATAGTCAATGAAGCAGAAGTAGATGTTTTTCTGAAATTCCCTTGCTTTTTCTATGATACAAGAAATGTTTTTAATTTGATCTTTGTTTCTCTGCCTTTTCTAAATTCAGCTTATACACTTGAAATTTCTGAGTTCATGTACTGCTGAAACCTAGCTTGAAGAATTTTGAGCATTACTTTACTAGCATGTGAAATGAGTGCAATGATGCAATAGTTTGAACCTTCTTTAGCATTGCCCTTCTTTGGAATTGTAATAAAAACTGACCTTTTACAGTAGTGTGGCCACTGCTGAGTTTTCCAAATTTACTGACATAGGGAGTAGATCACTTTAATAGCATCCTCTTTTAGGATTTTAATAGTGTACATAGTAATATATGTACACTTCTTTTTTTGACACTGAAATGTGCCCAGATTTTCTATTGCTATGCCCTTCCAGGGATAGATTAAAGGACAAATTCTACATAAAATGTTATCTAAACTGCTGAAAGATCATTCCCACCCTCACTCCACCCTACTCCTCAGTAAACCTTATAATATTTGGTGGATTTTTTCAATGTTTCTTTCTTTTTTAATTTATTATTGAAGTGTATCAACATTATATATATACATGTATGTATGCATATATATAATATATACATATATGTGTTATATATATGCATATATATGTTATATATTTTATATATATAACATATATATACAGTTGATATATAATGATTTATATATATATGAAGGATATATATATATACTTTATCAAAACTTTTCTCCATTATAAGTGATAACAGAATATTGAATAGTGTTCCTGTGCAATACAGTAGTTCCTTGTTGGTTTTCCCTTTTACATATAGTGATGTATATATGTTATATAATGGTAGTTTTGGCATACTACCTCCTGTCAACATTTTGAATTAATGTCTCGCCTCTTCAAAAAATCTCTAAAGGCTTTCATAGCATAAGTCATTTCTAAATTATTTTTGATTCTCCAAACTTACATTTTTCTAAAACAAGTAAAATATCTTCATTTTAGAAAACTTGGAATATATGGAAAATTAAGTGAGGAAATACTTCTCACTCATCCACTGCAGTTTAAGTTCTAAATTCAATGAATGAACTACATGAATACATTTTTAATCATTCATTGAAACAAGGATGAATGATTTAAAATGTTTTCACATGTTCATTTGGGCCAACTAATTTTGACAGTCAGAACTGTTTTCTTGTAAAAAGTGGCTTCCTAATTTTCTGTGATTTCTAAGACCAAATTTAGATTCTTCTGACTTACTGGCTACCACACAACGTCTACTTTACATCAGAAGTGGGTGAGCCCAGAACTGTGCCCAGGAGGCCTGTGGTTCATTAGCCTGGAAGACTTAAGTTGTCAAATAGGTCATGTGGTCCTGTGGCTGGAGTGAGGAATATCCACCTCCCTGAAGGGGCAGTCACATGGGTAAGCTCCAGAAAATGATCAGTTTAACCAGATCTCTACCACCCAAATTCTTAAGACTAATACAGCACATATAACAGGAAGTACTTGAGGATGCCCTCAGAACATGGAACATAATATAAACCAAAGCTGTTTTATTATTTCCTGACAATAGGTTAAGGAAAATATCCTCTTTTGTTCATGTGTTATGAAATTCTTAGAAATGGACTATCAAATCCTTAGAAATGAACTGAAAAGATCAATTGAAAATGTATCCTTGCCAACCTCTTCATTAATAAAAGCTGTATGAAATTTCCTTGGTCACAGCCTCTTTTGTTGATGGCTCCTTACTGTCCTTATGTTACTGATAGGATTGTATACTCTGCCCTAATTAATCCAATGACAACTACTTTAATTCTTGTGGACATTTTCATAGCAGTAGAGAAGATATAAGAAACTCAAGGATTATGCGATTTGCTGCTTTGCACAGTTTAGATTTTGAAACACCTATTTCATGGATGCTCATGGTAGTATCAATACCTACCACCAGTCTCAATTTTTATCTCTTGCTCTACGCTTGAGGCAGTAAGTGGACCAGAGAGGCATGTTTGCATTTTTATGTGTATTTGTCTTTGCTCAGTGAGAACAATATGCAAAATTTCTTATTTTTAGAATTCAGATTAAAGAAGAGATTAAATAATCAAACAGATACACATCAGGTTGTATAGGCTATCAAACTATTACAAAATGAAAGAAAACATATTCTGGATTCCACCTGGGTATGTTAAGTACAATGATTATTTAATGTAGTAACACTGTTACCAATAAATGACCTTATTTAGTTATGTAATATCAATGTATTAAACAAACTCATAGCCTAGTGAGTGACTATAGAGACTATAGAGACTATAGAGACTTCGGCTGCAATTTCCACAGAATATACTTGTGACTTTTCATTTTTACTTAAACTGTTATGTTGTTAGTATTACCAAAGTGTATGTTTGAAACTAACCTATGAAAATGTAATAGAAGAAGTATAAGTTATGCATGTTCTATAAATGTTTACAATTGCAATGACATTTTCCCATAAATTTTTGCTATAATTTGCAGATATTTTGACCACTTCTATAATTGAAAAATACTATAAATTTTAAAAGATAGTTACATTTGAGTTATTCCAATAAATGTGTGATTCAGCTTTTAAATGAGATTTTTAATATGGTTTATTTTTCTTAATATCTTCAGTGAAGTAAAAAAGCCTTTGACTCCAAAATACATATGATCTGTTTAAACACAACTACACTGTATAGCTAGAAAAGCAAAATTAAGGAAATGCTGCTTTCAGCTGCTTACTTCTGCTTAATCTCTTGGCCATGATGTTTCTATTGTAATATTTCTAAAAAGACATTTAATAAAAAGTAAACATTTAGATATATTTGTCAAACTATTAAATAATTGACCTGAAACATTTATGTTCATATATATATGGGTGTGTGTGTGTGTGTGTGTGTGTGAAAGATTTCTTTGAAATGTTTTATATTCATATTGTACCCACATAGAATTTTGAAAATATAATTTGTGATTTGGAACTTCATATACAGTTGGGGAATCTCCATAGTCTTCCAGACAGGCCAACAATGGAAGCTGAAAAACGTTTCACAAGTTTGTCCCCCTAAATCAATACCATTTTCAACATGATGGAAAATGGAATGCTTCCTTTCTTAGCTTCTTCATTATCATATTGGTGATGAATCAACACAACTTTTTGCCAACTAACAGGCCAAATGAAAGCATGAATATTTTTCAGTTATTTTAGTTGAGTTTGCATGTATTAAAATAGGATATTCCTCAAAATATTTCAGGGATTAAAAGGATCAGAATACATATTTCTTTCACCAAACATATAGACTCTTCAGAGTTCCCTGGATTCTGAAAGAAGAGTCTAAGTAAAAATGGAGATTCAATAAATATCCATGCATTGTCCACCTTCTACATATCTGCCTCTCTGTGAGAATTAGCAGAAACCCACTGTGGACTGGCTTAAATTATAGTCAGAAATGCCCCATGTCCTTATGAAGGAAACTGACAATGCAGTGTTTACATTACTAACATTATATTTCTTGATCTCAAAGGACTTTTCTCTCCATTAGTGACTATAGAGACTTCGGCTGCAATTTCCACAGAATATACTTGTGACTTTTCATTTTTACTTAAACTGTTATGTTGTTAGTATTACCAAAGTGTATGTTTGAAACTAACCTATGAAAATGTAATAGAAGAAGTATAAGTTATGCATGTTCTATAAATGTTTACAATTGCAATGACATTTTCCCATAAATTTTTGCTATAATTTGCAGATATTTTGACCACTTCTATAATTGAAAAATACTATAAATTTTAAAAGATAGTTACATTTGAGTTATTCCAATAAATGTGTGATTCAGCTTTTAAATGAGATTTTTAATATGGTTTATTTTTCTTAATATCTTCAGTGAAGTAAAAAAGCCTTTGACTCCAAAATACATATGATCTGTTTAAACACAACTACACTGTATAGCTAGAAAAGCAAAATTAAGGAAATGCTGCTTTCAGCTGCTTACTTCTGTTTTCATTCTTATTTTCATCAAAGTGTAGATCACAATCAAAGAAAAGAGATTTAATTCAAACTCTCCTTGTCTAACTCTTGTCGAGATAGGAAAAAAGCAAGGGAACAATTTAAGTATATTTCTGTGGATTTGCAACTTTGGTTCCATTCTTTATCTACTATTCTTTTCTACAAATCTCATGTGAAGGCTTTGAGATCTTGTTGGAATAAAAGCAAAGAAGTAAAATAAATACAAGACATGACATGATTATTTTAGCAGGTTTGTATCTTGTGGTCATGAAATTCTCCCTTGCAGAACTTTAGATTACCTCTGATCACTCCATGTAACCAAAGATTATACAGATGGCCATAAACAGAAATAAGAAAAAACTGCAAGATGACAGTTTGAGGTTCCATTAAAAGAAGTACTGAAATGAGAGGTCGTCCCTTGCACTTTCTGTCTGGTGGAGATGTCCGCCACTTCCTCTATATATTTAGCAGTATATAAAGGATAAAATGATACTTCTGTCAGAGCCCACAGCCGATTCTCTATTCCCCAACTCATCCTCCCAACAAAGCATTTTCATTTATAGCCTAGAATAACAGTCTTTCTATATGTGGGTATAATTTTCCAGTGATTCCAAATAAGGAAGTTGTTATTCTTGAAACTGGGATTAAAAATATAGAGAACTTTCTCCAATATGGAAAAGTAATTATAGAATTCAGAGTCTCTTGAACTGGTGTAAACTAAATTCTGGGGGAAATAATTAAACAGGCACAAGCTTCCTATGGGCAAACAGTCAGGAAGCAATAAACACAAATCTTACAGCCTGATGGTCCAGCCAGGCAGAGGTGAGACCTGCTTGGAAGGTCTCGATGATGCATTTGGGTAAAATTCTGAAATCTTAAACTTTAACATCCACGTATCCCACTGCCATCATTTATTACTGA
Organism: Dama dama; assembly: GCF_033118175.1. Lineage (NCBI taxonomy): Eukaryota > Metazoa > Chordata > Mammalia > Artiodactyla > Cervidae > Dama > Dama dama. The sequence goes on from NC_083708.1 coordinate 11,670,199, forward strand.
AATGCTTGTTGCTTGAACACTTACTAGATACACAGCCATATACTTTGTTATCAAAGAAGACAAAAAACAAGAATAGAAGAGAAAGACTTTGCCTCTGAATTTATAATAATGGAGATGCAAAGAAGAACAAGCACATATACGATGATGAGAATCAATGAGCCAGTGTTTGATGGTACAGTGTAAAGTATGGTTTTGAGAGGAAGAGCTGAGGGATATGTTCAAGGGAGTCTTCTGTAAAGTGTCCCATCTGGGGACCAAGGAGGCTTGTATTGGAGGAGAGGAGGTGGGGAAAAACCAAGGTGAGAAGAGCAGTGTAAGCCTGTCAGGAGGAGAGAGATGGGGGAGGGAGGGAGGAAGGGAGAGGAAGGGGCAAGGAGAGGCAGGGGAGGGATGGAGTGTGCAGGAGTGAGTTTTGGAGGCATGTTGGAAATATGGGTCTGCATTAGGGTATTTCTGTGTGGTATTAAAAACACAACAAACCATCCTGAATTAAGCAGAAAGAACAGACTACATGGGAGACAAAGAGGAAAGCACAGAGCTGGCTGCCAGCCAGAGCACATTGTGACCGACGCAGGATCTTCCTTTGTTGTTTCATGATGCACACCCAGACCCCCCAGGGGACCCCAGCTTCCAGAACTCTCTCTAAAGACCATTTTGTTCCTGCAGGTGTGGGTTTGGAGTCTGCTTACTCTAGGGTACTAGGCTTTTTTCATTTTAGCTGGAAATGGTATCTGGGAAGAGGAGACGGGATACCCTTAGAACATTGTGGATTTGCATTTATTCATGAGGGTTTGTTTCAGAGGAATTCTATTGGTATAACTCTTCTGTGAGTAGAAATGCTTTATTGTACTTCAGTCAGATTTCACCCCAACTCCTTAGGAATAAAATTAGAATTTTTAAAAATAAAATGTGTAAAACAAATTCCTAATGTGAAGCGGCAGAGCAGAGGAGAGGTGAATCTGAATAAAACATCTTTGATTATTTCTCTCCTCTATCAGGTGAGCACTTCCATTTTTGTGCATTCATTCAGAAAGGTCTCAGGATGCTCCAGAGGGGCACAGCTCCTGATGTCAAATCGTTCATGCCTTTTAGGGAAAGCAGCCATGCAGATTCCCAGCTCCATCTGATAATACAGCACTAGCTCTGTGGGTGCATCAAGGGGGTAAACAGGTCTATGGAGTCCTAATGAAGAGCCAGCTGAGCAGGCCTGTGAGGACTTGTGTAGATGGGCAGACAAAGGGTGAAGAAAGATTTCTAGTGAGACACAGGGTTTGGGTCAGGCATTTCCCAGGAAGTGAACCAGGAAAAGAATACCCTTGTTGGTGGCAATGTAAATGGGTGCTGCCCCTATGGAAACAATGTGGCTGTTTCTCAAAAAGCTAAAAATAGAATTACCATATAGCCCAGCAATTCTGCTCCTGGAAATAAACCTGAGAAAAACAAAAACTCTAACTTGAAAAGATACATGCACCCCCATGCCTATCAACAGTGTGAAAAAATATACACTTACCTGTAATATGTAATTATAAATATCATATTATATGCACATATATATATATCCCATATATATATTTTCTTAGTCACATACCTTAGATATCAGGGAAGGGAGCCAAGACCATGGTAATTAGTATGGTGAATAACTGCCTTGAATTGCATTGATTCAATAATTGCATTGAATACATTTCAAGACATTTTTGGTTGTGTCTCAGGGAGTTTAATGCTGCACATTCTTATAAAAATTAAGTATTTATATACTCATATTTAGACTATTTTGACAAAATGATTAAAGTAAAAAAACCCAGGTGAATGGATAAAGAAGAAATAGAATGGTATTTTATGACTAATGAAGTATTAGTCACAAAAATAATGAAATAATGTCATTTTCAGCAACATGAATGCAACTAGAGATTATCCTACTAAGTGAAGTAAGTCAGAAAGACAAGTATCATAATATCACACATATGTGAAATCTGAAAAGTACAACACACTAGGAATGCAGCAATGTAGTAAAACAGAAGCAGTTTGACAGATACAGAGACCAAACTAGTGGTTACCAGTGCGGAAAGGAAAGTGGGGAGGGGCAGTAGAGGGGAATGGAATTAAGAGGTACAAACTATTAGATGTCAAATAAGCCACCAGGATATACTGTACAGCCTGGAGAACATAGCCAATGTTTTATAACTATAAGTAGACTATAACCATTAAGAATTGTGAATCACTATGTTGTACACCTGTAACATTTAATATTGTATATCAACTACACTTCAGTCAAAATTAAAAAAAAAAACAAAAGACAGGAAAAGAGCATTGCAGGCTGGGCTAGTTCCCTTGCTTCTTGGTAACGGGCTTCTGTTTTTCCAGGCTTTGCTTTCACCATATCCATCCTAGATTCACAGTTTCTGTCAGCGGTGCCTGGCTGCCCTCGGGTCGCTCACCATCCAGAGGAAACTTGTGTGTGTTATGCTGCCTTCGGCAGGCAGGCTAGGGCTTTGCATGGACAACTTTGTCCACCAAATGTGATTTCTTGCCCTATCTGGGGCATGTAATATGTCCATGTTAATTACCTAATTATATGAGCTGGATTCCTAACCATCACTCAGGTCTGGGCTTACATGCTTTGGTCCTTGTATCACATGTCTCCTTTCAATACCAAACTCCGTGAACTGTCTCTTCCCTCCAAAACAGCCAGATGCTTTTGGTCTCGCCTTTCATGGTCACTTCCTTTCTACTGGTATTGTCATCATTAAAGAAAACTCATCAGGGGATGAGAGAACAACAGCCCTGTGAGGGCTGATTTATAGAAGATTTTTTAAAAAGATTCTTCTGCCTGTACCATGTTTGAATAGGAACCACAAATGTAGTTTAGTCTTTTTGTATATGTGTATGATGTCATAATTTGGTATTGGGTAGGCACAGGCATTTGAGGAATAAGAGCTGGTACCTTAGGCTAGCTAGCGTTTCTCACTCAGATGCATGCTCACTGGTTCATAAGTTCTAATTATTTTCTTCGGGTTTCATGTTTTCACCTCAACCAGGTGAGTCATTTACCAGTAGATTTGCCAGATAAAATACAGGTGCCCAGTTTAATTTAAATTTCAGATAAATGATGAATAGTTTGTTAGTGTGTCCCTAGATTTTAGTACATCCCTAAACATTTTAGGATAGCACATCCTTAAATGAAAATGCACATCCCTCAGTGTGGTGGTGGTGGTTTAGTCACTAAGTCGTGTCCAACTCTTGTGAACCCATGGACTGTCGCCTCCCAGGTTCCTCTGTCCATGGGATTCTCCAGGCAAGCATACAGGGTATGCTAAGAAGTTATTCATTGTTTATTTAAAATTTCAATTTAAATGGGTGGGTGTACTCCATGTTTATTTGCTAAATCTGGCAACTCTCTGTATTAGTGATAGAGATTAAATTTCTCTTTTTCAGAGATGATTCACATTTTCATTGTATAAAATGAGATTTTTGAATCAGTGTTTCTCAGACTTGGCAACTGTGGACATATTTTTGTCAGTTCTCAGAGGTTACTCTTTCCTTGAACAATATCTGTTCCATATTTAGGTTCTTAAAATGCCCCTTGAAAACTAGGAAACTCTCTGTAAAATTATTTTTCATTATCAGATAGAACACATATCTAGAGTTTATAGAATTCTAGGAATTTGGAGCTCAAGGGATATGAATATCCTTAAATAATCTTTGTTACAGTTAAGGAATATGACCACAGTTTTTAATGTTAAGTAACTATTGATAAGTTAAAAAGTTAGCAGGTAAATAAGCTGAAACTGATCTCACATCTTCCAGGTCTTGGTCCTGTGCTAAGAGGTATGTGAATATGAGGGTATCTTCTTTCTCTTCTACAAAGGTTATCAACATGCATAGCTGTGAAGTAATTAAGAAGAAGAAATTAATTGAATTCAATATCTTGTCTAAATGCACTGGCCTAGGTGTTATTGACCATCACTAACAACTTCCAGTATCACTAATTACTTACTGTATTCAACCAGTTCAGTTCAGTTCAGTTCAGTTGCTCAGTCATGTCCGATTCTTTGCGAACCCATGAACCGCAGCACGCCAGGCCTCCCTGTCCATCACCAACTCCTGGAGTCCACCCAAACCCATGTCCATCGAGTTGGTGATGCCATCCAGCCATCTCATCCTCTCTTATCCCCTTCTCCTCCCGCCTTAAATCTTTCCCAGCATCAGGGTCTTTTCAAATGAGTTATTTATTCCCATCAGGTGGCCAAAGTATTGGAGCTTCAGCTTCAGCATCAGTCCTTCCAATGAACACCCAGGACTGATCTCCTTTACGATGGACTGGTTGGATCCTCCTGCAGTCCAAAGGACTCTCAAGAGTCTTCTCCAATACCACAGTTCAAAAACATCAATTCTTTTGTGCTCAGCTTTCTTTATAGTCCAACTCTCACATCCATACATGACCACTGGAAAAACCATAGCCTTGACTAGATGGACCTTTATTAGCAAAGTAATGTCTCTGCTTTTTAACACGCTGTCTAGGTTGGTCATAACTTTCCTTCCAAGGAGTAAACATCTTTTAATTTCATGGCTGCAATCACCATCCGCAGTGATTTTGGAGCCCCAGAAAATAAAGTTTGCCACTGTTTCCACTGTTTCTCCATCTATTTGCCATGAAGTGATGGGACCAGGTGCCATGATCTTAGTTTTCTGAATGTTGAGCTTTAAGACAACTTTTATACTCTCCTCTTTCACTTTCATTCAGAGGCTCTTTAGTTCTTCTTCACTTTCTGCCATAAGAGTGGTGTCAGCTGCATATCTGAGGTTATTGATATTTCTCCCAGCAATCTTGATTCCAGCTTGTGCTTTACCCAGCCTGGCATTTCTCATGATGTACTCTGCATAGAAGTTAAATAAGCAGGGTGACAGTCTCCAGCCTTGACATACTCCTTTTCCTATTTGGAGCCAGTCTGCTGTTCCATGTCCAGTTCTAACTGTTGCTTCCTGACCTGCACAGAGATTTCTCAAGAGGCAGGTCAGGTGGTCTGGTATTCCCATCTCTTTCAGAATTTTCCATAGTTTATGTGATCCACACAGTCAAATGTTCTGGCATAGTCAATAAAGCAGAAATAGATGGTTTTCTGGAACTTTCTTGCTTTTTTCATTAATGCAGCAGATGTTGGCAATTGGATCTCTGGTTCCTCTGCCTTTCCTAAATCCAGTGTGAACATCTGGAAGTTCCTGGTTCACATACTGTTGAAGTTCAATCAGTTAGCCATCATTGATTAAGAGCCAACAGCCATGCTGCTTGCCTCACCATCAACTGGCTGTTTTACTTTCACCAAGTAACCTCTCTGTGCCTCCTGTCTTCATCTGTAGAAAGGGTCATGGTGATGAGAGTGCCATCAAAAACTGGAGTAGGAATTACATGGGAATATGGCAACCCACTCCAGTACTCTTGCCTGGAGAATCCCATGGACAGAGGAACATGGCAGGTTACAGTCCATAAGGTCACATAGAATCAGTCACGATTGGAGCAACTCAGCATAACACACTTACAGAGGAGCCTAGAGGGCTATAGTCCATAGGGTCACAAAAGAGTTGGACACGACTTAGTGACTAAACAAAAAAACAGATCTGTAGGGAACATCTAACAGTGCCTGACGCCGATCAAGATCTAATCAGGACGACTTCTTGTTGACTTATTATTGGCCTTCATATTGTTAGCTCCTCAGATACCCACAGATAGTGAGATCAATGTCCCGACCCCTGTCTGAGTAGATGTGATTAAGAATGGGATTAAAAGCTTCAATTTAGATATAGATTTTGTGATTTTAGAAAATATTTGATGCTCAGAATTGTATAAATTGTTTTTAATTTTAAAAAAGTAATGGTCCCCCATCCTGCAACTTCACCAACCAAAGGGGAGACAACCCAAATTCCTTCCCTATTGCTTTCAGTGATACCATATTGTAGATTTAGCCTTTAATTTCTTTCATTTTTTTCAGGATTAATTAGAAAAATATGCCCCTCCCAGTAGGAAATGCCCCTCATAGTAGAAAAGCCTTTGACTGTGTGGATCACAACAAACTGTGGAAAACTAGTCAAGAGATAGGAATACCAGACTACCTTATCTGCATCCTGAGAAACCTGTATCCAGGTCAAAAAGCAACAATTAGAACTGGACATGGAACAACAGACTGGTTGCAGATTGGGAAAGGAGTACATCAAGGTTGTATATTGTCACCCTGCTTATTTAAATTCTATGCACAGTCCACCATGCGAAATGCCAAGCTGAATGAAGCATAAGCTGGAATCAAGATAGCTAGGAGAAATACCAGTAACCACAGATATGCATATGACACCACCCTTATGGCAGAAAGTGAAGAGGAACTAAAGAGCCTCCTGATTAGGGTGAAAGAGGAGACTGAAAAAAGCTGACTTAAAACTCTACATTCAAAAAAATAAGATCATGGCATCTGGTCCCATCACTTCATGGCAAATAGATGGGTAAACAATGGAAACAATGACAGAATTTATTTTCTTGGGCTCCAAAATCACTGCAGATTGTAACTGCAGACATGAAATTAAGAGACACTTACTTGCTCCTTGCAAGAAAATCTATGACAAACCTATGACAGCATATTTAAAAGCAGAAACATTACTTTGCCAACAAAGCTCTGTAATAAGCTATGATTTTTCCAATAGTCATGTATGGATGTGAGATTTGGACCATAAATAATGTTGAGCGCCAAAGGATTGATGTTTTTGAACTGTGGTATTGGAGAACACTTTTGAGAGTCCCTTGGACTACAAGAAAATCAAACCAGTCCATCCTAAAGGAAATCAATCCTGCATATTCACTGGAAGGATTAATACTGAAGCTGAAGCTCCAATATTTTGGCCACCTGTTGTGAAAGGCTGACTTATTAAAAAATACCTTGATGCTGGGAAAGATTGAAGGCAGGAGGAGAAGGTGACAACAGAAGACGAGATGGTTGGATGGCATCACCAACTCAATGGACATGAGTTTGAGTAAACTCCGGGAGTTGGTGATGGTCAGGGAGGCCTGGCATGCTGCAGTCCATGGGGTTGCAAAGAGTCAGATATGACTGACAGACTGAACTGACTGACTGGGTAGGAAATTAGTATTTGAATTTATAAAATTGTACAATCCTTTTAGAGATTCAAAAAAAAAAAAAAAAAAGACAGGAAGAAAACATTGTAAGCACACGGGTTCTTCAGTGATGTCCCAAGAGGCTCAATATTCCCTTGTGGGAAGGAGGAAATGCGTATATTCACACTGTAGTTCTGATCATTCCAGTTACAGGTTTCTATCCAGAACATCTGGGGATAAGTTTCCAAAATTAGTGGCTGCAGTGTGTTAAATTCCAGACGAGTCATAAAGGAAACTGACTATATTTAGCTCAGTAACACTTTGGAATAGAAAAGACCAAGTCATACTCAAGGTAGAAAGTTATTTTTCTTTAACAAAGCAAGACTTCACATCCTTGAAAATTAGCTAAACAAGTTATTGTTGTTTAGCTTTTCAATCGTGTCTGACTCTTCTGTGACCCCAGGAAATGTAGCCCAGCAGGCTCCTCTCTCTGTAGGATTTCCCAGGCAAGAATACTAGTGAAAGCAAAGTCGGTCAGTTGTGTCCAACTCTTTGTGACCCCATGGGCTGTAGCCTACCAGGCTTCTCTGTCCACAGAATTTTCCAGGCAAGAGTATTAGAGTGGTTTGCTATTTCCTTCTCCAGGGACTCTTCCCAACTGAGGGATCAAACCTGTGTCTCTTGCATTGGGAGTTGGGTACTTTACCACTGAGCCACCAGGGAAGCCAAGCTAAATAAGTAGATAGCTGTTATTCTGTAGATTCAAGCCCAATGGAATCCACCAAATGGCAAAAACAACTTGCATTTGTGTTCCTGAAGTACTCAAATTCACAACACTCTAACAATTTATGCAACACATTCTAGACGAATTTCTTCTGTGTTGGTCTCCTAGCATAGCTGTGAGACCCGTGGTCCCTGCCAAAGGGTCACAAGTAATTTCAGATTTGAAGCCCCAAGTTCACAACTAGGAAGGCCTATTGATTACATGTTGTCAATGTAAGAGCTTGAAATTTAGATTACAATTCTCTTTGTTTCTCAAAAGTTGTTGATAAATAGGAGTTGATTGGAGTGACAGAGAAAGGAACAGCTTCCTGATGTGCAGTGATGCCAAATGTGGCTGCTGTGGGAAACCCTTCCCATTCCTATACCCACAGATGTGTATGTGTGTGGTGAGTATGCATAACTGAGCTTGCCTGAACTGAGAACCATGTGTTTTGATAGATGCTTACAAAGACAAGTAAGCATAGTTCCTGACCTCGAAGCTCTGTCTGTAGCTCGCATGAGAAGCCTCCAAACAATCGGGTCTCCCTCCAGTCTTAGTTCTGTGAGTCATTGAGATAAATCCAATAAAACCATGGACAACGCCTGATACCTGGTAACTGGGCATCAGAGCAAATTATAATATCCATGTTAGCAGTGATCACATGTTTAACACAGTGTGGGCTGTATACTAGGTGAATAGTCATTTAAAGAGGAGGTAAAATCTAGGTATATTCTACCAAAACCATCTGTCTTGTAGATACAAACAGGCTGAAACAATCTGAAGCTGTCATTCATATAAAAAGTTTTTCTTAGGCTAAAAATGGAAGTGGCCAGCATGGGAATTTCTAATGGGCTAGGGGAATGTTGTATCTTCCATGTCTGCTTTTAGATTAATAAATTCATCTTAAACTTTCTCTTAGCAACTGATGTCTCCGAGTAAGTATCTCATGGGGAACCTGAGACAACAGCTGGGATTCTTAGGAAATGGCTCATTAGGACAATGAAGTATTTCCCAGCTTTCTGGTTGACAACCCTTGGCCATCATCAGCCCCTAGGCGGTCTGAGTTCCGTGTGTTTGCTTCCTTATTCTGAAGGCAATTTGGAGGTGAGGAAGTAGGGATGCAGGCAGTCTTATAGGTTGGCATGTGGATGAGGTGACAGGAGAATTTTAGCAGCCCGTGGGTGGGTGTGCGGGGAGCAGGTGGCATGGGAGAAGGGAGTGACTGTCAGGATTCGGTGGCATTTGGGGGCGGGTATAGGCAGGCACAAAAAAAGAGTCAGGGATTCTAAAAACACTTTGGTATTCTCGTCACGAGAAATGTAATCCAGGGTTTCTGACATTCTAAAGCACAGTGTTTAATTTGTCACTCTGAGCAGAGTTGGAGGAAAAGAGCCCCAAGAGTTAAAAATAATAGGAGCAGTAACCTATTTACATGGCGTATTAGCAAACCCTGCGTGATGGTTTGAATTTTGAAGCAATGCTTTGGCAGGTCAACAGTGGGCTTTTTATGTTCTTATCTTCTCAGGGAGGAAACGGTTTTCACCCCAGCATTGCTGTTGTGGGGCGGTTTGTGAGACCTTGGCTGCCTCAGTTAAAATAAAGTGGTTTCGGTGCTGATTAGAGCCGTATCACCAATCTTTATCCCTTGGCCTCATGTGGCATCTGTGTTCTGAACTGGTCCAGAGGTGTTCATCTCTTAACAAATTTGGGCTATCTCCCATGGTAGAAGAGCTTGTTCTGTTACTGATGGAACAACATGGTTGCAGTCTCTTCTGGGACATGGAGAGAATACATTTTGATTCAGTTCTCCGTTGAACAAACAAAATATTAAGTTCTCCACTCCCTCTTTCCAAAAAGACACTCTGGAAATCTTCAGGAAAGAAGGTTAAACAAGAGAGATATGGAAAACCTCGATACGTGGACAGCAACATCATGACAAAGATAGTTCTAAAAATGAATAGTCAGTCTTTTTTTCAGATAGGTTTTCAATAAGCTGTGATCACATGTAAGCCCTGTCACATCAGAACTGTAAAAAGGACATATTCAAACCTTTGGGCAACTGGTTTTTCAGAATTCATGATAATGTTTAAAGATAAGAATATCCTTCAAATGCTCCTGTCACTTTAAAGACATAACAGAATTTACATACTTTATAAGTTCAAGTTGAAATATTGTACATTTGTAAGCTTGCATTGAAATAGGAAAAGTGAAAATCGCTCAGTCCTGTCTGACGCTTTGTGACCCCATGGACTATACAGTCCATGGAATTCTCCAGGCCAGAAATACTGGAGTGGGTAGCCTTTCCCTTCCCTAGTGGATCTTCCTAAACCAGGGATTGAGCCCAGGTCTTCCACATTGCAGGCAGATTCTTTACCAGCTGAGCCACAAGGGAAGCCCAAAATAGGAAAAGTGAGGATTTAAAATAGGTGTTTAGGGACTTCCTGGCAGTCCAGGAATTAAGATTTTTGCCTCCCAGTGTAGGGGGTGCAGGTTTAATCCTTTGTCAGGGAGCTAAGATCCCACAGGACAAAAAACCAAAGCATAAGACAGAAGCAATACTGTAACACATCCGGTAAAGATGTGTTTTTGGATGTGTTTTTTAAAGATGTGTTATTTTAAAAATAGAAAAGAAAGTAAAATAGGTGTTGGCTTGCGTGTTTATGAGTCAGGGTTCTGGAAGGGGAGAGAGTCGAGGGTGGGTGTGGGCAGGTCAACAGTCACGGTGCACCCGAGCTGGCAGGTGCCACGCTGCAGATTTCGCTCCTCAAAGGAACAGCATTCAGATTGCAAGTGCTTTGGAAAGAGGAGGGCACCTCTCACTGCTCTGGGTTTTTCAGGATCCTCCCGGGAGTGAGGTGTTCGTAGGGCTCTGACATCATTTGTGTTGGGGTTTCTTCAAGTTCCCATAGTGAGGTGTTTCCCTGTTGCCTGGAGCTGGCTGGGCTGTAACAGAATTCTTATGCAATGACTGTTTAAAGTGGTAGCTATCTCTTGGGTGTCTCCTAGTGTATTTACATTTTAAAAACTTGAAAAAATGGTTTATTTTAATTATCAGTGGAATTCTAAAAATAAATGGAAATAGCATTTCACCGAGGCTTCAACATACAGATCAGCTTGATTTGACTTTTCCTGACAGTTTCGATGTGGTTTGGCAAAGCTCTTTTGTTTGCCATAATTTCTGTCCCAGAGATCGCTGTTCAGGACATGCTTTCCAAAAGGAAGAAACACCGATACATTTTAGAAGTAACAGTGTGCCGTAGCCACATGCATGTTTTGAATAATGTCTATTGTGAAACATTTTTTTTTCATTTATTTTTATTAGTTGGAGGCTAATTACTTTATAATATTGTAGTGGTTTCTGCCATACATTGACATGAATCAGCCATGGATTTACATGTGTTCCCCATCCCGATCCCCCCTCCCGCCTCCCTCCCCATCCCATCCCTCTGGGTCTTCCCAGTGCACCAGCCCTGAGCACTTGTCTCATGCATCCATACACTCTTAACAGTATATGTCATTTAGGAATCAATTTAATGATTCTTACATGTTTTTCATCAATGAAGAGCAAAAACTAATATAAGGCACAATTCTCTTAATCTTGCAAATTCAGAGAGAAAAGGTGAATTTTTTTTTCCCATAAAATAGATCTTCATTTTTACTTGATGTTCATTTTGACAATATGAAAAAACTGCAGGCTATTTGGTCAAATGTTAACATATTGATTTTTCCACACAATTCAATTGATCTCTGATATTCAGCAGAGACAATGGCTTCATCTGCAAGTCAGCCGCAGTGCTGAAATACGGAAACACTTCTCTCCCACTCAGATAAAGATCCCCCTTACTAAGTGCTCCCACAGGACTCCTTCCTCCCAAGCACTGGGACCCTCTGTGAAGCAGCCTTTCAAGGAGTTTAGGATGACTTATCTTTGAATCAGGCACTCTAAACAGTTCTGTGATTTCAGCAGTTATTAGTTTACATTTTTAATATATATTAAAAATCTTAATGGATTATGACTAACCTCAATAGCCCAAATGAGATTTTAACCCAATGTGTTTTTTGTCAAATGATTTATCTAATATAAGTACAACAGTTCAAAGCATTCACAGCACTTTTAAAAACTGATATAACTAGGACGATGTTCTTTGGGAGGCAGACCTGATGGACCCACTAATAAGGAAAGAAAAAGAAATAGTGGCTCATATAATTACCATCACATTTCCCCTTAATGGTTTTGTCATTCATTTTTGCATTACAAAAGAATATATGCCAGGATTGGTCACTTTATATTCACAGAGATTGCAAATGTGTGTTGCTCACGGCACATCGCTTTGAATGCAACACGGGGAGTGTTTCAAAGTAGTATTTTGGACTTTCTGCCAACAGGCTCTGTGAAAGGGGATAGAAGGTGCTTGGTATCCATGCATTTTACTGTTTCATCTGCAAAATGAAGAAGGGAACTAGCTTATCTCTGCAGCTCTGCAAGCTGTACTCCCTTCCCATGTTTCCCTTGCACGTGGTCGCTCCACTGGAACACGAGTGACGATCAGTGCTGGCGTCTGGTTACTGTTTCCAACCATCTGTTATTTGGAGCAAAGTGAGAGCAGTAACAGGACTTAATGAATAATAGACTTTTCTGGGCAACATGACAATAGCATGGGGTTAGGATATGCTTGTCTAGATTTTAAATCCTAGCGTCCAGGCCAATGCCCATGTCATACAGATATGATGTACTCAGCCCTGAGAGGTAGGTCTGGAGACAAGTTCAAACATTTCTTGAACTAAAATGTAGAGTTCTCGGCTAGTGTATTTGGGGAAAATAGATAACATTTAAAAATAAGGTTTGTACTTTTTCATTTATTATTATTATTATTATATGAAGTGAAATGGGCTTCCCAGATGGCACTAGTTGTAAAGAACCTGGCTGCCAATTCAGGAGACAAAAGAGACACAAGTTCAATCCCTGGGTCAGGAAGATCCTCTGGAGAAGGGAATGGCAATCCACTCCAATATTCTTGCCTGGAGAATCCCAGGGACAGAGAGGCCTGGTGGCCATCAGTCCACGGGATCGCAAAGAGCTATACACGAGTGAAGTGTTCAATTCATGTTCAATTCACATGTTGTGACTTAGCAGCAGACCTGAAGTGAAATATTGAAAGTTAATTTTGTAGTCTAACATGATACCCAAATGTTGCCTTACATTATATTTTGTCTTTCTATAGTCACAGTGTTTCTGGGTATCATAAAAACACCCTTTCCAAATGAGCCTATTTTAAGACAATAGCGTATACAATGACTTCCCAGGTAGCACTAGTGGTAAAGACTCTGCTTGGTAGTACAGGAGACATAAATGACAAGGGTTCAATCCCTGGGTCAGGAAGATCCCCTGGAGGAGAACATGGCAACCCACTCCAGTATTCTTGCCTGGAGAATTTCACGGACAGAGGAGCCTGGTGGACTACAGTCCAGGGGTCACAAAGAGTCAGACATGACTGAAGTGACTTAGCACACATGCACACAACATATACAATATTCTTATTAGTTGCATTAAAATTTTACTACACTCTCATCCTAGTAATCTAGATCAGATACTGTGTAAAGTTAAACAGTCTTAACACAGTAGAAAGCTGTCAACCTTGACTGATCTCCACTGCACATGCCCAGTAGTTTAGACAAGAAACCTTGCTAACAGGAGCTGCCCTCTGATGGATAAAGCCTCTGTCATATGTTTTTCAAAAGCATCATTTCAGTAGTTGTCCCCTAAGGTTCTGATGAGCGTCTTCTAATGTTATATATAAAGATTTTTTTTTAATCTAGATAAATAAAAGAAAAAATTTAAAGATCACTCCTTATTTTACCACCCACATGTAAGTCAAGACTATACAAAGTTTTATTTTTTTATGTCAATAAGTATTCTTTTGCCACATTATAGTCAATATTTGGAGGGTATGCTACCATACATGTGTGTTATAATTTACTTCAATAATCTTTTATCTACAGGCACATAAGTTGTCTTCTCTTTACCCAAATTGTTAGCAGTGTTCTATAAAACACTCTGGTGCATCTTCTGTAAGCTGCATTTTTCCTTAGATGAGGTGAGCATGCTATGCTGAGAAATTGCAGACAAGTAGCAATCTACTTTGAGTGTATACCTCAAAGAATATTTCTAATGCAGTTGCCTTTCCCTTTCATGTTACTAAGGTTCCTTACACATAAAACATAGTTAACTACTTAAAAATGGGTTCATGTGACTTCTCCAAGTAGTATTTGATGGCCAAGTGGATATAGTGGAAGGGCTAAAGAAGCAAAGCAAAAAGTTGATATTAGTTTTCATATTCAATTCACATGTTGCCTGAAGCTTCTTCTTAGGTGATTCTAGGTTATTAAAACTGTACTATTTTTCAGTATTTTGAATATTTAAAAAATATTGTTTTTTCAACTCATTAATCTCATAGATTACCGTTTGAACCAAGTATTTTGGACCATCATTTTATATCTTACTCTAACACCACTTTGGGAAATCATGTCAACCCATTTTTATTTTACTGTATACTGCATGTTAAGAACAATTATTATAATGTGAAAAAGAAAGGCATGTCTATTAGAAATATCTTTGAGATATACTAGATTGGGCTGTTATTTATCTGTAATTTCTAAACACAACATGCAAACCTCTATTGAGAAATAAGGAAGAAAAAAATGCAGCGTACAGAGTGTTTTATGAAGCACTGTTAATCATTTGAAAAATTTGGAGACAACCTTAGTGTCTAACTATCAGAAATCACCCGAAAGCAAGCTTTAGACAGGACTTGAATTGAATGTGAAAACGAATTTCAACTTTCCTTCTTAGCTTTTTTAGCTCTTACACTACTCCCACTTGGTACTAATTATATTTTTTGCCATGTTTCAGTTTTTCTTAGAGTCGTGCTATATAATGCCATAGTCATGGAACATACTCACAGTCACAGACTTGCAAGATTATTTGCATCACTGATATTATGAATGTAAAATAAGAAGTTCCTGAAAAGGCAAGTTCCGCTCTGCCAAAACTGTCTATTATAAAAAAAATTAAGGAAAAGGATAAAGAAATAGAACTGTTCATAGTTGTCATTTTTATCTTTCTACCTTAAAATCTAGGGGAAAAATCTTTAAAAATAATCAATTGCTATCCATTGATGTTTTTCATTCACTCAGGTTCCAGCAGAAAGTCCTTGATCATCAGTGAGTATGTAGAAAGTTCAGCATTAAAATTGGGTGGGATCACACAGTAGGATTGTGTGCCTGAATCATTTATTAATTATTATTCTTTTTTCTTTTTAAGGATATAGTCTGTTGCAAACATTTGGTTTAACTAAAAATTCTGTATATTCCTTTGAGATTATTCAATTTAACAATGAAACTGTCAAATATAATCTGATATTGTTTTAGAAAATTATAAGGTACTTTTAACCAGATTTTCCACTTTTCTGTTGATGTACTACATTTCATATATTTATGTGATTATTTCTTCCAGTTATACCATTAAATAGAGTTATAACCCAGGAATCTGTTTCACAAGTTTAATGAATAAAATTCCAAACTTTTATTTATTTTTTTTTTCATTTATTTTTATTAGTCGGAGAAGGCAAGGGTGGGATGATTTGAGAGAATAGCACTGAAACATGTATATTATCAAGTGTGAAACAGATCACCAGCCCATTGGATGCATGAGACAAGTGCTCAGGGCTGGTGCACTGGGAAGACCCAGAGGGATGGGATGGGGAGGGAGGTGGGAGGGGGGATCAGGATGGGGAACACATGTAAAATGTAATGAATAAAATTCCAAAATTGTATTATAATTTATATGTACATTTGTGAAGGAAAATGCAATTAAATATAAAAAGAAAAGTAAAAATATCTACTATATAATCAAAACTCAATAACCTTGGGGCATATATTTTGGTATGTTATGCTCCAGATTTGTATATACATTTTGTTTTTAAGATTTTTTTCACATAACAATCTTTATCTATGGTACAATCTTTTGGTACCATCTATGGTACCAATCTATGGTACAATCTATGGTACAAACAATGCTTTATCTATGGTACAATCAGTTCAGTTCAGTTCAGTCACTCAGTCATGTCCGACTCTTTGCGCCAGGCCTCCCTGTCCATTACCAACTCTTGGTACAGTGGATGTTAGCAATTTGATGTCTGCTTCCTCTGCCTTTTCTAAATCCAGCTTGTATATCTGGAAATTCTTGGTTCACATACTGTTGAAGCCTGGCTTGAAGGGTTTTGAGCATCACCTTGCTAGCATGTGAAATGAGTGAAATTGTGACATTGCTTGAATATTCTCTGGCATTGCCCTTCTTTGGAATTGGAGTGAAAACTGACCTTTTCCAGTCCTGTGGTCACTGCTAAGTTTTCCAAATTTGCTGGCATATTGAGTGCAGCACTTTAATAGCATCATCTCTTGGGATCTGAAATAGTTCAGCTGCAATTCCATCACCCTCACTAGCTTTGTTGTTAGTAATTCTTCCAAAGGCCCGCTTGACTTCACACTCATGAATGTCTGGCTCTAGGTGAGTGGCTACACCTTCATGGTTAACCATGTCATTAAGTCCATTATTTGTTCAATTCTTCTGTGTATTCTTGCCACCTCTTCTTAATCTCTTCTGCTTCTGTTAGGTCCATGCCATTTCTGTGCTCTATTGTGCCCATCTTTGCATCACATGTTCCCTTGGTATCTTTAATTTTCTTGAAGAGATCTCTAGTCTTTCCCATTCCATTGTTTTCCTCTATTTCTTTGCATTGTCCTCTTAGGAAATCTTCCTTATCTCTCCTTGCTCTTCTTTGGAACTCTGCATTCAGATGGGTATATCTTTACTTTTCTCCTTTACCTTTCCCTCTCTTCTTTTCTCAGCTGTTTGTAAGACCTCTTCAGACAGCCATTTTGCCTTTTTTCATTTCTTTTTCTTGGGAAAGGCTTTGGTCAGTGCCTCCTGTACAATGTTACAAAGTTCTGTCCATAGTTCTTCAGGCACTCTACCCAGTCTAATCCTTTGGATCTATTTGTCACTTCCACTGTATAATCGTAAGGGATTTGATTTAGGTCTCTCCTGAATGGCCAAGTGATTTTCCCTATGTTTTTCAATTTAAGTCTGAATTTTATAATAAGGAGCTCATAATCTGAGCTGCAGTCAGTTCCCAGTCTTCTTTTTGCCAACTGTATAGAGCTTCTCCATATTCAGCTGCAAAGAATATAATCAATCTGATTTCAGTATTGACCATCTTGTGATGCCCATGTGTAGAGCCGTCTTTTGTGGTTTTGGAGGAGGGTATTTGCTATGACCTGTGAATTCTCCTGGCAGAACTCTGTCAGCCTTTGCCCTGCTTCATTCCGTCCTCCAAGGCCAGCTTGACTGTGACTCCAGTAGTCTCTGGAGTTCCTACTATTGCACCTGAGTCCCCTGTGATGAAAAGGACATCTTTTTTTGGTGCTTTTTCTAGAAAGTCTTGTAGGTCTTCATAGAACAGTTCAACTTCATCTTCTCTGGCATTAGTGGTTGGGGCACAGGCTTGGATTACTGTGATGTTGAATGGTTTGCCTTGGAAACAAACCGAGATCATTCTGTTGTTTTTGAGATTGCACCGAAGTACTGCATTTCAGACTCTTTTGTCAACCATGAGGGCTACTCCATTTCTTCGAAGGCATTCTTGCCTGCAGTAATAGAAATAATGGTCATATGAATTAAATTTGCCCATTCCCATCTGTTTTAGTTCACTGATTCCTATATCTATGGCTGATTCATGTTTAAGTTTGACAGAAAACAACAAAATTCTGTAAAGTAATTATCCTTCAATAAAAAATAAATTAATTTAAAACATGTCAATGTTCACTCCTTCCATCTCCTATTTGACCACTTCCAATTTGCCTTGATTCGTGAACCTAACAGTCCAGGTTTCTATGCAATATCATTTTTTATAGCACCAGACTTTTCTTTCACCACCAGATACACCCACAACCGGGCATCATTTCCACTTTGGCTCAGTCTCTGTATTCTTTTTGAAGCTATTTCTCTGCTCTTTTCCAGTAGCATGTTGGATACCTACTGACCTGAGAGGTTCATATTTCAGCGTCATATCCTTTTGCCTTTCCATACCATTCATGCGGTTTGTAAGCCGAGAATGCTAATGTGGTTTGCCATTCCCTTCTCCAATGGACCACATTCTGTCAGACCTCTCCACAATTACCAGTCTGTCTTGGGTCACTCTACGTGGCATGGCTCATAGTTTCATTGAGTTACACAAGTCTGTTATCATTTTGGTTAATTTTCTGTGATTGTGGTTTCCATTCTGTCTGTTCTCCAATGGATGAGGATAAGAGGACTGTGGGAGCTTCATGATGGGAGGGACTGGCTGTGGGGGAAACTGGGTCTTGTTCTGATGGGAGGGGAAGGGTCATGCTCAGTAAATCTTTAATCCAGTTTTCTGCTGATGAATGAGCTTGTGTTTCCTCAAAGTAGTTTGGCCTGAGGCAGCCTAGTCCTGGGGTCTTGTATTCTTTACAGGAGGGTTATAATGTCTGTGTTAGGCCTAATGGTGACCTCCTCCAAGAGGACTTATGCCAACATGCCACACCTCCCAGCAATGCTGCTTCCCGTGCCCCTGACCCCGCATCAGGCATCTGTGGAACCATGCCTCTGAGAGAGACTCCCAAACACTCACAGGCAAGTCTGGCTCAGTCGCCTATGGGGTCTCTGCCCCTTTCTATCAGCTATACCCCAATATAAAATGTAAAGTTTAAACAATTACTAATATAAAAATAATTACATTTTGTCTTTAAATTAGTCTGGGGAACTTTTCAAAGGTGCCAAGGTAATTCAGTGATAAGTAGTCAATAGTGCTAAAACAGCTGGAAATAGAAATGCAAATGAAAAAAACATTTAAACCTTTAACTCACACCATATACAAAAATATGTCAAAACAGATCATAGACTTAAGTATAAGAGTAAATTATTAGAAGAAAACATAGGAGATTATTTTCTTTCTAAGAAAATTACTACTACTTCTATGAAAGCAAAATAAAATATTTTGGTTCACAGGTAAGTGGTTTGGTAATTGGACCAATAGTGACTAATCAGTGACCACCTATGTCTTGAAATCTCAGAAAGTTGTTGAATTCCAGGGACCAGACTATGAACCTTAATCTCAAGCTCTGAGTTTACATAACCATCAGGTCTGTTTAGAAAGTGTTCCAGTTGGTGTCCTCATCCATTTTTGTGAGTCTTGAGTCAGAGAGTGGTGTGGGGGCGAAATGATGAACAAGTTTTATTGTTGGGGGGATGCTGACATGGAGGAAACTTGACCATGTTTAGACACTAGAATCCATAGTTCTGGAAAATTTTGAGGCTACGGAGTAGGAGGACAGCTGGTGAACTAGCATCTCTGAGGATGCTGCAGGGTTCCCAAGTCTATTCAGAGAGATCACCCTGGATTAGAAAGAAGTTATCATTACTGAGGGGAGAGGGAAGGATGGAAACAGGGATAGGAATATTTACTAACAAGTCAGAAGAACTCTGACGGGAAGCCTACCCAATTGTGTTTATTTGTATTTTTATTTGCTACCTTTAGCAAGATGATGTGCTATAAATTAGGATCTGGAGACAGGTGCCAAATGGGTTAGGATGGTTTAGAAAAGTCATACTGAGAACTGAATTTTAGATTCCATTCTTCCAAACAAGGAGTTCTGAGAGAATTAAACTTTTGTAGAATGTTTGCCTTGAATATTCACTTCAGGCCAATAGATCATATAAAGTGGATACTCTACACCGTTTCAACAGTTTCTACTGTAATAGTTTACTTCCCTCATCTTTAACTATAAGCTATTATATTCTGCTGTCCTCCTGTGCCTTGAGTCTTTGCATAAAATAAATACTTTTTAAAACAGGCTTAGACTTAGGAAATAAATTTTGAAGTCATCTGACTTGGGAAAGTAAATGGTGTTTATATGAATTAGTCAAATACCTCTGTCCTTTACAGGAAGATTACAGTATATAGTTACCCCCCAAAATCTATTTTTAATGGCATAAAATGATATGCTTTGTAATTGGAAGTGATCTGTGTAAAGAAATAGTAGATTTTTTTTATAACAACTTCAAATTTCTCCTTTTAGCTCCTATGAATTTTTTGTGTGACCCTGCAAACAGCAGAAATTGATTTTTTCTTGCACTCCTCACTGCAGGAGATTCTTTGAATAAGTTCATCAGACTTTACTTATTAGAGTTTTACTTCTCAGAAGCAGCATTGTGACACTTGATTCAACAATTCCAAATTAAATCTAAATCCAAACCATGGAATTTTCAGTTTCACAATTTCCTTGGAGACCTGGTAAATACTACAGAGGAGGAATTCTGTGGTGAAATAAATCTAGAAATGATGACCACATAAGATGTTGCTGGTCTACAATATTTTAATTCCAGTGAAAAACCTTAGGCAGTTTGCTAATCTGCCTGAATTAAATGCTTTGTAATCCCAGATTTAAAGACACAGACATAATTATGAGAGACAAGAGACTAATGGAATAAAAACAACAACAACAGCAAAATGGCTTTCAAAAAGTTTACCTGACACTTCTGTAAGCTATGGAGGTGACTTTACAGCTTCTCTGACCTAGCTAGCAGGGCAGAACTAGAGGAGGTACAAACTCAATCCAAATCCTCCTCCCATAAAATTCACATTCAGCCTCTAAAAGAAACATGGTATGCTAATCATATGGTTGTATTAGGTGGCTTTCAACATTATCTTCCTAATCAGGAAGTCTTAGTTAAATCTGTGTTCTTTTATGTGGGTTATACTTAAAAAATCAGTTGCATACTGATTGGAACTATTCTTCAAAACTTTCAGTTTATTGGGCAGTTATTTTTGAATTGTTTCCCATTTCCATCATCCTGCATTGTCAGCAAATATTAGTGGATTCAAACCAAATACTACTGCTAGCAAAAACAGCTTATTCCTTCAACAACTATGAGAGGTTGCCACTCTTCAAGGTTTTGGGGATACAGACTGAATAAAACAAGCAAAAATACCTCCCTCGTGGAGTTTATATTACACTGGGAAGAGACAGAGAATAAAATAAACAAGCAAATGTTATATTATATTATAATGTGTATTATAATATATTATAATATTCATATTATATTATAATGATTATAATTAACATATTAATATAATATATCAATATAATTAATGTATAATTGTTAATATAATTATATATTATATAATTATATTATATTATATTAGAAGATGATAAATGACAAAGAAGGGAGCAAGTAACAGGATCAGGAGTCTCCTGGGAGGGTGCATTTGCATATTCAGATAGTGTGCCTATTCTCCCTTGTCACTTCACAGCGGGCCTGCATTGGACCACTGTACCTGGGGCTGCCTCAGTGATAAAATGACATTTCAGCAAGGACTTAAAAAGGACACGAGAATGAGGTGACAGAGAAGTAGGGGAAGATTTGAAGCAGGTGTGGCAGCAGGTGCAACGCTCTAAGGCCAGGGTTTTCCCAAGGGATTCTCAGAGGAGCAAGGAGCCAGCCTGGCTGCACAGGAGGACGGGAGGAGGAAGCTGGCAAGGGTGAGGCCAGAACAGTGATGGGCTTTGTGGCTGTCCCTCCAACAGTGGGCGCTAGCAATACAGGCTCCACAAGTGGTTGCTGACTCCTGCATAAACGCGCTGCACGTAATTTGTGAAATTAGTGTTTTGTTTTCCTTTATGGAAAGGATGGCCTACTTTTCAGCCATAAAGACAGAATGATAAGGGTAAAACCTTATATTTTAGAAAACAAGCAGAGAGACATAACCCTATAAAAGTGTGAAATCACTCAGAAAATACAATCTGAATTTTTGCCATTTATATTTAATAGAGTGGCTTTACCTTCACTGTAGACTCATTATCATCAGCATGAGTTCTTCTTATCCTTTTCCAATGCCTCAGAGCCAAATCTGATTCTTGAAGCCAGACTAGATTTACATGTTTTAGTGGAAGTTGACCACTAAGTACAAGGTGTCAGTTTTCTATAAAGGAGGGTGAGTCTGATGGGCGCTTTTTAATTGCAGTTCCCAAGAGCACCCAGCTGATCCATTGCATCACTTCTGCCTGAAAGAGAGCCACCAGGATGACTTTGGGTCTCATTTATGACTTCACAGTGGGCTTTCCATTGGGTCATGGTTGACAGTCACCAGGAAGACTCCCCAGTCATTACTCAGAGCCTGGCATGTCAGTTACCTCTTCCTCAGCTGCCAGTCATCTCAGCCTCTGCTAGTCTGAAAGGTCTACAGAGGTCATGATGAAGTCACCTCAAATCTCAAAATAGAAACTTCATTTAATTTCCTGTTTCAGAATATTTTCTTTCAAATATTAACTTTAAGTGTGAGTTTTAGGAGTAAAATGTAAAAAAATGAACTGAGAGGGGGGAAACGATATATATTATGGTGCTCATGGTACAAATTCTAGTAGAAACCAGGAGAGTAAGAAGGAGAAATTAGGTCTTTCAGAGATGAATGGTATTAATCTAGCTTAATTTTTTTTCAAAAAATCAAGGTTGCCTTACTCCCCAAATCTTTTAATATTCCTTACAATAGGATATAATTCAAAGTTTGACTTACATTCTTAGCTTGAAGGGAAAAGTGTTATGTACAATCTATGTTTCCAAAATTTCACTGTCACAATACTTAAATGAAACTACTTTGGTAGGGGGTGGTGGGTATTGTATGAATCAAAGGGATTCTGAAGAATGAAAGGAATTATCACTCTTTATGTTGGTTTTGAATATAAACTGAATTTTTCCCTCTGGTCTTGCCTTCTGATCCTTGTGAGGTGAGGAAACATTGGCCATTAAACTTCAGTCTGCCACCCTTTGGTTAAAATAGCATATTTGTTGAGACACCTAAAATCTGTGATGACCTATCTACAGTGGTGAAAATATATGCATAGCATTAGATATGGTAGTGATTTTAAGTAGGATTGGTAGACAAAGGAGCACAAAATAAGTATTAAAAATATCTTTACTTGCCATATTACAGCAAGTTACTTTAGGTCAGGGTGTAAAGACCCAAGCCTGTACCAGGGAGTGGTCCAGAGGCTTTTGCATCCACAGTGGGAGTATTTCCCAATGACACATGGAGTTCAGCCAGCATAGCCTCAGTGTTCCTGCTCAGCCCTTCTCCAAGCCCTGGTGTCCCTTAAAGATGCAGGAAAGACTTTCTTTTCCTCAGGGATTGGCAACACAGTGTGACCTCAGTGTTGCTTTCTCAAGAGTTACATGATGCATTTTGTTTGACTGTGCTACAGGATGTAGAAACAGAATAAAAGAGAAAATTAAAAGTTTGAGAAGGAACAACTATATTTATAGCAGTGGGTAATAGTGTCATAATGTAAGAACTGGGCCTGGTGGGTAAAGTGTTTCATCAACAGCCTTCTGGGAAAGAGGATTAAATATAAAAAGGTTAATGGAAAAGCTTATTATGACATCAAAAGTTATTTTCTTACCTTTAAACTTTAATTATGAGAAACAGATTGAGAAGAGGGAATATGTTCATGACTTCTGCCTGAGATTAAGCTTCTTGGTTCTTAATGCAAGTAAAACACTGGAAGGAAGAGTGATAGCAGTCTGTATAAACCCAGCATAAACGACCTTTGAGCTCTTGACCAGCGGTCAGAGTCTTAACCTGGCTGTGGGCCTGATCCAGGATGCTGGCAGGAGAGACAAGGTGGATGATAGACCTGTAGGCAAAGATGGGGCAAAGATGAGCACAGGGCCCAGGGGAACCAATGAAGAGAGGCTGCTAGAGGGGGCCGAGGGCATGGCCAGTAGTAGGGCTGCCCTATGGGTGAGTTCAGGGTAGACCAGAAGGACCAGGCACTCGAGAGCAAGATGTGGGAACATCAAAGGTCAAGTGCAGGGGACTTGGAATGGGGTCAAGTCATTGAAGAAACAAGAACATTTGAACCCTGGCAGCCAGGAAAGGATACAAGAAGCTGAAAACTGCAGGCTTTCTCTGGGGGAAGTTTTGTTGTTGTTTTCCCTTGTGTTTTTGCTGATCAGGTAGGAACCAGCCTCAAGAGTGTAGAACTTAGAATCTGGGAACTCATCACTTCTAACAATTTGGCAGTGAAAGCAGGTGACAGAGAATCTTTTATTGTAGAAGAATCCACACACTGAAGCATCTAATTGGACTTTCTAGAGTCTGGTTCATCTGATTGTAGTTGCAAAGCCAAGTTCCATAGCTGCAGGACAGTGGGCATTCAGATAGTATTTATTGTGGATCTGGACATTGGGAAGTGGGATGGCTAGGTGTCATTGTGTAACTTAGCCAGTAGGGAATGAACAATCCCCAGATGGTTTTGTCCCTGTAAAGCCTGTAAGCAGAGGGGCAGGAACAGGTCACCAGACAGCGTGAAACATGCTGTGGCCTCTCCCACAGCCCCCAGAAAGACTCCAGTATAAGTTTTCTTTATAAACATATAGCCATTGTTTGTGGAGAGGCAGTACAGATAATACAGAGAAAAGAGTAAGTGTAACGTTTCCTCACACTTCCATTATTGATCCCTGCTACCTGTTCTTAGCAGGTTATTTTTATTAATTTATTTTTGGAGTATAGTATTAGTTTCTGCTGGTGGATTATACTAATACTTTTATAAATTTCTTTTCTAAGAGAAAGCACTTACTTTTTATTATAGATATAAACTTAGATGTAATTACATATTTTATGTATATAATAGATGTATATAAAGTGTGTGTGTGTGTGTGTAAGTATGTGTTACTCATGTGACAATCACCTTCCTTATTGGACCCAAAGTACGTTGTTTTCAGTGTAAAATTGAAGAATGCATGCTGAAGTCCTGGCCAAAGAAATCAAACATACGCTCATGACTCTTCTTCCCCAAACTTGGAGAATCCAAATCAAGGAAAAGCTATTTCTAAGAGGCTGACATCACTAGAGAGCAGGCATCTGCGAGCTCCCTGTGACTCTGCCGAGGGTCAGTCCCTGAGTTGAGCTGAGTAACTTGACTGTTGGAAATGGTAACAGCTGGCTTTTTAAAAATACATATATATTTTGATTGAGAGGTCTCAACTTATGAGGAGTAGGCAACAGAAAAAATCCTTGTTTTTCAGTAAAAAAACCACCTCCTTGGGTCTCCACGAGGCTCTCCGTCTGCTGGGAATGAGTCTCTCTGAAAGCCATCTGGGTCCAGCTCTGTCACTTAATGAGAGCGTGCTGGTGTCTGGAGTGGGAGTGCTCAGCCTCATGAATATTTCAGCCTCCCCTCTGATGTGCGGTGGCCCCCTTCCATGCCTTCTCTTCCCTCTCCTGGGGCTCAATCACTTGGGCAGAGCCCCGCAGTGGGCAGCCTGGGCTTTAGCGTTTGAATGTGGTCTGTGCTCACGTGCCCGCGCCCTCCTCCTGGCTCTGGACCTTGGTGTTGGGCCTTGGCAGTGGGTGAGGGGAGAGGCCGTCCTCAGAGGCGCCCTGGATGAGTCTGACTCCCACCCGAACCAGGCCGGCTCCTCCGATTCTAACTGCCCAGCCCTGGCTCCCCTGGGGATGGAGGTCCAAGTGCCTGTACTCTTCTGGGCTTCTGCGTCGGGCACGCTCTCAGGGGCATGTACAGTGCTGCAGTGAAGATGTCAGGAAGGGCAGGTTCACCTTATGTCTCACCCCCGCCTCTCTCTGCCAGGCACAGGCAGGCAGATCCAGGGCCAGTGGCATCCAGTCCACCTTGGGGACCAGAGGTGATTCCCATCCCCACCTGGCTGGATGGGGGCATCGGGCTCACTGGTCCTGCAGGAATGGGCTGTGACTCACAGAGGAGGGTAGAGAGGAAGCCACGGTCCTCTCAGCTCAAAGGTTCATCTAGGAGGCCCTCCTTCTCCCTCTGGCCCCCTTCACTGTCTCACTCTGACAGAAGCTGCTGGAGCTTCTTTGGCCTTTGAGGGTGTGAACAACAGGGCCTGCTTTGAGCCTGACTCCAGAGATGTTAGTTTCTTTTCTCAACAAGGCACCATCTTTACAATAATCTTGTCTGTTTTTTAAGGAGTGGGGAGAGAAGGAAGGTCTTCATGGCATTCTCATAGTAATGAATTGCTTACTGTGTGTTTGCCGCACTGTTGTGACTCATTAGAAGCTGAGGCCCAGAAAAGTTCAGTTACTTCTCCGAGATCAGAGTCAGAATTTAAATCTGACTCTCACCACAGAGGCTGTGCTTTAATCATTGTGTTTCAACAAGGCTTGTAAGATGTGATGCCTGGCCATCATTCATGGGTTTTTTGAGGCAAGATCCTGAAAAAAGTGGCTTTTGATGCAGGGGACAAAGCTGGGAACCCTCCTCTTTTTGTGAAAACTCCAAGTCATAGCACTGTAGAGTTTAGTACCACATTTGAGACAGTAGCAGCCATTGACCCCAAGATCCCAGCTAATTTAAATTTACTTTCTGTCTGAATAAGAAGTATTGAAACAAATTATAATTAGCGCACTCTCCTTTTGTAGTTGAATTAACAATTTATTTTGCAAGTATTAGAAAGTTTAGCAGCATTTTTTTTAATGTAATGCACAGCAAGCTGATCTACAATAGATTTATTGACAACCAAAGAAATTTAAAAACATGATGCTAACAGCAGATTAGTGGTCGTACAAACAAGCGGGGAATAAATGCATTGTTTTATGCATTCATCATGATATATTAGACTTTGCTAAAATTTCAGTCTTTAGTAAGTCTCCCAGAATTCTATAGCTACTATCTATAGGACAGTGATGTACATAATTAAGTTCCTAGTGGTTAAAACTGCTGGGTTACCCTCCAGCGCAGCTGTGATTTCTCAAGTGAAATGGGGGTCTGTGCGGCTCAGGGTTAGGTGTGGTCCTTTGAGCCTTCGAGGGCCCCCAGCAGCTGCCACAGTAGCACATGTAGGAAACGGCATGATTCCTTTTTTGAGTCAGAGAACCCCATCTGGGTTGCTTAAGAGATAGTGGAGTGTCTTGCAGAATCCAAGAAAGAAGGATAAGGAAGAAGTGGATGAACAGTTAGAAATAGGGCGTGGGGTCCCCGAGGGAAACGTGAACATTTTTCTTCTAGCCTTCATCTCTACTTACCTGCCTCCTTTGCTGGCCATTCAGTGATCTCTTCTTGTACTTCCTTGGCATCTGTTCAAATGACCAAAAGAATCCATCATTTAGATTTCAATGCAGCGTGCCTATGGTAAACCATCCAGATCATCAACTTTGAGACCCAACTAACCTGGATTTTGCATTTCAGTTTTGTCCCTTGATGGCTCTGCCAATTTGGGGGTCTCATTTAATCTCAGTTTCCCCATGTGTGAAAGCGATATGCAAGCTACTGGGTGGCAATGACAACCAAATAGATGTGATATGGAGAACATCTGTATTGTTTAAACAAGTGTTATTCTCTACCTTGTGGATTACATGGCCACTTGACCAATAATGTAACAGAATTATAGCCTTTCATGACTGTTATTCACCAGATGCTTGTAAATGCTCACTCTTTGCATGAGAAGGGAAACCACGAGGTTGTACCCACGAACACGTGGGGAAGTGGCTTCTGCGAGGAAGCCACTGTGGTTAGCCCAGATCCGCTGGGCTGCACAGGTGAGATGTGTGATGGGCCCGCTTGTGAGGGTGTGCTTCAGAGACAAGATGAGCTTAGGCTCTTCCGCAGAGATCACCTCCTGCTTCTGAAGAGCAAGCCCCAGCTTTAGTTACGACCCAGAACCAGGGCCCGCCTTCCCGAGTGGCCCCGCCTGTTGGCCCCTACATGGGCAGAGGCCCTCTGCTCCCCGCCCCCCATGGCTTACACACCTGTTTGTCACTCTGCTGCATGTAGAAATCTTGGCTCCATCGTCTCCTTTGACCTGATAAGCTAGGTGTACTATCTGTTGCCTTTCTTTCTATGTTTGCAAAATTTTAAAGGGGAAAAAAATAAAAACACCACAGAGAATGGGTAGACTCTTCTTGGCTTTTATGGTTTAATATCTGTTAGCTTCACTCTTTATGAGTCCTGTGCTACTTTGCCACCATGGGAGCACAGGTTTGGGTTGCTTGCACAATGAGAGGAACTGAGTGGGGGTGAAGATAAATCAGTGAGGGATCTCAGTGAGGTAGATCTTGCCATCTACCC
The DNA here is from genome assembly GCF_033118175.1 of Dama dama. Taxonomy (NCBI): domain Eukaryota; kingdom Metazoa; phylum Chordata; class Mammalia; order Artiodactyla; family Cervidae; genus Dama; species Dama dama. Next base: position 11,698,236 of record NC_083708.1, read on the forward strand.
TCAGTCTTCTTAGCATCTCACTGAAAATTCAGGCATTTCGCTCACAGAGGCATGTTTAATCACTCTTGCAGAGGGAGGTACATTTCATTCCTTTGTGAAGAACAGTCCTGGGAATCAAGCAAACTTTAATGGCTACTGCTGGAAGTAAAAAGAACAGGAAGGGATATAAAAATAATACTTCTGAACCAGGACATAAATTCAGGTTTGCAAAACCTTATGGTTGCACACCAGCTCTCCTGATGGTTAATATATGTGACATGAATAAGTTTATTATGTTCTCCAAAGGCAATGAAGCAATGTGACTCATAAAAAGTGTTTCAGTGAGTATTGAAGTCAGCCCTCAAATGTTACTTTCTGCATGATGTAATAGAGGGAACTTTGAGAAATGGGAAATTCACAGAAATCTTGGAATGCAGTTTTTGTGATTGTTAAGGAACTGCTTTTCTTTCTTTTTAAAATAAGAATAATTGCCATTTAATGAGCATCTGTTCCAGGCAGGCACACTCCTGGGTTCTCCTTACATATAATTATATTTTATTCTCACAAAATGTACATGAAGCAAATGCTAACCGGATGAAGAATTTGAGAGTCAGGGAGGTAAATTTTCTTATCCAATGTCATACACTCTGTCCTTCCATGTGTAGCCTAACTCATTTTCAAAAGAACTGTAAAGGGAATCCTATGCATTATTATGTAAAATTGAGAGAGTCACTGTGATATTTTTCTGCTCCAAACCAGCAAGACAAGTCACTTTTTCCCTTTCATATTTTGACTTCAGAAGATGAATGACTCTTTTGCCTATCAAGTTCTAACCATTTTCTCTCTACACAAAGATTATAGTTACTTCTAGGATGAAAGGAAGATTTAGAATATTTATTTGAGATCTTAATTTTTATATTTATTTAGTATTTTCAAGTTTACAGAAAGAGTTGAAGTGGCTTGTCAGTTAAACATAACAGAAAGTAAGAAAACAAAGGTTAAATAAGATCTGCTAAAATTTATAGATTGTAAAGTATACTTAAGAAAAGCTAATTTCGATGCCTAGTTTCTAAAATTATTTAAATAAGAAAAGTACAGTTTTCAATCTACATTATCTTTCCTAATAACAAAACATGTAGAATGGTCTGTTGATAATTTTCAGAAGCTATGCTGAAGAAGAAATTTTCATATACACAGATTCAGGGTTGGCCCCGTGAACTGGTGGATTTCGGGTGATGCTGAGGTAACATGGTTTAAATCACTGCTTTCTGTCCCTCTGGCTATAGAACAAATAGATAAGCCAAACATAGGAGAACGTAAAGTATTCTGTGAAAAAGGTTGTTGAAAATGTTGTTGAATTGGAGTAGAGTCTTTAGCAATGCTTGAATCCAGTAAAGTCAGACTCAGTGCCTTTGACATAAGGTTGCAATGCAGAAATTACCTCAGCTATTAAAGGTGCTGTGTTTATATAATTAATGGTCCAAACTGGGGTACTTGAGAGGAAAAAGGAGAACTGATCATATTATACCAAGTGAAGAGCTTTCATCAGAGACCATGCCGGGCACACGGGGACTCTGGTGGCCCTAGGTAACAGCTCTCTTATCTGAGGTCAGGGCAGCCCCTGGGGCAGATCCCGTGGCACTGAGGTGTGCTGTGCTAAGGCACTTCAGTCGTGTCCGCCCCTTTGTGACCCCATGGACTGTGGCCCACCTGCCTCCTCTGCCCATGGGATTCTCCAGGCAAGAATACTGGAGTGGGTTGCCACGCCCTCCCCAGGGGATCTTCCTGACCCAGGGATTGAACCCAGGTCTCTTGTGTCTCCTGCATTGGCAGGTGGGTTATTTACCACTAGCGCCACCTGGAGCACATTTTAATCCTCATCTGTGCAGATGCCAGTCTCCTAAGGATGGTTTCCGTTGCATGGGTGCCTAGGAAATAGATCAAGATTCCTTTACAAAATGTTTTCATCAACCTCATGGACTTTTAAAGGACTTCTTTGAGTCTCCTGATGTCTGTATACCAAGTTGTTGGAGAAATCCATTGGTTCTCTGTTAATTTTTTGTGTTTTTTTTTTTTTTTAAGAAATCAAACCCTGTAACTCCATGGCTGATTCATGTCAATGTATGACAAAACCCACTACAATATTGTAAAGTAAAAAATTAGCCTCCAACTAATAAAAATAAATGAAAAAAATAGAAAAAAAGAAATCAAACCCTGGACTTGAACCTTATGCCCAAATGTCCCCTCCTAGTGGGGTGTTCTCACTCATCCCCACTAAAGCCCTCAGACTGGCCTCAGAGAAGCTCTGTGAAGGTCAGCTCCCCCCATGAGTCTTCATTTCAGAGTCGATCCTCATCTTTATCATATAAACAGCATTCTGTAAAAGGCTCAGAGATGGTAGATGAGTAATGCATGCACAGTGACGAGTGTCTCGGTGACCTGATTAACACAGGGGGACTGACTCACCATCTTGGAAGGCCCTCTGGGCTCAGGGTGGCTGCCAGGTGCTCAGCACACCTCCGCCTGCTGAGCCCATCTTGTTCCAGCTGTGCGCTGGAGAGAGGGTCGCTTTCAGGAGTGTGTGCCCTCCAGACACCCAGGAAGAGTGTCAGTCTCCTCCTCTAGGCTCTGGTTTCTCCCTAAGCCTTCTTTCCTGGGCTATTAAGAGCAGGACTGTGGACACTCTGAAGCCTCTTTATCTTACTCTGTCCAGAAGCACCCCTAATTCTATGTGTATCATGTATTAAGCACACTTTGAGCACAAGAGACATGTAGAGAGGTGTCGGAAGATGACTTGGCTGTGTGTGATCCATGGGAGTCATGCTCTTGGTCTGAAAATATTATGAAGATAGTACCAACTGAGCTCTTTTTCTATATAGTAAGTGTTGAAAATATTTGCATTATTATAACTAGCTGTGAGAGAGAAGCAGCCTTCTAATTGGATGTTTCAAGGATTAAAATAGAACTCTTAATTATTTTAATATGTTATTAGTAATAGTAAATGAATCTTCATTTTGGACAACATTGCTACTGCCTATATTTACTACTCAACTTACTGTTTCTGATTTTAACTTCATGATCATCATTTTTGTAGAAACTTGGAAATCATTCCAATTCAATGGGGGGAAAGTACAAAAAAGTTTTTATAATTCAAAATATATTTAAAATAATATTTTTAAAACAGCCAAAACCTTTAACCAAAAATTGTATGTAACTGTGACCTGCTTCTACCAGGTAGTTTTAAATTCTTCTAAATCATGTCGCCTTAAGGTTGTTGATTACTATGTGTTAAAAGCTAACGTCAATTGATTAAGTGTAAGAAAAAATGATTACACATGTGATAATGCTGTCACTGTCCCATTTGAGGCCTTATCAATTCATGCCAAGATCCCTCTAACATCCTTATTACTTGTTGGACCCATTGAAAGCTGCCAGCACAGGGATCGAATACCAGTTTCATCCTCCAGTCAATCAATCCATCCATCCATCAATCAATCCATCCATCAGTCGATAGAAAGTTCCTTTTGAATTATGTGGCATCCAGGAATTAGAAAGGTTCACATCAAACTCCGGGTTTCTAGTTGTTCTGAAGGAACCAGGTATCTGGCAGAACCGGACCCGCCGAGTTTCCTAAGGGCCAGAACAACGTGGTCCCCCGAGACTGCTGGCACAAGCCCCCCCCAAGGCCTGATATGCACCTGAGTTTGCAAGCCCTGATCTAGACACCCACATTCCAGTGCAGCCTACACTGCCTCCAGATTAGATCTCTGGTGCCTCACGGTAAATATGCTGCACCCCACTAGGACCCCTCCTTGGCTCCATCTGTGGGGACTGTGGAATAATATTCTGATACTTGGCACTCAGTACCATTGTTCTGGTCAGGGGGTCTGGTTGTTACCAGAGCCCACCTTGTATTTTTTTACACCTTCACTTCTCGGATGCTTTTCTGCTGCCTCACATTTCTTCTCATCTGTATTCACGTTTGAATACCAGACCCATTGATTTAGATCCAGTTAAAAGTTTGTCTCAGACTGTTCTTCCCTGAGCCGCCAAGATGGGTCTACACTCATATCACACTACACACATATCACATGTCACTTTCAAATTCCTGAACATTATGTTGAAATTACATTCAATCAAGTCTTGTCTTGACTGTTAAGTAGGGTCTAAATCTTGTTCAGTTTGAATTCCATGGGTATTTGGCACAATTCCTTATACTTATTTGAGACTCGGTAGTTATTTGTTCAATGAGAAAATTGCTTTCTTTGTTCCAATATTCTCTGTGTAACTAACATCCTGTGAGACACCGATGTTGATATTTATGCTTGTTTTCTCATTAGGTAGATGACAGATGTGTGTATTTAAAGTACTGATTTTTGTGACATATGTGAATCATTTAAGCTCTAGAGCTTTAGTGTGATTGAATATTTGACCTTCTTGTTTAATCTTTTCTTTCCAGTTACTTCCATGATGTATTTTGGTTCTTTATAGCTCTCTCCTATGAAAATAATTCAGAAGTAATTATGAAATACCAGTGGTATATCTTTCTTGACAGTGTAATAGTATCATGTCCAAACTATAAGAAAAACTGTTACTCCTAAACTGTAACATGGTGCTAAATTTTAGGTTAGTGGGATTCAATGTTAAGTTTGAAGTTTGGCTGGGAATTTGTAGCTCATGGAAGTCCTTTAAAACAAAATACTATAATATTCCTTTCAGTTACACAGTTTATTAGAGTAGTCGTTGCTCCTTGTTACTAACTCGGAAGGGTGTGCTTACATTTATATGTGTGTTACATATGTAACACACATAACACATGTGTTACATGTGTGTTACATATGGGTGTGGGTTGACACCTTCTTTTGCTCCCATTGATAGACTCATTCCTTTGTTAGAATTCACTTAGCAGCCAGTTTTTCCAGCTCCCTGCCTTCCAGTCTTCTCACTTGCTTCTCTTCTTCCCAAAGCTAGGACCTGGACCTTGCCCACTACTGCCCTCCTTGTGGTGAGGGGACTGCAGTGGTGGATGGCGGGGGGTATGGAGACCAGCCTTGGCCACCAGGATCCCCCAAGCCTGGCTCAGCATCTCAGAGCATAGTGAAGAGATGCCCTGTCAGGCATGTACCTTCGTAAACTTCAAGTAGAAGCATATTCTTTTTAACATTTTAAATCTGTTACAAATCATTCTAGAAAAGATTTGCAACACAATAACATTTTTATTTTTCCCCAGAGGGAAATTTTCACTGCTTTCAAAGACAGAAACAATTGCATTTTCATAAATATAGCCGTCACAGTGTGCATAAATATAATTATTCAGCATATCCCTATCAGCAGAACTACAGGGAGACTTGCGCTTGACCTTGAATCAGAGTGAAAAAGCAAATAGTTTCTGGTGGCCCTATAATCCTCGCAGTGGACCACTGCAGTGGAGGAGTCGCCTAGGATGAACGGCATTGAAACTTATGCAACATCTAAGGCTCCAAAAATGCCCAGATACTTTTTATCAAGGACTTAGTTTTTTGTTTGTTTTTTCCTTCATTTTATTAAAGGGAAATAAGTAGTGTGATGACAAAGTACCACAATCCTGTCCTTGTAAAAGTGACTACGATCCAGCCTTTTCCAAATTGTTGTCCCAGTCATTTATCTCTCCATTTATCTGTTTACATGCACCCAAACCACTTCTGTCCTAAGAGCTCTGTTATTTTATCGCTTCCTCCCTCCTTCTCCATTTCTTTCTCTCCTACTTGCTTCTCTTCTGCTTTTTCTTTCTTTCTGTTCTTTATATTGATCTTCTTATTTTGCCTATGCCTCCACTCCTTGCCTGCGGAAACTGCCAATCTGATAATCTGATTTCTGTATCTATGGGTTTGTTCTTTAAGATTAAGTTAAGTGTGATCATACGGTATTTGTCTTTCTCTGACTTATTACACTTAACATGATAACCTCAAAACTCATCCATGTTGTTGTATATATATGTGTGTGTGTGTGTGTGTGTGTGTGTGTGTGTGTGTGTATATATAAAACTTCACTTTGCTGACAAAGTTCCCTTTAGTCAAAGCTATGGTTTCAAAGTCATGTATAGATGTGAGAGTTGGACCATAAACAAGACTGAGCTTCGAATTATTGATGTTTTCAAAGTGTGGTGCTGGAGACGACTTTTGAGGGTCCCTTGGACTGCAAGATGATCAAGTCAGTCATCCTAAAGGAAATTAACCCTGAATATTCATTGGAAGGACTGATGCTGAAGCTGAAGCTCTAATATTTTGGCCACGTGATGTGAAGAACCAATTCATTGGAAAAGACCCTGATGCTGGGGAAGATTGAAGGCAGGAGGAGAAGGGGATGACAGAGGGCAAGATGGCATCACTGACTCAGTGGGCATGAGTTTGAGAAAACTCCTGTGGAGAGTGAAGGACAAGGAAGACTGGCATGCTGCAGTCCATGGGGTAGCAAAGAGTCAGACACCACTTAGTGGCTGAATATATGTCTATACATATATATAGAGAGAGAGACACTTTTTTTTTTTATAAAAAAGTGAAAATTTCCCTCTGGGGAAAAATAAAAACACTATTGTGTTGCAAATCTTTCCTAGAATGATTTGTAACAGATTTAAAATGTTAAAAGGAAAATGCTTCTACTCCATTCATCTGTAGACACAGGTTGTTTCATCCTTTTCAAACCTTTATTAAACTTTGACACTATGGGGAGTATTTTGCTAGTAATCATAAGAATTAGAAGAATTAGAATGTTCAGTATTTTTTCTAAAGTATCTGACAATCTAATCAGGGAAGCTAAGCAGACCCTAAGATAAAAATTCAAGTACAAACACTTGCTTAGGGGCAGGGAGGAGTCAGTGGGTGGGAGGCGTGGATGTGGGAACAGAGGTGTGCTTCTTTCCCGGGGCTGCCTTCACAAAGCCCTGAAGACCAGGTAGCTTAGAGCAGCAGAAATGCATGATCTGATGGGTCTGAGCACACCCGTCAGGCATGGAGGTGCCGGCAGGCCTGGGCTCCCTTTGGCGGTGCTGGGAGAGAACCCTTACCCGTCTTTTTTCTCTGCCTCCAGTTGCCTCGCTGTCCTTGTGAGCGTTTCCCCTACCCTCCGTCTTCCGTCCCTATAGGTCATTCTCCGTGGCCATATCCCCTCTTTGCATGTGTCCTATTGGATGGGAGCCCAAGATAATAAGCTCATTCTTAACTGGGTTACTCCATAAAGGCCTTATTTCCAAATCACGCCCTCTTCCTGAGGGACTGGAATCAGAACTCCATACGTCTTAATGGGGGACACACCTCAATTCATAAGAAATAGGAGAAGAAAGCCAAAGGGCATTTACGTTAATTAATTTACGTTAATTCTCGTAAAGAAGCAATAGCTTCTGGCAAGAGCTATGACAATAGAGGCCTCAGGTTCCTCCCTAAATGGAAGGAGGGAGCAGGGGCCAAGATTACAAGGCCCCACGGGTCACGGGGCAGGGGCTGTTCATCGCTTCTCTCTTGGGCTGAGAAAGCCCGCCGGCAAAGGATGAGGCACTCAGAGCTGGAAGCAGTGTGTGTGTGTGTGGGAGGTTGTGGTATGGGATGGGCACCCTCAGTCTGTGTGACCATATGAAACGTCCTGTCACCAGCCTGTCCCAAAGCCACAGAAAGCAGGTAAAAACCAGGAGTCAACGTTACCCTGAGCAGGGTAACACATGCAGTGCTGTCCCCTGGTGAGAAGCTGACCAGGAAACAGCAAAGCCCAGGGACCCCATCACACACATCACAGAGGTGGTCTGTGTGCAGCAGACGGGAGGAGGGGCCTTGCACCACCGGGGTACCTGCTCCAGGCGGAGCCTCGCCTGAGCTGCAGGGGGAGTCCACACTGTATCCTGTGCTTTGTATGATGTAGCCACTGCCTGCTTCTCAAAGCTGCTCCAGCTCTTAGTTGGTATCCGCTTTATCCATAAAAGTTAAAATCTGTTTCAGTTTGCTAGGTCCCAGAGGTGGAGCGGCTGGAATAACAGAATGTATCTTCTCAGTTAGGGAGGCTGGATCCCAGTCATGGATCAAAGAGCTGGCAGACTTGGTTCCTTCCATGGACTGAGCAAAGACTGTATCCCAGCCCTCCTCCAGGGCTCAGTCCTCTTCCCTCTTCCCTCTGTACTTGTCTGAGTCCGCATCTGCTCTTTCTGCAAGGGACAACAGTCACACTGGATCAGGACTCCCCCTCATGGCTGTGTTTTAACTTAATTATCCCTATAAAGACTCACTCACCCCATAGGGTCACATTCAGAGGTACCACGACTTAGGACTCCAGTACATGAATTTCTGAAGGGACACAGTTCAGCCCATAACACTCTGACCCCACAAGTCATGTCCTTCTCACAAGCAGAAAGCACTTACCCTCTCCCAACTGACCTGAATTCTTAATCCCATCCAACGTCAATTCTAAAGATAAAATCTAGTTTTTTGTTTGCTTTCGTCTTGTGTTTCCTATTCATCTACTAAGCAGATGTCCACCTGGCATTTCCTTCCAAATGATTCCACTCTACATCCTGCAGGGTCCCTTTTGCTTGCTTGTTCTGTCAAGGTCCTATATTTCCCTGTGATGGCATGTGTCACCGTCAAGCTCAGGGTTAAATGCTCTCATCACTCTCTAAGACAGGATCCTATAAGACAAGAAAGGCTCCCAGAGAGAAAGAAAAGAAGGAAGGGAAGAGGAAAAAAATGAAAAGGTTTACATGGAGGGAAGATGGTCTCAGAGCCTACTTGATAGGAAGCTTTGAATGCAACCTGGGACATAAGAGCTAGGCATGTCACCTTGTTCAGCTGATTAAACTCACTGGGCTTTATCGGACAAGTAAAAAAGCTAGACTTCAGTTTTCTTATCTCCTTTAAGATGACGCTTGTGTGTGTGCTAAGTCACTGCATTCGTGTCCAACTCTTTGTGACTCTATGGACTGTAGCCCACCAGGGTCCTCTGTCCATGGGAGTCTCCAGGCAAGAATATAAGAGAGCAGGTTGCCATTTCTTCCTTCAGGGGATCTTCCCGACCCAGGGATCAAACCCAGGTCTCTTATGCCTCCTGCATTGGCAGGAGGGTTCTTTATCACTAGTGCCACCATGATGATGCTTTAAATCTTTATTTTCAGCAGCTGTGAGTGGATTTAAGCTATTTGGCATGGGCTGGACTCTGAAATACCACCTACGAGTCACTTATATAAATACAGGTGTGAGGTCCTGTTTGGAAGAAAGTTAAAATGATGGGTTTGAGTTGGGAATAGGGTTTGGACGATCACCACCTGCATTATGGTGCTGTTTGTACAGGTTGTCTGCCTTTGGAGATGTGTGTTTGCTGTAACATGGGCTTGGTGTGCGTCATCCTATACCAAAGTCACCTCTTTACGAGCATTATCAGTGTTATTGATGCTTAGTGTATGAGGGATGGTGTGAAGGTATTGATTTGAAGTCTGGTTAAAGTGTCTGTATTGTTCAACTGAATTGTGCTGCTATAATCAATTATTCAAGCCTGGTGTGCTACAGTCCATGTGGTTGCAAAGAGTCTGACATGACTTAGTGATAAAACAATAGCAATCAGTTATTCTTCTTTTGTGATTAGAGATACAATTTAGTGAAAAGGTCCAGGAAACTCTTCTGTGAATTAAAATGAAGGAGAAAGAGAACCCTTTGAGGCTGAACAGATGTTACCCCAAACCCAAGCCTGACCATGATGCTGTGGCACCTAATGTGTACCACACTCTTGCCAAGGCTCACCTCTCCTCTACACCCAGGCTTACTGAAAACTGGCCAAAGGTATTATGTTACGTTGGATCATAATACTGGATTGAGCTCTCCAATAGGCATATGTGAAAGCATAAGTACCTAATTTTACTAATGGAAATTGCAAAAGATTTCTACAAAATAAACTCTTTTAAATGTTAAAGCTTGAAAGAGTGACCGCTGTTGGTAGTTTTACTTTTTTGAAGAATTTATCTCTTGTTAACAGTTTCTTCCTCTCCTGGAGAGAAAAGGAGATATGGAACACATGAAATTCAAGGGACCTGTAAAAATAATAGTAGTACCAATTATAACAACAACAGTAATGGCAAACCTTGACTGATTCCTTACTCTATGCCAGATACCTATAGGATCTCATTTAATCTTCAGAATAGCACTGTGATAAGGGTCAATTATTATCTCCATTAGATTGGCGAGAGTGTCTGTGAGGCACAGAAAGATAATAGGACTTGCCCTTGAGCACATACTTGGTTAGTGGGTGAACCAAGGTTCATATCCAGGCTGTCTGGAAACCATGCTCTTAACCAAACAGGCTATAGTTAGGGTAGTTGTTAAATAATCACTCACTGAAAATGAACCTGAAACAATGTCCAGAGAGAAGCAACAGAATTAGGAGCTGAGGAAAAGGAATGCTGGATCCCAGCAATGCAGCTGAATATATACTGTGCTGGGAATTCATCAGCGTTATGTACAGGAAGAAGTGAATTTTCTGTTTGATTTAAATCATTCTCAGAGGTGCTTCTTGAAAGGCACGTAAAGACCATGGAGGAATTCCAATCACGCTGAGGGCTTGGGAAGCTCCTTTCTTGAGATAGTTAAGTGTAGTTTAGAGACATGCAAGTGTAATAAATGATTCATCATTATCTTCTTACATATTTATAGGTTTCAGTGTTCCCTTTTTAAATCTACAGTGAGCCAAGAGAAAAATATTTGGCTTTTCTAGTTTTGTTCATTGCTTTCCAGGTATATACTTGGCGGATTGGGCCTATTCTGTCTCTGTGACTTAATGAAATATGTCCTTGCATTTCACTGACTACACCTGGAGCCTTCTTTTTGAGGTCATTCAGTATTATAATTAATGCTGAACTTGAATCTCAGCCAGTAACCAAGTTTGTATTGTTTATCTACCTTGTCAGATTTTTTTTTCTATTAATTGTACTTAGATTTATCCCCTCAACCAACCCAGATGTGAGCCCAGCTACTTGTAAACTATTTAGATCCTTCTTCTCTTTTGTTTTAAATTGTAATCTTTCTCTGTGCTCAGAAGCAAATTGTGTTGTTTTTCCAAGTGTGTTTTCTCTTCTATAAAAATGAGGTAATAATAGTTCTCATGTCTTGGAACCATGTGAGCATTAAACAAGACTGTATGTTTGTATCTCTAGCCTAAACATTTTCCTGAGCAATATGTAATTACTTATGCAGCATCTTTGCTCAGATACCTAGTAGACATGTCAAACTTAACATGACTCAGGCGGTAAAGTTTTTCCCTCAAATAAGCTCCTTCCCTGACTTTCTAGTCTCTGTAATTGACCCATTTCCTCGGGTCATAAATTTAGGACTCACCCTTGAATTGTCTTTTTCAATCATTCCTTGCAGAGCTCTGCCTTCAAAATCAGCCCGAATCTGGCCATTTTCAGTAACTTCCTTGCTCATATCCTTTGGCTAATCACAAGTCATCATCCTGCTCCCCAAAAGCAGCCAGAGAGATTATGTATATCTTTTAAATAGAGCATGTCTCCTCTCTGCTTAAATATTCTGGTCAGTTTCCATCCCACCTGAAATAAAATCTATGCAATGTATCAGGGATGGTGGGACCCCAGGGGTTGTGGACACACATCCATGTCCACCCACCTTGCTCCTGCTGGGACTGCCCCACTGGCCTTCTTGCTGCTTCTTAGTACATCAAGCTCATTCCTCCCCTATTGCCTCTTAACTTGGCATTCCCTCCATCTAAAATATTCTCCCACAGATATTTGCATCATTTGCTTCCTCTTTATTTAATCTCTGTTCAAATCCATTTTTTCATGGAGAGGCTGGGTCAAGCATTTTTAGCATAATTTATCTAAAATATCCCTCCTACATTCCTGGTCACTCCCTGACCTCTTCCCCAACAATCATGGCACTTGTTATATATTGCAGGATATTTTTCTCCATTTATGTGTTCTCCTCATTTAGGATATAAGCCTCTTGAGTTCAGGGACTTGCCTTATTCAATGCTGTATTTCCAGTGCCTACAGCAGACTGGCATATGTTAGGTTTTTTTAATGCAGATTTGTCAAAAAGTAATTAATAGAAAGCATACCCAGTCTGAAGCATACTGAAGCATTCCTCCTGAATGTTAGTTCTTATCTCTCTATTTTTCTGCTGAGACACATTACATAGTCAGAACCTGTTCTATTTGCATTGATGTGTATTATACACTTTTAATTGAATGTACTTATATTTTCCTCATGGAATCTGTTAGGTCAGTGTTTTTATTTCACGGATGGAGTAACTGAGGCTTATGTGCTCAACTGGCCCAGAATGACATCATCACTAGAAGTTCAGAGTTGGTCCAAACTCGTATCTCTGTGTCCAGGGATCCTGCAGTAAAGGGTGGTTGAAATGAAGGGCTACCACTCTGCTGACAGCAAAGTCGGCTTGCTTAATGTCACTGCTGGGCCAGGGCCTCCTCTTTGTTTACTGCAGACTGCTCATGCCTGGGAGAAGACAACCCATTCCAGAAGGCCAGGGACATGTTTGATCCATGGTACTTCCCTGGTGGCCCAGATGGTAAAAGCGTCTACCTACAATGCAAGAGACCGGGGCTCCATCCCTGGGTCGGGAAGATCCCCTGGAGAAGGAAATGGCAACCCACTCCAGTACTCTTGCCTGGAAAATCCCATGTAGGAAGGAGCCTGGTGGGTTACAGTCCATGGGGTCGCAAAGAGTTGGACACGACTGAGCAACTTCACCTTCACCTTCATTAGCTGAATGCTCAAAGCTATGGTCTTTCCACTAGTCAGGTACAGATATGGGAGTTGGTCCATAAAGAAGGTTGAGTGCCAAAGAATTTATGCTTTCAAACTATGGTGCTGGAGGAGACTCTTGAGAGTCCCTTGGACAGCAAGGAGATCAAACCAGTCAATCCTAAAGGAAATCAACATGAATATTCATCAGAAGGACTGACGTGGAAGCTGAAACTCCAATACTTTGGCCATCTGATGTGAAGAACTGACTCACTGGAAAAGACCCTGATGCTGGGAAAGATTGAAGGTGGGAGACAGGGACAACAGGATGAGATGGTCGGATGGCATCACTGAGTCAATGGACATGAGTTTGAGCAAGCTCCGGGAGTTGGTGAAGGACAGGAAGGCCTGGCGTGCTGCAGTCCATGGGGTCACAAAGAATCAGATACAATTTAGTGACTGAACAATAACAACAACCAACCTTTCTAGAATTAGACATGTCCTAACATCCAACGTTATTGTACGATGCTGTGTCTGCCCCTCAGATCACTGGCAAGAAACCAGCATCAGCTCTTTTTCTTTTGACCATTGTGTGTAGGCCTTACATTTTTTAAACTACTTTTCATTCTATACATTCTATACATTGTTACATGAGCCAATTAGGAACAGTTTCTTTCTCGCAAAAATCCACCATGCTTCACACTAGATGAAACCATTCCTGTACTGTTAGGCACTAGCTGTGGGCCTGCTAAACTGTCCTCAGAGACAGGTGAGGGAGAGAATGCAGATGGAAGAGGAGCTGGCAGAGGTGACGGGGTGGGGAAGCAAGGGACAGTGGGGAGGGATGGAAACACAAGAGAGGTGATGGGTGTGCCGCAGCCTCATCAACGAGGAACCAGCAGAAGTAAACCGGTGACGGACTCACGAAGTTCCAGGCATTGAGGGCTGTGCTGAGGGGAACAGAACAGAAGCAAGCAGAGGAAGCACAAAGGCAAGAACTGAAGACAGAGTGTGGTCCAGGCCACAGGATGGAGATGTGTCTGGGGTGATGCACTGGCTATGTGCCACGGAGGTTAACAGTGGTTGTGACGCTCAGGAGGAAACTGGCCCGTAGCTTTGAAACCTGGGAGTCAGACTGTGCCACGCTGAGGGAGAAACAGGAGGCTTCACTAGCTCTCCCTGCTGCTGATCTGAGCAGTGGGAGATGCAGGGCTCCTGGTGAGGCTGTGCTTAGGGCTGCTATGGGGGCAGATGTGAGCCAGCAGCTGCTTCCTCTGCCTGAAGGCAGTGTAGACAGGGGAGGCAGACCCCGAGCCAGAGCTTGTTGGCCCAGTTCTCGGATGGAGGTCTCTGGTGATTTGTTGAGCTTGGAGGACAAACTAAAAAGTGTTTGTGAAAAAAAAAAAATCAGAATAGAATTGAGGAAACTATTTCTGCATGTTGTGTGTGTGTGTGCTCAATCGTGTGTGACCCTCTGCAACCCCGCGGACTGTAGCCCACCAGGCTCCTCTGTCCGTGGGATTTCCCAGGCAAGAAAACTGGAGTGGGCTTTCTGCACATTGGTGTTATGGCAAAGGTAGATGTTTGGGGATTTTTTGAAAGGAGGCAACTGTTTCTGTTTCTTTTGCATATGCAAAGCAGTCTTCATCTCCCAAGCCCCTGCCTCCTGACTGTTGGCACCCCGTGTTTCTGCTCTAAACCTTCATTCTTCCTGATGCTCCAAAGAGAAGCGGGCTTCTCCTTATTCTCACAGTGTCTTTGAGCAGAGTGATTTCCGTTTTTCACCACCAAACTGAGGCAAAGGATTGAGTAGTTTATCTTAGACGAGGAGCGCAGCCCTCCAAGCGGTCTTGCTTTTGTTTTTTGACCCCTGCTTGGTTTAATTGGGTTTCATTTGTGTGTGCTGGGGCATCATGTGGGAGTGGAGGAGTATCCGGATGTGGAGTAACTGCATGGATTGTTGCCCCTTTGGAAAATGTGTACCACATCTTGATTCTATTTTCTAGTTTCAGTACAAGTTTTAATTTGACATGTTCCTTCTGTTTATCATAACTTCCCATTTTCTCCCTTAGCATATTTATTTACACTTATTCAGTTCACATACTTGAATACCCAAGGTTCTAGGTACTAAGGATATAATGGTAAATAACATAATGTAGAAAGATTCATTAACACAGCCAGTTTATAAAATATGTTGAAATCTACCACTTAACAGAAGTAAAATGGAAAAGCATATAAATAATTTTAAACACCATTTTATTCATTAGCAACTGTTGATCTATGATTATGAATGGTACAGTGGTATAAGTCATAAACAGCCTTTAGTCAACTGGGGGAAAGGCATTGTAGTAACTGATTTCTACTACATGTACCTCTATAGTGATGTCTGTCAAAGGAGACTCCTGTGGGGGACATGATAGATAACACTCTTCAAATATTCAGATGAATGTCTTGTGGGAAAAGGATTAGTTTTATTCTATGTGAGCCAAGGGTATAAAGTCAGTGATGGAGGAGCAGAGAGGAGGCTCAGTATATATAAATACTCGTTTGAATTATTATTCAAATATGGGATTTGTATGCCTCAGAAGGGAGTTCTTTTTCCTCCCTGGAAGGTATGGACAGAGAACTCTGAGTCAGAATGTTGTTGATGGGATCAGAAGATCAGAAGGAAATCTAGATTAAGTGACATGTAAGATCTCTCTTGAAACTGAGCATCCCAGAGAGTAATTACCATGCAATTGAATGCATTTTGATATTCCTTGCGCACTGACTGTTTGCAAAGTTTATAACTGTGAATGAGACAAAGGGAATCCATGATGTGGATTCAAAGGGGAACAAAAGACCTTTGCAAATAAGAGATGCATTAAGCATCAGGATGAGTGATGTGTAGACATGTGAAATTCCATGGTCATTCAAACAGCATGGGGTCAGTGAACATTTCAGGAAGGGGGTGAGCTCTGAACGAGCTTTGAAGATTGGTTTTAATTTGAGTGAGTGGGAATAAGAACACAGAGGCTCTAGGTGATAAGAGTGGTGTAAGCAAATACCAGACAAGGAGGGGTAAGGTAGGAGATGTGGACGGTGTGGGGAGAAAAAGTTTTCTTGGAACAATGATTCGTTCAACACTGAAGGGGCATCCATTGCAGGAAACCACAGAGCAATACAAGAGGTCACCAAGATGAGTACAATAAAGATTCTTGTCCTCAGGAAACTTCTAGCCCAGGAAGAGGAAAATCAATGCTGACGACTCTCTACAGTAGCTTCGTTCCTAGGTGATTCAGCCACTAGATGAGTTACGGGAAATTTCTTGAACAAGCTATCTCCAGCTTAAAAAACTCACCAACATGCATTGAACAAGTCCACACTGAACCCCAGCAGTGTACTGACTCTTGGAGATGGGTCCGTGGCCAAAGCAGAAAAAACCCTCATGACCAGGATGTAATCTAAACATAATTTTTGTTATTCCCTGGTCCTTCAAGTAACATAAGACACCATTTATTGTTTTGCAAACATTGAGAGGGCAAAATCCATATGAGAAACATCTTCTGGGGGCTTTCAGAGGTATATTTAGAGCTCCATCTGTAAAATACTCAGCAGTGTCTCTTAAAATCTATGCTCCTTCCTTGAGCAGCATTTGTATTTTTGTCATCCATTCTATTGTGATTGTGGTTTTGTTTTTTCGCACCTGCAAGATCTAAACTGGAAATTTCATCCTTTGTGTCTCAGCTCTTGTCACTCGACATGTCTCTTCTTGGATAGAATCAGTATTGGCTCCTCATACAAATAAAATGCAAATCATATGCTTGTCAGAGCTAAATGCTTATCTCAATGAAATCAGAACAAATATTTGAAGGTTAAAACTGAGATGCGTTGAGAGAAAAAGAGAAAAACACTGAATGCAACTTGAATTTTCCACGGAGATGAATTCAGAAGACAAGCCAAAAACTCAGTAGAGATAAAAATACTCCTCATACGAAATCATGGATTTTGATATCTAGAACCAATTAGCACACTTATTTCATATATTTTTTCACATGGAATTTAATGTTGAGCATCAGATTGCTTCTCACTGTTGAAAAGGCCATATTAGATTTCACAAAAGGAAGTGAGTTAACTCTGGGGTCCAGGTCAAGTGGCTTTCCAAAGGGAACAGCTTCCCTGGTTTCCCTGCAGAACCAAAGGTCTGCCCGCTGGTGGACTGGGAGGTTCTGCCTTTCCCTCTGTGAATCACCTTTTCCCTGGCTCCTGGCTGCCTCACCTGTTAACTCTTGAGTGTGAACGTCGCCCTCTAGGCAGTGGCTTTGAGGCATAAAATAAGCATCAGCATATTGTATTCTATTGTTCACTTAAAAAAAGTGTTCTCCTTTTAGTGTCCAAGAAGTTAAAATGATCATACATATTACTACATTTTAAATGTATTCTTTTAATACCTGGATAACTTTTTCAACATAATTGGTTCCCTTGATCATTCTGCCTATTTAATGATCTATGCTTGAAAGCATCAGTGTGAGGAGGGATCTGTAGATTGTCAATGAAGTCCATAACCCCAAAATGGTTCAGAACCCCATATCCTGTACTTGGCTGTGAAAGAGCAGGTGTTTCCTCTGACCCACTCTGCCATGTCCTTAGGTTGCCTTGAAAGAGAGAGGCAAGACCTCAGCCAGGTTTGCTAAAAAGATTCAGTGGTGAAAATCTCCTACAAAGCCACATTCATTCACATAAATGGATTGCATAATATAGCTGGTGTGTGGTGCTAAGTCACCTCAGTCATGTCTAAGTCTTTGCAACCCTATGGACTGTGACCCACCAGGTTTCTCTGTCCATGCGATTCTCCAGGCAAGGATATTGAAGTGGGTTGCCATGCCCTCCTCCAAGATATCTTCTTAACCCAGGGATCAAATCTGCATCTCTTATGTCTCCTGCATTGGCAGGTGGGCTCTTTACCACTAACATCACCTGGGATTGCATTACATGGCTGGTATTCATAGTTATTTTTATTTCTTCAATACATCTTGTTTGAATATGAGGCAAAAACAAAGCCAAAGTGATTGTTAAAAATCATTGTTAGAGTGAAACGTGGTGTCTGCTGGCAGGCCAACATTTCCAAGATGAGTGAGTTGTGGAAATGATAGTATGTATATAGTTTCTGCAGTTTCCACAGCTACTGGATGGCACCAGTCAGCACTTCTCAAGGGAATAAGCTGAGTTCTGGACCTAAATAGCGTAAGCAGCTACCAGTCACTGATACCGCAGACACCAGGTTTGATGCTAACTGGATCTGTGCAGGTGGAATCAACCCCTCTCTTAAAAAAGAAGAGTCTGGATGTAGAAGAGAGGGGATCCTTTCAAACGGTGAAGTCCACTCGTTCAGAATAATTCTGAGAGGAAACTCAGACTATCCTGTGGAACACGGGATGCTTCCTTTGCCATGTTCTGGTGAAGGTGAATTTCATTTTTCAGGTCTATCTGGACTCTAATGGTGAAAGAATTTCATCCTGGCATCTCATATTTAGTGAGGTTAAAAGTTATTATTCTGCTTAACTAATAATAGAAGAATAAAACAAAAAAGCATGTTCACAAGCTCTAGATCTGTAAACGCTCTAGAAATTCTCTCCTCGGGTGTCTAAATAGCACAGGTCTGAACAAATTTTAAGTCTATACCTGTACAATAACACTGAATAAGTTTTTTTTTTTTAATTAATAAGGATTTTTTTCAGGATTCTACCTTAAAGGCTATTTTTACACTAGTCTTTTAAAATATCCACATGAATAAGAAAAAAGCATTTCTTTATGAGAAAAAAAATCAATGATTGGAAAAGCTAAAGTTAATTTTTCTTATGCTCAAAGTTGTAACTGCAGATAAATTTTTGCTATGAGTTTCTTGTGAATGTGTGACCTGTTTTTTCAGGTGTAATTATATATGACCTACATTTCTTGTCAAGTTAAATATTCTCTAGCAAACTAAGAATTTTCAAAGCATTTGTTCCTAGGAATTGATCCTTATATTAATGATGATGACTTGCGGAAGTTTTAAATTGCATTAATAATTGGTGAAGCGGACTAAGCATGCTAACACGGGCCAGACCTTGACTTTGCTCAGCTTCCCCCTGTAGGCCCCACAACAGCCCCATGGAGGGGACCAGGCTGTCACCCCACTAAGAGGGAGGGCATTCAGTGTCTTGGTCAGCTCAGACTGCAGAGCAAAGTGCTGTAGACTGGGCTACATGACGAGAGGTCAGTCCTCCCTGTTCTGGAGGCGATAATGGTGCTGGTGGAACTGGTTCCCTTAAGGGGCTCTCTCTGGGCTGCAGACAGCTGCCTCATCACTGTGTCCTCATGTGGTGGAAGGTCCCCAGCCCTGGCCTCTTCTCCTTCTTATGGGGATGCTAATCTCATCATAAAGCCCCAACCTTGTGACTTCATCCTCACCTCACCAAGTCCCGAAGGCCCCACTCCAAACACCGTCTCATAGGAGTTAGGGCTTCACCTTATGCATTGCGGAGGGAGGGCACACACATCACGTCCCTAGCACTGAAGGTTGAGGAGGTTAAGGAATTTGCTTTTTGTTACAGAGCAAGTGGGCATCCCCTGTGGCTCGGGGGTAAAGAATCTGCCTGCAATGCAGGAGCCACAGCAGGTGAGGGTTTGATCCCCGGGTCAGGAAGTTCCCCTGGAGGAGGGCATGGCAACCCCCTTCAGTATTCTTACCTGTAGAATTCCATGGACAGAGGAGCCTGGTGGGGTACAGTCCATGGGATCCCTAAGAGTCAGACACGACTGAAGTGACTTAGCACACATGTGTGCACATACAGGGCAATAAGTCCTTAAAGATGGAGCAAGGCCCTGGAACTTGCTAAGATGCGTGCTTACAGTGGAGTGATGGCTTTAACAGACACTCTGTGTGGCCTTCAACCCTGTTCAGGAGCAAACAGAAAGCCCTCCATGACTCCAGAAGTGCTCTGGCCTCTTCTGATGGTGACCTTGTCTGCAGTCCCTGCCAGACTGCACCCCACCTTCCGGAGCCCACCACCCCTTCTCTGGGACCCTGACCACCCCATCTCTGCCCCGCCCCACCTGAGACTGTATTCTTTATCCTCTTGTATTCATCATCAGAGCTCGCCCTGCTGCTTGACAGTACCCTACCCTAGGTCCTTTTCTTACTGTGTTTTCACACCCACCTCCCTTAGTTAAATGCAGCTTTCCTCTGAACAGAGAGGCAGTTGTGTTTGCGTTGAGTTCACCAGTATCCCTAAGAGCATCCAGCACATGGGAGATATGCATTGTTTGCTGAATTTACAGAATAATGAAGGGTAACTCTAAGTGGTCCAAGTTTATCCCTGCTATGGAGATAAAGCCTGGCTCAGAGGTGCCGAGAGCTGTATCTGAAATTCCCCTGGATGTGGAGGCAAAACCAGGCCTGAAACCCACGCCTTCTTTCTCTACTGGTCCTTCCGTCCCTGCTACTGCCCTCCCCTGCAGGAGCAGAGTCAGGAGCAGACATCCTGATGAGAAAGGGGAAGTGTAGGCAGATCTGCGGACCCGCTGAGGGTCAGGTCAGCACCCAAAACCCACGTGGTCACCCCTCTACAGGCCCGAGGAGTAACAGTGGCTATTCTCACTTTACAGACAGACTCTGCCACTTGCTGACATCACTCACCAAGCCCCTGGCAGAGCCTCTGCTCAAATCCTGGCTCTGACATGGCGGTCCTGCCCTTACCAGGAGGTACTGCTCAGGGTCCTTGGATGAAGCAGTTTCCCAGCCTCATTCATACAGGAGTTTAAGGGAAGAGGATGGCTTGGCCTTCGCCAAGTTTTCTAGAATTTAGAAGACTCCTTCCTCAAACTCCTGTTCTGTTTACTGTGAGGTTATTCAAAACTCAAACAAAAGCCAGAAACCTCTGGGTTCTGAAAGCAATCTGTTAAAGCTACATATAAATCATGTGTTGTTAGAGCCAAGAGTATTTACACATGAGGCCTGATCCCTTCAGACAGCTGGGATGGTGCAGCGGAAGCGGGCTTTGCAGTGTCATTTTACACAGATCGCAGGGTAAGGTGGGCTGTGGGTGCACACACAGACAGGTGAGCGGTGCTCCCAGCCAGGCCATTTGCATTATTTTTAGGCAGGAGACATCCTGTACTCACCAGGCTTCAGATATGAGTAATTAATTTGAAAAATGTCCTCCCTCTTTGCCTGTAGTCACACTGAGGAGGATTTTTCTCTCTCTTCCCAGGTTCATTGCCTGGGTTCTCATGTATTGTCCATCTTGCAGACTGCCCTGCTACTGAGAACAATGTTCTCGTTATACTGACAAGAATGTCTCTTCTCTAAACCTGGTGCTGGTGGCAGTACCCCTGCCCAGAGCCCCCAGTGCAGAGGCCTGAGTCCTTGACTCCCCTTCTGTGATGGACCAGAGGCATTCACTGGTGTCTGATCAGGGGTTGGGATGGGTTTATTTAGTTCACCGCCTGTCTACTGAGACCCTCCACTAGTTAGAAGCTTTCTCCTAGACTTAGCAGAAGCAAAAGCGAAAACAGAACAAAACAAAATAAAACCCAAACCAACCAAAGAAGCAAGCAAAAACCAAAACAAAACAGAAGCTGATAGAAGGGATTATTTGAAGAAGCATCTGCTTGGCATCTGAGCCAATTTCCCATCCCCTCCTATATCTATATTTTCATCATCACACAGGTTTTCGTTGTTGTTGTTCAGTCACGAAGTCATATACATACACATCACACAAGGTGGAGGCATTAAAATGAAGCCCCCGAGGCCTGTGCTATCCTAGATCACATGAAAAGGGTGACCCCTCCCACACCCACACACACTGCATGCCTGCGTGCTAAGTCACCTCAGTTGTGTCTGACTTGGAGACCTTATGGACTGTAGTCTACCAGCTCCTCTGCCCATGGGATTTTCCAGACAAGAATACTAGAGTGGATTGCCATGCCCTCCTCCAGAGGATCTTCCCAATCCAAGAATCTAATCAGCGTCTCTTATGTCTTCTACATTAGCAGGCGTGTTCTTTAACACTAGCACCACCTGGGAAGCCTGCTGCTGCTGCTAAGTCGCTTCAGTCATGTCTGACTCTGTGTGACCCCATGGACGGCAGCCCACCAGGCTCCTCTGTCCCTGGGATTCTCCAGGCAAGAACACTGGAGTGGGCTGCCATTTCCTTCTCCAATGCATGCATGCACGCTAAGTTGCTTCACTCATGTTGGACTCTGTGCAACCCCATGGACGGGAGCCCACCAGGCAAAGCCTGCAAGCATACTATATTGGGCATTTAATGTGTTTGAGGGAATTAACTTTCTCAGAACACCGCAGTTTAGGTTTTTTATAAACAATCCAAGGGAAGGTGGAATCTGTTACAAAACCCAGAAAACATATTTTTAAAATATTTTATATTAGAGTTGTTTTCCTTTGTTTCCACACAGAATCTACACTCTATTAATAATAATGATTTAGTATACCTGAACTTTCATTCCTGCCGTGGACACAAGAGTCAGGACCATGGGACTTGACCTAGAAAAGGGAAAGGGAACCAAGGAAACAGGATTAACATGCCATTTCCAGACGTGGGATTACTATGTAGTCACATTGCCCACACAGTATTCATAAAACATACAAAATAAATGAAATTTCTGGTAAAAAAGTGAGTCAGTGTATCGGTTCAGGTCTGCCTTGATGCTTCAGCAATTGCCAGCTTTTACAGTGGGGTGTGTGCTGGACCATACTTCAGCCCTGATGCCAATAGGGCATCTAATCAGTTTGGGTGTTTTTAACCAGGAAGCAACATATCAACATACTTCTGCATCCCCTTCTGGTGATGCAGGAATTCCTTCAGAGGCAACTTCCTTGGGTGTCCCTCTGCCTCAGGTAACTGAATGCTCCTCACTTGTGATTTGGAAATAATTGCCATTGATGCTGAGGAATGCTGTACAGCGTAAGGTAGAAAATGAAACCTGATAACCAATTTTGAAAGAAAAAGAAATTATATTATGGTCATGAAAATTAAAATCTACCTTTGTATCATTTTTTAAGATTTCACATATAAGCAATATCACACTATATATCACGCAAAGACAAATATTTGCCTTTGCCCAACTTACTTCACTTAATATCATCTCTAGGTCCATCCATGGTGCAGCATGAGTAGTACACTGATGGCTGAGTCGTATTCCATGGAATACATGAACTACATCTTTTTTATCCATTTATCTGTTGGTGAACGTTTAGGTTGTGTCCGTATCTTAGCCATTGTGAATAGGGCTGCTATGAAGATAGGGAGGCATATATCTTTGTGAATTACAGTTTTGTCAGGCTATATGCCCTGGAGTGGGATCCTTGGATTATGTGGTAACTCTATTTTTAGAGTCATTTATGCAACAGAAATAGACCCACAGACAGAGAAAACAAATTTATGGTTACCAAAAGGGGAAGAGGGAGAGGGATAAGTTAGGAGTTGGGATTAACATATACACAGTCCTATATGTCATAAACAACAAGGATCTACTGTAAAGACAGGGAACTATACACAATATCTTGTAATAAAAGGGAAGAGAATCTAAAATGAACACATGTGTGTGTGTTTGTGTTTAACTGCATCTCTTTGCTGGTCTCTTGAAACTCTGCTGTGCTGTCCTTACTTGCTCAGTGGTGTTCAATTCTTTGTGACCTCACAGACTGTAGCCCACCAGGCTCCTCTGTCCATGGTGGTTCTCCAGGCAAGAGTACTGGAGTGGGTAACCTTTTCCCTTTTCCAGGGGATCTTCCCAACCCAGGGATCATACGCAGGTCTCCCACATTACGGGCTAATTCTTTACCATCTGAGCCACCAGGAAAGCCCTGAAAATTGAAAGTAACACATTGCAAATCAACTATGCTTCAATAAAATAAATAGAATTTTAAAAGACCCTCTGCCTACCTGCAGAGGCGGTGGGAGTATTTGAAATAGGATGAAAGGGAGAAGCACATTCAGCCACCAGCCCCACCTGCTCCCCCGAGCTGGTGTCAGACCTCTATGTCATGTCATCACGAAGCCTCATTATGGAGAGAGGGACCACCAAGATATTGTGAAAACCTAAGTCCAGATGTATGGTGTCTCCAGGGACTTCCCATCACCCAGGGTTAGGCCAGCTGCTAACAGTGACTTAAAACTCAACATTCAGAACACTAAGATCATGACATCTGGTCCCATCACTTCATGGCAAGTAGATGAGGAAACAGTGGAAACAGTGACAACCTTTATTTTGGGGGCTCCAAAATCACTGCAGATGGTGACTGCAGCCACAAAATTAAAAGATGCTTGCTCCTTGAGAGAAAAGTTATGACCAACCTAGACAGCATATTAAAAGGCAGAGACATTTCTTTGCTGACATAGGTCCATCTAATCTAAAGCTATGGTTTTTCCAGTAGTCATGTATGGATGTAAGAGTTGGGTTATAAAGAAAGCTGAGTTCTTAAGAAGTGATGCTTTTGAACTGTGGTGTTGGAGAAGACTCTCGAGAGTCCCTTGGACTACAAGGAGATCCAACCAGTCCATCCTAAAGGAAATCAGTCCTGAATATTCACTGGAAGGACTGATGCTGAAGCTCCAATACTTTGGCCAACTGATGCAAAGAACTGACTCATTGGAAAAGACCCTGGTGCTGGGAAAGATTGAAGGTGGGAGGAGAAGGGGGCGACAAATAAGATGGTTGGATGGCATCACTGACTCGATGGACATGAGTTTGAGTAAACTCCATGAGATGGTGGTGGACAGAGAGGCCTGGCATGCTGCAGTCATGGGGTCACAGAGAGTCGGACACGACTGAGCGACTGAACTGAACTGAACAGTTCAGTGACCCAGGAGACGGACAGAACCTGCCCCAGCCCGACACCACTCTGCTCCCCGAGCCTCTCCAGCCACACCAGCCACACCGGTCCCTAGCTCTCCGTCCCCTCTCACCCTCTGCCTGCTGATCCTCCTTGACATCCTCGCTTTGGGACATGTCCACTTACCTCCTGCAGGTCCTCATTCAGTTTAAAGCCCTCTCAGTCAAGCCTTCCCCAGCTTTCCCATCTCTCCTTTCAGAAGCAGGAAATCAACAGAAACCAACATTACTCAGCATTCAGAGACCCCAGATGATGGCAAGATATGAGTTTCACTCTACAGAGCTACTGTATTTTCTGTTATACTCCTGGTTTTGCCCCCAAGAGGAGCTCAGAGTAATACAATCTACAGAGAAGGAAAGGAGTGGATTCCTCTGTGTGATGACAAGGTGACTTTCTGGGCCATTCCACTGTATAGATTCCAGGTAGATAAACTCTAAATATTTATCTAAACTCTATTTAGATAAACTCTAAATATTTACTCAGAGAAGACAATGGCACCCCACTCCAGTACTCTTGCCTGGAAAATCCCATGGACAGAGGAGCCTGGTAGGCTGCAGTCCATGGGGTTGCTAAGAGTCGGACACGATTTAGCGACTTCACTTTCACTTTTCACTTTCACACATTGGAGAAGGAAATAGCAACCCACTCCAGTGTTCTTGCCTGGAGAATCCCAGGGACGGGGGAGCCTGGTGGGCTGCCGTCTGTGAGGTTGCACAGAGTCGGCCACGACTGAAGCAACTTAGCAGCAGCAGCAGCAAATATTTACTGATCTCCAGTTCGACAGGACTCTGTGCAGGGGTTACTGAGCAGATCAGAGAGCAAGAGGCCCAGGTTTTAAGTTTTTGATGCTCATCAGAGGAAATTAAATACTCAAGAGAAATCACTCCAAAAGGTATAAGGTTAGGTGTTACCTATCAGTGAAGTAGAGCAAAGCGTTCTCTACAGTATTGATCAGATGGTTGAGCTGAAATTAGATGATGCTTAATCTGATGGATAGGACTTCCTTGGTGGCTCAGACTGTAAGAATCAGCCCGCAATGCAAGAGACCCAGGTTTTATCCCTGGTTTGGGAAGATCCACTGGAGAAGACAAGGAAGCCCACTCCAGTACCATTACCTGAAAATTCCATGGACAGAGGAGCCTGGCAGGCTACCGTTATGGGGTCACGAAGAGTTGGACTTGACTGAGCAACTTGCGCTCACTCACACTCTGATGGATGGTTACAGGGACAAAGATTGCAAGATTTTCTGTCCACGTTCTATTGAACTAAATGCAGTTCGAATTTAAAGTACCTTGATATTATGCAAAGTTTTTTCATAGATACTGCAATATTATGAAGGGTAAAATAGACTGCTTCTAGCTTTGTGTGCCCTGTGATTAATGAAAGCTGATTATGACACATTTTTAGCCTCTAAATATAACATAAGATGGTAAGTTTTAAAAATAGACTTGATTATTCCTAGGCAGTGGCTGGTGAGGGTAGAAGATGTCTGGAGTTGATTAAATAGTGGTTGGGGTTCTGGGTCACATGGCAGAGATATAGAGTCAATATACATTTGGATAAATTAAAAATTCTTTCAATATTCTCTGGAATTTTAGCTTCTATATTTGCCAAAGCACGTGAATAATCCACTTTATGATCTCCCTTTCACGGTATTAAAAGAACTTAAGTTATTTACAACACCTGTTATATTATTTAGATGATCATTAAATCTTAAATGCATATTAACAATGTATTTTAATTAAAGGATGAAAACAGATGTCACCATTAGCAAATATAATGGGGAGGAAATTACATCTTGTCACTTGTCTTGAAATGTACTCCAGAATGGCTTAGAAAATATGGTACCTAATGATGGCTGACTAATTCATCTACATGGCACAAGTAGAATCCAGGAAGCTTGTATTTCTCTGCTTTTAAGAAATGGTAAAAAGGAAGCCCTTTTGGAATAAATGTCTTAGTCCTCAGATATTCAATTTAGGCTCTAAAATTAGGATATTTTCTGGTGCTACTTTTAGAAATCTAACTCAACCTAGATACTCTATATTTTATTATTCTAAATCCTACTTACATATTGCAATCCTTTAAAAATAACATTAGATGTCACAGAACAAAAACAGATACTTTATCTGAATAGTGTTCACTGTTTTCTCTGTATGTTATAAAGGGAGCAAATATTTCATGGAGTACTTACTATGTCCATACGTACCTAAGCACTCTACATGCATTAGCTGTTTTAATCCTCACAACCCTTTAAGTGGTTAGGCATTATCAACCCCATTTTATAAATGGAAAAGTGAGGTCCTAGAGTGTTAAATGAATTGCCAGGCCACAGAGCTGGTGTAAAAGGAGGAGCCCAGGAAAGATTTGCACTCAGGAATTTGGCCCCAGAAGCCCTGGGCTCTGCGCTTTCCTCAGGTATTGGTACATACCCATGTTTGCCAGATTCAAAACCAGGGAAATATGCCTGTGTCCTCATTTCCTGGGGCAACAATCCATTTCCTTCTATTCTCAGAGGAGGGTTGACATGACTTCATTACCCCCTCTCTAGGGATGAGGTGGAACATATGACCAGACAAGGCAGGAGAGTGACTGGTGGCCAAACAGAGCCTGGTAGCTGGGTGGGTAAGCTCAGCCTTGACCATCAGAAGGATTTGTTCATGGAGGGACACCTTAGAAGTCTGCAGATCAGGGCATGTTGCCCATCTACCTCCCGTGGCTCTTTGGTTTCTGGGAGACAAAGGCCCTTACATGGCTTTGTGGGCCATTGGCTTTTAAAAGGAATTATTCTGATCAAATACTACAAATATAAGGTAAATATTTGTCCAAATTACATGGGAAGGTTCCCCTTATATTTTATCATTCAAAAGAACACATAGCAAAACTTGGTTAACTCACTGATAAGAAGGGTAAAGTCAGTGTGCATAAATTGATCAGACATTAAAAGCAAAAGGGAAAATGACTTTTGACATGTTAGGAGTTGTTTCATGTATCATTCATCCATCCACTATTTCAGAGCATTAGGAACACTTGTGATTTGGACAGTCTACCTTTCTCAGTTCCAATAGCCTTAATGATACTGTTCTTTTTTAAAATATCAGATTTTAGAATCTCCCTTCTCTTTTTCTGTTTGTGTGAATTTTCAATGACCATTTTTAAAAATGCTGGCCATTTTTTCAAACGAAATTATGTGCATTTCCCCAGTGGCTGTATCTCCTGGACTTTTCACAAAACAAGCTACACTAGTAGGTTTGCCTTTCTCTTTGACTTTTGTCTTATAAGATGTCCTTTTGTCCCTTATTCCTGGGTCTATTGATAGATGATCTTGAGTCACCCGCACTGGTCCCTACATGCCAGGAAATCCTGCAGGAATAGCTGCTTCCCCAAAACTTCAGTGTGAGGTCATTTCTTCCCTCGTGTATGACCTATGTCTACAGGTAATAATATGAGCTCAGTAATAGTATGAGGAGTAATAAGAATGCAGTAATAACATGAGCTCAGTTAACGTTTACTGAGCTCACGCCAAGCTCAGCACTTTAACTGGAGGAACTCAGCTAACCCTCCCCAGGGTCATGTCAGGTTGCCACTATCATCACCAGTTCATACATGAGAAAACTAAGGAATAGAGAGTTTATGTAAGTTCTTCACTGGGCTTCCCAGGTGGCGCTAGTGGTAAAGAATCCATTTGCCAATACAGGAGAAGCAAGAGGCTCAGCTTTGAACCCTGGGATGGGAAGATCCCCTGGAGTAGGAAATGGCAACCCACTCAAGTAATCTTGCCTGGAAAATTCCATGGACAGAGGAGCCTGGAAGGCTGCAGTCCATAGGGGTGCAAAGAGCTGGATACAGCTGAGCGCACACACACAGTCATGGTCAGAAGCTAAGAAACAGAACTAGATTTGACTCTGAGCAGGCTACCCTAGATTTGTCCTCCAACTGTTATGTTGAATCTGAAGAGCATCCAGTTGTGGACTGAAGTTGGTTTATCTTTCGCTTCTGGACCCTAGTAAAACACAGCCAGTCTGGGGAAGATGGTAATGATGTACCAAAGGCAAGGCTGATGGCGTTGTGCCTTCTGGGAGCTGCAGGCATGAGTGGGTCGCTCAGCACTTTGACTTTATCATGTGTGTGGACACAGCCTTCTTCTAAATGGTTCCCACATGTGGTTTGGCCTTTCTGTCTCAGGTGGATTAGCATCAAATGACATGAAACAGACAGAGAAGTCCACATGGAGTGGAATTTAATATTGACCGATTATATTTTTATCACATAGATGGCACCAACATTACCTATTAGATCATTTTCTTCAAAAAACTAACTTCCTTCCTAGTTAACTTTATGATTTCTCTTCTGCCTCTCTCTTGACTTTCTTCTGTTGGACTGTGCTGTGAATGAGTAACCTGTTCCTCAAAGTATTAAAATGATCCCTTCTTGGGCCGATTTTCAGGTGTAGGCCTCTGGTGCATCTCAAGTGTTAGAAGCAATAACCATATCCGATCATTTGGAATCACTAGTTCTAGGATCTAAGACACAGTTTTTACACACGCAGGGCCTCAACGTGCAGGAGTCCAGGGAGAATGTTTCTTGGGAGATGAAGTGGAACAAAAATTGTGAAGTGTGCAAGGGGGCCTCTGTGTCCTGAGATGCTTGCTTAATGCTCACTCAGGAGTGGCGTCCTGTGGTAAATTGAAAACAGAATTAAAAATAAATGCTTGACTGAAGTAACAGACTATGAAACACTCGCCGCTAATCATCAGCTCTGCTTCACTTCTCCTAAGTGTCATTTCTCTGTGCTTTCAGAGCCCTGTGGGATGCTGATTGGATGAGCTACATCTTTAAGAGTTCTCTGCCAAACCAACCCAAACAAACAACAAACAAAAATAAACGACAGAGTTCTTAATACATAATTTCTATCAGGGCACGTAGAAAGAGGTCCTCCAAAAAAGAGCAGAAACTGCACCACTTTGTACATTGCTCTTTTATTCTTTTTCAGCTGCCTCTGAAAACACAAATTTTTCTAATAAGTTACACCTCCTGCTGATTGATCTGGTTTGATTGAACATATTAGGTATTTTCAAGCAAAACAACTATTAAGAATTTTATATGAAAGTAAGAATCTTTAGCGCCATCTGCTGGACATTGACAGTAAGTAAAACGTATAGGGTTTCCTTGTGGCTCAGTTGGTAGAGAATCCGCCTGCAATGAGGCAGACCTGTGTTCGATCCCTGGGTCAGGCAGATCCGCTGGCAAAGGGAAAGGCAATCCAACTTCAGTATTCTTGCCTAGAGAATCCTGTGGACAGAGGAGCCTGGTGGACTACAGTCCATGCAGTCGCAAAGAGTCAGACACGACTGCACAACTGAGCATGCATGCATCCATACTCATTTTTAAGACTAAATATGGTCCTAAACACAACGTAAAATAGTCTTTTCACCTGTAGTGACTTATTTGAAATGGAAAGTCGCTCAGTTGTGTCTGAGTCTTTGCCACGCCTTGGGCCATACTCCCCATCGAATTCTCCAGGCCAGAATACTGGAGTAGGTAGCCTTTCCCTTCTCCAGGGGATCTTCCCAACCCAGGAATTCAATCCAGGTCTCCTGCACTGCAGGTGGATTCTTTACTAGCTGAGCCGCAAGGGAAGCCCAAGAACAATGGAGTGGGTAGCCTGTCCCTGCACCAGCCAGTCTTCCCGACCCAAAATGGGACGGGGTTCTCCTGCATTGCACGTGGATTCTTTACCAACGGAGCTATCAGGGAATTGTTCAATAATACCTGGGGTATGTTTTTGAATTACTGAAGTGTTGAGAATATGAATAGTATTATATTTATATGAATGTATTATAGACACATTTTATATATAATAACATTGCTATTGCAATCTTTCTTGGACAGTTTTTTTTTTTTTTTTTTACAGACTTTAATATTTTTTCAAGTTCAGTTCAGTTGCTCAGTCGTGTCCGACTCTTTGTGACCCCATGGACTGCAGCATGCCAGGCCTCCTTGTCCATCACCAACTCCTAGAGTTTACTCAAACTCATGTCCATCGAGTTGGCGATGCCATCCAACCATCTCATCCTCTGTCATCCCCTTCTCCTCCTGCCATCAATCTTTCCCAGCATCAGGGTCTTTTCCAATGAGTCAGTTCTTTGCATCAGGTGGCCAAAGTATTGGAGTTTCAGCTTCAACATCAGTCCTTCCAATGAATATTCAGGACTGGCTTCCTTTAGGATGGACTGGCTTGATCTCCTTGTTGTCCAAGGAACTCTCAAGAGTCTTCTCCAACACCACAGTTCAAAAGCATCAATTCTTTGGAGCTCAGCTTTCTATAGTCCAGCTCTCACATCCATACATGACTACTGGAAAAATCATAGCTTTGACTAGATGGATCATAGGAGGCAAAGTAATATCTCTGCTTTTTAATAAGCTGTCTAGATTGGTTATATCAGTTCTTCCAAGGAACAAGCATCTTTTAATTCCATGGCTTCAGTCACCATCTGCAGTGATTTTGGAGCCCCCAAAAATAAAGTCTGACACTGTTTCCACTGTCTCCCCATCTATTTCCCATGAAGTGATGGGACTGGATGCCATGATCCTAGTTTTCTCAATGTTAAGCCAACTTTTTTTCTCTCCTCTTTCACTTTCATCAAGAGGCTTTTTAGTTCCTCTTCACTTTTTGCCATAAGAGTGGTAACATCTGCATATCTGAGGTTATTGATATTTCTCCTGGCAATCTTGATTCCAGCTTGTGCTTCCTCCAGCCCAGCATTTCTCATGATGTACTCTGCATATAAGTTAAATAAGCAGGGTGGCAATATACAGCCTTGACATACTCCTTTCCCAATTTGGAACCAGTCTGTTGTTCCATGTCCAGTTCTAACTGTT
Source organism: Dama dama (assembly GCF_033118175.1). Classification (NCBI taxonomy): domain Eukaryota; kingdom Metazoa; phylum Chordata; class Mammalia; order Artiodactyla; family Cervidae; genus Dama; species Dama dama. The sequence goes on from NC_083708.1 coordinate 11,729,696, forward strand.
GCTTCTTGACCTGCATACAGATTTTTCAGGAAGCAGGTAAGGTGTCTGGTATTCCCATCTCTTGAAGAATTTTCCATAGTTTGTTGTGATCCACACAGTCAAAGGCTTCCATAGTTTGTTGTGATCCACACAGTCAAAGGCTTTGGCATAGTGAAATAATAAAATCAGAAGTTGATGTTTTTTAGAACTCTCTCACTTTTTCAGTGATCCAACAGATGTTGGCAATTTGATCTCTGGCTCCTCTGCCTTTTCTAAATCCAGCTTGAACATCTGGAAGTTCACGTTTCACGTACTGTTGAAGCCTGGCTTGGAGAATTTTGAGCATTACAGTGCTAGTGTGTAAGATGAGTGTAATTGTGTGGTAGTTTGAACATTCTTTGATATTGCCTTTCTTTGGGATTGGAATGAAAACTGACCTTTTCCAATCCTGTGGTCACTGCTGAGTTTTCCAAATTTGCTGGCATATTGAGTGCAGCACTTTCACAGCATCATTTTTTAGGATTTGAAATAGCTCAACTGGAATTCCATCACATCCACTAGCTTTGTTCATAGTGATGCTTTCTAAGGCCCACTTGACTTTACATTCCAGGATGTCTGGCTCTATGTGAGTGATCACACCATTGTGATTATCTGGGTCATGAAGATCTTTTTTGTATAGTTTTTCTATATATTCTTGCCACCTCTTCTTAATATCTTCTGCTTCTGTTAAATCCATACCGTTTCTGTCCTCAATAAGAGGCCATCTTTGCATGAAATGTTCCCTTGGTATCTTTAATTTTCTTGAAGAGATCTCTAGTCTTTCCCATTCTGTTGTTTTCCTCTATTTCTTTGAATTGATCACTGAGGAAAGCTTTCTTATCTCTCCTTGCTATTCTTTGGAACTCTGCATTCAAATGGGTTTATCTTTCCTTTTCTCTTTTGACTTTTGCTTCTCTTCTTTTCATAGCTATTTGTAAGGCCTCCCCAGATAACCATTTTACCTTTTTGCATGTCTTTTTCTTGGGAATGGTCTTGATCACTGCCTCCTGTACAATGTCATGAACCTCTGTCCATAGTTCTTCAGGCATTCTATTGTATATAATCCCTTGAATATATTTGTCACTTCTGCTGTATAGTCATAGGGACTTGATTTAGGTCATACCTGAATGGTCTAGTGGTTTTCCCTACTTTCTTCAATCTAAGTCTGAATTTGGCAATAAGGAGTTCATGATCTGAGCCCCAGTCAGCTCCTGGTCTTTTTTTTTTTTTTTTGCTGACTGTATAGAACTTCTCCATCTTTTGCTGAAAGAATATAATCAATCTGATATGGTACTGACCATCTGGTGATGTCCATGTGTAGAGTCTTCTCTTGCATTGTTGGAAGGGGGTGTTTGCTACGACCAGTGCGTTCTCTTGGCAAAACTCTGTTAGCCTCTGTTAATATTTTTAGATTTTTTTTTTTTCTAGAGAAATTCTAGGTTGACAACAAAACCGAGGGGAAGGTGCAGAGATTTCCCGAGGACCTCTGCCCTGACACATGTACCCCTCCCCACCAGGTGCTTTTGTTATAACTGATGACTTTCCAGTGACGCATCAGTAATATCCAGGGTCCATAGTTTAACCTTAGGATTCACCCTTGATGGGGTATACCCTGTGGCCTGGACAAGTATGTGATGACACCTATCCTTCTTTATAATATGCAAAGTAGTTTGACTGCCCCAAAGTCCTCTCTGCTCTGTCTATACATCCTTCCCTCCTACAATCTCTACTATGATTATTTTTAAAATCTATGAATCCTAATGTGTACATATGTGTTATTCATAAACCTGTTAAGCTTTAAACAATGGTGGACATCACATTAAATTAGATAACACAATGTTTACACTTTCAGCATAACTTCTCGCAGGCCATACCTCAACTTTTGCATTTATAATTGAAATTTAATAATGTGATGAAGATTATTTTAACAAGTGATATGAAAGATATATGAAAAATGCCTTCATTTTCTTATTTAACCCTAATGTAGGATCTCTACTATATTACAGTCCTCAGATAATCAGAATCACCTGGGTTGACTATTAAAAAGGCAGGTTCCTGGGAGGCACCCCACACCTACTGTCTCAGAAACACCTGAGGTTAAGGTGCATTTTAATAAGCCCCTTGGATAACTTTGGTGTTATGTTTGAGAACACCTGGGAACATCCTTCATAGATTGGTAATTTTCCATTCCTTCAGCCATATTCAGATGAGATTCCGAAGACGGGAAGGTGTAGTGGAAATGCCGGACCTAATTATCACAAACCAGTTTCAGGACCTTGCCTAGATTTTCCTATTATATAATGAGAAGCTTATCTCCAGAGATCTTCAAAGTCCCTCCTGTGTCTCTATTTTCATAAATATTTCCATTTAAAATAGGTTTGGGGATCTTTTCTTTATCTTTTCTCACTCTGAGAATGGGGTTCAAATGACTTCAAAGTTGTGAACCCCAAGTCCTAGCAAAGAAATAAGGGGTTCAGATTTGTACAACTGGATTTCTTAAATGTAAAGAACAACCAAAGAAGAAAACAAAGATGAAATGTAGAATAGTTCAAACTTGTGTCAAAAGAAAGCTAACATGGTCATGTAGAGAAAGAGCATATTGTGTTCCTAAATACCAGTGAAAAAGTAACCTAAGTGAATGTAGATTAACAAATCATTGAGAAGTTAAAGGTTTATAATACTTGGTAAGGGTTCTGGTTGCAAAAGACTGTTCAAGGCTGCAAGGAAAATACACTGCTGCAGAACTGATCTCACTTGAATTATATGAATTTGCAATTGTAATCATTTCCTTCTGAAGAATATTATATATATGTGTGTGTGTATATATATATGTATATATATATATTCTAAACAACTGCAAACAACTTGTTATACTATATATGTTTTATATAATCTGAAAATATTGCAAAAATACATTTACACATTTTAACTCAGATTAATTGTTCCCCTAAATAACAAAAACTACTTAATTTAATCAAGAATATTAGCAAATCATAGGCCTTTTTTAATTTTGTGACTAGAGCCTAGAAATTTACATTTTTAAAATAAATTGTTTTATTTTTATGATCAAATTACGTTAGGTTTTTTTCAGATTTCAGCATGATATGCCTTCTTTTAATTGGAGTATAGTTGATTTACAATATTAGGTTTATTTATAGTAGCTCAGTCAGTAAAGAAGCTGCCTGCAGTGCAGGAGACCAGGGTTCGATTCTTGGGTCAGGAAGATCCCCTGAAGAAGAAAATGGCAACCCACTCCAGTGTTCTTACCTGGAAAATCTCATGGACAGAGGAGCCTGGCGGGCCACGGTTCATGAGGTTGCAAGGGTCGGACACGACTTAGCGACTAAACCCATATTATAACTCAGGGGAACAGTGTAGTAATTCAGTATTTTTATAGATTATACTCCATTTCAAGTTACTACAAAATAGTGGCTGTATTTCTCTGTGCTACACAATATATCCTTGCAGGATATTTACTTTATACTTAGCGTTCGTCCCTCATCATCCCCTGTCCCTATCTCGCCCCTCCCCACTTCTCTCTCCCCACTGGTAGCCACCAGCTTGTTCTCTATATCTGTGAGCCTGCTTCTGGTTTTTAATATTCATTCATTTTTTTATGTCTTAGATTCCAAATATCAGTGATATCATACAGTATTTGTCTTCCTCTGACATTTCACTAAGCATAATACTCTCTAGGTTCATCCACTTTGTTGAAAATGACAGAATTTTATTCTGTTTTATACCTAATATTCCATTAGATAAATATAGATAGATATATTCCATTAAATAAATATAGACAGATAAAAGTGACATATTACATATCACTTGTTTTTGCCCATTCATCTGTTGATGGAAATTTAGGTTACCTCCATATTTTGGCTATTGTAAATATTGCTGTTATGAGCATTGGGGTACATGTACCTTTTCAAATTAGTGGGTTTGTATTTTTCTGATATGTATAAATAGGACTGGGATTGCTAGGTCATATGATAGTTCTACTTCTAGTTTTCTGAGAGACCTCCATACTGTTTTTCCCACTGGCTACACCAATTTACATTTCCACCAACAGTGTACATTAGGCTTTGAAGATAAAAAAGCAATAGTAATCTCTAATGTAGGGAGAATGATTTCCATGTACAACAGAAAAGACCTGTTTTCTGATATTTATCAAAAAGCCTTAAATAAAGTAATAAAGTAAGTGAAACTTTATCTTCTTTTGTTGTTTTGCATTGTTCTCTCTGTGCCCCCAGGAAGGCAGGCAATGCCTGTTGTACAATTGGAGCTCAGTAAATGTTTGTTGCATTGCTGTTTGTAAGATTCTACCGTGTATCGTAACTAGGGAGAAAGCCTGATGCAAGGGCAGGCGTAAGGTGTATGAGAAGGGTTTGTAGGAGACATTGATAGGAGATAAGTGAGAAGGAGGGAGAATCATCTTGGATCTTGGGATGGGGAATGGGCTCTCTTAGAAATGATAGTTCAACTGCTAATTGATGTAACTGGTTCAATTTTTTAAGGGAGATCACTCAAAGAGTGTGAAAGGTGAACCAAAGTGAGGGAACCTATTGGCCAGAGCCTCATTAAAAAGTTGATGAAATAACCAAGCTAAGAACAGTAAAAGGTCCTCATCACAGGTGGTAGATTTGGGCTGAGTATCTCATGTCTGCAGAAGCAAGGTTGGATGTGTGTTTATCTGATTGTATATGTCTTGTATCTGAGTCTGAGTTTTACCTTGACTTGCCATTCTTGCAATTTGTTTGCTAGAGGAAATGGACTGGACAGACAGCTACATATATGTGTATGAGAGTTTCTTGGGGGGCTGTGCGCTATGCTTAGTTGCTCGGTGTCTGACTCTTTGAGGCGGGGGGGCTCAGTGGGGCCCTGGGGGTGGCTTCCAGACCAGAGCACCTCAGCTGAGGGGTTGGGGCACCCAGCACAAGCCCTTTGGGCAGTGACTTTCTGATTCCACAGCTTCCTGCCTGAGGAACTTTGAGTAGCTGGCTTTGTGCTTTAGTTTTAGGGATCATCCTTGGAGATCAGGCCAAGAACTACTACTTTCCCCCTTTCAACAATTTTGTAGCCCCAAATTCTATTACCTAACCTTTTTGCTTAAAAGACTGTGATGTTTGTTATTTTCAATATTTTCAAATCAACTCTCATACAGGGACCATTACTTCCAAGCATCATTTAAAAGAAAAAGTCAGTCCCCACTGAAATGTACTGCCAGTTTACTGGCCCTCTGTTATAGAGTAGAATCAAAGAGACAGTTTCATGAAAAAGTGGATAATTGTGTTTTGGGGTCAGGAAACCATTCTTAGCTGCACCTGTGTTTTGACTTCATGGTCGGTTGTGTAGGGTGATTAGGATTGTCCTTTACTGGAACACACACACCTGCATGCTTATTTGCTGATACACAAAGAATCTAAAAGGTGATTTGATTTAAACTCCATTTCTGAGTTATTTGGGAACATTCATTATTATTTTATTATTATCTCAGCATGCTTTCCTATTTCTTTGTGTAAGTAATTCTATTAACTCCACCATGAGCCAGTTTTTATTATTTTAGAGAAGAGTCCAAGTTCTAAATCATCTAAGAAAATATTTTGACCGGCTAAGCCAAATAGATCTCCCTGATCATCTCACCCAGAATTGTTACTCTCTACTGAGCAAGTTATTTGCATTCTTTGTCATTTGGTATATGTTGCCATAAACTGCTAATTTACGTTTACATATAACTTACTTCCTAAGTGCAAGGGACATTCCTTGGAGTAAAGCACAAGGAGTGCTCTTCAGAGTTGAGATTCGTGTGAGTTGCTGTCAAAAATTTCTGAAGCAAGCCTTCAGCATAGCAGACTAGCAGATGATTAATTTCAGTCACTACCAGGGCTCCCTCCTGGACATCCCCCAAGTTTCTGGAGGCACTGAACCAGTCCAGCATTCTCAGGGAACTCTCTTGACTGTATCTGCCCTGCCACAACTTGCCTGGGTCCTTGCAGATGCCCTGTGGTATGTGTTCTGTGCCAAGGTTTGGAAGAAAGCAAAGACCATGCTTGCTGTTCTCAGTATCTCTGCCTTCCTGCCTCACATATGTTCCAAAACGGTTCTCCATCTCGGGAGCTACATGCAAACTGCTCACACCTTTCCTCAGGACCTGTAACCTTGGTTTTTGAAACTTCAAAGCCCTGGTTCCCATCCTTTCATACTCCAGGAAAATCTAGCCTAGACTTTGCAAGGCAAAGCCAGGAAGGAAGGAGGGATTGTGGTCTTCTAGCTTCTGATGACTTTGGGGTTGGAGGAAGGAACAAAAGAAGTAAATTAGGCACTTCGCTGACTACAAAGGTCCCTCTTCATCCCACCATCACCATCAGCATCTCGAGTTATTTATGGTAAGGGATCGGCATATATGCATTAACTGGTAAGGGTGTTATTAATAACTTCCTGTTTAAATAATTTATTTTGCATTATAGGATGATATTTATATTTTAGATGCACAAAGAATAATATTTAGTTTTTTAGGCATTCATCATTATTTCCTTCAAATATATGTCGTTACTCATCCAAACAGTTTGCTTATAAATGAAATCTTGGAGTTTCTTGAATTGAGTGCAGAGATAATAAAACAATGCGATGATTATGACATAGTGAAACAATGAAAAAATTACATCCAGGGAGAAAGCCAAGGTTTCTATCAATGCTTTTCTTCTGATAGCATTGCATATTTTAGAATACTCTCTGTTTCCTTCATAGAAAATTTAAATCAGAGATCTGTGATCACATATTTTGTCAGTCTTGCTAATCAGTAAGAATACTGTGTTAATTTTAAAAGTGAAAAGTACAAATAAATTTCACAAAAGATTCTACATTTATGTTCCTGCCTTTACTGAAATACCATATAATCAAATATGAATTCCCATGTATTATTCATAATGGAATACTGTCACATATTTGATATGGATTAAAGCATTAAAACGTTAGATACAAAAAATAAATAGACTGTTTACAGTTTCACTCCCTGTGTCCTGATTCTAGCAGCATATAAGGACAGCATCTTGACAGTGAGTGGTGTGAGTGATGGTGGGGGGAAGAGAAGGGCATTGAGGTTGGCTTGTGAGAGAGAGTTTCCTAGAGCATTTGGAATAAGGAGATTTCAAAGAAGTCGAAATTGTGAAGGCTGCTTCTGCCTGTCCCCTCCTCAGTTCAGTTCAGTCGCTCAGTCATGTCCAACTCTTTGCGACCTCTCCCTGCCTGCTTTCCTGTTATAATTTCTACTGATTAAAACAAGGAGTCCTCTAGGAAACAACTTGGAGAGGATGATGAGGACTTGGGTTGGGCTTTTTCTTTCAGGGCACAATAAGGGAGTCCTATCTGTAAGTAGAGGAAGAAGCCCCGGAAGAAAGGGACATGAAGATGTGGCCTGAGTTCTGTGCTGAGAAACAGTGGGATCTTCCTGCTTTGGTTCTGCTCTCTGTGATGGTGTACAAACCAGTTGTATAAACAGGGCCTATTGCTGAAACCAAGAAGGAACTTTAAATGCACGTGAGAAGAGGGTTCAGATGCATTCTTCTACCAAGATGTGGCATCCAGGAGGCTGTGAGCCCTGGTAGGCGCTGGCGTGATGCTTGTGGGGTGAGGCACGGGGGTGCATCCTTCTGGGAGAAGATCTCTGTTCCCTGCTGGCTCTTGTCCTTAGAAACTGCTCTTTGGGCTGAAAGTTTCCTCACTTTTGGCAAGACTGGAAGGGGATGCCCCTTTAGGGCATCCCGTGGAGAGAGTATGAACCCAGAGACTTCACCCTCAGACCCCAGTTAAGAAGCCTCATCTTGCCGACCTGACCCTTTACTGTGGCCTCTGGGCCTCTTGGAAACTCAGTGCTGTCTCCTGGTGCTACTGTGACTTAGATGGTGGGGTCCCCCAAAGCCTCGCCAGCGCTTAGGAGGCCAGCGCTGAGTTCCCAAGTCACAAAAATAGCATTTTGAATTTTACAGGACACAGTCACTTGAAGTCAGTTTGGGGAACAAATATCATAGAGGAGCTGAGAAATGAGTGGGAGCATAATTGAACAGGCGTATAGATTCTGTCGAAACGCTGCAGCTGAGCCTAGCAGCATAGCTTTTGCTTTTCCTTAGTCAGCTTTGTTCATGCACTTTCAATTAGTAATGATCGAAAGTGGACATTCACTCCCAGTGAACACTTTGCTGAGGCCAGAAATGCTTTCCTTTGCAAGCTGCATCGCATTCATTCTCATGTCTTGTGTAAACGCGATATAAAATCTGAAGTATGTCATTATTCATGTTATTTACTTTTATTTTTTTATTTTTATACAATTTTAAAGTTTACACTCCATTTACAGATATTACAATATAGGCTATATTCCCCACATGGTACAATACATGCTTGTGGTCCATCTTACACCCAATAGTTTGTACCTCCCACTCCCCTGCCCCATACCACCCCCCTAAACCAGTAAATGCTCGCTTTTTCTCTATGTCTGTGAGCCTGATTCTTTTATGTCATGTTCACTAGATTGATGTATTGCTTAGATTCTACATATAAGTGATAATAATACAATACTTGTCTTTATCTGAGCTTTTATTTTTAATTTTTGGTCCCACCATTTGGCTTACAAGACCTTGGACCCCTGATCAGGGATTGAACTGGGGCCCTGGCTATGAAAGCATCAAGTCTTAACCTCTGGACTGCCAACAAATCTCCTGAGAGACATATTTCACTTAGCATAATATCCTCCAGATCCATCCATGTTGCTGAAAATGGTGACTTTTCATTCTTTTTATGACTGAGTAATATTCCATTATATAAATATATATATATACACCACATCTTTAGTCCTCTGATGATGGATGTGTAGGTTGCTTTTGTGTCTTGACTATTGTAAATAGCGCTGTTATGAACATCAGGGTGCATGTATCTTTTATTTTTTTTTTTTTCTTTTCACTCCTCTGGTTTTTTTTTTTTCATTTATTTTTATTAGTTGGAGGCTAATTACTTTACAATATTGTAGTGGTTTTTGTCATACACTGACATGAATTAGCCATGGATTTACATGTATTCCCCATCCCGATCCCCCCTCCCACCTCCCTCTCTACCCGATTCCTCTGGGTCTTCCCAATGCACCAGGCCCGAGCACTTGTCTAATGCATCCAACCTGGGCTGGTGATCTGTTTCACCCTAGATAATGTACATGTTTCGATGCTGTTCTCTTGAAACATCCCACCCTCGCCTTCTCCCACAGAGTCCAAAAGTCTGTTCTGTACATCTGTATCTCTTTTTCTGTTTTGCATATAGGGTTATCGTTACCATCTTTCTAAATTCCATATATATGTGTTAGTATGCTGTAATGTTCTTTATCTTTCTGGCTTACTTCACTCTGTATAATGGGCTCCAGTTTCATCCATCTCATTAGAACTGATTCAAATTAATTCTTTTTAATGGCTGAGTAATATTCCATGGTGTATATGTACCACAGCTTTCTTATCCATTCATCTGCTGATGGGCATCTAGGTTGCTTCCATGTCCTGGCTATTATAAACAGTGCTGCGATGAACATTGGGGTGCACATGTCTCTTTCAGATCTGGTTTCCTCAGTGTGTATGCCCAGGTGTGGGATTGCTGGGTCATATGGCAGTTCTATTTCCAGTTTTTTAAGAAATCTCCACACTGTTTTGTCTTTTAAAATTAGTTGTTTTTTTTTTTTTTTTTTTTCAGATATATGCCCAGAAGTGGGATTGGCAGACCATGGGTGGCTCTATTTTTATTTATTTATTTTTTTAAGAAACTTCCATACTGTTTTCCACAGTGGCTGCACCAATTTACATTCCCACAAAAAGTGTACAAGGGTTCCCTTTTCTCCACATCCTTGCCAGTATTTTTTATCTGTGTCCTTTCTGATAATCGCCATTCTGACAGATATGAGATGATATCTCACTGTGGTTTGACTTACATTTCCCTGATGGTTAGCCATGTTGAGCATCTTTCCATGTGCCTGTTAGTCACCTGAATGTCTGCTTTGGAAAAATGTCTATTCAGTTCTTCTGCCCATTCTTTAATTGGGTTGGTTATTTGTTTGATGTTGAGTTCTGTGAGCTGTTTATATATATTGGATATTAACCCTTTAACAGTTATATCATTTAGGAATATTTTCTCCCATTCAGTAGGTTGTCTTTTCATTTTATTCAAGGTTTCCTTTGTCATGCAGAAGCTTTTAAGTTTCATTAGATCTCATTTGCTTCTTTTTGCTTTTATTTCCTTTACTTTGGGAGATGGATCAAAGAAAAAATACTGCTTTGATTTATATCAAAGAGTGTCTACCTAGGTTTTCCTCTGACTTTTATAGTATCTGGTCTTAAATCACTAAACCATTTTGAGTTTATTTTTTTATATGGTGTTAGAGAATGTTCTATTTTAATTCTTTTACTAAAGCATGCAGATTTAGAAAGATATATTCAGGCAGAAAATAAAAGCAAAATTAGTTTCCTCATCAATAAAACAGGAATAATACTGTATACTTCATAAAAAGTCATTATGTGGTTAAACATATGCATTTCTTCTGAAAATTATATTCCATACATGGTAAATTCTTTTGTAGATTTTAATGCTCTCAAATACATTCATTTTTTTCAATTCTTTAACAGCACTCATTTGTTAGCCAGTGATACCTCATGAGAAATAATTTTTCCTTCTTTTTAACATAAAATATTTCACACCTACAGGAGTATTATGTTACACACATGTAGAACATAAAGAAAAAGAACAAAGAATACATCATGCATTTGCTATGCTGCTTAAGAAATAACACATTTTCATTTACTTTTGGGGCCCAGATTTGGAAAAACTTTATATCTCCTTGAAAAAATATGTATTTCTTGTATATATTTACTGCACTCAACATGTTGAAACAAATTTAGTTTACTGGACACAGGTATACATATACACATATAAACTTGTTCAAACCTCCCCTGTCACTGTTTATTTTGATCTGTCAACTACATAGACAGAGGTGTGTGAAAATATTCTACTGTGATGGTAGACTTCTCTGTCCTGTTAGTTTTATCAGTTTTTGGTTTTATATGGTTTGTGCAGAGAAGTTTAGAATTAACACATACAACATGAAATGAACACTATCTTAAGTAATGCTTTTTGTCTTATATATATTTTTCCATATTTTTATTTAAAACATTCTGTGCTTTTATTTTATAGTTTGAGGATTTCTTATCTAGAACTCATTTAGCTGAATTTTTAAAATCTAATATTATGAACTTTTAATAATGCTGTAGTCTGCAATTACTGTGACTCTTGATTCTTGATAGGCTGAATTGTCTCTACTATCACATGCTGTATTCTGGATGTTGTGTTTGTTTGTTTCAATTCTTATCTTCCTTATATTGACTTTTTTCTCATTCCCTGTTTTACCCTCTCCCAGTTTGAATATTATACAATTATTTTTGGTGGCTACCTAACTAAAATTTTATTTTCAGTCATTGTCGTTCAGTCACTGAGTCCTGTCTGACTTTTTGAGACCCCATGGACTGCAGAACAACAGTCTTCCCTGTCCCTCACTATCTCCCAGAGTTTGCCCAATATCATGGCCATTGAATCAGTGATGCTATCAAACCATCTTATTCTTTGCCACCCTCTTCTTCTTTTGCTTTCTGTCTTTTCCAGCATCAGGGTCTTTTCCAATGACCTGGCTCTTCACATCAGGTGACCAAAATATTGGAGCTTCAGCTTCAGCATCAGTCCTTCCAATGAGTATTCAAGGTTGATTTCCTTAGGATTGACTGGTTTGATCTCCTTGCTGTCCAAGAGACTCTCAAGAGTCTTATCCAGCATCACAATTCAAAGGCATCAAGTCGTCGGTGCTCAGCCTTCTTTTATGGTCCAACTCTCACTTCTCTTTGTGACCACTAGAAAGACCACAGCTTTGACTATATGGACCTTTGTCAGCAAAGTGATGTCTTTGCTTCTTAATAACCCATCTATGCTATTTTCAGTTACATGTACAAAAGTTAAAGCTGAAGTTCTTGGTCACAGAGCCTCTGTCTTTGTTTCCAGGGAAGCCATTGGTTTCAGAACTATATTGTATCAGAATTACTGCTCCTATTTCAGGTTTCTCATTTGAGGATCTCCATTGTATCTCCTAAGCTCAAATATAAATTCAAACATAAAGTTATCCTTTTAAATATTTTATCCAGCATTTATAGCATTTTGGGGTAGTAAGTATTTGATGGATATTTAGTCTTCAGTATAAACTTCTTTATTAATTGTGAGTTTTGCTTTTTTTCTCAAAATGAAATATATATATTATCATATAATATAATTATACATAAATATTATAATATATTATATATATATATACACACACATATAAGTATATGTGACATTTCCATTCATAAGATGTATGCTTTTACTATTTGACTGAACTGTGCATTTCTAAACCATTTACCATTTGGTAGAAGACATGTATCATGTCCAGAAAGACTAGTAATATATGGTAGAAATAGTATTAAGTAGTTTTTGAGGGACCAAAGGAAATGCTATGAAATTGCAGTAGAGGAGTTTTCATTTCAGTGGTCAGTGCTCTGCACAAATATATTTCACAAAGCTTCCTTGAAACAGATACATTTTTGATTGGACCCAATAGGACAGATAAAAGGTCTTTGTGTTTGAATTATTTTTAATTTACTTATATTTTAAATTATTTTTTTATTTTTTTAATTATTAATGTATGATAACACATACTTTCATAAGTTACAGGAGACTTGGAAAATACAGAACAAAGTTTCATATAGTTCCACTATGAATTACAATTATTTTTAAGTAAGATTTTCAGTTGGAGTTTCAATATCAAACTTTCAAAAATTAATAGAATGAATATACAAAAATGTAGGGCATATTGGACCTGAAAAGCACCATGAACCAATTCAACATGATTAAATGTATACAATTTTCATACAATAGCAGAATACAGATTCTATTCAAGTCCCCATAGACTATTGAAAAAGAGATACTAGAATATATATGGGGACATAAAACAAGATGCAAAAATTTCGTAGTCTAAAGGTATTGAAATCATAGAGTCTGTTCTCTTATCACTGTGGAATTATGCTAGAAATCAATATATCAACATCAAAAGATATTTGAAGACAAGTGTGATGTGGTATTTACCACCAGAGATCTCTGACTTGGCCATCAGAGCCTCAATACAGTCAGAAAGCTGAGAAAACGCAGAGGGTGATCGCAGAGAAGAAAGCATTTAAACAAGAAATTCATACCAAAGGTACTTTAAAAACTCCATGTGTTTGAAAATTAAACATTCAATATTAAATAATGGGTGTATCTCAGAAGCCATAACAAAGAAAATTAGAAAATATATATAACATAATAAAACTGAAAAAAATAATTCATTAGCATTTGTTATATGCAGCTGAAGCTGCTCAATGAAGCTGAATAAAATGTGAAATCTTGAATAAAGTATGAAAACAAATAATGGACACTAGCATAAAGTTTTGTGAAATTTGAAAAAAATATATATATTTAACAATACTACATCACATGCTAATTTCCTGTTTTTTACAACATAGTATTTCTTTCTTGGAATTTGATTAGAAGTTTCAAGCCTCATTCAAATTATTTTTTGAATCACTGAAATAATAAGCTTCCTAAAGTTTTAGCAGTAATACTAGATGCCAGAATAAATGGAACTATATCAGTGTTTTGAGTGAGTGTAAATTAGAAATCCAGCATTCTATTCATATTTAGTCAACATATAAAACTGTCATAAATTTTTTAGCTAAGCAATAGTTTATATTTTCTAAAGTATATATATATTATAAATACTATACACACACAAGTTTTCCTACTATACTTAATATACTTGTTCTTCTTATGAAAGAACAACAAAAAGGATGGACAAATTGGGGAACATAAACTAAATGAAATGGGAGCACAGAATATGAAATAGGAAAAGTTAAACTAAATTGAAGTAAAACATCATCATATAATGCAGTTGTTTTTAAAGATGGCTGCTCATTAGAATCACATCTGGAACTTTAGAGAAAAGCAAAACAAAACCTTGACATTTGTATTTTTCAAAAAATTCCTAGATATTTCTAATGTGTATCTGTGTTTTAAAAAGTGATTACATTTTTCTATTAAATGGTAGTTTTAGTTATATTGAATTCTATTATTTTCTGTTGACCAATCATGATACAATGCTAATAAAATGAGTAATAGTTTCATAATCACAATAGTAAAAGATGTTTATCAGTTTTCACAGTCAATAGCTAGACCACCCCCCCAACAAAAAGATATATACAATTGCAAGCCATAATGTCAACACGATTAACCTAACAATAGAAAACAATTGCATATAATTTGGGTGGTTAAGTAGAGTGATGTAGTAAGTGGAAGTGTATACTTGCACATGCTTTCATCCACCCAGCCAGTCTGTGTCTTTGGCTGGTGCATTTTATCCATTTATACTTAAACTTCCCTGGTGGCTCAATCAATAAAGAGTCTGCCTGACCCAGGATCGATCCCTGGAGAAGGAAATGGCAACCCATTCCAGTATTTTTGCCTGGGGAACTCTATGGACAGAGGAGCCTGGTTGGGCTACAGTCCATGGGACTAAAAAGAGTTGGACACAACTGAATGACTAACACTTTTCACTTTCATTTTTCATACTTATGGTAATTACTGATATGTATGATTCTACTACCATTTTCTTACCTGTTTTTTGTTTATTAATTGTATGTCTTTTCTTTCTCTTGTGTTTCCTGCCTAGAAAAGTTCCTTTAGCATTTGTTTGTAAAGCTGGTTTGGTGATATTGAATTCTAAGCTTTGTCTGTCTGTAAAGTTTTTTATTTCTCCATCAAATCTGAATGAGAGCCTTGCTGGGTTGAGTATTTTTGGTTGTAAGTTCTTCCCTTTCATCATGTTAAGCATATCATGCCATTCCGTTTTGGCTTGTAGAGTTTCTTTTGAGGAAATAACTGATAACCTTATGGAAGTTCCCTTGTATGTTACTTGTCATTTCTTCCCTGTTGTTTTTAATATTTATCATATTTATCTTTAATTTTTGTCAGTTTGATTACTGTGTGCCCTTGTGTGTTCCTCCTTGGGTTTATCCAGCCTGGGACTCTCTGCTCTTCCTGGAATTTGTTGACTATTTCCTTTCCCACATTAGGGAAGTTTTCCGCTATTATCTCTTCAAATATTTTCTCAGGTCCTTTCTTTCTCTCTTCTTCTGGGACCCATATAATTTGAATGTTGGTGGATTCGGTGTTGTCCCAGAGGTCTCTTAGGCTGTTTTCTTTTTTTTTTCCCCACTCTTTCTTATATATTGTGCTTTGCAGCAGTGATTTTCCACCACTCTGCCTTGCAGGTCACTTACCTGTTCTTCTGCCCCAGGTATCCTGTGACTGATTCCTCCTAGTGTGTTCTTCATCTCTGTTTTTTCTTTAGTTCTTCTAGGTCTTTGGAAAACATTTCTTGATTCTTCTCCATTCATCTTTCAAGATCTGGGTCATCTTCATTATCATTATTCTGAATTATTTTTCTGGAAGATTTCCTATCTCCACTTCCTTTAGTTATGTATCTGGGGTTTTATCTTGTCCCTTCACCTGGGACATAATCTTCTGCCTTTTCCTTTTGATTAACTTTCTGTGATGTGGTTTTCTTTCTGGCAGCTGCGCGATTGTAGTTCTTCTTGTATCTTCTGTCTGCCCTCTGGTGGATGAGGCTAGGAGGCTCGTGTAAGCTTCCTGATGGGATGGACTGGCAGTGGGAAAAACTGGTGGGCAGGGATCAGTAAAACTTTAATCTGATTGTCTTCTGATGGGTGGGGCTGTGCCCCCTTCCTGATAGCTTTTGGCCTGAGGCAACCCAGCCCTGGAATCTACAGGCTCTATGATGGGTCAGTGTTGGCTTCCAAGGGGCTCCTCCCAGCACTGCTGCTACCAATGCCCTGTCCCTGTGGCAAGTCCCTGTGGGCCCACATCTCTGCAGGAGACCATGCAACACTGCCAAGATCTGGTTCAGTCTCCTGTGGGGTCACTGCTCCTTTCCCTTGGGTCCTGGTCCATGCAATATTTTGTTTGTGCCCTCCAAGAGTGAAGTCTCCAGTTTCCCCCAGTCCCATGGAAGTGAAATCCCTCTGGCTTTCAAAGTCAGATTTCTGGGGGATTCCCAGTCCCTGTGCTGGATCCTCATGCTGGGAAGCCTGATGCAGGGCTTAGAACTTGCACAACAGTGAGAGAACTGTTGATATTACTGTTATCCAGTTTATGGGTCACCCACCTGGCAGGTATGAGATGGGGTTTTATTGTGATTGTGCCCTTCCTACCATCTTGTCACAGCTTCTTCTTTATCTTTGGATGTGGGGTATCATTTTTGGTGGGTTGCAGCATTCTCCCGCTGATGGGTGTTCAAAGCTAGTTGCGATTTTGGTGCTCTCTCAGGAGGAGATGAGCACACATCCTTTTAATCCGGCATCTTAACCAATTTGGGGTCTGTGTTTGAAATTTTAAAAGTCAGAATATCTGATTTTCAAACTGTTATGCCTTAGTACAAATCAGACACTAAGTCAGAAGTTGACAACCTGGTGCACTGGCTAAGTCTGGGTTACCATTTTTTAAAAAAGTTTAACTGAAACACAGCCATGCTTACTATTTACATATTGTGTGTGCCACTCTCCTGCTACAACGGTAGAACTGAGTACTTTCAACAGAAATTTCCTGGCTCACAAAATCTTAAAATATTTACAAACTGGCCTTAGACCATAAAATTTGCCAACACCCAAACTAAATCATATTCTGTATCATACATTCATAGAGAAGCTTTTTCCTAGCCTAGCTTTCTCCTTTGCATTATATATATTTATGATTTGGTGGTTCTCACAATAAATATTTATGCATGCACTCTTTGTCTGATTAGCATTGTAGAATGGGTCAAATTGCTCTTCAATATATTGATCAGATATTCTTATATTCATTAAACCAAGTATCGTAATATCCTTCCCTGAGCTGAAATTTGCTGGCTTCTAAACTAGGAATGTTTCAGATTTTAAACTACTTTATGTGCTAGTGCAACTATGGTTACTTTAATTATGGAAAATAAGTAGAAAAAGTATCAATTGGCAAAGCAGGAAAGGGATTTCAGAAATTTTAATCATTAAAGTTTTGCTTAAAAGTTGTTGATGTTGAAAGGAAAATATAATAAAATCCTAGTATTTCAACCAATATAGTGCTGAGACTTAACTTATTTGATTCAGTTTCCAGGGAGTCCCAGACCCCCCACAGTTATCGTAGAAGTGGAGCATCACACAAACTGCATTAATTAACAATAGCATGTGTTTTCTCTGATCATGGAGAACTCATATCCAGAAAGAAGCTTAGATACACAGATGTATCTACTTAGACATTCCCCATGAGTTTCTCTTCTGGTGTAAGAGACAATGACTGTTAGGCCTGGGAAATGCTCTCAGCTGTCATTTACTAAACAAAGGCATCCTTCCTCTGGGGATTTACAGGATGTCACCGTGCTCCGCTTCTGTCTGTAGCAGTCTGAGAGAGAGGAGTTTGGACTGATGGGAAGGCTATGGAGCCTCGATCACATTAAGTGTGAATGTTCTTCATCTTGGGGAAATGCTTTGCCTCAACAAATTTAGTTGTCCCACTTTCAGTACTTATCAATAAAGAGGAATAGGGATCCTCGTACATAAAAGATTGGAGAGAGCCAGTAAAACTGGGGCATGTAAAAATCTGAATATT
Source organism: Dama dama (assembly GCF_033118175.1). Taxonomy (NCBI): domain Eukaryota; kingdom Metazoa; phylum Chordata; class Mammalia; order Artiodactyla; family Cervidae; genus Dama; species Dama dama. Next base: position 11,747,498 of record NC_083708.1, read on the forward strand.
TTCAAGGTATGGTTTAGAACTTGTAAGCTGATGCAGCAGATCTAAGCAAGCTCAACTATTATATATATATATATATATATATATATATATATAGTCGGACATGACTGATGTGACTTAGCAGCAGCAGCAACAGCAGCATACATATATATATATAATATTATATATATTAAACATATATATTATATGAATATAATTGTATATGTATTGAATATATATATGTATACATATATATATATATATATGAAGGTAAATGTTATATTCTGTGTACTGTGTGAAATGTTTGACGCCAAACAAGTCTCCAGGAATGGAAGTGAAGACAGCTTGCCTAGCCATGTAGTTTAAAATAGTCAACTCCCAAGCATGCATTACACTTCATGAACTCAATTTACTGTGACAAACTTCTTACAAATAGTAATCAGTATTTGCAATACCCAGGTGACTCAGTGGTAAAGAATGCAGGAGATGTGGGTTTGATCCCTGGGTGGTGAAAAGCCCCTAGAGAAGGAAAAGGCAACCCACTTCAGTATTATTGCCTGGGAAATCTCAACGACAGAGGATCTGGTGGGCCACAGTCCATGGGTTACAAAAGAGTCAGACACAACTTAGCAACTAACCAACAACAACAACACACATCACTATTAGACTTCAAACAGAGTAAGACAAAATACCAAAGCAAATTCTGTAGAGTTGGTCTAAGAACATTGTATAATTTTGCCTCAGTTGTATACACACATACTTGTTGTTGTAAAGTGTTGAGTCCCAGTAAAATACTTTGAAAACTGCCTGTCAAAGCAGACGCAATGATTGGATATAAGAATTCCACTGTTGGGGAAAATAGTGATTATTTAGAGTCAACTTATATATGGTTCAGTGCTATTAATAGTAGGCAACACTTGAGGGAATAAACACAAGCTAATACTTTTCTTACCTCTGATAATATGGTTACAGGGGAAGTGAAAAGTGAAAGACACTCATTTGTGTCCAACTCTTTGCGACCCCATGGACTATACAGTCCGTGGAATTCTCCAGGCCAGAATAATGGAGTGGGTAGCCATTCCCTTCTCCAGGGGATCTTTCCAACCCAGGGATCGAACCCAGGTCTCCCGCACTGCAGGCGGGTTCTTTACCAGCTGAGCCACAAGGGAAGCCCATTATTGAGGAAAGTGGCTTTATATGTTTTGCTTTAGTTCAAGTAACTAGATGCCTCCTCTGTTAGGAAAAAGTGGTGGTGGTTGTTTTTCCAGCTCATTCGTCTACTGAGTGTGGCCATTTTCTCTTCTGTCCAGGAGACTGCATCAACAGTTTGAAAGCTATAAAGAACAAGTGAGGAAAATAGGGGAGGAGGCGCGGCGCCATCAGGGAGACCACAAGGATGATGCCCCGACCTGCGGGATTTGCCACAAGACCAAATTCGCGGACGGCTGTGGCCACCTGTGCTCCTACTGCCGGACCAAGTTCTGCGCGCGCTGCGGGGGCCGCGTGTCTCTGCGGTCCAACAACGTGAGTACCGTGGCCGCGAGCCTCCAGCATCCCTGAGCGCAGGCGGATGCGCCCCACCCGCGCCTGCTCGGCGCAGGGGACGAGTGATGCAAAGAATTCATAAAAGATGCTCTTTGTATGCATGCACCTCAAAAACGATTGCCACTCAGAACCAACAGGTTACTTGTGGGAGCACATTTGTTTTCTGAAGAAGGTCGGAGATTTATATGTAGTGTCAGGAATTAAGAAATTCTTGAAAGGTGTTGTGGTCAGTTCTTCTTGTACAAAGCAATAAAACCCAACAACCTACCTTTAGTTTCTGCGACATGTTTCAGATTGAATGAAGATAAAACCTGTAGAGTTTGTGTGGCATTAATTTAATCCAATATAATCATTTATGAAGCGATAATTAGCTTCTGTGAGAATCCCTTCATTTACTATCATGTCTAAGAAATTTAGTACTAAGTTTATCTCATGAAAATTATTTGGATATTTAAAGAGTGTGTCAAAATATTGTTTGTTTGTTTTTTCGTGGAGTCTTGCACTTTTGTCTCCCTAATTTGGAAAAATCACAGTTAGAATTAAACTGAAGTTACCACTCAACATTGTTTTTTAGTAGTGTATTTGAGCTGTAAGTAGGGTATTATTCTAAAATCTCTCTCAGGGGAATTAAGACATTCAGTAAAATAGATGCATTATTATACTTAAGATGAGCCTACTATTATCTTTGTATCTTTAACTTCTCTGAAAAACAGCTTCTTTATGTATGAAATTGTATGGTAATAATTACTATATATGGTTGTTATGAGAATTAAAACAGTTCTAATCTATGCACATTTAATTTTTCTTTAGGTTCCATTTTTTTGACCACATAATAATTTTCTTTCCTTCTAAAACTTACGTGTTTTAGTTAATCTTCATGTGCTACTTTATAGACTTTCTAGAGCAACTGTGGATTGAGATCTTGTTTGGCACATAAAAAGTGCACAGGGTCTATTTGTTTAATTTCCCTTCTTTAGTTCTTGAAAACACTATTTTGGAATAAAATCTCACAAATAAAACCTGTGATGATATTCAAAATACTTAACAACTCACTCTGGAAAGTGTTGGCCCTGAGCAATACAGTGCAAAGGGGTTAAGTGTTAATTCTGGCTGCGTGTGCATAGTGTGGGAAGCTTTTAAATTCACATTATAGGTTTGAAGCAAGCCAGTAACATAGAGTCAAACTCATGTTCTAAACAGGAGATGTGTTTAAAGGAGATTGAGCTAAGAGGCACTTATGCTTTCAAACAGACACCCAGGCCTAGTGAAGTTCATCTATCTTTACTATACCCATTCAATCTTGGGAAAAATAAAAACTAAAAAAATAAATAAAAGAAAACACAACTTACAATTTTTAATCTTGGGCAAAAGACAAAAATTGTGTAAAGTTGGTTTTTCCTGTGACATTGTAAATGCTGAAATGCATACTACAAATAAATCAACCTTGTGGGACAATTTATGGCTAAAATAGTAGAGTTCCTTTCTCTTTTTATTTATTACAGACACTTCCCTTTCTTACATTTTTCCAATTCATAACTATAAATATTTTAAGGACAATTTGATACAATTATTCACTTAAATTTTATGCATTTTAATATAATCTTTTCAATAATAGGTAAACCAAATATGGTAGCATTTTTTTTCTTTCTAAAGAATGTTTTAAATATAGATTTAATAATCCAGGTTCTAAAAATTTCTGAAATTGCAGTGTCCAACTTTTGTACCTACAATATAGCAAGGTGATTATATGTGCATTTGGAATGAAAGTTTGAATAGTGACTATTTTTTGCTAAGAATAAACATTTACTTTTCAAAGTACCTGTATTTTTTATACTTTAAAGTTGCATATGATTGTTTTCTTAAAATCTGACTATTAATATGTGCCTTATTTTCATTTTTCTCTTCTTTTCTCTCTCCCTTCACTCCGCTTCCTTGGATGCTTTCCCAAAGGAGGACAAAGTGGTTAGAATCCATGATTTCTTTTCTATCACTTGTTATTACAATGTCATGAATTTTATTAAGAGAATGTTTCACTTTCAAAAAGAAATTAAGTGCTAGGAAGAGCTCATTCCCAGTTCTCATGGAAAAATAAAATGAATATCTAGGAGCATTACAGAGTTTTATATTAATAGGCAAAGACTGGATAATAGTCATGGAAATAGTGATATTTTAATATAATTAAATCACTATGAAACTCATTTGTTCTCTTAGCTCCCTGAGTTCTGAGGATGATCTATTTGCCTTTAGAAACAATAATGCTTAATGAGCTCTACCTTTCTCAATATTCTTTAGAGGCATAGACAGATGATTTGAAACTTTCTGGTAGAAGAAATGGAATGCATTAATTTAGTAGAGAGGAAGGATCAAATTAAGATCAAGAACTCAGAATAAAATGATATTTCTCTAGAACACAAGTAGTAGAGTTGTCATATTGAACCACAGTTTTGCTCTTTTCTTTTCCCTCCTTCATTGAAATCACTCCCTCAGGGAGTAAAGGGTCACCTTTAATGTTTATCAACCTTGGAAACCACAGAGGCTATACTCAGTAAGATAGGAGATGAGTGAAATCTTCAATCAGCCTGTCCTTTGTATATATACATACTTTGTATACACACTTCCATTTGGTATAAATTACAATTCCCCCAAAGTCATTAATTCCCACTATGAGACTGAGTCAATGAGCATTTCAGGTTCAATATATCAACTCAGCTGACCCTGTTCAACTGTTTTAAATTTTAGATTACATATAGTGCATAGGTAGTCAGTGTGACATTAAGTTGAACATTAATTTGTGTTTTTAAGTTTCTTGCTAGTGTATTTTATCAGTATTTTTTTCTATGAAAAAGAAATTAGATTGAAAATTATTTGGTTTAATTATTTCACTGTGTTTCCTTATAACATGGGTGGTATGTGAGATCATTTTAGGGGTTGTTATTTTAATACAATACAGGTTTCCCATGCTATCTGGAAGTAGAGTGTTTCTATGAAAACTTTTGCAAGTCCAAATGGCATATAAAAGGAAGAACCAGTTACCTCTGGACACATCTTGCTAACAGATGCACAAAATAAATCAGATAAAGCACAGATGTCCAGAGACACAGGTCAGAGTATGGTGACCAGACGCTGAGATGCTGGTGGGTCTGGGAAAGGAGCTTGGGGGTCCCACTATCTCTGCTCTGACTGAGCACTGCCTCTATAACAGTTCACTCTAAAACAAACACAGAATGATGTTTTCACATCTCACCTTTTTTTTGTACAAGTGAAAAGCCTTTTTGGATTTCCTTCATTTAGTCAAAACAGGTACAAGTACAGGTCTTCCATGAAAGTAAAGTGGAAAGAAGTGAACTTTTGAAAAGTGGAGGACATCAGTAGTGCATCACATTAGAAAAAATGTAATTATAATATCACAGTTTTGGTTGCATGAATATTATTACTTTGGATGAGTCTGAATTTGAAGTGTAGGTAATTTTTAAATCCTTTAAAGAATAAAAGTTAAGTACATAAATAATGCTGGTGTCATGCAGAACTGGTGATAAAACTTTAGCCGCTCCAGTAGAGCTGGCCAGGTTGATTGTCCTATATATGCTTGTTATGATTACTGACTCTGTAACAAAAATTCAGGTGGATTTTGTGGTTCTCAGGCTAATAACAGAATTAAAAGACCTATAACATACAATAGCTTTCAATTATTTTATTCACTTTGATTAGAGTGTATATATCTAAAACCTACCATTTATGTTTAAGTACCTGGTCATAATTTCATTAAACTCCTTCATAACCGATTGAGATTGTTCAATGAATTGCTTTCTAGTCCAAGGAAACTGAAACCAGATTTTGTCTTTGTGCTAAATAGTTGAGTATTAAGCAAAGTGTTTGCTGTTTCTTTCTCTATTCCTCTGGCATCTTTTATTTTTAATGGAGAAATTATAATTTGCAAATGTGTGTGTAGCAGGAAGAGGAGACTGATGGTATGAGAGGAAAGCAAAGAGTAATAGGATGAATAAAACCTTTCTAAAATCAATCTCCATCTTGATAAATGCAATGATAATGAAGTCTACATAGGTTGTTAAATTGATGAATAATGTGACTAAAATACTACTATATATGATATGAAGACCTAAGATTAGCTAAGATATAAATATTTCTTTATTGAGTCCAATGAAAAATATTCATGATCCTATTTTTTTACAGCCCGGCAATGTTTTATTTTAAAATTTTACTGTTAGTATAAATCAGCTCTAGTAATTTGGGAGATTGTATACTTGCTTAAAAAGAAAATGGCTTGTCATATATAGTCACTTTGCAAATGACCCATAATAGTTTATAATAGATTATTTTTTATTATTTTTATTATTTTTATAATATTTATTTATATTATTTTAAAGTGCACACTTTCAGAGATAAAATGGCAGTTTTTGCTTCATAAGAAGGCCTCTCCAAAGTCTGAATACATAGGGGTACTGGGGATTTCCCCACAACCTGTCTAAATTGTTTTTGTCTTTGTTTTATCCTCTGTTTGATGGCAGAGTATTGAATTTAGATAACTCCTTTGGTAAATTAACAGTTTGCTTTTACTAAATCTACTGAACTGAGTCCTCTAAGTTCAATTCCTTTAGGGTTTTCCATAAACTTTCATCAGTATTTCCTTTTTGGTAAGAGTGAGTGACTGTCAAATAAAGCAACTAAAAATGAACTACCTTGCTACCTTTCTATTTAATCTTTTTTTTTCATACAAAAGAAGTGTCATGCATTATAAGTTGAGTATTTTGTAATAAATGTAAGCAATATTCAGAAAACAGAACATGACCATTTTCTTAGCTATTTTATTTAAATGTAAAAGCTAAACATATCTACCCTTTAAATGTCATATATAAGAAAAATAAAACCTCTTTTTTCAATCAAGATAATAATTAATGAGGGGCAGTGTTTACAAAGTCACGACTTTTTAAACTGGCTCCTCATACATTTTCATTGGTGTTTATTTATATAATTATGCTAAATGATATGCTGATAAAGTAAGTATGTTTTTGTAGAAAACAATTCATAAAATGTAAGGGTTGGGTGGAATGGGATAGCATCAATTGAGTTTTGAATTGGTCTCATCCTAAGGTATTATCTGTGGAATAATTGACCCTTGACATCATAAAAAACTGCTCTCATAGACTCTGTTCTTAAATGCCAAATTTTTTTTGTATTCTCTTCCACTAGGGTTAGATAAATAAAAGCAATTCAGTAGAAGTATATCCATTTTTAAAAATTATTTGCATGATTGCATTATTTATTCTTATGAAAAGAACTCTCAGAATTATCCCTATTTAGTCCATGATATGATGAGTCATCTAATCATAATTTTCCACATTCACTCTAGAAAAAAAATGACCTAAGAGCGTTCCTGGACCCACTTTCATGTTCCCTCTTTCTCTCTCTATTCGATTTTTTGTACTAGATGCTTTGGTGATGGTTTTCTCTGTAAGAGTGTTCTCTTAGAGACTGTGCCCAGAAAGGCCTAAGTAGAGAAGTTATAAATATAGGTAAGCATATCAGTAAGGAAATGTCAGGGTACATTAAGGGGGGAGCATTCACTAAGCAACTTAATTGATTAGATTTGTTAAGGTGCCTCTTAAGGTATTGTGCTTGTCCCCGTTGTTGTTATTGTTGTTTAGTTGCTAAGTTGAGTCTGACTCTGCAACCTCATGGACTATGACCCGCCAGGCTCCTCTCTGTCCATGGAGTTCCCAGGCAAGAACACTGGAATGGGTTGCCATTTCCTTCTCCAGGGGATCTTCCCAACCCAGGAGACCTTCTGCATTGACGGGTGGATTCTTTACCACTGAGCCTCCAGGAAAGCCTGCTTGCCCCAGACAGAAGGGTAAAACATCAAGTTCTAAAGAGCTTTATTAGATAATTCAGAAAGTTTTTATTCCAAATCTGTTTTAGGAATTTGCTACACTGTTCTTCAGGACCATGAAATTTTAATCTCTTGAATTTAGCCTTACTATCCTGGAAATGCTTGCTAATATTTAATAATTAGGAAATTTATAGTCCTGGTTTTGCCCCCCACTCCACAAACCATTTTTAAAACCTTTAAATAATCTCTTTCCATAAATCACAATTTTATAACAAATGCTCAATACAGATGCATCTTAGGGTGCAGAGAAAACCATTCTAGTTTCAGGAAAGGGGCCTTGGAAGTCAGAACTTTCAGAAAGGCAGACTAACCCATGGCAAGCTCTGTGGTATTTTGTGAACCTAAGTTGTCAGATCTGTTTTTCATTTACCCCGGAGTGGAATTACTGGGTTGCATGATAGCCCTATGTTTAACAATTTGAGGAACTGATTGTTTTCCCAAGCAGCTGCATAGCAGTGTTTATGGGTTCCAATTCTCCACATTCTCATCAACACTTGTTACTAGCTGGCTTTATTTTTACCCTAGCCATCATGTTACATGTGAAGTGATGTTATATTCCATTGTCCTTTTCACAAAGCTGTTTTTAGACCAAAATTATCAAACTAATTTGATATCTCCAAGAATTCACTTTGTATCTCACAAAACAAAAATGTTTCTAAGTTAGCAACTTCTTGAGAATGAATTTTTTTAAGCTACCGTATTCAAAGTATTAGGCGTTTGGTTTCTTTAGTGATTCTTTATGTCTTTTATGTTACAATTTCACAACTACTTATTAATCTACATAAACCAATCAGAACAGGAGCTCTGTTGAGTTTAGGATAACTTGGAATCTAATATCTGTCTGCTTAGACCATCTATGCCTAGGATGCACACAAAGTTAGAGACTTTATTACCAATTGAAAAGACTATATTTTAAATACTCACTAAGAACTAGCAGCTTCTGTTTTCCCACTCAGCCATAGGCCCAAAATTAACACAGATACTTAAGCCCAGATTTTAAAAGATCATTCTTTTTTCAGTGTGTGCAAGATACTTTTTTAAGTGATGTGAGCTTGCAGCAGTATGCAAACAGACCCACAGAGAGACCAACAACCAGACTTTTTGTCATCCACCACCCAACTTTCCATCCCTCCTTGCCGTCGGCCTCCAGCAGATTTCAGTGGTAGACAGACTCCCTGTCATTGCTGCTGTTCAGTTCATTTCAGTGGCTCCGTCACGTCCAGCTCTTTGCGACCCCAAGAATCGCAGCACGCTGGGCCTCCCTGTCCATCACCAACTCCCGGAGTTTACTCAAACTCATGCCCATCGAGTCGGTGATGCCATCCAGTCATCTCATCCTCTGTCGTCCCCTTCTCCTCCTGCCCCCAATCCCTCCCAGCATCAGGGTCTTTTCCATTGCTGCTGCTGGTGGGGAATAAATTTTCAGTAGCAAACAAAGCCTATTTTATCTGATACAAGTCTTGTTACTCCAGCTCTGTAATGTCTGCTGTTTGCATGGTATATCCTTCTGTGTTTGTTAAAATTTAATCATACATTTATCTTTGAATCTGAAGTGTGTCTCATATAAATGACATGTACTTAGGTTTTGGATTTTTTTTAATTCATTCTAACAATCTCTGCCTTTTGACTAGATTTTAATGCATTCATATTTAACGTTATTACTGATATGACCGCATTTTTTCTCTTAGTTTACATTTTGCTTTTTATGTTTTTTGATTCCTCTGTTTCTCCTTTACTACTTTCTTTTGCATTGAATGGGCATATTCTAGGCATGCTTTAAATATTTCAGTGATTTTTAACTATATTTATGGTTTATTTTCTTAGTGACTGTAGATTTTCCCATTTGCAACTTTTTTTTTCTAGTTTTATTGAAATATAATTGACAGACAATGTGTAAATCGAAGGTATTCAATGTGATGGTTTGCTGCATATATTTATGCATCCATCTTGACAGAATCTACTTCAGCTTTACACTATCTTAATTCAAGTGAAAGATAAGTTTTTCAAGATTTTTTTTTTTGATGTGGATCATTTTTAAAGTATTTATTAAATCTGTTACAAGATTGCTTCTGTTTTATGCTTTTTTATTTTCTGTCCCCAAGGCATGTGGAATCTTAGCTAACCCACAGGGATCAAACCCACACCTTCTGCATTGAAAAGCGAGGTCTTAACCACTGGACTGCCCAGGAGAAATGTTAATTCTTCATAGCTCTATTCACCTTTCTCCCTTTTTTGTGCTATTATTTTTATATATTTTATGTCTATATATGTTAAAATTCCAATAATACATTGTTGTAACTAACACTTTATATGGTTTTGCCTTTTAATAAAGCCAAGAGAGGAAATGAGAGCAAGTATATATTTATAGGATCTGTTATGTAATATTCTTATTTACTATTTTTGGTTCTCTTCATTTCTTCCTGGGGATTCAAGATACCATCTGGTGTCATTTCCCAACTCCAATTCATAGTTGCTTCCATCCATCTCCTTTGTTCTGTTATTGTCAAATCTATTTGATTTCTTTACATTGTAAGCATAACAATGCTAGTATATTAATACTGTTTTATACTATTCTTAAATAATTCAAGATAACAAAAAAGAAATATGAAATTATACTTTCATAATTACCCCTATAATTCTATTTACCAGAGTTCTTTTTTATGTGAATTCATGTTTCTATCTACGCTAAAGACTTTCCTTTAGTATTTCTTAAAAGTGAGTTTCCTAGCAATGAATTATGTCAGATTTTGTTAACCTAGGAATATATTTCACCTTCATTTTTGAAAAATAGTTTGCTGAATGTAGGGTTCTTGGTTAACAGCCTCTTTTTCCTTCTTTTAGCACTTCAAGTATACCATCCCACTGCCTCTGACCTCTACTGTCTCTGATGAGAAGTCAACTGTTAATCTTACTAAAAGCCTGTGTGTGTGTGTGTGTGTGTGTGTGTGTAAGATGAGTGTATTTTCTCTTGTTTTTTTCAAGAATTTCTCTTTTCCTTTTGTTTTCGGTGTTTATTGTGATGTGTATGTATCTGGATAATGGATCTCTTTGTGTTGTTCCTAGTTGGGTTCATTGAGCTTCTTAGATGTACAGATTGATGTTTTCCATCAAATCTATGAAGGTTCAGCTTTTAATGCTTTGTGTTTGGAAGGGATCTCTTTCTCTCTGTCCTCATTATGGCAGTGCCTATTACACATATATTCCTGTGGCTGATAGTCTTCTACATTTCTTCAAGGTTCTGTTCATTTTTCTTCATTCTTTTTTCTTTGTTTTCACCAGGTCTCATAATCACTATTTATTTATCTTTATATTCATGAATTCTTTATTCTGCCAGTTTAAAACTTAATATTGAATCCCTCTAGTAATTCTTTTCATTTTTAATCATTTTATTTCTTTAATAAGTTATATATCTTTATCTTCTATATTAGATGAGATGCTGTTTTCTTAACTTCTTTTGTTCTTCGAGCATGATCACTTTAGCTCTTTGAACATATTTACAAGTTTTTTTTTTAATGTCTTTGTCAGGTATGTCCAACATCTGGGCCTTCTCTGAAGAAGATTAGTCATATTTCTGTTTCTTTGGATGCCTCATAATTTATAGTTGAATATTGGCCATTTTAGAAAGTATATTGTAGCAGATCTGGATACTGATCCCTGTCCTCACTCCCAGGGCTTATTTTTGCTTGCTTGCTTCTTTATTTGTTTCATGAGTTGGCTATATTATTTCAGTGAAGCCTATTTCTCCTGTAGTGTTAGCCTCTGAAGTTTCTACTCATGGGCAAAACTTTATCATGTACACATCTGTCTTGCCTTCCCATCAGAGATGCTGGTGTTTTTAACCAGGCTGTCTTTAACCATCATTCTCTTTTCCTGGTCTCTCAGTTAAGATTTTAATTCTGCTCAAATTGGAGCCAGTCTTTAAAACCTGTTCTGATGCCGGTCTCTTCTCTGTCTCCATGGTTCTTTCTGCTCAGCTTCTTGCTTGCCTTTTGTTTCCCTTGTTGTTATCGCAGAGCTGTCAGTCTTCTCCTTATGGCTCAGGACCAAAATCTGCATTGCTTTTGACTGTGTTGCTCAGCTTGAATGTTCCCAACTTCTATTCCAGATGAAATCCGTTCCCTTAGAGAAAGATACAGAGCTCTTTCTTCCTGTGTATGACTTGCCTCTTCTCCTAGTCAGAACTCCATGTCACTGCTCTGGAGCTAGGGTTAGGGATAGCAGCCTGCTACTCTCGGGCAGACACTCCTGCTCCATGAGTGTGGCACTGGATGAGGTCAGTAATTCCTGATAGGCTTGATGTACTTTTCCTCATGTGGAACATCCACCGCATGAGGTAGCTGAGATCAGCATGTTTGGGGTCCCACAGCCTTGGCCTGCACAGCAGAGGTAGAATTTTAACCCTACAACTGGGAGATGGGTGGGGGAAGAGAGCCTTTGACCACTCCACAGCCTCTGCCTAGAGGAGAGCTTCTGCATCACAGACCTGGATAAGGAGCGCCGTGGCCTTACCTGCTGGGGCAGATGCTATAACGCTTGACCGGGAGCTGCAGGTCGTGCACACACTCAGGTGCAACTTCCATCTTCCTGAGCTTGGAGGGGAGAAGGAAGGAAGTGGGTTGTAGCTCAGATGCCACAGACCCTCCCTCACTGTTTTGATGGATTTTAAGTAGAGTTTATTGAATAAACCTTTCTCCATTTGTTATATGCCCTTTGGACAATTTCTAGGAACTTTAAATGGTTACTTTTGAGAAGTAATTTTCACCAGTCATGGAGAAGTCTGAAAAACTCCTCACTTAATGATTCTTAGAAATGCCTTTCAAAGCAACTCTTGATGGTTCTGTTAAAACTCATCTATTCACTTATTAATTCATCTTTTCATTTTCTTGTTCATTACTTCATGCCTTCTCACATGAGGTTTTTGTATATAATTTTGTCCTGTTAGAATTAACTACTAATTGATTCAACAAATGCAATTTTGATGGAGATACATGCCAAGATGCACTCTTTTTGTTTAATTCATATAAAATTATTTCTGTGAGCTTATTATATCATAAATTCAGATTAAAAGTGTGAATGTGCAGGTGTTGTTTTGATGCAAAAAAAAATACTTATAGAACACCACATTAAGGAAAATAAGATTCTCAAAAGCTTCCTCTTAGTGTACATGATAAAAAAAAGTATCTGATAATTCTATAGACATTCCTACTCAAACTTTTCACTGCCAGAATATCTGTGCTTATTTGTTTTAAAGCCACAAGTTTACTAAACTATGACTAATCCCCATATTCTATATATTATTTTCTTTTTTTCATGTTAGCATTTTATTTAAACAAATACAAACACAATACTTAATAGAAGTCTGTCCAAAATAAATATGCAATATAAACTTGCACATATTCTATTTATCAAAGCTGTTTTGGAAATATCTTTAAAAATTTATAAAATATGTTCTAAATTTGTTAACTTTGCACTTAATTTTTTTAATATGTTCTAAATCTTCTAGTCACAATTAAAGTTACACACCTAGATCTTAAGAAATCATTGTTTTCATATATTTCTTTATCACATCATTTAACAAATGTATTTTTGAGTGCTTTATTTTGTTGCTATGTATATATACATGCAATAGATGTGTTTCTTACATCAACTTCAATAGCAAATATCTTGTTTCCAAAATTCCATTTGAACTGTTTCATAATGGAGGAAAAAAATGACAAATACTTGTGTTGCCAAAAAGTTAATTCTTGTAACACTCAATTATTTTTATTGACTAGTAAAATATTGTTGTAGCAAAGAATATGGTAAAAGTAGAAGGCTCATCTTCAGTGAGAAAAGTACTATACCACTGAGCTCTTCATTTATGTCTAGGGAATTTGAAAATGTCTGTGCTTTTTAACAGAAGACCAAGCATGCCAGCAGCTGAGTAGAGTGTACAGTTATGTACATGTACCAGACGTGATCCTCTCAGGGAAATGGGGCACTTGGGGGCAGTAAATCAATACTCAGGTTGAGGGTTGGAATAGAAGATCACAAAAGTTTCTTCTTTATTTGCATTTTTTAAATGTTTTCCTTGTTTTGTTTGTTGTTGTTACTTCTAGATGTGGTTAAAATTGCATTCCCTTCTCTAGGAGATCTTTCCGACCCAGGGATCACACTTGAGTTTCCTACATTGCAGGCAAATTCCTTACCATCTGAGACACCAGAGAAGCCCCAAAATTTTATTACTGATCACAATTACTTTATAGTATAGTTTGGGCTTCCCAGGTGGCACAATGGCAACTTGCCTACCAATGTAAGAGATGCAAGAGAAGCGAGTTTAATCCTTGGGTAGGGAAGACACCTGGAGAAGGAAATGGCAACTGTCTATAGTATTCTTGCCTTGTCATGAAGAAGGGGCTTGTGTAACTCAGGAAGCTATGAGCCATGCCACATAGGGCCACTCAAGATGGATGGGTCATATTGAAGAGTTTTGACAAACATGGTCCTTTGGAAGAGGACATGGCTAACAACTCCAGTATTCTTGCGAAGAGAACACTATTCACCATATGAAAAGGCAAAAAGGTATGACAACAGAAGATGAACCCTCAGGTCAGAAAGTGTCCAATATGATGCTGGGGAAGAATGTGTGTGTTAGTCACTCAGTCATGTCCAACTCTTTGAAACCCCATGAACTATGTGTAGCCCATCAGGCTCCTCTGTCTATGGTATTTTCCAGGCAAGAATACTGGAGTGGGTTGCCAGAGCAGAGGGCACTTACTATTAGCTCAAGAAAGAATGAAGAGGCTGGGCTAAAGCAGGAACGATACTCAAGTCGTGAAAGTGTATGCTGCTGAAAGTAAAGTGCAATGCTGTAAAGAAAAATGTTGCATAGGAACCTGAAATTTAGGTCCATGAAACAAGGTAAGTTGGACATGACAAAACAGGAGATGGCAAGATTGTACATCAACATCTCAGGAATCAGTGGCCTAAAAGGGATAGGAATGGGAGAATTTAATTCAGATGACCATTATATCTACTATGTGGACAAGAACCCCTTAGAAGGAATGGAGTACCTCATCATTAACAAAAGAATCAGAAATGCAGTATTTGGGTGCAACCTCAAAAATGACAGAATGATCTCAGTTTGTTTCCAAGGAAAACCATTGAACATCACAGCAATCCAAGTCTATACCCCAACCACTAATGCTGAAGAAGCTGAAGTTGAATAGTTCTATGAAGACCTGCAAGACTTTCTAGAACTACCCCCCCCCAAAAAAAAAAAAATGTCCTTTTCATCAGGGGGACTGGAATACAAAGTAGGAAGTCACAAGATACCTGGGGTAACAAGCAAGTTTGGATTTGGAGTACAAAATGAAACAAGGCAAAGGCTAACAGAGTCTTGCCAAGAGAAGGCACTGGTCATAGCAAATACCCTCTTCCAACAACACAAGAGAAGACTCTACACATGGACATCAGCAGGTAGTCAAAAATGAAATCAGATTGATTATGTTCTTTGCAGTTGAAGTTGGAAAAGCTCTATACAGTCAGCAAAAACAAGACCTGGAGCTTACTGTGACTCAGATTATGAGCTCCTTATTGCAAAATTCAGGCTCAAATTGAAGAAAGTAGGGAAAACCACTAGGCCATTCAGGTATGAACTAAAGCAAATCCCTTATGATTATACAGTAGAGGTGACAAATAGATTCAAGGGATTAGATCTTGTAGACAGGATACCTGAAGAACTATGGACAAAGGTACATAACATTGTACAGGAGGCAGTGAACAAAATCATCCCCAAGATAAAGAAAAGAAAGAATGCAAAGTGGTTGTCCAAGGAAGCTTTACAAATAGGTGAGGTGAAGAGAAGTTAAACATAAGGGAGAAAGGGAAAGATAAACCCAACTGAATGTGGACTTCCAAAGAATAGCAAGGAGCCCTTCTTCAAATGAACAATGTAAAAAATAGATGAAAACAACAGAATGGGAAAGACTAGAGATCTCTTTAAGAAAAGTGGAAATATCAAAAGAACATTTCATGCAAGGATGGGCACGATAAAGGACAGAAACTGTAAGGACTTACAAAGCAGAGGAGATTAAGAAGGCGTGGCAAGAATACACAGAAGAACTGTACCCGCAAAATGTCTTAATGACCTGGATAACCACAATGATGTGGCCATTTGTCTAGAGCCAAATATCCTTGCATCTGAAGTCAAGTGGGCCTTAGGAAGCATTATGACAAACAAAACTAATGGAGGTGATAGAATTCCAGATAGGCTATTCAAAATCCTAAACATGATGCTGTTAAAGTGTTGCAATTAATATTTCAGCAAATTTGAAAAACTCAGCAGTGGCCACAAGACTGATATAGGTTACTTTTCACTCCAATTCCAGAGAAGGTCAATGCCAAAGAATGTTCCAACTACTGCACAGTTGCACTCATTTCACAGGCTAGTAAGGTAATGCTCAAAATCCTTCAAGCTAGGCTTCAACATTACATGAACAGAGAACTTTGAGAAATACAAGCTGGGTTTATAAAAGGCAGAGGAACCAGAGATCAAATAACCAACATTCATTGGATCATGGAAAAATCAAGGGAATTCTAGAAAATCTTCTGATTTCTTAAATAGATTAAAGCCTTTGACTGTGTGGATCACAACTGTGAAAAATTCTTAAGGGGCAGCAATACCAGACTACCTTACCTGCCTCCTGAGAAATCTGTATACAGGTCAAGAAGCAACATTTAGACACAGACATGGAACAACAGACTGGTGCAAAATTGGGAAAGGAGAACAACAAGGCTGTATATTGTCACCCTGCTTATTTAACTTATATGCAGAGTACATCATGAGAAATGCCGGGCTAGATGAAGTACAGCTGAAAAAAAGATTGCCACGAGAAATGTTAATAACCTCAAATGTGCAGATGACACCACCCTAATGGCAGAAGGTGAAGAGGAATTAAAAAGCTTCTTGATAAAGGTGAAAGAGGAAGATGAAAAAGCTGGCTTAAAGGTCAACATTCAAAAAAGTAAGATCATGGCATCTAGTCCCATCAGTTCAAGGCAAATAAATGGAGAAACAATGGAAACCATGATAAACTCTATTTTTTTTTGGGGGGGGGTGCTCCAAAATCACTGCAGATGGTGACTGTAGCCATAAAATTAAAAGAATATGGCTTCTTGGAAGGAAAGTTATTACAAACATAGACTGCCTATTTAAAAGCAGAGACATTACTTTGCCTACAAAGGTCCATCCAGTCAAAGCTATGGTTTTTCCAGTAGTCATGTATGGATGTGAGAGTTGGGCAGTATAAAAGGCTGAGCACCAAAGAACTGATTCCTTTTAACTGTGATGGTAGAGAAGACTCTTGAGAATCCCTTGGATAGCAAGGAGATCAAACCAGTCAATCCTAAAGGAAGTCAATGCTGAATATTCACTGGAAGGGCTGATGCTGAAGCTGAAACTCCAATACTTTGGTCACCTGATGCGAAGAACAGACTCAGAGGAAAAGACCCTGATGCTGGGAAAGACTGAGGGAAGGAGGAGAAGGGAACAACGGAGGAACAGATGGTTGGATGACATCACTGACTCAATGGACATGAGTGTGAGCAAATTCCAGGAGATAGTGAAGGACAGGGAACCCTGGTGTGCTGCAGTTCATGGGGTTGCAAAGAGTTGGGCATGAGTGAGTGACTGAACAACAATAAGACTGTGTATTAGAGACATCAACAAATGGTTTTTAAAATAGTCATGAATGTATGTAAGAACTGGACCATAAAGGAGCCTGAGTGCTGAAAAATTGATGCTTCCAAATTGTGATGGAGAAGACTCTTGAGAGTCCCTTGGATTGCAAGGAGATCAAGCCAGTCATTTCTAAAGGAATCAACTGTGAATATTCATTGAAAGGACTAATACTGAACCTGAAGCTCCAACTGATGTGAAGAGCTGACTCCCTGGAAAAGACCCTAATGCAGGGGAAGACTGAGGGCAGGGGCAGGAGAGGGCAGCAGAGGATGATATGGTTAAATAGCATCACCAACTCAATGGACATGAATTAGAGCAAACCCTGGGAGATAGTGGAGGACAGAGGAGTCTGCAGTCCATGGGTTCACAAAGAGTCGGATAGAGCTAAGCGACTGAACAGCAGCAATAACACAATTACTTTATTTGTATGGTAAGACTGTATCTTCTTATATCTATATATTATTCTTTTATCTATACATTTTAGTTCTTAACATTTAAAATTATTAGAGATGCCTAAATTGTTATTAGATACATAAACCATTTATATTGGGTTTTGTAGAGAAGATTCATCCATCGTGTTACCAGTTAATAATGCTATTAATTTCTCTGAATGTATCTTGCTCTTTTGTACTTTTATATCTTTGCTTAGTTTCTTTCTGTACTAAAGTAATCTTGCCCCATAAAGCACTCCTCACAAGGGTCTCAGGCAGAGTTAGCTTGTTCTGCACTTTTTATACATCTAAATTGTAATATATTCCACTTTGATTTATGTTTCTTGTAGGCAAGGAAATATTAAATACTCTTTTGAAAGCTCAATGATGTGGACACTGCTTGACACACATTAGGTATCCAATTCATATTTCTTAGAAAAACATGGATTCAATGAGATAACAAATAATTTCTCTCCAACTCTGACATTTTCTATGTCTTTGAAATATTAGTATCAGTAGGTGCAGCAAATCCTTCCTAGAAACTAACTAGTGTTTACCCGGCATGTCTTTTTCTAGCTGTAGATCACAGGCCTAATGCATGTGCACTTTATATCAGAGAATCCACAGCAGCCTTAGTGCTTGCTGGTGTCAGCCCAGCTCAGTCTTTAATTCATCATCCTTCTGGATCACAGCATCACCATTACCCCTGAACTATTTCAGGAAACATATCAACATTGTCACCCAACTCAGTCTTTTCTTTCTGTTTACCAGAATAGTATGTTCTCCTTATTTTTATTTGAGTTCTCTATTCTCTTGAAAATTAAAGAGTGAAAGACTATCTTCCTGCCTTTCTTGTGGATTAAGTACAAGGAGGAACTTCTCATGTTACCTGATGTCTGATTCACTTGCTTTCTCAATCTTTGCTTTATTTTCAGTTTTTCATAAAAAAGTACAGTTGGGATATTAAGACATAGTGTAAAGATAATCGGGGTATTAAGACATAGTGTAAAGATAATCAGGGATTGTGTAACATAAATTAAGAAGTTATATAATGAATACAACTGTATTTCTACTTCAAAATTATTCTTTAAAATGGAAAAAAAATTTGATGGTGTCATAAGACTTGGTTTATAATCAATATAAAAGAAGAAAGGTACAAAGACAAGGTCAATTGTCTGTCTTACAGACATTGCCCATTTGTTTGTGTGTGTTTCTGATCTTATTGCATGTGTTTTTCTTCAGCTGCGCACACTAACTACTTCCTTGGTCATTGTTTCTCAGCTGTCTGATTTGCCCTACTTTCTATCATATGTATATTAAATTTCCTGCACCCATCTCTTCATATTTTTTCACCTCATCTTCACTACTTTTCATTGCTAATAGTTCTCAGAATTCAAAGCTCTTTTTATATAATTATCCCTTCATGTGAACTTTGAATTATCCAAAAGCAAAAATTTTATATCAGATTGTCTTGTTTCCATGGAACAAATATTTTCTCAAAACTCCTTAGTAACATGAATTATGCATTTTCTTTTCAATGTCAGTTTCCCCTCAGTTCATCCAGTATATAATACCATTGTTATTTATGGAAACATTTGCTGTGACTCCTCACAAAATTCCCATTTTTCTCAAATAAAAATTTCACCTTTTGGTTCATCCTTAAAATTTGAGTTTGATCCCTTTTCTAAATTTTAGCTTTAGGTGAAGAAGAAAGTTTTCATTTTCTAATAGCCCCAAGATGTCAGTTTGGGGAAGGTATGAGCATGATGCTATGGGAGGAAGACTAGATGCAGGAAATTTGGGATAGATTACTGGCTTCCCCTCACTACTCTATGCCTCTCAGACTCAAGCATTCAGGCCCCTTTCCTTTAGTAAATCCTCAGCATCATTCAGAATCCAGATTTCCTTCCCTCCAATACTTTGATTGTGTGGATCACAACAAACTGTGGAAAATTCTTAAAGAGATGGGAATATCAGACCACCTTACCTGCCTCTTGAGAAATCTGTATGCAGGTTAGGAAACAACAGTTAGAACTGGACATGGAACAACAGACTGGTTCCAAATAGGAAAAGGAGTACATCAAGGCCGTATATTGTCACCCTGCTTATTTAACTTATATGCAGAGAACAGCATGAGAAATGCTGGACTGGATGAAGCCCAAACTGGAATCAAGACTGCTGGGAGAATTATCTGCATAACCTCAGATATGCACATGACACCACACTTGGAGCAGAAAAGGAAGAAGAACTAAAGAGCCTCTTGATGAAAGTGAATGAGGAGGGTGAAAAAGTTGGCTTAAAATTCAACATTCAGGAAACTAAGATCATGGCATTTGGTCCCATCACTTCATGGCAAATGATGGGGAAACAATGGAAACAGTGACAAACTTTATTCTTTGAGGCTCCAAAATCACTGCAGATGATGACTGCAGCCATGAAATTAAAAGATGCTCGCTCCTTGGAAAAAAAGTTATGACCAACCTAGATAGCATATTAAAAAGTAGAGACATTACTTGGTCAACATAGGTCTATCTAGTCAAAGCTATGGTTTTTCCAGTAGCCATGTATGGATGTGAGAGTCGAACTGTAAATAAAACTGAGCACCAAATAATTGATGCTTTTGAACTGTGGTATTGAAGACTCTTGAGAGTCCCTTGGACTGCAGGGAGATCCAACCAGTCCATCCTAAAGGAAATCAGTCCTGAATATTCATTGGAAGGACTGATGCTGAAGCTTAAACTCCAATACTTTGGCCACCTGATGCAAAGAACTGACTCATTGAAAAGACCCTGATGATGGGAAAGATCGAACATAGGAGAAGGGGATGACAGAGGATGAGATGGTTGGATGATATCATGGACTCAATGGACATGAGTTTGAGCAAGCTCCAGGAGTTGGTGTTGGACAGGGAAGCCTGGCATGCTGCAGTCCATGAGGTTGCAAAGAGTCTGACATGAGTGAGCAACTGAACTGAACTGAACTGAATACTTCTGTTCCTCATACTTGTCTCTTAGCCTTGCAGGAAAGACTGAGGTTCCCAGTACTTGTGACAGGTCAGAATCCTAACTGTGCTAGTCAACAATGTGGGGGGAGGCACTCTGGGGGAGAGGCCTCAGCGTGGCAGTTAGGTGCATCTGCAGATGCTCAATAAGCATCTCTAACTTAACACATATAACACCCAACTCCCATTTTTATCTCCTAAGCTAGCTTACTCCACAGTCTTCACTGCAGGAAACCGAAACTCCACTCCTAAAGAAGCATAAACCAAAGACCTAGGAATCCTCCTGATTCCAAAATCCTCCTGATTTTGTTGTTGTTTGCTTGCTTTTCTCTCATGTCTCACATCCAACCCATCAGGAAATCCTGTTGGCTTTGTCTTCAAAGTATTTCTGGAATGCCACTTCTTCTCACCATCTCATTTCCAGCCTTTTCTGAGACATCATCCAGGCTGAATTATTGCATTCTTTTGCTAACTGAGCTCTCCTTTCTGTTCCCAAAATGCCACTCCCCAAACCCAATCTTAGCTGTGATTTTAAGAAGTAAAGCAGACCATGTGATGTCTCTTCTCAAAACCCCATGATGGCTTTTCATCTCATGATGAAAGTAAAAGTAAAAACAAAGATCCTCAGAGTGGTACTCAAACTCTCTGTGACCTGATCTATACCTACACACAGGCACCCTTTCTGATCATCTCATGCTTGCCCACCACCTTTGCCAGAGGCCTTCCTCCTGTCCCTGTCACACACTAAGCAGATACCTGGGTGGGTCCAGGTGCAGCTGCAGCTTTTTCTGGAGACTCTTCTCATACCTCAGTCCTGAACTTACTTCTGGTCTTTGCTCTAATATTGCTGTATCAAGGATGGCCTCTCTAATCACCCCATATAAAATCGCAGCACTCTCCACCACAATATCCTTTTTTCATGTTTAATTTTTCTCCATACACACATATATATATAGAAAGTACTATGGATATATATATCCATATATATATGGATATATGTCATATATATGTATGGAGATAAGTACTATGGAATATATGTGTGTGTGTATATATATATATTCCATCCAGGATACAGTGAAGGACAGGGAAGCCTGACATGCTGCAGTTCATGGGGCGAAAAGAGTTGGACAAGACTGAGCCACTGAATATGTGTGTGTGTGTGTGTGTGTGTGTGTGTGTATTTGTTCAATATGAGTTCTGTGAAGACTGGGCTTTGTTTTAATTGTATTAGGGTTTTCTAGAGAAACAGAACCTATATTTCTATATATATATATATATATATATGGAATTGGCTTATGCAGCTACATAGGCTGAGAAGCCCCATGACCTGCTGTCTATAGTAGGAAGGCCTAGGAGTGATTACCTCCTGGAAGGCTTTGGTTACTTCCAGTCCAGGCCAGAAGGCCTGAGAACCAGAGGAGCCAGGAGTCTAGTCCTGACCTCAGTGCAGGAGGAGAAACTGAAGCCGCAGCTCAAGCAGTCAGGTGAACCGTGAACTCTCCCTTTCTCCACCTTTTTGTTCCGTTCAGGTCCTCAGGGGATTGGACACCATCCATTCACACTGGAAAGGGCCATCTGCTTTGCTTAGTTTACCCATTCAAATGCTCGTCTCATCTGGAAACACCCTCACAGACACACCCAGAAATCATATTCAACCCAGTATCTGGGTAGGGTGTGACCAAGGAGAGTTGACCCGTGACATGAACCATCTCTGTGATGAGGGCTGAGAAGTTAGTGTCTGGGGCATGAGCTTCAGGCCAGCAGGACAAAGGACCTCTTCTCCACTCAGCAGCATCCTCCTGCCTCGAGAATCTCCCTGGGCACAGTACTGTTGTACTTTATATGCTGTATTTGCATATTAAAGTGAGGAGTGAAATTTGCAGCCCAGGTCTGCGTGCAGAGCGCTGGCACGATTTTGGAAGCCTTTTCTGCCCTCTGTCACTGGACCCTGGACCATCCCTGTCCTGAGACCACATGCTCCTTAGCTCCAGCATCTCTGGGAACTCAGTCCATGCCCAGCCTTCCCTTTGTCTCTGTCACATCATAGGCTAACCATGTCCTACTCAGCTTGATTCTTTTTTTTTTTTTTTTCCACTGTGCTGGGTCTTCATTGCTGCCCGGGCTTTCTCTAGTTGTGGAGAGGAGACAACTAGCCTTCTGTGGTCAGGTGCAGGCTTCTCATTGTGGTGGCTGCTCCTGTTGTGGACCACGGGTCCTTGGGCGTGTGGACTTCGTTAGTTGTGGCTCATGGGTGCCAAAACTCAGGCTCAGAAGTTGTGCCTCACAGGCTCAGTTGCTCAGCAGCACGTGGGATCTTCCTGGACCAGGGATCAACGAGTGTCCCTTGCATTGCAAGGCAGATTCTTAACCGCTGGGCTGAAAGGGAAGGCCTCAAGCTGATTCTCACCTGCACCGTGTCTTCTAAAATTTTCTCAGTTTCTGACTACTAAAGGTGCCCATCCTTGTTCCACAGAACATATCCGGATGCCATTCTTACCTTTCTATTTCTATAGCTTTTGGAGGAGTAGAGGCAATTGCCTTCTTGAAATGAAAATTCATTGAGTAATTTTGATAAGGTTGAACTTTTAGACAAATAACATAAGATCTTATATAGAATGAGAAACTTTCCCCCAATTTAGAAATTGTGTCTTTATGACTGAGAGACTTCACTTTCACTTTTCACATTCATGCATTGGAGAAGGAAATGGAAACCCACTCCAGTATTCTTGCCTGGAGAATCCCAGGGACAGAGGAGCCTGGTGGGGTCTATGGGGTCGCACAGAATTGAACACGACTGAAGTGACTTAGCAGTAGCAGCAGCATGCTGGCATTGGACCTGCATGATTTTAAAATTAATTTTGTTGTAGAATAGTTGACACACATGATTTTTAAGATACTGCTTTTGCTGAATATTTTTCGAAATTTAGTACTTTTAGTTTTTTCTTATATGACCCAGAATAATTTTTTTCTTGAATTCTTGTCACCTCCAAGTCTCACTGGGTTGATTTGCCTATTAGTGAAAATCAGTAATGCTAGTTATAGATTATTGAAAACCAATAATCCTAGTTATTGCAGTGAGAAAATACAAATCAATGATATTATAATGTCAGAGAAAAATTTAAATAATTTTAAACTTGGTGATTAATGCTATATAAATAAATATTTGATGTGAGACACTTCTTGATCATTTTACTCTTTGCCCTAAAACTCATATACAGATATCAAATACTGTAATCTGTAGTATTTTTAAATAATGAGAATATTTTATGAAAATTACTATGCCAAACATCAAATGAACAATTGAAGTAGTTGTTCTCTGATGTATCTTGAAATTCTTTTGAAAAGAAAATATTTGGCTTATGTAAAGTCATTGTTGAACTGCATACTTTCTCACTGACGAAGTATTGTGAAAGTTAGAGAAAATGAGAGGATTAGAATTTGAGTTGGCACAATTTAGTGAATGCAAATGAGCCAAAACTATACTTCTGTAATTTGTCTTTTAATTTGCCTAACATTGTTTGAATGTTTTGCAAAGTAATTTCCAACTTGCATTATTTCATGGATTTATGTACACACTGTACATCATCACAGTAGTTCTTTACAGGTAGAGATGAGAAGTATGGCTAAATAAGTTGAGTGATATTTTTCTACAACAAAATGTTGACAGAATATGGCTGGAAATCCAAGTTACTTGCCTCAGAACTCATGGCTTTTAAAGTAAGGTGATATGATTAATCTCTTCCAAAACAAATTCTCTGGTTATAAAACATCTTTGTGTTCATAACAGATTTTAAAGGAAGTACTAAGTCTGACACTATATTTGTGGATATGTCTTAGCTCCTTCACTTTGCTCTAACTAACTGCTGGATGACATGTGCCACATCATCTCTCTCTCTCTCTCTCTCTCTCTCTCTCTCTCTCTCTCTCTATATATATATATATATATATATATATATATATATATATTTTCTGAGAGATATTTGAATTGAAAAGAATCAAAGGAGGTTCCCCACAAGCTTTTCAACTTACCAAGTCCAAATCTAGATCAACCTCAGTGGTGAATGGCACGTGCATGAAGAATGAGCACATATAGGTTTTTCTGTTTTAGACTATTAATTCAATATTTGGAGTGGTAAAGAATTAGCTTGCCAATGCAGGAGACACAGGAGATGTGAGTCCAGTCCCTAGGTCAGTTCCCTGGAGTAGGAAATAGCAACCCACTTCAGTGTCTGGCCTGAAATATTCTATGGACAGAGGAGCCTGCAGGCTATAGTCCCTGGTGTCACAGAGTCAGACATGACTGAGAATGCATGCACACAATCTAGTTTCCATTTCATGAATCCTTCTTAATCATATACTTCTTGGTGGGCACTTTATTATTAGTTGGAATAAGTTACTTTGCTTCAAATTGTATCTTTCATTAGGCATATGAATCTGGTTGAAAGTCAAATACTTAATACAGGCATTGATTTTCTTGATATCCATAGAATAAATAACATGTAAATTCTTCTAAGGGATTCTTGCACACAGTAGTAGATATAATAGTCATCTGAGTTAAATTCACCCATTCCAGTCCATTTTAGTTCACTGATTCTTAAAATGTCAACGTTCACTCT
Organism: Dama dama; assembly: GCF_033118175.1. NCBI lineage: Eukaryota > Metazoa > Chordata > Mammalia > Artiodactyla > Cervidae > Dama > Dama dama. The sequence continues at coordinate 11,772,696 of NC_083708.1, forward strand.
TGCCATTCCCTGTTTGACCACTTCCAATGTGCCTTGATTCATGGATCTAACATTCCAGGTTCCTATGCAATATTGCTTTTGAAAGCATCAGACCTTGCTTCCATCACCAGTCATATCCACAACTGGGTGCTGTTTTTGCTTTGGCTCTGACTCTTCATTCTTTCTGGAGTTATTTCTCTACTGATCTCCAGTAGCATATTGGGCACCTACCAACCTGGGGAGTTCATCTTTCAGTGTCCTATCTTTTTGCCTTTTCATACTGTTCATGGGGTTCTCAAGGCAAGAACACTGAAGTGGTTTGCCATTCCCTTCTCCAGTGGGCCACATTCTGTCAGAACTCTCCACCATGACCCTTCCATCTTGGGTGGCCCCACACGGCATGGCTCATAGTTTCATTGAGTTAGATGTGGCTCTGGTCCATGTGATCAGATTGGTTAGTTTTCTCTGATTGTGGTTTTCAGCCTGTCTGCTCTCTGAGGGAGAAGGATAAGAGGCTTATGGAGTTTTCTGAAGGGAGAGACTGACTGAGGAGGAAACTGGGTCTTGGGTCTTGTTCTGATGGGCAGGGCCATGCTCAGTAAATCCTTAGTCCAATTTTCTGTGGATGGGGGGAGCTGTGTTCCCTCCCTGCTGTTTACCTGGGGCCATCTATGATAAAGGTAATGAAAATAATGATGATCTCCTTCAAAAGATCCCATGCATGTACTGCTACACTCAGTGCCCCCAACCCTGCAGCAGGCCACCCCTGACCCACGCCTCCGCTGGAGACTCCTGGACACTCACAGGCAAGCCTGGGTCAGTCTCTTGTGGGGTCACTGCTCCTTTCTCCTGGGTCCTGGTGGACAAGCCTCTGTCTGTGCCCTCTAAGAGTCTATTTCCCAGTCCTGTGTAAGTTCTGGCAGCTCTGTGGTGGGGTTAATGGCAACCTCCTCCAAGAGGGCTTGTGCCATATGCAGGTCTGCTGCACCCAGAGCCCCAGTCCATGTGGCAGTCCACTGTGACCCGTACCTCCACAGGAGACACTGAGACATAGTTTTGTCTCAGACTCTGTGGGGTCCCTGGGTCCTCCTGCGCACAAGGTTGAAGCTGGTTTTAGAAAAGGCAGAGGAACCAGAGATCAAACTGCCAACATCCACTGGATCATCGAAAAAGCAAGAGAGTTCCAGAAAAACATCTATTTCTGCTTTATTGACTATTCCAAAGCCTTTGACTGTGTGGATCACAATAAGCTGAAAAATTCTGAAAGAGATGGGAATACCAGACACCTTACCTGCCTCTTGAAAAATCTGTGTGCAGGTCAGGAAGCAACAGTTAGAACTGGACATGGAATAGCAGACTGGTTCCAAATAGAAAAAGGAGTACGTCAAGGCTGTATATTGTCACCCTGCTTATTTAACTTATATGCAGAGTACATCATGAGAAAGGCTGGGCTGGAGGAAGCACAAGCTGGAATCAAGACTGCTGGGAGAAATGTCAATAACCTTAGATATGCAGATGACACCACCCTTATGGCAGAAAGTGAAGAGTAACTAAAAAGTCTCTTGATGAAAGTGGAAGAGGAGAGTGAAAAAGTTGGCTTAAAGTTCAACATTCAGGAAACTAAGATCATGGCATCCAGTCCCATCACTTCATGCCAAATAGATGGGGAAACAGTGGGAAAAGTGGCAAACTTTATTTTGGGGGACTCGAAAAATCACTGCAGATGGTGAGTGCAGCCATGAAATTAAAATGTGCTTACTCCTTGGAAGAAAAGCCATGACCAACCTAGACAGCATATTAATAACCAGAGACATTACTTTGCCAAAAAAGGTCCATCTAGTCAAAGCTATCATTTTTCTAGTAGTCATATATGGATGTGACAGTTGGACTATAAAGAAAGCTGAGTGCAGAAGAATTGATGCTTTTGGACTGTGGTGTTGAAGAAGACTCTTGAGAATCTCTTGGACTGCAAGGAGATCTAACCAGTCCAACCTAAAGGAAATCAGTCCTGAATATTCATTGGAAGGACTAATGTTGAAGCTGAAACTCCGATACTTTGGCCACCTGATGGGAAGAGCTGACTCATTTGAAAAGACCCTGACGCTGGGAAAGAGTGAAGGCAGAAGGAGAAGGGGATGACAGAGGCTGAGATGGTTGGATGGCATCACCGACTCAATGGACATGAGTTTTTATAAACTCCGGGAGTTGGTGATGGACAGGGAGGCCTGGCGTGCTGCAGTTCGGACACGACTGAGCGACTGAACTGAACTGAATTGGAAAAGTATGGTATTAATAGAAACTGATCTCATCTGTTCTCTAAATTCACTCTTTTATCATAAGGAGCTTATTTTTAGAAGTATGTGACCCAAATACATAATGCAAATCGTATTTTTGTCATCCTCCATAAGCCAATTAAAACATACATTATCAAGTTAGATTTATAAAGTGATTATATTTATTCCAGACATTTGAGATTGTCTTTATTCAGCCTTGTCAGTATTCCTTAAAAAGTGTTTTCCTTACTTAGATTTTTGGTTAGTGAATTAGAGAATATTTAAACAACAACAACAAAAAAACAAACAGAATATTATGCTAATAGAGTATCCTTCCAAAATAAGTCGCTACATAATTTTTTTACTTTTAAAGATTTTTTTGTAGGTGCTATTTCTTTTAATTTGATTTAGGAAAGTTAAAACTGTGTAAATAATTCTGTTACTTAAGTAGTAGACTATAAAAGTATCTAATTTCCTACTTTTATTCAATCGTGAGGCCACCATCATTTAATTTATATTATTAAATGCAAGTAACTTCCTACAACTGCAGCAAGAAGGTCATTCATATTCTTAATTGCTTGTATTAATATGTTTTCTTCTGAACCTTATTTTCTGTTTGCATTCACAGAAAGATCTAAAGATAATATTTTTGCAATATTTAGTTTCAGTGATACAAATGTAAATGTCAGGTATAAACACAGTGTAGAAGTGGAATGTATGGCTTACAGGAATAATTCTTTTATTAATTTATTTTATTGACGTATAGTTGATTTACAATGTTTTGTTAGTTTCTGCTCTACAGCAAAGTGAATCAGTTATACATATATACATTCTTTTCATGTTGTTTTCCATTATGGTTTGTCACAAGATATTGAATATAGTTCCCTATGTCACACTGTAGAACCTTATTTTCTATCCATTCTATGTATAGTAGTTTGCATCTGCTAATCACAGGCCCCCAATCCATCCCTCCCCATCCCCCTCCCACTTGGCAACATCAAGTCTGTTCTCTATATCTTTGTGTCTCTTTTTGTCCATAGATAAGTTCATTTGTGTTGTATTTTAGATGCTGTGTGTGAGTGTATCTTGTCTTATATGTGACTTATATGCTTATATGTGACTTAGTTCACTTCATATGGTAACCTCTAGGTCCATCTCATTCCAACCCCAAAGAAGTTTTCATTCTTTTGGGGCAATGCCAAAGAATGTTCAAACTGCTTCACAATTGTGCTCATCTCACATGTTAGGAAAGTAATGATCAAAATTCTCCAAGCTAGGCTTCAGCAGCACATGAACTGTTAACTTCCAGATATTCAAGCTGGATTTAGAAAAGGCAGATGAACCAGAGAACAAATTGCCAGCATCCATTGGATCACAGAAAAATAAAATAAAATTCCAGAAAAACACCTGCTTGTGCTTTATTGATTACAACAAAGCCTTTGACTGTGTAATCACAACAAACTGTGGAAAATTCTTCAAGAGATGGGAATACCAGACCATCTTACCTGCCTCTTGAGAAATCTATATGCAGGTCAAGAAGCAATGGTTAGAACTGGACATGGAACAACAGACTGATTCCAAATTGGGAAAGGAGTCTGTCAAGGCTGAATATTGTCACCCTGCTTATTTAACTTTTATGCAGAGTACATCATGCAAAATGCTGGGCTAGATGAAGCACATGTTGGGCTCAAGATTGCCAGGAGAAGTATCAATAACCTCAGATATGCAGAGGACACCACCCCTATGACAAAACATGAAGAGGAACTGAAGAACCTCCTGATGAAAGTGAAGGAGGAATGAAAAAGCTGTCTTAAAACTTAACATTCAAAAACTAAGATCATGGCATCCAGTCCAATCACTTCATGGTAAATAGATGCGGAAACAATGGAAACAGTGACAGACTATTTTCTTGGGCTCAAAATCACTGTGGTTGGTGACTGCAACCATGAAATTAAAAGATGCTTGTTCTTTGGAAGAAAAACTATGACCGACCAAGAGAGCATATTTAAAAAGCAGAGACATTACTTTGCTGACAAAGGTCTGTCTAGTCAAAGCTATGGTGTTTCCAGTAGTCATATATGGGTGTGAGAGTTGGACCATAAAGAAAGCTGAGCACCAAAGAATTGATGCTTTTGAACTGTGGTGTTGGAGAAGACTCTTGAGAGTCCCTTGGACTGCAAGGAGATCCAACCAGTCCATCCTAAAGGAAATCAATCCTGAATATTCATTGGAAAGACTGATGCTGAAGCTGAAAGCCCAATACTCTGGCCACCTGATGTAAAGAACTGACTCATTGGAAAAGACCCTGATGATGGGAAAGATTGAAAGCAGGAGGAGAAAGGGACAACAGAGGATGAGATGGTTGGATGGCATCACTGACTCCATGGACATGAGTTTGAGCAAGCTCCGGGAGTTGGTGATGGACAGGGAAGCCTGGTTTGCTGCAGTCCATGACGTCGCAAAGAGTTGGACACGACTGAGTGATAGAACTGACTGACTGAGGTCCATCTCTGTTGCTGCAAAGAAGTGAATCTTAACGACAGAATGTAAATATTTAATTACTTTATATTTTTGTTTAAGGAGTCTATGAATCATTTTCTATTCCTACTTAATATTATTTCTTGTGGCTGCTGAGATGACCACTGAGGCAGTCTCAAGTTGAGTGAGGAACATGAGAATAAAGACTAAAGAGTCTGAATTTAGCTGGAACCCAACCCATCTTCTAGAGGGGGGAGCCACATGAAATACCCCTGACTTCTGGTCTAGTATTGACAAAGGCAGCGGACTATCCCCAGGGCTCATTTGCTCACTGCTTAGCTCGGACATGGGGCTCTAACCGGTTACTAACAGGAGTCATCAAGGTGTGTCAGTGTGAATGTTGACTGCGGTGGTATCACATTAGAATCTGTAATTCTAAGTGTAGCCTGAGATTCCATAAAAAGCAAATGAGTGAGTATTTGATCAAGAGGCCACTGTCAGAACCAAGAAAACTGGAAATAAGTTGAAAGTAGCCTTATTATGTTCTACTCAGATTAGGTAACACACAATGCGTTCCCAAGGACTCATAACCACATGATTTACTGCTTCAAAGCCTCCATATAATCACACTTTAGATATATTTTTTTTTTTTTAGTTTTCAGAATTTTCCTACTATATTTGCATGCATGCTCGGTCACTTCAGTCATATCTGACTCTGTGACCCACCAAACTCCTCTTGTCCATGGGATCCTCCCACTGGAGTGGATTGCCATGCCCTCCTCCAGGGCATCTTCTTGACCCATGAATTGAACCACTGTCTTCAATGTCTCCTACATTGCGGGTGGATTCTTTACCCACTGAGCCACCGGGAGTCAACAAACTTCTGTAAAGGGCTAGATAGTAAATGTTTTAGGCTTTGTGAGCCTTCAGAACTGTCATATCCACTCAAATCTACATAAATGAGTCAATGTGGCTCAATGCAGTCTAACTTGACTGAAACATAATTTTCATGTGTCACAAAATATTCTTCTTCTTTTGATTATTTTCTTGACATTAAAAAGTGTACTTATTATTCTTAGATCCTGAGTTATTCAAGCAGGGGTGTCAGGAAGGATTTGGCCTATAGTTTCCAGCTGCTGATCTTGCATTAGGACCATCTTTTGATCAGTACTATATATCAGCTGTTAGTGGAACAATAGGAGTAATTAGTCTCATTGCATTATTATTAATTTTATCCACTATTTCTCTTACTTCCAAAAGTGCAATTTAGTGTGTGTGTGTCAAAGAGAGAGAGAATATATTTTTAATTTCCTTATGAGTATTAAAGTTGATTATAAGTCAAAGATTTAACAAAATATCTGGTGTATGATAAATGTTAATAAACTAATATTGTATATATATATATATATGTTACACATTAATATATAATAATGTAATAACATAATGCCATTAATGTGTAATATATGACTAATTTTAATAAAATGCATTATTATTGCTGAGATCCAGTTGCTAAATCCTGTCTGACTCTTTGCAACCCTGTGGACACCAGGGTTCCAGCACACCAGGCTTCTCTTTTCTCCACTGTCATCTAGAGTTTCCTCAAATTCACATCCACTGAGTCAGTGATGCTATCTAACAACTTCATCCTCTGTCACCCACTTCTTCTTTTGCTCATTCTTTACTAGCATCAGGGTCTTTTCCAATGAGTTTGCTTTTTGCATCAGGTGGCCAAAGGATTGGAGTTTCAGCTTCAGCATCAGTCCTCCTGATGAATATTCAGGATTGAGTTCCTTTAGGATTGACTGGCTTGATCTCCTTGTTGTCCAAGGGACTCTCAAGAGTCTTCTCCAGCACCACACTTCAAAAGCATCAATTCTTCAGTGCTCAACCTTCTTTATGGTCCAGCTCTCACATCCATACATGACTACTGGTAAAACGATTTGATTATACAGACCTTTGTTGGCTGAGTGATGTCTCTGCTTTTCAATATGCTCTTTAGGTTTATCATAGACTAATCTTGCTCCTTCCTTCCAAGGAGCAAGCATCTTTTAATTTTATGGCTACAGTCACCATCCACAATGATTACGGAGCCCAAGAATATAAAATTTGTCCCTGCTTCCACTTTTTCCACTTCTATTTGCCATGAAGTGATGGGATGAGATGTCATGATCTTAGATTAAGTTGAGTTTCAAGCCACTTTTTTCACTCTGCTCTTTCACCCTCATTAAGAGGCTCTTTAGTTCCTCTTCATGTTTTGCCATTAGAGTGATATCATCTGCATATCTGAAGTTGTTGGTATTTTTCCTGGAAATGTTGATTCCAGCTTTTGATTCATCCAGCCTGGCATTTTGCATATTAAATACAAGATAAATAAGCACAGTGACAATAGACAGCCTTGTCATACTCCTTTCCCATTTTTGACCCAGTCAGTTTTTCCATGACCAGATCTGAATATTGCTTCTTGACCTGCATACAGGTTTATCAGGAAACAGGTAGGATGGTCTGGTATTCCCATCTCTTGAAGAATTTTCCACAGCTTGTTGTAATACACACAGTTAAAGGCTTTAGCTAAGTTAGTAAAGCAAAAGTAGATGTTTTCCAGGAATTGTCTTTATTTCTCTATGATCCAATAAATGTTGGCAATTTGATTTCTGGTTCCTCTGCCTTTTCTAAATCCAGCTTGTGCATCTGGTAGTTCTTGGTTTACATTCTGCTGAAGCCCAGATTGGAGGATTTTGAGCACAACCTTACAAGCATGTGAAGTGCAAATGCATGATAGTTTGAATGTTTGGGGGCATTGCCCGTCTTTGGGATTGGAATGAAAACTGACCTTTTTCAGTCCTGTGGCCACTGCTGAGTTTTCCAAATTTGCTGACATACTAAATGCAGCACTTTAACAGCGTCATCTTTTAGGGTTTGAAATAGCTCAGCTAGAATTCTATCACCTCCACTAGCTTTGTTTGTAGTAATACTTCCTAAGGCCCACTTGACTTCACACTCCAGGATGTCTGGCTCTAGGTAAGTGATCACACCACTGTGGTTATCCAGGTCATTAAAACTTTTTTGTACAATTCTTCTGTGTATTCTTTCCACTTCTTAATCTTCTCTGCTTCTGTTAAGTCCTTACCATTTCTTTTCTTTATTGTGCCCATCCTTGCATGAAATATTCTTTTAATATTTCCAACTTTATTATAGAGATCTCTAGTCCTTCCCATTCTGCTGTTGTCCTCTATTTCTTTGCATTGTTCATATAAGACCTTCTTTTCTCCCCTTGATGTTCTCTGGAACTCTGGATTCAGTTGAGTATATCTTTCCCTTTTTCCCTTGCCTTTCACTTTTCTTTTCCCAGCTATTTGTAAAGCCTCCTCAGACAACCACTTTGCCTTCTTTCATTTCTTTTTCTTTGGGATGGTTTTGGTCACTACCTCCTATACAATGTTATGAACTTCCATCCATAGTTTATGGATGGAAGTTTATACACTCTACTAGATATAATCCCTTGAATTTATTTGTCACCTGCACTGTATAACCATAAGGGATTCGATGTGGGTCATATTTGAATTGCCTAATTTCTTCAATTTAAGCTTGAATTAGGCAATAAGGGGTTGATAATCTGAGTCATGGACTTCCTGGTGACTCAGACAGTAAAGCATCTGCCTCCAATGCAGGAGACCCTGGTTCAATCCCTGGGTCAGGAGGATCTCCTGGAGAAGGAAATGGAAACCCACTCCAGTATTCTTGCCTGGAAAATCCCATGGATGGAGGAACCTGATAGGCTAAAGTCCATGGGGTCACAAAGAGTTGGACACCACTGAGTGACTTCACTTCACTCTGAGTCACAGTCAACTCCAGGTCTTTCTTTCTTTCTTTTTTTTTCTGCCTGTGTAGAGCTTCTCCTCTTCAGCTTCAGAAAAAATCATAATCAATCTAATTTCATTATTGATCACCTGGTGATGTGCATATATGCTGTCATCTCTTGTGTTTTTAGAATGAATTGTTTGCTATGACCACCATGTCCTCTTGAAAAAACTCTGTTAACTTTACCCTGCTTCATTCTGTGCTTCAACGCCAAACTTGCCTGTTATTCCATATATCTCTTGACTTCCTGCTTTTGCATTCTAATTGCCAATGATGAAAAGGACATCTATTTTTAATTCCATAAAGTGTTGTAAATCATTTATAAGCCAGTCAACTTCAGCTTGACTGGCATCAGTGGTTTGGGCATAGATTTGGATTATGGTGATGTTGAATGGTTTGCCTTGGAAATGAACCGAGGCCATTCTTTTAAAGATTGCACCCAAGTACTGCATTTTGGACTCTGTTATTGACTATGAGGGAGTATTCCATATATTCTAAGGGATTTTTGCCCACATAGTAGATATAATCATCATCTGAATTAAAATCTGCCATTCCTGTCTGTTTTAGTTCACTGATTCCTAAAATGTCAATGTTCAATCTTGCCATCTCCTGCTTGACCACGTCCTGCTTGACCAAGTTACCTGCATTCATGGACCTAAACATTCTACATCCCTATGCAATATAGTTCTTTGTTTTTATTTTATTTTTATTTATTTATTTTTATGCAATATAGTTCTTGATAGCATCAGACTTTACTTTCACCAACAAACACATCCACAATTTAGTGTCATGTTCACTTTGGCTGAGCCTCTTACTCTTTTTGCAGCTATTTCTCCTCTCTTCTGCAGTAGCATATTGGACGCCTTCCAACCAGGGGAGCTCATTTCTGTTGTCATATCTTTTGCCTTTTCATACTGTTCATGGGGTTCTCCTGGTAAGAATACTGGAGTGGTTTGCCATTTCCTCCTCCAGTGGGCCATGTTTTGTCAGAAATCTTCACTATAATGTATGTGTCTTGAGTAGCCTGCCATGGCATAGCATAGCTTCACTGAGTTATGCAAGCCCCTTTGCCATGACAAGGCTGTGATCCATGAAGGAGAAATGCATTATACAAACTACTGAAATAACTTATATGTATGTATATATCTGTATATATATATGATAATTTTTACTAAATCATGGATTCCTGGATGTGCAGGCTAGCTGAAGGCCCTTTCTATGAATAATAGAAATTATCCTAAACAGTTTGATGTGTACATTTTAAAACTAAATATATGATTAGTATTTTAAACATTTTATTGTGGTGAAAATAAGGTATCTACATTTTATCACACACACACACACAAAAAAAAAAAAACCAGAAACCTATGTCCTTGACAATATACTCATTATAATGCATACCCCTGATTTCTATCTTAAATTATTAAAATTACATTAAAAATTGATAAAATGTGACATACCACAAGTTAAAAAGGATGAGAAAGCATTCTTGAGGTACATTTAGGAAAGATCATCTTTTTATAGTTACAAGTATTCTAAAGCCATAAACAGTAAATTCACTTCTTCCTTTTCTCTTTTAAGTGTAAGAGAGTTACTTTTCAATAGTGGAAAAATGTAAAACCTGTACCTACTTAGATTTCTTTATTTTCTTTTTTCTATCAAGTTTCATTCTTATGTAGCATTCTTACTAAAATCAGTATTCTGATATTTATTAGAAACATGATTGTGGATTACTTTTCCAACTTGAAAAATTTTGAAGACGAAGATCCAAAATTATTCTTAAATCTTGTTTGTTTTAATGTCTTTTAACTGTTCAACCAGCAGAGAGGAGGCACCCCTTTACCAGAAATATTTTTCCAGATATTTTGATACTTAAAGATGGTATTACTAATGTTAATACTTTATGTGAACAAAAAGCAAAGACATCAGGTCACTTTTAATTTATGAACTTCAATTTCACTTCTCTAGCTGTGATCTTCATTCCTCTGTGCTGTAGGCTAATACCAGTACATACTGTAAAGGTTTTTTTCCCCCTTAATTTGTGTATATTGTTTTGCCTGCAAATATTCTGCTCAGCTGTGTTCTAGTTCCCAAATTTTGGTGGTACTAACAATGTAGTAACGACATGGAGTCTCTTGAATCATCTTCACTTCCCTTAATGTGATTTTGACTGCTGGATTTCATCCTATGAGACTAACAGGAAATTTAGTCTCAGTAATCATTAGATTCACTCCTCCTAGCCACCCCAACTCCCAGATATGCACCTTATTTACACACTACCAAGGCATCGTACGGCTCCTCCAGTCCCCGAACGCACATGTGCAACCACAGACACTATTTTTTGGAGGCTTGGTGCCACACCTGGAGCCTGGGAATCTTATGAAGCAGAAGCTCCGTGCTTATGGTCCAGCTTTGTGGAAAATCAAATTAAAGACCAGATTGTTTCTAAACCCAGAAAACCTGTACACAAAGACAGTGGAGAAAGAAAAGACTCTTACTATTGAATAAGCATTAACTCAGGATGTGATTTGCTTCACAGGCAATCCACTAGGAGACTGTAAGAAAGAGAGAAATGCTACCCTTTAATATAGCCAAGTGGATGCAGCTCACTGTACGTGTCCTCAAGATAAATGGAAGCTAGCCCTCAAGTAAGAGGGCTTGATAGCACTGTTCACCGCAGGTAGTTCATCCTAAGTTCTTCTAGTGTTTGGCCTGCTTTAGCTGATTGGCTTTATCCAAAGATAAAATGAACTCATCTCTCTAGGACAGGAGGTTGATTTGCAGTTTGTATAGAGTCAGCTTCTACCATCCTGGAGAGGGTGCTGTCCTCCTTGGCGATGGCATTTCAAAAAGAAGGCTGCAGGTCTTGGGAAAGACCTCCTTGAGTCTAGAGGATTTTTTAGCATTTAAAACATTTCAAAGGGACATGTTTTGCAACATAAAGTCTCTTTCAAAAAAGTAGAAGAGGGAAAGTCTCTTCCCTTACTTTCAACAGCAAAAACTATGCCTTTTTTATTTTTCTGAATGGATTTTTGCCCTTAAATCCTCCCTGGATCCACACACAGTCACTTCAGTTCAGTCACTCAGTCGTGTCCAACTCTTTGCAACCCCATGGACTCCAGTGTACCAGTCTTCCCTGTCCCTCACCAACTCCCAGAGCTTGCTCAAACTCATGTCCATGGAGTCGGTGATGCCATCCAACCATCTCATCCTCTATCATCCGCTTCACTTCCTGCCTTCAATCTTTCCCAGCATTAGGGTCTTTTCCAATGAGTCAGTTCTTCCCATCAGGTGGCAAAGTATTGGAGTTTCAGCTTCAACATCAGTCCTTCCAATGAATATTCAGGACTGATTTCCTTTAGGATGAACTGGTTGGATCTCCTTGCTGTCCAAGAGACTCTCAAGAGTCTTCTCCAACACCACAGCTCAAAAGCATCAATTATTTCATGCTCAGCATACTTTGGGGTCCAACTCTCACATCTGTGCATAACTATTGGGAAAACTATAGCTTTGACTATATGGACTTTTGTTGGCAAAGTAATGCCTCTACTTTTTAATATGCTGTCTAGGTTGGTCATAGCTTTTCTTCCAAGAAGCAAGTGTTTTTTAATTTTATGGCTGCAATCACCTTCTGCAGTGATTTTGGAGCCCAAGAAAATAAAGTCTGTCCCTGTTTCCATTGCTTCCCCATCTATTTGCCATGAAGTGTTGGGACCAGATGCCATGATCTTCGTTTTTTGAATGTTGAGTTTTAAGTCAACTTTTTCACTCTTCTCTTCCACGTTCATCAAGAGTGTCATCAGTTCTTCTTTGCTCTCTGCCAGAAGATTGGTGTCATCTGTGTATCTGAGATTATTGATATTTCTCCCAGCAATCTTAATTCCAGCTTGTGCTTCATCCAGTACAGCATTTTGCATGATGTACTCTGCATATAAGTTAAGTAAGCAGGGTGACAATATACAGTCTTGTTGTACTCCTTTCTTGATTTGGAACTAGGCTGTTGTTCCATGTCTGGTTCTAACTGTTGCTTCCTGAACTACATACAGATTTCTCGGGGGGCAGGTCAGGTGGTCTGGTATTCCCATCTCTTGAAGAATTTTCCTGATTTGAAGAATTTGACTGATCCACACAGTCAAAGGCTTTGACATAGTCAATAAAGCAGAAGTTGATGGTTTTTTGGAACTCTCTTGCTTTTTCCATGATCCAGCAGATACTGGCAATTTGATCTCTGGTTCCTCTGCCTTTTCAAAATCCAGCTTGAATATCTGGAAGTTCACGGTTCATGTGCTGTGGAAGCTTCACTTGGCGAATTTTGAGCATTACCTTGCTAGCATGTGAAATGAGTGCAATTGTGCAGTAGTCTGAGCACTCTTTGCAATTGCCTTTCTTAGGGATTGGAATGAAAACTGACCTTTTCCAGTCCTGTGGCCACTGCTGAGTTTTCCAAATTTGCTGGCATATTGAGCAGCACTTTAACAGCATCCTCTTTTAGGATTTGAAATAGCTCAACTGGAATTCCGTCACCTCCACTAGCTTTGTTTGTAGTGATGTTTCATAAGGCCCTCTTGACTTTGCATTCCAGGATGTCTGGCTCTAGGTGACTGATCACACCATTGTGGTTATCTGGGTCATTAACATCTTTTTTGTATGTAACCCCATAGACTGTATCACTCAAGGCTCCTCTGGCCATAGAATTCTTCAGGGAGGAATACTGGAGTGGATTGCCATACCCTTTTCCAGAGATCTTCCCAACCCAGGGATCGAACCCAGGTCTCCCGCATTGCAGGCAGACTCTTTACTGTTTGAACTACTCAGGAATCCAGATCCACACACAGCCATCTATTTAAAAGTTTGACCATACACCCAGGGAATCACCAGCCGCCCTGCCTTAGTTTGTGCTATCTGCCCCACAGCTGCCAGCCAACCTCCAGTCTTCTGAAATCTTGCAGTATTCCTCTCTTAAAATCTACAGTGTGCTCCTTTATGTTGGAAAAACTCCCCAAGACAAGGAAACAGAGGTTAGTTAAGCTGATTTGAATATGGCTATGGAACCCAGGGGCCTCCTGGTAAAGCACTGGTCTGCAATGCAGGAGATCCAGTTCGATTCCTGGGTCAGGAAGATTCCATGGAGAAAGGTTACACTACCTACTCCAGTGTTCTTGGGCATCCCTGGTGGTTCAAATGTTAAAAAATCTGCCCATGGGGTTGCAAAGAGTCAGACATGACTGAGAGAATAAACACCTGGAATCCAGAGGCAGAAAATGCAAATTAATATCTTAATAACTTTCCATCACATCATTATTCTTGTTTTTACTCCTTATGTTTTGAAGTGAACTGGATCAACCGGATTACATTGATTACAAGATGTGTCTGTGTGTGTGCACATGTGCAAATACCCCTTCCTTCTTTAGCATTAGCACCATATACATTATCAAGGTCTTAATTTCCTTTATGAGTATAATAATATCCTCTCCTTAGCAGTCCTACATTGTATGTGATAGTTCCAGATCATCTTATGGCATTAAATCAACTCACGAGGCTTAGTCCCATCGCATAACTGTTGATCACACTTCATTGCTGCCGCTAAAAAGATTGGGTGTAAGAAATGGCCATGTTTTGGGTGACCTTACTAGTGGTCCCTAGGAGCTGAGTCATCTTGGTCTGAGTAGCAGCCCTATGACCTGGAAAAAAAAATCAAATCTTCTCTGGATTAGTTTTCTACCTGTAATATGGAAATAATATTATTACCCATTACCTATTGCTCAGAGCTACTGAATTAAAGCAGTGAGAAACTTCTGATATTGGAAAACTATACAATGTAAGTATTTTTTATTCATATTTTTATATAAGACTTGGGTTGTAAATAGGAGAGAGATGAGCATTTATGAATAGTGCTCATTCGATGCAGGTAGACCTCTAGTTATTTTTCTCTTATGATTGATTAAACTGTATTTCTTTAGTGGTTGCAAACCGCTAGAAAATGGGCAGTGTATCTCTCAGCTTGTGATATACATGGTAAGGTGGTAACTGTGTCCGGCCATTGTGTTATGGTTGCCTATCCACATGGCCTCCAGAAGCATCACGAATCATAATAAACCAAATATGTCCTGGCCATTCACACTGTAACACTTGACTGTTCGTTACCTATGATTCCTGTTCAGATATTATAAGGTATGACTTTTCCATGATCCTCCTTCATAAGTTTTCTCTTCTATCCACATTACTTCAGAATGATATCATTTTGAGTCTTCCCAAATAATTAGAAAAAATTCAAAACTAGTCCAAGTTTTAGTTCATAATTTTAGTTATTAGGAATTGCCCAGATTTTATTTCAGTTATTCTAAAAAATAAGTGCATTTTAATTTCCTTTTTGTCTTGTCACTGTTTTGAATTTAAAAAAATTTTTTTTTCTATTTCCTTGTCAGTTATTTGTGTCAGCCGAAACTCTCTAGCTAGGTGATTATTTCAGTAACCTTATTATTTAATGTGCTTGAATGACATTTCCTTTTATGTGGTATAAGTTATTCCAGCTATTTTTTCTGAATATATTTGGCACATCAGCCTTATTTTCCAGATAAAGGCATATTTTACTTTATTCATATATTCATTTCTTTGCTGTGAGGTTTGATTATTTTTAGGTCAATATTTTATCAATGCTGCTGTGGCAGTTAAGCATAAATTGTGTATATTCCACATCCATTTTTAAAGTAAATTATCAAGGTAGAGCCTGATTATGGAAGTAGGTCATAATGATGGATAATCTTCTTAGAGACATGTGTTTGGGGGATAGTGTGTGATACAATATACACCAAATTCTCCTGCAGCAGCATCAACATAATTCTATTCTTTATTTTAGTGTTTTTATTCTTTTAGAAAGCATTTATTATTCCACAGATAACACATTGCTTTTAAACATATTTTGGGACACATGCCTGATACCTCTTATCTTGGAGGGGCAAAATTCTGTTCTATAAGCTATTTGGAAAGTTGTAAAAAGGTCAAAGGATTGAAATTTTGATATTCCTTGAGGAAAATATGCTAGGCACTGGAAAAGAATTTCCTTTAATCAATAAAAGAAAGACAAGCAATTCTTTTTAAAACAAGGAAATTGGAAAAAAAAATTTTAATAACCTTGAGTGACTCCCCTAAATTATGAAAAATTCCACATCATTATGTCAAAGAAATCTGAAAGTTTAGACAGCACAGCATTAAAAAGAAGGTGTTCTAAGAAAGAAATAGGAATTGATCAGTTTGGCTTCCCAGGCATTGATTAATCACCGACTGTGTTCTCAAGGCATGTTTTTGGCCCTGTTGCTTGCTTTTAGTGGAGAGAGACCCGCGCCCTACATCTGCTGGTTACACAAACCATGATTAGTGAGGAAGTGCTTCATCAATCTGCATTCTCAAACATCTCAGGGATTAGAATCCTCCTGTACTGAGCAGAGTGAAAAGTGGCCTGATTCTCCCTGAAGACAGAAGAGGAACAGGATGCCCCAAATGTGACCAAGTTAGCATTAGTGTCGGCAGTAACATTATAATGAGAATCGATTTGCAGAAAATATCATTTGAAAACATCACCAATCGTGGAAGCAGACATTTGGGGTTAGTGTATGCTGAGCACACAATTCTGTGGCAGTCAGGGCTCTGATGTGCTCTGCAGTGTGTGTGTGTGCGTGTGTGTGTGATAAATTTTAATATTTATTTTATTTGATCATCTAGACAACCGTAGTTCTATCTTTGCGGGCAGGTGAGGAAACTGAGTCATAGCCCATAGTTCAAGGTCATGCTTACCTGTTCCATGCTTGGCTTGGAGAAGGCTATTACTCAAATCTGTGCTCTTTAAAATCTAGATCTATGCAAATGCATCCCTTGAGGAGCAGGTTTTTTTTTAATTTTTTTATTGAAGGATAATTGTTTTACAGAGTTTTATTGTTTTCTGTCAAACCTCAACATGAATCAGCCATAGGTATACATATATCCCCTCCCCTCTGAACCTGCCTCACATCTCCCTCCCCACCCCACCCCTCTACGTTGATACAGAGCCCCTGTGTGAGTTTCCAGAGCCATACAGCAAATTCTCGTTGCCTATCTATTTTACATATGGTCATGTAAGCTTCCATGTTACTCTCTCCATGCATCTCACCCTCTCCTCCCCTCTCCCCATGTTCACAAGTCTATTCCCTATGTCTGTTTCTCCATTGCTGCCCTGTAAATAAATTCTTCAGGACCAAGTTTCTAGATTCTGTATATATGCATTAGAATACAATATTTATCTTTCTCTTTCTGACTCACTTCACTCTATAATAGGTTCTAGGTTCATCCACCTCATCAACTGACTCAAATGTGTTCTTTTTATGGGTGAGTAATATTCCATTGTGTATAAGTACCACTACTTCTTTATCTGTTCATCTGTCAGTGGATATCTAGGTTGCTTCCTTGTTTTAGCTACTGTAAATAGTGCTTCAATGAACAATGGGATACATGTGTCTTTTTCAATTTTGGTTTCCTCAGGGTTTATGCCTAGGAGTGGGATTGCTTGGTCATATGGTGGTTTTGTTTTTAGTATTTTATTTTTTATTTTTAGTTTTTTAAAGAATCTCCATACTGTCTTCCATAGTGACTATCAATTTACATTCCCACCAACAATATAAGAGTGTTCCCTTTTCTCCACACCCTTTCCAGCATTTATTGTTTGTCGACATCTTGATGATGGCCATTCTGATGGGTGTGAGGTGATATCTCATTGTAGTTTTGATTTGCATTTCTCATAAAGAGCGATGTTGAGCATCTTTTCATGTGCTTGTTAGCCATCTGTATGTCTTCTTTGGAGAAATGTCTGTTTAAGTCTTTTTCCCACTTTTTGATTGGGTTGTTTTCATGACATTGAGTTGTATGAGCTACTAGTATATTTTGGAAACTAATCCTTTGTCAGTTGTTTCATTTGCTATTATTTTCTCCCATTCTGAGGGTTGTCTTTTCACCTTCCTTATAATTTCCTGTGCTGTGAAAAAGCTTTTAAGTTTAATCATGTCCCACTTGTTTACTTTTGTTTTTATTTCCATTACTCTAGGAGGTGGGTCATAGAGGGTCTTGCTTTGATTTATGTCATCGAGTTTTCTGCCTATGTTTTCCCTTAAGAGGTTTATAGTTTCTGGTCTTACATTTAGGTCTTTAATTCATTTTGAGTTTATTTTTGTGCATGGTGTTAGGAAGTGTTCTAATTTCATTCTTTTACATGCAATTGTCCAGTTTTCCCAGCACCACTTATTGAAGAGTCTGTCTTTTCCCCAGTGTATAGTCTTGCCTCCTTTGTCAAAAATAAGGTACCCATAGGTGCATTGGTTTATTTCTGGGCTTTCTATCTTGTTCCATTGGTCAATATTTCTGATTTTGTGCCAGTACCATACTGTCTTGATGACTGTAGCTTTGTAGTATAATCTGAAGTCAGGAAGGTTGATTCCTCCAGCTCCAGTCTTCTTTCTCAGGACTGCTTTGGCTATTCAGGGTCTTTTGTGTTTCCATATGAATTGTGAAATTTTTTGTTCTAGTTCTGTGAAGAATGTCATTGGTAATTTGATAGGGATCACATTGAATCTGTAGATTGCACTTGGTAGTATCATCATTTTTTCAATGTTGATTCTTCCTACCCAGGTATATGGAATATCTCTCCATCTGTTTATGTCAGCTTTGATCTCTTTCATTAATGTCTTATAATTTTCTGCTCTTTTGTCTCCTTAGGTAAATGTATTCCTAGATATTTAATTATTTTTGTTGCAATGGTGAATGGGATTGACTCCTTAATTTTTCTTTCTGATTTTTAATTGTTAGTATATAGAAATGCAAGTGATTTCTGTGTATTGATTTTGTATTCTGCAACTTTGCTAAATTCACTGACTAGTTCTAGTAATTTTCTTAGACTATCTTTAGGGTTCTCTATATATAGTATCATCTCATCTGTAAACAGTGAGAGCTTTACTTCTTCTTTTCTGATCTGAATTCTTTTTATTTTTCTTGTCTGATTGCTGTAGCTAGGACTTCCAGAAGTATGTTGAATAACAGCAGCAAAAGTGGACACCCTTGTCTTGTTCCTGATCTTAGGTGGAATGCTTTCAGGTTTTCACCATTGAGAAAAATGTTTGCTGAAGGCTTACCATACATGCCCTTTACTATGTTGAGATAGGTTCCTTCTATGCCCATTTATTGAAGAGTTTTAATCGTAACTGGGTGCTGAATTTTGTCAAAAGCTTTTTAGGCATCTATTGAGATTATCATATAGTTTTTATCTTTCAATTTGTTAATATAGTGTATCACATTGATTGATTTGTGTATGTTGAAGAATCCTTGCATTCCTGTAACAAACCCAAATTGATCATGGTGTATGAGCTTTTTGATGTGTTGCTGAATTCTGTTTGCTAAAATTTTGTTGGGGACTTTTGCATCTGTGTTCATCAGTGATATTGGTGTGTAGTTTTCTATTTTCATGTTGTCTTTGTCTGGTTTTGGTATCAGGGTGATGGTGGCCTCGCAGAATGAGTTTGGAAGTGTTCCTCCCTCTGCAATTTTTTGAAAGAGTTTTTTGAATGATAGGCATTCAGTTCAGTTCAGTTCAGTCACTCAGCCGTGTCTGACTCTTTGCTACCCCATGAATCACAGCACACTAGCTCTTCTCCAAAAGTTTGATAGAATTCTCCTGTGAAAGCATCTGGTCCTGGGCTTTTGATTTTGGGGAGTTTTTTTTTTAATCACAGCTTCAGTTTCAGTGCTTGCAATCAGGCAGTTCATAATTTTTATTTCTTCCTGGTTCTGTCTTGAAAGATTGAACTTTTCCAAGAATCTGTCCATTTCTTCCAGGTTATCCATTATATTGCCATATACTTGTTCATAATAGTCTCTTATAATTCTTTGTATTTCTGCATTGTCTGTTGTAACCTCTCCGTTTTCATTGCTAATTTTATTGATTTGATTCTTTTCTCTTTTTTTTTTTTTTGATGAGTCTTGCTAATGGCTTATCAATTTTGTTTATCTTCTCAAAGAACCAGCTTTTAGTTTTATTAATTTTTACTATTATTTCTTTCATTTATTTTTGCTTGGATCTTTATGATGTCTTTCCTTCTACTAATTTTGGGAGTTTTTGCTCTTCTTTTTCCAGGTGTTTTAGGTGTAAAGTTAGGCTGTCTATTCAATGTTTTTCTTGTTTCTTGAGGTAGGATTGTATTGCTATAAACTTCCCTCTTAGAGCTGCTTTCGCTGCATCCCATGGGTTTTGAGTTGTCGTGTTTTCACTGTCACTTGTTTCTAGAAATGTTTTTATTTCCCTTTTGACTTCTTCAGTAACCTGTTGGTTATTTAGAAATGTGTTGTTTAATTTCCATGTGTTTGTGTTTCTTACAATTTTTTTCTTGTAACTAAAATCTAGTCTCACAGCATTGTGGTCAGGGAAGATGCATGATATGATTTCAATTTTCTCAAATTTACTGAAGTTTGATTTGTGACCTAAGATGTGGTCTCTCCTAGAGAGTGTTCCATGTGCATTTGAGAAGAAGGTGTATTCTTCTGCATTTGGATGGAATGTCCTGAAGATGTCAATGAGATCCATCTCATCTAATGTATCATTTAAGACTTGTGTTTCCTTATTAATTTTCTGTTTTGATGATTTGTCCATTGGTATGAGTGGGGTGTTAGAGTCTCCTACTATTATTCTGTTACTGTCAGTTTATCCTTTTATGTCTCTTAGTGTTTGTCTTATGTATCAAGGTGCTCCTGTATTGGGTGCATAGATATTTACAATTGTTATGTCTTCCTCTTGGATTGATCCCTTGATCATTATGTGGTGCCCTTCCTTATCTCTTGTAATCGTTTTTATTTTAAGGTCTATTTTGTCTGATATGAGGATGCTACTCCAGCTTTCTTTTGCTTCCCATTTGCATGGGATATATTTTTCCATCCTCTCACTTTCAGTCTATATGTGTCTTTAAGTGTGAAGTGGGTTTCTTGTAGACAGCATATATATGGGTCTTGTTTTTGTATCCATTTAGCCAGTCTGTGTCTTTGGGTTGGAGCCTTTAATCCATTTACATTTAAAGTAATTATTGATATATATGTTCCTATTGCCATTTTCTTAATTGTTTGGCATTGAGTTTGTAAATATTTTTTCTTCTTCTGTATTTCTTGACTGTATAAGTCCCTTTCACATTTGTTGTAAAGATGGATTGGTGTGACTGAATTCTCTTAATTTTTGCTTGTCTGAAAATCTTTCTATTTCTCCATCAATTTTGAATGAGACCTTTGCCGTGTATAATAATCTTAGTTTCTTGGTTGTAGATTTTTCCCTTTCAGTACTTTAAATATATCCTGCCTTTCCCTTCTGGCATGCAGAGTTTCTGCTGAAAGATCAGCTGTTAAATGTATGGGGTTTCCCTTGTATGTTACTTCTTACTTCTCCCTTACTGCTTTTAATACTCTTTCTTTGTGTTTCATGTTTTTTAGTTTGATTTGTATGTGTCTTGGAGTGTTTCTCCTTGGCTTTATCCTGTATGGGACTCTTTGTGCCTCTTCGATTTGATTTACTATTTCCTTTTCATTGTAAGGGAAATTTTCAACTATAATCTCTTCAAAAATTTTCTCATACAGTTTCTTTTAGTCTTCTTCCTCTGTGACCCCATAACTAAAATGTTGATGCATTTGATATGGTCCCATGGGTCTCTGAGACTGTCCTCAGTTCTTTTCATTCTTTTTACTTTATTCCAGTCTTCAGAAGTTACTTCCAACATTTTATCTTCCAGCTCACTTGTTCGTTTTTCTGCTTCAGATATTCTGCTATTGATTCCCTCTAGAGTATTTTTAATTTCAGTAATTGTGTTGTTTGCTTCTGTATGTTTGTTGTTTAATTCTTCTAGGTCTTTGTTAATTGATTCTTGCAGTTTCTTCATTTTTTTTCCAAGGTTTTTGATCATTTTTGCTATCATTATTCTGAATTCTTTTTCAGGTAGTTTATCTATTTCCTCTTCATTTATTTGGACTTCTGTGTTTCTAGTTTTTTCCTTCATTTGTGCAGTATTTCTCTGCTTTTTCATTATTATTATTTCTTTAAGTTATTGTATTTGAGGTCTTTTCCCAGGCTTCAAGGAAAGTTGTATTCTTTCCTTGAAGAAGGTTGAATTCTTTCATCCTTTTGGTTTCTGCCCTCCTAAGGTTGGTCCAGTGGTTTGTGTGAACTTTGTATAGGGTGAGATTTGTGCTAAGTTTTTGCTTGCTTGTTTGTTTTTCCTCTGATGGGCATGGCTGAGTGGGGTGGTAATCCTGTCTGCTGATGATTGGGTTTGTATTTCTGTTTTGTTTGCTGTTTAGGTGTGGCATCCTGCACGGGGTGCTACTGGTGGTTGGGTGATCCTGGGCCTTGTATTCTAGTGTTTTCCTTTGTGTGAGTTCTCACTATTTGATACTCCCTAAGGTTAGTTCTCTGGTAGTCTAGGGTCTTGGAGTCAGCACTCCCCTCCAAAGGCTCAGGGCGTGATCTCTGCCCAGGGTCCAGCGCGGAAGCAGCAGATCCAGGGCCACCCAGAATGTGTAAGAGAAACTCATTTGCTTTGCGCTTGTCCTAGAGCTTCAGCCTGAGGCACACGCAGCAGATCTGACACACCCTGGGGGTCCTGCAGGGCACCCTCCTGCACAGAGACATGGGTTCCATCCCAGGAGCAGGTTCATATGGAGATTTCTTCACCTACACCCAGAAATTTTAATTCGGTGGGTTTGGGATAGGGCCAAGAAATTTGCATTTGTAAACATCACTCAGGAGACAATTATCCATGGATTCTGAGTATTATTGGCTCAGGTAACTACTATGTTTATGCATTGCTGTGAAGTATCACATTATATCCTATACACAAAGTGTGGTTTAGTAATAAAGTAATACCTCATTCATGTACACTTCAGCTTTAATCAGCTTAACCTTCTTGATAAAATCAGACAAGAAACAGAAAGGAAACAAAAAGATACTGTGGAATTTCACAGATGATTCTTCCATGTCCAAAGAATTAAGTGTGTACTATGAATTCATAAGAGAACATATTGGCTCTTAGTTTATTCAGAAGTCTTAATAGCTGGATTTGATTTTCAGTCTTCAAGTTTGGAAAACTGAATCAGAAGAAAAAAGAATGCCTACTCCAGTGTAGCAGATGCCTGCTGAGAATTATGTGGCACCTTCAGTGGACAGTCAAAGACAGAAAGATAAGCACAAGAATCCAAATGGACAGCACAATCCAACTGGCCTGCCCATCACTGTTCAACTACAATTCTTAGTTGTTGTAGCAGGAGCAAGTGCATCTGTCCTTACACAGTGATGGCTTGAGGGAAAGAAAAAAAGCATAGGATTTAGGATAAAACATTAGTTTCAAATCCTAGCTGCTCCAAGTCCTGTGTGCATATGACACTAAGTTTTGAAACTATATTTTCTCATCTGTGAGATAGTCATAGCAGCTGTCTCCTTAGATGGGATAAAAAGACCAGGTGGGCAGGTTCCCAAGGACAATGCCTACTGCACAGTAGGGACCAGGTTCCTGTTCTGCTGTCCTCGAGGTTATGAAGGATGGGGAGGGTAGGAGAGGAGCCAGCCAAATCAGGGCCCAGATGCTGGCCAGACACCCACCAGCTGGGTGACAGGCAAGATACTTCAACTTTCAGTGCCTCAGTTTACCCATCTGCAGAATGGAGTCACCTAATGACTCTTTTCCTGGGTTAGTGTGAGAACTATACATTATAATAGTATTCTGCTTATATTATATACCTTCAGTAAATGATCATTGTAAAGACTATATGTGTCATTTCCAGTTTCTTTCTTTTAAAACAATATTGCAAGTATGTTATGCACTTTGGAAATATTTGTATCCTACGTGGCAAACAAACTGAAACCAACAACAAAAGAGCAAATATGTTCAGAAGAATGAATCATTGGTAGTTCAATATAATTAATTCATTAGAATTCTGGTTGATTTTAGTTTCATTATAGAAAAACAAATATATAGTTAATATCTTGTTTTACTTGTGATGGATATGAATACACACAAACAGACGTGTGTCTATGTATAGGCAGACCTAATTTCACTGTGGTTTGTATCACTGCACTTCATAGATATTGCATTTTTTTTGTAAAATTCAAGATCTGTGCTGACCCTGCACCCAGCAAGTCTGTTGGTACCATTTTTCCAATGGCATTTGCTCACTTCATATCTCTGTGTCAGTTTTTGGTAATTCTCATATGTCAAGTTTTTTCATTATATTATATTTAATATAATATATTTGATGATCTGTGAACAGTGATCATTGATACTACCATTTTAATTATTTTGGGGTACCATGTATAGTATCCATGTAAGTTGATGAACTTAATCAGTAAATGTTATGTATGTTCTGACTGCTCCACAGACCAGCCATCTCTCTCTCTCCTCAGGCCTTCCTATTCCCTGAGACATAATAATACTTAAATTAGGCTGATTAATATCCCTACAATGGCCCCTAAGTTTTGGAGTGAAATGAAAATTTTCACATCTCTGATTTTAAATCAAAAGCTAGAAATGACTGAATTTGGTGAGAAAGTCATGTCGAAAGCTGAGACAGGCCAAAACTAGGCCTCTTGTGCCAAACAGTCAAGTCATGAATGTAAAGGAAAAGTCCTTGAAAGAAATTAAGTTCCACCCCAGTGAAGATGTGAATGATAAGGAAGGGAAACAGCCTTATTGCTGATATGAAGAAAGTTTTAGTGTATGGACAGAAGATCACACCCACTATAACATTCATTCTGAAGCCTATAGATCAAGAAGTAATGTTAACCTTCAAGTCATTATTTAAGCAATATAGTTTGTAAGGCTACACTTCCATAGGTAGATATTCCTGTGATGAATCTGTACAAAATCAATTGAAAACCTTCTGAAAAGGATTAACCATGACAGATATCATTAAGAATACTTGTGATTCATGGGATAAGATCAAAATATCAACATTAGATGGTGTTTGGAAGAAGTTGATTCCAACCCTCATAGATGACATGGAGTATTCAAGACTTCAATAGAGGAAATACCTACAGAAGTGGTGGAAAGAGCAGGAGAACTAAAATTAGAAGTAGAGACTGAAGATATGACTTAACTTCTTCAATTTCATGATAAAACTTGAATGGATGAGAAGATGCTTCTTAGGAATAAGCAATCAAAGTTGTTTCCTGTGATGGAATCTATTCCTGGTGAAGATGCTGTGAAGATCGTTGGATGACAACAAAGGATTTAGAATATGACATAAACCTAGTTGATAAAGCAGCACAAGGATTTGAAAGGAGTGACTCCAAATTTGTAAAATTTCTACATGGTCAAAATACTATCAAATAGCAGTGCAGGTTAAATTGTTCATGAAAGGAAGACATCTTTGTGGTAAACTTTACTATTGTCTTATTTTAAGAAATGCCACAATCACCCAGCCTTCAGGAACCATCACTCTGACCAGTCAGCAGGCATCAGCATGGAGGCAAGGCCCTCCAACGGCAAGATTGTGACTCCATGAAGGCTTAGATGAGGACTAGTATTTTTATCAGTAAAGTACTTTTTAATTAAGGTATTGCATTAGGGCTTCCCTAGTGGCTCAGACAGTAAAGAATCTGCCTATAATGCAGGAGACCTGGGTTCAATCCCTATGTCAGGAAGATCCCCTGGAGAATGAAATGGCAACCAACTCCAGTATTTTGAGATGAAACTGCAATACCAATAATATCGCACACTTGAAAGATTACAGTGCAGTGTAAATATAACTTTTATATGCACTGGGAAACCAAAATATTCTTGTGAATCATTTATTGTGATATTTGCTTTATTGCAGTGGTCTAGAGCCAAACCCACAATATATCCAAGGTGTGCCAGTGTGTGTGTGTGTGTGTGTGTGTGTGTGTGTGTGTGTGTGTGTGTAAGAGGCATGTGTGCTCAGTCATGTCCACTCTTTTGCAACCCCATGGACTGCAGCCCACCAGCCTCCTCTGTCCATGGTATTTCCCAGGCAAGAATAGTGGAGTGGATTGCCATTTCCATCTCCAGAGGATCTTCCTGACTCAGGCATTGAACCTGAGTGTCTTGCATTACAGGTAGATTCTGAGCCACTAAAACACTGGGCAGCAGTGTGTGTGTATGAATTAAATATATAGATATATGAATTCATATATATATGTATGATTTTTAATTTAATTTATATCATTAGCTTATATAAAAGGATTTTTGCTTGGGAATTTGAGATCTTAATATGCTTTAATGGTGATAATATTTTCTAGGAAAATTTAGAAAAACATAGTTATGAGTCTGAGCTTAAAAGTATAACACATATAAAACTTGGCTTCTCTACTCATGAAATTTGTGACTTAGGATGATCTACTTAACCACACCAAACCTCAGTATCTCATTCCTAAAGTGGAATAATATTCCCTACTTCCTATGTTTTGGGGATGATTACTAGCATTTATAGAGTCTTCCCAGGTAACACTAGTGGTAAAGAATCTGCCTGTCAATGTAGGATATGCAAGAGAGAGAGTTTCAGTCCCTGGGTAGAGGAGATCCCCTGGAGTAGGGAATGGCAGCCCAGTTCAGTATTCTTGCCTGGAGAATTTCCTGGATGGGGGAGTCTGCAGTCCATGAGGCTGCAGAGTTGGACATGACTGAGCAATTTAGCATTAGTATTTATGAAGTGCTTAACATGATTCACATTATAAATTATCAACAAATGGTAGTTTTGTCTAGTTACATGCAAATAGTTGAGGAAATCATTCAGAATGTCAAGGATATTTGAGTTCGCCTCAATCCCCACTCCTACTTCTTTACATATGCATGTAACAGAACAAGGCAGCAGCATCGTTGACTTTTAAGCGTCACACTAACTCTCTAACACAGGAGGGCTTGACCACACTCTAAGAAAATTTATTTATTTGTGGAAGGTGCCTAGTAGAAGAGTCAGGGTCTGAAAGGGAATCAGAGGGAGCTTTAAGTTTTAACTTGGTATACAAAGTTGATATGAAAGAAGAGAAGTACAGCATGTACATCTGAGGCAAACTCACAGAGAACAGTCAACTTCCTTTTGATAAATAAAATACTAAGAAATATTTTGGTGTGTTTGGTTATGGGTAGGTGTTCATTGCCTTTCTTCACATGTGTTCTATGCTCCAGTAATGAAAATCAGGCCAGGCAATCAACACATTCACCCGCTTACACTAAACTCATAGTGAACTCTCATATTTAGAAATAGGACAGTACCCTATGATCTGCACGATGGCAAAAGGAAGGTGCCCCAAAATAAACAGAGATGATTAAGTGAGATTGGATATAACTCAAAGAGAGATTTGCATACATACATAAAAGCACTTTCCTATCTAAGGGGCTACAAGTGTATAAGAATGAGTTAGGAATCAAAATATGTTTGCAAAACTTGTTTTTAAAAGCTGATAGAAGTCTCTGAACCAATGTCACCCACCAGGGAGCAGACACCAGAGCAAAAGGAACTACAGTCTTGCAGCCTGCAGAAAGGAGAGCATAGCACAATAAATTTGACAAAATGAGACAATAAAGAAATGTGTTGCAGACTAAGGAAAAAGATAAAAGCCTACAAGAGCAACTAAATGAAGATGAGATAAGAAATCTCTCCAAAAAATATTTCAGAGTAATAATAGTGAAGATGACCCAAGATCTCAGAAACAGAGTGGAGAAACAGAATTTTAAGATACAAGAAACAAAGACCTAGAAGAAGTAAAGAACAAACAAAGATGAATAAGACATTAACCAAAATAAAAAATATACTAGAAGGAATCAATAGCAAAATAAATGAGCCAGGAGAATGGATAAGTGACCTGGAAGACAGAGTGGTGGACATTTCTCCATGGGATAGAATAAAGAAAAATGAATGAAAAGAAATGACTACAGTGTCAGAGACCTCTGGGGCAACAATAAAAGCACCAACATTTGAATTACAGGAGTACAAGAAGAAAAAGGGCCTGAGAAATATTTGAAGAGATTGTAGTTGAAAATTTCCCTGACATGGTAAAGGAAAGAGTCACCTAAGTCTAAGAAGTGCAGAGATTCTCATACAGGATAAACTTAAGGAAGAAAATGTAGAGACACTTGTTAATCAAACTAACAAAAATAAATGCAAAGGAAAAATATTATTTCAAAAGCAGCAATGGAAGGGCAACAAATATATACAAGGGAATCCCCATAAGGTTATCAGCTGATTTTTTTTCAACAGCAACACTGCAGGCCAGAAGGAAGTGGCAAGAAATATCTACAGTGATGAAAGGGGAAAACTACAACCAAGAATACCCTACTCAACAAGTTCCTCATTCAGATTTGACAGAGAAATAAAAAGCTTTACAGACAAGCAAAAGCTAAGGTACCAAACAAGTTTATAATTAATGTTGAAGGAAATTTTCTAGGCAGGAAACACAAAAGAAGAGAAAAAAGAGGAAGAGAAGAAAAAAAGAGCTACAAAAACAAACCTAAAATAATCAAGAAAATGGCAGTAGGATATCAATAATTACCTTAAATGTAGATAGATTAAATGCTCCAATCAAAAGACAGACTGGTTGAATGAATACAAAAGTAAAAGGCATATATAAACTGTCTAAAAGAGACCCCCTTCAGACCTTAGGTCACAGACAGACTGAAAATGAGTTGATGAAAAAAGACATTCTGTACAAATGAAAATCGAAAGAAAGCAGGAGTGGCAATACTCATATCAGAAAAAATAGACTATAAAATAAAGCTATTACAAGAGACAAGGAGGGGCACTAAAATAATGATCAAGGGATCAATCCAAGAAGAAAATGTAATGATTGTAAATATTTATATATCCCAAATAGGAGCACCTCAATACTTAAGGTAAATGCTAAAGCTATGAAAGGGGAAATCAACAGTCAAGCAACAATAGTGGTGGATATTAACACTTCACTTTCATCAATGGACAGATCATCAAGCCAGAAAAGTAATAAATAAACACAAGCCTTAAATGACACGTTAGTCCAGATGGATTTAACTGATATTCAAAGGACATTCCATCTTAAAGGCAGCAGAATACACATTCTTCTCAAGTGCGCATGGAATGTTCTCCAAGATAAACCACATCTTGGACCAAAAATCAATCCTAAGTAAATTTAAGAAGATTGAAATAATATCAAATATCTTTTCTGACCACAAGGCTATGAGATTAGAAATCAATTACAGGAAAGACACTGTAAAAAATATAAACACATGGAAGCTAAACAATATGTTACTAAATAAGCAATGAATCGCTGAAGAAATAGGAAATTTTTTTAAAATCTAGGAAAAAAATGACAAGAAAAACATGGTGACCAAAAATCTATGGAATGCAGAAAAAGCAGCTCTAAGATGAAAGATTATAGCAATACAATCCCACCTCAAGAAACAAGGAAAATTTCAAATAAGCAACCTAACCTTACACCTAAAGCAACTAGAGAAAGAAGAACAAACAGAACCCCAAGTTAGTAGAAGGAAAGAAATCATACAAATCAGAAATAAATGAAATAGAAACAAAGAAAACAATAGCAAAATTCAATAGAACGAAAAGCAGGCTCTTTAAAAATATAAACAAAATTGGTAAATGTTTAGCCAAACTCATTGAGGAAAAAAGGAGAGGACTCAAATCAATAAAATTAGAAATAAAAAGGAAAAGTTACAACTGACACCACAGTAATACAAACAATCATAAGAGACGAGTGTAAGCAACAATAGCCAATAAAATGGATACCTGGAAAAAATGAATAAATTCTTAGGAAGACGCAACCTTCCAAGAATGAACCATGAAAAAATAAAAAATACGAGCAGACCAATCACAAGTAATGAAATTGAAGCTATGATTTAAAACCTTCCAACAAACAGAACTCCAGATCAGTGTCTTCACAGGTGAATTCTATCAAACATATAGAGAAAATATAACAACTATCCGTCTCAAACTCTTTCAAAACTTGCAGAGAGGAATGCCCCCAAGCTCGTCTATGAAGTCACTTTAACCCTGGTAACGAAATCAAAGAAAGACGTCACACACAAAAAAGAAAAGAAAATCACAAGTCAATATCCCTGATCAATATAGACACAAATATCCTCAACAACATACTCACAAACACAATCGAAACATGTAGCTGGAGGAGTCAGCCTCCCTGATTTTAGGCTATACTACAGAGCTAGAGTCATCAAGAGAGTGTGGTGCTGGCACAAGAACAGAAATATAGACCAACGGGAGAGCATAGAAAACCCAGAGATAAACCCACACACCCATGGACACCTAATTTATGAAAAAGGAGGCAAGAATATACAATGAAGAAACTTCATTCCGGAAGATACTTCTCTTCCGGAAGTGGTGCTGGAGAAGCTGGACACCTACATGTAAAAGATTTAAATTAGAACACTCTAACACCCTGCACACACACACACAAACCTCAAAAAGGATTAAAGTGCTAAATACAAAGGTGTATATAAAACTATACATATAGATCCATAAATATATACACACATAACTTATTCACTGATTCAATTTACTGTACAGTAGAAACTAACATAACTGTAAAGCAATTAAATTCCAATAAATATTAGAAAAAAATGAAAACAAACCAACTAACAAATCAACAAGCAAAGAAATCTAATAACAATTAACAGGAGCTCCAGAAGATAAGAAAAAGAAAATGGAAATCAATACAAACATTGAGAAAACTATTCCCAAGTTTTGGAAGACTTGAATCTTGAGATTAAAAAGATATATATCAAGTATTAAGTGAAATTATGGAAAAAAGCTGTACACACAGATGTCTCGTAGTGAAATTTTGTTACTCTAAATATGCAGATGAAAATCCTAAAAGGATTTAGGAAAAAATGGAAAATGTTGATATATAAGCAAATGAAAAGCAGACTATCATGTGATTCATCATTGACAGAATGTTAGGAGTTAATTGAACAATGTCTTCAATGTTTTGAAGCAAAAGTGTCCTGAATCTGAAAATCTATATATAACGAAGTGTGAGAACAAATTTAACACATTTGGGACATAAAAATATTCAGAAACTTTACCTTTTACAGACACATTCTGAAATAGTCAGTCTAAGGTTTAATGTAACAAAATGATCAGGTAGCAGCAACTATAAGAATCAATAAGTAATTTGATAAAGTAAATCTCACAACATAATTCAGTGTATCAAACATGTAAAGAAGAAAGTCATATAATCTTATCAATAGATTCTTCAAAAGCATTTGATAAAATTGACAACCATTTCTAATTAAACCCTAAGAAAACTAGAAGCATCATAAAACATCCTAAATATGAATAGGAATATTTACCAGAAACTTAACAGCAACTATTTTTCTTATAGATGAAAAACTAAAGGCATATCAATAAATGACAGAATGCAGCTTGATTACTATTTGTATTTTAGTCTTAGACTTTTTGGTGAAATTAAGAAAACAAGAAAATAAAATAACTAACAAGTGAGAAAATAGAAAAAGTAAGGTGGTATCTTTTGGCTAAGATTGTATACCAAAAAGCAAATGAGAAATTCAGTATGATACCTAAATATGAAATAAATATGCAAAATTATATATATACATCATAATTTATTCTACATACTTATTGATTCAAGGTTTTTTTTTTTTTTTCTCACTGAAAATAATACTATAATGAATTTCCTTGTCAATATGTTCTTATTTTTTAGTGTTTTACATTTTAGGGATAAATTTTTAAAAATAGGTTTTCTGAACTACTTTCCAAAAGCATTTTAATGATTAAGAAAAGTTTGAGAGTACATTTCTCCCACAGATCCAACAGTAATAGCTGATGACATTCTTTTTGATTCCTGTCAACATAATGCACATAAGTTGGCATTTAATTATTAACTTGTTCTACGTAGATATTTGTTAAGTTATGCTTTATTTCACATATTTTGGGCCACTTGGGTTTGGTTTTCTTAGAATTTTTCGTTCATAACTTTTGATTATTTTTCTTTTTTTTTCTTATCAATTAGTAAGCACTGTGTATTAAATGTATTGGCATAGTACCTGTTAAATACAGTGTGTGTATATATATATATATTTTTTTTTTTTTTTCTGAATTGGTGTCCTATTTGTTTATTGATTTTGTTTTGCTTTCACAGCTTTACTATTTTGCTCTTCTGTGCTGAAAGCAGGGTAAAAATATGTGTGCAGAAATTAAAGTGTATATGATCTATGTAATGAAAAAATCATACGTGAGTGTGTGTATGTGTATTTGTGTATAGACAGTACAGAAAAGGTAGATTTTGAGACTCTCTGTACTAACTTTTAGGGATGTCCATGATATATTGTTATTTGAAAAAAGTTGCTGAGTAATGTGTATATTTCTTTTATTAAAGTAACTCGAAATATAATATACATATAAATTCATCTCATTCAAACTTACATTTCAATGAGTCTTAGTACCTTTACCAAGTGGTGATACCATCATCATAAATCAGTTTTAAACATTTTCATCCCCCTAATATTTTCATTCCCATTTGCAATTAACCCACATGTCCAACCCCAGACCTAGGCAGTCACTGATCTTTTTGTGTCCATAAACTGTCTTTTCTTGTGTTTTCAAATAAATAAAAACCAAACAGTTATATATGTTTGAAAATAGGCTTGCATGTTTGTATGGATGAGGAGATAGCTGAGAAGTGATACACACTGGGTGTTTGCACTGGTTAAAAATGAGAGGTTTGTGGTAAGGGCAAGGGAGGCAGAACAAAGACAGTCAAATAAGCACTCTCTACCACAAAAGAAGTATAACCTAACAAAAACAGAATTAGGAAATTCACGTAAGGCATATTACAAATAACATAGAAGTACATTAAGTACAGCATTAATGTGCAATGAATTATTGTTTTCACTACCAGATTGATAAAACTTTCCTAGACCAGGGATCCCCAAACCCCAGGCTGCAGAATCATAACAGGTGATTCTGTTAGGAATCTTGCAACACAGTAGGAGGTGAGTGGCAGGCAAGCAAGTGAAGCTTCATTTGTATTTACAGCTGTTCCCCATCTCTTGTATTACTGCCTGAGCTTCACCAGATTAGAGGCAGCATTAGATTCACATAGTAGCCTGAACCTTACTGTGAACTGAGAGATCTAGGTTTCTTGCCTCTTATGAGAATCTAATGCCTGATGATCTGAGGTGCAGCTGAGGAGGTGACGCTAGCACTGGGGAGAGACTGAAGATAGAGATCATCATCATCAGAGAGGTTTGACCACACAGAGACTGTAATAAATCAATTTCTCGCAGACTCATATCAAACCCTCATCAGTGAAGGGCAAGTGAAAATTAATCTGCATCCATTGGAGGGGCTTTAAGTCAGAATCCAACACTGCATATGGCTCGTCCTTTATTTTATTTAGTTCTTTCTTCCATGCCTCTTTCCAACACTGTGCACTTTCTCAGTCACTGTTTAGGTAAGCCCACAAGCTAACCCTAACCAAATGAGTTAAAAAAGAAAAAAATCGCTGGAGAGCTCCTTTGAAAAGGCGGAAAGACCCAATGATGAGACAGCAGAAGACTCTAAGACTACCAAGAAGAAAGTTGTATTTGAAAGAAAATACCAAGTCCTACTTAACTCACAACAGGTGATCTATATTTTCCAAGCACACTTTGTATAATATGTTGATCATCTATACAAAGAAGTCAAGGAAAAAAGGTGCTTTGCCACATGGAGACCAAGCACCCTGCATGAAAGATAAGCCTTAGGAGTTTTTCAAAAGAAAAAGAGAAAACATACACATGAAGACCAGAAACAATTATTGAAGTCCACCACTTCGTCAAATGTGTCTGCGCAGAGAGCAGTATTCTTAGTGGCTAACCACCTTGCTAAAGCTAAGAATCCCTTTATTACTGGTGAAAAGTAGATCCTGTCTTCTACTAAGGATATTTGTCATGAACCTTTAGAAGAGACTGCAGTTCAAAAGATCGCACACGTTCCTCTTTAATATGGTACTGTAACTAGACAAATTGATGAAATGGTAAGAGAATATTGAGGCACAACTGTTAGAATTAATGAGTCACACATGGTATGCAACCCAGGTCGATGAGTCTACCAGTGCTGACAACAAGACAACGATGTTTGTTTTCGTCAGATATATTTTTCAGAATGATATGTTGAGGATATGTTATGTGCACTTTGTTGCCAACCAACACTACAGTTACAGAGCTATTCAAGTCTTTGAATGATATGTAATCATTCATATGGAAAATTGAATTGGTGATTTTGTGTTGGCATATGCATGGATGGAGCAAATGTCATAATTGGACAGCTTTCTGGTTTCACTACTCGGGTCAAAGAGGTTGCTTCCGAATGTGAGGCTACACACTGTGTCATCCACACAGAAATGCTGGCTAGCCAAAAAGTGTCATGTTTTGTAGGATGTGATTAAACTTACTAACCACATTAAAGTATATGGCCTTAAGTCACATCTGTTTGCCTCTCTGTGAGGAGATGGATGCAGAGCACAAATTTCTACTCTTAAACACAGAAGGAAGATGGATTTCTAAAGGTGTATCACTGGCCAGTGTTTTTGAGTTATGAGATCTGCTCCAGGAATTTCTTTTAGAAATTCACCACTAGCAGCACACTTCAGTGACAGAGTTTAGTTCAGTCACTCAGTCATGTCCGACTCTTTGTGACCCCATGGACTGCAGGATGACAGGCTTCCTTGTCCTTCATCAACTCCCGGAGCTTGATTCAACTAATGTCCATTGATTTGGTGATGCCATCCAACCATCTCATCCTCTGTCATCCCCTTCTCCTCCCATCTTCAATCTTTCCCAGCATCAGGGTCTTTTCCAATGAGTCAGTTCTTTGCATCAGGTGGCCAAAGTATTGGACTTTCAGCTTTAGCATCAGAACTTCCAACAAGTATTCAGGGCTGATTTCGTTAGGATTGACTGGTTTGATCTCCTTGCAGTCCAAGGGACTCTCAAGAGTCTTCTCCAACAGCACAGTTCAAAAGCATCAATTCTTTGGTGCTCAGCTTTCTTTATGGTCCAACTCTCACATCCATACATGACTACTGGAAAAACCCATAGCTTTGACTAGATGGGCCTTTATGACAAAGTAATGCCTCTTCTTTTTAATATGCTGTCTAGGTTGATCATAGCTTTTCTTCCAAGAAGCAAGCATGTTTTAATTTCATGGCTGCAGTCACCATCTTCAGTGATTTTGGAGCCCAAAAAAATAAAGTCTGTCACAGAGTGGATCACAAAACTTGCTTGCTTGTGTGACACACTCAACTCGCTCAGCAAACAATCTATCACTCCAGGGGAGAATGACAACTGTGTTCAAGTCTACAGATAAAGTGGCTGCCTTCAAAATCAAACTGGAATTATGAAGGTGATGAGTGAACATTGGGATTAGTAGAGATTTTGAAACATTAGCAGAGATTTTGAAAGAGACTGAGCAAGGGCCTTCTTTCTCCCTGCTGGTCCATGATCACCTATCACATCTTTCAAAAGAGTTTGTGCATTACTTCCCAACCACAAAAGACCCCCAAACTGGGAAGGAGTGGATCCAAGACCCATTCTGAATAAGTTTCTATGAATTGACTTTGTCTATGCTAGAAGAGGATCAGCTGCTTGATACCTCAAATGACAGTGACCTTAAAAGTATGTTTGAGAAAACTTTAAATATCTGTACATTCTGGATTAAAGTCAAGGTGGTATATCCTGAGATTGAAATAAAAGCACTAAAAGCCTGCTTGCATTTCCAAAATCCTACCTTTGAGAAGCCAGGTTTTCTGCAGGGACTCAACCAAAACAAGATTACAAAGTAGACTGGTCATAAGCAATACACTACAGGTGTCACTGTCTCCCATCACCCCCAGATGGGACCATCTAGTTACAGGAAAGGAAGCTCAGGGATCCCACTGATTCTGAATTATGGTGATTGTATAATTATGGCATTATACATCACAATGTAATAATAATAGTAATAAAGTGCACAATAAAGGTAATGCATTTGAATAATCCCCAAATCATCCACTCCCCAGTTCCATGGAAAAATTGCCTTTCACAAAATCAGTCCCTAGTGCCAAAAAGATTAGGGACCACTGCCTTAGGCAGATGGAACCTGATATTGTTGCAGATTTTGAGAAATGGTTGTTCTCATACTTTGCTGGTTGAAAAGTAATTTGGTGGTGGTTTAGTCGCAAGTCGTGTCTGACTCTTGTGACCTCATGGACTGTAGCCCACCAGGCTCCTCTGTCCATGGCATTTTCCAGGCAAGAATACAGGAGTGGATTGCCATTTCCTTCTCCACGGGATCTTCCTGACCCAGGAAACAAACCCAGGTCTCCTGCACTGCAGGGAGATTCTTTACCAACTGAGCTATGAGGCTGGTTGAAAAGTAAATTAGTACAGCCTATTCTGAAGGGTAATTTATTAACATTTGTCAACATTTAATATAACTTTACTATGAGTTACTTTTATATTTTTAACTTGTTTTATTAAACTATAGTAGATTTACAATGTTGAGTTAGTTTCTGGTATACAGCAAATGACTCAGTTTTATATATATATATATAAATGACAGGGTATGGAAACCCAATCCAATATTCTTGACTGTAGAATCCCGTGGACAGAGGAGCCTGATGGACTCCAGTCAATGGTGTCGCAGAGTATATATAAACTTCCAATCCATACCTTCCTCAACACCCTCTCCCTTGAATCCTGGGGAAATAGCATATGAGCAAAGTTGTATTTTGCAATAACTAAATAAAAACATCTATACACAGCAACACATATATGTGTAAACACACATATGTGTGTATATACCCATACATATTCCATCTATCTATCTATCCATCCACCCATCCATCCATCCACCTATTTACATCTCAGTTCAGTTCAGTTCAGTCACTCCGTCATGCCTGACTCTTTGTGACCCCATGGACTGCAGCACACCAGGCTTCCCTATCCTTTACCAACTCCCGGAGCTTCATCAAACTCATGTCCATCAAGTCGATGATGCCATCCAACCATCTCATCCTCTGTTGTCTCCTTCTCCTCCTGCCTTCCATCTTTCCCAGAATCAGGGTATTTTCTAATGAGTCAGTTCTTCAGTCTGGTGGCCAAAGTATTGGAGCTTCAGATTCAGCATCGATTCTTCCAATGAATATTCAGGGATGATTTCCTTGAGGATTGACAGGTTGGATCTTCTTGCAGTACAAGGGATTCTCAAGAGTCTTTGCCAGCACCACAGTTCAAAAGCTTCAATACTTTAGCACTCAGCTGTCTTTATATTCCAACTCTCACATCCATACATGACTACTGGAAAAACCATAGCTTTGACTAGATGGATCTTTGTTGGCAAAATAATGTCTCTGCTTTTTAATATGCTAAGTTGGTCATAACTTTCCTTCCAAGGAGCAAGTATCTTAATTTCATGGCTGCAGTCACCATCTGCAGTGATTTCGGAGCCCAAGAAAACAAAATCTGTCACTGTTACCATTGTTTTCCTATCTATTTGCAATGAAGTGATGGGACCAAATGCCATGAACTTCATTTTTTGAATGTAGAGTTTTAAGCTAGATTTTTCACTCCTCTTTCACTTTCATCAAGAAGTTATTTAGTTCGTCTTCGCTTTCTGCCATAAGGGTGGTGTTATCTGCATATCTGAGATTATTGATATGTCTCCTGGAAATCTTGATTCCAGCTTGTGCTTCATCCAACCAGGCATTTATCATGATTTACTCTACATAGAAGTTAAGTAATCAGGATGACAATATACAGTCTCGACATACTCCATTCCCTATTTGGAACCAGTCTGTTGTTCCATGTCCGGTTCTAACTGTTGTTTCTTGACCTGCATACAAATTTCTCAGGAAGCAAG
Organism: Dama dama; assembly: GCF_033118175.1. NCBI lineage: Eukaryota > Metazoa > Chordata > Mammalia > Artiodactyla > Cervidae > Dama > Dama dama. Next base: position 11,810,189 of record NC_083708.1, read on the forward strand.
TAAGGTGGTCTGGTGTTCCCATCTCTTGAAGAATTTTCCACAGTTGGTTGTGATCCACACAGTCAAAGGCTTTAGCAAAGTCAATGAAGCAGAAGTAGATGTTTTTCTGGAATTCTCTTGCTTTTTCTATGATCCAGCAGGTACTGGCAATTTGATCTCTGGTTCCTCTGCCTTTGCAAAATCCAACTTGAATATCTGGAAGTTCTCGGTTCACAGACTATTGATGCCTAGCTTGGAGAATTTTGAGCATTACTTTGCTAGTGTGTGAAATCAGTGCAGTCGTGTGGTACTTTGAACATTCTTTCGCATTGCCTTTCTTTGGGATTGGAATGAAAACTGACCTTTTCCAGTCCTTGATCACTGCTGAGTTTTCCAAATTTGCTGGCATATGAGTTCACCACTTTCACAGCATTATCTTTTAGGATTTGATATAGCTCAGCTGGAATTCCATCACCTCCACTAGCTATGTTTATAGTGATGCTTCCTAAGGCCCACTTGACTTCTCACTCCAGGATATCTGGCTCTAGGTCAGTGATCACAACATTGTTGTTATCTGGGTCATGAAGATCTTTTTTGTTGTTCTTCTGTGTATTCTTGCCAGCTCTTCTTAATGTCGTCTGCTATCTCTTTCTATATGGGCTTCCCAGGTGCCTCAGTGGTAAAGAATCCCCCTGTCAATGCAGTAGATGCAAGAGATATTGGTGCGATCTTTGGGTCAGGAAGATACCCTGGAGAAGAAAATGGCAACCCATTGCAATATTCTTGCCTGGAGAATCTCATGGATAGAGGAGCCTGGCAGGCTACTGTGTCTAGGGTTACAAAGAGTCGGACATGCCTGAAGCAACTTAGCATGCTTGCATATCTATGTATATATCTCACTATACACATAATATGTACTCTCAGTGTCCTTTATCATCCGTTTCTTCCCACTGTCGCAGAAGCTTCTTGATGATGGGAACTTCTTGCTTTCCTAAGGTCTAATACCTGGCACAAGATGGATACAGAATATTGACTGTTAAATAAATGAGCTAGATTGCAAAGGTTATGAGAGACTGCATGAAAGGAAAATATCATATCTCGATTATCTTTAATTACTTTTAATTATTTTTAAAGAATATGTTTCCCTTATGTGTGCATTATTTGATTATTTTAGAAATCACAGATGAAATCTCTCACACTTCCAAATTAATCCAAGAAGTGTGCTTTTAGTTACATTCTTCAAATTGCCTAAAGAAGTTCAAGTTTAGAATAAAGGCCTTTGTCTTAAAAAAGATAAGAAACCTGAAGGTTGATTTAAGGTTTTACACTAACAGCGTGTTAGTGTTTTTGTATTTAACTTTGTGGGGTGCAACGTTGGTCCAAGTTTGGGGAGAGCTTGCTTTCCTTACACCATGTCAGATGAAATATGTTCCTCATTTTTATAGACATGCGATTTCAGACTAAGTTTGGAGCTATAATGGTTTAGCAAACTATTCTAATCAGTGATATACACAAACAATAATTATTTCTTTTAATGTGAACTTTTGAGTTAAAAAATCATTTAAGCAACTAACCTTTATTCTAAAATAAAGATTTTTTCTTCTCTTTATATCACTTTCTTTAAATTTTTGATTTAAAGACAAATTTGTGATTTAAAGACTTAGATTATTGTTCTAGTTTGGTTATAATTGTACATGCCTGGTGATATCGCAATGAGAATCAGAAATTGTGTGGGTAACATGGTTAAACAGAGACAGAACAGTCTGTAGTGAGGACATGTTGAAATTTAATCAATTTAATCAGTTTAGAGTATTTCAGCACAGTTAAAATATTTTAAAAATACTTTGTTATGTTGCCTGGCAGAAGTTACAGAGCATTGGGAAGAGGAAATATTACTATTACATAATATTACTGATTATGCTTTAATATTTCCACCTGGTGTGATTGTTGTATTTAAAACTTAATGCCTGAAGTTCCTTATTGTGGTTATATTTATTTTGTTTCAGTTTATGAGAAAAAGGCAACCTCATTTCTCCAGCAAGAAAGCAGATCCCTGCTGTGTGTGTAATTGTGTGTGTGTGTGTGTGTGTGTGTGTGTGCGCGTGTGTGTGTGTGCGCGTGTGTGTGTGTGTGTTATCAGACCTCTCACAGCCCAGAGAATTTCAAGCCAGGAGTTAAGACATCCAGAGTTGCATTTCTCATCTTCCTTCCTGTTATCAAAGATTAAGTTACCATCTTAGTTCAAATGTGTATCTCTGTCTTTCAGAGACATCAAAATTTACACAATATACATAAATATAATATATATTATAAATACATAGAATATATAAGGTAAACATAGAAAGTTAGCCCAGTGGTAAAGAATTGGCCTGCCAATACAGGAGATGCAAGAGACGCAGTTCGATCCCTGGATTGGGAAGATCCCCTGGAGTAGAAAATGGCAACCCATTCCAGTCTTCTTGCCTGGGATAATCCCATGGATAGATGAGTCTGGCAGGCTACAGTCCATGGGGTAACAACAATCAGACACGACTGAGCACGCATGCAATGCAGTGCAGTGCAATGCAAGTATATGAAGTATATATATAAAATATATTAAGTAGAAAATTGCATGAGCTTTCTTTTTATTGTCATGTGAATGAAAAATTATATAGCTTTCTGAAAAAGTGAATACTCCTCTCGAGGGTTTTGGGGGTGAAAAAAGAAAGTTGGCAACAAGTTCAAAAGGAAGGAGAAATCAGTCATTCCCTAAGGTGGTAATGTTCCCTGAAAATGGTAGAAAAAAAAAAACAGTAATTTATCAATGTTCCCAATTGCTGAGAAGCAGGTTACAAATATCTCATATTTGGGGGTTGGTACAATTCCAGTTTTTTTTTAACAAAAGTATTGTTGATTTACAATGTTGTTTTATTTTATTTTTTTCCATTTATTTTTATTAGTTGGAGGCTAATTACTTTACAATATTGTAGTGGTTTTACAAAAACCACTACAATATTGTTTTATTTTCAAGTGTACAGCAAAATGATGCCATTATACATACACATATAATATTATTTTTTCAGATTCTTTTCCCTTATAGGTTATGTGAATTCCAATAGTGCCAACACCATACCGAGAGGTTATTCTGCACAACCTCTAGGAATAGATATTTAATTTCTTAGTAATATTTTCAGAATGTTTAATAAACTACTTGAAGCAGCTGTAAAGTGAGCTGTCAGCTAACACAGTTACGGCATTTGGATCATGACTCTCTGAGAGGGATGTGGTCTGAGTGATAAGGGCAGGAGTGATGTGAGTGAAGGCTGACTTCCCTCCCTGCCTCACCAGCGGGGCAGATCAAACCTGTGACCGCAGCGCTTAGTTCCTGTTGGGCTTTTCTGCTGTTATTTATTCCCAATCCCCGCCTCCAAAAAAAAGGTTTAAATATACTTACAAGCTCTATGTATCTAAATCAAATGGCTAGGAAGTCTTAGAAACCATATTTGTTACAATTGTTAAATTAGAGGCTGCATTTTGTGACAAAAATATCACAAGAAAGTTAACACTTTCTCAAAGAATTATAGTGTTCAATGATGACCAGTATGTTTAGTAATCAAAAGGATGAGGATTCTTGGTGTCATATTTAAAAATTATATTTTTCAAAATTTAATGTGCTTAGAGCTTAGAGTACAGTTGGCATGAAAGAAGCTGGTGATAAAAATGATAAATCACTAGACTTTGACTAAAGTGCTCTGTTCTCACCTCAAGGAAATTGTTAGTCCAACACCTCACTGTGTGCAAGTGATGTAAGTGTACTTTCCTTTCCTGGGAAGAAGTGGATGTTGACTTAGGTGACCTATAAACTTCCTTCAGGTTCTCATTCTGGAACTGAAAATGTTTGTAATTTGCATTTTAATGAAATACTTTATATCATGCTTTTAAAACAGTTATTAAAAGTGAAATTTGCCTTCGCTACTAGTAGGCTTTTTAATTTTTTATGATGTTTTATAAGACATTTAAATTCACTATCTTCAAATCTGTAAACTGAATTGATGAGTAGGAATTAACTTAGCCTCCTTTTAAATGTCAAGCACCGTGCTACCCACACTACAGAAGCTCTCTTTTCCAGCCCCCACCCAGGTTTAGCAAGTTGGGTTTTATTGTCTTCAATTTACAAAGAAGGAAACTTAAGTCTGTATATGTAAGTTGACTTTCTGTATTTCAAAAAGCACAAAATTGGGTATACCTAACTCTAAAGACTATTTTATTCCCCTCACTGTACTATTTTAAATGAAAACACCTTCTTTACTCCTTGGAACAAACTATGAGATACTTGGTTATCATTTTAAAGTAATTTTCTAAAAGAAAGTGGTAGAACATTAAAAATAATCAATATGTCTTTAGCAGGTTAGACAGTAAACTCCTCCTTTATAATATGACATATTTTCATTTACTGAGCAAAGTAGATAACCATTGATATTTGTTTCTAAAATCCATCAGAATTTACTCAGAGATCATACACAATAACAAGGAAAGGGTATTTTTTAATGAGTTGTTGCAGAGTTGTGTCAGTGTGAAATCTGTGTCAAGTCACATTTTCCCATTATGTATACAGAAATGAGGTTAACTCCAGCTTAAAATTAAGCAGGAATCATCTTGCAATGACAGGTGTTTCTGCTCTGTTATGATATTATTTCCAGGGTAACTCAACAAAACATCATAAAGGAAGGATTATGTTGGCAGGTGTGAAATAAACAGCAGGAGAACACTTTACAGAAACTTTATAAAACTTTGAAAGTAGATGATATTTTTGGTAAACATTGCCACCAGCAATGATACATATAGGATTAGGAGGGATTCAAAAATCACCTAGTACATGAAGTACATGATGAAAACTAGGTTAGTGTTACTTTACTAGAAATAAGAGAATTTGTGCACACAGTTTTCTCCATGGTACAGTTTTATGGAGCAAGCTATTTTTTAAAAATTGTACTGAAAGACAGTTGATTTACAATGTTGTGTTAATTTGTGTTGCACAACAAAGTGACTCAGTTACACACGCACGTGTGCTCAGTGGTGTCTGGCTCTTTACAACTCCATGGGCTGTAGACCGCAGGCTCCTTTGTCCATAGAATTTTCTGGGCAAGAATACTGGAGTGGGTTGCCATATCCTCCTCCAGAGGATCTTCCCAGGGATCAAACACATCACCTTCATTAGCAGGCAGATTCCTGACCACCGTGACACCTAGGGAGCCTCAGTTATACACACATACGTTCTTTTTCATATTCTTTTCCATAAGATTTATCACAGAATGTTGAATATATTAATAGTTCCTTGTGTTATACCTTAGGATCTTGTTATTTGTCCATCCTATAAATGTTAGTTTGAAGCAAGCTACTTTTTCAAGTTCTTCGATGATCATGGGTCTGTTACTTATGATAGGTTGGTGTACAGTGAATACACTTATGATCAAAAAACAGTGTTAATATTGAATTGGTATGTGGATGTTTTTCTTTTTTATTGGAAGATGTTTCAGTTTGTTTCTAACATATAGTTTGTTTCAGTTCAGTTCAGTTCAGTCACTCAGTCGCGTCTGACTCTTTGCGACCCCGTGGGCTGCAGCACACGAGGCTTCCCTGTTCATCACCAACTTCTGGAGCTTACTCATACTCATGTCCATCGAGTCAATGATGCCATCCAACCATCTCATCCTCTGTCGTCCCCTTCTCCTCCTGCCTTCAATCTTTCCCAGCATCAGAGTCTTTTCAACTGAGTCAGTTCTTTGCATCAGGTGGCCAAAGTATTGGAGTTTCAGCTTCAGTCAGTCCTTCCAATGAATATTCAGGACTGATTTCCTTTAGGATTGTCTGGTTGGATCTCCTTGCAGTCCAAGGGACTCTCAAGAGTCCTCTCCAACACCACAGTTCAAAAGCATCAATTCTTTGGTGCTCAGCTTCCTTTATAGTTCAGCTCTCACATCCATACGTGACTACTGGAAAAACCACAGCTTTGACTAGACAGATCTTTGTCGACAAAGTAATGTCTCTGCTTTTCAATATGCTGTCTAGGTTGGTCATAGCTTTTCTTCCAAGGAGCAAGCATCTTTTAATTTCATGGCTGCAGTCACCATCTTCAGTTGTTTTGGAGCTCCCCAAACAAAGTCTGTTACTGTTTCCATCATTTCCCCATCTATTTCCCATGAAGTGATGAGACCAGATGCCATGATCTTAGTTTTCTAAATGTTGAGCTTTAAGCCAACTTTTTCACTCTCCTCTTTCACTTTCATCAAGAGGCTCTTTAGTTCCTCTTCTCTTTCTGCCATAAGGGTGGTGTCATCTGCATACCTGAGGTTATTGAGATTTCTACACGCAATCTTGATTCCAGCTTGTGCTTCTTCCAGCCTGGCATTTTGCATGATGTACTCTTTGCATAATTTAAATAAGTAGGGTGACAATATACAGCCTTGATGTGCTTCATCCCCAATTTGGAACCATGTATGTAGGCTTCTAACATGTAGGCTAGTCATAAAATGCTCTAAAATACAATATTTATCTCAAAACAGTTAGACACATATTTCCTAGTCTTCCATGAGTCTTCTGGAGGAAGGAAGACAGTTTACAAGACTTGGATGTGGAGTTGGTCCTTTTTCTCTTTCAGTGGATAAGCCACATCAAAATAGAAGATTGTTAAGTGCATAGTTCGGGAGAGGGGTGCAGTGACAGGGGAGGGATCCATTTAAATTGCTTCATGGAACTGGAATCCAGAGCAAAATAATGGGTCAACAAAGTCTCCACCATTCAGCCCTGGTGTTTGGAAAGAGTGACTAGTTTTAGAGAGTGTGGGGAAAGGATGGAGTCAAGAGTCTGCCACCAACAGATTGCAGAAATGTGTGCAGAACTTCACAGCTTCCGTAGACTTTCTGGATTTTGACTCCAGGAGTAGGGTGAGCAAGCCATTTAACTGAAACCTAAGTGATGGTCCCAGGATCTCGCCTTTCCTCCATCAAGCTGTGTGGATGCTCAGCTGATGCTTAGGGCTGTCTGTGAAGATCAAATCCCATTTTGAGCAGAGGAAGGCTCCAGAATATGACAGAGGGACATAACTAATTCCATGTTGCAGTAAATGCCCAATCTGCATGATCACATTTCTACACATTTTCTACATGTGGCACGTTACTGGATGAGGTTCTATTACTTGAATGACAGCTCTGAGCCATTCACAGCTTGGCAAGGAAAGGATAACATTATGCATGGATCCTGAAAAGACTGAGAAAAAGGATGGGGAAAGTGAAGAGAGAAAAATCAGATGTAACTAAGGGCAAATATGAGCTAAATGCTATATATTTTAGAGAATGGATAAACAAGGTCCTACTATACAGTGCAGGGAACTATATTCAAAACCCTATAATAAGCCATAGTGGAAAAGAATATGAAAAAGAATTAATCTGCTGTACAGCAGAATTATCACATCACTGTGATCCAACTATACTTCAATAAAATCTTTTTATTTTTCCATTTATTTTTATTAGTCAGAAGCTAATTACTTTACAATATTATAGTGGTTTTTGACATACATTGACATGAATCAGCCATGGATTTACATGTATTCCCCATCCTGATCCCCCCTCCCGCCTCCCTCCCCACCCCATCCCTCTGGGAAAACCTTTTTTTTTTTTTTTTTTTTTCAAAAAAAAAGAAAAAAGGTAATGTGAGCTGAGGACAGTTTTCTGGGGACATTCATAATTGCTTGATGTCTTCCCTGTAGCCGCTGACATTCCCGAAGCTGCAAATCATTAACTAATTAACAACAAACAACTTTTCATTATACAGTTATCCACCATGGCTCCGTTAAGCGTTATTCAAGTACTTGATCACTAATGAGATGGTTTACATTAAAGCCAAGTATGTTTTTACAAAGGCTAGTTAACTCAGAATGAGTTCTCACCATTGTGACAATGGTCCTAAACTCCGTAAAAGGAGCTGACTGCACTCTGTCCAAGAATTAACAGGGAAGACTGTACATCTACTGAACTCTTTCCTGGGGAAAGAAGGAACTTGAGATGCTGACTCTCAGGGACATGCCTCATGTCCTAATCATGTGTCAGGATGTGAGGTGATGGAAAATTGAAAATTGAGGCTTGAAAAGACTTGCTCATATTTATGAGAAAAATATTCAAGAATCTTTGACCCCCCCTCCCTAATCACAAATATACTTTATATTTGTATAAAGCTCTCAAGCTAGCAAGCCTGAATTGCTCACTTTGCAAGCATCCTAATGTCTCCAGCTTAGTATTGCAGGAACTGAAGCAGACAGAAATTGGCGGCAATTCTCTGTTCTGTTTGTTAATCACCATTCATTCATCTCCTTCCCTTAAGTCTGATGCTTTGTTTTCATTTCATCCTTTTCCTGGGGTTTCCATGATGCCCTCACCCTCAGATTAAGGATGGCTGTCCTGCAGTGGCAGACCTCAGGGTCCTCGTTGTATTGTTGCCTTCCAAGGCTCTTTTCTGCTTCCCAAGGTTTGCAACCTAATAATGATGGTCAGGAATATTGCTATATTGGATTCAAGTTGACCTTAGTGACAGTCATAAATGCAGTTGACAATCATTCTGGTTTAGGATTTCTGAATTAACTGGAAGTTGGAAAGGCATATATTCTAACTGAAAAAGTAGTTGACTGAATCAGGATAAATGTTGAAAGAAATGGTTTCAGAGTTTAAAAATGACAAAGAAGGGATCTTGAGATTTTTTTTATACTCTCTGAACTTCATTACAACCTGTTCAAATTAGCAGCTGAAACTCAGATTTAGCAGCTGTATGGGCAAGAAAAACATGCCACCCTGGTGCTCTGTGCTGTATTTGGCATCTCTTATTGCTGATAAACTCTTCCTTGTATCAGATGCTCATCTTGGCACTGCTATATGTGTGTGTTTGTTGTCTCTGATACCTTCTTCTGGAGCCAAAAAGAGCTTCTAAACGTCATTTTCTCTCTCCCTCTCTTTTCCCTGTGTAGCAACATGTTGCATATAAGGCAGGCCATTTTACTTAAGGGAAAACAGCATGAGTTGGATGGAAAATGCTCATTTTTAAACCCCACATTTAATTTGTTTACCAAATATTTTTATAGCACTTACTACGTGTCAGGCATCACTCCAACTACTTCACGAATGCCAATTCATTTAATGCCTTCATGACCAGCCTGTGGGGGAGGCATCATTAGTGATCCCAGTTGCAGACAAGGAAGCTGAGGCCCAGGGCAGGTGGGTAGTTTGCCCAGGATCCCAGCGACTGATGCGTGACCCAGGTGGCTGTCAGTTGCTGCGCTGTGTTCCTCTCCATGAAAACGTCTGCATGACTTTCTCTGACATCTTGAATGTGTTTGACTGGGTTCTGTTCCTAGTAGTATCACCAACTCTGCATCTATGCCACAGGTATCCTGAGGCGGTTATGCAGTGTGTGTCTAACCTGTTACCAAACCAAACTTGGATCCACTGGCCCACACACAGTAAATCCAGCCTACAGACACCAGGCTGTGGCGAAGGGAAGAACAGCATTTATTGCAGGCGCCAAGCAAGGAGAATGGGCAGCTCGTGCTCAAAAGACCCAAACTCCTTGATGCCTTTCTGGGAAGGGATTTTGAAGGCAATGTGAAGGAGGGAGTTGCAGGATGCATGATGAAGTTATGCGTAGTTCTCGGGTTGGTTGGCATCAAGATGAAGCTTCAAGCCCTCTGGTTTCAACCAGTCTAGGGTTTATGTGCTTGTGGTTGGCAGTTTTCATCTAATGGGAGTCTACTTCCTGCAAAAACAATGTAGGAATGTGTGTCAGACCTTTATATCTTTCAGGGAACTGGGAGTCAGTGACTCTGTTATGTGGCTGGTTTATAGTCTAATAAATTGTTTCCAGTTTCCCAGCCTAAGAGCTATTCTTTGTTTTAACATCTTCACCTTAGCCAGCCTTTAGAGACTCAAGGAAGACCTGGGAGACTAAAGCAAAAGTGATTTACTTCAAAGGACAGGGGCACAAGGGGCTTAGACACCTGATCAGCCTGTGTGAGCTTCTGTGCAGTGTCAGTCGTATGTTGATTTATCACAGCATTTTTGGAGATACTGACACTGGGGAACCTTAAATTAGGAAGCAAGCAAAGAATGCATAACAACTCCCCTCCCCAAAAGCACAAATTCCTAACTAATTACATTGTGAGACCCTGGGCAATTCATGACCACTCTGAGTCAATTTCCTCATTAGCAAAATAAAGGAGAGGGACTCAATTTTTTTTCCATCTTCAAATTCTAAACCTGGATCAGGGTATATATTGATTTATAAAGCAGCCAGTAAAGAAATTTCTCCTTAAGACCGAGCTGACTTTTGACATTTGAAAAAGCTATACCCCAAGACTTTAATAAATCCCTATGTTTGCAAAACAGCATCTGATCCCACAAAAATATACTAAGAAGTAAATGAAATTTTTACTTCTAGTCTCAGGCCTAAAAGGCTAAGATAAGTAACTTACAAAATTATTACAAAAAAGCTATGTAACAAGACCAAATTTACACTGTTGTATTATATAATCAATCAGATAAAACCTCAGCAGCAGTGCATCTGCAGTCAAACAAAATTGGGTTTGTGTATTTACTGCACAGAAAGTTCTAGGGGAGCTTTAGGAAAGACCCTGAGGAGGAAGTGGGAGAAGCAGACTTAACCTGGTGTAATTATGTGACCAGTTTACTGAGGAGAATAGAGTTTACTAGGAGTATAGATAGGGCCTGCTAATCTGTAGTCGACTCTCCTTCAATGCATTATTTTGGAAAATGTGATGTGTTAAGCTGTTGTATTTTTGGTTTTGCTTGTACAGGTGGTTGTAATACTATAGAAACAGTTTTTAATTTTGAAATGATCAAATTTACAAACATATAAGGAATAAAAGGGACAGAATTTATTTGCAAGTCCAGTAGGTATAAAAATGAAGGAGGAAACATTGTTCAAAACGTAACTGTCACCAATGAAGGCACAGAATTAATTATAAGCTTGGATATGCAAATGATTATGCTGCTTCACAATATCTTTGCTATTTGGTGAGATGACTTATTTCTGCTTGGCAAACTGCCTGATTCCTGGAAATATATATATATATATACATATACATATATGTGTGTATATATATATATTTCTATAACAGCTATAAATTTGCAAGCTGAGAGGATAATCACACATGGAAAAAGTTGCACATTTACACAAAATGCAGAATCTTTCTCTTTTCCTTTTGCTTAAAGCTTTTGGCTCTCCCAAAGCAGCAGCCTGTTGCTATGCTTACTGACAACTAACTGTTGGTTGGATGTATTGATTATACAACTTTGTAGAATAAAAAGGAAGCAAATACTTCAACAGAAATTGATTGAGCACCAGTTACACCAAGGGCATATGATGGTTTCCCTTTAGGATGAAAAGGAAAAAACACCTAGCTTGCAAGGAGCTGTGGTTTAATGGAGATGACAACAGCAAAATGCTACAGAGTTATAGGAATGCAAAAATGTATCCATAGCATACTGTGAGAAGTTAAGAGAAGAAAAGCTAGTCGGTTGGATAATGTGAAAATTCTGACAAATGCATAATCATCTGTCTACCTGAATTTATATTTTACTAATCCACATTTATTAGAATAATTAAAATACCTGAATATAAGACTACCACAGAATCCAAGGCATATGATCATTGTGAATCTTTTACCTCAATTGCTGTGTGCATGGCTCAACCAATCCACACCCAGTGTGAGAGCTGGATTGGCCTTTGTGGTTCTTATTATGACTGCAAGAGGCCCTCAGGAGTAACCATCAGGGAACAGAAAAAAAAGAAAAGTTTATTATTTATAGGTCCTGGAAATATGTTGGCACATCTGGGGCCACACAGCATGGTCTTGGGTAGACAGGTAGACAGTGAGGGAGCTTGGCCTGGGGTTCTGATTTTATTGGGGTTGTGGGTGGGGCTGTAGGGTTTCGCAAGCCTCTCTTTATTGGTGAATTTAAAACAGAAGAGCAGGACTTTGAAGCATAGGAAAAGAATAAAACAAGGGCCCCAAATGGTCAGTTATGAAATGAGCCAAGATCTCTAAAACAAAGAAGTCAGTTTGGGGAGGTTGCCTGTATTTTTAATCTTGTGTTGTGACTGGCTAGGTGTTTATTTGGGAAGGCTGTTTTCGAAGTGGATGCCTCCATAATCAAAGCTTAAGTCAGGCATTTTCATTGTAAAAATAAAAAGTGAAAAAAAAAAAACAAAAAAAAAAACCTGTTGGAGCTTAATGATTTTTTTGAATAGATAAGAATCATCTGTCTAAATAACGAACTGTGCAAGTAGCCTGATGGCACTGCTTTAAAAATGTAGTTGCAAAACATTTGCAATAAGGAAGTGAAAAGAGTCGAAATCTGACATTTTTCTTTTTCTTTGTGATTGTCTTAGTTCTTTTTGTCCTTTAGCATTCTATAATAATTTTAGAATCACCTTATGCATTTCCAGAAAAACATAGTGGGATTTTGTGTGTCTGTGTGTGCTGAGGATTGCACCGCTTCCATAGAGCATTGTTAGATGTACACATTTACACATTTGTGATTCTGCAGTTAATGAACACAGTTCTGCTTATTGATGAGGGCAACTTTTGTGAAAATCTTTATAACTTTACTGATTTTTATTGCATGTGTTTTATTTTCTATATTGAGACTATAATGTTAATACATATAAAGTTAGATATTAGTGTCATTGAATGGATTTTTGTTGTTATTCAGTTGCTGAGTCATGTCCAGCTCTGCGACCCCATGGACTGCAGCATGTCAGACCTCCCTGTCCATCAGAATCTCCCAGAACTTGCTCAAACTCATGTCGGTCGAGTCAGTGATGCCATCCAACCATCTCATCCTCTTTAGTCCCCTTCTCCTCCTGCCCTCAATCTTTCCCAGCATCAGGGTCTTTTCAAATTAGTCAGCCCTTCACATCAGGTGGCCAAAGTACTGGAGTTTCAGCTTCAGCATCAGTCCTTCCAATGAATATTCAGGACTGATCTCCTTTAGGATGGACTGGTTGGATCTCCTTGCAGTCCAAGGGACTCTCAAGAGTTTTCTCCAGCACCACAGTTTGAAAGCATTGGTTCTTTGGCGCTCAGCCTTCTTTATGGTCCAACTCTCACATCCATACATGACTACTGGAAAAATCACAGCTTGAACTATATGAACCTTTGTCAGCAAAATAATGTGTCTATTTTTTAATAATGTGTCTGGGTTTGTCATAGCTTTTCTTGGATGGATTAATGTTTTACTATATTGAAATGTGTCTTTTTATCAATACTCAGAATTCTTTCCTCAAGTCTACTTTGCCTGATATTAGTATAACTATATTCATTTTCTCCTGGTCAGTGTTTATGTGATATTTCTTGTTTTTTCTTCTTTTAATCTCTCTGTATCCCTATACTCAATGAATACCTCTTCTAATTAGCAGTTAGGTTGTTTGCAAAATCCAGTCTGATGATTTTCTTCTTTCAAATGGAACATTTAATTTGTTTACATTCTATGCCATGCCACTGTATTTGTGTTTAAATTTACCGTCTTGCTTTGCATTTTCTATTTACCCTATTATTACCTAATTTTTAGTTAATTATATTTGGCATTCTATTATTCATTAGCTAATTAGTAATATTGGGTTGGCCAAGAAGTTCATTTGGGTTTTTCTATAAGATTGTAAGAAAAACCTGAAAGAACTATTTAACCAACACAATACATTCTTTTGCTATTCTTTTATTTATTATCCAAAAAATCTTATGCTATTAGTATATTATTAATGCTTAATGTATATTAATATATCTAGCACTTTCTGGAAAATACAAGGAACTTAATACCACATTAGTGTGATGTATTAACCCCAATATTTATGCTATTATTGCAATTCATTGTAAGATAAATATTTTAAATGATTCTTGCTGCTTTCCATCAATATTCATTTAGATTTATCAACTGTTGCTCTCCTTTCTTTCCTGCATGTTGGTTTCTGCAGGAACTTAGTAATTCCTTCACCTTAGTAGTTCCTTTATTGTGCTTCAGTTGGTGATACATTCAGTTTTTATTAGAGTTAGAATGGCTTTATTTTTAAAGGACATTTATAGAACAACATTTGGTGTTTATTTTCCTTTATTACCAAAGTATAATTGTACTATCTTCTAACTTTTCTGTTGAGAGGTCAGTTCTCAATCTTTGGTTTCTCCTTTGAAAATAATATCTCTTTTTTTGTGTGGCTGCTTTGAAGTTTGTCTGGTTTTCTTTGGTATTGTGGTGTTTTCTTTGTATTTATTCTGCTTAGGGTTTGTAGCAATTCTTTAATCTGTGGCATGATGTCATTCATTGGTGTCTTAGTCAGTTCTGGCTGTGATAACAAAATACCACAGACTGAGTGGCTTAAACAACAGTCATTCATTTTTTGCAGTTCTGGAGGCTGGGGCATTCAAAATCAAGGTGCCACCTCCAAATACCATCTCATAAGGACTTAAGGCTTCAACATATGAATATAGCAGAGCACATTCAGTCCAGAGCAGGTGATTTTGGAAAATCATGGCCTTCAATGTAGCTTCTGCTCTGTACTTTATATTCTCTCCTTTCTAATTACACGTATGTTAAACTGTTTTACCATGGTTCATATCTCTCATACAATCATCTGTACTTGATAATTCAATACTTCTCTTCTCCCTACTCAGCCTGTGTATGTCATCCTAATCTGAGTTCACTAATCCTATTTTCTATTCTGTCTAATTTGAAAGTAAACCATTTATTTATTTATTATATCGGAGTATACCTTCTTTTTTCCATTTATTTTTATTAGTTGGAGGCTAATTACAATATTGTAGTGGTTTTTGCCATACTTTGACATGAATCAGCCAAGTTCTTAAGTTTACTTTTTTTCAGTGCTAGACTTTTCATTTGCTCCTTAGTTTCCGGTTCTCTGCTGAGATCCCTTCTCTTATCATCTAACTTACTTAACATATTAATCGCATTATCAGAATATCCACTTTATAACTCCAGCATTTGGATGTCCTGTTCCGTTGTGCTTCTGTCCTTCTCCCTCTTTCTCTCCTGACTCATTTCTCTGGCTGCATCTCTTTCTCTCCCTTGCCGTGACCACATTGCCTTCTGTGATATGTAGTCATTTTTGTATAGATGCTTTAGATTTTTCATGAAAAATTATGCATATAATTTGAGGCTTTTATGATGTTATAATACATCAAAAACAAGTACTTTTGCTTCTTCCAGGAAGTAAGGGTAAAGGCAGATCACTTTAATCCAATCAGAGATTGAGTTGATTTGAAGTTGCAAAGCCATGAAGAGATCTGGGTCTAGGGGAGTCAGGGGAGGAAGTGGTGGTATAAGGGTCCTGGGAGAGCAACATAACTGGGGGTCCATCCAAGGGGAACCACAGAGGGATAAATTCATTGTCCATACTATTGGGGGAAAAAGTCCCCAAATTTCTCTTCTCCTGACCTCTGGTCTCCTACTATGCTTCTTCTTTGAGAGAAATAGCATCTTAAGAATGCTGAGTTTTATAATCATTAAATATGATATAGATTTCCATTAAATATGATACAGGTCTCCATAGTTTGCTTACACTATGGTGGCAAATGCCATAGACTGGATGGCTTAAACAGCACACGTGTGTTTATCATGAGGCTGAGGAGTCCAAAGTTAAGGTGTCAGCAAACTGGGGGCTGGTGAGAGCACTCACCTGGCTTCCAGACAGCTACTTCCTCGCTGAATCCTTGCCTGACATTTTGTCTATTGCTTCCATGGGCAGGAGCTGGGGGGAGAGCTATCTATCTCTCACTCTTCTTATCAAGATGCTAATTCTAACTTTTTCAGAACAGAGTCCCACCCTTATCATCTCTTTCTTACAGGGCCCTGTTGTCATATATAAGCAAATTAAGCAAGTTGAGACTTTACCATATAATTGGGGAGGGGGTCACAGTCCAATCCATAGCAGTCTTTATGAATTTTTCTCAGTAGCATTTTATAAGTTTTAGTGTAGAGTTTTTACATATATTGTTGCTAAATTAACCTTCAAGTATTTGTATTGATTTCTGTATATTGACTTTGTGACTTACTGCCAGATAAAACCACTTCTTTTTATCCAGTAGTGTGTTTTGTTGATTCTTTTTTTTTTTCTATTCTTTTCCATTTATTTATATTAGTTGGAGGCTAATTACTTTACAATATTGTAGTGGTTTTTGCCATACATTGATATGAATCAGCCATGGGTGTACATGTGTTCCCCATCCTGAAGCCCCCTCCCGCCTCCCTCCCCATCCCATCCCTCTGGGTCTTCCCAGTGCACCAGCCCTGAGCACTTGTCTCATGCATCCAACCTGGGCTGGTGAGCTGTTTCACCCTTGATAGTATACATGTTTCAGTGCTATTCTCTCAGATCATCCCACCCTCACCTTCTCCCACAGAGTCCGAAAGTCTGTTCTGTACATCTGTGTCTCTTTTTCTGTCTTGCATATAGGGTTATCATTACCATCTTTCTAAATTCCATATATATGTGTTAGTATACTGTATTGGTGTTTTTCTTTCTGGCTTACCTCACTCTGTATAATGGGCTCCAGTTTCATCCATCTCATTAGGACTGATTCAAATGAATTCTTTTTAACAGCTGAGTAATATTCCATGGTGTATATGTACCACAGCTTCCTTATCCATTCATCTGCTGATGGGCATCTAGGTTGCTTCCATGTCCTGGCTATTATAAACAGTGCTGCGGTGAACATTGGGGTGCACGTGTCTCTTTCAGATCTGGTTTCCTCGGTGTGTATGCCCAGAAGTGGGATTGCTGGGTCATATGGCAGTTCTATTTCCAGTTTTTTAAGGAATCTCCACACTGTTTTCCATAGTGGCTGCACTAATTTGCATTCCCACCAACAGTGTAAGAGTGTTCCCTTTTCTCCTTGCATGTATGGTTATTACTTCTATAAATAAGGATAGATTTACTTTTTCATATATTGATGTTTTATTTATTTTCATTGCTTTATTGTGTTTCCTCTGATCTCTACTATAAGGTTACAGTGGTGTTGAAAACAGAAATCTCTGCTTTGTTCCTGATCGTAGGTAGAAAGCATTTGACTTTCACTTAAATGTACTGCTGGTGGTAAGTTTCCTGTAGATTTGATAAATGTTTTCTTAAAGATTTTTGTTTCTATGCTTTTCAGGGATAGTGGTTTTTAACATTATTCTCTTATAGCAAGGTTTTCTTGTATCAGAAATTGAGTTTCAATGCTAAGCTGGCCTGACAAAATAAGTTCATAAGTTAAAGTGGTCCACCTTCCACTTTTTTACTAAAAAAAATTTCATATTATATTAGTACCATTTACACTTTAAATATCATTTACTTTTATAAATTTTTAAAAGAATTTTCCATTAAAGATATCTGGTTCTGGAATTTTCATTGTATTGTCTTTTAATTATGAATCCAACCACTTTACTACTTATGGCGCTATTCAGGTATTTTGTTTTTTCTTGTATTATATTTAGTAGTTTGAATTTTAATGGAATTTCTCTATTTAACGCATGTTAATTAATGGTGGCAGGTGGCCATAGTGGTAAAGAACCTGCCTGCCAATACAAGAAATGCAGGTTTGATTCTTGGGTTGGGAAGATCCCCTGAAGTAGGAATGGGCAATCCACTCCAATAATCTTGCCTGGAAAATTGCATGGACAGAAGAGCCTGGTGAGCTACAGTCCATGGGGTCACAGAAAGGTGGACATGGCTGAGCCACCAAGCACTCAGATTTTATTTATAGGCATAAATAAATGTGTTGTTAATATATATATAATATACTAATTTATAAACATATTTGTATATATATTTATATATAGTATATATTGTATATTTATATATAAATGTACATTTATATATAAATAAATATGTTGTTTATAATATTCCCTTATTTATCTTTTTAATGAATCTAGGGTCTGTGGCACTGTCTTCTCTTTTGATAATTCTATTTTCTGTTTTTTTAAATTTTTCACTGAAGTGGGACATTCATCAATTATATTAGTCCTTTCAAAGAAGCCAGTTTCTAATTTCATTAATTTTCTCTAGGTTTTATTGATTTTTAAATTTTATGTGTAATGGATTTCCCCTCTCATCTTTATTGTTTTCTTCTTTATTTCATTATTCTTGTTAATTAATTTTATTATTTTTGTTCTTTTTATTGTCAAAACTGAGATCATTGATTTTGTGATTTTTTTTTCTTTTGGAATGCAGTATTTAAAGCTATAATTTTCTAAAAGGTACTTTAGCAACATCTCAGAAATTTTGATAAGTTGTATTTCATTATCATTTAGACCAAAAATACATTTTAATTTTGTGATTTCTTCTGTGACATTGGCATACTTAGGTATGTGTTCCTTTATTTTCAAAATTAGGATATTCTAATATTTTTTGTGATTATTTTATAATTTTATTCAAGTACAAAATAAAATTATTATTCTATTATTTTTCTATATATTTTATATATATTATTCTATTATTATTCTATATATTTTAATCTCATTCATTTAAATTTATATTTTGCATGTTTTATACTGTAAATACTGTGTTAATCTAATAGACATGGATATAATTTATTAAATAAATACCCATTTATTGTATAAGCTTCAAAAATATTTTGTGGCACTTCACTGGCAGTCCAGCAATTAAGACGCCACACTCTCAAGCACAGGTTCGATCCCTGGCCATGAAACTATGATCCCACATGTCACATGGCATGGCAAAAAGGGAGTTCTGATCAAAATGGAATAAGAGAGGCAGAGAAGCAAGAACTCAGGCAGGTCCATGAGTTTAGGAATAAAATTCTCAAACAGAAAGAATACTTTACCAAAAAGACTGAAATTCTGAAAAAGATCCTAACAGAAATTTTGGAGCTGAAGACCTCAATTAAGGGCATGAAGAATGCATTAAATGCATTGGAAATAAAACGGACCATATGGAAGAATTAGTGAGCTCAACGATGGAAGTCTAGAAATCATACATGCACAAGAGGAAAGGGAATTAAGACATTTTAAAAAAGAAGAAATTCTGCAAGAACTATCTAACCCTATTAGGAAGTGCAAAATTAAGGGAATAGTTATCCCAGGAGAAGAAAGAAGAAAAGAGTAGAGAATTTAGTTAAAGAAATATTAATTGAGAATTTCCCAAACCTTAGGAAGGAACTGGACTTACCATTCCATGAAACTGAGAACACCTAATTATCTCAATGTAAAAAGACCATTTCCAAGAGACATTATATTAAAACTATTGAAAATCAATGACAAAGAATTTTAAAGTGGTTGGGGAAAAATGGATGGTCACTTGCAAAGTAACCTCTATTAAGCTGCCAGCAGATTTCTCAGCAGAAACTCTGCAAGCCAAGAAAGGAGAATGACATTCTCAGAACACTGATAGAGGAAAAATGTCAGGCAAGAATACTCTATCCAGGAAAGTTACCCTGCAGACATGAAGGAGAAATAAAAGCTGTCTCAGAGCAATAAAAGCTGAGGGAGTTCATCATCATCAGACTTGCCTTACTAGAAAAGTTGGAAGGAACTCTTCTACTTGGGAAAAAAAAAGTCAAAAGTACTTTGATGGAACTTCTCTGGCAGGCCAGTGATTAGGACTTCATCTTCCAATGCAGGGACTGTAGTGTGATCCCTGATCTGGGAATTAAGATACCACATGGCTCATGACCAAAAGAACAGAACTTAAAAAAAAAAAAAACAGAAGCAATACTATAAGATATTAAATAAAGACATTAAAAATTGTCCACATCAAAAACAAATTTTTTAAATATACAAACTTTGAATAAGTAGGTAAATAGAATCAGACTGAAGAGGTTGTTAGTCAGAATAGGTTGTTAAAGAAGAAAAAGCAATAAAAAAATAACAATAGCTATTTCAACTTGGTAACAAACTCACAACATAATAAAAGAATACTTTGAGACAACAAAAACATAAATAGGGGAGAAAAAAAGGATGTTATCCATGTAGGCAAATGAAAAGATGTCATCTGCATAAAACAGATTGTTTTATTTATGAGATATTAATAGAAAACCACCAAATTAAAATGACAGACAAAAACATAAAGAATCAATGGAGATATAGAACAACCAGAAAAGGAAAAAATAAAATGGCAACACTAAGTTCTCATTTATCAATAATCACCTTAAATATAAATAAATTGAATTCACCATTGAGAAGACACAGAGTGGCTAGATGGATTAAAAAACAGGACCAAACTATAGCTCTAAAGACAAACATAAGCTCAAAGAGAAGGGATGAAAGATTATATGCTAAGGAAATGTCAGCCAAAAGAAAGTGGGTATAGCTACTTTCATATCAGAGAAAATAGTCTTCAAGCCGAAACAAAGATGGGCGTTATATAAAGATAAAGGGGACAATTCGTCAAGAAGACGTAACAGTGACTAATATATATGCACCCTGGTATAGAAGCATCAATCCACCAATGGATGGATCATCTAGAAAGAAAGTTAAAAAGGAGACAGAGGCCTAAAATGAAACTTTAGACATAATTGTGCTCAATCCCTCAGTTGTGTCCAACTCTTAGTGACCCCATGGACTGTAGCCTGCCAGGCTCCTTTGTCCATGGAATCTTCCAGGCAATCCTACTGCAGTGCATTGTCATTTCCTCATTCAGGGGATCTTCCCAACCCAGGCATCAAACCTATGGCCTCTGCATTGGCAGGCAGATTTCTTCCTAACTGTGTCAGCTGGGAATCCCCTTATACAAAAATGGACTTGAATGGGCTTGGTAGATTTATACAGAACATTCCATCCAAATGCATCAGAATATACATTCCTTCCAAGTGCACATGGGACTTGTTGGGAAAGACCATAGATGGGGACAGAAGAAATTTAAGAAGATCAAAATTGTATACAGAATCTTTTCTAATCACAAAGGTATGAGACTGGAGATCAACTAAAGCTGGAAAGCTGGAAAATCACAAAACATGCAGACTAAACAACGTGCTACTGAACAACTATTGTGTCAACAAAGAAATCAAAGGATATGGAGTAAAGGGAACCCTCATGTCCTGTTGGTGAGACTGTAAATTGGTGAAGATAACATGGAGAATTCTTCACCAGTTGAGCTACCAGGGAAGTCCTGAGGAATTATAGGTATTCCCTCCAAAATTCCAAATATTACTACCATATGATCTAGCTATTCCACTTCTGGACGTTTTATTCAAAGATTATCAAAGCACTAATTTGAAAAAAAATGCCCCCCTATATTCACCATAGCATTATCTACAGTGCCTGTCAACAGATGAATGTATAAAGGAGATGTGTCTTATATAATGGAATATTTCTCAGCCATTATAAAAGATATTTACTTTTTCCATTTGTGACTACATGGATTGATCCTGAGGGCATCATGCCAAGTGAAATACGTCAAATAGAGAAAGACAGATAGTTTCACACATAAGTGCAATATAATAAAACAAGGAAACAAACAAAATGAATGAACAAACCAAACAAAACCAGAAGTTACAGGGAACAGAGTTTTGGTTAACAGAGTGAAGGGGAGGTTGGGGAGGCTGAAATGAGTAAAGGGAGTCAACTTGATGGTGACAGGTGGAAACTAAATTTTTGGTGGTGAGCATGCAGTCCTGTATACAGAATTAAAAATAAAATATTGTACATATGAACCTTATATGATGTTATGAATCAAAAGAATAAAAAGTACTTCAATATTACCTGTGAATTTCAATAATGCCAGTTATCCTTTGGCCAAGTAATATCTATAATAGGAGTCATTTTACTCAGAGAAGAATATTTTATGAGACCTTAAACACTTTCTTTCACTAGAAGGGGCTTCCCAGGTGGCGCTAGTAATAAAGAGCCTGCCTGCCAATGCAGGAGACATAAGAGATGCAGATTCAATCCCTGAGTTGGAAAGATTCTCCTGGAGGAGGGCATGGCAACCCACTTCAGTGTTCTTGCCTGGAGAATCCCAAGGACAGAGGAGCCTGGTGGGCTACAGTCCATGGGGTTGCAAAGAGTCAGACATGACTGAAGTGACTGAGCATGCACACGTGCATGTCATTAAAACGGATAAATTTGAACATACTTGTGAATTCTCATACAGAGTTCCTCAATACTGTCTTTGCAAACAACAGATATGATTCTGCTCCTTAAATTAAGATTATAGCGATGATAATTGCCACAGTTTATTAAATGTCAATAAACTTATGGAATGCCAGGAAAAGAGTATGAGTCGGGACTTCTAAAAGAAGGACTGTGCATATCTAGATGCTACTAAAACAAAAATTAGACAAATAAATACAATTCAGTCTTGTGCTGTATGGAAGAAGAGATGCACCACCAACAAAAAGACACAAAAAGATAACCTACAGGGCTTAAAAACCATACATAGCAAAAATGAACCCAAAGAGCAGGATAGTAAACCCCCTACATATGAACCTTCAAGTTGCAACATTTCAAAGATGCGAACGTGTGTTCCACCAGCATCAGGTGTGAGTGAAATTGCTGCTTGCCCTCTGTCTCCCCTTGCTGACGATCCTTCAGCTCTGCAGTCTCCCAGCCCCCTCTCTCCAGTCAGTAACTCTTCTTGCCTGTTCACGTGATGCCAGCCCCTGCATGCCAGCTGCTACGCAGTACTACTGTACTTTTCAAGATACTGCACTGTAAAATTAAAATGTTTTCTTTATTTTTTGTGTTTTTATGTATTATTTGTGTGAAAAGTACTACAAACCTATTACAGGACATTTCTGTATAACCCACTGTGTTAGCTGGGCTGACTTGATTGGACTTAACAGACTGGACTTATGAAACAAGCTCTTTAAACAGAACTGGCACTTATGTAGGGAACTTACTGTGTTAGAATTCAGTTCAAAAAGATCTTCAGCTGGGTCTCTGCATTTTGTCCCCAACACAGTAGCTAGAAGGATCCTATTAAAACATAACACATTAGGTCACTTCTCTGCTCAAAACCTTCCAAGAGTTTCCATTACTCTCATCACGAAAGTCAGTCTTTGCCGTGGCTCCCGAAGACCCACTCAGGCCGACCCTAGTTGCTTGGTGAACCTTCCACAGTGCTCCACCTTCACTGCCTTGAAATCGACAGGTTTATATCTCCTCAAAATCATCTTCACTTCACTTTCGTGTTCACTTTCAAAATCGTCTTCACTTCACTTTTGTCTTTACAGCCGAACTTTTTCAATACCCTCTCTCAGTTAAATGTTCCCAACGGCTACTATGAAAGTAAACCAACCCTATCCACCACCACACAGAATGCCTGTCCTTTTTCATTTTTTTTTTTAATTGCACTTCTCACTACCCAGCATACCTCATCTATTTACTATCATTTTTTGTTTTTGTCTCTCTTCTTCACTGGAATGTGAACTCCACATGTCATTTTGTTCCCTGCTGTATACCCATAGCCTGGGGGAAAAAAGTACACTAAAGAAATACTTGTTTAAATCAGAAATATGTGCAGAGTATGGCACTTTTTACAGAAAAAAAAAAAAAAATGACTACTTACCTTTTTTTTTTTTTGAAGTTTGCAACCATATAGTTTTATTATTTTATTTATTTATTATTTTTTTATTTATTATTTTTTTTTCATGACTACTTACCTTTAACTAAAGTCGTCTTCTAAAACTAAAGTGAGTTTTTGTTTGCTGTTAACCATTTATATGTATTGAGTGCTTTCCATGTGCTAAACAAGGTTGTATATATTCTCTCACTAACTAAATCCTAACACATAGTCTATGAAATCATCATTATTATTATTTTCCCTATTTTATGAATGAGTAAACTGAAGTATAGAGAGATGATGTAACTTCCTCATTAGCAGAGCAGGAAGGTGGGCCAGTCCACCCCCAATTCATCACATTCAGTGTTCACCACCTTTGACATGTCATGACCCACACAGATAATAAAAATGTTTGACTTTACACAAACAAGAGCAATGAGAGACACACCCTCAGGCAGCCCGTGTGGAAGCAACTCAAGATGGAGGGCGGTGCATCATAGTTTAACTGATGTGGCTGAATTAACAAGGGCACAGGAACGTCTGTCTCTTTCTCTGCAGGAACAAAATACAATTTTCTTGCTGGCTTTGTATGCTACAGAGAGCCCCCAAAATTTTATACATATGATTAACAAGGTAGTGATGATGGTAATGATTAATTGTTAGTAATAATTAGACATTACCATGTGATTAGTGCCTCGTAAGCTCTTACTGTCTATCAGGCTCTGTGCTGAGTGATTTAGATGAATTATGTCATTAATCCCCAAACAACTCAGTGAGCTAGGAACTGCCAGGATCCTAAGTTTACTGATGGGTTATGGAGGCTATGAAAGGGGCCCGGAGTAAACAGCAAACACGAGGCGGGTCTGAGGTGAGAGCCTAGGCTGTTTAGACACCACGTGCTTCTTTGAAGTTCAGTGATGAGATGAGAAGGATTACCCAGTACATCATGTCAAGGTAGCTAGCTCTGAGGGAAAGACAACCACTTTAGATCCCTGTCTCTTGTCACACATCAAAATAAATTCTGAGGGATCAACAACTAAATTGTAACATATTAAAACATATGAATAGTCAATGAAAATAAAAATGAATTATCACAGCATGTTTGGTGCTAAATTAGAAGCAACAGAAGAATCATTAAGGAAGAGCACAACAGATTAGACAATGTAAAATGAAAAGTCATCTTTGTAACAAAAAAATAGTTGATATGACAAGTAACAATTTGAAAACTCTATCAAACAGTTATTAAATGGATAAGAAAATGTTATTAATTCAATTGATAAATACACAAAATGTTGGGGCAGTTAATATCCTAATGGATATGTAGAAACGTTGGTACAACTGAAATGAACAAAAGTAATAAAATCATCAATAAATGGCAGTAAATGATCACTGTACATCATTCTACTTTTAAATATATATTAGGAATATGGTTAAGAGGTAACTCTGCCAGTAGACATGCATATATATATATGTATACACACACATATAGATGTTATATATAGTTAATATTAGCTAATATTATTATTAACTGTTAGAATAAATATTCTTATTGACTTATTAATATTAGTTAATATTAATAATAGTTAATATAGTTAATAATAGTTAATATTAAATTCAAAAACAGAATCTTTAAGCATAAATAACTGCATTGCTTATTAGCAACTAACTGGTCATTTTTATACATGTCTGCAATGTTTGATATGAACTGTGTTAAAAGATATGACTAATATTTTATTGCAGTTCCAAATATTTTTCTTTACAACTCACATAAGCAATTTCTTTTTTGCTTGTAAACTTTGGGTCAAGAGTAATTTAAATAACTAAGAATGGATATTGAGAAGTAGTATTTTAATAAAAATATTTTACCTCCTAACAGTTAATTTTGCTTTAAACTGGAAGATAGGTTGACCATACTTTTAATTAATTTTTAAATATAAATATAAAAATACTGTGATACACAAATAAATATGATATAGGAAAATTTAGAATTACACAAGAGTTTTCCTAACTGTTAAAGTTTGACAAATGTAATATCACAGATTTAAATGAATAAATAATATTACAAAATGCCGAAATAGCTGCTTCTACTAACCATTAACTGTAACTTTTTAAATAAACTAAAAATAAAATTAAGTGAATCATAAAATTTAATTGACTTCAACCATACGTGAATTGGGAACTTCCAGAGATGTACAAGCTCGATTTAGTAAAGGTAGAGGATCCAGAGATCAAAGTGCCAACATCCGTTGGATCATAGATAAAGCAAGAGAGTTCCAGAAAAATATCTACTTCTGCTTTATTGACTATGCCAAAACCTTTGTGTCAATCACAACAAACTGTGGAAAATTCTTAAAGAGTTGGAAATATCAGGCCACCTTTCCTGCCTTCTGAGAAATTTGTATGCAGGTCAAGAAACAGCAGTTAGAACTGGACATGGAAAAATGGACTGCTTCAAAATTGGAAAAGGAGTACATCAAGGCTGTATATTGTCACCCCACTTATTTAGCTACTATGGTGAGTACATCATGCAAAATGACAGGCTGGATGAAGCACAAGTTGGAATCAAGATTGCCCGGAGAAATATCAATAAACTCATATATGCAGATGACACCACCCTTATGGCAGAAAGTGAAGAAGAACTAAAGAGCCTCGTGATGAAAGTGAAAAGGAGAGGGGGAAAGTTGGCTTAAAACTCAACATTCAGAAAACTAAGATCATGCTATCTGGTCCCATCAATTCATGGCAAATAGATGGGAAAACAATAGAAACAGTGACAGACTGTTTTCTTGGGTTCCAAAATCACTGCAGATGGTGACTGAAGCCATGAAATTAAAAGAAGCTTGCACTTTGGAAGGAAAGCTATGACCAACCTAGATAGCATATTAAAAAGCAGAGACATTACTTTGCCAACAAAGGTCTGTCTAGTCAAAGCTATGGTTTCTCCAGTAGTCATGTATGGATGTGAGAGTTGGACCATAAAGAAAGCTGAGCACCAAAGAATTGATGCTTTTGAACTGTGGTGTTGAAGACTTGAGAGTCCCTTGGATAGCAAGGAGACCCAATCAGTCCATCCTAAAGGAAATCAGTCCTGAATATACATTGGAAGGACTGATGCTGAAGTTGAAGTTCCAATACTTTGGCCACCTGATGCAAAGAACTGACTCATTGGAAAAGACCCTGATGCTGGGAAAGATTGAAGGCAGGAAGAGGAGGAGACGACAGAGAATGAGACGGTTGGATGACATTATTGACTCCATGGACATGAGTTTGAGCAAACTCTTGGAGTTGGTGATGGTCAGGGAAGCCTGGTGTGCTGTAGACCATGGGGTTGCCAAGAGTCAGACATGACTGAGTGACTGAACTGAACTGAATTAGTAAAAAGCACATTCTGTTTGCTTTTATTAATCCTACAGCAGTTCTGCACATATTCAAAATTTGGAACTTGGCCAAATCTGACAATTACTTTTTATTAGTCCATTTTTATAATACTTAAAATCATGAAACAAATAAAACTGTGATATCAATTTTATAAGAAATATGCAGATTTGTTATGAATCATATAGTCTCCTTCCTGCTCTTTTTCTGCCTCTTTACTCAGGTTAATTCCATTTTGGAACTTGTGTAATAATTGTAAATTTTGCTGTGCTATGCACAGTTTTAAAGGAAAGATATATTTATCCTAAGTACACCTTAATGTTTTTGTATAGAAGAAACTAACTTGATGCTAAGTAATACTTTGCAAATTATTGGTGTAATCAATAGATTTTAATGTCTACTTAGTTTCTGTGAAATTGTCAAAATTTCATATCAAAGTCCTAGGACTCCATGAATTCAGACCTTCTCTTCACTGTCTTAGCAACCAGTGAGGCAGCCAAAGAGGAAGGGTGTCACCTGTCCTCATCCAGGGTCTGGGCAGAGGACACTTGCTGTCACTGTTGATGGAAGTCCTGACTCTAGGGTAGCATGCTCACGACGTTGTCATTGATACCTCCATGTTCAACCAGTCAGAACTTCTGAGGGACTTCATTCATAACATCAAAAAGATGGAAGGATGCTGTCAAAGTATAGCCATATTTGGCAAGCATGTTAAATTGAAGTTCCACTCCATAGTTCCTTTATTTTGGTATTGGCATATATAGCATATTGCTCATCTTGTCTAACATTTCAGTAGATGTCCATGATATAATACATTGTGCAGATGTTATAATTAACTGATTTTGTAGACCAAATTTTCTTTGTTTTGTGACCCAAGGAAATATAGAGGGCTGAGTTAAGTGTCATAAATCTTAAACATATTATAGCAAATATATTTGCCACATCTTAGTTTTCCCCATTTTATTAATTCATTTGAATTTTCTTGGTTGGAAAGAAGGAGTTCTCAGCAGTTCATCTGCAATATTTTCCTTTTTAAAATGTACTACTTTTCTTCTCATCTCATTATCATTTTAGCTTTAGTCTTATAAACAGTAACAAGTGATAATTTTCCTCATATCCATTGGAAAGTTTTCCTCATATCCATTTTCTTCTTTTTGTCAACTAAACCATGCTTCTACTGCCTTACATTGCTTCTCACTTGATGTATCTAGGATTTATCCATCCTCACACGATAAATTTGAGTGATTGTTGACTTGGTCTTATTAGTGGAAATGGGCACCTGGAGATAGGTGATGAGCCTTTCCAGAGGTGCTGCTTCTGAAATGCAAAAGAAAAACTGAAGTGCATTCTGAGAAGCATAACTGAGGCAGGCTTGGCTGTTATATTATTATTTATTATTTCTCTGAACACCATTGTCCCCATTATTACCTTCACTGTAAGCGTTCCCAAGAAGAGAGCAGCTATATAGATTTTAAATGGTGATACATTTCATAATTTATCAGTGGATGTGTTTCCCAGTGATGCTTCCAAAATAGCTCTTATAGCTGAGCTTACTTGATTACTAGTAAACTAGAAAATATATACAACCTGTCCTGTTCTTTGGCACCTACCTTTCATTGTTTGTTTATTCCTCTTGAATATCTTGTAATATTGATTTTAATAATGGATGGTTCTTGAGAAGACAGATGGTTTCTAAATCCTTTGACACAGAGGCGTATGTACATAAATATTAATTCCATGGTTCCCTACAACATTTTTCTAAGCAATCAACTACCTTGCTTAGACCATTTTTACTAGCATATTTTAAATGAAACTTCAGAGTCACCATTCAAAATGTGATGAATACATGGTCATAGGAAACTCAGAATCATAGACTATGAATTCCAAGAAGGACTCTATTCTGGTTACCGTAAGTCTATGCTTTCCGATGGGTCATGTTGCACGCATTCATATACTTGTTCAGGGCTCATTTTTATAAGACCTGCTCAAGGATCAACATAAAGATGACAACCATTCTGCTTTGCCTTAAGAGGTATTTTAGTGTGATGAAAATAAATTTATTTCCACAGCACAGAAAATTTACACCGTTCTCTCTTCTTCAAATAGGTTATGTGGGTATGCAATTTGTGTCGAAAGCAACAGGAAATCTTAACCAAGTCAGGGGCATGGTTCTTCGGCAGCGGCCCTCAGCAGCCCAGTCAGGACGGAACGCTCAGCGACACGGCTACAGGGGCGGGTTCCGAGGTGCCTAGAGAGAAGAAAGCCCGGCTCCAAGAGCGCTCGAGGTCGCAGACCCCCTTGAGCAGCGCCGCGGCCTCCGCCCCCGACCAGGCTGCCCCCGGCGCGCAGACGGACAGGACCAAGGGCGCTGAGCCCGCCCCGCCAGCCGGGGGCCCCGAGCAGAAGCAGGCATCCTCCAGGTCTAGAAGCGAGCCTCCCAGGGACAGGTAAGAGGTCAGCAACCCACAGCCAAAGGGCAAGGTGTTAAATGGAGAGCAAACCCATCTTCAGGAATTGAACCGCTAAGATATGCAGAAAGGGTGCCTCTAGGACCCGACCAGAAAGGCGATAGGGATCCCGCTGCCTTTGTCTCTGTCTAGAACGGATCTTTCCTTAGGAGGCCTTTGCTGAGAAGCTTGTCTTTCACATCCCGCATGGAGGTAAACAAGTCACCCAAGTGTACTACTAACTTCCAACCCTTTGGTGAGAACAGCCGTTGGACCGTTTATTGGCTGTTAGAGTGAGTCCTGCACCTGAATCTGTGCTCTGAAAGAAGAGTATGGGGAACAGTCACTTAGGGGTGTGGGTGCGTCAGCAAAGCCTTCCCGGAGGATGCTTTCTTCTGTGCTGAGCTTTGACTAGAGATGAGCCAGGTGAAGCGAGGGATGGGTGCATGGGTGTCCGGCCAGAAGGAACAGTGGGACAACCCAGAGGGTGCTCTTGGCTGGAGGGTGAGTTGGAGAAGGGGGAGCAGGGGATGACGGTGAGATCTGAGTGGCCAGGTCCCACTGGGCCTTTTAGCCAGGTTCAATTTCACAGACTTTATCCTGAAAACAATGGAATGCAATGGAGGCTTGTAAGCTTGGGCTCACATGATCAGCTTATTAATTTCAATTTGTCAACTGTATCATTCAGTCAAAGGCGTATATTTATGACCAAACAGGATGGTGTGCAATAGGTGGGGACAGCATTAATAAGGCGGAATACAGCCCTTTTCTTCCCGAGGCTGGGAGTTTGGGACACCAGACAGTTAGCACTAGGTTTGCCTGCTTTTGTCTGTATAACCCTTATTTATTCCACTGGGTGGGAGGACAGGATCCGAGGGTAGGAGCTAAGGAAGGGTTCTGTTCTCCTTGTCAAACCAAACTCCCACGATATGCTCAAAGACTTCAAAGCTGAACTGATCCGGATTCCAGGCCTGGCTCTGTCACCAGGGATTCTCACGGGAACCTTGGAGGCCTGGGGGAGCACCAGTGCTCAGCAGCAGGCTCGTGGGAGGCCTCTAGTGCATGCAGACAGTAGGCACCATGTGTTTACCATTAGCGAACACTGCAGGAGCCAGAGGGCATAAAGATGACTGCTGCTTATTCCCTTTTCATTCAGATCCTGGGAAAGAGACCACGCCGTCCCCTAGGGAAGACAGAGCCCTGGACAGTGAGCTGGCCCAGAGGGCTGACATGATCAGAGCTAGACAATACAAACTCAAGTCCTTTGGAGGCCACAGGAAAGGGGACTGCTTTCTGAACACAGGCAGACAGGACACCAAGAAGTTGTGGGATGGGCAGGCAAAATAGGAAAGACCATGATGGCAAGACATCAGAGCCACCCTGGTGATGGCCAGACTTGCAGCATGGTGACAAAGTGCTGTGCGTTAAGGAGAGAAAAGATGCTGAAAGGGCAGCTCAGGATTGGTCAGAAAAGGATTTCTTTTAAAGGAGAGGAAGAGTTTGGAGGTATAGGGTTTCCAAAGAGAAAATTTGAGTCCTACTTATGATGAACTGTGAAAAACTACAATGAGGTTGAGAGTAGGCACCGAGGAGAGGCTTTTTGATGAAATTTGAAAAAGACTAATAAGGGCAAACAGCTTTTCTGATGATATAAATGACTTGCTGATTATATAAATACAGAGGACCACAGTGAGGACGTTGGGGCTGGAGGAGGAGGAAGAGGGGGACCTGGTTGGTAGTCAGGGCCTGTCAGAGAATGAGCCGAGACTGGAGGAGTGGCTGGCTGTCTTGTTTTATATTTCATTATTTTTAAAATTTTATTGGAGTACAATTGCTTTTCAGTGCTGTGTTAGTTTCTGATACAACAAAGTAAATCAGTTATATGGGCAGATAAACCCCTCCTTCTGTGCCCCCCCCCACCCTCCATTCCACTCCCTAGGTCATCACAGAGCACTGAGCTGAACCCCTATGCTACACAGCCCCTTCCCCGTGAGCTATGGTTTACACACCGGAGTGTGTGTATGTCCATGCTAGTCTCTCAATTCTCCCTGCCCTCTCCCTCCACCACTATCTGTTTTACACATGGGTGTATGCATGTCAAGGCTACTCTCTCAATTTGTCCCACCATCTCCTTCCCTGATAGCTCAGTTGGTAAAGAATCCCCCTGCAATTCAGGAGACCCCGGTTTGATTTCTGGGTCAGGAATCCTGATCCGCTGGAGAAGGGATAGGCTACCCACTCCAGGATTCTTGGGCTTCCCTTGTGGCTCAGCTGGGAAAGAATCCGCCTGTGATGCGGGAGACCTGGGTTCGATCCCTGGGTTGGGAAGATCTCCTGAAGAAGGGGAAGACTACCCACTCCAGCATTCTGGCCTGGAGAAATCTATGGACTGTATAGTCCATGGGATCTCAAAGAGTTGGACATGACTGAGCTTCACTTCACTTCACTTCTCCTTCCATCACTGTGTCCACAAGTTCTTTTCTCTGTCTGTGCCTCTATTCCTGCCCTGCAAATAGGTTCATCTGTACCATTTTTCTAGATTCCACATACATGTGATGACACACCAAATTTGTTATTCTCTTCCCGACTTACTTCACTTAGTATGACAATCTTTAGTCTCATCCATGTTGCTGCAAATGACATTATTTTCTTCCTTTTTATTACTGTTATTTTGTTCCTTTTTATCACCATATTCCATTGTATATTATATGTACCACATCTTCTTCATCCATTCAACAGTTGATGGGCATTTAGGTTGCTCCCATGTCCTGGCTATTGTAAGTAGTGCTGCAGTGAACACTGGGGTACATATTTCTTTTGGAAACAAGATCTGAATCTTTTTGATCCTAATTTGTACACTCTTCAGGAGCTAGTGGGAATGGAAACATTAGAGGTGAGAAAAGGCCTATTTCGAAGACAAGATTCAAAGAGACTGAAGAGTCCCATTTGCATATAAGGCTATCCTTTCATAAAGCATCTTCACAGATGCTGTCTCCTTTAATCTGCACATGAACTCTGCAAGGTAAGCATCATTGATCAGCATTTCAACAACAACAAAAAGATCAACTCCATAGAAACTTCCAACAAGGGCAACCATGATTTAATGAGCTACTGAGGTTTGCGGTACATTCATCTCACTTTTATGAAAACTCTAATTATGATGACTGCATTCATAGCACCAGAAAACACTGCATTCTTATACCGGAAAACAGCAATGCTACCTATGAAACTACACCCTCCCTGAAAATCTCTCCCACTTCAAAAGATCAAGTAATCTAAATGCCTCAAGCAGAGTTGACCATGCTTCTGTTTTGCTTTTGTGTCATTGGAAACCTTTGACCCTTTCTTTCCGTTATCACCAGCCCCTGCTCAGACTGATCCCACAACATATTTTAGCAATTACTACTTTGTTAATGGACAATAGAAACTGCTCTACTTTTCTGCATCTTGTATATTATTCTCAGTTTTTGTTCATGAAGGCTGCTTTGGAATTCCAATTCTCTCTGGAAAGCCCTTTCTATGGATCTAAGGATTCCAGAAAGAGCCTATCTGTCCCCATTTTAACTGCGCAGTAGAGCATATAGTATCTGAATGTTTTGCTAAGGCATCCCCTTTCTGTAACTTCTGGTGTCTTTGCTGAAAGCTTCCCAAAGCAGGTGGACTACAGTGTTCAGAAAAGGGGGGCATGGGGCATCTTGCTGCTGCTGCTGCTAAGTCACATCAGTCGTGTCCAACTCTGTGTGACCCCATAGACGCCAGCCCACCAGTCTCTCGTCCCTGGGATTCTCCAGGCAAGAATACTGGAGTGGGTTGCCATTTCCTTCTCCAGTGCATGAAAATGAAAAGTGAAAGTGAAGTCGCTCAATCCTGTCGGACTCTTAGTGACCCCATGAACTGTAGCCTACCAGGCTCCTCCATCCATGGGATTTCCCAGGCAAGAGTACTGGAGTGGGTTGCCATCACCTTCTCTGGGGGCATCTTAAACAATGCAATTTAAATATTCAGACTGTGAAACACTTTTCCTTTATTTTTTCTTTGCCAGTGCCTCCTACAAGATGGAAAGCAAAGTAGAACACAAACACTCTTCTGTTATGATTTATTATAGGATATTGAACATGGTGCCTGTGCTCTGCATTTTGGAATGAGGGAGAAGGCCTGGCGGGGGAGGAAAAATGAATAATAATTTCAAAATGTCAGCATTTCTATTTTTGCTGGGGAAGGTAAAATGAAGGCTAGGCTTCAACCATTTTTTTTTTTTTTCTAACCAATTCCCTAAAAAGTGTTGGACTGCACATGATCTCTTAAAAATTACTTTTGTTCTACAACTGAAGTGCTAGTAGAGTTAATTTCTGAAATGGACATACTTGTATTCACGTTTCCTTGAACGTTTCAATTACAATAAGAGATTAATATATATTGCCCAAATATATGTCAGGTATAAATTTTTGAACTGATATTTATCTATTAGCGTTTATCCTAACTTATTATTACCTATATTATTTTTATCTAGAACATGTTAAAGGCTTTGATTCACAAGCAGAGGTCAGCATAAAACTTGTTCCTTTACTGCATTAATTTATTGATTTTTAAAATGATCTGTTATTTCTATCAGTTATGATAGAGAATTTAAAAATCTTAAAGCCAGTTGTGAAGACGCTGAATATCTTGTAACTCAAAGGAGCCCTATTTAGAAAGCTACTCAGGCATACAGGTTTAATGCGCCTCTTTTAACATCTCGCTTTTTAATTAGACATCGAAGGATAATTATTTCCAAGGATGCTTCTTCTGGGGTCTGGTCCTCGCCTTGAGTTTACACGCGATTCTCCTTCTCCACGTTCCTTTGTGCATCCCAGGAAGAAGACGCCAGGGCTGGCCGAGCAGAATGGCAAAGGCGCCCCAAAGGGCGAGCGCAAACGCGCGCCCAGGACCTCGGCGCCTCCGGTAGAGGCGCCCGCGGAAGAACGGGAGCGGAAGGAAAGGCGGGAAAGCCGAAGGCTGGAGAAAGGCCGGTCCCAGGACTACTCCGTCGTGCCGGAGAAACGCGAGGAAGGCCCGGCGGCGGAAGCGGAGAAGCAGCGGAAGGAGGAGGAGTACCAGACCCGGTACCGCAGCGACCCGAACCTGGCGCGGTACCCGGTCCAGCCGCCGCCCGAGGAGCAGCAGATGCGCATGCACGCGCGGGTGTCCCGCGCCCGGCACGAGCGGCGCCACAGCGACGTGGCCCTGCCGCGCACCGAGGCGGCCGCGGGGCCCGAGGGCAGGCCCGGCCCGCGCGCGCCCCACGCCGCCCGGGGCTCGCCGCCCGCCTCGCCGCGCGCCTACTCGGCCGAGAGGACCGCGGAGGCCCGGGCGCCGGGCGCCCAGCCGCTCGCCGACGCCAGCCCGCCGGCGCCCCGGCCCGGCCCAGGCCCCGCGGAGGCCCCGGAGCCCAGGGCCCCGGAGCCGCTCCGGAAGCAGAGCCGCCTGGACCCCGGCTCGGCCGTCCTGGTGCGCAAGGCCAAGCGCGAGAAGGTGGAGACCATGCTGCGCAACGACTCGCTCAGCTCCGACCAGTCCGAGTCGGTGAGGCCGTCGCCGCCCAAGCCGCACCGCGCCAAGAGGGGCGGCAAGCGGCGCCAGATGTCCGTGAGCAGCTCGGAAGAAGAGGGTGTGTCCACGCCGGAGTACACGAGCTGCGAGGACGTGGAGCTGGAGAGCGAGAGCGTCAGCGAGAAGGGTGAGCGAGCGGCGCGCGCGGGCTCTGGGCGCGGGCGGGGCTGGCGGGGTGGGTGGGAACGGGGCGCTCCTGCAGGGATCCGGGTGCGCGCTCCGGGCTGGGGGCGTGTGCTGGGGTCCGAGATATACGCTCGGCGCTGGGGGTGTGTGTGCTGGGATCCAAGGTGCGCGCTCCGGGCTGGGGACTCATGTGCTGGGATCCGACAAGTGCGTTCGGGGCTGGGGGTGTGTGTCCTGGGATCTGAAATATACGCTGGGGACTCGGGGCTAGTGAACTGGGATCCGAGGTGCGCGCTCCGGGCTGGGGGCGTGTATGCTGGGATCCGAGATATACCCATGGAGCTGGGGGCGTGTGTGCTGGGCTCCGGGATTCGCAAGCGTGGCGCGTGTGCGGTGCGCTCAGGGTGCGCGCCTGCAGGGTTTACAAGCGTAGCTGGTAATGTCTAGCACGGTGACTGTTACTGTAGTTACCACTGCTTGATGGTGGATTAGAAACAAGCTAAGAAGGCAAATCCTAAACGTTTTCATCACAAGAAAATTATTATTATTTTGGTAACCGGATGAAGACAGAAATGTTAACTAAACTTCCTGGGGTAGTCTTCTGGCCACCTGTATGTGTCTTTAAGTTCACACGTCGCTCAGCAGTGTGACTCTTGGCCGTGCCGTGGACTGTATGGCCTGCCAGTCTCCCCTGTCAATGGAATTTTCCAGGCAAGAATACTGGAGTGGATTGCCTTTCCCTACTCCAGGGGATCTTCCAGACCCAGGGATAGAACTCGCATCTCTTGGGTCTCCTCCACTGGCAGGTGGACTCTTTGCCACTGAGCCTCCTGGAAATCCGCAGGTGGTTAGGGATACACCTTAAACTTCCATGG
Source organism: Dama dama (assembly GCF_033118175.1). Taxonomy (NCBI): domain Eukaryota; kingdom Metazoa; phylum Chordata; class Mammalia; order Artiodactyla; family Cervidae; genus Dama; species Dama dama. The sequence goes on from NC_083708.1 coordinate 11,846,133, forward strand.
AAAGTGAAAGTGAAAGTCGCTCAGTCGTGTCCGACTCTTTGCGACCCCAAGGACTAAACAGTCCATGGAATTCTCTAGGCCAGAATACTGGAGTGAGTAGCCTTTCCCTTCTCCAGGGCATCTTCCCAACCTTGGGATCCGAGGTGCGACCAAGGGATGAGCGAAGCGTGGGACTCGGGGCCCGTGTGCAGGGATCTGAGGTGCGCGCTGGAGCCTGGGTGTGTGTGTGCAGGGCCCTGGGATTTGCGAGCCTGCTCAGAGGCGCGTGTGCTGGGCTCACGGTGCGCGCATACAGGGTTCCAACCCAGGTCTCCCTCATTGCCGGCGGATTCTTTACCGGCTGAGCCACAAGGGAAGCCCAAGAATACTGGAGTGGATAGCCTTTCCCTTCTCGAGGGGATCTGAGCTATCAGGGAAGCTGTATGTCAATTAAGTCTCAGTAAAAGTAGGGAAGAAAAGTGGGGCTTGGGATGCTCCAGTCTCCCAGCAAATGGAAGGGTTTAGTGTTTTGTTTCCTTTTATTTTTGGATGTGGAGTTTAAAAACGTCACCACAGGCGCCCAATGAGTTACAGGAGTTTTTCAGGACGTTGGTTCCTCTCATTCTGGGAAATTTAGTATTCTTGTGTTTTTAAGTTATTTTCAGGGAGTGGGTTTATTTGCCTGATAGAAGTATATGTACCTTTTTGTTACACTTTAGTGGTGTAATCTTTAGTAACAGAGACTGTTTTTTCAGGTTTCAAATGAATCTTACAGTTTGTTGAAAAGTTACTTCACAAAGTGTCTGTTATGCGCATGTTATATATAGTGTTTCTGTAGTACTTTTGGGGTACAAATTTCATTTTACTTATTACAGTCCATGGAGAAGGAAATGGCAACCCACTCTAGTATTCTTGCCTGGAGAATTCCATGGATAGAGGAGCCTGGTGAGCTACACTCCATGGGGTCACAAAGCGTCGGACACCACTGAGCTATCTGGGACTCTGTGTTTTTCTTAATGAATTTCTATTTTGAGGTGATTGACTATTCTTACATTTTTGGCTTGCTTTAAAATTTATAGATAAATGATAATTTAGAATTGCTAAATTATGTTAATATTATGTTGTATAAAAAGAATCACTTCCTCATCTTCTCTGCCTGCAAATTGCATGCATGTGGGTCCATCCTGTCTCCCTCCACCCCCTTCTCTTCTTCTATATCTTTCTTCATATATATATATATATATATATATCTGTATATATATATAAAGCATAAGATTATATATATGATCTTATGCTATATTTGGGAACAATTTTAAAAGTTCATTCTGTTGCTATTATTACTATAATTCAACTGGTAATAGGTGTCTTTGGAGTATAAGGGGGTGAATTTGGCTTTTTCAGCTCAGCATTGATGTTTATAAAGTACATATTGGTTTTCTAAAACTCAGATGATGTATAGACTTTCACTGCCTCTCATGCCTCAATATTGTGTTTTGTGAACATGTATTTTTTTCCCCTAAGTCATAAGGAAAGTGTTAAGTAAGTGGATATGCTTAATTGGTGTGCATAAAACCCCTTATGAGAATGGATATAGATATAGTTATATATGTATATTTTCCTACTCTATAATGAAAGGGTCTCTACCAGCTCCACTTGAATGTGTGTAATAAATCACAATGGGCCTGAAAGCAGAAGTGAAGCTCAGAATTATTTGCAGTAACAGCGGATTATGAAAGAAACATGACTGGTGGTGTGGGTGAGTGGAGGAAGGCAGCTAGTGTGATGAGAGGCGCTTACTCTCTCTGGCCGCTGTCTCCCTTTCTCAGGAATTATCTTCTGGGCACTTGGGTGGCCACCTGGAATTTAGCCACCTCTGAAGTTGGGGTTCAGTGTCTTCATGTGGAAACATGGGCGCTATCATCCAATACATGCAGCCCTGTTTTCTTTTCATTTATAAATAATCTCATCCTCAATGTCTGTGAATGTAGCATAGGCGTTTTCCTCCTTTAGCCTTAATCTGCAGTATTTATCAATGCCTTTATTTGCCAAGGCTCACTGCTGCCAACCAAGGGCTCAGCCATGGTTGTCTCCAACATGCTGTGACCCCACACAACATTTTTAGTGTCTGTAAATCTCAGTTTTCTTATTGCTACAGTGGAGATGAGAGTTTCCACTTCGTCAGGTGACTGAATGGTTTGAATGAGCTCATGTATCTGCAGTAAGATGCTAAGTTAGCATTCTTCCTGTCTTGATGAGCCTGTGGCATATGTGCCATAGATCTAGTATTGCAATGAGGGTGAGCTCATCATATATATATATATGTGACAAGATATATATGATGAGATATATATGATGATGTATATATATACAGAATACAAAGAAGAGGCGAAAGAACCTATTTTATGTCTTCCAGGCTCTAGGGGGGTGAGAAGGGGACAAGTAATCAGGGAAGAGCCATCTTCCCAGAAGAGGAAGCCATATGGCGACCTTCACGGTCAAGGAAGGTGATCTCCATGGAATAACTGCAAAAAAGCAGCATTTTGACTATATCCTGTGTATTCACTTGCTCAGTTTATCAGTTACATCTATCATGTAACTATTGAACACTTGCATGGCTCTGCTAGTCTGTTTGGGCTCCTGTAACAAAATTCCGCGGACTAGGTAGCTTGTAAACAAAAGAAGTTCATTTTCTGCAGTTCCTGGACTGGGAGGCCCGGGATCCAGGCGCCAGCGCGGTCTTGTCCTGAGGAGGACGCTTTTTCTGGTTCAGGTGGAGTCGCCCCTTCTCACTGTGTTTGTGCGTGGGGGAGGCGGCAGGGAGCTCCGTGGGGTCTCTGTGATGAGCGCTAATCCCATTCATGAGGGCTTCACCCTCGTGATATAAGCACCACCCAAAGGCCCCATGTCTTAATTTGGAGGGTTAGAATTTAAACATGTGAATTCCGAGGGGATACAAGCATCCAGACCATAGCTTTGGCACAAGACATCTACTTAATGTATGTGTACTACTCTGGCCGTTTATGTTGTTATCATTATGCTGAGTTGGTTTTTGTGTTTATTAGTAAGTATAGATTTAACACTTTCAGTAGATACACTGATGTCAAAAACAAAGACATGTGCTGCATGCCCTTATGGGGCTTACATTTTGTTGAGAGAAATAAACAATAAAGAACAATTACACAATGAAGTATAATTTATTAAACGTCCCAAAGGAGCATTCCTTCCAGATGTATTGATAAATTTTGCTTTGTGTCCAGATGTTTAAACAGAAAGGTTCCCTGGGCAAATGGTATCTGAAAGTCAACACATAGATAGTCAGCATGATGCTTTGTGTGTGGTGTGATTACACGCACACACACACACACACACACACACACACACACACACACACGGATTAACAGTGAGCTGTATCTAGTGGGCTTATTTAAAAAGTAAGGTCAGCTACTGCATGTTTCAAAGAGAAATGCTGTTTGGTCAATATTCATACTTCTCTTTGGCAACTGGAAAAAATTGAGCATCTCTGATTTCTTAGATGAGGGGTCCCCAACCCCTGGGCCAGTGGGACCACTGCTGGACGGTGGTCTGTTGGGGATCTGACTGCACAGTAGGAGGTGAGCTGCAGGCTAGGGAAGGAAGTTTCATCTGCACTTAGAGCCACTCCGCATTGGACCACCTCCTGTCAGATCGCTGGTGGCATTAGACTGTCTTAGGAGAGGGAGCCCTACTGTGCACCATGCAGGCGAGAGGTCTAGGTTGTGTGCTCTTTAGGAGAGTCATCCTGAAACTACCTTCTCCACCCTGGGTCAACTGTCTTTCATGACACAGTCGCTGGCGCAAAAAGGTTGGGGACCACTGTCTTAGATGATAAGTATTGAATCTCTCTATGCAGAAGAAAAGCAGAGAACTAAATCTTACTTGTAATAAGAAAGCAGTTGAATTTACATGAAATGTGTAACAAGATCCCCTGGGGCAAGGTCCATTGAAGATTTGTGCCCCTGAGGAATTGAGTCACGAGGCCCAAGGAGAAAAAGGAGACGCAGGCGGTGCAAAGTGGATGAGAGGAGGAAAAGGCACCATAGCTCAGAAGAAGCAGAGCATCGCTGCCTCAATCAGGATTCATCCACCGACACTTATAAGGAACCTGAAGCCCTCTGACAAAGCACATTGAAAGAAGAGTCTGGCGTGGGATAAAAGGATTTCCTTCCCTTTTAATCCTCGCCTTCTTGCTGGCTTTGAGTAACTGGGAAAAATACGACCCAAATTAATATGACCTTTGAGCTTTAAAAGAACTTTTTTTTTCCATTTATTTTTATTAGTTGGAGGCTAATAACTTTACAATATTGTAGTGGTTTTTGTCATACATTGACATGAATCAGCCATGGATTTACATGTATTCCCCATCCTCATCCCCCCTCCCACCTCCCTCTCCACTGGGAGGACCTTTGAGCTTTTAAAGCACTTTGTGATTGGCTTCTGATGAACACAGGCTAACTGGTTTCTTTGTAGCTGTTACTGCTAAGCATCATTTAGCAGTCCTTGCAGGAGTGCCTGTTACCTGGATGACGAGCAAGAAATAATACTTCTAAAGGTAGCAAATAGTGAGTGATGGAAAAGAGAGACCGAGGACACTGAATCACAAGGCTGAATTTTCCCCATAAAACAAAGACAGTTTCAGAAGATCTGTGTGTCAGTTGTGGGCACTGTGAACCATTCACTCTTTAGTCTGGGCCCCTGACAGCTTAAACACTGGGGAGTCAGGAACAAGAGTTGGGGACCTTTGCAACTATCAGGTACTAACTTATTTAGATGTAACTAATTCATGCAATGCTTTGTATCATTCTTTAGTCATTAAGCTAAAACTGTTAGGAGTCACCTGTTTGGGCTCCAGCAGTATATCGCCTGTTGCTCACATAATACTTTTAATTCTACACAGTTGTTGCTTTACTTTCGTTTCTTGAGAGCACAGAATGTATTTTATATTCTTTTGGTGCTCCTGGTGCTTTTCCATATAACTTTAAGAGGGTTTGCAATGAAAGAAGGTGGCCACCATTCAGTCATGTATTAATTTCTGTGTGGTATTACATAAATATTACATTATTTACATGATATTAAGCAAGGTATCTATAAGAATCTGCTGATTTCTAGGCACATTGTGCTAGGCTTTAGAGGTAGTGATTGAATAAATACAGACATGTACATAGATACAGATAGATACATATGCGGACAGCCCTGGTTCTCGCTCCTGTGACACTTTTATGGGCAACCAAGAGAGCTGTTATTGTGGACTTTAGAGAGAGGACATGTTCATTAGAAGGACTGATGCTGAAGCTTAAGCTCAATGATTTGACCACCTGATGTAAAGATCTGTCTCTTTGGAAAAGACCCTGATGCTGGAAAGGATTGAGGGTAGGAAGAGAAGGGGGTGATGGAGGATGAGATGGTTGGATGGCATCATCAACTCAATGGACATGAGTTTGAGCAAACTGGGGGATAGTGAAGGACAGGGAAGCCTGGCATGCTGCAGTCCATGGGGTCACAAAGAGCTGGACACAACTTAGCGACTGAACAACAATGTATCTAATGAATGTGTCCTCTCTATAAAGTCCCCAAGACACCCAAGATAAAATCAGGTTCTGTGGTAAGAATTTGACTACTGATGTTAAAAACTGAAACCTTTAAACAATTACAACTTGGAAAGACTTCTCTATTTTTTTAAATTTAAATTTTGTTTATATTGGAGTACAGTTGATGTACACTGTGGTGTTAGTTTCAGGTATACAACAAAGTTATTCCATTACACATATATACTTTCTTTTTCAGATTCTTTTGCGATGTAGGCTATTACAGGATATTGAGTAGAGTTCCCTGTGCTATACAGTAGGTCCTTGTTGGTTATCTGTTTAATATCTAGTAGTATGTATATTATGCTAAACCCCAGAGGGACTTCCTCTTTAAATGTCTGCCCAAATGTAGGTATTTCTTTTTCCTACTCCATGAGACCCAACAGCAGTGAAGAGGAAAGGAAGCAGACTATGAATAGATGGTGTAAAGAGGCAAGCAGCCTGCCCTGGGACAGAGGAGCTTGCCAAGGAGGCGAGAAGGGTCAGGGCAGAGGGAGGCCTCCCGGCTGTTAGGTCCCTTGAAGAGACTTCAGGCTCAGACCTAAGAGTCAGCGAAGCTGGGAGTGAGAAGTAGAGCTGCTGATCACAGACTTATTCAGTATTTGTTGACAGAGCCCCTGTAGCACACTCTTCATCCTTCCTACCGTTTCTTCCTCCTCTACCCGCCTGCCACCCAGCAGGAGCAGCCCAGCATCTAATTCCCAGGAAAAATCAAGAGGCAATGCAGTGAGCTGCCTCAGCAAAGCCGGAGGTCCGCAGAGAAGGTGCTGTGCGTTATGGGCCCCCACCTTCCCACCAGGTCCCGCCAAGCCGCCGCCGCCTCATTCCCTGTGTGGGGACGGGGCCAGCTCATAGGTGCCATCCTTCCTAGATGTTAGAGACCGCATCAGTGTCCACAGGAGCAGTTCCACTGGACACACCTGTGTGACACCCGCCACGAGTGTCCACCTGAAACTAGTGTTGCATGAGGCAGCACCAATCGCTAAGATACGAGGGTAAATAAGGGGGCATGTGGACCCTGGAAGTAGGGGATAACTCAAAAGCTGAGGTGTGCTCAGAAAGCAAACGGAAAACAATGCTACACATCTTAATCGAGTTCAGTGCAGCCTAAATTTCCCAGCCCTCACCCCCGGGGCAGTGTCCCTGCCCAAACCTATGGATGTCCTGTGAAAAATATTTTGATATTAAAAAACTAATATATAATTAATTTACTAATACTGTTACTAACAAAACTCAAATAGAAAGCTCTGACTGTGCAAATCCATTGCTCTGAAGTGCTTGAAAGAGATATTTGGACAAAATATAAGACTATTCAACTGGACACAAGATTAAACTCTTACCTACAAATATGGATTAATTCTTCTAAACAGGAAGTAAAATATCATGTTATGAGACCTTAAAATGAAAGCTGATATTAATTCTGTAAAAATTCTTTTGGGTCTAGAAACAAGCAGCCATACAGAAGCCTGTTACAAATAATTAACTTTAATTTACTAATACTATTACTAACAAAACTCAAAGAGAAAGCTCTGAGTGTGCAAATCCATTGCTCTGAAGTGCTTGGAAGAGATACTTGGACAAAATACAAGACTGTTCAACTGGACACAAGATTAAACTCTTACCTGCAAATATGGATTAATTCTTTTAAACAAGAAGTAAAATATGTTCTGAGACCTTAAAGTGAAAGCTGATATTAAATCTGCAAAAATTATTTTGGGTCCAGAAAGAAGCAGCCATACAGAAGCCTGTTACATCCCCTCTGGGGATGCCCAGAGGATGGCTCCAGAGATCAATTGGGAAAAAAAGAGGAAATTCAACACCATGCCAAGGGAAAAGGGAAAAATCTATACAATTCTGGAGGCTAAAGAATAAGCGTTATATGTAAACTACGAGGTTATATGTAAAATAGGAGGTTATATGTAAAATAGGAGTTACACTGACTTTACATTTCTTATCAGCAGTGGATCCTAGACTACAAATGACCAACGCCTTCAAAATTTGGAGTGAAACCAGTTCTAGACACATCTAAATTATCAATCAGCTCACATTTCTCAGAAATTCTACTTTGCAATCTCCTTCTGAGAAAATTGTTTAAATTTGTATGTACTCAAGAAAACTGAGGATAATCATGGAAGTGGAACAAATGAGAAAGAAGAAACAGGGGAGCTGACCCAGGAATCCAAGGCAGAGAAACCCACGAAGGACACTGGAGATCATATATAGGAAGCTCTGCAAAGAATATCTTTTTAAGAAGAATGTCATGCATTCTAAGAAGTATCCAATGACTAATCAGTTCCTTGATGCTATTAATGTGGTAAGGAAAGGCTGTCTTTCTCAACAATAAAGAGGAACAGTCAAAACTTGATGGGGGGTGAGGGGAAACTGTTAAGGAAAATCACAGTCCGAACATGAAGCAATAAAGAATATGGCATTATTCTAGCAATTGATACAGACCATTTGACTGTTAACCTAGGTAATCTTTCCTCTAAGTGAACAGGAAGCCTGACAGTTCATCTGTAGAATAGGAAATTTAACGTCTGCCTGTTACTAGTTTTTCCTTGGTCCTGAAGTATTTACATGTAATAATATGGTAAATGCCAGTTTTGTTGTTCAGTCACTAAGTCACGTCTCACTCTTTGCAACCCCCATGGACTGCAGCATGACAGACTTCCATGTCCTTCACTATCTCCAGGAGTTTGGTCAAACTCATGTGCATTGAGTCAGTGATGCCATCCAATAGTCTCATTATCTGTCGCCCACCCCCACTTCTCCTCCTGCCTTCAATCTTTCCCAATATCAGGATGTTTTCCAGTGAGTCGGCTCTTCGCATCATGTGGCCAAAGTATTGGAGCTTCAGCTTCAGCAGCAGTCCTTCCAGTGAATATTCAGAGTTGATTTCCTTTAGGATTGACTGGATTGATCTCCTTGTTGTCCAAAGGACTCTCAAGAGTCTCTAGCACCACAGTTCAATGCCAGTTACTGGTTTTCAATTTTTAGAATAAACCCCTTTCTGCATTGAATATATGTATACATATTTTGGTCTCTTTGTTTTACACAATTGAAGATAAATATTATGTCCATGTTAAAGGAAAAACTGACAGATATGGGAGACAAATGATTTAGAGAACAGAGAATTAGAGATAAGCATATGGATATTCCTATCTCTAATCATCATCTCTAAAAGATGATGCTATTAAAATTGTGCATTCAGTATGCCAGACAATTTGGAAAACTCAGCAGTGGCTACAGGACTGAAAAAAGATCAGTTTTCGTTCCAATCCCAAAGAAAGACAAAGCCAAAGAATGTTCAATGTACCACACAATTGCACTCATCTCACACACTAGCAAAGTAATGCTCAAAATTCTCCAACCCAGGCTTCAATAGTACATGAACCATGAACTTCCAGATATTCAAGCTGGATTTCGAAAAGGCAGAGGAACCAGAGATCAAATTGCTAATATCCATTGGATCATCAAAAAAGCAACAGAATTCCAGAAAAACATGTACTTCTGCTTCATTGACTATGCTAAAGCCTTTGACTGTGTGGATCACAACAAACTGTGGAAAATTCTTAAGAGATGGGAATACCAAACCACCCTACCTGCCTCCTGAGAAATCTGTATGCAGGTCAATAAGCAACAGTTAGAACTGGACATGAAACAATGGACTGGTTCCAAACTGGGAAAACAGTACGTCAAGGCTGTATATTGTCACCTTGCTTATTTAACTTACATGCAGAACACATCATGCAAAATGCCAGTCTGAATGAAGCATAAGCTGGAATCAACATTGCCAGGAGAAATATCAACAACCTCGGATATGCAGATGACACCACCCTTATGGCAGAAAGCAAAGAGGAACTGAAGAGCCTCTTAATGAAAGTGAAAGAGGAGAGTGAAAAAGCTGGCTTAAAACTCAACATTCAGAAAACTAAGATCATGGCATCTGGTCCCACTTCATGGCAAATAGATGGGGAAATGATGGAAACAGTGACAGACTTTATTTTTGGGGGCTCCAAAATCACTGCAGATGGTGACTGCAGCCATGGAATTAAAAGATGCTTCTTGGAAGAAAAGCTATGCCAAATCTAGATAGCTTATTAAAAAGTAGAGACATCACTTTACTGACAGAGGTCCATCTAGTCAAAGGTGTGGTTATTACAGTCGTCATATATGGATGTGGGAGTTGGACCAAAAAGTACACTGAACGCTGAAGAATTGATGCTTTTGAACTGTGGTGTTGGAGGAAACTCTTAAGAGTCCTTTGGACTGCAAGGAGATCCAACCAGTGAATCCTAAAGGAAATCAGTCCTGATTATTCATTGGAAGGACTGATGCTGAAACTGAAACTCCAATACTTTGGCCACCTGATGCGAAGAGCTGACTAATTTGAAAAGACCCTGATTCTGGGAAAGATTGAAGGCAGGAGGAGAAGGGGACGACAGAGGATGAGATGATTGGCTGGCATCACCAACTCAATGGAAATGAGTTTCAGTAAACTCTGGGAGTTGATGATGGACAGGGATGCCTGGCATGCTGCATTCCATGGGGTCGCAAAGAGTCGGACACGACTGAGCAGCTGAACTGAACTGATGAATATTCTCATCTAAAATGTTCAACATCCTGCTCAAATTTTAGGCCAAGAAATAGGGGATTAAGACTACTTAAGTATACAAATACATAAATAGAAATAAATCTATTGGTTTTGAATGCAAAAGGGTGTCAGTGTCATAGTAAGCTTAATAAAGTCTCTTCTTTCATTGGTTTTTAATATGATGTCATAAAATTAGAAATCAATGGGGAATGTCCTAAATAGAGTGGTTAGTGGATAGAGCAAAGTTATCTAACATTAGAATGCTTTCCATTAGAACAACTAAGAAAAGAATCATTTTGAAATAGGTTGGATGATGGAGTCGACAGTGTGGGCAGAAGGGCCGTGAGGATAAATGAGTTATTGTAGCTGCCTCAGAAGTCATTAATTTTCATCATTTGCACAGGTTCACTTGATGTCCACTAAAATAGGAAAACAGAAAATTGCTATTTAGCTTCCCCTTGGTAAGTTGCGAGTGATCAGTTTGGGTGTCTTCTGCGCCCTCTCAGAATTTTACCCACCATCTATCAGTGGTTGATCCACATGGAATTCTGACAGCCTTGACTTCTCTTTGACCTTTTATACATTAATCTTTCACTGGTTCCTACTGTTTCTGTGGGGAAGAGGAATTTAATTCTCTCTTGCAGCTGTTGGAAGAGCTAGCATTTAGAGTGTTAGGTGCTTCTGTTTAGATTCCTTCGAGAGAGTCTGAGAACTAATTTCTTCTTACAGTGGATATAGAATGACCTTGACTGTTTTAATCATCTATGTAATTTAAATCTTAGAGACTGAGGGGATATAGGTAACTGTGTCCATGCATGTAGGGGGTTGTCAGAGCTAATGTGCTAATTCCTAATTTCTAAGAATATGGGATAAGGACATTTTGGGAAACATCATGGTGAGGAGCTGAGGTTTTAGAATTACAGTTTCTCCATAATATATAAAGGACTGGAAAATCTCCTTGATTCTGAAGCAGGAGCTCTGACTTAAAAGAAATTCTATAAAAAGAAAATAAATTAAGTCTATAAATCTAACCTGATTATATCCAATAGTATTTTCCCCAAATTAATTCATGGCTAGAAATACTACTCATTTAGCTACATCTGAAGGAGATTTCTATTCTAGAATCAGGAGAAACTCAATTAAAATCTGGTTTACATCTCATTTTCAAAGCTAATCAAGTACAAATTTGACACGTATGCTGACAGTTTTTAAAGTGGAATGTTTGGGTGTATGATTGAAGGACATTTTAAGGGAAACCATTTGTGCTTCAAAATGCATTTCGAAAAAGGGTTGATGTTGAAAGTTTCAGTGTATCTATTTTATCTCATAGGTTATTACTTCAATATCCTTTCAAAATGCAGAATCATACTGCAGTGTTTGTGACCCATTTTATCCAGTGAATGAAAAGATTGTCCTTACTTGGGGTTCAGTTTCACAGAATAATAGAACCTCAGGACCTGGGAGAGACTTGGGAAGCAAGCAAATAAAGAGAAAGCCTCCCCTTTCACACCCTGTTTAACAGAGAAGTGGACATCGCAGCTACCATCAGTTGCCCTGCCCTGGCACCATTTTCCATTTGCAGCAAGAACAGGTAGAATGCAAACCAGTCCCAGCTCCAGCCAGACTTCTGAGGACCATCAGTGGATCAGTCCTGCCACAGTTCTGTCCTCAGTCAAGGCCCAGCCCTAGCAATCTGGTTTCTAACATATTCCTGAGGCCACGCCCCCGGATAGTGCCTGGTTTTCGTTGTTAGATTCCCATCCCTGGATCTGCTTAGTCCTGTCCAACTCTTTGCCCGAGTCCCTCTGGAACTAACGCTTGGCCCTAACCAGTCCCCCTGTAGGAACTAGGAACTGGATTGCTGATACTGACTCCTGATCTAGGTGTTCCCTTATATGTCGTTCTTACTCATATCTTAATGGGCATCTTCTTGGCACTGCTAAGCTGCATTGAATGGTTACTTTCTGTAGCCATCTTTTTTGAGCATCTTGGTATTCTTCCTGAGCTGGACTTCTACATTTGGGTCTTCTTAAAAGTTCCAGTTCTACACCAAGAGCCAGACTAATTTTAATTCTGATGAAGTCCTCTGAGGCTGGTGTGTACAAGGTAATAATATATCAGTTTCTTAGGATGCTGTAACATGATGCCACAGTGACAGAGTCCATTCCTAGGCAGGTTGATAAGAAGTTTGGGGGTCCCCAAAATGAAAGGTTGTTGCTGAACCATGAAAGATACTGGGATTCTTGGCCTCCAAAGGAGAAGAATTCGATCCGGGGCCAGAGACGAGTCTTGATTGCTCAGAGCTTTTTATGTAATAAAGTTTTATTAAAGTATAAAAGAGATAGAGAAAGCTTCTGACATAGACATCAGAAGGGGGCAGAAAGAGTGCCCCCTCGCTAGTGTTAGCAATGAGTTATATACTTTTAATTAGTTATTACAATGAATCAAAAGACTGGAGGTTGTGAAGACCTTACTAGACCCGCTCCCATAATTTACATTTTAAGATAACAGGATTAGCCAGAAGGTTTTTTCCAGAAACTGTCCTCAAGCAGGATACATTATTGTTATATAATCCTAAGGAATGTAGAGGGGAAAAAAAAAAATGTTTGTCCTTTCCTCCTCCTTGAGAATTCCAGACCCCTCTCTCCTTGGGGACCCCTGGACTTCTTATCAACCTGCCTGGGAATTGACTTTCTGAACAGCCTTGGTAATCTGAACAAAAGAAGTTTGCTTCTTCCAGTCTGGAGGCCGGGACTGCAGCGTCTGAGTGTCAGCAGGGTTGGCCCCTCTGGGGTCCGTGAACAGACCTCTGTCCTTGGCCTGTGAGGAGCTTCTCTCTGTCTGAGTCTCTGCGTTGTCTTTCCTCTCTGTGTGCATCCATGTTTCCTCTCCTTATGAGGACACTGTGCTGTTTGGAGTAGGGAACATCCCAGTGAAGTTCTTTCAAATTGATTATCTCTTTAAAGATGCTATCCACAGATATGGTTACACGCTGAGGGAGTTGGGGTGAGGACTTCAACACACGAATTTTGGCAAGAACACAATTTAGTCCATAATAATCGTATTCTCAGGACGAAAGAGACCACATCCTCCACGTGTTTGTATCCACACAAGGTAAATAAATACTCATGTCTGGAGCTTGACTCCACTGGTTTCCGTTTGTGAAAAGGATAAGATGATCAGGAATGTCATGGGTAGTTACTTTGTAAAGAGGATTGCCATCCACAGTCAGGAAGATACAGACAGTTTGAGGCACTGCCAGAGACTGAACCCATTGGGCATGTTTCTTAACCTCTGTAAGGCTCAAGTTTGTCCTGTTTGGAACTTGTAGAGTAATTAACTGTACATGTTCCATGCAGTCATCATAAAGATTAAACGAGATGATGGTACAGCTCTGTGTCCCTGGTACATGGCAAGTGCTCAATAAGTGTTTCTATTTCTGCGACACCAAGGAGGATGCAGAGACAGTAAACATAACAGGAATCAGAAGGAAAGCTGGGATGCCAGGGCTTCATGTAGGAGCTGCAGTAGAATTTTGTGGGAAGAATCAATGTGGCATTTAAGTCAGAGAGATGGGCCTGAGCAATGAGAGATGCAGAGACGCAACATGTGGAAACAGGAGACTTCCAGACCTGTGAAAGGAAACAGCCCAGAGGTCAGTGATTGAGGGAACAGTTTGGATCCTAGGACAGTTTGACGGACTAGGTTACCTTGGGCAGTAGAATGAGAGGGATAAAGTGTGTCAGTGATCTTCATTCTTGGGTACTCTTTAGAACCTCCTGGGGGAGCATAGAGGTCATCATACTACATAAAATAAGTCAGAAAGAAAAAGACAAATGTCACGTGATGTTGTATGATTGAAGCTGAAGCTCCAGTACTTTGGCCACCAGATCGAACAGCCAACTCATTGGAAAAGACCCTGATGCTGGGAAAGACTGAAAGCAGGAGGAGAAGGGGATGACAGAGGATGAGATGGTTGGAGGGCATCACTGACTCGATGGACATGAGTTTGAGCAAACTCCGGGAGTTGGTGATCGACAGGCAGGCCTGGCGTGCTGCAGTCCACGGGGTCACAAAGAGTTGGACACGACTTAGCGACTGAACAGCAACAACATATGATGTCACTTTTATGTGGGATTTAAGTATGACAACTACAAAACAGAAACAGACTCACAGACACAGAGAACAGTCTTGTGGTTGCCGGGGGGATGGGGTAGGGGTAGGGGTGGACTGGGAGTTCGGGGTCAGTGGATGCAAGCTAGTATGTATGAGATGCGTGAACAGCAAGGTCCTATTGTATAGCACTGGGAACTGTATCCAGTCTCCTGGGATAAACCATAATGGAAAAGAACATTAAAAAAAGAGTGTATATTTGTGTAACTGAATCAATTGGCTGTCCAGTGGAAATTGACACAACATTATAAATCAATTATACTTCAATTAAGAAAAGGGTTGAGGCATCATGAAGAGATTCTGATTTGGTCAGTGTGGATCTGGGCTCCAGTTTATTTTATTAAAGCATGTAGCTGAATTGAGAACTGTAGGATTAGTTCAGAGTACATTATAATCACTTGAGGAGCTTCACAGAAAAAGGTACCAGTGTTCAAGTCCCAAGCCTAGAGCTCCTGATCTGATGGTTCTGGACTGAGGCCCAAGCATCATCACTGTTCTTAGTATCTCTTTGGTGAGTCCATTGTGAGGTCAAGGTTATGGCCACAGAGCCTTCAAGGACCTTTCCAAGTCTCAGACTTGACCCCTTCTAAATTATGAAGTGCTGATTCTTCCATGAAAAATGTTATTTTGTATCACACAAGCTTCCCATGAAAAAAGGTTGCTTATTTATACGGGGAAACATTTGGCTGGAAAAAACAACTTCATGACTCTACTAATGTTTATGGGACATAATGGAGTTGGCTGTGTCCTGGTGTACTTTGGAGCCCTGACCCAGGTAGAGTTGGCCCTCAAACAACAGAGGTTTGTACTGCACAGGTGCACTCATACCTGGATTTCTTGCACTAAATACAGTACTACATGATCCAAGGAATCCAGGAGCATTTGGTATATAAGATGTTATTGCATCCCAAAGAGTATCTTGGCAGAATAAACCTTATATGATGAATATGGGTAAATACTTCTTATGACAACACTTTATAATACAGGAATTGGAAGCCAGCTCAGTTTTCAAATTAAGAAGCTCTGGTTAAAGGAATATTGTGTTGCAATAAAAGTTAACATTGTATATTCTTATATTTACAACATAAAATATGTTTGTGAATATTGAGAGAAAGGTAATGCTAGTTGTATACATACTGTATGGTATGTTTTTGAAAAAGAATGTTTACAGAATATGTGTAAAGAAAACTGAAAGATCAAAGTATTGTGTCTACTTATGTTTGGATGATAAAACAGCACGCATTCTTTATTTTTCTTTCTGTATTCTTTGTATGTTTAAACTCCTACCATAAACATATTCCTTCATATTAACTTCATGTGGGTTTTCTGTTCACCAGTCATTCCTTTGCTTTGATTTTTCTCCTTCTGTAAGATTGATCAGGTTGTTTCATGTGTTTCACTTATTTTCAAGCTGAAGGTGTTATATTAATACATTCCTATGGTATTCTTAATGCAGACCTGAACTTCTCAATGCAATATGTAGTTTTATAATTTTTTGGTGAAATCTAAAATCACGAACTCTGTGAAAGATGACTTTCACATTTTAACTTTCCTCTAAAATTTACTGCTTTTCCTACTGTCTATGTTATTTTTGTCTAGAATAGATTCAGATTGTCTTTCCCTATTCATATAAGTAGGTGTTACTATTATTATTTTTATAATTAAGACTTATTTATATTTTCCAACGTCTTTAATATGTTTTATCTGATTTCATGTTTGTTATTACCTATTGCATCTCTTTTCTTTCCCACTTTCATTTTTCTTCTTGTCAGAGCTTATCCTATATTCATTCTTCCAGTGAGAGTCTAGGAATAGCTTGTTATCATAATATCATTGTTATCATTTGCAGGACACCCAACTGGGTGTCCAGCACAGGCTTTTTCTCTTTTGAAGAAATAGTAAAAAATACTATTTTTTGGAATAAATGTTTTATTGCATTTATGGCACAGAAGTGAGGAATATGGGCATGTTTTATCTTGACCTGAAGCACATATATCATTTTTAAGATTTTTCTAAACTAAGTGAGGGAGGGCTAAGCAAACCAAAAATACTGTGGACGTTCAGTCATGGTATAAAAGCAGAGAAAAGTTACTGGCCTTGGTGTGATTTGGTTGAAAATTCAATTGAGGTGGAACTTAGGGACCTCCTGCTCTGGGAAATCGTTGATTCTGGTACGTTTTGCTTAATTCCTAGAAAGATTTGAAAAATTCTTCTAACAAAAACAGAAGGACAGCAATTAGGATAAAAATAAATAGAAAGTTAAATGGGTTTTTGAAATAATGAAGTAAAGCTATAGGCTTTTCAGTTCAGTTCAGTTCAGTTCAGTCGTTCAGTCGTGTCTGACTCTCTGCGACCCCATGAACTGCAGCACGCCAGGCCTCCCTGTCCATCATCAACTACCAGAATTTACCCAAACCCACATCCATTGAGTTGGTGATGCCATCCAGCCATCTCATCCTCTGCCATCCCCTTCTCCTCCTGCCCCCAATCCCTCCCAGCATCAGGGTCTTCTCCAGTGAGTCAGCTCTTCACATCAGGTGGCCAAAGATTTGGAGTTTCAGCTTCAGCATCAGTCCTTCCAATGAACACCCAGGACTGATCTCCTTTAGGATGGACTGGTTGGATCTCCTTGCAGTCCAAGGGACTCTCAAGAGTCTTCTCAAACACCACAGTTCAAAAGCATCAGTTCTTCTGTGCTCAGCTTTCTTTATAGTCCAACTCTTACATCCATACATGACTACTGGAAAAACCATAGCCTTGACTAGACAGACCTTTGTTGGCAAAGTAATGTCTCTGCTTATGTTGTATTTAATTAATTAGCTTGTACATCACATAAATAGTCTTCCACCTCTCTAACTTGCTGTTTGAAATCTTGTCATTTCTAACATTTCTACTATACCCTTTGAATTAGTTGTTTTCTTTGTGGAGAAATAACTCATGTCCACTGCTGTAGGAAGCTAGGTATTTGGGCCACAGGTTAATAGGAAAAGGTGTCATTATTCACCCCACTTCAATTGTAGTCCTGTAAAGACAAATACATATAATATATCCTCTTAATGGGTTTTGAGCTTACCTATTAGATTTTAAACTGTCATCATAACCAAGTGAAAAAGCCGAGCAGCACACCCCCAGAAACTATTTCTAGTTTATAGTTACAAGTCTGCCTAAGCTAAAGAAATTAAGAGCAAACAGAACCAACTTCCACTGGCAAACATCTATAAATGGTGGATATAGAAAACATTTATTTAAAAATGCGTCACTGAGTTTGCATAAAAGGGAAACATCCAAACAGCAGAACTGAAATGAGAAAACCATCTATATAAGGATGTGGGATGATGCTTCAGCAATGCCTCTGGTTGGGTAAAGACAGGTGATGTCTGGGGCTTTAAGCAACCCAGAACTGTGAGGAGCAGTGATCCCTGCAAGACGCAGGTGACTCTGTGAGAATATGACCCTCAGAGAGCTTCCCCCACAATGAAAACAAAACTAACATTAAACTTCACATAGTTTGGATAAACAAGAAACCTTGTTTGTCTGAACGCTGGGAGAAAAAACAAACAAAAACAATGTATCTCTTGTAAGAACTCAAAATCTCTTTCTGTTCCTAAAGTGGATTTTGTAGACTGAATTTATGTTGCATACATTGTGATTTAATCTCAAGGCAAGAAATTAGCATTTCCTTTGGTCCTTGATCAGGGAGAGCTTCAAGCTCAGAAGCCTTCCATTTCTTTATAATCAGTGACCTGTGTTCTGAAGAATGGGCTTCCCTCCTGGCTCAGTGGTAAAGAATCCACCTGCCAAGGGGGAGATGCAGGTTTGATCCCTGGGTCCAGAAGATCCCTTGGAGAAGGAAATGGCAACCCACTCCGGTATTCTTGCCTTGGAAACTCCATGGACAGAGGAGCCTGGCAGGCTATGGTCCCCAGAGTTGCAAAGAGTCGGACTTGAAGTAAATAAAAACAATGACAACAATGTTCTGAAGAACAGACAAGTACTATGAAGTGG
The DNA here is from genome assembly GCF_033118175.1 of Dama dama. Classification (NCBI taxonomy): domain Eukaryota; kingdom Metazoa; phylum Chordata; class Mammalia; order Artiodactyla; family Cervidae; genus Dama; species Dama dama. The sequence continues at coordinate 11,864,505 of NC_083708.1, forward strand.
CTGTCACAGAATCAGTATTTTGGCTTTATCATTTGGGTTTCTTTTTCTTTTGACATATTTTCTGTCTTTTACAGACCAGGGCAGTAATGGCTAAAGCATTCACACCAGGCTTTAGGCTGAAGTGTTCAACTTCTGACTGTTCTTTAAAGTGTCTCAGCACCATGAAAAGCCCTCAGTTTCATTCTGTTTTATTTCATTAATTTATTTTATTGAAGTATAGTTGATTTACAATGTTGTGTTCATTTCTGGTGTACAACCAAGTGACTCAGTTATACATACATATATGTATACATATATGTGTGTATACATGTACACACACACACATGTTCTTTTTTCTCTTCTTTTCCATTATGGTTTATCCCAGGAGATGGGATATAGTTCCCTGTGCTATATAGTAGGACTTTGTTTATTCATTCTATGCATAATAATTTGAACTGCTAATCCGGATCTTTCAGTCTTTTCCTCCCTCATCCGCATGTACCCCTTGGCAACCATAAGCCTATTCCCTATGTGAGTCTGTATCTGTTTCATGTGTAAGTTCACTCGTATGATATTTTAGATTCCACATGTAAGTGATACCATAAGGTCTTTGTCTGAGTTCACTTAATTTGATCATCTCCAGGTTCATATGCAGTGCGACACATGCATGCTCAGCTGTGTCCAACTCTGAAACCCCATGGGCTGTAGCCTGCCCGGCTCCTCTGTCCATGGGATTTTCCAGGCAAGAATACTGGAGTGGGTTGCCACTCACCCTCCAGGGGACCTTCCTGATCCAGGGATCGAACCTGTGTCTCCTGTGTCTCCTGCATTGGCAGGTGGGTTCTTTACCACCAAGCCACCGGGGAATGTTGCTGCCAGTGACATTAGCACTTAATTTCCAATTGTCCTGCTTTGCGAGGTCTCCTCTAGGAGATGTGTGGGACGCGTCAGAGGGTCTGTGTTGGAGGAATATTCCATGGTGAGAGTTGGGCTTACAAAGTGGTCACTTTCTATAACAGCCGTTTGCCTTTTCTTTCTTTCTCTACCTTTTATAACCCAGTTGTCTTTCCCCTAATCTCCTTAAAGAGATCCTCACTGAAATGTTCCAACCAGCCCTGGCTCATATCCTGTCACCATCTGATGTGTTGGGCTATTTGCTATTCTTATACCCTTTATTCTATACCAGGTAGAGGTATGGAATGTGATCTGGGAGCCTTATGATCCCGAGCTTGGAGAACACAGACCAAGGAAAGCTGGGTGACCAATTCTTCCTGAAAGATCCCTTTCACACACACATACTGTGAGACGGAGAACAGGGAGGGTCCTAGGGGGGCTGTGTTCATTTCATGGAAAATGGTTTCAACAGTACAACTTGGAAACAGTAATTCCCATACCTGTATTTCAGAATTTCAGAGTGATCTGGGATCCAGAGGTCCTAAATAGCATCACATTCTTTGAGTGTTTTTGACCTTTGAAACTTTCTCAAGCTAGATAGTTTATAGACAGAGTCCTTCTAGTATCCAACAAATCCTTGTAGAAAAACTATAAATCCTGATACAAGAAAGGCTGCAGCCTTATGACTCAGGAAAGGCAAGTGTGAAAGAAGTTCTCAACCTGGAAAAAAATGAATTATTTATGTTATTACACTAATGCATTAACAGAATACACGTGTGGCTTACAGAGCAAGTTGTTTCCACCTTGACTGTCTCCACTCTGTAACCTCATAGAAAAGTAGATGTTTAACTTATATCCCGTCAGGTGTTTGCAATCTAATTTATAACTTCATTTTGTTTAGAATTACTCAGTACATTTGTCTACGTGGAGGTATACCTGTTTTTCTCTGAGATATGGTTGTGAGCAGCCGAGGACATTGCATGGATGAGTCAGCTGAGGAGCAATGGGTAATTTACTGTGCAGGGCCTTGCTGTGGCATGGGGGTAAAGTATCCACCTGCCAATGCAGGAGATGCAAGAGCTGCGGCTTTGATCCCTGGATCAGGAAGGTCCCCTGGAGTAGGAAGTGACAACCCACTCTGGCATTCTTGCATGGGAAATTTCATGGACAGAGGAGCCTGGCTGGCTGTGGTCCCTGTGGGCAAAGAGAGTCAGACACAAATCATCATTGCACAGTATTTTAGCACTGCTTTCCATGATGTTCTGGGGTGATATAGAACTTAGAGATTCAATACATATTGATTGTTACTGCAGTGTGCACTAGGAGGAGATTTGTGATTTGAAATCAGATTTTGTTTTGTTTTAATTACTAGGACTGTGGAGGAAAAAAAAGGACAAAAACAAACTTCTAGTTCCCAGGGTATTGTTATGTGATTAATATTTCAACATTAGCAGTATTGGCATTTGACTGTAATAATTTTTATCTCTCTTTTCCAGCTGTTGTGTTCATACTAAAGTTTAATTTGAAAAATAAAAGCTTGGTGAAATAGAAATATTGGGTTGATAATATAAGAGTTTAGTTTCCAGGAGATACTAGTCTGGATGTTTACTCCATATCTATTTCTATAAGCAGTTGATTTTCTTGTAATGCACTCCATCCTGGTCCCTTCTCAGATTTGTTTTAAAACCCATGGAGGGGTTCCCCTGGCAGTCCAGTACTCAAGAATTGGGCTTCCAATGCAAGGAGTATGGATTCAATTCCTAGTTGATTCCACATGCGCTGAGGCAAAAAAACCAAAACATAAGACAGAAGCAATATTGTAACAAATTCAGTAAAGACTTTTTCTTTCTTTCTTTCTTTTTTTTTACTTTACAATATTGTATTGGTTTTGCCATACATTGACATGAATCTGCCATGGGTATACATGTGTTCCCCATCCTGAACACCCCTCCCACCTCCCTCCCCATCCCATCCCTCTGGGTCATCCCAGTGCACCAGCCCCGAGCACCCTGTATCATACATCGAACCTGGACTGGTGATTCATTTCACATATGATAAATTACATGTTTCAATGCCATTCTTCCAAACCATCCCACCCTCGCCCTCTCCCACAGAGTCCAAAAGATTGTTCTATACATCTGTGTCTCTTTTGCTGTCTTGCATACAAGGTTATTGTTACCATCTTTCTAAATTCCATATATATGCGTTAGTATACGGCATTGGTGTTTTTCATTCTGACTTACTTCACTCTGTATAATAGGCTCTCTTTCAGTTCTGGTTTCCTCAGTGTGTATGCCCAGTAGTGGGATTGCTGGGTCATATGGCAGTTCTATTTCCAGTTTTTTAAGGAATCTCCACACTGTTCTCCATAGTGGCTGTACTAGTTTGCATTCCCACCAACAGTGTAAGAGGGTTCCCTTTTCTCCACACCCTCTCCAGCATTTATTGCTTATAGACTTTTGGACAGCAGCCACTCTGACTGGCGTGATGTTGAGCATCTTTTCATGTGTTTGTTAGCCATCTGTATGTCTTCTTTGGGTAAACGTCTGTTTAGTTCTTTGGCCCATTTTTTGATTGGGTCATTTATTTTTCTGGAATAGAGCTGCAGGAGTTACTTGTGAGATTATTTGTCCGTTGCTTCATTTGCTATTATTTTCTCCCATTCTGAAGGCTGTCTTTTCACCTTGCCTATAGTTTGCTTTGTTGTGCAGAAGTTTTTAATTTTAATTATGTCCTATTTGTTTATTTTTGCTTTTATTTCCAATATTCTGGGAGGTGGGTCATAGAGGATCCTGCTGTGCTTTATGTCAAAGAGTGTTTTTCCTCTAGGAGTTTTATAGTTTCTGGTCTTATTCTTAGATCTTTAATCCATTTTGAGTTTATTTTTATGTATGGTGTTAGAAAGTGTTCTAATTTCATTCTTTTACAAGTGGTTGACCAGGTTTCCCAGCATCACATTGGTTTTTCTCCACTGTATATTCTTGCCTCCTTTGTCAAAGATAAGGCATCCATAGGTGTGTGGATTTTTCTCTGGGCTTTCTATTTTGTCCCATTGATCTATATTTCTGTCTTTGTGCCAGTACCATACTGTCTTGATGACTGTGACTTTGTAGTAGAGACTAAAGTCAGGCAGGTTGATTCCTCCAGTTTCATTCTTCTTTCTCAAGATTGCTTTGGCTATTTGAGGTTTTTTGTATTTCCATACAAACTGTGAAATTATTTGTTCTAGTTCTCTGAAAAATACCATTGGTAGCTTGATAGGGATTGTGTTGAATCTATAGATTGCTTTGGGTAGTATACTCATTTTCACTTTATTGATTCTTCTGATCCATGAACACGGTATATTTCTCCATCTGTTTGTGTCCTCTTTGATTTCTTTCACCAGTGTTTTATAGTTTTCTATATATAGGTCTTTTGTTTCTTTAGGTAAATATATTCCTAAGTATTTTATTCTTTTCATTGCAATGGTGAATGGAATTGTTTCCTTAATTTCTCTTTCTGTTTTCTCATTGTTAGTGTATAGGAATGCAAGGGATTTCTGTGTGTTGATTTCATATACTGCAACTTTACTATATTCATTGATTAGCTCTAGTGGAGTGGAGTCTTTAGGGTTTTCTATGTAGAGGATCATGTCATCTGCAAACAGTGAGAGTTTTACTTCTTCTTTTCCAATCTGGATTCCTTTTATTTCTTTTTCTGTTCTGATTGCTGTGGCCCAAACTTCCAAAGCTATGTTCAGTAAAGACTTTTAAGAAGATCCACATTAAAAATAAAACCCTTGGATGTGTTTTGGGAAGTATGAGATACCTGCATATACATCAGTTTTACAATTTACAGTATTTGTATTAAAATCCAAAAAGTAATGATCACCTGCACAATAGTATATTCTTAAAGTTATATGTGTGTGTTGTTTTAGTTAGTAGAGGAAAATATAATTCCCTAATTCCTTTTTGTTCCCATAAAGTTGGAGTTTGCATTTTATCTAAAAGAAGATATAGCTGTTTATAGTCTAGAAATGTTACATCATGTCACAGGTAGTAGAAAAGAATCCCAGAGCCATATATGTGTGTGTGTGTGTGTGTGTGTGTGTATTTAAAGTATTTGCCTCTGCTGAGAAAATACAGCAATAGGAAGAGGAAATCTACCTCTAAAAGTTTATGACTAGGAGAAAAATATTATATAAAGAATATATAATATGCATAAAAAATAGCCTAATTTCAAATATTTCTTCAGGAAGAAACAAAACTATTTTTCTTCACAAGTCAGAGCTCTAATAACAAGGAACCCTCTCATTTACCTGGTTTTCTTATCCCTGCACAGAACCAGAAGACTGGAGCCTTAAGGAGTCATCCTATGGGCGACTGGCCATGTGGTTGTCATAAAAAGCCTTTATTTAGCGCGCTCTGCAAATAAGCACACAGCAGGATAAAGGACACTAGTTAGAATGACTGGGGGGTAGGTAAACAGAAGGAAGGACTTGGAGCAGAGTGTCATCTGGCTGAGAGCTTATTTCCTGAGTCCTGTGGATCTGGTTAAAACCCAGCAGAGATGCCAATATGTTTCTGCTCAGTAAATGCTACCAGGCTCCAGGCCACCAGGCCACCGAGGCTCACGTGTGGCGTCCCGTCCAGGCAGTGCCTGCAATGACCTGAGTTAGGCATGCAGAGTGACTTTCTCCCGCTCACATCCACATCCTTGGGTTCTGTCTGCTGCTGCTCCTGACCTCCAGGCCATTCAGTGGCTTGAGCAGAGGGCTGGAGGAGATACCGTGTGCGCTGCTTGGATGAGATCTTGAACTTGTTTCAAAGCCAGGGTGACAGCCCCTCGACTGGATTTCTCCGAGAAGCTGCTGTCACGTGTGCCCCTGGGACACCTGTGTCTTCAGAAGGGTGGGAAGATATGAGGGCGGTCGACCCCAAAGAGGGGAGCATGGAAGCCTGGAGAGCAGGTGCTGGTAAGCCCGACCAGAGTCTGGGGCTTGGGGATCCCACTTTATTGTTTTGTCCAGTCAGATGCAAGTTTGTATTTAACGCTCATGCTGTGTCTACCTCCCATGCAAATATTAACAGCGTGCATCAGGTAGAATATGATTTTGTTCCATTTTCTCAATAGAGCAGTTTCCAGCTTTCAACTTGATCGTCTGTGTTTTTCTTTGAAAAGACATGATGAGACTTATAAGATAGCCCTAAAGGTTATAGGATGATTAGTCATATTTATGATTTTATTTTCTTGAGTAATAGCTAAGTCAAGAAAGAGGTAAGTATTAGAATGTCAGTGTTTTCTGAGAAGAAGAGAAAACAATAGCTAGTTGTTTAATTGTGCATGAGTTTTGTTTGTAACCCATGTTTTCTGTGCTTTGCTATCGTGCATTCAAAGAGTGAGAAAGACTTGAGAAGTTGGAGTCAGTATTGGTAGGGAATCAGTCCCCAGATAGGAATTTTTTAATTAATTTTATCGGAGTATAGTTGGTTTACACTGCTGTGTTAGTTTCACAGAAAAGTGAATTAGCCACATGTATACATATGCCCCCTCTGTTTTGGATTTCCTTCCTATTTAGGGCTCCACAGAGGACTGAGTAGACTTCTCTGTGCTAAACAGTAGGATCTCATTAGTTATATACTTTGTACATAGTATCAGTAGTATACATTCATCAATACCGATCTCCCAGTTGGTGTCCATATGTTTGTTTTCTATGTCTGTATCTCCATTTCTCTCTTGCAAAAAAGATCATAGACATCGAATGTAGAAAAGTGCTGTAGATGATCTTACTCCAAAATGGGAAGTTTGTGTCACTTTATCCAAATAATGGATCCTAAATGCTTGTGAAAGAGCCTAAGCTTTCCACAAACACAAACCATGATGCTGACCAGAAAACCAGCGGTCAATGGTGTATGTGAAGCAAGCTCAGCATCCCAGTTGGTGTTATGTCTTATGTGTCCTCTCCTAAGAGACAGAGGATGTGATGGCTGCATGGTATCACCGTTGCAACGGGGATGAACTTGGGCAAACTCAGGGAGATGGTGAGGGACAGGGAAGCCTGGCGTGCTATAGTCTATGGGGTTACAGAGTCAGACATGACTAGGTGACTGAACAGCAATGACAAAGAGGAATTAGCTGGTCGTTGGGGTGACTGTGGTCCACAGCTGAGTAGGAGGCTGTGAGACACATAGACCCAGAGAGGGATGCACATGGCTCAGATAGACAAAGTGGTAGAAATGTTTTCAGTGAGTAAATATTGTTAATATCCATTTCTGAATTGACAGATGGAAATAAGATTTTTTTCTCCTATTTACATGTGGACAGTGGCCTCCATTAAAGACACTCTTCATCTTACCATTCATGGGGTGTCAGAGTAAATGGTACCCAGACACACGAGAAAGGGTCTTTTAAAATAAGGTCAACCTTGGCCACTCCTAAACTCAACTTTCTGTTTGGGTTCTGTAATTACGGAAGCTGTGTGTACCATTTCATAGACTTTACTTGGTTTATCAAGCATCTTTGGTTAGAAATAGCAATTTGTTTCCATGTAGGGAACTCAAGATAATTACACCAAATTAACATAAGTTTCTAAGGTGGAATGAAGGATAGGTATTAGATGAGTAGCATTCAAATGATGTTATCATTTGAAACAAGCCCATTTCAGGTGCTAAATGGGAAAAAAAGAAATAGAGGAAGAGAAATACAGAAAAGAAATATATAAAGGTCAAACACGATGATAGCTATAGAAAAATATTAGTACAGAAAAATATTTTCAGATCCATAGACTCTTTTTTTTCTTTTTTTGGCTGTGCCCTAGGGCATGTAGGATCTTAGTTCCTGGACCAGGAGTGGAGTCCATGCCCCCTGCTTAGAGTCTTAACCACTGGACCAGCAGGGAAGTCCCAATATCCACAGCCTCTTTTACTTCCCGACAGTCAGACTCCATGGTGCCAGGCTCAGCTGGGGGCGAGGGCATTGGTTTCCGAGGGTGTGACTGTCCTTACCCTGGTTCTCACCGCTGCACCTGTGGGGTTAGCACCTCCATCTCTAGACCCGGATGCTTGTGTGTCTGTATGACAGAGCCAGTGTTGCCTCATAGGCTAGTCTGGAGAATATTCACTGACTCCAAACATGGGACACGGAGGTAGATGAATGTCAGCCCTCCTGCCTCACCAGTTTCCACACCAAATCCCTAGCACTTTGACAAAACCTGAGAGGCCTTCAAGGTGATCTACGAAATAATCTCTGCAGCTTCTATGTACCGGGTTGATGAAAAGCTGGGCCTCCTTGTTAGATGAGGCCAAGTTCCAGTCCCACCTCTACTAGTTGTGAACCGTGTGTCCCAGGGCAAGTTCACTGGCTTCTTGAGTCTCGTTTACAGTATGGGGTAAATAATATCGATTTTGCCATATGCCTGTGAAAGATACATGAATTAAAAACAATGCACATTCTTATTTAGCAAAATATTTGGCACAGGTTCACTCAGCTAATGTGTATTTCCCTTTCTCTTTTCAACTAGCAACCATGTGGCTAATTTTATATTCAAGCCAATTTATTAAAGCATATTTGGACGTTTGGGGTAAAGAAAAAAATAAAGGTTCTAGTTAGAGACCAAAAATGTGTTTTTTGTTTGTTTGTTTGTTTTAGGAGGAGAATGTTCAGATTAGTCAGTTTGTTTCAAGCTGGTGTTTTGCACTTGCCTTGGTGACGATGAGCTGATCCATAGTTCAGTATAATTTTTTCCTTTGCTGATAATTATTTTTGACCAGTATCTATAATTTAAGCACAGTGCACTTAGTTTAGATAAATGAAACCTGGGTCTTAATTCTGCCATTATGTCATTTCATCATTTCATTTTCTAAAACAAACTAGAAGCAGTCTGCCCCAATTTTTCAATGATTTTCCCTTAGATTAGATTAGAGAAGTGCGTTGTTTCTGGAAACTGAATTATAAACCACAATAAACATGACTTTGGAGGAGTGACATCATTTGAAAGCATTTCAAAATTTTGTTGTGATCATTGCTATACTGTCATACATGGTCTGGGGGGGATCAAGAAATGTAGGAAATCTGGGGAGAGGAGGGTGATTCTGTCTCAGGGGGGGAGGTCTAGTGGGCCATGAAGTGTGATCCCACAGTCGTCAGAGGCCTGCATCTTTAAAAATATTGAAGCTGAGAGCCCACCCCATCTCCCGAACTCTCAAATACACCAGTTTGGGTTGTCCTTTTGCCCCCTGGAGATGAGCCCGGTGAGCAGCAGGCTGGGCGTCCTTCCAGCACAGCTGGAGGAAGCTCTGTGTCCTGTTCCTGGTCACTCATGAGCTCCTGGCTGACGCCTCCTCCTGCCAGTTGTCCCTGGGCTGAGTGAAGTCCCAGGTAGAGAGACTGCAGAGGAAGTGATGGGGTTTACAGAGCCTGGCAGGACCACAGCCCGAGGTTGAGAATGGGATCAGATCATCTCAGGTGAGTGTTCTGGGGTCTCTTGGCCGGCAGGGGTCTGCTTGCCTTTGTCATCTTAGCCCATCCGTGAGTGTCTCTCCAAAATGTCACAAGAGGGATGAGAGGAGGGGCTTTTCAAGCCTCTGCCTGGGACTTCTCTCCAGTGCTGGCTTTAAGGGGCCACAGCGTTTCGGGTCTCTGCCGACAGGAAGGTGGCATCTTCTGTGCATCGGTTCAGGAAGCGGTTAATCACAGACTTGCCAGGGCTTCAGTGTTTGCTACAGCGGGGTTCTCTTTAGCGTAGCACAGAGCAGTTTGGATGCGTAATGCAGTCATCAGTGAGAATCTGTACACTGCAGAGATCTGTTTTGATGACAGCCACACTTCTGGCCTTGTTTAGCGTCACCACTCTATAATGTTGGACACTGCAGGATTTTCTCTCTTCTTGTTGATTTAGAATGCAGGGGCCACAGGGGATGCTATTTGGCATTTCTTTTGCATTTCAGTAGATTTCTGTGTTGTGGATTTGCTGCCATTGCTAGCTAGAGTTTAGTAATCTGATGCCAGCAGCCTCTCTTTAACCCATCCAGTGCTGCTGGTATGTTGGCTGTGTTTCTTCAGCTTCTGCTCCTTCGTACATTGCACTCAGGAACAGGTAAACCAAGCTCTAATATCAGTCTTATGCATACGTGTAAAATTAATGGGATATTTGTTTCATTATCTGAAACAGTAAGATACGACTCAGGAAACTCAAACAGGGACTCTGTGTCAACCTAGAGGGGTGGGATGGGGAGGGGGATGGGAGGGAGGTTCATGAGGGAGGGGACATGTGTATTCCTGTGGCTGATTCATGTTGAGGTTTGACAAGAAACAACAAAATTCTGTAAAGCAATTATCCTTCAATTGAAAAATAAATAAAATGCTTTATCTGGAGTCTATCAGTAGAGAATTAAGGAATTTGACCAGGGAAATTGCACAGATATGTTTGTTATTAACATCATTTTGGAATGCAATGGTAATCGTCTAGTTGTATTGTATGAGGTTATTTTCATGTTTCATGCTTCAAGTGAATATCTGAAGTGTGCATTTAGTTGTCTCTGATTTAGTATTTAACTCTGAACTTGATGTATGTATAATATACGATTAATTCAGAAAGTACGTATTTTCCTTTTCTTACTGACCCAAGACAACTGTTTTCCTTGTTTTCTGAATTTTACTGAAATCAGAAGGCCTCATACCTTAATCTTCTTAAAAATACAAAGGAGTGAATTTATATATAGATTGCTACTTTGAAGCATGTAAACAAAGGTTGCCCAGGCTGGGTTTCCTGTGACTGATGGCCATGATTGTAGAGCCTGTTATGGAAATGCCCAAGTTTTTGTGTGATGTTAAGCTGTGGTTTGAAGGAAAACCTGCTAGGATAAGAGGACCAGGGAGCCAAGACAGAAAGAAGGGGGGGGGCAAGCAGTGCTTTGGGTCTGAGATTTGTGTATGTGTCCTCAGATGATGGAGCAGCCCCCTGGCGCCCATTTCCATATGCCAGTGTGGTGAAGACTCTGCTGCCTGTCTTAGTAAGGGTAGCATCACAGTGCTCAGGTGCTCAGAATTGTCTGATGGTGATGTCTGTGCAGAAAAAGAACCTACTGTGAAGTTTTTAAAGGTACACAGTCTTCTGAATAGAGGGGGGTCATGGAGCTCTTTGCGTCCTCCCCTCACAGCGTTTTAGCAACTGAGGCTCTTCTGAAAGGGAGTTTACAGCTCTTTTAAACTGATAGCAATCTCTCAGCTCCAGCACAAGTCTTTTGCCAAGCAGGCCTGAGGAGTCCGCGGTATCCTGAGGGCACCTGCTGGCCGGCTGCACCTAGGAGGGGCGGGAGTCACAGGGTCATGCTGCAGTGGCGCGGGGCTGATGCAGACTGAGTTCCCTGGAGGCCTGCCAGGGCTGCAGGCGCGCCTCCCTCCCGGGCAGAGCGCGTGTTCCGAGGGCACCTGAGGGCAGCTTCTGTCTTCTCTTCTCAGTAGGGGACTTTCAAGAGGTTCGCCTTCTGCAGAGGGCAGGCGTAGGATCTGACGACCAGAGGTGACCGGAAGAGCAGCTTCCAGCCACGCTCACCCGCCCCATGATGAAGTGTGAATCAGTTGCTGCCTGTCTAGTGCTAGCTCCCATCCATGAGTCTAGACACAGTTAGTGTTGCTTCAGGGAGGACAGAAGGATTCAATTGTAAACTGAGTCACACTGGCAAGGTAGCTGATCATCCCTGACGGATGAAGATGGTGAATCTCGTGTTCATGCTCACTATCGCCGGGTCTTGGTGAGAGCCGGCCACCCGCAGGGGGAAGGCTGAGGCTGTGATGATCCCCTCGCTGGGGAGGAGGGGGTGATGAAGGATGAACAGCATGCTGGGCTCCTCTGTCCAGCGCTGGGGAGCCCATCTTGTGTGAGACGTGCGTGGAGGGAGTGGCTTTGTTGGGAGCGTGATTCTCCCTTGGGCGGAAGGTGGTCCCCTCAGCTGTCTTCCCACTTTCTGACTTTAGGTAGCACTGTTAGTCATTGCCTGTGGTTGGAAAGGTCTGCAGGAGAAGGCGATGTGCTCATTTTCAAGGGCTATCTAGAGATGTTCCTGAGGACAGCACTGTCAGAGGTTTGCAGAAAGGGGCATTTGCGAAAGAAAGACAAAAATCTCAGTGGACATCAAATATATATCCTTTATATTCTTCCCTGTACCTCTCCAGGTAATCCACAGACACTTTTAATAAATGAAATAAATGATTTCTGTTATCAATTTTCCAAGGCCGGGGCGATTAGGAAGAAGTATGTCAAGTTACAACATAGAGGAATCAATGGAGCAATTAGTAATTTTAATAATATCAATAATTAAGGAGACTGCTACAGTATTTATTACCTGGCTTGTAAATTGCAGGCTACTGAAATGGATTTAGGTCCCGGACAGCCTGCTTCAGGAAGCCCATCTTTAGTCATTAAAGAAGGGAACTGTTGTAACCATATAATGAGTTGGTCAATTTGCTGCAGAAGTGCAAGGAAAAATTTTGGATGCCCACTTAATTTAGATTGGTTGTTTCAGAGAAAGTTTCATATGAGTTGCGTAAGTTTTAAAGTTTTGAGAGATAAATGTTGACAAACTGTAAACATGGAACACATTTTAAAGCTGACTTCAGTAAAACGGGACATATTGATAGAAATAGAAGGTAGGTCCTATAAAATATGTTTTCAACAGTGTAATATCTGTAGTATATTTTAGACTTACCAGTAGTTTCTGATGGTTCTTTTTCTTTCTTTTTTTCCTCTCTAGGGAATGCTTAGCCCTTGAAACTTGTTTTTATCTTTTAAGCAGGTCCAATTTAGAACATATTTTATTCACCTTGAAGTTTTACTTTTATTTCAAAATTACAATTTCTAATAACATTTAAATTATATAAGGTTTATTATTTATTCTGTATTTTCCTGTTTAGCAAATGCCCTTGAAATGAAGGTACTCTTCAGGGAGATCAGAGAGGAATAACATATCTGTATATAGTATTTCTCTTGCCTATCGATACTAAAGGCTCTTGAAAATGTACTTTATGAGTCTTCAGAGCACACAAATGTGCTTTCTGATGTGAATTTCTTTGCTCTCTATATGTAACTTCAAAGCTCATTTTCCCCAAGTGTGGTTTCTGGATTTCCTGAATGTCTAGCTTAAATGGGAGTCTTAATGAAAACCTCTCACTGAGGCTGGGGCCCTGTGGGAGAGGATCTTGAGGTGAGGCAACTGGGCAGTAGAGCAGGTCCCAGGCTGAGTCACCTTCAACCAGACTTGTTACTCCTTTGCTGTTAATTTGGATAAGCATCATGGACCCTTCAGAGAAACTGAGGAAACAGGGGGTACTTACACACACACAAAATTTTACACACAGTCTCAAGGAGTATATTGAACCCCTGAGTCTAATCAGAGACCATGTCAAAAGGCTCAGCTCACATATCACAGGTTATAATGCTGTGCTGTTGTTAGGACTCTTTGTGACTCCATGGATTCTAGCCTGCCAGGCTTCTCTGTCCATGAGATTCTCCAGGCAAGAATACTGGAGTGGGTTGCCATGCTCTCCTCCAGAGGATCTTCCCAACCCAGGGGTTGAACCCAGGTCTTCTGCATTGCAGGCAGATTCTTTATCTGAGCCATCAGGGAAGCCCAAGGCTATAAACCTTGCCCTAAAGGTCACAGTAACAAGGGACTTGACATTGAGTGGTGGAGAAAGTCTGCCAACTTGAAGGTAACCTGTTTCTGTTCTGAAGTTAGTAGATAAAACCAAGCTCCTCTGTAGGGGAACAGAGGGGATTCCTGCCCCTGGATGCTAACTGGGGTAATCAGAGACCTTGGCCTGTTGGACCCCAGACGCCCCCTGCCCAGACCCCATCTGGGAAGACCTGCTTCAGGATTTGTTGTTGTTGTTCAGTTGCCACGTTGTGTCAGACTCTTTGCGACCCCATGGACTAATGTCAGGCTTCCCTGTCCATCAGTATCTCTCAGAATTTGCTCAGATTTATGTCCATTGAGTCAATGGTGCTATTTAACCATCTCAGAATGCTCTTGCTTAAAAAAACAAAAACAAACAAACAAACAAAAATCTTAATTTCCATTTGATGTTTTTGTGAGTTATGTTATTGCAGGTCAGAGTGAAAAAAATCCATCCCAAGCTGAATTCTGTGAACAGGAATAAATGGTTAGATACCTTGATATAAGTAAATGGATTAGGAATGACTGAAAACTCAAATATAACCAGCCTACCAGCATGCCAGCCTTATTTCCCTGAACCTGGAGGTCTGGCCATGCTTGATTCTGTTTAGAACAGTTGGCAGAGTCCAGGTTTTTCCTGACTGTAGGTCTCTTTGACCAAATGCTGTGATACCCTGACATAGAGGCCAGTGTTGTTCTAGGTGGGACCCCTAGCTTTAGAAATCTCTGTGTAAGATTGGCCTTAGTCTATTAGATTTTGCTGTAGTCAGAGCTATTCAGTGAAGGCATGAAAGTGATAGAAAAATTGAGCACAAAATAAAAGCCTCTGGAAATTCCAGTTTATTCTGAAAGATGCCTAGAGGTTGGTGGGATACCCATATTTTGTCCTGAGAAGGATCCCTCTTTGGATTGTTTGCTTGAAATTTTCTCTGTTGTGTTTGTTGTTCAGAACACACTGTCTTTGGTCTCTTCCAGCCCTGGCTGCTTTTACAGAGGTCAGTGGCAGTGGGTACATTTCTGTGCCTTGAAGTAACCCCATACCTGGATATTTGGACTAGAATGTGATACAGTGACAATTACCCTGAGCAAAGATTGTAGCAGGTTCAAAGATGTGTATAATTTTTTGTTGTAAAAACTGTTAGTGCCTCACTTTGGAAAACAAACAGAACTGTTGAAATTCTGGGTAAAAAGTGAAATTATAAAGGCTAGCAAGATGTTGTTTTTGAATGTTTTGACCCCTTTCCCCAGAAGAAAAGGCAAACTAGACAAGCAAGAATAATATAGAGTTTCTCATTTGAAAAATAAATATTTAGTCATTAGAATGCAGTTGCAACGATTATCTTAATCAAAGTTGTTAAAAAAAAATTTGAAATATGAATAATAAGCTGCTTATACCTAAAAGTGTATGCTACACTTAGAGTCTCACCAGGTATAAAGGAAATGAGCTTGAACTTAAGAGATGTTACTGACTCATTTTAAAATGGAGATGAGCCTTTAATTTGATTTTAAATATATATAAAATAAAAGTCTGTATATTTGGGGAAATTTTAAGGCAAACTCTTATTTTTTAATAACATTGGAATAATTAATATTATAATCACTATAATAATTAGCTATTTCACATAGGTTATATCCACTTCTCCAGCTCATTCTTGCTGTGATCATTAAGATATCTTAACTGAAATTTAAGTTTCTTTATATAAATTCAAGTGCAGTATAATGATCTTATGTAGTTAAATCATTGGAGTTATCTGAGCCATCTTAAATATGCTCATATTTATTGGGAGAAATTACATAAAGGTTTTTTGTGGATTTATAAAGTTTGATTTAGAAATTAAATGTAAAAAAGTTATTATTTTTAACATGGAAATGACATTCAATTTAATCATGTTATGAAGGAGTTAAAGGGTAATTTCAACTTTCAGATTTAATGTCACTGAAAATTTTAAGTAACAGTGCTCACATTATTCAGTTTCAATTTTTTCATGAAATATCTGTTTATTTCATATTTTAATTCTGTTGCATAATCAGTCCTCTAGAGAAAGAAATCAGTCCCAAGAAAAAGAAATGCAAAAAGGCAAAATGGTTGTTTAACAAGGCCTTATAAATGGCTGAGAAAAGAAGAGAAGTTAAAGTCAAAGGAGAAAAGGAAAGATATACCCATTTGAATGCAAAGTTTCAAAGAATAGCAAGGAGAGATAAGAAAGCCTTCTGCAGTAATCAATGCAAAGAAATAGAGGAAAATAATAGAATAGGAAAGACTAGAGATCTCTTCAAGAAAACTACAGATACCAAGGGAACATTTCCTGCAAAGATGGGCACAGTAAAGGACAGAAATGGTATGAACCTAACAGAAACATAAAATATTAAGAGGTGGCAAGAATACACAGAAGATCTATACAAAAAAGACTTTCATGACCCAGATAATCACGATGGTCTGATCACTCACCTAGAGCCAGACATCCTGGAGTTCTAAGTCAAGTGGGCCTTAGAAAGCATCACTATGAACAAAGCTAGTGGAGGTAATGGAATTTCAGTTGAGCCTTTTCAGATCCTAAAAGATGATGCTGTGAAAGTGCTGCACTCAATACTCCAGCAAATCTGGAAACTCAGCAGTGGCCGCAGGACTTGAAAAGGTCAGTTTTCATTCCAATCCCCAAGAAAGGCAATGCCAAAGAATGTTCAAAGTATGACACAATTGCACTCATCTCACACGCTAGTAAAGTAATGCTCAAAATTCTCCAAGCCAGGCATCATCAGTATGTGAACCGTGAACTTCCAGATATTCAAGCTGGATTTAGGAAAGATGGAGAAACCAGAGATCAAATTGCCAACATCCTCTGGATCATTGAAAAAGCAAGAGAGTTCCAGGAAAAATTTACTTTTGCTTTATTGACTATGCCAAAGCTTTTAACTGTGTGGATCACAACAAACTGTGGAAAATTCTTAAAGAGATGGGAATACCAGACCACTTTACCTGTCTCCTGAGAAGTGTGTATGCAGGTGAATAAGTTAAAACTGGACATGGAACAACAGACTGGGTCCAAATCAGGAAAGGACGTCAAAGCAGTATATTGTCACCCTGCTTATTTAACTTCTATGCACAGTACATCATGCTAAATGCCGGGCTGAAGAGGCACAAGCTGGAATCAAGATTGCTGGGAGAAATATCAATAACCTCAGATATGCAGATGATACCCCACTTATGGTAGAAAGCAAAGAAGAACTAAAGAGCTTTGATGAAAATGAAAGAGGAGAGGGAAAAAGTTGGCTTAAAACTCCACATTCAGAAAACTAAGATCATGGCATCTAGTCCCATCACTTCATGGCAAATAGATGGGGAACAATTGAAACAGTGGCAGACTTTACTTTTTGGGGGGCTTCAAAATCACTGCAGATGGTGACTGCAGCCATGAAATTCAAAGATGCTCTTCCTTGGAAATAAAGCTATGACAAACCTAGACAACATATTAAAAAGCAGATACATTGCTTTACCAGCAAAGGTCCATCTAGTCAAAGCTATGGTTTTTCCAGTAGTCATGTATGGATGTGAGAGTTGGACTGTGAAGAAAGCTGAGTGCCGAAGAATTGATGCTTTTGAACTGTGGTGTTGGAGAGGACTCTTGAGAGTCCCTTGGACTTCAAGGAGATCCAGCCAGTCCATCCTAAAGGAGATTGGTCCTGAAATATATCATAAGGACTGATGCTGAAGCTGAGGTTCCAATACTTTGGCCACCTGTGTGAAGAACTGACTCATTGGAAAAGACCCTGATGCTGGGAAAGATTGAAGGCGGGAAGAGAAGGGGATGACAGAGGATGAGATGGTTGGATGGCATCACCAACTCTATGGACATGAATTTGAGTAAGCTCTAGGAGTTGGTGATGGAAGGGGAAGCCTGGCGCCCTGCAGTCCATGGGGTTGCAAAGAGTCAGACACAAATGAGCGACTGAACTTAACTCTACTGAGAAAAGGTTGTCTTGTTTGCTTTGCTTTGTTCTTACTTGAGAGACATCACTTTTGTTAAGCGTCTTTAGAAGACAGTTTAGCCACTCTGTGTGTAAGGGCATTATGCAAAAAAGCAATTAACCATCTTTTTCTCATTTATAAATTGCATTCACAAAATGTCAAAATACAGCCTTCAAAGAGAGAAAATAAATAATATTTATAGTGCATGACTCTAACACATGGTAAATTTAAAGCAGTATTTGATAAGCAGTTACTACATGTTTTTGTTGTTCATAGTGTTGATGAGTAATAATTTTGAAATTGTAAGCATGTAGCCTCCAATCCCTGGATAGCTGAGTTTAACAGTATGCTTAATGTTTGCCAACCACCTTGTTATTGCTGCTATTTTTTTATGCTATTCTTTTTTATAATTTTAATTCAGATACTTCTCATCACAATTGCAGCTTACTCTGTTTTGTTTTTGTTTTAAATCAGGAAAGGGGGAAAGAGGGTTTCATCTTCTTTTTGTAAAAGTTTATGTGTCATAAAGTAATTTTTTTTTAGTTGTTGCCTAATGGACACTGTTTTCCCATTGGCTTATTTTTTTGCCTTGTAGTACAGTTGTTTTCTCATAGCGACTCACAGTTTGGAAGTGTCGAGGGCAGGTAAGGCTTTGCCCACTTGTTTGATTTGGTTTTGTGTGTGTGTTTTTAAGTTTCCCGTTCCTGGTCCTGTAGAATTCTTATTGCTGTCAATGTGCTTGTCTGTAGCAACTCCTTGCTGGTTCACAGTGTGCATCTTTAGTGACCCTGTGGGAGTGAATGTCAGAGAAAACTGTCTTATGATTGTGACCATTAAGTTATGAGTGAAGCCTGTTGGATTTTGAAGAAAGCTGAGCGCCGAAGAATTGATGCTTTTGAACTGTGGTGTTGGAGTAGACTCTTGAGAGTCCCTTGGACTGCACGGAGATCCAACCAGTCCATCCTAAAGGAGATCAGTCCTGGGTGTTCATTGGAAGGACTGATGTTGAAGCTGAAACTCCAATACTTTGGCCACTTTATGCGAAGAGCTGACTCATTGGAAAAGATCCTGATGCTGGGAAAGATTGAGGGCAGGAGGAGAAGGGGATGACAGAGGATGAGATGGTTGGATGGCATCACTGACTCAATGGACATGGGTTTGGGTGGACTCCGGGAGTTGGTGATGGACAGGGAGGCCCGGCATGCTGTGGTTCATGGGGTTGCAAAGAGTCGGACATGACTGAGCAACTGAACTGAACTGTTGGATTTTTAAAAGACTACAATCTAGGAGCTCAGATTTGTAATCCTGGTTTTAGTCAGAAGAAAATCTTTTCTTTTTTTTGTGCTTGCTTTCCATTCTTTGGCACAATTCCCAAGTAAAGTACAGTAATTTGCTGTTTACTGAATGCTCTGGTTTAAGCTCAGGATAAGCTAAATCTGTATAGCAGTTTCATCTTAGTTATTTCTCATGGTAGCAAGGACATTTTGAGATTGATAGATGGAAAAATCTATATGTTAACAAAACCAGGGTTTACAATTAATATAATAAATACTATTTTATTCATAGTCATTCAGTTTTATTTTATTCCCACTATAAAGTCTACCTTTATACCAAAGAGATTTAACATTTTCACTAAAATGTAAAAATACAGTCATATGGATTCAGTTAAAAATATGTAGAAAAGATCAGGAAGGGAGCATCAAGGTAGGCATTTAGTTGTAGATTTAACCATAAACATCCTAACACATGTGCTTTGAGAAAAATATCGTTAGTTAAAAGTGGACATAAAATGTTTGTTCACATGCTCACTGATGGTCCTGACACAGACTCCAGAAAGATGGCTCTTTTGTACAGTTTCCTGGAGAAGACCGTCAGTAGCAGCAGCAGTGTGATCTGTGTGATAATCTGGATAATATAAAGCGCTGAAGGACAACATGGTAGAACAGTGGGGCAGACGGGATGGAGTGCAGTCCAGGTGCATGGCTGTGGTCTGGGTTAATGCCAGGTTAGATTTTAGAACAGCTAAATGCAGTCATTGCATCTCTCTCACCAAGACCTCATTCTGCATTACTGCTTTGAGTTAAACGTGTCAGAAATATCCAGGGATAGGGTGTTCCAGAATCCTCCCTGAGCTGTGCCTGGGTAGGTCAGTGCAGCCGGATGACTGTGGAGTCCTGGGCTTAAATAACCAGTGGAAGCCTGTCCTTCCCAAGACAGAGCCCATCAGCAGCCGAAAAGCCATGCTGAACACTTTGAAGGCCAGCAAGCTATCCTGATGTTTTCAAGTAACAAGCTTTGGTATGAAGGTTTCATCTAAGAAGGATGCATTTGAAATGCTTGCATCGGAAATGTAACTCTGGACTCATTTATCCAAACCGTAAATGTTCAGGGCCCTTGGGAGAGAATTCCTTTCCTCTGTCAGTAGGCTCATCTCCGATCACCTGAACTGAGATGTCTGTGTGATTAGCAGTGTGTGTCCCGTGCACGTGTGGTTTGAGGATGCCTCATTCCTTTGGCTTGTTTGGTGCTTTGATACTTGCGTTGCCTCCTCCTACCACCCAGAGTGGAGCCCAGTTGAGAGGTCATGCCTATGAACAGCTTGACTGTTTTGGCACTGCAGTGGCGATCTAGGCCAGTGACCTTGGGGTGTTTTTCAGCCTGGTCAATGATGGCTATAACTTTGAAGGTGTATGAATATGGGTACTTAGCAGTTTTGTCTAGAATAATGTGGAGGTGTAAAGTGTTCTCCAAATTGCTTTGCCTATTGATTTCCCATCGCCAGTCAAGGAATTTCCAACTTAAAAGAAGTCCTTTAGTAGATCTATAAATTATTTGCTTGCATACCCAGAATAAAAACAATGACAAATGAGAAAAGAAGAAACAGTATTTAGGGTAATTTACTTGGCAAGAGGGAGCTCTGGTTTTAAAACACGTTTTTATTGCAAAATGTTTACTAGGGTGAATTTATTTTCTACTCTTTTATATTTCACAGTATATTTATAAGTGGTAAGCTGTATCAGTCCCTCATAAGAACTTCCATTTTGATCTGTATAAGCTTAAAATTCATCTTTGTCATTTGAGTATTATTCTTGTTATTTATATCATTAAAACCAGGAGAGTGGATTGATCTCCATTGATCTCCCTATTTTTCATTTCTGTGTCTTCGGGATGTAAAGGCAGGTGGAAATTGATTGACAGAGGATCATTGCAAGTTAATACTGTTTTGCTAGTGTTGCCTGGGCGTGAGATCTGGATAAAGACTCGAGTTTTCCTTGATCAGAGATGTTTGCATCCAGAATCTCTGCTAGGACATCACCCAGCACTACAGCTGCTGAAACGTGTGGGTAACACCCAGTCCCCAGACCATGAAAACAAATAAACCCTGGTTTCTTCCACAGGGTTTCCTGGCTGGTTTTTCCGAGACTTTGCACGTGACAGCCGGTCTGCGCGTGAATGGACTGCTCAGTGTCACAGAGGAAGCCTGGTCAGTAGGAAGTGGCAGGGACAGCCTCCCCCCATAGGAAGAATCCCCAAGGCCAATTATGAGGGGTCCTTGTGCTGGGAGAAAGGGAGCAGCGTCCCTGTGGTTATAAATTTGGGGATCTGCTCCTCAGGGTGCAACACGGTTCTTTCTATGTGTAGATTCTGGGAAAGCAATGGCTTAGTCGTGAAGCGTCAAAAACCTGTCTACACGCGAAATTTGTTCTTCTCTAAACTATTCAACGAGGGCATCCTTTTTCCTGTCATCAGTCCTGTTTTTAGACCCATTTTTATTGTTGTGTAATATGGGCAATATATACAGTCTGTTGTAGATTTCCTAAAGACTATGTAAACATCCTTATTTTATTATTCTAAAGGCACAGGGCTGTGTGTGTGTGTGTGTGTGTGTGTGTGTGTGTGTGTGTATGTATGTGTGTGTGTTTTCTGTTGCTGTGGTTGTTTAGAACTTTCAGAAATTGTACTTTACTGACTTCTTTGGAGGTCTGTGACATCAGATCCACATGTCAGTTAAGGGTACAGATTTCACAGTTATAGTAGTTCTGAACCCTGAAACTTCACATAGTCTCAATAATATACATTTATGTAACTTTTAAAGCTAGGAAAAATAAAATGACTCATATTTACTATGTGAAATAACTTTTCATGTATTCCTCTCTGTCTTTTAGCCCATTTAAAGTAAAACAAAATGTTCTGTGCTTTGCCAAAACCCCATCATTCTGAGTGAACCCTGTTATAGATTTAAGTTTACAGTGGTTTTCATTAAGACCATCCATCTTGTTATGATTTAGATTATTTTGTTTGGAATGTAAGCTAAAAAACAGAATACTAAAAAGTTAGGAATCTTATAACTGTTTTTAATATGAATATTGAAATATATCCCATAACTAGTATCTGTACCAAATAATTTTAAGACATAATACAAGCTGGTTTCAAAAATAATTTCAGGGGTATCTCTGAATCATCAGAAAAAAACATAAAGGGATAAAATAACCTCCTTGTTTCAAGACATGGACGATTTCAGTCACAACTATGTGGCTTATACACCAAAAGTGTTTCATTTTTCCACGTGAAAATGTGATCATATAAAGAAAAATGACAAAATGCTTATCATTAGACTAAGAATATATTGAGTAACCTGGTCAAATTAATTCCTTCACACATTTGGGGTTGGGTTAACCTGTATGCATCTTGGTGTATGGAAGACCTCCCAGAGAAAGTAACTGTTGTCTCATTCCCTGGCTCCTGCTAGCTTTGCAGAGATTAACAGAAGATCCCTGCCCCAGTTTCTGTATGTGGCGGCTGCTTTTCTCACTGTTTAGCAATCAGAGTTAAAGAAATATTCCTTCCTTCCGGGCACTCGGGTGTCTGTTTTATAGCAGGCCAATTAAAACTTTTTATAAACAAAATGACTTAACATTTTTTTAAGCCCATTTCAACTCATCCTTTGGAAAGATTACTGATACTGCGTGCATTTTAGCTGTGGTTGCAAGTTCAGCATCAATCTGATCTCTTCACGCCGAGACTTCATATTCCTATCCTCAACTGTATAATTAGACAATAAAACCTGTTTCTGAAATCCTTTACAGTGTACAAAACTGGCAGATCTCATTTAAGCCTCGTGGAAATTTCGTGAGGAAGTGGCATGTTCCTTCCTTCTTTTCAGTCAAGGATTATAGGAATGAAGGGATATTATTAAGATAGGGCACCTGATATGGTAGAGTTAGGGTTGAGAGTCCCAAGTCTCCAGTTTCAAGTGCTATGCTTTGGTTATATCATGTCTTGTTTTTTGTATGTTTTATAGAAATAGCATAATTTTAACTATTAGGTAAGATGATACTGCTAACAGAGAAGTTAAAATGCAGGGAGATTATTTGATTTGTCTTGATTTTAAAAGGTAAACTGTGGATCAGAAAAAAAGATACTGCACAATGTTTGATTTGACAAAAATACTTATCAGTGTTATGACGGGAAATACTTTTCAGTATGTATTTTTTACACTCTAATGACCACTTGCTTATTTGGTGTGCTCTGTAGTTGATTACAGAATTTCACATTCATTGTCTCGTCCTGCCCTGGAGAGGGTGCTGAGAGGTCCTGAAAGTTAGTGTCTACAAACGGAGGGAACTCAGCGCTCAGCCAG
Organism: Dama dama; assembly: GCF_033118175.1. NCBI lineage: Eukaryota > Metazoa > Chordata > Mammalia > Artiodactyla > Cervidae > Dama > Dama dama. The sequence continues at coordinate 11,887,636 of NC_083708.1, forward strand.
AAGTGCTCATTCCCAGTTACACATCCCCGCTTTGTAGAATTCTCTGGTGGTCGGGTTGACATACCCAAAATTAGCTCTCAGACTCACCAGATGACACATAACCGTACCACCTCCACCAAATAGGTTTACAAATTCTCCTTTCCCAGATTGACTACCAGCCTTCCTTTCTGTAAACCACAGAGACGGCATCACAGGCCCTGAAACAGCTATTTCATCTTTCCCTAGAGGTAGTTCACCTCTGGAAGTTCTATTTAATATAAGTAATCTCTGAATGCAAGCATCTTTGATACCTTATTACCTTAATAACTGTCAGTTGCTGAATTTACTTGAATTGTCAAATTTATACATCAAAGATAGAGACATGGTGGTATTGTTGGTTCTGTGATAGAAACAGAGCCCATTGTGAACAAATGGGGATTCTGACAGTGAAATTGCCAAGGTGCATTTGAAAAACGGACACTTTTATCAAATCCCTAAAAGCTGGAGATAATGTAATTCTCATGGCGGGGGCTGGGGCGGGGGGGTCTCATGACAGATGGTGGGTGCGTGTCTGCTTTCAGCCAGCCCAGGGCAGGACCCTGGGGAGGAGGTGTGGCCCCAGTGATGGATGGATCCCCGACAGTGTTGGAACAGCCCAGGGGCTGAATGGAGGCTCACAGGATCTTAGTTCTCTGACCAGGGATCAAAACCCAGGTCCCCTGCAGTGGACACGCAGAGTCCTAACCACTGGACCAGCAGGGAATTCCCATGGATATTGTCAACATATACACTGTTGTCAATGAACAACATATACAATATTGTCGATGAATAACCATTGACAGGAGAATGTTGGATCCCACCAAAAAAAAAAAAAAACCCATGTCCAAGGGGAACAGAGAAGCCCCAGCAAGATGGTAGGAGGGGCAAAATTGCATTTAGAATCAAATGCTATACCCACCAGAGACACTTAGAGGGCTCAAACAAAACCTTGTGCATAGCAGGACCCAGAGACCCCACAGAGACTGAGCCACAACTGTGTTTGAGTCTCCTGTGGAGGTACAGGTCAGCAGTGGCCTGCCGCAGGGGCAGGGGCCCTGGGTGCAGCTACCTGGGTCACACAGCATGTGGCTAAACCCTCTTGCAGGAGGTCACCAATAAGCCCTCCATAGAGCCGCCGAGCAGACAACCCGCAAACTGCAGAACAATTAAACCAAAGAAATTCTCACACTGTTTAGAAAGTTCTAAGACTCACAACAAATTTCCCAACCTGGGGATCTGGCAAAGGGACTGAGAACCCCCAGGGAATTTGACTTTGGAGGCCAGTGGGATTTGATTACAGAACTTACACTGGACTGGGGAAACAGACTCTTGGAGGGCACAAACAAAACCTTGTGCACACCAGGACCCAGGAGAAAGGAGCAGTGACCCCACAAGAGACTGAGCCAGGCTTGCCTGTGAGTGTCCAGGAGTCTCTGGTGGAGGCGTGGGTCTGCGGTGGCCTGCGGCAGGGTCAGGGGCACTGAGTGCGTCAGTGCCTGCATGGGACCTTTTGAAGGAGGTCCCCGTTACCTTCATTCAGTTCATTTCAGTTCTATCGCTCAATCATGTCTGTCTATTTGCAAATCCGTAGACTGCAGCACAATTGGCTTCCCTGTCCGTCACCAACTCCCAGAGCCTACTCAAACTCATGCCCATTGAGTCGGTGATGCCATCCAAGCATCTCAGCCTCTGTCATCCCCTTCTCCTCCCTCCTTCAATCTTCCCCAGCATCAGGGTCTTTTCAATGAGTCAGTTCTTCACATCAGACAGATAAAATATTGTAATTTCAGCTTCAGCATCAGTCATCCCAATGAATATTCAGGACTGATTTCCTTTAGGATTGATTGGTTGGGTCTGCTTGCAGCCCAAAGGACTCTCAAGAGTCTTCTCCAACACCACAGTTCAAAAGCATCCTTTCTTTGGCACTCAGCTTTCTTTATAATCTAACTCTCACATCCATACGTTACTACTGGAAAAACCATAGCTTTGACTAGACAGACTTTTTTGACAAAGTAATGTCTCTGCTTTTTAATATGCTTTCTAGGTTGGTCATAGTTTCTTCCAAGCATAGATCTTCTTCCAAGAAGCAAGCACCTTTTCATTTCATGGCTGCAGTTACCATCTGCAGTGATTTTGGAACCCCAAAAAATAAAGTGTCACACTGTTCCCATTGTTTCCCTATCTATTTGCCATGAAGTTATGGAACCAGTTGCCATGATATTCATTTTCTGAATATTGAGTTTTAAGCCAACTTTTCCCCTTTCCTCTTTTACTTTCGTCAAGAGGCTCTTTAGTTCTACTTTGCTTTCTGCCATAACGGTGGTGGTGTGATCTGCATATTTGAGGTTTTTGATATTTTTCCCAGCAGTCTTGATTCTAGTGTGTGCTTCATCCAGCCCGGCATTTCTCATGATGTACTCTGCAGAAAAGTTAAATAAGCAGGATAACATTATAGGGCATTGATGTACTCCTTTCCTGATTTGGAACCAGTCTGTTGTTCAATGTCCAGTTCTAACTGTTGCTTCTTGACGTGCATACAGATTTCTGAGGAGGCAGATCAGTTGGTCTAGTATTCTCATCTCTTTAAGAGTTTTCCACAGTTTGTTGTGATCCACACAGTCAAAGACTTTAGCATAGTCAATAAAACAGAAGTAGATGTTTCTATGGAACACTCTTGCTTTTTCTGTGATTCAACAGATGTTGGCAATTTGATCTCTGATTCCTCTGCCTTTTCTAAATCCAGCTTGAACATCTGGAAGTTCTCAGTTCACGTACTGTTGAAGCCTGGCTTGGAGAATTTTGAGCATTACTTTGCTAGTGTGTGAGGTGAGTGCAAATGTGCAGTAGTTTGAAAATTCTTTGGCATTGTCCTTCTTTGGGACTGGAATAAAAAGCGATCATTTCCAGTCCTGTGGTCACTGCTGAATTCTCCAAATTTGCTAACATATTCCTTGCAGCACTTTAATAGCATCATCTTTTAGGATTTCAAATAACTCAACTAGAATTCTATTACCTCCACTAGTTTTGTTTGTAGTGATGCTTCCTAAGGCCCACTTGACTTTGCATTCCATGATGTTTGGCTCTAGTTGAGTGATCACTCCATTGTGGTTATCTGGGTCATGAAGGTCTTTTTTGTATAGTTCTTCTGTGTATTCTTGCCACCTCTTAATATTTTCTGCTTCTGTTAGGTCCATACCATTTCTATCCTTTACTGTGCCCTTCTTTGCATGAAACGTTCCCTTGGTATATGTAGTTTTTTTGAAGAGATCTCTAGTCTTTCCCATTCTATTGTCTTCCTCTATTTCTTTCCATTGATCACTGAGGAAGGCTTTCTTATCTCTTCTTGCTATTCTTTGGAACTCTGCATTCAAATGGGTATAGGTTTCCGTTTCTCCTTTGCCTTTAGCTTCTCTTCTTTTCTCAGCTATTTGTAAGACCTCCTTAGACAACCATTTTGCCTTTTGCATTTCTTTTTCATGGGGATGGTCTTGATCACTGCCTCCTGTACAATGTCATGAACCTCTGTCCATAGTTGTTTAAGCACTGCATCTATCAGATCTAATCCCTTGAATTTATTTGTCACTTCCACTGTATAATCTAAAGGGATTTGAATTAGATCAGACCTAAATCATCATCACCTCTGCCATAGCTTGGTCTCAGGGCAAACAACAGGGATGGAGCAGAGCCCGCCCCGCCGCCAACAGAAAGTTGGATTAAAGATTTACTGATCAGATCCCCACCCATCAGAAGACCCGGTTTCCCTCAAAGTCAGTCTCTCCCATCAGGAAGCTTCCATAAGCCTTTTATCCTTATTCATAAGAGGGTGGACAGAATGAAAAGCACAGTCACAGAAAACTAACCAATCTGATCACATGGGCCACAGCCTTGTCTAACTCAATGAAACCATGAGCCGTGCTGTGTAGGGCCACTGAATACAGATGGGTCATGGTGGAGAGTTCTGACAAAATGTAGTCCACTGGAGAAGGGAATGGCAAACCATTTCAGTATTCTTGCTTTGACCATGAACAGTATGAAAAGGCAAAAGATATTACACTGAAAGATAAACTCCCCAGGTTGGGAAGTGCACAACATGCTACTGGAGAAGACGGAGAAATAGCTCTAGAAAGAATGAAGAGACACAGCCAAAGCAAAAACAATGCTCAGCTGGTGATGGGACTGATGATGAAAGTAAAGTCTGATGCTATAAAGAACAATATTGCATAGAAATCTGGAATATTAGATCCATGCATCAAGGCAAATTAGAAGTCATCAAACAGGAGATGGCAATAGTGAACTTCAACATTTTAGGAATCAGTGAACTAAAATAGATGGGAATGGGTGAATTTAATTAAGATGACCATTATATCTACTACGGTGGGCAAGAATCCCTTAGAAGAAATGGAGTAGCCCTCATAGTCAATTGAAGAGCCCGAAATGCAGTACTTGGATGCAATCTCAAAAACAACAGAATGATCTCTGTTCATTTCCAAGCCAAGCCATTGAATCCAAGTCTATGCCCCAACCAGTAATGCTGAAGAAGCTGAAGTTGAATGATTCTATGAAGACCTACAAGACCTTCTAGAACTAGCACTTAAAAAAGATGTCCTTTCATTATAGGGGACTGGAGTGCAAAAGTAGCAAGTCAGGAGATTCTGGAACAACAGGCAAGTTTGACCTTGGAGAACAAAATGAAGCAGGACAAAGGCTAACAAAATTTTGCCAAGAGAACACACTGGTCATAGCAAGCACCCTCTTCCAACAACACAAAAGACAGCTCTACACATGGACATCATCAGATGGTCAATACTGAAATCAGATTGATTATACTTTTTGCAAAGATGGAGAAGCTCTATACAGTCATCAAAAACAACACCAGGAGCTGACTGTGGCTCAGATTATGATCTCAATATTGCAAAATTTAGACTTAAATTGAAGAAAGTAAGGAAAAACACTAAACCATTCAGGTATGACCTAAGTCAAATCCCTTATGATTATACAATCAAAGTGGCAAATAGATTCAAGGGATTATATCTGATAGACAGAGTGCCTGAAGAACTATGGATGGAAGTTCGTGACTTTGTACAGGAGGCAATGATTAAGACAATCACCAAGAAAAAGAAACGCAGAAAGGCAAAATGGTTTTCTGAGGAGGCTTTACAAATAGCTGAGAAAAGAAGAGAAGCTAAAGACAAAGGAGAAAAGGAAAGATGTGAATGCAGAGTGCCAAAGAATAGCTAGGAGAGATAAGAAAGCCTTCCTCAGTGATCAGTGCAGAGAAATAGAGGAAAACAATAGAATCCAAAAGACTAGAGATCCCTTCAAGAAAACTAGAAATACCAAGGGAACATTTCATGTAAACTTGGGCAAAATAAATGACATAAATGGTATGGACCTAACAGAAGCAGAAAATATTAAGAGGTGGCAAGAATACACAGAAGAACTATACAAAAAAGACTTTCATGACCAAGATAACCACAATGGTGTGATCACTCACCTGGAGCCAGATATCTTGGAATGCAAAGTCAAGTGGGCCTTAGGAAGCATCACTATGGACAAAGCTAGTGAAGGTGATGGAATTCCACTTGAGCTATGTCAAATCCTAAAGATGCCTCTATGAAAGTGATTCACTGAATATGCCAGCAAATTTGGAAAACTCAGTAGTGACCACAAGACTGGAAATGATCACTTTTCATTCCAGTCCCAAAGAAGGACAATGTCAAAGAATTTTCAAACTACTGCACATTTACGTTCACCTCACACACTAGCAAAGTAATGCTCAAAATTCTCCAAGCCAGGCTTCATAAGTTTGTGAACCGAGAACTTCCAGATGTTCAAGCTGGATTTAGAAAAGGCAGCGAAACCAGAGATCAAATTGCCAACATCCAATGGATCATAGAAAAGGCAAGAGAGTTCCAGAAGAACATCTACTTCTGCTTTATTGATTTCACCAGAGCCTTTGACTGTGTCCAGCTCAGTTCAGTCACTCAGTCGTGTCTCACTCTTTGCGATTCCATGGACCACACCACGCCAGGCCTCCCTGTCCATCACCAACTCTTGGCGCTTACTCAAACTCATGTCCATTGAGTCGGTGATGCCACCCAGACACCTCATCCTCTGTCATCCCCTTCTCCTCCTGCCTTCAGTCTTTCCCAGCATCAGGGTCTTTTTCAGTAAGTCAGTTTGTTGCATCAGTGGCCAAAATATTGGAGTTTCAGCTTCAGCATCAGTCCTTACAATGAATAAGTAGGAATGATTTCCCTTAGGAATGACTGGTTGGATCTCCTTGCAGTCTGAAGAATCTCAAGGATCTTTTCCAGCACCATAGTTCAAAAGCGTTAGTTCTTCAGGACTCAGCTTTCTTTATCGTCCAAGTCTTACATCTGTACCTGACTACTGGAAAAACCATAGCTTTGACTAGATGGACCTTTGTTTGCCAATTAATGTCTCTGCTTTTTAATGTGCTGTCTATGTTAGTCATAGCTTTTCTTCCAGTGAGCAAGCGTCTTAATTTTATGGCTGCAGTCACCATCTGCAGTGATTTTGGAGACCAAAAAAAGTCTGATGCTGTTTCCATTGTTTCCCCATCTATTTGTCGTGAAGTGATGGGATTGGATGCCATGATCTTAGTTTTCTGAATGACTGTGTAGATCAAAACAAACTGTTGAAAATTCTTCAAGAGCTGGGAATATCAGACCACCTTACCTCCCTCCTGATAAATCTGTATTCAGTTCGAGAAGGAACAGTTAGAACTGGACATGGAACAATGAACTGGTTCCAAATTGGAAAAGGAGTACGACAAGGCAGTATATTGTCACCCTGCTTTTTTAACCTATATGCAGAGTACATCATGCTAAATGCTGGGTTGGTTGAAGCAGAAGCTGGAATCAAGATTAGGAGAAATATCAATAACCTCAGATACTTAGATTATCCCTTTATGTCAGAAAGTGAAGAGGAACTAAAGAGTCTCTTGAAGGTTAAAGAGGAGAGTGAAAAAGCTGGCTTATAACTCAGCATTCCAAAAACTAAGATCATGGCATCTAGACCAATCACTTCATGGTAAATAGATGAGAAAACAATGGAAACAGCATCAAACTTTATTTTCTTGGACTCCAAAATCACTGCAGATGGTGACTGCAGCCATGAAATTAAAAGTCTCTTGCTTCTTGGAGTAAAAGCTATGACCAACCTATACAGCATATTAAAAAGCAGAGACATTACTTTGCCACAAGGGTCTGTCTAGTCAAAGCTATGGTTTTTCCAGTAGTCATGTATGGATGTGAGAGTTGGACTATAAAAAAAGTTGAGCACTGAAGAATTGATGCTTTTGAACTATGGTGTTGGAGAAAACTCTTGAGAGTCCCTGGACTTCAAGGAGATCCAACCAGTCCATCCCAAAGGAAGTCAGTCCTGGAAATTCACTGGAAGGACTGATGTTAAAGCTGAAACTCCAATACTTTGGCCACCTGATGCGAAGAGTTGACTCATTGGAAAAGACCCTGATGCTGGGAAAGATTTAGGCAGGAGGAGAAGGGGACACCAGAGGATGAGATGGTTGGATGGCATCACCGACTTGGTTGAACTGAGTTTGAACAAGCTCTGGATGATGGTGAAGGACAGGGAGGCCTGTTGTCAATGGATGGGGGTTGCAAAGGGCTGGACACGACTGAGGAAGTGAACTGAACTGACTGAATGTAATTCTGGAGACTGAGAGTTTCTGTGTGTGTGTCTTGTGCCAGCACCAGACAATGGAATTTCAGTTATGTTGGTCCTTTAACGGACCGGAACCTGGTGATCCGGAATCGACGATAAGAAAGTAAGAGGGAGAAAGAGGCTGATGTCCCCTGGTTTACACGGAAAGCCAACAGAGTCCTGTGCTTAGGGCTTGCACTGCTGCACGGAGGCACCAGGCGCCCCCTCGCAGTGCGCCTTCTCGAGAGGGTCTTAGAAGCCCGGGCAAGAAAGTGAGCTCAGCGGGTCTCCGTGCTCCAAGGAATTAGCCAGAAATACAGAGAGAGAGAGAGAAAATCGGAAAGAAGGAATAGAAAGAGAGAAAGAAAGACACGGGGACCAAAGCTCTGATGGAGCAAAGGTGTTTTAATCAACATGGTGTGTGCATATATACTGTCTTACAAGGTGGTTATTCTCAGCAAAGATAAAGATTAAAATTCCAGACTTACAAAACATAAGACGGTCCCTTATCAAAGACAGAGTTGCAAACAAACACCTTTTACCGTATGGCTCATAAAAAGGAAGAGGGTACTTATCACCGTAATGAGAAATGCCTGGATTCCTCAGCCTCGGGAAAGGCGTGCCTCTCCTCTTAATTCCTGAATATTCAGGAATTAATAAGGGCTAGAGGGTTCCTGACAGATCCAAAACAGCACACAGGAAGCCTCTTGTTAAATGCTTCCTGACACAGTTACTTAGAATTACTGAAGAGATTCCTGCTAAAGACCAATAGTTTAGAGATGCCTCCAACCCTGCCTCAGGCCTTGCATTCAAGGGACATAAATTTGCTACTTAATTACACAATATTTGCCATCAGATTGTGCAGTAGACGTGATGGGATTTGAATGAAGTCACCAGATGCGTTTGTGGGCCGATACTTTTACTCTACTAGGAGCTTAGACTGTCAGGATTCCAGTCATGAATGGCAGTTTGCTGATTTTGCATCTGTGCAGAAATTCTCTATTATTTCACAGATTATTTGGTTAATCACTAAAGTTAATAAGGACATGTTCCAATTTTATTTTAATACCTAGATGCTAAGTCCTTTTAAGTAATATTTGTTTCTTCTCCTGGATTGTTAAATTAACTGAGGCGAGGTTAGGCTTTCTGGCACTCTGTTGTAAAACACATTTTTATTGACTGAGTGCACAGTTAGCTCCATTATTGTATATAACTTAGGGTGAGAGTGAATACACTTGCCCTTGGAAAACATAGAACCTTCTAAAATATAAGGAAACTATTTCATGCATTTTTGTTATATCAATCAGAAGTTAAGTTTTTTCCTCCATTCTTAGACATCCCAGTTTATTTCCTGTTTATGAAAAGAATGTCATTGTAATGTATTAAAATGAATAAAATGAATACTGCCTCTATTATATCATAACTATAGCAATTTAGCAATATTTATTAACTTACATGCTGATCATGGTACGTAGGATTAAAAATACCTTGCTTTGTCTCAAAATATAATTCTTATAACTGAGCTGGCTTTTATGTATACACTGTGTATAGACATTTAATAAATGTGTTTTTAGCCCGTAATTTAATTTGTCTAGTGCTGTGCTATAATGAAGTACATTAGGATTCTTCTGTTAATAGTTTCATTGAGTCTCCATACATATACCGTGCCATAGAGTGTAAACAAAAAAGAGGAAAAATTTAAAGAAGTATACGAAACCTCTGGGAAGAATTGTTCTTCTGATTTTGGCCCATGATTTTTATAATTGTTTTGAATGGTACAATCTGTTCTATGTAGGAAGAACAATCCATTTATTTTGAGAGGACAAGTAGCAAAATTATGGATATGTATTGTTCAGACTTAATGTGAGTCTATCTTGTAATTGATTTAGTCCCATCTTTTATTATCATCCATTATGATGATGTTAAAAAATACACTATGTCTTGTGATGGAGAAGTCCACATTTTCTATTGCTTCAGGGGTTTGATATTGATACTCTTTCCTTTGCTACTTGAACATTAGTCAGACCTTCAACTCGGCCAAGTATGTCTGTTATATGAGTTTTTAAATAGATATTTAATGTGTGAAGTAATTTATGGTTTTCTCCTTACAGTTTTAGTATATCCATATACATGCAACCATGCATATGTATTATTTAGAAAGTGTTTTTGTTCATTGCCTTTGATTGGTCTTATTGAAATCTCTTGTGCTTTGACATTAGCTATCACAAGATGCAAACATTTAAATCATAGAAATGCATGTTTATGCACTGTTACATACTCTTGCCATAATAAGCTAGGTTTAGGAAAAGCAAGATGTCTTTTCAGAAAGCTCATATGTCACTCTGCTGTGCTGTGCTTGGCCCCTCAGTCATGTCCAACTCTTTGTGGCTGGCCCCATGGACTGTAGCCCGCCAGGCTCCTCTGTCCATGGGGATTCTCCAGGCAAGAATATTGGAGTTGGTCGTCATGCCCTCTTCCAGGGGATATTCCCAACGCAGGGCTTGAACCCAGGTCTCCCGCACTGCTGGCAGACGCCCAGTTCATGTTCCGACTCTTTGCAAGTCCATGTACTGCAGCACGCCAGGCTTCCCTGTCCATCACCAATTCCCGGAGCTTGCTCAAACTCATGTCCATCAAGTCAGTGATGCCAACCCACCATCTCATCTTCTGTCATCCCCTTCTCCTGCTTTCAATCTTTCCCAGCATCAGGGTCTTTTCTAATGAGTCAGTTCTTCGCATCAGGTGGTCAAAGTATTGGAGCTTCAGCTTCAGCATCAGCATAAGTCCTTCCAGTGACTTATGGACCTTCCAGATATTCAGGACCAATATCTTTTAGGATTGACTGGTTTGACCTCCTTGCAGTCACTAGCTGACTTTTTGTGTGTGCAGTGAAAGCTTTGGGCTTACTTATGAAGTTTAATTAACCTGCTTTTTCAACAAGGGACAGGATAAAACTCTATCTTTAATGTTTTCACAAAAATTAATCAAATTATAACACTTCATTGAACATGGATGTTTATGAACTTCATCCATTTCTGTAGACTGAAGCATCTATTTCCTGGATCTAAATTAATGATAACACTAAATTTACTCCTTTACAGTTACATTGAACATTAAAAGCAGGATGCTTTTGTGTCAATTCCATAAGCTAATGCCATGAATTTATAATTTTATAATTATACCATTGTCAGTCAATATCTTTAATCACCTATCAGGAAATTTAATTAAGAAAAATGTTTTACATTAATGAAATTCTAGTCTGAATATTTTAGGAGGGAGTTTTGTTGAGTGTCACTTCTATTAATAATAGAAAAATGTCTTATAAAGACAAATTAGAATACTTAAAAGTCAATGATACATTTACAGCTTCATAATGCATGGAAAGACGAAACACATATAGTTTAAAACTGCATATTTAGATTTTAGAATGTATTTTTTATACATGTTTAAGCAAACGGTGGTATTTTAATGTGTGATGATGAAATTCATGCTAAGAAAGCTGTTAAAACTTTCAGAATGTGAGGGAAGTATATTCGTTTACTAAAATATATGCAACTATTAGTGTATACTGCAGTACTTAATGTGTTTTTTAGATTTATGTTTATTAGTCATTTTTAGGCACTTGCCAGAATTGAAAAGCAGAGTTTCCAAAGCTGCAAAATCTATTCCATCCAAATGAGCATTAATGTGCTGGCCGCACACCTGAATGGCCATGGAAAAACATACATACATACATATGTACACATGCATGTGTTCCAGTTCAGTTCAGTTTAGTCACTCAGTCAGGTCCGATTCTTTGTGACCCCGAGGACCACAGTATGCCAGGCTTCCCTGTCCATCGCCAACTCCCAGAGCTTACTCAAATTCATGTCCATCCAGTCGGTGATGCCGTGCAACCATCTCATCCTCTGTCGTCCCCTTTCCCTCCCACCTTCAATCTTTCCCAGCACCAGGGCCTTTTCAAATGAGTCAGTTCTTCACATCGGGTGACCAAAGTATTGGAGTTTCAGCTTCAGCATCAGTCCTTACAATGAATATTCAGGATTGATTTTCTTTAGGATTGACTGGTTGGGTCTCTTTGCAGTCCAAGGGACTCTCAAGAGTCTTCTCCAGTACCACATGATAATTCAAAAGCATCCATTCTTCAGTGCTCAGCTTTCTTCACAGTCCAACTCTCACATCCATACTTGACTACTGGAAAAATCGTAGCTTTGACTAGATGGACCTTTGTCGGCAAAGTAATGTCTCTGCTTCTTAATATGCTGTTTAGGTCGGACATAACTTTTCTTCCAAGGAGCAAGTGTCTTTTAATTTCATGGCTGCAGTCACCATCTGAAGTGATTTTGGAGCCCCCAAAATTAAAGACTCTCACTGTTTCCATTGTTTCCCCATGTATTTGCCATGAAGTGATAGGACCAGATGCCATGATCTTAGTTTTCTGAATGTTGAGTTTTAAGCCAACTTTTCCCCTCTCCTCTTTCACTTTCATCAAGAGGCTCCTTAGTTCTTCTTCACTTTCTGCCATAAGGGTGGTGTCATCTGCGTATCTGAGGTTAAGCCAATTAAATTAGACTCTTTATTCATGATCATTTCCCTACACAGTTTATACCTGATATAAAACCGTTATCTGAAAGCAGTCTTTTCATAATAAAGTGTACTCACTGTCATTACTGACTTATACCAGAAACATTAGCTTTTGACTCTTTGCATATAAGGAGTCCTTTTTGCACAACGGACATTCACCAGATAGAAATATCCAGATTTGCTCAGGAAAAGGTGAGTGAAACAGTGTTTAAGTCCATACAAGGATTTGGAGGACGAGCCAGAGAAGGACCCAAGGATTCTAGTTTCTAAGATCTACATTGATTCCTGAAGGATGCAATGAACTGTTTCCCTGAAGCCTTTAAAATAGGGAGGATTTTTTGTCATTTCTTTATCCTTAAAGACTTCTCAAAGTAGCTCCCAACTTAATGACTAATTATTTTTTCTTTAAGCCCCAAGCATATCTCAGTAAGCCTATTAATTTGTCACAGGATTTCAGAGTGAATCAGCATTTGAGAAGTCATCAGCCTTATTACTTGGTATGTGAAATTTTGGGGAGAAAGCTTTATGAATTGAAATAATCTTTTGAATATTTGAAGTTGCTGATTAGTAATCATTTTAATTTTATTTTTATTGTAGATAGGTTATCTTTCAAGAGGAATGGTGTCATAATATTAAAGACAAAACAGCTTTAGTGAAATATATTTAAACTTTAATATATGAAGTTTCACAAACAGTAAAAATAAAGGAGAAAAAAACCTTTCTTTTACAGCTCTCCTTATATTCTATTCACTTAAGACCATCCAGAAGAGTATTCAAGAACTATAGTCACAAATTCATGTACAGATTTTAAAGTTTGTGATTTTGAGAGGGATATGGACTGCATGTGGAGTAAATTTTAACAGAATATGCCTTCATAGAATATATTGCTAGTTATCTACATGCCGTATTTGAAAAACATGAAGTGTTTTTTATAGTATGTATAACACTCTCCCACTTTCGTAAGACATTATGCAAAAGGAAAAGAGAGGCAGCTACTAAAAAATTGAAATGCATGCAACTTTTGTGCCTACACATTTTAAACTTTTTTTTTTCTGTTTCTGTCATATTTCTTTTATCATGCTTATTATGTTTGTCGTGTCTGTCATCTACATAAAATTCTTTATTTATGACCTTCACAGGCTGCATCCAAACATTTTCTTAACAGTGAGCTAGACATCTCACTGTTAACTAGCATGCTTTACTCACTCTCTTAGTGTTTTTCTCTTCCAACATCCATAGGGAGAAAATTTTTCATTGATTTAATCTGATGTTTAAAATGTTAAAGGTCATTAATTCTCACATGGTTACCCACTTTGGACTTTCTTCCTATGCAGACACTTACAGCCCTGCTGCTTTGCATTGATTTTTCTTCTTCTTCTTCTTTTTTTTCCTCAAATGCTTTCTTTCACATTATATTTTTAAGCCAAAAAATCCAAAGTAAATGTTCATAAATTCATGTTAAAAAAGTTAGAATTTTTGAAGTCTTTTTTATGATTTAGTAAAAGTGAATACTCTGTCAGTTGTATGTACTCTTTTGCTAAAAGGTTTTTTTGATCTTTAACTTTCACATCACTTTTTCAGAAATGTCCTAAAACTGTGTGTCCAGTTTTAGAGACTAGAGAATAATTTTGAAAAACATGATGTAGTTCAGAAGAGTTGAAGAAGGGGCACTAAATTTTAATACTCATCTCAGTGCAGTGAATATAATTTTAGCCAGTATCACTCATGACAGGCTGTGTCTTGGCTTGGGTAGTCCTTTGGGGGGCAGTGCGTGGGGTAACCTAGTTCTTTCTGTACTTTTTATGTGTTTCTAGGCTGAGAGGAAAGATAACCCTCCCCTAGGACATATGCGTTTGTGACACACACTCATTCAGGGCTTCAGATCATGGCCTTTGCAGTGCAGATGTGTACCATCTGAGGTGCACACACCCGAGATTATGGAACTTATTAACCCTTCATAGGTTGAGGAAGTTGCACATAAGGTATTCCTTCTCCACTTCAAAGCAATTGCATTTTTCCTTCTCTCCTACTGTGCAGGTGACTTGGATTATTACTGGCTGGATCCCGCCACGTGGCATAGCCGGGAAACATCGCCTATTAGCTCGGTGAGCATCCGGGGAGGGAGATTTGGGAGCTCGGGGAAGATGTGGGCAGTTCATCATCCTTTGCTGATATGTGATAGACAGTAACTTTATTCTGCTCCATTGTATATCTTACGAAAGAAAATACTGATTTCATTTAAGACAGTACAGTTTTGAAGAAAAATAAGTTAGCACTGAATAATACTTTAAACAAATTTTAAAGTAGTAAAAGCTAGTAGTGAGTAATGACTATATGTAAATGAGATATTATTTGCTTAGTGATATCAACATTACTGACACCTCAGAATACAGAATCGACTTGATTGATGGCAGCAGATATATTTTGCACTTTCATTTCATTTCACTTCAGAGCTGTATTTTGGAGAGGTACTTAGTTTCTGACTTTTTAGAATGATGTAGTATAGTAAATGCCTATTTCAAAAAAATTACAACTGTACATGAAAATTGTTATAACCCAAGGATAGAGCCCACTAGAATAAGGAGTCCCCTCAGAGTGTCCTTAACTGAGGAAATCGCATCATACTACAACCAGAAATTATGTGTGTATAGGAAAGAAAATAGCTGGTTTATCACCTTAGCTTTGTTCATGTCTTAATAGCATCCTGTAACGTGGCAGCCTTCTAAAGAAGGGGATCGATTAATTGGACGTGTTATTCTTAATAAGAGAACAACCATGCCCAAAGAATCAGGTGCATTACTGGGTCTGAAAGTAAGTACTCTGGTTTATAATGTTTCATAAATGATGAGTTAAGGTGTGACTGCATTCAACAAAGTTTCTGACAGTGATCATCTTCTTCTCTTTGGAAAAAATTTCTTCTAGTAAATATATCTTGTTGATATATTGATGGCTTATGGTATATTTAGTACCTTTATCTGGGCAGTAGTTTAAAATCATTTTGTTAAAATGGCATACAGATATGTTAGGAAACTGTAATAAAATGTAGAAAAATAAAATAAATTTCCTCTGAATATAAAGTTCAAAGACTGTTTTTACATTAAAATGGTTTTAATAGAAAGTAGTAACATTAGATTATACGAACCTCATAAGTTTATTATATTTTGACAAGCAACCTCAAAGATCACTGAAGAGATTGTTTCCTAAGTGCAATAGAATTTATACTCAAAGGGTAAAATGTACCTTTAAAACTATTAACTGACTTCTAACAGATTAAAAAAACTAAAAAATTATAAATATTTTGATTTTGGCAAGAAAAAATATATATACATTTTGTTTTATTGTGTGTAACATGTATCTAAATGTTGTCACATGGTTTTATTTGCTTTCATAAACATTCACAAATGTTGCTTTAAAATTATTATTTACCAAGAGATTGCATTGTATAGTTGGGTAATAGTTTGATCTCTTTAAAACAATTGCCTACGAATCCAACAAAAATGTTTTTTCAGCTAATGTCACCTTATTGATTATTATCATTAATTTTTCTTGCTGTGAACTAATTCTCATCACCTCCACTATTGGGCACATCCCTGTTGATCAACTTCAACTTTTGACAGTACCCCTTCCATTTTTAATCATATGTATCGAGCCCCTGCATTAGGAGAAATTAAACTGAGAACCTTTCAGATATGTTTAATTTTAGTTATTGAGGAAAATTCAGGTGAGCATGTTAATTATTCAGTGATATGACTCAGCCTTGGAGACTCAGATTGGATCCTCTATGTATATCAGATGAGGAGGTCATTCAGGTGTTCAGGAGGTGTGATAAACTTAGGCTGTTAGTCTGCACCATGGTGCACTGCTTCCCCAAAGTGGTCTGTTCTTGGTTTAAATCCCCAGTCTTTGTCTTAGACTAAAGATATATGAAAAAGATCAAGTTCCCATGTCACAATGGAGCATAAAGAAAAATGAACTCCAATATTAGTAAAGTGTCAAACACCTGTTGTCTGATGGTGAAAGGGAACATCTTGTATTCTCAGGGGCACATTGTCCTAGACACTGTTCAATGTGAGGTTGGTATGATGAACCAGTATATAAACTTCCTTAGGACACATTATCTCACATGCAATGAGATAAGTTTTCTTGTTGCTACTATGCTGCAGCCTCCTTTAACCAAAAACAGATTTCACTTCATTTTTGTTCCTACGTTCAATTCTAAACATATCACAAAATATATAGGAATAATTCCCCAAACTAAGAGACATATGTTTCAGTGTGAGTCTTGGGAACTTACAAATGTATAATTATCCAGGTTGTTGGAGGAAAAATGACTGACTTAGGACGCCTCGGTGCCTTCATCACCAAAGTAAAGAAG
This sequence comes from Dama dama, assembly GCF_033118175.1. NCBI lineage: Eukaryota > Metazoa > Chordata > Mammalia > Artiodactyla > Cervidae > Dama > Dama dama. The sequence goes on from NC_083708.1 coordinate 11,904,302, forward strand.
GGTAGCCTTGCAGATGTGGTTGGACACTTGAGAGCAGGTAAAGTTCCTCTTTTAATATCTAAGTCATATGTACTCTATGCATGAGTTGGTGGTTTTCAATTTTGGGTAAGTTATATATGCCCATTAAGTGAATAACCAATATTAATGCAGGCATACAGATATTTTTCCTGATATGAATATTTAATTGATTGTCATAATAGAGAACTCTACATGAATCACAGTTTGGAGAGAATGAGTCAAATCTTTGCATTTATGTAAAAATAAATAGATGAAAAATGCCAAAGGACTAGTAATTTTTGTATATGGCTGCATAATGTTGCTACAAAAGTCTGAAACAGTTAAGCTTGTGAAAAAAGTGAAGTCAGAGTTTAGTCCTTCATTTTATGAGTCATAGTAATTACTAAAGTTTTTCATAATGGCCCCAAAACACTTATTCATTACTGGTGTTTTTAATAAAATATAATCATAATAGCATTTCTTACACAGATTTTATATTATTTGTTAATTTAAATGTGACATATATCGTTGTATTCATTCAGATGGGCTACTTGTTGGTATTTGGAAATTTACATTGTGTTACTTTGTAACCTTAATATGATATAATAACATTTATATGTTGAAATGTGCCATACTTAGTAGCAGCACATTTTAAAATTTATTTTTGATAAATCTTTTTATTTTTCATTTAGTAAAAGCCATATAAACATATTTTTTTTTTCAGTTTGCTGTACTTCAGAGTTTAGTAGAAATCTTTTGGTGAGAAAATATGCTTACCCATTTGCCAGACAATCATAAAGAAAACAGAGTAAGCTGACCTGTCAAAGTGAGGATTAATAACCCATAGCATGTGGAAAGAGAATATTTCTGGACTGTTTTCAGTTTTTGTACCTTAAGGTTATAATTATTGGAACCTTTAGAAAAAATATTCTATTAAGGACATTTTTGCTGTAACTGATTATGAGGGCATCAGTTCAAAATCATTCAGATTTTTATTTGCTGGGGATGTGCTCTCCAGGTATTGTATAGAGGGAAAATCCAAATGAGAGGTTTTTCTCCATCTGCTATATGCACAGCTTTGAAGATGTGTACTGTCCTCTGTTATTTCTTATCAGGGACTATTATGATTCTATAAGAACATAGCTCAATCAGGAATGACTATGTTATTAAACCGAGTCTGCTTGTTTAGGGACTTGAAAACTTAAAACATTATAAAAATCACTTGTCTACTCAAGTGTAAGATCACTTAAGAAATCTGAATTTGCAGATCAGATTCTAAACATGACACTTTTTTGATTTTTGTTTTTTTTTTTAATAGACAGTTACTTAACAAAGTCAGGTTTTCTATAGTATATATTTCCCTTAGTGATTAATTTCACTTATTTAACACTCTTATGTGCCTAGAGTCTGAGAAACTTAAAACTAAAACGTTAGATACTTAAATAACTGTAAAACATATAAGTGTACTTTTCACTTGAAGCAATTGATATGCTGGAAAATTAGTATATTCTGTTTGATGCACATGGTTATTTAGGAACTGTTGTCCTTCTGTTTACATATAAACAGCGTTGGCCTGTAAAACTAGTTTGTTTGTTTAGCATGCCATTTGTTCAGCGTCTGCAGGCTTGCCTTAACCTGCAGTAGCTTGTCCAGCTGCTGTTCCCGTCAGTCCTTGCCTACTCTTGGATGACGTAATCCCAGACACTCCCCTTGCTAAGACGCTCCATCGTCCCGCAGGCACCATCTGCTCAGTTGAAGCTCTGTAGTCCACCCTCCGCTCACAGCCCCGCCCGCTCCTTCCGCTCACCCAGCCCCAGCCGAGCCCGGTCCACCTGCGGCCCCCGGCGGCTGTTTCCACCTGCAGGACCTGGCCGTGCCTGCCCTCTTCACGGTGGCTTTGCTGTTCCTGGGCTCCGCCTGTTGATGCCCTTGCCGTCCTTCAAACCTCATCTAAAGTCGCTTTACCTGTGAAGCGCTTCCCGCTGCCTCCCCTGAGCAGTAACTAGTGCCCTCCTCCCTGCTGCACCCTGACTCGCCTTCTGTTCCTCACGTAGATTTCTCTCATTGCATATAACATTTTATTAAAGGCATTCAGTTTTGTATTTCTCCTCCAACAAATTTAGAGACAGAAGAAAGCTTTCCTCTTTCTCATGTTTGTTTCCCCATAATCTCTCATAAATAGTTTTAAGGAGACCACCTTCTAATTTAGGAATTCTTGAGTTGTAAATAAATCAATGCATATATTGTTAATTTTATATTAAAAGTTGGGCTGCCAGATTTCTGTCTATAAGAGGAAGAATTTTATAATGCAGGGTTTTTTGCAAAATGTTGATTGCAGCACCTTACTGGATAATAAAGTTGATTTAATGGGTTACATTCATTATTTTTAAAAAATGAAATAGAACAAAATAGAATAGAAAATATCAGGGTAAGTATTATTTTAGATAATATTTTTTCATACACACACATATATATTCACATGATGTAAATTTTATTTCCTTTTTTTTTTTTTTTTTGGTCAGTAAATTTAAAAGACTCCTAATATATTTTAAATTTGTATTACTTTTTTTTTTTAAATAGAGTGATGTGTATTCATTCCTGTTTGAAAAACTGCTAGTTACCATCTTAGGTCAAATGATCAGAAGTCATTTAACTATTTGTACTAACCATACTCTTTTATCATACCTAAACAGCATTATATGCTTTTCAAATATTTGCCTTTTTACTTCTGAGTAAGCAAACACTTGGGGGTAGGGAGAAGAATTATTTTAAAATAAGCCTAGCAAAGCAACAATCTACTTTTTTAAAGGCATAGCTAAAAACTAAAAAGTTCCATATTTGTCATTAGCTTTAAATGTATAATGATGATATTGCTCCCTTTATTAGAGACATATTTCATTTGCTACTGAAGTATTACAGAAACTGATAACAGAAAAATAAGCAAACACAAACACAAAACTAAGACTCCTCAAAATATCCCTGCAGCTGGGATATTTCAGCTGAGCCTATACTGTCAATTCAAGGGTACATTGCAGAGATATTTGAGAACTACAACTGCTCTAAATATTTATGAAAATAAGTGTTTTTTTTCCAAATGTTCTTTGGTGAAAGCTCTGGTTAACATAGCAGGTTAGTCCATGTATCTTAATACCATGTTATTTAACAACCTAATATGTATTATATTTTTATTATTTAAAAATACTTTCTAATTTTACCTTAATTACCATGATATGTATTATGTATAGAATGTGTGTGTGAACATCTGGAAGTGGGTTGACTGTCATGCAACAGTTTTACATCTGCTTGCTTTGTAATTTTGCCATAGCTCCCTGCGTTACCCTCTGGGTATGAATTCAAATCCTTTCATGCATTTTTATTCTGTTGTGCATCTGGAGAAGGCAATGAAGCATGACTTATAGTTGGAAAATTCATGCTAAGAAATGTTAATTGCTATTTCTACCAAAAGTAAAGCAGGATTTATGCAGCATTTAATAATCTTTCATGTGTAGAGCCACCTACATTTATATTATGGAGGGCATGCTGCTGATTATTATTTCTGATGTTTCCAAATGAGCTGTGCTAATTCCATCCCATAGCATGAGATGATTTTTATATTATTTCTGATATTTCTCAAAAGATAAAGGTAGTTTGTGTTGTACTGTTTCAAATGATCAGTAATCTTCGATGGGGGAAAGAAAAAAACAAAAAAGAAAAAAAGTGTTTAGAAAGACCATTTAGCTGACATTATATGGCAATCAGTTTGCTTTTAAGAGCAGAGCCTAGACGATTAAACTATTTGTATATGTTTTGCATTTCTTTGTTAAAAAAAAAAACAAGAAAAGATAAGAAAAATAAACAGAATATATAAGGTAAAAAAATACCCTTTTTTTTAAATTCAAGGGGATGAAGTTCTAGAATGGAATGGTAAACCCCTGCCGGGAGCTACAAATGAAGAAGTTTACAACATTATTTTAGAATCAAAATCAGAACCTCAAGTTGAAATTATTGTTTCAAGGCCTATTGGGTAAGGCTAAAAAAACTTGCTTCTTAAGTTTAGTAAATTACATGTATTAGCAGGGTTTCTAAAAGAAGTTTATACATTCATACAGTACATGTTACAATGGATAGTTTTTCTTCAAATATGGGCATACATTTTAGATCTTTCAAATCTCAATTTTTTAAACTTGGACTGAATTTTCTTCACTTTACATTTTAGGAGCTCCACTATTTAACAATTGTAGTATCAAAAAGTATGTATTTTTCATAAGTGGGCTATAAAGTAAAAATATTTTCTTTTAATGGTAGAACTATTTATTTTTATTAATTCTAAATTATTATAGTGTTTCCTTAAAGAGAGTCACTTACAAACTCATCTTTTTGTGATATTTAAAATAGTAGTCATTTCATACGTCTACATAACTTTTTGTTATTCTACTAAGAATGGAATACTTTTTCTATATCTTTAATTATGGGTAGTTCCAAATTTTATTTAAAATCAAGCAAGCGTGAAATATTTAAGCATTTTAATTCACCATGATAATCGGAATGATATTTTTAAAACTCTAATTTTCAGCATAACTTAATAATCTAAAGTCAAAGGGATATTTTTTCTCTGTATATAGAGTTCCCATATTGGTATATTTTCCTAACAAACCCACAAGTCCAGAATATTCATTATGCCTGTCTGTAATTTTTTGGACGGCATTATGAATTGTTTCATAATTAGATTAATATTTGAATATATTTTTTGAAATTATTCCCTTTTTTGTATTCTCTAAAATATTATAGAACCATAAATTCAAGACTTTTTATGGAAGAGTAGTAACCTTAATTTTTTGTTGTTCTCATGAATACATATCAATGCAAAACATGCAAGAAAATATAATTATCCTAATTCTCAAAGAACTGAAACTGTATGATCATATATTCTAAAGAATAATATACATATATAAAACTCTAAAGTAAAGGCAAACTTATAATCAATTTTAAGTGGTGATTATTAAGAATAAAGATTGAAGACATTTGCAGAAGTATTGTACATTTCCATGCAGATTTTTTAAGAATAACGACACTATATAATTTATGCTAGTTTTACATGACGTGTTCTAGTGCTGAGGTAAACATGAGGCTGGAAAAGAGGTAAGTAAATTGGATAATGAATCAGAAGTATAAAAAACAAAACTTAAAGCATTGGGCACATTGTCAAATACTTTCAAATATATAGTGGTTTTAAATAATCAGCTAAAATACCATTGATTCATGGTGATTTAAAAAATAAAAATTAATGGACAGTTAAAGTGGACTGGAATAACATTCTCATTATCTATAGTGTAAAAATAATTTTTAAAGTATTCTTTGCATAAACAGATCTAAACCATCATGGATTGTGGAACCTAAAGGATATGGGAATACTATATTTAAGGAAATGGGAATATTTAAATAAAAATTAAATCTGACATCAACTTTCGAGTTAATAGGGAATTTTTTAGAATCTTGGAAGAATAATTCTAGATATATTTAGTAATTATGTTTCATGTTGTTCTGTAATTAAAGCAGAAAGCAGATATGTATTCATTGTTTAAGGGGATAGTTATAGTGATTCCAAGAATCATCCCAAATATAACTTACACGCATACTGACCAGCATGGTCTAATAGACATCAGCCATCCTGAGGTACCGCCCATTTTTGCTATTCCACCTAATGTAATGTTCTTTAACTTTATGATTGTAATTTTTATCCAGACTGTTTTACCACCTTATTTGTGAGCAGAACAATTTCAGAAAGCTTATATAATTGTCAAGAGGACATTTTGTTGCCTGAAAATATTACTGAAGCAATTAACAAACATTAAATACATTTTAATTCTGTCTCTTCAAAAGAATGTTTTGTAACTTCTCCATAATTCTTCTTTCACAGACACATAAAATTCAAAGCTTGTATCTAATTTTGAAGTTCCACATTTTACTGTCATAGCTGAGGCTAATTTTCAAAGAAGTTATATTATCTAAAAAAATATTTTTTCTAGATTTTTAGGAATTGATTTTCTGCCTTTGAATTAAAAAGAAGGTAGAAGAAGATATGTAGTTGGTTTCTTGTGTCTTAGGTATTGAATAATTAGCCCCATTATCACATAAAATGTATATTTCAGACACATTATGAATTGTATGTGATTATATAATGAAATTTGGCTTCCCAGGTGGCACAGTAGCAAAGAACCTGTCTGCCAATGATACACAAGAGAGACACAAGAGAGACAGGTTCGATCTCTGGGTGGGAAGGTCCCTGGTATTAGGAAATGACAACCCACTCCAGTATTCTCCCCTGGAAGATCCCCTGGAGGAGGAAATGGCAACCCATTCCAGTTTCTTTGCCTGGGGAATCCCGTGGACAGAAGAGCCTAGTGGGCTGCAGTCAGTGCATAGGGTCGTAAAGAGTCAGACACAACTAAAGCGACTTAGCACCAGCGTTCTTGCCTGGAAAATTCCATGGACAAGAGGAGCCTGGTAGGCTACAGTCCGTGGGGTTGCAAAGAGTCATACATGACTGAGCAGCTGAGCACACATAAAATACATGAGATTAATTGTCATTTGTAAGAAGTAAAGATTGTAGGTGTTTGGAATTACTTTGCCCCAAAATGTGAAAACGAAGAGTCAGGAAAATAAATCACCAAACAGAAAACTACTTTTATTTCAATTCCCTCCAAAAGTGCAAAGAAAAATCAAAGTGAAGTTAGTTCATAAGGTAAGTGGTTAGAAATTCTTAAATAATATTCTGATAATTTTATTGGGACTAGCTAACTCCAGTCTGCTTTAATTTGTCCTGTTAATACCTGTATATTGGTAATGGTCTTATATTGATACGAAAATATCTTGGAAAAAAGAAGTTAAATAGTTTAATACAGTATAATTCCCAAACCAAGCTGGTCCAGGGTTCTAAGGCCACAGTGGATAATGGACGAGGCTGAGGTCATATTAAATATTAATTCAGAATAATTTGTGAGTGTGTCAGGAGTGGGTGTTCTCACAAGTCACTTTCTGATCATCTAGTCAATGGCCATATATTTAGCTAACTTCAGCATAGAGATATGAATCTCTGTATAGGGTTATATATGTGTATATGAATTATATATTCACATATATAATATATTTTGGCTTTTTTGTTGCTAGCTTGAACCATTTTTAATTTCCAAAGCAATCCATCTTTTTTGTTTTTTTAACTTTGCCCATGATATTCACCATATTATTTTATTCTCAGGAGATGTTTCCATTCCTTTCATTCAGTAAACTCTTTCAGATGTGTTTGTAAAGCATATTACCGATTTGTAAAATATGTGTCATTTTGATTTTCTAGAATTGAAATAAAATATTGCCTTTAACATTTTTTATTTCCAAAACCTGCTGTTTTGGTAGTAAAAATATTGTGGCAATTTTAGCCGCAATATTATTCTGATTGTTGTCATGTTAAAGTGTTTTGCTATTAAATATATAAAAACTTACTTTTACTGAAGTTTTGTGTGTGTGTGTGTGTGTGGTGTTTGACATTCATGCACATTAGAAATTGCCTTAATGGTAACTCTTGTCCAAATTCCACAAAAGGATTTTTGACACCACTGAGATAAAGTGTGGTTGTGATTGCCTCAGGCAGGGTGGTTTAGCTAATGGGATTTTCACCATGCCCTGTTTCTTTTAGTGACATTCCAAGGATTCCTGAGAGCTCCCATCCACCACTGGAGTCCAGTGAGTATAAAATTTAAGGTCTTTTTCAGTTATTTGATATAAATGAGTTGTCAACCATGGGAAATCCAAAGACGATCTGCTTTAAGATTTTTCTCTTTCTATTCTTTGTGTATGGGGGGATGTGAATGTGCCTATCAAAAGTTCAAAAGTCTTTCTTGGCAGTAGCCTTCTGCATCTTAGCATTTAGGATGCACAGAGCAAAATTAATGAAACAGTAACAGTTCTATTTGTCTATTTGCTGTTGTTTAGTCTCTAAGTCATGTCTGACTCTTTTGCAACCCCTTGGATTATAGTCCTCCAGGCTCTTCTGTCCATGAGATTTCTCAGTTTTCTCTGTATTTCCCAGAACACCAGAGTGGATTGCCATGTCCTTCTCCAGAGGAATCTTCCAGACCCCCAGATCTAAACTATGTCTCCTGCTTAGCAGGCAGGGAAGAGGAAATGGCAACCCACTCTAATATTCTTGCCTGGGAAATCCCATGGGCAGAGGAGACTGGCAGGCTCCAGTCCATGGGGTCACAAAGAGCTGGACATGACTTAGTGACTAAACACCAGAACAATTCTATTTGCCTTACATAGACATGTGTTTTGATGCTGGATTATTCAGTTTCATTGGGAACTGACTTCATAGCGTGAGCAGTCTAGTGAAGGAAACAGTCACAGAAACAAATAATTTTAATTCAGTGTAACAGTGTGGAATATGACCATAAAAGTGATGGGTGGGGTAGAGGGAGATTTCAGTACAAATAAAGGAGTCATGGGATTGAGGCTAGAGGGTTAAGTTGTCTACATGGACATTAAAGGGACTCCAGATGGAAGATGATAACGTGGGTAATGAAGTTTTCAAGGACAGTGTGGAAGTGACTTAAATATTTACTTTGCAATGTACTGGCATTAAACTGATAATACTAGGGCTTTATCACCAAGTGTTATTATGTAACCTAGCTTATTGGAATAGAAGATACAAGGTGATTTTAGGAGAAAACAAGTGATGGTTATAAGAAGGTAGGAAATGTGTGGGTGGGATAAACAAGGAAGTGGGGATCAGGTGAGTCAGTCAAATGTATAGCATCATGTTGCACATTCCTGCTAGATATGAGCCCATGGTTGTTATTTAGTTTTCTAATGTGAAGAGAGAAATGGGACCAATTGGATAACGTACAATGTTGATGCTGTTTTTTTTTTTAAAGTCTGTAATATTAGAAAGGTACTGTTAGAAGCAACAATGTCTGAGAACTAAGAAGAAAATTATCCTAAGAATACTTCATCAAGGAGACACAGTTAACGAAGAATTTTATAGCACTGTATCTGATATTTAAAAGTCTTAGGAAGGTGTAAAATGACACTGTGTGATTTAATTTAACCATATTGATAATTTGCATGTATGGAAAAAAGTGTGGATGGGAAACTCTTGGGAAATGGTTCATAAGCACTGTTTTCTTAATAAAACTAAGTTTTGATGGCTGTGGGTTCAAGGTTATACTTGCTGGGGATATAGCGTTCTGCAAACTCTCATCCTGCTGGTTGTGGACAGTTTATCAGTGATCCAGGAAAAGAGGACTTTGATTTGAAAGAGGGGAGAAGACCCTCACTGCGGTGTTGTGTGGGAAGCCACCATCCCTCCTCCACAGGTGAACCACTAGACAGTGTCCTTAGACAGTCAGGAGATAGATCTGTGAGATCACAACTGAAAGAGGTGGAAATCTTATCTTAAAAGACTGATGAATTCTATCTCAGCTTAGATGCAGCTCATAAATTATATGATACGTGCATTCATTTTAATTTCAGTGAGGGCAATTCATCATAGATGATCCTAAGATCATTAACATAATGGGTACCATCTTCCTTATCATTAAAGCATGAAGCCTTTAACTCTGGGTAAGGCTGTACAAGAACTTACATTGGACAATACCCTGTAGAAACTTAGAAAGTCAATGCTAAGAGAGTGAAGCAAACACATTCAGTACTTGTTTATATCACGTTAAATTCCCTTAAAATAGACAATCCAAGAAGACATGACAATAACTTTCTACGACCTCCCCACTGAAAGTGATTTCTACTCTTATGGGTGGCACTGAATTATGATTGTATACCAATAACATATGCACTTAACATTTCATGAAAAATATATATTCTTCACATACGGGTTATAATTATATTATTAAAAAGTACTTAATTTTCCCCCTCATTTTAGGTTCTAGTTCCTTTGAGTCTCAGAAGATGGAAAGGCCTTCCATTTCTGTTATTTCTCCCACAAGCCCTGGAGCTCTCAAAGATGCCCCACAAGTATTACCAGGACAACTTTCTGTATGTATTTGCAGTGCATGTTGCTGACATTAGTGTCAGCGCCCTGCTCTGCTTCTGTCTTTAAAATGTGTGGCTTTTCTTAAGGCCTGTAATATAGTCAGACTCATTTCACAGCATCATTTACTTCATCAATTTTTCATTCACTTATTAGACTGTTCCTTTACTCACGTATTTATCTGAACGTGTCTATGGAGTGCCTACAATATGCCAGATGTGCTGAACATTAAGTGATAACTTATGAAAATAAACTATCAATTATTTTTGTCTGTGCTGTATGAAAGTTTCTAAGGTAAGTAGTTGGTTAGACACAATAAACACAGAAAGCCGTGTTCTGTTTACTTAACAGCCTCATTTTCCTGGAGCTTGGAAAACTTAAATTTAAAATATTTTTTAACTTTCTTAAGACATTTGATGAAACTCTCCATTACTGATCTTAGTGTGAAAAAGCTAGTTTTCTTCACTCTTGTCTTATATGTGATCTGGGAAAAGCTGAGGTCAAGAAGCCATGGCTATTACAGGATGTTTGTGTTAATAGCTAATAGAAAATCCTGCTTCACACTGTTCTGTAGTTAAATTAGCTTATTTTGTTACAGTGACTATTAAATGTATTTCAATAAATAACTATTAAACAACTTATCCTGATAGTTCTTATTTAACCATAAACCCAAAGCTATCTTCTAAATTAAAAAAAATAAATAAATAAAGTTAACATTGTCTCCTGCCAGTACAAATACTGCCCTGACTGGGTCAACAGTTTGCCAGTAATATTCCAGTGTGTGCTCTTTTCCTGGTTTTCTTTATTCACGCTATCATGAATCTTAGTTAATAGAATTATCGCTTGGTCTTCATTTGGTTTGAAGGCATCATATATGCAGGATACCTTCCTTTTTGCTTTTCTCCTCTCATGAAAATTAACCTGTAATAGGTTAGTTGAAAATTAAATGAGGAATGCAGCAGTACCTGGTATAAAGAGGTCTACAGTAAATGTGTTTCCTGACCTCTTCCAGGTTACTTCAGTATATTGTTTCTAGCACTGAACATTTTGTTTCAGCTCCAAGTGGCGCTGCAGAATGCCTCTAGCCATGCTGTAATCGTTACGATACTTGGAATCACCGAACAGCTGCATTCAGCATTTAAAAACAAGAATAATTATTTCAATATTCCCTTCTCCCCTTATTTTTTTTCCTGAAATTTTTACCATTATTTTTATTTCATTACACGGTATAAGAGAGTATATAGCAACACTGGCAGGCCTGCCTGTTTTAAGTCATGTTTAAAATGCGTGAAGAGGAAAGTCAAGTTCTAAAGCGGTTATGCTTTCACGTCGGTATTCTTTGCTGAAAAATATCTATGATTCAGTTGTATTTTGCAACTTGAAATGTCCTTCAAAAATAATTTTAGTACTTTTTGTGAAAATTTAATACCTCGTGATTTTTATAAATGCTCATTTCTCTGCCCCTTGCGCTTAGGTGAAGCTGTGGTATGACAAGGTGGGCCACCAACTGATTGTCAATGTTCTGCAAGCTACAGACCTACCCCCTAGAGTAGATGGGCGTCCCAGGAATCCCTATGTAAAAATGTATTTTCTTCCAGATAGAAGGTATGAAATAAAATTTTTTTAAATATGCAAACATCTTTATAGAAAAATTAGAATTTCTTCTCCTGGGATATAGTTTCATTTAGTTTTTAAAGTTTTATTGAGGTGTAATCGATATACCAAAATTTCCACATACTTAATTATATATATATTTTGATGAGTTTGCACATATGTGTACACCTTGATATAATTTGAAAATATAATAGGTACTTCTCTATGGGGGAATAAGCTATATATTATCCCTAAAAAATTCCCTCAAGCCTTATATTTCTTTAAAATAACTTGCCAATTTAAAATTTTTTCATTACCTTGTTTCTACATCTATTAGTCTTTGACAGCTACATCATTTAGCATGTACCCTTATGTGTGCATGTCTGTAATAGTAACAACTGCTTATATCATAGTTAAAACTAGAATTTTATTAAACTCAACTGTCTTTTCAGACTGTTATATAAAAGGTATAAATTACAGACGGTAAAAATATTCCAAGATCAGTATTGCATGTAGCTACAGTAGGTGGCAGCATATACTTACGTTTGCTTTTTCTTTTTTTTTTTTTTCATTTATTTTTATTAGTTGGAGGCTAATTACTTTACAGTATTGCAGTGGTTTTTGCCATACATTGACATGAATCAGCCATGGATTTACATGTGTTCCCCATCCCGATCCCCCCTCCCGCCTCCCTCCCCACCCCATCCCTCTGGGTCTTCCCAGTGCACCAGCCTTGAGCACTTGTCTCATGCATCTAACCTGGGCTGGTGATCTGTTTCACCCTTGATAGTATACTTGTTTCAGTGCTATTCTCTCAGAACATCCTGTTTGCTTTTTCATTGACAAAGCATATTTACTTTTCAGTGATAAAAGTAAAAGGAGAACCAAAACGGTAAAGAAAGTCCTAGAACCAAAGTGGAATCAGACTTTTGTCTATTCGCACGTGCATCGTAGAGATTTTAGAGAACGGATGTTGGAAATAACCGTGTGGGACCAGCCCAGGGTGCAGGAAGAGGAGAGTGAGTTCCTTGGAGAGGTGAGTATGTGGTCAAGACCCGAGTGAGATGCTTCGTGCAGCTTCTGCAGCGGGCATTATAGGGGCAGCTTCCTTCTGCTTTGCGAAAGGCCTTGATCTGACCTGAGGACTGTCCTTTCAGATCCTCATAGAGTTGGAAACAGCGCTTCTAGACGACGAGCCACATTGGTATAAACTTCAGACTCATGACGAATCTTCACTACCTCTGCCTCAGCCATCGCCTTTCATGCCGCGGCGACACACCCACGGCGAAAGCGCCAGCAAGAAGCTGCAAAGTAGGTTGACGCCCTTCTCAGTTGCCGGGAGCAATTGTGTTGTTAGGTCTGAATTCCATATTGACGTTCAGGGTATTTTTTCAAATGTTCATTAGAGATTATTGAAAAATTAGTCATCTATATAAAGAAGCCTGGCAAGACCGTTTTCTCCATTTTCCCAGTGAAAGTAATACATACAATATAGTGGAGTCATTCCAGAGGTGAAAGTTTAGAACCTGTGAATTATAATCCTTTGTGCTGATGGAGTTGTTCATTGGCTGACTGAGGGGGCAGTTATTGCCTTAATTGATGGGCTGCTGTGTAGAATATCTTAATAACCATATAATTTCTGGATATTTTAGTATTATTTGTAAGAAACATTTTCTCAAAAGCATTGTAAAATCTGTTTGCTTTTACTCATCTGATGATTGGAGGGGAAAAATGTACTTTTTCTGTACTTATTTATTAATTTTTGAATTATGACTAAATCTCTTATTGAACAAATGAAACTTAGAAGCCTCATTTTGGTAACCTGGAATCAATGTTCAAATAATTGTTCAAATGCTCATATAATTAAACATGTCATGTTAGTGCTTCTCTGATGACTTATTTCCTCAAATTAAATCTTTAATGCAGTATAATGGCTAATTTTGAAGGCTAAACATAAACATTTATAAAGGGACCTGATACCCTTTCAGTAACATGAGTTCCATAGAGTCCCAGCCAAGAAAAGTCTCCCTCAACCTTTCCACTCAGCCCCATCCTGCCAGCACTGTGCAGGACAGTGTATAAGTGGGTAGAAAACAGTATACTCTTTGCTATAGACCTTAATTAAAGAATAATTTGAAAAGTCAAAATACTGTTCTGTGAAATCTTCTCTATGTGTCTTCAGTGATTATAAGGATACTGAGAATTTTGGTATCCTTGGAGAACAAGTATTTGAAAACCAACTGCACATGAACTTCGCAGAAGATATATGTACAAGAAAATCACTTTTTTGCACCCTGAGATATTGAAGTCAATATACTTCATTCATTCACTAAAAATAAAGTGTTCAGTAGCAATGTAACTAGCCTTTAAAGAGAAATCTGTGACCGTGTCCTCCACATTTCCTGACCCGAGCCGACGCAGAGGTGTCTGTTTGCCTTCCTGTCGCGCAGGGTCCCAGCGAATCAGTGACAGTGACATGTCAGACTATGAGGTTGATGATGCGATCGGAGTGGTCCCTCCAGGTGCGTGGGGGGCGTGGCGGGGTCCGGCGCTTCTGTGCTTGCTGTCCTGCGGGCTTCCCGACTTCCCTGGGCCCCACGCCGCAGATCTACAGCACAGAGAAGTCTGAATGATACTATTCCATGGTGACTTGTGTTCCAGATTATTAAGAAAGTGTGAAATGGACTAGTAACTATTCGTTAACATCCCCCCTTAAATTAAATTAGATAGGTTCTCCTTTAGAAGCATGGCTCGTGAGGTTCAAAACGGTCAATTCAAAATGTTCTGAGCAGAAGTGAAAATATGAATTCTGAAAAGAGATAGTTAATTTTTAAATAAAAATCCCATTCTCCTATATTTAATATTGTATCTCTGTGACTTTCCTTCCTGTGTTTCTGGAAATAATGTAGCCGTCCATGGAATATACCGAGAAATGTGCATGGCAGGGTTTAAATTGCATGTGGCATGGCTTAACTTCAATGCTTTTGTGATGTGCTGATTATACCTAGAAATGTGTACGTATGTTTTACAAAAAGGAAATGCTTTAGAAAAGTTTACTATTTGTTTTAAGTCAATGTCTTTTGTCACTGTGTAAATTAGTAAAATCTTTGTGATACTTTGCAATTCAAGTCTGTTTCTCACTTGACTCTAGTCAAAAAGTGAGTAAAACCAATTAGTAAAGACTTATTTTCTTGGCAGTAACCCTGTTCCTTTTATTTGCTAATGAAAAGTAGGGAGATATTCAAATGAGAAAAATTAAAGAGAACTTGTTAGGCTATTAAGAACATTTTCTTAGGACAATATTGACATCTGCCCCCTTAATTTACATAATTCCTCAGACAGGGATGCACCTAATTTGAAGGCAGTGATTTTGGTAAATGGCTGTAGACAGATGCCACAACTAGTGACTGAGTTTACAATTTAGAGATTTTTTTTACGACGTCATTAAAACTGGGAGAATATTATGGAGAGTTCCCTAAAATTAGGCTTCATTTGCTCCCTGTAATTCAGAGAAAATACAGTCTTTGATCACTGTATGAAGTGGCAGATATCCTTAACAACAGTAAGTCTGGTTCTGTGCATATCTGTATACTTAGATTACTGCTTGATATCAGACCATCAGGGAGTTTTAAATAATAGTGGATAATTGTGGATTACAGTTCATGTTTTGCTTTCTGAGTTTGTTGGTTTCTAACAGGATCAGTGTAATTAGACACACTCTACATGGAAACTTCCACACAGAATTCAATAGAATATTTTTTATGAAATTGAAAGGGGGAAGGTAGTTGTAAATGGTACCCCTTGGCATATTTAATAGAACTCAGATGATTCTTAGAGGAATGGGGTCTTCTTATCAAATCTTTCGAACAAAAATTTTGCCTGCTAATTACCTTAATGCTGTGACTTCCAACTTATCTAAATAGAATTTACTTCTGTGGGTCGTTCTCTTATTTTATTCACCTAAAACTTCATACTTTTATGATGAAGGCAGGATAGCAAATGAAGGGCTAATATAATAAATATTACATGTGTATTTAGTTGATCTCTTTCTAGGCTTAATATTACAATTTCCTGAACAAGGAAACTCTACATGAAATTAAAAATAATATATGAATTGCTATTTTTTTTGTTATAAAATGAAAGTATATGAAATTATAAATTAATAGCACTTATGTTTACAATTATTTGGTTGTTTACTGATGTTTTTGTGGTTGTTTAGTCACTAAGTCATGTCCAACTCTTTTGTGACCCCATGGACTATATAGCCTGCCAGGCTCCTATGTCCATGGGATTCTCCAGGCAAGAATACTGGAGTGGGTTAACGTTTCCTTCTCCAGGGGATCTTCCCGACTCAGGGATCAAACCTGAGTCTCCTGCATTGACAGGTGGTTCTTTACCACTGTACCGCTATGTAATTATTACTTTTTTGCATGAACACTAAGTGAAAATGATTTTACACCACTACTGTTTACATTCCAAACATTCCCACCATTCCCCATCTCCAAAATAAGAACACCAAAACCTGCCAGGTTTACTGTTGTTTTCACATTATAGTGCTTCTGAACTTTTTAATGTAAACAAACATTCTCCTTGGAATGGAAAACTTGCTTGGAAGTCATTTTTTTTTTTTTCCTTTCAAGTGCATCTTGTAGCACCAGCTGCTAGGTGTTTTTAGAGAGTGGCAAAATGGCTGAACTTCTTTGGTGTCAGTATTGTCATATCAGCCTTTATGAAATGTTTCAAGACCTTCCTTATATGCTAAACGAGGTCAAAAGATTATATAATCACAACAGATAAACTATGGGGAATTTTAGTCTGCCTTTAAAAATGATGTCACATGGCCTTTAAAAATGATGTGGGAGTTATCAAGTAAATAGATGAACATTGGTCAGGCTGCCCAGTTAAATTTAATGTTTCCATAGTTTGGGTACATTTTATGTAGTTGTAAATACAGTTATTTTTCCTTTGGCCACATAATTTTTTGTTTTTCTTGCAACAGTAGTAACAATGACCCTTGTGAAAAATACTTAAACTGTTACTATGTAGTTGAGATTGCTGTTTAATCTTTAACTAAATCAGAGATCATAAAAACCTTTTTGTTTCACGGGAGCATGACCGTTAAAATTTATTTTTAATTTGAACTAACTATTAACCTAATTATTTTAGTTTAATAGCACATTTGTGGAATAGTTTTCATATGTCTGGGGTAGATTTGATTATTATTTCTTTAGGAGGTTTAATTTGCTCTGCATTATTTCCATAGTCATTCCCACCCATACCATATTTTCATTTGAAAATTACAGTATTATCTGTGGTTCACAAAATTCACAATCAGTATTTGTAATAGTGAAGACCTGCTACTCTTCTTTGATAATTAAAATTGGTATGATATTGATTTTATTTTCTTATTATCAAAGCCATCTGAAATCCAAATAACATATATTGTCATTTAGAAGAAAAAATCAAAAAAGACAATCTAAAAAGGCACCAAATTTCTAAGCATTGACTTGTATATGAATAACAGTTCACTGTCAAGTCCTTGATTTGTATTGCTGAAAAAAAATCACTAATTCCTTCTTTAAGCCAGTATCCCAACTCATCATGATTTTTGAGGCATCATCTGTCATATTCATGTCAGTGTCTCCATGGTAACCTTTGAGTTGAGCCAAACTCTACTTGGTGCTCATGCATGCGTATTTTACACTCCACGCGTGTACTTAGCAATTTTGAAGATAAGCCTGATAATACTGATTGCATGGCACTTATCTCCATAGGTCAGTGGCTGCTTTGGGTATAATTTGACGTCGCCACATTAGCATTGACATTATAGAAGAATATTGACTTGTTCTTCGTGTGTACTCTCACCAGTAGGTTATAGGTCTAGCGCTCGAGAAAGCAAACCTTCAACATTAACCGTGCCAGAGCAGCAGAGAACAACTCATCACCGCTCACGGTCGGTGTCTCCTCATCGCGGCGATGATCAGGGGAGGCCACGGTCACGTTTACCAAATGTGCCATTACAGAGGTAGGCTTTGAGAAGGGCCTTGCATCCTTGACGGGACTTTTTTTATGTTATGTGCCTGCGTGCTCAGTCCTGGCCGACTTGTTGAGGCCCCATGGACTGTCGTCCGCCAGGCTCCTTTGCCCATGGGATTTCCCAGGCAAGAAGATGGGAGTGAGTTGCCATTTCCTCCTGCAGGGATCTTCCTGACCCAGGGATTTGAACCCACATCTCCTGCACGTCCTACATTGGCAGGCAGATTCTTTACCACTGAACCACCTGGGAAGCCCTGACAGCACATTTTTATTATAATAACATGCAAACTGCTAGGAGACTCTAAGGGAAATGAAAGAATGGTTTGGTCAATCAGTTATTTTTCAGAACCCTTTGTAGGCAAAATGCTGTCTTATTCATGATCCAACCTGGGCAACATTCTATTCTCCAATCTCAAGACATCTCCCAGGGCGTGGAAGAAGTTAATGGCACAAGCATGGGTTTTGAATGACTGTATTGTATTCTCTTTGCTAGTCTGTTTGTTTGTTTGTTTTTCTCCTGTTGGGAGAAACTGTAGGATAATAAATTAGCTTGGGCAGAGCAGTGGTAGAGAAAATAAGGTTAAAAGTCAGAATATATTTTTAAGAAATTTGGTGCTGTCTCTTTGAAGCACTGTAAATGTTTGGAAAAGCATATAAACCATAAGGAATGTCCTTCTGTATTTTACCTAACCCTGAAATGCAGTTCTGAAATTTTATTTAAGTATGCAGATGAAAACTGTGGTCCTTTATTGATAGTAGTTCAAAAGGAGAATTGGGAAAATATAGCATAGGCAAAGCAACAACAGCCAACCAGTTCAGTTCAGTTCAGTCGCTCAGTCGTGTCCGACTCTTTGCGACCCCATGAATTCAGCATGCCAGGCCTCCCTGTCCATCACCAACAGACAATAAATACCTTTAAAATAGGCATTTGGGGATATGGCCAGAGGTTTACAAGCCTTGTCAGTTGTTTGCCAATTACTGTCAGTTCTTTCCTGTCAGTCTCTCAGACTGCTTGGGACAAATGTTACGTTTTGATACATGTAAATCTTTGTAATCATTTTAGGAGTTTAGATGAAATTCATCCAACAAGAAGATCACGTTCTCCAACCAGACACCGTGATGCCTCCCGAAGCCCAATTGATCAGAGAATCAGAGATGTGGATAGTCAGTGTTTATCAGAACAAGACAGGTATTTTTTCACATTATGATCTCAACATGATACAATTTCTTTGCCGCGTTTTCATATATGATAGATATCTTAGCAGAGCACAAGAGACAGTGAAAGAATTCCATCTTTCAAAACTGAACTTCTCCCAAGGAATGACCTTTGAGATATTCTAATAGAAATGGATCTGTAGGAAATATTTGACTAATAGTGTATTGTCATAAAATGTGCACTATTTTACAAAATCAGAATTTATGTTTAGCCAGTTTTAAATATACAGTTTGTTGTTGACTTACTTAACCTAAGTTATAGAAGGGAGACTATATAAGCTACTTTTAAATATTTTACTTTTTGTGTATTGCAGTCTTAGGAATATTATTTGTATAATTGTGAAATTATGTTTTTTTCTGTAATAAAAAAGGACAGCTCATCTGAAAGACTGTTACTTTTACGGTATCTGTGAGAACTTCAATAGTAATATTTTTTTAGTACACCTACTTTTCATAAAATATAGTAATCTAAAATATCTATAAAGTACAAAATGTTGAAATGGACTCTTTCTTCTATGGATGTGTATGTAAACTTAGTTCTGCATTTCTTTATGAACAAGGTACTTCCTGTTACTTACAGTTACGGAAAATTAGCATTCTGGTTCCATTGTTCTGCATTTCTACAGACCTGCTCCTCTGGCCCACCCTCGTCATATAGGATGTGCTTGACCATAAGCTCAGGGTCTGACTTAGTGGTTAGAATCCCCAGCTGGTTGGAGAGTGTCTTCTGGCTTTTTGAAGTGGAGAGGTTTTTAGGGAGGGATAGGAAGGGAGAGTGGTACTCGGTGGCTAATTTTTTGCTGTGTAATCAAGGACACAGAACTCACAGATAGCCTTTTAGCTCTGTGATTCTCACCTTGCCATAGAGGGAGTGGGGCCACGACCATCAGGATGGGGTGATGGAACTTCCTGGGACTTAACACTGCTCTCCAGAGTAGGGTTCTCGGCTACTCAGGGTGGACTGAGGTCAGTTGAGGGTCCCTTTGTCAACAATCACCGGGGCCACCATGAATGTATGTGAAGGAGGGGATAAAAAAGGACTTCCAGACCAGGGCATTCAATAGAGTGAAATTAATTTGAGTGTAGGAAAAGTATCAATTTTAAGATAAACAGTCCTAATCAAGTATGTTCCTAGTCTGAAAAATGAGAAACAGAAAGTGAGATGTTGCATTTTAGTGGCTGTAAAAGCCGAGAAAATCATCACGCTTTGAGGTGCTAAAAAGAAATGAAAGGATCTAGGGTACCCATTAGAAGTGGAAAAGGCAGATTTATAGGGCTTTTAAAAGCTTATTAAAATAACCAAATGTCTAGAATTGGAAATAGATTTCTGTGTCTTACATGGGAAGGGATCCGTTTAAGTTTTTTCCTGATACTCTTATGAAATCATTTTGAAATAGAATAGCAAATCAGCAACAGCTAGGACTTTGACCATCATGTTTGCACTTTATTGTTTAAATTTTTAAAACTACTGTCATGTTTATTTTTGTTTGAACTCTGAAGCAAATATGCTAGTGCAGACAATCTGGTTTCTTCCCTTTTCCTGTTGTCATCGGCATACCATTGGCACAACCCACGTCATCTAACGCCTCATGACCTATCTGTTTCACTCACCACCCATCCTGTCTGTGCAGCGAGCTTCTCATGCTTCCCAGAGCAAAACGAGGACGGAGCGCAGAATGCCTGCACACCACCAGGTAAACGCAGGGGTTTGGTGCAGCGACTGTGTGCGATGACTCCCCACTCTACTCTGCTTGCATCTCCCCTCAGCGGTATGATTACAAATACGTGCAGTTAATTTACCCAGTATTCAAAATTGGTTTTGTCTCATATGGAAGTTGTGGAAAAGGTTCCAATATATTTGAATTCTGATCCAGGCAGACTGCTTTTCTGTCTGTATGTTCAAAATCCAGAGGTTAATGAGCCTCTCTGCAGAACTGTTTACACATTCCCAAAACCAAGGAACCGATTTCTGCAATTAAAATTCTATCACCTCACTGTGAGGGGTCCCCAGGCCTGCCACATACACCCATCAAGTCACAAAAGTCTGATCTTCTGTGCGTGGCAGTGTTACTGTTTGCATCATTATAAGTTTGCTTTGTTTTAGCCTTTTTCTTTATAAAATTTTTGTCTGTTTCATATTCTATTGTTGTTTTCTTTGTTTGATTTTAATAAAATCTTGACTGTTTTCATTTTTAATAGCTGAGCTTCAGTTCCTGTCTTGATAAAGAGTGAGGATATTTGACATGTAAACTTCCAAACCCTCCAATCCTTCATGCCCCCACCGGTTCAGAAGTGCTCCACCACAAACGTTCTCATGAAGCACATAAGAGTAGAAGGCTTTTTAAAGATGAGAACGAAAGGGGGCATAATACTATCCTCTAAATTGGAACCTAGTGCTTTATTTTCATCGTGTTACATCTCTTAGATCTCATATCCCAGATAAATCGTCTTACAGATTACTCACAAGCTAATCTGTGCATATTTATTGTCAGTATGGAGCTAATAGAAGGGCAAGAAGTAATAATTCAGTAAAGCCAACAAACCGACACACAGACAAACTCTTTCAAATATTGTGGCCAGTAAAGAGTAAGTAGGAAAGAGAATGAAAGAGCTGTACCTGGAAATCCTGCCAGTGCCCACGCAGATTTATTGTGTCTTTGAAGACATGGGCTTCTGCTGAGGTGGTGAACATGGTCACTCCCATGGCCACGGTAAACACACATGCTTACCACAACTACGTGCTTAACACACATAAGCCCTAACGTTGTACACGTGTAAAACTTGCCTCGAAATAAAGACGGCTTCGTGTGCAGGTCCGCAGGGAAAAGTGAGGAATGTCAGTTCTGCTTCCAAACTGGAGAAATCATGTAAAATCATAACTGTTATAAAAATCAACTGAGATTCTTTATAATGCTGAAGTTTCCAGCCTTACTATTAGCTGTCCTGACAAACAGGTTAATAGGAATGATTTCTTTACCGATTCAGAAACGTTTCTCATATTCCTGTTGACATGACTCCAACCATAAAACAAAAGCAAAGAACAGCCTTCATGTTTATTAGGCACCAAAGTGTGGGTATTCTTAACACTCTTACACCAATAATATATATAGAATTAGTAAATATATTGTTTTTCTTTCCCTTATATTTCATTTCTCAAGGTAAAATACCATAATATGCATGATAAAATAACTAGTAGTTTCATCATTTCGTTAAATTATATTATCAAGATACAGCCTGTCATATTCACTTATGAGTTTTAAGAATAAAACCTGTGGATTTACTACTTTTCAGTAAACAAGGAAAATAACATTCATTGACTACAAAGAACTGTGCTAATTAATTAATGTATTTTTTCTCATTATCCTGACAAAGTTGTATTACATTAATATTATTGCCTTCATTTCCCAGTTGAGGAAAGAGGCTAAGAAAGTTTTGTTTGATATGTAACTTAGCAAGGATTCAAAATCAGCTCTATTGGAAGTTTTCCACTAAACTAATTTTTTTTTTCCTCCCCAAAAAATTTGACAAGGAGTTAGTCTTGCACAGAGTTCAACCTGTTTAAGAGTTTGCAAGTCAAACATATTTTGAAAACTTTGCAAATTAAAATCAGTGCCTAGATTTTATATGCAAAGCATACCAAAGTTGTGTGCTACAGATATCTGTCCCATATCATTTAATTCATCCCTTCCTATTATTGTCATATCAAATAATCTTTTCATAGAGCATTTCCTGAGAAAGTCATGTGGTACAGAAAATGCTGTGGTTTCTTTACTGTGTCCTAGATCCTTTGTACCTGTTATTTCATTTAATGCTCATGGACAGCGTCCCCATTAAAGATTATTTCTCCCATGATACAGACGTAGAAAAAGGCTGGATGATTTGACTTGAATCACCCAGGTTCACAGTCAGTAAATGGCAAAGTCAACTGTACCTTCATTCTGTAAACTGTGTGCTATTTTTTATTATTTCCATTCTCTTCTGACCCCAATTAGAGTGTACTCCTCCCCAAATCATTTTTGAACCAATTACTTAGAAAAGTTATATGGCAACCTGTTTCGTAAGATAGTTGCCTTAGGTTTAGGAGTTGAGAAGAGGTTTCTATTGTTTGTGAGGTAGGCTGAATCATTTGCTTCAGTTTAAGTGGCCTTAATTGGTGCTTGAAGGTGATACTTTAGTACATTTTAAACAAACGTTTTAAGAGATTTCCCAATTCAACCATTAGTATAAACATGAATAAACTGGGGGAGGGAGTGTTTGATATTTAATATGTCCTAAGCAAATGTTTAATCCATTATCAATTTATCAAACTTTTATGTAAGCCAAATGGGCAATATATTTTCATAATTGATAGTTAAATTTGTAGAAATATTATTAAATTTAAATTATCAAAATATTAATTGACTGGGACTCATTTGTCCTATAGACAGCCAGAAACCCTCATAGGTTTTAAGTGAATTCAGATGAATTCACTTGTTTCTGCCGTTTTTTCTGCCAAATCAGAATTAATATTCTGATTGCAGCTAATATCCATCTCACCCAGTTTCCAGTGATTGTTAGCTGTTGCTGGGTTTGTATCCAAAAGCTGATAAGTGGAAAGGACTCACCCTCATGTAGTCATCTGCTCATCTTCCCCCTTTACTGCCTGGTCAGTACCATGGCCAGCCTTTTCCCCGAAATACTGGTTAGCATTTTCCTTCTTATTAGGGTATTAACTTTTAGTCACATTAATTCCCAAGTTTCATGAATTATTTGGTTAGTGCTTTTAACCATGAGTTGTTACTTTTCCAAACAAGTAGGTATAATATTAAATCAGGAGTTAAATAGTAAGGTTCATGCCTGTTACTAGATGGAGTATAGGTCACAGATCTTTTTCAAATTAAGGCTTTTGAACTATAATTTAGAGTATCTTAATTATGCACAGAGATGTTTGTAATTTCATATTTAATAGTTCTGTTCCTACCTTCAAATTATCAAGGTGGTCCTTCTGAGAAAAACAAAAGATTGGTCTTTTTAGCTTTCTAGGCCTCTTACTTATTTCATATTCTAATAAAACTCACTTCATATATATTTTTCTGTTTCCTCCGTGTCTCCATTGCCACGTTCCAGACATCTTGTTAGGCACTATAAAACATTACCGCCTAAGATGCCCTTATTAGAGAACTGTTCTCACTGGGATATTTACAGGTAAGAGTCATAACAGTGAGTCTCAGTTACAAAGTAACCCCTAATCCCCAGCCTGCTAAAAATAGCAAGTGTACATTCTAATAAAACATTAGCGTTTCTTCTTAAAATTAATTATATACTCAGAAACACTAATGACTTCTAAAAATAACTTTAAGGGAGGGTAGGGGGAGGGTAAACTGGGAGACTGGGACTGACAAATAGAACACTATATATAAACACCACTGTATTTAAAGTAGTAACTAATAAGGACCTGCTCTGCAGCACAGAGAACTCTACTCAATACTCTGTAACAACCTATATGGGAGAAGAACCTAATAGAGAGTGAATATACATATATATACAATAAATATACATATAAAACTGATTCGCTTTGCTGTCCAGCAGAAACGCGACAGTGTAGAAAAACTAATAAGAATTAATTGCAAATAAAAATAAGATGATTTAAATTATAAAACTTATGCTAGCATACTTCTCTAAATGAAATCGACATACTCAAATGTTAGGTTTCTAGTCATTGTCATCTTTTTTCTTTTTTTCTTTTGCTGTGTTACTTGTTGATTTTAATTATGAGAATTAATTTCTTTTATTTCATTTTTGGATAATTTTACTTTGTGGAGCTCAATCCTGCCTGCACGTACCAAAACCAAAACCCTTCACCATGAATGCTTTCACTCGAGAGCACTGAGGTTTACTGATGAGATTCTGGTTGGGTAAGGACGTCTGGACGTCATCCCTCCCACCTCCCCTGTCCAGTGTTTGATCCAGAGTAGCTGAGTTGTACGGTTTTCCTCCTCTGCTGTCCTTCATTTTGTTTTGGTGTGGCATCTGTCCTTGGTAACGGAGTGTTAGGCATTGCGTTTCAGTGCTTTCTGTAATCCAGTTTTTTCATGAGTAGGTGTGATTTAGTCTTATTTTTTTGTTTGTTTGTTTGTTTTCAGTCTGAAACCCTTTTAAAAATTATGCGAAGCAATTCAAGCATAATATTTGTTTAGTGTCACTTTCTAAACAAAATTGTGCATGGCCATCCTGTCGGTGCTCACCCAGTATGAACGCGGCGCAGTGACCCTGCAGTTTGTGTACAGGGGCAGGACTGGATGGTTTCCTCTCTAACTGGTCTTCCTCTTTCTGTTTTCTCTGTCTTCCTCCTCCACCCTGGATGCAATGCGCTGGCACTAGTGACCTGCAGCCCTCCCTTGACAGGGCGAGGAGTGCTAGTACCAACTGCTTGAGACCAGATGCTAGTTTGCATTCACCAGAACGAGAAAGGTATACCGTTAAAGACTTTCTTAATCTCCTATCATTTCGTACGGTCACTCTTTTCCCCCATCACTGTGTTTCGCGTCTCGGAGCCTCACAGGTTGCTCATCCATGTTCACATGCCGCCTGTCTGCCTCTCCCCTCCCTCCCGTCCAAGTCCCTGCAGAGATATATGTGTACGTGGGGGAGCCCAGGACACACATACACATATTTCTGTGCGTTGTTGTTGCGAATGGCGTGATGTGATTTGTAACTGCTTCTGGCTGCTGCTTTTCCCTTCTGTTGCCTTTCTGTGGTTTTCTTTACGTCTGCTCAGGAAGCCTTCAGTACGCTGATATGGTTATGGGGACAGGGAGTTATCTGAAGGAGAAAAATCACATTGTAGATCTGCTGATAAATAGTTCCTGTAGGTTCAACAACAATCTTCTATAAACTCAAAACGAGAATCTTATTCAGATAGAATACTTCCTTTGTGCATCTACATTCACTCTTTTAAATCAACTTTCTCTTTGATATAGATCCTGTTTTTATTAAATTATGTTTTGACAGCAAAATGTGGTATGTTTATCACAGATTTCCTGATGCTTACAAAAATAAAGTGAAAGAAAGAAAGTGAAGTCCCTCAGTCGTGTCCGACTCTTTGCGACCCCGTGGACTGTAGCCTACCAGGCTCCTATACACACATACATAATTTTGCTTAACACTTTTAATCAATCAATTAGTAAGTCTGATTTTAATTTAAAGGTATTCAGTGATCATGTTTTAACCTGTCTTCTATGTGAGCAGCTAATTTTCTGATGGAATTTTCTATTCCAGTAAACTTGGTTATATTTGATAGTGTTCATTATAAATGTTATCTCTCTTCAATTAGAAGTCATTCACGGGAGATACTACCTCATCACAAATCCTGAAAAAAAGTGTTTCATTGTGCTAATGTAACCCACTTTTCCTCTTCTTTTGAGGCTATTTAAAGCTTTGCTTTAGCAATCTTTATAGTCTGATTCTATGCATTTATGAAACATTTATTTCTAGAATTGAATAATAGGTTCAGGTAGACATATTCATTTTCAGTGTCTTCATAAGATTATTCCAAAAAAATATGCTTTTTAATTTTGCATTATTTTGTATTGGCAATATTTATGTTAGAAAACAATGGAATCTAACTTACATCTTGTATTTTCTTTTTACATTTGTAAGAGTAAATTTGTACATGAGTAAACAGTACGTTTGTACATTTTAGTTGGAATGACTATAGGCGCCACTAAAAGCACAACTGAAATTGTTTCACTATTCGCATTTGTTTTATATTACACTTCCCCAAACAATTCCAAGAGTAGCAAGAAAAATATTTTATGTTATTTCTTTATATGTTTGAGTTGGTGTTAAATCAAGGGTAGAATGAATCAGTGGAACCTGCTGATGGCAGAACACCACCCGAACATCTTAAATATCATCTGTATTAGTTCTGTCTAATAGAAGTACAATTTGAGTTATAAGTATCACTTAAAATTTTCTGCTTGCCATCTTAAAGATGTGAAATTACTTTAATACTTTAATATGTATGTGAACTGTTATCATTCTAACATATAATCTAAAAACCTCTAGTGAGATATTCAGCTTTCCTTTTTCCACAGTGCTCTGTGGCCACTGCAATGGACAGTGAAATGTTGTTCTGTTGTTGAATCCTGTCTAGCATGTGTTCTGTTGTTGTGCTGAAGCTATAGAATTCACAAACGCATATGCTGCTGAATTTAATCTCTCAGAAATACCCTTAGAACAGGCCAACCTGTAGGCAGATAATCTGGCCACAATTATTTTACAGGTCATAGTGAAGTCTGAGGGCACTCAC
The DNA here is from genome assembly GCF_033118175.1 of Dama dama. NCBI lineage: Eukaryota > Metazoa > Chordata > Mammalia > Artiodactyla > Cervidae > Dama > Dama dama. The sequence goes on from NC_083708.1 coordinate 11,931,472, forward strand.
TTGTGATATTTAATTTTGATAGAAGAAAATAAAATATGCTTGAAACTTATGTTCACTCTATGTATTTGAAAAAAAGAAAGAAATTTCCCCTTAAAATGAGAAAGGGGCAAGAATTCAGGAATCAGTATTATTAATGATCTTTAATTTATTGGGACCAGTTTCTTGTCAAGAAGAAGCTAAAATGAGAAGGGTTTTCATCAGGAAGGTTGCAGACATTATAGATGCATTTTGGTGTGGAAGATGCTGCTCATGCACGCTCAGACTCCTGAACAGCTTCGAGACAGGACAGAACAGGGCCAGCAGTGGGGGCTTTGTGCTTTTTGGAAGATGCACTTGTCCATCCACAGATAGAACTGAAGGCACTGGGGAGGATTCCAGGGTTTTCCAGATTACGTAGCTCTTGTGATGGAGCAGAGAGCTGGTTAACGCCTGACAGGTACATAGTAGACCCAGTGTTAGAGGAAAGTTGTTAGACATGTAAGTTCATTTTCTTGAGACAGTACCACGTTTCCACAGCTTTATCACCTGTTGAGGTTAAGCAGTTTGCTGACTCTAAACCATTTCGATGACCATTTCTATAGTGTTCTACCTACTTAGGAGCCTTTTCTGAAGTTTCCTCACTAACCTTGGGAGCAGAGGAAGTTCTGTGTTAGTACCAAGTGTGAAATTGTTAAAGCTGAGTCAACACCCACCGCCACACATCACTCATGTTTCCAAGATATAGGAGCAGCAGGCACAATTAGCATGTTCTTCTCCTGAACTACCCCAAAACCCTCAGAATGACCTTGTCTTCCTTAGAAGAATGGTTTGGCCCGGGTTAAGAGATAAATTTCCATATAAGCCAACAGAAGCCCTGTTTTCGAAGGAGGTCATTTCTGTGTTTGAGCACCTGTGGTATGTATTCTGTGGATTGCACAACTAGAAAAAACACGTATTACCCTTAGCCCCATCCAGTAATGACCCGTAAGTCAAGAAATTTGAAATTCATTTACAATGGAAGATAACCAGAAAGACTGGTTGTGTCCAACTGAAGACATCTAATGGAAATGGCTGGCTTTCATCTTTTCTCTAGCAAATACCACTGCATGTTCACAAGGAGGTCCGGTCAAGGTCCTTGTACTTTCCTTCCTCTGTGTCAAGGTCAGCTTGAGGTCATCAGTTCTCTCTGGTCCCTGATCTCAAAGGAGTGAGTTACATGTCTGCTCCTAGCCTTTCCTTTCCCAGATTTTCAAACAGCATGTCGCTTATGTATCCAGAAACACTGATTTTTAGAGCCGCTGGAGAATGAGTCCTTTTCTCAGATGCTTTATCTTCTTCTTAGACCTTTTACAGAAACCGTAGCCTTACTAAACTCCATCAGAGTCTGTACTTGCCACCTCCTTTCTGTGCCTCCCAGAGAGTTCTGCAGTCCCACCCCTGTGCTAAAACCCTGCCATGGGTTACCTTGGCCTCTACTGACCCAGCAGCATTTTACAACATTTTACGGTCACTGCTGCCTCTAGAATCTTTCCTTTCTCCAACGCCCTCTACAAATTCCCTAGCGCCTCCATGTCAAGTCAGTCTCCTTTACAGGTTTCTTTTCCCCCTGTCTCCCTCTCAGCTTTCCTCTGTTGCTCACCCATCCCATCTCTGAAATGCATAGTCTATCAAAAGTGTCCGCACTAATACCTATGAGGACCACAGTCCACTGTAGCTGGTCAGGCCAGACCTTCCCCTGAAAATGCCTAAGTTCCTCAGTGATTGACAGACCCTGCGGGCATCAAATTCACTGTCTCCGCTCACACCCTTTGACAGCAAAGTGCTTTGTTTTCTGACATGTCCCTGTGCTTTGACAAATTTGACGTCTAACCATCCACATAATCTGGAAATACTTCTGCTCCTTTTGTCTCACTGAATGAAATGGTAAATCCTATCAGTTCTCCTTCAAGAATCTTCAAAACAGATCCTCCCTTTGATTATGCTACAGTCCTTTTCCACTTCCAGTGTCATTCCTGCCCCTAAATTTCTCATAACCTCTCCTAATCATTCTGTTAGTTTTTGTATGAAGTTGTCTTTGCATTGAAATTAAAATGTCCTTTTCCTTTTGTTGTTGTTCTCATTTTTCAAAAAGGGGGTCAAATAACCATGTCTCCTGTAAAACTTCTCCTAACCTCCCTCCCTCTCCCCCTCCCACTTCCCTTTCTCTGCCAAGCAGAATTATCGATGCTCTTTTCTGGATTCATGTAGTATTATATACTCTCTATTTCACTTAAGCGTGTATTTTTTCCTTTTACTAGATTTTCCTCCTGGAGGGCAGGGATCATATCTGATTCGTCCTTGCTGTCTGTTGCAATAGCATTATTATTATTATTATTATTATTTTACTTAGTAAATGCTGTTTGGGGATTTGAGGGCACTTAAAAAAACACTCTATTTTCTGCTCCCAAGTCTGTGTCCAGTTGTGAACTAGACCCAGGAACTGCAAGGTAGGAGATCTAGTCATCACCATAAATGCAATGAACAAGTTCAGGAGCTAGACTTCAGGCCGTAAGCTTGCTGATGGCTGTAAAGAGGCTGAACCACAAGAGGCTTCTGCTGTCTGAAGGCTGTTGTGTAGATTTGCTTGCTCTTGTGTCTGCTGTTTTGCAGTCAGACAGATTTGGAAAGAGGAATCCAGAGAGGGCTAAGTAATCTGTGCCTGATTCTTTAACACAAAGTCTCCCCCACTCCCTCCTTGGGGTGGACAGACACCCAAGGCAGGACTTGAAAGAATTTCCCTCCACGTGAAGACACGAGGCCTAAGATAAAGAAGTTCCTACCTAAAACTTAACAACTGTTAACTTGAATTGAAATAGATAAACCTTATTCCAAAATATAAGTACCTATATTAAGTTAAATTTTAAATAGTATTGGGGAAATGTTTTAAAGAACTCCATAAATAATGAGGATAGAGCATAAAAATATATACAATCAGTTTTCTCCTCTGGTCAGGTTTGGTTTCTAATATTACAGAACTTCACAGATACTTTTTATGTGTGCTGCTTATGGAATGAAGCATTTCCAAATACTTTCTCTTTCAGGTAACTAAAGCAGCTTGGCCATGTTCTGCCAAGAGTTGTGTACCACTGAAAGCTGTGTACACATGCAAGCATGTATACTAGTTACGCATTTAAACACACGTGCATTTGGTTTAAGGTATATCCATGGCGGGGAAAAGCCCCAATGTAAGAACCATTTGATTGCTTACTGAGGACAGTCAGTTCTAAGTCCTTGTATCTCCTCACCACTATTGACTTCTCAATTTAGTTTCTCATTATTTCTTACCAGGATTACCCCCAAACCTCAAATCTTATCCTCTCTATTATCTACTTAAATATTTGCAGACATTTATTCATTACTTATTCTGTGCTGTGCGTAGCTGATGTCACTGCCAAAAAAAGCCAAACAAAACTTTGTAGCCCCTTATTTAGGGACCCCCTCTGCGCCTGTTCCTTCGTCCCACAGCCATCAGAGTGACCTTTGCCCCCCTGATCTGAGCCCAGTGAAAAGGATGAGCTCTCAGCAAACAGACTTCCTGAGTCAATGAGTTTAAAGTATCTGAGATTAAAGCATTAATAATGTAATTTGCAGGCAAGATGATTTGGAAAGAGAAATCAAGAAGCAGCTGTTTTAGTTCAGATTTGCGATGAATGCCTCCAGCATAGCCTGCCGTGTTCACTTCTAGCATGAAAATGGTTGTGGAAGGCGTTTCATTCAGTAATAGTGAATAAAGATTCTAACTTTGATCCTCTTCATCTGTGTGACAGGTGGAACAGAGAAAGAAGTTGCACACATTTTAAAACATATAAAGCATTAGTATATTTAATGCTCATAATGTATGTTATTAAAACTTAGGTACTATCTGATCCTTTGGGGAAAAAATAGGTATAAGTTGATCCTGCTCTTTTCATATCCAAGATGCAAGGGAAAAGCAAACCTTCTTTTTATTGGGACTACATATCAGCATATTTAGAAGGACTTTGAGTGTACAGATATGAATGTATGATGCTAAATGTTTCTTCAGAATTCCCCTTTAATAGCTTGCATTCACTGTGCCCTGTTTCTAAATGTACATCTCTCTTCTTCATGGCTTTTTGTGCATGTTTCATAATTATAGCATTTTCTTTAATTTTTGCATTTAAATAAACACAAGGACTGGAATTTTGCCTCAGGAAGCAAGGTTATTCATAATCCTGTCAAGTGAATACTGCTTATTCCTTCAAAAAGGTTTAAAGAAAATCATATTGACTCTATATTTGGATTTTCAAAGAACACCTTAAGCTTTCTCATGACTGAGTACAATTTTGTGTAGAAAACACTATAGCTATAATTCTCTTTAAAAACTTTAGAAATATTTTTCTTTATTGTGTCTGTAGAGCAAAAGGCAGTGAAAAGATATTTTTTCAAGCCTTTCAATTGAGTTGACCAGCTATTTAAATCATTTAAAATAATTAACTCGCTTGAATGCAGATTTATTTTTAATTTCACAAACACATAACACATTGCAGGGGACATGCCACACAATTTTGTCTTCTGCCCAAATTCTGCTCTTGAGTATCTTTACATGCTGCACCAATTGCACACAGCCCTCCTTGAATCCATCCAAAGCTGAGAGATGATGAACAGGCTTCCCGGAGGTTCTGAGATGAGCGCCTGCTGACCAAGCCTGCCCTGGTCATGTCTGTGGCCCTCTGCTGCTTTTGTGCAGATTGTCTGATAAATCCAGGAAGCCAAGTTATTAACGGCAAAGAAAGATGGCTTTTTAAAAGATGTTAGGAAAAAATAAATAAATAAAAGATATTAGGATTGGTCTTCTTTTTATTGTTATAAGATCTTATGGTGAGATGAGTCTTAAATACCATTGAGTGATCCCTTGCTACATATGAGGAAGCCGGTATGCAGAGAAATTACCCTGCCTGCAGTGTGCATATCTAATATATTAAAATTTCCAAAATTGGGCTCCTTAGTCCCTCATGCCTCTTTTCAGTATTTGCCCAGATGTTTGTAATTTGTAGTTACACAGACCGCACATCAAGATAGTTTAACAAAAAAATGAACCCAGTTTCGAATGTTTATTTGACTGTTAATCATAAAAAATTAGTATTCTTCTAAATGCTGAAATAAGAAAACAACTATGTAACTCACTGATAGATACTTTTGCAAGTTAAGGTTAGCAGACTATTTTAAAGGTAATGCAATTTTACTGTGGCATTTATCTGCATTTCCCACTTCTATACATCAGTGGTTTTTGTTCACAGTATTTTAATTTCAATTGTTAACCCTCAGTTTTCCCCAAGGGAACTTGTTTAGACTTCATTAGTAGCATTTCCGTGAGTTATTTCTTCATGTTATTGTTTCTACACTAGAGAGTACATTTATTTCTCCTGTTTTATATCAAATGCACATACCTCATCTTTGCCACTTTAATCCAGTAATTTCAAGACCTTGTATCAAGTAAGCATTGGTAGCTTCTTAAATCTATTTTATTCAATATCTGCTAGATTCTTAAGCTTGCATACTTGTAAAGTTTTATATACATATATGTGAAGTTATATACATACATATATATAGATGTGTGTCGGTAAATATACAAAGACACACAAGCACATTGATAAGAAAAAAAAATACACTTAAGATATTTCAGACATCTTCTCAAATAAGTTTCTCTATTCACATATAAGGCTACCAGTTTTCTTTTCTTGCAGTATTATCATATATCTTTCCAAGGCTTGTAAAACTGAAGAATACATTATGGAGCAAAAAGCCTTCACTTTGCCTTTCTGGGGTGCTTTTCCAGTCCTCTTGTTCCATATATTCTTTTACTTTAGGAGTTACTAAATGTCCTGTTTTCTCCTGTCTTGTTCATTGGGCAAACAGGGGTAGATGGCCCCCCTCCCTAGATAGGAGACGGCCTCCTAGCCCCAGGATTCAAATCCAGCATGCGTCTCCGGAGAATGACAGGTACTTCCTCCTTCCGGACAAGTGGCTTCCAGAGGCTGGCAGGCCACCAGGTGGAGGGTAGCCAGACCCGTGTGGTTACTACGCCTTCCTTTCAGGGGCCAGAGCCCAAGAGGTGGAGATTCCAAAACTGAACGCGTCCACCTCTGATGAAGCACCTCAGACTAATTTCTGAAATGAAACTAGCATGCACAGGGCGTGGTTCAAACAAAGAAAGTTGGGTCCAGTGGGAGAGTTTTCTTTTAATGAGCATTTATTTCAGGGTTTCAATTTTCCAGAAACATATTTAACTATTGCTTTTGTTTACACTTGACTACGGTTCTCAGGTGCTTTAAGATATTTGGAAAACTATCACGGAACCTGATTTTTTTGTTGTTCTGATTGATGGTTTGATCTTCACCATCTTGTTTTGTAAATGATGAAGTTTAGGCTTTTAGATATATTCCTTGATTTAAGGTAGAATACCTGGTTCTTACCTGTTTTATGAATGTTGTGTTTTTAAGCCAAATATTGTCAAGGGCTAGGGTCAGTCATCAAAGTAGTAAATTTTAAAAATAACATCAGTGCTTTGAATCCACTTCATGCTGTGATGTCGTAAGTGCCACAATGTGTTTTCCATTGCTTTGTTTTCCTTCTGGGGTATACTAGTAGTTCACCCAGTTCTCCTATTTTGTGATAGTTGTTTTACATCGTGCATATCTTTTCCCAACTGGCCATGAAAGGCTACGGGCGTTTTGGTTGTTTTGCTTCTGGTGAAGCAGAAATTCAGTCAACACACGGGTAACATTTATTAAGCAGATAAGCAGATGGAGTATCTCATATATGGAGCAACCAGTCATGCCAGCACACAGGTTTTTACTGATTTATCTTTTAGTATGTGTGTATATAGTAAAGTAATTGTATCTTTAGTTAAGAGTGATAGGATTTACTTTCTGTATCTGTAAATTGTCAAGATATTGTCAGGATTACAATTTGAAAGAAAAAGTAAACATCATTACTCAGAAAAAAATGAATAAGTCATCCTACAAATGTTGGACCCCAAGATGACATTTATGGAGGCTTTCAAATATTTTATTATGCTTAAATCTTTAAGACCTTAATATGACTTACATATTTGGAGTTTAAATCTAATGTCTTCTATCTTCTACTGCTCTCTGATTTCTAGGATAATAGAAATTATTTCTATTATCCTAGAAATCAGACAAGAAACATTAGTAAAATCTCCAATCTAAACATTATTATAAACATAAAGTCTTTTTGAATAAGAATATAAAATAATAATATAAATTAAATTTTAAAATGTGCATCCACATTGCTACTCATCCATTCAACAAATATTAATTGTGTGCTTATTTATGTGCACCTGTTTCAATGGCTAGAATCACAGCAGTGCTGAAGAAAAACACAGTCATGGCCACAAGGAGATAAAACTTCCTTTTATGGAAGGCTATTCTGGGTTTCATTTTATGTAATGACTGCTAGAGTATAAGACGATTAAGTATGATGGTCTTTGTAATGAATATAAACATAAATTTGGCTGCGTTTAGAATAAGCAACATGGAAATCCAAATGATAATTTCAGTTCTTAACATATGTGAGATGAGGATTAGTTGAAAGTTAGTTGTCTTTTAATAACCTGAATTAATTATGACATTTGATTTAAGAGATTGTATATATCATTGTTAAAGGTAGATTTTAGAAGCAGAAATACTCCTTTTAGATGAGATTATTAAATGAAACTCTTCCTAATATGTAACAACTTATTCCTAATAAGTAATTCTGAGTGTACATTTTACTTGTTATCATAATTTATTTGTAAGTAAGTTCTGGGTCTAACAAAGGGAAATACATTTTAAATGGCTTGATCCTATGATTTATTACTGTAGGGAACATAATATTATTTATAGTATTAAAATATACTTTTATAAAAATATGAGTAACAAGTACCATAAAAATGAGAAATTACTGTATCAGTTGATATAAAAAAAATTCATTGGTAACCCTAGCAAACGCTTAATACTTGCTTTCTTTTTTACCTCTTATAAGCTTTATTTACTCATTTAGAAAAATTTGCAAGTGAAGTGAACATGGCATCAGATCTGGAGACAGTGAATATTCATAAGAATTTGCCACCAGATAAATTTTGCACTAGGAAACTGGTAACTTAAAAAAATATTCTAAAATCAGTGACAATTTATATTGTCACTGGATGTCCTGCATACTTGATTATTTTGAAAGCAGCATAGTAATACAAGAGGTAAATATTTGATTAAGAGGGCTTGCTTGTGAGTTAGAAAACATTGATTTGCCATCTTATTTCACAGAATGTGTGTACACACACACACAATTTTTAATGTACCATTTCTCCATAATTTAATTTCAACAGTAAGAAATATTGATGTCATTTCAAGTGGTACAATAGCTTTATTTGGAGTTAACATGGAAACATGTTTATCTAGATCAAAAAAATTTCCTAGAAGTTGTAGGATTTTTTTAAAATGATGAGGAAAAAATACATAAATCTGTAACCCTAGCTTTTTTTTTTAACCTTAAAGTTTAGTGTACATTTTCTCGTAGTTTTATTACTAAAAATGTTGAAACTTCTAAGAATCACCTTTCCAATAACAAAGCATTTCTTTGTAAATGGCATTATTTTAATATATAAATAGTAGCTTTTATGAACCTGTGTAAACATCATTCTCTTATAAAATTCAGAGCTACTTATGGCTGCATATTTAACCAAAATTTATGAATAGCAAGTTAGAAAAAATGTATTTTAATAGACCCCTGAATCATCAAGTTTCTGAGTTCAGTGCTCACAGTTGAATCAGTCATCTTTAAATGTGATGAAAGTGAAAGTGAAGACGCTCAGTCGTGTCCGACTCTTTGCGACCCCGTGGACTGTAGCCTACCAGGCTCCTCCCTCCATGGGATTCTCCAGGCAGAATACTGGAGGGTTGCCATTTCCTTCTCCAGGGGATTTTCCCAACCCAGGGTTCGAACCCGGGTCTCCCGCATTGCAGGTGGATGCTTTAACCTCTGAATATAAATTACTATCATAATTACTATCATCTAAATTACTTTTTGGTAAATGCTTTTTCAAGAAGACACATATATTCTTTTTAAATACATTAAAAATTGATAGTGACCATTCTAATAAATGTGAGTTGATAGAGTATTTTCTTATTTAGTACATTTTAAGATGTATTTTAATGCTTCATTAGTTTGAAGGTACTGACTCCAGTGTTCTGATTAAAAATATTTTTGCATGCGTGTACATATTTTTGTACATGATATTTTTAAGGATGCAGTTTATTGATGTGACTTTAATAAAATGGAAAATATTGAATAAAATAACACTATTTTTGAGAATTTGATTATTAGAAAAAGTAAAGTATCCCACTGTGTTTAAGATTAATTCTTGAATCACTCTGCTATCCTATTTCTAATTTCTTTTGAGAGTAACCAGATTTCTATAGTTGCCCACACTTGCAACTTGGAAGCAGCTACTTGCCAAGGAATTTTTAACCAAAAATATCATGTGGTATCTCTTATTCAAAGTGGATGGGCCTTCTTTCTCCACTGAAAGTATTTCTAGAATAAAGAAATTATCCACTTTTCCACTTCCAGAATTGATGATACTTTTGCAGTGTAGATGCAGAGTTAATGTAAAACTACTTATAAATTCAGGATACTACTAGTCATTTTTGTTTGCTTCATAACATTTATTATCTATGCATTTCAGAAATGTCCTTAATTTAAAGGAATGAAATATACTCAGGTACTAAAATACTTAGTCTTTTTAATGTCTGTAGTCATATACATAAATGTCAATAATAAGCAAAAGGGTAAATGTATCTAAATTGTATGTGTCCATCTTCACTGCATATGAACATTTCTTAAGTAGATTCTTAATCTAAATTTAATGTTTTCTTACCAAAATTAGGAGGAAACAAGATGATGGAGATTTGCATTTCACATCAGACCATCTGGAGAGTCAGCCAGAATATATACAGAAATATTCTTATGACATCAGTGTTAATTGTAATTAAAACATTATGTGGTAGAACTTATTCCCCAAAGCATTTTATTAGCATGTTAATTTTGTACTTTAATAGTATTGTAGTATCTTTAGAAGAGTCATATTTATCAATGTCTTCAGGGAATTGTTCTAATTGAGCTTAGTTATTGATGAGGAAAGGAAAGTAACACAAAGACAGATTTTTAACAATTGCTTTTCATTTCATTAGTACATTTTATGAATCTTCATACTTAATCTAATAGAGAATGGTAATTGAAAATAGAACTTCCAGAAAATTAGGTTTAATTAGGAACAGCCCCACTCTTATGATTATTTCTCTTGCTTCCACTTAATGATACGATAATTGTTGTTATAACGTATTTGAATAGACCTTTATAACTTTTAAAGAACCTCATTTGTGCCCTAAGAACTGGGCACAAAATCATACAGCTGTAAGTTGTGATTAAAAGACAAACAACAAACTGAGGATTTTCTGATTCTTGCATACCTAAACCAAGGAAACATTGTTTAAGAATAATAAAAGTTAATTAAAAATGTTAACGTAACAAAATGCATGTTAAAACCCAAAATAGATAAGGCATGATGGAAATGCTATCACTGTTTTATTTGATTTTGTTGAGGGATCCCTTCAGTGACCATCAAGTCATTCAGAGTTGCTGAATGGCAGAGGGGCAGGATCGTGGGCCATGACAGCGCTGTCCTCACCAGTTGACTCTGGCCCATATTTCCCTCAACCCAGTCACTTCCTGGGACTCATTTCCCTATCTATAGATTTAGGTGGGTGTAGATGGATTAGCTGAATTCTGGCATCCCTTAAGACTCTAAAACCGAGTCCATGCTGCCTGATTGCATCATGATGAACATGCATTGGGCCAGTAGTGATAACTCTTCCTTATGCATAAGTCAGTAACCAGAATGCATTTCTTATATATGGTATTTTATGTTTTACTGATGATCAGAAAATAATGTATGTCTAAATTGATTGATATAAGCTGAATTGTATAATCCTAGTTAGATTTTTACTTGTTATAGTCTTTTAGCCTCTTAAATTCCAGTAGCATACTCAAAATACTACTTTTTAAACCACTTATTTATTCCACATATATTTAACAAGAAGCCACTATGTACTGGGTGTTGATATTTCAATATAATCCAGATACAGTGCCTGCCCATAAGGAACTTAGGAAAGAATAGTGTAAGGTAGAAGGTAGTTCCTTTCACTCTGATCCTTTTTATGATTCTGTGGCCAGTAGTTTCAGGAAAACAGTACGTGAATATAAACTGATGGTTTTAACCCAGGTGATGCTAGTGGTAAAGAATCTGCCTTCCAATGCAGGCGATGTGGGTTCAATCCCTGGGTCGGGGAGATTCCCTGGAGTAGGAAATGGCAACCCGTTCCAGTATTCTTGCCTGGGAAATTCCATGAACAGAGGAACCTCACAAGCTATAGTCCATGGGATTGTGAAGAGTCAGACAAAACTGAGCGACTGAGCACAAGCACATTTACACATCACAAAACTATTCCAAGAAAAGTCTGTCTTTACCGTGTACAATACATTCAGAGGAAAGACAGTAGAATTTTCTATTTTCTTCTCTATTCTTGCTTTACACTGAATTATTACAATCAAGTGTATGTTGTTTTAACTTAACTCCAGGATTCTTTTAAGTAGTTAGAAAAATTATAAGGACATATCCTTTGTAGAAAGCTTTAGAAGAATCTTCAAAAAAATAATTGTCTGAAGCATTTGAAGAAAAAAAAGGAGCATCCTTAAATAGAGGGTTAAAAACAAAAGCAAAAACAAAAGTTAGACACATGAACCTCTGCATGAATATTTATCATCTAGTTAAGGTGCACTGACTCTGAAGTTGATACTCTTATAGATGAGGAAGAGTTTTTACTTTAGGGAAACAAATACATATTATTATCATTTTAAATAATGCTTTTATAGCATTGATCTCTTGCTATTCTAAGTAATGCTAAAACTAAAATCCTTGTTCGACATCATACTACAAATACTATAATGCAAATAGTAATACTGACATATTTATAGTTAGCATCTGTGAGGTGATAGTATTTTTGCCACTTTGCAAGTAGAAGAAACCTGAGGCACATAGAGATTGAGTAAATTGACTAAAATCACCCAGCTGTTCAGAAAGCAGGCGGGACCTCAGTTTGGCTCTAGGGTCCGTGTTTTTAGCTGCCATGATCCAATGTCATTTAAGCCACAGATGCAACGTGTTCACAGATACTGAGATCATAGACTCTCAGTTACGTCGTGGTTTGACATGCAGGGTCCGTGTAAGAGCAACTGACTTCACCCCTGCAAGCCTCAATCTCCTTCTTCTTAAAAGGGTGAAAGAGAAGTATGCCTTCATGGGATTGATGAGCTTAGATGAGAAAAGACAGCAAGTTCTTAGTAGATATTTGATATTGTCAATATCAGTGCTGTCATCATCAGTATCACCAGGTACTGTGATGATCAGTCTTACATGTGAGCCCATTAAATTTTAGAGATGAGAAGCGGAAGAGTTGAAATTTTATAGAGAAAATAAAATCTCCATTGAATTCGTAGCAATGACTAGGGATAGGAGAAAAGCAGAGAAGGTCTAAAGGATGCACATCGCCTTTTCTTTGCAGGGATGTAGAAAGTTGGTACAAAAGCCTGTCAGGTGCTTCTGGTCCCGCCCTTTGCACCCACAAGAACATCTCTCTTCACACTGCAACCTGCTTTTATCTGAGACCCCATCCCTCCAGCACGTCTCTGAACTGTGTTTCCCTGGTTGACTTTTTCTCATTGTTCTTATTATTGATCTGACATATTATACAGTTTACTTGTTTGAGGGGTTCTTGTTTATTGTTTGTCTTTTACCATAAAACACAAATGTTTGAGGGCAGAAATTTTGTCTGCTTTGTTCACAGACATAGCCCAAGCAGCTAGAGCCGCATCTGGCATATAAACACAGTATTGTTCAATGAGTGAGTGGGTGAATGAATGAATGAAAACCCTTAGTGATTGTGAGTTTCAGGAACTGGCATGAAACTCTGTATCTTCACTTGGCTCTCACGCTTCTCAGAGGGGATGAGAGACTCTGGCTCTCTCCCAGGACACTCTTGGGACCAAACGTGTGTGTTAGTCACTCAGTCGTGTCTGACTCTTTGTGACCTCATGGACTGTAGCCCACCAGGCTTCCTTGTCTGTGGAATTCTCCAGGCAAGAATGCTGGAGTGGGTTGCCATTTCCTTCTCTGGGGGATCTTCCTGACCCAGGGATCGAACTTGGGTCTCCCACACTGCAGGCAGATTCTTTACCATCTGAGTAAAGAATGGTAAAGCTTCCCCAGGGAAGCTTGGGGCCAAGTGTAAATTTCCCAAATAGTTGTTTGGAGCTCAGGCCCCTGGGTCTGCAGACCTCTTTCCTCTGTCTCCCTCCTGATCACTTCCTGCTCTGCATCTGATACTTCCCTCTGCTCCAGGAGAAAACTCTGTCTTCCTCATTGATCACAGGCATGTGCTCAGGACTCCTATGTGCTCCTGCACCCCTGGGCCTGACGTAACTGGACCTGTGCTGGACACTTAGAGGATTAATATATCAAAAGAATAGAGATGAGAGACTAGACCTTAAAGGTTCCCATCACAAGAAAATTTCTGACTTGGGTGGTGATGGATATAGACCAGGCTTATTGGGGTTGTCATTATGTCACACATCTGAAACTAGTATGATGATATATGCCAATAACATCTCAAAAAACAAAAACAAAAACCAGTTTTCTCCTTAACATTGTTGGAAGGAAAGGATATCAGAAAATAAAAATAAATTGTAGGCAGCCAGTTATCTGAAGTGAGAGTCGTTCAGTCGTGTCTGACTCTTTGCAACCCCGTGGACTGTAGCCCGACCAGGCTCCTCTGTCTGTGGAATTCTTCAGGCAAGAATACTGGAGAATTCTCTTCTCCAGGATAAACTTTATTGCCTTTAAAGTCTCTCTCTCTCTTTTTTTTTTTAGTAAGTGAGCTTCTTGACCACAGTATTTTTTATTTATTTCAAGTATATTGTAGTCCAGACATTTTAGGATGAATAGATGTATGTAAGCTGCCTTGGGGAGGTCAGTTCTATGCATGAGCATTCTTTCTATGGGAAATGCATTTCAAGTTTCAAATGTTCAATATACATAAGTACTTTTAGAATATAGAATCAATTGCTAACTTTATTAGTTCTTTGGTTTGTGGTGGATGATTAGCTTTTTAAAATACTACACAAGTACAAAAGTATATGATAATTTTAAAAATAAATTGAATAGTTGATTTTTAAATATCGTTCTTTATGTCAAACACATTTCCCTAGAGCATAATTTTGGAGGAGAAAAAAGCAAAGGAAAACATCTTTGTAGCAGCAGGTTTGAGACTTTCAGGGTGGCGAGCACTCCCCCCGTGTGTGGTGTTTCAGTGCCTGAACCACGACTGTCATCATCTTTCTCATCACTGCGTTTCACCATTGAGTTTGTTTCCACCTCAGTTGCCAGCAGGAGTCTCCTTGACATCCGGACTGTAGACTTTCTCGTCTACACTGGCGGGGTTTCAGCTTCTGTGCCTCCTGGTGGGAAATTGTGTCTTCTACACAACACCAGTTCTCATTTTTGTTTTATTTTAAGAAAGTACGGACTGACAAAACCATTTAGGTAAAATAGTTGCCATTTTCCATGTCAATTGCTTTTGTCATTGTAGAAGATGACCAGATGACTGTAGCGTGATTCATCATATGTTTTGTGTTTCTTTAACATTTCATTCCACAGGCACTCCAGAAAGTCTGAAAGATCTAGCATCCAAAACCAGACTAGGAAAGGCACTGCCTCTGACGCAGAAAGGTAGGCTTGATGTTGTGCTATGCAGCATCTTCTGTTCCACTGAGATGTTCTGGGGCACCTCCTCTCTCGTTTTACAAGATCATTGTTTAAACACAGTTGTGATGCTTAGAGAGACCTTCCTGTTGAGAAATCTCCTCCATGGGGATAGCCTCATTCAAAAAATGAGAGATGGATAGTTTGAAGGCAAGTCTTAGGACTTGCCCTAAGTCTTAGGGCTTAAGAAAAATCTCATGCATTTCTCTTAGTGATCATTCTGATCACTAAAAAATGATTAAATGCAGTGTAGTCCTATATACATATTAAGACATTAATATTTTGTTTCTGAGATTATTGAAATGTTACCGATAAATATGTTACCTGAAATATGCAAGTATTTTGAGTGTCTGTTATTTATCCAAATGATGCCATCTTCTTTAAAATCTGTTCTACAAATGCATAATCTGAGTCTACTCATAACTACAACTTAAGATACTCGCTAAGTTAATGTAGAAATTAAGTGATTTCTTGTATTTTGTTTACAGTTTGTATAAAATTTTAAGATACCGACAGAAATTTTGCATAGTTGTAAAAAAGAAACACCAAAAATCCAATTAACATATATTCACTCATCCCATCAGTATTGAGAATGTGCAGGGTGACATACATGTAAGTGGATGCATGCATTCAGGTGTCACAGCCGCCGTAGAGGTGACGCAAGGCATAGTGAGAACACAGGAAAAGAGGCTGCAGGTGAGGTTAGGTGACCTAATCTAGGTGCATAAAAGTAGGTGTCAAAAAGAGTTCTATGAGAAGGGAACAGTGTTCTATGAGAAGGGGACAGCATGCTATAACACTGAGGACTGAAATACCCTCTTGAGTTTGTGGAACTCAGGCTTACTGGGGACGACTCAGGAGATTGGAGAGAGGTTGAAAACAAAACGGGAGAAATTCTTAAAGATTGCTATAAATGTGCTATAAATTCTCACACGCTGTGGTATAGAATTTTAACTTCTACCTTACTACTCCTTGAGCCACGGCAGTTCCTTCCACATGATTGGTCTGAGTCCCAAAGTTGTAGACCACATGAACACCACTTTGGAAAGTGGGTTGAAAGACTCAGGGCTAGATGGGAAATACCCGCGAGGCTGTCATAAGAAGGAAACTTGGCGGACAGGGAAACTGCAGTTCAGTGGTCCATGCAGTCAACAAATATGTGCCAAGCTGTGTGTCCAGTTCAAGGAACAGAACAGCGAGCAACAAAGAAAGGAAAGCTTTCCAGAGGATAATACCTCTTAGGTCAGGTTAGAAAAATGAGTAGGTATTAGTCACATCAGGCATTGTGGGTGAACAGGAGATTGAATTGGCTTCTGGCTCATGACCTATGGAGATATGGACTATTTAGGCAACTTAACTTACAATGGAACAAGGATCCCAGGAACCAAAAAAAAGTGCTGAGTAGAAATTCAGTTTTGCAGAGACATTGATTAAATAGATACATACCCATCTTATAGAGATAGAAATACATACATACATACATACATACTTACATAGATGGACAGGTAGATAAAATAGGCCAATAGTGGTGATAGTGGTGGTTTAGCTGCTAACTTGTGTCTGATTCTTTCTGATCTTGTGGACGGTAGCTGGCCAGACTTCTCTGTCCCTGGGATTTCTGAGGCAAGAATACTGGAGTGGGTTGCATTTTCTTCTCCAGGGGATCTTCTCAATCCAGAAATTGAACTGTCATCTCCTGCATTGCAGGCGAATTCTTTACAAGTAAGCCACCAGGGCAAGCCCACGATAGATAACGTACATACATAAAAAAATAGATGGACAGAGAAATAGATATATAGATGAACAGATAAATAAGCAGATAATGTCAGAAAGAGTGCCTGAAGAATTATGGACAGAGGTTTGTAACATTGTACAGGAGGCGATGACCAAAACCACGCCAAAGAAAAAGAAATGGAAAAAGGCATGATGGTTGTCTGAGGAGGCCATACAAACATCTGAGAAAAGAAGAGAAAAAAAAGGCAAAGGAGAAAGGGAAAGATATACCCAACTGAATGCAAAGTTGAAGAGAATAGCAAGGAGAGAAAAGGAAGCCTTCTTAAGTGAACAATGCAAAAAGAAAAAAATGAAGAAAACAGTAGAGTGGGAAAGACTAGAGATCACTTCAACAATATTGCAGATACTAAGGGAATATTTCATGCAAAGATGGGCACAATAAAGGACTGAAATGGCAGGGACCTAACAGAAGCAGAAGAGATTAAGAAGAGTTGGCAGGAATACACAGAGAAACTATACAAACAAGGTCTTAATGACCCAGATAACCACAAAGGTGTGGTCACTCACCTAGAGCCAGATGTCTTTGAGTGTGAAGTCAAGTGAGCTGGAGGAAGAATTACCATGAACAAAGTTAGCAGATGTGATAGAATTCCAGCTGACCTATTTAAAATCCTAAAAGATGATGCTCTTAAAGTGCTGCACTCAATATGCCAGCAAATTTGGAAAGCTCAGCAGTGGCCATAGGACTGGAGAAGGTCAGTTTTCTTTCCAAATCCAAAGAAAGGCAGTGTCAAATAATGTACAAACTACCATACAGTTGCAGTCATTTCACATGCTAGCAAGGTAATACTCAAAATCCTTCAAGCTAGGCTTCGGGAGTACGTGAACTGAGAACTTCCAGATGTATGAGCTGGATTTAGAAATGGCAGAGGAACCAGAGATCAAATTGCCAACATCCAATGTATCATAGAAAAAGCAAGGGAATCCCCCCCCCCCAAAAAAAAAGTCTATTTCTGTTTCATTGACTACGCTGAAGTCTTTAACTCTCTTGATCACAACAATCTGTGGAAAATTCTTAAAGAGATGGGCATACCAGACCACCCACCGTACCTGCCTCCAGAGAAACCAGTATGCAGATAAAGAAGCAACAGTTAGGACCAAACATGGAACAACAGACTGGTTCCAGATTGGGAAAGGAGTACATCAAGGCTGTAATCACCCTGCTTATTTAACTTATATGCAGAGTACATCATGTAAAATGCAGGGATGGATGAATCACAAACTGGAATCAAGATTTCTGGGAGAAATATCAACAACCACAAATATGCTGATGATACTGCTTTAGCAGCAGAAAATGAGGAAGAATAAAAGAGCCTCTTGATGATAGTGAAAGAGGAGAGTGAAAAAGCTGGCTTAAAACTAAACATTCAAGAAACTAAGATCATGGCATCTGGTCCCATCACTTCATGGCAAATAGATGGGGAAACAGTGGAAACAGTGATAGATTTTATTTTCTAGGGCTCCAAAATCACTGTGGATGGTGACTGCTTCCATGAAACTAAAAGACGCTTGCTCTTTGTAAGAAAAACTATGACAGATCTAGACAGTGTATTGAAAAGCAGAGATATCACTTTGCTGACAAGGTTCGTATATGGATGTTAGAGTTTAACCACAGAGAAGGCTGAGTGCTGAAGAATTGATGCTTTTGAATTGTGGTGCTAGAAAATACTCTTGAGAGTCCCTTGGACTGCCAGGAGTTCAAGCAAGTCAATCCTAAAGGAAATCAACCCTGAATATTCATTGGAAGGACTGATGATGAAGCTCACTTTATACAATTTAAAGTGAATGTTCCTCTTTTTCTCCTCCCAGAAAACTCTAGAAGATACCTTCAGTAGGCAAAGTTGAAATTTCAAACTCACAATGTACATGGAGCACAGCAGCAGTGAGTGAGTACGTCAGGATAATTCAGAAGGGACTGTTTTCCATGACAGAATTCCTAGTTTGTCAGGATGGCCTAGTGGAAACCAAGATTTCCTGAAAAAGTGAGCGTGTTTTTCGCTCAAAACTTTGTCTGTCAATGCTTTGGCCACCTGATGAGAATAACTGGCTTGCTCATTGGGAAAGACCCTGATGCTAGGAAATAGTGAGGGCAGGAGTAGAAGGGGGCCACAGAGGGTGAGATGATTGAATGGCATCACTGACACAATGAACATGATGAATTTGAGCAAACTCAGGAAGACAGTGAGGGACAGGGAAGCCTGGCGTGCTGCAGTCTGTAGGGTCACGAAGAGTTGGACACAACTTAGGGACTGAACAACATACATACATACATACATACATACATGCATACAAGCACACATTCATACATAGGTGGACAGACAGAGAAATAGATACATATGTACATTGATGGATAGAGAAATAGATATGTGGCTAGCTAGCTAGCTAGATGATAGATGAGAAGAATGTAATGAAAATACTGATTGTGTAACTGTTTGCATTGTCTTTACTCTCAATACATCTAATTATAATACAGTCTCTTTACCAGAATGTAAATTACTTACGCTCCTCCCACTTATTTTCACAAGATTGAAAACTTTCCTCAGAGTTTCATATTCTTTATATTCCACTGAGGCCTCTTGAGTTCATTTAACAATTACTAGTTAAATGTCTGCCATGTGCCGTTTTCCAGAATCAATGAACAAGGTTTTTCTGACAATAAGATACGGTTTTACAGAATGTTAGATGATTCTAGAGATAACTGAACGTGTTTCCCTCCAGATGAGGGGTATTTGAGCGTCATCCCTGGCAACACTGAACACGTGTGTTGCTGTTAGTTGCTCAGTCGTGTCTGACTGTTTGCAACCCCACAGACTGTAGCCCACCCGGCTCCTCTGTCCATGTAATTCTCCAGGCAAGAATACTGGAGTGGGTTGCCATTTCTTTCTCTAGGGGATCTTCCCAACCCAGGAATCGAACCTGGGTATCCTGCATTGCAGGCAGATTCTTTACAGTCTGAGCCATCACATGTGTGTGGATAATCACAAATCTTCCCCCCAGAAGAGGGGGGAAGAATCCCCCCAGAAGGGATTCTATTCCCCCCAGTCTCAAATGTTTGCTTAAGAGCCATATTCATATTGCTCTTTCCTTTACTTACTCTGCTTGTAGGTCTTCATGTAGAAAACTCAGGCCTGTTAGGTATTTGAATTTGTTTGCTTATAATTAAAGCTCTTCATTGATTTTTATTAGAGTGTAAATAGTCACATGCTTAGCTTTCAAGGGAATTGATGAATAGCTTATTACAATGGAAGAATTGGCCTGGATTTTCTAGGTTTACGTTAGTGCTCATTTCTTTTGAAGATACCTTCTCAATTGTTCAGCTACAGGTGGATGAGGCCACAGTGTGAATGCTCTGGACGCTGATTCTTGGCCTCAGGAATTGATAGCTCCCCAGAGGAGCCCCAGCACACAGACCCATCTTGGTCTCAGGCAGAATTTGCTGTGTGGCAATCATAACTTTTAAGGCCCTTTGTTGGCCTCAAAAACGTGACCTTTTCAGGAATAACCATGCAAGAAAATGTTTTGAAAGTTGTGATAACCGTTTCTAGATAGAAGAAAGGCAGGACTGATTTCTGACTTACATGCCTAACCATTGAAGCAGAGCTTCAGAACCTCTGAGGAAGCTCCTTAGTAAATAAATGTGTATCTTTTCACCCTCATGTGCACTGAGCTCTGCGGACTGTCAGCACTGCTGCACGTCCTGCTCTGGGGACTTTTCCTCTTGTGGAACCTGCTTTCTGAATCCTGACTGGGGGATGCTTGGCCAGGGTTGATACTTAGAATTGCTTACGCATTCATTTTCTGTTGTGTTGGTGCTCCTTAAAAATGTCACAGCCACCACGGGAGGAACCATGGTGACCTTAAGTACCACATGCATGTCTATCCTTTAGCAAGTAATTTTTTAAAAAGGACTCTATTTTTAAGCAGCAACAGAAGCAATTTCCTGCAAGTCTCCTTGCAGCAACAGAAATGTCTAACAAGCTAAAATTGTGGTGGGGAAATGTTAACTTCACTTCAAGAACACTAGTCTTAGGTGAAGACAGTAGGCATGGGTTGAACTCAGCAGTAAATATTTAGAAACTCGTTTGGAGACAGTGAACTGGAGTTGTAGTTAGGTTGGATTTATATTTTCTTCTAGAAGCCTCACTATTTTTATTTCAAAAGTATGTTATGTGTAGACATATGAAGCAGAGTTGATATTCATTATATACTATTTTCCATATATTTTGTTCCTATAAACTCTCAAAATACGATTCTATTAAATCTTGTCAAACAATTTGTTACTGGACATGCATTTATGTTTTGTTTTGCAAGATGAACAATACATCTAGGGATGTGATGTTACCATGTTTCATCTCATGATAGTAGAAGCTAGTCCTGTCTCAAAGGCAGAAAAGAGATCAGTGTTGGCACTTCATATACTCCGTGGGTCCTGCCTGTATCAAGCTAGTTATTTGTCTTTGTGCAGTTCACACTATTAGCCCCCGTTTTCCCATCTATAACATAGGAATGATAATACTTTAAAGAGCTGTTGTGAGAATGCAAAAAAGGCACACGTGTATGTATGTGATATGTACACCACACCACATGCATGTGCACACACATCTGAACACACACAGACACGCTAGAGCCTGGTGTATGCAGATGGCACCATGTGGATGCCCGCTGAGGAACACTTCTCCCATCACCCTCCTTCTCCATCATTCACTCCCTGTCCATCCTCTGTCCTGCTCCTTGCTGGTCTCTTTCCCTTGGATACCTTTACATTCTCAGCACGTCCCATTTCATGGAAAAGTCTGGATTTCCTCCCATCTCACTCCTGGACCTCAGAATTTCCTGATTCACCCTCCTTCCTCTCCTCTGAAACAAACGCTCCTTGGCTCTGCCATCTCTTTCTCCAAAGCCTGGCTCATCTCTCTCCAGCCCTTGCCTCCTCACTCCCCTTTGCCCCCCTCCTGTGATCCAGCCTCCTTTATCCTCAGGTGGAAGGGTTTCCACACCTCCTCAGAGTCTGCGCTTCCATACTAGTTATAGATTGGTGGGTAGCAGAAGCTGTTTTGTTCCTGAGGGACTTGTGATTGGTTTCAAAGGAAAAACAGCCCTGGCGCTAAGTAATTAATCCCCAACAGGGCACACTATTCTTAGGCCCTGAAAGCTCATGGCTTGGGAGGATCTGTGTAACATTCATCGAGAAATGAATTTGCACTTATTTGCCCCTGAAATTGCTTTTTTATATTTATACAAAATAAGTGGCAAATTAGATAGATAGATAGATAGACAGATATTTGACTATGTCTCAAGGCATGGGAGCTCTTAGTTCCCCAACCAGGAATTGAAACCATGCCCCATTCAGTGGAAATGCAAAGCCTTCACCACTGGATCACCAGCGAACTGTGCTTTTTATATTTTTGTCATTTACTTTGGGGCCATATAGAGTCGTCTAATTTATTCACATTTCAGGTTGCGTTTAGGAAGTTCTTTTAGTTTATGAATTGCATTAAGAAATTAAGCAAGATTTTAGTGAAATTGCAAGATCTGTGAAATTTGTCTGGACTAGGGTAAAAACTATATTTTTAAACTTTCAAACCACATTAGAGTGTATTTTCTACAAGGGAGTGTTGAAATTTATTCTCATGATAATCGCTTTTAAAGAATAAGAGATAAAAACTCATTATTTATATCATTGGAAAGGACGTGATCATACCTTGATCCTTCCCATGTAAGTTAATTATGTAGAATGGAGTTCATGTGAGAAGTCAATCCAGAATGAATGAACAGTTTTGATACATGATGCCAGCTTTCTTCCATTAATTCAGCAATCAAAATGACCGTCCAGGTTTCTGGATATGCCTTAGGGTCTGATGCAGCATTAATCCAGAGCTCAAAAAGGTTAAATGAACATTAGATACCTAAGCTGTACCTTTTTATGCTCTAAAATCCGACATTTTCCCATTTTATTGTTTGAAAATAGAGGATATACCCTGAATCTATATAACTGCAGCTGCAAAAGACATTCTAATTAAGAGAAAAATTGTCAATCCAAAGAAAAGTTGAATAAAGCACTTGGTAATTAATGTATCACTACTTCCTATAGTGATAAGTATGGATTTTTGACTCACTACTTTAAATTACTTAATTGACTATTACAGCATTGTTTTCGAAAGGATGAAGTGTTATTTCTTGGCTTCTGTGACTATGAAAAATAATACAGATTAGGTATATTAAATGTGCACTTTATTGAAAATACAAAAAATGATAAAGCAAAAATGTGTATGTTTTAAACAAGCATATATATATTATGTACATAGATATATTCACATGTAAACATCAGTTTTTAATTCTTAATCCTTAATTTATAAATTGGCTTCATAATAATTTTGAACACTATATTAAAACAGCTGTCAATATATGGACAAATATCCTTTCCAATACCTTTATGTATTAGAGGATGTGTTTTTATCCATATATCAGCCACTTGCATTTAGTCAGCTCAAAAAGCATTCTCCACCGTATATCATTTTAATTTGTTGATCTATTTAAATTAACCTCAGAAGACAGCTTCCCTTTGCTGTTTGGTAGGAACTTCCTATTGCAGAGTCCAATTATGAACATTATGAATGTGCAGAGTGCATTGCTCCTTCTTGAAGGCAAGTGCTTCAAGTGTCCCCGGGTTCACTGTCCTGACGGTGCTCGCTCTGCAGTCCCGCTCTCTTTACTGAGCTCTTGGTGTCTGTGCTCCTGTGTTCCAGGCACCAGAGATCAGCTCAGTAAGACACAAGAGTCCAAAGTCTCGGCCCTGTGGGCCCTGAAGGCTTGTCATCCTGGGGGAACCCAGGTGGGTTCTCTCAGGACCACTGGGCGTGCACATTCGGGATAACGCGTCCGTTTGATGTGAAGTCCCGTTCGGTAACATTGGGATGGGTTTGCTCCTGGGTTTTACAAATCACTGTCTTGTACGAGTAACCAGGTTTTCCTTGGACAGATGTGCTGGTATCAAAGTGGATGTGACCTGCTGACTGAAGATCTTTTCTGACCCTAATGTTTTAGGGTTCTCCCACCATGTCTTTCTAGAAGGGGATACGCAGCCGCGAGAGCGACTGATCAGCCAGTCCTTAGGGGGAAACATCCCGCTCGCTCCCGCTCGAGCGAGCACCCTAGTGTCAGAACACTGTGCTCTATGCACCACCTTGCCCCCGGAGGGTCCGCGCCACCTTCTCCGCTCCTGACAAGGTCGCTGTTCAGTGTCTGCCTCCAGGTGTCGCTGTGGTGTTGTGCCTTCCTGAGCTCTCGACACTCGCACTCATTACGGCACCATAGCTCTTGATCCTTTCTTTGTGACACTTAAACCCCCCCGCATCCACCCTCGCCTGCATCTGCCTTCACTGTGCTGGTGACCTTCTCTTCTATACTTCCTGCCGGCCAGCCATCACTGAAAACTAAACTTGCCTGTGTTCCGTCCTTCCATCTGTTTGTGGCATATTCATATATACTTTTTTTTTTTTTAATTATGTGAAGTTCTTTATAAGAAATTGCCTGGAATTAAATGTATATTTGCTTTAAAATGTATAAGAAGAATCAGAAAAGAAAAAAAAAAAACAAAACAGTCTTTCATCTTTGTTCACAAAATTCTGAGAGTGCTTTAAAGTTGTTAAGTATATATATAAAAAAAAAAAAAAAAAGTTTGAATAATAGTAGATAGAGGTCAGCTTACTCCAGTACAATAGTAATATATCTGCACGCTTCTTAAATTTCTATCTGTAATTTTGATCTGTTCCCCAGTATATTTCATACCATGTGCCCAAGGTTCTTTTTATGCATATCTTTTCAGACGTTTCCTATTTAAAAATAAATTGCAAGTGAATGGTAGCTTATAAAAGTCTATAACTACTCTCGTCACTTACATGGATTTAATTGTAGAAGTCTAGCAGCCTATCTTAAATAATTGACGCACGTTGTTAAGATTCAGAGGCTGTGAGTAGATACATTCCCTCCAGCACTACCGAAAATGGACACCTGAACAGCGAGTCACAGCTTCATGCACAGTTTATGAAAAGAAGAGTGTTCAGTTCTGCCCTGTTCAGGAATTCATTCTGCAGCACTGTCTGTGGCGGAACCCTTCCACTTTTGGCCCCTTTTTTGGTCAT
This sequence comes from Dama dama, assembly GCF_033118175.1. Taxonomy (NCBI): domain Eukaryota; kingdom Metazoa; phylum Chordata; class Mammalia; order Artiodactyla; family Cervidae; genus Dama; species Dama dama. Next base: position 11,956,318 of record NC_083708.1, read on the forward strand.
AGTCATTTTATGCACATCATGTAAGAGAATTTGATTTTACTTCCAAAGGCCCACGTAGGGGCTTGACGTCTCTTTTAATAGTAGCAGGAAGAAGTCAGGGATTTTGGTCAGGCCCTCCGGGGTTTCATCGTGTGATTTGCCCCTGTCTGTCTCCCCCGCAGGACCCACCGGCAGGCGAGCCCCACCCGGTCCCCGCCCGCGGACGCCGCCTTCAGCAGCCGCCGGGGCAGGCAGCTCCCGCAGGTGCCCGTGCGAAGCGGCAGCATAGAACAAGGTATCCACAGAGGGAGCCGGCCCAAAGCCTGGCTTCGAGAACCCCCTCTTTATATATGCCTTCTGTTAACAGAATCATATTCTGGTTGCATGTAGTCTGATGAATCCTAAGAACTCAAGTTACCCAGCACCTGGGTATAACAATTGGTGCCTCTGTGCTGTTTCTGCTAAGTGAGTGAATGAATGAATTTTAGATGGTCAGTTAAAAGGAAAAAACTAGCCCTTAAGAGATACTTCCTCCAACGGTACCAAGGCAAAAAATAAAACTTTAAAGACCTCAGTACAATACGGTATTTTTGGTGTTAAAAGAAGACTTATTTAACCTTATTTTAAAAATATTTTTAAATGAAATTTATATTGAAGGCTTGGCTAGTGTTTTTTTATTTGAACTTACTTGCAATATCTCGTATTTTTCGTATGTCTGATGATTAAAAACTGACTTAGAAAACACATTTTAGTGTCTTTAAACAGTTAACATCACTTAAATTTCCCTTATTTTAAGCATATACCCATTGTTTTTATCTTCTAGATAGAGAGGGGGTGGGAGTGGGGGATATATTTTCCTGGAAATTAAATTCACTAAGCTACCTGGCCGAGAGTTAAACTCAGTTGAAAGAGTCAGATTTCTTCATGTGACTCAAAGTGCCTTCCCATTTCTCAGTAAGTGAAATGATATGTTATCAGTAAATGTTATCATAAATTTTTAAACAATTTAGTGAAATAATGTTTAATTTGGGGTTGTAATGTGAATACAGTCAACTTATATTTAAAATGTCTGTTAAAAATCTTCATCCCTGTGAAACAACTGAAAGGTTAACATTTTGAATATTTTTTTCAACAGTGTTGGTTGTTGCTGATGTAAAACTTGTATATTTCCTTCTATATTGCTGAATATGTGTTCTACCCCCTCAAAGCACTTTACTGAATGTATCGTTGAAATATTAGTGGTCAAAGAAGATAAATACGCTTTTGCAAAGACTGATATGACAGACTTTGTACACAGAGTACTTGGTTATAAGAAAATTAGTGTAGATTTTAAGAAGTGTCATCTTATTGACAGAAAAATGTTGCTACAATAAACTCTGAATTTGTATTCTTTTTTAAAAATCATGCGTCCTGTTGATATGCCATGCTTTAATATTCAGGGTCATTATAAGGTTATTCATTTAGCTAATCAGAAAAATAAAAGGCTATGTGAAACTCTGACTTTCTTTTCTAAAATAGCAATTAATTCATGGGAATTCTCAATTCATGTCTTTAACAAACTTTCTCTTATTTGGGAACATTTTGAGAAGATAACATACATAATTAATGTAATATTATTAAGGCTACAATTAGCAATAGTCTAAATGAAATTGTCTCAAAATTTATCTTAAAAAATGTGGTGTTTGTTTAAATTATTCAGTCACGGACTCCTGTTGCACAACCAAAAGAACTAAAGGTACTAGTGTTCAGCTGCAAACTCACTACTGGCCATAGTGTGCTAAAGATTGATATCCAAAAATCATGTGTTCCTAAAATTCTTTGCATTTCCTCCAGTTGCTAAAACACTTAAGATTCAAAAGCATATGAGGGTATTGAATATAACTCTCATATAGTGAGATTATAGTTTTATTAATCTATAGAAATAAGACTTGCTTCTACAAAACCAGATGGAATGTGTGCTAGACTTTGTGTTTTTTTTAAACTCTTGTTTGGTTGTTAATATCAATCAATATTACTGCTTTATGATATTCGTATTCACAGTTGTCTTTCAGAGAAATCACCAATTTGTAAGGATTGAATTGAGGTGGGAAGAAAGGAATGACTGAGGATGAAATTGGTGGAGTTATTTTGATAGTTAATATCACAAATACATTCCTAGTCACTTGCTATTTGAGGTTCCTAAAGCTTATCATCTTAAGAGTCATATAGATACAACCGTTTAAAAATACAACAACAAGCATGTACTATTTTATCTGTGTATTCTATAATTAAAATGGATCTGATTTACCGTATGTTGTTACTCTGTGCTTCGGGACATTGGTAAATGATGATACTGCCCACCTTCATCTTATTTTGGATCTATTTCAAACTGAACAGTTCACATGACATCTTTGTATTTCCTAGAATATGTTTTTAAAAATCAACGTCTAATTTTATTCATGGGCTCAATAGAATTTAGCTTATTTTACTAAAGATGGAGTTCATTGATGTTCTTAAGGCTATATAATCATGTCATTTTTTCCTTTAATATTATATGTTAAAATTTACTTCTGTATTCTGTGAAGACTAATGCCAAACGCAGTTTATTTACAACCAATGAAGGCCCTCCCACATTTGACTCCTTCTTTCCAGTCTCATTTTATGTTTATTTTTACTTTTTAAAAAAATTTTTAACAAAGGATAATTGTATTTTATTAAAAAAACTGAGTTGACAATTGGTTGGTAAGAGTGAATATTTCAAATGATGTAGATTCCTGAATAGTGTTATAACTTCTTGATGAACTTATAATTTTATTCATGCATAATTTCTGGATATAATTATCTGCATTATTGTGTTTAGGATCCAGATTGTTTGGATGCTTATTTTCCTCATTGTAATTCAGTTCAACAATTCTCTCTTTGTATAGTGAAAGCAATATATATATATGTATATATATTTTTTAAAGTCTAACATCATGTGAAAAAACACATTTACTTAAACTTCTAAAAATGTATTTTAAAATTTCTTTTAAAAATTAGGAATGCTAGCCTATTTTCTACATGGAATCTGATTATGTTACAGTTAGGGAGGAAGCATAGGTGTGGTTATGATACAGATTTTGAGATAAAGTAGCTAAAAAAGTAGCCTTAACATTTAGGTAACTCCAAAGGTATGTGATAATTGAGAGCAGAGGCTTTCAGGAAACTCCTCTGGGTATGTTCCCAATGTTGTATTCCCTATTAGTGTAACCCTAAGGTAGTGTGAGACGGAAAGCAAGATGATCAGTTGTGTTAAAATGGATGGTTTTCTGAAGCCAACCAAGTGATTTTGTATGTGTGTGTGCAGCATAGGTATTTTTTTAAGAAAACATATTTAAAGATCATTCATAAACTGACACAGTGTGCCAATTATTTTGCTGTTGTTGTTGTTCTGGTATTCTGCTACCTAACATTAATGGCACGCCCCTTCAAAATACCTAGATGGGCCATTGTTTCCCAGTAAATGATGTTCCAACAAGGAGGTAGATAAATTCGTAAGAAATGTGTGAGAAATATAATCTCCACAGAACATTTCACTTTGAGATGGTTTAATATAATTAATTTGAGAAGGAGAAAAGGATCACTTGAAGTAGGATATATTTTTTCCCAGGTGGAAAATGTTCTAGAATACTTTCCACAGTGAAAAGAAAATGCCTACTACCTACCAAAAAATGGAATTTATGTTTTCACTTATTATATAAAATTTTAAATTATCTGAAAGGCTATCATTTTTGAAATTAAAATGTTAATTTTGAATATTAAATATGCTTTTAAGTACATTTATAATAAAATGTTATCATATATTAAGATTGAACTATCTTAGTAAAGCGGGTGCTGAAATATTGTGCAATTCTTCAAAGGCAAGAAAATATACTTTTTCAAATTCTAAATATATTAATTTCCCAATGTTTATGCTTTTATTTAAAATCTTTAAATTGTTGCATTCATTCTTTCTTTGATTGGTTTTAGTGCCATGTTTGAGACTTCTTCATGGTTTGTCATTAAAGTTTGTCATATCACATTATATGTTACATATTTTTATTATTCATGCCATTGTGTTGATTCACATTTCCATGTCTAACTATAAATTTGCTGATTTCTTTCTTTTATTTCCATCATTATGTGCATTTAATTCATTGAAGAACAAGAAAAATATAACTCATCCACAAAAGGTAAATATTAACATAACTTTTTAACAATTGAATATTGTTTCTTTTCTCTCATAGTATGTGAGTTATGTAACTGCATTTTTTTAAATAATGAGCTACATTATTTAACAGATAGCTTTTTGCCTGCACTGATTTTGTAGGGCATTTGGTGTCAATTTTTTGTATTGTGAGCAGTTCACATCAAAGAAGAGAGGATTAAAATTGAGTGTTTTTGCTTCAAAATTTATTTTCAACACTGACAAATAGAAAACAATTCCGTTTGGAAAAGAATAGCATATTTATTTTATGTTTTTTGCATTCCCTTGCACTCATAGATACAGGGTTTAATGCTTACTGTCTGTGGTGCAAAGGAGTAGAAAATCCCTAGGTTTTCCTTCTAAACAGCAGTAACCTTATGGAATATTTGGCCCTCTGCAGTCATGCATTGGAAAGTAGCTGCCAGAATTCTGCTCCTCTTGGCCCCAGGAAGGTTAGAACACCCATCAGTTCTTCCTTCTTGAGGGACACTGGAGGGAAACTGTTTACCCGGCTGTGTTGGCACCTTGCTGACCTGCCCTGGCCCTTCGGATCACATGTGATGTTTCGTCTTTGTACTTGAATCTCATGTAGATGCAGACGTCAACCCACTCTCATGTGCCACCTTGTTAGGTATGACTATTGGCTTGATAATTAGATATTTGAATATGAGATTTCAGCTTAAAGAAATAATATTAACAATGCTAAAAGATTATATAATTTAACAAAAGTACCTTTGCTCACTATTTGTAGCTTGATGATGTAATTAATTTATTGTTCCCAGTAACTCTAAAAGTTAGTCCTGAGAGGACCATCATCCTTTTACGAAAGATGAATCTCAGATTGAAAGAGGTTCAGAGATTTACCCATCCACCCTGGTGATGTGACATAGATGACAAGCCCATCTCCTGCTTCGGACCTCCTTCCTCTATACTTGATTGCATTCTATTTTAATAGGCACAAATCCCAAGTTTATATTCCTAACTTTGAATACAGTGAAGTATGTGTTATGTCTCTCAATGTCATAGATTGAAAATGGGAGGTAATATTCAAGTACTTCTATTAGTTTTAGTTTATGAAAATTTATTTATATTCTGGCACATAATACATATTCTGGCAAAGTGTCTGAAATACTAGGCAATGAATAGATATTAATAAAAATAAAATGTTCAGATCAAAATGTTATGAGATCCTAGGCTTTGGTCCCTAGATTTTTCATAGATTTCTGGCCATCTTGCATTTTTAATTCAGGTATCAGAAACACAAATTTAGGTTCAGTAGTACAAAAATAGCCAATGCATCTGTACTTACATTCAGAAGAATTTATTTAGACTTGCAAGATAAATTTTAGTATGTGAAGAAATGTTATGTTGGAGATGGGTCAATGACCTCATTTGTTTAGCCGAAAATAAGTATAATAGTTGTTCATTTGGAGAGCTCTTCCTCCTATATTATTACTAGCCAAAGCTTTAATTTGCTAATCGAGACAATGCAGAATCCATGGGTTGTACAACTTCAAATGTGTGAATTATGTACCTTTACAACCTCACTACAGAGCATGTCAGGTTGTTACATTTTAACAAGGTCGTTTTTGTCCTAACTGAGGTGTGTCATCATTCTGCCAAGTCTTCCTGGGACATAGGATGTAGATAAGCTTCATGGGATGTACCATGTGACTGAAAACAATCAAAGAGACTTACTTCCAAATGCAGCCAGGAAGGCAGAGAGCAGTCCAGGGTGCTGCATTTCTTTCCTGGGATTTACGGGAGCCACAGCTTAGCCATGAAAAGCATGAGAAAAGATATAAGCAAATCCAAGAAATTTCTGTTGAGTCAGATTGTAGGTTCACCTGCCCCATAGGAAAGAAGACGTTTTGTTTTGCGTAGAAACCTGCTGCTGTGAGCTGACCTTTCTGAGGTCGACTGTATTTAGAATTTAGAATTAGGTTATCCTGAGTTTTCCCTGAGTGGTCCAGACTGGCTTAACTACAAGAGGTAACAGCACAGGCTTACAGGACCCCTAGTGAGATGTGGTTTTTGATGAATTGCAGACAAATTTGTAAGATGTTCCCAGTTTGTCCAGGATTTATGAGGTTTCACAAGATGCAAGATACTCAGGGCTAAAACCAGGAAAACTCTGGGCAGGATGGGGCGGTTGGTCACCCTACCCAAAGGGGACGTAGGGGACCAGTATATAATTTTCAAGCATACTTTGTAAAACACATCCAGAGAGGTGTAACATACTGAACATTTTTAATATGAGTTAGAGGTTATAGGGCACTTCCTGTAGGTCAGTGTCTTGACTAACAGGGTCATCTCTTCATCTCATTGTATTCCTGCCCCACCTGAGACATAACGTTTCATATCCTCATTTATCAACCGAGGGAACTACAGCGTAGAGGGATGCAGAGCCCGGCCCCAGGTCAGCTGCTCATTTGGGAAGTGCTCGGACAGGAATCTGGGCTGGAGCCTCACTCAGGCGCCCTTGTGCTCGACCACTTTGCTTGACTGCCTCTCCCACATTCAGTACTGACCAAGCTCCCGCTGTGGTGTGACACCACATAATCAGGGCAATGACCCGGGACAAGCCAAGGAAGGTGTAGTGATTCCTCTTATAGAAAGAGGGCAGAGGGTGCCCGGAAGCCCAGAGCTGCTGCCTGGCCCGTGAAGCCACAGCCCGCATCCCGGCCACTCCTCGGGTTGTGGTCACCTCCCCCTCCCATGGGGGAGGCCACTCCGGGGCCCTGCCACCCCCGGTGACCCAGTTTTATGTCACTCAGCCAGACCTTGCAGTCCCTGGCCTGTTCTTCAAGTGAACCCTGCACCCCGAGAAAAGGAAACCACTGTATTTGGACTAAGATGGCACCGTCTCACCTTGAAACATTAACTGAGGAAATAGAAATGTTCACACCAGCTTGCTTACCTCTTTCGCACCTCCTGTTTGTATGTTGGAAGCTGAGGTACCCTATCTTTCTAGGATTCACAGACTGTTTTATAGGCGTATTTTAAATCATTCATTCTCAAAGTAAGCCAATTTTTCCCTCTCTGCTACATTTCTTGGACAGTTTTAAAGAGCCCATGAATGTAGTTTGGGGGCATCGAAATAATGATAAAAGAAGATCAAAACAGAACCAGAAATTAAAAGGCTTCAGGTGAGAAAAAATGTTATTATCATAATAAGTTTCTAATTTATATGCCTTTAAGATAGGATCTCTAAAGTGCATTAACTTTTTGCCTTTTGGAAGCAATTTGGAATAATAACAAAACCCATTATACTGTCTTTTCTACAAGTAGAATTCCCTTTCTCGTAAGAAATGTGTAGTTTACCCATAAAGAGAATGAAGTGCATTTAGAGTTCAAGTAACTAAAGGATTTGAAAAGGAATGAGCTCGCATCTGTTTTGTGGTCCTGTTTAACTAATAAAATATATAGTAATTATTGTAAGCAGGTCATAAGGGCCATTTAAGGATTATCTCTAGTCAACTGAATTTTTAAACTTCTGTTAGAAAAATGCTCCAATAAATTATCTGTATCTTCTTTTTGAAGTGTTGACAAGAGTAGTTTGAATGCTAAGCACTCAAACTATAATCTTTATGGAACTATTAGCATTAATCTGAATTAAATGTAATTCAGATTAAAAGTGAAAAACATCATTTTAATGATGTTATGTTACATTATTTATTGTTTATGGAGTTGCGCTTTTGAAACACATTATAGGAGAAAAATCATGTCACTTGGCTTTTGCCAATATAAGTAAACTAATTTATTTGTGAATCTTTAGAGGCAGCATTATTTTACTGTCATTATGTAGAAAAGGATTTCAGCTTTGTTCACATTTTTCTTAACTGCATTTTGAGCAGGTGCATATTACCCAGGTGATTCATTTGATGTTACTGTGTGTAAAGATTTCAAGTTCTTTAATCTTCTAGGGCTTTCCTTTTCTTGAACACTTGCCATGAATATTCATGAATGTTTAGTCATAAACATTTAGGCCTCTGTTAGTAAAAGCATCGAATTGGTCCATTTCTCTTTTTGTCACAAACCTATAACTATATTTGTCATGCTAGCCTTCTTTTTAAACTTTAGGGATATATGAAAGTGATCCATGTACCATAGTTCTGAACTCTTGGTTTGGACCCATTTTTTTCTGTTCTGCTGATTCAAATGTGATGCTTTATAATAGTATTAAAGACTTTTAAAATTTTGAAGTATTAACGCTTGAATCAACCAGGTGTCAGCTTTCCAGAAATGCGCCCTTGAGGGAGAAGGGTTTGCCCCTTCCTCCCTGATTCTGCAAGAGAAGATAAAAGGTGGATGTCTAGCCATGAATAGACCTTTGGGGTTTTCTCCTCTATAGCTGTATATTTCCCCTGAATACTGTAATTTGGTTTTGCAAACTTTAAAATTTGTCACCACTTTTTGCAAAAAAGAAAGGAGACATTGAATTTAGTAGTTATGCCACATCAAACCTTTCAAGATAGATTCTGTTACCACCAGTGTAATTGGATTAACAAAAAATGATGGATAAACATGTTCAGAGATCCTGGGGATGAACAGCATGATCCTTTGGGTTCCCAGAGAAGCCTTAAGTCCATGGACTACTTTCACAAAGATTGCATTCTGTGCAGTGGCTTGTAAGGAGGACAGTGCTCGCTGTTAAGACAGGCATACACATAAAAAGCTACTTAAGTCTGGGTAACAAAAGGGCAGGGTAAAATGACAGATTTTTCATTTGACTTTCTCATCTGTCCACTATCTGATTAATATTTTCACTGTTACTCTGGGGCTTGGCTATTTTGACACTTTAAGTGATATATGGAGCTGGAAATTCTGAACTTTGTTTTAGGTAGTTGAGTGAAAATCAGCTAAAACAAGAGTTGGCCTTGGGGTTTTGGCTGCAGAGAAAAGAGAAATAAGTGATGATACGTGGAAGTTACCTATTTCTTCTAAATTGATATTTCATTTCAATTTTCTATGCCGAAACACAGCCTCTTTTCAAGTCCTTAAAGGCGATGTGGTTCTTTTTATTTTGCACCTGTTATTTGCTTGTTTTATGTTTCTCATCCTGGATAGATGGTATCTATTATTTTATTGTTTATGTTACTGTAGCATAATTCTTAACATCCAAGAGAATCATGAAAGTGCACATTTCCCCCCTTGCAAATTGAAATGCATTTTATTCTAGGAAAATGACCCAGAATATGGGCATTGCTGTATAGTCAAAATATTTTAAATATTTACTCTTTAGATACACATATTCTATATGTTGGAGGGAGAAAAGTAGGTATGTGAGTATTGTATCAAAGTTGCTTATTATGCTTGTATGTCTCCAAAGATAAGGATGGGCAAGAAAAGACTGCTTTATCTTTTAACTGGCAAAAAAAAAAAATAAAAGATAAAAAATAACCAAATATAACTGGTAATTTTTGCCCCTTAACTTCTATGGTTTTGGTAAATTGGCAAACAAACAAACAAACAAAAAAGTAAAAATGCTGGAAATTAGTTGAGCAAGAGAGAAAGTTGTTAGCTTCCTATTTTTTAAAAATATCGGAAAAATGTCAACACTTTATTGAGATGGTACAGAGTCAGAGACTCCAACAGCAGAAAGTTACTCTACGTGATGCCTTAGACTTTTCATTTTCTTTGCAAATGAAAACGGTGAAGGTGAGATGTCAATACTGATCAAGTTCATACTGATGAATGGTGGTATGTCTGAGGTTTTAATCTCTGCCAAGTGTTTTTGAGTCCTGAGTTCTTACCATTTGACCCCATTGCTTCCAGATGTGTGGAGAATGTTCCTACATCTTAACAGTTTGTGTTCCGCTGAGTCCAAAAACCCATGTGTAGGGATAAGTATTGCAGTCTCGAATTTTCTAATAGAAAAGCATCTTTCTTTCTCTTCAGGCTGTGTTGTACACCTTACAAAGTTTACAGATTCAGCCAGCTCATTTTTTTCATCTTTTATTACTTTCCAATCTCCACATTTCCTGTTACATTGTTCATTGTATCTGAGTGCCCACCAGGAGTGATTTGTGAAAACAAAAGCTTCAGAGCAGGGATTTCCTCGGTGATGTCAGTAACTGAGGCATTGCAGATATCTCATTCGTATGTTTAATTCTGACAGCTTTCAGGACTGTGGTCATTTATCATCACTCTTTCTGAGACACAGTAGACCCAGATCAGAGCTTTACTGTCCCCAAACTCATTTTGTATCACCAAGCAGCAAGGATGCAGAGGCACTAATTTTTCATAAAGTATGGTAGCAACCTTTAGACAAGGTTGTTATCCTGTACAAATGTTACCATGTTTTACCTTTCACACATATGCTAGCTAATCTTGTTATTAAAAAAAAAAATCAGTAACCTTTTTACTTTAATATATTTACTTTAATATATTTACTTTAATATATTTAATAATATTTAATATAAAGTAATATATTTTACTTTAATATATTTAATAATTTTAAAAATTTTCATTATTCCTATTCCCTTTTGCACTCATATTTCACCTAGAATACTTGCAAATGTAGGTTTAGCAATATATCATATGGATTATCTGTTTTGCCTATAAACAGAAGCGTTTGAAACTGCAAATTCATGTCAATTTCTAGATGCATAGGGAGAAATGTGAAAGATTTAAGGAATTTGAAGAGCAGAACAAATTTGTATTTACATAATTGTACATTCAAGAATAATATTTAAAATATATTTATGAAAATTTGATGTTTAAATTATAATTATCTCACATTACACAGGGCCATAATATTTACAGTGTTTTAAAGCAGGTCATGAACATCTGCCAAGTCAAAGAAGTTTCCCAGAAAACTGCATTTCTCTTCGGAAGAGGTGATACATTGGAAATTTTTCAGTGATGGGTTAGGGAAGACATTAGTGATTCTTTAGCTTTATTTTAAGTCATAGGCCTCTTTAATAATCTTATGAAAGGATAGATCTAGAAAAGTGCATATAGGTCCAAGCAAATGATTGCAGCTTCTTCATAGTTTCTCCAAAGATCATCTATAATACTAGATTAAGAATTCATAGCATAACATGTGGCATGAAAAAATAAGTAATTATTTTAATCTGACTTCATATTCAATAATATCTAATATTTTCCATTAAAAAACTAGTAAATCTCACTCTTTGTGCTCCAATCAGTTATTCTCGTTGAGTTTAGAAGAAATGATTTCACAAGTATTTTATTTTTTAACTTGAACTCTAAAAAAGTTCTAAACTTTCTTAATTGCAATGTTGAGTTAATATTTGATTTAAGTACATTCATTGGGCAAAAATGTCAGAATTTATAATTAACTGAGGATATAAAGTTGATCTAAAGAAACTGGATGAAATTCAATAAATATCTTTTAGGAAAATGAATACTTGTTTTTTAAAAGACACAATTTATTTAACATCAGACACATCAGTCAGCTTGTGGAAAGCATAGTGAAAAATTCTAGCTTTTTAAAAAAAGCTTCTGTATAAAATTACAGTGTTAATTATACTCTAATGACTAAGGGAAATGAATTATATTACTATTATACTATCACTCTATGGGAATTATAACTGAAGCTATATTTTCATTAAAATACTAAGTGAAATTAGGTGATAATTACATTTGTTATAAAACATGAGCAAGGTTATTTAACTCTCTAGTATGTGGCAATATTGAAATTAAAAAAAAAATTAAAATCCAGATGTTCTGCAAATTTAAAATGTTTTTAAAAAGGAATAGTAACTGGCACTTTGATGATTTGTTAGTTTCCAATAATGCTGCCAGTATTCAGAGTGTTCCTAAAATGTAAATTTAATGCTAGGATTTATGGAAGAATTAGAAAATATTTCATTTCACATTTTAATTTTGCTATTAGTATTAACATTGTTAATATAAAAATTTAATAATGAATAATCATTCTTTTCAAAGTAAGATATTTGAGCTCTCTGGGCTGTGGTTAATTTTACTTTTAACTGGTTACTCAAGGGTTAATCACATTCCAAGGATTTATTTCTAATCATTACCAAGTACATTATTCTCTCTATAAATCATGTACATTAATAATCATGTTTTCTTTATCAATTTGTGATAAATGTTCCATTTTAACTCATAAATTTTCTCACTATTTAGATTGACACACCAATAATCCAGAATTGATTTCACTTCATTCCATAATGTACAGTTGAAAAATAAAATGTAGAATACACAAAATATGTAGAAAAGTTAAAGAACTGCCCAGTTCACACTGAAGCCTCTTCATTGATGTTTACGAAAAACAGTTTTACTGAAACATGACCATTTGTTTTGACAGTTATTTCAGAATACACACTAATGTGCACACCATCAGGAAATAATGAGAAATGCTCTTTACAAATGTGAATTATATGTAATTATCTGACTTTTTGATGTAAGTCAGTGATAAGCTGTTTGCATTTCACTTCTGATCTTGGAATCCGAGAGCGAGCACTGAGGACATAGATACGAGTCAGGATTTTGAAAAGAAAATGATTTGGAGATTTTCTTTCTTTGACAGCTTAGAGGATGTCAACTTTCACTTCTTTAGGAATAAAGATAGTATATTAATCACTTTTGGGAGGTCAGAGTGAAGTTGTTGAACCATTGTAGGATTCAGTTTGTTGTTGGTGTTTTTTAAAGTCTTTAAAAATCCTGCTGCTATTGCTGCTGCATTTCGCCTTTGGTATCCGCCGTGGTCCTGTCCTGTCTCTGAAAGCAGAAGGGCAGACAGCCCTTGCCACCAGCAGGTCCTCTTGAGAGCAAAACAACACAGGGAACAGCCTCGTCCAAGGGGGAAAAAAAAATAAGACCACATTTAATAAAGAGAAAGAAGAAGAAATGAGAGTAAGAAAGGAAATCTCATTTCTTTCTGTAAACTTTAGAAGAGCCTTCAGAATTGCGAGTCTGGATGGAGTTGCCTTTAGGAAAGAATAAAAACAAAATATAGCTGGAGATATGTAGCTGATGACAAACCAGCCTGTCTGCAGGGTCTTTCAGGTTTATTAGATGGAAAGCCATCCTTCATTCTCAGGGATGAAAAACCTGGTCTTCTCTAAGAGACAGTTGCAACCTATGTGTACTTTGCTAATCACACATCACCTTCAATCTGAAGCATTTTCCTTAATTTTTCCACGACTTCTTGGCCACCCTGCTGTGTGTTTCTCAGGCTCACCCCAAGAATCCTGTGTCTCTCATTTAAAGAAACGAGGTGCTATCCTGGCAAGGTTAAGTCACCAGAACTATTTCAGACTGCTTTAGGCTGTAGCTCATGGGAAATAATCTTTTCAGTGCTCCCCACCAAGAATTACATGATGCTAAATGTGAAGGTTACAAAGCTATAGGCTAACCAGTGTCAAAAATTCCTTAAAATGTCTGTCATTGCTGAGAATATTAAGCTGACATCATTTAAATCTGCTTTTATCACAAGTAGAGATGACTTGGACTTGCTTTAAGCATTAATTGTAGAGTCCAGGTGCTTACGGTTCATCTGTCTTCCTCAAAGCCTGAAGCAGATGACCGAGGAGTTACCCACATCACAGGCAGATGGCAGACAGCAGACTCCTGTACATTTTCGCATGGGGTTTATGGCTTTCTATAAGTACAGCTCACATTTTCAATGATTTTTCTCAATTCCTAATTCTCTTGCATAGCATTTTGCTTTATAATACTTACTATGACTCCTTATATATTGTCAAGTAATTAATACACTTAGAAACTGCTCTTCCCAAGGTCTTTATCGAGGCACACGTTAATCACAATAGTTATCATTTACAACCTCGAGTCAACTTTTTCAAAGCAAGTGTTGTGACTGCTTCATTCTTATTACTGTGTCATTAGGGGTTGATATCATCTGTCTAATATACTGACTTAAAGCAAAATATCTAATAACTTGGTGTTAAAAGACAATTAAAACATTTACCACACATTTCACACCATGTGCTTATCTCATGGCCTATTAGTCTGTACTTGGACACACAGCCAAAGCTACATATTTACTGAATTTCCACAAGTGTCGGTGTGTTTTATCAAGGATCACGGGCCATGTTTAATTACTGGAATGGAAAATATTTGTCAGCAAGTGTCTTTATAAACTCCTGTTAGACAGGAAATTGACAACCAGGTCAATTAGATGTATCAATATTCCCATTCTCCTTTAAATCACAGAACCTCTTAGCAGAAACCCCAGTATATTAGTTACAAAACAGTATGGGTTTTGGTCAGATATATGTGTATGTAAACAACTTAATAATAAACTCTAGCACTTGTTGCAGAGATTGGCAAAAGATAAGTTATAAAGCATAAACATAGTCAATGCAACACAGGTACATGTCCACAACTGTATTCTTATTTTTTTCATTTGTAAGAATGTAAAAATTAAAGACAGGGTCTTTAAGCCAGTTGTGATGGATTCTGATTTAAAATAGCTCATACTTTACTGAAGGCAGTACTTCACATCTAAACAGTTACACCTGCTACACTACTTAGAAGATCAATAAAGGCTTAACTGGAATACACTTGTTTATTAACAGTTTAAATTAAAAACCTAAAGTTTTATATCACATTTTCAAAAAGTACGAATTTCGTTTTTGTGGTCAGACAGAGCTTTCAGAAAAAGAAACTTAATCTTTTCCCTTAGCAAGTCCATTTTTAAGATTGGCAAATATTCATGAAAAAAAGTTGGTAGAAATGAAGGATTTAATAAGGATGCCTCAGAAAAGCAGATGCTCCTCCGTTAGGAGTGTTTAGGTGTCTGCTTCAGCTGACAGTGTTGCCTGGAGTGCATGCTTCTCAGTAAGCACGTGTAGCTTTGTGTGATGTGTTCGCTTTATATGTACAAGCAACCAGTTCATTCAATAGGGAGCATATTTTCACAATCAAATTCAGTTTCACATAATCACTTATGAATGGAATTGATATTATTTCATCTCCGATAAAGACATAGGGTCCTTAGCTTTTGTTACTAACCTTTGTGTCCCCATCCTGTGTGATTTGAGTCACATTCATCGTTAGAGCCCCGGTTGCTAGCATTTTATCTCCTGCCTTTTGTTTGTCAATCATGTGATTTTGATATTTTATTTGAATTCATTATCAAAAGCATTGAAATCTTAAACCATTAGGTTCCTCAGAGGTGCTTCGGTCTTTTAATGGATTCCCGTTGTGTGTTTTTGCAGCAAGCTTAGTAGTGGAAGAGCGAACAAGACAGATGAAAATGAAAGTGCATCGATTTAAGCAGACAACAGGGTCTGGTTCTAGTCAAGAACTTGATCGCGAGCAATATTCCAAGGTAAAACCAGTAACTGACCAATAATTTCTCTGGTAACAAAAAAAGAGTACAGTGTGGGTAGCAGGTAGGACCAGTGAGCCCTTAAGTTATAGGAGAGAAATTATGCTTCAGATGATGGTCCTGCATCATGACTTCTCTCCTCTTAACATGTTCACAAGATAGAAGCTTAGTAACATACCATTTATAAATTTAGATTAAATGTTTTATATAAAAAAGAAAATGCTTAATGTTAAAGTCACTTATTGATTGTCAGTAGTCAAATTCACATCAGTAAGGTAAACGAGGCCATTTTATCTCTGGAATTTCATTTAACATTGTATTTTAAATATTAAGATGTAGATTTATAGTCTTAAATACTATTTGAGGTTGATAATTCCTATGGAGATTTCACAGGGAGTGAAAATTGTGTGATGTGAGATTTCTTATTGATCTGTCTTTAGTAAGAAAACTGATTTAAACTCGTAGAAACTGAAATCCACCCGATTTTAAGAGATAATAAAAACTTATATTTCAAAGTTATTTTGTAAGGATGCATTGAGGAGTTTATAAACTGCTAAATAGCATCTGATCATTTTGTTTAAAATATGATTTTTAATTGAAATAGAGTTTTATGCTTCAGTAAGCAATTTTGAATATATTATCTGATTTATTTTAAAAATATTTTTAAAAAGACTACAAAAGCGCTAGTAGCCACTACAGGATGTGCTCAGTCGCTTCAGTCGTGTCCAACTCTCTGCAACCCCATGGACTGCAGTCCACCAGCCTCCTCTGTCCATGGGATTCTCCAGGCAAGAATGCTGGAGTGGGTTGCCATGGCCTCCTCCAGGGGATCTTCCCGACCCAGGAATCGAACGCTCAACTCTTATGTCTCCTGCATTGGCAAGCGAGCTCTTTACCACTAGTGCCGCCAGAGAAGCACACTATAGGATAACCTGTGTTATAACTTGATATCTAGAGTCCTTTTAGAAGGAATGACCTTTTAGAAATTCAGAATTAAGTAAAAACTATACTAAATTAATGTTGTTAGCTTGTTATATGAACCTAGAAAAACCTACTCGTTTTTAAATGTTGGAGGTTGTTCATTATGTAGCCAGATATTCAGAAACTAATACAAAACTATACAGGCGGTAACAGAATCAGATGTGTTACCAGCCCACCATACAAGCACGTGTGTTGGACATCGTCTTATCATTCATTTTATGACTTTATGTCTTAGTTTAACTGCGGAAGGTTCCAACTGGACAAAGCTCAAGGTCACTGTGAGCTAGTGGAGCCCGACTCCCTAGGAGTCTGAAACAATATTTTAAAAAGTAAACTCAGTAAAGCAAAAAAAAGAGAGAGAGAGAAATATTAGTAAGCAGAATATCTTGATGTTGCCCAGAGTTGCTGATTCCTGCTCTACATGTTTTTTCCCTCTGGTTTGTACTTTATGATATTATCACTTAATCAGCTATTTGTCTGTCTTGATGGATATCATCATCATTTTTGTTTTCTTTTACACAAATACAGTAAGAATTATGAATCAGGTTAAGTTAGAATTTCTTCCTCCACTGTGGCATTTGGGAAGGATCTTTAAACTAGAAAAGCTTAATCAAAGATGTAAATGCTTTCTTGATTTCTTAGCGTCATGTCAAAGGATGAGGTCAGATTGAACTACAGAAAGAGGTAGAGCCAGTACAGAAAACAAGAAAGAGGTGAATAAAGAACCAGCATAAAATCCTGAAAGCCTTTCTGAACTGGGCCCCTAGTCATTCATCAGGTGATCAGAAAACTCTAAAATGAAGTGCCCTAGACCCTAAACCACCCTAAACCACCACTAACACTTGTTTTCATAATGAATCAAAAGTAGGTTTCTTTTGATTGAGAGATTCCAAATTCTGAAAATACCTAAAAATGATCCCCTCTAGTCCAACTGTCTTATTTACCAGATTTATGAAAACTGAGGCTCTCTCCAAAGAAAGGCGATGCTTTCTTTTCATTAGCAGACTTCCTGTTTGGTGGTCAGCTCTCCATTCCCTAACTGGAACTTAGACGCCCTTTGCTCTTCCTGTGATGCCAATAAAATGTATACATGACTCCAGCCTGGCTCAGAGGCTCTCCTCTGACTTTTAATTTGTATGTAGTTGACTTATTATAGTCTATCATTCCTTTCTTGTTTGCGTAGGCATCCTTTGCTTTTTTCTCTTTCATTGCATTTGAATATGAAAAAACCCTTTACTTTCAAATATATTACAATTGCTTTTACTGCATATATTGATACTACTATATTACATTAATAAAATTATTATGGTATACTGATAAGTGTGAAATCAAAGATATGGTGTCTTTAAAAACATGAGACTATTAAAAAAACATGAGACTATAATACAGGAAAAAATATATAAAGTAAAATAAATAATTAACATATTTAATTTTATGGGTTAAGTAAAAGGTAAATGCTCTGCATGATTCTAATATTCTTAATGCTTACAATAAATTTTTTAAGTAGTTTCCAGTAGCAGTTTCTGTTAAACCTCTTACTTTTTCTTTCTTAAATTTACCCTTTTACCCCAAACTTTTAACAATTTACAAAGATCTATTTGTATTTGTATAGCTGAGAACCAGTATTTTCATAAATTTAATATACACTAAATTTTGAACTTTATTCTTTAATTGACTTATTTTTAGTCATTCAGCACTTTGACTAAAGCAAAGCACCTTAATTGAAATTCTGCCAAATTAGAAATTGGTTAACTGTTTTCAAATATTTATAATAAAGCCAACAGAATTTGATTTTCTTCAGGACAAAGAATTACCAGATAGATGTAGTATAATTCCTAAGATGTCTCAAACCTGACACCTCCTTAAAGTATTAAATGAACCTAACTCCATCCTGACTAAGGAATTAGCAGTAACTTAGCTTCTGAAAAAATACAGAATTATGTCACTGTCCCTGAAATGTGACACTCTGTTACGTCCTCATTGGTGTT
The DNA here is from genome assembly GCF_033118175.1 of Dama dama. NCBI lineage: Eukaryota > Metazoa > Chordata > Mammalia > Artiodactyla > Cervidae > Dama > Dama dama. The sequence goes on from NC_083708.1 coordinate 11,974,757, forward strand.
AGAGTCACATGCCCTGATGGAGAGTGAAATTCAGCAGTGGAGAGTGAATTTTCATGGAGGTCTCACATTTGAAAGAGCACTTCTGTTTCTGTAACTCAGAAACAGTAGGCAGAGTTGACGTGACAGGTTTTGTAGGAGCCTCTGAATGTTTATTATAAGTTATGAAAGCAGCAGCCCTTTTATCAGGGCCTCCTTCACATCAAGGACTAATTCCCCTGCTATATGATCAATATGAATTTCCTGAGGATGTTGCATTTCTCAAAATACATTTAATGTTATTTCCATTAAAATATTTAATTGCTCAATAGGACATTTAAAGAATCATGCTTGATGAAAAGTCAAAGTTATTAAACTTTTAACAGATTTTGAAAGTAAGTGGATATAGTAGCATAAAGTGAGTGTAAAGCCTTTCCTTCAAATTACAAATGTGAAGAAAATTGTGACATTGTGTCAGAATGATGCATTATTCTTTACTCCAATATAAAAAAATGTTAACATGACAGTCTTTCAAAATTCTTTGTTTGGTCTCTTGACAGGAATAGCAGACATCTATATACAAAAAAGAGAAGAACAGATAATTTATAGGAAAGGAGGATTTCTTTAGTTGGGGAAATAATTCCATGCACATTCCCTTACTCTTAGCATATAGTCCTCACTGCTTATTACTGGCATTTGCCAAATAAGGGGAGACTTTGTTCCAGGGATCAGCACCATGCCAGAATATTTCCTACAGCTATAAATTTTTATTGTATTAGAAACATTAATTCATACTCTGTCCAGTACAAACTATCATTTCAATGTTTGGAAATATTACAGGAATGACATAATATATTTACACAGCAAAATAGTTTTAGAGACAAGTAATATTGGAATTATGTTTATGCCCCAGTAACAGTATTAAATTCAGCTTCCACCATGTGAGCATGTTATGTTTTTACATCTGTTATGTAAATAAAAACCAGTTCTGATTAATGAATCCTGCCAGTTAGTGTCATATTATCAGATGTGACAATTTGATGATAAAAATTACCATGCTACTTGAAATACATCATCATAAATGATGTTAACTTTAGGTCACACACAAAGTTATATAAATAGCTCATTTCTGAACATATTAACATATATGCATTTCCTTTTGGATTATTATTTAGCATATGACTTTCAAAAATAAATCATGCAATCATGAATAAATTATTTGGAAATATAATTTTATAGATATTCTATAAATTTGGAATTGTGAAAGTCTTTGCCCAACACATACATGTGAGAGATGGAAAATTAAAACTAATATTTAAATACCTTCAACCTTAACTGCTATCATATGAAAAATTATTAAATAGACATGGTCCATTTTCTAGAACTTTTAAAGTATTATTGCCCTATAATTATCTTTGTACATATAGAATCACAATTTAGCATCATTTTATGTTGTATTCTTTAGCAAGACAATTTTTTATACAAGTTTTTGAACTAGTTTGGATTATTTTAGATTTGTTAAAACTCACATGATATAGAGCACAGAGGAAGGGTGAGTCTTTCTACAAGTTTAACAAACATTTGATATTTTCACACCTGAGCACATAAGTGCAGAATTAAATCGCTTGATAAGAAATATAAATAGCCAGTGTTGGTCATGTGTCCCTTTAGTTATATGTTCTTTTATTTTAGGTAAGAAGTTATCTTACCTTCCAGTACCTAACAATAGAAAATCAATTCTGTATTTGTTATTTTAAAATTGTAGATACTTATAGAACCTTACTATTTATTATGGTTTAAACACACATAAAAATATAGACTGTATAAAGCTATTCACTGTGTGATTTGTTGCAATAAGACAGTAACATAGAAATAGAAAAAAAGACACTTTTCACACCTTCACCAATTTTAACGTTTACCTAATGATTTCTAAGACTTTAGATAATAAATACTAAAGACAGATACAAAGACACGTTGAGGGGCTTCGCTGGTGGTTCAGTGGCTAACACTGTGTGCTCCCAATGCAGAGGGCCCAGATTTAATCACTGGTTGGGCAGCTAGATCCCACATGCCATGTAAGACCCACACAACCAAATTAATTAATTAATTAAAAAGTAAAGACTTTTAAATATGAGATGTAATGTATATTGAAATTTTAATAGGAATCCCTTTTTTTAACTTTCTTTTTTTATTTAGTTAATAGTTTAAAATGAAAATGAGTAATTAAACCATAATAGAAAGAAAGTCAAAGTTCTGTCTTTGCCTCCATCGCTTCTCTTGACTTTGGCATAATCCCTTTGCTTTATATCAACTCTTTTTTTTTAGAGAGTTATATTTTTTTGGTAAAATGTGAAAAAATGTGACATCTTAAAATAGGGAGAGTGTGTAGGGTAAATTAAATATCAGTGTTAGAAAGACTCAAGAAGCACAGACAGATGGAAGCAGTCTATTTCATGGGTAGAGTTGAAGGTGAGTAGAATTTGTAGGCAGTGATGAAAATCAAGAAAAGAGAAAGTGAGGTACTGGAGAAGATGAATAATGCAATTTTGAGGTATTAAGTAGGTGCGAGTCATTTATTTAGTGCATTTTCCGCCCAAGCATTGACACTTTTGATTATTTTGTCCTCATAGACCACTTCTTACCATTCAGAGGACATGGGATGCTTCTGTCGGAAGCCATGCATCATGCTAGTGTTGGGTCATTTTAGATTTCACACCTAATTTTGTGCAAAGTGCACTTTTGCTTGATGCGGGCAGAGTAGCCGCTAACCTCACCGTGTATATCTCTGCTTCCCAGCACCCGGTAACGGAGCTCACACGCTCTTGTTTTCACTCCTTAGTATAACGTACACACAGATCAGTACAGAAGCTGCGACAACGTCTCCGCCCGGTCCTCAGACAGCGACGTCAGCGACGTGTCTGCCGTGTCCCGAACCAGCAGCGCCTCCCGCCTCAGCAGCACCAGCTTCCTGTCCGAGCAGTCTGAGCGGCCTCGGGGCAGGATCAGGTGAGTGGGCATCACTTGTGCCACCTTGCCTCCTGCTTATTCTGGCTCAGAGTTTAGGTAGAGGAGCCAAAGCGTTTCGTTGAAATGACCGGGACAAGGGTGGGTTGAGCCTTGGTTCACTGTTGTGTAATATTGCCCAGATTCTGTGGTCCTTCCCATCAGGTGGGGCTTGTAACCACAGAGCAATCCCTAAAATTCCTTCTAATATCATTAAATCCACAAAGCATTCTTTAGTCCTGTGTTGGGAAGCCTCTCTGTAAAGGGCCCGGTAGTAAATGCTGCAGGCTCTGCTGGACAGCTTCTGTTGTGGCGATTTACAATGTCATGGAGGTACAGAAGCTCTGCACCCAGGTGAGCGCAGTCGTAGTCCATAAAGTTTTATTTACAGAAGGACAGAGAGCAGGCCACATTTTCCTGCAGGCTGTAATCTACTGAGCTCATCTTCAGTTGGCATACCTTCAGATAAGGGTGATAACAAAATACACATCCCTCTTTTTTACATTATAGGACTTGTAAGAGATGTGCTTGTAGTTTGTTTAAATCACCAGCAATTATCTTGGTTCTCACGAGGTAAATAACCCTTGCTGAAATGAAAAAACCTCAGGAATCTGGTCCTGGCTTCAGTAAAACAGACTCAGTATGGACAAGGCACATTTTGTATTTGCTCTTAACTAGTTCCCAGAAGTAGTAGTTTCATTGAAGGCATTTCGGGGTTGTTGGGAGGCCCATGAAATATAAATGTTCAAAACAGGAGCAGTTATCTTCCTAACACTCCGAAAGCTGGTATGACTGCACATTTCGATGATGATCCTAGAGCGTTCTGTCTTCCTGGATTTCTTTGCACCTTGCTCACCTGTTGGTGTAATTTGAGAGCAGTTACCTTACTGTTAATTAACAGTGTCTCATTGAGAATCTACAAGAGAAATTCTGATCAGTCAAGATATTAGTGGAACGTTTTATTTCTATTTTGAAGATTCTCTGCCTCTGGTCCTAACAGAGTATTAAGTTCTCTAAAAGTGAAGAAAGAATTAGACGAGCTAAAGAAAATACCTGTTGAGCTGCTAGGATAGAGGGTGTAAAAATGATTATAATTGATCCTTTTGTATTGAAATATTATTAAGATACTGTGTTTTAGAACCTGTTCAGTTTAGCAAGAATATTGATAAATAGGGATTAAACAAAAACTTTTCATTTTTAATCACTAAAAACAATTTATATTCATGATAGACTCTAGTGGCCTGAGTCCTATGATATAAAGAATGACTAATTAATAGATTCATGTCACAAACCAACTCTGAGAATGCTATGTGGGTCCACTGTCATTCTCTTGAAATTTCAGGAGAATAAAGTCTTCAAAAATTTATCTTCAGGAAAAATTTGGCAACATGGCTTCTAAGGAAGAAAGCAAAGCACAGAAATTTTAGGTAGCTCAAGGTACTATGATTTTGTACAAAGGCTGAGAAGGAACTACAGGATAGTGATTGGAGCCAAGGTTACTTCGTGGAAAATGATAGTTTATCAGATCGATTCAGTTCAGTCGCTCGGTTGTGTCGACCCTTTGCAACCCCATGGACTGCAGCACGCCAGGCTTCCCTGTCCATCACCAACTCCCAGAGTTCACCCAAACTCATGTCCATCGAGTCGGTGATGCCATCCAACCATCTCAGCCTCTGTTGTCCCCTTCTCCTCCTGCCTTCAATCTTTCCCAGCATCAGGGTCTTTTCCAATGAGTCAGTTCTGTGCATCAGGTGGCCAAAGTATTGGAGTTTCAGCTTCAGCATCAGTCCTTCCGATGATAACACTCACTATACTATACCATGATATGAAGTAGAAGGTAGATGATGTTTTGCCTCTTTAATTCATATGATTTCTATTGAAGTTGATGAAGACAGAGATTAGAGCTGGAAACAGTACAAATGAATTTCTTAATGACAAATCTGTTTTCTCTGGGCATTTCCCTGTTTTCAGCTCCTCTTTCTTGTCTCTGTAGCTTGGAGCATGTTTGAGTTATTTTTATTTAAGTGGATTATGTAAAGTCAGTCAGTTAAACTAATGGCTAAACAAGTTTCCCCTGAAGCTAAGGTGAAAATTATTTTCCTGTGGCCTGATGCTCAAGGTCATAATTAGTAGATGTTTGATTTCTTAGAACACTTAGGAATAAAGAGGGTAGGATGAGATACGGAGGGGCAAGACTTCCTTTTGACATTTCAAACCTAGTTATCTTTTCATATATGTTCTTCCCCAGGAATATCCATAGTGTACAAACACACATGTTAACACACACACACACACACACACACACACACACACACACTTGCATCCACCATCAGCCTTGCGGTAAAAACTTGAGAGTTTGTAACGAATAAACAAAGAACAAAATCATATCAAATGGTTGCAGGCTCCTCAATCTTAAATATCCCCAATGCTTATAACACTATGAATATTTATTTTTCTCAATATAATACTCTTTTGCATTTCTTTATTTTTAGTAGCTAATTACCTTCATAGGTTTTAAAATTCTATGTATTCAAGCTCATATATAAAGTATCTGGTCAATATGATAATAGATATATTTACATTTCATGATAGGTACCAGCAAACCTTTGAGATCCAATCAAGCATAAGGACTTTATTATTTCCCAAGACTTCATGATAGTATAATATCTATGCCACACACTCAAGGAGATTATAATCTGTTTAAGAGCTTAAAACCTATTTTTTATGTTCTGGTTCCTTATACAAGAGGTCAGATCTTTGACAATGTGGGCAGGAAACTGAGATGGTTAAGATAAAACCAGAACTCAAACCCTAGTTTTTTCTTTCCACATTGAACGCAAACTTTTCCCCACACTTAAAGATTAAATTATGTGCTGTATTTATTGAAAAAATCAGCATATAAACTCACTTACTTCAAACCCATGTTGTTCAGGGTTCACATATAAGTATCTTTGCTTATATTTTCCTATGAAACATGAAATGCTTGGCTGTATGTTGCCTGGGATGGGTTTTATACTGAAAGTCATTAAGGATTAGAAGACACTATAGCACCTCCTGAAGACAGTGTTCAGTATCTAAAAGTCCACCAAGTCCAGTACACTCCTGAAGGACCCAGAGAGAGAGAAACCACTGACTCCATCTTGTCCATATCATATAGAACCATAGTATGCAGGCAGTTAAATACCATATCTGGTTCTGATTCCATCTATCCAAGTATGTAATGAACCAAGAAAATGTCAAGATAGGCACCTCTGAGATGACCAGTGGGCTGCCCCGTGTGATACATGGGCCGGCATCTCCCAAACACTGCTTGCTACACTTGTGTGTTAATGATTCACAGGACAAACTACAGTTCTTGAGGTTTTGCGAAGTTCTACCTTGTAACAGCTTGTTTCTCTCTGCTTACTCCAGCATATACCAAGCTCATTTCATTCTAGAAGACCTATTTCCCAGGGACATCCATTAATGTGTTGCATAGTTTTTAAGTGAAGTTTGAGAAATTCCATTTTAGATAGCCAGCATCCTACTGCCTAAGAGATAAAAGGCTGTAAGCTCAGTTCAGTTCAGTCGCTCAGTCGTGTCCGACACTTTGCAACCCCATGAACCGCAGCATGCCAGGCCTCCCTTTTTATCACAAACTCCCGGAGTTTACTCAAACCCATGTCCATCAAGTCGGTGATGCCATCCAGCCATCTCATCCTCTGCCATCCCCTTCTCCTCCTGCCCCCAGTCCCTCCCAGCATCAGGGTCTTTTCCAATGAGTCAACTCTTTGCATCAGGTGGCCAAAATATTGGAGTTTCAGCTTCAGCATCAGTCCTTCCAATGAACACCCAGGACTGATCTCCTTTAGGATGGACTGGTTGGATCTCCTTGCAGTCCAAGGGACTCTCAAGAGTCTTCTCCAACACCACAGTTCAAAAGCATCAATTCTTCAGTGCTCAGCTTTCTTCACAGTCCAACTCTCACATCCATACATGACCACTGGAAAAACCATAGCCTTGACTAGACGGACCATTGTTGGCAAAGTAATGTCTCTGCTTTTTAATATGCTGTCTAGGTTGGTCATAACTTTCCTTCCGAGGAGTAAGCGTCTTTTAATTTCATGGCTGCAATCACCATCCGCACTGATTTTGGAGCCCCCCAAAATAAACTCTGACACTGTTTCCACTGTTTCCCCATCAATTTCCCATGAAGTGATGGGACCAGATGCCATGATCTTAGTTTTCTGAATGTTGAGCTTTAAGCCAACTTTTTCACTCTCCTCTTTCACTTTCATCAAGAGGCTTCTTAGTTCCTCTTCACTTTCTGCCATAAGGGTGGTGTCATTTGCATATCTGAGGTTATTGATATTTTTCCTGTCAATCTTGCTTCCTGCTTGTGCTTCTTCCAGCCTAGTGTTTCTCATAATGTACTCTGCATATAAGTTAAATAAGCAGGGTGACAATATACAGCCTTGACTCACTCCTTTTCCTATTTTGAACCAGGCTGTTGGTCCATGTCCAGTTCTAACCGTTGCTTCCTGACCTGCATATAGGTTTCTCAAGAGGCAGGTCAGGTGGTCTGGTATGTTCATCTCTTTCAGAATTTTCCATAGTTTATTGTGACCCACACTGTCAAAGGCTTTGGCATAGTCAAAAAAGCAGAAATAGATGTTTTTCTGGAACTCTCTTGCTTTTTCAATGATCCAGCAGATGTTGGCAATTTGATCTCTGATTCCTCTGCCTTTTCTAAAACCAGCTTGAACATCTGGAAGATCACAGTTCACGTATTGCTGAAGCCTGGCTTAGAGAATTTTGAGCATTACTTTACTAGCGTGTGAGATGAGTGCAATTGTGTGGTAGTTTGAGCATTTTTGGGGATTGTCTTTCTTTGGGATTGGAATGAAAACGGACCTTTTCCAGTCCTGTGGCCACTACTGAGTTTTCCAAATTTGCTGGCATATTGAGTGCAGCACTTTCACAGCATCATCTTTCAGGATCTGAAATAGCTCAACTGGAATTCCATCACCTCTGCTAGCTCTGTTCATAGTGTTGCTTCCTAAGGCCCACTTGACTTCATATTCCAGGATGTCTGGCTCTAGGAGAGTGTGAGTGATCACACCATTGTGATTATCTGGCTTGTGAAGATCTTTCTTGTACAGTTTTTCCATGTATTCTTGCCACCTCTTCTTAATATCTCTGCTTCTGTTAGGTCCATACCATTTCCGTCCTTTATTGAGCCCATCTTTGCATGAAATGTTCCCTTGGTATCTCTAATTTTCTTGAAGAGATCTCTAGTCTTTCCCATTCTGTTGTTTTCCTCTATTTCTTTGCATTGATCGCTGAGAAAGGCTTTCTTATCTCTCCTGGCTATTCTTTGGAACTCTGCATTCAAACGGGAATATCTTTCCTTTTCTCCTTTGCTTTTCACTTCCCTTGTTTTCACAGCTATTTGTAAGGCCTCCTCAGCAACCATTTTGCCATTTTGCATTTCTTTTCCATGGGGATGGTCTTGATCCCTGTCTCCTGTACAGTGTCATGAACCTCTGTCCATAGTTCATCAGGCTCTCTGTCTATCAGATATAGTCCCTTAAATCTATTCTCACTCCCACTGTATAATCATAAGGGATTTGATTTAGGTCATACCTGAATGGTCTAGTGGTTTTCCCTACTTTCTTCAGTTTAAGTCTGAATTTGGCAATAAGGAATTCATGATCTAAGCCACAGTCAGCTCCCGGTCTTGTTTTTGCTTACTGTATAGAGCTTCTCCATCTTTGGCTGCAAAGAATATAATCAGTCTGATTTCAGTGTCGACCATCTGGTTATGTCCATGTGTAGAGTCCTCTCTTGTGTTGTTGGAAGTGGGTGTTTGCTATGACCAGTACGTTCTCTTGGCAAAACTCTATTAGCCTTTGCCCTGCTTCATTCCGTACTCCAAGGCCAAATTTGCCTGTTCCTCCAGGTGTTTCTTGACTTCCTACTTTTGCATTCCATTCCCCTACAATGAAAAAAACATCTTTTTTGGGTGGTAGTTCTAGAAGGTCTTGTAGATCTTCATGGAACCGTTCAACTTTAGCTTCTTCAGCGTTACTGGTTGGGGCATAGAGATCTTCAAATACCCTGTTTGGGGAACAAATGAAATTAAGCCCTTACAAAATATGTATAGGTGAAGAATATAAACATATTTAGATGACCAATCTCTTAAAGATCATTTTCAGAATTTTAGGAATTCACAGACCATATCCTGAATCTTTTGTGTTTGACATAATGATTAGGCAAAAGTTACTTGACCATTGGGTGTGGTACCAGTTAAACCATATGTTTCTGTGTGAACTGAAAAATAGGTGTCTCTCCCCCTAGATGCATTCTAAATGCTTCATTCAAAATAACCCAAAACATACTTAAGGTTTTCAATGGTTATGTAAACAGGGAACTACAGTAGAAAAACATATACTATACTGTTTATATTAATTAACCTTTTGTATATAGAATGAATTAAAAGTTCTTCCAAAAAAATATTGTCATGGATTCAAAGTACTTAAAACTTAAGTAATTTCTAGGATAATTCTTACAGAACAAAATCAACACAGTAATCCAAAGTGCTTGAGTGCTAAGCTGCTTCAGCTGTGTCTGATTCTTTGCGACCCTAGGGACTGTAGCCCTCCAGACTCTTCTGCCTATGGGATTCTTCAGGCAAGACTATGGGAGTGGGTTGCTGTGCCCTTCTCCAGGGGATCTTCTCAACCCAGGGCTCAAACCCATGTCTCTTATGTCTCCTGCACTGGCAGGCAATTTCTTTACCACTTGTGCCACCTGGGAAGCCCAGTTCAAAATAATAAGCATCAATAAAGATTTGAGGTCCCTTGTTTTTCAGATTTGTTCTGCATGTGACATATAATTTTAATTTAGTATTAGCTTAAATAGTTCTCAAAGAACATCTTCCCTTCCAACCATAAAGAATGTAAAGTGTTTTAGTAGAGGTAGCATGACAAGTGAAAGTCGCTCAGTCATGTCCAGCTCTTTGTGACCTCATGGACTGTAGCCTGCCAGGCACCTCTGTCCATGAAATTCTGTAGGCCAGAATACTGGACTGGGTAGCCATTCCCTTCGCCAAGGGATCTTCCTAACCCAGGGATCAAACCCAGGTGTCCCGCATTGCAGGAAGTCCCATAATTAATAATAAGAAATGCACATGTTCTGGGAGCCAGAAAGAATATGTTAAGTTTCTGAGTTGTTATTTTATTTTATTTTTCGCATCAAAGAAAATGTTCATCCCAAAAAGAGGGTGAATTTTTGTGATATAGCTCCAAATTTTTTTTTCATCTTTTATCGTCTATCAATTTCTTTCCAGGCAGACAAATTTCAGTTGTTTTATGTGAGATCAAACTACAAAACCAAATACAAGTATAATCCTATAAAATCCTTTAGTTGTACTCAGATGATACATAATTTTAGAAGTTCTGTCAAAATCAACAGTTTCCCAGCGACCTTCATGTATAAACTTTTGTCAGCATTGACAAAGGTTTGCCTTGATCTACAAGGTCGCCTTTCTGTATCAAGGTGAATTTTGATAAACAAACTTGCTGAGCAAATTTGATCCAAATAGTTTTCGGTCTTTTTATCATCTCTTTTTGAAAGAACATTTTCAAAAGCAGTTCTTGTTTTTCTACAATCATAGTTTGAAAGATATGAGAGCTTTTTAAGGGAAGTTTTCTCCTATACACAAATAGTAATTTCGGAGCAAGAATTTTACTATAATCTGGCAGTTGATGTCAGTAGGCATAATAATAAGTAGGCACATACTTAAGGAAATATGCTTATTGGGAGATTTTAAAACATTGTAGGTTAAATTATTCGATATTTTAAGTTGTGATAGAGAATGTGTGCATAGTTCAGTATCTTCTGGAAAATCAATCTTGATATTGCAGTTATGCTTGAAAAATATTACAGAAAATTTCAAATGCCGTTAATTTCGTGCTGGTTCTTCAGCTCCACAAGGGAATACAGGATACCATTTAAAAATAATCTTTGGAAATTTTGTGACGGTATTTGAAAAATACCTGCAAAATTATTTGCTATATTGATAGCTCAGAATAACAAATGAAACTTTCATTTTTATATACTTATTGTTATGCCTACTGACATTGAATATAGTCAGAAGGACCACGAGGGAATTTTTAAAGCTGTCCACACTATTTTGCATGCCCTCCTGTTCCCCTATGGACAAACAAAGTCAACTGAGATCTGCAGAAGTCCTAAGAAGAAAGGAAAATAACATGGACATTTGGTGATGGGGAGAAACTAACTGGAACACAGTGAGAGATGCCGGATATTGAATATCTGAGGAAGGAAATATATTTTGGCATTCTTTCATGGAATTTCTCCGTTTTAATTGTCTAAGACTGATGAGTGGACTATTATTATTTCCTATGACCAGATTGAAGCAATAGAGAGATGAAAAGACTGTGCCCCATGCCCTTTAAAAACTCTCTACCTTTATGGTGAAATTACTAAATGAGACTTGTTAGTATACCATATGACTGAAAGTGTCATGCAGCTGAGTTGTTAAATCATGCCATGTCCACCACATAAACACAATTCTCTTGACGTATGAATGTAAGTAACAGACAGTCCTTAAAGTAGCAACTTTGAGCTCTTGGGGCAAGTGAGTAGATTTTCCTGGTGAGAGTCTTCCTTGCAAACCTTTAGTACTACTGCAGGGGTCTGGTTCCATTCCTGGCTGGGGAAACTAAGATTCTGCAAGCTGTGTGGTCAAAAAAAAAAAAAAAAAGACTACAGTTTGAAGGGAAACAGCAGCAGTCTGATTTGAACAGCTCCATTCTGTCTGTTTTTACTGATCTGTTCTGTCAATTCCTTATAGGCTTACTAAGATGTTTTGTTGAAATCTGGGAAGGTTAGCAGAGTATTAGATAAATGCTTCCTACTTAATAGGCAATAAAAATGGTCAATTATAACAAAGTTTTCAAGATTTGATAGAAGCCCAGAATACTTCACAAAGATGGGAGTTACTTGTCAAAGTGATCATTTGTAATTAGATCCCAGAGACAACTCCTGTCTCTTAGGGAAAAATAGCTGCACTGCATATGGAGATTTAAAGTATGCTCTAATGTTTTGTTGTTTGCAGAAATCTAATTCCCTGTAAGGATTAAATCAGGTAATATTTAGCATTTCAAATATTTTAAAGAGCATGCTCAGTGGACATCGCAGATACTGTTAATTAGAAACATTTCTTTAATGAGAAAAATAAGACTGTGTGTTTGGAAGAATGCATTAGAAGATTTGTTTCATTTATTATTTTATTTGAGGTTAAATAAAATCTTTGAAAGTTCAAACCAACAAACTATATTAACTTTTCTTGTAATACAGGCTCATCTGTTTATGATACTAAATCATATTTGATTTTATTTGAGAGTGTAATTTTCCAATTTAATTATCCTAAAAGAAGTTACACATTTAATTTAATACTGTTGTTAAATGAAATAAAAATATAATTCTCTCTTCTTAATTATTATTTCCCCTCAATATACAAGAAATTAACTTACATACTTCTAACAGCACATCTTCAGTGTAACAAATTATTAGAAAGCTATAGTTTATACATCTTTTAAATGCAAGGAAAATAGCATAGGTTATGAATTCTATAGTGAATTGACTATATTAAAGCAGCTTTCAAATAAAATCAATTTATTTCCTAGGAATAGTTTTGAAAGAGAAGAAGAATTCAACTTTGGGGTTCAAATCCCTGTTCACCATGAGGGATATGATTGTAGTTGTGATCTTGGTTTTTGACGGCAGGCGTGAGCAGTGCATTTACTCCGGGACTATGAGTGATGTCCAGAAGTGCCACCTTTGGATTCAGGGCAGACCCAGGTGTAGGAGACCAGGCCTGTTGGTGAGATGTTGACTAGCTTTGCTTCAGTGCTCTGTGATTCCCACAGCATGTGAGGGCTTCCTGAAGGACCACTGCTGTGACCCTTTTGTTTGATGTGTGGTCTCTGCCACACAGACTGGCTGTAGGAAGGATGCTCTGTGCTGTATTCACTCTCAAACAGTAGGGCGACTGTTCTGAGAGGACCTCAATTTGCTACTATATTTTTATGCCAAAACCTAAAGGGATATTTCTAATGGGAATTGTCTAACAATCTGAAGCTTCTATTTATCCTGCTGTGTTTACATGTTTATATCTGTGTGTTGGAGACCTGATTGCTGATTTTAAACCTGGCAGTATTACATAAACGAACAGCTAATAGTTTTTATGGTCCCCAAGCATGAACTCTGGTTATCAACATTAAGTATCTGTTCTTTGGGACAGTCTTCGTATTTCCGTGGCAGTGATCCTATAATTTAAAGTGGATATGAATCCTTTCACTCCAAACCAATGCTTCCCAAACTTCAGTTATTTCACATGTCACGTTCATATTTTTTCCATGACTGTGTAACACATACATAATTTTTAATGTATTAAAAATGTGACATGTAAAGTGTGTTTTATGTCTATCAGATATTCTAATAGATGCTTTACATGCAATATCATGAGTGCTGTACCAGCCCAGTAGTGTAACTGCTAATAGTCTCTTTTTATAAATAAAAAGTGAAGCAACATATTGACTTTGCTTGGCAATAAGCGATAGAGCTAGAATCGAGAGTCAGGTGATGTAACGTTTTGTCTTTATGTAGTGAATCTCTTTATCTCTAATAATTTTTTTTTTTTTGCTTTAAGTTGATTTTGTCTTACATGACAAGTTTTAAAACCAATGTTCAGTCTAGCTTTTCACAGCCTTACTTTTAACCTTTCTGTTCAAGGTTATAAGTTACATATGAGTTATATCTCTTATAACTAGCATAGAGCTGGATTTAGATTTTTTTCTTTCTATCTATTATTTAATTGATTACCTAATTCTTTTACATTTATTTTTATTTCTTATGTATTTGGAATTCTTTCTACTATCTTATTTAATACTTTCAGCTGTTATTATCTTATTTTTTCTCTTTCCTGATTGGTTATGAATTGAATTATTTTCATTTCATTCTGCACTATTATGGAAATTATATTATTTCTATGATTTTGGTGCCTAATTTTGTGCTTCAAGTATATATATTTCATTAAGCAATAAATCTAAAAGTTAATAATTATTTCTGCTGCCCCCAGCGGGGGGCGGAGAATGAATGTAGTACACTTTAGCTCTGTTACCATCCCTCCACCATTTACATATTTTATGTCTAGTGTTTTAATTATATGCTGTTTTCTTTCTTCCATTATTGGATGTGGTTTTTTAAAATGCCTTAGAATGACCCATGTTTTTTCTAGTTTCTCCGCTAACCATTTTTTGGTGCACTGTAGATCTTCCCTTGCGGGAGCATTCTCTGTCTTCCTGAAATGTATACAATTATATTACATTTTATTAAGCAAATTAGTGGCACCAGTGAAGGTCCCATAGGGCTTAGACAAAACCCACATTTTTCCTTTTTCTTCAGTGGTCTTGACTCATGCCGAGGTTTCACTTCTAACTGTGCCCCGACCCTGGACTCAAGTATCTAAATTTCTCATCTGCAAAACCTCCCAAGACATTCATACTTACTTAACAACCTGTTTTCAGGCCCTCTTGATCTTTGGGCCACAGAATCTCTTCCTTTCTTAGAAACTTGGGTTTGTATTTCATATTTGTAATTTTCCCATCAGTTCTGGGTATTGGGGAGGGAAAGGATTTTTTCAGAATGTATCATCTACTACTTTGCTGGAAATAGAAGCTCCTATTTAAATATGCTCAGTCAGTCAGTCAGTTTAGTCACTCAGTCCTGTCCGACTCTTTGCGACCCCATGAATCGCAGCACGCCAGGCCTCCCTGTCCATCACAAACTCCCGGAGTTCACTCAAACTCATGCCCATCGAGTCAGTGATGCCATCCAGCCATCTCATCCTCTGTCGCCCTCCTGCCCTCAATCCCTCCCAGGGTACTATTTCCTTAAATTTTTTAAAGGTTTACTCACTTAAAAGGATACTGTTTAAAACAAAAGAAACAAATAATTGTAGCAAAAAGCGCTATGGCCCTAAGGAACTTGTCCCAAGGCAGAGGGCAAATGCCAGGGCAGGGAAAAGAGAATTGAGTCTTGAACTGGCAGTGAGATCTAAGGCACAGGAAGACAAAATGCTGGGATGGGGAGAGGAAGAGGGAGCTGAGGACCAGGAGATAAGGAAAGGAAGGGTGGGCGGGAGAGAGGAAGGAGGAGGGAGAGGGAAGGACAGAGGGAAAGAGGGAGGTCCAGAGGAGAAGGGCCCTTGGAGGGTGAGGAGACACAGAAACCAGGGAGAGAAATGTGAGCTGGGGTAAAAGGTAGATTATGGTCCAGGTGCAGGGAGAGACTTTGAGGATGTCTGAATTTAAGGGATGGAGCCTGAGTGAGCCATATGTCATCCTGAAATAAAGCGGCCATTAGAGGTTGCTTTGGACTCAGATGCCGGTCTTTGGTCAGCTGTGGTTGAGGTGACAGGACAGCCCAGCATGTGAAGCTGGGCCTGCCGGACACATGGGGCCCCTGTATTCACCTGGGGAGCAGAACCAGTGAAGGATGCAGAGAAGCAAGCAAACAAACAAAGCAAAATGACAACAAAAACCTCAACCTTTAACATCCCATCTGTTCAGTTCAGTCGCTCAGTCGTGTCCGACTCTTTGTGACCCCATGAACCGCAGCACACCAGGCCTCCCTGTTTATCACCAACTCCCAGAGTTTACTCAAACCCATGTCCATCGAGTCAGTGATGCCATCCAACCATCTCATCCTCTGACGTCCCCTTCTCCTCCCGCCTTCAGTCTTTCCCAGCATCAGGGTTTTTTCAAATGAGTCAGTGCTTGGAATCAGGTGGCCAAAGTATTGGAGTTTCAGCTTCAACATCAGTCCTTCCAATGAACACCCAGGGATGATCCCTTTTAGGATGGACTGGTTGGATCTCCTTGCAGTCCAAGGGACTCTTTAAGAGTCTTCTCCAACACCACAGTTCAAAAGCATCAATTCTTCAGTGCTCACCTTTCTTTATAGTCCAACTCTCACATCCATCCATGACTGCTGGAAAAACCATAGCCTTGACTAGATGGACCTTTGTTGGCAAAGTAATGTCTCTGCTTTTTAATATGCTGTCTATGTTGGTCATAGGTTTTCTTCCCAGGAGCAAGCGTCTTTTAATTTCATGGCTGCAATCACCATCTGCAGTGATTTTGGAGCCCAGAAAATAAAGTCTGTCACTGTTTCCACTGTTTCCCCATCTATTTGCCACGGCATTAACATCCCATAGATTGATATAAAATCATTTCACTATACCTGAGAAGAACAATCACTGCATCACAGTAACTGGAATTCTATGGACAGTATATTACTGAGGCTTGTAATGATAATACTGGGAGCTACTGTTTATTTACAATTGAGCATAATTTTAGGCAGAGGTGATTTGCTGTCATCCAACAAAGTAGACGTTTCTCTTTATTTTAGAATGAGAAAATGTGATATCTGAGATTTGAAGAACTTGTGCAGGGCCATGAACAGCAAGTAATGATGCTGTCATTAGAATGTAGGTCTTTCCTTAAAAAAAAAAAAAAAAGAATCTAGGTCTTTCTTATCTTAAGGCTTATAGGCTTGCTGTCATTATTTTTCTTTTTTACTCTGCACACCTACTTTTAAAAACTATTGAAGGTTTTAAAGGCATAACTAGAAAGAAAAAGTAAATTCAGTGCTAACATGACTTCAGTGATGAGACCGGTGAAGCGTGGAATGTATTTAGAAAGTTTCCCACCCCACAGCCATAGGGACAGGCCAGAAATCTGACAAACTTTGGAGCTTTGCATCTTGAGGTTTCTGTACAATAATCCCTCTTCCCGTCTGAGGTCCCCCACACTGCAGTGAGTCAGGCTGAGAAACCCCAGATGGAGGTGTGTGAGTTTGTACAGGTGTCCACTTATCTCTGTACAAAGTGTGTGTGGAAAGTGTTAGTCACTCAGTCATGTCTGACTCTGCAACCCCATGGACTGTAGCCCACCAGACTCCTCTATTCAAGGGATTTTCAAGGCAAGGATACTGGAGTGGGTTGCCATTTCCTTCTCCACAGCATCTTCCCAACCCAGGGATCGAACCTGAGTCTCATGCATTGCAGGCAGATTCTTTACCACTGAGCCAGTAGGGAAGCCTACAGTTGTCTCTGAAGGTTCTCGGAAATACTGAAGTGAGCCTCTTCCCCAAGCCCCTGACTCGCATGAGAGAGCACCGCCCCCCCCCCCCCCCAGTCTTCACCCAGACTGCATTCTGTCCAGAGCAGAGCTAATCGTGGCCTCCCGGCCCTCTGTCAGGGATGTCCTTTGGGACCCTGGACGGAAACCTGTAGACAGCCACCGAGATCCTTGGTCTGAAGTCCAGAGTTAAGGTCCGGAGAAAACTTGCAGGAAATGGGGACAGAAAACTGATGGGGATTGCAGGTCCTCTAGATCTTGTACTTCTACGGTCAGACTAGACATATATAAAGAGGTGTTAATGTTTGACAACTGAAAGTGAGTGTGAGGAGGAGGCCTTACCCAGGTTGAAGAATTCTCTGAAAGAGTGTGCTTTACCGAGCTTAAGGAATATCACTCTTGTGGGCAGAGTTCTCCACGGTCTGTAGCTGCCGCTGGCCTCCTGCATCTTCGTTGTTGCTCCTTTTAGAGTGGGACTGGGTTCATGGACCCTCCAATGTCAGGCTCTAGTCAGAGTGGATGGAAACGTGTGCATAAAACCTACCAGGTCATTAGGAAGCCAGGATTCTGAAGGGAACAGAGATCAGCCGTTATGGATTAAATCATTGCAGAAAGATTCATCCTTACTTCCAAAGGATGAATTATTTCAAGTATTATTTCCTTATTAAACTTTTAACTAAATCTGCTCCAAATGTTTCTGTGTCTGTGCATTTTGATTTTATTCTTGATTTTATTTTATCAAAACATAGATAGGATAAAGCTATAAGAAACTCTTAATATTTACATTTACTTTAGTGATATAAAATGAATGCATAATATCTAATTTTAGTGTTATTTGCCATATATTAAATGATATTATTTAATAATATTAAATAGAAAAAGTATTTAGTTGTACTCTCACACTTATAATGTTAGTTTCTAGTTACTTTGAGTATCATTTACTTATCTATGGTTTTATCTAATGTAATTTCCTAGTTCCAGAAAGTGGTCAGGTTTGCATCTCGGGTATGAAAAGGACATTTGGAAACATAGCAAGAGCATGTGTGAGGAAGTTGAGGGACTCAGAAGGGTGTGAGAAAGGGGAAGTAAGATGGTTATTTAGCAGGAACTAAAGTACTAATGGGTTTCCCAGGGGGCAGTAATGCTAAGGACCCTGCCTGCCAATGCCAGAGACTTAAGAGACTCGGCTTTGATCCCTAGATCAGGAAGAGCCCCTGGAGGAGGGCATGGCAACCCACTCCAGTGTTCTGGCCTGGAAAATCCCATGGACAGAGGAGCCTGGCAGGCTATAGTCCATAAGGTCACAAAGAGGCACACATGACTGGTGCAACTTAGCACACAGTATCTATAAATAGATAATATATGTAGAGTAAATAAAGATCCGAAAGTGCATGCAGACACTACTTACTGTCTATCTATTTATCTCTCTTTTCTATCTGTCTATCTACCTGTCATCTATCTATCATCTATCTCTCTAGTATCTGTCTATATCTATCTATCTATCTATAGGTCTGTCTATCTATCTACCTATCATTGTCTCTCTATCTGTCATTATCTCTCTAGCATCTATCTATATGTATCTATCTATTTATTGGCCTATCTATCTATCTGTCTATATCTGCTTTGATTCTGTCACTAACCAGTGTTGAGAACTTCACCAAGTACACTGCTTCTGTAGAGCTGAATTTACTTTTCTGTTTAGCCATTCGTTCATTCACTCATTCATCCCTTACCAATCATTTATTGAGTGCCTATTATATGGAGGTACCATACTTGATGCCAATTATATGGTGCAAAGCAAAACCAACTCTACTGCACACAAATGTCAAGAATTAAGTGAGTTACTTTGTCTTTTAAAAGTTATCCTTACATCTCTCACAGGTCAGATGCCTACATAAGGTATGACACAACACCTTTCAAAATCTGTATTTTGATTATTAATATTTAACTTTTCCACTTGACTGGGCTTTATGATGAACTGAATGAGTGTGTGTTGGCTTGGGGAAGTCCAGTTTCATTAGTGTGGGAATTTTCAGAGTCATGCCCCTGGACTGTTGGTATTCTAATGAACATTAACTGTCTGCAAACTGCCACATACAGGTTTGAAACAGGAATATTAAAGGATAAGAAGAGGAGACTCAGATAGCAGGGCTCTGAGCTTTACCCTTCCAATAGAGCAGTTGTACTAGGATTTGTTTTATTAATTCAAGACTTATGAAATATATCATTAAATATAAAGAGGAAGTATCACTGCCTTAAAAGCATATTTTAAACCAAATGTGGCACAGTAATTTCTACTGCTATGATTTGAAGGAAAAAATGAAAATATGAGATTCAGTTCTAATTCTTTAGCTATTAAGTATTTTTAATTCAGATAGTATCATAATTTGGCCAATGGTTTGTCTATTATGTTGCAAGTCCTTGGTATAGTACGTTAGGAAAAAAATCTATTTTGAAGAAAAAAGAAACTTGCAGACCCTAGGTCTATGTTGAGATTAGATGTTCTTTTTTCCCACTGCATATTTTATTTACGAATCATACACTTGGTGTATGAAGTAAAAGAAGTACTTGGGATTGCTTTTTAGCACAATAGCTTTACCCAGTATGATACAAACTATATAAAATAATATATTTTGTTTTCAAATTCATTGCTTTAGCATACATAGTTAACAGATTTCATACTACTCTTGGTAACTTACATTTAAAACAATATGGTAAAAATTTTAAAGGCTTTTTTTTTACTTTATCATTTTTTAAGAAAATAATCACTTAGAGCTACATTTCTTTACTCATTTTTAACTATGATTACCTTGATTTCAACCAGGACATCTTAAAGCATAGACACAATAATGAAATTGGTATAATCAGTACCCACTGACTGAATACAGAGCACAGACCCAGTTTAGTGACTCAAAACCCTAGGCCTTGAAGGATTCTCAAAAGGCCTTATGCACTAGCTTCCTGTAATTAGTGGAAATGTTTTCTAAGTTATTTGCATCATCCAAAGTAATTGGTGACCTTTGTTCCTTTGTAAACTAAGACAGCAGTTATGTCAAGGAATCCCTTGTGTGTCCATCTTCAGCTTTCTGACTTTATCATTTTGTGACTCATTTATACTATTTTATGGTTCATACATGATCTGAGAAGGTATTTACTTTTTTATATTTTTTACTTTAGTTTGATTTGCTATGTTTCAGGTATACAGCAATGTGATTCAGTTACATTTTGTGTGTGTGTGTGTGTGTGTGTGTGTGTACACACATGTATGTATATGGGGGAATGGTTTCCATGTGGCACTTGTGGTAAAGAACCCACCTGCCAAAGCAGGAGACATCAGAGACATGGGTTTGATCCCTGGGTCTAGAAGATCTCCTAGAGGAGGGCATGGCAACCCACTCCAGTATTCTTGCCTGGAGAATGCCATGGACAGAGGAGCCTGGAGGGCTACAGTCCATAGGGTCACAAAGAGCATATATATATGTGAGTGTGTGTTTGTGTGTGTGTATATATACTCTTTTTTAGATTCATTTCCATTATAGGTTATTATGAGATACTGAATATAGATCCCTTTGCTATATAGTTGATCCTTGTTGTTTATCTATTATATATATAGACAATATATAATATATAGATACATATAGATAATATATTTCTATATAATAATAGATAATATATATATACTTTTATATATATATAGTGTGTGTGTGTTTGTTAATCCAGACTCACACTTTACCCCTTCCTTACCCACTTTCCACTTTGGTAACATAAGTTTTTCTATGTCTGTGAGTCTGCTTTATTTTGTACATAAGGTCATTTGTACCACTTTTTGGATTCTAGATGTAAATGATATCACATAATATTTGTCTTTCTCTGACTTACTTCACTTCAAATGATCATTTCTACTTGCAGCCATATTGCTAAAATTGGCAATATTTCATTTTTTATGATTGAGTGATATTCCATTGTATATATGTACCACATTTTCTTTATCCATTCATCTGTGGATGGGCACCAAGGTTGCTTCCATGTCTTGGCTATTGGAATTAGTGCTGCAAGGAACACTGAAGTGCCCGTATTGTTTTGAATCATGGTTTCCTCTGGCATGGGATTGGTAGATCATATGAAGTTCTCTTTTTCATTGTTTGAGCAACAACCATACTGTTCTCCATAGTGGCTGCATTCCCACCAACAATGTGGGAAGGTTCCCTTTTATTTTCTAATGTTTCAGTATTTAATGAATATTGCACACACACCAGCTCTTGTTGAACAGTGTGTGTGTGTGTGTACACAGACACATATATATTTGATTGAATTTATGATAGACTGGAAATGCATGTGTATATAGTTAGTTCATCATTTGTAATCACTAAGGTCCTTAAATGTTTCTTAGAATAAATAATAAACAAATGATTGATTGATTTAGTATTTGAACAGAGGAAGTATATTCTTTCTACCTCATTAACCACCTAGTTCCCAAATCAGAAAGTTGGAAGCTGCCCTAGTTTTAACTCCTCCCAGTCCTCTTTCTAACACTTTGTTTCTCAATCTTTGTAGCATTATCAGCCCCCACTGGGTGTTCTTTCCTTAAAGACCTCCCCACATGACATTTTAACCTCACAGGTACTCTGTTTGACTTGATACACTGTGACCTCTTGGAGGACCCAACCAGGGTGTTATCTGAGATCTTTTCATTCCTCCCACCTCCAGGAACCAGTGACTACCTTTGGGAGACTTATTCGCTCTAGTAGAGAACTTGTGTTCAAGTCAGTCATCGATTAATACAATCGATTTTACTTCCTAAATAGAACTCATGATCACAGACTGCAGATTGAAGAGAATAGATACTTTTATTCGTCTCTAATTGCCAACTGAAAGCTACCCAAATTTTGTAAGAAAAAGATAAACTTTTATCTACTATGAAACTAGGAGACAACAGCATCCTTAAATTATAGACTATAGAAAACACCTTTTACATTCAGCGAAATCTGTACTAACAGGAGGAGAAATACCAAGAGTAGATGCTGACTTATTCAGCTACTGAATAATGTAGAGTTCTCTGAATGGGGCAGCCTTAAAAGCCCAATGAAAATGTGCATCTCAGATCTGTGGGAACTAGAGAACTTCTAGACCTGGGACATCCTGAAGCAGTGTTTCAAACCTCAGAGGAGCAGCTGACATCTGCTCAGAGGAGAAGCCTTGCTGGTCTGCCAAGCTATGTGTCACCTGTAGCCTGTCAGGGAACTGTAAATAGAGGCAATTTGTAAAACACTACTCACTGTAGTTTGCAAAGAAATGAATCGCTGCAGCCCTATAACACATACCTCTTCATTACTTACCATGTGGAGATTTTGACACCGCCACTGGCCCAGATGACTCTAAACTTGTTCGAAAGTAAGGAGTGAGATGACATAGCCTTTCCAGTTGCAGGTGTGACAGAGTAGCTGGTATCAGATGGATCATCCTACCTACAAAGCTATGAAAACTAAACCAAAACAGATGAACAGATTTAAAAAAGCTATTTGACAACACTTGTAAGCAATATAGCAGGCAACGAAATTGGAGGGGCTGCAACCCTTGAAAGAAGAGAAGGACACAGAGCGGTCCCGCGTGGACCCCTTTCCTCTGGAGGGACTTTGCAGTCTGGTGACACAGACATTGGATCAAAGCAAAGAGCAGCATCTTCCCGGGGTGAGGAGACAGATGTCACAGCTTGGGAACTGACAGAGGAGTTGGAAGCTGAGTGAACGGGCCCACAGTTGGTGACAAATCTCCCTAATCTGTTGACTGCTGAGCTCTGCATGCACAGAAATTAGCCGAGAAATTAACCAAACAACAGCAGCTGGAGGATGAACTTCCGAGCAAACTTTTCAGCAGCTGCCAGGGGCTGGGAGACCCAGGCCCACTTCAAGTGCGTGGAAACACGTTGGTGTCCTGGACAAATTCCAGGAGGGCCAAACTCTGGGACTAGCATCACACTCTCAAGTAATAGCAGACCTTTAAGCCCAGCTCTGAACAGGAGCAGAATTTATTCTCTCTGCCAATCAAAAACAATTTCACTCCTATTGGAGGAAAATAATATCATCCAAAGCCTCTGTAGGTTTTCACCCACAATGTCTGGCATCTAATTTAAATTAATGAAGAAAAGGACCAACCAACTAACAATAAAAGCTAACAGTAGCGTTATCAAAAGAGGACTTAAAAATATCCATGATCAATATGTTATAGAGACAAAGGGGGAGGAATGCTTTCAGCAAAGACTTGGAATCCATTTTTACAAATTACATGATAATTTTAAAACTAAAAAATACCCTCCTGCAAAAAAAACCCTAACAGTACATTTAATAGATGGGTTTGATGGCATATTAGAGACAGCAGTACTGAGAGTTAGTGACCAGGTCTGTGGAATGTACATATATTGACACGAGAGAAAAGAGAAGTTGAAGAAGAACAGGTCAGATGTGGAACAAGATGGAAAGGTGGCCTGAGAGTGTAACCAAGTCCCAGGAGGAGAGGAAGTGGCAGAAACAAGACTTGAATCCTGAAGGGCTGGCCGAGAACTTTGCAACATTACGTTATAAATCCAACAGCCTTTCATATTCTCAAGGTGGAGAGAAAAACAAACCTAGCAATATCATGATCTGTGTACTGAGAACTAAAGAAAACAACTTTTCTTAAAATAATCCTAGGGAGGTGAAAAAGAGATTGTTTTCAGGAAAGAAACAGTGAGACGTTGGCTGGAATTTCAGCAGATGTTATCAAAGCCCCAAACCCATGGAATGACTGAAAGGAAGGATGCTAAAGGAAAAAAGAAAAACATCAGACCTACTGTTTATGCTTGGTACCTGTTACCCAGTGAAAATATCCTTCAGGTAGTGCAACAATGAATGGATGAAATATCTTAAGAATTCATCACCAGCCAACCTACTCTTCATGTGGAAGGAAAAAGTCCCCCGTAGGGAGTAAACTGGAGGAAGAAATAGAGAACTCATAGGAGGGGTAGTAAGAATAACAGTAACAGTAACAACTTATGGGGGAAAGTTAGCAATAACAGTAACAGCATCAACACCACTAACAAATCGGTTGTGTTTTTATGTGCCAGCAACAAACATTAGGACATGAAATTTATAAAATACATCAATACAGTGTAATTAAAAACATGAAATACCTAAGAATAATTCTAAATAGGTAAGCTAATTAGAAATAAACTAAATGAGTAGGAATAGATCAATAATATGTAAGTCCTCAATACAAAGAGTATTTATAGGCTCATAGATAAATTCAGTTGTGTGTGAGTGAAATTCAATAAGAATTACACAGACACAACTACTTCAGAAGGTCTGGCTATTTGAGGGATCAGATGTAAATAACGATCTAACTTGAGCACATCCCTTGGTTCTAAAGTGATGCTGCTACCAAAACAGGTCCAGTAGACATGCTTAGATGGAATTTGACACCATCCTGTTATCAAGTCCCAGAATTTTAACTCCTAGAAATTATGAGCGAGATGCCTGGAGGTCTCTTGATCAGCAAATTCCTTTTGTGTTTACCACTTATGATTAACAACTTGTATATTGATCCAAACTTAAGTGTAGGACTCAAATAATTTGAGGTGACTTCTGCATATTTGAAAACATACAGTGAATGTGTATGTATTATAGCCATCTTTTCATATGCCTTAAATCACTTATCCTTTTTTGGCCTTACAGTGGAGTCATGGTAGTCGTCTACCTTCTTTTGGTGTGTTCAAGATACAGAAATTGATTGTAATCATTTTTAAGCTAAATTTATTATTAAGAGTGGAAATCATCTTTACATGGTATCTCATAAACTTTTCCTAAAAGTTGCCTGACTTTCTGAAAATGAGAAACTGTATCAGGCCCATATTTTTTTTTTTTCATTCTGTTCCAAAATTACATGCCACTCACCTTATGTTAGAATAAGGAACCAGAATCTGACAATTAAAGGTGCAGATTTGGTTGCTTATGTGATTGGTCTCTGGTATGTCTATAGGTAATCAAAGTCTTTTTGTCTACTTTAGGGAAAGTGAGCTCACAGGATTTCGGTTTCATTTTATCAACCTTTAAAAAAATTCTTGACTGAAATGAGTTTCTAAATTGCCTATTACCATAATTTCATTGGTTCTATTAATACAATGCACACTGGTATGTACTATATCATATGTGAAGTACATACATATTTTACAGTTGATGGCATTTTTCTTTCTTAAAATACATAAAATTTTATGTATCTTAATATTGAACATAATTGATTTGATTTGTTTAGTCACTAAGTTGTGTCCAACTCTTTTGTGACCCCATGGACTGCCAGGCTTCACGGTCCATGGGATTTCTCAGGCAAGAACACTGGAGTGGGTTACCACTTCCTTCTCCAGGAATCTTCCTGACCAGGGATCAAACCTGCATCTCTTGTATTACAGCTAGTTTCTTTACTGCTAAGCCACCAGGGAAGTCCTATTGATTTGATTCAGTGCATATAGATTATTCATTTTAACAGAAAACCCAATTCTAATCTTGCATTAATGTAATATTTGTCAGTAAGTGGTTCATAGATTGTTCTTATTATATGATGAAGATTTCCATTAAATAGAGCCAGTTAGTTAAAGTTTTGTTTTTTTTTTTTTTCACTTTAGACTTACTGTTTACAACTATAATAAAGCAGAGTAAATAATTTGCTTTCCTCAAACCTTCTATAATTTAATATATTCATCCAAATTCTGGGGTTTTTTTTACTATCCTTATTTATATTCCAGGTATTTTACTGTAAGGAATGATTTCCTTCCTTTATTTAATAAATCAAAACACATCTATTATCTTGAATATGTTGTATATTTTGTCACTTTTTTCTGGTTTAAAATGAACCATCCATACTAATTGCAACTTTTAAAAAGTTAATGGAGTATAGTTACTTTATAATGTTGTAGTCATGTCTGCTGTGTAGCAGACTGAGTCAGTTCTATGTATACATACATCCCCTCTGCTTTAGCTTTCCTTCCCATTGATCAACATTTAACCTAAGCTTCTATTTCATAGAGAAAACCTGGAGGAAGATAATTGAGCATAACAGGTCGTTTGTCATATACAAGCAATTTTGCAGTCTAGCAAGTAGCAGCACCTATAATAAACATCCTACAAACAACCCAATCAAAAATGGGCAGAAGACCTAAATAGACATTCCTCCCAAGAAGACATACAGATGCCAAAAGACACGTGAAAAGATGCTCAACATCACTAATTATCAGAGAAATGCAAATTAAAACGACAGTGAGGTATCCCCTCACACCAGTCAGAATGGCCGTCAGCCAAAAATCTATAAATAATAAATGTTGAAAAGGATGTGGAAAAAAGGGGAACTCTCCCACACTGTTGGTGGGAATGTTAATTGGTACAACCATATGGAGAAGAGTGTGGAAGTTCCTTAAAACCTACAAATAGAACTACCATATGACCCAGCAGTCCCACTCAACATATATCTGGAGAAGACAAAAACTCTAATTCAGAAAGATTCATGCACCTCTACAGTGTTCATAGCAGCACTATTTACAATAGCCAAGACAGGACACAAGCTACATGTCTATTGACAGAGGGATGGATAAAGAAAATATGGGTGTGTGTGTGTGTGTGTGTGTGTGTGTGTGTGTGTACACACAATATTACTCAGCCATAAAAAAGAATGAAAGCAATGCCATTTGCAATAAAATGGATGGATCTACAGACTATCATACTAAGTGAAGTCAGAGAAAGACAAATATCACTTATCAGTTTATATATGAAATTTAAAAGCACAGATGAACTTATTTATAAAACAGAAGCAAGCTAACAGACATAGAAACAAACTTGTGGTTACTGAAGGGTAAAGGGGGAGGAATAAATTCGGAGTTTGGGATTATGGTACATATAATACATTCAGCAGTTTTTAGTATATTCACAATTAGCTATGCAACCATCACCACTATGTAACTTGAGAACATTTTTATCATCTCCCAAAGACACCCATAACCCTTGGCATATACCCCTCCCCCTGTTCTTCTAGCCCCTGGTGATCACTTATCCACATTTGTCTCTTGATTTGGCATTTAATTTAGATGGAATTATACAATATGTGAGCTTCCCAGGTGGCGCTAGTGGTAAGGAACCTGCCTGCCGATGTAGGGGATGTTAGAGATGCTGGTTCGAATCCTGGGTTGGGAAGATCCCCTGGAGGAGGACATAGCAACCCACTGCAGTATTCTTGCCTGGAGAATCCCATGGACAGAGGAGCCTGGTGGGCTACAGTCCACGGGGTCACACAGAGTCAGACATGACTGGAGCGACTTAGCACGCATGCACCCAGATAGTATGTAACCTTTGGTAGCTGGCTTCTTTCACGTAGTATAATGTTTTCAACTTTGTAACATGTACCATTTGTTTTTATGAGTGATAGTATTTCATGGCATGGATAAAACACACATTCATCATTTGAGAGGCATTTGGGTTGTTTTCTTTTTAAAGTGTTAGGAATAACGCTAATCTGAATGTTCCTGTGTAAGCGTTTGGATATGTTTTCAGTTCTCTCATGGATATATCTAAGAATGAAATTAATGAGTAGTATGACAACTCAAAGTTTAATTTAACTCTTAAGTTTTATTTAACTAAACTGCCAAACTGTTTCCAAAGTGACTGCATCATTTTACACTGCCACCAGCTATGTATGAGGCGCCCAGTTTCTTCAGATTCTCGTCAGCACCTGTTAGCATCGCCTTTTTGCTGTAGCTAGCCTGTGCTTGCAAAGTGGCCTCTCATCGTTGTTTTCATAAAGCTTCTTTTAAGCCAAATGTATCAAATTTGTTTGATATCTCAAACAATTCACTTTGGTTGTGGATTCAGATTCTTATATTAAAATTCTTTTGAGTCATCCATTTCTTAAAAATGGCTTTTTGTTGAAAGAGAAGCATATTCACAGTATTAGAAGTTCAGTTTCTTTTTTCCCCTGGGAATTCTTTGGTTAACTGCATTAGAACTATGTCCACATGGATCAATCAGAGCAGGAGCTCTTTTCAGTTGATATCTGTCTGCCCAGACCAGTATTCCTAAGGTACACAGAAAGTGAGAGATGTTTTTCGCCAATTGAAAAGACTGTTTTTTAAACATGCAGAGAAAACTAGTAGTTCCAGTTTTACCACTTGACATAGATGGAAATGGACACGGAAACCTAACCCCAGAATATGAAGGGCTGTTCTTTATTGTGGACAAGACATTTTCTTGAATGATGTGAACTTTTGTAGCATACTAACAGACAGAAAAACCAGATTTTCTGTCATCTGCCACCCAGCTCTCAATACATCTCTGAGATCTTCCATTGACCCAATTCCATCCGTAGACAGACCCTCTAAAATATTTTTGCTGCCACTGGCCACAGACAAAAGAAGAGCCAGATTCACCAGGAAGCAGAACCAGCAGGAAACAAAACAAGGCCAGAGTTAAGAGAAAACAGATTGAAAGTAATGTTCTGTTGTCTCTTGATATTAAATCCAGGAGCCAGAAAAAGGCATTATTGGGCTCAGAGCATTCATGGGGCGCCCTGCCCAGAGGTCCAGCAGATATCCACCTGGGCATTTTTACAGGATCTCCGACACTCTTGAAACATAATCCCCAAATTTAAAGCAGTTGTCAGAAAAATATATAGGAAATGTCAGAATTTTAACTCACTAGTGAGCAAACCAACAGTGTCAAACTGGTTCCTCAGATGATGTGCATATAGACACAGATATACAGTCATTGCGGAAAAAAGAGAGTATGCGGAACATTATCCAGTTTGATTCCAACTGGATAATGTTCTCTAGCTCAATAAAACCCCATCCTTTGGAGTTATCCTCACTACAAAATAGTGATCATTTGCTCCTTATAAGTTCTTTTCAAGTTAACATCTTTTTTTGTTGTAGTTCAGTCGCCTAGTCGTGTCCGACTCTTTGTGACCCCACTTTGTAACATTTTTACAGAGTTGTAAAATTTTTGGACTGTAATTATTAAGAGTAAATAATAAGTCAATAAATATTCCATCCCCCCGGAGAGTCAGATACCTTTAGGTCCTTGGGGTGCTTATTAGATAATCCTTACATATGGCATTAACAGGTGAAGCAGTTTTTTGGTTTTTTTTCCTAATCTCATTTCCAAGTTTAGATTTTTTTTTTTTTTCTTTACTGGAAGGATGCAGGTATTACTCTGAGCAACTGGGTAATTGGCACGCCCTTAGTATATTGTGCAAGATTAGAGAAGACAGGTTTTTCATTGGGTTGAACACATTTTTGAGAGCCTTATCAGACAAACCCAAGCAGTTCACAAGTAAGGTACATAAATTTAGAGTCAAGGGCTGCGATGAGGTGGAGAAAACCCGTGAAAATTGGCAGAACATAGAAGGAAGTAAAACTTGGAACCAGCTGAGACACCTAGAGAGTTGGTTGGCTGAAATTACGGAGGTGTGGGGAGCGGGGGGTCGAGAACTCCAGGTTTAGTGATGAAAGAGAATGAAAGTCTTGCCAGGAGGCACACGGTGGGAAAAACCTATGAGAATAGAGTGTCTCAGGATCAACAGAATCAAATGCTTTGTTGAATACACGATGTATGAAGATGTCAAAAGGATGAGGACTGAAGAATAGTAGGATTTTGCCACGCGGGGTCATTGTTTGGCTTTGATGAGAAGAAAAGGCCGTATGGATGAAGTGCTGGTGTCAGAGCCTGGTTTTGCTTGGTTTAGGAGAGAATAGGGAGAGAGGATGTACAGCCTAGAGGTTTCAGCACAAAGTCAGTAACTAAAGGGGAGTCTTCCAAAGGGGGAAGGAGGATGTTTTGTTTGTTTGATCTTTAAAGATGGGTTGTGTCAGCCTGTTTGTATAGTGAGAACTCACTGATTCAGCTTCAATTTAGGGGCTTCCCAGCTGGGTAAAGAATCTATCTACCAAAAAACGGGAGATAACCTACATTTTCTAATAAAATAATTATGGTTAAAAAAAAAAAAAAAAGAATTCATCTACCAATACAGCAGACATAGGAGATGTGGGCTGGGTTTGATCCCTGGGTTGAGAAGATCCCCTGCAGGAGGAAATGGCAACCGTCTCCGGTATTCTTGCCTGGAAAATTCTATTGACAGAGGAGCTTGGTGGGCTACAGTTCATGGAATTGCAAGGAGTTGGACACAGCTGAGCAAAGGCCGGAACTTCACTTTACTCAGCAATGGGAGGAATGCTGCCAGTGTTTGGTGTGTGCTGATTTTAAGTATCCAAGTCTTAATGTGACCGGTACAAAATATAAAATGCAGGGGTGGGAGGCAGCAGTCAGTGCTCGACAGAGACCCCCAAAAAGCTTTAAAAGGCAGAAGGCCTTCCAGTGCATCTTGAAGGACTCAGGCACCTCTAAAGGACAGGAATCAGTTTTTGGATGATGGAAGCAGAATAAAGGAGAAACAGGCAAACAGAGGTAAATCTGTGCTAAGACTCTGATCTTCCCATTGGTTTCATTGATCTGGCTGGTTAGACCCAACTCCAAACCTCTCCCTTCAGTTAGCTAACAGAATCGAAAATGCCCTAACATGTTCCATTTGAACATAGGATGCTCTAAATTCTTTAGGAAGCTATTCAGATCACATAATAATAATTTTGAGCTTCTAAACAAAATATTTTATTTTTTGAGGAAAAAGGAAATGTGTCTGTCTTATTCATAGATTTACTTTTAACATAACTTCTTAAATCACCCCCCACCAAAAAATGGTAATTGTTTACTGTACAGATTTATCTGATTTTTTTCAGAATTTTTATTTGTTGACATTGTAGAACATTTCATTGCTGTAATTAATTATCCATGAAAAATTTGTGGATCTTCCTCGTTCATTGGATACAGTTTCATAATAGAACTGTTATAGAAAACACCTTCCTGTTCTTTCAAACTTCTCTATAACCTAAATAACACCATCTAAAATTTAGCAATAGTATTTTTGTGCAGTGATTTTTAAAATACAGATTGAGAGTTGTGATATAATTGTTTTCATGAGAATCACGTGGAGAAAAAAGGTGTGTGTTAGTTTATATGTACTTTACAATAAAGGTAAAAATAAAATCCCTAGAAAAGAGGGTTTTAGTAACCACTGTGGGGAGTGTGCTGAGGAGACTGATGAGAGATGAAAAACTATGGATTTCCAGTCACAGGTGTTTGACTGAAGATGGATCTTACAATGGTGAAACTGACCAAATCCTGTCATTTCTGTATATCCTTCAGCAGACTCGTGTGAATAAAATAGTAGAGAAATC
The DNA here is from genome assembly GCF_033118175.1 of Dama dama. Lineage (NCBI taxonomy): Eukaryota > Metazoa > Chordata > Mammalia > Artiodactyla > Cervidae > Dama > Dama dama. The sequence continues at coordinate 12,006,245 of NC_083708.1, forward strand.
AGACACTAAGAGAGCAGTTTCACAGAGTTAGGAAATGCATTCAAATAAATTGGCGAGGACATGAAGTAAATCGGCCATAATATTTACCTGAAAAGAAAGTCAACTAGAGTTGGGTATAGAAACCTCACAGAAATCAGTGTTAAACTGATCATGTGTAAAACTGTCTTCTTAATGTTTGGAAAAAGAGACTGCATAAAATGCTTAGCAGAATTGCCAGGTTCGCAAATCGCTTTAAAGAACATGTGGCTTCATGAAAAGGTGATTAGAGTAAAGGGAGACAGTATGAATACCTGAACACTGCCAGGTGCATGTCGACATGGACCGATTCAAGACATAGCCAGGGTTTAACATTCCAGGTTATTCTGGTCAGATCAGGTCTGTTTCCCTTCACCGTCTCTGAAGGGATCCTGAGGTCCAGGCAGTCCTCTGTTTTCCTTGCCGTCTGAGCCCACATACCAGTTTTCCTTTCCGCTGAAATGCTCATTGTGTGTGTAACCACAGACATGTTATGTGATCACCAAGGCTTTCTGTTTTATCGTTTCTCATCATATTAGAGTCTGTTCTGACTTGTATAAGATGTGTCATCACTTAAGCTATATTCGATGATATATTTAGTATTTCCAGACAAGAAATAGAAAATCCAGATGGTGGTAAAGGTCATGGGAGTCAGTTTTTGCAGATATTTTGAGGGCACATAAAATAAGAGGGCTGTTTCAAAGATATAAAACAGGCCTTTTGGGGGCCAAAAAAGGGACAGTCTATGTCAATAACATAAATGCATACACAGCACAATTAAGATAGAAAGAATCCTACCCCCTGGTGACCTCTGCCCTGCTTCCGACTCCAGCTTACAGACACACCTTTGCTTGGACAGGTAGAGAGGTATGTCCATTAACTTTCTATGGTGCTGAAATTCTGAGCAGAAATTTATTCATTTGGGAAAAAAGTCCAGTGATTTAGTCAGATACACGGAGGCAAGCTCAGGACACAGACGAATAAGTTTTGCAGAAAGGAATGAAAATGGGAACATCTGGACCCAGAACCTGTGCGTTTGAAGAGTCCAAAGGTGAAAATGAGAGGAAACTTGTGTGGAGGAGATGGACCAGGAGGGGCTAAGATGGACCAGAAGGGGAGAGGCTGGGAGTTTTGCCAGATTAACAGTCTTTCCTGGGTTCACTAAGCCTCAGAGAATAAAAGATGTGCCTATGAGTTGGAATCCCAAAGAGAAACCAGCACAAACGCAGTTTTCATTTTTTTTAAACCTTGTCATGTGGCAAATTCTGAGTATCCATTTTTAACAATACTTTTCCCTCAGAAATGTATATGAACTTTTCTCAGTGACTGAAATATTTTCGCTTTTCCCTGAAAGTAACAGAGGAACTGTTGACAAAACCGATCAGTTACATTTACTTCCCCATCGCTAGCATCTGTTGCATTTCCTTCTCCTCTCTTCCAGGAGTTGATAGATGACTCTGTGTTGAAATGCTTGTTCAAGCTACATCCAGTAAACATTTGACAGTGGTGATGTGATCTTAAGAGTATCCGTAGCTGTAGGACTACTATTCAGCTGGCTTTTCACTCTAGAATTTTGCCTGGATTATTTCAAAATGAATGAGATTTAGAGTTTCAGTTATGCTGACCTGTAATTTATGGATGCATATATGTTTTTACTTTGTAAATATAGTTCATTTACCCCTAAAATGCAAGGCAGACGGATGGGGACTTCCGGAAGAGCCATCACCAAGAGCACAAGCATGAGCGGAGAGATGTACACACTGGAGCATAATGATGGCAGCCAGTCGGACACAGCTGTGGGCACCGTCGGAGCAGGTGGGAAGAAGAGGAGGTCCAGCCTGAGTGCCAAAGTGGTTGCCATAGTGTCGCGAAGGAGCAGAAGCACGTCCCAGCTGAGCCAAACAGGTGAGTGATATGAACTCAGACATCTCAAGTTCTTACTGAAGAGACGGAGTCGATCGTCATGCTGTCTCGTGATGGGCTTACAGTGTATTCTTCTTTGCGAAGAATGTTTATTTCTGTTTCTGGAAACCTCCACGTGTGAGTTTATTCTTCTTTTCTGTACAGCTGTCTAACAGGGTATCATTTGTCAACCCTAAAGTGGTCAGATGTTCTCATTCAAGTGAAAAAAAAAATTAAGCCATGTTTACAAATATGCAAGGAAATGCAAAGAAGTATTAAAGAACCAAATTGATTGAAATGCAAGAAAAGCAACAGGATTCTCCTTTTCAAAATGTTCCTTAATGCAATTATTTCTAATTTAGACTAACTCCATATTGTTATAGAAAAGAAGGTCAGTTGTGCAACTTGAAAAAGTGTGTGAATGCAATAACTGAACTGTGATTGCTGTATTTTCAATGCAAGTAAAAATCTAGTGGTTATTTTTACTTTAGAAAAAAATGGGTCAGGGTATTCATGCAAAGAATAATGTTTTAATACAAATTTGAGTTTCAAACATTTTCTACTCCTTATAAATCTTAAAAGCTTTATGTCCACAAGGTATATAGAAGAAAGCAAACACAGAAGGGCGGATGGTTATTTATGTATTCTAAAATATAAAAAAAAAAACTTCCTGAAATTATATAACATTTGATCTTACATATTAGATAATTCATTACTAGGCTGAGTACTGCAGAAAACTGAAGGTAAGTGAAATATGCAACTGATATCAGTTGTCAGCACTTGTTTCTCCTGCCATAATCTTAGTTCCACTTTTTGTTCCTTAAGAGTGAAAGTCTTTTCACAAAATTTACTTATGCTAAAAGTAATTTGCTTATGCTAAAACATTTTCATGAAATGCTTTTTATAGTTAACTTGGCACCCTGGAAACTACGTGTTTTATATTATGCATTTTACTGGACAAAGTGACGAATAGATTAGAAATTGGAATTTTTGAGCCATTCAGAAATTGAACTAGTGCACATAGCTGTTTATCAGAGCAGAGGTTTGTCTTTCTGAAAATCATAGGATTAGAAAGGACCGACGTTAGCCGGGGTCTAGGAGCTGCCTCTCTGCCGTCCCAGGGGGTTGGGCTGTTCATTTTGAAGGAAAATCATGTGTCTTCCTTACTCCTACTCCTTACTCCTTAGGAGCAGGAGGTGTTTTTTCATTTCTTTTGCTTCTTTTATTTTTGACCCTGGTGCTTAGTGGTTTGTAGGATTGATGTAATAAATGATCCTTTCCAGTGTGGGGTGTGGATGGACTTTGACCATCAGACTTCACACCACTTTATCACTTGGATGAAATGGAAATTCTCTTTAATGTCCTTCTAGGGAAGCAGTGTTTGCTGCAAGTTCTGGGATGGCTTATCTTCTTCCACGGCTTCCACAGTCTGTCCCTTCTCATTCCCCCATAGTTAGTGTGAGTGGAATTACCTTTTCTTAGAGTAAAACACAGCTATAATTAAACATCAGAATTATACCTGAGGCACTGCTTTGTAGGTAATAGATTCAAATGAGTGCCACTGAAACCCTCAACCCCTTTAGTTTAAATTTTATCCCAATTATGGTCATTGCTGAATTTTGAATATCTACCTCCCCAAAGTTGCGTTCTTAGTAACTTCCACTGAATACCCTGGTTTCAGAGATCAGGTTTCAAGGCAAGGGGCAAAAAGGATGACAAAGCCAAGATAACAAAATAGTTCTATTCCAAAGTGACTGAGGAATGAACTTTGACTTGCCCTCTGGGGCTTAGTTTGCCTGTTTAGTGGGTGGGTTTGACTGAAAGTACACCCCTGAACTTCCCAGGTGTAGGAATTGATGTTTCTTCTTCTGCATCATGATTGTGTCTTACATTTGGTAACATGTTTTCTCATTCTTCTTCATCCTCCCAAGGTAACGGACCAGTGGTGACAACCCTAAGTTATCTCTCCTTGTTTCAGTGGGTGACCTGGTTCTTCTCCCTGTTGCTTCTTTTACAAGTGATTTTTTCCCCCTTTATCAGTGGTTATATTTTCTCTCTCCTGTGAAGAGTCACCAAAATTCAGAATTCTCATTCTAAGAAATTGTGTTTTTTGTTGCTTCAGCTGCTGTGTGAAAGTGAAAGTCGCTCAGTCATGTCCAGCTCTTTGCAACCCCATAGACTATACAATCCAGGGGATTCTCCAGGCCAGAATACTGGAGTGGGTAGCCTTTCCCTTCTCCAGGGGGTCTTCCCAGCCCAGGGATCAAACCCAGGTCTCTTGCATTGCAGGCAGATTCTTCCCCAGCTGAGCCACAAGGGAAACTCAAGAATACTGGAGTGGGTAGCCTATCCCTTCTCCAGCGGATCTTCCCAACCCAGGGATCAACCTGGGGTCTCCTGCATTGCAGGCAGATCCTTTACCAACTGAGGTATTAAGACTGTATATGATCATAAAATTTATTTTTCCATATTTGTCCTCCAAAGAATTATTCCTTAATTTTAATTTCTTATAAGAAACCCCTTGGATGGCCTACTTTAAATAAGTGGAACATCTCCACAAATCTGAATTTTACAAACCCTTAGAATAGTTTTCTACTTTTTAAAATGTTCCTTTAACTCGCTTTCCCCCAGGTCCGTCATTCTAGAGAAAACTATGTGATATTTGTCCAATTTTAAGAAACATTATCATATTTCATTTAGATGTCTTTAGTGTAAAGTGAACGCAATAATTATAGACTGGTGAGGGTTTTGGGGGGCTTCTAAATATATGCATAATTAAGATGAATTTTTAGTATTTCATTAAAATATAGTTGATTTACAATGTTGTGTTAATTTCTGCTATACAGCAAAGTGATTCATCTATATATATATATTATAACACGTGTGTGTGTGTTCAGTTAGTCAGTCATGTCAGTCTCTTTGCAACCTTATGGACTGTAGCCCACCAGGCTCCTCTGTCCATGGGATTGTCTAGGCAAGAATACTGGAGTGGGTTGCCATTTCCTCTCTAAGGCAGATTCTTTACCACTGAGCCACCTGGGAAGCCCAATATTATTATATATATATATATATGCATATATGCATATTATTTTTCATATTCTCTTCCATGATGATTTATCATAAGATCTTGAATTTAGTTCCCTGTGCAATGCAGTAGAATCTTATTGTTTATCCATCCTATATGTAATCACTTGCATCTACTAATCCCGAACTCGCAGTCCATCCCTCCCCAAGTCGCCTCCCTCATGGCAACCACAAGTCTCTCCTTTCTATCTGTGAGTCCATTTCTGTTTTGTGAATAAATTCATTTATGTTGTATTTTAGAGTCCACATATAAATGATATCATATGTTATTTTTCTTTCTCTGTCTTACTTCAGTTAGTGTGATAATCTTGAGGTCCAACCATGTTGCTGCAAATAGATTTATTTCATCCTTTTTTATGGCTGAGTAATATTCCATTGCATATATGTACCACATCTTTATCTGTTTAGCTAAAACAGATTGTCTAATGGTGTCAGTTAATCAAAGATTTGGAAGAAGAAGGCAGTGTTATGGAATAAAACAAGCTGGGTATTCTGTGGAATAGTATGTATTATGTTTAATGTAAATGTCTTCTTATGTTTGAAAAAAAAAAAAAAAAAGTTTAAGGGATTCTATGGCAGTGAGTCTCTGGTATCTTCCCCAAGCATCTCTGCCACAAAGATGATGGATACTCAGGGAAACATGAAGCAATCAGAAATAATGTTTAACCAGCTCTTTTTAGAATGGGAGATTTCAAGTATGTTGTTTTATTTGTTTTTGTTTTTATAGCCACAGGTTTGCTCAAGGAGTTTATTTGCTTCTTTGTTCAAAATCAAGTAAAATTTATTTGCAAAAAATGAAAAGCATAGTAAATTATATGTATATATACACATATATTTATATAGTAAATTATATATGTGATATGTAAGTATATTACATTTACTTTGCACTTATATGTTACTTACTGTGCACCTGAATATATTTACTGTGCTCTTCAATTATGTATAATTATTTATGTTGAATATTTCAAGTATAAACAATGTTAATATTTTAAAATCACCTTTAGCACAATATGCATAATGGAAGTAGGAATTTTTAAAAATATTTTTTAACTGGGAGAGTGATATAAACAGAAATGTTTCCAAAAATGCTACTGCTAATGAATGGCTTCAAACCATCAGGCACATAACTCAAAACTTGTTCGGTGTGCAACATCTGAATTAGATTGAAAAGGGTATAAGAAGTGGAAGGAAAAGGAAACTTTAAGGAAAAGCCCCTGATCCAGGAGTGTTTTGGAACTGAATGGAGCTCTGGTTTGCTCAATGTAGGGCCAGGCCTTAGGATATGAGGGGGGCTTTGGGCCTAATGTAGGTATAGCCTGGCCTTTGTAGGCTGAGGTTTGCCTCACTAAGAATGAAGGCTCTTTATGAAGAGCATCCTTATGTACACCCTGTATTTACCAACACGTGAAGATGATTGTGGTGATAGTTACCATAATAATGATAAGTATTCATATATCTAAATGATTGAAACCAGGATGTTTGCACTTCTAGAGCTTTTTCCATGTATCCCTAAGTTATTCAGGCACAGGTGTGTGTGTATAACTGCAATGCAGTTCAAGTATCATCATCAGCTGATGATACTTCATTAACTGGATTAATATCATCTTTTCCTACATACTGGCAGGATTTTGGTGGTTTTACATTGATTAAATTATGGAAAATGTCACAGGACTTTGTTATACTGTCAAATAATCGAGTTAATTATCATGTACTAAGGCCATACTAAAAAAGTCACTTCTGTGTTCCTTTAAGAACAGATATTTTGTACCGTTCCAACATTTTCCACCATCCACATTTCTGTTTCCCCTGTGCAAATCCTTTATTTCAAGACCTGCTCAAAATCCTCTTAATTCATCTCATGGTGTTATTTCAAGATTTTCTAGTCTCTTTTTCCTCTGAATTCCTGTAGATCCCAACTTCACTGTCAACTTGTTGCAAACACAAACACTCTGGGGCCATTGCCATGAGCAAAGCAATAAGGAAATAATGATTAAGAAAAACTCTCATCTGGACACAGATAAACAAGCAAACAAACAAACAAAAAGCTTCAGTGACTTGAAAATGATTCACACTCCCTCTGAGAGAAATCTGAGTCTATATATAATACCATTTCACACCAGTCAGGATGGCTGCTATCCAAAAGTCTACAAGCAATAAATGCTGGAGAGGGTGTGGAGAAAAGGGAACCCTCTTACACTGTTGGTGGGAATGCAAACTAGTACAGCCACTGTGGAGAACAGTGTAGAGATTCCTTAAAAAACTGGAAATAGAACTGCCATATGACCCAGCAATCCCACTCCTGGACATACACACCGAGGAAACCAGAACTGAAAGAGACACGTGCACCCCAATGTTCATCGCAGCTCTGTTTATAATAGCCAGGACATGGAAGCAACCTAGATGCCCATCAACAGATGAATGGATAAGGAAGCTGTGGTACATATATACAATGGAATATTACTCAGCCATTAAAAAGAATACATTTGAATCAGTTCTAATGAGATGGATGAAACTGGAGCCCATTATAGAGAGTGAAGTAAGCCAGAAAGAAAAACACCAATACAGTATACTAACGCATATATATAGAATTTAGAAATACGGTAATGATGACCCTATATGCAAGACAGAAAAAGAGACAAAGATGTATAGAACAGACTGTTGGACTCTGTGGAGAAGGCAAGGGTGGGATGTTCAGAGAGAACAGCATTGAAACATGTCTACTATCAAGGGTGAAACAGATCACCAGCCCAAGTTTGATGCATGAGACAAGTGCTCAGGGCTGGTGCACTGAGAAGACCCAGAGGGATGGGATGGAGAGGGAGGTGGGAGGGGTATTGGGATGGGGAACACATGTAAATCCACGGCTGATTCATATCAAAGTGTGGCAAAAACTACTACAATATTGTAAAGTAATTAGCCTCCAACTAATATAAATAAATGAAAAAAAAATTTTTAATGAAAAAAAAAAAAACCTTCCAGCCACACTGTGCTTCTTCCTCTTGTCCTCTGTTACACCAGGGTGAGTGGAACAGGGCCCAGGTCCCCACGGACTGCACCGAGTCCAGAAGCCCAGCAATGCCTGCTTCTTCTGCCTTCCTGACCCGACACATTTAGTGTCATCTGTTCTAGGCTCAGACATTTCCAAAAGACTGAAGTTTTAGGCCTGCCTTCCTTCTGCCATTTTTCTTCAGAAATCCTGAAGCAAGGAAGCATAAAATAATTTCTTGGCAATTATTAAGAGGCCAGTATTTTGCGGAAAGGGGAAGAGAAAATACTGGAAGGAAAACACAAGATGTGTGTCAATAAATTGCCTAGCCTATGAACACAATTTGGCTGAAGCAAAGATGTATGAAAGAGCCGTAATGGGACATATGTTTTGGAAAGAAGATTGGAGCCAGGTCTTGAAACCATTTAAAGGACTCTGCTCACTATTTTTATGAAGAGCTTTTAATTGAAAATAGAAGAAAGAAAACTGTGTACCCAGAAGCTTAAGTGGAAGCAAGATGTACAAAATAGTGAGGAAGCAGAAAGGTCAGGGCGAGGCTAGTGGATAAAATGGAAAAATGTGACGTAGGTAGAAAAAGAGCCATAAAGAGGGCCAGGGATGAGCTTGTTATGATAAAGTAGGGGCCCAAATGGAGAGAGGACGAAATGAGAGACTCACATGTAGGGGTAACTGGCGAGGGAATGGGGGTGGGCAGGATTCAGGAAAGAGTGAGTGAGCAACGAGAAGGAGAAATAGACCCGAGGGAAGGGAGGGTTTCCCAGAGTGGCTGCTTAATCCCCAGAAGGACGGGAAGTGAGAACAGACCATTGGAGTTTGCACCTGCAGGTCGCTCTTCCTGGCCCAGTGGGGAAGGACAGGGGTCCTCAGTGTGGGTGGCTCGCCAGGAGGGAGACCGTTCCTCTCTCCATTCTGTCTGCGTTTCAGCTGGAACCACCATCTCCTAGCTCTGAGATGGGACTGCTGAAGATCAGGCTGGAGGGTCGACAGTGAGTCAGAGCAGGGATTCCCCAAAACCCTAAAACCTATCAGATGAATGGTGCTGAAAAGATGAGAGAGAGGGAATTACTACAAACTTATCTTCAGAAGGCATCATGAAGGGAAGAGCTCAATGTGAACAGTCTGTCTTTCATTCATTATACCAGCATTTATTGACTATTTTTCATGTGCCAGACTGTCATCGAAAGGGTGTTAGGAGCAGGTAAAGTGTATGTGTGTGTGCACATGCATGTGCATGCACGTGTCTCAGAACAAAGGGGATCTGGGCATTTTTCCAGGATGACATGTGGAAGAGGTACCTCTGGGTGAAGATATGGAAAAATTTGAGATATAATACAAAAAATTTAAAGTATTGGAGCAAAATCCCAAAGAGCAAAGTAGTTAATTTGAGGACACAAGGTTATTCTTGGAGAGTGGGCAAGATGGTACTGTCCCTGTTTGATAGACGAAATGGTTGAAATCCAGAGGAGTATTGCAGTGGGATTCCTGAGTAGTGAAGGAGCCTGTGTCCAGGGCGATGCGGGTAGAGGGAGGGTTCAGGGTGAAGAGCGTAGTAGTGAGATGGTCATTTGCATGAATCAGAGTACGGCCAACCCATGCCCACATTCCTGAGTTTGGCTGACGGAAGTCTCTGAAAGTAGCTTTAGAAACATCTCCTAGGGTTCATGTCATCCCTGCAGGCTTCTGATTCATCGTGGCTGTTCTTATATCTCTCAAGTCATCCCCAAAGTTTCTGCATCTCTGCTGTTCTCCCAGAATTTCTGCAGTCATTGTTGAGTCTTTGAGTTCTTGTGGATTCTGACACGAGGATTGGTTGGATCCAGACCCATTTTGGAAGTTCACTGTCTTGGGATGCCATCTGCTCCTTAGGTGACTGTCTGCAGTATGAATATTAGTCTCACTGGAGAAAGGGGAAGTCCTGCCTTCTCTCTTATCTGTAGATATTCCCCTTCCCAAGGCAGAGAGCAGACCTTATTCTCACTCAGAATATGGGTCAGGGGACTTCCCTGGTGGTCCAGTGGTTAAGACTTTGCCTTCCAATGCAGGGAGTACAAGTTCAATCCCTGGTTGGGGAGCTGAGATCCCACCAAAAATCCAGAACATGAAAACAGAAGTAACAGTGTGCGTGCATACAGTCGATCAGTTGTGTCTAACTCTTTGCGACCCCGTGGCCATGGACTGTAGCCCATCAGGCTCCTCTGTCCATGGGATTTACCAGCAAGATTACTGTAGTGGGTTGCCATTTCCTCCTCCAGGGGACCCTCCCTACCCAGGGATCAAACCTTCTGCATTGGCAGGCAGATTCTTTACCACTGAGTTACCTGGGAAGCCTGTGAAGTAATAGGGTAACAAATTCAATAGAGACTTTGAAAATGGTACACATTAGGAAAAAAAAAGAAAACTTTAAAAAAAAAAGAATATGGATCAAAAAGACTTTTTTTTTTTTTTTCTTCCTTTGGCAATTTAGCTCAAGGAAATTATTTCATTACCATCATGGGGATGAAGAGAAACATTTCAGAAGGCCCACAGAGTATTAAAAACTGTATAGATAGAGTTCATTATTCTACAATTTCATATGGGTTAAAACTTAAGTATTCTAAGAAGTTTTAGCTAGACTTAAGGGTAATTCATTTTAGAATAGCTTAATAAGAGTTAATGAATATCCAAGGCATATCTCTAACTTCTCAAGACATAGATAGAAACTAACCATAGTACCCTTGATCCATTGTCAAGAAAATAACAATATACACAAAACTTGAACTGTAATCCACTTATCCCTAAAGGAATAGTTCCTGAAAAAGCTAAGTTACCCATGAGCTCAAGGCATTATTTTAAAATTTATGTTGTTCGTAGTCAATATGTGTTCCAAGAAAATGTCCAAGTTATTAAATGCTCTTCTGCTTATCTTTTTCCAGTTTTCTTCTTCAAAGCCACACAGTTAAGGCAAGTCATAAAATAAACCATGCACCAGCTTAGACCTCATACTTTATTTACTTGGAGAAAATGATTGTCTTACATTTGCCTTAGGACTTGTTTTTAATCTTTCCAAGCTATCCAATTTACCAGAATATTCTGCATGGTTTAAATCTAGTGATTCTTGGTACATGCTCTCTGCCTGTTTCTTTGCACAGACAATTGTAGCGCTGGAGGAGAGGGGGCCACAGTGATTTTATTGGACAGTCTAAGAAAAGTTTTCTTGACTCTGCTGATGTTAATACTGGAAGCAAAACACTTTTACAAAGAATGGGCACCCCCCTCCAAAGTTTCAGAAACTGAGAGCTACTGTAGATGAAAATCTTGCTGAAATTGAAGTTCCTTGTCTGTGCCTCATTTAATCATTTAATAGTGCTAGGGAAGCATTCTGAGGAACGTCATGTTTCATGTTCTTTGTTTCCTGAACGCACGGTCCTGGTGCCAGAAATGATTTTTGGTCTGCAAAACCATCAGATGAATGTAAGCATGAGTTCTTTTATTTACTGCTGCTGTCTGGCTTAGGAATTCACTACTGTTAATAGAGATTTAATGCCGCAAGAGTAACTCATCTGCATCAAGAGATGCCCTAATAAGGATTCGTAGTTTTAAATACACGCCAGCTGCTCTATTTTTGTTCTTTTCCTTGCTCTGAACTATAAAGTTTGGTGTGGCTAATAGGTAGATACACTTTTAGTTTGATTTGGCAGAAAATAGTGGAATTCATTTTTATAATTATTTGAATTTTAGGACTTGGAGGAAGAAAGAAATACATTTATTAAAGTGACTTAAAAGCATAATACTAAGTATACCTGTAATTATAAATTCCTTTAATTATAATTATAAATTCTTGTTAGCCAGTACTAAAGTAATTTTTACACATGAGATTAGTTTCAGAATGGATGTTCTAAAGTGTTTCAGGTAGCTTAAATGTAACAAGAAATATGTCTGGTTATTTTTCCAGATGACCAATTTCAGTGCATCCTCCTCTAATGCAGACTGACTTTCAATAAAGATTTTATGATTGATTTCTTTGCTAATGGTTTTTTTCAGTTTTAAACCCAAAAAGAGTAAAAAGAAGATTCATCAGACTCCTGTAGTATCACCACTTATTGCAAATTCACTGCAAAAATATTAGGAGTGTATGATTAGCTAATCTTTTATGCATTTTACTACTAATATTGATAATACCATCAGCAATTAAAGCTATTATTTATTAATCACCATCAGCCAGCTGGCATTTTAATTATTTTGTCTATAGTTCTCAAGACACAGCCACGAGGCACTATTATTATTGACACTTTATGGGTCTCATGACTTGTCCAAGGCCAAACAACCCTTAGAAGTTCAAGTAGAACTTATGTTCATAACCACTTCACCGTAATCTCATTCAACTTCATGGACACACAGAGAAATACCTCTCTTTTTAGCTTTTTAGAAACAATCATAGTTTCACAATATTTCATTTTGTTCTTAAATATGGCCTTTTTTTTTTAGCTTTTAAAATAATCTGTATTTAGGATGACCACTAAAGAAGGTTGGGTTGATTTGGGAAAAGGTGGATCAATATAAAAGGAATCACAGTGCTTTGTATCTAGGAGTTAGTGGCTCAGAGGATGGGATGTCAGACACGAGACACAAGACATGTGTGATGTTGCCTTTTAAAGAGAGTGATTGTTGGGGAAAAACATTATTTGTCACTTTGGTCCAGCTTGCAGTGGGGGCAGTGATTGGAAGGGGTTTTTGAGGATATTGGGGATCGTCAGCATATAAATGGCAACTGGGGTCAGTGAATGTGCTTAGGAAGAAAATGCAGATCTATTTTCTAGATCCTCTTCCAAAAGGGAAGTAAATGTATAAAATAGAAGAAAACAGAAAGGGGAAGGCCTTTCTGAGCCTCAGTTTCCCCAACTCTGAAATGGAATGGTAAACCACACCGACCTGAGAATACTGTTGAGACTATTAAACGAGTATCTATGTTAAGAGTTTAGCAAAGGACTTGGCATATGAAAAGGAATCAATAATAGTAATGGTTAGCGACTTTAATAACTCTGAGAAAACAAAGATAAGAACAGCAGGCAAAGAACAGTGTCGGTGGTATTGCTCATGGGGCTGGAGGAGACTGGACTCTTTCTGCATCAGTGCTTCCAAAGTTCCTCCTGTCCGACGCCCTCTAAGAGCCAGTGGGGTCGCAGCACTGACCTCAGGTACCTGCCTAGAGGTGGTTGCACATGCCACTCTGTGCACACAGCGGGCATCTGTGGGCTCCCTGACCTGCAAGGCCGCCTCCCAGGACCTTTACCCAGCCTCTTCTATACAAGGCCCGGGGTCAGCCTGCTCTGGCCCACAGCCTGTGTTTTTTAATGGCCCATGATCTAAGCATAATTATTCTGTTTTTTTCAAATGGTTGGAAAAAAATCATAATATTTTGTAACTCATGAAAAGATGTGAAATTCAGGGTTGGCATCCATAAATACAGTTTTGTGCAGGTGTTCAAAACTGGTTTTGAACACCAGGTTTATACAGGTGTTCCCTGATGGCTTTCATGCTAAGAAAGCGGAGACCATGTGGCCTGTACAGCCTGAAATATTAACTCTCTGGTCCTTTAAAAAGCAAGTTTCAGGATCATTTTTATAGGCTCCATATATATATATATATATATTAATATATGATACATGTTTTTCTTGAGTGGGATAGGAGGTGGGAGGGAGGCTCAAAAGGGAGGGGATATATGCATACTTAGGACTGATTCACATTGTACAGCAAAAACCAACACGACTTTGTAATGCAGTTATCCTCCAATTAAAATTTATTATTATTATTATTTTATTAAAGAAAGTTTTATGGCTGTTGCTCCAGCGTGAGAACTCAGGGGTTCTATTGGAACAGGACCTTTTCTATAGTTCCCTAAAGAGGGTCTCTGGTTTTCAAAGGCGGTTGTTAGTTTACACTATTACACCATGAACTTTGTTCTTTCCTCCCTTACTCATGTGGAGGTTCATTTATACGGTGGGCCCATCGATATCATCTGTCATTAGGTCAATGAGTCTCCAAAATGAAAGTATATCTCCGCCAGGGTAAGAATCTTTAGATCTTCAACTTTGCTCTAAAAATTGATCCCTGATTTAGCTGCTGACATAAAGTAGTAAAAGAACTTTCCCTCGAAAGCACTTCATTTTCACAGTTGGGCACTCAGGGACTTTGTTATTTCACTGGTGATTACATGCCCAGCATTTAGCACATGGCCTAGCCTGGGCACACGCAGACTGTTCGGAATGAATGAAAGTTCAGAAAGAGTTTTCTGGATTCCCTTTCTTCACAAGTCGCTGAGTCCTCCTCACACTCCGGTCTGAATTCTGCCTACCCAGTTTCCCCAGACTGTTCTTACTAAGGTCCCAGAAAGTCAACGGGCATGAATTTGATTGGGAGAAAATTTAACTTACAGTAGAGGTCACAGGTATTCTGCAGATATAAACTGAGGAGATGTGTATAATAGAAAAATGTTTATGAAGATTATTTATTTATTTTTATTTGACATGACTAAAGGTTTCTCTTACACGTGTCACTTCCTTACTGACAATGCCCCAGCCAGACTTAGCTCCCTTCAGTTCACAAAACATACCTTAAGGCTTCCTTCTTTGTATCTTTACAGGTGTTGCAAAGTTCTTTTTTTTAAATTAATTTTCATTGGTATATAATTGATTTACACTCTTAGTTCCTGTGGAACAGCAAAAGGAGTCAGTTAAACATACACATATATTCATTCTTTCTAAATCCTTTTCCTATGCAGGTCATTACAAAGTGTTGGGTAGGCTTCCTTATGTTAGACAGCAGGTTATCTGTTATCTATTTTTTATATATTAACATATATATGTCAACCCCAGTCTCCCAGTTTATCCCCCATCCCTTTATCTCCTGGGTAACTACATTTGTTTTCTGTGTCTGTGACTGCTTCTGTTTGGTAAGGAAGTTCATTTGCACCATTTTTTTAGCCTGTCAAAATCCTTCTCTGCATCCAGGCCCTATCCAAATTCCAACCTCCTGTCGGGGATAAAACTCTGGTCTCTGAACTCCTGTAAGATTTTTCTGGTTCTCCACTGGTGTGGTTTAAGTACTGCTCTGCCTTGTAAGTGTCTGTGGAAGTCCCACTCACAAGATGAACTTAGAAGTTACCCAAGGAGAGTTATCCTGCAGCAGGCGTGTTTCCTCAGGGACGGTTATCCCGCAGCAGATGTGTTTCCCCAGAGATGGTTATCCTGCAGCAGACGTGTTTCCCCAGGACGGTTATCCTGCAGCAGGCGTGTTTCCCCAGGGACGGTTATCCTGCAGCAGATGTGTTTCCCCAGGACGGTTATCCTGCAGCAGACGTGTTTCCCCAGGACAGTTATCCTGCAGCATGCGTGTTTCCCCAGGACGGTTATCCTGCAGCAGGCGTGTTTCCCCAGGGACGGTTATCCTGCAGCAGATGTGTTTCCCCAGGACGGTTATCCTGCAGCAGGCGTGTTTCCCCAGGGATGGTTATCCTGCAGCAGATGTGTTTCCCCAGGACGGTTATCCTGCAGCAGGCGTGTTTCCCCAGGGACGGTTATCCTGCAGCAGGTGTGTTTCCCCAGGACAGTTATCCTGCAGCAGATGTGTTTCCCCAGGACCGTTATCCTGCAGCAGGTGTGTTTCCCCAGGACGGTTATCCTGCAGCAGGCGTGTTTCCCCAGGACAGTTATCCTGCAGCAGGTGTGTTTCCCCAGGGACGGTTATCCTGCAGCAGATGAGTTTCCCCAAGGACGGTTATCCTGCAGCAGATGTGTTTCCCCAGGGATGGTTATCCTGCAGCAGATGTGTTTCCCCAGGACGGTTATCCTGCAGCAGGCGTGTTTCCCCAGGACGGTTATCCTGCAGCAGATGTGTTTCCCCAGGACGGTTATCCTGCAGCAGATGTGTTTCCCCAGGACGGTTATCCTGCAGCAGATGTGTTTCCCCAGGACTGTTATCCTGCAGCAGGCGTGTTTCCCCAGGGACAGTTATCCTGCAGCAGATGTGTTTCCCCAAGGACGGTTATCCTGCAGCAGGTGTGTTTTGCTCTCACACAACCGAGTGTCTTCACATCAGGAGGATCTTGGATTCATGTGATGCTGACATAGTGAGAACAGCTCAGATGGTGACTCACTGATCCTTTAATATTTTGACATGCTATATTTAGTGGATAATTTTCAAAGATAATTTTTCTTCTATGTTGGGTTTTTTTATTCTTAGGAAATCTACTCATCTTTTTTAATAAGTGGAAGTAAATTGTCTTTTCTTCTTCTCCCTACATTTCCCCTTATTTCTTTTATTGGCTTATACATCACTTCAGAAGCACCTAGGGTTGATCTGGATACGTTTTACTGGGCAATTCCACCTTTCTGCTTTCAAGTTTAACCCTTCTACAAATAATTATAGATATTTATTTTGAAAGTTTTGAGACAGGAAATGAATTGTTGTGATGGTAACTTCCTTACCTTTACAATAAAAGTCAAATAAAGTAGCATTTTATTGGGAAATTACTGAGAGACAAAAATAGGCATTGGTGACTTATGATGCTAGTTTTCAACACCCTCCTGTGTATATCACTCCATTTAATAAAGGTTTGCCTATTAATCTTGTGAAAACACTTGGTAAGAAATGCAAAAATATCCATTTTTTAAAGAAATCTTTTTTTGGCAATAGAAACAGAAGATCCTTTTATATATAATGGCCCTACTATAACTTCTTTGCAAGTCAGCTAGTGAATTCCTACATGAAAAATAAAACTTCTGATTTGGGGCCAGTACATTGTGATACTTATTATAAAATCATTTACATTGTAAGGATTCTTTTCTTATGAATAAAGAATGTGTACACACAATGATTAGTCATACTTATAGTGAGACTTAACAGACTTTATCTAGGACTGCAGGAGAAATAACAGTTAATATTCCAGATTCAAACTCAATTTCTTGGAATGTTTTTGAAAGTGAAAATAGCACATTCCTTCCACTCTTAATTTGAAACTCTAAAACCTCTGACGATTTATCAAATAGTAAAGTTAAATATCTATTATACTTAGGAAAGTTTCAAATGGAAAAGGTTATAAATTATACATAATAACTAAGTAAATTTGCTTTTATAACTAAGCCTATACCTTCATTGAAACATTTTGCTATTATCTAATGAAGTAAAGGTGTATCAATTGGGAAATAAAAGCAAATTGATGAAGATGTTAATTTAATACTTTTAGCACTCTGAAATTGAAAGGGTAAGACAGAGTCCTTGATCTGTGTCCTTACATTCTGGAAACTGGAAATAGATGCAAAGCTGCTAATGAGGAAGAGTTCTTGAGAGGAGGACCTATTGATTTGAAGCCCACAGGAAAATACATCCAAGAGACAGTTAATTGACTTTAGGTGGTCTAACCCGCTGCTATAAATGCCAGTCTTATTTACAACATCTACCTCAGGAAGTTCACCTAAACAGTTACTCAGTTGTTTTTAAAATGAAAAAAAAAAAAAAGAAAGGAAAGGAAGGGAAGAAGGAGAGATAGAAAAAGAGTAAAAATTATTTTAAGGGAGTTACATAAAATTTCATGGAGATTCTTAGATATTCAGCAAATCATTGACCTAAAAATACCAATTAGCATGTATTTTGGAGACTTACAGCAAGATCAGAGAAGGGAAATTTTACCTCCAAAGTAGAAATTTACTTTCAATTCTGTCTTCTCATGGATGATTCCTTATTGTTTCTTTCAAAGTAAACACTCAAAAGTATTATGTTTTGTGAGGAAAACCAATCCACTTGTATGGATTATAAGAATGATTTTGATATTTAATCTAAATTTTACAGGCAGAAACATGAAAGAATAAAGGCTGAATTCAAATATATGTTAATGTTGCATTAAATGCATTGACCAGGGTGATAGAGCATTCTTTATTTCCAGAGTTGCTTGAATCTAGTCTAAGTACAATTGCAAGCACTGTATTAATTTTCATTTCAAGGTGTATGTGGCCTGAATCCCAGGTTCCCTGGTGAGTCTGCCTGCATTCGAGTGGTAATAACTCAGTGATAACGGGAGTCTGCCAGCTCCCTCTGCTTTGCCAGACCCCTCCCTGGGCTTTTTAATTCATATTCTGCACGTCCTAGATTCTCTGGCCCAGATAACATGGTCTGACAATTGGGTGCACATCTTTTCACTCTGTAAATGGCTTTGTAACACTATTCAGAGTAATACCAGTTCTCTTACTCTTTTGTTCTGCTTTTATATTTTTAGAGTTGTCGCTCATCGCATACCCTTTAGCTAAGCATTTCAGAAGAGCCTCTGCCCTTTGGAACTCTGCACTGGGTATTCTTCCTGGCCCACCAGAAAGGGAAAGCATTCCCCTTGCCCTTCATTTGTTTACAAGCTCTTTGACCAAGTAGAACATCAACAGGTGAAGAACTGCCCTCCCTTTTTATATGAGACTAAGAACACACACACCTTTTTATAAAACTTTATAGTTTTATAAAGTCTTTCATGTCTATCATTGAATGAGTTCAAAATGCCTGAAGGATTTTAAAATCAGAGCCTGGATCATGTGAGGAAAGATCAGAAATGCATTAACTGAAGGAGGTTCCCAAAGAAAATGAATTTTAAATTGAAATGGGATATTAATACATGCTCTTCATCCCTCAAGCTTTCCATAAGTTTTAATACATTCTTAATATAATTTCCCTTCTTTCAACCCAGAATACAATTGTGACAGTTAAATACAACCAAAAGGAGCATGAATATTTTGAACTGCACATGCATATTAATCTGTAAAAAAAAAAAAAGTCTGTTTTAGCAGCTTATCATCCTAAGCATTGATGTTCCTTTTTAGTTAATGTTCTGCTCACCTCCCCAGGATAAGAAGAAACCATCATTTTTGTTTTAAGCTTTAATTTTTCCCCATCTTTATGTCAGAAGGGTTTAAAACCAGCAGATGCTCTCCAGTGAAATTTAGTGGTGACTGTTTTTACTGCCCCTTATCCCTGGTGTTACTCACATGGTCAAGAATCCACGTGCAGTGCAAGAGACCCAGCTTCGAGACCTGGGTTGGGAAGATCCCCTGGAGAAGAGAATAGCTACCCACTCCAGCATTCTTTCCTGGAGAATTCCATGGACAGAGGAGCCTGGTGCGCTACAGTCCATGGGGTGCAAAGAGGCAGAGCACTGGTGGTACTGTTGTGTGATGACAGACCTTTATCCACTCCACAGATACTATCACAAGGTCATCAATAGCTAATACAAGTGTAATACTTGCTCAGGCTGCGTCCTGTGACTGTTCCTGCATAAAGCCCTTGGTGTACATGGTCACATTCATCTCTCTCAGCCATCTTGGGAGATTGCTATGACATAAGAAGGTGATTATTTTTGAATTTTCAAGGGAAAAATGAAGGCTGAGAGAAGTGAAGTCACTTGTCCAAAGTCACCCAACTGGCAAGGATTTGGGTCTAGTCTGTTTCCAGAGCCTCAGTCCTTGCTATGGACTGAATATTTCTGTCCCCCAAAACACATAAGTTGAAACCTGATGCCCAAGGTAAGGGTCTTAGGAGGTGGGGCTTTGGGAAGAAGATTAGCTTACAAGGGTGGAGGCCTCGTGACTGAGATGAGTGCCCTTATAACGGCAACCCCAGAGACTTTTAAAAGGCCTTTTTCCTGTGAGACGACAGCTGTCTTCAAGGAAGTGGGCTCTCATCAGAGACCCAGTCTGCCACCACCTTGATCTTGGAATTCCCAGCTTCCAGAATTGTGAGAAGTAAACATCTGTTGTTTTATAAGAACTTAGTTTATGGTATTTTTGTTGTAGCATCCTGAATGAACTAAGAGAGTCCTTAACCACGATACTGCGTGGCCTGGGCATTTTGAAGTGGTTAATTAAAGGTGTCTAGTATACTGTTAGTCACTCAGTCCTGTCCAACTCTTTGTGATCCCATGGACTATAGCCCACCAGGCTCCTCTGTCCATGGAATTCTCCAGGCAAGAATTATGGAGTGGGTAGCCATGCCCTCCTCCAGGGGATCTTCCCCATCCAAGGATCTAGCCCAGGTCTCCTGCATTGCAGGCAGATTCTTTACCATCTGAACCACCAGGGAAGCCCAATTAAGTGTGTATTCATCTACAAATCTCCAGAATACCCAGTGTCAACAGTTGGTATTTTGTCAGTTCTCTAGAAGTTTATGTAACTAGAAAAATATTTCATTCTGATTTCCTTTTCCTTTATAGGGAAGCTGAAAATGTTAGTCGCTCGGTCGTGTTTGACTCTTTGTGGCCTCATGGACTGTAGCCCCCAGACTCCTCTGTCCATGGAGTTCTCCAGGCAAGAACACTGGAGAGGGTTTCCATTCCCTCCTCCAGTGGGTCTTCCTGACCCAGGAATCAAACCAGGTCTGCATTGCAGACAGATTATTTACCATCTGACCCACCAGGGGATAGCCCCTTTATTGGGAGAGAACTATAAAATGTACATCTGGATGAGTTTACCACTGAGACTAAAGTCAAGTCACTGTTTTTCTTCTTCAACAATGTGAACCACTTTGTTACTAGTTGGTGTCTTTTTGCTCATTAGGAAAGGGAAATGGAGGAGTCCACGCCGGTAAGGGCAGAGCTGGTCTTGAACCCAGCAGTCAGACAGAAATCTGTGGTCCATATGGGGCAGTGTCAGCCAGGAGCATGGCTCCAGGCCCCCAGTCCTGACAGCTTCCTGTCTTCAGACACAGTGAGGCCCAGTACCATCCTGTGTTTCTTGTTCATTGCACCAACAAATGAGCTTGCTGGACATCTGTGGGCTTAGCAAATGCTACTAGATTTTTCTGTGGGGAAGGGAGTATGTGTAGAAGAGATCATATCGCAAGTTACATAATCTTGTCTCAAAACAGTGACTCATGTTCAGATTGGTGCTGGTTTTTGTCTGGACCATGTCACTGTTTCTGAGCCCTGGTGGGTGGCTAGAGGGTGCAGTACGTGAAGACGAAAAGACTTCCTCGGAGTGTCTGGAGCTGGCGAAGGGAAGTCAAGGGGAAAAGGAGCCCAGACTGTCACGTGCCTCCACGTGAGCGGGGCCCTGGGGTCCCTGTCCCCTGAGCCATGTGTGGTCAGGCTCCAGCAGCTGCTTTGAGGGAGGGCTATGCCCATAGTTATCAGATCATCATCTACTAGGTGCCCTGACAGGGTGAGCAAAGAACAAGATGGTTGTGTTGGGGGAAGATGGGAGATGTAGAAGTAAGTGATTAGGACCTTGAGGAATGCCTCTGTATATTTACAGGAAAGCTGGATGCTTTTGTCATTTACTCAACTGATGCATTTATCCACAAGAATACATCTCATTATAGATAATAATAAAGGTTGAGTTTATCAAATCTTTATATGATGAGCCAGACTGGCACATTCAGGCATTTCAACCAGGGTATTTTCATTCAGGCATTTCAACCAGGTACCATTCTTATCAGGGGCCTCCCTCGTGGCTCAGGTGGTAAAGAGCCTTCCTGCAATGCAGGAGACAGAGGTTCGATCCCTGGGTTGGGCAGATCCCCTGGAGAAGGGAATGATGACCCACTTCAGTATTCTTGCCTAGAGAATCCATAGACGGAGGAGCTTGGCGGGCTACATCCACGGGATCACAAACAGTCGCACACACCTGAGAGACTAGCACTTTAACCTCCTCGGTTTACCATTCTTACTATCCTTTTCTGGATAACGAATCCCAAGCTCAGGAAGATGAAGTGTAATTTGCTCAGCAACACATAGCCAGTAACTGGTCCATTCAGGCTGCTAACATGCTTATTCTTAGCCCTCGTGCTGCGCTGGATATGTTAAAGTAATTCTACTTGCTGTAAAAATTGACCCTAAAATGTGCAAATTCTCAAACTGAATGAAGTGATGTTCCCTCTTCATTCAGTAGCATGGGCAGGTGCTCGTAGCTGACAGCGCTTGCTTCCACACAGTGGCTTAGGTACCGAGGTCCTAACGTCTCATGCTGTTGTCCTCTGAATCCACATGGCAGAAGGATGAAAGCAGGTGGAGAAAGTATATCTGCTTCTTAAAAGCCCCGCCCCAGAGGCCCATATGCCTTGAGCCACATGGCCATGTCCAGCTGCTAGGGGACAGGCCCTGGGAAATGCAGTGCTGGCTGAACAGTCCTTAGCATCAGTTTACTGCAGTGGAAGGGGGTGGACAGCAGGCTAGCTCCCACACAAGTGACTTCAAATGTCTTCCATTATAATGAGTTAAAGCATTTGAAGCATTTGAGACTTTTTTTTTTTTAAGCAAAGGCTGAAAATACTGGTGATTTCTCTCTCTCTTTTTTTTGTATCTCTTTTTTAATTAATTTATTTTTTAAATTTATTTAATTAATTTATTTTTTAAATTTATTTTTTAACAGAAGGATAATTGCTTTACAGAATTGTGTTGTTTCCTGTCAAACATCAACATCAATAAGTCATGGGTATACTATGTCCCTTCCCTCTTGGTATTTCTTATGTAAGAATCGAACACAGCTAGTGTGTTTATCTCAGCTCCAAAGCCTGGAATAAAAATTGGTTTCTGTTCATTCCTCAGTTTTAAGTTTTCTTGGCCTCTTCCGACTCTTAGATTCCTCTACCCCATTTTACATATACCAATGTGTGAAGTTGAGCCATTTCTTTGCCTTTTTTTTAATGTTAGTTTTTATTGAAGTATAGTTGATTTAGAATGTTGTATTAGTTTCAGGTGTATAGCACAATGATTCAAATAAATACATATATACATTTATAAACATATATCTTCCATATACCTGAATACGTACACACACACACATATATGTGTGTATATTATTTTTCAGATTCTTTCCCATTACAGGTTATTACAAAATGTTGAGTATAGTTCCCTGTGTTCTACACTAGGTCCTTGTTGGTTATCTATCTTATGTATCACTGTGTGTCTATGTTAATCCCATTTCTTTGTTTTTTAAAACAAAACTGGCACATGCCAGCGTGCCTGAGTTTAGCATCATTTGGAGAAGATGTCACAGGGAGCAGGGCTGGAGGAAAGGAGATGGTGGGAAGTGGTCAGATCACTAGACACGCAGGATTTTGCCACTTTCCCCTCTTTGGTCTTCTCTCTCTCTCCTCTGCTCCTCCATTGTTTTTCTGAGAATCTGTCTTATTGCTCAACAGCAAGGACGTGCATTTCTATATCCCTCCTCTGAGTTGCTTCATCAACATCTATTTATTTAATATTTAAAGCAGGCCTGTGAGGGGGGCCCTCTTGGCATCTTTCCTGTTCGTCAGTGCAAACACTGCAGGACAGAGAGGGGATGGTGACGGCCTGGCCCAGGTGTGAACCCCGACTGTTCAGCTGCAGCCTGCCCTCGTGGCCATGAGACCGTTCTCCCTCTCGGTAGGGACTTTCTCATACAGGAAAGCTCTTGTGCCGGCTCTCAAGGTTCAATTCTGTTTTGTTAAATGTATTTCTGAAGTTCATCTGAGCTTGAATCCAGCTCTTAAGTGCTCACCGTGGTTATAATTGCAAGGACCACAAAGCACTTCCTATGCTTTCACCAGAAAGGAAACTTGTGTGAGCCCTCACTGGATGCTATTACACTTGATCCTTACGTGCTCTGTGTGTGTCCTTAAGAGTGAAAGTTGCTATTGAGTGTTTTAACTGTAGGAGATTTATTTGTAATTTCCCTAGTGTTCTTTTGCAGACCAGAATAAATGCATTCTTTTTTTACATTCTTTTCCATTATGGTTTATCCCAGGATATTTCCCTGTGCTGTACTATATGTGTTGTTGTTTGGCCATCCCATATACAATAGTTTGCGTCTGCTAATCCCCAGACTTCCAATCCGTTCCTCCCCTACCCTCTCCCCCTTGGCAATCCCATGTCTGTTCTCTATATCTGTAAGTCTGTTTCTGTTTCATAGACAAGTTGATTTGTCTCATATTTTAGGTTCCACGTGTTAGTGATATCATATGGAAAGTGTCTTCCTCTGTCTGACTTACTTAACTTAGTTGATGACCTCTAGGTCCGTCCGTGGTGCTGCCAGTGGGAGTATTTCATTGTGTATATGTACCATGTACTTCTTTCTCTGTTCATCTGTTAATGAACATTTAAGTTATTTCCATGTCTTATGTTGTAAATAGTGCTGCAGTAAACACTGAGGTACATGTATCCTTTTGAATTGCTGTTTTGTCTGGATATATATACCCAAGCATGGGATTCCTGGATTTTATGGCAATTCTATTTTTAGTTTTAAAACACATGTTTGACATTTTTATCATGTACATAATAAGACCTGGTTGATGTCCAGAAAGTTAGATTTGTATATACTAGATGGTTCTTGGTCTCAACATACATAAAGGAGGTTGGATATCATCACTGACCTAATTCTTCCACAGACTCTAGAAGGTGGTTACAGCCCAATGTATTAAGCTGTCGTGGAATACTCCAGAGATGGGTTGACATTCTGCATCCTGTGAGTTGACTTGATATTGGAGATATGTCATTTTATGCTGATTCTAGACATTATTGCTATTTTCAGAACAAAATCATTTCCTATCAGTGGAATGCATGAAATGAAAGCTATTTTAACTCCAAACCTCTGATCTCCAAGAAGCCTTGAAATTCTGTCACTTGCTTTCTGGAATTTGGAAATGTGCTTCTGGAACAGATAAAGAAATGGTTCACGTTTCTCTAACTCTTCCCTTGGAATGCATCTAGTGGCAAAAGAAAGCCCATCTTCAATGAGATGGAGGCCAGAACCTGAAGCAGCAGCAAAGAAGGAAGATTATTTGAAGTCTTGAGTTTTAGCTTAAAAATTCATGAGCCTTTAGCCTTTCCCTGACTATATACTCATGTTAATTTTGCTATAAAATTTCCCCAAAGCTTCTAGCAAATGTAGAATAGCATTCTCCTCTAAGTTCCATGCTTGTTCGTTATCCTCAAATATCATCGAAAAACACTGCTTCCATCCCTCCTCCAGGATCATTAGCCAGAACCTGAAGGCCAGCTGTCCACATCTGGGGCCTTAACCAGCAGGGTTTTCCGTGCAGTCCATGACCATAGAGTAAAGGACAGCTAACTGGACAGCAGAGCTGACAAGCTGGGATCTTATCCAACACCAAAATCTGACTGTCTGAGCTAACTCTGATTCACTCTGAGTGAAGGATACCCTGTAGCTTGAAGAATGAAGGATCTTTACCAGGGATCTTCCCAAGAAAAGACTTCTCTTTGCTCTCCCGGTTCTCAAGAAGTCTCAAAAACTTTGATGCAAACCTCCTTTACTTGAGTTTTACAGATATGTACTATCGAACACTTAGCATTTCTATAAACTTGAAACTAAATATGCTAACAACCATCTTAGTTATAATTCCGCATTCTGATATTGGTGATTGACAGTCATTCCACTCAAGGTTTTTCTTTTTTTCCTAAGTGCAAAAATACATTGAGTCAGATTATTTACAGAGATTGAGAAAAGAAGAAAGCAAAGCATCAGTGGTTTATATCACTTCGTGGTTCGCTTTTGTGTAGCCCTACCAGTCACGTGTCATTCGCTGACCCCCCAAAATGCAGCTGCTCCCTGTGAGGGAGATTCATTTGCAGAGGAGTCACACCTCTTGGCTGTACCGCAGAGTTATGTAGCAAAGCAAGAGCTGAATTTGTGTAACGACAGGAATGTAGTCTTCTCTTCTGCTTTTCATAGAACTGAATGAAGTTAGGGTTAGGAAAAAATAGTGCTAATACTGATGATAAGAAACATAGCCTTCAGAAAATATAGTTCAGCAAAATATAATTAAAGACAGTGTCTAATAGGGGAGGTGGAGGGAAGTGCTAGAGAGATCTTTAAGATTCTAGGGTGATGATGCTTGTCTCAAAAACAGCCCAGTGAGTGTTCTTAATGCAAAGTAATGCTGCATATTTGCATGAGAACTGGAAGAAATACTTAGAAGGGGCTACTGAGATTCCACAATTTCTGATAAGCCAAGGCTGCTTTGATAAATTGCAGAGAAATTCTTGTTTGCAAGATGCCAAACATACCTAGAGTTTATATGGGGACAGATACAGGAAACATTGTTTAAATGTAATTTCTTAAGTTATGACCACAGAAGAGGGGCCTGTTAAGTTTGTCAGCGAGAAGTATGGGTTTTGAAAATCTTATATTCTAATGAAAGGAAAAATTTAAGATTAAAAATGGAGAGAGAATTACTTCCTAGAGCTTGGTCCTTGAGAAGGCAAGAGGGAGAGGCAGCTGACCAGACAAGAGAGACACCCTTTGCCTTATGGGAGGAGACATAGGGGGAAAGGTGAGTGTGGAGGCTTACCTTCTCATTCATCATGCTCCACCATGCTTCTGGTACGTAACTGCCTGTATGATGGTTCCGTGCCTAGATGGTCTTCAGATACCACACTGACCGCCCATAGGGTACGTAGCCCAGCCCCAGCATTACCGTCAGCTCTGATGAGACATCCTCAGGCCAGTATGTCAGTTAAGGCATGTAAGAAGCCAGCCAAGTCAGAATCCCCACCAGCCATCTGTCTTTGAGCCTCACCTCTAGTTTCAGTCATATCATTAGAAAGCCATTCACCTTATTTTTCTGAATAATGACCTTTTCAAATAATTCCTGGCCAGTTAGACACATCTTCAGATCTTCAGTGGCCCTGCTTAATACTGAGTGTTTCAAGTAGTAACATAATCCAGCATAAATGACAAAGTTTATTAAATTAACATTTAGCATCCATGGAGTCATAGAG
This sequence comes from Dama dama, assembly GCF_033118175.1. Classification (NCBI taxonomy): domain Eukaryota; kingdom Metazoa; phylum Chordata; class Mammalia; order Artiodactyla; family Cervidae; genus Dama; species Dama dama. The sequence continues at coordinate 12,032,977 of NC_083708.1, forward strand.
TCACCAAAACCTTTCTAGGACAGGGAATTTAATTAATTATTATACTTGGACTTGCATTTCTTCTAAATCATGTGTAAACTAACAAAGTTTACCTGCCTAAATGACAAGAATTTTCCTTCAAGGGTCATGTGAAATAAATAATGCTCAGAAGACATTAGTTACAAAGGTTGGGTTTCAAATATATGTTATTGTGTTTATAAAGTCACCTTTTCTTCATAAGTACATGTGTGAAAAATTACTGTTGAAAATCTTGACAATGACCCAACGTAAAAAATTTGTTTTACCCAATTTTCTGGAAGAATTCTATATTCTCTAGATTCAAACATACATGTGAGACTTTTAATATGCAGTTGTGTTCATGGATTTTTAACAAGTTGTATGAAATTTATCAGGTATATATACTTGCTTTAATGGGAGGATAGAAGAGGACAATTTACCTGTTAGCGTTGGGCTGACTCTTCAAATTCCAATGATACAGCCCTTTTGTGTAAAGTTAAGTGTTGTTTAAGGTTAATTTGTGTTGTATTTTATCACCTGGCTTCTAATCAGAGCACTGTGTCTCTATGTTCCTTATAAAATGGCTTTCCTATTAGCAACCATTTTTCAGGAATATGTGTGTGTGCTCAGCCATGTCTGACTCCTTGCACCCCCATGAACTGTAGCGCTCCAGGCTCCTCTGTCCATGGAATTTTTCAGGGAAAAATACTGGAGTGGGCTTCCATTTCCTTCTCCATTTCCATATATATATGGAAATGTTATTAGCCTGAATCCTTATTTGTGAGAAAATGCAAAGGGTCTGCAGTGCAATATTATTTCAGGTAAAAACCCATAAATACCAAGTTATTGTTAATATAACAGCTGTTTGTCTTTTAGGTGTCAGAGCCTGCCCTTGGTGCTTTACATCATTTCTATTTATTCCAGAAAACTAAGCTATTTCCACTTTACACAAGAGGAAACTTCAGATTAACAACTTGCCAGATGTTATCTAGTGGTAGTGTTAGCATTTCAGTGTAGGTCTGTGTAGAGTCTTAAGGGGAAAATGTGTGTGCATGTGTATATCTAAAGATAGGAGGCAAGGCAGTTTTTATGTGTGTGTATTGTCTCTTTGGGGGGCTTAACAAACATTTGACTAAATGTGTTCTAATTGCCAATGACTCTGTTGTCTATAGGTGTGAACTTACAGCATCTGTAGTAAATTACGTTTCTTGGCCTGAGAAATCCTTATAAATGGTAATTTTTTCAAAATTATTTGGAAACCTATAATTATTCTTAGGATTTGGATCATGAGATCGTCTTTTAAATGAAAGTAAACCTTATGGACGTCTCTTTTGCAGGGTAATAACTTTCTGAGTAATCTTATAGTAGTAGTGTTTGATTTGTTTTTGCTGCTGTAACAGGTGACTATAAATGTAGTTGCTTAAAACACAGCAGAAGTGTATTATCTTGCAATCCTGGAGGTCAGAAGTCCAAAGCGGGTCAAGGTGTGGGTTGGGCTGAGTTTCTTCCTGGGGCTACAGGGAGAATCCGCGTCTTTGCCTCCCAGTCTGCTGGGGCTGCTATCACTCCTTCACCTTCAGCCCTCTTCCCCCTTCAAAGCCATCACGTCACTCTTACTCAGACCTGCGTCTCTCTTCCTCTTGTAAGGACCCTTAGGATAATACTGCCCTCCATCCTGATGATTCAGGATAATCTCCTTATTTTAAGGTCAGTTGATTAGCAAACAATTCTATCTGCAACCATGATTCCAACTCACCATGAACATAGCATACATTCTAGAGATTAGGGTGCAGACATCTTTTGGAGGGTGGGGGACGTTATTCTACTCATCCCAGACAGATTTCTATTTTGTAGGGTCTGAAGTTTAAGGAAAGCTTTTTTCAAGAAAATGAACACACAAAATTACAAATGCAAAATCGGACACTAAAGCACTTAATTATGTATACTAAGAAAAAAAATGACACCAAATACAGACTTTGTAACAAACCAAGCTGTATAAATATGTCCCAAACTTAACTCATACTAATTTTAACATCAGTTCTTTCATATATTCATATATCAAACAAAAGAACTGCATTTGATAAAAATGCCTCATTCAAAACTTCCATTTGTTTGGGTAAGTTAAAAATGAATAGTAGGAGCCCTTCTAAAATTATGTTTTCAAAATTTGGTTTCTAACCAACTTTTCATTCACTTTTATTCATGTCATTTTTTCCCCATGGGTTCAGTTGTCCAGTTGCTCCTGTTCTGAGAGAGATGACACAAAGAATATGGAAATTGGGGCTGGAAGGCCTTGGCTCATTGGTTTGTTCATTCATTCTGAATGTATTTATTCAGCATCTGCTGTGTGCCAGGCATTGTGCTGGGTTCAGGGGATGTGTCCTAAGTGGGACAGATCCCTCAGGACCTTCCAGTGTGACAGGCAGACACAGGGGGTCTTCTCAGCACATTGGGTGTTCTGAAGGTTTGCAGGACCTTGGGAAGGCCTTGAAAGGGGCCCAGCCTGGGCCGATGGCCATGAAGTTTCCTCCAGGTCCTGCAGGACGAGACGAGGCAGTCAGGGCAGACGGGTGCGGGGAGAGGAAGGGGATTTCAGCAAAAGAAATACTGTGGGTAAAGACTGGTGCTGGGAAAGCTGATACAGATTTTGAGAAGGTGAAAGGGCAGGAGCCTGTGGTCTGGGGAGGAAGGGAGAGAGTGGCGTGAGAGCCGCCCTGAGAGCAGGTAGGGGGCAGGTCGGAAGGGGTCTCAGGACCATGCTTAAGGTCTCGGTTTCATCTTAAACCAGCAGGGTTTCAAGGAAGGTTTCTACACAGAGATGTAGAATGATCTGATCAGCAGATTGAAAGCTTTACCTGTTCCTTTGGAGCAAGGGACCAGCAAGGGGGGAAAGGCAAGAGTAAATGCAAGAAAATGTTAGGATAAAGAGAAGTATTTGGATTTTAAATAAAGACTTGTTAACTATCTTCTTTTCAAAAGGATTTGGATATATATGTCTTTTCATTGGCAATGACTCCCTTTTTTAAAAAGTTATTCATTAAGCACTATTTAAGATACACAAAAAATTTAGAAGGCATACAGTCACTTGCTTTTATGCTGAGAGATACAGTTAAAATTTCTTTGACCAGGTGTTTGTGTTCTTTTTCTAATTGTGTAATAAATGTAGTTTCCTTAAAAGGAGGCATTTGGGGGCATCAACAAGCGGGTTAAGGGGAGGTTGGGGGAGTTAGAAAGTTTCTTCTCAGGGGGCACCAGGCCTCCTGTAGCTGATGGTAAAGGTTACCTGATTTAGAACTTGTTGTTGGTGTGGGGGAGGCTCCTCATACGGCCCCCGAGTCTCGTGAGACGCGCTGGTGGCGGGGACCCCTGGTGCCTCTCCACCAGCTTCCAAGGAGCACACCTTTCTTTACTGCAGGTGTTGCCTTCTCCCCTCCGGGATTCCCACCTCCTTGGCTCACAGGGCAAGCCCCACTCCTGCCCCCATTCATATACCCCTGGGGCCCCCCTTTTTCTGCCCTGAGATAGTCAGAGGCATCCTTTGTGTTTTCTGTGTGGTTTATGCATATCTTTCAATGTTTTCTCACTCTGGTTTCCCTTCTGACATAGTTTCTACTTCTTCTTGCTACACTACACAAGGAAGCAGACCGTTGGCATGTATTTCCCTGTTGATGGAGGTTTGTGTGCAAGTGTGCTAAGTTGCATCAGTCGTGTCTGACTGTGTGCAACCCGATGGACTGGAACTGCCAGGCTCCTGTGTCCATGGGACTCTCCAGGCAAGAATCCTGCAGTGGGTTGCCATGCCCTCCTCCAGGGGATCTTTCTGTCCCAGGGGTCGTACCTGTGTCTCTTGCATTGCAGGCATATTCTTTACCACTGAGCCACTGGGGAGGCCCCTGCTGGAGGTTTGTTTATACCTTTAGAAGTAGTTGAGGTAGACGGCTGTGCATGAATGTCCACACTATAAATGATGAAGAGCTGAAGGAAACTTCTGTACATGTGTTTGTCACTTGCTGTCTATGGAAAGCCTGTCACTATAGTTTATGTCAAGTGAAACTTATTTTATTCTAATCTTTGTAAAATACTAATGAATTTACAAAGAAAAAATTTTTCCACATTCCCCAAACATCTGCTAAAACCACGTATCTCTCCAGCCCTAAAAAATAAAATAAGTTTCTCTTTGGCAGCTCTGTGGGTTGGACTCACCTGAAAGCAGACCCTGAGTCAAAAGTCTGAGTGCAGATAGTTTACTTAGAGGTGATTCCAGGGCAGTGAGACAGGAAAAGGCAGTCAGTGTAAAGTGTGTTATTTAGTGGGTGAGTGCCCTCGGCAACTGGGGCCCTGTCCCATTGGGGTTCTGTGGGAGACGGTGTAGAGGTGTCTCCTTGAGGGTGAGGAAGCTGGCGTTTATCCACCAAGCCCCACTCCTCGTCGACTGGGCACTGCTTCCAGGGTCCTCAGCTTCCTGGAACTTGAAGCCTCTTTACTGTGTGGGCCCAGCCAGCAGCAGCCAGGGCCCCCATAGAGTCACGGGTCCTGCAGGGAGAAGCAGTCTAGCATCTGGGAACAGGAACTGCCCAGGGGACTGGGCAGAGCCTCCACAGCGTCTGCGCCTTTGGCCTCTGCCCAGCGTCTGCCCCTCGAGTTGTAGGAAGGGCACTCAGCCCGTGAGTTCCTGCAGCCCCCGCACAGGCAGAGGTGGGCTGCTGTGCCAGCCACAGGCCCGGTGAGATCACGTCCTTCTATCATTGTCCAGAACATTCTGTTACAGAGGAGGACCCCTATCGGTCCGCTCCACGTGCTGCTGGGATGCACACTATGGTCAGTGAGGTCTGTGCCCACCCATCTCTAAATCCCTTTGGTTGGTTTTTCTCTATGCTCCTCATTTTGGCTGCACGTGGAACACATCGTATTAAAGAGATGCTCTTAACAGACAGCATTACGTTGTCTAGAGTGGAAGGACTTCACCCTTTGAGGGAAGCTGCTGTTGACTGGGGGGACCCAGTTCTCATGGCAGGATGTCCAGGGTCATGGGTGGGCTGCCACCTTCCACCCCTCTGAAGAGCATCCAGACGAAGCAGAGTAGCAGTTTGAGGGGTTCCCTGCTGGTCATGAAAGACTGCCCATGTATGTGCTGTTTTACGTTAGAAAGTTCTCTTATAACCTTGTCCCTTTTCAGTTATTCTGGCCTCAAGTTTAGCTGCTTCAGTTGTGCCGACAGAGGTGGTTCCGTCAGCACAAACATACGTTTCCCCATGCAAAAGACCCAGGTAAGCACCCCAGGTTCCAGGAGCGCTGGAACGCATGCGCCGTGCCCCGCAGAGCCTCCAGGCTAGACTGTTGAGTTCCATGGGCTTCTGTTCTTTGGTGTTTTCAAGCCTTGGGATTTAAATAACTGTCTAAATGAAATTTCACAGTGTCACCTGGAATTGTTTTGAGGCAAGTTTAGTTTAGTTTAACTTGTTACTGTTCTCCTTTTTATATTGGTATATGTATGTGGACTAGAGAATTGATCACCCAGACTGGAATGTCTTGGTGAGTGAAAAGGAAACATTATTAATAACATGTTACAACAGTGCTCACAAACCAGGACTGTCCTGTGTTACTAGTGAGTAGGATCACCCTGCCATATCTCACCTATTCATGCTCATTTTTTTTTTTTATGCTCATTTTTAAGGTGAGAAGGGACGATAGGAAGAGACACAGTCATGGTCAAAACAAGACAAAACAAGCAGCTACACATAGTCAACTCCATAACCCAGAATAATACATGTATTGCCTACCAAATAGTGTTAAAATATTATATCATTGGAGTGACTGTAATAACAGCATTTTGAAGATATTTTTGCTTGGTTCTTTGTGACAGTTTACCCCCAACTCTGAAAAGGATCTGCTATTAAAAAAAAAAAAAAAAAAGTTCCTATCTTTCTTTTTTTTTTTTTTTTTGGTTCCTATCTTTCAAATAGTGCATGTTTCTTATCCAAAAAAGCAAAAAAACAAACAACAAAAAACCAAACCTGATCGTCGTAAGATGGTTCTCCCACTGCCATTTTCCCCATCATCATGAAAGGGCTTACAGTGCCACTTCGATTGGAAGGAAGCGGACTTGGCTGGAAGTGGCATTCAAGGGCTTGATGTTGCGGCCGGTGGTAGTTTTGCATGTAAATACTAACTGCTCCTGAAGTCTGGGCCTGTGTCCTCATTCTTATAAAACATAGCAAGCCCAGCAATGCCAGCAAATTGGAGGAGGGTGAACAGAAATGTGTGGGGAAGCAGTGAGCTTGGTGTGTAAAAAATGTTCAGCAAGAGTTGGGCTGTTTACCTTTCCTGTGCATTACCGTCTCCTTTGCCCTAGAGCTGTCTCCTGGCAGGGTGGGGTGCAGAGAAAGCCCCTGAGTGCATCTGGAAGGTGATGCTGTTGATGCCTGGGTGTATTACATGTGTATTACAAGCACCATGGCAAGATATCCATATGGGACCTTCCTCTTGACCCTCTAAAAGCCCTTTAAACAGATTTACCCTGGACATCATGTGTTAAGCCCTGAGCTTTACTTCTTGACTTTTTATTAAATACTAGAGAAGCTACATGGCATTTCATAGATTAAGAAGCAGATTTTCAGTTCATTTGATTTAAATACGTCTTCATTATGTAGTTTGTTGAAAAATTTGTGACTATGTAGCAGCTTTCAAATTGTGCTATTTAGCAGTTTTCAAATTATGAGATGATACATAGCAAATTTACCGAGTGATTTGTCACTTCATGGTCGTATAGTATAATAGGCTCTGGAAGAAACACTCCTGGCAGAAGCAATTTAATCATCCTGTTGTAAGTGTGAGGAAGGGGGGCGGGGGAGAGGGGGTTGTGGGGGGAGAGAGAGAAAGGAAAGGTTTCTCAGAGCTCCGATATTCCTCCCCGAGGCAGCACAAGTTATTTAAGCCAGGTCAAAGCTGCTTTGGCTTCAGTTTTCCTCTGAGGACAACCTAATGCTGATTCTTCATTTTCTCAAGATAAACAAGGTAAGTCTGTGTTCTGTAAATGGATTTACTGAGCCCTTAGAGGAGTTTGTTAGTTGATGTATAACATCTTATGAAACTAAAACCAAAAGCCAAATTCCTGTTTGTCTGATACGTTCAAAAAATGTGTAAACAGTTTTTGCAAAAGTATATTATACTTTATTATTAGAGTACTAATAATTGAATGAAAAAGAAAAAAATGTAAAAGTAATGTAATGGATGAAGTACATACAGAAGGATGTTGCTGCTCTGGGTGTATTTATAAAATCGTAATGTCTAAATATGATAACTTTAGACCTAGGCTTACAGGATTTTAAAACTGGATTTGAAATTGAGCAGTGCTTCAACTCAAGCTTACCTCGTAGTGTTATCACAAAATTATATTTTTCTTTAAAGCAATTTGATTTGTATTTAAAATTGGATCAACTGCTTTGCATATCACGTAATCCTTTTATATACAAATAAATACAAATACATTTATATGGACATGTATTTTGGAAATTTAAAAGTTTATTTTTGTTACTTTTTAAAATTGTAAATCATGTTAGGTTCCAAAAACTTTGCCTTTCATGTGTTATAGCCAGGCAAGGGCCAGAGAAATGTAACTTTTTTGTGTAAATAACTTAATGATGACTCATTTCAGCTGCCTTATTTAATACCATTTATAGTTTTTTGTTGTTATTGTTTCCTAAGACTACCTATTTTTGAAGATCTTTCTCAGCCATATTTCAGAGAAATTAATCAAAATTCTCAAATGATAAGTATGGTTTAACTATCTTTAGATTAAAAGAAAACATACATTTTAAGAGTCTAAATAAAATTTTAAAATAGGCTTATTTTGTGCTTTCAGATAGTTCATGTGCAGAAGTGTAATCTGGTCATCTTTCCCCCTAATTCATTTTCTTCTTCACCCGTATGCTGTTGCCACAGAAGATCTGGCTGAAATTAGAAGTGTCGTTTGTCATCACTAGACCTTGTGTCAAAGCCATTCTGAGAATCTTCTAGAAAAGGGTAGTTGTAGTTGCACATAGTCATAAACAGTGCTGCTCTTCAAAGGCTAACCATAAAATAACACTTTGTTACTTGCTTCTTTCTAAAAAATTTTTTTAAATAACCTCTAAATCAGAATCTGTGGGACATGTAGAGGCTTTCATACATTAGCAAAGTCTTCACCGTAAGACTTGTGTTTTGTTTGTATGCTTATTTTATATTCTGATTAACACGTGTATAGAACTAATTCCTGATTTTAGTTCCAGTTAACACTTCACACAACTTCAGAAGCAGGGCTCATCCACGGAAAGAAGGCATAAACATGCTTAGGATGGTTGTAATATGTCATGATTTTTATCTTTCCCTTCCCTAATCCCCAGTTTAGCTTAAGTCATTTGTCTCAAAAGGAATCTGAGCATCTGTTTGGTTACACAACATCTTCATGTTTAACCAACTGAGTGAAATGGCCTCTTCTTATATGTGCTTATTATTAATGGGCAGTAAGAAATCATTTTTTTACTGAACTAAAAAGTATATTTTAAAAATTATTTGAGTATAGTTGATTAATATTGTGATGTTTGTTTCTGCTGTATAGTGAAGTGAATCAGCTACATGTGTATCCACTATTGTTTGTTTTTTTTTTAGATTCTTTTCAAAAAGTGTATTTTTTTTCCTTCACACTTTAAACTTGGTGTAAGACTAACAGTGCAGAATCAGTGTGTTCTGGATTTTATTTTTTTAATCTGAGTGGCCAGTGATTAGGAACCGCTTTGGGCTAATCTCTGAAGGTGTATGCGCAGTTAATGCTCCCAGCTTTAGTTACAAGATTCAGTCAGCGGCTCACTCAGTAAATATTTTTGGGAGAAACTTGTGTCTCATAAAGCACTCTGTGACCAGGAGGATGCTAAGGGGAGAGGCATGAAAGCATATCCAGAAGAAAAATTACATGTAAGTGAAGGATTTTATTTAAAGTCTATCACGTTCATCTAAGTGTTTTCATAGAGCAGTTTATAGTCAATTACCAAGTAACTTTTAGGGACGCCACCAATGCAGGAGTGAAAAGAGCAGTGTCACTGTAGCTTAGGCTGGTCTGACTCGATTGCAAGTGCATATGCTTGAGGTGGTCTTAAAGGAATGGCAGGGGTCATCTCAAGTAAGTGGGATAAAGTGCAGCTTGGAGGCAGAAAAGGTCAGCTCATACACCAGGAACAAGGCTCGAGGCAGCCTGGTTGGTGCAGAAGGTTGCTGTCGGGGAACAGAGAGAAGCAGATGAGGCAGAGTTGGTGGAAATAAAACGCAGGGACACCAGCCAGGAACACAGGAGCCAGAGACCAACGACCAACATCTTTATGCAAGTTAATCTGCTGTGGTTGTATAGATCCCAGCTGAAATGACAAGCATCTCAACATAAGGAAAGTGATGGAAGCAAGAAGGAAGGAACAGGTGGAGAAGATGAAGTGGAAGAGTCACAAAGATAACCAGGTTCGAACGTGGGAAAGTGGCAGCCCCTTTAACAGAAATGGGGCGTTAGGAGAGAAGACCTCTTGGGATCTGTGACGCTCTGCCAATCAGGTTCAGCCAGAGGAGCAGAATCTGTCAGAGATAGACATTAAGAGATTTATTACCAGGCTTCTGTGGTTGTGGGGCAGGTCCGAAATCCACAGGGCAGCCCCGAGTTTGGACAGCCCAGGGCCCCAGGGATGGCTGGAGCTACAGCCCACGTGGGAGGTGTCCCCAACCAGAGGGGCCTTAGTTCTGCCCTTGAAGCCTTTAAATCATCCAGATTGCCTGAAATAGTCCCCCTTATTAAAGTCAACCGAGTATGTCTTCTAATCACACCTACAAGGTATACCTAGACGTGTGTTTGATTGAATGACCAGGACTGTAGCCCAGCCCAGGAGACACAGAACAAAACCATCAGAATCCTCCAACTTGTTATGAACCCGAGGGGCTGCTCAGATTTCTTAGGTGACAATGGAAGAAACACATCAGAAATTCAGAAGGAAATCTGAGAAAGGTGCTGAGTTTGGAGGGCTTCCCTGGTGGCTCAGATCATAAGGAACCCAGCTGAGTTCAGTCCTTGGGTCAGAAAGATCCCCTGGAAGAGGGCATGGCAACCCACTCCAGCATCCTCGCCTGGGGAAGCCCATGGCAGGAGGAGCCTGGCGGGCTATAGTCACAGGGTCACACAGAGTCGAACACCACTGAAGCGACCAACGCAGCCCAGCAGACCACTGAGATTGGAGCTACCGTGATAGGAGTTAACCACTAGTGGTGATCTGTTCATGTCGGCCAGGAGTTTGGGAGGTCCTCACACAAGGCTGTAAACTCCTACATCAAAGATGAATCTTAGGAGAAACCATTTTTAAAGGGCAGAAGAAAGAGTATTTGACTAAAAGATGCAAAGAAAAGATTAGATTTGGAAGTTTAGATTTAGTGCTAAGAGGAGAGCTATAGCATCGTATGACTTTGTCCATCTCTGCTATACTTTCTCACTAATTTTCCAAGATTTCCAGTGGGGCAGGGGGACACTGTGGTCCCCTGGTTTTCTCCTATACTATATTGAGGGATCTTGCTGCCAGGGATCCAGACAGAATCTGCACTGAGAGAAAGCCAGTGTTTTGTTTTGTTTTATTGTGAACTTTAAACATACAATTGAAGTAAGGTAAAACATTCCAGGCTGCAGGTATTACAGACATAAAGAATCAGACACATATTCCAGATAAGGAAGAGTTAGAGGTACAGCCATTCTGCTTACTTAGTGGAGAGATTTGGGGGAAGCTTCAGTCCACAGTCTTGAATGCCTTGTCTCTTGCTCATCTGTTCAGCATTTTCTTTAACCTTCAATATACAACTCAGGTGTCTCCTCCTCTGAGAGAAGTTCATTAACTCACTATGGCAGGGATGTTAACACTGTCCTTTGTCCTATCTCTTGGGCATATTTGCACTTGTTATCCTGCTGAATGAGACTTCCCTGGTGGCCCAGTGGTTTAAAAAAAAGAAAATCTGCCTGCCAATGCAGGAGACGCAGGTTCAATCCCTGGGTCAGGATGATCTCCCCTGGAGAAGGAAATGGCAACCCACTCCATATTTTCCTGGGAAATCCCATGGATGGAAGACCCTGGTGGGCTACAGTCCATGAGGCCACAAAGAGCCTGGCATGAGTGAGTGACTAAACAGCCACACCAGCATCCTGCTGAGATAGAACTGCTTGTATGTTTTTCTCCCCCACCAGCTGATGGTCACCTCCCTTCAATTTTGAATCCACCACCCTGGAAGGAAATGTTTCTGGGGGTTAAAGAGTAAAGTTTAGGAGAATAAGGTAGAGAAGAAGAGGAGGGGAAGTAAATGGCAGGAACATTGCAGGAGGTGGGGGAGGTGTTTACCATTGTCCTAATACGGAGGAGGTGGAGGATGGAGTCGGAAGGGAGGGAGCCTGGGAGAAATCTGTCCTCTTGGAAACGTAAAGACAAACAGATGCAAAGGAAAATATTCCTTCTTTAATGAGGCTATTTTCCCTGATGTGAAAAACTCGTTGATTTTTAAACTGTTATTTAACTTTAATATATAGCATGTAAAGGGCTTATAACAGTGAAAGCTACTAGTCCTATGTATGTGTGTGTATGTGTTGTGTGTGTGTGAGTGTGTGTGTGATCTGAGGGTCTGTTACGAGTCCGGTCTTACATATTTTGTTTAATTGACATTTCACTGTGTTTTTCCCAGTCATATGCTCTCCTAGTGTTTGGTTACAAATGCTGTTATTAATAAGTCAAAATGTGGTTCCTTCCTCAACTAATTGAAAGTATTTTACAAATAGTGGAATTCTATGTGAATATGATTGTGATGCGTTGGGTTGCAAGAAAACAGGAAAAGCGACTTTCCATATCAGCATTATCTTGCAGTGCCCTTGAGAGGAAAATATAAAGGTTAAAGAGAAGTGTCTCATTCTAAAATTGAAAGTACTGGTCTATACTTCCATGATGTTTAACTTTTCTCATAAGAATTGTAAGGTATTCCTAAGATGATTATTTTCACCCCTGCCTTCCAGAGTTCTTTTGTTTTGTTTGTTTTTATTGTCTTTAACATAGCAAAGAGTGTGTGTTAGTTGCTCAATCATGTCTGACTCTTTGCAGTCCCATGGACTGTAGCTCTCCAGGCTCCTCTATCCATGGGATTCTCCAGGCAAGAGTACTGGAGTGGGTTGCCATTCCCTTCTCCAGGGGATCTTCCTGACCCAGGGATCGAACCCAGGTCGTCCGCATTGCAGGCAGTTTCTTTACCTTCTGAGCCACCAGGGAAGCAAAAAGTAGATGTTTTCTTGATCTGTAAAGTCTATAAAAATGTTTTTTTTTCCTCAGATTGATTTAGAACTTGACTGTTTAACTGCTTGACTGCTTAGCATCTTTCAAAAAATGTGAATTTGTTTGCAGAGAAATTCAGCTGAAATCAACTTTTCAAAAATTTAGGTACCAGGGACATACAGTGTTTCTCTCCTTTTGTTCTATTTTAGGGGTAATTTCAAGAAGCATTATCAAGAGCTTTTTACTGTAGAATTTCAGATTTAAATTTGCAGACAAATCCTTCCTGGCTTAAGGAGAATTGTAGAACTAAGAGCCATGTCTCTAGACCATATCTGTTGTACAGTGACGCGGATCCTTGTTCGTTAAAGGACACCATACATGGCTGCCTCCAGGTGACACCACCTGTTAGGTAACCATTTATTGTAGCAGGGATGCTCGAATCTCTGGAGGTTGGACTTGGTCTGTTCAAGTGTGAATAAATGGAGTGTGACAGTGTCTGTTCTTCCTGAAACAAACAGTCCACTCAGGGCCTCACTGCTTTCATGGTCAGATTCTTCATCTTCTTCTTCTTTTATTTACAAAATGGGAATTGAAATTTCATCTACAATAGAGGTCAGACAGAGAGTTTGGAGCAGAAAGTTTGAGGCTCTGATCTTCACTGTGGCTTTAGAAGCCATGTGGCCACCAGCTAAGGATTTACATCCTGTCCCTTTAAATAAAGAATTTGGATGAGATCACTCATTTTTAAAGTTCCGGTGCTAAATTTCAGATCTATTCTACTCTAAAATGCACCAGTTGAATCCACCTAATTGTATTCGTTTTAGGATTTCAGCTCCGTGTTTAATTTTTGTATTCATTTAATCCTCATTTGAACTGAAAATAATTATTGCCGGTATGAAATTATCTTACTGCTTTCATATCACATAAGCCTCAAGGTATATTATGAAAAGTATTTAATATTACAAATTTACTTCTGCTCTAGTGAGGAAAATGTCAGGTTTGTTTTCAGCTGTATCCAGTTGCTTTCCCTCCAGGAAAAGAGTTACCAGCTCTGCAATCTTGGTAGTGTTTATCTGTCTCCACCTGACAGGGTGTAATGTCTCAGTCAATTTGGGCTCCTGTAACAAAAATGCCATAAACTGGGTGGATTGTAAACGGCAGAAACTTGCTTCTGGAGGCTGGAAGCCCAGGGTCAGGGCACCAGCATTGCCTGCTTCCTGGTTCACAGATGGCCATCTTTTTCTGTAACCTCACATGGTAGAAGGAGCAGGAAGGTATTCTGGGGTCTCTGTTATAAGGGCACTAACCTCATTCATGAGGGCTTCACCCTCATGACCTAATCACCTGCCTAAAGCCCTGGCTCCAAGTACCACCACAATGCAGGTTTAAATATATTAGCTGGTGGGATGGGAGACACAGACATTCAATCTATAGCCTGCGGCTGAACCAAAGTCCAAACATTTTTGTGTCATTAACACCTAACGCCTCTCTAGCTCAGACTCTTAGGACTGTCATTCTTTTATGGTACAGTCATGTTAGGACAGTGCCTTGAGAATAATAAGCAATAACTGGAAAAATGAGAGGCAGAATGACTGACTTTGCTAAGAATGTCAAATTAGTATCAATAACGTGTGCATAACTCCTATCCCTCATGTGGTTCACATTTCATTCTGTTCATGCTTAGGTATCGGCTCAGGAACATTTATGTTTTGGCAACAGAATCTTTAAATACTGTGCTTGACCCAGTTCAGTTAACTCCTTAGATGCCCTATGATACAGGTGATGCTGTGCTGTGGATTGGTGAGTCTTGGTCATCAGAGTTTCCCTTCATCTGTACACATTTTAGGCTTTTCTTATATTGTATATTTCAAATTCTGTTCATCTGATTTTCTGAAGATGGAAGGTAGAAGAGTGAAAATGAAAGACCTCAAATTTTTAATATTCTTATTTACAAATTTTTTACCCACCGAGCATTTCTTTTTTAATTTCCTAAGGGTTTCTTTTGCTATTTGGATGTGAAACTTTATGTTTTATTTAACACTTATTTTTTGTATTGAAGTATAGTAGATTTAGAAGGCAATGGCAACCCACTCCAGTACTCTTGCCTGGAAAATCCCAGGGACGGCAGAGCCTGATGGGCTGCCGTCTATGGGGTTGCACAGAGTCGGACACGACCGAAGCGACTTAGCAGCAGCAGCATAGTAGATTTACGGTGTTGTGTTAATTTCTGCTGTATAGCAAAGTGACTCAATTGTGTATATTTATGTGTGTGTGTGTGTATATATATATATATATATATTATTTTTCATATTCTTTTTTCAACTATGGTTTATCCCAGGATATTGAATATAGTTCTCTGTGCTATATAGTACGACTTTGTTGTTTATCCATCCTATGTGTAATAGTTTGTATCTGCTAATCCCAAACTACCAATCCACCCCTCCTCTACCCAATCCTCGCTTAGCGACCACAGTCAGTTCTCTAGGTCTGTGAGTCTGTTTCTGTTCTGTAGAGAAGTTCACTTGTGTTTTAGAGTCCACCTAGAAGTGATGTCCTACAGCATTTAATACATTCTAACCACCGCAGTGGAGAGCAGCCAGCAGGTTCCCAGTGACCCATGTGGGCCTGTTTGTGTGCACATAGCATTCCTGTCACTCATGGACGCTCATCACTGGGCACAGCCAGACCCCAAATTGCTCCCAAGACCTGTGTGGCCAGGCCTCCAATCACCACTGTTTACTGAACTTGCCCATTCGCTGCCTGTTTGGCTCATTCTCCAAGACTCGGGTTGGTCTCCCTGCCAGCCCGAGTGGTTTGCTTTACAAGGACCAGCTGCTCAGGATCCCTGCACAGACAGCCACCCTCACTCTTGTGGTCTTTTTTTTTTTTTTTGCCCCAGGAAAGTTACTTTCTCTTCCTCGGCCTCCCTCTGTCTGTTCCTGCTGAATAATTCACTTGTCTTTTTCCACTTGGAACCTGAAGATTTTTCTCTTGAATCGACTAACTTAACTCCTTCTATGCCTATTTGTAATATTGGTATATTTTACCTCTTAAAACATAAATTACCTTTATGATCGTTCAGTAAATAGATAAAACTACTGTTTAAAAAAATTTATTCCCATCCTCTAGAATAGGTGTTAGAAATTAAGCTGATGAATTAACTTGTACCAATCAGATACGGTGAGTAAACAGAAATCTAAATAAACCTCCAGTTATGATATAAGACAGTTCCCTGGCAGCTCTGATGGTAAAGAATCTGCCTGCAGTGAGGAAGACCTGGGTTTGATTGTTGGGTCAGGAAGATCCCCTGGAGAAGGGAATGGCAACCCACTCCAGTGTTCTTGCCTGGAGATCCCTTGGACAGAGGAGCCTGGCAGGCTACTGTCTGTGAGATCACAGAGTCTGACACAAATGAACAGCTAACACTTTCACTTTTTCACTTTATGGTATAACAAGCTAAAATATTTCCAGATAATAGTATTGTGGAAGATTACAGCCACCTCAAGCAGCTCATACTCTCTCACGGTGGATTTTGCTTCCCGTGTAGTGACACATAAAATTCCTGATGTTTGGGTGCAGGTCTGTGGGGTAGTCGGGTAAGGCTTGGGTAGGATTAAGGTAGTGAGGATGGATGATTTTGTGACTAAGTTGCCACCTGTATGAGATTCCTACAGTATTCCCTGGCTGCTGATCCCCTGGAAGTTTGCCAGTTAACTTATTTGTCTTCTTTGCCACTGCATTGAAAATATCCCATGGACTCATGAAGTTCTCAATGTCCTTATTGATAAAATGGAAACTGGATTATTTTTAAAAGCTACCAGAACTAAAGATGTCTCTTTGACCACCTGTATTTCTTACCTCGTAATTTTATAAATGCAAAAGACAAGAGATGGCTGCTGACACCTCTGAGTTAACTTTCTCTTAAAGATGACAATTTTCCAATTTTATAGCTTCACAAAGATTGATCCCAGTACCCCAGTTCTCTTTGAATTCTTTGCTTAATCAGATCTTAGCAAGTAACACTTTGGCATACTATTAAAAATCTGTGGAGTAACATCCAATTACTTGAGATTGTAAATCAGACATTACGGTAGGTGCTGCCTCGTCCTGTTTTATTCTGCAAAGTGTAAGCGCTGCTACCTTATTCTCATGCCGTGAGTTTCCATGTGGAGTGTTCTCTCTGGATCTGTAGGTTTTGTGGCCCCAGGATGTCAACATTATGGAGACCACCAGACAGAGGGACCGAGCAGTGAGTCTTCAGAGAGAGACACACCCATGATCACTGACTGCAGTGACTACCTGTCACCTTCTTTCTTGATCTCCAAGTTTCCTGAATTGATGGACAGTTTTGTAAAACCTTGAAAGAGAGCAGGATGCTGTGGCCGCACTGTCCTTCCCAGGGTGTTTATCATCATCAGAATTGATCACAAGTTTTCCAAAGTCTGATCAAAGCTAAATATATATATAGATATATATTTATCTATATTTTTCTAATAGTAATCCTTCAAGTGGATCAAAATAGGATTTTCCTTATATTATGAAGCATGAGACTGTTTCATCCCTGAGAGACACTAGGCTTGGGCCTGATCAAAAAAACAGAAGTGCACATAGCTGTTGTCAAACAGTTACAAACCAAGCTAAAAAAATTGCTAAATAAAAGGTCTTTTAGTTTCCTACCTTGACAAAAAGATGTTTGCCATCACCAAAGAGGTCAAGTTTCAACTTAGAATTCTGACTGCTGGGAGCTCTGTGCCTGACTGTGACACACCCCCGCCTTCTTCTGGGACCCGCCACCCTCCCCCTTCTGTTCCCACCTGCTGGCTCTGCAAAGCGCCTGAAGTGGTCCTGCCTGCTCCCACCTGAACTCTGGGGTGTGCACATTGGTGGTGCTGTTGTTCATCCTTAGGAGAGAGAAAGACATATGGGCTGGCCCTGGATGTGGGATTGGGGCCTCTGGGTGGGAAATTCTAGGCTCCAAGGATCTTGGAGGCTTCATGTAGAAGCCAGCCCACAGGCTGTAGGTGGGCAAACCCTCTGGATGCCCTCCTGGTCCCTGGGGACGGAGAGGCTCCATCCTCTGTGCAAGAGTGTGGCCACAGGAGGGACTGAGCCAGGCCCCAGAATGCAGGAGACGGGGTTTTAATGGTCCTCCAGAGATGATCTTTCATCCAGAGATGATCCAGAGATGCCTGGAGTATCATGCATTCTTATTAGCTGTATGGATTAACTCATTTTGTAACCTGATCTTTGTCAAATGTTGTTTTACATACAGACTCTTTATATCCATCCCATCTGTTCGGGAATGATGGGTAACACCAGCGTGATTAATGTGCCTAGTCAAAGAGGTGGGAGGGAATCTCAGAGTCCTCTTCACATGAATTTGGCCTTAAAGAGTTGGCCAGGCCTGTTTCATTCCATCCTGTTTCTCTGGACAGTGTTTATCCCATCCTTTCAGTAATAATCTTGTGAGTCATTCTTTGATGGTAGCGCTCTCCCTCTGTACAGAGATGCACAGTAACACATGCTTCTTTACTCTCCAGTGTGGATTGGGAAGGTCATAAGCCTGAATACAGTTAATTCCTGCTCAGCGGCTGGTTCAAGTTAGACTGAGTCCCTGAAGAGGGGACTGTGTGATTGTCCCCAGCACTCACTATTTTGGGTGCCTGATGCTATGACCTTGTGTTTCAGCGTGGGTCTCTCTTAGTCATGGGTGACTGATTACACAGTACAAGTCTCTCCCAGATCAGTGTACCCCTGATTCAGACTCTGTCAAGAACTCCTGCCCGTCTCTTTATTATTTTTTTTCATTTATTTTTATTAGTTGGAGGCTAATTACTTTACAATATTATAGTGGTTTTTGCCATACATTGATATGAATCAGCCATGGATTTACATGTGTCTCCCATCCCGATCCCCCCTCCTGCCTCCCTCCCCATCCCATCCCTCTGGGTCTTCCCAGTGCACCAGCCCTGAGCACTTGTCTCATGCCTTCAACCTGGGCTGGTGATCTGTTTTACCCTTGATAGTATACTTGTTTCAATGCTGTTCTCTCTGAACATCCCACCCTCACCTTCTCCCATAGAGTCCAACAGTCTGTTCTGTACATCTGTGTCTCTTTTTCTGTTTTGCATATAGGGTTATCGTTACCATCTTGTTAAATTCCATATGTATGCGTTAGTATACTGTGTTGATCTTTCTGCCCGTCTCTTTAAAGTCACCCTGCTGGTCTCTGAAATCCCTGAAAAGAACTCCACTTGTGCTACATAGCTCATATTTCAAATCAGACTATCCTGATTTTGATGAAAACCCATCCAGTTGGTTTGAAGGGATGTAGTAAGAAGCAGAGAACCTACTTTGTTTTATAGAATCTGGAAAGAAATTTACTCATGTAATTTGTGATCTCAAACTCTTTTCTTCCCATAATGACCAGTGCAGCAGGTCATTGCTGCAAAATAATGAGGAACTTGATATGTGCACATGACAGAATATTCAACAGGAAAAGATTCACATACCTGATGTCACTTAACAGTTAGAAGCTGAGGACTTATAACTTAGAAAGGACACCTCTATGTATTGAATCAGTTATTGCTAGATTTTCTCCTTCTAATCCCATTTTCTCCAAAACAACACAGAGAAGAAAAATTTCTAGCTCTGCTGTTAGAAGAGGAGCCTTGTATTTTCTAAATAGGAGAGTGTTGCTGATCAATTCAGTAAGTCAATTCACAGATCTAAAGTCAGAGAACTGAGTGCACTCTTCACAAAAATACGATTATATTTTTGAAATCCACACTAGATTTTATTTATAATCCTGTATACCATGGTACAGATTAGGCAACTGTAACAAGACACTCGCAAATAGAGTGGCGTAATCAAGACCCTCACATAGTAGCACAGGTAGTCTGGGGCTGGCATAACAACTGCAACACATCAAGGACCCGGGCTCTGCCAACTTCAACACATGCTTGCATCCTGAGGCCCAGAGTGGCTGCTGCAGCACCCACTATCACATCCCCATGCCATTCACAGTGGAGATGGGAAGGGCCATGTGGTCAGACCTGAGCTGGCAGGATGGGGGAAGTTCTATCACTAGAGAAAAGGGTAAGGATGGATACTCAGGGCATGAAAAGGTTCTGTGATCTTTGCCGCTTACACTTGATCCAGAAGAGCATTTTGAGGTAAATATGTGAAAGGTGCAGAAAAATGTACTTTGAATTGAGCATGGGGAATTAGTGTTATTCTACTTGGACACCCAATCTTTGCAAAACACTTTGAGATCTCACAGTGTAGCAGGAGGTAAGTTCAGAAGCACGATCTTTTCATCCCCGCTGAAGACAAGCTCCCGTTTCATAGACAGGAAAAGTGAGGCACAGAGAGACCAAATGAGCCACCTGCAGACTCAGAACTAATACAGGTGGAGCTGGGGCCTGAATCCACAGGCTCTGATCCCACGGAACTGCCTCAAACCACTTTCTATACAGCCAACACTGAGTGTATTAGGCTGCCTTTTCAAATTGGGAAAAACAAGATTCCCTAAATAGTAATTGTTGTTGTTCAGTTCCCGGTTGTGTCCCAACTCTATGACCCTGTGGACTGCAGCATGCCAGGCCTCTCTGTCCCTCACCATCTCCCAAAGTTTGCCCAAGTTCATGTCCACTGCATGAGTGATGCCATCCAGCCATCTCATCCTCTGATGCCCTCTTCTCCTTCTGCCTTCAGTCATTCCCAGCATCAGGGACTTTTCTAATGTGTCAACTTTTCACATCAGATGACCAAAATACTGGAGTTTCAGCTTCAGCATCAGTCCTTCCAATAAGTATTCATAGTTGATTTCCCTCAAGATTGTCTTGATCTCCTTTCAGTCCAAGGGACTCTCAGGAGTCTTCTTCAGCACCACAGTTCGAAGGATTCAGTTCTTCGTTGCTTTGCCTTTATGGTATAACTCTTAGAACCTTACATGACCACTGGGAGGACCATAGCTTTGACTATATAGACCTTTTTTGGCAGAGTATTGTCTCTGCTTTTCAACACACTATGTAGATTTGTCATTGCTTTCCTGCCAAGAAGCAAACGTCTTATGATTTCATGGCTGCGGTCACCATCTGCAGTGATTTTAGATCCCCAAAAGAGGAAATCCATCACTACTTCCATTTTTTTCCGTTCTATTTGCCATGAAGTAACAGGGCCAGACCCGGGTTCGATCCCTGGGTTGGGAAGGCAATGGCACCCACTCCAGTACTCTTGCCTGGAAAATCCCATGGGCGGAGGAGCCTGGTAGGCTGCAGTCCATGGGGTCATAAAGAGTTGGACACGACTGAGCAACTTCACTTTCACTTTCTTTTTCACTTTCACTTTAATGGGGCCAGATGCCATGATCTTAGCTTTTTTAATATTTAGTTTTAAGCCAGTCTTTCCCTCTCCTCCTTCGCCCTCATCAAGAAGTTCATTAGTTCCTCGTCACTTTCTGGCATTAGAGTGGTACCATCCGCATGCCTGAGGTTGATGTCTCTCCCGCCTGTCTTGATTCCAGCTGTAACTCATCCAGCCCGGCATCTCTCACGATGTGCTCAGTGTATAGACTGAACAAACAGGGCGCTAGCAGACAGCCCTGAGCACTCCTTTCTCGATCCTGAAGCAGTCAGGTGTCCATACAGGGTTCCAACTGCTGCTTCCTGACCCGCACACAGGTTTCTCAGGAGACAGGTAAGATGGTCTGGTATTCCTATCTAAATAGTAATAACTTGGTTTAAACATTTTTTTTCAAAAAAAAGAAAACCTAAAACACGCAATAAAACATTTGCTTTTTTGTAGGTTTCAGCCTAAAGTATTGTTTTATTTTTACAATCAGAATGTCATATAGTTAAGGAGATATTCTAAGTTTACACTCAGTAAGTGAAATATAGTTTCAATTAAGGTGTTAATTTAGAACAAAGAGGAGTTAAAAAAATATATGTGACATAAATGTGGTATGTTTTACTCCTGGGAAAATAAGTCTGAGGCCTTACTTTCTGAACACTGAGTGGTTTATTTGTTTGTTTGTTTTGTGTTTTTTTTTTCTTTTGGCTAGAAGTATATTTAATATATTTGTTAATTTTAAAAATAATTTTATTTTATATTGGAATATACTTGATTTATAATATTGTGTTACTTTTGGGTGTACTACAAACTGATTCAATTATACATATACATATATCTATTCTTTTTCAGATTCTTTTCCAATTTAGATTATTACAGAATATTGGAATAGAATTCCCTGTTCTGTGCAATAGGTTCTTATTGTTTATTTTCTATATGCTATTTTTTCTACTGTTTAGTCACTAAGTCATGTCTGACTGTTTGCATCCTGATGGACTGTAGTCCACCAGGCTTCTCTGTCCATGGGGTTTTCCAGGCAAAAATACTGCAATGGGTTGCTATTTCCTTCTCCAGGGGATCTTCCCAACCCAAGGATGTAGTAGTATTTATAAGTTAATCTCATCCTCCTAATTTATCCCTCCCCACCTTTCCCCCTTGATAACCGCAAGTTTGTTGTCTATGTCTGTGAGTCTGTTGCTGTTTTGTATCACTTGTATCATTTTATAGATTCCATATATAAGTGATATCATAAAATATTTGTCTGTCTCTGTCTGACATACTTCACTTAGTATGATAATCCCTAGGTTCGTCCATGTTGCTGCAAAAAATGGTGTTATTTCATTCTTTTTTATGGCTGAGTATATATATATCCCTTGTATATATATCATGGACTTCCCACCGTGGGTAAGGAATTGGCTGGTAGCACTCCAAACTCAAGTTTGATCTCTGGGTGGGGAAGGTCTCCTGGAGGGGGTAATGGCAACCCACTCCAGTATTCTTGCCTGGAGAATCCCATGGACAGAGGAGCCCTAAAGGCTAGTCCATAGGGTCACAAAGAGTCAGACACACGTGAAGCAACTTGGGACGGATTCAAGCAGGTGTATGCGTCACAGCTGCTTTATCCGTTCATCTGTTGATGGACATTTATATTGTTTCCATGTCTTGGTTATTGTAAATAGCGCTGCAATGAACTTAGGATGCATGTATCTTTTCAAATTATGGTTTTCTCTGGATATATGCCCAAGAGTGGAATTGCTGGATCATATGGTGGCTCTGTTTTTAGTTTTTTAAAGAACCGTCATTCTGTTTTCCACAGTGGCTGCACCAACTTGCATTCCCATCAACAGTGTAGAAAGGTTCCCTTCTCTGCACACCCTCACTAGTATTTATTGCTTGTAGACTTTTAAATGATGACCATTCTGACTGATATGAGGTGATACCTCAGTGTAGTTTTCATTTGCATTTCTCTAATAATTAGTGATTTTGAGCATATTTACATGTGCTTTTTGGCCAACTGGATGTCTTCTTCGGAAAAGTTTCTAGTTAGATCTTCTGTTTTCTGATTTTTTTTTTTTTTTTTTTTTGAGCTATTTGAGCTGTTTGTATGCTTTGTAGGTTAATCCCTTGTCTGATTGCAAATATATCTGAGGCCTTATTTTCTGAACATTGAGTTGTTAATAAACACTTTAGATATGTCCATGTTATACTTTAGAGCACTTGTTAATCAAGTCAAGCTGAAATAAGTCCATCCCAGTATTGGGGGCTTAATTTCATCCTCAGAACATTTAGGTGATCATTGATCCCCGGGTGCTTTAACTTGTATGCATCACATTTATTGAGCAAGGAAATGACCGTATTGTAGTATCTACTCCCTAGATATATTGGTTTCCTCAGCCTGCATGACAAAATATCACAGTCTGGGTGGTTGGAATAGCAGAAGTTTGTCCTCCCACAGCTCCAGGGGCTGGGCGTCCGCGATCACAGCGTGGGCAGGTGAGGTTCCTCTGAAGCGCCTGTCCTCGGCTTGGAGGTGGACGCTGTCTCACTGCCCTCCGTGCCGTGTCACCCTGCATCCTCATCTCCTCTTCTTGTGCGGACACCAGTCAGATGGATTAGGGTCTCCTTAAGGGGCTTCTTTTAACTTAATCACCATTTATAGGCCCTATCTCCCAATAGTCTCCTCCTAAGGTTTTGGGGTTAGGACTTCAACCTATGAACTGTGGATGGGTGATGGGAGGGTACACTATTCAGCCCAGGCCATACTTTGGGAACATAGAGACTGTGAACTCAAGTCAGATGTCCAGCATGCGGCTGCCTCCTCCCTGACAGCTTTGGCCAAAACAGGATGCGGGGCAGGTAGTGTGTTTCAGTAACCTTAAGCCTCTTTACCTAATTATTTGGGGACCGCATTGTTAAGTTTAATCTGAAGATGATTTAAAAACCCATCTTGAACTTGCCCACATTTTCACCACCTGGGAAAGACTGCAGTTGAGGTCACAGTTGTTATTGTTGTTGTTTAGTCGCTTAAGTCATGTCCGACTCTTGGGACTCAATGAACTTAGCCTGCCAGGCTCCTCTGTCTGCGGGATTTCTCAGGCAAGAATAATCGAGTGGGTGGGTAGCCATTTCCTCCTCCAGGGGATCCTCCTGACCCAGGGATTGAACCCATTTCTCCTGCATTGGCAGGCAGATTCTTTAACACTGAACAACCTGGGAAGCCCTGAGGTCACAGTAGCAAACATTTTCCTGGAAAACTCAGTGCATGTGAGGGGGCCAAGACAGTCTAACTGCAGGCATTCCAGGCACTCGGCACAATGCCAGCTTCTCACCAGGGAACCATTTTTAGTCATGGTTAGGCTGAAAAGCAAAGGTCGGGGGTCAGCATAGACCTTCTAAAGCCACATTTGCAGAGCACACAGCAGCGAAGGACGCACCATAACCTCCTTCAGGTTATTGTAGTGGAATAAGAAAGCAGAGCCAGGGTCTGTCCCTGGTTGTTCAGTGATTAGGACTCTGAGCTCCCAGTGCAGGTGACATGAATTCACTCCCTGCTCAGGGAACCAAGATCCTGCATGTTTAAAACAAACAAACAAAAAAGCATCACTACATCACTGGGAAAGACTGGAAGAATTCTGAAAATATTATTAAGGGCACTTATTCCATCCATCTCACAAAAAGTATTCCTAACGATTCTATTTTCAGCTTCTTGACCATTGTGTATCTTTCATTATAAACCTCTTTGGAAAATGGGAAAACTGTAAACTTTATGGCTTGTAGGATTAAACTGGAGAATGAATGAGGGAAGCCATAAAAGTGCAGGAACTCTCATGCAGTGTTCTAAAAATATTCTTCAGACTTATGAAACTTTTACAAGTTGTACTTATCTGGAGTGGGGTGAGGTATATTCAAGAACCTTGGCCCAGCACAAAAGGAACATTTTTGTTTGTTTAAAAATACCCAGAAACTCCACTGTGGCACCGTTGGAACAGACTGCCTAATAAATGTTTTCCGACTGTGTGGTTGCCACAACATTGGAATGTCTGACAGCAACAGGAGAACTGCTGGGTCTTTTCTTGTAAGAAATGGATCACTAGAGATCTGTGTTGTATTGTGCACAATCCAGAGTACACACAGCTGTGTGTGGCCCTGGGGGGCCAAGAATTTGATGTCAATGAGAACAGAATGTGGCTGAGAACAGCCCCAGCCACCCAGGTGGTACGTAACCATGCATCCTGAGAGCATCAGGTCAGAGGTCACGTAGAGAATGCCCTCTCTGCACTCGCCACTCACAGTGTCAACTTGAGGTTAACTTGAGTCAACCCAGAAATGTACCCACTTCAAGGGACCATGCCCCCCCTCACTCGAGACCTTTACATACGATGCTCTCCTGGCATGAGACACAAATGCCCCTTCACCATCTGTACAGAGTTAAAATTGTCTTTGAAAAATCCTTTGGATATCAACCTGTAGTGTCTCAGGGAGTCCAGTCCCATCACTTAGCCTGTTTTGCTGCTGCTTTCTTTACACACTAGATAAAGTGGTTGGTTTGCATTTAAGCAATGTATTTTATTAGAGGTCATCATAAACTCTGGAGGGCCTCCTAGTGGCTCAGACAGTAAAAAATCCTCCTGCAATGCAGAAGACCCAGGTTTGATCCCTGGGTGAGAGTCAGGAAGAGCCCCTGGGGAAGGAAATGTCAACCCACTCCAGTATTCTTGCCTAGAGAATCCCACGAACAGGCTGCAGTCCATGGGGTCGCAGAGAGTCGGACAGGACTGCGTGGCCAACACACACAGACACACATAAACTCAGGGATTCTCTTGAGGAGCTGACAAAAGTGAAGGAAGAGAAGTTTTGCATTTCTCACCTCCTGATTCTGCCAGGTTACTGCTCATTTACTGGTCGAGCAAGCAGCAGACCCCTCACTGTCTAAACCGTTCTCTCTCTTGCTCTGTCTTCTTCTCTCTGTGTCAGTAGCATTACATTAGATAAAAACCCGAAGCTCAGTACATATAAAATAAATCCTCTGTGTTTCACTGACCCTTCAGGATCAGTGCTTGCCCATCCCTCCTACAAGGCCGTGAGCTGCCTGGAGTCCGGGACTCTTTCCTTTCCAAGTGTACATACACAGCACTGGCCTGAAACATTCAGGGAAAAGTTCCTTGAATAAGTTAATAAAGGAATGAATAAACAAAACAGATCACATTAACCACAACAACTTTTCTGTTTAAAAACAACTGAATTTTGCACTGTACATAATATTAAAAATAATTAATCTTATCATTGGGCTCAATGGTTACTTTCAAGATAACCAAAACGATGTACTTCCTCTGTTGTTTCTATGAATTGATATCCCTAATAAAAAAAATAATCAAATAAAAATGTCTGATTAAGAAAAAAAAAAAGAAACCAAAAAAAAAGAAAGACATTTATATTTATCTTTTGAATTCAAATTGTTTAATCCATTAAGTTATATTTTTTTACTGATATTTCCAGTTGATGGATGGAATTGACTTTTCATTTGATGGTTAGATACTGCATTGATTGGAAGGTGATTTTTTGGACATTATTTATCTTTATTCACCTCTCCAACCCATGATATTACACCTAAAACTGTTGTACTTCACCCTGTGCATTTCTGGATTCCCATCTGCATAGAAACAAGCTCTAACATCTTTAAAAAAATAGACAGCCTGCCCTCATCCTGTGTGACTCTCCAAATACCCTCTTAGTCACTGCAAAGCTTTTGGAAATGGTCCTGGAGCCTCTCTGCCTCCTCATCTCCGGTACTCTCTTCCGACTGGTCCCCACCTCCGCTTGAAATCAGTGCTACCGGGGAGGCAGCCCCGTCATCCACTCTATAGGTCTGCTTCTGACTAAAATTCTAAGTAGTAATCAACAGTTAATTATCTTACTTCCTGAAATACCTTATTCCTCTGATTTCTGCACCATGACACTTACCTCTTTTTCTCCTGAAAAGGTCTTCCCATGGAGACCCCTTAGCTGCCTTGATTTTCTTCTAGACCTCAAATGTGAAAATATCCTGGGCTCTGCTCCGACTCCCCTGTGTATCTCTCTGTGTTCCCTGGAGGTTAAACTGGTACCCTGGATCTTTATCCCATCGGCCTGCCAGTGTGTCCTGTCTGTCTGCCCACCTCCCGCCTCTCTGGCCCCGATCTCACCCTCTGGTCCTGATCCTACATCTTCCTCCTTCTGTACACTCCACACAGCTATTGCGCGAGCTCCTCAGTCATCCACTGGAGAACCCAGAGTTTCCACCACCCATGAGTTCCCCTCCCCGTAAGTGACACTGGCATCCAACTAGTTGTCATCATTGTTGTTTAATCACAGCCGTGTCTGACTCTTTGAGACCCCATGGACTGTGGTCCACCAGGCTCCTCCATCTGTGGGATTTCCCAGGTAGGAAGACTGGAGTGGGTTGTCATTTCCTTCTCCAAGGGATCTTCCCGACCCAGGGATCGAACCGCATCTACTGTTTTGGCAGGCAGATTCTTCACCACTGAGCCACCCCGGAAGCCCCTCCCACTGGTTATCCTAACTGAAAACCTGGAAGTTCCTGATTCCTTCCATTCTTCTGAGCCACTTGCACATGGATGAACGGGAGGGCTGTCAGCTACACTGCAAGAGAAGCTCAAAGCCTCTGCCCGCTGATCTGCCCTGCTGTTCTCCGAACACGGTCTCCATTTCCCTCCTTGGGGAGAGCTTCCCCACCTCCTTCACTTCTGCTCCAGGAGCTCAGCCCCACACAGGGGCTTGGTGACCCTGTGAGAGGGGGGATCAGAACAGGACCCGGCCCTGGGTTCCCCCCACACTCAAGCACAGAGTCCAGGCAACCACCCAGCAGAGCCCAAGCCTCTCAATCTCCTCCTCTCCCCGTGCATAGTCTCAGTCACTTGGGCTCTCCTGGCCCTCCTTACGGTCCATCTCTTGCTCCTCTGCCTGGACTGGCGTTCCCCCAGAGCCTTGCATGGCAGCCTCCTTGTCTCAGAGTCACCTGCCCTACCCAACTGATCAAAAGGAATTCTCTCAATGCAGACAGACTCTTCTTCATTTTTCTGTGATGATATCCAGTATCCAGATGATATTCAGATGGAATTCCAGTTGAACTATTTCAAATCCTAAAAGATGATGCTGTGAAAGTGCTGCACTCAATGTGTCAGCAAAGTTGGAGAACTTAGCAGTGGACATGGGACTGGAAAAAGTCAATTTTCATTCTATTTCCAAAGAAAGGCAGTGCCAAAGAGTGTTCAAACTACTGCACAATTGCACCCATCTCACATGCTAGCAAAGTAATGCTCAAAATTCTCCAAGCCAGGCTTCAAAAGTACATGAACCATGAACTTCCAGAGGTTCAAGCTGGATTTAGAAAATCTGTGGAAATTTCTTAAAGAGATGGGAATACGAGACCCCTTAACTGCCTCCTGAGAAATCTGTATGCTGATCAAGAAGCAGCAGTTGGAACCGGACATGGAACAACAGACTGGTTCCAAATCGGGAAAGGAGTACGTCAAGGCTGTATATTGTCACCCTGCTTATTTAACTATATGCAATGTACATCATGCAGAATACTGGGCTGGATGAAGCACAAGCTGAAATTAAGATTGCCCGGAGAAATACAATAACCTCAGATGTGCAAATAGCACCACGGTTATGGCAGAAAGCAAAGAGGAACTAAGGAGTCTCTTGAAGAAAGTGAAAGAGGAGAGTGAAAAATCTGGCCTAAAACTCACCATTCAAAAAACTAGCATCATCGCATCCAGTCCCATCACTTCATGGCAGATAGATGGGGAAAGAATGAGAACAGTGACAGACTTTATTTTCTTGGACTCCAAAATCACTGCAGATTGTGACTGTAGCCATGAAGTTAAAAGATGCTTGTTCCTTGGAAGAAAAGCTGTGATAAACCTAGACAGTATATTAAAAAGAACAGACATTACTTTGCCGACAGAGGTCCATCTAGTCAAGGCTATGGTTTTTCCAGTAGTCATGTATGGATGTGAGAGTTGGACGATAACAAAAGCTGAGCACAGAAGAATTGATGCTTTTGAACTGTGGTGTTGGAGAAGACTCTTGAGAGTCCCTTGGACTGCAAGGAGATCCAACCAGTCCGTCCTAAAGGAGATCAGTCTTGAATATTCTTTGGAAGAACTGATGCTGAAGCTGAAACTTCAAGACTTTGGCCACCAGATATGAAGAACTGAATCATTGGGAAAGACCCTGATTCTGGGAAGGATGGAAGGCAGGAGGAGAAGGGGACAACAGAAGATGAGATGGTTGGATGGCATCACTGACTCGATGGGTGTAAGTTTGACCAAGCTCCAGGAAGTGGTAATGGACAGGGAAGCCTGGCATGGTGCAGTCAATGGGGTCGCAAAAGAGTCAGATACGACTGAGCAACTGAACTGATCCAGAATCTAAAGTCATTATTTTCCCGTTTATATGATCTTTATTTATTTTTAAGTAGAAATATAGTTGATTTACAATGTCATATTAATCGCAGATGTACAGCAAAGTGATTGAGTATCTATCATCCTTCTATCTATTCTTCTTCAGATTCCTTTCCCTTTGGTAAAGAATAGGTTGTTACAAGATATTGAATACAATATACAAGATAGATGATACAGTATACAATACATAAAATATAATATGCAAGATATTGAATCCAGTTCCCAGGACTGTACAGCAGGTTATTTTTTAACTTTTTATTTTGCATTGGTATATAGCTGATTAATAATGTTGTGATGGTTTCAGGTGAATAGCCAAGGGACTCAGTGATAGATATCCATGTATCCACTCTCCCCCAAACTTGCCTCCTCTCCATGCTGCATAACATTGAGCAGAGTTCCACAGATCCTTATTAATTACCTGTTTTATTAATATACTAATATATAATACTATATGTATCAATCTCAAACTCCTGATTCATCTCTCCCCCTGCATTTCCCCTTTGGCAACCACAAATTTGTCTTCTCTGTCTGTGAGTCTGTTTGTAAATGAGTTCATTTGTATCTTTTTTCACATTCTGCCTATAAGCGATATATGGTATTTGTCCAGAATTGTCATGTTACCTGGCTTGCTTTGGCTGTTTACTGAATGTGCTTTCCTATCACTTGTGTGACTTTGACACCTAGAATGCTCTCAGGTTATCAGATTATAGGCCTTTGATGCTTAACAAGCATTTGCAGAATGAACTAATACGTCTATAGGTTGTTTCTAAATGCAGCATTTCTAAATATGAAAAGTGAAAGTTCATATGTAAGCAGGACACATTTTGGAATATTCTATGAGAACATTTCAATTTTTCAAAGCATGAGTAAAGTATTGCCCCCCCCCGCCATATTATGCATTTTACTAACTTTTACATGTCTGTGAATATAGAATATTAAAATATACTGGTTTCCTAATCCTTTTGTTCTTTGTATAGTACTTGGGACAGGGTTTCAGGTCAAAGGTCTCATGACATCATTTGCCCATAGATTTAATGTCTTTTTCAGGTTAGTGATTCTTCAGTGGATACAAGTAGTTATTAAATACTGATGGTATCTTCAATAGGCATAACAGTATTTTATAATATTTAGTGGCTTAATACATTATATTGGTATTAAAAATGTCATATGTGTAGCATATTTATTCTGTAATTATGGCATGCATGCTCAGTAGCTCAGTCGTGTCTGCTTTTGCGACCCCATGGACTGCAGCCCACTGGGGTCCTCTGTCCATGGGATTTTCTAGGCAAGAATACTGGAATGGGTTGCCTTTTCTGACTCCAGTCATGGCACAGAGGGATGAATACAGATAATTATATACACTTGTATAGAATATGTGTGATTTTATCAGTGCTTTCAAATGAATCTGTAAGCCCATATGAAAATGCATACATGAAAATATCTGTAACTAAACTTTTGTTTTGTTTGTAAAGTCAATCAGATCAGACTCTGTGTTTTCCTAAACTGTGGTATAATGGAATGATCACAAGACTGAGGGTCAGAAAATCAGGTTTCTCATCTAGCTTCCAGGCTAATGAGGGGGATACCAAAGAAGTCATTGTTCTCACTAGAATGTAAGCTCCATCGGGCAGAGGTCAGAGTCAGTTGCATTCACTGCTGTATCACCAGCATGCAGAAAAGGTGAGGCCCAGTTCAAGTGCTGGACAGTTACTTGTTGCATGAGTTATACTTCTCTTTTGTACAGTTTCCACAACCATAAAATTCTGATCTTTCCAACCCTTACATTCCAGATAATATGAGAGTCCTTTGAATATAAATCAGACAGATTCAGAGCTAGAATTGCTCATCCAGCTGTTACCTAGGCCTTTATACAGTTGTATAGTGAGTGCTTCAAAACTCGGTTGAATATTTCTTAACATGAGTAAGACAAGATATCGGCCCATGACTGCAATCTTTAGAAGGCTGAAAACAAAAACTCTACAAATATATTACTCAAATACACAAAATTAAATAAGTATAAAAGAAAGTCCAATAACCAACCTCGTACATGATGCTTTTGCAAAGTGTGTAGCACTTAAACATTTATTTGGAAGCTCTGCACTTAAACATTTATTTGGATGATTTAAAACTGCTGTAAGGACTTGGGGACACCCAGTAGACATACCCCTCTTTGAGAAAACTTGAAAAATACAAATTGGTAAATAACTCTTAAATGTTTTCTTTTCATTCATCAAACACATATATCACTACAAACACCTGTAGCAGGTGTTAGGAGAGGCGGGAGAAGCCAGGCTCTGATAGCACCTCCGTCATCTGGACAGCCAGGCACACACAGCCTCCTGGCCGGAGTCGACATCAGAACTGGAAACGCCACAGAGGAAACCTGTAGACTGGGGGGTGATGACCAGACCACCATTACTCACAGCCTCCAGGACCAACCCAGCTTTGGGGGCCACTGTCCGGTCCCCTCACATCCTCCAGACCAATGTTTGATGAGACCCTGACCCCTTTTTTATAAAACCGCTGCTCTGCTCCATCAATCTCCATCCCTTCTCTTGCCTGTTTTTATCCATAGCAGTTATTACCAGACCTGTTACATATTTGTTGACTTGTTAATTGCCTTTCTTGTGTATACATACATGTATGTAAGCTCCATGATGACAGGAAATTTGTCATTTGGCAGTGTTTACCCATAACCTAGAACAGTGTGGGACACCTGGTTGGTATTTAGTAAATATTTGTTGAATGGAGGGTTGGATGGAGGAAGGGATGGAAAGAGGGAGGGAGGGATAAATGGA
This sequence comes from Dama dama, assembly GCF_033118175.1. Classification (NCBI taxonomy): domain Eukaryota; kingdom Metazoa; phylum Chordata; class Mammalia; order Artiodactyla; family Cervidae; genus Dama; species Dama dama. The sequence goes on from NC_083708.1 coordinate 12,064,894, forward strand.
TGGGTGGAAGGATAGATGGAAGAATGAAGGAAAGATGGTTGGAAGGAGGGAAGGATGGATGGATAGAAAAAAGGATGGAAGCATAGATGTATGGATGCAGCTAGGGATGGATGGATGCATGCATAGAAGGATGGAGGGAAGGAAGGATGGATGGATAAAAGGATGGATGGATGTATAGAAAGAAGGATGGATGGATGGATGGAGGAATGGATGGAGGAATGGATGGATAAATGAATGGATGAAAGTATGGATGGATGAATAAAACAAAGGGTGAATGGATGGAAGGAATCTGACTGAGTGGATAAATGAACACCTTAATGAAAAGATCCTTGTGGCTGATCCTCTTAACCATTTCTCTCTAGTTCCAAGCATCCTCCCCTCCATTTACATATAAAGTTTGCTTTCATTATTCTAGCTATGAACCTCATTATTTTCAGTAGAATTTGGTGTTCTACCCTCGTTTATTTCCTCGGGTTGCCTGGGGTAAACATTTGTCAGGATTCTGGCTGGCTCACTTGGGTAACGTGGCGTGGGGGCTTGCCCCTTGCCCTCAGGTGTGTGGTACTGATAGGCATGCAGAGATGAAATGTTGCTTTACATGGTGACTTCATACAGGAGCGACATCTAAAGAGGAGCCACAGACACACGCAAACACCCAAACTAAGCTAAATGGCAGCTATCATGGCCATAGGTGAAGTCCCTGCCTTGAGCCCAGTGGATGAGACAGAAATCAGAGGGAGCACAGGTGGGGAATCTAGGGCCATAGGTGGGAAAAGAGATGCATCCACATGATAGTTGGTAGGAGCACAAATTGCTTTGTAGAGGACAAGTTAGAAACAATAAGATCAAACAGATTCCTACCCTTTCACTAGCATTTCAACCTCTAAAAATGTATCCTGTGAAATCACCTCTAACAAGTGGAAATGTCACCAGTAATGAGCCCTATGTGGGTAACCTCTGTGCCACCTCAGATGAGATCCTATACACTAAAGTGTTACAGAAAACATTGAATAAAATGCTGTTTTTTTTTTTTTTTTCTTTTATGAGGATTGTGGATAGCTGGCTGTACCAAAACAGTGGCATTTTCCATGCTGGGTTCCAAATGCCTCTTCTGTCGAGGACATTCCCAGTCATTCAGATCTGTGTCCATGCAGTTGGAACTTTCCAGATTAGAAGAAACCTGGTAGCTTTCAAAGAACAGTTCAGTGCAAAATCCAGTTTTCACTGAAGCTGACAACTTGAGCAGCCATAATGCAGGGATGCATTTTGGCTCATTGGGAGTCAGGTGGTCTCTGAAACCGGGCGGCGGTCTGCCTTCTACTGCTGCCTCCTTAGCCAGAGCATCCTGTAGCAAAGAGATGAATTCATCAGGGTATTTTCTTAGACATTATTTTTGTGAGTAAAACTTGAATTATATGCATAATTAACTATTATACTTGCAGAATCGATATCCGGGGGAACTGTCTGGGGGAAAAAAAAAAAAGCAACAACTTAGAGTTGCTTTTACTCTCTCCTGCCAGAGTCAGGCCACAAGAAGTTGAAAAGCACCATCCAGAGAAGCACGGAGACGGGAATGGCAGCTGAGATGAGGAAGATGGTGAGGCAGCCAAGCCGGGAGTCCACAGATGGCAGCATCAACAGCTACAGCTCCGAGGGGAAGTAAGTGGGTCAGCCCGGCACCTGGCCTAGAGCCGGGGGTCCCGAGTCACAGGGCGGGTAACAAGGCCCCCAGGTCATCCTGCAGTTGCTTTGTACAACCAGGAGTTCAACCATCCACTTTATTTTTTTTATTTATTTATTTTTTCATTTATTTTTATTAGTTGGAGGCTAATTACTTCACAACATTGCAGTGGGTTTTGTCATACATTGACATGAATCAGCCATGGAGTTACATGTATTCCCCATCCAGATCCCCGCTCCCACCTCCCTCTCCACCCAATTTTAAAACAGCCTGACCTCTTAGGATACAGACACATGGACACACCTCTGCTCCTGGTCACTCAGACCTCTCAAAGGGATGAGGAAGTGGCGGCTTAACATGAATAAACTGATTTTTTGGTATCCAGAAAGGCTCAGAAAAGCCCGTGACCAGAGGCTTATGGTAGAAATGCCACATTTAATGGCTTCTTTCAGATGGGAATTTCATTGTCTGGCCCAGTTGCCAAAATCTGAATTAGAATGTAGACATATGAAACTAATTGTCCATATTCCTGCTTTTCTCCAAACTATTTTGGGATTCAAGTTGTTGGAAGTCTAACATTCTTATAATAGCAACTTATTTTTCCTATTTTTAAAACATCACGATTTCAGTTTCACCTTAGGAAAAATGCCCAGGATCTACCTACTTAGTTATTTTTCTGATGAAAGAGTTTTCATTAATCTTGAAATTAATTAATTTGGAAAAAATATAACTAGATTTTTGTTTACTTGGTGTGATTTTTTTACACAAAATCTGCATTTTTCTTATGCTTGAGAATAAGCATAAGAAACTGAAGTAATGGTTTTAATGGTTGATAGTTTGATGGTTGACAGATTACTGAAGTGATAAATCTTACAAATAATTAAGTATTATCCTGCAATGGGTTACTTGGGGATTGACCATGTACAAGTTTTCTATAATTATGTATTACCATGCAAATATCTTTTACCCATTCATTATTAATAATTTATTTTATTTTACTGGCATTTTTAATTTGGTTCAGAAAATAAAATAAATTTTGCCAAGTTAATGTTCACGATATGGTTTCCCATTCCTGAAAGTAGTGAGTCCCTCTATTTGATCCAATGATGGGTATGCATTCTCTGAGCAAGATACAGCCAGGAATAAAAAGCAGAAGACGTGAATTTATGGAGTTAAGTTTGCTGACATAATACCAATATTTGTAGAAGTATTATAAAGCAATGAGCAAATAAAAAACTGGAGGCACTGTTTTCTAATATAAAAATCAACAAGTTTAGATTGGGATTAACATATACACACTACTATATATATATATATATGTATATATATATATATATGTGTATATATATATATAATCATTAACTAATAGCAACCTACTGTATAGCACAAGGAGCTCTTCTAAATTCTCTGTAATGGCCTATAGGGGAAAAGGATCTAAAAAAGGGCAGATATATGCATATATCCAGATACATATAACTGATTCACTTTGATGTACAGTAGAAAGTAACACAGCATTGTAAATCAACTATACTCGAATAAAATCTTTTTAAAAATTGACAAACCTAGTCATACTTCCACCATGGATAAGCCACTTAACTTCTCACAGATTTATTTTATGGTCTCTGGATAGAATAATAATTGATGCTCTGTCTAATTCCTTTGATTTTGAAGAAATAATATGCATGAAAGTACATGGTTGTTGTTCAGTCACTCAGTCAAGTTTAACTGTTTGCGACCCCACGGACTGCAGCGTGCCAGGTTTCTCTGTCCTTCACTACCACATTGGAAACAATCAACGCTTATAGAAAACTGTTTATTCCAAAAAATTACTTATTGAAGTTAAACTATGTAAACAGCCTGGTTCTTGTTACCCTGGCTGCTGCTGCTAAGTCGCTTCAGTCGTGTCCGACTCTGTGCGACCCCATAGACGACAGCCCACCAGGCTCCCCCATCTCTGGGATTCTCCAGGCAAGAACACTGGAGTGGGTTGCCATTTCCTTCTCCAATGCATGAAAGTGAAAAGTGAAAGTGAAGTCACTCAGTCGTGTCCAACTCCTAGTGACCCCATGGACTGCAGCCCACCAGGCTCCTCTGCCCATGGGATTTTCCAGGAAAGAGTAATGGAGTGGGTTTGTTACCCTGGAGACATCAGTTAGCAAGACCACAGTCCCTGCTCTGGGTAAAGATATAGCCTGGGGTTTCAGGCAGGCATGGTGAGAAACAGACAAACTTCAACCAACTTACTTCCATTTAATTTAAATACAAATCTCATATAATATGACATTTTAATTCATTCAAAATGTTAATTCATTCAAAACTGAAGAAATTAAGCATTTTGATTTGTAAATAAGAATCTGTTTTCAAATATTTATTCAATATTACAAACTAGAGATACCAAGAGAACATTTCATGCAAAGATGGACACAATAGAGGACAGGAATGGTATGGGCCTGACAGAAGCAGAAGATATTAAGAAGAGGTGGCAAGAATACACAGGAGATCTATATGAAAAAGATCTTCATGACCCAGATAACCATGATGCTGTGATCACTCACCTAGAGTCACATCCTGGGATGTGAAGTTAAGTGTGTGTTAGGAAGCATCACTGTCTACAAAGCTAGTGGAGGTAATAGAATTCCAGTTGAGCTACTTCACATCCGAAAAGATGATGCTGTAGACCCAGAGGAATCGGGTGGAGAGGGAGGTGGGAGGGGGGATCGGGATTGGGAATACATGTAAATCCATGGCTGATTCATATCAATGTATGACAAAACCCACTGGGAAAAAAAAATAATAATAATAAAAATTAAAAAAGAAAAAAAAAAAAAAAAAAGTGCTACACTTAATATGCCATTGCTACGCTCAAATTTCCAAAATTTGCAAAACTCAGCAGTGGCCACAGGACAGGAAAAAGTCAGTCTTCATTCCAATTCCAAAGAAAGGCAATGCCAAAGAATGTTCAAACTACCGCACAATTGCACACATCTCACACACTAGCAAAGTAATGCTCAAAATGCTCCAAGCCAGGCTTCAACAGTACGTGAACCGTGAACTTTCAGATGTTCAAGCTGGATTTAGAAAATTCAGAGGAACCAGAGGTCAAATTGACAACATCTGTTGTATCATCAAAAAAGCAAGAGAGTTCCAGAAAAATATCTACTTCTACTTTATTGACTACACCAAAGTCCTTGACTGTGTGAATCACGATAAACTATGGAAGATTGTTCAAGAGATGGGACTACTCGACCACCTTACCTGCCTCCTGAGAAATCTGTATGCAAGTCAAGAAGCAACAGTTACAACTGGACATGGAACAACAGACTGGTTCCAAATCAGGAAAGGAGTCCATCAAGGCAGTATGTTGTCACCTTGCTTATTTAACTTCTATTCAGAGTACATCCTGTGAAATGCCCAGCTGGATGACGCACAAGCTGGAATCAAGATTGCCGGGAAAAATATCAATAACCTCAGATACTCAAATGACACCATCCTTATGGCAGAAAGCAAAGAGGGACTAAAGAGCCTCTTGATGAAAGTGAAGGAGAGTGAAAATGTTGGCTTAAATCTCAACATGCTGAAAACTAAGATCATTGCACCTGGTCCTATCACTTCATGGCAAATAGATGGGGAAACAATGGAAACAGTGAGAGATTTTATTCTGGGGGGCTCCAAAATCACTGCAGATGGTGAGTGCAGCCATGAAATTAAAAGACACTTGCTCCTTGGAAGAAAAGCTATGACCAACCTAGACAGCATATTAAAAAGCAGATGTTACTTTGCCAACAAAGGTCCATCTAGTCAAAGCTATGGTTTTTGCACTAGTCATGTATGGATGTGATAGTTGGACTATAAAGAAAGCTGAAGGCGAAAGAACTGATGCTTTTAAACTGTGATGCTGGAGAACACTCTTGAGAGTCCCTTGACTGCAAAGTCAATCTTCATGGAAATCAGTCCTAATATTCATTGGAAGGACTGATGCTGAAGCTGAAATTCCAACACCAGCTGATGCAAAGAACTGACTCCTTGGAAAAGACCCTGATGCTGGGAAAGACTGAAGGTGGGAGGAGAAGGGGACAACAGAGGATGAGATGGTTGGATGGCATCACTGACTCAATGGACATGAGTTTGAGCAAACTCTGAGAGTTGGTGATGGACATGGAGGCCTGGCGTGCTGTAGTCCATTGGGTCGCAAAGAGTCAGACACAACTGAGCAACTGAAGTGAATATTTCAAATAATATCTATTCAAGAAATTATTAAATGTTTCTTAAAATTTAGCACTTTATTGTTACTTCATGCTCATGAGCAATTATTTAAGTAGGTCATGACATAAAATATCACATCTTATATCTTATGTTAGTCATACATTTATGTAGGGATTTGTATTGTAAATGTGCCAAAAACTTACTGCATTAAAAACTTTAACTAAGCCCTCATCAACATGTCCTTTTTAAAACTTTTCTATTTTATGTTGGAGTATAGTTGATTAACAATGTTGTGTTAGTTTCAGGTGAACGGAAGGGAGGGATCTACTGGGAGTTCAGGATTGACATGTACACACTGCTGTATTTAAAGTGGATAACCAACAAGGAGCTACTGTGTAGCACAGGGAACTCTGCTGAATATTCTGTAAATTGATAGGCTAGACCTTTTCTCATTCAGCACTGAGCCTCATATGCTTGGTTCAACGGAAATGCAAAGAATCAGTAAGTAAACCAGTTACCCAAATACTGTTTGATTCATGTTCAGAACGATATTCTAACGGAAAGTAATGGGGCTTCCCTGGTGGCTCAGCTGGAAAGTAATGAAAAGAATTCTAGGAGATCTAATGTTTTTATTTTTGTCCTTTTGCCAATAGTTTAATATTTCCTGGAGTGAGACTAGGCGCAGATAGTCAATTCAGTGATTTTCTTGATGGATTGGGACCAGCCCAGCTTGTTGGCCGCCAGACCCTTGCTACCCCTGCAATGGGTAAGAATAATTTTTCCTGAAAGAAAATGAGTGTTTCATGGTTGACAAGATTATTTAAAGTAGCATAATAGCATTGATCATACAAGTGAGAAGAACACTTTATCTCAAGTATTGCTGGTTTCAAATGACTATTCTAACTTTTAATGCATTTTTCTAACTTGATACATATTTCTAATGCATTTTCCTAACTTTGCTGACAAAGGAAGGTCTGTATAGTCAAAGCGGTGGTTTTCCAGTGGTCATGTATGAATGTGAGAGCTGGAACGTAAAAAACATTGAGTACCGAAAATTAATGCCTTCAGACTGTGGTACTGGAGAAGACTCATGAGAGTCACTTGAATATCTAGGAGATCAAACCAGTCCATCTGAAAGGAAATCAACCCTGGATATTCATTGGACGGACTGGGGCTGAAGCTGAAGGTCCAATACTTTGGCCATCTGATGTGAAGAGCCAACTCACTGGAAAAGATCTGATTCTGGGAAAGATAGAGGGCAAGAGGAGAAGGGGTGACAGAGATGAGATGGTTGGATGGCATCACTGACTCAATGGACATGAGTTTGAACAAACTCAGGCAGATAGTGAAGGACGGGAAGCCTGGCGTGCTGCAGTTAGTTCCTGGGCTCTCAGAGTCAAACACGGCTACACAACGGCAACAGCTTGACACGTGATGTAAAATGAATAAAGTTAGTCACCTCTCTGAATTATCAAAATTCTGTTAATGTAATGTCTACAGGATATCCAAATGTAGGAGAAGGGTAGCATTTTATAGCATGGAAAAATCAATAGATTAGTCAATCAAGAATGTTGGTGTGAGTGTATTATTATGCAAAAAAATCAATGAAATTGACTCCCTACTTCAGAACTCAAAAAAGTAGTGTTTTGGAGTCAATTGTAAAAGAGAAACAGGAGGTAAGGAAAGACACTAACAAATACTGAAAAACACTTTAATGTTTCTATACTCTTGGAGTGGGAAAGAACTTCCAAACCAAAGCCAGATCAATCAAAAAACTTCTACTAGCAAAAATACCATAAATGAAGATTATAAAAGGTGACAAATGGAGAAAATTATATGTAACATGTGCAATAAATATCTTCCTGAAAGGTATGAGATTCTCACTTGAAAGGATCCACAGAGTAGTCAGCAAATTCATGAGAATATTTCAAACACAAAAACAATATTATGTCATTTTACAGTACCAGAGATGGATAGAAAATCCCATAACTTTCCTAAGAGGAAAAATAATTGTATCCAAACTATTAAAAATCTGATTCTCACTGGACTCTTCAGTAATAATAGTGGAATCCAGAAGATGAGCATTGTCTTCAAAATTCTGATTAACAACTGATTTCCAACATGGAGTACAATAGCCAGCCAAGTCATCTAGTAAATTTGAGGCTAGAATTAATATATGTTCAGACCAAAAGGGCCTCGAAACATTTTCCTTATACCCAGCATCATTCAGAAAACTATTAGAGGACATGCCTCAACAAAATGAACTAAGTGAACTTAAAAATTGTGAACTAAAAAGGAGGAACATGAAATTCAGTAAATGCTTCTGTACAAGAGAGAAATGGATGGGATGCCCAGAATGGTAGTGAAGGAAAATCTAAGAAAACAGCTACTGCTTTAAAAGCAACCTGTTCAAATTGTAGCCTTTCAGATTCATAAGCTAAACCTATAGAAAACCTAGTGTGTTTGATTTTTTAGAACAACTAGACAAGCAGGACAGAGTGAGATGTTTTAATTAGCATAAAAATACATAAAAATGTAAGCAAGTACTTTTTAAAACACACTTAGTGGGGGTAGAGAAAAGGAAAAGTGTCCAAGAAATGAGAAGTAATCACAATATTCCATTGTACTTAACTACAAGTAATATTGCATAATCATAATATAAATAATAATATTGGGAGAACAGCATGACAGAAAATGTCAAGTGTGTACTGGGGATAGGAAGACAGAGAAAGCAAAATCAGAGGTCAATAATAATATCTATTACTGAAAAAAGGAAGGTATCTTATGAATATGATATTTAGTGATAGGGATGCAAATGCCAAAAAGTAAAAAAAAGTAAGTTAAAATATTGCAAATTTTGAAAGCAGTGACTTGAAAGGGAAGAAGTAGAGAGAGAGAGAGACTGGGAATATTTTATACTGATAACAAGGCTTAGAGAACAGTTTGACTCTTTAAACAGTGTGTGTATGTGATTAAAAGGAAAAAGCCTGAAAATCCCTAGGAGCTGAGGTTTGAAACAAGAATTATTATAGAACTAATGAACAATCCAGAACCACAACACTGATAAATGTATGAGGCAAATAAGAAGAATTCACAACTGAATTCTTTCTCACAACTGAGAAAATAGAGATGATTCAACTAACTAAAACCAACTGAGAAATAATTATATTTAATATTTTGGAGGATAAAGTATCACATCATTCAGAAAAAGTTTGGCATCTTCTAAAAATGGATAAAGGGCATGAACAAGCAATACAAAAGAAGAAATAAAAATTGAAAATATTTATAAATATGTTCAACCTCCCTAATAATCAAAGAAATGCTAATTATAACTTATGGAGCATCAGATTGGCAAAAAAGTAGACATATTGCTCTTAATGATATTAGTGGGCTGTGGAAATGGGAAGACAGATTTTTCTGATCACAGTGTACCTTTCTGAAGGATAGATGGCAGTATGCATGAAATTATTGAATGTCCCTTCAATTATACCTAATGATTACAAATCTGGGAATTTATGTTTAAGAAATAATTGACCATGGGTGTAAAAATTCTTCATAAAGCTGTTCTTTCTAGTGTTTTTTAATGACAACAATGCAGATAAGCTATATTTCCATCCACAGGGATCTGGTTAAATAGATAATGACATCCCCATTCCATGGTTCATACAGTCAGTAAATTGAGGGTATATGGTCATGAAAGATGTTAGATAAATAGATAGAGGCAGATGGACAGATTGATGTATAGATAGAATGATGGAGAGAGAGAGATGGATTAATAGATGATAGATGAGATAGACTCATAACCAAAGAGAGAAAGATAGGAATGAAGGAAGGAACTAACAAATTGTGAAATTGCTAAGGTATTTATCAAGATATTAATGGAGATTTTTGCTAAATAATGGAAATGCAGATAATTATACTTTTTGTTAAGTATTATATACTCAACATAAAGGATAAGAAACCTTAGAGTACAGAATTTCTTAAATACTTCAGTGTTGTTACAGTTAAGCAATTTATATATAAACTAATATGAGACTCTCATAAGTTGAATGAGTACCAGAAAAATGAAGAGAAACGTTTCAAAACCTGATTTGGAGGCAGGGAAAAAAGAGGGGTTGTGGGCTCTAAGAATTAGTTTTTCATGAAGATCATGAGGATCATAATTGGACTCTGTTATGACCTGTTTTTTTTAACTGAATGTGACTGCGAATAAGCTGACACATTTTGCTTCTGCTGACAGGTGACATACAGATTGGAATGGAGGATAAAAAGGGCCAGTTAGAAGTTGAAGTGATTAGAGCACGAAGCCTCACGCAGAAACCCGGCTCCAAATCCACACCTGGTAAGATGCAGAATTAGCTGTTCATATGAGAGTCTTCCGTGGGCAGAAGCTCAAAATGTGTTGTATTTGAATTTCATATGCTCCGTGTTACATTATCTGTCCTTTGATTGTATAAAAGTGGATCTGGGTTTTCCTTGCACAGTTATTCTGTTGAAAGTATTAGGAAGAGTCTTGCAGTAAGACAAGTTTAGTTATGATGACTTCTTAGCTCGTGTCAATTATTTTTGACTGCCTATTTACAAAGGCAGCATAAAAATTCAGTTCTAATCGTAACAAAGATGAGCTTTTAGATAGAAAATGACCTTTAAAATATAAGCCTATGTTGTATTGCCAGCCATAAGCCAAATAAGTCAGAATCTTATTATAACTTTGCACACTTGAAATGAGGAAAATTATGTTAGTAGTTGCATGTGGGTTTTAAGGGGTAGCATTCATGGAGCACTGAAAACTTTAAATGGTTTAAATAATCAATGGAAAGCTTTTAGTAAGTATCTCTACTTCTCTAAGGAAGCATTTGCTAATAAAATCAATTTAATTTGAAGGATTAACTTTTTATCTGTTAATGTTACCTTTGTTCAGCTCCTTATGTCAAAGTGTATCTTTTGGAGAATGGGGCCTGCATAGCCAAGAAGAAGACAAGAATTGCACGAAAGACCCTTGACCCTTTGTATCAACAGTCCCTGGTTTTTGATGAAAGTCCGCAGGGTAAAGTCCTTCAGGTCAGTCATAGCTGGTTTGTCTGTTTACACTGTAACAGCCTATTGTCCACATCAACACTGAAGAGGTGGGCAAACAGGAAGATAATAAATTCCAAATTGTTGATTTGCAATATAAGTAACATGTAGTTGTAAAATATCTCTTAGTTCCAATGGAGAACAAGATATTTATTTTCACTCTCCTTTTCTCCCTTCTCTTCATCCTCTCCTTATACTTTTGCCCTACTTCCCACCCCTTTCATCCTCTAGATGATAGATAGGTAGACCAGATGGTTAGACCAGATGGATAGAAAGATGGATAGATAGGTAGACAGACAGATAGATAGATAAATAGATAGATAGATAGATAGACTAGATAGATAGAAAAACGTATGTATGGATAGGTAGATAGGGAGATGGATAGATAGATAATTAGGGCAACCAATGTTAATAATAGTTTGTTGAGTGAGACCTGATGCAGAGGAAGAAAGGAAAGGAAGCACATATTCATGACTGGCTGAGTGTCAGTTTCACTGTTAGTTGTGTCCACATGTTACCTTTTCTAAATATTTTGACCACCATTACCCTACCCCCAGATTTTTTTGGCTTTTCATTTGCATTTCTGTAGCTACTAATAAGATTAAGCAAATTGTTCATATGTAAATAACCATTTGAATTTTCTCTTATGTGAAAAATTAAGCATTTTACCTGATACTCTTTTTAACTTGTAGAAGTTTTTTTTGGTTGGTTGGTTGGCTGGTTTTTTTTGTTTGTTTAAGCTATTCTGGTATTTTGTCGTTTACATGAATTGCACACACATTTGTCCTACTGTGGCTTTTCTTTCACCAAACTCTTTACATCTTTTGATGAACAGAAGTTCTCAATTTAAATATACTTTTTTAAAAAACCACTTTTGTATTGTTTATGATTTTTTTTCTGACTTGGTTTTGAAAAATCCTTCTTTATACCTTATTTATTAGGTATAATCCTTCTTTATTTTTATCCTTCTTTATAAATATATATGGTATATATAACCTAAAGGTTATAGATATATTGTTTTCATAGAGTTTTATTATTTTGGTTTATGTTGTGAAGTAGGATCCAGTTTTATTTTTTCCCTTTTATATGATCATTTGTCCAGAAATTATTTATTGAAAAGTCCTTCTTTTATACCTATTTTATAATATCACCTCAGTCATAGGTCATTTCACTATCTGCATTGTCCCCTTTTGAAAGATTATGTCTTTGAGGAATAGAGGCATTAAATAATTTGCCAAGGTTACTCAGTTAATTGAAAAGCTGAGATTCGCCTCCCCTGCCTCTGTAAAACAGGTGAGTGAGTTCGTTTGGTAACTTCAACAGAGCCTGGAGTAAGTGTAATGGGAATCTTACCTGACACCAAAAGAATTGGTTTCGGTGTCAGATTGTTCTGTCAGTTCACTGACTTATTAATCTTCTGATCAAGTCAGAACTGTCAGGCAAATCCTCAAAAGGCACCAGCTTATAATTATTGTTCAGCCTGTCCCTTCAGTAACAAGTCTATAACATAAAAGAAATGTAATGAATATTCTCATCCTTTATACACATTCCACCATGCACACATGCCGTGGTACCAGAAGTTGGGTTATCTTGCCCTCCTAGCTTGCACAAAATTTAATTTGTATATATCTCTGTGGTCCTGCACATTGCTCACTAGATACTAGTTGCTAAAGAAGGTTTTGAATTGATAAGTAAATAAGCTTGCCTGTTTGTTTTTAACATGGTTTATATATACAATACCCCTCATGGACTAGGGAAATATTATATGTATTCCATCAAATCAAAAAATCATGATGAAGTGTCTCAGAGTACCTGAATATTTTTAATTATTAAGTCTCCTTGATCTTAGTTATATTCACTTCATGTCCTTCCCTGTCTGGCTCAGTTTAACAGACCAGTTTGCTCTCAACTCTTCACATGCGCAGGAGAGGAGCTCAAGTTCACTGCACTTCTCTCTTTCTGCAGGTGATTGTCTGGGGGGACTACGGCCGGATGGACCACAAATGCTTCATGGGGGTGGCTCAGATCTTGTTGGAGGAACTCGATCTTTCCAGCATGGTCATCGGCTGGTACAAGCTGTTCCCACCGTCATCACTGGTTGACCCCACGCTCACCCCTCTCACCCGCCGGGCTTCCCAGTCATCTCTGGAAAGTTCCACTGGGCCCCCCTGCATCCGGTCCTAATGAACTCACACCAGTAAGACTCTACCTTCAGGATAGTAATCTGAACCAGATATTTCATGAGCATTGTTGGAGACAGACAATCAACCTGTGTTTTGCCTGTAGTCGTTTTTCAATAATATGTCCCAATCGTTGTTTAAAAACCTGGCTTCACATGACAGAACAAGGCAGTCTATCAAATACAGGAAGAGTCAACGTGCTAGAGAATCACTGATGCTTCTAACAAATGAAAGAGAGGAAACTGCAAATTCACACACACATGCGCACATGCACACACCAAACTGAACAAACTGGAAATTGTCACTCTTGTGAAAAGCTGTATTTTATGTGTTTTTTGCACAAACCACAAGGAGTGTTATTTCCCCGGTGTTTAAGTTTTGTTTGTGTGTTATTTGTTGATTTCAGTTGATTCCCGATTTGTTTCGATTTGATTCAGTTTTCACTGCATTTGTTGTTTCTACTCATTTTCAGCTGTGTCATGACAGGGCTCGTGATGTTTACAGAGACCCTTCCTTTCTTTTTCCAAAAGCACCAAAAAAAAAAGGGCTGAAGCAGTCTCTGTAGCATCTCTGCGGAGTGTGCACCATGAGACAAAGTGAGGCCAATGCAGGGCTTCACTGACTTTTGCTTTATGATTCTTCAAGTTCTTATGTGTGGAAACCCAGAAAATGAAAATTATCCCCCAAAAACAAATAATCACAAAATCACTTTTTTGAATGGAGCTCATGTCTGTTTGTGTTCTAAAACATTAATTTATGTTTTCCATTGTTTTGCATGGAAGACCTTTACAGAACTGAGTCTGCAGCAAATGCTGGGAACTAACCTAAATGCATCATTGTACCTTGGAAACACTCCTTGTTATGCCTTTTCCTTCCTGACATCCAAAATAAAAGCAAGTATATGCTCATGTGTACAGACCATATGTTTGACTTCCCAAAATGGTGACTAGAAATGGAGTTGAGCCTCAGACACTTTGAATGATGCCCAGGCTCCTTGGCCACATCTCAGTGTAGACTTAGTACCCGTCCTGGCAAGAACATGGTATGGGCTATTAATATGCCACTGGAAATTTCATTTGAAATATTCCACACTAAACTAATGATTTTTATCAAATTTTAGTTTACATTTCTTTGAAATTGATGCAAGCACAATGCTTGTTTTTTTAATGCAAATTATCTTACTTTGGGGTGGGGGAAATAAAACAAAGTCCAATTCAATTTGCATTTTCTTCATCTGAGTTTTTCTTGGCCTTGAATTCCCTTGTGACCTTCTGTATCTGTGCTAACAACTGCAGACTCTGCAGGTGCATCAAGACCTTGTCCCTCCTTTTATGAGTCCCTCCACTTTTGTGACTCCACAAATAGAGCAGCATGACTTGGAACTGTTCAAAGCTGCATGCACGTTTTATTAAAAAAAAAAAAAAAAAAAAAGGATAAAGAAAAAAAAGAAAGGAAAAAAGAAAAGAAACAAAAGGTCATTTAATAATGTATGTTAGTTCCACATAGGCCAGCTTGTATGTTGCATGTCCTTGTACAGTTTGCTTGTTAATTACTCTACTGAAATAACCAAGAAATCTAAGCCATCCATTTTTGTTACAGACATTTTGCAAGTTTTAGCCAGACTCCGTCTGTGAGTCTGAGGTGAAATGTCTATAGATGGACTTTATTTTTTACCCTCTGGAAAACGTGGTGTAGTATGGACCAAATTCCTTCTAATAAATATTTTGGTGTAGATTCCTCCTGTGGGGCTGTAACACATGTAGACACTGTGTACACATAGGTTTTAATCCATAGACATACTGCCTGCACCAAGTGAATTATTTATTATTTACACACGCCAGAATGACCTGCCCACTGTTCCCAGGGCACAGATTGACCACGGGTCACCATGCTGAGCAGGAAGGACTGAAGCATTGGTGTACTTCTGCTAGATACCGTTCTGTCTTAGTGGCCAACGATCAACTGATTCTAATTGGGTAGTATCTTTCTATTTGACCACTTGTCTTAACACTCCCCTGTGCTTTTAAATAAACTTCCAACTCATGTATGTAAACATGTTTAATAAAATTTACTTTTCATGTCAGTCCACAGCCATCTGTGTTCTATGTTGTGCCAGATATTCATTGTGGGTTCCACTGGGCAAGATGGGAGCTGGATCGCGGGAAGGGAGGTGGGATTTGTCGTCTGCTGGGGGCACTTGACTTGTCACTGCACCATGTGTGTCTTCATCTCCAGCCCAAAAGGGTACTTTGCATCACATACAATTTTTTACTCTGTCAGCCTGTCTAAGTGAGCACATGAGTTTACTTCTGAAAAGTGGCATTACTGAAAACAATAAATCTCAGTAAGAATCAAACGGAAGGTTGTTTTTCTGCTGCTCTTTAAGTGTGCTGTTGTCCAATTGCCAGATCATTTCAAGCATGTGATATGTCAAAATATCAATTCCTGCATCTTTCACCGAAGCGTCTGGTTCCTCTTTCCATTGGTTCCTCTGGACCCCTGATTGAGTCATAGAAAGTTGCCTTAGGGTTGGTCAACTTAAACCAAACAATATGTTATATCATCTCCAAGAAAATCTTAGAGAATAAATATACCTTCAAAGAAATAGGTGAGTCTCCAAAGGTAGTATGTTACATAAAATTTGTTGGCTTTATTGCTTCAACTTTATGACATTTTCTTTTCTTCCCCAAAAGTGTGTTCATATATGATGCCAAACCTGGCCTCTGTACACCAACGCTGAATTAAAATTTGAAGACAAGAGTTTTGGGTAAAGAAGAAAACATATCTTTATTGCTTTACTAGGCAAAGGGGGTCATGGTGGGCTAATGCCCTCAAAACTGTGTCCCATCCTGCAGGGCGTAGTGAGGAGTATTCAAGTGTTCAAGGAGCAGAGCATGATCAGCCTATGGACAATGTTCTGATTCATTGGTGGTGAGGGAAGAGGGAGTCAGGATTATTAACCTTCCAGTTCCAGCTGGTCTGAGGTCTTTGTGCTTGTGGGCAGCGTGCAGTTAACTTCTCCTACCTGGTGGGACTTTCAGTATCTGCAAGCCAGCTCAAAGACACTGTTATGTGTATCACTTGAGGCCGAATCAGGACCCTGTCCCAAAGCTGCACTATTGTTTCTTGACTGCTCCTCCCTAGTCTCCACATCCCCTCCCTTCCCTGGTTAGTAATTGTTTGAACCTGACCTTTGGAGCTCTGGGAAGGTCATGGAGGCTGAATGAAGCCTATTTCCTACCATTAACCAGGGACACAGAAAGACTTTTGTGCCCAGGAGCCCCACAGAGTTACTTTCAGTTCCATATATTTCATCATTGTCACCCCCACGACACTTGGTGAGCATCATTTTCATGTTGCATTGCTGTAAGATAATCGCTGCAATCTAGTCTCCACCTTCTAGGAGCCCTTAAAATTTTACAGAACACACTGGCTTTAACTTTGTAAATCAGAGTAAACACAGCTAAATCAAAATCAGATTGGAGACAATCAGTTGTTTAGAGTGTTTTAAACAGTTGACTGAATTTTACCCTACTGAGTCAGCCACTTGTTTGGTCTACAAGACATGAAATTATCTGTGAGACTGGGTCAACAGGAGACAAAAACAACTGATCAGTTCATTTCACAACAAACTGTCAGAGCACATCTGTCTAATGGCCCTACAGCACATCACTTGGGGTGGGAGGGGCACTTCTGCCACTGAAAGAGGACGCAGCTGAGTGTGGTTCAAGAATTCTTTGTCTGGACAGGCACAAAAGCAGAAATCGATCTTTAAGTCATATAGGATTGCATGGTGTTATGATTTCAGGGCCTGCATGATGGAGCGGAATTAACTAGAAGGGTGACCATTTTGCTAAATCTTCAGGATTTCTTGCTGACTCTGACAAGTTAATTTCTGGAAATCTCAGCCTGAAATATGTGATCTGATTTTACTTAACCAACAGTGTTAAGAACTTTGTTGGGTACTAGATATTAAGTACTTGGGATATAAAAGCAAAACAGATACTAGCTTCAAGGAACCCATGTCTACTGAGAGTAATCATTACCTAAAGAAATAATTGCAATGATAGATGTTTGATTTGCATGCAAAGGGTTATGGGTTGCAGTTAATTTTCCCAGTAGCCTGTGAGTTAAGTACTCTTATGAATTGTACATCCCATAAAGTATCTGCAGCATGGAGCAGTTAAGCTGCAGGTCAAAGTTGCAGTGCAGGTTAGTGATGGAACTCAATACCCACCAAGGTCTTGCTGTCTTCAGAGCCTGCCTGCTCAGCACTCAGCATCTTCCCTCAGCACTCACAACTGAGCTCAACCTTCACGAAAAAGGAGTCCACAAAATGGGGAAGAACTCCAACCCAAATCCATCTTTCCACTCAAGGCAAGGATAAAGGGGTGCACAAAGTAGTCTTTGACTGAGTCCCAGACTGATTCTTGGGTTTCAAGGCAACGTTGTCTTGGGTATCCCTCCCCATCTGTCCTTAGACGCGATGTAATAATGGTAGTTCTTACAGTTCCTCATCAGTCACAAAATTTTGCATCTTAGGGTTGAATCCGATGGTGGAGCTGTTGGGTCTTCCCAGAGTCATCCCATGCACTCTCTTAAGTTATTTGCTTCCAAAGCATATTCAGTGATCATCATTGAGATGTAGAGTGCCCTCTCTCCAGAAGCTCCCAGAGGTCATCCCTCCACGCTGCAGCCCCCACACTTGACTTGTACTGCCACCCCGATTCCCCTCCAACACTTCTCGACAGGGCACAAGAGATGCCAAGTCTTCACATCTGAGTGCAAAGCAGACGTTAGCAAATCACGGGCACCATGTGATGACGTTTTTAGTAGTTGGTCCCATGCAGGTTACTCTAAGCTCATATCTTGGGACAAAGTCTTAGAAGTCATGTTTTTTATTATTTTGTTTTGTTTGAATCACCACAAAGAGATGCTCTGAGATCACAGTATCCAATTACTATTCAAGTTTGTTCCTTTCTCCTGTCATCTTCCAAAATGTGAAATGTTAGCACCCGCACACACTCACCACACATGTGTGTGAGATGATCTCATATTGTGGATTAGGTCTTCACCATCAGGAGAACCTTTCGATGCTACCTAGATCCATCAGTTTATCCCTCCCTAAAATGGTCTTTTCAGTCCTGCCTCCAATACCTCACCTACTGCTCATTTATCACCCCAATGGAAGGCTGCCAGATCAAAACACAACATACCCACATTCATTTAAAGTTCATATAAACAATGAGTAATTAGAAATCATCTTAAAATTAGTTTTCTCAGCCATTCAAAGTCAACTTGGCATCCTGTGTTTTTACTGGCTAACTATGGCCATTCTATCCCTGTGGTGGGTGGTTTGTGCCCCTACCACTTTGCTGAAATGCAGACACATCCAACAGCATGACCCCTCCTCTGCATCTCCTATTGAGAACTTCCTTCTTGAAAGTTTTTCTCTCCTCTACTTATTGTTCTCATCCTCCACCTTGAAGACTGGATTATGTGTCCAATTCCTCACTCCTTCTGAAAGGATCACACACTCAGACCTGTTGCCATGTTATTTTGCACCCTCTCACAATACAGCAGGATGAGAATCTACATCTCTTTGCCACTGACTTCGGATTGGCCAGGTGACTAGCTTAATTTTTTATGCATTTTATTGAAGTACAGTTGATTTATGATGTTAATTTCTGCTGTATAGAAAAGTGATTCAGTTTTACACACACACACATATATATATACATATATATATATAGTTTTACATATATAGATAGTATTACATAGATAGATAGTAGTGGTATTTGTTGCTCAGTCATATCTGACTCTTTGTGTCACCATGGACTATAGCCCATGAGGTTCCTCTGTCCATGGGATTCTCCAGGCAAGGATACTGGAGTGGGTTGCCATTCCCTTCTCCAGGGGATCTTCCCAAGCCAGGGATCAAATCCAGCTCTCCTGCATTGCAGGCAGATTCTTTACTGTCTTAGCTACAGGGAAGGCATAAAAATTTAGAGATAGATATATTCTTTTTCATATTCTTTTCCATTATGTTTTATTTCAGGATATTGAATATATTTCCCTATGCTATATAGTGGGACTTTGCTGTTTATCTGTTCTGTCCTATATTTAAGAGCTTACATATGCTAATCCCAACTTCCCAATCCATGCACCGCCCCCCCCACTTGGTAACCACAAGTTTTTTCTCTATGTCTGTGAGTCTGTTTCTGCTTTGTAGATATGTTCATCTGTGCCATATTTTAGATTCCACATATAAGAGATATCATATGGTATTTTTCTATCTCTATCTGATTTACTTCACTCAGGGTGATAATTTCTAGGTCTATTCATGATGCTGTAAAGGGCATGATCTCATCCCTTTTTCCTGGCTACGTAGTACATATATGTATATATCTGTGTGTGTGTACACACGTGTGTGTATACACATCTTCTTTATCTATTCATCTATCGATGGACACTTAGGATGCTTCCATATGGATGACTTGCTCCTATGCTGGTTGATGAGTTAGTTGGTTAGTACCTAACAGGAAGAATTAGTTCTGTGACACAGCAAGTGCAATTCTCCATGAGAAGGGCTCCCTGCAGGCTGGCACTGCTCATTCAACCTGGTCCTTGAATGAAAGTTGTGTAGAGCAGACCTGCATCCACCTCCCAGACTGAAACAGAGCTGCTCCCAGATCTGTGCACAATAAAAAATGTCTTTGGGGGCCACAAAGACTTGGAAGTTATTTGTTATGCAGCCTTACTACATGCTTGAGTAATACATGAACCGAGACCTTCCAGATGTACAAACTGGATTTAGAAAAGGCAGAGGAACCAGAGGTCAAATTGCCAACATCCACTGGATCATAGAAAAGCATCTGCTTCTGCTTCATTGACTAAGCTAAAACCTTTGACTGTGTAGATCACAACACACTGTGGAAAATTCCAAAAGAGATGGAAATACCAGACCACCTTACCTACCTCCTAAGAAACTTGTATGCAGGTCAGGAAGCAGCAGTTAGAAATGAACATGGAACAACGAACTGGTTCAAAATTGGGAAAGGAACACATCGAGGCTGTATATTGTCACCCTGCTTATTTAACTTCTAGGCAGAGTACATCATGTGAAATGTGGGCCTGGATTAAGCACAAGCTGGACTCAAGAGTGCCAGGAGAAATACCAACAATCTCAGATATGCAGATGATACCACATTAATGGCAGAAAGAAAGAGGAACTAAAGAGTCTTGTGATGAAGGTGAAAGAGGAGAGTGAAAAACTGGCTTAAAACTCAATATTCAAAGAACTAAGATCATGGCACCTGGTCCCATCACTTCATGGCAAATAGGTGGGGAAAAAGTAGAAACAGTAACAGATTTCATTTTCTTGGTCCCCAAACTCACTGTGAATGGTGACTGCAGCCACAAAATTAAAAGATGTTTGCTCCTTAGAATAAAAGCTGTGACCAACCTAGACAATGTATTAAAAAGCATAGATACCACTTTGCCGACAAAAGTCTGTCTAGTCAAAGCTATGGTTTTTCCATTAGTCCTGTGGTGGCTCTGATGGTAAAGAGTCTGCCTGCAATGTGAGAGACCAGTGTTTGATCCCTGGGTCAGGAAGATCCCCTGGAGAAGGAAATGGCAACCCACTCCAGTATTCTTGCCTGGAAAATCCTATAGACAGAGGAGCCTGGAAGTCTACCGTCCATGGGGTTGCAAAGAGGTGGACACAGTGACTTCACTATGTACAGATGTGAGAGTTGGACTATAAAAAAGGCTGAGTGCCAAAGAATGCTTTCAAATTGTGGTGTTGGAGTCCCTTGGATAGCAAAGAGATCAAACCAGTCAAACCTAAAGGAAATCAGTCCTGAATATTCATTGGAAGGACTGATGCTGAGGCTGAAGCTCCAAAACTTTGACCACCTGTTGCAAAGAGTGTAGTCATTGGAAAAAAAACCTTGATGCTGGGAAATACTGACAGTAAGAGAATGGGTGACAGAGGAGGAGATGGTTGGATGGCATCATTGACTCAATGGACATGAGTTTGAGCAAACTCCAGGAGATAGTGGAATAGAGAAGCCTGGAATGCTTCAGTCCATGGGGTTGCAGAGTTAGACACCGCTTAGTCACTGAACAACAGTTACAGGGAATCCTATTACACCATCCTTTCCTGGGTCCTTCTCATCAGCATCTACTATGTATAGGGGGTGTTTTGCCTACAAAGACACAAAGTTGAATAACACAAAGAATCTGTAACAATCCTTAAGGTTGTTTATTTCACAATATTATGACCTTTTTTCTTTCTATCCCCCTTCCACTCTCTAATCTACTCCCAAGTTTCAACTAAAGCCTCTGTTTTCATCTTAGCATGGCCATTTCTCCAGTTAACAGGCCTGAGTTTCAGACTCTTTGCAGGATACCTTTCTAATGTCTCAGCATCTCAAGAAGAACATGTCTAAAGGAAAAATGTAATCACATATTCCCAAAGTCACCCTGTTTCTGTTAGGCATCACCTTTTCTGAGTTTCTGATATTTGATTCATTCTTTTTTTTTTTTTTTAGATGTGAAATAGATGATTTAAAAAAATTTTTTTATTGAAGGATAATTGCTTTACAGAGTTCTGCTGTTTTCTGTCAAACCTCAACATGAATCAGTCATATGTATACGTATATCCCTTCCCTTTTGAACCTCCCTCCCACCTCCCTCCCCACCCCACCCCTAAAGGTTGAAACAGAGCCCCTGTTTGAGTTTCCTGAGCCATACAGCAAATTCCTCTTGGCTCTCTATTTTACATATGATATGTAAGTTTCCATGTTACTGTTTCCACACATCTCACCCTCTCCTCCCCTCTCCCCATGTCCATAAGTATATTCCCTATGTCTGTTTCCCCATTGTTGCCCTGTAAATAAGTTCTTCAGCACCAGCTTTCTAGATTCCATATGTATGTGTTAGAATATGATATTTATCTTTCTCTTTCTGACTCACTTCACTCTGTATAATAAGTTCATCCACTTCATTAGAACTGACTCAAATGCATTCCTTCTTATGGCTGAATAACATTCCATTGTGTATATGTACCACACTTCTTTACCCATTCATCTGTCAATGGACATCTAGGTTGCTTCCATGTTCTAGCTATTGCAAGTAGTACTGCAATGAACAATGGGATACATGTGTCTCTTTCAATTTTGGTTTCCTCAGTGTATATGCCTAGGAGTGGGATTGCTGGGGCATATGGTGATTTTATTCCTAGTTTTTTAAGGACTCTAAAGACCGTCTTTCATAGTGGCTATATCAATTTGCATTCCCACCAACAGTGCAAGAGCATTCCCTTTTCCCCACACCCTCTCCAACATCTGTTTGTAGACTTTTTGATGATGGTCATTCTGACTGGTGTGAGGTGATATCTCACTATAATTTTGATTTGCATTTCTCTAATAATGAGCAAGGTTGAGCATCTTTTCACGTGTTTATTAGCCATCTGTATGTCTCCCTTGGAGAAATGTCTGTTTAGATATTTTCCCCACTTTTTGATTGGGTTGTTTGTTTTCCTGGTATTGAGTTGTATGAGCTTCTTGTACATTTTGGAAATTAATCTTTTGTCAATTGCTTCATTTGTTATTATTTTCACCCATTCTGAGGGTTGTCTTTTCACCTTGCTTATAGTTTCCTTTGCTGTGCAAAACCTTTTAAGTTTAATTAGGTTCCACTTGTTTACTTTTGTTTTAATCTCCATTACTCTAGGAGGTGGGTCACAGAGGATCTTGCTTTGATTTATGTCATCAGATGCTCTGCCTATGTTTTCCTCTAAGAGTTGTATGGTTTCTGGTCTTATATTTAGGTCTTTAATCCATTTTGAATTTATATTTTTGTATGACATTAGGATGTGTTCTAATTTCATTCTTTTACATGTAGGTGTTTAATGTTCCCAGCACCATTTATTGAAGAGGCTGTATTTACCTCATTGTATATTCTTGCCTCCTTTGTCAAAACTAAGGTACCCATAGGTGCATGGCTTTCTTTCTGAGCTTTCTATCTTGTTCCATTAGTCTATATTTCTGTTTTTGTGCCAGAACCCTACTGTCTTGATGACTGTAGCTTTGTAGTATAACCTGAAGTCAGGAAAGTTGATTCCTCCAGCTCCATTCTTCTTTCTCAAGACTGCTTTGGCTATTTGGGGTCTTTTGTGTTTCCATGAAAGTGAAAGGGAAGTTGCTCAGTCGTGTCTGAATCCTTGTGAACCCATGGACTGTAGCCTACCAGGCTTTTCCGTCTGTGGGATGAATTGTGAAATATTTTGTTCTAGTTCTGTGAAAAATGCCATTGGTAATTCAATAGGGATCACATGGAATCTGTAGCTTGTGTTTGGTAGTATACTCATTTTCACAAAATTGATTCTTCCTATCCAGGGATATGGAATATATCTCCATCTGTTTATGTCATCTTTGATTTCCTTCATTAGTTTCTTATAATATTCTAAGTACAGTTCTTTTGTCTCCTTAGGTAAATTTATTCCTAGATATTAATTATTTTTGCTGCAATGGTGAATGGGATTGATTCCTTAATTTATCTTTTTGATTTTTCATTGTTAGTATATAGAAATGCAAGTGATTTCTGTGTATTGATTATGCAATTTTGCTAAATTAACTGATTAGCTCTAGCAATTTTCTGATACTATCTTTAGGGTTTTCTATGTATAGTAACATGTCATCTGCTAACAGTGAGAGGCTTACTTCTTCTTTCCCCATCTTGATTCCATTTATTTATTTTTCTTCTCTGACTGCTATAGCTAGGACTTCCAGAACTGTGTTGAATAACAGTGGCAAAATTGGACACGCTTGTCTTGTTCCTGATCTTAGGGGGAATGCTTTGAGGTTTTCACTACTGAGAATAATGTCTGCTGTAGGCTTATCATATATGGCCTTTACTATGTGGAGGTAGGTTACCTCTATGCCCATTTTTTGAAGAGTTTTAATCATAAATGGGTGCTGAATTTTCTCAAATGCTTTCTCTGTATCTATTGAGATGATCACATGATTTTTATCATTCCATGTGTTATATGGTGTATCACATTGATTTATTTGCATACATTAAGAATCCTTGCATCCCTGGGATAAACCCAACTTGATCATGATGTATGAGCTTTTTGATGTGATGTTTGATGCTGAATTCTTCTTGGCAAAATTTTGTTGAGGATTTTTGCATATATGTTCATTAGTGATACTTGTCTGCAGCTCTCTTGTTTTTTGTGTTGTCTTTGTTAGGTTTTGGTATCAGGGTGATGGTGACCTTGTAGAATGAGTTTGGAAGTGTTCTTTCCTCTGTAGTTTCTTGAAAGAGTTTTAGAAAGATTGGCTTTAGTTCTTCTCCAAATGTTTGATAGAATTCCCCTGTGATGCCACTTGGTCCTGGGCTTTTGTTTCTTTGGGAGATTTTTAATCAAGCTTCAATTTCAGTGCTTGTAATTGGGTTGTTCACAATTTCTATTTCTTCCTGATTCAGTCTTGGAAGATTGAACTTTTCTAAGAATCTGTCCATTTTTCCAGGTTATCCATTTTATTGCCATATAGTTTTTCATAATAGTCTCTCATAATCCTTTGTATTTCTGCATTGTCTGTTGTAACCCCTCCTTTTTCATTTCTAATTTTGTTGATTTGATTCTTCTCTCTTTTGTTTTCTGATGAATCTGGCTAAAGGCCTCTGAATTTTGCTTATCTTCTCAAAAAAATACTTTTAATTTTATTAATCTTTACTATTGTTTCTTTAATTTCTTTTTCATTTATTTCTGCTCAGATCTTAATAATTTATTTCCTTTTAATAATTTTGGGCTTTTTTAATTCTTATTTTTCCAGTTATTTTAGGTATAAATTTAGGTTGTCTCTTTGATATTTTTCTCATTTCTTGAGGTAGGATTGTATTGTTAAAAAAACTTCCCTCTTAGAATGGCTATTGCTGCATCAAATAGGTTTTGAGTTGTTGTGTTTCCATTGTTATTTGTTTCCATAAATTTTTTTATTTCCCTTTTGATGTCTTCAGTATCCTGTTGGTTATTTATAAACATGTTGTTTAATCTAGATATGCTTGTATGTTTTACAATTTTTTTTCTTGCAATTGACATCTAATCTAATAGTGTTGTGTTTGGAGAAGATGCCTGATATGATTCCAATTTTCTTAAGTTTACTGAGGTTTGATTTGTAATGCAAGATGTGGTCTATCCTGGAGAATGTTCCATGTGTGCTGGAGAAGAAAGTGTATTCTTCAGCATTTGAATGGAATGTCCTGAAGATATCAATGAGATCCATCACATCTAATGTATCATTTAAGTTGTGTTTCCTTTTAATTTTCTGTTTTGATGATCTGTCCATTGGTGTGAGTAGGGTGTTAAAGTCTCCTACTATTATTGTGTTACTGTCAATTTCTCCTTTTAAATCTGTTCAGTTCAGTCTCTAAGTTGGGTCCGACTCTTTAGAACCCATGGACTGCAGCATGCCAGATCTCCTTGGCCATTACCAACTGCTGGAGTTTACTCAAACTCATATCCATACAGTCAGTGATGCCATCAAACCACCTCATTCTCTGTCATCCCTTTCTCCTCCTGCCTTCAATCTTTCCCAGCATCACGGTCTTTTCAAAGAGTCAGTTCTTCACATCAGGTGGCAAAAGTATTGGAGTTTCAGCTTCAGCATCAGTCCTTCCAATGAACACCCAGGACTGATCTCCTTTATAATGGACTGGTTGGATCTCCTTGCAGTCCAAGGGGCTCTCAAGAGTCTTCTCCAACACCACAGTTCAACAGCATCAATTCTTTGGTGCCCAGCTTTCTTTATAGTCCAACTCTCACATCCATACTTGACCACTGGAAAAACCATAGCCTTAACAAGACGGACATTTGTTGACAAAGTAATGTCTCTGCTTTTTAATATGCTGTCTAGGTTGGTCATAACTTTTCTTCCAAGGAGTGAGTGTCTTTTAATTTCATGGCTGCACTCAGCATCTGCAGTGATTTTGGAGCCCTAAAAAATAAAACCTGCCACTGTTTCCCCATCTATTTGCCATGAAGTGATGGGACAGATGCCGTGATCTTAGTTTTCTGAATGTCGAGCTTTAAGTCAACTTTTATACTCTCCTCTTTCACTTTCACCAAGTGGCTCTTTAGTTCTTCTACACTTTCTGCCATAAGGGGTCATGTCATCTGTATATCTGAGGTTACTAGTAAGTCTCTCAGCAATCTTGATTCCAGCTTGTGCTTCATCCAGCCTAGCTTTTCTCAAGATGTACTCTGCATATAAGTTAAATAAACATGGTGACAATATACAGCCTTGACATACTCCTTTTCCTATTTTGAACCAGTCTGTTGTTCCATGTCCAGTTCTAACTGTTGCTTCCTGAACTACAAACAGGTTTCTCAAGAGGCAAGTCAGGTGGTCTGGTATTCCCACTGCTTTCAGAATTTTCCACAGTTTATTGTGATCCACACAGTCAAAGACTTTGGCATAGTCAATAAAACAGAAACACATATTTTTCTGGAGCTCTCTTGTTTTTCTCGCTGATCCAGCGGATGTTGGCAATTTGATCTCTGGTTCCTGTTTCTTTTCTAAATCCAGCTTGAATATCTGGAAGTTCACAATTCATGTATTGCTGAAGCCTGTCCTGCAGAATTTTGAGCATTACTTTACTAGTTTGTGAGATGAGTGCAATTGTGCGGTATTTTGAGCATTCATTGGCATTGCCTTTCTTAGGGATTGGAATAAAAACTGACCTTTCCAATCCTGTGGATACTGCTCAGTTTCCCAAATTTGCTGGCATATTGAGTGCAGCACTTTCACAGCATCATCTTTTAGGATTTGAAATAACTCAGTTGGAATTCCATCACCTCCACTAGCTTTGTTCTTAGTGATGCTTCCTAAGGCCCATTTGACTTTGCATTCCAGGCTGTCTGGCTCTAGATGAGTGTGAGTGATCATACCATCGTGAATATCTGGGTCTTGAAGATCTTTTTTGTACAATTCTTCTGTGTATTCTTGCCACTTCTTCTTAATACCCTCTGCTTCTGTTAGGTCCATACCATTTCTGTCCTTTACTGAGCCCATCTTTGCATGAAATGTTCCCTTGGTATCTCTCATTTTCTTGAAGAGCTCTCTGGTCTTTCCCATTCTATTGTTTTCCTCTATTTCTTTGCACTGATCACTGAGGAAGGCTTTCTTATTTCTCCTTTCTATTCTTTGGAACTCTGCATTCAAATGGGAATATCTTTCCTTTTCTCCTTTGCTTTTTGCTTCTCTTCTTTTCTCAGCTATTTGTAAGGTCTCCTCAGAAGCCATTTTGCTTTTTGCATTTCTTTTTCTTGGAGATTATCTTGCTTCCTGACTCCTGTACAATGTCATGAACCAACATCCATAGTTCATCAGGCACTCTCTCTATCAGATCTAGTCCTTTAAATTTATTTCTCAACTCCACTGTATAATTGTTAGGGATTTGATTTAAGTCATACCTGAATTATCTAGTGGTTTTCGCCCACTTTCTTCAATTTCAGTCTGAATTTGGAAATAAGGAGTTCATGATCTGAGCCACAGTCAGCTCCTGGTCTTGTTTTTGCTGACCGTATATAGCTTTTCCATCTTTGGCTGCAAATAATATAATCAATTTGACTTCGGTGTTGGCCATGTGGTGATGTCCACGTGTAAAGCCTTCTCTTGTGTTGCTGGAAGAGGGTGTTGGCTATTACCAGTGCATTCTCTTGGGAAAACGCTATTAGCTTTGGCCCTGCTTCATTCTGTACTCCAAGGCCAAATTTGCCTGTTACTCCAGGTGTTCCCTGACTTCCTTCTTTTGCATTCCTGTCCCCTATAATGAAAAGGACATCTTTTTAGGGTGTTAGTTCTAGAAGGTCTTGTAGGTCTTTGTACAACCATTCAACTTCAGCTTCTTCAGGATTACTAGTCAGGGCATAGACTTGGATTACTGTGATGTTGAATGGTTTGCCTTGGAAACAAGCAGAGATCATTCTGTCATTTTTGAGATTACATCAAGAACTGTATTTCAGACTCTTTTGTTGACTATGAGGGCTACTCCATTTCTTCTAAGGGAGTTTTGCCCACAGTATTAGATATAATGGTCACCTGAGTTAAATTCACCCATTCCAGTCCACTTTAGTTCACTGATTCTTAAAATGTCAACATTCATGCTTGCCATCTCCTGTTTGATCTCTTCTAATTTACCTTGATTCATGGACCTAACATTCGAGGTTCCTATGCAATATTACTCTTTATAGCATTGGACCTTGCTTCCATCACCGGTCACATCCACAACTGGGTGTTGTTTTTGCTTTGGTTGTTTATGTTTGTTGGTGTTCGTCTTATGTATTGAGGTGCTCCTATGTTGGGTGCACAGATATTTACAATTGGTATGTCTTCCTCTTGGATTGATCCCTTGATCATTATATAGTGTCCTTCCTTATCTTCTTTATTTTAAGGTCTATTTTGTCTGATATGAGGATTGCTACTCCAGCTTTCTTTTACTTATCATTTGCATGGAATATAGTTTTCCATCCTCTCACTTTCAGTCTATATGTGTCTTGAGGTCTGAAGTGAGTTTCCTGTAGACAGCATGTATATGGGTCTTGTTTTTGTATCCATTCAGCCAGTCCGTGTCTTTTGGTTGGAGCATTTAGTCCATTTACATTTAATGTAGCTATTGATATGTATGTTGCTATTGCCATTTTTAAAATTGTTTGGGGTTGATTCTGTAGATCTTTTTTCTTCTCTTGTATTTCTTGACTATTTAAGTTACTTTAACATTTGTTATAAGACTGGTTTGGTGGTACTCAATTCTCTTAACTTTTGCTTGTCTGTAAAGCTTGATATTTCTCCATCAATTTTGAATGAGATCCTTACCAGGTACAGTAATCTTTGTTGTAAATTTTTCCCTTTCAGAACTTTAAATGTATCCTGACATTCCCTTCTGGCCTGAGGAGTTTCTACTGGAAGATCAGCTGTTAAGCATATGGGGTTTCCCTTATATGTTACTTGTTGCTTCTGCCTTGCTGCTTTTAATCTTCTTTCTTTGTGTTTAGTCTTCGCCAGTTTGATTAGTATGTGTCTTTGTGTGTTTCTCCTTGGCTTTATCCTGGATGGGACTCTTTGTGCCTCTCTGACTTGGTTGAGTATTTCCTTTTCCATGTTGGGGAAATTTTCAGCTATAATCTCTTCAAAAATTTTCTCATACCCTTTCTTTTTCTCTTCTTCTTCTGGGACCCCTATAATTCGAAGGTTGGTGCATTTGATATTGTCCCAGATGTCTCTGAGTCTATCCTCAGTTCTTTTCAGTCTTTGCACTTTATTCTGTTCTTAAGAAGCTGTTTCCACCATTTTATCTTCCAGCTCACTGATTTATTCTTCTGCTTCAGATATTCTTCTAATGATTCCTTCTAGAGTGTTTTTAATTTCAGTAATTGTGTTGTTTGTCTCTGTATGTTTATTCTTTAATTATCCCAGGTCTTTGTTGATTGATTCTTGCATTTTCTCCATTTTGTTTTCAAGGGTTTTGATCATCTTTGCTATCACTATTCTGAATTCTTTTTCAGGTAGTTTGCCTATTTCCTCTTCATTTATTTGGATTTCATATTTCTAGTTTGTTCCTTCATTTGTGTAGTATTTTTCTGTCTTTTAATTTTTTTTTTAACTTATTGTGTTTGAGGCCTTCTTTTCCCAGGGTTCAAGGAAAGTTAAATTCTTTCCTTGAAGAAGATTGAATTCTTTACTCCTTTTGGTTTCTGCCCTCCTAAGGTTGGTCCAGGGGTTTGTGTAAGCTTCTTATAGAGTGAGATTTGTGCTGAGTTTTTGTTTGTTTGTTTGTTTTTCCTCTGATGGGCAAGGCTGAGTGAGGTGGTCATCCTGTCTGCTGATGGTTGGGTTTGTATTTTTGTTTTGTTTGTTGTTTATATGAGTCATCCTGCACGAGGTGCTATTGGTGGTTGGGTGATGCCGGGTCTTGTATTCAGGTGGCTTCCTTTGTCTGAGTTCTCACTATTTGATGCTCCCTAGGGTTAATTCTCTGGTAGTTAAGGGTCTTGGAGTTAGTGCTCTCACTCCAAAAGCTCAGGGTTTGATCTCTGGTTGGGAACAGAGTCCACAAGTGGTTTGTTATAGCATTAAGTGAGATTAAAGCAATAATCCAAAAATGAGAAGCCAAAGATGAACCTCAGAGAAACAGCAGTTGCAAAATTAGGCAAATAATAATTAAAATAATGGAATATACACATATACATATACACCCATGAGAAATGTCAAAACAGTCCAGCAAAAATAAAGTACAGTAGATTGACTCGGCCAACAAAGGAAATCAAAGATTATATTTACCAGTTAAGAAGGAAACTAACTAAAGCACAAACTGGAAAGCAAAACTAAAGCAAGGTGCCAAGCGGGGAATAAAGCAATGAAGACAAAACTAACAAATATATTGAGATGAAAGGAAAGAGAGAAAGGATAGATATGCAGCTTTAAATAGAGGTAGATGAAAAAGATTTATATACATTTATATACAAAGATTAACTGCAAGGGGAGAATATTAGTAGGAAAGGCAAACAAAGGAATAAATGTAGAAAAATTATAATAGGTTTAAAAATTAAAATTATAAAAAAGAGAAAAGAAAAAAATGGAAGAAGAAAGAAGAAAAGAATAAAAAAGAAGAACTCCACTGAACTGCCAAACCCCAACATAGAGGCAGAGGTTTATAACAACAATAAAAAGTGTGACTGATATACACATATACATATACATCCGTAAGCAAAATGAAAACAGTCCAACAAAAATAAAGTACAGTAAATTGTCCGAGCAAACAAAGGAAACCAAAAATTATATCTACCAGGACAAAACTAACTAAAGCACAGACTAGAAAACAAAACTAAAGCAAGGTGCCAATTGGGGAATAAAGCAATGAAAATAAAACTAATGAATATGTTGAGAGGAAAGGAGAGAAAGAAATGAAAGAAAGAATAGATATGCAAAGCTATTTAGAGGTAGATAAAGATTTATATACGTTAAGGATTAACTGCAAGGAGGAAAGAACAATAGGAAAAGCAAATGAAGGAATAAATATAGAAAAAATAATAGGTTAAGAAAATGAAAATTAAAAACAGAGAAAAAAAAAATAAAAAAGGAAAAGTCCACAGAAATGCAAAAGCCCAATTTAGAGGCAGCAGTTTATAACAACAATAAAAAATGTGACTGAGGGGGAAAAAAAAGGCTCCAAAGCTTAACTGGATTTCTTAGCGCCAGTACAATCAACTACAATGGGGTGGGGGTGAGGTGGGAGGAAAAGAAAAAGGGAAAAAACTGAAAAAAAAAAACTGCAGGACAAGTCAAAACATCAGAATAATAAATGTTTTTCTTGGGTCACGGCTGTCAGAGTTCTTTCCCTCACTGGGAGTCACAGCCCACCTCACCTCCCTAGGGTGCCCTCCAGCGCTGTGCTGGTCTCTGGACCTGCTGTGGGGGCAGCTCAGGGTCTAATCTGCTGCTACTCCTGTGTGTCCTTGCCTCCAGTGTCCACAGTTGTCAGAACTAGAGTGTTTTCTCTTGTGGGAGCTCTCAGTGTCCTTTTATATATTCATAGACACAGAGTCTGCCTAGTTGATCTTGTGGGTTTAATCTGCAGCTGGTGGAAGGCTTTGGGTCTTCTTCCTTGGCCACACTGCCCCTGGGTTTCAATTGTGGTTTTGTTTCCACTTCTGCACGTGGGTCGTCACTGGGGTTTGCTCCTGAGGCTGCCCTGGAGGACTTGGGTTTGCCCCCGTGAGCGCCAGGTGTGGAGGTGGTGCAGCTGCTTGGGTCTCAGGGGTTCTGGCAGCACCAGGTACTCAGGGGGGTTGGCAGCTAGGGCAGCAGGAAATACAGCGCTCTAGAAGGGTAAGGCAACAAGTGTTGGTCCATATGCTCCAGTATTCTTGCCTGGAGAACCCCCCTCCCTCACAGAGAAGCCCGGCAGGCCACAGACTACAGGGTCGCAAAGAGTCGGACACAACCAAAGTGACCCTGTGTGCATGGACACAAGACTCTCTCTGCCCTCTGCCCCAGTCAGGGCTGAGCATGAAGCTGGTGCAGCTGCTTGGCTTGTGGGGACCCTGTTGGCACCAAGGGTGCAGGGACACGGACTGCCCCCACCACAGGAGTTATGGCTCTGTCTGAGTCTTTTTTCAAGCCTCCTGTAGCTGGCGATCAGAAGGCCTCTTTGGCCAGTCTTTCTCCATAGCTCCTCCTGTTCATGCACTTAGAGGGCTCCCTTGCCTGGGGCCCTTCTCTGCTGTTAGGCATGTCAGGCACATACAGGGGCCCCCCTGGCTGGTCCCTACTCTATAGATTGGCACGTCAGGCACTTAAAGGGGCTCCCTGGGTGGGGTCCTAGTCTGTAGTTCAGTGCCTCAGTCGTTTGATGGGCCAGGCTCTCTGTTGTTCAGCTGCCGATGCTGGCAGGTGGGGAGAGAGAGTCTATGGTGATGGCTCCACCCCCTACGTGTGATTCAGCTGTATCACCTTGCTTCCATGGCTGCCTGGCTTTCCTCCACAGGCATTTCCCACCACAGTCTCCCCCCTCACATCCCCGCGATCAGTCTCTCCATGGTCTACAGGAGCCCTCTCCCTGGGATTGCTCCACAATCCCTAAACCCCAGCTCCCAGCCGCTGCACCTTCTAGGGGACCTGTGTCCCTGTCCGGGGTATGTACGGCTGCAGCAAGGACTGTCTGATTCTCATTCCATTTAGGCTGCCACAGATCAGCTGTTTCACTCTCAGCCTTAAATTTTTCTCCTCTGACTCAGACAATTGCCCTGATATGGGGATTGGACCCCTGCTTCAGTTCCCCCACCCACCAAGGGCAGGTCCATTCTTAATAACACTCCTGTTTTCCCCCCTAGTTCCTTCATCCTACCGAGTTTTCTGTGGTTCTATATGTTCTTTTCCACCGGTCAGGTACTCCTGTCTGCTCTTAGATGGTGTTCTGCATGAGGTTCTGTGTCTGAAGGTGTGTTCCTGATGCATCCATTGAGAGAGATGTGCTCCACGTCCACCTACTCCTCTGCCATCTTGTTCTCTCTGATTCATTCACGATATTGATGATAAAGGTAGTGAGAAGTAATTGATGAATCAAGTCCACAAGGAGTTGGAGAAAGTTAAGAGTCTTATCCACTCAACATAGATTTACTTTATTTTATTTACTTTATTTTATTTTATACTAGGTACTTTTCAAGTAACCAACAACATGATGCTAAAGAAAGTGAAGCAAAACCCTGCCCTAAAGGAACTTACAGTCTAGTGGGGAACTAAGGTTGCAGTCGAAGAATAGCTCACATGTAAAATGGCTAAGTATAATTAATGTATAAAGGAAAATTATATAAAATATAAATATATAAATACATAAAATTATATAAAAATATGAAATGGGTATTTTGCCTATTCTTATTTGTTGGACTAGGAAATTTCTTGAAGAAGTAAAGCTTCAGTTGAGACCCTGCACAGAGAGAAGAGTGAGATATTCTAGGCAGAGGAAAGGCTTGCAAAACTCAGAGACAGTTGAGAAACCCAGCACATTCTACTAATGGAAAGGAGTCCCCTGAGGATAAAATGCAGCGAAGAAAGTGGCTGCAGGTGGGCGGGGCAGGTCGGGCCATGTCCCCACCAGCCTCTCTGAAAACACAGAGGGGGTTATAATTGTCCCCCACTTCTGCCACAGAGCTCCCTTAACTAGCTGTGTCTACCTGCCTGACCTCACACTTGGTGCTTGAGACATTTTGGTAAGTATATTAGTTGGGGGGAGGGTAATTATGCCAAAGAATGAACCCCAAATGTACAACAGAAATGTACTCTCCTGGGCAACAATACTGGGAAAGTGAACAGGTGGTCACAGTGTGTGGGGACCCAGGCTGCAGGACACCAGGAATCTTTCATGTGGGATATTGGAGCCTCCCTGGAAATTGGCCCTATTGCACAATCTGAGTGGGAAAAGCAATGGGGGACATGTGTGGGTCTGAAGGGGTTCACGGCTTCCACTTCCATTCTATTTGCTAGGATTCTCACATGGCCTTGCCCGATGGCGGGAGAGGATGTGAGTGCTGGGAAGTAGAAGGAGAGCTAGGGCTCTGATGAGCAACTCGACGGTTCTGTCCCAGGATGAGGGGCTACATGGAGGTCATGGCAGACTCTGCACCCAAACTAGAGTCTGGGTTTGAGTTCTTTCCTCTTGGCTTCAGCAGACGTTCTGAGGACACAGTGACCATCCTGTGGTCACTGTGCTTCACTTGTTTGAGAAACACCCAGCTCGGGAATTCTCTTTCTGACACAGCGACTTTTAGACACAACTTTTAGACACAACTTAGCGACTGAACAACAACAGGGGGCTCATTGGTGAGGAACCCGCCTGCCAATGCAGGAGACATAAGAGACACGGGTTCGATCCCTGGGTTGGGAAGATCCCCTGGAGGAGGAAATGGTGACCCACTCCAGTATTCTTGCCTGGATAATCTTATGGACAGAGGAGCTTGGTGGGCTGCAGTCCATGGGGGTTACAAAGAGTCAGACACGACAGCACACATACACAGAAGACTCTTTCCCACAATAGGATCCAAGCAACAGGATTCACAGTTAATCAGGTTTTCAGTATTTGCATCTGTTCTGGTAAGTTCTGTTCTTAAGAATAAGCCCTCTTGGGCAAAGGCAGTTTGCTTGGGCCTTTTAGGTCCTGTGCCAAGCAGCATGTGAGGATGATTTAGCCCACTGCAGACTTAACATCTCCCCAGAACTAACAGCCTGCTCACTACCCTTAATGCAAATCCCACTGCAGTTGCCTCCTAACTGAGATGTCAGAAGGGCTAAGATCCTGGGTTTGAATGCTTTGGGATGGAACGATTGATAGAAAGCTAAAAAGGCATAAACCAAAAAAGGGAAGCTACAGATTCATATAAGTGAAAATTCTACAGGTTGATCTGGCTTCCAGCACTGGCTGGAGCTAATGTATCAGACATGCATCAGGAATCTGTTTCTATCTACTGATGGTGATTCCTCTCTGCTGACTTCATGCTTGCATAGACACGTCCAAGGTTCAGCAAAACAGCTGCTGGCTGTCCAGGCTCACAAAGAATAGCTCAGCAACCTCAGAGGAAAAAGCACACAGGAAGCTCTATCTCCTATCATTCCAGCAAAATCCCAGGCTTGACCCTCATGGACCAAGTTGAATCACTGCCTGACCCTGAGCCAACATCTGTGGTCAAGGAGGTGAAATACTGATGGACAGGCTTGTGTCAGGATGCACCCTGGATCCAGAGACCCTGACAGCTCACCCAACTACACGGTGTCCCGAGGGCAAGCCAGATGCAATTAAAGGAGGGGGAAAGATGCTAGTAAACACCTGACCTAGACCTACGCTTCCTTTTCTCCCAAAACCTGGGGCAGGTAGGACAGGACTTCTAAGGCCAACAACGCTCAGTCACATCCACCCCTCTCGCCAACGACACCCATTTTTCCCCATCTTCCAAATTAATGAGTCATTTGTCCAATATCTTGAACACTCTACAATGCCAGGCCAGCATCCTGAGGCACACGCCATCATAAAAAACATAAATAGCAACTGATCTGTTTTCATTTATACAAGAACCTCCTAGACCAAATTAATAATCTGCCTTTGTTACACCTTTTGGGAATGCCCGAAGCTGGGGAAGCTGCCCTTACCACAAAGTTATATGAGGAGTGGGAAGAATCATACATACTCTGGAACATATCTGTTCAATAGAATAATAATGCTGCTTACTGCATTATTTTGCAGATGAAGGCAAATAGTTAATATTAGATTCTTAGGACCAAATCTGAATTCATAGTAAATAGCCAGTACATTTTAACAATTACAGCTGTTGTGCATCCTTTTACCTAAGTCACTGCCATTTTATTTCTCCCCACTAGACCGAGCCCTGCCTCAACCTCTTCTTTGAATTGCTGCATCTTCAGATTCTTCCCCCTCCCCTGGTGCCTTATTCCTGCACGAGTTCTGATTGTGCTTCCCACAAGACACAGACACGCCTTTTTTGATTAGCTAGTGTTTCATTCTCTCTTCATTCCTGTATATTTTTCAGATTCTCTCAACACGTGAAGTAAAATCCCCAAAAACTACTCACTCAGATAACATCGCGTTCATTCCACCATAAATTCACTGAGGCTTTCTGTGATGCTTTGCCTTCAACATTGATTTAATGTTAATTAAAAATTCTTCTCATGTCAGCTATGCGTCTTTGTCAAAGACATTTCCCAATATGTCACTCGATAGCTTTCTTCGGCAAATAGACGTTTGTGTGTTCTGCCGTTTCTTACTTCACGTCTGGAGGAGGTTTTTCTTCTCTGGCCTGTACTTTCCTCTGCCACAGGGTTCTTAACCCTATGTCAGCTTTGGACCCCTGTGGTGCCTGGTGAAGTCTAGTGACTCCGTCAGAATAATGCTAGACCTATGTTAAATATACACAGCATTAAAAGAAAAACTAATTATATGAAAAGAATTTAAAATATTTTTAAACAAATCTGTGATATAGTTCCATTTTGTTGTTGTTCTTCAGGTGCTAAGTCGTGTGTGAATCTTTGCTGTCTCATGGATTGCAACACGCCAGGCTCCTTGGTCGTCCAGTGTCTCCCAGAGTTTGCTCAAATTCATGCCCATAGAGTCGGTGATGCTATCGAACCATCTTATCCTCTGCTGCCCCTTTCTCCTTTTGCCTTTAATCTTTCCCAGCATCAAGGTCTTTTCCAATAAATCAGTTCTTTGCATTAGCTCCAAAGTATTGGAGCTTCAACTTTAGCATCAGTCTTTCCAATGAATATTTAAGGTTGATTTCCTTTAGGATTGACAGTTCTCTATACATGTTGTATATTTATGGATGTACTAAATAAAACAAAGTGACAGAATATAATACCTACTATATTTTCAAAGTGAGATAAGCATAAATGATGGTTCAAGATATCTGCAACAACCATAATGTGATTAAAAATATCTGCTACTTTATTAACAGCATCACAGGTACTGGTCTGCTAGCATGCTCTGATGCTGATAGAAAGGCTTCATTTCAATTAGAGGCAGGGAATAAAAAAACTAACTCTGTAGGGTTCACTGACCTCATGAATCCTTTCTGGGACACTGTGGGGATCATATAACCCACCATAGGGTCTCACTTCACCCCAGTGACCCAGAGCACCATTCAGCAAACTATATTCTCACATTGCGTACTACAGCTCATGGTTAATATTTTAACTTTCGTGCCTTATTCCAAAAATGTTACAATGAAATGGGTTGGCAAAACTCTTTGTAAACCCTTTTGAAATTATTCAAGGGTAAAAACAGTGACATGAGGTAACCCTTCAGTGACTGGCCCATAGACTGTGTGCAAACCAAGATGGCAGCAGGAATGGACGCAGGAAGGCCAAGAATCCCATATTCTCCTGGGTCACTGTTTCTCAGCCTATTAAAATTCCATCTCTCTCTTGATGAACAAAACTTTCCCCTTCAACATGGCTGCATTTATAATGCTCAAGGGGCGAAGACCCTGATAGAGCTCTTTCTTCATTTGAGGAACAAAATAAATTCTATACCTTTTTTTTTATTGCCTCCAGCTAAGAGTTTTCTTGCCTGCTACTCTCTAGCTTGTGTTCCAATAACAATACTTTTGCTTTGCTTTGGTGTCCCTCTGCTTTTCCTTTATCTACTTGTATTAACATATCTAAGATGCTGCTTTAGTTCTCCAATGGTGCAAACTAGTACACTGGAAATGGAACAATCCAGCTCATTAAAACTGCAAGGATAACCAAGATGAAGTGCCCAATGACACCAAGATCCCTAAATTCCTATTTAAGTGATTTCCATAATTATTGCAGTAGTATAATTTTAGATTATAAATTGTTTAAAATTCTGTCGACCCACCACCACTATCTGTGGCAGTCAGCCTATTGGAGCCTTATCCTGGAGGATTTCTTGTTCTTCTGAAAACAGTGAAGCCTGAGGTCAAAGTCTCTTCCAATCTGTTCTTCTGTAAATCTGTAAACTCCCTGATGACATAAAGCACTGTGTGTGTGTGTCCAGAGACAGAGAGAGGAGTTTTGAGAGCAGAAAGGGAAACTGAGGGGGAGCTTCCTAGGGCAAGTGCGGAGACAAAGAGGAACTTGCTCCTAATGATGGGATTCCTGCCTCATTCCAGGACAGGGCAGTGGGCTCATCAGCCTTCAGACTCGCACCAGAGTCAAAGGTCACTGGTCAGCTCCACTTTCTACTCTGATCTTAGAACTGAGTTGCTCAAAATCTTGTAACAGGTCACTGAGATTCAAAGGAAATGCACCTGAAGAGGTTTTTCCCTGGATTATACGATAATTTCCCTTTCTTTCTCTCTTCTCCAATTTAATCATCTTCCAAATTCAAGTTTAGAAGTCTGAGATGGGGCATAAAGTTATAGATTTCTAACAAACTCCCAGGCAAGTTTGGGAGTTGGTAACAAGCTCTTACTCCCTGCTGAGTATTTTGAAAGGCTTGGGGCAAAATAAAAATGCAGGGGCCCCTGTTTAAAGACATCATTGAGGATTTCAGGACAGCAACAACAGAGCATTAGGTCGGTCCTTACAGCCCCATGCATGGCCG
Source organism: Dama dama (assembly GCF_033118175.1). Taxonomy (NCBI): domain Eukaryota; kingdom Metazoa; phylum Chordata; class Mammalia; order Artiodactyla; family Cervidae; genus Dama; species Dama dama. The sequence goes on from NC_083708.1 coordinate 12,103,681, forward strand.
GCCCAGCCCTTGGGTGATGCAGGGCTAGGCGGTGCTCACTCTTCACAGGACACCATGAGAAGAAAGGCCTGGGAAGCAAAACCCTGTGTTTGGTCATCCTTCCTAGGGGTAAAACTGGTCACTATTTTTCAAGGCATTTTGATCTCTGATTCATTTGATTGAAATTGGTAAATTGATATCCTTGAAGCAATGCTGTAGGAATTCTTCCTCCCACCTCCTTTGGAATTTTCTCTTTTTTAGTTTTTATTTTACTGAAGTATCATTGATTTATAATGTGTTAATTGCAGCATCGTTCACTTAGGAAGACTTTCTCTCTCCTTGCTATTCTTTGGAACTCTGCATTCAGATAGGTATATCTTTCCTTTTCTCCCCACCCCACCCCCCTTTTTTTCTTCTCTTCTTTTCTCAGCTATTTGTAAGGCCTCCTCAGACAACCATTTTGCATTTCTTTTTCTTGGGGCTGGTCTTGATCATCACCTCCTGTACAATGTTACGAACCTCTGTCCATAGTTCTTCAGGAACACTGCCTATCAGATCTAATCCCTTGAATCTTTTGTCACTTCTACTATATAGTTGTAAGGGATTTTACTTAGGTCATACTTGAAAGACATAGTGGCTTTCCCCACTTTCTTCAAGTTAAGTCTGAATTTTTCAATAATGGTTTGTGATCTGAGCCACAGTCAGCTCCTGGTCTTGTTTTCCCTGACTGTATAGAGCTTCTCCATCTTCTACTGCAAAGAATATAATCAATCTGATTTCAGTGTTGACCATCTGGTGATGTCCACGTGTAGAGTCTTCTCTTGTGTTGTTGGAAGAGGGTGTTTGCTATGACCAGTGCGTTCTCTTGGCAAAATTCTGTTACACCAGAGTGATTCAGTTATATATATGTGTGTGTGTGTGTTTGTGTGTGTGTGTATACACTTACATATATACATTTCTTTTTTTAAATATTCTTTTCCATTATGATCTATCATAGGATATTGAATATAGTCCCCTGTGCTGTATAGTAGGACCTTGCTGCTTATCCATTCTCTGTATTCTAGCTTCCATCTGCCAACCCTAGCTCCCCAATCCACACTCCGCCCTCCTCTGCACCTTGGCAGCCAGCAGACTGTTCTCTCTGTCCATGGGACACCTTCTCTTACAAGAGCTTTTCACACGATGCCCTAGAGAGTGAAGGAAGTCTCTGAGCGTGTCTGCGGGTATTGCAAGAAAAGGTGGAAGGCCGCAGAACCTTCACCCTTGCTCCATCCAGAGCTCTGAGCTCTCACCTGCCTGACAGCATGCGTGTTCAGGAGGATGGAGCCGGGAATGCTAACACAGGTTGCTCGGGAAAGTTCACCTGCCGTGAAGTCAGTAGAGACCAAGAGAGAAGGGCTCTTTCCATCCACTGGCAGCCACACACCAATATTACTGAGCCACGGAAATCCCGTTTCCTAGAAGAGCAGGCCATCCAAAGCCTAGTTGTTGGAGCGTTAAAGAAACACTCAAACCGAAGCTCCACCCATTTAGGGTGAGGGGCTGTCTCTGTGCCAAATGTCATCGGAAGCCCGGAGCAGAGGCGGTATTAGCGAGCCTCCAGCCCTCACCCTCTTCGCAGCCCAGGTGCCGGCCTGCTGGCTGCCAGGGCAGCAGCGGCAGGGTGGGAATTAAGAAAAGGATTGGAAATTCAAACTAGTACCTCCAGTGGTGTGTTTTCACCTCCGGGGAGGCTGCTCCGTATTTGTGAATTCCCAATGCCTTAATAACAGACAGACAGACGTTCTTCTTAGTATTCAGTTTCAAATAGCACCCTGCCCTCCGCAAGCCAGAAGCTCAAGATTATAAACAGGGATTTCAGTCTGGAGCCTCCATCCCAGCCTCTGTGGGTCCCAGCGGGAACCAAGCCAGTGGATGTTGCGGCGCATCCTGGCCACGAGATGGCAGTGGCGCTGCGCGAAGCTCGGGGAAGCCGCTGGGGCAGGCGGGCCTTGTCTGAGCACCTGAGACGCCCTGCAGACAAGAGGAATCTTTGGACCGAGATGAACTAGATCTTACGGTTAAGGACAAAACTTGCCGGGAAAAGGCCTTTTTGGAGGTATAAAAATATCCGAGAGTAAAAATAACCGATGAAGCTTTTCCATCTTCATCTCCATCAAGAGAAAAAAAATCAAGATGCTGCACGCTTTAAAGCAACACGATATTGTAAATCAACTATACTTCAGTATTAAAAAAAAATTATTGAAGTCAAAGAGTATGTTGCAACAGAACCACTTTTTTTTTTTTTTTCTTTTTTAAAGAAGTAATCTGAGTCATGACTCACCTTCCCTCGAGGGCACAACAAATTTTTTTTCCGTCTGCAAACGTGTCTAGTCAGAGAATCTCTATCATTTCCGTGTATGGAACTGTAAGTTGCCCCGTCCCCAGGGCTGGGGCCCCCGGCCTCACCAGGGGTCACCACGTGGACCTCCAAGCTGAGGCAACGATGGCCCTGGGAGAGGACCCCAAGGCTGGACCACTTTAACCGTGGGGTCGTGCATTGGGTTCCTAGCACTGCCACAGCGCATCGCCTCCTTCTTGATGGCCTAAAGTAACAAAAATGTGTGTTTTTTTACAGTTCTGGAGGCTAGAAATCTAATATTACAGTGTGGGCAGGACCACGCACCCCGCAAAGCTGTAAGGGAGACTGCATCCTGCCCCTTCCAGCTCCTGGTGCCTCTGGGCATCCTTGGCTCAGGGCAGCATCACCCCGTCCTCTACCTCCATCTCCACGTGCCTTTCTTCCTGGGTCACTCTGATCTTCTCCCTTTCTGTCTCCTAAAAGAACAGTCACCATTAGATTTAGGGCCCACCCTAATCAGGATTGATCTCATCTTGAGATCCTGACGTAAATTAAAGCTACAAAACCCTTCTTCCAAATCAGGTCATATTCTGAGGTTCTAGGTGGACCTTTATCTTGAGGGGAGGGGAGGGGCACTATTCAACCTTCTGCAGGTTGCAGGCAGGTAAATTCCCTGACATCTGTCAGAACTGTGAGATTTCAGTCTATCTGGACCTCAACCAGAAAATGCTGGGCCAAAGCAGAAAAGTTCACTTGACTCTGAATATGGAACTTTGAAAAGTAAAGCAACTCCTCTCCTTAGAGTTGTCTCTGTGGCCACACTATGATACATGAACTAACTTCCTGTAACTTAAGCCCACTTAGATTTAGAGCATTTCAATATTGTGTATGTGTTTAATAGCAGCCATGATAATGATTCCTCATTTATATACAAATAAAATTGCATACAAATACTGTAATAATGACCAATGTGCTGTAATAGTGACAAAAATATTCCATTTAGATTAGTCTTTTGCAGCCAAAAGTATGAAAAATTGGATCTGGAAGCTCATTAGTTCTGTGTCCCCGGGCAGAAACATTGGGCTGATTCTACATACCTTGCCACCTAACAGGCACTATATGAAGAGGCTTCGTTGACAACCCCGCAGCATGAGAGACAAGCTTTGCTATCTCGTCCACTTGCGCAGCATGAACAGGCACACGTGTGGTCATGCGAACACAGACCCTGTGGGTCCAGCCTGGAGCCAGCAGCTGTGGCAGCCCTAGGGAACTTGCCAGAAAAGCAGACCCTTGGGCTCCACTCCAGACCGTGGACCTCAAAAACAACCGGCTGTCTAACAAGCTCCCTGGGTGATTCCTACAGACAGGAGTGCTGGGGAAGCCCTGCCTTGCTGGTCCCTATTGGGTGAGTTTCATAAACCATGGCGGTGAATCTTTTTCTCATCATTAGAAACAGGTTCCTTAGAGGTACCCCAGGTATGGGTAGTGTTAGGGGCACCCTCATCACTGACAATCCTTCATCAGCCAGAGCATGAACAGCAGCTGCTATGCCTGGCTTGGACACCAGGGGCTTCAGCTTTGATTACCATGGGAGATTGATGGGGTGCTGATGGGGAAGCAGAGAATATTGTGTACTCTTCACCCCAGCACTTCAGTGCGGCATTTTCATGGGCCACTAAAAGAGTAACTGGGAGGCAGTGTCAAGGGAGTTGCTAAAATTAAAGGAGAGAAAAAAAGAAAGAGGGAAGAAAGGAAGGAAGGAAGGAAAGAAAATAAAGAAAAGATGAGGTCAGAGGAGCCCATTGGAGAAGCCCTGGCGGAACAATGTGTATGATGATGCTCCTCTCTGAAAGCGTTCCTGCTCTAAGGTGTCCAGATGGAAGGAGCTCAGCAGACACAAAGTGATGGCCGCTGGGCTGGCGGTTTTGCAGCCAGGCACGTCTCCAGGGTGGTCTCTCACTCTTCCAAAGCAGAGAGCATGGCCATACTCCCAAAGGGTTTCACTTGGTCCCACTGTGGCTTGGCCAGCTCTCACTGCAGACGGTGACTGCAGCCATGAAATTAGAAGATGCTTGCTCCTTGGATGAAAAGTTATGACCAACCTAGATGGCATATTAAAAAGCAGAGACATTACTTTGCTGACAGAAGTCGGTCTAGTCAAGGCTATGGGTTTTCCAGCAGTCATGTATGGATGTGAGAGTTGGACTACAAAGAATGCTGAGCGCCAAAGCTTTTGAACTGTGGTGTTGGAGAAGACTCTTGAGAGTCCCTTGGACCACAAGGAGATCCAACCAGTCCATCCTAAAGAAGATAAGTCCTGAATATTCATTGGAGGGACTGATGTTGAAGCTGAAACTCCAATACTTTGGCAAAGAACTGACTGCTTGGAAAAGCCCTTGATGCTGGGAAAGATTGAAGGTGGGAGGAAGAGGGGACAACAGAGGATGAGATGGTTGGGTGGCATCACCGACTCAATGGACATGAGTTTGAGCAAGCTCCGGGAGTTGGTGATGGACAGGGAGGCCTGGCATGCTGTGGTGCATGGGGTTGCAAAGAGTCAGACACGACTGAGTGACTGAATTGAACTGAACTGGCTGGACCCTGGTTGCCAAGGAAACTGCTGTGGAAGAGATTGGGGCATCCCAGGTTCTTGATTGATGGGTTGAGCTGAGAACTGATTTCATGTAAAAGACGTGTATCTTGAGTGACCAGGGAAAAAGCAAATGATGACCAATGAAAGAGATCATGCTCATCTTTTGCCCTAGGAGAACTCATTAGGATGAGAACGCTGAGCTGTGAGGGAAGGTGCCTTCTCAGAAGTAATAAAAAAATAAAGAAACCTCAAGTGTGGACTTATGTGCTCTATGGAGAGCCAGCGTCTTAGCAGACGTGAGTCTTCACATTTCTTTGTAGGAACCTGGGAACACACAGACCAGAGAGGCCTCAGATCACAGTTTTGCCCTGTCTTGGCATGATGCTCGAAGAGGACCACAGAGACGCTGTCTTGCCATCTTCTCTTGGAGAAGGTCAGGATTTGGATCTGCCATTTATTTCTCTTGCTTGTTGCACATCTGTGAGCTCTTCTTGACTGCTCCCAGATAGAATTAGTTGTCCCTCTGTGCTCCCAAGAACAATATTCCAGCCTTCATGATCACATTCGACTGTAGCTATTTTGGGTCGACTCCTCTGACCAGTCAAGTAACTTCCTGAAGATCAAGGATGATGTTTATTTATCTGTTCTGAGTGCCTAGCACTGCAAGTCCTCAATTATAATTTGAATGAATTACCCTCTCTGCCCCTGAGAACAGGGACAGCAGACACAGCCAAACAATGAGGTTTTCAGAAAATCTCAGTGAAACAGAAGCAAGACAAACGTCACATTGAAGACTCACTAGTTGCCAGGACTTTATATGGTTATTGGACTGAATGCTCATGTCCCCACCAGTGATATGAAGAAGGTAGGGCTGTCCACGCTTTAACAAAGGGAGATAAGCTCAGCAAGGTTAAATGAGCACCTCAGATGCGCATCTGAACTAGAGGATTCCTGGGCTGTGTGTGCTCAGGTGCATCTGACACAAAGCTGTGTTCTTAGCTGTTACTCCAGACTCGTGACAGGTCATGGGGGGCTTCTTGGATTGCCTTCTTCAAAGGGAAGGATGCAATCTTAGACTGTGGTGAAGCCATCCTTGGTAAGAGGGCGTGAGCTCAGATTCAGCTGGGAGCAGGTGACGTGTGTTCACTAACCTGGCGCCGTTACAGACAAGGTGCAATGTGGGCAAAGGCATGCTGCAGGAATCACTAGCTTTATAGATTCTATAGGAAACTTAAAACACTGTGCTTTAGATCTCTCATGTCCAAATCAGGACAAACACATTTGCAGCAATGTGGATGGACCATCAGATGGATGGATCTAGAGATTATCATACTAAGTAGAGTAAGTCAGACAAAGACCAATCCCCCATGATATCACTTACACGTGGAATCTAATATATAACACAAACTCAACTACAAAGCAGAAACAGACACCCAGACATAGAGAACAGACTTGTGGTTACCAAGAGGGAAGGGGTTGGGGAAGGGATGATTTAGGAGTTTGGGATGAGCAGATGTGAACTATTATGAATAGGATGGATAAACAACCAGGTCCTACTGTATAGCACAGGGAACTATATTCAGTATCCTTTGATAAATGATAATGGAAAAGAATATGAAAAAAGAATGTACATATACCTATAACTGAATCACTTTGCTGTGCAGAAGACATTGACAGAACAGTGTAAATCAACTATACTTCAATAAAAATAAAAAAAAAATTAAATGAAACTATTTGGGACAAACAATATTCCTTTCCTGAAAGAACTGCTGTGAGAATTCCATTAAGCAACACATGCAAATATACTGAGCTTGATTCCCAACATATAATGTGTTTGATGAGCTTTTATTATCAACACATCATATTCATTCTTGATTTTTTAAAATTATATAAAGTAGGTTTCCTTAAAGGCTTGAGGAGCTGCTCAAATCTGAATGTCACTGGAGTGTCTTTTCAAAATCATCCCTCTGTTAAGAGTTTAGAGAAGCCGGAAAGGTGCTCCCCAAGAGAAGAGAAAAGACTCTGCCCATTGAGTCGGCAGTCTCTCCACAGCCGCCAACAAATCATTGTGGAATTTGTACGAGCTGTTGACATACTCTCCACATCTGTGAAAGGAGGTGGTACGCGCCAAGAATCATTTGAGAAAGTGCTCTGAAAACTAAGAATTACCACACAGGAGTTCTCATTCCTTGTTTACCAACTAAAATTCAAAGAAACATTTCTGTTTGGCTTCCCTGTCTAACATGGACAGGTGCATTCCACCTGTCGGGTCTCCTCACTTTTCCAGGCATAGCTCTTCAACCCAGGCTTGTCAGGGCTGGGAGAGGAGGAAAACGTGTTTTCTTTCCACAAAACTCATTAAATAACAGCTTTCCCCCCCTTCCCTCCTGGTTATGTTGCCTTCTGAGATTCCAAAACTCCCCTTAGACCCACCGGTCAGAGGGTTTCCTGGTGTTTGGAAACTTCCCCTCCTTCACGACTTCCTCCCTGGGACAGGTCTCTGGCCCTGACTCTTTTGTCTCTCTTTTTATCTTTTACATTTTGTCCTACCTCCTTTCGAAGAGAAGAGGCTGCCTTTCTGGGTGCCTGGTGTCCTCCACCTGCCTTCAGAAGTTGTTTTGTGGAATTTGCTCAGCGTTCAAATGATCTTTTGATGAATTTGTGGGGGAGAAAGTGGTCTCCCCGTCCTATTCCTCTGCCATCTTAGGACCGCCTAAATAACAGCTTTTTTAAAAAGGATGTGGTCTTTGCTTTGTATGTCTTAGTGACTTTTCTATTTCTGTAAATCCATCATCACACACTAATCCATATTCCCCCTAAGCAGAAGACTCTGTGCTGGGGAGAAGCCCTCTAGACTTGATGGTCCAGACACAGCCTCGCCAGTCACCAGGCAACCATGAGCGGCCAATCTGCAGCTGTGCAGACACCCGTGACCCCACTCCTCCTCCTCGGAGCCACAGTGGTCCTTGGGGTTTAATGAGTGCACAGCGCTGATGGACAGCTCTACTTACTAGTATTCTTTGGCTGCCATAGACCGCATACGCCATCACTGTGCTCCTTAACTGGGTACATTGGTACCATCCCCGGAAAGCTACTACCTCCTCCAGGCCAGCAGTGGCCTCCGGGACTCCTTGACCACCAGGTTCCAGAGCTGGCTGGCTTTCACCCTACAGAGTATACGATCAGGTTTGCTTTGCTCTAAATTTTGTTTGTTTCCCACTGCAAAAAGGTAACCTATTTACAGAACAGTGATTAAAGATACAATGACTTCTTTACAAACAGATGTAAGAACAGGAGCTTGCCACTTTTTAAAAACTCTATAAATAGTTCCACTCTCCACTATTACTATTATCTTCTGAATTGCCTGTATCCAAGGCAGGTCCTTTCCTGAAGACTGCATTCGACTCTTCAAACAAATTTCCATCATTTCTTCATCACTCCTGGCCCAGATGCTCCTGAAAAGTCTCTGAGGACAAGCCATAAGAGGACAGACTTTCAGCCTGAAATCAAAACCAGAACTAAAGACACCTCTCCATGATGTCTACCCCCCCCGCCAAGATCCCCTTCCTGCGCCGCTGGGCCACCACCATCCCATAGCGCGTCCTGCTCTGGTGACCCCTGCAGGGCTCCAAGCCTAGACCCTGTTCCTCGATGAGGAGGTGCTTGTCCACAGAGGAGAAGGCGCGGGGCATCCATGCTGCTCAGCATCACACAATCAGAGGGTCATGAAGAAACCAGTGGAGGCTTCCATGTTCCACGTTGGCCTCTGCCTATGCGCATCCCCCTCTGAATATTCAGAGGAGACCAAAGACAGCTGGCCCGTTCCTAAGTGGCCTGGCCCAGAGATGGAGGTGGAGATTGCCTGTAGTTCAGTTGACAGGACCTGGGAAAATAGATAGGACATTTCAGCCCAAACATTCATTCATCTCACTCAATTAACAGCAGTCCTGGTCTTTGAGGTTTATCTAGTTATCCTGACTGTTGTCACTATACGGTTGCTCAGTCGTGTCCAACTCTTTGTGACCCCATGGACTGCAGCACGCCAGGCTTCCCTGTTCTTCACCATCTCCCTAAGTTTGCTCAAACTCATGTCCATTGAGTCGAGTCGATAATGCCATCCAGCCATCCCATCCTCTGTCACCCCCTCCTCCTCCTGCCCGCAATCAGAATACCTGAACGGTATTCTGACTATAGCCCAGCTTAAGATGCCTTTTGCTTTTCCACAGACAATTCCAGAAAGCCCGCAGTTACAGGCAGTGCTGTTTGAATGCGCTCAGCAAATCTGGCTCTCTAGCTTTGAACCAAACGGGCTCATCTTGGCTTAGTCAAAGGAGCCATAAACAGAGATAAAAATGCAGTTGAAAATTATATTTAGCATTACATATGCTTCCACCAAAAGCAGCCTTAAAAAAAGCAGTGCAGGGAATCTGGTTTAATCCCCCTAAATGTGATTGAATCTGAAATTGTTAAAGCTGGAAGGAGCTGCTCATCTTCTAGAGGAAGGAATGGGGCCTGAACAGGTGAGCAGGACAGGTGAAATGCTCTCGAGCTCCCTGTCCGCTACAGAGCCGGGACTAGGACAGACCAGTCTGAAGCTCAGGGCCACCCTCACCAGGATCTCAAGGTTCAAGTTCTTCACAGACTTTATCTCCTTTGATCATACGCATATGTATTGTATTGATGTCTACACAACGGTCTCTAATGTGAAGATAGAAGCTTCCTGAACTGACTTTTGATTCCTCAATGAGGAGATGCTTGTCCAGAGAAGAGGAGGCATGGGGCATCACAGGTTCAGCATCACGGGACCAGAGGTTCTTGAAGAAACCAGTGCAGCCACCCAAGTTTGGAGCCATTCAGAGAATGTAGAAATGCCAGGAGTCCCATCTCTGTGTTCACAGAAGTGACTTGACTGCTTTTTTTTCCTCCTTGGTGACACAGGCTCTGGGATTTTAGAGTGATCTGAGCTGGCTCTGTAAGAATTATTCAATGACAGACAAATACAACAAGACAAAAAGGACAGTGCATGGGAGAGGTTTGTTTTAGAGGAGCCTCTGTTGAGCATTCCTGGTTTTTGTTGACATTCTTAGGGATTAAGACAGAATGCTGGAAACATGACTAACCCGGAAGACTGCTCACCTCTGAGCGTGCCTTTCCTGTGGTCCCTGCATCTTAGGGAGGGCTGGGAGGTGGGTGGGGTCCCCAGGGAGGCAGCCAGGCCAGCACACCTGCCCAGACCTACACTGAAGGCGGTGGGAGCATTGGAACTCTGCCCAGCTTGCCACACGCTTGGGCAAGTCACACCCTCCCTCAGAACCCCTCTCCCAGGCTGTGGGAGAGCTGAACCACAGCAGCAGTTTTAAAGCATTATAATTGCCATTGCTGTGGTTATTACTATTACTCTTGGCACCAGCAGCAGCCTGTCTTCAGAAGGAAGCAGAAGCCTAATCCATAGAAGGGATTTTCTTTCGGGAATGACTTTGATGGCTGTGATTCCCCTCCGCCCCCACCCTTGCCAAACTGGGTCTGCCCAGGTCCCTGGAGCAGTGCCCATCCATTCTGTGGGGCAGAGAGAAGCAAAGGGCTGGTCTCACAGGGGCTCTCGTATCTCACCTTTTATTTCCGCTTCCTTGTAAAGCTGTTATCTATGCAAGTACCTTCTGACACATCCCTGGAAAAGTGAGCACATCTACGTGCACACCCAAGGGCACAGGGGCCAAGTGAGCATTGCCATCCAGATGCCACGAGAAGCCTCCCTGCTCCCAGCCCCTAGCCCAACTGCACGGTTTGTCTTAAGGGTCATGGCTGAAAGGCAAAACTTAAGAAGATTTTGTGGTTGTTATGTATAAAATGGCTTGGAATCTCTAAACAGCTATTTGGTAACAGGATATCTATCTAACTGAATACAAGACAGAAGTTGACAGGACAGCCCCCTTTTTAAAACTTTTTATTTTGTGTTGGGGTGTAGCTGATTAACAATGTTATGATAGTCTCAGGTGGACAACAAAGGAACTCAGACATACATATGCATGTATCCATGCTACCCCAAACTCCCTGGTCACCAGACTGCCATGTAACATTGAGCAGAGTTCCATGTGCTATACATGCGCTGGTTATCCATTTATAATGTAGCAGTGTGTACATGTTGATCCCAAACTCCCTAACTATCCCTTCCCCCGTCTCTCTCCCAGTAACCATAACTTTGTTTTCTAAGTCTGTGAGTCTGTTCCATGACAGTCCCTTCTTTAATATTGATAAGTGAAAGTGAAAGTCGCTCAGTTGTGTCCGATTCTTTGCGACCCCATGGACTATACAGTCCATGGAATTCTCCAGGCCAGAATACTGGAATGGGCAGCCTTTCCCTTCTCCAGAAGATCTTCCCCACCCAGGGATCAAACCCAGGTCTCCCTCGTTGCAGGTGGATTCTTTACCAGCTGAAGAATGATGTCAAATATGTTCCCTCCTCAGTTCATCTCTGGTCATTCCCAGTGCCCGAGTTCCACTAGGTCCAATATCTTCCCTTTGGGTGAGAACATTCATTGGTAGATGCTGGACCAAGGCATTTCCCCCTCCAGCATTTTACTTTTTTTCAACATCTGGTGTGAAAAAAGAATGAGCTCTTAGATCATGATTTAATATGACAATGATTTTTCTCAGCAGTAATGGGAGGGGCAGTATAATACTTGAGCTCCCCAGGTGCCATGGATTTCTCCCCATCCCAAGAGATAGTGAAGGACAGGCAATCCTGGCATACTGAAGTCCGTGGGGTCACGAAGAGCCGGACATGGCTGAGTGACTGAACAAGAGCAATGGTCTTTAAAGTCACTTGAGGCCAATAATTTGTAGATGCAAATTGTAAGCCTTTCCCTCTAAATGCCATCTCTCTCTCTCTCAGCATCCTGCACTTCTGATGTGTATTACCCAAAATATGATTTTTACCAAGTCCTAAGAGGTTTTACAAAACAACCACCAATCACAATTACGTTTGTGTGTTATTATTTTCCTGAAATGTCTTAGGTACCACTGCCTTAAAATAATCTCAAACACAAGCAGGCAGGATGCTAAGTGTGATTTCCCTGTTGTTTCAGAATTTTGGCCAAGCTCCCAGAGGAAGCTGATAAGGAAGGGTGTTAATTGCCTGCAAATTCTAAGAGAAGATGCCAGAGCTTTTAGGCAAAATTTGCAAAATGGAAATTCAAAACACAGCTTGGCCACCTTTAACTCCACACTCTACTTGTAGAGTAATACCAAAAAAGGGACTGTGAAATTAGGAGTGAGAGTTTTCTCTGGGGAGAGTAACTGGAGTGCAGAGTGTCTCCTTTGGGGGTAAGAAAACAGGGCTGGGGAGGAAGAGATAGTTGTTGCTCCCAGGAGAAAGAGTGCTGCTCCCAGGAGAAGCCTCTCTTGGGGGGAAGTGCCCATCCGCCCCAGGCTGTCCATAAGAAGCAGAAATCTGCTGGCCTGCCTCTTGGTTCTTACAGAATCTGCCATGCTTAGCTGGAGTGCTGGGCCTTAAGGGCCAGCGTTTGACTCCTACCAGCATTAGACACCTAGGGAGCATCTAGATTCTCTCCAGGACAGAGCAGAGTCCCTGCTCCCATCCTAAGTCTCTCTACAGCCCTGTAGACTCAACACAAAATGATTGACGTTTGAGTCACATTGATAAAGACCCTGTTCTTGTTGAGGCAAAAATTATTAGGCAGGTAGTATAGGAAATCTGAGACCTCAGCCTGTTTCAATAAACATCCCAGTCCATTAACCTAAAGCTGTATAGCTATATACACTTTGTCCCAAATTCCCGGCTCTTAGAGGAATGTGTCCTTGGTCTGATAAATTATTAGCACTCAGATCCAAGAAAGGGTAGTAATTAAATTCTGTTCCATATGCCTGAGGGGAAAACAACCGGTGATCTTCAATCTTTAACCCATACAACTGGTCCATTGTAAAATGGCCAGTGGTCTTGAGTAAAGATTGTGGGATGGTGACTTAATATCTAAGAAAACAAGAATCCAAGGATCAAAAGAAGCCACGAAGATGTCAAGTTAAACCTTTAAGCAGATTGGTTAGAACCGTAAACTTTAAGTTGGTTGGTTAGAAATGCCATATGTTAAAAGTAAGAACCAATCAAAAGTGTACAATACTAGTAAGGATATAAATTGCTATCAGTTCAGTCGCTCAGTTGTGTACAATTCTGCGACCCCATGAACTGCAGCATGCCAGAACCCCCATCCCACCAACTCCCGGAGTTTACCCAAACTCATGTCCACTGAGTCAGTGATGCCATCCAACCATCTCATCCTTTGTCATTCCTTTCTCCTCCTGCCCTCAATCTTTCCCAACATCAGGGTCTTTTCAAATGAGTCAGCTCTTTGCATCAGGTGGCCAAAGTATGGGAGTTTCAGCTTCAACACCAGTCCTTCTGATGAACACTCAGGACTGATCTCCTCTAGGATGGACTGGTTGGATCTCCTTGCAGTGCAAGGGACTCTCAAGAGTCTTCTCCAACACCACAGTTCAACAGCATCAATTCTTCAGTGCTCAGCTTTCTTTATGGTCCAACTCTCACATCCATACATGACTACTGGAAGAACCATAGCCTTGAGTAGACGGACCTTTGTTGGCAAAGTAGTCTCTGCTTTTTATGCTGTCGAGGTTGGTTATAACTTTCCTTCCAAGGTGCAAGCGTCTTTTAATTTCATGGTTACAGTCACCATTCACAGTGATTTTGGAGCCCCCAAAAAGAAAGTCTGCCACTGTTTCCACTCTTTCCCCATCTATTTCCCATGAAGCGATGGGGCCAGATGCCATGGTCTTAGTTTTCTGAATGTTGAGCTTTAAGCCAACTTTTTCACTCTCTTCTTTCAAGTTCATCAAGAGGCTCTTTAGTTTGTCTTCACTTTCTGCCATAAGTGTGGTGTCATCTGCATATCTGAGGTTACTGATATTTCTCCTGGCAATCTTGATCCCAGCTTGTGCTCCCTCCAGCCCTGTGTTTCTCGTGATGTACTCTGCATAGAAGTTAAATAAGCAGGGTGACAATATACAGCATTGAAGTACTCTTTTTCCTATTTGGAACTAGTCTGTTGTTCCATGTCCAGTTCTAACTGTTGCATCTGGACCTGCATATAAGTTTCTCAAGAGGCAGGTCAGGTGGTCTGGTATGCCCATCTCTTTCAGAATTTTCCACAGATGATTGTGATCCACACAGTCAAAGGTTTTGGCACAGTCAATAAAGCAGAAATAGATGTATTTCTGGAACTCTCTTTTTTTTTTCTCGATGATCCAGCGGATGTTGGCAATTTGGTCTCTGGTTCCTCTGCCTTTTCTAAAACCAGCGTGAACATCTGGAAGTTCACGGTTCACGTATTGCTGAAGCCTGGCTTGGAGAATTTTGAGCATTACTTTACTAGCATGTGAGATGAGTGCAATTGTGTGGTAGTTTGAGCATTCTTTGGCATTGCTTTTCTTTGGGATTGGAATGGAAACTGACCTTTTCCAGTCCTGTGGCCACTGCTGAGTTTTCCAAATTGCTGGCATAGTGAGTGCAGCACTTGCACAGCATCATCTTTCAGGATTTGAAATAGCTCAACTGGAATTCCATCACCTCCACTAGCTTTGTTCATAGTGATGCTTCCTAAGGCCCACTTGACTTCACATTCCAGGATGTCTGGCTCTAGGTGAGTGATCACATCATTGTGATTATCTGGATCATGAAGATCTTTTTTGTACAGTTCTTCTGTGTATTCTTTCCACCTCTTTTTAATATCTTCTTCTTCTGTTAGGTCCATATGATTCCTGTCCTTTATTGAGCCCATCTTTGCATGAAATGTTCCCTTGGTATCTCTAGTTTTCTTGAAGAGATCTCTAGTCTTTCCCATTCTATTGTTTTCCTCTATTTCTTAGCATTGATCACTGAGGAAGGCTTTCTTATCTCTCCTTGCTATTATTTAGAACTCTGCATTCAATTGAGTGTATCTTTCCTTTTCTCCTTTGCTTTTCACTTTTCTTTTCACAGCTGTTTGTAAGACCTCCTTAGACAGCCATTTTGCTTTTTTGCATTTCTTTTCCATGGGGATGGTCTTGATCCCTGTCTCCTGTACAATGTCACGAACCTCTGTCCATAGTTCATCAGGCTCTCTCTCTATCAGATCTAGTCCCTTAAATCTATTTCTCACTTCCACTGTATAATCATAAGGGATTTTATTTAGGTCATACCTGAATGGTCTAGTGGTTTTCTCCACTTTCTTCAATTTTAGTTTGAATTTGGCAATAAGGAGTTCATGATCTGAGCCACAGTCAGCTCCCAGTCTTGTTTTTGCTGACTGTATAAAGTTTCTCTATCTTTGGCTGCAAAGAATATAATCAATCTGATATCGGTGTTGGCCATCTGATGATGTCCATGTGTAGAGTCTTCTCTTGTGTTGTTGGAAGTGGGTGTTTTCTATGACCTGTGTGTTCTCTTGGAAAAACTCTATTAGCCTTTGCCCTGCTTCATTCTGTACTCCAAGGTCAAATTTGCCTGTTACTCCAGGTGTTCCCTGACTTCCTACTTTTACATTCCAATCCCCTATAATGAAAAGGACATCATTTTGGGGTGTTAGTTCTAAAAGGTCTTGTAGGTCTTCATAGCATTCAACTTCTTCAGCATTACTGGCTGGGGCATAGACTTGGATTACCGTGGTATTGAATGGTTTGCCTTGGAAATGAACCGAGATCATTCTGT
Organism: Dama dama; assembly: GCF_033118175.1. NCBI lineage: Eukaryota > Metazoa > Chordata > Mammalia > Artiodactyla > Cervidae > Dama > Dama dama. The sequence goes on from NC_083708.1 coordinate 12,119,314, forward strand.
CATTTTTGAGATTTCATCCAAGTACTGCATTTCAGACTCTTTTGTTGACCATGATGGCTACTCCATTTCTTCTAAGGGATTCCTGCCCACAGTAGTAGATATAATGGTCATCTGAGCTAAATTCACCCATTCCAGTCCATTTTAGTTTGTCAATTCCTAGAATGTCGACATTCACTCTTGCCATCTCCTGTTTGACCACTTCCAATTTGCCTTGATTCATGGACCTAACATTCCAGGTTCCTATGCAATATTGCTCTTTACAGCATCAGACCTTGCTTCTATCACTGGTCACATCCACAACTGGGTGTTGTTTTTGCTTTGGCTCCATCTCTTCATTCTTTCTGGAGTTAATTCTTCACTGATCTCCAGTAGCATATTGGGCACCTATTGACCTGGGGAGTTTCTCTTTCAGTGTCCTATCATTCTGCCTTCTCATACTGTTCATGGGGTTCTCAAGGCAAGAACACTGAAGTGGTTTGCCATTCCCTTCTCCAGTGTACCACGTTCTGTCAGATCTCTCCACCATGACCCGTCAGTCTTGGGAGGCCCCACACGGCATGGCTTAGTTTCATTGAGTCAGACAGGCTGTGGTCCATGTGATCAGATTCGCTAGTTGTCTGTGATTGTGGTTTCAGTCTGTCTGTCCTCTAATGCCCTCTCTCAGGGCCTACTGTCTTACTTGGGTTTCTCTTACCTTGGATGTGGGGTATCTCCTCTCAGTCGCTACTGCACCGTGCAGCCACTGCTCCAGTCCCCCCTTTTGGGGAGCACCTTGCCCATTCTCAGTGTCTATGCTGAGAGCTTTGTACTTTCTTTCTCTCTGAAATAAATCCTGTTGCTTTCTACCATGAATGTTTGCATGTTTGCGAAGTTCATTCTTTGGCTCCGCAAACAAGAACTCGGTCTTCCATTTTATCGTTAGCACAAATTCTTGTGCCCTATGCACAATGATGCCAAATAGACTGAAGTACAATCTGGAGCAGATAAAGGTTTATTGCAAGGCAATGCAAGGAAGTGGGTGGTTCATGACCCCCAGAAGCCCCAACCTCCCTGAAGGGTTTTGGCAAAGCATTTTCAGAAGCCTGGTGAAGGAGGAGGTTGCAGAGTCTGCGATGAGCTCATGCACAGTTCTCTGATTGGCTGATGGTGAGGGAATAGGTGGTGTCACAGGGGTTCACATTATCAGTCCTTAGGCTCCAGGAGGCCTGGGGATATGTGCTCATGCTTGTCAAGTAATTAACGTCTTCCATTTGATGGGAGGTTTTCGCATCTATAAAACTACTCAGGAAAGGCGCATCAGATACTGTTATCTAGGTCCTTCAGAGAGGAGCTAAAGCAGGATATTAAGGAGAGGTCTCTCCTGGGAAGGCACCATAGGGTCCAACTCCCTTACACTCAGAGGGCTCCCTCCAGGGCTGGGGCATCCCTGACAGAAAGAGACTTGGGACATAGAATTAGAGGGGCTGAAGATGGGGTGGGTGTTGCAGCAAGAAACATGAATCAAGGAATTAGGGTTGCAAGGGACCCTCCCCCAGAGATGATAGGACACCGTCACCCTGTGGAGGGCACTGGGCTGGGTCACCACCTCTGAGTCCCCTCATCTTCTCGCCAGTTCTCAGCACAGCCCTGGAACAGCCTGGAGACACAGAGAGGAGGATTAAGAAATGAGTAGAAATGCAAGAGAAACCGATCATGCCCCATTCCACACCTCCGATCCCTGAGTCAAGTGAAGAGCTTTGGATGAGAAGTTGAAGATTTTTATATTAGACTCAACCAGACTTTTAAAAAGCTAATGGAGTGCTCAACATTGCTAATTACTAGAGGAAAGCAAATTAAAATTAAAATGCGGTACCATCTCCCAGCAGTCAGAATGGCCATCATCAAAAAGAACACAAATAACAGATGTCAGTGAGGACATGGTGAAAAGGGAACACTCATACACTGTTGGTGGGAATGTAAATTGGGGCAACTGTGGAAAACAGTATGGAGGCTTCTCAAGAAAAAAAAAAAAATAGAATTACCACATGATCCGGCAATCCTGGGCATATATCTGGAGAAAACCATAATTGGAAAATTACATGAACCCCCATACTCAGTGCAGCACTACTTACAATAGCCAAGACATGGAAGCAACCTAAGTGTCTCTTGACTTAAAAAATAGTCACGACCTAAAAGTTGAGAGTTATATTTTATTTGGTGGGAAATTTTAGGGCTTCAAGCCTGGGAGACAGCATCTCAAGTAACCTGGAAGGAACTGTTCTGAGGAGGCGAGGGGAGGAATCACGTTATATAGAAGTTTTTAACAAGGGGCAAGTAGTGTGAACATCAAAAGATTATTCTTAATTAAGGAAAACCAGATATCTCAAGTTAGGGATTTTAGAGTTTTTCTATGCATGGGAAGATGCAAGAGTCTGGGCTCACCGAAATCATTCATTTCATATGCATCTCAGCTATATGGGGTCAGCATCCTGCAATTTGATTTTTCACATCCTTAGTTCCCCTCTCACTGTAGAGAGGGGTGGTGGCTTGAGAGCAGCCTAATTATAGGTATTGCTTTTCTCGGGCAATTCACATCTGAAGGACTGGAATAGCTAATGGCTATAACATCCTTGTTTACTGCTGTGGCAGGAAATACTCCACTTCACAGGTCTATCCACAGACAAATGGATAAAGAAATGTGGTACATACTTACAATGGAATGTTACTCAGCCACAAAAAGAATGAAATAATGCCATTTGCAGCAATGTGGATGGACATAGAAATTGCCATACTAAATGAAGTCAGACAGACAAATATCATACAATATTGCTGATATGTGGAGTCTAAAAGAAAATGATACAAATGAACTTATTTACAAAATAGAAATGGACTTACAGACATGGAAAATAAACTTACAGTTGCCAGAGGGGGAAGGGGTGGAGAGGGATACGTCAGGAGTTTGGGATTTAAAAATACACACTACTACATATAAAATAGATAAACAACAAGAAACTACTGTATAGAACAGGGAACTACTCGATATCTTGTAATAACCTGTAAGAGAAAAGATAATAGACACATGCATATGTATAACTGAACCACTTTCCTGTAGACTTGAAACTAACACTACACTGTAAATCAATGATACTTCAGTAAACACAATAAAAGGTAATATAAATTTATATCAAATTTCAAACATATTGAGACTAGAAAGTATAATGAACTTGCACCCAGCACACATGGCCATCATCTGTTTATACCTGACCCACACTCTCCTGCTTGTTATGTTGAAGCCAAACTGCTTGGCTATTTTCATACCTACATGCAGTGATTCCATTCTGATGCTTGACCGCTGGCATCCCCCAGGCTCATTCTTCCTTCGTGCCCCACAAAGAAGCCCATCAGAAAGCCTGGGTGCAAATTTGCGATTGGGTAGACTCTGTAGATCTTTTTCTGATCTACAGGTATTAGTAAGCAGTCTCAGATTTAGTGTTTTGTGGCTGTCTGGTTAAGGGAGGGATCAATCCCTTACTCAATATTGGTTTGTGTATCAATACTGATGGTGCCACACTCACACTCAGAGACTGCTGAGAGGTTTATTACTCACGTGCTGAGTTTGGGGAGAGTTTGGCAATATCCACAGTCCTGGAAGTGTCCAGCCAGGTGAGGAACACATGTTCGGATGTTCACTGTAGCGGGGGGAGAGCCTGCATGAGTTTTCTGCAGCCCACAGAGCCCGCCATGCCTCCCCAGGGATGCCCAGGCTTCCCGTGCTTGCCTTGGTGGGCTTGGCCCTGAATGCGTGAACACAGAGATGAGAGTTGCCACAGAGAGATTTGTGCCAGGACAGAGTCCAGTAGTGAGGGGGCCCCTCATCCATGCCCTTCTCCCTGGGAACACTGAACTTACTGCACAAGTTACAGCCCTTCACACATGAGCATCTAGGAATATTCTTATTTCCTCTTTGCATTCCGCTGCTGCTAAGTCACTTCAGTCGTGTCCAACCCTGTGCGACCCCATAGACAGCAGCCCACCAGGCTCCCCCGTCCCTGGGATTCTCCAGGCAAGAACACTGGAGTGGGTTGCCATTTTCTTCTCCAATGCATGAAAGGGAAAAGTGAAAGTGAAGTTGCTCAGTCGTGTCCGACTCTTCGCGACCCCATGGACTGCAGCCTACCAGGCTCCTCCATCCATGGGATTTTCCAGGCAAGAGTACTGGAGTGGGGTGCCATTGCCTTCTCCACTCTTTCATTACTGGTTCCTTTTGAAGAATAGATGCCTAACTCATCCACAGGAGAATTAATTCAGCAAATCACCCAGCAATTTTATCATAGTATCAAAGATCTACCTCTGGCTTCTGAGCTGGATAGACTCATTGTTTGCAATCCCAGGACTATGGAATCAGAACACCACTTGAGACCTGCTAGGTTTTGACTGGAATACCACAAAATCTACCAGGGGAAACTGCTTCCATCTAGGTAGTTTCAGAGGGCTTCCCTGGTGGCTCAGATGGTAAAGAATCTGCCTGCAATGTGGGACACCTGGGTTTGATCCCTGGGTTGGGAAGATCCCTTAGAGAAGGGAGAGGTTACTCACTCCAGTATTCTTGCCTGTAGAATCCCATGGACAGAGGAGCCTGGTGGGATATAGTCCATAGGCTGTCAAAGTGTCAGACGTGACTGAAGGGACGTCATGCACACAGGTAGTTTCAGAAACAAGCTCAATGCACCAAAAATATCATAGAACATAAAACACTATGCTCCAAACAGTGGACTTTATTCCTTCTCAGCAACTAAGTGTCCATCCTAGTGAGGTGTAAACAGTGGTGTTGGAGTCAGTTTACAAGACCCAGCGCTGCCCAACTGTGTCCCCAACTCTGTGTTCAGATATGTCACATTGGGAGCTCAAAATCAACCATGGTGGAAGTATTTACACCACAGAAATTGGCAAATGCTATAAATCAGGGCTTTTGATAGCAAAAGCTAACGTCAGTTAAGGTAGAATGAAGATGGGGAAATAAACGAAACACTGAAGATTTTGCCAAAATGTGGCAAAACTATATCACTGAAATGGAGCAAAAACTTGCCCCTCCATACCCTCTGCCTACCTTTTGTTTATGGAAAAACTTTAGCCAAAGAATAAGTTTAATCAGAAAAGTGAGAACATGCAGAAACAAAGGAAAGCAGTCAAAGGAGACCAAATAATAATAGTTTAGTCATTAAGTATAGTTAAGGACCTCCAGTTCCTTCTTGGGGACTTATAGATAATATTCTGAGCCATGTCCTTTGAGCTGTCTTGCAGCTACTGAAAGACTCACCAAGTGGAAGAAGTTAACTCCATGATGACCAGACTGTAGCCAGTGACATGAGCTGCCACCGTTCTGAGAGCTGGCTTCAAGGAAATGGGAACAAACCATTTGGAACTGAAGACTCACTGCACTTAAAACAATCAGGGTGATGCTGATCAGACCACTGAAGACCCATTTCAAGGTGACTGTGAGAGCTGACTGCTGCTTCTGCATGCAGTCCCTCCCTCAGCCCTTAAACATTTGAGCCACTGGTTGCTAGTGGGCGTGGTGGGCCTTTGGACAGAAGCCTGCCTCACTGCCTCCTGCCTGGTTCTGGCCTCCGAAATAGAGCAGACTTTCCTTGCCTGCAACCTGGCCCCTTTATTGACTTTGGAGCTGCGGGCAGTGGGGCCCCCCTGTTTGGTCACATAACTTTTCAAGTAAAATGAAGTCAATTCTTTTCTCTCTTTCCTTAGCTCTCACTCAACTTATTTCCTTGCTGTTCCATTTATGACAAGAAAGGTATGCATTGCAACACAGCTTCCTGAACTCAGGCTTGATGAGGCAGTGTGGACTCTGCTTTGAGAGGTTGGGCTCTGATCAGAATTCTGGCTGGGCCTTTCTCTAACTGTCTGACAGTGGGAAATGTCATTAAGTTCGAACACCTCAGGCTCCTCGTCAGAAAATACGGATAAGAAGAGCTCTTATTTTCTGGAGTTATAATGAGAAATGGACTTCCCTTGTGACTCGGATGGTAAAGAATCTGCCTGCAATGCAGGAGACCTGGATTCGATCCCTGGGTAAGAAAGATTCAGTGGAGAAGAGAAAAGCAACCCACATTAGTATTCTTACTTGAAGAATCCCATGGTTAGAGAAGCCTGGTGGGCTACAGTCCATGGAGTTACAAAGAGTCACACATGAGTGAGTGGCTACACTTTATAATCAGAAATGAAGAGGATAATCTTCTTTATTTCTTAGATGTTTATTAAGTCAATGTATGTGCTGTGCTTAGTCGCTCAGTCATGTCCAACTCTTTGAGACCCCATGTACTGCTGCCTGCCAGGCTTCTCTGTCCATGGAAATTCTCCAGGCAAGAATTATGGAATGAATTGCCATGCCCTCTTCCAGGGGATCTTCCCAACCCAGGGACTGAACCCAGGTCTTCTGCATTGCAGGCAGATTCTTTGCTGTCTGAGCTACCAGAGAAGGCCCTAAATGTTGTATAATTTCTTATGTATCATTTTATTAGTGCCTGGCATAAACCAAATGCTTCATAAATAATATAAAATTAATTTCAATAATATTTTACTCTTATTATTAATGCATTTATTTTCTTAATCTTTCTTCATATACACACCAGTCTTTCAAAATGCTATGGCAGGATCATTTTTGAATATATGTGACTGGTCACTCTCAGATGAAACAGTAGACATTTATCAATTCCCTGCTGCCCCAGACAAAAGTCCATTCACAGGCTAGACAAGCTGGAGAAAAGGAGAGTTTAGCTTAAGGATGGCAGGCGAGGGTCAGTGCATGCAGAGAGGGTGACTTGAGATTCTGGGTGTGCTGAGCATATTTTCAGACAATAGTCATCAATCATGCCTCTGGGCTTACTGCTTTATATATCTGATAACATGGCTGTTGAGCATGTTCATTTTAACATCCATTTTTATACTTGAATTTTAAATTTATCTGAACAAGCTAGTACCACATTTAGCTTTTATGATATTCAATTATCTTAGGGATTAACAAAAATAGCTAAAGAATGCAGCCCATTGCACATAAAATAAAATTTAAAAACCATGCACCTATCTTTATTTTCTAATAGATATCAGGTTTCTTGAGCAACTTCAAGTCTACAGGAAAAGTGAGCAGAAAGTACAGTAAGTTCTCACCTGTTCTCACCCCCACCCTTTCCCCAGACTCTATTGGTAACATCTTGCATTACTCTGGTTTTAATACATTTGCTACAATTGATGAGCCAATATTGACAGATACATTATTATTAAATGAAGTCTGCATTTTACATTAGGGTTCGCTTTTTATGTTGTATGTTCCCTGGGTTATGACAAAAGTGTGATGACATGTACCTTCCTCACAGTGTCACACAGAGGAGTTTCATTGCCCTAAACATGCTATCCATTCCTCCCTCTCTCCTTCCATGTGAAGCCCTGGCAATCGGCAGTCTTTTCACTGTCTCCAGCTTTACCTTTTCCAGAATGTCATAGAATTGGAATCATACATCATGTAGACTTTTTCAGATTGGCTTTTTTCACCTAGCAATATACATTGAAAATTTCTCTTTGCCTTTTGGTGGTGGTCTTGCTCATTTTGTAAAAATAATAATATTTTTGAATATTATTCCATAGTTTGAATGTACCAATTTTTTCATTCATTTACCAACTGAAGGGTATCTTGCTTACTTTCAAAATTCGGCATTCTCATCTTTTAGAACTGAAAAGCTTGGTTAAATGCCCTAAATTTCGTTTGTTTACCTTATAGAACAGATTACTTGTTATTTCTTAAATTAATGCATGAAAGTCACCAGTCGTGTCTGACTCTTTGTGATCCCATGGACTACACAGCCCATGGAATTCTCCAGGCCAGAATACTGGAGTCGGAAGCCTTTCCCTTCTCCAGGGGATCTTCCCAACCCAGGGATCGAACCTGGGTCTCCCAAATTGCAGAGCCACAGTAGTGTGTAAATGGAGTGGTCAAATAAATTGAGATACATTTTTTCAGAAAATAATACAACCCAGCCGAAAATTGCATCATTTTAAATTTAAGTGTCTATATATTTCTTTGAGTGTCTGTCTTATCTGGTACTGGGTAGATTTATGCCTCCCTGTAAACCTTATTGGAGAGAGTAAAGGTAGCAATAACTATGGCAGGAAATGAGACATAACGTCTACTTGCTTTGGCTAGAAAGAAGGAAAACTAGAAATAAGTGGCAAATTTCATGCACTAGCATTGTCAGAAGAAACTATGCATTCACATAGCAGTGAGTCTATAGTAGCTTATAAATTATATTTAGGACAGAGAGCTCTTTCATAAGAAAAGTCACCAGGATGAAGGGGGGTCTATCCAGGGTTCTTCCCTGTTCGCTTCCCATTATCACTTCCACTTCCTGTTTCCTCTACATTCCCTGGAAATTGGTACAAACTCCAGCATTAGCAAATGAATTGTATGAATAGGTCAACAGCCCCTTCTGCAGCAAGGTTTCAGTTAGTTAGCCCAGGTCATCTCCTTTTGATGTCCTTCCCTTCTGTCTAGCAGACCTATGGGAATCTGTTGCTCAGGTAACGAGGATTTCTAAGGGTGGACACTGCAGAAGTAACATGCAGCTTCCCTCTAATGCTCACAGTCTGCCTAAGACATGGACACAGACTACACATGGCAATATTGCACTGCTTGCTCCCAAACACCAGTTCTCAGACTAGCGAGAGAATTCAGGTGGAGGGAAGTCACTGAGACCCATCATAACATCTGAGATGGAATTGAATTGGACTGCCAGGAGTAGGTGGTCTCCGGGTGTTCAGGGTCAAGGGAGACAGGGCGTGTGTCGGTGGGTTGGCAGAGGCCGCCAAGGACAGGATGCTTGCTCTAGACCAGCCCTTAGGGTGGGTGCATTCTGGAGCATAGCTCCCTGTCCTTACGGGGTTCATCTGGCTCATAGCTCACTTCCTCAGCATCTGGTTGATCTCCTGTACTTTATATTAAAACCCCAACATATTAACTTCCTTGGGACGTCTATGCACATAATACAATCTGGTTCTATCAGGTTTAAATTGCTTCTACTTCTGCCAGGCACGGGCCCCCACAGACAAAAGATGCATTGCTCCAGCAAACTCACTATCAAATGCACCCATATTACTCTATTTTGTCAGGTTGCAGAGAAGCAGAGCATCAGAAATCTCCTTCTCTGTAATAGATTGGCAGCAAACACTATGATTTTAATGTGTTTATAATATTATTTCAATATATATTTTTATAAACTGTGACACTAGGAAAAATCATCTCAAAACAAGTCATCGCTAGCCACTCCTGAAATACCCATAAAGGTGATGGTGTGTTCTGCCAAAGCTAAACTCACTGTCAGTAGATCTTAAAATGCAAAAATATGGGAGGACATCCATACCAGACTCTTAAAGCCACTCTTTCTTTTTTTTTTTTTTAATCACCAAACACAACACAGTTTTCACAAGGTAAGAGTGACTTGGGGTTAACATTTACAACATCACAGGGAATGTTAAAACACTGGTTATGGTGACCACAATAAAGCTGGGAATATTGGTTTCAGTCAAAACCAAGGGCGATTGGCCTGGAAAGCAGAGGCAAGAGCCAAAAAAATAAATAAAATAAGCTTTCACAGTTTTTAACGCAGATTTAATAGAAAAAGTTTGGGAAGCTTTCTTCTACTTCATTATCACTGTTCACTTAACAGATGGTATTTCAGTACAAGGAATCAGTAAAAACGTAAGGACATATTAAAGTGGCAACATTTAAAAAGTTTTCAGGCTGTCCAAAACGTGAGTACTTGCCAGATTCACATTTTAATTAACCTCCGTTCAACAGATTGGATTCCTCAGTACTCAGTGACACACTCACCCCTTTCCTCTCAGACTGACTCACTGCACTCATCCATTCCACACCCCTGACCAATCTCTCATGATTCTCATACAACAGGGGTCCTGAGTCCAAGTACTTGCTCTCCCTGATTTTAGCAATCGTTGGTGAATTGTTGTTGTTCAGTCACCAAGTCATGTCTGACTTTTTGTAACCCCATGGACCGCAGCACACCAGGTCACTGTCTCCCACCATCTTCTGGAGTTTGCCCAAGTTCACGTTCATTGAATTGGTGATGCCAGCCAGCCGTCTCATCCTCTGTCCCCCTCTTCTCCTTATGTCTTCAATCTTTTCCAGGATCACTGTCTTTTCCGGTGAGTCACTGGTTTGCAAAAGGTGGCCAAAGGATTGGAGTTTCAGCAGCAGAGCTTCCAGTGAATGTTCAGGGTTGATTTCCTTTAAGATTGACTTGTTTGATCTCCTTGCTGTACAAGGCACTCTCAAGAGTCTTCTCCAGCACCACAGTTCAAAAGCATCAGTTGTTCGGCGCTCTGCCTTCTTTATGGTCAAACTCTCACATTTGGGTATGACTACTGGAAAGACCATAGCCTTGACTATACAGACATTTGTTGGCAAAGTGATGCCTTTGCTTTTTAAAACACTGTCTAGGTTTGTCATAACTTTTGTGGGATATTTGAAATTTTCAATTGTCACTCTGACAACAGTTACAAAAGAGACAGGCATGTGGGCCCAGTAACAGTACGATCTTCTGCTATCCAGAAGCTAAGTCAGTGGCCCAAGCACCCAAAACTCTTGTGTTCTCATCTCCATTGAACATGTCTCTCACCTGTCCCTAAACTCTCACCCCATCTCCTCACATTGCCCAGGATCATACCATGGGCTCTTGCCTTCCTGCAGCACCATGCTGACATGGACAGAGGTTTCTCCACATTCGAGAAGCACCATTTCCTGTTGTTGATGTGTCTAGTGACCTAACTCCATCCTTTCATTTTATTTCAGGGCATGACATCATGACCCAACCTTCAGTCAGGGTGCATCTCAGCGTGGATGCTGCCTGAGAGCTGAGGAGGCCACCATGAGCCCCCATAATCCTCCAAGAACCTCAGATGCCTTATTTCAGATGCCTCGTGATGGTGCCTCCAGAGGCATGCGGGTTTCTTGGCCAGACATGTCTGCCATCAAGGAGCTGCCAGTCTGATAGGATGACAGACATGTAGACCAGTCCTCACATCACAGTATTGACACCACTCGCAAGTGATTGAAAAGTAATACCACTATGGGGTGGGGAGGCAGGGACTGTGTCCAGTGGTGTTAGAAGAGTTAGCAAGAGGAGTCTCCACATTTGCCACTCAGTAGGGAGAGGGGCATGGGCCAATCTGCAGCCTGCAGAACACCAAGGACTCCTAGAGCACAGATGGTAGACCAGGAATTCCTGTTGCATGTAGGGAGGTTTGGGAGATAACACGGGGAGGAAGAAGAACATTGATGTTGAAGGTTTGTGCCTGACTATGGAACTTGAGTTTTATTCACAAGGAGACAGAGTGTCTCCAAAATAATTTAGGTAGGGAAATAAGCCCAGCCTTGTGTTTCTGAAAGACATCTCCAATGCTTAGAAAACTCCAGACATAGGTTAAGAATGTTTTAGTTACAAGCTATATGAACAGATGGACCAAAATTAACCCAAAAAAAGGTAATTTATTGCAAGTGTTATCGCACTTCATTGAAGAACTGATTAAACAACTAATGTATGGATAGAACCCAGGGAGCTGCAGGAGTGGAGGGCAGTCTATCCAAAGGCATGAATGAATGATTTTGGTCATTCTGTCTCTCTATTCAAGATGACAGAGTTCACATTTCTAGAGGAAGACATCTGATTGGTCCAACTTAGATCAATCATTCATGTTCTGGAGATGGTTAGCCAGCAGAGTCCCACCTACTGCAGCTGGTGAGGACTTGGAATGAAATGAGTAGCCTCCAACCAAAGAAAAGCAGACAACCATTATCTCGCACAAGATGGGACAGGTGAAATTAAAAGTAAAAGCTATAGAACATATTCTACATTTCTTTATTGGTTAGAAATGTCATAAACTTGATAAATAATTGGGGCTTCTCCTTGTGGCTCAGCTGGTAAGGAATCTGCCTACAATGCAGGAGACCTGGGTTCAATTCGTGGGTTGGGAAGATCCCCTGGAGAAGGGAAAGGCTACCCATTCCAGGATTCTGGCCTGGAGAATTCCATGGACTAGTCCATGGGGTCGCAAAGAGTCGGACACAGCTGAGCAACTTTCCCTTTCACTTTCCCAGGTGGAGCTAGTGGTAAAGAGCCCACCTGCCAATGCAAGAGATGAAAGAGATGGGGATTCGATCCCTGGGTGGGGAAGATCCCCTGGACTAGGAAATGGCAACCCACACTAGTATTCTCGACTAGAAAATTCTATGGATAGAGGAGCCTGGAGGACTATAGTCCATGGGGTCATGAAGAGTTGGACATGACTGAGCCACTGAACACATGTGGGAAGCAAGGTTAAGCAGAATGGGTATTCTATCTTGGGATATGGGATAATGGCACTACTAGCCACCAATACGGGAAACAAAGAAGACAGAGAAAATTTGAGGCAGGAGATGACTGGTTTCCTTCTGGACCTGTGGAGTATGAGAGGCCTGTATGACACATCCTGGGAAAGATGCTCAGAGTGTTGAGATCTGATTTGGGAGCTTGAACGTGGCCCAGCCCTGGATGTCATTAGTGTGGGGGCATCCCTGGAAGAGGTGGGTGTAGATGCTGTTGCCAGGGTGACTGAGTAGAGTGAGAGAGGAGAGAAACCAGCAGCCATCATCAGTGACATGACATCAGTCAAGTAAGAGAAGGAGAAAGAAAGGCTGGTGTACTTTTTACTTGAAAAATGACTGGTGACCTTGTGAGTGGAAGGATGATGTGGTATAGCAGAGACATGGTGACCTGGGACTAAGTAGCCAACCAATGTGAGAAAGTAGAAATGTTGAGCCTTGAATGGCATCATTCTTTCAAGAAATGTGTCCAAGAAGGACAGAAATTGAATAGATTATATTACATTAATTTGTTTTTGCAACTAGTGACAAAAGATATACATAAAAAGTTAGGAAAATGCAGGGAGGTGTTAACAGCAAAAATTACATATAGACTTCAGAGGATATGGACATGACCATTTCACTGGTGAGGAATATATCTTTATAAAAAACTAAAAAAAAAAAATGATAGCAAGTCTGTAGAAACTAGAATCATTATAAAGAATTCAGCACACCAGGCTTCCTTGTCTTTTGCTATCTTCCAGATTTTGTTCAAAATAATGTCCATTGAGTCAATGATGAGATCTAACCATCTCATCCTCTGTTCCCCACTTCTGCCCTCAACCTTTTCTAGCATTAGGGTCTTTTCCAATGAGTAGCCAAGTATTGGAGCTTAAGCATCAGTCCTGCCAAGGAATATTCAGAGTTGATTTCCTTTAAGATTGACTGGTTTGAGTTCCTTGCTGCCCAAGGGACTCTCAAGAGTCTTCTCCAGCACCATGATTTTAAAACATCAATTCTTCGACACTCAACCTTCTTTATGGTGGCTCAGACAGTAAAAGCATCTGCCTACAATGTAGGAGACCCAGGCTAGATCCCTGGGTCAGGAAGATCCCCTGGAGAAGGAAATGGCACCCCACTCCAGTACTCTTGCCTGGAAAATCCCATGGATGGAGAAGCCTGGTAGGCTACAATCCATGGGATAGCAAAGAGTCAGACACAACTGTGCGACTTCACTCACATTTCTCACATCTGTAAATGACTACTGGAAAAACCATAGCTTTGACTATATGGACCTTTGTCAGCAAAGTGATGTCTCTGCTTTTTAACATGCTGGTTAGGTTTGTCATAGCTTTTCTTCCAAGGAGCAAGTGTCTTTTAATTTTGTGGCTGAAGTCACCATCCACAGTGATTTTGGAACCCAAGAAAATAAAATCTGCTGCTGTTTCCACTATTTCCCATCACTTCATGGCAAATAGATAAGGGAAAATTGGAAGAGGTGAAGAAAATGTAGATAGATGATTAATTCAGAACTTTGACTTCACATATGTAAAATAATAGAAAATATCTACTATCTGACTCTGGAAGCTCCCTTGGAGAGGGAAATGGTAGCCCACTCCAGTGTTCTTGTCTGGGAAATCCCATGGACAAAGGAGCCTGGCAGGCTAGAGTCCATAGGGTTGCAAAGAGTCAGATATGACTGAAGTGACTTAGCACAGATTATCTCTGTCTATCCGTCTATCTATCTATCTGTCTATAATATCTGCCCTTGGTTCCTGACACAGAAATCCTGAAACCCTTGTAAACTCTTAGGTAATAAGAACACTAAGGGCATCTTTGGTTGTGTTATTTGGTCTTCCTGGCTCCCCAAACCAAGTTCCCATATCCCTTTTAATTTCTCAGGTGCTAGGAGTGCCTTTTGTTCTAATGAAGTGAATCTGGGTGGGCTTCTAAGTGGCTCCTGGATGGTGTCTGGTCACCAGAAAGACCAAGCTGTGATTGAAGCTTGGAAGTTTCAGGCCCAACCCCCATTCTCCAGACATGGGAGGAGGGGCTGGAAATGGAGTTAATAACCAATCACACCTCCATGATGAAACCTTCATAGAATCCTAATAATATTGGGTTGGGGGAGCTTCTGATTTGGTGAATATGCCCACGTAGCAGGAGAGTGATGTACCCCATTTCCATGGGGACAGAAACTTCTAAGCTGGGGACCATCCCAGATCTTACCCTTTGTATTGCATCATTGTGCTGCTCAACTTTATCACCTCCTTTAAACGGGTAAATGGCAGTGTTGGCCTGAAATCTGTGAGCTCTTCTGGAAATAATCTAACCCAAAGGGGATGCAGGTTATAGAAATATCCAATTTGTAGGGATGTTGCATTGGTGGGTAACCTGGGGATCTACTGCTCGGGACTGGCATCTAGTGGGGACAGTGTTAACGGACTGCGTCAGTAACCGATGGGACTTGCCACTGCCTCCAGGTAGATGGTGTCAGGATTGAATGAGGTCACTGGGCACCCAGCAGTGCCACCGCATTGCTTGGCACATGGAAAAGACCCCTACACGTGGATGCAGAGTTCCGAGTGTGGCCACAGTGAGCCAATGAGAGAGAGACACAAGTGTAGTGGGCGTTCCTACACAACACACTAGGCAGACAAAAGCACACACTGGTAACACTCTGAGTAATTAGGAAGGACCAGTTGTAATGGTTTGACCATCATATATAAGCCACAAAAGGAAACCAAAAGGGACCTGATCATTTGAAATTAGAAAGCAATCAGAGACCCAGAGGTTCAGTCAATCAAAAAGCAGATTTGGTGGAAGTAAGAGTGCAAGACAGGGAAAGTGTGGTTGCAGAGGGGAAGGTCACAGTCATTGCTTTCATTTAATAATTCAAAGAAGGTTATGGATTCATAAGATAAAAGTAATTTGACTGAAAACTGATCATGAAGCAGCTTCATGTATGGGCTGTGTTTGTTACCTTTGGAAATTGAATTCTTCCAGGTTCTGGCAGGGTTAGGGGAAGATGACAACTGGGCCAGATGTGAAAATCCTTACAGTGTGTGTAGTGACGTGACTGCAGTGTCTGTGGGAGGTGGAGCTGCAATAATAAGGCTTGGAAATAATTCCCTATTTCTTGCACAGGGGTGAGAAAGCAAGGATCCCAGAGTGGCAACAGAGAATAGTGTGTCTTCAAGCTGCTTTTAATTTTTTAGGGATGGGGCAAGAGGTTCACTATTAAGTCAAAATGCCCTCTTAGTAAATATATGCTAGTTTTTTACAACTCATGTTTCATTTTTAAGGTACTTTCAACACTTGGAAAACAAAATAGTAAGTAAATAAAACAAGCCCTTAAATTTGACTATGAAGGTGATGGAAGGCTTACTATCTTGTGAGGAATCAGATCTACTTGATACTAATTTAGGGAGTCACCCTCCCTGTGGACAGAAAAGGCATCAGTTCATGTATTTCTAACATTTTATATGAGCAACAGAAAATTTGCTAATCCTTAAAAATCCAGGAGTATTGCAGCAAAGAATACTGGACATTTCCAAATGACCTGGTGTAAAAGGTTGTTAAAGAAAAAGTCACAGAAGGACCTCCAGAAACTGTTCGTGAGAGCAAGTGATTTTACTTCTAGGAAGTCACCAGTTCACTTGTCAGCACTTTTGACATGATTATGAGTTGCGGCGGGAGCTTCGGGAAAGAATGTCATTCCAGGTTTACAGGGCCAGGCCTGAGTGCCCACAGCTCAAAAAAGAACTTTTCTAGCTTCTGCTTCCAGTCAGAGAACAATTAACTAATGACTGTTTTTATGGATGGTTATTTGGGGTTCCCAGGTGGTGACAGTGGTAAAGAACTCACTTGTCAGTGCAGGAGACTTAAGAAACTCGGGTTTGATCCCTGGGTCGAGACAGTCCCCTGGTGAAGGAAATGTCAACCCACTCAAGCATTCTTACCTGGAGAATGCTATGGACAGAGGAGCCTGGTGTGCTACACGTCCATAGGGTTACAAGGTGTTGGACATGACTGAAGCGACTTAGCACACACACATAACTCATAACAAAAATATTAACACATATTCAAAGTATTAGCTAATCTCTTGATAAATTGTTGAAATATTCAGAAGTCATTCTTCAGGAAAAAATTTAAAAACAGAAAATAACACCAAAATATGAGCAAGGTTACCTCTGGGTTGTGGGATTAGAGGTGCTCTTCCCTGTAGCTTCTCTCTCTGTAGAGTTAATGAGTCCATACCAATAGTTTCCCTTCTGGTGCCAAATGTGGAGCATTCCTTGGAAGTCAGAAGGAAGCAATAGATGCCACTAAAATAAATAATAAAAATTAAAAATATACCTAGTTTTCTCTTTGTTTATAGGTACACAATTTGGGAAAATGCCAAAAAGAGAAAAAGATTCTAATCTTTGGGCTTGATGAAGCACAAGCTGGAATCAAGATTGTCGGGAGAAATATCAATAACCTCAGATATGCAGATGACACCACTCATATGGCATAAAGTGAAGAAGAACTAGCATCTCTTGATGAACATGAAAGAGGAGAGTGAAAAAGTTGGCTTAAAACTCAACATTCAGAAAGCTAACATCATGTCATTTGATCCCATCACTTCATGGCAAATAGATGGGGAAAGAGTGAAAACAGTGGCAGACTATTTTGGGGGGCTCCAAAATCACTGCAGATGGTGACTGCAGCCATGAAATTAAAAGATGCTTGCTCCTTGGAAGAAAAGTTATGACCGACCTAGACAGCATATTAAAAAGCAGAGACATTACTTTGCCAACAAAGGTCCGTCTAGTCAAGGCTATGGTTTTTCCAGTGGTCATGTATGGATGTGAGAGTTGGACTATAAAGAAAGTTGAGTGCCAAAGAATTGATGCTTTTGAACTGTGGTTGGAGAAGACTGTTTAGAGTCCCTTGGACTGAAAGGAGATTCAACCAGTCCATCCTAAAGGAAATCAGTCCTGAATATTCATTGGAAGGACTGATGCTGAAGCTGAAACTCCATACTTTGGCCACCTGATGTGAAGAACTGACTCATTGGAAAAGACCCTGATACTGAGAAAGATTGAAGGCAGGAGGAGAAGGGGATGACAGAGGATGAGATGGTTGGATGACATCACCGACTCAATGGACATGAGTTTGAGTAAACTCCGGTAGTTGGTGATGTTCAGGGAGGCCTGGCGTGCTGCAGTCCATGGGTTCGCAAAGAGTCAGACATGACTGAGCGACTGAACTGAACTGAACTGAAATAAATGAAGTTATGTTAAAGTGAGTTGATGGTCAGATATGTAGCTCTTCTGTGACACATTATTCAAGCCTCAACTGGTTCCTCCTTCTTCCCAAGACCAACCCAAATGTCATACTGAGTGGAGTAAGTCAGACAGAGAAAGAGAAATATCATATGAGTGGCTCCCATCCTCTAGCCCCCTGGACCTCTGCAGTGTTGGGTGAGTCACTTAACTTAGCAGTTAAGAGTTTTGCTATTTATTTATTTTGGCCAGCAGTGACTTTCATTTTTTCTTTTCAAACTTTAACTCTTCATTTTGTTTTGAGGTACAGCCGATTAACAATGGTGTCGTAGTGTCAGATGAGCAGCAAAGGGACTCAGCCGTACATGTTCACATAAACATCCTCCACCAAACCCGCCTCTGATCCAGGCTGGCACGTAACACTGAGTAGAGTTCCATGTGTTATATAATAGGTACTTGTTGGCTATTCATTTTAAATATATCAGTGTGTACATGACCTTCTCAGACTCCCTAACCTTCTGATCCCCTGCAATCATAAGTTTGCCTTCTAAGTCTGTGAATTTCTTTCTGTTTTGTAAGTTCATTTGTATCATTTCCTTTTAGAGTCCATATGTAAAGGATGTCATACAATATTTCTCTTTCTCTGTTGGACTTACTTCACTCAGTAGGACACTCTCTAGGTCCTTCCATATTGCTGCAAATAACATTATTTCATGCTTTTTGATGGCTGAGTAATATTCCATTGTATATATGTACAACAAAAGCACTAATGAACCCATGCTTTCCTTTACAAAATACACACAGTGGTTCTTCATGCAGTTGACCAATATTTTCAGAACTCTGGCCAGTTTAGGATTCTGTTTGGATTTTAAAGATCCCGTGGTCTGGGTCCATCAAAGGCCAACTGAACACCTACCCTTGAGGCCAGAGCTAACTCACTTAAGAATGAGGAAAAGCATCCTTTCTGAGAGAAGCCTGAAGATGTGCCACTCTTTCTGCCTGGAGATTAGTGCCACTAAGTCATGAACAAAGGGAAAATTCCCTGACTTTGGCAGCACCAATCAGAACACTTCAAAAGCTTACTCAGAGAGTCGGCTATCTATAGAATGGGATCACTCTTCCCAGGAGATTTGCTGAAATGCTTTACCCTGCCCTGAGACACCAAAGTACTAATCCACTATAGACATACTTCTAAAGATTTGATGTAAGAACTGATATTCCTTCTTCCTTCAAGGAGAACAGAGTGCCATGTTGTTGTTGGGGTCCATGTGTGTGTGTATTTTGTAAAGGAAAATTGTGGATTTGTTAAGCTTAAATCTTTAAAATCATTTTTAAAGTGTCAAACAAGCCCTCGTTGGCAGATGCTTGGCATTTGGTTTTGTTGACCCAGGTAAGGCATAGAAAGGAGAATTAAAAACACTCTGAAAGTCTAGGTAATCTAGATCCCAATCAGAGAAGATCATCTGATAGACAGATGAAGAGACCAAAAGATGACAGAAGGTACTTGATCGAATAGGAATTGAGTTTGGAGACAGTGTTCAAGGGCAGAGAAGAGAAATTTCCCAACAGCTTGTTGGGTAATTGGAGAGAGATGGGGAAAGAAGCTCTGAGGTTATTTCCTGTGTGATATGAACACAAACCCCTTTCAGCAGTGAGCTCAGCCTCTGCTGTAGAGATACACATCACTTTTCAATCATTCTGGATTTCACACTTGCGACTCTGACTGACAAAGCGTGTTGAAACCAGCTTCAAGGCTGCCTGGCCTTGTGTAGGTGATACGAAACCCCCCACTGAGAAAGGCCTTCCACTAAACCAAAACACTAAACACAAGCAAAAATGCCATCCCACAGATAAGGCCTGTCCTCACTTCTACCCCGGACCAGGAGTTGCAACACATGTGAATTTTCACAGCAGATGCAACGGTGGCGAGATCCTTAAGCAAATGTGACGGATGACACAGAGGTGGAGGCATCCTGACAGAAGGACACAGGGTGGGCAGCGTCTGCCTAGGCTGATTGGCAGCTGAGTGTTCCTGAAGCGAACAACTGCATCCAAAGCAAAGAAGGACAGGAAACGGGGGTGGAGCAGGCTTTCTGGGACGGGACCAGGCTCTGCATTGGCACAGTGAGTTCATTCTTTAGCTGTGCTTAATTGATCTGGACTCTCTCCTTCTGTCCAGCTGGCATCTTTCAACACTAACAGATAGCTAATTTCCACCTTTCATTCAGCTTTGTCCTTAGGAAGACGAATTTGCCATTTTCCCCATCTTTACTGCTGAGCAGTCAAGCTACAGGTGACACCGTCAGGCCTCCTTGCTCCTTGGCCTGAGGGATGAGGCTCAGGAACTGGCCCTGACATTCTCCATCCCTAAGCCCTAACTTACCTCTCTTCTTGCCCAGCTCCCCCACTACACAAAATAAATTTGTGAATTTTTCACCTGAGATAGTTATTGCTGTGTCAAATAGGTAGCTAGTGGGAACCTACAAAGCAAAGGGAACTCAGCTCAGTGCTCTGCGATGACCTAGAGGAGGGGCATGGGGTGGGAGGGAGGGCGGCCCAAGAGGAAGGGGATATATGTATATGTATGGCTGATTCACTTCACTGTACCCAGAAACTAGCAATACTATAAAGTTATTATTCTCCAATTTAAAAAAATTACTGATGTGTTGATCCCAAATAGTGGATTATTTCTCTACATCCAAATAACTTATATACAAATTATTTATTAAACGTCACCAACTGGGTTTTTCCAGAAGATGTACTGTACTGATAGGAGTATCATATCAGGGAATAACTAAAGGTCAGTACCAGTAAGAGGGCTATTTGGGCACAAGACCCTTCCTCGAAGCAGTCAGCCCTGTCTGACAGAATGGAAAGAAAAGAAATATTTCTAAATAAGGGAGAAGATCAAATGAAAGTCATTCCAAAAGAGCCCCATGTGGTCTATAAGCTGGAAGGCTCATGTACTGAGGGAAACACACAGAGTCCAGAAATCAAGAGAATGAAATCCCCACAAAGTAGGTCATCCCTCATAACCAGACTCCAAGACCACAATTCAATATGTGTTGACATCTCGTACTTCTAATTCAGTTTACCTCTATTAACAAAAGTATGTCTATTAAAAGTGAATCCAATTCTCACCTCAGCATGGATCATATTTGTGCTGTAGCTAAATGGCTTTGTCTGAAAAGTGGTGTCATGGAACATATGCTACTCAATTATAACATCATCTTCTGATCTGATCAAAATTCCAGATAGAAGTGCAGGTCTGAACTCACTTGGGAAGCATTCATTTGCAAAACTGCCATCCCTTACAAAAGCAGCTGGCATTGTCACAAAGGTTGGATGGAGTAGGTTGAGAAGTAAGAAGCTAATTTTTTTTTACTTCCTTCAGGGCAAGGTTTTTCAAACTTGATCCTATTGATATTTGGGGCTAGATAATTCTTTTCTGAAAAAGAAACTTTATGTTTTTAGGGAAGTTTTAGGTTCACAGCAAAATTGATCAGAAAGTACAAATAGTTCCTGGTTACCCATAATTCATTTTTTGTAGGGAGCAATTGTGTGCATCATAAAATGTTTAGCAGCATCCCTGACCTCTGTCCTCCAGACACCATCAATATCTCCTGGCTGTGAAAAGTACAAGTGTCACTTTGTATGTGTGTGCGTGTGTTCTCAGTCATGTTAAACTATTTGCAACCCCATGGACTGTAGTCCGCCAGGCTCCTCTGTCTTTGGGATTTTCCAATCAAGAATATTGGAGTGGGTTGCCATTTCCTTCTCCAGGGGATCCGAGATTGTCGTTGGACATTGCCAAGGTCTCCTTGTGGACAAATTCATCCTTGGTTGAAAACTATTATTTGAGAATTTTACCTACCCCCTAGAAAAAAATAAAAGCTAGATTCTGTCTTCATGTTTCTTTCTTTTTTTTTTTCTTTTCATTTATTTTTGTTAGTTGGAGGCTAATTACTTTACAATATTGTAGTGGATTCTGTCTTCATGTTTCTTAAAGAGGCATCATTTGAGCCCTGCTTGACTAAAACAGAAGAATCTGGCTAAACATTTTGTAAGTATTTAATCTCTTCAGACAAAACCACTACAAACGCATTATATATATTAGAGAAAGACAGGATGGTTGGGTTGGTGAGAAGTGACCACAGGGAGGAGGCCGGAGATGTAAGATAAGAAAGACTTTGCCCACAGTGATCATCTGAGGTCTCTGCAATCTTGCATGTACACATGTTCAATACACTCAAAATTAAAGAACTGACCAGACTCAGGGTATCAATTCACAGAAACAGTGCTCACAAGGGATGAGCAAATCAAGCAACCATGACTATCTCCTAATTTCACAGCAATGAGAAACACTGAAAAGGAACAGAACTTCATGCTGGCTCTATCAGTTCCTTCAGTAGATGAGCTGTGTGGAAACAGAATTCCAGAGGTGCCAGTGAGCATGGACTCAAAACGAGGGAGAGACACGTGATCTGACAGCTAGCGTCCCCCATGTGGGGACTCTCCCCCTGCCCAGGCAACTCTGGGCAGAGTCACGTCTGAGTCGGTGCTCCCAAGGCGGATAGGCCGAGGAAACAGCAGAGAACCATGTCAACATTCAGATCCATGGCTTTACTGCCGAGATTATGATTTAGTAGGATGGACATGAGGCCTGGTCACCAGCATTTTTAAAAGCACCCCAGGTGCTCAAAAAGCACTGAACTGTGGTCACCTTTGTAATTGCCCTTCTGTCTCTTTCCATAAGATTCTGCCGAGTTACACTCTAATGAACACAGCCTTTCTCCCTATTAACACCTCCAGTGAAAGTGAAAGTCACTCAGTTGTGTCCAACTCTTTGTGGAATTCTCCAGGCCAGAATACTGGGAGTGGGTAGCCTATCCCTTCTCCAGGGGATCTTCCTGACCCAGGAATTGAACCGGGGTCTCCTGCATCACAGGCGGATTCTTTACCAACTGAGCTATGAGAGAAGCCCTTACGATGGCCAGCCTGGAGACCTCTGTTTCTATATGTGAGTCTCAATCAAAGGTTCAGCACACCCTCCTTATTTCCTTCCTGGGAACAGAGAGTAGCCCATGGGCATAGCACAGCCTCAGCCCCAAAGGATACCTCAAGTACTAAAAAACCGATCTCCGTAAGATACTGTTGAAGTCAATTAAATTGCACGAAGGATATTCCTCTGTTTTCGGCATACGAAGGCTTCTCTGTTGTTAGTATGAGACTATTGCTTTTAGTGACATTACAAACAGGAGAGCAGATTCCACATACAGGGTTGTGGATGCCCCCTCTTCTCTCCCAGGTCCCCATTTACTAAACAAAATGTCCTGTTTCTTGTATTAAAAATCCATCTGTCCATTCTCTCTGGAAACATATGTTGAATGTTTATGGGGCTTCCCTGGTGGTTCAGATGGTAAAGCATCTGCCTGCAATGCGGGAGACCTGGGTTCGATCCCTGGGTCAGGAAGATCCCCTGGAGAAGAAATGGCAACCCACTCCAGTACTCTTGCCTGGAGACTCCCATGGACAGAGGAGCCTGGGAGGCTACAGTCCATGGAGTCGCAAAGAGTCAGACATGACTGAGCGACTTCACTTTCTTTTTTTCTATGGTGGGGCAGCTGCACCTTTCAGATTTCAAGACTGAAATCTCTGCTTGGCGATGCAAAGTTGTAGGATAGGGACCTGGGAGGGAGCAGGGAAATGAGTATAATGTTCCCAGAGACCAGGAGGAAGCAGCTTCCAGAGAGAGTAAGATGTGGGGTGCAAGGAGCAGGGGATGCAAAGCTGCTCGGGGCAGGTGAGCTGACAGAGAGGTTGTGAGGAACTCGCCGAGGGCAGGGAAATGTGGCCCAGCCAGCAAGGAGTGGGACCTGGGAGGACAGCATGGTGCGAGGGATGTCAGTGCTCCCCAAGGCCCCGTGGTCCTTGCCTGGCTATAGGGGGACCTGGGGTGTCAGTGTAGGGCACACAGGAGCCACCCACCAGGAGCTCATACAACACACTGAGCAAGTCTGACTGGATCGATGAGGCCATGAGTCCTCAGAAGCTCTCAAGCAAGGGAAAAAGACATGATCCAGTTCATGTTTAAAGAGCAATTCCCCCTGCAGCAAACAAGAGGTTTTAGAGGAAGAGACCAGCGGGACTGAAAGTTTGGCAGTGGGGAACTTGGGCAAGGAGAAGGCATAGGACCTTGAACACCCTGTTGCTGCTTTAAAAACGTTAACGCTTTGAACAATCCATTTGCTTAGGAGATTTTTTTTTTTCCTGGCAGTGCTCGGTCTGGATGTATAGACCAGAAAGGTGGTGGTGAACTAGTTCACAGTTGTCACATGTAATTTTGTTTAAATCAGGGAGGTGAGAATTTATGTCTTTGAAGAAGAGATACGGTGGAAAAGGGGATGGAAGGGAAGAAGGAGGGGTCTGATGTATGAGGCCTTCATGGAAGGACTGATGTTGGAGCTGAAACTTCAATACTCTGGCCACCTGATGCGAAGAGCTGACTCATTTGAAAAGACCCTAATGCTGGGAAAGATTGAGGGCAGGAGGAAAAGGGGACGACAGAGGATGAGATGGTTGAATGGCATCATCGACTCAATGGACATGAGTTAGGGTAAACTCTGGGAGTTGGTGATGGACAGGCTGGCTGGCATGCTGCGGTCCATATGTTCGCAAAGAGTCGGACACGGCTAAGCGACTGAACTGAACTGAAAACTGAATATGAAAAGAAAGTTTGTGGTGGCAAAGAGGAAGTTAGACAGGCTGTGCTAGAGAGAAGAATACTGAAGAATAATAGTGAAGAGGAGGAACAATTTCAGCTGACAAGTCAATACTGTGTGTGACCATGGTGGGGAATACTTACATAGGTGCATAGGTACACTTTCAGCTACCTTTCTAATCCACTGCTCAGCCCTTTCTCCTACTCATGAAGCCACAGCAGGTAGGGTGCAGGCCCTGTTTTTGTAATTTTTTTATTTTATTTTATTTTTCAGGCCCTGTTTTTATAGTGCTGACATTGTGGCAGCCTTGACTCACTGGACCCAGCAACGCCTCGTGCCTGAGTATGTACAGTCGGAGCCTCGGTCACTGTCTGCTGATGCTTTGGTGCTGCAGTCCACCATCGCCCTGCCAGCACCCCCAGTTCGGCAGACGTAGCTGATTGAGACAGGGAGGGAGAGCCTGAAAGCAGAGCTGATAATCCACGTGGCCATGAGTGGGAGCATCTTTTTCCCAGAGGCTCTCCAATTCTCAGTCTATTTCCTTGGATACCTTTCCTACAGTTGGTTTTGTGAGCTGGTCTTGAGTATCATCCCTTAGGGAAAAAAGCTCACCTGGATGCATAAAGTAAGCAGTTAAAATCTAAACATTTTTCACTCACAGGATTGGCTAAAGTATTACTGTTCAGTAGAAGTTCAGGGGTCTGGGAATGTGGTCCCTTTCTTGATAGACCCCCCCGCCACAACAACAACTTCACCCTTTAGATAAAGGGCAGAGGGAATCTTTACCTGTCTATGGCACATTCACCTATATTATCTGCTCCAGGATATGGATAAAAAGTGAAAGAAAAGGTACAGAAAATAGAGAAAAAAAGTACATACTCTCAGATTTATTTTAAAAGGAATAAAAGGAATTCCATCTTCTGGAAAGGCAGTTGAGCAACACCTTGTGGACACTCTGTTTTGTTCTTTAAAAGTTTGTATTCTTTCGGTTCTTGTTCTTTATCTTTCAGTTTTATTTACATATGATTGACACATAGCACTGTAAAAGTTTAAGGTGTACAGCATAATGGTCTGACATACATACGTCATGAAGTGATTATCACAATAGGTTTAGGGAACACCCATCATCTCATAAAGATACAAAAAAAATAGAAAAACAATTTTCTTTGTGATGAGAACTCTTAGGAATTACTCTCTTAAGAACTTTTACGCATAACATTCAGCAGTGTTAATTATATTTATCATATTGTACATTATTTCCGTAGTACCTGTTTATCTCATAACTGCAAGTTTGTGCCTTTTGACCACCTTCATCCAATCCCCTGTCTCCCCAAATTCTGCCTCTTGTAACCACAAATTTTGTCCCTTTTTTCTCTGAATTTGTTTGTTTTTCAAGCACAGTTGAACTACAACACTCTGTTAGTTCCTATTACAGAACACAGTGATTTCATAGTTTTATACACTTTAGAACGATCACAGTATTATACTACAACCTGTTATTGTACTAAAATATTACAGTTTTTGATTCCTCACATTGTACATTTCATATGTGTGACATTTATTTTGCAACTGGCAGCTTGTACATTTCAATCTCTCCCACCTATTTCTTTTCTCCCCCACCTGTTTCCTTTCTGGCAACCATTAGTTCTCTGCATCTGTAAATGTTTCTGTTTTGTTATATTTGTTTATTTGTTTTGTTTTTGAGATTCCATGTGTAAGTGAAATAACACAGCATTTGTCATTCTCTGTCTGACTTATTTCAATTAGTATTGTGCAGTCTAGATTTCTCCATGTTTCCAAACATAGCAAGTTTTCATTCTATTTTATGGCTGAATAATATTTCATTTTATATGTATGCGTATAACTTCCTTATCCACACATATCTGTTAATGGAAACTTAGATTGCTTCTATATCTTGGCTATTTTTTAAAATGTTGCAATGAACATAGGGGTGCATATCTTTTCTAATTAGTGTTTTTACTGTCTTTGGATAAATATTCAAGAGTGGAATCACTGGACCTTAACGTAGTTACTTTTTTGAGTAACTGCCATACTGATTTTCATAGTGGCTGCACCAATTTGCAATCCCACCAACAGTGCAGGAAGGTTCTGTTTTCTCCACATCCTCCTCAACATTTCTTATTTTTTTCTCTTTTTAATAATAGCCATTCTAATCATTGTGGGATAACTTGCTTTTATATAATAATTAGGGATATGCAGATGACACCAACCTTATGGCAGAAAGCGAAGAAGAATTAAAAAGTCTCTTGATGAAAGTGAAAGAGGAGAGTGGACAAGTTGGCTTGAGGCTCAACATTCAGAAAAACTAAGATCATGGCATCCAGTCCCATTACTTCATGGCAAATAGAAGGGGAGACAGTGGAAACAGTGGCAGACTTTATTCTGGGGGACTCCAAAATCACTGTGGATGGTGACTGCAGCCATGAAATTAAAAGACCCTTGCTCCTTGGAAGAAAAGTTATGACCAACCTAGACAGCATATTAAAAAGCAGAGACATTACTTTGCCAACAAAGGTCCGTCTAATCAAAGCTATGGTTTTTCCAGGAATTATGTATGGATGTGAGAGTTGGACTATAAAGAAAGCTGAGTGCCAAAGAATTGATGCTTTTGAACTGTGGCATTGGAGAAGGCTCTTGAAAGTCCCTTGGACAGCAAGGACATCAAACCAGTCAATCCTAAAGGACATCAACACAGAGCATTAATTGGAAGGACTGATGCTGAAACTGAAACTCCAATACTTTGGCCACCTGATGTAAAGAACTGACTCCTTGGAAAAGACCCTGATGCTGGGAAAGATTGAAGGTGGGAGGAGAAGGGGACAACAGAGGAAGAGATGGTTGGATGGCATCACTGACTCAATGGACATGAGTTTGAGTACTCTCTGGGAGTTGGCGATGGACAGGGAGACCTGGCATGCTGCAGATAATGGGGTCACAAAGAGTCGGACATGACTGAGCTACTGAACTGAACTGAACTGAGCATCTTTTCATGTGCCTGTGGGCCATTTATATGTCATCTTTGGAAAATGTCTATTCAGATCCCATACTCATCTTTTTAATCAGATTTTTTGTTTTCTTGATGTTGAGTTTGCATAAATTCTTTGTATAACTTGGATATTAAACTTTTATCAGTTATACTGTTTGCAAATATTTATTCTCATTCAGTAAGTGGCTTTTCCATTTTGTTAATAGTATCCTTTGCTGTGCAAAAGCTTTTTAGTTTGATGTAGCCCATTTGTTTATTTTTGCTTTTGTTCCCCATGCCTGAGGGGCTGTGCTGTGCTCAGTCACTCAGCGGTGTCCGACTCTTGGGCTGAGGAAACACATACAAAAGAATATTACTACAATGAATGTCAAAGAGCTTACTACCACTGTTTACTTCTACAAGTTTTATGACTTCAGGCCTTATATTTAAGTCTTTCGTTCATTTTGAATTTGTTTTTGTGCATGATCTGCGAGAGTAATCCAGTTTGGTTCTCCTGCATGTAGCTATTCACTTTTCCTAATTTGTTTTTGAATAGACTGTCTTTTCCTAATTATATATTCTTGCCTCCTTTGTCACAAGTTAGTTCTCATATAAGTGTGAATTCATTTGTAGAATCTCTATTGTGTTCCATTGATCTATGTGTTTCTTTTTTTTTAAATTAATTTACTTTTTATTGAAGGATAATTGCTTTACAGAATTTTGCTGTTTTCTGTCAAACCTCAACATGAATCAGCCATAGGTTTCTTTTAGTGCAAGTACCATCCTGTTTTGATTACTGAATTTATAAGTCATGGAGTGTGATACCTCCAGCTTTGTCCTTTTTCAAGATTGTTTTGGCTATTTGAGTCTTTATGTATTTACACAAATTTCCAAATAAATTTGTTTTCTATATAAATTTTAGAATTATTTGGTCTAGTTCTATGGAAAATGTTTTGATGTCTGATAGGGATTGGTTTTTATAGTATGGTCACTTTAACAATATTAAGTCTTCCAATCCATGGTCATGGTATATCTTTTCACATGTTTCTGTTGTGTTCAGTTTCTTTCATCAGTGCCTTATAACTTTCCAAGTATAGGTCTTTATCTCCTTATTTAGATTTACTCCAAAGTACTTTATTCTATTTGATGCAACTGTAAATGGGATTATTTTCTCAATTTCTCTTTCTGATAATTCTTTATTGATCAATAGGAAAACAACAGATTTTTGTATACTAAATTTGGACCTTAAACTTCAACAAATTTACTGATGAATGCTAGTACTTTTTTGATGGTGTCTTTAGAATCTGGATATAGTATCAAGTTATATGCAAATAGTGACAACTTTCCAACTTGCATTCCATTTATTTCTATTCTTGTCTGATTGCTGTGGCCACGACTTCCAAAACTATATTAAATAGAAGTGGTAATAATGGGCATCCATCTCCAAAGACTAAACCAGGAAGAAATTAAAAATATATATATATAAATGGGCCAATTACCAGTGATGAAATTTAATCAATAATTTCATTACTGATTCAACTAACAATAATTCAGTACCAGATGGCTTCACAAATGAATTGTATCAAATATTTAAAGGATAGTTAACACTTAAACTTTTCAAACTATTCAAAAACAGTTCAGAAAAAATAATGCTTCCAATCTCATTCTAAGGGGCCAGTATTACCCTGATACCAAAACAAGACAAAAATATCACAAAAAAAGAAAGTTCCATTTCTATTCACTAACAAGAACCTATAAGAAACAGAAATTAAAGAAACAACCCCATTTACCATCACATCAAAAAGAATAAAATACCTAGAAATAAACCTATCTAAAGACGTAAAAGAGCTGTATTTGAAAGACTATAAGACACTAATGAAAGAAACTGAAGACAACACAAACATTTGGAAAGATGTAAAGTGTTCTTGGACTGGAAAAATCACTATTGTCAAAATGACTGTACTACACAAGACAGTCATAGACTCAATGCAATCTTATCAAAATACCAAAAGCATTTTTTCACAAAACCAGAAAAAAGAATTTTAATTTGTATGGAAACACAAAAAACCATGAATATCCAAAACAACATTGAGAAAGACAAACAAACCTGGAGGAATCATGTTTCCTCACTTCAAACTATAATTCAAAGCTATAGTCATCTAGACAGCATGGTACTGGCACAACAGTAGAAATATAGATAAATGGAATAGGATATAAAGCCCAGAAATAAATCCACATACATTTGGTAAATTAATCTGGGACAAAGGAGGTAATAATATACAATAGAAAAAAGTCTCTTCACTAAGTATGCTGGGGAAACTGTTCAGCTACATGTAAAAGAATGAAATTAGGACACTCTCTAACACCATATACAAAAATAAACTCAAAATGGATTAAAGACCTAAATATAATAATGAAAAACATAAAACTCCTAGAGGAAAACATAGCTAGGACACAATTTGACATATATCATAAAAATATTTTTTTGGCTCTGTCTCCTAAAGCAAAGGAAACTTAAAAGTTTTGCACAGTAAAGGAAACCACAAAAAAAAAAAAAAAAATGAAAAGACAAAACACTAAATGGGAGAAAATATTTTCAATGTTAAGGGGCTTCCCAGGCGGTGCTCATGCTGAAGAACTTGCCCACCAATGTAGGAAATGTAAGAGACCCAGGTTTGATCCCTGGGTTGGGAAGATCTCCTGGAGAAGGAAATGACAACCCATTCCATTATGCTTGCCTGTAGAATCCCATGGACAGAGAAGCCTGGGGGCTACAGTCTACAGGGTTGCAAAGAGTTGGACAGGACTGAAGCAACTTTGTACACACACACCATATGACTCAGCAATTACATTTTGGGATACAAATATATAAAGTATATTTCCTGTGGAACCATTTACAATGGTAGCATTCATCTGGACAGGAAATATATTTATACTTAGTCCAAAGTTGCATCCAATGATCAATAAGAACATCAGTCCTATGACTTTATAGTATAGATAAATTACCTTGGTAAGACTTATTTCCTCACCCTTCATTCGTTTTGCTCGTTTTCTGCTCTGAATTTCCGGGAGCCCGCATGTGACCTGAGGGATGCTGAGACGGGAGCTGTGTGGACCAGGCTGTGGTCAGGTCAGGTGAATCTGGGGAAAGGACCCCAGAGGAGGTTTGACCATCTCTCTGCTGGTTCCTTGCCTGAGACTAAGATGTTCATGTGTGACTTTGGGAAGGAGGCTCATCAGGAAAGTTGTTTTTTTTTTTTACCAGCATCCTAAAAAGATGTGCTCAGTTCATACCAATCCTTCCTGGACTTTCCAATTTCTCCACATTCACAAAAATAGGATGTCTTTTCTCACAGAACTCAAATTTTTTAAAAAATTTCAAGATATCAGAGGCAATATCCAGAAAAGTCAGCCTACTTTAGTCAATAGCTTATTCATTTTCATAATTTAACAAGATCATGCATGTTCAGTGTCCTTATCCTAGGTTACTTGACTTTTTTTTTAATAACAGGAAATGCTCATCAGCTAAGGAGGAGATTCTTCTTTTCTCAGTGGCCTTTGTACAAATCTGTAAAAATCTGTTTTATTTCTATGGTTCTCATCTTATCCCTACTCCTGCTTCTCCCTCTGTCTCCCTGTCTATTATCTGCCTGATCTTAGTTAAAGCAATGCAGGGCGTCAGTCACACAAATCAAAATTTTTTATTCTAATGGGAACTTGAATTGGTGGCTGTCACTTGCTCTCAGTCATATTCTAAGTGAAATTGACTCTGGATTTCTAAGTTACTCCTCCTACAAAGGGTGATTTTAGATCTCTAGTCCTCTGTATGTTATTGCTCCATACAAGAAACTTGTTTAAAGAGTTGTAGACTATTAATAGTAAGTCTTATTACCCACTTAAATGTGATGGCTATATGCTTAGTAACTGATGTTTTCTCATATTTTAAAAAACCCACCCACTTTTGATTGTGTAGCTTAGAGGATTTGAGTTTAGAGTTCGATCTCCTAGCATCATGCTAAATAGGAATTTCACATCCTATTTCTCTTCCTACCTCTTCTATTAACTCATGCTGTTTTGTTTTGCTTTTTAACTACTCTGAGTCTCAGTTCCTTCCTCTGGGAAATCAAGGATATTTGACTATATAGTTCATAATATCCCTTCTAACAACAAAATTCTTGTTACCTTATTAATAAGTCAGCACATTTTCCTTGATACAAACATCTTTAGAATCCCCACAGAGAACTAATCAAGAGTATGTGCTAATACTCTGATTCATTATCAAAGTTTTTGCTCTAAGCAGTAGTTTTCACATAGGTAGAATAAATTATTTTTAGAATCATTGAAGACTTATGATTCTGCCATTCACATGACAGATCCTTGCTGCCATTTCAATTTAGGAATTTTTAAATTAGAGATAATTTTATATGTTTTCTATTGTCAGAAACTGAAAACTCCAGAACTCAAGCACATTTTCTGGCTGTAGGAAAACTTCAAGTCAGATTCATTGCCCAAATATTGCGATGTGCCCAATGCTGTGTCCTGAGAAAGCATCAATTTCCTTTCAAATGGATTTGTTCTCTATTATCCTCAAATGCCTTACTTGGAGAGTTTTAATTTGAAGGTGTGAGCAGGATGCAAGACTTCAAGTCAGTTCTCAGTATAATCTCCAATTCTGTGCTGATACATTTTCAGGTTCCTGTTTACAAATTAATCCACTCACCTCCCAGTCTCTTGGGAGATTGCAAAAATGGTCAGACTCTCCAGATACTGTAGCATTTTATGCAAGAATCACCTGCTCACCTGACCTCTAATGGAACTGCTTTGCATTAGCAGATTTTGTTCCCCAAGCCTGTGTAATTTCCAAGCTTCTCTACCCCTGGGGGAGGAGGGCATTGCTGATGCAGCAGAAGTGCCTCTGTTCTTAGGTTGGTTCCTTTCTATCTCAAACACCTTCCTTCTGGGCTCAGGATTTTGCTTTGTTTTTCCTCAACAAGCCAGAGCAGCCGTGCACAAAGATAATAATTCCATAGGTGGTGCTACTGCTACTGCTAAGTCACTTCAGTCGTGTCCGACTCTGTGCGACCCCATCCCTGGGATTCTCCAGGCAAGAACACTGGAGTGGGTTGCCATTTCCTTCTCCAATGCATAAAAGTGAAAAGTGAAAGTGAAGTCGCTCAGTCATGTCCGACTGTAAAGAATCCACTTGCTAATACAGAAGATGCAAGAGATGCAGTTTTGATCTCTGGGTCAGGAAGATCCCCTGGAGTAGGAAGTGGCATCCCCCTCCAATATTCTTGCCAGGAGAATTCCATGGAGAGAGAAGTCTGGTGGGCTACAGTCCATGGGGCGCAAAGAGTTGGACACAACCGAGCACACATGGAAAGCTGTGTGGTGCATGACCTGTACATCTGCTGACAGCCAAGGTATGGAATTGTTGGGAAGGAAGTGTTTCCTTCCAACTTTCTAGGTCTGGCTGGCCTGAGGATTAACTTATAAGTACATGGGAGAGACGCAGGAAAACTAAGTAACTGGCTCAAAAGGCTAAAATCCTCATCTTAAATGCCATCTTCAGCTAACAACAAAAGAGGATGTTGGGGTAGGGGTTTGGGACCTCAATGGGCAGGAAGGCAGTTCACATGGAGATGATAGAGCAGGGGTTTTCTGGTCCCTGCAGAGACCCTGGGATACAGAGTGGACTCTAACCTCCGATTCCCCCACCACATCATACCACAGCATCTCCATCCCAGGTGACAGAACTATTCCTTTATCCAAATTCTGTATGCATTTAAGAGAGAGGTAAAATGAAAGATTTACTGAGTCCTCTGTTTCTTAAAAATAATTAGCGTAAATTAATCCTCATGCCAAAAAGATACATTTTGTGGTGCCAAATTTTGCTCCTCTACAGTCCTGCCTTTGAAACTTCTCCAAGAAGCCTCACAGTCCAGAAGCTGAGTTGGTAGATTGTTCCACCTCGTTAAGTCAGCCTCATAGTCCTGATAATGAATCAATACAATTATATTCATTTCAGGAGGCTATGAGTTGGGTGGGCTTCCAAAGCCAGGCCTATATAAGGTGCAAGCAATTAAGTTTTAAAAAGAAGCATTTCTATGAAAACCAAAGAAAAACAACAGTTAATGATTGGAGCAAATTATAACCCATTGTCAGAGTTCTGAGAACTCCCAATCAAGAACATTTCTAGATGTCAGGCTTGAAGCACCTTGAGACGAAGTGAGGATAGAAAGTGACCATCCGGCACAATTTTCTGGTTTGTAGTTTGAATGTCTCTCATGAGGTCACTGATGTTAGGGTAAACTTTCTGAGCTGCGTACACAGCAAAAGGCACAAAGATTGTTGAAACATGGGCTATTGTAGTGATCTCTCTTAAGTTTATATCATGTAGTCCAGCTTCAGTTATCAGGGCTTCAGGAGAACGGGAGCTTCATTTTCTATAATTCCAAATCAGAGGTAGGAGAAAAATTGGAAATGTTAGTTTGGAGAGCTATAGCTAAATACTTTAGGAAACTAGAAAAATTCAGGATTCAGACCAGTTTACAGAAAAACAAAATCTCAAAGACAATTAACAGACCTAAACTCTATTATCTATGACTGTTTATTACAGTTTCTACTGAAATGCATTTCTTTCTCTAAAATTACTCTCATTTTTCCCAAAGATAGCCAAATTAAGGCTAATTTGTTTGAAAAAATAAGTTTAGTTTCAATAAATCTGGCATGATCATATGCATAACTCCAGCAAGAATAGTGATTGCTCATATAGGTTTCTTAAAAAAAT
Source organism: Dama dama (assembly GCF_033118175.1). NCBI lineage: Eukaryota > Metazoa > Chordata > Mammalia > Artiodactyla > Cervidae > Dama > Dama dama. The sequence goes on from NC_083708.1 coordinate 12,153,482, forward strand.
CTATATTACTGGAACTTTTCATAAGAAATATTCAAACTGAACTTTTAAATGTCTCTTAAGGCCAGAAAATCAAACCAAAGAATGCCATCAGAATTGCCTGTAATAATTATAGATTTGGGTAAATTCCTTTCTTCTTGTGATCCCCAAATATCCTGAGATTCCTGCTCTATTAGAAAGTGACCTTCCTTACTCACCCAGTAAGACTGCTAGGAATCCTGTAAGCAATACATCTGCCTGTTTTTTCCATGGGGCAATTTGGCTCCATAAAGTCATCCTTAGTTCCTTAAAGCTGACTGGTCATATCTGAGTCCATATGTTCCTCTCTCAAATGTGGCATTTCAGTCAAAGTCTTGGTAATGTGATCAATAGTGACAATTATGTTCTATTATAGTAAACATACAAAAATAAGCATATTACCAAGAACATAATAATACATGCTAAGAATTTCCAAATTCTAGAGTGATCAGGTGGGAATAAAAAGATAAATGTTTCAGTTCTGCTTACAGAAGTATAATTTACCAAATTGCTATAGGTCATAGTTAGTAAGAGGAAAGATTTTGTGAGATGTATGGAGAGAGTAACATGGAAATTTATAATAGCACGTGTAAAACAGATAGCCAATGGGAATTTGTGGTATGCCTCAGGGAACTCAAACAAGAGCTCTGTGACAATCTAGAAGGGTGAGATGGGGAGGGAGATGGGAGGGAGGTTTGGGCGGGAAGGGGCATGGGTGTACCTATGACTGATTCTTGTTGATGTATGACAGAAAACTAGAAAATTCTATAAAGCAAATATCCTTCAATTAAAAAATAAAGTGGGAAACCCCCCCAAAAAATCCCAGTGATATTTCATCAAAAAGTCATAAAAATTATATTCATGACTTCATCCAGTCTTGTGTAATTAATTCTCACTGATCTTGATCTTTTGTTAATAGCTTACAAGGCCATTGTTTTTTAAATTAGAGTTCTGTAATTTCTTACTCAGTTACAGTAGTATAATCTGAAAGTTATCAGAAACCTGTATTTATCAAAAAGTCTTTTTTCTTAACCTTCTTGAAGATAAAACGTTTTTGCAAAAGCATCAGATTATAGCAGAAGCCATCTATAAATGACTTAAAATGGTCTGGTAAAAGATCTGATTCATTATAATACAATTGACCCAGAAACTTGGTTATTTCTTTGACACACAAAATTACAAGAAAATAAGTAGAACTATGACTGATGACATTATATCAAGACATATCTGAATCTGAGGAAATTTACATAATTTCCGGGACATTTGAATTAATAACATTTGCCCATTCAACATAGGGAGGTTTTTCACTATTTGACAATGCTTACCATATAATTTAAAATACCAAATAAGCCTAATTAGATTAATACTTCTCTTTTATAAGGAAAGAAAAGAAATCTTTTCAGTTGTTCTAGGGTCCCTCTGGAAAATCCAAACTTAATTTCAGGTCAATAAGATTTCATTTAAAATTTGATTTGGGGAAATTTTGTCAATAATATCAAAATGGTCTTAAAACTCTTGGTTAAGAAAGAACATAGTTAACTGCAAAACAATTTATGCAAAATGACAAACTTCACAGGTATTGCAGAAAGTTAAACAGTTGTAAAAAGACTTAACTCTTTAAATATCGAAAAGATTCAAGTAATCAAAGACCTGATAAAAACATCATAGGAAATTATTTTGAAAAAACATCAGTTCAGTTCAGTTCAGTCACTCAGTCATGTCTGACTCTTTGTGACCCCATGGACTGCAGCACGCCAGGCCTCCCTGTCCATCACCAACTCCCAGAGTTTACTCAAACTCATATCCATTGGGTCGGTGACTTTACTTGCTTTCAACAATTGTTTATATAACCTATGAAAATTTCATGAGCTATTAAGTCAATCATCATCTCCAGCTAATGTTTTTTCATCTGTTGGCAAATATTATAATGGATAACATGAGCTCATTAGACTTTTCAGTGAAGTTAGATGATACCACTCTAATGACAGAAAGCAAAGAGGAGCTAAAGAGCCTCTTGATGAGGGTGAAAGGGGAGAGTGAAAGAATCGGCTTAAGACTAAATATTTAAAAAAAAAAAAAAAAAAAAAAGGAAAAACTAAAAACCAAAACCATGGCATCTGGCCTCATTACTCCCTGGCAAATCGAAGGGGAAAAGGTAAAAGTAGTGAAAGATTTCCTCTTCTTGGGCTCCAAAATCACTGCGGATGGTGACTGCGGCCATGAAATCAGAAGTTCACTGCTTCTTGGCAGGAAAGCAATGACAAATCTAGACAGTGTGTTGAAAAGCAGAGATAATATTCTGCTGACAAAGGTCTGTATAGTCAAGGCTATGGTTTTCCAGTGGTCACATACGATTGTGACAGCTGGACTGTAAAGAAGGCAGAACACCAAAGAATTGGTACCTTCAAACCATGGTGCTGGAGGAGACTCCTGAAAGTCCCTGGGAACAGCAAGGAGATCAAGTTCAGTACAGTCACTCAGTCGTGTCCGACTCTTTGCGACCCAATGAAATGCAGCACACCAGGCCTCCCTGTCTATCACCAACTCCCGGAGTTTATCCAAACCCATGTCCATTGAGTCGGTGATGCCATCCAACCATCTCATCCTCTGTCATCCCCTTCTCCTCCTGCCCTCAATCTTTCCCAGCATCAGGGTTTTTTCAAATGAGTTAGCTCTTCACATCAGGTGGCCAAAGTATTTGAGCTTCAGCATCAGTCCTTCCAATGAATATTCAGGACTGATTTCCCTTAGGATGGACTGGTTGGATCTCCTTGCAGTCCAAGGGGCTCTCAAGAGTCCACTGTTCAAAAGCATCAATTCTTTGGTGCTCAGCTTTCTTTATAGTCCAACTCTCACATCTATATATGACCACTGGAAAAACCATAGCCTTGACTAGATGGATCTTTAATCAGTCAAAATTAATGGAGATCAACACTGAATATTTACTGGGAGGACTGAAGCTGAAGCTGAAGCTCCAGTATTTCAGTCATCCAATGCACACAGATGACAACTAATTGGAAAGTCCCTGACGCTGGGAAAGATCGAGGGCAGAAAGAGAAGAGGGTGTCAGAGGATGAGATGGCTGGATGGCATCACTGATGCAATGAATGTGAACTTGGGCTAACGGCAGGAGATGGTGAGGGACAGGGAGGGCTGGCGTGCTGCAGTCCATGGGGTCACAGAGTCACAGAGATACAACTGGGCAGCTGAACAACAACAATGATGAAATTGAGATAGAATAAAATATTACACTTAATGGTGATGTCAACTTAAAAAACAGTCACAGTCTAGAAGTTGAGTTATGTCTTATTTGGTGGGAATTTTTAGAGCTTCATGCCCAAGAGACAGCATCTCAGGTAACCCCGAGAGGACTGCTCCATGGGGAGGAGTCAAGTTACATAGAAGCTTGCCACAAAGGGCAGGTTGTCTGAACATCAGAAGTACATTTGTGAATTAAAGAAAACCATCTATCTCAAGGAACTTAGTGCTTTTTTATGTATGGAAAGATGCAAGAGTCTGGGCTCACTGAAATCACTCCTTTCATGCCCATCTCAGCTACCCTGGGCCAGTATCCTGTGTTTTTCACATCTTTAGTTCCTCAGTGCTCACCTTAGGCAGTGGTTGCAGCCTGATGTCAGCTAGATAGCAGGTATTATTCTCCTTCCTGATTGTCCTTAGGGTGGAGACATTCACATTTGGAGGGCGAGATTCTCTGATGACTGTCACGTCCTTGTTTACTTATATGGCAGGAAACACTCCATTTCTGACTGATAATTAAAGACATGTGTGTTTTGTTTAAATTAGCAACCTTAAATTTGCTATTATTTATTAAAGATTAATCTTAGATCACATGAAATTGAAAAACATTTGGTTTCGTTTCTATAACACGTCTGAGATTTAGAAATATTTACCTCATAAGCACTTACTTTTAAGCCAGTTGAGCTATTTTACAGTGATTTTGTCAATCCCATCTGAGAGTTGAAAAAGGCCCTATTTGTAACGTACATACATAGCCACACGGACGGATGCAATCAGAGATTTCATTTTAAGACCTTAGTCATGAAACATATATAATTATAATACCTATGTTATGTAACTCACTAGTCTATAAATGGGCTTCCCATGTGGCACTAGTGATAAAGAACACGCCTGCCAATGCAGGAGACGTAAAGAATGTGGATTTGATCCCTGGATCAGAAAAATCCCCTGTAGAAAAGCACGGAAATATTCTCCAGTATTCTTGCCTGGAGAATCCCATGGACAGAGGAGCCTGAAAGGATACAGTCCATAGGGTTGCCAAGAGTCAGGTATGACTGAAGTGTAGTTTATAAATAATGGTTGGAATAAGTTAAGGTTATCTGCTTAGATGGCTAAGGTTCTTTACATTTATGGAAAGCACTTTTAAGATTTGTATTTGTCCCTGAAAAATAATCTCAAGGAAGTTATAGGCTAGATTTTCGGCAAGGGGAATTTTCCAGTAGTTCGTACTTTGTAAAAGGCATCTTTCCCTCTATTTTTTTGTTTGTTTGTTTGTTTTCCTGGTGTCGGATTCTTCCAGTCCTGTTTACTGGGCTTAGTCTCAGGTGACTGTGGACTGTATTTATTTTCTGATTTTGTAGAGATGTGCAAGACAAAGACAGTTGTTTTTAATTCCTCCAAAGATCTGGGCTGCTGTGTAAGAGATATTAGAAGTCTGTTCTGCCCATCCAACCAGGCTTTCTTTAATTTGCTTCTTCATATCAGGGAGAAGATTTCCAACTAAAAGGGAAATGGAAAGATTTCTATGTTCTAGAAATTCAGGGTTCAATTAGCACATCTAAAACAGTCTGCACCAGGCATTCAACAATGGCCCTTTCTTCCAGAGCACAGTTTGAGACCAGTTCGCCCAGTGGCTAAAAGCCTCTATCACCTCCCATATTAGGCTCTGGCCACAAGTGTATTAAACAAACCTAGGCAGTGTATTAAAAAGTATAGACAATACTTTGCTGAAAAAGGTCCATCTAGTCAAAGCTATGGTTTTTCCAGTAGTCGTGTAAAGATGTGAGAGTTGGACCATAAAGAAGGGTGGACACTGAAGAACTGATGCTTTTGAACTGTGGAGCTGGAGAAGACTCTTAGACTGCAAGCAGATCAATCCAGTCAATCATAAAGGAAATCAATCCTGAATATTTATTAGAAGGACTGATGCTGAAGCTGAAGCTCCAACACTTTGGCCACCTGATGCGAATAACTGACTCATTTTAAAAGACCCTAATGCTGGGAAAGATTGAAGGTAGGAGAAGAAGGGGACAACAGAGGATGAGATGGTTGGATGGCATCACCGAATCAATCGACATAAGTTTGAGCAGGCTCCGGGAGATGGTGAAAGATAGGGAAGCCTGGCATGCTGCAGTCCATGGGGTCGCAAGGAGTCAGACACGACTGAGTAACTGAACACCACCACCACCATTAGCCCCAGGCTCCACCTCATATCCAAGGGACTCAGGCAACCCTGCTGGCTCCCTTGAAGTTCAGCTAACTTCACCTGAGGTGCAGAGTCCTATGCCCTGTTTGGTAACTCCAGGCAGGGGACATAGTCCCAGTGAGACACAATGTCTGTCCCCACAATACAACCAGGCAAAACAGACACAACCACTCTATGAAAGTGTGTCCAAATAAACGAGCTTTCTCCAATCTTTCACCTCAGTTTCATCACCCCTTACACATCTAGCCAGGACCCCACTGGCAAACCTGTGTTGGGGAAACATTCCTGGCCAGCCATTGACACTTAGTCCCATAAATCCCCAAGGCAACACTGGTCTACCATCTCCGCATAACACCCTCACAGCACGAAGATTCTAACCTCTGTCATCCTATCAGCCCTGCACTTTTCCTTTTCTCAACGTGATTGCAGCCCAAGTCAGGGCCCCTCCGGTGGGTTTTAATACCATAGTTCATGGGGCTGCTGCCTGGAGCCATCCTAGAAATTCCTCCTCTTTACTCCTCAGCCTTTTGTCTTCTCCCGGTGCAAGAGTCTGCCTTCATTGCAGGAGAACTGGGTTCGATTCCTGGGTCAGTGAGATCCCCTGGAGAAGGAAATGGCAACCCACTCCAATATTCTTGTCTGGAGAATCCTGTGGACAGGGGAGCCTGGCGGGCTGTAGTCCATGGGGTCACAAGAGTTGGACATGACTTAGCAACTAAAGAGAGAGAGAGAGAGGGTGCAAGAAGCCATGGGTCCCCATGGACCCATGGGGGTGGAGGGATGGAGCCAAGGGACCCTAGCTCTTCTGCCAACATTAATTTGATTCACTGACCTCTATGCTGCTTTAAGTAATTTCTGGTCATATTTTTCAAAGTACTTTTTGCCTTAAGCTTTTAAAATTTCTGCAAATTGGGGTAAATAGAGTGGACTTCTTGGGAACCCTTTTATTTTGAGATATGACTAGGGTCCCTTTTGCTCACTCAGTCTATCCCATCAAAATCCATTACACACATCCTATTTCTTATTAACCATTTAAACATTTCCACCTGCTGAGATGAGTCCTGTCCTCTTCCCTCCCTGATTCCTCTTTGCCCTACCTCTTTAAATATTTGTTTTATTTATGGTATTGCTTAATAACTATAAAAATTTCCATCTGTTGGGAAGAGTCCTTTGACATTCCCCTTGGCTTCTTCCCATTCTCTTGTTAATTAACCTAATGATTTTATTAGCATTTGTAAGGTCCAAACTTGATAATGCTTTCCAAACTATTTTTTAAATTGAGCAAGTTCTCTGAGTTAGCTGTTACATTTCTTTGAATCCACCTTTTAACTTAGTCTTTACATAAGTACCAATAAAACAGCTACTTACCATGAGAGCTCTCTAAAAAATTACCAATTTATTAGTAGAAGGTTTTCCAATTCAAAGGACCCATTGTGTGGCTATTGATGAGGTAGATGATCAGTCAGTTCAGTTCAGTCTTTCAGTCGTGTCCGACTCTTTGTGACCCCATGAATCGCAGCACACCAGGCCTCCCCGTCCATCACCAACTCCCGGAGCTTACTCAAACTCATGTCCATCGAGTCGGTGATAACATCCAGCCATCTCATCCTCTGTCGTCCCCTTCTCCTCCTGCCCCAAATCCCTCCCAGCATCAGGGTCTTTTCCAATGAGTCAACTCGTCGAATGAGGTGGCCAAAGTATTGGAGTTTCAGCTTCAGCATCAGTCCTTCCAATGAACACCCAGGATTGATCTCCTTTAGGATGGACTGGGTGGATCTCCTTGCAGTCCAAGGGATTCTCAAGAGTCTTCTCCAACACCACAGTTCAAAAGTATCAGTTTTTCAGCGCTCAGCTTTCCTCACAGTCCAACTCTCACATCCATACATGACCACTGGAAAAACCAAAGCCTTGACCAGACGACCTTTGTTGGCAAAGTAATGTTGCTGCTTTTTAATATGCTATGTAGGTTGGTCATAACTTTCCTTCCAAGGAGTAAGCGTCTTTTAATTTTATGGCTGCAATAACCATCCGCAGTGATTTTGGAGACCAAAAATATAAAGTCTGACACTGTTTCCACTGTCTCCCCATCTATTTCCCACGAGGTGATGGAACCAGATGCCATGATCTTAGTTTTCTGAATGTTGAGCTTTAAGCCAACTTTTTCACTCTCCTCTTTCACTTTCATCAAGAGGCTTTTTAGTTCCTCTTCACTTTCTGCCATAAGGGTGGTGTTATCTGCATATCTGAGGTTATTGATATTTCTCCCAGCAATCTTGATTCCAGCTTGTGCTTCTTCCAGCCCAGCATTTCTCATGATATACTCTGCATATAAGTTAAATAAGCAGGGTGACAATATACAGCCTTGACGTACTCCTTTTCCTATTTGGAACCAGTCTGCTGTTCCATGGCCAGTTCTAACTGTTGCTTCTTGACCTGCATACAGATTTCTCAAGAGACAGGTCAGGTGGTCTGGCATTCCCATCTCCTTCAGAATTTTCCAGTTTATTGTGATCCACACAGTCGAAGGCTTTGGGGTAGTCAATAAAGTAGAAATAGATGTTTTTCTGGAACTCTCTTGCTTTTTTGATGAACCAACAGATATTGGCAATTTGATCTCTGGTTCCTCTGCCTTTTAGAAAACCAGCTTGAACATCTGGAAGTTCTCGGTTCACGTATTGCTGAAGCCTGGCTTGGAGAATTTTGAGCATTACTTTACTAGCGTGTGAGATGAGTGCAATTGTGTGGTAGTTTGAGCATTCTTTAGCATTGCCTTTCTTTGGGATTGGAATGAAAACTGACCTTTCCCAGTCCTGTGGCCACTGCTGAGTTTTCCAAATTTGCTGGCATATTGAGTGCAGCACTTTCACAGCATCATCTTTCAGGATTTGAAATAGCTCAACTGGAATTCCATCACATCTGCTAGCTTTGTTTGTAGTGATGCTTTCTAATGCCCACCTGACTGCACATTCCAGGATGTCTGGCTCTAGGTGAGTGATCACACCATTGTGATTATCTGGGTCATGAAGATCTTTTTTGTACAGTTTTTCTGTGTATTCTTGCCACCTCTTCTTAATATCTTTGGCTTCTGTTAGGTCCATACCATTTCTGTCCTTTATCGAACCCATCTTTGCATGAAATGTTCCCTTGGTATCTCTAATTTTCTTCAAGAGATCTCTAGTCTTTCCCATTCTGTTGTTTTCGTCTATTTCTTTGCATTGATCTCTGAGGAAGGCTTTCTTATCTCTCCTGGCTATTCTTTGGAACTCTGCATTCAAATGGGAATATCTTTCCTTTTTTCCTTTGCTTTTTGCTTCTCTTCTTTTCACAGCTATTTGTAAGGCCTCCTCAGCAACCATTTTGCCTTTTTGCATTTTTTTTTCCCATGGGGATGGTCTTGATCCCTGTCTCCTGTACAATGTCACGAACCTCTGTCCATGGTTCATCAGGCTCTTTGTCTATCAGATCTAGTCCCTTAAATCTATTTCTCACTTCCACTGTATAGTCATAAGGGATTTGATTTAGGTCATACCTGAATGGTCTTTGGGTTTTCCCTACTTTCTTCAGCTTAAGTCTGAATTTGGCAATAAGAAGTTCATGATCTAGCCACAGTCAGCTCCCGGTCTTGTTTTTGCTGACTGTGTAGAGCTTCTCCAATCTTAATGGTGAATCAAACCAATGAGATTTTTATGGCTTAAATAAAGACACGAGGTATTTCACAGCAGAGTGCAAAGGATGCAGCCCTCAGGACATCCAGAAAGGTCACTCTCCAAAATAGCCTAAGAAAGCAACAATCTTGTTGCACAGGTGTTAAGGATCACTTTAAGATGACAAAGGCCCTTTATAGACTGGATCCCCTCATAGTAAACTCTGCTGAGAGCTGACACAGCTCAGGTTATTACCTGTGCTTCTGACCAAGTGGCTACATTTGCCCAGAATCCCGGTCTATCTGCCTGACCACAAAACGCACACTGAGACACACACACAGACCTTTCTGGTGGCGGAGACAAGAGAGAATCTTCTCTTGGTCCTAGTGTCAACCTCTCAGGTCAGAGAGCAAGATAGATGGCACAATAGACAGAGACAAAGAGTGATCACCTATGGGAGTCAAAGGATCAATAGCTCTACCAAATTTACCAGCATTGTCAAGTCCCAGGAACCAACTCCAAAACAACTTTCTCCTGCTAATCTAAATTTAGAAAAGAGAAGAGAAAGGAGGCTTTTGTCAGTTATCTGAGGATCTCTGAACTGCAGCAGCCTCAGGGCATGTACCTTTCAGCTAGTAAACTTGAATCCTTCCAGTTATGCCAACTTTGGGGGAGGAAAATTTTCTCTCTGCCTTTCTAGGTTCTTCTGTCTGGTCTAAGGATTAAGCTGACATGAGACAGATTGACAGGAGAAAATCAAATAAGAGCTTACTTATATGTGTGTAGGGGAGAGATCCAGGAAATCTGCCTGGTGGCTCAGATGGTAAAGAATCTGCCTGCAGTGCAGGAGACCCGGCTTCAACCCCTGTTTGGAAAGATCCCCTGGAGAAGAGAATGGCTACCCACTCCAGTAACCTTGTCTGGAGAATTTCATGGACAGAGGAGCCTTGTGGGCTACAGTCCATGGGGTCACACGACTGAGTGACTGACACTTTCAACTTCACTTTCACACATGGAGAGACCCAAGGAAATTAAATAATTGGATAAAAATGCAGAAACCCTCTCTTGAAATACTAACTTCAGCTAAAGACAAAGGAGGATGTTGGAGGAGAGTTTTGGGGTGAAGAGGGAGGAAGGCAATTAACATGGAGTTGAGAAAACAGGTGTTTGGTAAATAATTGTTTGCTGGGCTATCAGCAACAAGGGGACACAGAGTAGACTCTGGTCTTTAGTTCTGCGAAGTTCCCCTCACCACATCTGACCCTTTTCCTTGAAGACATCTTTGGTGACAGCTCTATTCTGGGAACAAACTCGTTTTAATTATTTTTTTAAACTTTCTTTTAGGCAGTTAAGAGGTAGGGAAAGCAAGCAAACAAACAACAACAAACAAAAAACAAAACCAGAAAACCTTCCTGAGTCTTCTGGTTCTTAAAAATAATCAGCCTAAATTAATCCTCGTGCCAAAGAGACACACTTTGGGGTAGGGGACTTTGCTGCCTGCGGGAGGCTTCTCATAATCTGGTTCAGGACAGTTCTTTTTGGTTCCCTCTTGTATCTTTGATCAGTTCAGCACTAGTCAGATTCCAGTAAGTGTTCACAAGACTGTTTCTAACTAAGGAAAATTTTGATTTCTTTCAAAAATCACACATCAGATACTATTCACTGAAAATAGTAACCACTTCTTTTACAACTGCTGCTTTCCTGTATCTCACATGAACACAGCAGCTAAGGAGAACAATAGCAACAACAAATGGGTGATGGTGATTTTTGAGAATCTGTTAAGAACAAAGAGGTATGTCAGCACTAGTAAACTTAAGAATGTATTCAGGCACCAATTATCTTAAAAACAGTTGTCTAAAGCAACTGGCTCTTCATTATTATTAATACTGGCTATATACAGTTATTCATTAAGCACTAAAAAGTAGATATGGGTCAATTTTTTCCCCCCTAGTGGAACTTAGACTTGTAGTTAAACTATGGAAAAGTCTCCAAGAAAAATGTGATAATATTAGTCTGGCTCTTGCTAAAAATGTAAATAAGACCTAAGAACAGATCGAATTGCCAACATCCCTTAGATCATCAAGAAAGCAAGAGTGTTCCAGAAGACATCTACTTCTGCTTTATAGACTATGCCAAGGCCTTTGACTGTGTGGATCACAACAAACTGTGGGAAATTCTTAAAAAGATGGGAATACAAAACCACCTTACCTGCCTCCTGAGAAATCTGTATGCAGGTCAAGGAGTAGCAGTTAGAACCGGACATGGAACAATGGACTGGTGCCAAATCAGGAAAGGAATACGTCAAGGCTGTATATTGTCACCCTGCTTGCTTAACTTATATGCAGACTACATCATGTGAAATGCCAGGCTGGATGAAGCACAAGCTGGAATTATGATTTCCAGGAGAAATATCAATAACCTCAGATATGCAGATGACACCAGCCTTATGGCAGAAAGCAGAGAGGAACTAAAGAGCCTCTTGATGAAAGTGAAAGAGAAGAGTGAAAAAGTTGGCTTAAAGCTCAACATTCAGAAAACTAAGATCATGGCATCTGGTTCTATCACTTCATGGCAAATGGATGGGGAAACACTGGAAACAATGAGAGACTTTATATTTTTGGACTCCAAAATCACTGCAGATGGTGACTGCAGCCATGAAATTAAAAAATGCTTGCTCCTTGGAAGAAAAGCTGTGACCAATCTAGACAGCATATTAAAAAGCAGAGACACTACTTTGCTGACAAAGTAGTCAAAGCTTTGTGTAGTCAAAGCTATGGTTTTTCCAGTAGTCATGTATGGATGTGAGAGTTGGACTATAAAGAAAGCTGAGTGCTGAAGAATTAATGCTTTTGAACTGTGGTGTTGGAGAAGACTGTTTAGAGTCCCTTGAACTGCAAGGAACTCCAACCAGTCCATCCTAAAGGAGATCAGTCCTGTGTGTTCATTGGAAGGACTGATGCTGAAGCTGAGGCTCCATTACTTTGGCCACCTGATAAGAAGAACTGACTCATTGGAAAAAACCCTGATGCTGGGAAAGGTTGAAGGCAGGAGGGGAAGGGGAGGACAGAGGATGAGATGGTTGAATGACATCACCGACTCAAGGGACATGAGTTTGAATTAAACTCCAGGTGTTGGTGATGGACAGAGAAGCCTGGCATGCTGCAGTCCATGGAGTTGCCATGAGTTGGACACGACTGAGCGACTGAACTAGAAACTAAGAAGTTTTCAAACTTTTATGTGCTTTACTTCCAAGTCCTTCAGCAAGGGCTAAACTTATGGGCTATAAAGGCATGCAAAACTGGTGCTCTGGGACAACCCAGAGGGATAGGGTGGTGAGGGAGTTGGGAAGGGGATTCAGGAGTGGGGGGACACATGTAAAACTGTGGCTGATTCAAGTTGATGTATAGCAAAAATCATCACAATATTTTAAAGTAATTATCTCCTAATTAAAATAAACAAATTCATTTAAAAATTTAAGAAATATTTTCTCAATGAGATTTTGAAAGCACTTTTATGTGTTTGATTATACTTGCTATGCTCTGGTTTTAGAGAGAAGAGGGGGACCTTATTACAGAGATCATGCTGACACTAGTTGGGGGTGGTCCTGGGCTATACACATTTATTTTACTCCTCTACTGCATTCAAGCATAAAGATAATTGAATACTCTTGAAAATAATGATGTCCAGCACACGAGGGTATCAAACCTCTACAAATAATTTAATCGTCTCTATTTAACCATACTTTTACTGTCAGGAATAAGGAAAGTGTACAATTTAGAAAGAATCTCAAAAGTAAGAGAATAAAAGTGTTTTTAGCCAACTCCTGAGTTGTTTAGTACTTCCCAACTTCTTGTCTTAGGCAATAAAAACCTCCATATTTCTTGAAACTAGTTTACGGAAAGTCTGAATTAAAAGAGGTGAATGATCTACTAGCTTATTTCTTACAATGTGTTTGAGAATCTCATAGAAATCTTCCCCATATGCAGATTTTTTTAAAGCTTTTCCATATGTGGGGAACACCCAGCCTTCTATATTCCTGCAGACACTCTCCATTGCAAACTACATCTGCTTTCTGAGAAATTGCTTTCATCCACCTCACAAACCAGCATACTGATGACACCAAGAGCAGCTTTCAGCATTCCACTCCACCTGGTTTGGTATCCTCACTGTCTGCCCCTCCATCCTGCTTTATTTGTCTTCATAGCACCTTTCTCTGCCTGACAAGATTATAACTATTTTTTTCTTACCTGTCTTCCAAATGAGAATGCAAACTCCTAGAGAGCACAGATTTTTGACTGCTTTGCATATTGTGATAATCCGTGTATTTAGAACAGTGCAAGGTGCACAGAAATCATTCAATAAAAACCTTTGGAATAAATGCACTTTGGCAAATTCCACTAGTGAATTGTCCCTTATTCAGCTTTATTATATGTCAAGGAAGAATCAGAATGCTAGCTGAAGTGCTTCAGTGTTTATGACATGCTGAGTTATTAAGTAAATGCGAATGAACACTCAAAAGTTATTTTTATTACATAAATTATCTTCTGTTCTCATGAGCATTTAACAGTTCTTTGCCTTTGGTTGCCTTTTTTCTGCTAATTATGTTTTGCACTAGTTGAGAGATCTGAATCCTTAATACCAAAATGTAAGTTCACCTATAGGAAATAGTTTATTCCATTCAGGTGTTTAGCAGAGATAGATAATGCATCACCAAAAGGAGATATTCAGCAAAGCTAGGCTGTGAGTGTTCAAAGAAATGTTTTCCACAGGATAATAGGCAACATTTTTGCAGAATGCAAAGTTCTATTAAAAATGATCAAGATAGAACCTCTGACTTTCATTTTGACAGGTGGAATTATTATTGGAAAACTGGATTTGCCTCTTGGTAGGTGTTGAGCCTACAGTGGGAGAAGGATTTGTTACTTGCATCAAGTAAGGAAAACACCGGATATCTTTCCCAAAGCAGTAACTCCCAGAACTGCAAAACTGAGGAAGTTCTAATCTAAGTAGAGATACATGTTCATGGTGGTGGGGGTGCGGGTTTGAGATAGAGGTGAATTCAGCATAGGATTGGAGCAAAGGTTGACAGAGTCCAAGCTTGATTTGATTGAAATCAGGAAGGTCAACCTCACTCTTCAATCCTCTGCCTGGGTGGGAGTCAGTTCCCATAGAACTCAAAGATACATTTTTATGTGATGTATTCCTTCAGGAGGAATGAGTACTCTTCTTTGCGTGCTGTGCTTCGTTGCTCAGTCCTGTCTGACTCTTTGTGACCCCATGGACTGTACCCGACCAGGCTCCTCTGTCCATGGGGATTCTCCAGGCAAGAATATTGGAGTAGGTTGCCATGCCCTCCTCCAGGGGATCTTCCCAACGCAGGGATCAAACCTAGGTCTCTCACATGGCGGGAGGATTATCTACCATCTGAGCACCAGGGAAGCCTGTACTCTGCTTTATGACTGCACTGTTGTTTGACTTCCTTTTCTCTGTCCCTGTATTCCTTTGTTCCCCTAAGATCATTAATTACTGAGATTTGTTGAAGGGCAAGGATTGCAGCTACACTTAGATTCCAAGATGGCTTGGGCAAAAATGACTTTTTCATGAGCCAGGCCATGTAGTGCCATAAGATGGATGGGTCATGGTGGAGAGTTCTAACAAAATGTGGTCCACTGGAGAAGGGAACAGCAAACCACTTCACTACTCTTGACTTGAGAACTCCATGAACAGTATGAGAAGGCAAAAAGATGGGACACTGAAAGATGAACTCCCCAGGTTGGTAGGTGCCCAATATGCTACTTTAGAAAAGTGGAGAAATAGCTCCAGAAAGAATGAAGAGGCTGAGCCAAAGCAAAAAAAAAAAAAAAAAAAGCCCAACTGTGGATGTGACTGGTGATGGAAGTAAAGACTGATGCTGTAGTAAACAATATTGCATAGGAACCTGGAATGTTAGGTCCATGAATCAAGGTGAATTGGAAGTGGTCAAACAGGAGATGGCAAGAGTGAACATTGACATTTAAGGAATCAGTGAACTAAAATGGACTGGAATGGGTGAATTTAATTCAGACAACCATTACATCTACTACTGTGGACAAGCATCACTTAGAAGAAACAGAATAGCCCTCATAGTTAATGAAAAAGTCTGTTGTGTAGTACTTGGGTGTAATCTCAAATATGACAGGATGATCTATTTTTTTCCAAGGCAAGACATTCAGTATTACAGTAATCCAAGTATTTGCCCACCCACTACAGCTGAAGATGCTAAAGTTGAATGATTCCATGAAGACCTACAAGACCTTGTAGAAATAACACCAAAAATGATGTCCTTTTCATCATAAGGGACTGGAATGCAAAAGTAGGAAGTCAAGAGATACCTGGAATGACAGGCAGGTTTGGCCTTGGAGTACAGAATGAAGCAGGGCAAAGGCCAACAGAGTTTCACCAAGAAAATGCGCTGGTCATAGCAAACACCTTCTTCCAACAACATAAGAGATGACTCTTTGTATGTATATCACCAGATGGTTGATACCAAAATCAGACTGATTATATTATTTGCAGCTGAAGATGGAGAAGCTCTATACAGTCAGCAAAAACAAGACCTGAAACAGACTGTGGCTCAGATCATGAACTCCTTATTGCCAAATTCAGACTTAAATTGAAGAAAGTAGGGAAAACCACTAGACCATTCAGGTATGACCTAAATCAAATCCCTTATGACTATACAGTGGAAGTGACAAATAGACTCAAGGATTGTATCTGATAAACAGAGTGCCTGAAGAACTATGGACAGAGGTTCATAACACTGTACAGGAGACAGTGATCAAAACTATTGCCAGGAAGAAGAAATGCAAAAAGGCAAAACAGTTGTCTGAGGAGGCCTTACAAATAGCTGTGAAAAAAAGAGAAGCAAAAAGCAAAGGAAAAATGGAATAATATATCCATCTGAATGCAGAGTCCTAAAGAATAGCAAGGAGAGATAAGAAAGCTTTCCTAAATGATCTTGCAAAGAAATAGAGAAAAACAACAGAATGGGATAGACTAGAGCTCTCTTTAAGATAATTAGAGATACCAAGGGAATATTTCATCCAGATATGAGCACAATAAAGGACAGAAATGGCATGGACCTAACAAAAGCAGAAAATATTAAGCAGAGGTGGCAAGAATACACAGAAGAATTATACCAAAAGAAAAAAAAAATCTTGATGACCCAGGTAACCATGACGCTGTGATCATTCACCTAGAGCCAGACATCCTGGAGTGTGAAGTCAAGTGGGCCTTAGGAAGCATCACTATGAACAAAGCTAGTGGAGATGATGGAATTCCAGTTGAGTTATTTCAAATCCTAAAAGATGATGCTGTGAAAGTGCTGCAGTCAATATGCCAGCAAATTTGGAAAACTCAGCAGTGGCCACAGGACTGGAGAAGGTCAGTTTTCATTCCAATTCCAGAGAAAGACAATGCCAAAAATTGCTCAAACTACCACACAGTTGCACTCATCTCACACGCTAGCAAAGTAATGCTCAAAATTCTTTAAGCTAATCTTCAACAGTACATGAGCCATGAGCTTCTAGATGTTGAAGCTGGATTTAGAAAGACGGAGGAACTAGAGATCAATTGCCAACGTCTGTTGGCAGGAGGCAGGAGGAGAAGAGGGCCACAGAGGATGAGATTGTTGGATGGCGTCACCGACTTGATGGGCATGAGTTTGAACAAGTTTGGCAGTGTGTGATGGACAGGTGCTGCAGCCATGGGGGTCACAAAGTGTCAGAGACGATGGAGCAACTGAACTGAACTGATGCCAAGAAAACCATTCCTGGTTTTCTTTCCCCTAGTACTCCCTAACTTATCTGCTTACAAAATAGACATTCTTTCCTTAGTAAATATTTATCTGGAGTGAAGTTTAATATTATTCAACTTTAGTATGCATTTGTAGGGGAGCAAAATTTGCCACAGCAAAATGTGTCTCTGACATTTAGCTTATTTTTAGCCTAAAACAATTAAGGGTCTGAAGAATCTGGAAGGACATTTGACCTTCCCCTTCAATGGCTTAAAGAATGTAGACAGGGAAGCTGGTTCAGGAAAGGAGATGTCACCATAGACCACCGCAGAAAGAACTGGGTGTTTAGACAGGGAGGAAGTAGCAAAGTCTGCTAAAATTCCTCTCTGTGCCCCCTTGCCTCTGCTGACCCAGCAAACAGTTGTTTACCAGACCTCTGCTTCCCCATCTCCATACGAACTGCCATGCTCCCTCTGAAGTCCCAAACCACTACCCCAACATCCTCTTTTGTCTTTAGCTGAAGATATTTAAATACTTAGCTCTTTAGCTGAAGGTATTTAAGGTCAAGGTTTCAGACATTTTGAGGAGTTACTCAGTTTTCCTGGATCTCTCCATGTGAACATATTATTAAAGTCTTGTTTGATTTTCTCCTGTTAATCTGTCTCATGTCAACTTAACTTTTAGACCAGACAGAAGAACCTAGATGAGTACAGGAGAATTTATTCCTCCTTGGAATATTATATTTAAATAACAATTTTATATTGAAACATAATAAATATATGAAGATTATATTAAACATAATTTGTCAGATTATTAAAATATAAAGCAAAAAAAGAAAAAACTCTATAACTCTACTCAGGTAAAAAATACAGGAAATATTACTAGCATCTTCCTGATGCTAGTAATTCCTCTCTGTCTCTTCCCTACTCTTCCCTCACCATGGGAACCAAATCCTGAATTCCATTAGAAACACTTCCTTGATTTTTCTTTAAAATTTTGCTACCTAACTGTTGATCCCTAAGGACTATAGTTTAATTTTGTCTGTTTTTAACTTTCTGTGAATGAAATCATGTAATATGTGTTCTTTTGTGTTCTTTGCTTAACATTATTCATTTAAGATTCAGTAATACTGTTGTGTGATTCTATAATTTATACAATGGAATATACATAGCATTCTATTGTTGATGAATATTTGAGTTGTTTCCAGTTTGGATCCGCAACCAACAGTGATGCTGTGGATATTGTTGAACAACGACCACATTGTATATAAGCCTGCATTTCTGTAGGGTGTGTATCTGGGAGTAAAATTGCTAATCATGTGGTATTAATATACTAGTTTTAGTAGAAACTCTTGAGTATCTGTCCAAAAAGTTATCAAGCTATACTTCTCTCATTAGTAGAAAGTATTCCCATTTGCTCTATAGGATTAAAGTCTTTTTAAATTCACTAATATAGTGTAATGTAGTGGTATCAGTGTGCTTTTATCTGCATTTCTCTGATGGCTAATGAGGTTTGAGCATCTTTTTATGTATTTATTGCACATTTAAATTTCTTCTCTTCTGAAGCAAATTTTGTCCATTTTTATTTTTCTTTTTTTATTATGGATCAACGTATTTTAGATTTGTACCTGTAGACAATCCTATGTGTTGCATGTGTATTTTCTCTCCCTAGCTATCCTTTCTATGGTATTTGGATGAACAGCCATTTAAAATTTTAATGCTGTTGTGGGGGAGAAAAATAATATTCCCTCTCTCTTTCTAGGTTCTTGGCTGAGGCCCTCTGTAATAAAATTCAAGTTAACAGGAGAGAAGCAAACAAGTTTAATAACAGGGACATACTCTTCCTTTATTTGCAGTTTTGCTTCCTATTGTTTCAGTTACCCATGGTCAGCTATAATCTGAAAATATTGGATAGAACATTCCAGAAGCAAATCATTCATAAATTTTAAATTGTGCACCATTCTGAGTAGTGTCACGACTTCTCACGAGTCCTGCTCTGTCCTTTCCAGGACATGAGTCTCCCTTGTCTTGAGCATCCCACCGTTAGGGACACAGGACCACTTGGTTATCACATCAGTTTTCGTAGTCTCAGGGGGGCTCACTCTCATCGGACCCTTGTTTTACTTAATAATCACCCAGATGTGCAAGAATATGGATGTTGGCAATTTGTTTATGCCAAAGAGAAGCCATAAAGTGCTTCCATTAAGTGAAAAATGTGAAAGTAAGGAAATTATAGGCTGAGGTTGCTAAGATCTAAGGTAAAAACCAAACTTCTGTCTGTGATATTGTGGTAAAGGAAAAAGAAATTTGTGCTAATTTGCTGTCTTCCTTGATGTGGCAAAAGTTAGGACCATAAGATGGAAAAGGCATTAAATCTATAAAATAAGATATTTTGAAGAGAGGATCACATTCACAAAACTTTTATTACCATATATTATGATTATACCCTGCATTGCCATGTATATGCCTGAAACAAAAGAACTCCTATTTTGATTTGATCATTAATGAGAAATGAACTCTCTACTGAATATTTTATGCCTCTCTTATTAGGAAATTTTCATACAGACTAGCTTCAGGCAGCACTTTTCTCATCTGGTTTCTCGCCCTCTGCCCACCAAATTCCTTAAGACAAACTATGCTATAGACTCTGGTCCTTCACCTTCAGGTGACAACTCTGGGTGAGTTAGCCCAGGGGCCTTAGGAGTGTTCTTGAAGCCATTCCGACAACTGAAGTAGCTCCATATGGAAGTGACTGAGAGCCACATACTCAAGCCACCAATTTTAACTAGACCCCCAGCTCCACTCTCCTCATTCAGATCCCTCAAATGCCCACAGCCATTCCAAAGTCAGCCAACTTGAGCAGGTGGGTAAGGGAGGTGGATTCAGAGAGGAAAGGCAGAGTTATATCTGTCTCTGGTTACACATTTAACAAAAACATGTAACCACGTGAACACAGTGTTTGCACATCTCCAAGGGTCCTGACAGTGGACAGCATAAGCTCTGTGGAAAATCTGCCTCTGCACACACACTTGTACTAAGAGTTAGATGTTAGAACTCTGCATTTCCTTGCAAATTTAAATTCAGCTTCTCTTGTTCCTCGGAGATTTGTGTGGGGATTTGGGTAGAGATTTCACTAAATTTATAAATCAATGAAGGGAGAACTGACTTCTTTGCAGTTTAAGTTCCCTGATCCATGCATATAGTATACATTTCCATTTATTTCAGCCTTTTAAGATTTCAATTCAGTGTGTATGAATTTCTACAAAAAGATCTTACACATATCTTCTCAATTTCACTTAATCGTCCATAATATTTTTGTTAGAGCCATTTGGGCTTGAAGTTTTCTTTAAGGTAAGATTGTTTTAATTACTATTTCCTTAATAACTGTAGGGTTTTTTTGTTTGTTTGTTTTTTGCTTTTTTCTTCGTGTGTGTCAGTTTTGGCAAGTTATATCAATTCTATAATCTTTTAACAGAACCAGCTTTTGGTTCTTTCAATCTTCTCCATTCTATGATTAGTTTATATTTCACGAAGTTCTTCTCTTACCTTTTTACCCCTTCCTTTTACTTACCTTTGCTTAATTTACTCTTCTTTCAATAACTTCTTGAGAGGATTGCTTGTTTGACCTATTTTCATCATGTCTTCTTTTCTAATAAATGCATTTTAAATAAAATATCCTCTTGGTAATAATTTACCAACATTTCACAAGTTATGAAATCTTACATTTTTATTACTCAATTTGAAATATTACTGAATCTATTATGATTTCTTCTTTGAGACATATGTTATTTATGTGATAATTTCTTGAATTTCTAATCATATGGATATGTCTTAGTTTTATGGTTGTTATCCATGTCTGACTTAATTGACTGTTACACTGTAGTCCTTTACATGTGTTGAGACACACTTTACAGCTAGCATATGTTTAATTTTATAGTCAGTATATGGTTAATTTTTCTAAACATCAGTGTATGCCAAAAAAGACTGATTTTTGCAGTTAGTTGCATAAAGTTTTAAAAAGTGAAAGAACAAATCCTGGTTCCATGCAATACTATCAAAGAGAAGAAAAAAAAAATCCAGCTACCCAAGCAGAATTAGAAATCTCTCCTATTCTTTCTTTACTTTATGTGTTCCTAGAATTTTTAAAAGCAGCTGCTTGGGGATAGGAAAAAAACAGCCAGTTGAGTTTGCCTATGAGTTTTCAACACTGCTCTGCTTAAACAAACACAGTAGTGTAGTTATACACAATTTTTGTTTTATTTTTTTTTCTATAAGCCAAGAGAGACTTTTTTTTAAAAAAATAGAATTTAATGTCAGCAAATAAATAATGCATTTGGGAAAGAAGAGTTCGGTGTTAGTAGCGCACCTTCTAATCTATAATGAATAACTCTACATTCAATGCTGTTCCTTAGAAAAAAATCTCAAAGTGTACTATTTGAGATCACTATTTTTTAATCTGGGAATTCATAGCTTAACACTGTTGCAAACAGTCAGTTTTACTTTGTGCCCAACATTCTAAAGAAACTTTTATACAAGAAGTCATTTCATGGTGAAAAACTGAAAGCATCCCCCTAAGACCACGAACAAGACAAGGGTGTCCACTTTTGCCATTATTATTCAACATAGTTCTGGAAGTCCTAGCTACAGCAATCAGAGAAGAAAAAGAAATAAAAGGAATCCAGATCAGAAAAAAAGAAGTAAAGTTCTCACTGTTTGCAGATGACATGATACTGTACACAGAAAACCCTAAAGACAGTATCAGAAAATTACTAGAGCTAATCAGTGCATTTAGCAGTTGCAGGATACAAAATCAATACACAGAAATCACTTGCATTTCTATATACTAATAATGAAAAATCAGAATGAGCAATTAGGGAATCAATCCCATTCACCATTGCAACAAAAAGAATTAAATATCTGGGAACAAATTTACCTAAGGAGATGAAAGAACTGTACACAGAAAATTATAAGAAATTAATGAAGGAAATCGAAGATGACATAAACAGATGGAAAGATATTCCATGTTCCTGGGTAGGAAGAATCAATATTGTGAAAATGGTTATACTACCAAATGTTAGCCACAGATTCCATGTGATCTCTATCAAATTACCAATGGCGTTTTTCACAGAACTAGAACAAAAATTTTTACAATTCATATGGAAACACAAAAGACCCTGAATAGCCAAAGCAGTCTTGAAAAAGAAGAATGGAGCTGGAGGAATCAAACTTCCTGACTTCAGATTATACTACAAAGCTACAGTCATTGAGACAGTATGGTACTGGCACAAAAACAGAAATATAGACCAATGGAAAAAGAGAGAAAGCCCAGAAATAAACGCATGCACATATGGGTACCTAATATTTGACAAAGGAGGCAAGAATATATAATGGGGCAAAGACAACCTCTTCAGTAAATAGTGCTGGGAAAACTGAACAGATACATGTAAAATAATGAAATTAGAACACTTCCAAACACCATTCAGAGAAGGCAATGGCAACCCACTCCAGTACGCTTGCCTGGAAAATCCCTTGGACGGAGGAACCTGGTGGACTGCAGTCCGTGGGGTCGTTAAGAGTCGGACATGACTGAGTGACTTCATTTTCACTTTTCACTTTCATGCACTGGAGAAGGAAGTGGCAACCCACTCCAGTGTTCTTGCCTGGAGAATCCCAGGGACGGGGGAGCCTGATGGGCTGCCGTCTATGGGGTTGCACAGAGTCGGACATGACTGAAGTGACTTAGCAGCAGCAGCAGCTAACACCATACACAATGATAACCTTGAAATGGATTATAGACCTAAATGTAAGACCACAAACTATAAAACTCTTAGAGGAAAACATAGGCAGAACACTCAATGACATAAATCAAAGTAAGATCCTCTATGATCCATTTCCTAGAGCAACAAAAATAAAAACAAAAGTAAACAAGTGGGACCTGATTAAACCTAAAAGGTTTTGCACAGCAAAGGAAACTATAAGCAAGGTGAAAAGACCACCCTCAGAATGGGAGAAGATGATAGCAAGTGAAACAATGGACAAAGGATTAATTTCCAAAATATGCAAGCAGCTCCTATGACTAAACACTAGAAAAACAAACAACCCAATCAAAAAGTGGGAAAAAGACCTAAACAGACATTTCTCCAAAGAAGACATACACATGGCTAACAAACACATGAAAAGATGCTCAATATCACTCATTATTAGAGAAATGCAAATCAAAACTACAATGAGATATCACCTCACACTGGTCAGAATGGCCATCATCAAAAGTCTATCAACAATAAATGCTGAAGAGGGTGTGGAGAAAAGGGAACCCTCTTGCACGGTTGGTTGGAATGTAAATTTATATAGCCACCATGGAAGAGGGTATGGAGATCCCTTTAAAAACTAGGAATAAAACCACCATATGCTCCAGCATTCCCACTCCTAGGCATATACCCTGAGGAAACCAAAATTGAAAGAGACACATGTATCCCATTGTTCATTGCAGCACTATTTACAATAGTTAGAACATGAAAGTAACCTAGTTGTCCATTGACAGATGAATGGATAAAGAAGTAGTGGTACATATACACAATGGAATGTTACTCAGCTACAAAGGAACACATTTGAGTCAGTTCTAATGAGGTGGATGAACCTAGAACCTATTATACAGAGTGAAGTGAGTCAGAAAGAGGAAGATAAATATCGTATTCTAACACATATATACAGAATCTAGAAAAATGGTACTGAAGACTTTATTTACAGGGCAACAGTGGAGAAATAGACATGGAGAATAGACTTATGGACATGGGGAGAGGGGAGGAGAGGGTGAGATGTATGGAAAGAGTAACATTGAAACTTACATGACCACATGTAAAATAGAGAGCCAACGGGAATTTGCTGTATGGCTCAGGAAACTCAAACAGGGGCTCTGTTTCAACCTAGAGGGGTGGGATGGGGATGGAGACGGGAGGGAGGTTCAAAAGGGAGGGGATATATGTATACCTATGGCTGATTCATGTTGAGGTTTGACAGAAAACAGCAAAATTCTGCAAAGCAATTATCCTTCAATAAAAAAATAAGTTAATTTTTAAAAAAGAAAAAAAAGTCATTTCATTATGCATTAATAGCACACGTACAACACTGTTGCCCAAATATTGGGCATGCCATATTAAAGTGAAGAAAATGAGACACCAAAGCCCCCTCTGAATTCCCAGCCATTCCCCTAAGCAGACATGCATCAGACCAGCTCTTGTAACACTGAGTAATGTCTGGATGGCACGGGGTACAGTGACAGGACACATCTTGTGAATGCTGTCTTCAGTTGCCCAGATTCAGGTAGGAATCCCTGAATGCAGCCACTCCATTTGTATGATGCCTTCTGTGACTTTGAATGATAGGGCTTGAAAATGTCCCCTGAGAGTACCTGTAATCAGGGGGTGGGAACGAAGGAGCCAAGTGGAAATGACTCTTCTTATCCCCTCCCCTGGTTGGTTTTGTGAACCTTGAACAAGAGACTTAACCTCTGTAGCCTTGGTTTTCTGTGAAAGAAAAATTAGACAAACATTGCAAGGTTGCTGCTGAGAGTTATATGTGACTACACGATGAACACACATGTGTGCACACAACTTTGAAGATATGATTGTTTCTGTGATTGTTAGAGTAGTATTAGCTTCTGGGGGTTGCAGAACCTGCCACACGGGGAAGGAACTTACTGCTATTAGGAGGCAAATGGATCCAGGCTTTTAAAAGCAGACCAGTCTCTCCTTATGGCTTTTTCCCAAAAGCAACAATTTCCACTTCAATCTTTGGAAATACAACAAGATGAAGTACTTTTCAGATGACAAAGTCCACTCCGAGACACAAGTGGCTTTTACATAGAAAATAACTGGATAATGAAAACAATATCCAGAGCCTTTTGGCAGACAGCATCCTTTTCCACTTTGATTCATTTTACTGCAGGTACAGACATCTCGGTGTCATTGTGTGTCTGCGTCCTTTTAGATGTCCTTTCCAATAGAAAGGAAAATGATTGTTCAGGTTTTCTCAGACAGGAAAAGCAAAATGCAAGTAATTTATTTATGATTCTATTTCGTTCAGCTCTTGTATTTATGATCCTATTTTTATGTGTATTTTTTAAAACTTTTCTCCAGAAAAATAAAAATACATTTCTCTTTACCAATAGGATTTGAGAAGGGAGTCCTTTCTGAGTGTTAACAAGTAATTCATCATATTACTTAGGACAAGCCACCAAATTGTCTCTCTCTGACATTCTACCATAGAAAAACAGATAGTAATTATTTATTTCCTCTTATAGGCAAAAAGAGACAAAAAGACAAAGTTAATAGTAATAGTAGCTAATAATTATTGATCACTACTACAACTTCTCTGGTGACCCACTGGGTAAGATTCATACTTTCAAGCAGAGTGTGAGGCATGGGTTCAAACCCTGGTTGGGAAACCAAGAATCCCAATGCTGGGGATCATGGCCAAAAAAGTATTGATCACTATCTATGGGGGTTTCCCTGGTGGCTCATATGGTAAAGAATCTGCTTGCAATGTGAGAGCCCCAGGTTTGATCCCTGGGTTGGGAAGATCCCCTGGAGATGGGAAAGGCTACCCACTCTGATACTCTTGCCCGAAAAATCCCATGGACAGAGGAGCCAGGTGGGCTACAGTCCATGGGAACGCAAAGAGTTGGACATGACTAAGCATGCATGCAATGCAACACAACCCATGAGTCAGGTACTAGTCCAAGCACCTTACTGTAATTATGTTTAATTCTCACTATAATCTCATACAGAATGGTCCCCACTGTCAGACGAGGAAAGAAAGGCACAGGGGTTAAGCAGCTTACCTAAAGTCACAGGACTAGTAAGTAGAATCAATATATTTAAATCCAAGCAGACTGTCTCTAGATCCCACAGAACCTTGCTGATATTCCAGCAAAAATGCAGGTATAAGTTCTTATCCCCAGTGCCAGACATGTACTGGATCAGCAGAGATGCAGAATCTCTAGTGCTGGAATTACTCTGCTAAAGGTTTGTTAAGTATGGTAGGTCATTCCTGGCTTGGCTAAAGCTAGGCGTAGGATTACTTTTCTCTCCTGACAAGGAAACCTGGTTCTTGGTAAAGTCATGACATCCAGAGGGTAAACTTCCTACCGTTACAATAACTTCAGTATGGTCCATCCTTTGAGCTCTAAGACTTCACCTCACATACTTTCTAGTTTTGTTTCCGGCAGGTTTGATTCAGCCTCCACATCCACATACCGAAATCACACAAAGCCAGGTGCCCCTGGGTTTCTGTTACCCAACCAGGTTTGTCTTACCCCAAAATGCTGAGATGCCAAAGTTTGCAGCAGAGAGAGGGTTAATTCTCATTGCTGCTGGGGGAGGAGACAGCAGAAGACATCTCTGGTCCACCTCCCCAGGGCCAGGATCTTGAGGGATTTATGGTATAAGAGTAAGAAGCAGGGCCATCTGGGTGTGGGGAGCGTGTGGAGCATGGGAAAGGTGATTCGGTTAAGGTGTGTAACCATTATCCAGTGCAAGTGTAACTAAGCTGCAGACCGCTGCATGTTCAGGAATGGAGGTGATCAGCAGCATTTGAGGGGGGCTTTTTGGCCCACTGATGTTGGGGTCACCACAGAGGACATTCTCACAGGCCCAGTTGGAGGTCTGCGGTCCTTCCAGTCTTCACTGGCTCAGCTTGAATTGCATGTATCTGACTCCAACCTTCTAGAACACAACACGGGCAAGCATATTGTTTAGGCTCTACGTCGCCTTGAGGACAGAAAAGCCACCTGCATTAGTGATCTCAGTAACTTTTTCACAGGGATTCATTCATCATATTCTTGCAGACACATGCCCTCCACATTCCCCCTCCCCTATAACACATGCCTCTTGTTTCAGCTGAACACAGAGGACACACGTGCTTGCCAGGTGGGAGAGGGTGAAATTGATGCCACCTCACTGAGCTCTTTTTCCGTTCCACCTCATGTTCTGCTATTAGGGTGACCACTACTGAGAATCAGGCGTCTTTACTGATTTCCATTTTCCTACCCAGACAAGAATGCCTTCCTCCCTTCCCAGGCCTCCTCAAGTAGCTCATGCCTCAATGGACATCCACCTCCACCATTGCATCTCTAGATGGGCCAGGATACCAGCCAGTGCAGGATGGTATGTTTTGCCTTTACTTGTGCATTTATTTCAGTAAATATTTCATGGGCAACTACTGTGCATGAGGTGCGGAGCAACCCCTTGTTGGGGACAATTTCTTCTTGGTCTCTTCTTACCCACACTTTAAACTCTACTCATTCCATTCTTCATAGCAACCCTCCTGGGTTTCCCAGGGCTCATGTGTTTTATGAATTAAACTGTCTCTTTAGTTAGGTGATAGCTAGGCTCTCAACAGCTTTAGATCTCTACATCCTTCCAAAGGGCTTAGCATCATGCTGGGAAGATGTTAAGTGAGCAAAAAGTACTTGTTCACAGAGGAACTTCAGTGAAGCCCTCAGTCTAATTAGAACTTCAATCCAGTGAAGGTCACCCACCAGCCATTGCTTAGAGAGCACTGGTGGCATGATAGGAAACTGATGAATTATTGTTCCATCTGTGCAGATGCAAGTGAGGAACATGCAGTCACTTTTGCTCTTTAAAAACGTGTGTTGCTGACGTGTGTCTGAGGATAGCAGGGGTGGGATGAGGGGAGAGAAGGAAAGCCCATTTATCTTATATGGCTGTGGCTTAGTCACTAAGTTGTGTCGGACTCTTTTGCGACCCCATGGACTGTAACCCACCAGGCTCCTTTATCCGTCGGATTGCTCAGGCAAAAATACTGGAGTGGGTTGCCGTTTCCTTCTGTAGGAGATCTTCCCGACCCAGGGATTGAACCCAGGTATACCTGCATTTCAGGTGGATTCTTTACCAAATGAGCTACCAGGAAAGCCCTCATCTTGCAAGCACGTCCAGACCCCTTGGTTTTCTACCTTAGCCTATTTCTACCAGTACAAAACTATTTTGGTTCATCCTTGTTTCCATTTCTCTGCATTTCCCAACCACAGTTTTCCATGTTCTTTATGTTAGAGCTAGGAATTAAGCCAGCTGAATGCCAAACCACTCCAGTATTCTAGACCGGGAAATCCTATGGACAGAGGAGCCTGGCAGACTACAGTCCATGGGGTCACAAAGAGTTGGGCACAACTGAGCAACTAACACTTTTTCTAACTCCTGCTTTATACCTCAAGATTGATGTTCTACAATTGTTATTTTACCCTGGCCTGGTTCTGGTATCCTCTTGTCCTTATCCATCAGAAGGCAGACAGAATGAAAACCACAATCACAGAAAAACTCACCAAACTGATCACATGAATCACAGCCTTGTGTAATTCAATGAAACTACGAACCATGTTGTGTAGAGCCACCCAAGATGGATGGGTCCTGGTGGAGAGTTCTGATAAAATGTGGTCCACTGGAGAAGGGAATGGCAAACCACTTCAGTACTCTTGCCTTGAGAACCCCATGAACAGTATGAAGAGGCAAAAAGATATGATGCTGAAAGATGAACTCCACAAGTAGGTAGGTGCCCAACATGCTACTAGAGAAGAGTGAAGAATTAGCTCCAGAAAGAATGAAGAGCCTGAGCCAAAGCAAAAACAAAGCCAAACTGTGGATGTTACTGATTATGGAATTAAGTCTAATGCTATAAAGAACAATATTTCATAGGAACCTGGGATATTAGATCCATGGATCAAGGTAAATTGGAAGTGGTCATACAGGAGATGGCAAGGGTAAACATCGACATTTCGGAATCAGTGAACTAAAATGGATCGGAATGAGTGAATTTAATTCAGATGACCATTACATCTACTATCGTGGGCAAGCATCCCTTAGAAGAAATGGAGTAGCCTGCATAGTCAACAAAAGAGTCTGAAATGCAGTGCTTGAGTGATTTTAAAAAATGACAGAATGATCTGTTTGTTTCCAAGGCAAACCATTAATATCACAGTAATCCAAGTCAATGCCCCATCCACTGATGCTGAAAAGGCTGAAGTTGAACAATTCTATGAATACCTACAAGACCTTTTGGAACTGACACCAAAAAAGATGTCCTTTTCATCATAAGGGACTGGAATGCAAGGAGATCCAACCAGTCAATTCTAAAGGAAATCAGTCCTGAATATTCATTGGAAGGACTGATTTTGATGCTAGAACTCCAATACTTTGGCCACCTGATGTGAAGAACTGACTCATTGGAAAAGACCCTGATGCTAGGAAAGAGGAGGAAAAGGCAGGAGGAGAAGGGGACAACAGAGGAAGAGAAGGTTGGATGTCATCACCAACTCGATGGACATGATTTTGAGTAATTTCCAGGAGTTAATGATAGACATGGAAGCCTGGTGTGCTGCAGTCCATGGGGTTGCAAAGATTTGGATATGACTGAGTAACAGAACTGAACTGAACTGAATCCTAGCATTGTACAAGCAGTGTTTTCTTCACTTATTTTGCAGTCTTTTTATCCATTTCCTACATATGATCATCCTGTAAGGAGCCTGGCTTACTCATTTAGTCAAAAGCCCACTTTGTTCATTTTACTTTGTAATTCAGTCTTCAGTGTCTTTTGCAGCACAATGCTATGAATTTTTGATTTATTTTAAATCTATTTTTATAACTGCCACTTCTACAATGTGGCAAGCTTTTCCCCCCCTTAACTTTAAAAAACATTATTTCTGAAAGAAAGCTGTTCTGAAATCTGGCTTTTTCAGCAAACTGAACACCCACACGACGAAGACAAAATGACAGAAGTTAGAGGTGGAAAAGATGAGTAAGGTCACCTTGCCTAATTTTTTAGCAAGTACAGAGATGTTTACATAGTAACACGAATTTACATAACCCAGAGTTTTAAGTTTAGGAAATGTTGCTGACTGTTCCCCCCCAACTCCCCACCATTATGCCTTCTCTTACCTACAGGTTTTGCTTCAACCATGTGAGTTTTGCTTTTAGTTCACATTTTCTTTGAAATCAAAGTTTATCTTTGTGGTGGAATGTGAGTCTTATTGAGTCCAAATTTGTTTTTCCTTTTAAATGATAACAATAGCTAATTTTCAACCCACATCCCATTTTTAGGAGTACCTTTCTCTTTATCTCTTGGGGGGGGAAAAAAAACACCTCCAAACCTTAGCCATTTAAAACCACCGCATTATTTTCTTCTTATTTCTCATTGGCAAGGAAACCGGGCTCAGCTTGACAGTTCTTGTCTGGAGACCTGTGTGCAGCTCTGAACAGATGGTGGCGGCAGCTGGCTTTGTCTTAAAGGCCTTCTCACACACCTGACTTGGCTGGAACCTTTGCCGAACTTCCAGCCAGAACATGTGCCTACAAGTGGCCTCTCTGAGTGACCTGCGCTTTTCTCACAGCAGGTCAGCTGATCTTGAGACAAACAACCCAGCAGAGGTACGGAGGCTGGCCACCCTTTATGACTTGGACTTTAAAGTCACATAGCATCATCTCACCAAATAATCACAGAGGAGAACCCAGGTATAAGGACAAGTGAGGAGGAAGCAGGTGGGGAGATCAGGCTGGGTCCTGCTTGGTTTCATATGCACATAGTATTTAGAATTAGTGTTAATTAGTAGTTGATTGTGGAGGAAGATGGTGCTCATCCCACTGTCCTCATCCCCTTCTATTTGCCACGATGTGATAGAACCAGATGATTTGATCTTAGTTTTTTTTTTTTTAACACTTAGTTTTGAAAAAAACTAAGAAGGCCAGATTAAAAGAGTGCAGACCTTATAGACTCCCTGATCATTATCAGCAACTCCACCCTGAAATCATTGCTATAAAACTCCTTACCAAATCCTCCACTCTTTCAGGGCACAGCCCATGGTGTCCCCCCTTGCCTGGCAAAGCAATAAAGTTGTTCTATTCTACTTCACCAAAAACTCTTGTCTCTGAGATTTGATTCAGTATCAGTGTATGGAGACAGAGTTTTCAGCATCAGCTAGGGAATGAAAGATTTCAGTTAGATACCAGTTTTAAGTTATTTTCACACCACACCACACACAGTGCCCTGAATAGATCTTGAAATGAGCGAGTGCTTCCCTTACTCTGTCTCAGTGCTTCCAGATCACTCCCTTCAAGTTAGTGAAATTGGTAAAAAAGATGAGGAGGAAGGGCTTGCTATTTCATAATCTGTAACCCCCCATTTCAGTTACGTTCAGTCCCTTTGTCTTGTCTGACTCTTTGTGACCCCATGGACTGCAGCATGCCAAGCTTCTCTGTCCATCACAAGCTCCCGGAGCTTACTCAAACTAATGTCCATTGAGTCGGTGATGCCATCCAACCATCTCATCCCCTACTGTCCCCTTCTCCTCCTGCCTTCAATCTTTCCCAACATCAGGGTCTTTTCCAGTGAGTCAGTTCTTTCCATCAGATTACCAAATTATTGGAGTCTCAGCATCAAAATCAGTCCTTCCATTGAATATTCAGGACTGATTTCTTTTAGGATGGACTGGTTGGATCTCCTTGCAGTCCAGGAGACTCCCAAGAGTCTTCTCCAACACCACAGTTTAAAAGCATCAATACTCTGGTGCTCAGCTTTTTTTCTAGTCCAACTCTCACATCCACGCATGACTATTGGAAAAACCATAGCTTTGACTAGATGGGCCTTTGTTGGCAAAGTAATGCCTCTGCTTTTTAATATCCTGTCTAGGTTGGTCATAGCTTTTCTTCCAAGGAACTGCTGCTGCTGCTAAGTCACTTCAGTCATGTCCAACTCTGTGTGACCCCATAGACGGCAGCCCACCAGGCTCCTCCGTGCCTGGGATTCTCCAGGTAAGAACACTGGAATGGGTTGCCATTTCCTTTTCCAATGCATGAAAGTGAAAGTGAAGTAGCTCAGTCATGTCTGACTCTTAGCGACCCATGGACCGCAGCCTACCAGGCTCCTCTGTCCATGGGATTTTCCAGGCAAGAGTACTGGAGTGGGCTGCCATTGCCTTCTCCATTCCAAGGAACAAGTGTCTTTTAATTTCATGACTACAGTCACCATCTGCAGTGATTTTGGAGCCCCCCAAAATAAAGTCTGTCACTGTTTCCATTGTTTCCCCTTTTATTTGCCATGAAGTGATGGGATTGGATATCATGATCTTAGTTTTCTGAATGTTGAGTTTTAAGAACACTTTTTCCACTCTTTGCTTTCACTTTCATCAAAAGGTTCTTTAGTTCTTCTTTGGACCCAGTCTGTTCTTCCACGTTCAATTCTAACTGTTGCTTCTTGACCTGCATACAGGTTTCTCAGGAGGCAGGTCAGTTGGTCTGATATGCCCATCTCTTGAAGAATTTTCCACAGTTTGTTGTGATCCACACAGTCAAAGGCTTTAGTGTAGTCAATAAAACAGAAGTGGATGTTTTTCTAGAACTCTCTTGCTATTTCAATGATCCAACAGATGTTACCAATTTGATCTCTGATTACTTTGCCTTTTCTAAATCCAGCTTTAACATTTGGAAGTTCATGGTGCACGTACTGTTGACACTTGGCTTGGAGAATTTTGAACATTACATTGATAGTGTGTGAGATGAGTGCAATTGTGCAGTACTTTGAACATTCTTTGGCATTTCCTTTCTTTGTGATTGGAATGAAAACTGATCTTTTCCAGTTCTGTGGCCACTGCTGAGTTTTCCAAATTTGTTGGCATGTTGAGTACAACACTTTCACAGCGTCATTTTTTAGGATTTGAATTAGCTCAACTGGAATTCCATCACCTCTACCAGCTTTGTTCATAGTGATGTTTCCTAAGGCCCACTTGACTTTGCATTCCAGGATGTCTGGCTCTAGGTGAATGATCATACCATCATGGTTATCTGGGTCATGAAGATCTTTTTTGTGTAGTTTCTCTGTGTATTCTTGCCACCTATTCCTAAAATCTTCTTTTGTTAGGCCCATACCATTTCTGTCCCTTATTGTGCCCATCTTTGCATGAAATGTTCCCCTCATATCTCTAATTTTCTTCAAGAGATCTCTAATCATCCCATTCTATTGTTTTCCTCTATTTCTTTGCATTAATCACTAAGGAAGGCTTTCTTATCTCTCCTTGCTATTCTTTGGAACTCTGTATTCAAATGGGTATATCTTTCCTTTTCTCCTTTGCCTTTCACTTCTCTTCTTTTCTCAGCTATTTTTAAGGCCTCCTCTGGCAGCCATTTTGCCTTTTTGCTTTTATTTTCTTGGGGATGGTCTTTATCCCTGCCTCCTGTACAATGTCTTGAACCTCCATCCATAGTTCTTTAGGCACTCTGTCTATCAGATCTAATTCCTTGAATCTATTTGTCACTTCCACTGTATAATTAATTGTAAGGGATTTGATTTAGATCATATCTGAATGGACTAGTGGTCTAGTAGTTTTCCCTACTTTTTTTCAATTTAAGTCTGAATTTTGCAGTAAGGAGTTCATGATCTGAGCCACAGTCAGCTCCAGGTCTTAATTTTGTTGAATGTATAGAGCTTCTTCATCTTCACCTGCAAATGATACTACCAATCAGATTTTGGTATTGACCATCTGGTGATGTCCATGTGTAGAGTCTTCTCTTGTGTTGTTGGAAGAGGGTGTTTGCTATGAGCAGTATCTCTGATGAGCTAGCTCTCATCACATCTTCAGTGAGTTCAGGCTATCTCTACTTGCTTTATGATCATAACAGCTCATTTCCCTGGTTAAATTGCCCCCAAGTTCACTCTCAATTCTA
Source organism: Dama dama (assembly GCF_033118175.1). Classification (NCBI taxonomy): domain Eukaryota; kingdom Metazoa; phylum Chordata; class Mammalia; order Artiodactyla; family Cervidae; genus Dama; species Dama dama. The sequence continues at coordinate 12,187,102 of NC_083708.1, forward strand.
ATGTTCTGGAATTCTAACTTGTATTCACAGGTCAAAATCTGTTTTAATCTTCTAATTAAATATCTCTAGTAAGTGTTAGTCACTCATTCATGTCCGACTCTTTGCAATCCCATGGACAGTAGTCCACCAGGCTCCTCTGTCCATGTAATTCTCCAGGCAAGAATACTGGAGAGGGTTACCATTTCCTTTTCTGAACATCATCAGTGTCGCCAGACAATTATCCTAATGAATGTTCATATGTTTATTTTTCTATTTTGAATCCCATGGAAAATCATGAAATCAATTCCCATTGCATGCTCCTACATTGAAAATAAGATAGGGATTATATTTCTACTTGGAGTAGAGTTTATTGAATCACACACATTATTTTTCTTCTGCCTTTATCCAATAGTAATTCATCAAGCCTCAGAAGGTTTCCCATGAAAATAATAAAATTGTGCAAACAACATGCCCTAATACAGTTTACTGAGAAAATCTTTCCCCATCAAACGTGAATCTGTGGACATGACGAAACTGAGAAATCTGGAATCTGTCAGAAGCATGGAACTCACTTGGGAAACTAGTTATTAATGTGCTGAATTTTCATATCACAGCAATCACCCTGTGGGTTTACAGAAAAACATGAAAACCAAACATCCAAAATGGTCACTCAAGTCATCTGAACCAATGTCTGACAGAGATTGCAAAGCAATGGTGACCTTAAGGGTGACCTTGAGGTCAGTCATCAGTAACCCTTCATCACTTGGTGAGTTGCTCTGAATAAAAAGCATTGTTAAATATGGAGAAGACTTTATCTTTCCCCACCCACGACAATTTTCAGTGCTTAATTCACACATTCTTCCATCTCCTATGAACATTTCTTTATCCTCCCAGTCAAATGATGTACTCTCTCTTGCTGTTAACAAGATGAAGTGCTGTCACAATTTTTCCCCCCATTTTGCCTAGAAATCCACATGGCTTTCTCTCAGTTTTTCCTCCACAAACTGTCCCCTGTAATAAATGTTTCTGTTTACTCCTACATCTAAATCCAAAATAACTGCCATAGGTCAAATCTCCTGTGGATGCCTCTGATTGCATGCACGGCTCTACTTAGAAGCATGTGGAGCAACATGTAACTAGACATTGGGGAAACCTGGCTCATCCTCCCCTTCTCTGTTCTAGCTTCTGTCTTGACTGTGTTCTCTCAGCTCATGGGAGATCAGCTGTGTTTGGAGGAGCTGAGCAGCCCCAAGGAGTTCAGAGGACAACCTCCCTTGCTACCCACCCAGCCACTGGCCCCTAGGTCACATTAGAAGAGACCAGTGGAAACCAATGATGAAATCTAAGATATCTTAGGAGGTTGCCAAGCACCCAGGTACCAAGTGGAGTCCCCTGGCAGGGGAGATTCTAGGGGAGCAATACACAGAAGTTTCTGAGTCCCAGCAAGGCCTCAGAATCAGTAGAATGATCCTCAGACCCCCGAGAGAGGCACTAAAGTCAGGAGGTTTCTTCTGGATGGAAGTGAGACCACTTCTTGGGGAAAAAGCCCCAGTGCACTGCAGGAACATCACTGTTAGATGAGGACAATGCAGGCTTCCAGTCTCGCTTCCCTGAACCACCCTGACTCAGCCCCTGAGGCAGAAAGTTAAAGGTTTTTCTGGCATCTCTCCCCATACCCCACGGGGTAGCACTCCAGGTAAAGGCACTTCTAAAGGCAGCTTGACATTAAGGGACAAAAGTGATCCCCACAGCCTGTTGTCACAATGAGCATCTGGAAAGTGGTGGAGCCAATACCTGATCAGTGGAATTTGTTTATGTAGTGACTTGTCCAGAAACATCTCACCAAGAAAAGAGGAAAGAATGGCTGATCTAACCCAAGTAATGTGCTTTATGGGGAGGGCCCTGCCCGGAGCTGCAGACCCTCAGATCCCCCGCTGTAGCCCTATAGCTACTCTTCCCCTTTCTGGAAAAAGTCCTCATTAAGAAGCTCATTAGAGAATACAGAGTTTCCTCTTTTTTTCCTCTGTCCCTCAAAGAAAAAATGCTATTTTCAACGTATAGGAAAAAAAAAAAAAGACCGAAAATTCAAGAAAATCAGTATTTTTATGCTTCTTTTCTGCCATCCCCCCCAAACATGTCTTTTTAAAAATACCAATGAGTCCATAAATGTAACTGGATTAAAAATGTGTTCTTAAAATGTGAGGAGAATACTTATAGTGTGAGAATATGCTGTCAAAAGGAAAAAGAACAGACATGATTTCCTTAAGAAACATGCTTGAAATAAAAACATGGAAATAAAATTAGAGGAAAGATATACATAGTCTATATTGATTCTAGGGTCAAAAGCATATTGGAATAGTCTTATATATCTGGCTGATAGAACGTTTTCTTATCATTAGATGCTTAGTAGCCAGGAATAGAAATGAAAAGTTACTTAGGGGTCCTGGGAGTTTGCTGGGTTTCTTAATTGCATGTGTGTTTTAATAAATATATGTGTATATATATATATATATATATATATATATATGAACATCTGTGCAGTCATGTAAATATATAACACATGTATAATTTCAAAATATTGAAATTGGAATCAATTTTTATTAAATCTTAAAGAAAGATGCAAATGAACTTATTTACAAAACAGAAACAGACTCACAAACATATAAAGCAAACACACAGTTACCAAAGGGGAAGGGTGGGAGAGGGATAAATTAGGAGTTTGGGATTAATGCATAAACACTACTGTACATAAGACAGATAATCCACAAGGAACTACTGCATAGTACAGGGAACTCCACTCAATATTTTGTAATAACCTATATGGAAAAAGAATCCAAAACAAGCGTAGATACATGTGTGTGTAGAACTGAATCATTTAGCTGTACACCTGAATCTAACACAACATTATAAATCAACTGCACTCCAATATTAAATAAAAAAGTGTTTAAAAAATATTGAAATTTAGTCGAAATTCTCATGTCTCTATGTGTGTGTTAGTTGCTCAGTCATGTCCGACTCTTTGCAGTCCCATGGACTGTAGCCTGCCAGGCTTTTTGTCCATTGAATTCTCCAGGCAAGAATACTGGAATGGGTTGCTGTTTCCTACTTCAGGGGGTCTTCCCAACCCAGCTATCGAACCTGGGTCTCCCACATTGCAGACAGTTTCTTTACCATCTGAGCAACCAGGGAACCCTAGTATGACCTGAATTTTAAAGAACAAATGTGATGTTGAGATTAGACCCCGGCTATTAGCCTGTTCCCCATAGGGCTCTGGGTGGAGCAGCAGAAACCCTAAGAGACCCAGCCACAATCACGTACATCAGGACAAATGAGCATTTTGTCCTTCTGGACTACAGATCCAGACATACATGACTGAGCAGGTGAGAGGCAGCTATGCTCGTGGCCACAGACACACTCACTCACAGACAGTGTCCACAGGAACACGGTCAGTGATGCTGGTGGGCTATTTGGGGCAGGGAAGATTATAAATCCACATGTCATAAGAAGTCCCCAAGCACTTCTCTTACTGGTACTAAGAACACATTGTAAACTCTAAGGTTAAGTAATTAAGTAGGATATAGATTTCATCTTTGTTTTTAAGTTCTATTAGACTAACTTTACAAGATCAATTTATTTAAACTATCAATCTTTACAGCAATAATTTCTTATTCAATCACACTGCTATGCTGAGTTGTCATTCAACCCTGTTTATATCTTGCAGTCTGTCACACCAGTGTGCAAAAAGATGAATTAGCTTACCTCAGATCACACAACCAATTCCTTGTAAAAGTCTTTGAAACTTAAAAAAAAAATTATTTATTTTAATTGGAGGATAATTTCTTTACAATATTGTGGTGGTTTTTGCCATACATTGACATGAATCAGCCATAGGTGCACATGTGTCTCCCATCCTGAATCCCCCTCCCACCTCCCTCCCAATCCCATCCCTCTGGGTTGTCCCAGAGCACCGGCTTTGAGTGCCCTGCTTCATGCATTAAATTGCACTGGTTGTTTATTTCACACATGGTAATATACATGTTTCAATGCTGTACTCTCAAATCAGCCCACCCTCTCCTTCTCCCATGTGGCTCAAAAGTCTGTTTTTTACATCTGTGTCTCTTTTATGCCTTGTATATAGGATTGTTGTTACTGTCTTTCTAAATTCCATAGATATGTGTTAATATACTGTATTGGTGCTTCTCTTTCTGACTTGCTTCACTCTGTATAATAGGCTCTAGTTTTGTCTACCTCATTAGAATTGACTCAAACACGTTCTTTTTTATTTATCTGAGTAATATTCCATCATGTATAGGTACCACAACTTCTTATCCATTCATCTGCTGAAGGACATCTGGGTTGCTTCCATGTCCTAGTTATTGTAAACAGTGCAATGAACATTGGAGTACATGTGTTTCTTTCAATTCTAGTTTTCTCAGTGTGTATACTCAGCAGTGGAATTGCTGGGTCATACGGCAGTTCTATTTCCAGTTTTTTAAGGAATTTCTACACTGCTCTCCACAGTGGCTGTACCAGTTTGCATTCCTGCCAGCAGTATAAGAGGGTTGCTTTTTTCCCACACCCTCTCCAGTGTTTATAGCTTGTAGACTTTTTGATGGAGGCCATTCTGATCAGCACGAAATGATACTTCACTGTGGTTTTGATTTGCATTTCTCTAATAATGAGTGATGTTGAACATCTTTTCATTCTAATAATGAGTGATGTTGAACATCTTTTCATGTGTTTGCTAGCCATCTGTATGTCTTCTTTGAAGAAATGTCTATTTAGTTCTTTGGTCCACTTTTCGATTGGGTTGTTTGTTTTTCTGCTATTGAGCTGCATGAGCTGCTTGTATATTTTGGAGATCAATTCTTTGGCAGTTGCCTCATTTGCTATTATTTTCTCCCATTCTGAAGGCTGCCTTTTTACCCTGCTTATAGTTTCCTTCATTGTACAAAAGTTTTAAGTTTAATTAGGTCACATTTCTTTATTTTTGTTTTTATTTCTATCACTCTGGGGGAGTGGGTTGTAGAGTATCTTGCTGTGATTTCTGTCAGAGAGTGTTTTGCCTATCCTTTTCTCTAAGAGTTTTATAAGTTCTGGTCTTATATTTAGATCTTTAATCCATTTTGAGTTTATTTTTGTGTATCATGTTAGAAAGTGTTCTAGTTTTGTTCTTTTATGGGTGGTTGACCAGTTTTCCCAGCACCACTTGCTAAAGAGAGTCTTTTCTTCACTGTATGTTTTTCCCTCCTTTGTCAAAGATAAGGTGTCCGTAGGTACTTGGGTTTATCTCTGGGCTTTCTATTTTTTTCCATTGGTCTATATTTCTGTCTTTGTGCCAGTACCACACTGTCTTGATGACTGTAGCTTTGTAGTATAGTCTAAAGTCAGGCAAGTTGATTCCTCCAGTTCCATTCTTCTTTCTCAAGATCGCTTTGGCTACTTTTTGTGTTATAAAAGTAACTTTTGGCTATTTTTTGTTTTTTTTGTGTGTGTTTCCATACAAATTGTGAAATCATTTGTTCTAGCTCTGTGAAAAATACCATTGATAGCTTGATAGGGATTGTGTTGAATCTATATGTTGCTTTGGGTAGTATACTCATTTTTACTATGTTGATTCTTCCAATCCATGAACATGGCACATTTTCCCATCTATTTGTGTCATCTTTGACTTCTTTCATTAGTGTTTTACAGTTTTATATATACAGGTCTTTCATTTTTTGCAAGGGTGAATGGGATTGTTTCCTTAATTTATCTTTCTGTTTTCTCACTGTTAGTGTATAGGAATGTAAGGGATTTGTGTGTATTAATTTTATATCCTGTAACTTTACTATATTCATTAATTAGCTCTAGTAATTTTCTGGTGATATCTTTAAGGTTTTCTATGTAGAGGATCATATCATCTGCAAACAGTGAGAGTTTTACTTCTTTTTCAATCCAGATTGTTTAACTTTTAAAGGGTAAAATTTGTCAGAGTTTGTGTTCTTGAATGGGTCTGTGTGTTTCTGCTCAGTTGTAAACATGGGCCAGTGCATGTCTCAATAGCTGTGTTAGGATGGAGGCTGGAGAGCTTCAGACATGAGGCGATTACCCCCACAGTGACAGTTCTAGTCATCCAGAATTCAAATCAAAATTAACAAAAGGGACGTGGTGAAGATCAGAGGTGGGTGGGTAACCAGGATCATCAAATTATGGAGACATTTGAGTGACTGGCTGAGATGTTTGAAATTTATTCTAATATAAGTGAATGATCAATTTTTGGAGTGAATGATTATTATGATCAGATTTGAATATTAAGGAGAATATAAGACCAGCAATCTTAAAAAATAATCAATAACCCTAAAGCAGAGAAAATGGGAGAGGAGAAAAATATATTTTTCCAATGTTAAAAACAAAGGATGCATACCAAAGTTATATAGCCTCTTTGGAGTCCCACATGACACCCAACAGTAATGAATACTGATAGGAAATGTATACCCATCCCTGCTTAGCTCAGGGTCAGATATAAATTTCTTTAATTCTTGGGAAGAATGTAAAGATGAATGTTGTCTTGAGTAAATGAAGTTAAATGAATTGCACCAGAAACAAACTGCCTTGTTTTCTCCAAATCGTCTCCTTATTTATATAATAACAACAACCGTGAATTGTTCTTGTAGAATTCAGTGGAATTGTCTTTAGATACTATTACCTTGAACCATATTATCGCAGTCTGGAAATATTTTCAAATTGTTATCTCCTGGAATCTAGAAATAGGCCTTTGACCAAGAACTGTGAGACCAGCTGAAAATACAGCAATTGCAATGCATATTATTATTTGTAGGAACATTGAAGCTAGTCACGCTGTAATCAAACTTTGTCTCATATAGAGATCCTTACTCTCCCTGATGGCTTCAGCTAAGTCAGAATGAAGATGCTGTCAGTAAAAGGAAGAACTCTTTACCTTAAAATCAAAACCACTGGAGGAGGGGCTGAAGGAATGGAGACATAGCTGATGAATTGACAGGGCAAGTTTCACTTTTATCAGGACTGTGCTTAACTTAAGAAAGATTAATTCCAAAACTTCTTCATGAGAGTAATCTCTGGTTATAATCTATAAATGTTGTCTAATGATTAATTCAAGTAATGGACACCAGCCATTCACACAGCTCAAGAGGTTGAAATGACTGAATGCATTTTCTCGATAGTTTGCTAGTAGTCCTTGGGGTGATACTTGGTACTCTTACAGTTTTTTCATAGGAAGTAAATACTATCTCCATAGAGCTATGGGCTTCCCAGGTGGCACTAGTGGTAAAGAACCTGCCTGCCAATGCAGAAAATATAAGAGATATGGGCTCGATACCTGGGTTGGGAAGATTCCTTGGAGGAGGAAATGGCAACCCATTCCAGTATTTTTGCTGGGAGAATCCTGTGGACAGAGAAGCCTGGTGGGCTACAGTCTGTAGGGTCATGAAGAGTTGGCATGACTGATGTGACTTAGCACACATGCATGCCATAAAGCTACAATGTCATCTCACTAATACCTCTGTACAGCACAAGCTTTTTCAAACTGAAACAAATGTGTTAATAGCAAGAGTCCAGCAAACTTCAGCTCATGGACCAAAACTGGCCCACTGCCCAGATATGTAAGGCCTACAAACTAAGAGCAGTTTTTATACTTTTTAAGTGGCTGGTGAAGAAACACAAAGAAGAAGAATACCCTATGACACTTAAAAATAATATGAAATTCAAATTTCAGTGTCCATAAATAAAGTATTATTGGAACATAATCATGCCTGTTCATTTATGTGGCTGTTTTTAAGCTATAATGGCCAAGTTAAGGAGTTGCAACAGAGACCCTATGACCCACAAAAGCAAAAATATTTACTATATATCCCTTTTTAGAAAGAGTTAGCGGAACTCCAATTTATAGCATTCCTGGAGCAAACGTTTATATAAGAAATTGAGAAATTGAGAATCACTTTTTTAAAAAAATAAAGTCAACTAGTTTGTTTTTTTTTTAATCATAGCTGTCTAATAAGAGAGAAAAAGTTGTCTTTGACAAGGTTTGGTTTGTGGGACAGCAGTGAATTCTCACTCATATTTGAAAGTTGTGATTTTGAAGTGTGTGGAAAAATCCAGGCTTGCCAGTAAAAGAATACATGAAAGCACACAGAGTCCCCGTGAGGCTTGAGAAAACACAGCGAGTTACAGGACACTGGCCTGTTTGTGTTCCTTGCTGGCAGGCACGTGAAGCTGAGCTATTTATAGTGAGACAGGCAGTGGCTCAACGTATGTTAGCTGCACAACCACCTTAGGAAAGAACCCAAACTGTTTCTAAGGGAAGGGAAGAGGGAGAGAGAAGTCTTTTTTAAAACAATCCAGAATAGAAACATGTCAAAGAAAAAGGAGAACATGACACACATTTGAAGACACGCGAGGGCATGCCCAGCATCTAACTGGGAAATTAACCAGTCCTGAGGACCTGGCTGTTCCTCTCAGGGTCGCGTGAGCACACCCAGCAGATGGTTATGGGTTCCATGCTCTGATGCGGCACCTAGATCCACTCTAGCACACGACTCCTGTTTCCAGGGCCTGTTCAGAGCATTTCTCCAGCAGAACTGGGAGGGCTCCCTTTGCACAAAGGCCAATTAGACATTGGAGCTTAGTTTACAAATACCCATCCCCTCAGGAAACGGGAGAGGAGGGGGAAACAACACTTTGAGGTTTCCGTCTTCTATTACCTATAGATCAAGAAGACAGAATCAGGCTGAATAGCTCTGGGCCTCTGTGGCAGGTTGTGGGATTTACTGGCCTCACAGCTCAAACCCAGTGAGCAAATCCAGCTACTGCTGTGAGCAGCCTTCAACAGATGTGGGGTCTCCCGGGCATCTAGAGCTGAGGACCTTCCACTATGAGCACGTTTTAATAGATGTCACTGGGGTGCATCCTCTCTTTTATGTCACCAAGCAGCTCTATGCATCAGGACTCAGGCTCCAGACATCTGAACCACACACCTGAGTAGCTTTCCTCACAGAATCAGAATGCACAGCTTTTGCGGACAGCTGTTGCTCTGGGGCATGTGTCATCTTCCTGCCTCCTCAGCATGACCACTGGCTACGGACCCACCTCAGTTTTGTGGCTGAATCTGGTTTAGATTCAATTGCCCAGATTTATTCCTTCAGTTCATTGAATTTGAACAGCTGTTCCAAGGTCCAGCCTTTTCCTGCTCTAATCCCTCTTTGCATAAATCTTCTCACTTCCCAGCTGCTGAAAAAGAAGTAGTTTCCTTTGACTTAAAGAAGTAAAGTCCTCTTAATTAACCAGGTGGGTTGAATCTGATAGGTCTAATTCTATACTTGCCTTGGGTTGACTCTACCATTATGTTGAGGTCTCGTGCTAGTTTTTGCCACCGTTTCCAGTAACTGAACAAGCAACAGACCGTAACTCAGCAATTTGCTTTTAGCTGCCAGTTGCCTTTTCTCCGAGCGTAATCTTTCACATCTTCATCTCTTGTTCACGTGGTCAGTCGGGTCCTTCACTTAAAGCCAGAATGTTCTTGTGTGAATCAGTACTTTTTTTTGGCACTGTTGGAAAACTGGCAATCAATACCTATAATGCAATGAAGATGAAAAAGATAGCAATAAGAAGTGAAGCAATGGCTAAAGTTTGCAACCAAAGAAAAGTATTGACATTAGTGAGTCTGACACATGCAAAAGTGATGTGTGATAAGTCTGGGAAATATAAAGTAAATTTCTTTATCTACTAGGAGCTTTGTATGAAGTGCACATGTATAAAGTGTTAGAGGTATATCAATTTTACCTTAGAAACACTTAACAGAGTAGAGACACAAAAATTACCCCTCATTCTATTGCATTGTGAACTCTAAAGCAACACTTATCTACAATCTACTATTTTAGTAAAAATTGCAATACTACACTTTTGGTTAAGAATTAACTTATGTCTTTGTGAAAAAAAAAAGGAATGCAAAATATTCCAAAGGAGTCACTACCAAATGTCTTCAACTAATCAACTGAAACTGACAGACAGTGGGAGTGGGTGATGATTCCAGCAGCAGAGGAGCAACGTCTAATGTGTGCTCTGTGTGTGTGTGCTAAATCACGTAAGTCATGTCCGACTCTTTGGGACCTCATGGACCACAGCCCACCAGGCCCCTCTGTCCATGGGATCCTCCAGCCAAGAATACTGGATGGGTTGCCATGCCCTCCTCCAGGGAATCTTCCTGACCCAGTGATCGAACCTGAATCTCCTGCATTGGCAGGGGAATTCTTTACCATTAGCACCACCTGGGACGCTCTCTAATGTGTACCAAACAGGTTTTTTAAATTATGGCAGCTGATGTGTTATAGGCAAGAATCCACAGGATTTGGAATAAAAGAGCCTGTGTGATTCTGGACAAGTCATCTAAATTTCTCAAATCTTAGTTTACTAGGTTTTAAAAATAGGAACAGAAATACTGGCCTCCACAGAATTTTAAAATGAGGGAAACGTGTGCAAGGTATTTACATAAAGTCAGTTCATAAACTGGGAGCAACTACATGAAAGAGATTTTAGTTTGACAGACTCTCTTCTGTCTGATGCCAATTTTGTTCATCTTGGTAATACTATTTGTTTCTTGAGCACCTGCTATACGCTTGGCCCTCTGCTTAAGGGCTCATAGCACACTTTCTTTAAAAAGCATTTTTTGACAACCTCGAAAAGTTAAGTGTTATTATTACTACTCTGGATACAGGACACATTTTCTAGGTCCTTAGTTTCTATTTGTTGCACACACAGCTGCTTCACCTGCTGTATGTAAAGACCGAAGTGCTGAACCATTTCTGACTCATCTTTTTTTTTTTTAATTGAAGTATAGTTGGATTATAATGTTGTGTTGATTCTTATTTGTCTGTTAAAAACCAGCTTCAGCATCATCATACGCCCCACAATGGGCCTAGAACACATCATTTTTGCTTCCTTAGTGGCAATTCTTACCTCCTATGAGAGTTAAGACAATATCACAAATAATTTAAGATACATAAGGACTTTTGGGGAGGGAGAGAGAAAGAGAAAATCTGATTTTACACATATGATGAAAAACAGTGATCTAGGAGAAAGGGATCAAAGACAAAATTATAATTGTGGGTCTGGGGATGAAAAATGTTAATGATATTAGGGTGATGCAAATGTAATTTTGGCTTCAGATTGTGAATTTTAAATCATTATAACTAGGCTCAAACACATTTTTATTACTCAAAATAGGAACCGTCACAATCAATACATTATTGCCAATGAGAAGTAAGTTTGGTATTCCTGTAGAGTAAAAATCTGTGCCTTGGGATTCAGCAAACTCTTGGAAAGCATTTTTTTTGCATCCTGCTGGTTGTTGAAGCATTTTCCCTGCAAAAAGTTGTTGAGGTTGTTGAAGAAGTGTTAGTAGGTTGGTGGTAGGTCAGGCGGATATGGCAGATGAGACAAAAGTTTGTAGACCAATTCATTCAACTTTTGAAGCATTGGTTGTGTGAGGTGCAGTCAGGCATTGCTGTCGAGAAGAATTGGGCACTTTTTGTTGACCAATGCCAGCTCAGGTTCATCTCATCATTTGCTCATTTTGCTCAGCTCACTTGCTGAGCATACTTCTTAGATGTAATGGTTTTGCTGCACATCACAATTCAATCAAGAAATGGTTTGTTGTTGCTGCATAGAGTAAGAGAAGATGACACTTCAAAATTATATATATATATGTACATATATATATTTGGTCAGCTCATGAGGCACCCTCTTACTGAGCTTTATTCACCTTTCCAATTTGTTTCAAATGCCGAACAATCATAGAATGGTCAACGTTGAGCTCTTTGGCAACTTCTCATTTCGTTGTAAGAGGACCAGCTTCAATGTCTGCTCTCAGCTGGCCATTGTCAACTTCCAATGGTGAGCTATGCACTCTCATCTTCAAGTCTCTCATCTCCTTTGCTAAGCTCCTTGAGACACTGCTGTGCTGTACCTTTGTTAGCAGTTCCAGAGCCAAATGCATTGTTGATGTTCTAAGTCATCTCTGCTGCTGTATGGCCCATTTTGAACCTAAATTAGAAAATCACTTGAATTTGGTTTTTGTCTAATATCATTTCCATGGTCTAAAATAAACTGTAAGTAATAAGTCATTAGCTAAAAATCATAAAACAAGAAATGAGCATTAACATAGAGAATAGACTCATGGACACGGGGAGAGGGGAGGAGAGGGTGAAATGTATGGAAACAGTAACATGGAAACTTACATTACCATATATAAAATAGAGAGCCAACGGGAATTTGCTATATGGCTCGGGAAACTCAAACAGGGGCTCTGTATCAACCTCCAGGGGTGGGATGGGGAGGGAGACGGGAGCGAGGTTCAAGAGGGAGGGGATAGATACATACCTATGGCTGATTCATGTTGAGGTTTGACAGAAAACAGTGAAATTCTGTAAAGCAATTATCCTTCAATAAAAAAATTAAATTAAAAAAAATGATGTGTAACATAATCACATTCATTTAAGAATGTGTTCCAGTATCAAATGTCAAATTTCAACAAAGCAAAAACCACCATTACTTTTCAGTTCAGTTGCTCAGTCGTGTCAGACTCCTTGCGACCCCATGAATCGCAGCACGCCAGGCCTCCCTGTCCATCACCAACTCTCGGAGTTTACTCAAACTCATGTCCATCGCGTCGGTGATGCCATCCAACCATCTCATCCTCTGTTGTCCCCTTCTCCTCCCGCCTTCAGTTTTTCCCGGCAGCATCAGGGTCTTTTTCAACAAAGCAAAACGCACCATTACTTTTGCTCCAATCATAATACCATGCATAAAGAACAACAACAACAAAAAAACTGTCCCTTTAAAACTGTACCTCTTTTGCTGTATTTTGTATTTGCTTTAGAATTGTGAGAGCAAGTGCTTCCCTTGATGCTTTGTAGACTTACATCTCTAATTTTCTGGGTGAAAGACACATTCCTCTGAATGACGATGGGGGTACTACGTGAAAGATACAAAAGACAACAGCGCATCTCCTTTGTTTCCTTCCGCTGTGGTTCTCAGGCTGGGCTGAAGGCAGGACTCTGGCCCTGCTCCTCCGCCTCTCACCCCATTGAGATGCTGCATTTTTTCTGGGATGACCCCATCTTTATGTGCCCTTACCTCACACTGCAGGCTTAAGGGGAACCAAGCGGACCCTTCTTGTGCTCTGGATTAAAACACTTGTGTATGTGTGTCTCTTTTTACAAAGAGTAATTGTCAGCCTTCAAAGACCCTATAACATGTGGGGAGGAAATAGTAAGAGTGTGAATGAGGAAATAAATCTCAACACAGAGACTCATTCTCACACTGCTCAATTACAGAGAAATCTCCCTGGTGTGGTTTTGCTGAGCCCAAATATCAGCGATGGTCACAAACCATCTTTTAAGTAAGGGAGACCCACAATGACCTTCAAGGCCCTGGGCAGCTGTTGCTTTTGGCTGGGATGGGACTTCCTCCACAGTGCACAGTATAAAATATGCATATAATTTTTTATCTGTGTTGGCATACAAGTACATATGTTGATGTTACGTATTGAACATTTTATTTGACTTAATCCTTCTGATTTTAAAAGAAATAAAAACACTTTCATGGTCTCTTGCAAGTATGATGGCATTTGGAAATGTGTCTGCTTTGCATAATGGGTAAATATCTTACCTTTCAGACGATGAACTTCTATAACTATGTTCATAAGTGATAATTCTCAAATTAGGCTACTTTTATCACCTTTTGATATCAGCATTACAATACCTCGATAAAAATAATAGAGAACTTTCTTTCTATTTCTATGTTTGGGAATAAATTCACTGTAGGAAACATCTTTTCTCCAAATAAAAACCTACTTATAAAATTGTGCCCAAATGTTTGAAGAGGAAGTTCTTAAACAACTGATTTTCATTCCTTTTTGGTTTATAGCCTATTCTGTGTTTTTTCTTCTATGTAAACCAGCTTCCCTAGGAATGTCATCTATTTTGCCATTTTTTTGCATTTATCAATCATTTAAACATTTCATGTTCCCCAAACTCTTATGCGCTCTCGAGTTGTGGTTATCTAATACATTTTATCCTTACAGCTTATATGGTTTTCTTTCTCTTTTTCTTGATTTTCTGTGCTAAAGAGTTGGTTATTTTAATCACTGTTTAAAGTGAGATCTTTGAAGTTTATTGATCAAATCTTTTGCTTTTTCTCAATTTTTGTGTCTGCTTTTATCTTTATTATTCCTTCCCCCCCCCCCCCCTTTCCTTTGCTTTTATAAAAAGTTTCCTGGATAGAATGCTTATTTCATTTACTGAAATAATTGGTGGCCCTAGTGGTAAAGAATCTACCTGCCAATTCAGGAAATGCAAGAGATGCAGGTCTCATCCCTCAGATGGGAAGATTCCCTGGAGCAGGAAGTGGCAACCCACTCCAGTATTCTTGACTGGAAAATTCCATGGACAGAGAAGCCTAGCAGGCTACAGTCCATGGGGCCAACTGAGTGACTGAGCGTGCACATACACACACACAATTTAAACCATATATTTCCTTCTGATTATAATTTTGGCTGCATGCTATAAACTTTTTAAACAGTATTTTCTTTGGTGATTTCTGAAAAGTCTCTGTCATTTTAATTTCCTCACAATACAAGAAATGTTTAGTAGGTTTCCTTTAAAAAAAAAAAAAAAGTCTGCATCTGTGTCTCCTTTTGAGAGAATAGCATTGAAACATGTACATGACCATTTGTAAAATAGATAACCAGTGCAAGTTCGAAGCATGAAGCAGGGCACCCAAAGCCAGTGCTCTGGGACAACCCAGAGGGACAGGGTGGGGAGGGAAGTGGAAGGGGGTTCAGGAAGGGGGAGACACATGTATACCTATGGCTGACTCATGTTGATGTATGGCAAAAACCATCACAATATTTCAAAGTAAGTATCTTCCAATTAAAATAAATTAATTAATTTTAAAAGTTCTAGCTTATTGGTTTTGTAATCATTAAATCCTTAGAAAAATAAATCTCTTTCCCAAAGAAGGCATAAAGAAGGTCACCCAGCATATGAAAAGATGCTCAGCATCACTAATCAGGGAAATGAAAATCAAAACCACAATGAGAAATTACTTCTCACATGTCAGAATGGCTATTATTAAAACAAAAAGAAATAACAAGTCTCTATAATTATGTCAAGAAAAGGAAACACTCATGCACTTCTGGTGGGAATGTAAACTGATGCAGTTGCTATAAAAAACAGTATAGAGATTCTTCAAAAAATTAAAAATAAAACTACCATAATTCAAAGAAAATGAAGACCCTAGTTCAAGAAGACACTTGTAGCCCTATGTCCATAGTAATGTTATTAACAGTAACAAAGATATAGGAACAATCTAAATGTCCCTCAACAGATAAATGGATAAATATGTGTTGCATATTCAGAGTGAAATATTGCTCAGCCAGAAAAAAGGAATGAAATAATGCCACTAATAGCAACAGGATAGACCTTGAAGGTATTTATGCTAAGTTAAATAAATCAGACAGAGAAAGAGAAATACTGTATGATTTCACTAATATGTGGAATCTAAAACAAACAAACAAAATTAAGCTAAACTAATAAACACACAGAACAAATTGTTGACTGCATGGAGTGGGGTGAGGGGCAGGGGCTAGGAGTGGGTGAAATTGGTGAAGAAAATCAAAAGGTACACATTTCCAGATATAAAATAAAGAATTTATGGGATGTAATGTACAGTGTGGTATATAGTCAGTAATGTTATTGTACATATTTGAAAGCTTCTCAGTGTAAATATACAAAGTTCTCATCACAAGAAAGTATGATTTTGTAACTTTGTATGACAGAAGATAACTAGGCTTCTTATCTTGTTAACTTGTATGTCAAATCATTATGCTGTACACTTGAAACTAATGTTGTATGTCAATTATACTTTGATAAAAAATTAATCAATATATTTCTATTTTCATTTAATTATATTAAA
Source organism: Dama dama (assembly GCF_033118175.1). Taxonomy (NCBI): domain Eukaryota; kingdom Metazoa; phylum Chordata; class Mammalia; order Artiodactyla; family Cervidae; genus Dama; species Dama dama. The sequence continues at coordinate 12,203,071 of NC_083708.1, forward strand.
ATTTTAAATCTTTATTGAAATAAGATTAAAATCATAATTTCAATATGATTAAATAAAAATTATTCATTTATTCAACATGCTAAGTTAGTACAAAATGTCCTGCTGGAGGAATAAATATTTTCTGCTTTGGAATTTACTAAGAGTTTCTCTCAGACTGAGAATTTTTAAATGATCTGAAGACACTGGAAAACAAGATGCATTCTCTAGACAGTAAAAGTTCAATATAAATCTTTTTTTCTGCTTTATTATTTGTACTATTTAGATTTTGTGTATTCTAAATGCTTATATTTTTGCCGCATTAATTAGTCAAAGATCAAGGGAAATGTTAAAAATCTCTCCAGGTCTATGTTTTTACAAACGATGTCTTTTGTTATTCGGTGTTTTTTTTTTTTTTTTCTTTTCTTTATGTGTCTCAATGTGAAGTGTTCAGTCACTAACGTTCACAAAAATTTTACATCTATCTAATGATTTAGACTTTTGGTCAATGTAACAATTACTTCAGTCCCATAACTGCCATTTTTCATCCTGTGTTAGTTATTTTTTGCCTTATATTAACTGTTGCTTTCTTTTTATTTACCTACCATCTGATATTTAATTTTTTGATATCAGTTTTCAGCATATTTCGTAAGCTTGTCCTATCAGTGGATATTGTTTCTGACTCAGTATAAGTGATTTCCTTTTGTTTTTTGTTTCTTTGAAATATGTAACCCATTCACATTTTTCTTAAATATTAAAGCTTCTATCATTTGTTTCTAAGCGATCTGTTTTGTTTTTTTAATTTTTTGTTTTTGTCTCTAGAGAGTTCTTTATCGTTGTTCTTTTGATATATGAATTATGCTTTTTTGTTCCTTTGTTCTGATCTTTCTTACAATTTTGAAAGCTGTATACTTTGGTTTTAATTTTGCTGACGTTTAAACTTGCATCTTGTAAAAGTAGCTTTAACTTCTTTTTTTCCCTCCAATTACTAGATACAAAAATGAATTGCTATCTTTTGAATACTTGAACCAAGTACATTTAAGACATTTTTAATCCTCCCTACAACTTGAATTTTCAGTCTTTTTTAATGTAATTATTTCAAATATAGACTATTACCATTTTATTACTTTTACCTTACATTAGTAAATTCTTTTTAACATTTACACTTAGTTTTTAACAGACTTGTTCTCCTCTCTTTTCTGTACTTTTACAGTTTTTGCAGAGGGAGAGGTTCACATTTATTTGTATGGTTGATGAATTTCCTGCTGTCGGACTTAGGTTTGGTGTGAGGTCCTGATCAGTTGAAACACACCTTCAAGCTCTTTTAGATTGAGAAGAGACCAGCAGTGTTCTCTCTGCTCCACAGCATCTCTGAATATGTTCTTCGGATTCGTGCAGGCATCAGTGACAACTTGACTCTCTTCAAGTTCCTGGGACACAATCTTTTCCATCAAAAGCCTAGAAACTTTGCATCATTGTCTTTGGCCGGTTACTATGATAGTAAATTCATCAGATGCTTACCTTAATTTCCTCTTATTTAATTACATCACCATGGTACCAGTGGTCTATGGTCCACATGGTCCATTTTATCTGGCTGTTTGCCTAAGGGTCAGGTTGAACTGGTAACACTTTGTAGCCCACCCCATCCCCCCTAGCACACACACACACACACACACACAAACACTCTAACTTGTAATCAATTCATTCATTCTTCAATTATTCAACATGCTTTTTAAGTTAATACAAAGTGTCCTGCCATAGGAATAAGGGTACAAAACAGGATGCTCTCTTCCCATGATCAGGAACACTGCAGAGAATCCTGGGATGCTCACCCTCCAGGCAGGGCAGGAGGTAGGTGGCACAGAGCCATGCTCATGAGGACTCCTTATCTCTCCTGGGACTTCCTAACAGCCTGTGAAGAAGGGTTCTGCCCCATTTTTGCTTTTTAAGTCTGGTCTTTGTTGTTACTGACAATCTCTCTGTCCAAAGTTTTAATATGGTCAGTCATGTTTCTGCAGAATCTTTAATTCCCCACTGCCAATGATCCTGTTTTCATTTTAAATTTTGATATCTTATTTACCATGGATTTTCACACTTTTTAACTTGCTAAAAGAATGCATGAACATATCGTTTATCTTAATTACTGAATTTTTTCATACACCCTAATTTCTGCATCACTGATTCCATGGATATGAACTTGGGCAAACTCTGAGAGATGGGGAAGGACAGGGAAGCCTGGCGTGCCACAGTCCTTGGGGTCACAAAGAGTCAGACATGACTTGGAGAATAAACAATAACAAATTTCTGCATTCCCTTAATCCTGGCACATGTTACTAAGCCTTTCAAAGCTAGCCCAGATTCACCTTTCCTGCACTCCTCTTTGTGACTCTTCCTTAATATCTACTGAAGCTCAACAGTCATTCCTTTTATACATTTATTTTTATTGAGGTATAATGAACATACCTGGAAATTAATACTTTAAAAGTATAAATCATATTTTTAGTATACTCACAAAATTGTGCAACCATCACTGCTATATAATTCCAGGCCATTTTAAGCAGCCCAGAGAGAAATCCCAAAGCCATTAGCCGTCACTTTCCTTGGCAATCACTCATCTCCTTTCTGTCTCTATGGATTTGCCTATTAAGCAGTTAAGATAAGTGTATCATCGCCTTCTCCTTTCACCTGCAATATTTTTCCCCCTTCTCTGTGGCACAAAATCTTACTCATTTTTTAAAGAAAATCTTATTGAGATTTCCTCTACCCTTGCATGCACAGCCCTGTTTGTGCACGGCTGCCACAACCCCTCTAACACTGGGTTGCCACCATCTGTCTGTCCTTACTCACTGGTAAGTTCTTTGAAAGTAGACTTAAAAAGTAAGAACAATTTGTTCAATTTCATGTTTTACATGACCAGCATCCACTCTATTAAAATATGCTCCTTCTATTTTACTCCTTTGAAAAACCACTTTTCCCACTCAAATTATTTGCCTTCACAGAGCTGGTCTCTCACACAATTTCTGGCCACTCATATCGGATATGCGAGAATCAAAAACCCTATACTCTCGGCTTCTGTTATGGGTTCAAAGTTTGGTTACATGACCCAATCAGGGTGAGTCAGAACACTTTGCTAGAACTTTTACATATTGGTGATACAAGTCTTTTCTTTCTTCTTGTTCAGCTCAGTTCAGTCACTCAATCATGTCCGACTCCTTGTGACCCCATGGGCTGCAGCACGCCAGGCTTCCCTGTCCATCACCAACTTCCAGAGCTTGCTCAAATTCATGTCCGAGTCAGTGATGTCATCCAACCATCTTATCCTCTGCCGTCCCCTTCTCCTCCCGCCTTCAATCTTCCCCAGCATCAGGGTCTTTTCCAATGAGTCCATTCTTCGCATCAGGTGGCCAAAGTATTGAAGCTTCAGCTTCAGCATCAGTCCTTCCAATGAACACCCAGGACTGATCTCCTTTAGGATGGACTGGTTGGATCTCCTTGCCGTCCAAGGGACTCTCAAGGGTCTTCTCCAACACCACAGTGTTCAAAAGCATCGATTCTTCAGCACTCAGCTTTCTTTATAGTCCAACTCTCACATCCATACATGACCACTGGAAAAACCACAGTCTTGACTAGACGACCTATGTTGACAAAGCAATGTCTCTGCTTTTCAATATGCTGTCTAGGTTGGTCATAGCTTTCCTTCCAAGGAGTAAGCGTCTTTTAATTTCATATTCAGCTTCAAAGAGTATAACCAATATGATTTCAGTATTGACCATCTGGTGACATCCCTGTGCTGAGTTGTCTCTTGTGTTGTTGGAAGAGGGTGTTTGCTATGACTCGTGCGTTCTCTTGGCAAAGGTCTGTTAGACTTTGCCCTGCTTCATTTTGTACTCCAAGGCCAAAACTTCCTGTTACTCCAGGTATTTCTTGACTTCCTACTTTTATGCTCCAGTCCCCTATGATGAAAAGGACACCTATTTTGGTGTTAGTTCTAGAATGTCTTATAGGTCATCAGAGAACCATTCAACTTCAGCTTCCATTAGTGGTTGGAACATGGACTTGGATAACTGTGATACTGAATGGTTTGCTTTGGAAAAGAATAGAAATCATTCTGTCATTTTTGAGATTGCACCCAAGTACTGCATTTCGGACATTTTTGTTAACTGTGAGAGCTACTCTATTTCTTCTAAGTGATTCTTGCCCACGGTAGTAGATATAATGGTTTCATCTGAATTAAATGTGCCCATTATGGTCCATTTTAGTTCACAGATACCTAAAATGTCAATGTTCACTCTTGCCACCTCCTGTTTGACCACTCCCAATTTTCCTTGATCCATGAATCTAACATTCCAGGTTCCTGGGCAATATTGTTCTTTACAACATTGGACTTTATTTCCATCCCCATTCACTTCCTCAAGTGGGCTTTTTTTTTTTTTTTTTTTTTTTTTTTTCCGTTTGGCTCAGCCTCTTTTCTCTTGGGTCAGAAGCTATAGAACTATGACTTAGATTATCCACGTGTGTAGAGATAATGAGACAAGTTTACCAAGAGGAGGTGAGATGAGAAACAGAGGGAAAAGGGAATCTTTAAATCATCATTATTTTTTCAGAGAACAGCATCAAAACATGTATATTATCTCTGGTGAAACAGATCACCAGCCCAGGTTGGATGCATGAGACAAGTGCTTGGGCCTGGTGCATTGGGAAGACCCAGAGGGATCGGGTAGAGAGGGAGGTGGGAGGGGGGATCGGGATGGGGAATACATGTAAATCCATGGCTGATTCATGTCAATGTATGACATAAACCACTACAATACTGTAAAGTAATTAGCCTCCAACTAAAAAAAATAAATGAAAAAAAAAAAATAAATCATCATTCAAATCCCTGGAGAGAGGGACGAATGTCTAAGGCCAGAATCCCCTCTTTCCTTATATAGTGTGAACTATTTGATTCCTTTAGATGAACACAGTATTATGCTCATTAACTACATTATTTTCATATTCATTTTCTAAGCACTTACCTAGGCTAATTTCCACAGACAGATACTGAATAGCTGCTTTTACTTTTTTTATATTTATTTATTTGGCTGTGCTAGGTCTTATTTGGTGCATGTGAGTACTTTGACCTTCACTGTGCCTTGTGGAATCTAGTTCCCTGACCAGCAATTGAACCCAATCCCCCTACCTTGGGAGCAGGAAGTCTTGTTCACTGGACCACCAGTGAAGTCCCATTAAAGAGGTGTTTTTAATATACTAGCTGTTAATGTCACAGCTTCTTCTCTGTAGCTGTATCCATCTTACCTAGCTTGACTCCCTAGCATCTGACGATTGATCCGTTTCATACATTTCTCTTTCATTTTCCCAAACCACAAATGTTTGGAGTCTCCACTGGAAATGTGGTCTAACATGGTATTTCTCCTACCAGTTTTACTCCCAGACTAGTTTATTAGGACTAAACTGGGGGTGGGGGGTGGGGAACTCATATAACTAGAGCCTGTTCAATATGACACCTATTTGGTGTTTGGCATCTATCTTAGCCTTCTTTTCATCCATCCACTACTCAGTACTCAACTCATAACTTGAAAAGATAAGAAGTGTCCTGGTGTGGAAAGACATCCTTTGGCATAACCTCTGCATGGCCTCAGGGACTGTCAGATGCCCCAGGGCTAGCTGTCGGATTCCACATGCAATCTTGACTCTTCATGTAATTTATTGGTGACTGATACACATTATTTTGCTTTTTGAAGTTTTCAGCTTGCACACTTATAAAGTCAGGTCCTGATCAGATGAAGTCTACAGTTTCTTCTTTTCCTGGGGTGCTATGATTTCATGAATTTTTGCCATCAAAGGTGGTTCCTCAAAACTAATTTGGTTGTGCAATAATCATAGGACTGCAGTATCCCCAGTGATTCAGATAAGGCCTGATATTCATGCATGTGTGTGCTGGCTAAGTCGCTTCAGTTGTGTCCGACTCTGTGATCCTATGGTCTGTAGCCCACCAGGCTCCTCTGTCCATGGGATTCTCCAGGCAAGAATACTGGAGCGGGCTGCCATGCCCTCCTCCAGGGGATCATCCCAGTCCAGGGATCAAACCGACACCTCTTACATCTCCTGCTCTGCTAGGCGGGCTCTTTACCACTAGTGCCATCTTGGAATCTCTGATATCCATATTTGATCTTAAATCATAGGGCATGCACTCTGTCAACATGTTCTTCATAAGTACGGTGACTTTTGTATCTTAAATGTTACAACTAGGATACATTTCCAGACTTAAGATATATGTGTAGGTTGTGATCTGTTATGATCTTAACACACTTTGTTGTGGTCTGACTTTCATTTTTTGGATGAAATAAGAAACATTGTTTAAATGGATAAAAGTATTTTGTGCATGGTAGTAAAATAATACTGACTAAAACATCTTTTCCTATAAATCTCCATTTTGATATGAATAATATGACCTCAAGAAAAATACTACTCAGTAAATTGGCAGGAACATTTTTGGCAAATAAGAGGTTAAAATGGTGTGCAAGGCACACATCAGCCTAGATATTAAAATGCTGGTGAGTATTTCTGCTGTGCCTTGTAGACTTCAAGTTCCTCTCTCTACTGTTAACGGTACAACTCTGCCTTGAGAGTTTCTCCGTCTGTGACTATGATAGAAGAGTGATTTATTAAGAAATATATAAAAAGAAGCAAATGTTTGTCCATGTGTAATGTCCCAGGCATCTCTTAGCATCTCATCTTCACACAATCTTGCCAGGCATATTATTATATATTGAAAGAATCTGAAGCTCAGAACAGATGACAGGCTGATCAATGGGAGATAATAAATTGAACTCCAGGTGTGCCTAAGTTTACTGTATATAACATATAATAGGATTTTAGAAGGAAATTTTAAAAATGTCCTTTCCTTGTAATCAGGAAAAGGTGAACATGTACAAACCAATACCTGCTTCAAAATTGACTAGATATCAGTGCTTTTGCTTTTTGCTCATAGTAATAAACTGCTGCAAGCACTTACTGAGAGTCAAGCATTGTGTAAAATAAAATGCTCTATGTATGTGACCTCATTCAATCTTTACACATGATAAACTATAATTATCACCATTTCATAGATTTTTATTTTAAGACTCAAGTCGCCCTGTCACTAAATGGTCTTCCTGACTCCAGGGCTCAAGCTTAATCCCCAGACTATAGAGCTGGACACCAGGTTAAATGGGGAAATTCTTCTGTGTCTCCCTGAGTAACTTGTATAGCAATTTTATCTTCTTTTGGCCTTGGTTTTCTCCTCTGTAAGATTAGAAGGTAGAATGAGAACATTTTAAGAACTTCTTCTTTTGAACATAGAGAGTTTCCATGGCCTGGAGCAGTTTTCAAACATACAAGGATCAAGTTATCCAGACTTCTTCCATCTGACCTTTAAAAAATTACTCAGCCTGTTGTTTCTGAACTTGAGCCTTAGGTCAAGTTTTGATTTGGGAAATATCACTGGTGTCACTCTGGGCTTCCCCATTGTCTCACTGGTAAAGAATCCATCTGCCAACACAGGAGACGCAGGTTCAATCCCTGTGTTGAGAAGATCCCATGGAGAAGGAAATGGCAACCCACTCCAGTATTCCTGCCTGGAAAATCCCATGGACAGGGTAGCCTAGCAGGCTAGCGTCTATGGGGTTGCACAGAGTCAGACGAGACTTAGAGACTAAACAACAACAGCAGTTGGTGTCACTCTACCGGAGAAGTATATGCTGGTAAATTCTTCAGTCCCTACGTACAGGCTGTCCTCCTGAGCCTACTGAAGAATGAATATGAGGTTTCTGGATCCTATGGTAGTTCTATTTTTAGTTTTTAACGAACCTCCATACTGTTGTCAATAGTGGCTGCATCAATTTACATTCCCATCAACAGTGTAGAATTTCTCTACACCTTCTCCAGCATTTGTTGCTTGTAGATTTTCCCCTGAGAAAACCACAATTCATAAATTTACCTGTACTCCAATGTTTATTGCAGTACTATTTACAGTAGACGGGACAGGAAAGCAACCTAAACATCCATCAACAGATGAATAGGTCAAGAAGATGTGGTATGTGTACATGACGGAATGTTACTCAGCCACAAGAAGGAACAAAATTGCGTCATTTGTAGAGACATGGGTGGACTTAGGGTCTGTCATATGATGTGAAGTAAGTCAGAAAGAGAAAAACAAATATCGTATATTAATGCATATATATTAGTGGTACAGATGGACCTATTTGCAGGGCAGGAAGCGAGATTCAGATGTAGGGAACAGACAGAAGGACACAGGTGGGCGGGAGAGGGTAGGAGAGATTGGGAGAGTAGCTTTGATATGTTTACACTACTGTGTGTAAAATAGATGCTAGAGGGAGCCTACTGCTTGGCTCAGAGAGTTCAGCTCAGTGCTGACCTAGATGGGTGGGATGGGGGTTAGAGTGGGAGGGAGGCTCAAGGGAGGGGACGTTTGTATACAAATAGCTGGTTCATGCTGTCAAATAGCAGAAACTAACACAACATTGCAAAGCAATTGTACTCCAATAAAAAAAAGAATTATTAATAATATGAGAGAAATGGGCTTCCCAGGTGGCTCAGTGGGTAAAGAATCCACCTGCAATGTAGGAGATGCAGCAGGTGCAGGTTCGATCCCTGGGTCTGGAAGATCCTCTGGAGAAGGGCATGGCAACTCACTCCAGTGTTCTTGCCTGGAGACTCCCATGGACAGAGGAGCCTGGTGTGCTACAGTCCATAGGGTTGCAAAGAATCAGACACAGTTGAAATGACTGAGCGCGCATGCCAGCATATGAGAGAGTATGACGCTTTGTAGAAGAAGGAACTTTTCAAATGATTGCATCCTAAATAGCAGAGTGAAAATAGTAAAACCTACAGCAAACCCACTAGGATTCTTGGTTTTTAATACAAATTAGGATAGGGAATACTACAGAGAAGACTCCACCCATTATACGTGGCGGCTCAGAGAATAAAGAGGCAATGCAGGAGACTGGGTTCGATCTCTGGGTTAAGAAGATCCCCTGGAGAAGGGAATGGGTACCCACTGCAGTATTCTTGCCTGGGGAATTCCATGGACAGAGGAGTCTGGGGGCTACAGCTCACGGGATCTCAAAGAATCAGACACGACTGAGTGATTAACACTTAGGATAGGTAAAGTCTCCACCCATTTCAATCATAGAAGTTTTTGATTGCTAGAGATCTCAAACTGTCCTTTGGCACGTTTCCTCTTGGCAGTTCTTTGCAAATTGTGAAATATACACACAGGCATATTGCATATTTAAGTGCAATGTATCCACATTATTCATCTTAAAACACGTTATGTTAGGAGCACCTTAGAATATGAACCTCTCTCAGCTCACATCTCCTACCCATCCTCCAGTGTGTGCATACTCAGTTGTTCTGCTGTGTCCAACCCTTTGCGACCCCCTGGACTGTGTGGCCTGCAAGGTTCCTCTGTCCAGGGAATGTTCCAGGCAAGATTACTGGAGTGGGTTGCCATTTCCTACTCTAGGAGATCTTCCTGACCCAGGGATCGAATCCACTTCTCTTGTGTCTCCTGCCTTGGCAGGTGGATTCTTTACCACTGCGACACCTGGGAAGCCTGAGCTAACCTCTGGCCTGAGTTTTGTGTTAATCGTTCCCTTGCTTTTCTTTATAGTTTTGCCATTCGTGTATATACCACTGAGGACATTTTTGGTTTTGCCTGTTTCTGAAGTTTGTATAAATGGAATAATCATACTACATGCATTCTTCATGACTTGCTGTGCTCACTCACCATCATTTTTTTCTATTCTTCTGTGTAGTGGATGTAGCTATGGGGTTTTTCTTTGTCACTGATTAGTAGTACTCCATGGTATTAAATATGTCGATACTACAATTTATCTGTTCTACTATTAATGAATCTATATGCTATTTCTGTTAGTTTTGTTTTGCTATTATGAACATACATTTATCTGTTTCCTGGTACACACATGAGACATTTTCTCAGGCATTTATACATGGGAGGGGGATTGTTGAGTTTTTTAAAATTTTATTTGTTTTAATTGGGAGCTAATTACTTTACAATATTGTAGTGGTTTTTCCCATACATTGACATGAATCAGCTATGGGTATACATGTGTTCCCCATCCTGAACACCCCTCCCACCTCCGTCCCCATCCCATCCTTCAGGGTCATCACAGTGCACCAGCCCTGAGAACCCTGTCTCATGCATCGAACCTGGACTGGCGATCTGTTTCACATATGATAATATATATGTTTCAATGCTATTCTCTCAAATCATCCCACCCTCGACTTCTCCCACAGAGTCCAAAAGACTGTTCTATACATCTGTGTCTCTTTTGCTGTCTCACATATCTGTATTGGTGTTTTTCTTTCTGGCTTACTTCACTCTGTATAATAGGCTCCAGTTTCATCTACCTCCTTAGAACTGATTCAAATGTATTCTTTTTAATCACTGAGTAATATTCCATTGCATAAATGTACCACAGCTTTTTTATCCATTCATCTGCTGATGGACATCTAGGTTGCTTCCATGTCCTGGCCATTGTAAACAGTGCTACGCTGAACATTGGGGTGCCTGTGTCTCTTTCAATTCTGGTTTCCTTGGTGTGTGTGCCCAGCAGTGGGATTGCTGGGTCATATGGCAGTTTTATTTCCAGTTTTTTGTTGGATTTTAAGATGGGCACATTTAAACTCTACTAAGCTGGTTTGGTTTCATTGATAGTTTAACATTTTAAATCAATTTAATAAAAATATTTGACATTCTGGAGAATGAAAGAAGTCATAATTCTACTGAATTGTAAAATCTGGCTTCCTATCTGTATTTGAAACACAGCAAAAGAATACTGTACCCAGTTAGACTTAACTGGCTTTAATCAAGAGACAGTAAAAACTGCTAGAAGAGAAGTTGGGCTATTTGAGTTGGGCTACTGAAGTTAAGAAAAATCTTCAGTGCATAAAAACTAAAAGAAAATCAGCATAAGAATGGATAAATGAATACAAGAGAACAGGATGGTCTCCTGTTTCCAGAAAAATAACCTGGAAAGATGGGCACTCTTGCTTCTTCTTTGTCACTAATTTATCTTATGTCAGCCCCTGAAAATGACCAGAGTCCTGTGAATTCTAGATCAACAAACACAAACTTACAAACCAGGAATACCAAGTCAAGCATCTACTCTGAGCCTGCCTCCCTGTCTTTCTCGCCCACATCTCATGCGTCCTCCTGCCCACCTCCCACATTTCCATCTATGTCATTGCAGTTTCCATGGATTCCGGGAATAACTCTAGCCACGCTCCCGGTGAAACTCGGTGAGAGTCACAGTGTACAAGGGAAATAGCGCTGAATTTTCAAGTAACTGACATCTGAAGGATGTTCTAAGAAACGTAAAAGGCAATATAGAGTTCATGTTTGCTTTATGAGTTTATCATCTTTTCCATTATTGAATCTCTTGGAAGTCATCCCGACAGCCCTCAGAAAGAAATGCTTCAGTGTCCCTCTCCAGCAGCTGTTCCCAGATTGCACAGACACCATGCACCTCGGTGGGCACTGGGTTATTCCAAGTGGACTGTGACTCACGTGCACAAATACCATTGTTGCGGGTGAAATATAGGGCACAGAGCAGTTCATGCACCTATGCACCATGACTAATCAAGGTATGTGGATAACCTCGTGATAAATAAAGAACACGAGAGCGTAACATCATACATTAATCCTAGGTGGCTTTTTTCCTCTTGATCAACGGATATGTAGATTTCAACTACTATGGAAAAGAGAAGACATTTTTCATATTAAAATTGTTTTTGAGATCTAAAATCTGGGACCTACTGCTGCATAATATACATCTGCTCCCCTAACATTATGTGTATCATGCACATGCAGACACACATGTATGTATTTCTAGATATACTTTATAAATACCCACACTGCCAGGAGGATGGGAGAACATTAAGAGAAATTTTCTCTGCAGAGATGCACCTTCCAGCTCTCTCTCAGACAGTATTTTAAATTATTAAATAGAATACTTCACATTTGTATCTGAACATCTTATTTGTCAACAGATACATTAGAGAACACCATTATTCAACAAGATTTCTCACGCTGCAAATGGAACATAGGTCCATTTGGGTTTACATTTTGTAAACATTATTTATAAATCACTAAATACTTAATAAAAAGGGGATCAGAAAGCTGAATTGATTAAATATGAATCAGAAAATAAGAGGAAGCAACAGTTCAATAATAGTATCTTTTCTTATTCACTGTCCAGATTCAAAAAACTGAAATTCATTTTTCTTTCATTTTGCTAATTCAGTTTTGTCTCTCAAAAACACACAATTTCTTTCAGACCAGAGTGTAATTATTAGCAGCCCTGAATATACATATGGGTTCATTTATTTCCTCTTCATCTGAGAAAAAATATTTTCCTTGAGTGGAAGAGACTGATTTTTTTCTCATTAGCATAAAAATGACACCCTTCCTTACAACTTAATTTTATAATTAAACTCTCCAAAGAAAATGAAAATAATAAGAACGATTCTTCACATGGCTAAGACTCAGCAAGAGGGTTTCTCTCTCGCTAACACTCCTCAGAGAATTGTTATGGAAAATCACTAAACTGGCTTCTGACAGTGTTTTCATATTTAAAACAAATCATAAATGACAGTATTTTCATTACTGCTAATAATGAAAATATTGACATCTAAATGTTTATACTCTGGAAATATACAAGATGAGAGCTTGACTAAGTAAAATGTGTTGATCACAGAAATAGATTTTTTTAAACTTATAAAACAACCGGCATCTGATGCCTTAAGTGGGGTTACATCTTCTCCCCAAGCGATGCTTGAGACAGAGTAAAAAACGAAGTGAAGCAAATACATAAAGGAAAACAGTAAACTTAAAACTTCTTAACTAGATGACCCATGAGGTGCCTACTGCTCTTTTATTTGTTTCTCTTCCCCAACAGGTCATTCAATAAATAATGTGCTTGAGAGTGTTTGTGTAAGCAGTGTCTTGGCTCCAGGGGAAGATAAGATTAGAACTGACTCCTGGAGTCGGTCCTGGCAGACTCAGTACGCTGAGCACTTCTTTGGTGTGAGCTGACGCGCAGGAGGAGACTTGCAGGACAGATCAACCTTTGCATCTGCTGTGTTTTTTTGTTGTTATTTAGTCACTCAGTCGTGTCCAACTGTTTTGCGACCCCACGGACTGTAGCCTGCCAGGCTCCTCTGTCCGTGGGATTTCCCAGACAGGAATACTGGAGCGGGTTTCCACTTCATTCTCCAGGGGGACTGTTGTGTTTACAGATGTGAAAATATAGATCCTGTAGCAAAGGTACTATGAACATCACATGAGAATGTTCAAATCCCTTCCTCCTTTAACACAATTATTCCTTGCTCATGCCCTTCAGTAGAAACTTTTCTCTCCCCACTTGGAAACAAAATGTTGCCGCATCTAGACCTGGCTAATGAGAGTGAGGGCTTGCTGCTGTCTGATTGGAGAATGGGGGCAACTTTTATGGAAGTGTCTGAGAGTCCCCGGCAAGCCCTACCTGCTCACAAACATGGGGCATCTACAAAGTCTGGCTTTTCGTAAAAGGATGGACCTGAATCTTAGTGGGAACCACTCTAGGGAACTCCATCTACTCAGAAAGACACAATTTCATTTAGAGCAGACAGCTCCAGACAGTAATTGTTTCTTATTTCGAGAGGACAGTGGAAACCCATCTTTTCCTCCTAACACTTGTAGGTTGCTTCCATGCTGCAACAGGGTCCCCTTGGCTACCAGATGCCTACCATGCTGGCATCTTAGTCTTTCATCCACTAAATTCATTTTCTCCTCCAAAGCAAGAGAGTACATCTTTTTACATGTTCAAACTTTACCTAAAAATACATCATCAACCTACTCAACCTGGATTTGACTAGGCATAAAATAGACTGAGGATGGCAGTGCTTTGCCACTATTTTCTTAAAGGCATAAACAAGAAAGCATGAGCCACTAGCAAACCATTCCTAAGGCTCCTTGCCATCTGAGGTGTTTCAGTTTTAAGTTCTCTAAAAGCAAGTATATTCACAACATTGTAATTTAGGATTTATCTGAATACTATGTTGAATTGCGCCATCTTCACAGCTAATTTGCAGGAACAAGTCACTTGGTCTAGTTGAATGCCCTGAAGTAAAGAATTCTCTAATTAAAATTGAATAATGTTACACAGTACCTAACTCTCATGCAATGATAAAAACCTTTTTTTTCTTGGAAAAATAATTCTTGGAAGAAGTTATTCCTGAAGTTACAGAAATCCTCCAAACCGAGGATGTGGAAGACCCAAGAAGTACCTTACAAGTATCAGCGGTCTCCTGAATCAATGAATATTTAATGCTTTCATGGTATAAATTCATCTTCTGGTAAAAATTCAGGAAAGCACCAGAATTAGCACTCCGAATTACAAGTGACCAAAAAAAAAAAAAAAAAAACACCTCACAAAGGATAAAAAAAATTCAAAGGGAATCCAGTAGTCCACATTATTGAAGACATGGGCAAAGATGGTCAGTTTTAGGAAAGTCTTCACACAACCGAGACTCTTCCTCTGGTTTCTTCCTCCATGTGGATTTTTCCTTTCTGTGGCTTCTTCCTCACTGTGGATTCTCCTTCCCTGTAGATTCCTCCACCCTGTGGATTCTTCTTCCATAGAAGCAAGATGTTTGTAGCAGCTATGGCATCACATCCTTCTAACCTCAAGTCTAATGGAAAGAAACTCTACTCTCAACCAAAAGTTGCATCCTATCTGGTCACATGCCCATCCCTCAATGAGTTATGAGAGCATAATTCCCTATCAGACTTGAGCCTTCGTCACCCTAACGTTCCACTTTAGAGCTGAGGCTGGAGGTCCATCTGGCCTAGAACAATGAGGATGGAGGAGAACCTTAAATTTTTTTTTTTTTTTAATTAGTTGGAGGCTAATTACTTCACAACATTTCAGTGGGTTTTGTCATACATTGATATGAATCAGCCATAGAGTTACACGTATTCCCCATCCCGATCCCCCCTCCCACCTCCCTCTCCACCCAATTCCTCTGGGTCTTCCCAGTGCACCAGGCCCGAGCACTTGTCTCATGCATCCCACCTGGGCTGGTGATCTGTTTCACCATAGATAATATACATGCTGGAGAACCTTAAATTTAAACTAAAACTGGAGGCTTTTTCCACAAGGAGGATGGATATTAGAGATGAAAACCCCACTGCCCCAGAACACTTTGCTATCAGCTCACCTCCTTTTATTCTCTGAGTGCCAAGGATGTTTAAAAATGTATAAGTGGAGGTATGATTTAATAAGCCTAGTAACTTGCATTCTCTACCACAATATTTAAATTTTTATATAATCATTAACTATGTTGTACTCCATATTAGATATTTCTCAAGTAGGTTCTTTATTGTAACATGCACAAACACTTGCAATTTTCATCCAGAATGCAGAATTCAAATTTTACTTTAGCCAATTCAAGGCAAAGGATACTATTTGGACAATTTATAGCTGCATAAATGTAATCTGAATCATTAAGCTCTTCCCTCCCTGCCAGGAAAGCATTTTCTGATCCTGTATTTAATGTATTTTATTAAAGACTCCCCAAATATGAAAAACAAACATTGATTAAAAATATGGCCTGCAGATAATAGATAACGCAGAAAAAGCATATTACTCAGTATAAACACTGTAAGTATAAAGACATCATCATATTTAATGCCTTATTAAGTGGTAATTTTTCATGGCTGGAAGGACCACAGACATCATTCAATCCTGAGACTTCTTAATAAAGATGCTTTCTCAGTAAGCTAGTTGCCATTATTTTTCCAGTTGGCAGGATAGCCAAGACAACATAATACTAGCAAACCCTGGGGTTGGTTCTATAAAGGACTCGGTTCCTCCCGGCAGACACACACATAACCCCAACTCAGCTGATTCCTTCCCAGGCTCCATTCATTCAAGTGTCTTTGAGACACTCCGTATTCCTAGTACTGCACAAGGTGCTGGAATTCAAAGATGGATAAGATGAAGGTGGCCCCTGGACATCTGGAGCTTCCAGCCCAGTGTGGATAACAGGCATCCCTCGTGTCATTACACAAATACATTCGTCAGTCCAAAGTGTATTTCATTTTACAAAGGGAAGTTTCAGTATCCTGTGACATGGTCTCAGGGCCCATTCAGCCCCATCTGGAGGCTTAGAGAAGTGGCTTTTGAGCAGAGAGTGACACAGGATGGAAGTCTAGGTTATACCACACGCTGAAGGCCCCAAAGATCTAGAACACAGAATGCAGGGGAGGAAGTTATGTAGGGCCAGATCATACAGGAGCGTGTAGACTGCAAGGGTTTGAGTCTTCTGAAGTTTTAAGCAAAGGGTGACATAGTCAGATTTCCACTTGCAAAATCACTCTGGCTAACGTACAGGGAACATATGTTGAAGTTGGTGTAAAAATGATGTCAGAACAGCAAGGAAGGTACTAGGTTGGTCCAGGTGAGAGAGGACAATGGGGTAGTGGCTTGTCCTAGAGGGCACTATTGGAGAGAAAAGACCGGACAGATTTGAGAGGGATTTTGAAGATAAAATTGAAAAGACACATTGGCTCTCACAAGTTTGAAGAGTATCTGAATGCTGGCAATTGTTTTTTCATGTACTTTCTGAGAGGTTGAAAATCAGTCCCAGTTTTCCTGATGAGACTGAGTGAAGACTGTCACTCTGCAACAGCCACATTCCTGCATTCCACATGACCTGTGGATGCTCCAGAAGCAACGGTGCCCACAATCTGTTGCTTTCCATCAATGCAAAAGCTTTCGGTTGGTTGCCTGGATTTCCAACCCTGTCAATTCAAATCTCTTTGCTCCTGATTAACGCTTAGACACCTTCAAAATGTGAAAGCATCCAATAACCCAGGGTGCCTGTGTGTCTGAAACTCTTCTGAGTCCTGTCATGGTTTATAAATATCTGTTCTTTAAATCCATATACCAATGTGACCTGGAGGACTTCAGTTCAGTTGAGTTGCTCAGTCGTGTCCGACTCTTTGCGACCCCATGGGCTGCAGCATACCAGGCCTTCCTGTCCATCACCAACTCCTGCAGTCCACCCAAACCCATGTCCATTGAGTCGGTGATGCCATCCAATCATCTCATCCTCTGTTAACCACTTCTCCTCCCACCTTCAATCTTTCCCAGCATCGGGGTCTTTTCAAATGAGTCAGCTCTTTGCATCATTTGGTCAAAGTGTTGGAGTTCCAGCTTCAATATCAGTCCTTCCAATGAACACCCAGGACTGATCTCCTTTAGGATGGACTGGTTGGATGTCCTTGCAGTCCAAGAGACTCTGAAGAGTCTTATCCAACACCACACTTCAAAAGCGTCAATTTTTCAGCGCTCAGCATTCTTTATATTCCAACTCTCACATCCATTCATGACTACTGAAAAAAACCATAGCCTTAACTAGACAGACCTTTGTTGGCAAAGTACTGTCTCTGCTTTTTAAAATGCTGTCTAGGTTGGTCATAACTTTTCTTCCAAGGAGTAAATGTCTTTTAATTTCATGGCTGCACTCACCATCTGCAGTGATTTTGAAGCCCAAGAAAATAAAGTCAGACACTGTTTCTACTGTTTCCCCATCTATTTGCCATGAAGTGATGGGACCGGATGCCATGATCTTAGTTTTCTGAATATTGAGCTTTACAGTTGAGTGAAGTAGCTGACCTCACATAATACAGCATATGTATATTGTTCCTTAGACAAATACTATGTCTCAAAATTAAAAATTCACGTTTAGACCAAGATGATGCCGAACCTCTCCCATTCTGCCTCTACTTCCCTTTTCCCTCCAACCCCCAGCAGTACTACTACACCCCAGAATCTCTCTTTAGGCCATTTTCTCTTTTTCCAAATCAGAGTTTCCCAAACCACTGATGCTGGTTCTGAGCCTTCCACCCTCACATCCAGCTGCTCATATATTTGTCAGCTAACACATGCTTTTGGGATCCTCTTCTATCCACCAAGTACTAAATATCTCAGTGAGGCAGTCCACCACCAACTCTAATCCACGTATTAGAATTTAATCATCAGACCTCCCCAAATCTACCCCTTACCTGTGTTTACTGTCTCAACGAAGATTAACATAGCCTATGTGCTTTAGCTCCCCGAATGCCTACCCTCATCTCTCCTGCCCTTCTTAAGCCTGTCACGAAGTCCTATTCTTCTTAAGCCTCTTTCCAATCCACCCCATTTCCATCCATCCTTCCCTTCGAGGGCCTCCATCTATACCCTTGTCATCTCTGGTATATTAAGCTTGCACTGAGGAAGCTCATACTTCCTTCCATCTACTCCAATCAATCTTTCCAGTCCAAGTTTTTCTATTATGAAGACTGATTGTGTCACTTCTGTGCCCCCAAATTTCAAAGGCAGGATTTCCTCATTGCCTTTAGGATAAAAATCCTAGCATCTCAGTACAGCAAACAGCTCCCTTAGGACTGTGCCCCCTGGCCCTTTGGCTGCATCCAAGCATCACCACCTGCTCCCCAAAGACCAGCTGTAACTGGCTCCTTGTTCTGCAGTTTTATGACAAGGTCATGTCCATGCACTTGCTTTCTCTGCCTCACCCTGCAACTGCCCCTGTCCCCCATAGTCCTGTTCTAATATTACTTCTCTGCACAATATCCTTAGCGTCAGGCCCATGTGTGCCCTGTCATGCTACTTCATCCATCAGTTTTTTAGGACACTTAGATTACTATTTGTTGTGATCCTGTGTTCTGTCTCTCTCTCCCAAGATCAGAGGAAAACAGACCTCTGATCCCCTAAGAACAACCACTGTATAGGATATGCAGCAAGTTAGCAACTTGCATTTGCAGAACCAGGACTGGTAATTGTACTAATACTGAAAAATGAATAAGTGCTTTTGTGTGCTAAGTATCTTAGAAAGTTTGAGAGAAATGCACACGCGCGCGCGCGCGCGCGCGCGCACACACACACACACACACACACACACACACACACACACACCCAATAAGGAAGCAGAATTAGAGCCTGAGTGAAAGAATGAAGAGATAAGTGTAAAAACCTCACTTTGGGATGCCCAGAACAAAATGACTTTCAAGATTTTTTTTTACACAACCAACAGCAAAAATTCACTTTATATCACAAATTCTCTACCATTCAATCATTTTTAATATGGGAATTACAATTTTTACTTCCCCTTACTATATATGCCATTTTAATATTTTTTCTATCCCTCCTTCATTTTGTAAGTGTTGGCTTCAATTTATTTTGTGACTTATTTTGGAAAATGCTGTTTTAGAATTTTTGCTATATTTGATTTACCCAGATTTGTATTCACACTGCTTCTGTAAATAATTAAGGTTGCATGTAAAAAGTAAATAAGTAATTTCTCTAACTTTTAGGTCTGCTCAAAAATCATGGGTTTAAAAAATAGTTGATCACCATTGCCAAAGCCATACTACTTTCTAATGACAGCAAATAGCTTTTGATGAGAATACAGGGAAATATTTATCACACACTGAAATCACTGGAAGCAGGCTGAAACTTGAAGCAGGATTTGCAATAACTGGCTATGCATTTTCTGTCTTCTAGGCCTAATGTAAATCATATTTCCTGTCATGACAAGCCCTCTGATGGCTCTCCTTTTCCACTAGGTATAATTTCTTAGTTGTTTCTTACCAAAATACTATAAAATATGAGTATGGGATAGTTTTCTCAAAATGAAGCCAGTTGTAGGAATCAATTTAACATTTATATGAAGAATCATTCCAGAATATTCCTCCCCCCTTTTTTCCTATTTCTAGATGACTCTATTACTTGGAATAAATCACATACAGCTCTCATATCACCATAGTTTTGGCGAGGAAATTTGCAATGTTTCTTCTTTAATCTTAAGAAGCATGTATCTGCCAACCATTATGTTGCCTCATGAAAAGCAATAAATATCATACTTCATATGTCAGCATTTCAGTGCCCAATAAAGGAGAGTATTCATTGTTTTCTAAATGAAAGAGCAAACATTCAGGATGATTAAAAAGATTTTGCCAGTGTTTCTCTATAGAAACATTCTTCTCTTAAAAAAAAAGTGTCACAAGAACTATACCAGAAATGAGGATATTTATCATTATATATGTGCCTTCATGACTAAAGTTATGAATATTTTAAGTGAGAATTTGAAAAGCAACTTACATAAATAAAGGTCTTGCTTTTAAATAATTTATATTTCAAAACAAGATTTAAGATGTGTTGAGAAATTTGTCAAAATTAAATTTCTACCCTGCCCTTCTGCTAAGTAGAGTAGCATAGCTGACATGAATTCTAAATCTAAGTACTCATCTTTTACGAGTGAGGCTTAGAACATCACTTTCAAAATATAGCATGGGGTCCTCTTGGTATGTTTTGAGGCTAAGGGGTTTCTTCACTACCTTTGGTGATGATGCTATCACCAGCCACATCTAGTCCCATCACTTCATGGCAAATAGATTGGGGGGGGGGGTGGAAATGGAAACAATGACAGACTTTATTTTTTTGTGCTCCAAAATCACTGCAGATGGTGATCATAGCCTTGCAATTAAAAGACACTTGTTCCTTGAAAGAAAAGCTACGACAAACCTAGACAGCATATTAAAAAGCAGAGACATCACTTGGGCAACAAAGGTCTGTATAGTCAAAGCTTTGGTTTCTGCAGTAGCTGGACCATAAAAAAGACTGAGCACCGAAGAATTGATGTTTTCAAACGGTGGTGTTGGAGAACACTCTTGAGAGTCCCTTAGACTGCAAGGAGATCCAATCAGTCATTCTAAAGGAAACCAGTCCTGAATATTCATTGGAAGGACTGATGTTGAAGCTGAAACTCCGATACTTTGGCCACCAGATGCGAAGAGCCAACTCATTGGAAAAGACCCTGATGCTGGGAGAGATTGAGGGCAAGATGAGAAGGGAGCAACAGAGGATGAGATGGTTGGATGGCATCACTGACTCAACATACTTGAGTTTGAACAAACTCTGGAAGATAGTGAAGGACAGGAAGCCTGGCATGCTGCAGTCCATGGAGTCACAAAGACTTGGACACAACTGAGTGACTAAACAGCAATAACTACCTCTGAAGCCTTGAGAAGAGTATAAAGAGGAGGGTGTGTGGTTCCGTATTTATATAGGTATTGTTCTATTTCAGATGAATTAAAATTTTTTACACCAAAATATTTTACACCAAAGCTATTTATAAGGGATTTTCTATATTGTTTGGTGAACTGTAGGAGGTCATGCCGCCCAAGGTAGGCAGCATCCACGTGGTGGCGGTGGGACCTACATAATTCACTGTCCGGTTAGATGTAGTGTCTGAGTGGGCAGGGGGATGTCTGGAGCGAGGACAGCAGTGATAACAGCTCTGCAAGTGGTGTCCGAGCCCAGGCAGGAAAAGGAAGCCACCGATGCAGGGAGATGGGGGACAGTCTACAAAACAGCTAACCTTTATCTTCAGAAGTACCAAGGGAATGAAGTCAAGGAATGACGGAGGATCTGTCCTAAATTGAAGGAGAGTAAAAGGATATGTCTTTTCCTGATGGCTCAGATGGTAAAGTGCAGGAGACAGACTCGGGTTTGATCCCAGGGTCAGGAGGATCACCTGGAGAAAGGAATGGCTATCTACTCCAGTATTCTTGCCTGGGAGATCCCATGGACAGAGGAGTCTGGCGGGATACAGTCCATGGGGTCACAAAGATTCGGACACGACTGAGTGATTAAGATTTTACTTGCTTTTATTACTTAAAGGCATGTGGCAACTAGATACAATATATGATTCTGAATTGGATCTTTTCTCATAAAGGAAATGGTTTGATAAAATGTAAATGAGTTCTGAGATTATGCAGGAGTGGTATACGTTTATATAAATTCCTGATGTGTGTGGTTTGTAGTAACACAAGGTAATGTCTTCATTTATAAGAAATACTCACTGAAGTACTTAAGGTGATGAAGCATCTTGTTATCCGCTTACAGTTTTTCTGTTCTTGCAGCGTTTCACCATGTTTGAAATTGTTTCAAAGTAAAAAGGTAGTATGGAACATTTTACTGCATTGGCAATCTGAAATATCACTGGTTTCTTTGAGAATAGAGCTCTTTGGCTATAATCCTTTAACTATTATGTCTGTTTACTTTGAAGTAAAAAGGAAGTAATTACTACACTTAAATATTATAAATTAGTAGTTATGACTTTTTAAATCTTAAACAAATTCTTGGACTTGGATTTTCATTATGCAGATCCTGTGGAGCAAGTCATGGTACTTGAATACATATAGTCCTGGGAGGACAGTCTCATTTTTCCTCCGAAAGTGGGGTCCTCCTGCTTGCCATTCCAAAGCCAGTAAAGAGACCCAAATGGTGGAAAGGAAAGCTTATTTTATTTCAGAGGCCAGCAGTTGGGGTGGGGGAAGAGGGGGTCAGACACTTGTCCAAAGACTGACTCCTGCCACTGATAATCAGTGGACAAGATGACAGAGGGAGGGGGCTACATACAGAAATAGCACAGTAAGCCCTGGTGGTCAACTTGAAATTGGTCACCAGTGGCCTGATCAGTGTCATCTTGATCATTTTAAGTACAGTTAATCTGCAGTTCCACGGTCAGTTCTTCTCCCATTTCCTTGAGGGTAGTTCTCAGAGTTGTGACAGCTTACGTCGTGGCTACAGTCTGATCACCGGGTAGTTAACTTCTTCCACTTGCTGGGGGTTTCAGCATCTATAAGACAGCTCAAAGGACATGGCTCAGAATATCATCTATATGTCCTTGAGAGGGAGCAAAACTTCTTAACTATGCTTTATGATTAAACTATTGTTACTTACTTGTGTTGAACTATTTCCCTTTGTTTCTGCATGTTCTCATTTCTGTGATGAAGTTTATTCTTTGGTTAAAGTTTTTCCACTGACACAAGGCCGGTGGAGGACATGGGAGGCAAGGACCTCAGCGTCCTGCTCTGTATCCTGCTTGGACACCCTTCTTCTGTTTAGTAACTTTCCCACAGCCACTTCAGTGAAATTCCTTTAACAGTTGTTATCACCTATCTCACTATTGTTAAACTCTGAAGACACTTTTCAGCCCTTGCTTGATGTCTTTGAAAAAGTTTGATATTCTTGACCCCAGTTTCCTTGAAAGTCTGAGGTCACTGGACTCTGTGACAAGGTCTTCTCAACTCCGGCCTCTGCAGGAGTTTCTTCTACTTGGCATCCTTAGGCCCGTTCCCTCTGATAGTCCCTGGAATATCCATGCTCCTTTGAGCTCTGTTCCCCTGGGTGGCCTCACTCCTTAAGGCACACCTTCCCTGAGTCACCTCTTCAGTCTTGGCCAACACCTGCTTGCTGATGGACTCAGGTTTCTCCTGCAACCAAAGACCGCTGAGCACTACCTGAACGGCTCACTGCCTGTGGACACACCCGCATCCTACCCCACAAGCATCTCACAGTCCTGACATCCTTCATGCCCTCTCCCATCCTCCCTTAAGTCCCTCCCACAAGGTTTGGTTCTCTGTTCATCTCCCTTTAGAGAATCACATCACCATCTACTTAGGGGCCAATCAGTCAACAAAATATTTTTTAACTTTCTTATTATTTATCAGATCCATACATTACTTTCTCTTCCCTCCCATGGTCTCAGTTCAGACCACCGTTATCTCTCCTCCCAATTACAGTGTCAGACTTGGCCTCCTGGCCAGAAGGTTGGTTTTACCCTCTTCAACATGTCTTCCTGGGTTTTCCTGGCGGCTCAGATGGTAAAGAATCTGCCTACGATGCAGGAGACCTGGGTTCGATCCCTGGGTTGGGAAGATCTCCTAGAGAATGGAATGGCTACCCACTCCTATATTCTTGCCTAGAGAACTCCATGTTTAAGAGGAGCCTGGAGGGCTACAGTCCATGGGGTCGCGAAGAGGCATACGTGACTGAGCAACTGAGCATGCACACACACACACACACACACACAATGCACTTTCATGTGATGCTGGGTATCCAAGCCATGGTACCATCCAGCCATGAAAATCCTCTGGCCACAATCCTGTATTGTCTGCCCGTTGCCTTCGGGCAGAAATGTGAACTTCTTGGCAAGATGTGAATGATCCTTCCTAAGTCACTGCTCACCTCTCTCATCAACAATGTGCTCCTTTATGTCTCATGACACCCAACTCTGACTAGAACACACTCCATGCCCCTATTTCTTTTCTTCCTTGTTGCCTGGTTCACTTCTGGGTGGCATGTGTCTCCCGAACAGCCCCTCGGCCACTGGATCTTCCTTCAACACCGCGTGGTTGCCCGGTCCTTTTATCAAAGCACTTATCATGCTGTAGGACTCTCTTCTGTCTCTTCTCTAATAACCACAGTCAAGCATCAAACCCGTCCCCTGCTTCGCACACTTCACAGAGTGAAATCCAGTTCTTTCCTCTGGTTCTCATTGCTTCACATTACTTGACCCATATGCAAATCTGCCATCTCCCCCAGGCCACTCCCCACCACCCTGGGTGTCGCTCACAGGCTGCTGGTCTATGGGCAACCCATGTTCATTTGAAGGTTTGCTTTCATCCCCTGGTCCTTCTGTGTCTGCTCCTTTCTATCATTATTACTGACCTTAAATGTCAAATCAGCAGGGAGGCTCCCCAGACCACCCAGTCTAGTGCAGCCCCTCTGTCATTCTCTGCCCTTTGAACCATTGCAACTCTCCGCATTGCACCTATCTCTGCTGAAAATCTGTCTTTATTATCGGTTTATTGATTTCTTCCTTGTGTGCTCCTACCAGAAGGTAGATTCCACGAGCTTACAGACCTTGTATGTTTTGCTTCTTTACATAACCATAATGCCAAGAAAAATGTCTCAATAAATAAGTAGTTAAGCGAATGATCCCTTGTAGGACTACAGGCTTCATGATGACAGACTTCATCTAAGCAATTTCCGTTTACATGATACTATCCTTGGAATACCAAATGCTTGACTCTCACTAATTCATTCAACAGATAATCTGAGTTATTTCTGTACCCAAGCACCATGCAACGGATGCAATTGAGAAAAACGCAGTCCAGTGAAAAAACTCATCATCCGCCCGCAGAGACCCCGAGTATGCAAATGCAGCTCAATTTCCCAAGTTGTCCATCCTTCCAGAATCACCCTTTGCTTTGATCACATAATGTAAAATAATTTTTAAAACCCATGCCATGTGAAATCTAGCAAGCTGGATGGCATTGCTATAAATCCATTCAGGGATGGGAGTGATTGGTTTCAGAAGCAGTTTGTCACCTGTTGTTCCAATTTCTGCTGCAAGCTCCGCATCTTGGTGCTATCCTGCTTCCTAAGTTTGCTGCCTGTTGCCCTCACAAGTGAAAGCACACCCTCCATTCCACCAAACACAAACCTGCTGTATGTTACTGACCTGTAATGAAGATTTGGGGACTTAAGGGGAACTTATAATTCAGAACAGAAAACCGTCTACTTTTAAACAGCAGTCCTGAAATCTCAGGCTTTTTCCCAATGAGAAAGCTCACACTCATTTTTCCACCCTTAGTCCTCAGCCTGCCACAGTATTGCTACTCCTTATCTCCACCTACAGAGATCTTTCGCCTAGAAAATCCCCATTAATTTATTATCCAGAACACTTATCTTTCCCAGAAGCACACTTTCTCTCCAACATAAGTCACATATGACATTCACAGTGGGCCACGAATAGGTTTTCATAAATGAAAGAGCTGCCCACTCCCCTGAATGGGGGGGAGGGGATGACTCTGTTCGAACAGATCAGAGCTATCTCCCCCAAGATTCTATATAATAGACTTTTCTCAACGATGCCTAAAATTGCATTTAGTTTTAGGTTAAACGTTTTGCACGATTGACTCACTGTCACCATTCAGACTGAAGTCTTCAAGTCTTTGGGAAGAGTTGCCTTTCAAGCGAATCTCTGTCATTTTGTGCTTGTTGATTTGGAATTCTGACCAAAATACAGACTTTTTTTTCCTGCCCTGTTTCGTCTTATTACATTTGGCCCATCATTTCAGGCTGTCGAGATCTTTCGGGAGCTTGGTTCTGGCACTCAGTAAACTCACTCCCCTGCCAACTTCATGTCAAATTCAACTTGTTCTCCAGCCTCTCAGAAGCCACCAAAAATGGCTGGCAGGCATGTGCTGCTCTGTTAGAGGATTCCAAGAGCTTTAGATGAGGGTGAGGCTCACATGCTCAGGCCTGTGTCTCCCATTTGTCTAGATAATCTCATCACCCCTTATCTTACTGTGTAGGTTGTCCTGGGGTGAGAACGAGGCCTGGGGCAGTGGAGGGGCGGGAGGGGGTAAGTGCCCTAAAACAGGCTTTACTGAAGAGGGGCAGGCCTGGTCTTGGGTAACAGTGAGGCAAGAACAGGGTGGCCTTGCCGGGTTTCCAGAGTGAATAGTCCCTGAAATTGTGCAAACTGGATTTCCCATTTGTCGTTTGAGCCAGACTCGCAGAGTGTGGCATGCACTGCTTAGCTGCTCCATCATGTTTGACATTTTGTGACCCTGTGGGCTATAAACCGCCAGGTTCCTCTGTCTGTAGGACTCTCCAGGCAAGAATACAGAGTGGGTTGCCCCTTCCTTCTCCACTAGAGTGTGGAGACACATTCAATTTTCAGACGATGTCTTTGCCAAAGTTTACTCTCTCAGCCTGAGCTTGAGCTGTCATATCACCACCTTCTTTTCTCCGCTGGTTGAAACCCCATTGTTAAGCTCATTTCTCTAGGGATCTGAGACCATGATTATTGAGGGAGAGTTCCAACACCAGAAATAATAAGAGGCTTACTCCATCTTTTTAATTAGGACACAGACCAAAAAGGCCAGTTTATTTAATGCGTTTTGCAGTCTTCTGTGCCAGCCTTTGTATTATTTTCTTTGTTTTGCTTTTCCCATTTCCCTGTAGTTGGGTCCATTAATACCACCACTTCTAAAAAAGCCAGGCTCAAAATCAACCTGGCTTAGTCAGGCTGTTGGGATCCTCTTGGCAACTCTGTATCCATGCAGGCAATTAACTTTTGTCCAGACCTGCTGCAGTGTTTTCTGAGGATCTGGATTGCTATGCTGTGTCCAAATCCCTGTTTCCCAGAACTGATGCTTAAGTAATTCCATAGCTGCAAACCACAGTGCTCCCCACTCCTTCTTCCCTCTTCCCCTCTCCCTCTTCCCCTTCCTCCCCTCCCCCTCTCCTCCTTCTCCCTCCTCCCTCATTACCCCTATCCCTCACCCCCACCCATCTCTGTGACACCAGCTTTGCTGAGCTTTGGAGTCTGTGTTCTCTACTACAGAATTCTGTCCCTTCACCCATGCTATTCTCTTTTTTTTTTTTTTTTTAGCTTTTAAATTTATTTTTGTTTTTTAAAATTAAATTATTTTAATTGGAGGATAATTACTTTACAATACTGTGATGGTTTTTGCCATACATCAACATTTTTATATAGCTGTTTGTCGCATTTAATACACACACACACATTCCCTTTTGCATTTTAAGTAGTAGGTAATTCATAGTTACTTGATGAATGAGTGAAGGAGCTACTAGTAGGCACTGGATGTTTAACACTCAGGAAACCATGATTAAAATGACTGGGCCACTGATGGTCCTCACAGTGTGAGCGCTCCACTCAGGAGCCTGCAGAGGACAGCTGTGCCCGCCAGGATCTTCAGCACAGCTCTGCCTCCCCAGCTCCAAGCAACGCTTCAGTTAGCACTCTAGTCGGCAAAGCCATGGTTGACAAGCTCAGTGCCTAGCGAATACAGGGGGCGTTTAGAGAAAAGTAACAAAAATGTATGGTGTGTAAAAAACAACCCTATAGTTACCAAAGGATATAGTGGAAGGTGGGAAAGGGGAGATAAATTACGCGTTGAGATTAACTCGACTGCATGTAAATAAATAAACAACAAGGATCTATAGTATAGTATAGGGAAGTATACTCAGTATCTGATAATAATCTAAAAGGTAAAAGAATGTGAAGATAAATATATATGTGTATATATATATACACATATATATATGCATCTGTGTATAATTGAATCACTTTGCTTTTAACCTAAAAATAACACTACATTGTAAATTACGTACCCTTCAATTAAAAATGTAATTATTTAAAAAAAAGAGAGTAAATATGACAGAGGGGGGAAATGGATCACGTGTGTGTGTTCATGTGTGTGTTCAGGTCTGATGCACACGTGCATTTGTGCACACACACACACACACACACACACACACACACACACACACGCAGATGTAAACTCTAAACCGCAGCTGCCACAGAACACGCCGAGTCCTTTGCCACTCCTCTTGCTCCAGCATCGCCCTTTTCATCATGCAGAAACAAGCAGCTGAGATTAATTCTTCTGTGCACTTTATGAAAGGCAGGTTGTATCCATTCTTAATGTTCTAAAATGTGATCCAATAGTTAAAATTTTTTTAAGCAATTAATGTTTCAGGTATGATTTAAAAGCAATCATTTTATTTTTGCATTTGCATAATCCCTGTTCTCACCAATCCTAATTGCTTTCGGTAACTTTGTTTTAAGACATTATTTGACATTACAATAGCCATTAGGAAAACAGCAATGAAAACATCCAGAAGTCCTACCTTCACACCGTTTATAAACTAGAGACAAACAGGATAAACTGCACTTGGGAGACATGTGATTAAAGATATGTTATATCTCATGTCCAACACTCCCATTAAATTTTATGAACTCGTGATTAAGAAAAAAAAAAAGAGGAAATGGGTCATAAAGAGATGAGACATTTTAGCAAATTTATGGAATTCATAAAAGAGGTTGAGAAGTGGTAACTGGGAATTAGGTCAGAGGAAATCTCTAGCCTGGAACACACAGAGAAGCTTATAGTCTAAACTCATCTGTAATGCAGAAAGCAGGCAACGCTTGGACTGAAAAAGCTACATTCAACTGAAGGCAAAGTTAGTTATGAAGCTAAAAAGAGGAGGGAGAATAGAAAGTCTATATGTGGACCAGGCACTGTCCTACACTCTCATATCCCCAGCCTCCACGTGAAGCCCAGTCAGAAACACGCTTCTATTTACCAGGCTGGAGGAAAATTCTCTAAAGAAGATGAACAATCCTAGAGAAAACAGCTTCTTTAAAATTTCTCCAGTGTAAGAAACTTAGAGTAGGGCTCCCAGCCGCCACCCCCTCCCCCAGCCTCCCATTAATCTAAAGTGTTTGCTGTCTGCTAGCCCTGTCCACACACAGAAAGTTCAGTTCAATTCAGTCGCTCAGTCGTGTCTGACTCTTTGTGACCCCATGAACCGCAGCACGCCAGGCCTCCCTGTCCATCATCAGCTCCTGGAGTCCACCCAAACCCATGTCCATCGAGTCGGTGATGACATCCAGCCATCTCCTCCTCTGTTGTCCCCTTCTCCTCCTGCCCTCAATCTTTCCCAGCATCAGGGTCTTTTCAAATGAGTCAGCTCTTCGCATCAGGTGGCCAAAGTATCGGAGTTTCAGCTTCAACATCAGTCCTTCCAATGAACACCCAAGACTGATCTCTTTTAGGATGGACTGGTTGGATCTCCTGGCAGTCCAAGGGACTCTCAAGAGTCTTCTCCAACACCACAGTTCAAAAGCATCAATTCTTCGGCACTCAGCTTTCTTTATAGTCCAACTCTCACTTTCATATGTGACCACTGGAAAAACCATAGCCTTGACTAGATGGACCTTTGTTGGCAAAGTAATGTCTCTGCTTTCTAATATGCTGTCTAGGTTGGTCATAACTTTCCTTCCAGGGAGCAAGCATCTTTTAATTTCATGGCTACAGTCACCATCTACAGTGATTTTTGAGCCCAGAAAAATAAAGCCTGCCACTATTTTCACTGTTTCCCTATCTATTTGCCATGAAGTGATGGGACCTGATGCCATGATCTTAGTTTTCTGAATGTTGAGCTTTAAGCCAACATTTTCACTCTCTTCTTTCACTTTCATCAAGAGGCTCTTTAGTTCCTCTTCACTTTCTGCCATAAGGGTGGTGTCATCTGCATATCTGAGGTTATTGATATTTCTCCCAGCAATCTTGATTCCAGCTTGTGCTTCCTCCAGCCCAGCGTTTCTCATGATGTACTCTGGATATAAGTTAAATAAGCAGGGTGACAATATACAACTTATTTATTAAAAAACAACAACAACAACAAAGATACGCCAGAAGCCTAAAGAGATAGAGTAAACTGCACTTAGGAAGCATGATAGAGTGATCAAAATAAACAAACACAAAAATCAAGTTTAAAAATGAGGCAAAAAAAGGCTAATTATTCTCAGAGAAGTCTAAAGGAATTACATCCACAAAACAAGAATAGGAAGTTACTAAAGAAACAACCAGAGAATTAAAATGAGCTCTCACCTAAAAATGAGCACTGCTGCCCAAAATGTCAGAAGTGGATTGAAAGGGAAAGATAAGGAATTCTCCCAGAACATACAACAGAAAATAAAACCAAACCAAGGGACTGAAGATAGGAGAGAAAACAAAAACCTAGAGAAACAATTCAGACGAAGATAAAGCTTCAGAGATAAAAGATTCAAAGTCTCTAGGTAAAAGAGACCACTGCAATGCCAGAACCATGAATTAAAATCCATTACTTCAGAATTCGTCAGTTTTAACATTAGGAGCACCAAATTCAAGGTTTTAAAAGCTCCCAGAAAAGAAAAGTCAGAGCATGTTGAAAGGAGAGAGAACCATAAGTGTGAGCTTTTATGTTTTGTTTTGTTTTTCTGCTTTTATCAGCAACAGTGGCTACTGGAAGGTAACAAGGCAACATCCTGGGCGTTCTGAGAGATGAACACCTTTTCAGCCTAGAGCTCTATATATACACACTGTACTAAGTAGAATTTTTTTTTTTTTTTTAGGTCAGACATGTGAGCAACAAAAACAACAACAAAAAATCACTTTCCCAAACTGGAAGGTCAAGGGAAGTCTCCAGATACCAGCTATGCTCAGAGTCAGAGGACAGGCAGAGACAGAAGCAGAGGATGGAGGGTGAGCATATAGGTCTGTGAGAAGGTAGCTTTGAAATGTCCAGCACTGTGGAGGAGTTAAATCACTCCAGCCCATCCAGAGAACCCGGTCAGATCATATTAATAAATGTAAGGCAAACTGTTTCCTGGCATGTTCTTGAGATCTTAAAGAATAAAAGAAGACTATTAGATGTAACTTCCCAAAAGACATATACCATATGCATACACCTGGGGGCTTACCAGGTGGCACAGTGGTAAAGAATCCACCTGCCAATGCAGGAGACACAGGAGACGGGGGTCCAATCCCTGGATGGGAAAGATCCCCTCAAGTAGGAAATGACAACCCACTTCAGTATTCTTGCCTGGAGAATTAATTCCATGGACAGAAGAGCCAAGTGGGCTACAGTTCATAGAGTTGCAAAGAGTTGGAAATGACTGCAACAGCTTAGCCTTCTTTATGGTGCAACTCCCACATCCATACATGACTACTGAAAAAAACCACACCTTTGACTACACAGAGCTTTGCTGGCAAAATGTTGTCTCTGGTTTTAACACACTGTCTAGTTTTGTCAGAGCTTTTCTTCTGAGCCCACACACACCTACACACACTATATGTGTATATATATATACATATATATATATACATACACACAAGATTAATATATACATCATTTATATGCACATTAGATTATTATATTAGACTATTAAAAATTGTTGTTGTTCAGTCACTCAGTTATGTCTGACTCTTTGTGACCCCATGGACTGCAGCACATAAGGCTTCCCTGTCCTTCACCATCTCCCAGAGTTTGCTCAGACTCATGTTCATTGAGTGGGTGAAGCCATCCAACCATCTCATCCTTTGTCATCCTCTTCTCCTCCTGCCTTCAATTTTCCCAGTGTCAGGGTCTTTTCCAATGAGTCGGCTCATCTCATCAGGTGGCCAAAGTATTGGAGGTTCAGCTTCAACATCAGTCCTTCCAATGAATACTCTGTGTTGGTTTCCTTTAGGATTGACTGGTTTGATATCTTTGCTGTCCAAGGGACTTTCAAGAG
Source organism: Dama dama (assembly GCF_033118175.1). Lineage (NCBI taxonomy): Eukaryota > Metazoa > Chordata > Mammalia > Artiodactyla > Cervidae > Dama > Dama dama. Next base: position 12,235,123 of record NC_083708.1, read on the forward strand.
TCTTTTCTAGCACCACAGTTCAAAAGTATCAATTCTTCAGTGCTCAGCCTTGTTTATGGTGCAACTCTCACATCGATATATGACTACTGGAAAAACCGTAGCTTTGACTATGCAGATCAGGTTGGCAAAATGATGTCTCTGCTTTTTAATACGCTGTCTAGGTTTGTCAGAGCTTTTCTTCTAAGGAGTAAGAGTCTTTTAATTCCATGGCTGGAGTGGGTAGCCAGTCCCTTCTCCAGGGGATCTTCCCAACCCAGGGATCAAACATGGGTCTCCTGCATTGCAGACAGATTCTTTACCATCTAAGCCACCAAGGAAGCCCACATTATAGATTATTATTAGATTATTATACAAGAAGATTATTAGACATAACTTGCCAAAAACATATGCTTTGTGTATATACCATATATATGTATATATATATAAGATTTATATATACATCATTTATATATATACTATATGTAATATAAATATATATAATATATATACTCCATATATATATATATACACCCTATATATATATGTCATTTTTTTCCATGCAGAAGAAAATTCTGGAAGACTATGCACCAAAATTTAAATACTAGTGTTCTTCTCTGAAGGTAGAAGCAATTCTTTTAACATCTGAATTTTTCCCCTCTTTCCCTGAATAGTGAGCATATATTATAGAGGATGAGATGGTTGGGTGGCATCACCGACTCAGTGGACAGGAATTTGAGCAAGCTCCAGGAGTTGGTGATAGACAGGGAAGCCTGGCGTGCTGCAGTCCATGGGGTCGCAAAAAGTCAGACATGACTGAGTGACTGAACTGAACTGACTGATTACTTTATGTGATCAAAATATAAAGAAGCATTTGGTCTTATTTAAGTACCCTAAACACGCATCTGCTTCTTGATTTTTTATTCATTTACTCCTAAACCCTCTGTAATCTAGCTTCCATCCCCAATCCTTCATAGGCATTACTGTCCACCCAGGTGAAAAATGACTTCTGAGTAGCAGTGGAGGTCCTGTCATTAATCACAATCTGCCGTGCTATTTGATGTTATTAATTACTCTTCTTGTCATTAAATTCTGTCTCTTGTCTCCTCTCTGGGCCTTCCCTCTCTGTCCAACCCTTTGGTATCCATGTCACTAGCACCCTGCCTTTGACTTTGGCTGGACTCTTTTCCTGGACTCCTCAGGTATCCCCCTGAGATTAACTATCATCTCTATGTTGTTGACTCCGATGTCTACACTTCCAATTCAAATTTCCCTTGTGGCATCAAAAGCCTGATGTTAAGCTGTCAACCACGTGTGTCCACTTGGACATGCAGAACGGGATTTATTACCTCCTTCCTTGCCTCCACAAAAGCCCTACTTCTTCTATATTTTCTATCTCAGTTTACATACTGAGATATGGCAGTATCTTTCCCAGGCCAGAAATCTCCTCTTGGTTTCCATCTCTGACTCATCCTACATGAGGTCAGTCTAGGACTCCTGATTTCCTGGGTTTGGCATCCTCTCACCATTGCTTGTATATATATCCTTTCATGACCTACGTCTCACCCGCTGGTACAGTAACTTCTCTTTGAGTCCCAGCCTCTAGTCCTGTGTCTCCCCTAAACATGCACACTGCCACTAGAGGGATCGCCCTAAGATAAAAACCTTCCTTTCCATTCCCCTGACTGTAATCATTTAATGTTTCCCAATTGCCCTTAGTAAAAATCTTACCACATCAGAGGCTTTGTGGTTTGATGCTTTCTCTCCAGTGAAGATTCAGTTTTCCCCATTGTCTCCTAGATCCTGGATTTATCTGTGAACACTTGTCCCCCAGAAAAGACTTTCTTTCTCATGTGTCTTTTCCACCTGCTCCTGTTATTCATCCTTCTAGAATCAGCTTGAGCACTTTTTCAAGGAAGTTTTCCAGAATCCACTCCAGTTGGAATTTTGTGTACTCTTAAATGTCTTGTGTTAAATCGTGACGTCTTAATGGAAAGAACTGTTTTTCATTCCCACTAGATTGCAAGAAATTGTTGCTTTGGGGTCATACATTCCCTAGGTCATATATGAACAATTTCATGTAACTTGACACATTCCAGCACTTAATGTATTACCTGGCACTTAATGAATGTTAGAAAATGTTTTGTTGAAAGTAAAAATATGTTTTACCAACATTGTCTGTGGAGGAATTACTCTTGACCTCTGGGTTTGAGATTTATCTACACAGTTTAGAAATTTTAAAAGGGAGGGAGGGCTTCCTTGTTATAGTATAAGATCAAATACTTCATATTTTAAGATCAGAAAGTAAACTGTCATTGTTTATCAGTACTGCATATCAAATTAATGATTCCAAGTATACTATTGTTTTTGAAACTCTATCAAAAATCCCTCTAACCCAAGAAAGGAATCATTAATTGGAATATGGGACATACTAAAAACTAAATTAAAATTCACTTAAGGTCTTCATATATAAATTGTAAAGTATTTTTTAAACATGATCCACATGAAAAGACTGTTCTCATTTGGAATAGAGAAATAAATTTATCATATGTTGAATATTGTTGTTCTCATACTGTTATTGTTATCATACTGTTGAATATTCTGACTTCTACGTCCTTGTGATTGATTTTCAGTTAGCAGTGTGTGGTAAAATCAAACACTTTTTCAGACATTCTTGGCTTACATAATGTTTAAGGGAAGGCTTCCTGCTGAATTGGAAAGGGCAAAACTATTGATGGAACACAGCGAAATCAATTGCACCTTTTAGTGTTTTATCTGTTTGTTTCCTACTAACTTTTGAATGGGTTGACTGGTTTTGATCAAATTTGCTGCACTTCAATTTTTTATTGTTAACTTACAATGTTGTGTTTGTTTTAAGGATACAGCAAAGTGGTTCAGCTATTCTTATATGTGTATATTATTTTTCAGATTTTTTTTCCATTCTTATATAGTTTATTACAAAATATTGAGTAGAGTTTCCTGTACTATACAGTAGGTTCTTGTGGATTATCTATTTTATGTCTAGTAGTGTGTATATGTTAATCCCATCTCCCTAATTTATCTCTCCCACACCTTCCCCTTTGGTAACTGAGTTTGTTTTCTGTTTGTGAGTCTCTTTTTGTTTTGTAAACAGTTCATTTGTATTATTTTTTTTCAGATTCCACATATAAGTGACATCATATGATATTTGGCTTTCTCTGACTTACTTCCCTGAGTAGGATAATCTGTAAATCTATCCATATTATATTATATTGTATTAGATAGATAGATAGACATATACACTACATCATTTTAAACAATAATCTGTTTCCACCTCTTGGCTATTTCAAATAGTGCTGCAATGAACACTGGGGTGAATGCATCTTTTTGAATTAGAGTTTTCTCCTCTATGCCCAGGAGAAGGATTGCAGGATTACATGGGAGCTCTATTTTTAGTGTTTTTAAAGACCCGTCTATACTGTTATCCATAGCGATTGCAATAATTTACCTTCCCACCAGCAATGTAGGGTTCCCTTTCCTCCACATCCTCTCCAGAATCTATTATTTATAAACTTTGATGATGGCCACTCTGACTGAAGTAAGGTAGTACTTACTACCTTGCATTTATCTAAGTAATTGTAGTTTTGAGTTTCATTTCTCTAATTAGTGATGCTGAGCATGTTTCACATGCCTGTTGGCCATCTCTATGTCTTCTTTGGAGAGGTGTTTATTTAGGTCTTCTGCCCATTTTTTAATTGGGTTGTTGTAACAGTTTGTATGGGGATCTAAGTTGTTTCAAGATTTTTGGCTATTAGAAATGAAGCTGCTGTAAACATTTGTTTAGAACTAAAGTATTTGTGTGAATGTAAGTTCTCAGTTCTCTGGGGTAAATTCTTGAGTGCAATTATTGCATCATAAAGTATACACAGGTTTAGTTTTATAAGAAACTTGCCCATTTTTTTTTTCAGTATAACTGTACCATTTCTCATTTCCCCCAGCACCATATGAGTGATTCAGTTTCTCTGCATCTTCACCCACACTTGATGTTTTCAGAGTATTCTATTTTAGCCATTCTGGCATTATATCTCATAACAATTTTATACATTAGGTGTGCGCAAGGTCTGAAGAAATATTAGTTTCACTGTCACGATATTGGTAACTTGTGTCCTTTTTAAAAAATATGTCAGTCTTGTTAGAGGCTTGTTAACTGTATCAATCTTTTCTAAGAACTGGCTTTTGGTTTCATCAATTTTCTGATTTTTTTTTTTTTTTTTTTTACTTTTAATTTCTTGGATAGTCTGCTCTTGTTTGCGTGCATGTGTGCTAAGTCGCTTCAGTCCTGTCTGACTCTTTGCGACCCTATGGACTGTAGCCCACTAGGCTCCTCTGTTCATGGGATTCTCCAGGCAAAAGTACTGGAGTGGGTTTCCATGCCCTCCTCCAGGGGACCCAGGGACTGAACCTACGTCTCTTACATCTACCTGCATTGGCAGGCGGGTTCTTTACCACTAGTGCCACATGGGAAGCCCCTGCTCTTATTTCCTTCCTTATTCTTACTTTACTTATTTTTTGAATTTCTTACTATAAAAATCTTAGATTATTATTTGAGACTTTTCTAATTTTCTTTTTTTTTAATTTGTTAACTTTTATTTTTTTTTCATTTATTTTTATTAGTTGGAGGCTAATTATTATGTAAGCATTTAATGTTAGAAATTTCCCTCTCAGCACTGTTTTAGCTGTGTCCTACAATGCTGGGTTCTTTTCATTTTTATTCGGTTTGATGTATTTTTATTTCCTATGGGACTTCTTCTTTGACCCATCAGTCATTTAGAAATATATTGCTTAGCCTCTAAGGGTTTGTATATATTCCTGTTAATATATTTGTTGTTGATTGTAATTTTATTCCGTTGTGGTCAGAGTATGCATTATGAATGCTTTTACTTTAAAATTGATGAATTATGTTTTATAACTCAGGATATGATATATCATGCAAAATCTGTGGGTTCTTGAAAAAATGTGAATTCTGCCGTTAGTGAAGTGTCCTTTGAAGGTCAATTGCATGCTGTTGGCTGATGGTGCTGTTGAGTTCTGTTGTTAGTGGTTTTCTCTCTAGTTGTCCTTGTACGTGTGTGTGCTGTCATGTTCAACTCTTTGCAACCTGATGGACTGTAGCCCACCAGCCTCCTATTAATTCTTAAAAAGTGGGTGGTGGAGTCTCTAACAATAATTCTGGATTTTTTCTTTTATGTCTATCATTACTTTGCTTCACGTATTTTAGAGGTCTGCTGTATGATGCATACACATTGAGGACTGCCAAGAGTTTTTGCTCTGATGTCATTATTATGTAACAATTTTCTCTATTTCTCATGATTTTCTAAAGTATACTTTATCTGATATTAATACAGACATTTAGGCTTTGTTTGGATTGATGTTTGTGCATATCATTTTCAGTTCTTTTACTTTCAACCCACTCATACTATTATAGTTGAGATGAGTTTCCTATGCCTGTGTGCTAAGTTGCTTCAGTCATGTCCGACTTTTTGTGATCCTATGGACTGTATAGCCCGCCAGGCTCCTCTGTCCATGGGATTCTCCAGGCAAGAATACTGAAGTGGGTTGCCGTGCCCTCCTCCAGGGGATCTACCTGACCCAGGGATCAAACCCACCTCTCTTATGTCTCCTGCATTGGCAGGCAGGTTCTTTACTACTAGCACCACTTGGCAAGCCCGAGTTTCCTGTAGATTGCATATAATTGAGTTATATATTTTTTAAACAACCCTACCAATCTCTGTCTTATAATTGGTACATTTATATTATTTGCATTTAATGTGATTCAGTTCAGTTCAGTTGCTCAGTCGTGGCCGACTCTTTGCAACCCCATGGACTGCAGCACGCCAGGCCTCCCTGTCCATCACCAACTCCCAGAGTTTACTCAACTCATGTCCATTGAGTCGGTGATGCCATCCAACCATTTCATCCTCTGTTGTCCCCTTCTCTTCCCGCCATCAATCTTTCCCAACATCAGGGTCTTTTCCAATGGTGGCCAAAGTATTGGAGTTTCAGCTTCAACGTCAGTCCTTACAATGAACACCCAGGACTGATCTCCTTTAGGATGGACTGGTTAGATCTCCTTGCAGTCCAAGGGACTCTCAAGAGTCTTCTCCAACACCACAGTTCAAAAGCATCAATTCTTTAGTGCTCAGCTCTTTATAGCCCAACTCTCACATCCACACATGACTATTGGAAAAACCATAGCCTTAACTTGATGGACCTTTGTTGGCGAAGCAATGTCTCAACTTTTTAATATGCTGTCTAGGTTGGTCATAGTTTTTCTTCCAAGGAGCAAGTGTCTTTTAATTTCATGGCTGCAGTCACCATCTGCAGTGAGTGAGTTTATTTTTGGAGCCCCCAAAAATAAAGCTTGTCACTGTTTCCACTGTTTCCCCATCTATTTGCCATGAAGTGATGGGACCGGATGCCATGATCTTAGTTTTCTGAATGTTGAGTTTTAAACCAACTTTTTCATTCTCCTCTTTCATGTTCATCAAGAGACTCTAGTTCTTCTTCACTTTATGCCATATGGGTGGTGTCATCTGCATATCTGAGGTTATTGATATTTCTCCTGACAATCTTGATTTCAGCTTGTGCTTCAGCTAGCCAACATTTCTCATGATGTACTCTGCATATAAGTTAAATAAGCAGGGTGGCAATATACAGCCTTGATGTACTCCTTTCCCAATTTGAAACCAGTCTGTTCAATGTCCAATTCTAACTGTTTCTTCCTGATCTGCGTACAGATTTCTCAAGAGTCAGGTTAAGTAGTCTGGTATTCCCATCTCTTTAAGAATTGTCCAGAGTTTGTAGTGGTCCACACAGTCAAAGGCTTTAGCATAGTCTATAAAGCAGAAATAGATATTTTTCTGGAATTCTCTTGCTTTTTTGATGATCCAACGGATGTTGGCAATTTGGTCTCTGGTTCCTCGTCTTTGCTAAATCCAGCTTGAATACCTGGAAGTTAATGGTTCATGTACTGTTGAGGCCTGGCTTGGAGAATTTTGAGATTATTGATATTTTAAAACTTAATTTTGGCATTTTGCTTTTTGTTTTCCATTTTTCTCTGTTTTTCCTTTCTCTGTTGTATTTTTGCTGCCTTCCTGAGGGTTATGTTGCACATTCTTCAGTCTGTCATTTTTATTTATCTGTAGTATTTCTTTTATTTATCTGTAGTATTTTTAATGTATTTATTTGAATAGTTTTCATAGTGATTTCTATAGATAATAAATTATGTATAAATAACTTGTCACAGTCATTTTACCAGTTCTGGTAAAGTATAGAAAACTTACCTCCCTTTCTGTCCCTTTATCTTTCTCCATTTATATTTGTCTCAAATATTTTCTCTATGCACATTGTATACATACAGTGTTATAATTCTTGCTTCAATCATAAAATATAAGTTAAAAATTCAAGATAAAAAGAAAAGTCTATTGGATATTTATTCTTTTCACTTTTCTTTTGTTTTAAGACTCCTCATCATTTCCTTTCTGTTTATTTTTTTCTTTTTTTTCATTTATCTTTATTAGTTGGAGGCTAATTACTTTACAATATTGAAACTAGAATACTTTTGAACACCATACACAAAAATAAACTCAAAATGGATTAAAGATCTAAATATAAGATCAGAAACTATAAAACTCCTTTCTGTTTAGAAAATATCATTTAGCCATCTTTTTAGATTAGGTCTGATGGCAACAAATTCTCTTACAGTTTATGCATCTCAGAATGTTTTGATTTCTCCTTCATTCTTGAAGGTTATTTTTACTGGATATAAAATTCTGTGTTCACATTTCTTTCCTTTAACAGTTGAAAAATATTATCTCCCTTCCTTCTAGCCCCATGGTTTCTAGTGTGAAATTTACTATTATCCAAATTGTTCTTTACTTGTAGGGAAGTTTATTGTGTCTCTCTTGATGCTTTCGAGATTTCTTTTTCTTTGTCTTTAGTTTTTTAGAAGTTTGTTTATGATGCGTCCTGGCATTAATATCATTGAGCTTGTCCTATTCAGCATTTTCTCAGCTTCTTGAACTTGTGCATTTATGTCCTTGGCTCAACTTGAGATAGTTTCATCTTTATTTATTTGAATACTTTTAAATCCCACTCTCTTTCTTCTCTCCTTCTGAGACTCTGATAGCACAAATGTAAGATCAGTTGTTGCAGCTCTCACACATGTCTGAGATTTGGTTCATATTTTTCAGCTCATTTTCTCTCTTTTTTTACATGTTGAGAAATCTACGTTGTTCTATATTCAAGTCCTTTTCTCTGTTATCTCCTTTATGCTGTAGGCCCATCAACTTTTATATATTTGGTTATTGTACCTTACAATTAAAAAGTTCTATTTGGCTCTTTTATTATATCTTGTATTTTAATTATTATTATTTTTTGCAGAGTTCACTTGTTGAGACTTTCTATTTTTTCAATTATGTCAACCTTGTCTAAACATTTTTAAGATGGCTTATTTAACACCCTTGTCATACAATATAAGCTGTTTCATCACCTTGTGTGCTTTCATCTGTGGATTTTCTTTTTTTGTTCAAGATAGGAATTTTCTATATCTAGGTATTAGAGATTACTTTCTGTTGTATATGAATATTTTGATTATTATGAGACTCTGTAGACTATTTAAAACACCAAAGGAGACCTCCTCTGACATTATGCCAGTAGGAAGAGGGAGGCACGATTTCATGATCCACCAATAGGGGTTGTGTTTCCCACATTGCCACATTTGACTCTCCACAGAAGGAATCCTTGTTGCTGGTGGGTGGGTATGGGACTCCAGGCTCATCACTAGCGTCTGCTGACAGCACCCTGACCCGGCAGGGAAGAATGTCTCCCACTGACATGGCCTACACTGACACCATGAGGGTGAGGTGGCCTTGTTAACTTTGGGAAGGGATAAAAGTTCTGGCTTCAGTAATTCTACCCCATGGATAAAGAGAGCAAAGTGGTACAGAGTCACCAGGGTCGACATTTAGGCTCACCACTCTGCCTTTGCTATCAGGATGGGAATTCAGCCACAGCTTTGTCCATGGTATTTGGCTGCAGTAGGGATGGAGGCTATTGTCAGAAAGTCTTTTTGCTTTCTAGGCCTTTCCCCTTCTTCTCCTTTGGTTTGAGAGAATAGGCTTTGCTTCAGTCAGTCACTTCAGTCGCTGAGTGGTGTCTGACTCTTTGTGGCCCCAGCGACAGCAGCACGCCAGGCCTCCCTGTCCATCACCAACTCCTGGAATTTACTCAAACTCACGTCCATTGAGTCGGTGATGCCATCCAACCATCCTCTGCTGTTCCCGTCTCCTCCTGCTTTTAATCTCTCCCAGCATCAGGGTCTTTTCCTATGAGTCGGTTCTTCACATCAGGTGGCCAGAGTATTGGAGTTTCAGCTTCAGCATCAGTCCCTCTGATGAATACTCTGTGTTGATTTCCCTTAGCATGGACTGGTTGGCTCTCCTTGCAGTCCAAGGGACTCTCAAGAGTCTTCTCCAACACACAGTTCAAAAGCATCAATTCTTTGGTGCTCAGCTTTCTTTATAGTCCAACTCTCACATCCATACATGACCACTGGAAAAACCATAGCCTTGACTAGACAGACCTTTGTCAGCACTATACCCTAAAGCTTTCCTTAGGGTTTTTTTTTTTATTTTTTAATCTGCACCCATTGGAGTTCCCAGCACACAGTTAGGGATGAGAGGCAAAAAGGAAACCCAGGTTTTTCTCAAAACAATTTTAAATTGTATTCCTCTAATTGCTAATTATGAGGTGCATCTTTTTATGTGCTTACTTGCTGTCTGTATATCTTCTTTGGTGAAATGTCTGGTCATGCCATCTGCCTATTTTCTAAATGAATTATTTAGCTTTTTACTGTTAAATTTGGAGAGTTCTTTGTATAATCTAGATACAAGTCCTTTTTCAGATATATGACTTGCAAATATTTTATCCCAGTCTGTAATTTGATTTTTTTATCCTCTTAACAGACTGTTTCACAGACCAAAAGCTATCAATTTTGATGAGGGTAATTTTTTTAAACAGCTTTGACTACCCAGACCTTTTTCCTACAACCACTTTTCTAGAGTGCTGCAACAATTGGCAGGCTGTTAGAATCAGGATGGGATCAATCAGGAGTCTGTTCTACATAAGCCTTTCCCTGTGGTTCCTTTTAACAGTGTATGGAGGTGTTTTCTTGTATAACAATTATATTATGTGGAATATCACAAGCATGAGACTATACTGGCAATATTCATTGAATAATCTACTACAGAAAATATTCAATAAATATTATTGCTTGTCAAATAATCCTTATTTTCTCTACTGAAATAATAGGCACTAACTACCGATAAATAATATAATCTCTTTCTCGGATTGTCTACTCTGTCTTGATAAGTATAACTACAAATTTTCTAGTAGCCACAGGTTTAAAGGTTTTTTTTTTTTTTTAAGTGAAGTTCATTTATAAGTTATGTTTTACTCACCCATTTTAGGTTCCAAAGATAGAATATCAAACTGGTTTTATTTGTCCCAGTTCGAGTAAATTTTTCCATGCCATTTAGAATTTTTCATGCCATTTAGTAGGCAATGGCTCATCTGTAAGGTATCTGTCTTTTGGTCAGCTGCTGACTTTCCAATGCAGTCACTTGAGAGAAAAAACTACTTCTGGGAAGGCTATACATTGTAGGATGTGTGAATCAAAACCCATGTTTTGTTTTACACCTAATGATATATTCTATTGGAAACGGAGTTAAGATCAGATAAAGGGGAAATAAATCCTTGCTTTTCATGAGGCTCCAGACAAGCTACTTCCCATCATCAACTATTCTTCTGTCACTATTATTGAGCACTCTTCTGTTCTGTTGCCGTTTTACTGGTGAATCCAGCATCTCTCTGTATTCCCACGGTGAACAACAACAAAACTGCCTTGATCTCATTATCATTCTTAAATGACTTTGATATTTAATTGTGACAGCAATATACCTGGAACTCCTTAGTCTGCAGACATTGTAGGTGAAAAAAACCAGCAAGAATGAGGAGCCCTGCAGACAAGCAGCAGTAAAAAAAATCCATAGAGACATTGTTGTGTCTTGTGTTTCTTTATCAAATCCCATAAAATGGATAAAAGATGCAAAATTCTAAAAGAAGTAAATTTGCCTCTGCAAGCCAAGATCAAACAGGCCTAATAGAACAGTAACCATAAAGTTTTCTTCATTTTACTTCAGAAATAAAATTAGGATAAAGACCTAGAGGAGTTACCAAATTAAAATATATTTGATTAATGGAACTGTTTTATGGGGTTACAAAATCACTTTTGTCCATTTTATGGGATTTGATGAAGAACACAAGACGCGGCAATGCCTCTATGGATTTTTACTGCTGTTTGTCTGCAGGCCTTCCCATTCTTGCTGGTTTTTCTCATCTACAACGTCTTCAGACTAAAGGGCTCCAGGTATATTGCTGTCACAATTAAATATCAAAGTCATTTAAGAATGATAATGAGATCAAGGCAATTGCAAAATAAGAAATGTAACTTACAAATATAGGTGTTTGAAATTTCTTAGAAAATTTTGCTATGTATAATTATCTTATTTAGAAGGAAAGAAGTAGGTGAGAGGGGTTAAGAGGTGCAAACTTCCAAATGCAAAATAGGTAAGTCCAAACAAATAAACTCATAGAAAACGAGATTAGACTTGTGGCAGCCAGAGGCAGGAGGTTGGGGGGGAGGGGAATCGGAGGAAGGTATCAAAAGGTACAAACTTCCAGTTGTAGGATAGAAAAGTACTAGGGATGTAAGGTGCATGCATGTGCATGCTAACTCACTGCAGTTGTGTCCAACTCTTTGTGACCCTAGGGACTGTAGCCCGCCGGGCTTTTCTATCCCTGGGATTCTCCAGGCAAGAATAATGGAGGCATTGTCATACCCACCTCCAGGGGATCTTCCCAACCCATGGATCAAACTGGTGTCTCTCTGCTTCCTGCCTTGGTAGGCAGGTTCTTTACCACTAGTGCCACCTGGGAATCCCTTGGGATGTAATGTACAACATGATAAATATAATTAAAACTGCCTGCATATAATGTATGAAAGTTGTTAAGAAGTAAATCCTAAGAGTTCTCAAAACAAGAAAAAAGGTCTTTTTTCCCTATTTCTTCAGTGCTATATCTGCATGACATGATTGATGTTACTAAGTTCAGTTCAGTTTAGTTGCTCAGTCGTGTCTGACTCTGCGACCCCATGAACTGCAGCACACCAGGCCTCCCTGTCCATCATCAACTCCCGGAGTCCACTCAAATCCTTGTCCATTGAGTCGGTGATGCCATCCAACCAGCTCATCCTCTGTCATCCCCTTCTCCTCCTGCCCTCAATCTTTCCCAGAGTCAGGGTTTCTTCAAATGAGTCAGCTTTTCGCATCAGGTGGTCAAAGTATCAGGGTATTGGATGTTACTAAATTTACTCACTAGGCTTATTTTTATTATCATGATGTATGTAAGTTATTACACTGTACACCTTAAATTTGTACAATGCTGAATGTCAAGTATATATTAGTAAAACTGAAAGAAAAATATTAATTAGCTTATTTAAAAATAAGATCCTGTTTTAGAAACAATAGGATAATAAAAGGCATCTAGCAATATTATCCCATATTTGGCAGGATGAATACATCAATAGATTGTACTTGTAAAAGTCAAAGTAACATAAAAAAAACACCTATTGGATAGAACATCTCAAAAGGTACAAAGTTTAATAAAGAGATAAAAAAGGCTTCATAAAAAAAAGACTTCATAAGAGGGGGAATCAAAAATTAAGAGGGATATTTGTTCTTTTCTTAAAAATAATCCATGAATCTGAATTTACAAATAAGATGGCTAGAATTAAGCCATAATTCATAAGAATTAAACATACCAGGGATACCAATCCTCTTTAAATCAAATTATTATCATGGTAGGAGTAAATGAAAACTTTTATCAAAATTGGAAACAGAGATTCTTCTTAAGATACTGATTATTGTCTTGAACCTTCCCGAAAATACTACATTAATTTTTTTTCTTCAAATAAGGCAATAAAAATTTCTTCAAAATTGCTTTTAAAATTAAAATGCACTGCCAAGGTCTAATATAAGACCTGGCTGGCTTTGGAGTCCAAGAGTCATCACCATCATTGATTTTCTTTTTTGAGGCAAGGGCACAATGCCAGAAATGGTTCATAAAGGAGAAATTTTTGAAGACAAGGCAAAGATGTCATGGCACATAAAGCGATGTGGAAATGTGATGGTTAATTTTATGTGTCAACTTGACTCGGCCACAAGGTGCCAGACAACTGTTTAAACATGACTTCTAAGTATATCCATGAGGGTATTAGCATTTGAATCTGTAAACTATAAAGCAGATTGCCCCTCCGATGTTTGCAAGCATCCTCCAGCCTCTCAGGCATAGGAACAGAACTGGAAAGGAAGGAAATTCTTTCTCTCTCTGGCTGACACTGGAGCTAGAATCACTGTCTTCTCCTGCCCTTGGACCAGAATGTATACCAATGGCTCTCCTGGTTCTCAGGTCTCAGACTCAGAATGGAAATGCCTACCACTGGCATTCCTGGGCCTCTACATTGCAGACAGAAGATTTTGAGGCTTGTCAGTTTCCATAATGGCGCATGCCAGTTCATTATGATAAATTAATCTCTCTCTCTCTCCACACACATACATAAACACATGTATGCATCTGTGCATGTTGATTGGTTGGAGGTTCTCTGGAGCACCCTAAAAAAATATGTGGTTTATAAAAAATTAATAATGTCTGTATCTAATGGTAAGCATTAATATGGGACTTTTAGCTTCAAGATCATTTCACAAGATCATTATATCTAAAGGATAATTTGATTCACAGAGCAAAATCTTCTTTCTGTGAAATAGTTTTTAATATATCCTCAGATGTCAGCATATCTACTGAGAATGATTTCTTAGGCAGATTGTAGCTTTGGTAATTCAAATGTTTCTCTCTCTGGCTGTGGTTTACAATTGTGTCTGCCTAGCTGTCCCTAAGGGTTTCTCCCCACTCCAAGTTACTAGTAAACAGTTGGAAAAAGATAAAAATCCTCATGAATAACGAGATTAACAGGACTTTCACATTAAGATGGTCGAGTAAAAGCATTTATGCCCCTTTTCTGGAAAAAAAAAAAAAAAATTCACTCCAAGCAATGTAAGTTGGTCACCAGGCTGGTTTGCACAGAACCCAGAAGTCTCCTAAAACAATGAATTCTCAATTGCTGAGTCTAGGGCAGTCCAGGCAAACCAGAATGACTGGTTACCCCAGAAGAAGAAAAGGAAAATGCTATGTTCACTGAAAGTAGGAAGCATCTGTTGTCCCTACTCCTTCTGTGTGATGGGAGAAGTGGGGGGTGGGGGGTGGGAAGGGGGTGTGGGAGTGGATTCACAATGAGGAGACTGCTAAGCCCAGAAGAGAAGCAAGAGTCCCAGCAGAACTGCAGGAAGTTGCAGGAATCAGGAACACCTGAGTGCCCAGAAAGCAGGGGCAGGAAAGGGACTGAAAAAGTTAAACAGCTGCTGCGTGGAATCTTGTCTCCCGCCCTGGTCCTTATCTGATGCTTCTCATGACACTTGAGCTCCTCTGAGCCTCACCCGTCTCCTTGCTCTAGCTGCCGAGGAATTATCTGACCCACTTCAGGTTAGTGCAGTCTTCCAGTGCTTTATCTTATGGCAAAACTCATACCCCTCAACCTATTGCCTTGGAGCCTCTCTGCTTGATGCAGGGATGCAGGATGCTATAGGATCTCACTTGGTACACACACACACACAACTCAAAAGTCAGGAAGGTTAACACAGGAAGGGGGAGATTGGGGCACTTCTCTAATTAACAGGAGACAGCAGTGGGGATAAATCATCCCACCTGTCTCTACCTTGCCTGGATAGATGACCCTGAATCACAGTTTATACAGACCCTGAACCACAGGCTGGTCCCCGGTGATGGGGCATCAGTGAGTCACACATCTATGTCAGGTCACGGCAGTCCTGAAGGCCTTATATTCGGCTCTGCTGTGTGGGCACCCAAGCTCTCAGGCCACCCCACCAGGAGACTATGCTTCATTTTCTGAAGATGGTGAATCAAGAGGCTCTGGAATCTGGAACCTTGAAGAATTGGGGAAGAATCTCCTCTCCAACTCACTGACAAGAATATCAATGGGAATATCTCCAGTGTAAGTATGGGAGAGTTTCTACTGGAGGTGCCAGTGACAGAGACCACTCAGTGATACCGTGGCCTCTTCCCTATGAATGAGGAGCAGGGGGACATTCATTAACTCTTTCTAACTCAAATGGCAAGGTCATCACCATAATTTCTGGAAAGAGTGCTCTCAGGCCTCCCTGTCTTGAGATCTGGAGGGAAATCTGACAATGCTTTCATTTGAAAGAAGTGATTAAAGCTTGTCCTTCTCACCAGTGGTCAGAGAAACTTGACCCCTGTGTCTGTTGCAGACACAGACAGCAACTGACCCCTAAAGCCCCAAATATGGTTCTGCTCTTTCTCCCTTTTTTCTCTGTCTCTCTCACACACACACACACACTCACACATCATAGAGCTTGCCTGTCTCTGGGGAGACATGTTCCCTCTCCCTGAAGTGAGAAGGGAAAACCTTCCATACCCAAGAGACAATTTTTAAGTAGTCACTAGTCCCAAGAGACTTCCCAGCTCAAGGCTGAGCAAGAGGACTCTGGCTCCAGCAATGGAAAACAAAGGCCATGTTCAATCTTCAGCAAGTTGAGGACTTTCATCTTTGCCTGGACTACCTGCCACAGACATTTTCCCCGGTGAATTTAACCAAAGACTATATTTTGAGGCAAAACTCTGAATGTGAACAAGCCATCCTGGCAATAGGCTTTTATCTTCTGCAGAATCAGTCAACAAAAGTATTTTGTGACTGTGCATGCATGCGGGACACCGAAGGAGGTGCTGTGCAATGAGAAGGAGGTGACAATGACTAACAGCAGCTAGAAAATATTTATGAAGAGGAATTTTGAGTCCTCACATGCTTTCCCCTACACTTTCTTTAGCCTCTTGAAAAAGTTATAAAGCCAATTATTAAGCGGAAGCTATTAGCAGCCAGGTTATTTGAGAGGAGAACGTGACAGAATATGGCTTCTCAGAGGAACTGGTTACTAATAGCTTTTCAGTTCAGTACATTTCAGATAAGATTTCTAACACCAAAGCTTCTCCTCCACTTTATGGATAAGAAATCTTATGACCACTTCACTCACCTCAGCAAACACACTATGCAAGAAACAGACAAGCTTTGGACTCAGAATATATCCCCCGTCTTGGAGGGGCATCTTAAAAACCTTAAGTGCTTTTCAGCTCCTGGAATGATTTCCTATTATTTCATTTCTGTCTCACTAAGTATTTCTCACTTTTTCAGTTCTCTAAGTTCTTGAGAAGCATTTTTATTTTTCCTTCCTCCTTTAGTTTTTCTTCCCTCCTCAGAAAGAAATCTCACTCCCACACTGTTCCCTTCTTTTCTGCAGTAGTAGAGAATTCTAAAATTACTGTGTTGTGCCCTGTGGTGAGGTCTCTTCAACATCAAATGAAATGCTGTTCACAGAACTTAAGCCATTGTCACAAGAGGTAGAGTTTATAGACTCTTTCCTCATTTGTAAAGTCAACGTTTTACCTTTCAGAGCTCTGTTCCAAGTGGAGTGTGGCTACAAAGCGTCAAATAATGTGTGGAAAGTGAGGGAGAGCTCTGAGATCTGGCCTGGAAATGTGCAGGAGTGCTTCAAGTGCTACAACATCTATATGTATTTTGAGAGATATAATTGTGCATTGCAAATGTCAAAGAAAGTTTATTTACACAGAAAGATTGTGGTTTCTCACTAGATCAAAATTAGGAGAATGATCACAGGAACAAATTACATGAAAGGGACTCTTTCTCCTCAAACACAGTTTAGCAATTACCTTTTTTCAGACTCTCCACTTGAAAAATCTCCCAGAAATTCAGGATGGGAGGCATAAATGACCCCCAGATATAACCACATCCCTGAAAATTGATCTTTCAGACTATTACAAACCACCTCTAACAATGGAAAACACCATTGCCAAAGAGTGTCTTTTTCCTTGGATTTTTAGTTTTCCTGGAGTAACTCAGTGCCTTTAAGGATAAACACATCAAATAACCACTTCCCCCACCCAAGAAGCTGCCTCCTCATCATCTATAACATTCCTAGTAGTGAGCCAATATTTTTGTCCCTAAAACTTGGACTCAAGCGTTCCCATTTTACATCCTTACATCACCCAGAAGAAACGGAGTCCATTTTCTGTGGGCAAATAGTGTACTCAAGGCACCCCCGCCCATGATACGCCTCCCTTCAAAGTCTTCATCCCATTCTCCAATGACATGGGTGGGCTCTGATTCCTAGACCACTAAGCTATTCCAAACACCTCCCTCTGGAGCCCCAGCAGGAAGCTCTTTAACTCTCCTTGAACAGATGATTTCTGTTGAGGTCTAATCAACACAAAAATCCAGCAAGACCACTTAGGCACTTTCTATAAACCCAGCCTAAACCTCAGGAGCTTTCTTAGTGAACACATCTGCTCTTATTCATTGAGCTCACAGTCGGCTAAGCCAAATGTCCCCTATCCTAGAAATGTGCAACTTGACTTCTGAACCCAAACACATAAGTTTGCCTTTAAACCTCTTACATGTCTTTATGTTCTACTTACCCAAACATTCTAGTCTTTTAAAGTTATTTTTTGAAACCTGTTTCTTTAGTCAATATATTATTCTTTCTAATTTTTAAGTTATGAATCTGAGTAATATGCCATTGATGTGTTTTTGTAAATCTATATATTTAAATTTTTGAATAGAACAGGATGAGACAGAGTCTTTCATCACGTCTCTACAGAAATAAACCTGGATTGAGATTAGTCAACTAAATTTTCCATTCTCTTTTGGGCATAGCCACTCTGGACCCACTACTCAAGCCTGAGATTCTGAAACAGTCACCCCTCTCCACCATTTCCTTAAAACCTGGGAAAAAAATAGGAACTTTTACCAACACTACTGAGTTTTTATAGATACACCATCACTCTCCCAGGTCCTCAAAAGCCACACTGACCTACGCCGTGGTGGACACAGCCAGGGCAGTCATTCATTATGAGTAGCTGGATGAATACACATGGAGATTCTTTTTATTCCAGTATTCTTCGAATATCCTTTAAACATGTCATCCCAGCTTCTCTCTACTCTACAAAAACAAAGCCAAATTCTCCATGTGTTTGACTCTAAACCAAGTTCTGTGTGGTCTAAGGAGACAAAGTTAGAATCAATGAGTCCAAGTTTTAGGGAGAAAGATACTAGCTCACTATGGGGAATATAGATCAGTTTCCTGGGTGAGGGCAGTGACTACTTGACATGTTTATATTTAAAAGCATTGAGTTATTCCAGGGAAAGGAGACAAGATTAGGCCTCATTGCACTTCCTCTCTGCATTGTATCACTTCCAGCATCTATACCCTGTCTATGAAAATGAGAGTATGTTCATCCCAACTACCTACCATCCTTCTGCTGAATGTCCACCCTAAACCCTTCAACACCAGGAAACCCCTCACACTGCAGACCTTTCTTTACTTCAGACACATCCAAACTGACAGGATATAGCCCATATAAAATGTTCTCCTGAAAGCAGAGTCTATTACTAAATGAACATTATAGGTGCATTTGAGTTAAGGTGTGAATGTCAACAACAGTTAAAACATCAGTACATCAATTAATATTTGCATCTTAACAAAAGTTGTCAATGCCCTAAATCAAAACAGCACATTTGTAAATATTGTGGTTTCTTAACATCCATGTCAAGGAAAGCAACTGTATGCCTCCACTGATTTGCTAACCAGCCCCTAAATTATTACCGTTCCCATGAACCTGGAAAAGCTGACCTGTGTACACACTCCTTCCAAGTACAATCGGTTATTATCTTTATTTCTGTTTTACGTTTCCCTGGTGGCTCAGCAGTAAAGAACCTGCCTACATGCAGGAGATCCAGGTTCCATCTCTGGGTTGTGAAGAACCCCTGGAGAAGGAAAGGGCAGCCCACTTCAGTATTCACACCTGGGAGTCGATGAGTTCATGGAGTCACAAGAGTCGGATACAAAGTAGTGACTAAACCACCACAATCACAATGACAAGCCCATTAACCTTCCCTAGTTAGAATTAAATATTAATAAATGATTTTATTTTTAAAAAGGGGGATAAATTGGGAGATTGTGATTTGACATATACACATTACTATGTATGAAATAGATAGCTGATAAGAACTTACTGTATAGCACAGGGGACTTCCCAGTTGGCGCAGAGGTAAAGAATCTCCCTGCCTAGCAGGAGATGTGGGTTCAATCTCTGGGTAAGGAAGATCCCCTGAAGAAGAAAATGGCAACCCACTCCAGTATTCTTGCCTAGGAAATCCCATGGATAGAGAAGCCTGGTGGGCTACAGTCCATGGGGTCGCAGAGAGTCAGATACCACTCAGTGATAAAACAGCAGCAGCAATATAGCACAGGGAAGTCTACTCAATACTCTGTAATGACGTATACAGGAAAAGAATCTAAACAAGAGCGGATGTGTGTTAACTGACTCATTTTGCTGCACAACAGAAACTAACCCGGTGTTGTAGATCAACTGTGCTCTGCTTAGTCACTCTGCTCTGTCCTGCTCTTTGCAACCCCACGGACTGTAGCCCGCCAGGCTCCTCTGTCCACAGGGATTCTCCAGGCAAGAATACTGGGGTGGGTTGCCATCCTCTCCTCAAGGGGATCTTCCCAACCCGGGGATCGAACCCAGGTCTCCCACATTGCAAGCGGATTCTTTACCCTCTGAGCCACCAGGGAAGCCCAAGAATACTGGAGTGGGCAGCCTATCCCTTCTCCAGGGGAACGTCTCGACCCAGGAATCAAACTGGGGTCTCTTGCATTGCAGGCAGATTCTTTATCAGCTGACCTACAAAGGAAACCCCAATTATACTCCAATATAAATTAGTTAAAAAAAATAAGTTGGAAAATTTTGAGATTTTAAAAAAATAAAATCTGACTAGTTAGTAAAGAGCTTTTACTCCAAAGTTTTTTTTCTCTCTACGTATTGAAAACATCTTCATTGAGAAGAAACTCTCAGAAAGATTTCAAAAGCAACACCCCAAAACTAATTATCCATTAAAAAAAAAGACAGTAACAATACCAGTATCAGCAATACATTGCAATAACAGGACTAGAATGACAGCTTCTATTATAAAAGATCTCAAACTCCACCACCAAAGCTGCATCTTGTCTTGACATTCAAATGTAATCAAGTTTTAAAAACTGTCACAATAACATCTGTTACCAAAGTACAATTTACCAGATCTTGAGTGTTTTAGGATACTTTTCACCCAGTTCAATTGGAATTAAGCTAGTTCCTATGTACATAAACATGAATGTACATTTTTGGATTGCTTACAGGAAATTTCAGTCAAAACTTCATTACTCTTTAAGAATTTTCTGGTGATCCCAGCAAGTTTAATAATAAAAGGGCTTGTTTTCAAAGGTTTGCTAAAGAAAAATTATCATTAAACATGGATAGGATCGCAGTGTCATAAGGATTTAGAAGGAATTTTGAAAGTCAGCTTAAACTATTAACCCCATAGGTTTAAGCCAAAGCTAAACTCAGAGAGATGAAGACTGGTTCCTTCCTGTGGACACTAAGAGGAAAGGTTTCATAGCCATGAGCTTTCATGGTGTGACATCATCTCTGTTATTTAATAAAAGTCCTTGTCACCGACCTGAACCATAACAGCCCTTCCTTTCTGTCACCACTGGTGGTGGCTATCTTGGTGCGGGGAACTGACCCATCCTAATCCAGGGTCCACTGGCAGCTCCTCTTGGGAAGAGCATGAATTTAGTAGGGATCTCAGGGAAAGACAGAGAAAAAATCTGTACAGCTTTCATCTCCCAAATGTTTGTTTGCAGGGACCCTAGAAGTCTTGGGTGAACCCCTGGGTGAGTCTGAGGTGACATGGCTGACCTTTGCTCCCACAGGCCCTCTGTATCAACTGTGATCCCCATCTCATGGGAGGGCTGCAGGTCATAGCAAGGACTGTAGAATCAAACCATGTGCATTCAAATTATTGACTGTTTCCAATACTGGTTAATTTGGCAAGCCATATAAACTTTTTTAAGTTTCTGTTTCCTCCTTCAGAAACCAAGGGTGATAAGGTTGGTGTAAGAGTGAATCACAAGATGGATAATACTTAACCTCTGGGTCACAGACTAAGGATTTAAGAAACCCCTGGACTCTGTACCCCCATGCTTTCCCCCTTACCACACAATTTCCATTACACGGAATCTTGAATGCATCAGAGAAGGACAGAAAATAAAATAAATCAAGCATCACTGAGAAACCTGTTACTAGTAGGTAAAAGTGAAAGTCGCTCAGTCATGTCCGACTCTTTGTGACCCCATGGACTATATCCAGTCCAGGCCAGAATACTGGAGTGGGTAGCCTTTCCCTTCTCCAGGGGATCTTCCCAACCCAGGGA
Source organism: Dama dama (assembly GCF_033118175.1). Classification (NCBI taxonomy): domain Eukaryota; kingdom Metazoa; phylum Chordata; class Mammalia; order Artiodactyla; family Cervidae; genus Dama; species Dama dama. Next base: position 12,256,679 of record NC_083708.1, read on the forward strand.
TCGAACCCAGGTCTCCCACATTGCAGGCAGATTCTTTACCAGCTGAGCCACAAGGGAAGCCCACTAGTAGGTAAAATGCACGACTTATCAAGAACCGGCTTGGTCTAGTTCAGAAATTCAATGGTAATGTGGCCAAAGCATCATCTCACACACAACATAGGAGGGAGGACTCTAGTCTCCAGTGATGTGACTTCTTATCTGTGTGTCAGGGCTGAACACTCTTCCTGGGACATTGGCCTGGAGAAGATCTCTCAGCTATTAAATATGAAACTGGGGCCCAAACTGAGTCTTTGGCTTGCAAGCTTTGAGCTTTTCATCCAATACAACTGCCTATTATCCCCATTTCTTACCATAAATTATTTGCTCGAAGCCTTGCTTTACTTTGATTGTATGGTGGGCTGACTTTGATCAGGAAAATGTGTTCATCATGTTTCTCAGAGCATCACTCTGTAGAGCATCACTGAGGGAAAATCATTTCTCCTTTCCAAATGCAGGAAAGGCTCCTGATGTTTATGCTGCCCATGAGTCTTCAGCAGGTCCTAATCTGACTCTGTTAACATTGGCCTGTCGATCACAATGGGTTTGGCTGACAGTTTACCAGATATACAGCCTCAGCATCATTTGAGTCAGCAGCCCATACCACTGTGGTCTTGCCCCCAGCTGTGAACTTCTTAAATAGCAATTATTTGGTGATAAGACTTTCAATGTAGTTGGTTGAATCTAAACTACACTGATCAACCTTTTTGCTTCACTGTCTTTAGCAATTTGTGCTTATGGTACTATGTCACCCACAGGAATTTGTTTTATTAAAAAGAGTTGCCTATATAAAGATTTTGTTAACCTAGTGAAGATGAATTCTGGTACAAAATCAGATTATCTTAGAGACATATGTTAAGAACATTCACAAGTGCATTTATTAATATTTGATGCCTTTAAAAAACCAAAATGAGGGGGGAAGCATCTGTGGTGAGATGAACATATGTAGCAAGTTTGTTCCTTGCTTGTTTGAGACTGTTGATCTGTCAATATATATATGAGGAAATTACTCGATTTATAAGTGTTAAATCTGAGGAAACTACTAAGAAAAGTATTGTAAAGCAGAATAAGTTAGCTAATATCCAAGAATAGAAACTATGAAATGTATGGAGAAAGGTGTTCCCAACTCAGTGTATAGTTAGCCTTGTTCAACCATAGAAGAAACCATGGATATAAATTGCTTTAGGCAACACTTAAGAATTTACAACAAGGGTATAAAGGAGAGATGATATTTTCACCCTTTACGAAAAACGATTCCTGATAAAATTTGATGCTAACCTCTAAATATTCCATGCACTGTTATCAGTTCTGCAAAGAAACAGAAACTGCTGTAACAGTGCATTAAAGGCAAATGAGCAAGATATGGAAGCTAATGTTAAAAAGCGAATTGAGGCTTTTGGGGGGAGGAAAAGTAATGTGTGTTTACTTAATAACACCTTTGCTTAACACAGCATCCATATTGCAATTGACCTGAAGAGTGCTCCTCCATTGAAAGGCTGCGTTTGGACTATAAGCTACCCAAGAGTTTGGTTTTCAAATGTAAACATAAATACACAGCAACAATCCTATATCCACCAAACATTATTATATCAAGTTTCACTTAATACCTAGATATTTTTAGAAAAACTATATCTTTGCAAACACAGTATGTGCATGCTAAGTTGCTTCAGTCATGTCTGACTTTGCAAACCTGTGGACTATCGTCTGCCAGGCTCCTCTGTCCACGGGATTCATCAGGCAAGAATACTGGAGTGGGTTGTCATGAGCTCCTCCAGGGGATCTTCCCAACCCAGGGGCTGAACCTGTGTCTCTTACGTCTCCTGCATTGTCAAGTGGGTTCTTTACCACTAGTGCCACCTGGGAAGCCCCTTTGCCAACATGGTATGGAGTGATTATTTAGTTACTTTTAAGCTTTATGTATTCGCCCAAAATGTGTCTCTTGTGCAAACGTATGTAATTTTCTAATGGAATGTATAGCTACTTTCCAACCTACTGTCAAACCAATTACTCGTGAAAATCCATGTTGCTCTTTCCTCTTCACAAGTGGGAGGTGGTTGGAAGTTTACCACCACGAGATGGAGTGGGAAATACATGCCCATGGGTAATGCTACTCTGACATCAAGGGATAGGAAAGTCTCCAGAAAACTCTCTGAAAGTGGAGAAAGTGCTCAGTGCACTTGTTTTGCCTGTGATGTGGGTCTTACAGAAGATCGTGTGTGTAAACCACATTTCTAAGATTACTTCCCTGAGTAAGGGTGGCAGCTGGGGCTTTTCAGCAGCACACGTCACCGTCATGTCATCGTCCCTCATCTAGAGGGTCCCGCACAGCTCATGGGGGTATCCTACCTTGCTGTTGACCCTGCCGACCTCCTTGGCCACAATCACAAGTAAGGGAGGCTGCCCACCTCGGCTCCCAGCCTATTCTGGCTCCCACAGTGTTCAGGGTGAGAGGCCCTGGGAGGCGGACCTGTGGCCCTGCCCAGGGCCCTGCCACCCCGTGGCGCTTCCCCGTGCCCACGTGTCCCACGCTGAGCCCTGGCTGTGTGCAGCCAGTCTGTGTTCTTTGGGCAGCTGATAGCTTGTTTGTGTCCCACGGTCTGGACCACTGCTCGGGTGTGCTTTGTCCTGGGGCTGCCTCTCTGTTCCTCCTGGAGGTTAAGTCCCACCTCATTCCTTTCCTCATAGCGCAGAGCTTGCCCCTCCTCTCTATAACCAGGAGCTCTGATGGACCCTCCTTCAACACCACTCTCAGAGTCTGAAGTTCTCCTCATCCTCTCCCTGGGGAGGATTTTCCATTGCTTTATATTTCTTTCTGCAGCTAAGCAGCATCATGATCCTATTTTTTTCTTTATGTTTTTCTAATGAATTTCTTCTTTCACTGGGAGCTTACATTAAGGACATAAACAAAAGTGAAGTTGCTTCAGGTGCATAATATGATCAGGTAAGTTGGAAGGAGTGAGACTTTTGGAAGAGGTGATACAGTGATGCTTTATCTTTTTAAAATTTATTTTATTGAAGTATAGCTGATTTATACTGGTGTGTTAATTTCTGCTGTGTCAAAGTGATTCAGTTATAGACACACACATATATACAATATATATGCTCTTTTACTAATTATTTTCAAGTGGCGCGCTGGTAAAGAATCTGTCTGCCGAGGTAGGAGATGCAAGAGACGCAGGTTCGATCCCTGGATTGGGAAAATCCCCTAGGGTAGGAAATGGCAACACACTCTTATTTTTGCCTGAGAAATTCCACACACAGAAGAGCCTGGAGGACTACAGTCCATGGGTTGCAGAGTCAGACAGGCCTGAGCACATGTACACTGCCAATACCACTGATTCTTTTCTATTGTGGTTTATCACAGGATATTGAGTGTAGTTCCCTGTGCCATACAGTAGGACTTTGTTGTTTATCCATTCTGTATATAATAGTTTGCATCAGCTAATCCAAACTCCCAATCCTTCCCCTTCCCCTCCCCTTCCCCTTGACAATCACAAGTCTATTTGCTATGTCCATGAGTCTATTTCTGTTTCATAGATAAGTTCATTAGTGTTCTATTTTAGATTCCAACACATAAGTGATATCATGTGGTATTTGTTTTTCTCTGCCTGACTTACTTCATTTAGTATGGCAGCTTCTGTGTCCTTCCATGTTGCTGCAAATGGCATTATTTTATTCTTTTTTTATGGCTGAGTACTATTCCATTGTATATATGTACTATTCTTTATTCATTCATCTGTCAATGGGTATTTAGGTTATTGCCATGTCTTGGCTCCTGTAAATAGTGCTGCTTTTGGGATGCATGTATCTTTTCAAATTAGAGTTTTCTACAGATTTATGCCCAGGAATGGGATCGCTGGGTCATATGGTAGTTCTAGTTTTAGTTTTTTAAGGAACCTCCCTACTGATTTCCATAGTGGCTGCACCAATTTACGTCCCCATCAACAGCATAGGAGCGTTTCCTTTCCTCCACGCCCTTACCGGCATTTATTATTTACAGAGTTGTTGATGATGACCATTCTGGCCAGTTTGAGATGGTATTACATTGCAGTTTTGATTTGTATTCACTGATGTTTTCTTTAGAGGTGACAAGGAAGATTCAGGGCCAACTGTACACACCTGGCCCAGAGCTGCTTGAGCCCCAGAACTCCTGTCTTTCTACTACCCCCATGTTGGTCTGTGGGACTCAAAATTCCTCCAGAAGCTGCCTCACAGACGCCCCCTCTATATTTTAAGTGTGAAACAGCTACTTCTCTTGATCCTGCTGCAGCCTCCCATTGGTAACCTGTCAGTGACTCAGTGTTGCTTAATAAGCTGAATTTTAACACCATAGACAGAAAAGCCTTTGTCAGGGTTAGTGAGTCTTCATCATCCCTACTGCAGTCAACTGAACTGGCTTCACTTACTTGCACAGTCTGAGTTCGAGGCCTCTAGAGACTATTTCCCAGGAAAATCACAATCCCCTTTTCACAGCAGAATCCCTGGCTCATAAGAGGCTCTCAATGAGTACTGAATGAATAAATGAATGCATGCCAATATCTGAAAAGAAAAATGTATGTGTGAGTGAATAAAGATGTAAAATACAATAAAATATTAAATATGCTGCAATAATAAACTCTGCTGAGATCTGACTGCACAGTAATGTAAACACCAGACACCTCTGTTTATCATGCCTCCCCCAACACTAATCCATTTGGTCCTTCCCATCCTGACTCATGTAGGGCATTCTTGAGGCTTATAGTACATGGTACATATGCACTATGTACTGCCCATTAACTTAGCTGAATCCCTCACTAGTCTGTATCCTCCCAGAGGCCAGGGCATCCTACGCATGTCCTACTCATCACTATATCTGTAGCCTCCAGAAAGGTGCCTCGCTGCCTAACACCTCATGGGTTTTCAAGGAATATTTTTGGTAGATTAGATGAGTGCTTGACTGGCTCAGGTCTTCAGGGTTTTAGCCCCCATTTAATTTTCTTAACCTTTATAACATACTGAGACAGATTAGTCAAAATTACTTCCAAACAAAAATATGTGAGGAGATAGGTCTATCTTTCCAGGAGTTTTAAACTCTTTAAATCACCCCTGAATAATGGGTGGTGGAGTTGAGGGCACGTTTGTATGTGGAAAGTGGTGAGGAAATGGCTTGAGCACTGGAACTGAGCTTGGCTTCCAGAAGGTTGGTCATCTCTCAGGGGCAACAGCTCAGCTTCTGCCCTGTGGAATATTAGGTCCTGTCACATCAGAGACCAGAGGACCCCCTCCTTTAAGGACAGCCTGAACTGCCTCTCGGGAAGTGTGTCCCAGGACCAGCCCTGAGTGGGACAGCTCCCCAGCTCCTTCGCAGCAATCTAGCTGTGTATGTTGGGCAGGAACAATTCTTACTGCCCAGTAAACTGACCAAAGAAGTACTTCAACAGGAATACTTTTTAAACTCTAACAGATTTTTTTCCCTACTACTTTATCAAATTTTTATTTTGCCTGTTTGGTTGGAATCCCAGATGTCCTTTTGAGTTTAAAGACCATCTTTGGGAAAAAAGCTGATATCTCCATATGCCTAACATTCCAGAAACCCTGCTGCTTGCAACTCAGCCAAACCATAGTCTGAAGTTTCTCCCAAGGGAACCACTAGGGCAGATGCACAAAGGGCCCTGGGGAGCTGTTGGAATAGTGCAGTCATCGCATGTTGAGGTCCACTGAGGTGGTAAATGAAGAGAGTTGAACAGGAAATTGCTAAGATGCCTAGTTAGGCTATACTATAGAACAAGAACAAGGATGGACGGACAGGAAGATGGGAGAACGGGGATTTGCAATTCTCTAAGTGAAGCAGGATATAAATAAGCTGAGGCTGTGGAAGTGGAGAAACCATTGGCTGAGAGACTCAGCTGTTTTCACTAAACACTAGCATAACTCAGATCTTTGTTATCTGTCTCCAGTACCAGCTTGTGAAGCTGGAGACCCACATGGCTTCGTCTTGGAGCAATGTTTTGATCAAGGAAAGATCAAAACAGCCAGTAAGTATTTCTTTAATTTTTGTCTTTACTCAAAGTCTTTACTCAGATTTTTCTAAGATGATGTAAAGGATCCAGATATATAAACTTAAAGTAGCATACAAATCTTCCTCAACTTGTGGTGGGGTTATATCCTGATAAACACAATGTAAGTTGAAAATACCACAAGTTGAAATGCACTTAATGCACCAAGTTTCCCAGGTAGCACTAGTGGTAAAGAACCCCCCTGCCAGTGCAGGAGACGTAAGAGACGCAGGTTTGATCCTGAGGTTGGGAAGATCCCCTGAAGAAGGAAATGGCAACCCATTCCAATATTCTTGACTTGGAAATTCCATGGACAGAGGAGCCTGGAGGGTCACAAAAAGTTGGATGTGACTGAAGCGAGTTAGCCATGGCAGCATCAAGTTGAAAATATCTTAAGTCAAAATGCATTTAATGCATCAAACCTACTGGAGATCATAGTTTAGCCTGGCCTACTGTACATGTGCTCAGAACATCTACATTAACCTGCAGTTGGGCAAAATCAGCCAACACAAAGCCTGTTTTATAGTGAAGTGTTGAATACCTCATGTAATTTACCAAGGACTATATGGAAAGTGAAAAATAGAATGGTTGTCTGGGCACAGAGGGGTTGTCAGGGTGTCAGTTGTTCACCGTCATGATCTTATGGCCAATGGGGAGCTGTGGACCACTGCCCAGCATCACAAGAGAGGATGTACCACAATCACTGGCCCAGGAAAAAAATCAAAATTCAAAACTCAATGTGTGGTTTCTGCTGAATGTGTATCACTTGTGCACTACTGTGAAGTCTAGAAATTATAAGTCAAATCATGGTTAAGTCAGGAACTGTCCATACACATATACGTTCCCTATCTTTCCCAAACACCCCCCTGCAGTGCCACTCCAGTGTCTCTCCCCAAATTCCTTTCCCGCACCCTTCTGTCCCCAGCCCTGGCTCCCCTCTTGATTTTTGTAACCCTCTGCTTTTCTTTATGTCTCTGAGTTGATTGCTGGCCCCCTGTCATCCTTGTTTCTTATCACTTGATTCCAAAAAGTGGCTTGAGCATCTTTAGATCATTTCTCAGAGATTGCAGGAAGGAGTAAGATGGGCAAAGTCAAAACTTCCCTTTGCAGGGAGATTGAAAAAGCCAGACTAGATTCAAAATTTTTGTCCTGTGAGGACAACCTATCTCCCTCTCTTCTGTTTCTTCAAGGTTATGTCATGAAGAGCAGGGGAATGTGGTCAGGGACAGGCACAAGTGAAGTGTTCCTGAGATGGCAGCAAGACTGAGTGAATGATGCTAACAGATGACATAGACATGGGCCCTGGTTCTCCAGTTCCCACCCAGGAGTGAGATGAGAAGGATCCTGAGTTGTTGGCTCTTGGGCCTGGGACTGTTGGGACCCACCATCCTTCCTTTGTCTTTGCCAGTGTGTGCTCACATACTTTCTTTGGCAACTATTGCATTTCTTTCACTGTGGCTGGAAGGGTAGACTTTCCTGGTTTGGTTTCCACCATTATGTAAAGTACTCATAGATACTTGGAATCTAGTGTTAGCTTTTTTAAATACTCTAATCTAGTGTTAACCTGTGTTGGTGAGACTGGGACTAGTGCAGGAATATGGTTAATTTGCAAAACACAACTGCTAAAACCAACTAAACAAAGGGCAAAATAAACTTTCTAGTATTAAAACTAATAGGACATGCCCTCAAACAATAATGCATTTTTATTTTTAAAGTAATACCTTGAAAACTGAGAGAAATCACATATGAAGTTTAAGTGGACAATATTCTCAAAGACTGAAGTGTTTACTTGTACTTGTAAAATCTATGTAAAAATTATAGTCCACAATTTTGGTACATTTCTCCATATTTTTGCCTTGACTTGAACCTGCTTAGTGTTATCATCATCTGTACCTTTGTGTATTGATTGTGTGTTGTGTGTGCATGAAAATGTTAGTCACTCAGTTGTGTCCAGCTCTTGGCAACCCCATGGACTGTAGCCCACCAGACTCCTCTGTCCACGGGTTTCCCCAGGCAAGAATACTGGAGTGGCTTGCCATTTCCTTCTCCAGGGGATCTTCCTGACCCAGGGATTAAATCCAGGTTTCCTGAATTGCAGACAGATTTTTTACCATCTGAGCCACCAGGGAAGCCCTGATGTTTTAATCAGCATAAAAGACTTGTGAATGTCTCCTCAAGAGTTTCGGTGATCACAGAACATTTTTGAATTGAACCTCTCTCCACAGAGACCGACACATTTCAATAGCTACGACTAGGCTTGCCTTGCCCTCCAGCATGGCAGATTTGAAATCTCTGGGCCCCTCTTTGTCATTTCCAATGCCAAATAAAAATCTTTGTAGGTACTCACAGAAGCACATTCTCTCTATTCCTTAAAAATTTTATTTAAGCTTTACAGACATTGTATAAACTGTTTTCATGACCACCATGGATTTTCACTCTCATGTTTGTCAATAGGGCATCAATTGTTTAGATGATTTTTGCATTTTCTAGACCATCTTCTCCTCTATGATGAAAATATCTTCCCTCTGTGATGGTGTCTAAAATCTATGTTGTCTCAGACTTGTTAACTCCAAGCCTACATGTTGGGTTGAGTTTGACGTGATGATCTCTTTAGATTTTTCACCCTACCATGTTCACACAGTTCACTCTAATTAATTAAACTGACATCTCAGTCCAAGCTTCTGTGATATCTTATTTGTAATAAACTTACCTTACAACAAATTTTAAACATCCGTTAACTTCAAGAAGAGAACTGTTACAAAATGATGTGCTTCTATAATTTGAGGGTAGCACACACTCAATTGTGGAAAACACAAAACAAACAAACAAACAAAAATTGCATTAGGAAAAAAGTCATCCTCATGATACCTAAGAACTTGAATTATGTGCATTGAGCACCAGGAGTGTTTTAGACATTGAATGTCTACCAACTGACTTAGCTTTCACAAAAATTCTAGAAAATTGATGTAGATATTTATATGGTCCTAAAAGAAAACACAAAAAACAAAAAAAACTTACGTTTTGCAGAATCACCACTAAGACTAACAGAATTTATTGGAAAATCAGTATTAGGGTAGTCAAAATTTATGTATCATGGCACTATGTAACATAACGCTGAAGAGCAACATTCACTGGTACATTCAACAAGGACTCAACAGCCAGAGAGGCAGTTCTGAGCAGCTGGGGGTTCTCCTGGGAGGGGAAGCCCAACCTGTGGGCTGTGGGCATGCAGGTGAGCCTGCACATTTAAAGTAGGCTCAGGGGAAAGTTTACTCTGCCAAGGGCTGAGACCCATACAAGACTGGAGATGTGATGATGAGCCTGGCAATTGCTTTGTGAATAGTTTTTGATTACTGATTCAATCTCTCTATTTTTTTGTAGCTTTATTCAGTTTTTCTATGTAGTTTGAGTCAGAGTTAATTTGGGTCTTTCTTAATTCATCTATTTTGCCTAAGACATCAAATTTTAAGGCATGTAAGAGTTCATGGAGTGGTATTCCCTGTAGTAGTCACAGAGCATCGGTTGGATGGGGTGGGAGGTGGGAAGTGGGAGGGAGGTTCAAGAGAAAGGGAGATATATGTACGTCTATGGCTGATTCAAGTTGGTATAGGTGAAAGTGAAGTCGCTCAGTCGTGTCTGACTCTTTGCTAACCTGTGGAGTATAGCCCACCAGGCTTCTCTGCCCATGGTATTTTCCAGGCAAGAATACTGGAGTGGATTGCCATTTGTTTCTCCAGGGATCTTCTCAACCCAGGGATCGAACCCAGGTCTCCCGCATTGCAGGCAGATGCTTTAACCTCTGAGCCACCAGGGAAGCCCAGAATCTGCCTGCAATGCAGGAGACCGAGGCTTGATCCCTGGGTCAGGAAGATAATCTGGATAATGAAATACTCCAGTATTCTCGCTTGGAGAATTCCACGGACAGAGGAGCTTGGCAGGTTACAGTCCATAGAGTTGCAAAGAGTCAGACATGACTGAGAAACTATCACTTTCACTTTTTAATGGCAGAAATCAATGCAATATTGTAAAGCAATTACCCTCCAATTAAAAATTTTTAAAAAATTTAAAAATAGCATTCCCTTATCATCTGTTTTATTTCTTTTAATAGAAGATTGATAGTAAAGTTCCCTATTTCATTCCTAGTTTTAGTGATTTGATCTACCTTTTCTTTGTCATGTGAGCTAAAGGTGTATTAACTTTTCAATTTAAAAATATATATATAGCTTTTGGTTTTATTCACTTTTGCCTTTTATTTTCTTCTATCCTCTATTTCATTTATTTTTCCTCTAATCTTTATTATTTCCTTCTTTCTGTTGTTTGGGTTTAGTTTGCTCTTCTTTTTCTAGTTTCTTCAGGAGAAAATTGTTATTGATTTGAGTTCTTTCTTCCTTTTAATATGGAGATCTATACTATAAGTTTACCTCTGCACACTGCTTTCTCTGCATCTTGTAAGTTTTAGAACCAATCCAGAAAAAGTGTTTTCATCCAGGCTGTCTTGATGTCCAACCAGAAGACTAGCAGCTGCTGCTTATCTTTTCCTTTTAAGATTCAGAGATTAACAACTTCATAGATAAGGGCAGTCCTGACCATAAACCCAACTGCATTTGCAACAGAACAGTAGAGTCAAGCTATCCTTTCCAGCCTTAAATCCTGGTGCTCACTTCTTGTCCTTACCAACACATGTCCTTTATGACGCTGTCTTTTTTTTCTCCCCAGAATAGGGCAGTTCTGTCTGCATCAGAAACCTATTCGGGCAGATGTCCATTCTCTTCAATGACTTTCTTATGTGTCTGGGTGCTTGTCTGCTGCCTCGTGGGTGACAAAATCTTCTCCTTCTGTTCTCTGGACATATTTAAGCCAAACTTCTTTCTGAAGTTATCAAATCATCCTTTGCATATGTATGTATGCGAAATTGCTTCAGTTGTGTCCAACTCTTTGTGATATTATGGCCGGTAGTCCACCAGGCTCCTCTTTCCATAGGGTTCTCCAGGCAAGAATACTGCAATGGGATGCCATGCCCTCTTCTAGGGGATCTTCCCAACCCAGGGATTGAGCCTGTGTCTCTTATGTCTCCTGCATTGGCAGATGGGCTCTTTACCACTGAGCTGACTGGGAAGCTCAAATCCAGCTTTAGCTCTTTCATTTTTCTTCTGCTCTAAGTTGTCATATAGTACTTTGCTTTTTCTCAAATCATATTAGAGTCTACAGGTAGGTCTTTCTTATAACAATTCTATACTCACAGAAAAGCTGCATTTTCAATGCTCAATAGAAAGGTATTCAAAGAAAAGTGTGAGGTTTTCAAACCCGCCAGCATAGCTACAGTGACAGTTCTAGTCCCTACTCTGAATTATTTATCTGGAAATGGCAACAACTACTGCTGTGCACCTCAGACTACAGTCCATTTCAAGTCATTCAACTGTTTTTTCGTTTTGTTGTTGTTGTTGTTGTTGTTGTTGTTGTTTTGTAATGTTATGATTTTACTTCTTGGGAGAACTTCCACCATCACTAGTGGCATTTCATATGGGTACCAGTGTTATTCAAGCTTCATGATATTGCACTAAACATGGTGAAAATATTCAAGAGCCACAGAGATCATTTTTTTTACTGCAGTGCTCACTTTATTAGAGAGATGAATTGCTCTCGCTGAGATGATGAGTGTCACACTGTGTTTTAAGCAGAAACTCAAAACATCTGAGCTAAACACAACAGCAATGGGCAGAGCCAACAAATTATGACAGTAACAGAGTAGGTACCACAGTTAATTGTATGCAGCTTATGATGTAGTTCTGCATCGCTCTATTTGTTACATTTCTCTAAAGTGGATGACGTCATGGAGCCATGCTCAGTCTGTGCTGTTATGCATACATCTTCATAAATTTAACTTTTGTATAGATTTGCCTGTGTTTTACTGTAGTAAATAATAAGCTAATATCTACAAACTTTTCATCCATGTATGATATAACTTCTCCTTAACTTTTTTTGATATTTGTAGGCAACACAGTTTATCTACAAGGTTTTACATTTTTGGAAATGTCCAAAAAATTTTCCAATCTATTTATTGAAAAATATCTGCCTATAAGTGGACCGTGTCGTGCTCAGTTGCTAAGCTGAGTCTAATTCTTTATGACACCATTCGCTGTAGCTCACCAGGCTCCTCTGTCCATGGGATTTCCCAGGCAAGAATAATGAAATGGGTTGCCATTTCCGTCTCCAGGGGAAGTTTCTGACCAAGGGATCAAACACGAGTCTTCTGCATCTCCTGTATTGGCAGTGGGATTCTTTATCATTAAGCCACCTGGGAAGCCCATAAGTGGACTAGTGCAGTTCAAGCCCATATTATTCGAGGATAATTTTAAATTCAATATACATACAAAATTTTGCATAAACATTCATAGGTGTGCACGCAGTGGTTAGTATACAAACATATTTCCTTGTGCTGCTAGCTAGACAAGCCTAGAGACAACACCACTCTGATAATAGCATCCATTCCTAGCACCCATATCCTGGTTTCCAGTACATTTTCAAGTAAAAAGATCCAGGATTCTATGGAGAAATTCCTGATTCTAGGACTAAGACAGGGAATACATAACATGATCCTGAAGTATCTTATAATGTCAGAATGTTAGGAAATTCTCAAAAAAAAAAACAACAACAACAAAATTCCACCATGATGATGGTGTCATGAATTAAATAGTGTTACTCCAAAATTCATGTTCACATAGGACCTAACAATGTAACCTAATTTGTAATCCAAAAATACTTGAGAAGGTCATCCATGAATAGTTTGGACCCTAAGTTCAATGACTGGTGTCCTTCTAAGAACACAAGGCATAAAGAGAAAGAGAGAAGAAAATGTTATATAAAGACAGAGACAAAATCAGGAATGATGAGTCTACAATCCAAGGAACGGGAAGGATTGCCAGCAACCATCAGGAGCTGGAAGAGACAGGAGGGTTCTTCAGGCTTCCGAGGTAGCATGGTCATACCAGTGCATTAATTTCAAACCTGTTGCTTCCAGACTGTAGAAGAATACAGTCTGTTGTTTTTAGCTCCCAACTTTTTAGTACTTTCTACAGTATCTCTAGGAAACTAACACAGAAGGGATGTCAAAGTAAGAATATTTAAGCAACAAATCAAATGAAATAAAATTGTATTAGAACACAAAATGTAAAATACTTTAAGTCTATGCTAATATAAATAAATGAATTAATAAATGACTATATGGGAAAACAGACAAAACTTTCATGTGGAAAAATATAAAATATTTTACTTTACCTGGACCTGGAGCATGATTCTCAATCCAATCCTTAGATGTGGTCTGTGCATAATGGTTTTATTTCAGAATATGGTATAAAGAGAAGAGTATAACTTTATGGTGGAAAATCTGATAAACAGTGCTTCAGCCAAGTAATCAAGCTCAACATCAACAATCATAAGTCATGTTTATAGCATGCACCCTATGATATAATGTGAAGAAAATGATACTTTACTTCTGTGGTCTTCCTCTCAAGAACACATAAATTCAGTCTAATTAAGAGGAAAACATCAGAAAAGTCCCAGTTGAGGGACATTCTACAAAATACCTGATTAGTACTGCTTGAAACTTGAAGGTCATCAAAAACAAGGAAAGTCTGAGAAACAGTCATGGTCAAAAGCAACCTAAGGAGACATAATTTTTCTGCTTTATTCACTCTCTTTTTGGTGACTCTACTTGTGTGTACATTAAGGCTACATGATCTTATGCATAGGTTATTATTCCTCTGCAGTTTCCTCTCTGTGCCTCAAGTAATTTTTAAAATATTCATTTATTATTTGGGCTGAGCTGGGCCTTTGTCACTTTGCATGGGCTTTCTCTAGTTGAGGCAAGCAGGGGCTACTCTTTGATGTAACACACAGGCTTCTCACTGCACTGGCTCCTCTTGTTATAGAGCACAGGCTCTAGGCTCAAATAATTGCTTTTTATTTTTTATCAATTTATTTATTTTAATTGGAGGCTAATTACTTTACAATATTGTGGTGATTTTTGCGATACATTCGCAAGGATCAGCCACGGGCATACATGTGTCCTCCATCCCGAGCCCCACTCCGACCTCCCTCCCCATTGCATCCCTCTGGGGTGTCCCAGTACACCGGCTATCAGTGTCCTGCTTCATGCATCGAACTTGGACGGGTCATCTACTTCACATATGGTAATATACATGTTTCAATGCTGTTCTCTCAAATCATCCCACCCTCACCTTCTCCCTCAGAGTCCAAAAGTCTGTTCTCTATATCTGTGTCTCTTTTGCTGTCTTGCATATAGGGTAATCGTTATCATCTCTCTAAATTTCACATATATGTGTTAATATACTATATTGGTGTTTTTCTTTCTGACTTATTTCTGTCTGTATAATAGGCTCCAGTTTCATCCACCTCATTAGAACTGATTCAAATGTGTTTTATTTAATAGTTGATTAATAGTCCATTGTATATATGTACCACAACTTTCTTATACATTCATCTGCCAATGGACATCTAGGTTGCTTCCATGTCCTAGCTATCGTAAAAAGTGCTGCAATGAACATTGGGGTTCATGTGTCTCTTTCAGATCTGGTTTCCTCAGTGTGTATTCCCAGCAAAGGGATTGCTGGGTCATTTGGCTGTTCTATTTCCAGTTTTTAAAGAAATCTCCACACTGTTCTCCATAGTGGCTGTACTAGTTTGCATTCCCACCAACAGTGTAGGAGGTTCCCTTTTCTTCACACCCTCTCCAGCATTTATTGTTTGTAGACTTTTGGAAAGCAGCCATTCTGACCGGCATGAGATGGTATCTCATTGTGGTTTTGATTTGCATCTCTCTGATAATGAGAGATGTTGAGCATCTTTTCATGTGTTTGTTAGCCACCTGTACGTCTTCTTTGGAGAAATGTCTCTTTAGTTATTTGGCCCATTTTCTGATTGGGTCATTTATTTTTGTGGTATTGAGCTACATGAGCTGCTTGTATATTTTGGAGATTAATTATTTGTCAGTTGCTTCATTTGCTATTATTTTCTACAGTTCTGAAGGCTGTCCTTTCACTTTGCTTATAGTTTCCTTCATTGAGCAAAAGCTTTTAAGTTTAATTAGGTCCAATTTGTTTATTTTTGCTTTTATTTCCATTACTCTGGGAGATGAGTCATAGAGGATCCTGCTGTGATATATGTCAGAGAGTGTTTTGCCTATGTTTTCCTCTAGGAGTTTTATAGTTTCTGGTCTTACATTTAGATCTTTAATCCATTTTGAGTTTATTTTTGTGTATGGTGTTAGAAAATGTTCTAGTTTCATTCTTTTACTGGTTGACCAGTTTTCCCAGCACCACTTGTTAAAGAGATTTTCTTTTCCCCACTGTATATTTTTGCCTTTTTTTCCAAAGATAATGTGTCCATAGGTACATGGATATATCTCTTGACTTTCTATTAGGTTCCTTTGGTCTATATTTCTGTCTTTGTGCCAGTACCATACTGTCTTGATGACTGTAACTTTGTAATATAGTCTGAAGTCAGACAGGTTGATTCCTCCAGTTCCATTTTTCTTTCTAAAGATTGCTTTGGCCATTTGAGGTTTTTTTGCATTTCCATACAAATTGTGAAATTATTTGTTCTAGTTCTGTGAAAAACACCGTTGGTAGCTTGATAGGGATTGCATTGAATGTATAGATTGCTGTGGGTAGTATACTCATTTTCAGTATACTGATTCTTCTAATCCAAGAACATGATATAATTCTCCATCTATTTGTGTCACCTTTGATTTATTTTATCAGTGTTTTATGGTTTTCTATATATAGATCTTCTGTTTCTTTAGGTAGATTTATTCCTAAGTATTTTATTATTTTTATTACAATGGTAAATGTGTCTGTTTCCTTAATTTCTCTTTCTGTTTTCTCATTGTTAGTGTAAAGGAATGCAAGGGATTTTGTGTATTAGTTTTATATCCTGAAACTTTACTATATTCATTGATTAGCTCTAGTAATTTTCTCGTGGTGCCTTTAGGATTTTTTATGTAGAGCATCATATCATCTGCAAACAGTGAGAGTTTTACTTCTTCTTTTCCAGTCTGGATTCCTTTTATTTCTTTTTTTTCTCTGATTGCTGTGGTTAAAACTTCCAAAACTATGTTGAATAGTAGTGGTGAGAGTGGGCACCCTTGTCTTGTTCCTGACTTTACGGGAAATGCTTTCAATTTTTTGCCATTGAGGATAATGTTTGCTGTGGGATTATCATATATGGCTTTTTTTATGTTGAGGTGGGAGAAGGTGATGGCACCCCACTCCAGTACTTTTGCCTGGATAATCCCATGGACGGAGGAGCCTGGTAGGCTGCAGTCCATGGGGTCGCTAAGAGCCCAACATGACTGAGAGGCTTCACTTTCCCTTTTCCCTTTCATGCATTGGAGAAGGAAATGGCAACCCGCTCCAGTGTTCTTGCCTGGAGAATCCCAGGGATGGGGGAGCCTGGTGGGCTGCTGTCTCTGGGATTGCACAGAGTTGGACACGACTGACCTGACTTAGCAGCAGCAGCATGTTGAGGTATGTTACTTCTATGCCTGCTTTCTGGAGAGTTTTTATCATAAATGGGTGTTGAATTTTTTCAAAGGCTTTCTCTGCATTTATTGAGATAATCATATGTTTTTTTATGTTTCAATTTGTTAATGTGGTATATCACATTGATTGATTTGTGAATATTGAAGATTCCTTGCATCCCTGGGAGAAAGCCAGGTCATGATGTATGATCTTTTTAACATGTTGCTGGATTCTGTTTGCTAGAATTTTGTTGAGAATTTTTTCATCTATGTTCATCAGTGATATTGGCTTGTAGTTTCCTTTTTCTGTGTGTTATCTTTGGTCTTAGTATTAGGGTGATGGTGGCCTCATAGAATGATTTTGGCAGTTTACCTTCCTCTGCAATTCTCTGGAAGATTTTGAGTAGGGTAAGTGCTGGCTCTTCTCTAAATTTTTGGGAGAATTCACCTGTAAAGCCATCTGGTCCTGCCTTTTGTTTGTTGGAAGATTTTTTATTACAGTTTAGATTTCCATGTTTGGGATGCATCTGTTAAGATTTTCTATTTCTTCCTGGTTCTGTTTTGGAAGGTTATGCTTTCCTAAGAATTCATCCATTTCTTCCAAGTTGTCCATTTTATTGGCATTTGGTTGCTGATAGTAGTCTCTTATGATCCTTTGTATTTCTGTGTTGCCTGTTGTGATTTCTCCATTTTCCTTTCTAATTTTGTTGATTTGATTCTTCTCCCTTTTTTTCCTGATGAATCTGGTTAATGATTTGTCTATTTTATTTATCTTCTCAAAGAACCAGCTTTGAGTTTTATTTTTGCTATACACTCCTTTATTTCTTTTTCATTTATTTCTGCCCAAATTTTGATGATTTCTTTCATTCTACTAACCCTGGGGTTCTTCATTGCCTCTTTTTCTAGTTGTTTTAGGTGTGAAGTTAGGTTATTTATTTGATTTTTCTCCTGTTTCTTGAGGTAAGCTTGTATTGCTATGAACCTTTCCCTTGACACTGCTTTTACTGAATCCATAGGTTTTGGGTTGTCGTGTTTTCATTTTCATTTGTTTCTATGCATATTTTGATTTTCTTTTTTATTTCTTCTATGATTTGTTGGTTATTCAGAAGTGTGTTGTTTAGCCTCCATATATTTATATTTTTGCTAGTTTTTTTCCTCTAGTTGACATCTAATCTTACTGCACTGTGATCAGAAAAGATGCTTGAAATGATTTCAATTTTTTTGAATTTACCAAGTCTAGATTTATGGCCCAAGATGTGATCTATCCTGGAGAATGTTCTGTGTGCACTTGAGAAAAAGGTGAAATTCACTGCTATAGATATCAGTTAGGTCTAACTAGTCCATTGTATCATTTAAAGTTTGTGTTTACTCACTAATTTTCTGTTTGGTTGATCTATCCATAGATGTGAGTGGGGTATTAAAGTCTACCACTATTATTGTGTTACTGTTAATTTTCCCTTTCACGCATGTTAGTATTTGTCTTACTTATTGAGGTGCTTCTATATTGGGCCCATATATACTTGTAATTGTTATATCTTCTTCTTGGTGTGATCCTTTGATCATTATGTAGTGTCCTTCTTTGTCTCTTTTCAGGGCCTTTATTTCAAAGTCTATTTTATCTGATATGAGTATTGCTACTCCTGCTTTCTTTTGGTCTCCATTTGCATGAAATGTCTTTTCCAGTCCTTCACTTTCATTATGTATGTGTCTCTTGGTTTGAGGTGGGTCTCTTATAGACAGCAATAATTGCTTTTTAATGTAGCATTTTGTAAAAAGCTTGTAAATGTGTTCTGTAGTAGTGTCAGCCCAAATCAAGATAATCCACCACTGCCAGAAACTATTTCTGTCTGTTCATTTCTGATGATTTTTTAAGGACCCTTCCCCTCATTTTTAAAAAGTTTTTGTTGAAGTAGAGTTGATTTACAATGTTGTGTTCGTTTTCACTGTGCAGCAAAGTGAACCAGCTAAACCTATATATCCACTCTTTTATTTTATTTGTTCACTTATTTATTTGGCTGTGCCAAGTCTTAGTTGTGGCATGCTGAATCTTTGTTGCATCATGCGGGATCTTTTGTTGCAGGGCACCTCTAGTTGTGGTACTTGGGCTCCACAAGGGGCGGGCTCAGTAGTTGTGGCACACAGGCTTAGTTGCTCCACAGCATATGGAATCTTAGTCACCTGACCAGGAATTGAAATCACCTTCTGTGATTGGAAGGCTGATTCTTTACCACTGGAACACCAGGGAAGTCCCTGTCCATTCCTTTTTAGATTCCTTTTCCATAAAGGTTATTACAGAGTACTGAATAGAATTCTTTGTACTGTTTTATTTCCTTAAACACATTAAACAAACTCATTTTATATTTTACATCTAATCATTCTGATGCTTGATTTTACAGGGCAATTTTTCTTCCTTCTCCTATGCTGGCTTTTGGTTTTTATCTGTTTGTAATTTTTTTTTTTTTTTTAACATGGATTCAATATTGGTTGGTACTTTTTTTATATGCTGAGATCTGCATTTAATATTTTTATTTCCTGGAAAGTTTTGATTTACTTTAACTTTCAAGTTCTTGATTTTTGTTAACTATGGAAAAGGATCTGCCAGTTCAGGATCACTTCAAACTAAATTCTTCTTTTGTTTTATGAAAGAACTAAACAGTGAGCATTTTGTCTTCAACCACACTTGAGGCGTTTTCCCCCTTTCTATTGAAAGCCAAATCTGTGGGAGGAAAACTCATTTATGTACTTCACCCTTTAAGCCTGGGTGTTGCCCTTTAGGGCCTCTGGCTTTATAATAGGATGTCTAATCCAAATGTCCCTTTTGTACAGTTCACCTGCCTTTCACCACTAGCACCATGTGTGGGGTTCATTTCTAGGTCACTAAAGATTGAAAGGGGCTTTACTCATAGCTCAGTCGGTAAAGGATCTGCCTGCAATACAGGAGACCCAGGTCCGATTCCTGGGTCGGGAAGATCCCCTGGAGAAGGAAAAGGCGACCCACTCCAGTATTCTTGCCTGGAGAATCCCATGGGCAGAGGAGCCTGGCAGGCTACAGTCCATGGGGTCTCAAGAGTCAGACACGACTTAGCGACTAAACTAACCAACCAAAGATTGAAAGATGCTCAGAGTAGACACAGCTTCAGTATATTGCTTACATCATTGGATTTCTGATTTGCCTTTTCCTTGCTACTTTTGACCTTTCCTTTACTCTCTGGCTCATTCAGCTGAGCATTTAGAAAGATGATCCTTTCTTTTGCTTGTTGTTTGTTTTTAAATCCAACAGTTAAGTGTTTGGTAGCTAAAGGAATTTTTAGTGTACCTCATATACAATGTTGTCAAAATGAGAACATTTTATTCTAATTTTAAATAAACATCAGTTGGAGTCCTTCGATTGCATTTCATCTATTTACTTTTATATTTAAAATTTAAAAGTAGATTTTAAATACAAATTGACTTTTATACTGAAGAATTTTTGCCTTTGAACTGTGGTGTTGTAGAAGACTCTGGAGAGTCTCTTGGACTGCAAGGAAATTAAACCAGTCAATTCTAAAGGAAATCAGTCCTGAATATTCATTGGAAGGACTGATGCTGAAGCTGAAACTCCAATACTTTGGCCACCTAATGCCAAGAGCCGACTCATTGGAAAAGAACCTGATGCTGAGAAAGATTGAATGCAAGAAGAGAAGGGGAAGACAGAGGATGAGACGGGTGGATGGCATCACCGACTTGATGGATATGAGTTTGAGCAAGCTCTATGAGTTGTTGATGGACAGGGAAGCCTGGTGTGCTGCAGACCATGGGGTCGAAAAGAGTCAGACACAACTAAGTGACTGAACGGACTGACTGGACTGACTTTTATATTTAATCCAAGAGTTGGCAATATTGTGAAAGGACAATTTATTCTGCACATCAGGATGGTCTTTAGGGGACTTTTTAGAGTCTAGTGGCTTGTACACCACATATAGCAGAGATTTTGCAATTTTGATGATATATTTCTATGATTTCCCAAGCTGATGATGGATTTCATGTTTTTTTCTGAAGTGATACAATATGTTTGTCACCTATAATCACGGTACTGACTATGCTAGTAATACTATCTCTCCACAAAAATGAATAAAGTCAAGGTTGTATAATAATTAAATCATGTCTCAAGAGCTTTTCTGCTTATAAATATTTGTGAATTTAGAGAGTGTTATGATCAGAGGAAGATGATTCTCTTTCATCACTTAAATGAAACTTGAGTAGTCATCTAATCCATTCATTCCTGTCAAGAAAAATGATAGTAAAATTATTTTTATAAGTTAGAATATATCCTATTTAAGTGTTTCCAAAGAAAAACCACAATTTCTAAAAAAAAAAAAAAAAAATTACAGTATTTATCATCTCTGGCTCTAAAAATAACTTCTTTCTTCTATAATCATGGCCTCAATCCCACCTGTCCTACCCTAGTCTACCTCCTAGTTACTAAGGTTTTCTTTTGACATGCCGAAGAAAAATGCCAAAGGGATTTGTAAATATTTGGAGGAAAGTGTGTGTTTCTCCAATGGCTCAGTGGGTAAAGAATTTGCCTGCAATGTAGGAGCTACAGGATATTCAGGAGACGTGGGTTTGCTTCCTGGGTCAGGAAAATCCCCTGGGGAGGAAATGGCAACCCGCTCCAGTATTCTTGCCTGAGAAATCCCACAAACAGAAAAGCCTGGTGGGCTACAATCCAAATGATTGCAAAGAGTCGGACATGACCGATCAACTAAGCATGCATGGGGGAAAGTGAGAATAATTGCTTTTCCTATCTTTGACCATTAGAAAGTCAAAATCATTGTAAATTTACAAGATAAGGAGGCATAAATGCTTGCTACTCGCCACTCTCACAGAAGTTTCTTGCCATGACATAACCACCACACCTGCCCTACCTGGCTTTCCACATTTTGAGACAGGTTACTAAACTATCTCTAAAAGAGAATACAAGATAACCATTTAAAAAAAAAAAAAAAAAAAAACCTAGCATTTTCTCTATCTTTTACTTGCTATAGCATTCTTTTATTTCCACGGGTTGTTACATTTAACACAGGACTCAATTCCAGCTATTAAACCACTCTTCAGTTTATTCTCTACTAGACATCTCTTCTCACAAATTAAACATTCTTATCCTTTAATAATATCAGTGATTTTTCTCTGAAATCTCTTCAAGATTATGATCTTCGTACTCATCTCAAGATGAGTCATCATCATGGTCTCTTTGCATCTCAAGAAATATACACCCTGCCACACACACATACATCTGTGTGGAAACATCCCAGTTGATATAGATTGATGTTATTGATGTTGCTAGATCTTTTAATTCTAGGTTCACACACACATTTATAAGTGTTTTCTGATATCCAAAGTCATGATGTTTAAGATAACACTAGAGTAGAAATAGAATCAGAGGTTGAATCATAGAACTTTATAGTTGATAGTCATATATATATAATATTATATACATATATATATTTCTAAATTGTGCCATGAACATTTAAGGGATAGATACACACCACACAAAATATGCCATTTTAAGAATACAATTCAATGGTATTTAATACATTCAAATGTTGTATAACCATTACCACTGTATAGTTCCAGACATCTTTATCACTTCCAAAGGAAACCAGGTACCATCAGAAATCACTCATTCCCCCCCGCCCCCCCGCCCCAGCCATTGGCTACCACTAGTCTGCTTTCTGTCTCTAACAATTTTCCCTTTCTGGGAATCTCATGTAAATAAAATTGTATGTGCACAATAGATAGTGTGTTGTATCTGGCTTCTTTCATTGGACGTCATGCTTTTAAGCTTTATCCATGTTGCAGAATGTACTACTATTCCATTTCTTTTATGACTGAATAATACTCCATTATATTGATAGAACACATTTTTTCATTAATTTACTAATCATTGAATTTTTTCCCCATTTTTAGCTATTTCAAATAGTGCTGCTTTGAACATCCTTACACAAATGTTTGTTTGATCACATGTTCACATGTTTTAAATTCTTTGGGAATTGCTGGGTCACATGGCAATTCTAAGTTTGTGCTATCCAGGAACTCTCAAATTTTACCATAGAAGCTGCATCATTTTGCATTCCTACCAGCAATGAACAAGGGCTTCAATTTTTCCTCATATGCCTCAATACTTTCCATTTTTCAATCATGACTAACTTAGTAAAGCTAAAATGCTATGTTTGGTGAATCGGATATGTATTCCCTAAAGACAATGAATGTGGTCAAAGGGGAGATGGCAAGAGTGAACATCAACAATTTAGGAATCAGTGAACTAAAATGGATGGGAATGGGAAGTTTAATTCAGATGACCCTTGTATCTACTACTGTGGGCAAGAATCCCTTGGAAGAAGTGGAGTAGCATTTATAGTCAACAAAAGAGTCTGAAATACAGTTCTAGGGTGCAATCTCAAAAATGACAGAATGATCTCAGTTTGTTTCCAAGTCAAACTGCTCAGTTACTAATGCTGATGAAGCTGAAGTTGAATGATTCTATGAAGATCTTCTAGAACAAACACCAAAGATGTCCTTTTCATCAAGGGAACTTGAATGCAAAAGTAGGAAGTCAAGAGATACCTGGAGTAACAGGCAAGTTTGGCTTTGGAGTACAAAATGAAGCAGGGCAAAGGCTAACAGAGTTTTGCCAAGAGAATTCAATGATCATAGTAAACACCCTCTTTCAACAACACAAGAGAAGACTCTAGACCTGGATATCACTAGATGGTCAATACTAAAATCAGATTGATTGTATTCTTTATAGCCAAGGTTGGGGAAGCTCTATACAGTCAGCAAAAACAAGCCTGGAACTAACTGTGGCTCAGATCACCAGCTCCTTACTGCAAAATTCAGCCTTAAACTGAAGAAAGTAGGGAAAACCTTTAGGCCATTCAGTAAGACCTAAATTAAATCCCTTACGATTATACAGTGGAAGTGACAAATAGAGTCAAAGGATAATATCTGACAGACAGAGTGCCTGAAGAATTATGGACAGAGGTTCTTAATATTATACAGGAGATGGTGATCAAAACCATCCCCAAGAAGAAGAAATGCAAAATGATAAAATGGTTGTCTGAGAAGGCCTTACAAATAGCTGAGAAAAGAAGATAAGTGAAAGGCAAAGGAGAAAGGGAAAGATACACCCATCTGGATGCAGAGTTCCAAAGGATAGCAGGGAGAGATAACAAAGTCTTCTTAAGCAGACAATACAGAAAAATAGAGGAATACAAGCTCAGTGCATGAAACAGATCACTCAAAGTCGGTGCACTGGGACAGCTCAGAGGGATGGGATGGGGAGGGAGGTAGGAGGGCTGGCTGATTCAAGTCAATGTATGGCAAAAACCACTACAATATTGTAAAGTAATTAGCCTCCAATTAAAATAAATAAACTTTAAAAATGAAATAAAATTGCTCAGGGAAAAATGGCCAAAAAAAGAAAGAAAGGTCTTAATGACCTAAATAACCATGATGATAGGGTCACACACCTAGAGACAGACATCCTGGAGTGTGAAGTCAAGTGGACCTTAGTAGGCATTACTATGAACAAAGCTAGTGGAAGTGATGGAATTCTAACTGAGCTATTTCAATTCCTAAAAGATGATGTTGTTAAAGTGCTGCATTCAATATGCCAGCAAATTTGGAAAACTGAACAGTGCTCACAAGACAGGATAATGTCAGTTTTCATTACAGTCTCAAAGAAAGGCAACATCAAAGATTGTTCAAAGTACCACACAGTTGCACTCCTTTCATGTGCTAGCAAGGTAATAATGCTCAAAATCCTTCAAGCTAGGCTTCAGCAGTACATAAACTGAGAACTTCCAAATGTACAGACTGTATTTAGAAAAGGTAGAGGAAGCAGAGATCAAATTGCCAACATCTGTTGAATCATAGAAAAAGCCAGGAAATTCCAGAAAAACACCTACTTCTGATTCATTGACTATGCTAAAGTCTTTAACTGTGTGAATCATAACAAACTATGGAAAATTCTTAAAGAGATGGGAATACAAAATTACCTCACCTGCCTCCTGAGAAATCTGTATGCAGGTCAAGAAGCAACAGTTAGAACTGAATATGAAACGATGGCCTGGATCAAAATTGAGAAAGGAGTATGTCAAGGCTGTTTATTGTCACCCTGCTTATTTAATTTATATGCAGAGTACATCATGAGGAATACCTAGCTGAATGAAGCACCAGCTGGAATCAAGATTGCCAGGAGAAATATCAACAACCTCAGATATGCAGATGACACCACCCTAATGGTAGCAAAGAAAGAGGAACTAAGGAGTCTCTTGATGAAGATGAAAGAGGAGAGTGGAAAAAGCTGACAAAACTAAATATTCAAAAAACTAAGATCATGGCATCCAGTCCCATCACTTCATGGCAAATAGACTGGGGAAAATGGAAACAGTGACAGACTTTATTTTCTTGGGCTCCAAAATCACTGCAGATTATGACAGCAGCCATGAAATTAAAAGACACTTGCTCCTTGGAAGAAACCTGGACAGCATATTAGAAGGCAGGAACATTACTTTTCTGACAAAAGTCTGTACAGTCAAGTCTATGATTTTTCCAGTATTCAACGTATGGCTGTGAGAGTTGGACCATATGAAAAAGGCTGAGTTCCAAAGAATTGATACTTTCAAACTGTAGTGCTGCAGTGCTGGAGAAAATTCTTGAGATTTCCTTGGACAGCAAAGAGATCAAACCAGTCAATCCTAAAGGAAATTATCCCTGAATATTCACTGGAAGGAATGATCAGAAATATGATTTGAAAATTCTTTCTCTCACACTGTTAATTGTCTTTTCACTCTTACCAGTGTTCTTCAATGCACAAAAGTTTTCTTTTTGATAAATTTCAATTTGTCTATTTTGTTGTTGCTGGTCCTGCTTTTGGTGTCACGTCTAAACATCCATTGCCAAGTCCAATATCATGATTTACTCCTGTTGTTTATTCTAAGTGTTTTATAGTTTTATACTTTACATTATATTTTTGAAATATTTGAGTTAATTTTTACATGATGTGAGGTAGGAATCCAACTTCATTCTTTTCCATGTGGATATACAGTTTTTGCGAATTCAAACTTTTCTTTCCCTCATTGATAGATCTTGGCACAATTGGCCAAAGATGTATTGATTGATTTCTGAACTCTTTAGTTTGTTGATCCATATCTATTTTTATGCCAATGTGAAACTCTTTTGATTACTGAAGTTTATAATAAATATGGAACTTGAGAAGTATGAGTTTTCCAACTTTTTTTTTTTTAATTCATGTTCTCTTTGAAAAAAGATAGTTTTACTTCTTCCTTTCTATGCTGGATGCCTTTTATTTTTTCTACCAACTAATTGTTTGGACTAAACTTGCAGTAAACTGTTGAATATAAGTAGTAAAATCAGGCATTCTTATCTCATTCTTGATCCTATAGGGAATGCTGTCAATCATTCACCTTTGTGTATGATGTCAGCTGCTTTTCCAAAAATGCTCTTTTTTTATTTGGAGTGTCTTTCTATTTTTAGTTTGTGGTATATTTTACACATGAAAGATGATTGGATTTTGTCAAATGCTCCTCTGCAACAATTGACATTAACTTATTGTTTTTTCCTTCATTCTATTAACATTATGCAGTGTATCTATTAGCTTTCACATGTTGAACCGTCTTTGCATTCCTGGGATAAATTTCACATGGTCATGGTTGTAATCCTTTCTATACACTGCTGAATTCAGGTTGCTAGTATTTAGTAGGGAATTATGCGTCTATATATAATATGAAAGTGAAAGTGAAGCCGCTCAGTCATGTCCGACTCTTTGCGACCCCATGGACTGTAACCTAGGCTCCTCCATCCATGGGATTCTCCAGGCAAGGATACTGGAGTGGGTTGCTATTTCCTTCTCCAGTGATCTTCCCAACCCAGGGATCAAACCTGGGTCTCCCACATTGCAGGCAGACGCTTTACCATCTGAGCCACTATTTATCTATAGAGATATTGCTCTATAGCTTTCTTTTATTGTAAAGCCTTTGGTTTTGTTTTCAAGGTAATGCTGTCTTAACAGAATGAGTTAAAAAATGTTCTCTCCTCTTTGTTCTTTTTCCCCTGATCTGCAGACCAATAATTTCAATTGTCCTGTCTTCAAGTTCATGGCTTCTTTCTTCTGCCTACTCAAATCTGACATTGATATTCTCCAGTTAATTTTTCATTTTGTACTTTAGATCCTGAATTTATATTTAGTTTCTTTTTATAATTTCTCTTTATTAATAGACTCTATTTGATGATGCATCATTCTCTTGATTTCCTTTAGGTTGTTTTTTGTCCGCTGTTACATTTAGCTTTGCCTAATAAGTACTCTTGCCTGGAAAATCCCATGGATGGAGGAGCCTGGTAGGTTACAGTCCATGGGGTCGCAAACAGTCACAGACGACTGAGCGGCTTCACTTTCACTTTCAATAAGTCTAATGTGTGTGCTTCCTAGGGGATAGTTTCTATGAATTTTGTGTGTGTGTGTGTAAATATACCACACTTCCCTTGCTTGCCTCATAACTTTTGTTTGCAACTTGACATTTTAAACATAATGTGGTAGCTCTGGGATTCAGATTTTCCCTGCTGCCCAGTTTTTTGTTGTAGCTTATTGTGGGTTATAGCTTTTGTTTAGTGATTTACAAACTATTTTGGGGGAGACTAGATGCTTTGTTGAATTACCATTAGAGTCTCTAGATGCCTGGTACATGGGGGGAGAAAAACAAAAAACAAAATGGTCTCTACAGCTGGGTTCTGTGTGTTTTTGGGGACACATCTTCAATACTTAAACTGCTTACAATTCTGCCTTACCTTTGTTTTCCTACTTGAATGGTCTTGAATGCCAGTCACAGGTAAGAGCTTAGGGTCTTCTCAAATTTTTCTGAGCATGTTTCCACCCTGAGCATAAACATGGTCTTATTTGATCTCAGTGTGGACAAGAAATTTCTTAATATAAAAGAGAAATTCCATAAGGAAAATATGGATAAATCTACTTCCAACTAACTTTATCTATAATTTAGACTTTGTGTATGAGTCTGAGATTGTAACATAATTTGCACACCTGTCTATTATTAATCTTTGTGAACAAATGAAGAACTATGGACTCCATTAAAAATTATGGACTAATTTCAAGCAGTAGCATGGCTCTAAAATTGAAGTACCAGAAAAGATGAATTCCAAATTTACAGGATATACTTGGCATGAAGAGAAGAGGATTGTTACGTATCAAACCAAAGGATGACTTTATGCACTTTCATGATGACTATTTTAGAAGCACAGCCATTTGACTCATGTACTAAATTCTAAAAGCAAGGAAGCACACTCAGAGGCACAAGAAAATTGATAACCTCAAGGAGGAAAATAATTTTAAGATTAATTGTCATGAATAGAGTATAATGTAGGAAGGACACACTTTAGTTCATCAGAAAGAAGAAATGACTATTATAAAAGCACAAGTGAAGGATGAAAATAAAAAAAAAAAAACAGATAATGGGTGTCACATGCATTCTGGCTATAACTCTCTTTAGCACACCTCTGATCACAAGCATTTTTGGTTTTGGCTTCTGGGCACAAAATTTAGTAATAGACATGATTTCTTGGCACTCTTGAGAACTAAGATCAGCACTGGATAGTTTTCTAGCAAGTGTTTAAACTCACTTCCTTAAAATCTGAAAGTGTTATCATAAAAATATCCCAGATACATCCCACACACTTGGAGTATCCCTGGCTTGTAAAAAATCATATGGTAATATGATTTTTATTATCTTTCCTAATCTTGAGGAATTATCAACATAATTAAAACTTCTTAGAGCCAGACTCAAGTCATCTATATAAAGCAATATATTTCAGGATCCCTAAGGATATCACATTCAGTTTGTGATATTAACATAACACTGTAAGAATGTCAATTAACATCAAATTAAATCCAAGATGGACACAGTAAATTACCATTTACTTGAACTATTCCATAGATGTTTTTCAACATGCTACCCCTGGAGATCTCCCAGAACTTACTGAAGAGTGTTGATGCCTTAGAAGTTGAATCTCTTCCTCACATGTCTATGCTCATTTCCAAATATCTGAGTGTGATCATGTTTTAACTGGAAGTCACAACTGGTGATGAAAGGGAGCAGGACCCTATGGTCTATGCCCCCCAAGTCCTCAGCCTGTATTTTGTCTGTGGGAAAACTTTAGCCAAAGAATATTTTAATTAGGGAAGTGAGAACACACAGAAGCAAAGGAGAACAATCCAACAGGACTAAATAATAATAGTTCAGTCATTAAGCAAAGTCAAGGGGGTTTAGTTCCTTCCGAGGATTATAGACAATATTCTGAACCACATCCCGGGGGTTGTCTCATAGACACGAAACCCCACCCAGTGAAGAAGTTAAGTACAAGATGACCATACTGTAGCCATGACATAAGCTGCCCCAGTTCAGAAAACTGGCCTCAGAGAAATGAAAACCATGGAAATGAAGATTAATTGTACTTAAAACAATCAAGATAACACTGATTTAACCACTGATGACCAGTTTCAAGACAGCCAATTTCCATGGCTGTCAGAGCTGACTGTGCTATTCCTACATGTAGTCCCCTCCCTCTGTCTATAAAAGCTATTGCCCGCTGACTGTCAGTGAGGGGGCGGTGGGGGGGGAGGGGAGTCGACCTTTGCACAGAAGGCTGCCTTCCTCCCTGTTGCTGTCATCTAAAATAAAGCAAATTTCCCTTTCCACAAGCCTGGCCTCTCTATTGGATCTAGAGCAGCAAGCAGCAGGACCACACTTTCAGTAACAATGAGGTTGGCTGGAGCAAGCTGGACACCAATGCCTATAAAATCAGAAACAAGACACCTTCACCAAGTAGTGAATATCAGTGTTTACATAGGAATGCCACTTCTTAAAAACTAATTAATTTATTTTTAATTGGAAGATAATTGCTTAACAATATTGTGCTGGTTTCTCCCATACATCAAAGTGAATCAACCATAGGTACACTTATGTGCCATCTGTCTTGAACCTCCCTCCCACCTCTTACCTCATCCTAAGCCCCTAGGTTGGGATGCCACTTTTATAAATATATAAATATATATATATATTTTTCTTTTTTCAAATATATATATATATATATATATATATTCTTAGTCAAATTATTTTTCCTTATATATTATTAAAGATATAGAGTATAGCTCCCTGTGCTATGCAGTGGGTGCTTGTCATTTATTTTTTTTTATGTATCACACTCATGCTCAGTCGTTAAGTTGTGTCTGACTTTTACATGGACTATATAGTCTGCCAGGCTCCTTTGTCCGTGGGATTTCCCAGGCAAGAGTACTGGAGTGGGTTACCATTTCCTTCTCCAGGGGATTCTCCTGACCCAGGGATCGAACCCATGTCCTCTGCTTGACAGGCAGATTCTTTACCACTGAGCCACCTTAATTGCAAATCCCTAATTCATCCCTCCTCCTCCACTTTCCCTTCTGTGACCACATATCTGTCTTCTATGTCTGTGAGCCCGTTCTTGTTTTATAACTCATTTGTATCGTTTCTTAGATTCCACATGTAAGTGAAGTCATATATTCATCTTGCTCTTCCTCATGTGCTTCACTTAGTGTAATAATCTCTGGGTCCATCTGTGTTGCTGCAAATGCATTACTTCACTCTTTTATGGCTGAGTGGTATTCCACTGCATATATGTGCCACGTCTTCTTGATTCACTCGTCTGTCGATAGTCACTTAGGCTGCTTCTATGTCTTAGTTATTGTGAAGAATGCTGCTGTGAACACTGGAGTGCATGTATCGTTTAGAATTTTCAAATTTCAGTTTTGAGAAAGAAAGAGAAACTGAACTATCACAGACTCACAGTAGCTGAACTTAATTTTTGGCCCTGAAACATAGAGTTGCAAGAAATCATATATGAATTATCAGCATTGTTCACTAAGTTTAGTGTAGTGAGGGGTTGTAGTTAGACACAGAACAAATAGAACAGAGTGGATTTAATGGCATTAACTCCAAATGAGTCATTCAAACCTCATAAGAAATGACCATGAGATGGTGTGAAAGGATAATCAATATCCCTGGGCCTTCCCTCCTGGACTCTGGGAAGAGGAATGAGTTGGATCTACTTTGAGCAAACTAGTATGTATGCAGCTTTTATAAACAATATTAGGTTCCATAAACAAAAACTATAACTAAACATCATGGTGAAAAAATAGAAGCCCTGTCATCTAGTCATCTTTTCAGCTATGTTAGCACTAAGGATAACAGACCAGAGACCACATGAACTGAGCAAACTGTAGTGATGTTCTGAATTATCATATTGGTTGCAGATAAGCAAACCAAGGTGCAGAGTAGTTTGGAACCAAATTTATATACGTGCATATGCACACATAATGGAGAAGGCAATGGCACCCCACTCCAGTACTCTTGCCTGGAAAATCCCATGGACTGAGGAGCCTGTTGGGCTGCAGTCCATGCGGTCACAAAGAGTCAGATATGACTGAGCGACCTCACTTTCACTTTTCACTTTCATGCATTGGAGAAGGAAATGGCAACCCACTCCATTGTTCTTGCCTGGAGCATCCCAGGGATGGGGGAGCTTGGTGGGCTGCCGTCTATAGGGTCACACAGAGTTGGACACGACTGAATCGACTTAGCAGCAGCAGCAGCAGCAACACACGTAACAGGCATGTGTGTCTACACACACACACACATACACATGCACACACACACACACACACACACACACACACTCCTTGCTGTGATGTGACCCTGCAGTGTAGCTTTCTTCATTCTGATAATCAAGCCCGGTTTAAAAGGTCTTAAGCAGCAGCACTGATTTCCCATCCAACCCTGAAAAACACAGCAGGTTGTGCTTATTAGCACATACAAAAAACAACAAAGTCAAATTTCTGTGAGAAAATACATTGAAAAATTCTCTGAAAAATTCCCACACAAAACCAACAGCAGTACTTATCTCAAAGGAGGGGGTGAAGAGAGAAAAATTAGGGTGGTGGCAGAGACAATTTTAGCCTCATCTGTAATGTTTCAAATTAAAACTTTATTTTTAAAAAGGGTGTATTAGCAGACATACAAGCTAACCTTAGCAGATTTACATACTCTTTTCACTTTCTTAGGTTTATATATATTTTTTAAAATGGTTAAGATGGAGAACACACATCATCATCTCTACAATCCTAGTTGTATTATCCTAAATAACTATTCCTGAATAAGCATACTGAGTCATTTATTTCCCCTCCAGTCTTTAACATAACCTCATGTGTATTTTTTGTATCTAACTAATAGGTTACTATATTCCAAACCCCACATAAGACAGATTTTTCTTTATATGGCACTCACTTTCAAACAAGGCACCATGTAGTGGAAATTACTATCAATTAAAATTTTCTCTGAAATTTTTACAAATTAACAGAAAACCAAAATAGTTATAAAAAGAAGAATAGAATTTCAGGAATACAAATATTACATGAGCATATATTAGAAGTAGACAAATTTAATATATTAAACCAGTGTTCTATCTAATTTAAACAGGTCTGTTCTAATTTGATGGGACCTAGTCTCATCTGTTGGAGAAGGAAATGCCAACCCAGTCCACTATTTTTGCTTGGAGAATTCCATGGACAGATGAGCCTGGAGGGCTACAAGGGGGTCGCAAAGAGTCAGACACGACTGAGTAACTAAACCACCGCCACCACCAGTCTCATCTGTTGGGGCTTCGCTGGGGATCAGACAGTAAGGAGTCTGCCCACAGTGCAGGAGACCTGGGTTTGATCTCTGGGTGGGGAAGATCCCCTAGAGAAGGGAATGGCAACCCACTCTTGCCATATTCTTTTTTGGAGAATTCCATAGACAGAGGAGTCAAGCAGCTACAGTCCACAGGGTCTCAAAGAGTCAGACACTACTGAGCAACTAACTCTTTCACTTGTCTTTCTTTCAGTCTCATCTATAGAGGCTACTTTCTGATGCTGTCATAGTCACTGAATTTGGGGCCTGTTTTCGCATTTACATTTTATAATTTTGGTATTTGAGACATGCTGTAGACATCACAGTCTAATATAATATGCACAGGAATGTAATAGAAGTCAAGTTTTAGACCTTAAGAAACTTCAAAACCTTCTAATGTAGATTCTTCAGATGAGAAATGGAGAAACAAAACCGTGCAGTTATTGACTTAAAATCACTCAGCAAGTTAGTAATGACTTAAATTGGGATAAACCCACTGTTCATTGTATATAAATGTGTTTTCTTACATGCAAATCAGCTGAAAAAGTAAAATTGGTGTGAGAAAGAAAATCATCCTGGGAGTCCATTAAATGCCATTAAATGGTCTGAGGTACTCCTAAGCAAAAGCTTGTTTCTAATACAGAATTTTTCAATATATTACTTTTCTGTTTAACTAATTTTGCTTTCTTTCAGTTAACAAACTGCTTTTCCCAGCGTTTCTGAATTACAGTTAAACCTCTAACCCTGTTCCTTACAGATGGATCATTAGTAGAACTGGACTCCTGTGAATTCTCTCAATCTCTAGTTTGCAAACTTTCTATTTGTCACTCTGCTGTTGTGACTAAATCAAACATAGGAAGTTGTAAAGCATAATTTCACTTCATTCTGTATTGAAAAATTGCTCTTACTCCTAAAATGTGATGGACAATTTCAATTTTTAAACTGCCAATAAACGGCATGAATTCCAGGGTTGGAAAGCAGACCATTGGTGCCAAACACCTGGGTTTAAAGATTGAAACCTCTCTATATTGATTCTAAACATGAATATAAACTGGAGAGCCATGAAATGTGCCCAGACAATATATCAGAAAGCGCTAATGAACTAGAAGCATCACGAGGTGTCCTGTAGATGCTGCTTCCACTTCTGTTCAGTTGTTCTTCTTTTCAACCTTATACAGAGAAGGCTGTCAGATTTAGTAAATAAAAACACAAGATGTCCAGTTAAGTTTGGATTTCAGAGAAATAAATAAAATTTCAGTATAAGTATGTCCTCATGCAATATTTAGAACATACCTATGCCAAAAAAATATTTGTAATTCTTCTGAAATTCAAGTTTAACTTAGTGTCCTGTGCATTTTATCTGGCAACCCATTTGTATGCCAAATACTTCTGTGATATCTCTGAAAATAATCTAGCCTTTCCTATGAGTTAGTATGTGATATGTGTGAAAGGTCACACTGATCGCAGGCGGGAAGGCGCCAGCCAGAAAATGCTGACAGGGAAGCCCCCCGCCAGCCCCCAGCCCCCCCCCCCCCCCCCCCCCCCCCCCCCCCGCCCAAAGGTCTCAGATAAGCCCCAGGGACAGACATCCACCAATCAACAGCCCGTTGCCAGGCAGACTGATGGACGCGAAGGCGCCAAGACTCCGGCCAATCAAAAAAACCGACACGAGACCTAGAAGTCCAATCAGCACCCTGGTCCCGCCACTTCCGTATCCGCCGGGGTATATAGGTGTCGCCCCGCCTCCCCGCAGATTGCAGACTCCCATTTTTTCCCTTGCTCGCGCGTGGGAGCTGTGCCCGGGAGCGATTGCCCAAAAAAGCGTTTTGATACTCCGGCTCCCCCTTTGTCTTGTCGCGGCATTCTTACAATGTGATTTTCACAAATTGAGGGGAAAGCGATTTTCAAATATCAGACTAAATATGATAAACTTTGCCTGGAAAGGTAACCAGGGACATTTTCCAGATCTGGTGTGTGGGATAGTCCACAAGTGCTCAAACAGTTTTTTAAAGGGTCAGATAGAAAATATTTCAGGCTTTGCAGGGAACATAGTATCTATAGTGTGAAAGCAGTCACAGATAATACATAAACAAACGAATGTGACTGTGTGTCAATAAAACTTTATTTACAAAAACTTATGCCAGGCCAGCTTTGACCACAGGCTGTGGTTTTCCAACCCATGTCACCTTTGAACTGGCACTTAGTCAACATTCCAGTGACATTCGATTTAAGCTATTGGGAGATCAGTCCTACAAATTGGATATAACTAGAAAACCCCAAATTAGAAAATAGCATGATTGCTAAATGAATTGAAAGTCAAATTTTGTACATAAACTCTGAAAATCTGTGCTATATCATGTTGCTATTTGGGATACAGAAGAATGACCTTATGACCAAATGGGTTTGAAATACTGATTAACACTAATTAAAGTTAACACCTTGTACCATTACCCAGGTCATAAGACAGGGAGACACTATCTTTTAGCCAAATTGCAAATTTTTCAAAAAGAAATTTAAAAAAGGAGGTGAGGGATGGCAATTTCAAAGAAAGAAAATTTAAACAAGAGAAATAGCACTGAAGTAGGTGAAGGGAAAAGCATATTGCGACCCAAGGGCAGCTGACAGACAGACACATAACAGGATATGGCTGGTGGATAAATTGGGAGAGAAGGGTCTTGAGTAGTTTCCATGACTCGTTGCTCAACCACAGAAACCAGAGAGGGGCAGATGGATGCAAAAATGGACACAAGGAAACTGAATATGGCTGGGAGGAGAGGACAGAAAGTCAAGGTCTAGAGAGGGTGAAGTGGAATGACAACTCAGAGAGACACATTCCCTGGCAAGACATGTGGGAAACAGACACAGATCGGTTTTGTTTGTGATCTCTTGCCAGCAGCTGCTTGCTTACAATCTGAGAGTTAAGTCAAAGATGACAGTGTACCTGCTGATGACAGGAAAGTCTTTTCTACAGCGTGTTTTGTTGTCATGGGTTCAGCCTGATAGGAAGGACTTGGGCATATGTTTAGAATCAATCATGCATGTGACAGCCAACCTTGTATTTCAGATTATCTCTGGGAATCAAAGTTTCACTTGCTAAATTTGAGGCACAAAAAGATGTAAAGAAAGTTGAGCAGGGAAGAGTCACTTTATTAAATGAGTGTCTCTTTTCCTTTTCTTCACCATCAAAGCCAGATTCAACCTGCCACCACGCTAACTGTGGAAATGACTGAAACAAACTGAAGAGGTTCTTGTCTTTGAACTGCTATCCCCATGGCAATAGACTAGATTGTGTACAACAGACAGCACAGAACAGAATGCATAATGAATAAACACAGCACATAGTCCCAGAGAACTCAGAGTCCAGGCGACGCTTGTGAGAATCCACCAGCAAAGAGGCTAAGGAGTCAGGATGTCAGAAATAGTCCCAGAGAACTCAGAGAACAGGTGATGCTTGTGAGAGTCCCAGAGAACATAGTCCCAGAGAACTCAGAGTCCAGGTGATGCTTGTGAGAATCCACCAGCAAAGAGGTTAAGGAGTCAGGATGTCAGAAATGACCAGCATTTTTACTTTGTCAGAACTGGTGAGTCAGTGAGATGAAACCATCCCCCAGGTTAGAATAATAACTTAGAAGAAACATTCTATGATGGTTTTGTGATACTACCTAGTTAATGTCACAAAACAGTAACTGAACTAATCTTAATAGTAAGTCCCTACCTGTGAACCTTCAGGTTGCAAACTTTCAAAGAGGAGACCATGTTTCTCTTGTCCAATCACATAAGTTAGTTTGCATGTCTGGCATACATTGTCAAGTATGTAAATTCTCTACAAGTGGTTGTGCAGGGTTTTTGTTTTGTTTTGTTTTGTAATTTACCGTACAGTACTGTATAGAGTACAGGAGTTGTTGTTCAGTCGCTCAGTCGTGTCTGACTCTTTGCTACCCCAGGGACTGCAGCACGCCAGACGCCCCATCTTAACCATCTAATGAAGCTTGGTCAGGTTCATGTCCATTGAGTCCATGGAGTCACGTAGACTACTCCCTAATTTCTGTGACACGGGTAGAAGGCCTTCCCCGATCTCTTTCCAAACAGAATCAACTTAGAACTTTAATTAATATGTCCGCCGGACGGTGGTATCCTATAAGATCATCCAGGATGAAATGAGTGTTTCAATTTAGACCCCTTTGCTGGCATTCTAGCCTGCTTGGCAAATGTGTATTAATGCACATGACTGCTCACAACACCTTAATCATAAACAGCATAAAGAACCTGATCACATAAAGGCCCTAATAGGCACAGAGCCCTTCCAGGGGGTGAGGAAGCCCTATTAGAGAACATAAAATATTATTCTAAACATGGTTATGGTTAAAGATTTAGAAAAATAAGAGTTCAGAATTGTTAATTTTAACCAGGAATGCTAAACAGGGGCTGCCTCACTGGAGCTGCAGAGTCTTTGTGTGGTAAACCTTTTAGATAAATTTAACTGATAACTTCTGCAAAAGGACTGACCTTTGTGTTCATTAAAGAATAGACTACGGAAAACAGGTTTACATTCACCTCACCTGCATAAAATGTTAATAGGCCCCAAAGCCAGAAGATAATGTACAAGACCCTCATAAACAAAAAAGTATGCAGAAAACACCCTGGTTTCGTGAAGGACAAGCTGAAGTAATGTTAAACTATCTTCCCCTTAGAAGTGTACTAACTTAGGGTATAAAAGCTACAGTAAAAAATAGATTGCCAGACTCTGCCAGACTCGGCTGCACCCCCATCTGGTCACACTCTCTCTCTCTCTCTCTCTCTCTCTCTCTCTCTCTCTCTCTCTCTCTCCCCCTCGCAGACTTGGCCCTATCAAGGCTGGTCTCACGTGTCTTCTCTCGCCGACGCCGTTCATCCTGAGGGTACCCCCTGGATCCTGCCGAGGCTGGACCCCAGCAGAGTCATCAACAATCTCATCCTCTGTTTCCCCTTCTCTTCCTGCCTTCAACCTTTCCCAGCATCAGGGTCTTTTCTAATGAGTCAGCTCTTCAAATCAGTTGGTTAAAGTATTGGAGTTTCAGCATCATTCCTTCCAATGAATATTCAGGATTGATCTCTTTTAGGTTTGACTGGTTTGATCTTCTTGCAGTCCAAAGGACTCTCAAGAGTCTTCTCCAACACCACAGTTCAAAAACATCAATTCTTTAGCACTTTCTTTATGGTCTAACTCTCACATCCATATATGACTACTGAACAAAACCATAGCTTTAACTAGATGGACCTTTGTCAGCAATGCCTCTGCTTTTTAATATGCTGTCTAGGTTGGTCATAACTTTTCTTCCAAGAAGTAAGCATCTTTTAATTTCATGGTTGCAGTCACCATCTGCAGAGATTTTGGAGCCCAAGAAAATAAAGTCTGTCACTGTTTCCATTGTTTCCCCATCTATTTGCCATGACGTGATGGGACTGGATCCCATGATCTTCATTTTTTAAATGTTGAGTTTTAAGTCAGCTTTTTCACTCTCCTCTTTCACCTTCCTCAAGAGGCTCTTTAGTTCCTCTTCGCTTTCTGCCATAAGGGTGGTGTCATCTGCATATTTGAGGTTATTGATATTTCTCCCAGCAATTTTTATTCCAGTTTGTGTTTCATCCAGCCTGACATTTCTCATGATGTACTCTGCATCTAAGTTAAATAAGCAGGATGACAATATACAGCCTTGACATACACCTTTCCCAATTTGGAACCAGTCTGTTGTTCCATATCTACTTCTAACTGTTGCTTCTTGACCTGCCTACAGGTTTCTCAGGAAACAGCTGAGGTGGTCTAGTAGTCCCATCACTTGAAAAATTTTCCACAGTTTGTTGTGATCCACACAGTCAAAGGTTTTAGTGTAGTCAATGAAGCAGAAGTAGATGTGTTTCTGGAGCTCTCTTGCTTTTTCTATGATTCAACGAATGTTGACAAGTTGATCTCTGGTTCCTCTGCCTTTGTAAATCCAGCTTGAACATCTGGAAGTTCTTGGTTCATATATTGTTGAAACCTAGCATGGAGAATTTTAAGCATTATTTTGCTAGCATGTGAAATGAGTCCAATTGTGCTGTAGTTTGAGCATTCTTTGGCATTGCCTTTCTTTGGGGTTGGAATGAGAACTAACCTTTTCCAATCCTGTATCCACTGCTGAGTTTTCCAAATTTGCTGCCATTTTGAGTACAGCACTTTCACAGCATCATCTTTTAGGATTTGAAATAGCTCAGTTGGAATTCCATCACCTCCAGTAACTTTGTTCGTAGTGATGGTTCCTAAGGCCCACTTGACTTCACACACCAAGATGTCTGGCTCTAGGAGAGTGATCACACCATCATGGCTAACTGGGTCAGTAAGATCTTTTTTGCATGGTTCTTCTATGTCCTTGCCACCTTTTTAAAATATCTTCTGCTTCTGTTAGGTCCATACTGTGTCTGTCCTTTATTGTGCTCATCTTTGCATGAAATATTCCCTGGTATCTCTAATTTTCTTCAAGAGATCTCTAGTCTTTCCCAATCTGTTGTTTTCCTCTATTTCTTTTCATTGTTCACTTAGGAAGGCTTTCTAATGTCTCCTTGCTATTCTTTGGAACTCTGCGTTCAGATGGGTATATCTTTCCTTTTCTCCTTTGCCTTTCACATCTCTTCTCTTTATTTGTAAGGCCTCCTCAGACAACCATTTTTCATTTCTTTTTTGGGGGGATGGCTTTGATTACTGCCTCCTGTAAAGTTTTACAAACCTCCATCCATAGTTCTTCAGGCACTTTGCTTGTCAGATCTAATCCTTTGAATCTGTTTGTCACTTCCACCATATAA
Source organism: Dama dama (assembly GCF_033118175.1). Classification (NCBI taxonomy): domain Eukaryota; kingdom Metazoa; phylum Chordata; class Mammalia; order Artiodactyla; family Cervidae; genus Dama; species Dama dama. Next base: position 12,295,879 of record NC_083708.1, read on the forward strand.
TCATGAGGGATTTGATTTAGGTCATACCTAAATGCTTAGTTGTTCCCCTATTTATTTACAGGATATCTAGAAGCAAGAGTAAAAGCAATGGTAATACTAGTACTGCTAAGAAGCTCCAGGAACTGGAGACCCAGCAACAGGACGAAGAGAGACAAGAAGAACAAGCAGTAGAGAGAACTGAAGATATTCAGAATCCAGGAAATGGCAAGGAGATTTTCTTTATTTGAGGAGGCGCTGTCCGTTTTTGAATCACAGAACCCAAAGGGTACACGAAGGTTGCCACAGCCATTCAGAATGAAATCCAGTGCTACCCTGCCATCCATGAAGAGGAGAAGAAGAAGAAAAAAAAAGAGCTAGTAAACAGGTATCAAAGGATCACAGTAAAGAGCCAGAATCTGTGGCATCAACATCCATTTGAGTGAAATTGCAGCTTTTCCTCCATCTCCTCTTGCTGATGACCCTTCAGCTCTGCAGTCTCCCACCTCCTCTCTCTCCTTCAGTCAGTAACTCTTCTTGCTGTTCGCTCAGTACCAGGCAAGCGGTACGCCAGCTATTGTGCTTACTACTGTACTTTTCAAGGTACTGTACTGTGAGATTAAAAATGTTTCCTTATTTGGGGGGTTTGTTTTTTACATATTATTTGTGTTTAAAATATTATAAACCTATTACAGTACAGTACTATATAGCTGATTGTATTAGTTGGATACCTAGGCTAACTTTGCTGGACTTATGAACAAATTAGACTTAATGAATGTGCTCTCAGAACAGAACATGTTTGTATGTAGGGGATTTACTGTGATTTGTATACTCTGATCAAATGAATTTGCAAAAAAATCTCCAGCTCCTGTGTGAAAATGTTGCCTGTGTCACAATAAGGTGAATAAGAAGGTCTTTGTTCTGATAAAGTCACTAGATATCATCAAAGGCAAAATTTATCTTGCTTGAAGCATAGAAAGTGAAAGTGACATCACTCAACCCAACTCTTTGCAACCCCAAGGACTGTAGCCTCTGTCCATGGGATTTTCCAGGCAAGAGTACTGGAGTGGGCTGCCATTTCCTTCTCCAGGGGATCTTCCCAACCCAGGGATCGAACCGAGGTCTCCTGCATTGCAGACAGACACTTAACCATCTGAGCCACCAGGGAAGCACTTGAAGCATAGAAGGTACTCTTTACTGAGCACTCAAGTGTAGGGCATGGTGATAAGTGTTTTTATGTGTCTCACAGCAACCCTGGCAAGGAGGCATTTTTAATATTTCTATTTACATATGGAAAACAATGAACGCTGAAGGGCCAAGGAATTTCTCAAGGATGCAGCTAAGAGGCAACAGTGTGAATCTTGAACCCAGACTGCCCCATTCCCCCAGATGCTGGGATGTTGGTCTATTGGGTAACTCATCCCGGCGGACATGGCCAGGGTGGCCCTCATTCATTGCCATCAGTTGCCCCTGACTCTGTGCTTGGGGTTCCCATTTGGGGTCAGAAACTCAGCTCATCTATCCATTCAGGGTGCTGTTTCCTAACGGAAAAGCACTCTTCTCTGCCACTGACCACACTGACTTCCAGAGTTAGTTCTGTCTATCTTACTTGTTGGACAGGAGTGACTTTGCTACCATTCCACTTGAGTGCGGGCAGCCCTCAAGAGGCCTGATCTTTGGCTGTGAGTATTCACTGATGTTGTTCCCATTTCCTGATGGAATTAATACAGGGACTACTTAAGGCCATTCTATTCAAAGTTTAGCCCACAAAATTTCAGAGTAGTGAGACCTGGGAGCTGGATGGAAAGCAGTTTCCTGCCCCTTCACCTGACTCACTCTATCAGTAGCTCTGGAATCTCCATTTTAGCAAGATCTCCATGGGGGGGTCATAAGCACACCTGAAATGGAGCAGGACCAGTTTCTGTGTGTAGTACCTCCCCAACTTCTGTCTGCAAAAGCTCTTGCCCCACTGGTTGGCAGTATGTTGGGGGTAGGAGGGTGGGAAGATGTAGAGTCAACCTTTGGACTGATGAGCACCACCTTATTCCCCCCTACCCCCAGTTGCCAGCATCTGAAATAAGCAAACTTCCCTTTCTACCAGCCTGGCCTGCTTATTGGCTTTTGAGTCATGAATGGCCAGACTCCACACACTCTTTCGGTAACAGATTTTGGCTCCCAACATGGGGCTGGCTACTACTGGCTCCTCTGCTTTCATGGCACCTGATTCTCTTGGGGTTTCCAGGAGAGAACTATGACCAGGACAATATATGAGCCTGCTGCTTGTGGCTAGCTAGCCCAAGTAGGGAATTTGGAGGATGTTCTCAGCAACTGCCAAAACCATTCGTTTTGAGGATCCTCCCTATTTCTCCCCTTCTCGGCACTGGCTGCCAACTTACGCCCTTCCTTGGTGGAATGGAAACTTGCATTTGGGACAAGCCGGCAAGCTCCAGAACTGGGTAAGTCCACCAGTGCGCACACGGGCAAGCCTCCCATCTGTGAGTACTAGGGCTATCTGGGCATTCTTGCCAGTGCGTTCTGATGTGTATCTGATGTTGAGAACAGTTTGGGGCACGAAGTGCTGTTTGGGCACCTTTGGCATTTGGTCATGATGTGTGTCTGATGTTAAGGACCTTTTGGGAGCACTGCCTGCTATTTGGGCATTTTTACCAATTGGTTCTGACATCTGTCTACTGTGAGGACTGTTTGTGAGCACTGAGTGATATTTAAGCATTTTTGCAAATTGGTTTCTGATCTCTGACTACCACTGAGGACTGTTTGTGTTGGGGAAGTGTTTGTTTGGGACTCCGTACCGGTCACCCTCGGAAAGGGTCTGTGACAGATCTGTCATTTGGTGTGTGAGTGTGTATTCCACTTGTGTGATTGTTATTTTTGCTGCCTTAAAATGGGAAATTCAGGTTTTATTAATTAAGAAAAATTTTAGCTGTAAAATTATGACAAAAGAAAAAGAAAGATGACTTATTTTTAGACAATGTGTGGTAACAGTATTCCTTAGACTCTGGAGAAGATTGGCTAAGATAAACCTAAAAAACACAAAAACAGGTTCTTTTTGCCTATGCAGTTAGGGAAAGCTAATTTGATAAAATGCATTTTTCAAATCCTGAGAAAACAAAAATATGCCTAGGAGAAAACTTGAAGATAATACTTATCATGTCCTTGAAATACAAACACAGTCCACTTTGCCTGGAATTCCAGCCTTGGGTTAATTATAGAACTTCAAGCTAAAAAAAACTTTTTAAAAAGAGGAAAGCCTTTTAAAATTGAGAGGGTAAACTTGACTATCTTGACTGTTATCCATAAACTGATAAACATAATTGCAATGCCTAATTCACAAAATGCAAAGAGAAGAAAAAAGTGAGATCTCTGTTTGGATGTTTGCACGTCTCAATATGTGTTTTTGTCCTTGGATAATATTGCTGAGGTTAATTTGTAAAGGAGATCTATTTAATTGACCTTAAAAACTATAAGTGCTTGAAAATCAAACAAATCAAAATTTATCTACTTTTGTCTTCTTGCAAACCAAGAGGGAAATTAAAGATGTTTGGATTTATTAAACATGCATGATATATCATTAAAGAAAAATTATGCTGTGAAGAAATGTATATTTTTAGAGGTATGGAATATGTTCTTCAGTTTGCCAATCAGAAAATGCTGATGTAACATTTCAATCACTTGTTTCTTTATTTTATCAAGATTTTCAAGGGTTACAAATTGTGATATGTAAAACTGATAAGGAAAACATTTCTGTGTTTAAAACAAGTAGGATATGTGTTGTTGGCAAAGAGAAAGTATAAAGAATTGGGATTTTTTGTCAAAAAAAAAATAATGATAATGATTTTGTCCTATAGTTGTTTGTTCCTGGATGAGAAAATGAAGGACAAATTTCTTTGGATCCAGAAAATGATAAAAACAATTATGAACAAGGAACTTTGAGAAAAGAATTTTGTATGTTGTCAAGATTAAGATTAGACTGAATTTAATTAAGTTTATGAATTTTGTTATTAACAATAAACTGATATAAGACTGAATTTGTTTTGTTTGGTTTTGCTCTGTTAAGAAAGCAAAGTTCTAGAATATTGATCTCATTTTGGTAACAGAGACTTCCAATGGAAAGTAATTGTTTTGTTTCTAACCATACTTTTAACCCTGAAATTCAAGAAGGGAAAATTGTCCAGTAAAGTTGCATAGAGTATAACTACCCATGAGGTAGGCTTCCCAGGTGGCTCAGATGATAAAGAATCTTCCTGCAATGTCAGAGACCTGAGTTTGATCCCTGGGTCGGGAAGATCCCCTAGAGAAGGAAATGGCAACCCACTCCAGTACTCTCGCCTGGAGAATCCCATGGACAGAGAAGCCTGGAGTTGCAGAGTCAGATACGGCTGAACAGCTCACACTCAGTTTTCAAAGTTGCCACAAAGTGTAACTACTCATGATGGTTTTAAGTTTACCACTTAAAGCACATGTACAATGTTTGTGTGACAACTGGGTGTGAACGATAAAACGTATACCCTATAAAGTATTTCTCTATTAATACACCTCTGAGCCTGTTCATGATATCTGATTAGATTCCCCCAACGTGGACAACTAGGCAAATATATCAACAAAAAGGAGGCCTAACACACAGGGACATGGATGGACCCAGAATAGGCAAATGAACCAGTCTGGCAACGCTGGAAAAATATATTGTTTATCAATGTTTCCTATGAAAGGAATTTCAATTAAAAGGGGAAAATTATGGAAGAAATTTTCACATATTGAGGTATGGGAAAGGCATTCTGGCCTATACATGACTTAATTTGAACTTTGTGTGTGTGTGTGCATACTGTCGCTTCTGTCGTCTCCCAACTCTTTGCCTACCAGGCTCTTCTGTCCATGGGATTCTCCAGGCAAGAATACTACAGTGGGTTGACATGCCCTCCTCCAGCAGATCTTCTGACCCAGGGATCAAACCCACATCTCTTGCAGCTCCTCCATTTCAGGTAGATTCTTTACTGTTGTGCCACTTGGTGAAGCCCAGTTTGAACTTTAGGCTAACCAAAACAGCCTGTTTGTAGCCTATTAAACATAGGCTCTTCATCCCCTTTCTGATTATCTATGTCAGAAGCTTTGTAATAAAACCTGCCAGACAAAAGCTCTGAGTGATCAAGTCTGGTCCCTGATCCCGAAGCTAAGTCTTCTTCGGAGATCACAAATCCGACATCGTTCACCGTAAACTATCATCTTGGGGCCTCGTCTGGGATCTTCAGGACAGGGTAAGAACACTCAGAGCTCTAGCCTCTCTGCTTTCTCAGTATACGTGTTTTCTGCTTTATTTTACTAACTCTACATTGTCTCTCTGTGTGTGAGTGACTGAAAACCTATGGGCGAAGCCTGTGGATGGAACTTCCCTTTCTCGGTCATATTTTCCTGGTCTCTTTGACCATTCTGCAACTGCCTAGGGAATTAGAACTACTAACCTAATCTGTCCAATCATAGACTTTCAAGGGACTTGTGATCCATGCTGTTAGTATATACTTTTACATAAACCCCAAGCTTGGGCTTCCCTGGTGGCTCAGAGGGTTAAGCAACTGCCTGCAATGTCAGAGACCTGGGTTCAATCCCTGGGTCAGGAAGATCCTCTGGAGGAAGAAATAGCAACCCACTCCAGTATTCTTGCCTGGAGAATCCCATGGACAGAGGAGCCTGGTGGGCTACAGTCCATGGAGTCACAGAGATTCGGACATGACTGAGCAACTAACAAACACACACTGTACATTTGCTTTAATCATTAAGACAAAAAGTAGTACAAAGGTACATTTTAATTATTATCTTTATTGTAATATATCTAGTAATTTTCAAGTGTTTGTCCAGGTACTATGAAAGTTGATGACCTTTCATGTTCTGTGCCAATCCCTCGTCAAGATTGAGGAGTGTCAAAGGAAAGGAGGGATTGAAACAGCAGGCCTGCTCCATGTCCTCTGCCTGCCTTTTGTCTGTGGAAAACTTTAGTCAAAGAATAAGTTTAATCAGAAAACTGATTAATGGAAACAAAGGAAAACCATCAAAAGAGACTACATAATAATAATGTAGTCATTAAGCATAGTCAAGGACCTTTAGTTCTTTCTCAAGTGCTATAGTTAATATTCTGAGCCATATCCTGTGAGCTGTCTTACAGATACTAAAACATCAGGCGGAGAAGCTAGCTACATGATGACCAGACTGTGCCCAAGACGTGAGCTGCCACAATTCCGAGAACTGGGTGCAAAGAAATGGGAACAAATGGTCCCTGGAACTGAAGATTAACTGTACCTAAAACAGCCAAGATGATGCTGGTCAGACCACTGGTGCCCAGTTTGAAAATGACTGTCAGAGATGACTGTGCTGTTTCTGCATGTAGTAGCCCCCCTCCACTTCTTTCTATAAAACATCTTGCCCCACTGGTTGCCAGTATAAGGGGAGTCAGCCTTTGAACAGTCGTCTGTCACCCTCTCCCCTCCAGTTTCTGACGTCTGAAATAAGCAAACTTTCCTTTCCACCAACTTGGCCTGTTTATTGGCTTTTGAGTGGTGAGCAGACAGACCCCACACATAGCTTTTGGTAACACATTCAAATTGGAGAAACATCCACTTTGAGGGCTTCCTCTGGCCATCATTTTCCCCTCCTATTCAGAAGACTCAGAATGACTCTGTATCAGGGGATGTTCCAGGACCTCAGGCCCTGAGCAGTCACTCTCCATCTCAGTGAACCAGAGACTCCTGGCTAGAGAGAGTAGACGTCAGTGGCAGCCACACTTGAAAATGGCTCTTTTTCATAAAAGTGTAAATTTCATGTTTTTTCCTGGGAGTCCTAGTTCTCAGATTCCCAGGAAAATCAATGGTACAGAAGCTTCATCTGGGATCTGACCTGACACCAATCCTGGTTACTTTTTGGTTCTGATGTGCTACTGGGAAGACCCAGAGGGATCAGGTGGAGAGAGAGGTGGGAGGGGGGATCGGGATGGGGACTACATGTAAATCCATGGCTGATTCATGTCAATGTATGACAAAAACCACTACAAGATTGTAAAGTAATTAGCCTCCAACTAATAAAAACAAATGGAAAAAAAAAAAACTCAGACCTTTGTAGATAAGTTTAATGCACTTTTTTAAAAAGATTCCATATATAAGTGATATCATATCTTATTTGTTTTTCCCTTCTGACTTTACTCTGTATGACAATCTCTGGGTCTACCCAGGTTGATGTAAATAACATTATTTTGTTCTTCTCTATGGCTGAGTAGTATTCCATTGTATATATGTACCATATCTCTATCTATCCATCTGTCAATGGGCTTATCTACAAAACAGAAATAGAGTCACGAATGTAAAAAAAACAAAACAAAACAAAACAAATTTATGGCTAACAGAGAGTAAAAGGGGTGAGGTATAAATTAGGAGATTGCTATATATAATAGATACCTATATATAACTATATACATGTAGTTATATGCTGTATATAAAAGAGATAACTAAGGAGAACTTCACCCAATATTCTGCAATGACCTATATGGGAAGAGATTGTGCTATACGTCTAAAACTAACACAGCATTGTTAATCAACCATACTCAAATAAAAATAATTTTTTTTAAAAATAAAGTAAAATAAAAGGACTCAAAGCTGAACCTGCAAGATCATGTAGGATTCAGTTCAGTGTAAGAGAATAGAATCCTGACAGCCAGCAGTGAGAGCTCCGACAGAACCTTAGATTCATTTCTCACTGCCTCAGCAATCACCTTTCCTGGGTGTTTATTTAATATCCAAGAGATTAATTTTGACTAAATGTCCTAGAGTCTTATCCTGTTAAGAAGTTATTGTCTTCTTAGAGGGATGCCTCAAATGCATAGATTGTAGGAAGATAATGCAAACTGAATTACCAATTAATTGTGTTACTAGATAGATGCAAGCTCTAATGAAACAATTAGATGGCCTTATTCATGAGGAAGCCTGACCAAACAATCCATGATAAATAAGAAACCTAAACTTGAATTTCAATTGTCCAGAAAAAGGGTTCTTCAATGAAGGCTGCAAACAAATCAGTTTAAGTCTGTTTTTCAAAAATAGTGTAGATTTCCTTTAAAATTAATTTTCTTTTGTATTTTCATCTGATACTAAAAATTTACCTCCACCATCTCCCCATCTCACTTCCCTCTGTCTGTCTCTGTATCTGCCACCCCATCCTTGAAGTGTTTGCATCTCTCTCCTTGTGATCACATGACTTATTTTAGATCTGGCCAGAGTTCCTTCAGAAGGTTTCAATCTGCACTTATAACAGCCAGAATTTAACTTCATTCTGCATCTTGGACAAAGCAGGAGTGAGAGATGTGTAGAGATAGACATGACATAACATGAAGACAGATGCCAAAGAAGAGTGGGTCAGGGAAAGACAGTGTTGAGAGAGGCAAAATTCAAATGGGAGGGAAGATAACTAATAAATACAGAGGAGCCAATAGATGATCAAGGATAATAAAGACCCTGTAAAAAAGAACACAGGGCTTCACAAGGTCCAGATGAGAGACCTTCAATGAACCATGGACTCTGTACCAGAAATCTAACACTTATACTTACAGTCAGCTTAATCATGTTATAAATAAGAGTATAATTATTTCACTTGCAAAAATACTTGAATATTCCTTCAGGTAGAGTGGTCAAAAAGTCATTGTTATGTCAAAATTTGAAATAAATATGCTTTTATTTTTTAATATGCACAATGCTACTAACACCAGCAAAATTATTACATATACTGCATGCATCTTTCCAAGCAGCGAAAGTGAAGAAGTGCTTTGGCAAGTAGGAAGTATAGGATACTTGGTCCATATGTATTTTTCAAAAGCATCTTCTTAACTCATGGTGGATCCAAGCAAAAGCAGATCAACCAGGGTGCAGTTGGCTCGTGTGCTTAAAAGAATTTGTTGTGGAAATCTTCATTTTGGCCCTCATGGATATCTAACAATTTCTGATGTTTACCTTATTTTTGAAAATGAAAATATACAAGCAAACATAGCTAAATCTCTTTTTAGGGATACTTATAAATGTGGTAATAATATTCTTTAAAGGAAAGAGATGCTAAACATAAAACTCAGGATGAAAGTTGCCTCCCAGAAGGAAGGCAGTAGGAGGCACTATGGGAAATCACAGTGACCTTGGGAATATTCTCATTCTTAAACTGAGTAGTGAGTATTTACTGTATTTCTAGAATCATAGCTTACATGTTATGTGTCTTCATATGCATAAAATATCACATAATAAACATTTTAAAGAATCATCCAAAAATTTTGTTATGCTCCCGAGTAAATCCATAGAATGTCAATTCAGAAACATCCCAGTTATGAAAATTCATGTCTGAACACTAATTACATGGGGGATTAAAAAAGGCTCATGCTTTGAAATGTTGTTCTATCTGAGTTGAAAGCAGAGAAGACATCAGTCTGCCAGAGAAATCAAGCAAAGGACACTGGGCCCTTCTGTCTCTTGGTTGTTTATGAGTGTAAAAATGACAATTTTGGTTTTTACCAAAAATAATTCTAACAATTTTTTTCCCAGAGAAACTATAAGCTTTTCAGATAGACCACATGGATTTCCTTAAATACTATTTCAACTATATGTTTTGGTCAGAATAAGTGCTCGCAAATGCCACAAGGGTTTTGAAGGACAAACTGAAATAAAGAATCCACCATAATTGTTTTTAAATCATTTTATTTTTAAGAGCTAAGTTTATGACAATAATCGGAAAATAACAAAGACTTGTAGAAGAGCAAGCACATTAGGGATATCAGGAAGTAGAATAGATAAATGCAGATCAGGCAGCACCAGGCAACTCCTATCTCTGTGAATGACAAAGATCTCTGAAGGCTGGCTCACTAGGGGTTGTAGCTCTTTTCAAACTCCTGTGATGAAGCAAGAGTAAGCTTCATCAGTGTAGCAGGTTACATAAAAACGGAAAAACCAGCTAAGAAAATGCAGGATACAGCTAATATCCCAATGGTCTTGACAAGCTATAAGAATGGACCAAATCCAACAAAATATATTTAATAAGAGTATATATAAAGTCCAACACGTATGTTTCAAATATACAATTTTTTAAAAAAAAAAGTACATGCGAAAAGAAAAGATACTCAAAATGATATCTATCTCTGCACGAAAAAGATGATCAAAAATGAGGCAACTGTTTCCTACTCTGAACGAGTTATTAAGAAATCTTGCATTTGTTCCTGAGGGCAACACCTTAATGTTGAAGAAAACAGTCTGATTAAAGAACTGTCTTGAATCAATCTTATAAAAGGGACAGCGGATACCCAAACCAAAAATGAGACGGTGCCACAGGGAAGGGAAGCCAAAGGTCAACCGTGTGTAGTTATTTCAGGGATTCACATGTGAGTGAGGAGTGAGCTAAATTTGCACATTTATTTCTTTGATGGTGAGGACATAGCCAAAGAAAGGGAGAGTTTAAGCTTATACTTCTCTTCCCTAGAGATAAGTAAACTGAAGTAGAATGCTGTAAAGGAAACAAATATCAAACTCAGGATTACGTTAGATTAATTTTAAGATTGCTTCCAAATCTGAAGACTGTATGTGTGTGTTGGCATGCATGGGATTTTAAACTAATGTTTTTTTCCAATTAATACAAGTTTCCAAAAATTTTTAGAAATATATATCAGCACAATAAAATTTTGACTAAACATCAGCTTAAAATCAGAACTAAAACCAGAATCAAGAGAATCAATGAACTGATGTTAAGAAAAAGATTAAACAAAAAACAAAAAACAATTAAAACATGGTGATCAAGATATTCTCACTTTCCCCTCGGCTTGAAACGTCAGAGCAGGTGTCTGTCTTCCTGGGGCTTCCCTGATGGCTCAGTGGTAAAGGATCCATTTGCAACACAGGTGACATGGGTTCAAACCCTGGGTCAGGAAAATCCCCTGAAGAAGGAAACGGCAACCCACTCCAGGATTCTTGCCTGGAGAAATCCCATGGATACAGGAGCTTGGCCAGCTACAGCCAATGAGGTCACAAGAGTTGGACATAGCTAAGCGACTAAACCCTGCCACCACTGTCTTCCTGACCCTAGACCTGGACCCCCTTTTCTGAGAGCATTTATTTTAGAAAACATGTAAATTCCTTCTCTGCCTCTCAGAAATGTAAATCTCCTCTCAACCTCTCCCCCGTTCCCCATTTTACTACCTCAGAATGTCTTTCTCCAGGACCTGAGAGCCACCCTTTGAAATGTGCTCATCAGGATCAGTTCAGTTCAATTTTGTTCAGCCACTCAGTCGTGTCCGACTCTTTGCAACCCCACGGACTGCAGCATGCCAGGATGCCTTGTCCATCACCAACTCCTGGAGCTTGCTCAAACTCATGTCCATCAAGTCAGTGATGCCATCCAACCATCTCATCCTCTGCCATCTGCTTCTTCTCCTGCCTTCAATCTTTCCCAGCATCAGGGTCTTTTCAAATGAGTCAGTTCTCCACATCAGGTGGGCAAAGTATTGAAGTTTCAGCTTCAGTATTAGTCCTTCCAATGACTATCCAGGGCTGATTTCCTTTAGAATTGACAGGTTGGATCTCCTTGCAGTCCAAAGGACTCTCAAGAGTCTTCTCCAACACTACAGTTCAAAAGCATCAATTCTTTGGCACTCAGTTTTCTTTATAGTCCAATTCTCACATCCATACATGACCACTGGAAAAACCATAGCTTTGACTAGATGGACCTTTGTTGGCAAAGTAATGTCTCTGCTTTTTAATATGCTGTCTAGGTTGGCCATAGCTTTTCTTCCAAGGAGCAAGCGTCTTTAATTTCATAGCTGCAAGTCACCATCTGCAGTGATTTTGGAGCCCCCAAACATAAAGTCTCTCACTGTTTCCATTGTTTCCCCATCTATTTGCCATGAAGTGATGGGACCAGATGCCATGATCTTAGTTTTCTGAATGTTGAGTTTTAAGGCAACTTTTTAAACTCTCCTCTTTCACTTTAATCAAGAGGCTCTTTATTTCTTCTCTGGAACCAGTCTGTTCTTCCATGTCCAGTTCTTACAGTTGCTTCTTGACCTGCTTAGAGGTTTCTCAGGAGGCAAGTAAGGTGGCCTGGTATTCCCATCTCTTGAAGAATTTTCCAGTTTGTTGTGATCCACACAGTTAAAGGCTTTAGGGTAGTCAGTAAAGCATAAGTAGATGTTTTTCTAGAATGCTCTTGCTTTTTTGATGATTCAACAGATGTTGGCAATTTGATCTCTGGTTCCTCCTCCTTTTCTAAATCTATCTTGAACATCTGGAAGTTCATGGTTCATGTACTGTTGAAGCCTGGCTTGGAGAATTTTGAGCATTACTTTGCTAGCTAGCGTGTGAGATGAGTGCAATTGTGTGGTAGTTTGAGCATTCTTTGGCATTGCCTTTCTTTGGGATTGGAACAAAAACTGATCTTTTCCAGTCCTGTGGCCACTGCTGAGTTTTCCAAATTTGCTGGCACAGTGCTGCTGCGCTCATCAGAATATGCCTTGACTAATCTTCCCATGGGACTAAGGGAGCTTGACAAACTCAGAGGGTGTAGTCACAGAGACAAACATTTGAAAACTCAGGAATAATTCAACGTTACACACACCTTGTTGCTCAGCCCATCCTCTAATCTCCTCAGGTGCTTTTTCACCAGCTCACCTAGCACTTAAAAACACTCGGGCCTTTTGTTTCAGCAGAAATTAGCTCAGACTGAGGGCTCTCTCCTACACTGTAATGCTGCTGCTGCTTCACTTCAGTCGTGTCTGACTCTGTGCAACCCCATAGATGGCAGCCCACCAGGCTCCCCTGTCCCTGGAATTCTCCAGGCAAGAACACTAGAGTGGGTTGCCATTTCCTTCTCCAATGCATGAAAGTGAAAAGTGAAAGTGAAGTTGCTCAGTTGTGTCCGACTCTTAGCAACCCCATGGACTGCAGCCTACCAGGCTCCTCGGTCCATGGGATTTTCCAGGCAAGAGTACTGGAGTGGGATGCCTTTGCCTTCTCTGCCTACACTGCAATAGACTTGAATAAGATCATCCTTGCCTTTTTAACTTTCTCCAGGACAAATTTTGCTTTGACAGCGGTGGTCAAGGTAAGACCTAAGAGTAGGGAATCAGAAAGGAAACCCGGAGCTATGCAGTCACCATCATCTGGCAAACATTTCCAAATGCCTATCAATCCACTGCAATAACAGAGAAAATCAAATATATGGTCTCCCAGAACATAGGGTGTGTCAACTACAAATTGACTCTTACCAAGAGCATTTATTTGCCAGTGACTGAACAACAACAACAAGGGCATTTGCCATCTGCCTCTGCAGAGACTGAACTTTGTGGTGCTGCAGCTGCTGACCTTCAGTACCCCCGAGAGCAATTCAGCGTGGAAAGTGACGCACTCTGTGCTCCAGGGAAATTGGTAGAACAGGTCTTTAGATAGTTAGATATTTTCAGGAATTGATTTCTTGTTCCCAATCCTTGCATCTCTTCGTATCTAGCAAAGCACTAAATCCCTTCATGGTGACATCAGTGCCCCATGACTAGCAGAAAACCTTTTGTAAAGTAAGCACTTGATTGCACTGAACTCACTTTTCACCAAAAGCTTATTTATTGATCTTCCCCCACTACCTCTTTGGAGCAGTTTCTCAGAGCCATCTGAGGTGCTATCTTCCAGGCTGCAGTCCTCATTTTGCCCAAATAAAACTTAACTTGCGACCCTCATGTTGTGTATCTTTTTAGTCGACAGGTGTGACCACAGGTGACTTTAATGCAGTCTGGAAAAGGAAGAGTGCCTTGAAATCCTATCAAGTTCCCTGAAGTAATCATACCTTTCTATGATTGGCCTTGGAGAGAAAAGTCCAAGGTGCATATGTAAAATTATAGTGTTATAGCCACGCTTTCCCAGAAACAAACTCACTCAGAAGGACAAGGCAGATAGTGGAGTGCAGTTTATTACACCGGCAGGCCCAAGGCAGAGTCTCCTCTTAGCCAAGGACCCCGACCAGCATTTGTGAAAATCTTTTATACCCCACGTGTATGTATCTGAACCAACCACCCCAAATTCCTTGAGACTTACAAAGGAAGGGTAAATACAAGCACAATAACCCCATCATTCACATGTTATGTGTTCAAACAGTTAATAATCAATAAGCCCGTGGTTACATTCCAACCAGTTGACAACCGATAAGCCTGTGGTTACATTCTGATAGATACTGTCTGGAGGCAGGGGTGATTAGTGTATGTTTTTTCTTAGGCGATGAGTAACGTGAATATGATCTTCAAGCTTCCCCTGTCCGGAGAGGGTCTTATCCTTCCATTGTCGTCCCCACAGGCACTAAGCAGAGAGTTCAGAGTCCATTGGAGAGGCGGCCGAGCACGATCAGCACGGACAGGCCTGAGATGGAGTCCAGGCCTGAGATGGAGTCCAGGCCCTATGAATTCCTTCTCCAACAGCAAGAACAATAACAAAGCAAAAAGCTTTGACACATCTAGTGCTGGAGCAGGAGGAAATTATCAGGCATAAGCAGGAGTGGAATTGCTGACTTGGTGATGTGGAAAGAATATTGAAGGCTGCAACTCTGACTCCTCATGTCTTGATTATTATGTGGTCATATTACCAAGTCTAAGCTTGCTCTGCTCACCACACAACAGGCCAATGAATCCAAGAGATGAAGTATCGAGGCAAGGAATATGACTTTATTCAGAAAATAGGCAGACTGAGAAGATAGCAGATTCATGTGTCAAAGTAACCATCTTGGGGTCTGGATCCCAGGTTCTTTTTTTTTATAGAATCAGAAAGAGAGAAGCAATGAAGAATTAAAATCAAAAGGCAGAATAGAGAGGGAGAGACAAGACAGTGAAGTTACAAGGCTCTTCAGTCTTGTAAAACATCTCCCCTGAGGGGCCAGCCTTCAGAAGGAAGTGTTAATCTCTTCATTTTGTTGTAGCTATTTATAGGTCAGCAGGGTCAGATTATCTCTCTAAGAGATAAACAAAGGCTCTTTAACAGTCAGGCAGAGGGGCAGGGTCCTCTGAGTCAGGCTATTATGTATGATTGTAATAACAAAAGCAACAAAAAGCAAGTCAAAGAAGCAGTTTCTAACATGGAGTCAGAACTGGCTTCTCCCTGCAACCAAAGGATGTACTTCCTCTTTCTCTCTCTCTAGGAAAGAGAAGTGAAGTGAAAAATCACTCAGTCACATCCGACTCTTTGCGGCCCCATGGACTATACAGTTCAAGGAATTCTCTAGGCCAGAAGACTGGAGTGAGTAGCTGTTCCCTTTTCCAGGGGATCTTTCCAACCCAAGGATCGAATCCAGGTCTCCCACATTGCAGGTGGATTTCTTACTAGCTGAACCACCAGGAAAGTTCCTAGTAAAGAGAAGAGCCTAAATTTTGCCCATTGTTCAGTCACTCCACTGCTTATATAAGCACACATCTGCTCTGGAGCAGTGCCTACAGCAGGTCACAGAAGTAGTCCCACCCCGGTCCAGCCATCAGATGGACACCTGATATCCAGCTCCCTGGCTGGCTCCAGCCACACCAGCAGGAACTTCAGAGTCAGGTAGAGGACACCAAGCCTCCCACCACAGCAGTTCTCCTGCTCAAAGACGTGCTCAGCAGCCTGGCTGCCCGACATGAGATGTAAATATCAAATATCATAGAGGGAGAGAGAGCTGTCAGAGGGCAGAGGAACCAGGTGGTCAGCATCTGTGTTAATGATACAAACAGTAACAACAGCGGCCATAAGTCTCTACATCCTTCTTATCACCCAATGAAGAAGATACTATTATTATTCTTACTTCTCTAAGGAAGCTGAAATTCCCATATTTAGTGAGACTCACATTTAAACTAATGCTGATTCTAAACCCATATTCTTGTTAATAAATCCAGTGGTCTTCAACTTTAGCTTAACCATCAAGTCAGCCGCGAAGCTATTTAAAATATTAATATCTGAGTCCCATTCCCCAGAGATTCAGATTAATTGTTTTGGGGTGAGACCCAGACATTAGTATTTAAAAAAATTAAATAAGTCCTTCTGAAGGTGACTGTGTTGTGAGCTGTGTCACTGGGCTATTCTGTTTCTCCTCCTGCCACTTCTGTGGTAGAAATAACAGCCAGAAATTGATGCCAGCAGAGACAAAGCTAGCTTTCACCATGCCCTCCCCTCGAATTCACTTCAGAGAGGAACATTCTAGCCTTCAATGTTTACCATCCACTCAGGCTGCACCTGCTAAGGTCATCAGTTAACTTCTACTGACACATTCACAATCATTATAATGCTCATCTTCCTGCACCATTTGATTCTATGATCAGAATATCATGCTTGAAACTATATCCCCTCCCCATTTTGTAAAGCACGCTGTCTAACTGTCCTGAGCTCCCAGTGGATTTTCTGCTATGGCTCCTACCTGTCCTCTTGCTGTTGCCCAGGGTCCCTTCTTGACCTTCCACTTTTCTCATTCAGCACCTTTGCACCCTGTAGGGCTAGCTCACTCTGCCCAACATTATCGACTACCCGCCAAGGAAAACAAACTCTTCCTGCCTGCAGCCAGCCCCTCTCCTGGACCTCATTTCTGTGCACCAGCTGTGTACTCCAAATGTCTCCACCTGCTTCCCTGTGGACCAGGATGCTGGGCCATGGGAAAGGGGGTCATTGCAGCTCAGTAGCCTGGGGTCTCTTGTACCATGAAGGGCCTACCCTATGCCTTATGCAAGGTGGGGTGGACACTTACTCCTTAGCTCCTGAGGAGGAGGTAAACCCCTCATGCCTTCTCTTCAGAGTCAGAGGACAATGTTCTGCTGATAGTGAAGGAAAACTTATCAAGAATATCATTCTATCAAACTGTTAAGGGAACAGAAACCAAGGGAAGTGTGACTGTTGGGTGTTTGCCTATTTCCAGGTACTAGGACTCAAGCCAAAGGAGAAATTGTTCAGGCTTACAGTTGATTTGCTATTACTCAGACTTCTGTACCCTGACTCTTTGTACTGCTAGCTAGAACAAGTATCATCAGGTTCTCATCTTTTTTTTCCACTTCAAATATTTAAGTAAAGAAATATAATTTAGTTCCCAATGACTGCCTCAATAAAGACAAACTGTTAGTTTTATATCTCAGAGTTTGATAAAGTAATGTTTATTCATTTTACCCTGTAAGGTAATGATATTCTGAAAGAAATGACTTTATCACTATTTATTTTAAAATTGTATAGGATTATTCTGAACCGTTATGATACTAGCATTGATAGTGATACTGTTATTTTCTCTAATGAAATGTTTTATAATTTATAATGCCTGTTATTATAGTGTCCGTTTTAAATTTTTATCATTAATACATAAAAACAAAAGAACATTATAGCATCCCATTTCATGAGTTATGAATGAGTAATAACTTAAAGGTACATACATTGAGCCTCTGGTTCACTAATCAAAATCCAAATTTATATGAGTTACAAGCCTAGAAGTGCTTGTTCCACATTGTGATAATTATCTGGATTGAGATTGCATTTCATTTATAATAAAATGCAAGTGCTACAAAGACAAAAATGCAATTAGGAGGTTTGCACATGTAGTCACTGCATTGCTGAATATATGAAATATATTAAAATAAACTCTACAGTGTTAAATCTTTAAAAATAATTCTGCCATAATTTCTTTTTGCTTACAAGTTAATATGTATGCTGTGAATATTGGATGCAAAAGTTTTCCATGGATTCTTCCTTTCTGCTTTTTCAGTTTAATGTTAAAAAACATCATTTTCTGTGCTCCATATAAGACTTGCTGAAACTTGTCCATGAAGACAGAGATCTTCAGGATATTACTATTTTTCATTTCTTGCTTCAACTATATCTAAACTGAAAACTTTAGATATGATGGTTTAGCTTAATTTTCATAGGAAATGTGAATCAAGAGTTGGAATCTACTGCCTTTTTAATACTAATCTAACAGCAAGAAAAAGTCAAGCAGTTTCCATGGAAACCAATCATCATTAGAACTGTTCTTCTTGATATTCAGTCAGGTATGAAACAGGTGAATTCACTTTCCTTCCAACACAGAACCATGACCCACTCTGTAAAATAAAAGCCTCATGAGATATGTGCCTGGCTGATGTGTTTCTGAGTAATATATTTGGAAGGAACAGGAATTACCTATTAAGGAGGAGCATTGATCAATCCCAGAAGTCAAGCTGATACCTACCTGGCCTTCTATGACCCACAGACATTTCCACTGACCACAAGGGAGTCAGACAATTTTTTCTGCAGCCCGTGGACCACAGAAATGCAGATCAAGACAGAAACACCCTGGCTGCCAGCACAAGTTCTCTTTGTTATTTATCAGGAAGACTGTCAGCCAAAATCGATAGTTTCTGATCTTTATCTCCCATCCTCCATTTCCCCACCTGGACAATTTGTGGTTATTACCAAAACAGAAGTCCTAGCTTGATAGAGATTCCAAGAATTAAAAACAGAAGCAAACAACCAGTGGGACCTTCAGGGTAGAGACTGGGAGTTATCAGTTTCCACCTGTGTAGGTTAGGATTTTATAGTCACATGCCAAGAAAATGGGATATCAGAAGACTATCCTATAGCTCAAACCAAAAGGAGTGAGTTGCTCCTAGATTATGAAAATGAATTTCAGGGGTTGCTAATGTTAGGTAGTTAGAATAGGAAAAAGGAGCCCAGAATGGTGGTGGCTAAAAGACAAGGAAGGGAAAAGCCTGGGAAAACAGAACAAAGGAAGGTTCAAGGACCAGAGTGAGGACCTCAGGTAGAACAAACAGCTCTCCTGGCTAGCCCAATTTACATAGGGCAGGCCCTGGGGGAGGAAAAAAACATATAAAAAGAGGAGCCAAAGGGCCGGGGCTTGCTTGCTCTCTTCTCTTCTCGTCTTTTGGGTCGGCTTGCACAAACGCCTTGAGGATGTATTTTCCTTTTATTTTCTAAATAAAACTGAGCTGTAACACGGAGCTGTAACACTGATCTGTCCAAGAGCTGTAACACGGTCTGTCCAAGAGCTGAGACACGGTCTGTCCAAGGGCTTTAACGTCCATCGCTTCAAATTTTTGTTGTGATGAGACACAACCGAGGAAATTACACACTCCCCTGACACTAATATCTTAGTTTTCACTGAGGGAAAAGTACATGGTGGTCTCCATCAATTTAAAAATACCAGCAAAGTAAACACTCTGGAACTCAGTCTCTGCAGAATCTTTCTATGCTAAGCCCCACCCTGAGTGCTTCCTTTTGGAAGTTAGGAGCGAGGTAAGTCCAGGTGACTTGGTGTTCTTCCTAGAATATCTGTTGTACAAGGAAGACAGTGCAATGAATCTAAGGGCCTGGATAAACTTTGGAATTAGACAAAGTGGATTTCTTTCATAGCCTGTGACCTTAAGAAGTTTATTCCACCTTACTAATCTTGACTGTTTTCCAGCGATAAGATAGAAATAACTGTAAGATATTTACAGGACCAACTGGGATGTCTCATGCAAAGTAAATACCACTATGCCTTACACATAATCAGTACTCAAATGGCAGCTAGAGTGCAAGAATTTTGAAGTTCTTTGATGAGTTTGGTACTCATTAGAACATAGTAACTGGGAGAGAAGAAATGAGTCCTTCTGCCTGAATGTTCTAGTTGTAGCTCCCTTTCTTTCAGCCCTGAACATCTTTCTCGATTTTCCTAATGACCATATGAGAGGTCATTTCTAATAACCAACTGAACCATCTTGTAAGTCTACAGATTTGTGTTAGTGTGCTTTCTAAAAATTTTTCCCATTTCCTTCTGATATATATACTGAGGAATGAATTCAATGGTCAAGAATCTCATCTGTGAAATGTGTTCTAATTCTTCCAGGACAACCAGCTTCCTCCCCTGTGTTCCCACCAAGAGCAGGGCAGTCACTTCACTGGTTGGGTGGTTGTCTGTGTGTCTCTCTCCCTGGATACAGAAGCTCCTTGAGGGCAGAGACCATGGCTGGTTGTCCTTACTGAACTCAGGAGTGTGAAAAACTTTTAAGTACACACTTTGGGAAAACAAATACTGAGAAGTGTTCTGGTCAGCAATGTCATTTGGCATTTGGAGAGTCACTAGGGATGGAAAAGCACAGTCAGACATGCTGTGAGATTTTCTCTAGTAAATGCCAGAGTGGAAAGTGACTGGGCATTTGGGAGCTCCCAGGAGCATCACATTTGAAGCAGCAGCTTTGGATTGAGTGCTCTTTTAGGACTCACATCTGCTCTTCATATATTGTTGTTCAAAGACTATGCACAGCAGAATGTAAAATATCAGTAAATGGTCTTTGTTATTGGAATATAATTGCATTAAAATGCTGTGCTAGTGTCTGATGTACAACACTTCGAATCACCCACATGTGACCGTCTTTAATTCTTTGCGGTCTTACTTCTGTCTCTTAAAAACTAAGAAATAGTTATCTTTAGTCTTAAAAGATCATTAGCTACTCGAGACATCAACAATAATGAGACTATCATCTTTGTTCCATTTCTAAAATTCTCGAGACACAAATAAAAGTTTTGTCAAAATTCAGCTTATATTTCTAAAATATAAGAAGGATGAAAACAAAATAAGCATAATAATCATAGTCATGTGAGGTCAACACCACTAATGATAGCAAATGGAATATTAATTCACACTTGCTTTGTGTGTAAAAATGTAACAAATTTAATTGTGTTTTATTAAACTTGTTTTAAAAAAATTTTTGGTGATCTCCCCATTTAATATGCTAAACATATTGTTTATATAAATGGGATTTTGGCAGTAATGTTAAGAATATAAAATTGAATTAATCAAATCAACTATTTCAAGAAAAGCATATATATATATATATAATCTCTTCAGGTTAAGAGAGAAAAGATCTCTCTAATCTCAAATGCATCTTCTTACCATTACAAAAACAACATAATCATACTATTCATACATAATCATACTAATAGAGCAAGACATGGAACAACAGACTTATTCAAAATTAGGAAAGGAGTATGTCAAGGCAGTCACCCTGCTACTGTCAACCTGCTTATTTAACTTATATGCAGAGTACATTATGGGAAATGCCAGGCTTGATGAATCACAATCTGGAATCAAGATTGCTGGGAGAAATATCAATAACCTTGGATAAGCAGATGATACCACTTAAATGGCAAAACATGAAAAGGAACTAAAGTACCTCTTGATAAAGGAGGAATAGGAGAGTGAAAAAGCTGACTTAAAACTCAGCTTTCAAAGGACTAAGATCATGGCATCCAGTTCCATCGCTTCATGGCAAATAGATGGGGGAAAGTGGAAACAATGACAGATTTCATTCTCCTGGGCTCCAAAATCACTGCAGATGGTGACTGCAGCCTTGAAATTAAAAGATGCTTGCTCCTTGGAAGAAAAGCTATGAAAAACTTAGTGTATTAAGAATCAGGTATAATTTTGCCAACCAAGGTCCCTTTAGTCAAAGGTATGGCTTTTCCAGTAGTCATGTAGGGATGTGAGAATTGGACCATAAAGAAGGCTGAGCACTGAGTAATTGATGCTTTTGAACCGTGTCACTGGAGAAGACTCTTTTTTGTTGTTGTATGTATTTAATATTGATACATTTTATTGTAGATTTACATTCTTGAGATAAAACCTAGTTGGTTATGCCATAATATTCTTTTTTAAATTTGTGCATTATTTTATTTTTTAAAATTTATTTATTTTTTAATTGAAGGATAATTGCTTTACAGAATTCGGCTGTTTTCTGTCAAACCAAAACATGAATCAGCTATAGGTATACATACATCCCCATCCCCTCTCTTGAACGCCCCTCCCATCTCCCTCCCCATCCCCACCCCTCTAGGTTGAAACAGAACCCCTGTTTGAGTTTCCTGAGCCATACAGCAAATTCCCGTTGGTTCTCTATTTTACACATGGTAATGTAAGTTTCCATGTCACTCTCTCCATACTTCTCACCCTCTCCTCCCCTCTCCCCATGTCCATAAGTCTATTCTCTATGTCTGTTTCTCCACTGCTGCCCTGCAAATAAATTCTTTGGTACCATCTTTCTAGATTCCATATATATGTGTTAGTATATGATATTTATCTTTCTCCTTCTGTCTTACTTCACTCTGGATAATAGGCTCTAGGTTCACCCACCTCATTAGAACTTACTAAAATGCATTCCTTTTCATGGCTGAGGAATATTCCATTGTATATGTGTACCACTGCTTCTTTATCCACTCACCTGTTGATGGACATCTAGGTAGCTTCCATGTTCTAGCTATTGTAAATAGTGCTGCAATGAACAATGGGAAACATGTGTCTTTTTCAATTTTGATTTCCTCAGAGTATATGCCTAGGATTGGGATTGCTGAGTTATATGGTGGCTTTTTTCCTAGTTTTTTAAAGGACTGTCCATACCATCTTCCATAGTGGCTGTATCAATTTACATCCCTACCAATGGTGCAAGAGGGCTCCCTTTGGAGAAGACCTTTGAAAATCTCTTGGACTCCAAGCAGATCAAATGAGTCAATCCTAAAGGAAATCAACCCTAAATATAGATTGGAAGGACTGATGCTGAAGTTGAAGCTCCAGTACTTTGGCCACCTGATGCCAAGAGCCAAATCATTGGAAAATACCCTGATGCTGGGGAAGATTGAGGGCAGGAGGAGAAGGGGGTGACAGAGGATGAGATGGCTGAATGGCATCACTGACTCAGTGGACATGAGTTTGAGCAAACTCAGGGAGATAGTGAAAGACAGGGAAGCCTGGCGTGCTGCAATTCATGGAGTCAATAAGAGCTAGACAACACTTGGCAACTGAACAACAACAACAAAATAATTGAAAAAGGAGTTAGAGGAGCCACTGGTTTCTTCATCTTATCCAGGTACAACTTGTAAACAAAAGTACATTTTAGATTAAAATAAAAACTGAATTTTTACCAAAATATATTCTACTATTACATAACAGAGGTGGAGCAAAATGTGTCATTTTTTATTCTGAAGACCAGTGGCTTTCAAGAAGATGATTTTCAAAATAAATTTTAATGGGAATAAAATTTCTGAAAACCATCATAAATTTTATTGTATTTAGAAGGACCCAACAAGCCTCATTCTAAAAACAGACAAACTTGTTGAAATATTTAAAGTGGAAATTGATACCCATTTCAGAGAAAATATACTTACCTGCAAATCTTCAACCCGTGACTTATTTCAAATTTATCATGGGAAATTACATGTTTCCCATTCTGGTTTTCTTCTTGAAAACAAAGAATGACTTTGGAAAGTTTAAATAACACAGTTAACTCTAAATATTTCCAAGGTATCTAAAATTCAACTATGAAGACATAGTCCAAACTAGCTTTCAATACCTTTAATTCTATTTTAAAAGCATAACATTATAGTAAAAGTGCTACTTGGCAAGTTAAAAAACCTTTATGAGAACAAGAACAATGAATAGAAAACAATAACAAATATAGTAAACATTAATCCAAATGTATCAATAGTCACTTTAAATGTCAGTGATCTAAATACACCAGTTAAAAGGCAGAAATTGTCAGTGAGTAAAAAATTAAAACTCAGCTATATGTTGTATAGAAAAAAAAAACCCCAAATTTAAGTATAAAGATACATATAAGTTAAAAGGAAAGAGATATAGAAAGATATACATGCAAACAGCGATCAAAAGAAAATGAGAGTAATAACCATATTAACTTCAGACAGAGCCAACTTCAGGACAAGGAAAGTCACCAAGAATAAAGATGGCATTGCATCGTGTCAAAGAGTACATACTTCAAGAAAAGATAACAATCCTTTGTGTATATGCACTTAACAACAAAGCATCAAAATACAAGGAACAAAACTGCAAGGAGATTGATGAATCCACTGTTACAATTGGAGACTTTTTAACACTCCTTTTTCAGAAATAGCTTTTCAGGTGGTGCTAGGGGCAAAGAACCTGCTTGACAATGCAGGAGAAAGAAGAGACATGGGTTTGATCCCTGGGTCAGGAGGATCCCTGGAGAAGGAAATGGCAACTACTCCAGTATTCTTGACTAGAGAATTCCATGGACAGAGAAGCCTATCGAGCTACAGTCCATGGGGCCACAAAGAGTCAGACATGACTGAAGCGACTAGCATTCTTAGAAATTAATGGATTCAGGAGGCATCAAATAAAAAATAAAATAGTTTAACAGCACTATCAAACAACTGAATATTATAGACACCTATAGACAGCTTTATCCAACAACAGCAGAATATACATTCTTCTCAAACTTACACAGAACATGCATCAAGATAGACCACACTCTGGGCCATAAATCACACCTTAACACATTTAAAAGAAGGAAATCCTACATCTGCTTTCAGACCATAGTGAAATTAAACTAGAAATAAATAACAAAAAGATAGGTAGAAATTTTCAAAATACTTAGACACAAAAAACACACTTTTTTTAACACATGGTTCGAAGAAGTAATATGAAGAGAAATTTTAAAATATCTTGAACAAAATGAAAATAAAATAAAACCACCTTATCAAAATTTGTGAGATGCCATGAAAGCACTATTTAGAGGGAAATTTGTAGCATTGAATACATGCCTTACAAAAAAAGAAAGACCTCAAATCAAATATTCTAAGCTTCCAAGAACAAATTAAACCCAAATCAAGCAAAAAAGAAAGAGAAAAATTAGAGCAGAAATAAATGCAGTTGAAAATAAGAAATCAATACCTAAACAACAAAACAGCCAGCTCTTTGGGAAAAATCAACAAAATTAATAAGCCAGACCGAAGAAAAAAGAAGACACAAATCACTTATATTAGAAGGGAAAGAGCCACAGCACCACAGGTACACTGAACTTTAGAAAGATAGTGAAGAGATACCAAGACCAAGTCTGTGCCCACACCATTCATAACCCAGATGAAACAGACCCACTCCTTACGTGACACAATACGTTAAAAACACATGAAGAAATAGACAATCTGAATACAGCTATTAAAGAAATTGCATCAATTAATAAGTTTCTGGAACAGAAAGCATCTGGTCAAGAAGGATTGAATTCTACTGCTGAATTCTACCAAACGCTTCAGGAAGAAATGACAGCAATTTTCTCAATCTCTTCCAGAAGATAAGCAAAGGGAGTATTTCTTAATTCATTCCATAAAACTAGCATTACCCTAATATCAAAACCAGACAAAGACATTACAAGAAAAGAAAACTACAGATTAATCTACTTCATGAACATAGATGTAAAAATCTTCAGCAAAATATTAGAAAATCAAATCCAGCATATATTAAAAAACAAATGTACACCACCACAAAGTGAGATTTACTCCAGTTATGTAAGTCTGGTTCAACATCAAAAAATCAATTAATGTAACAGATAACATCAACCCACTAAAGAAGAAAAATTACAGTCATGTTAATCAATGCAGTAAAAATATTTGACAAAATCCAACTCCCACCTATGACAAATGCTCTCAGCAAATTAGGAACGGGGGGATCTTCCCCAAGTTGATAAAGAATATCTACAAAAAAACCTTAACTAACCTTATAAATGGTGAGAAACTCAAAACTTCCCCACTAAGATTAGGGACATAGGAAAGATGTCCTCTCCCACCAGTGCTATTCAGCATCACACTGGAAGTCCTAGCTAATATAGTAGGAAAAGAAAATAAAACTGTACAGATGGGGAAGAAAGAAATAAAACTGGTTTTGTTTTTAGATGATATGACAACAACAACACAATCTTCAAACTAACAAGCAATTTTATCAAGATGACAAGATACAAAATTAATATACCAAAGTCTATCACTTTCCTATGTATCAACAATGAACAAGTAAAATTTGAAATTAAAAGCACATTGCCATTTACACTAAAACTCAAAAAAAAAAAAAAAATACCTAGGTGTACTTCTAACAAAATATGTGCAAGCTTTAAGTGAGGCAAACTACAGGGCTTGGAAGAAAGATATTCAGGAAGAACTAAATAAATGGAGAGATATTCCGCATTCATAGATAGAAAAGCATATTGTCAAAATGTCAGTTCTTACCATCTTGACCCATAAAATTCTGAAATTCTGGCAAGTCATTTTATAGATGTTGATAAACTGATTCTAAAGTTTATATGGGGAGGCAAAAGACAAACAATAACCAACTCAACACTGAAGGAGAAGAACAGAGTCAAAATCTGACACTACCTACCTTGGAGACTTATTTTTTATTTTTACTTATTTCTGCATTCCAATCCCCTATGATGGAAAGGATGTCTTTTTTTTTTTTTTTTTTTTTGGTGTTAATTCTAGAAGGTCTTATAGGCTTCCTTGGTGGCTCTGTGGTGAAGAATCTGTCTGCCATGCAGGAGATCCAGTTTCGATACCTGGGTCAGGAAGATCCTCTGGAGAAGGGCATGCAACCCACTCAATATTCTTGCCTTGTAGGATTTCACTGAACCAGTCAACTCCATTTTTTTTTAGCATCAGTGATTGTGGCATAGACTTGAATTTTTGTTGAATGGTTTGCATTGGAAATGAAGCAAGATCATTCTTTCATTTTTGAGATTTCTTCTAAGGAATTCTTGCCCACAGTAGTAGATATAATGGTCATCTGAATTAAATTCACCCATTCCAGTCAATTTTAGTTCACTGACTTCTAAGATATCAATGTTCACCCTTGCCATCTCCTGTTTGACCACATCCAATTCACTTTGATTCATGGACCTAACATTTCAGGTTCCTATGCTGTACTGTTCTTTACAGCCTTGAACTTTAATTTCACCACCAGAAACATCTACAATTCAGCATCCTTTCTGCTATGGCCCAGCCCCTTTATTCTGTCTGAAACTATTAGTAATTGCCCTTTGTTCTTCCCCAGTAATATATTAGACACCTTCTGACCTGGGGGGAATCATCTTCCAGTGTCATATCTTTTTGCCTTTTCATACTGTTTTTCAGGTTCTCCAGGCAAAAATACTGAAGTGGCTTGCCATTCCCTCCTCTAGTGGATCACATTTTGCCAGAACTCTTCACTATGACCCATCTGTCTTGGGTGGCCCCACATGGCATGGCTCATAGCTTCATTGAGTTAAGCCAGCCCCTTATTCATGACAAGGCTGTGATCCATGAAAAGGGAAGACTTACTACAAAGCTGCAATGATCATTAGCAAAAGAAGAGACAAACAGATCAATGGAACAGGATGTAAAGCTCAGAATTAGACCACCATGAATATAGTCAACTGATCTTGGACAAAAGAGCAAAGATGATCTTTTCTACAAATGTATGCTGGGACAACCGAACATCTACATGCAAGAAAAAAAACTAATTTATACACAGATCTACAGCTTTCACAAAGGTTAACTCAAAATGGATAATAAATCTAAAGTTAAAGTGTAGAAGTTTAAAACAACCAGAATATAATATAAAAGAAAATTGAGGTGAACTTAAGTATGGCAACCAGTTTTATCTTTTTTTTTTTCTTCAGTTTTTAGATATAACAGCAAAGACACAATCCATGAGAGAAGAAACTGGTAAGTTAAACTACATTAATATTCAAACCAAATAAAAAACAAGAAATCCTTCAGTAAGAGACTCAATAAATACATTGTAATACATTTAGACAATGAAATACTACTTAGCACCAAAAAGAAATGCATTATCAAGCCAAGAAAAGACACAAGGGAAGCTTCAATGCACATTTTAAGTGAAAGAAGCCAATCTGAAAAGACTACATTCTGTTTGATTCTAACTTTATAACTACAGAAAAGGTAAAACTACGGAGACATCAAAAGGATTAGAGGTTGCCATGGGTAACGGGGAAGGGAAGATGAACAGGTGAGTACAGAAGAATTTGAGGCAGTGAAACAACTCTATATTATGGTGGCTATATGTCATTACACACCACCAAGAGCGAACCTTCTGTACACAACGAACTTCGGGTGATGACAAAGCACCAGTGTAGGTTCATCCGTTGTGACAAGGGTACCACTGTGTTCAGGGTGTTGACAGTGGAGGCAAAGGGTACATGCGAACTCATGATACTTTCTGCTCATTTTGCTTTACCATAAACTGGTCTAAAACATGAAGTTTATTAATATAAAAATATTTAAGTAACAATATCAGTTATTCTCTGTATATTCACACTTAAAGTTGAAAATGTTGTCACCCAACTGTGGCAAAATTGAAAATAATGACTTTATTCAGTTCAGTTCAGTCGCTCAGTCGTGTCCGACTCTTTTCAACCCCATGAATTGCAGCATGTCAGGCCTCCCTGTCCATCACCAACTCCTGGGGTCCACCCAAACCCATAGGTCTGGTATTCCCATCTCTTTCAGAATTTTCCACAGTTTATTGTGATCCACACAGTCAAAGGCTTTGGCATAGTCAATAAAGCAGAAATTGATGTTTTTCTGGAATTCTCTTGCTTTTTCGATGATCCAGCGGATGTTGGCAATTTGATCTCTGGTTCCTCTGCCTTTTCTAAAACCAGCTTGAACATCTGGAAGTTCACGGTTCACGTATTGCTGAAGCCTGGTTTGGAGAATTTTAAGCTTTACTTTACTAGCGTGTGAGATGAGTGCAATTGTGCAGTAGTTTGAACAATATATGTATACAAAACTACTACTTATCATAAAGGATGAGAAAAGTTTGGTTCATATTTTCTCTCTCTAAATAATGTGCAGACTTTGTTATTCATGGGCCAGTGATAACTGTAAAATTGCTCTCTAGAGGTGCATATCTCACACTTATTTGATTCCAAAAGTATTTTTAAATTATGATGTATTGACAGAGCCCCAATGGGATTCATGAATAATAAGACAATTTCATAATACCTTAAACATTGAAAATGTCACCATCGTGTGTTAAAGGTACAAGACAGGAAGGTACAGAATGAGCAGAAGGTCAAGGTGGACTTCTAGCACCCAGGAATTTGTGGACAGTGCCTCTGCTTTAGCACACTGGCCAAGCAGCATGTGTCAGGGGCTTTCATTTTTGACTTCCAAATTCTCTTGGGAATTTTTCTTAGATTCTAAAATAATGATTAAAACAAATACACAAATATCTTAAACTTTTTCTAACATTTAAGGCAAATGCATCTCACACTAGTCCCAGGATAACTGCAGCCCTGAAGGCTGGCACACCCGGACCCAGCCCATAGGAATGCCTGACCCCAGTCCTGTCCACCAGTGGGCCAACCCAGACCTGGCATTCAACCATGTCAGGAACTGGCTCAATCCATCCACCACCCACCAGATCCATAATGCCCAGGCCATAGCCATCCACCCCAGAAACTGGGTCTACCCACCAGTGAGTCAGCACTGGGCCTGGGGTCCCTGGGACCACACAGGCAGCAGCTTTATGAACTGGCCCCACCGACTACTGACTGGCAACCTCTGCATAAGGCACAGCATGACAGTCACCCGGACCAAAGGCTCAGACACTCCTCCCAGATCACCCACAGTCATCAGCCCACCACACAGAAGGACCCATAGAGCCACATAGGGCACTCCACTGGAGCATACAGCATTAGTGACCAGAGAGGGGTACGCTAGGGGACATAGGATGTCTCTGACAAAGGCCACTTCTGCAAGGAAAGCAACCTACCAGATACATAGAAAGAAAAACAGCAAATTAGACAAAATGAGACAACAGAGGAGCATGTTCAAAACTAAGCAATAAGGTAAAATCCTAGAAGAATTAAGTGAAGTGGAGATAAATAATCTACCCAAAAGAGAGTGAAGGGAAATGATCGTAAAGATGTTCAAAGAACTTGGAAGAATGGAAGGACAGAGTGAGAAGTTATAACTCTTCAGCAGAGAGTTAGGGAAAAAAAAAAAAAAAAATATATATATATATATATATATATATAAATGAACAACCAAGCAGATGTGAAGACCATAATAACTGAAATAAAAAATATGCTAGAAGGAATAACAGTAGACTACATGATACAGAGGATCTGATCAGAGAGCTGGAAGGCAAAGTTAGTGGAAATCATTATTGCAGAACAGAAAGAAGAATGAAAAGAAATGAGGACAGTTTAAGACACCTCTGGTACAACATCAAGTGCATGAACATTTGTATTCTAAGGGCCCTGGAGGAGAAATGATGCAGAAAAGGGGCAGAGGATAAATTTGAAGACATAATAGCAGAAAACTTCCCGAACCTGGGAGACCAAACAGACATCCAGGTCCAGAAAGCACAGTCCCAAACAGAATCAACCTACAGAGGAACAGACCAAGACACATTATAATTAAAATGGAAAAAAAAAAAAAAATCAAAGGTAAAGAGATAATCTAAAAAGGAGCAAGGGAAAAGTAGCACATTGCCTACAAGGGAACTTCCTTATGGCTATCAGCTGATTTTTCAGCAAAGACTCTGCAGGCCAGAAGGGAGTGGCAGGATATAATTAAAATAATGAAAGGAAAAACCTACAACCAAGAATGTTCTACCTAGCAAGGTCCTCATTTTGATTTGGTGGAGAAATCAAAAGTTTCACAGACAAGCAAAAGATAAAAGAATTTAGCATCACCAAACCAGCTTCACAACAAATATTAAAGGACAGAGGAGCCTGGCAGGCTATAGTCCATAGGGTCTCAAAGAGTTGGATACAACTGAAGCGACTTAGCGCACATGCAGGCACACATGTAAGTGAATGAGAAAAGGCCACAGCTAGAAACATGAAAATTACCAAAGGAAAGCTCCATTAGTAAAGGCAAATATACAATAAAAGTAGTAAATCAACTTCCTGTAAAGCTAGTGGGAAGGTTGAAAGACGAAAGTGGTAAAAGTAATCAATATACGTAATAAGGGATACACCACACAGAAAGATGTAAAATAGGAGGTACAAAACAGTAAATGTGGGGTGAGGGGAGTAAAAACGAAGGGTTAGTAAAATACATTCCAACTTAGAGATCAATAATTTAAAATAATCTTAGAGAAACTGAGAGATAGCTATGTACAGTGTGAATATAGCCGATGACTAAGTATATATCATTGTATGGTGACATATGGTAAATAGACTTCTCTTGGTGATCATTTTGAAATGGATAGGAATATCGAATTGCTATGCTATAGGCCAATTAGACTTCAAAAACAAAGAAACAAACTCATAGCAAAACAGATCAGACTTGTGGTCACCAGATGCAGGAGTTGGGGGAGGGGAGATTGGATGAAGACATCAAAAAGTAAAAACTTCCAGTTATAAGATAAATAAATAGTAGAAATGTGATGTACAACACAATAAATATAATTAACACTGCTGTGTGTGATATATAAAAGTTAAGATAGTAAAGCCTAAGATTTCTCATCACAAGAAAAAAAATATTTTTTTTCCTTTAATTTTCTATCTAATGAAACGACAGATATTCACTAAACATACTGTGTTTATCATTTCAAGATGTATATGAGTCAAATCATTATGCTACACACCTTAAACTTGTACATTGTCAATTGATAGTATGTCAACTACATCTCAAAAAAAGTGAAAGAAAAAAAAAACGAAAAGAAACTGAATACCTAGTATATAAAAGGCCCTGTTTCCTGGAGGGTTCCAAAGGAAAAAATGCATTTAAAAGAAAATGTACTGTGAATATTTTTGCATAGAACACATGAACATCTTGAGAAATACTAGTACTCTATGGAAGAGGATTTGGAAAAGTCTGCCCTAGACAATTAAAACTTTATGCACAAAGAAGAAATATTCTTTCGAACGATCCTAAATGAAAAAAAAGAATCTTCATTCATTTGGCAAACATTGGCAAGACTGTCTACAGAGGAGATTGCTAAGATCATTGCTAGAAATAGGAAGCATTATATTCCTTCAAAAGCAGGTGGTCTCCCGATAAACATATGCATGTTAGGGCTGGCAGAAATAATTAAACCTGTTCTTATGTAGGCAGCTTTAGGCAGGCAAGAGCTCCCTGCAGGAGGTCCCTCTGTCTTGTCACTGACCTTAAATCTCATGCTTTCCTCATCTCAGGCCCAAGCCCACTTTTCAAATATTATGATCATACAATACCTTGCCTCACCTGTCAGTTCATCTTCATTAACAGATGACAAGATCCATCCCCTAGCTTCCTGTTCAGCAATCTTGTGAGCAAACTGTGTGATTAAGACATCACCTAAAGAAAGATTATGAGGAACAGACAAGCCTGCATACTAGCAGGCAGATGTAGGGGGATGGCCATGACTCTGACCCCTCATCTCCTTGTTTAACTGAGATTACATCCCTGTTTCCCTTTAAAAACTTTCCTAGCTGAGCAGAATCTTCAGACTCCAGACATGAGTCCACCTTCTCTCCAGATTGCCAGCATTCTTATTAAAAGCAACATTCCTGTCTACCAACTTACGCCTCTCTCTCAGGTAACATTTTTGAGTGGTGAGCAGCCAAACCTGAGTTCAATTAGACTTAAAATTTAGGAAATGATGAGCATTGAGTTACATTGGTGTCACAGTTTGACAAATGGCCCTCTCAGGGAACCCCAACCTGTTCAGCCAACGGTTTCCTTCCTGCCTCTATACGATCATCCTGGAGGAAGTAATCCCTCCATAAAGAAGTGAGCCAAACACTGAAACACTGCCCATCTCTCCTCTATAGAAGGTGTCATAGTTAGTTTCATCGTTTACATATTAGATATGAAATTAATTTGATTGAAATTTTCAATCACTTAGCAAAAAAGCATGAAAAGCTTTCATGACTATTATTTTTAGAAGGTAAAGATGACAGGCGAAGGGAATAACCAAGTACTGTGACCACAGACCATCCATGGAGACAGAACATCCCTGTATGATGCGGATTCACCAAAATGTCCAGCTTTACCTTTCCATAGCCCTGAATGAACTGATTTTCTCTAAATAAAGTTTCAATTACTGAAAAAAAAAAGGACTAAAAGGTTATTTTCTTTCCATTGTATAATATGCACATCTGAAAATTCATTGCACTTTATGATTTTGATATCTGTATGTATATCATATGTGCTATTGATGAAAAAACATTTATACAAAGGTTTACCTGTGGACAAAAAATGATTTAAGTTTACACTGTGAATACAAAAGAGATTAATCTATGACAGAGGATATCTTTAAAAGCAAAACACTGACTCAAGAATTTGCTTGATTTTTTTCTTTTTCCATTGAAGACATTAGCCTAGTTTAGTTTATATCTATGGATCAGTTGTGTATTAGTGGGCATCTAAAGATATCATAACTTAATCCAATTCTTCAACAAGTATCACTTTCCTAAAGAAAAGCACCAGGTAGAGAATAAGAGCACTTTTGTGACAAGAAAATCCCACAGTGCTGCTGCAGTGGGAATCAGAGAAGGAAGGAAGAAAATGACAAGTGGGCAACAGGTATCTGCTTCAATGTCTATTGTATCAATCATTCTTCTTCATGGAACATAAAAAGTACATACATTGCATTTTATGTTTACAAAGTTAAAATGGATGTGTTTAATCTGACATTGAAAAAGTAATGGCTATGAAAGCTCACATTTCAGGAAGTACCACAACATTCTGACTCATGAGGAAGCGCCATGTGGTAGCACTTCTGTTTATTTTTGAATCTGGAAAGTTCGGAACTGAGAGGACAGGGTATGGAGCTTGTAGCTCTAGTTTGTAACTTATCTCGAGAAGTCTGCGTTCAGTGAGTGATCTCACTTTTCAGGCAGTTCTCTGACCCTGAAGAGCAGCTGAAGGAAGACCTCTCCCTGGCCGCTCTGCTAAGAGTTCCTAGTGCCATCTGCTGCATGCTTCCAGCTACTGTAGGGAGCCACTCAGGTTAGCAGGAGCTAGTGGGGGTAGGAAGGGAGGACACCGTATCTGTCAATTTACAATGTGTGGAAAGAAAACACACCACAACAGCATTCTGACATGGACAATCCTTTTGAAAAAGTCCTAGAATAGTTGAAAATAACGATTAGTTTCATGATTCTTACACTAAAAATATTTCCTTA
This sequence comes from Dama dama, assembly GCF_033118175.1. NCBI lineage: Eukaryota > Metazoa > Chordata > Mammalia > Artiodactyla > Cervidae > Dama > Dama dama. The sequence continues at coordinate 12,329,801 of NC_083708.1, forward strand.
ATGTACTCTATTTCTTCTGCTTTAAAGTCTATGACTAGTAATTTCCTCTAATACATATCGATAGTATCAGCTTCAGCTCATCGTTAGTGAGGCTATTAATCACAGTGAGCTATACTTAATATCTTGTCATAACCTATAATGGAAAAGAATTTTCAAAAGACTATATATCTGCATATACATGTATATATAACTGAATCCATTTGCTGGACACTTGAAACAACACAATACTGTAAGTCAACTACATTTCAATAAAAATTTTAAAAAAGCAAAGTGAACCTATTATTATCTTTCAGCTTGCTCCTAGAAAAGTTAAAAAAAAAAAAAAAGGATCATATTTGGAAGCAGCCAAAATAATTTAATGGCACTAATAAAGTTTACTGAGATATATTCATATTGTTCTTTTTAATTAAAAGGCTTATTTTTAAGCTAAAAAAAGACAGATAAGGAGAGAAAAAATAGTTGAGCCCATTATTCTAAAGACTACAGTACTGCTAAAGATACATGGGTGCATGCTAATTCACTTCAGTCGTGTTCGACTCTTTGTGACCCCATGGACTGTAACCCACCAGGCTCCTCTGTCCATGTGATTCTCCAGAATACTAGAACGGGTTGCCTTTTCCTTCTCCAAGGGATCTTCCCAACCCGGGGACCGAATCTGTGTCTCTTATGTCTCCGGCATTGGCAGGTAAGTTCTTTACCGCTAGTGCCACCTGGGAAGCCCAGCTGATAGCAATAGTGGTAGTTAATGCTACCTAAAGGAGGGAAGCATCTGCTTGGGACTAGATTAGCTCCTGTAACAGTGGAGTTGCAGCCAAGTGCATGGCCCTGCACGTTCTTAACCAATAGCCCATTTGAAAACATGGTCCATAAAGTTTCTGAAGACTGGCATATGCCATATAACTAATTATAAACATTTGATATGTTATTTTCTTACTTATATTGTCTTTTTCTGCAACAAAATTCTCTGTGAGACCTGGTGAGTTTTAGGGAGGCTGCCAGGTAAACCTGAGCTCTTGAGTCAACCCTTGTCCCAGTCTGTCCACTATTTCTGTCACCAGGGTCCCACTGTTCTTCAGGTTCGGGAATGTCCACTGCTCGGAGCAAGTCCTTAATTTAGGGACTTCTCTTCCAGCCTCACCTCATTTGGGGACTGTTCTTTGCTTCATTGCAAGGGACTTAGAAAGTGGAACATTTCAGCTAGATGTTCACACTTGCTGTAAAAAGCATGATGAAACATGCTCCGTTGAGATAATTACATAGTTCAGTCCTTAGCAGTCAAGGTTATCACCTAAATGTGTGAGTATAAAATGCCCAGAGATGATTGTCACAGTCTTTGTCTCTTAAACTAATTGCCCTCAACCGTTACACTGTAACAATCCCTTGAGCTTGTCTCTTTTTATTCCAGAGAATTATTCCTTTCTTTCACCTTGTCTAAAGACCATCCTCAGCTGGCAAATAATGAATCCAAGAATCCTATTCCCTGAAGTGTATTAAGATCATAGCCTCTGTAAAAGCACACAGCCATTTCCTCAATGTTGGAAATGAAGCAGACTGTGTACTAATGCAAAAGGTGTTTAATTATGCATAAAACAAATCACAGTTGCAAAAGGATAAAGAAATTAGAAGCATTAAAGTAAAAGTCTGTAAGTATGTAAATATGACCAAAAGCTCTGCAAGGCAATAACAAATAAATAAAAAAAATACTTAGGATTATAGGGACTCTTGAAACACAGCGTCAGTTATTATTTCTTTTTTTTTTTAAGTTTTAATAAACTTTATTTTTTTTCTTATTTACACATTTAATTTTTAATTTTTTTATTTTTTATTTTTCCCCAATTATTTTGATTAGTTGGAGACTAATTGCTTTACAGTATTGTAGTGGTTTTTGCCATACATTGACATGAATCAGCCATGGAGTTACATGTGTCCCCATCCTGAACCCCCCTCCCTCCTCCCTCCCCATCCCATGCCTCTGGGTCATCCCAGTGCACCAGCCCAGTTATTATTTCTAAAAGCCAATAGACTAGGCTGATTGAAATCTTTTCTAATCCACGTGTAAATAAAGTAATGCTTAGATTTTCTTTTTCAGTCACTGAGAATTTTAAATTTTATTTTGTGCGTGATAGAGACGTTAAGTCTCAATGTTCAAAGCAAGCCCACGTGTATTCCTTGCTAGGAACCCTGGTCACATGCACCCCAAAATGATTAGAGAAAAAGCACTTCTTGACCTAGAATACCTAGAGTATCTACTCCGAGAGTTTATACTTAATGAAACCATGAGGTAACCACCATATTCTGTGTGTCCTGAATCTCTCTTTATCATGGTCCGTGCAGTACCCAAGCTTTTGTGCTCACCTGACACCCCTTTTCCTGGATGCAAGGGATCTGTGAAGCCCATCTCTCTACGTGATGGTGAATTGATGAGTTTCCTTTCGTGGGAGGTTATGCATTATGAGAACCCACCATGTGGGCAGGGTGATGCCTGCAAAACCCCCACACATGCAGAGTGAGACCCACCACAGCTGTGTGATGGGCCAGTTAGCTCACCTGTTATGACCGGAAAGGGTTTGGTGCACCTACGATTTTTTTTCTAGTCCTTTATTTGACATTCTTAAACCCATAGTTGCTCAAGAGACAACAGTGATGAAACTAGTGTTTGAACCCAAGTCCACTGGTGCTCCAAAATGCACTCCTTTCCTGTAGAACTACACCTACAAATAGCAAGAGAGCTAAAAATCAGAGTTAGACCCAGGGTGTCTCGTGGGTTTCTGCCAATGATTGATCCTAAGTAAGAATAAAAAGCTGATACTTGGGCCTAGTTTTCCTCCTCTAGTTTGATTTAATTCTAGCCTGACGTATGTGACATCTAATCTGAATCAGGATCCGCGTTATCCTGAAGCATTTCCCGTCACTGTCACCCCGTCTGGGCCGCACTCCTACATGAAACTCAGCCTTTCTTCCTGTTTCTCCCCATTGCCTTCCCTTTTGGACCAACAACCCACGTCCTCCTTCACACCAACTCCTCGTTCCTATTTCTTTTCTGCCTTTCAGAAGAGAGAAGACAGCCACAGAAGACAGAAGAGGCCTAGAAATAAATCAGTTAAACAAAGGAGGCGAATAAAGATACAAATTGCAGGAACAGGTTGGGATAATAAAACAGAAAAGAAATCCAGGATTTCCTGTGAAGGAGGAGTAGAGATGAGCATCTTTAGGCAATCGCAGCTCAAAACAACAACAAAAAAAACCTCTTGAAATCCAAATTGCTTCCCAGAGATCATTTCCCAGTGTTTTATCAAGCATGAAATGTCCAATATCTGTCAGTAGAAATGTGGAAAGACATTCCTAAAGCCCTCTTGGATTCATGCTTTGTTCAAAGTCCAGAAATTTAACATCATATCTACCCCATAACAAGAGCAGACCCTCAGCTTCCCCCTGGGGGTTTCCAGGAATAAGACATAGGCCTTCAGAAAATGGGTGGACAACCTCCTCCAGCTCCTCCATAAATCCGCCATGGGATTTATGTTTATATCATTTATGTTATTTATGTTTATTTAAACACTCTTCCGACTGAGAAAACTTCAAACAGTCCCATGCCTTGGATGAGATGTCTGTGGTTTCCCTCCTGTCTATTGTACTAGATCTTACTTTATGATGGTATAACTGCTTTGCTTCCCCTTGGCATTCATTTTTCTGATTGTAATATCCCCTCTCTCTGTTACAGCATAAATTGGATCAGATTCATTTTCATAATATAAAAAGCAGCATAGAAATACTCTGTTTTGTTACATAATAGCATTATACAATCCAGTAGAACCACTTAAATTTAGAATTAGAAAGGCACTTGTAATCAACCTTTCAAAATTACTAATCGACCTGCCTAAAAATACAAGGAATGTTTCTTGATGAATGAGGCTGTGAAAGTCAGCATTCCTTCTTCCACTGAGAAAGAGAAAAGCAACAAAACTATGAAATCTACTTTTTAGTGAAACTAGGAGACAGGTAATTCTGACTTCAGTATACATGTAAAGCTACAAAAAGTTTATCAGTCGTGTGTGAGAGTTCCAAAACCTCTGCATCCCCACCAACACTGGCATCTTGGTGTGGCCAGGCTTTGTAATTTTAGCCCTCTGGATAGCTGTGAAGTTGTGTTTTGTTGTGATTTTAATTGGTATTTGTCTAATGACTGGTGATGTTGAGCACCTTTTCATGTACTTATTTGTCATCTGAGTTTTTTTTGGAAAAAGTAAAACTGTATTTATTCATAGAAGACATGACATTCTATGTAGAAAATCCCAAAGAATCTATAAAAAGCAATTCAAAATAATAAGTAAGATCTTCCTTAGCAAGATCTCAGGATACTAAGTCAATATGTAGGGCTTCCCCAATGGCTCAGCAGGAAAAGAATCTGCCTGCAATGCAAGAGACATAGGGGATGCAGATTTGATCCCCGGGTCAGGAAGATCCCCCGGAGAAGGAAATGCCAACCCACTCCAATATTCTTGCCTAGAGAATTCCATGGACAGAGGAGCCTGGTGGGCTATAGTCCATTGGGTGGCAAAGAGTTGGACATGACCGAGCACATACACTCACACAAGTAAATATGTAAAATGCAAAAATTTAAATTAAATAAACAATATCTTTACATTAGCATCAGCATATGAGATATTTAGGAATAGATTTAACAAAAGATGTTTAAAACATATACTAATTACTGTAAAACATTATTGAAAACATTTGAAAGTCTAAAGGAGACATAAATAAATGGAGAGATATACCAGGCTCATATATGAAGAGAGTCAATACTGTTAAGATGTCAATTCCACCCAAATTTATATATATATGTATATATGCATGTATGTATATATATATATATATATGGCTCAGATGGTAAAGCATCTGCCTGCAATGTGGGAATCCTGGGTTCGATCCCTGTGTCAGGAAGATCCCCTGGAGAAGGAAATGGCAACCCATTCCAATATCCTTGCCTGGAAAATTCCATGGAGGAGCCTGGTAGGCTACAGCAATGGGTTTGCAAAGAGTCAGACATGACTGAGCGACTTTCCTTTCATATATATATGTATATTGGTATATATATGTACATATATTAATGTATATGTCCTGCTGTGTGGCATGTAAAACCTTAGTTCCCTGACCAGGGATTGATTCCATGCGCCCAGCATTGGATGTGTGGAGTCTTAACTACTGGATCGCCAGGAAGTCCCTCAATTAATTTGTATTTAACTCAGTCCCAATCAAAATCCTTGAGGAAATTTTTAGTAGAAATTCATAGGTTGATTCTAAAATTCATGTGGAGATGCAATGGACCTAGACAGCCAAAACAATTATGAATAAAGCTTTTTTTTAGAGTACTGTAAATTTCAAGAGTTCTTAACATGGCAACAATAATCAGACAGTGTCTAAAACTGCCTTGCTAACTGTTATACTGTAGATCTCAGGGACTTATCCAACCTTCATAACTGAAATTTTGTATTTTTTCACAAATACCTATTGGTGAAGTGTCTGTTAAAAGATTTTTCCCATTTTAAAATTGAGTTATTTTTCTTATATTGTGTCTTGAGAATTCAAACCTTGCCAGTCTGGTGGTCATCAGTGGGGGTACTGTTATCCCATTATGATTATAACCTACATTTCCTTGGTTATAAACTAAGTCCACACTTCTACAAAGGTTTATTGGCCTTTAGGACTACTTGTTTGGGGAAGTGCCTGTGTTTTGCCCATTTTTTTTTCCGTTTGATTTTCTCCCTTTTATTGATTTGTATGAGTTAATTTATGTTATGGATATGAGTCCTCTATAGGTCAGCAAATATCTTCTCCCATTCTGGCTTGTCTTTTAATCATTTTTACAATACTTTTTGATGAGCAAATTTGTAATTCTAACATAGTCCTAATTTTTTATACTTTCCTTTTTGTCCTGTGCTCTTTGAGTCCTACTTAGTCAGTATTTCTCTTCCCAGATGTCATGAATAATTATGCAAATTTATTTCCAGCAGCTTTATCTCTGCTTCATCCACCTGTTAATAGTGTGAGAGAGGGACCCATGTGTATATTTTCCCACATTCATACTTATTACTGCTTCCTGCACTGTTTATATAAAGGACAGATTTTCCCATTGATCTGCACCTCTTAATCCTGTTTCCAGGCTCTCTTTTCTATTCCCCTTGGGATATCTTAATTATTCCACACTGTCTTAATGTTACTAAGTCTTGATATTCAGTTGAGCTATCTGGTAACTTGTCAAGTTTCAGGAACTAACACCACTTTGATTGTCTTTTCCTCCCTTGTACGTATCAAATCTTTCATCGAAGGTCATCTTTATTCCTGTGAAATACATCCTTTAGAATTTATCTTTAATACAGTTTTGTGGGGGTATTGCGCACTTCCAAATTGTGTTTTTCTGAAGATGTCTCCTTATTTTATTGTACCTCCATTTTAGAGGATACCTTCACCAGCTATATATCTCAAAACGTTGAAGACATTTTACCACTGGATTCTAGCATCCTTGGTTGCATTGAGAGGTGAACTGGCAGTCAAGCTGCTGGGGTCTTTCTTAGAGGTCATCTACCTTTTTTTTCCTCCTGCTGTGTTTAAGGTTCTCTCTTTGCCTTAGAAATTCTGCATTGTCATTGTCATGTGTCAAGATGTCTGCTTTTTTTTAATTCAAATTTTATTGTGATAATTGTAGATTCACATGCAGTTGTAAGAAATAATACAGAGAGATCTCCCTCTCCACATTCCCGAATTTTCCCCAAGGTTAAAGTTTTGTAGAAGCTTAACAACCAGCACTGATGTTTGTACAGTCCTCTGTCCTTATTCATATTGTTCCAGTTTTACTTGTACTTGTGTTTGGTTTTATATAGTATGTCCCTGGTGGCTCAGACAGTAGTCTGCTTGCAATGCGGGAGACCTGGGTTCGATCCCTGGGTGGGGAAGATCCCCTGGAGAAGGAAATCACAACCCACTCCAGTACTCTTGCCTGGGAAATCCCATGGATGGAGGAGCCTGACACAGGCTACAGTCAGTGGGGTTGCAAAGAGACGGACCGACTGAGCGACTTGACTTATCCCAGCAAAGATGCAGAAGAGCCTCAATACCAGAAGTATCCTTCCTGTTGCCTTTTTATAACCACGCATACCCCTCTCCTTGGCCTCCTTGCTCTAGAGGGATAATCAATCAATTCCTACCCCAGTTATTTCAGGCCTTCTCTGTCTATATTTTGTGTTTCTTAGTGTGTCCTATGCATTTTCCATCTTTTCTTGATGCTGGAAAATTTATTCCAACTTGTCTTCTACCTCACTAATTTTTTCAGCTATTTTTATTCAGTTGTTAAAGCTTTACACTGAGCTTTTAATTTTAGTTACATTTTTAGGATGAGAAGATTGATTTGGGTTTTTTAAAAAATCAGTATCTTTCTTAAAATAATTTTTATTTCTTATGTCTTTCTTTATATTTTTAGTTTGTAACTATAAGTTGTCTTATGATATATATTTGTTAATTTAAATATTATATCTGAATTCATTACAATCTTACTGTTGCATATTTTGCTGGTTCTAATTAATGATATTTCCTTTTTCATGTGTCTGATCATATATGAAAACAAAATAATTGCAAGAATAATTCAAGGCATCAAAAGAAGGTTTTCATTTGCTTCCACCAGTGGGTTGGGGGCACTATGAGAGTATTGTCTGAGGAAGCTGCAGGTTCAAGTAAGAACTTCTTTTCTTCTGCCTCACCCTTTCTTCAGACGGTATAGCCCCTTTCAGACTGCACTTGGGTAGGAATTGACCTCTAAAGTCTATCCCTTTGCCTCAGGAGGCTGCCAAAATCACAGCTCAGTTTCATAGCTGTTTCTTTCAGTAGACAAATACCCTCTGGGCAAAATCAGCTTTTAGTTTTGAGCTTAACCTTCTTAATTTTCAGTTTCTCCTAGGTTTTGGCCAGGTAATTCTTCATTATCTTTTTAGCTCTTTTATGCTTTTAGAAAAATTTTAAACGTTTCATTTAGCTTTTTTAGTTACCATTTCAGGATTCTGAGGGCCACTAAATATCATTTTTTAAAATATTTTTGGAAATTTGAACCATGTTAATATAATACTAGTTTAGAAATAAAACATACACGCACAAACATATACAAGATGGAAGTATTCCAAAGATCCACTTGTGGGAGCAGGAAATTTTGGGAGAGTTTTATCACAGCTATCCATGCCATAATATTCTGTAAAATCAGCCACAAAACCATGGAGTCTGTGTTTTGTTATTTACTTTTGAGGTTAAAAAAAAAAAAAGACGTGCAGAGTGCCAAAGTTTCTTGGCACCAGGACAACTGAAACACAGAATGGAGCACGGAGTTGAAGGAAAGAAGACTTATTTTCCATATTAATCACGTAAGTTCATTTACTACTGAAAGTTTTCAGGCAGTTAAATTTAAAATAGTGTATGAGTTTTTTTTTTTCCCCTTAGTTTAAAAACTGTGCCTTCCAGTTAGCTGAAAGGAAAGATCAAAAAGAGTACTGCTACATTAGATTGGCTTCAGTTGCCTGGTAAGCTCTGGGAAGGTCTCTATAAATATAGGAAAGTATATATTAGAATATAAGCAAGAAAGTTCTCACCTTGATCTACAATTAAGTGAAGGCACCTCTCTACCAGGCAGTGCAACTTCAAAAAGCAACAGCGACCCTGCAGGTCCATTATGCAGGGCAGCAATGGAGGCGCTGACATAGAGAACAGATTTGTGGACACAGGTGGGGAAGGAGATGGGGAGGTGCATTGAGAGAGTATCATTGAAACATATATATTACCATATATAAAACAGATAACCAGTGGAAATTTGCTGTATAATGCAGGGAGCTCAAATTTGATGTTCTGTCTCACAACCTAGGGGGATGGGATGGGGTGGGAGCTTGGAGGGATTGTTCAAGAGGATGGGGACATACATATACCTAAGGCTGATTCATGTTGATATATGGCAGAAACAAACAAAATATTGTAAAGCAATTAGCCTCCAATTAAAAATAATTAAATTTTGAGAACAAGATGGCAGAGGAATAGGTGGACATGGAGTACATCTCTCTCCACAGATACATCAGGAATACACCTTCAGACACAGAAGAGTGTGCAGAACACCAGCTGAGAATGGACAGGAGGACCTGACCAGTGGAAGAGAATATATAGAACCACACAAAACTCAGTAGGATGAAGGAACTGAGGGAAAAAATGGGAGTGTTAGTAGGACTGGACCTGCCCTCAGCAGGTGGGGGAATTGAAGCAGGGGTCCGATCCCCACAGAGGGGCAATTGTCTGAATCAGAGGAGAAACATTTAAGGCTGAGAGTGAAACAGCTGATCTGTGGCAGCCTAAATGGAATGAGAATCAGACAGTCCTTGCTGCAGCCATACATACCCCGGACAGGGATACAGGTCCCCTGGAAGGTGCAGCGGCTGGGAGCTGGGGTTTAGGGATGGTGGAACAATCCCAGGGAGAGGGCTGCTGTTGACTGTGGAGAGATGGATCAAGGGGTTGTGAGGGAGGAGATCCTGGTGGGAAATGCCTGTGGAGGAAAGCCAGGCAGCCATGGAAGCAAGGTGATACTGCTGAGTCACACGTAACTGGTGGAGCCATCACCATAGCCTCTCTGCCCCCAAAGGCCAGCATCGGCAGCTGAACAACAGAGAGGCTGGCCCATCAAATGACTGACTAATGAACTACAGAGTAGGACCCCACCCAGGGAGCCCCTTTAAGTGTCTGATGTGCCAATTTACATAGCAGGACCCCAGTTGGAGTGACCCTCTATATGCCTTGGGCATAGAACAGCAGAGAAGGACCCCAGGCAAGGGATCCTTCGTGCCTGGACAGTCAGAGCTATGGAGAAAGCCTGGCCAAAAAGGCTTTCTGATCGCCAGCTACAAGAGACTCAAAAAAATACTCAGATAGAGCCATGACTCCTTCAGCGGAGGCAGTCCGTGTCCCTGCACACTTGGCGCCACCAGGGTCCCCACAAGGCAAGCAGCTGCGCCAACTTCATGTTCAACACTCACTGGGGCAGAGCTGCCACGGGCAAAAAAATCTTGCATCTATGCCTGCAGGGTCGCTTTGGTCTTGTCCTACTCTTTGCAGTTCTGTAGACTGTGGCCTGCCTGGCTTCTCTGTCAGGGGGGTTTTCCAGGCAAGAATCAGTTCAGTTCAGTTGCTCAGTCATGTCCGACTCCTTGCGACACCAGGAACCGCAGCACGCCAGGCCTCCCTGTCCACCACCAACTCCCGGAGTCCACCTAAATCCATGTCCATCGAGTCGGTGATGCCATCCAGCCATCTCATCCTCTATCGTCCCCTTCTCCTCCTGCCCCCAATCCCTCCCAGGGTTAGGGTCTTTCCCAATAAGTCAGCTCTTCTCATAAGTTGGCCAAAGTATTGGAGTTTCAGCTTCAACATCAGTCCTTACAATGAACACCCAGGACTGATCTCCTTTAGGATGGACTGGTTGGATCTCCTTGCAGTCCAAGGGACTCTCAAGAGTCTTCTCCAACACCACAGTTCAAAAGGATCAATTCTTTGGCACTCAGCTTTCTTCACCGTCCAAATCTCACATCCATACATGACCACTGGAAAAACCATAGCCTTGACCAGATGGACCTTTGTTGGCAAAGTAATGTCTCTGCTTTTAAATATGCTATCTAGGTTTGTCATAACTTTCCTTCCAAGGAGTAAGCGTCTTTTAATTTCATGGCTGCAATCACCATCTGCAGTGATTTTGGAGCCCCAAAAAACAAAGTCTGGCAGCTGTTTCCCCATCTATTTCCCATGAAGTGATGGAACCAGATGCCATGCTCCTAGTTTTCTGAATGTTAAGCTTTAAGCCAACTTTTTCACTCTCCTCCTTCACTTTCATCAAGAGGCTTTTTAGTTCCTCTTCACTTTCTGCCATTAGGGTGGTCTCATCTGCATATCTGAGGTTATTGATATTTCTCCCGACAATTTTGATTCCAGCTTGTGCTTCTTCCAGCCCAGCGTTTCTCATGATGTACCCAGGCAAGAATATTGGTGTGTATTGACCAACACTGGTTGCCATTCCCTTCTAGAGCACTGTATTTCCTGCTGCCCTAGCTGCCAACTCCCCTGAGTACCTGGTGCTGCCAGAACCCCTGCGACCCAAGCAGCTGCACCACCTCCACACCTGGCCCTCACGGGGGCAAACCCAAGTCCTCCAGGGCAGCCTAAGGAGCAAACCCCAGTGAAGACCCACATGCAGAAGTGGAAACAAAACCACAGTTGAAATCCAGGGGCAGTGTGGCTAAGGAAGATGACCCCAAACCTTCCCACCAGCTGTACAAGCTGCAGATTAAACCCACAAGATCAGCTAGGCAGACTTGTGTCTATGGAATATATAAAAGGACACTGAGAGCTCCCACAAGAGAAAACGCACTAGTTCTGATAGCTGTGGACATTGGAGGCAAGGACACACAGGAGTAGCAGCAGATTAGACCCTGAGCTGCCCCCACAGCGGGTCCAGAGACCAGCACAGCGCTGGAGGGCACCCTCGGGAGGTGAGGTGGGCTGTGACTCCCAGTGATGGAAAGAACTCTGACAGCCGTGACTCAAGAAAAAATTTCATTATTCTTATGTTTTCACTTGTTCTGTAGATTCTTTTGGATTTTTTTTTATTCTTTTTTTTTTTTTTTCCTTTTTCCCCCTGTGTTGTAGTGGTTGATTTTAATGGTGCTATGAAATCTAATTAAGCTCTTGCGCTATGATTTTTTCCTCAGTCACATTTTTTATTGTTGTTATAAACCTCTGCCTCTATGATGGGCTTTTGCGGTTCTGTGGAGTTTTCCTTTTTTTCTCTCTCTCTTTTTATTTATTTTTAATTTTTAAACCTATAATTATTTTTTTCCCTACATTTATTCCTTTGTTTGCTTTTCCTACTATTGTTTTCCCCTTGCAGTTAATCTTTAATGTATATAAATCTTCTTTATCTCTCTCTATGTAACTTTGCATATCTATCATTTTTTTCCTTTAATTTCTTTCCTTTCCTCACAACATATTTGCTAGTTTTATTTTCATTGCTTTGTTCCCTAATTGGCACCTTGCTTTAGTTTTGCTTTCTACTTTGTGCTTTAGTTAATTTTGTTCTTAACTGCTAGATATAATTTTGGGTTTCCTTTCTTCACCAGATCAATCTGTTGTACTTTATTTTTGCTGGACTATTTAGATTTTGCTTATGGGTGTATATGTACATGTGTATATTTTGTCAAACTTTTTATTGTTGTTATAAACCTCTGCCTCTACATCGGGCTTGCTTCCCTTTTTTTGTTCTTTTTTTCTTCCTTCTTCCTTTTTTTATTCTTTTCTCTTTTTATAATTTTAATTTTTAAGCCTATTATACTTTTCTACATTTATTCCTTTGTTTGCCTTTCTGACTGTTCTTCTCCCCTTGCAGTTAATCTTTAATGTATATAAATCTTCTTTATCTACCTATGTTTACCTTTTCATACCTACTCTTGCTTTCTTTTGTTTCTTTCCTTTCCTCTCAACATATTTGTTAGTTTGTTTTCATTGCTTTACAACCCACTTGGCACCTTGATTTAGTTTTGTTTCCAGTTTATGCTTTAGTTAGTTTTGTTCTTAACTGGTAAATACAATTTTTTATTTCCTTTGTTTGCCAGGTCAGTCTATTGTACTTTATTTTTTTGAACTGTTTTGACTTTGTTCATAGGTGTATATGTGTATATTCCATTATTTTAATTATTACTTTCTTGATTTTGTAACTGCCATTTGTCTGGGGTTCATCTTTGGTTTCTCATTTTTGGACATCTGGTTTAATCTCACATAATGTCATAACAAACTACGTGTGGAATTTTTGTTCCCAACCAGATATCAAGCTCTGAGCCTTTGGAGTGGGAACACTGGCTCCAAGACCCTAGACTACCAGAGAACTAACCCTAGGGAGTATCAAATAGTGAGAACTCACACAAAGGAAACCATTTGAATACAAGACCTGGCATCACCCAACCACCAGTGGCAAGCACCCTGTACAGGACGCTGCATCTAAGCAACAAACAAAGCAAAAACACAAACCCAGTCATCAGCAGACAGGATGACCACCTCACTCAGCCTTGCCCATCAGAGGAAAAACACAAACAAACAAACAAACAAAAACTCAGCACAAATATCACCCTATACAAAGCTTACACAAACCACTCTACCAAACTTAGGAGGGCAGAAACAAAAAAAGAGGAAAGAATTCAACCATTTTCAAGGAAAGAATTTAACTTTCCTTGAAGCCTGAGAAAAGAAAACCTCAAACACAATAAGTTTTAAAAAAATGAAAAAGCAGAGAAATACTACACAAATGAAGGAACAAACACAGAAGGCTAAATAAATAAAGAGGAAATACAAAAACTACCTGAGAAAGAATTCAGAATAATGATAGTAAAGATGATTAGTAAAGATGACCAAAAGCCTTGAAAACAAAATGGGGAAAATACAAGAATCAACTAACAAAGATCTAGAAGAATTAAAGAATAAACATACAGAGACAAACAGCACAATTACTGAAATTAAAAATACTCTGGAAGGAATCAATAGCAGAATATCTGAAGAGGAAGAATGAATTGGTGATCTGGAAGGCAAAATGGTGGAAATAAATTCTGAAGAGCAGAATAAAGTAAAAAGAATGAAAAGAACTGAGGATAGTCTCAGGTGCTTCTCGGACAATATCAAATTCACCAACATTCAAATTATACGGGTCCCACAATAAGAAAAGAAAAAGAAAGGGTATGAGAAAAATTTTTAAGAGATTATAGTTGAGAATTTCCCAACATGAAAAAGGAAACAGTCAATCAAATCCAAAAGAGTCACATACAGGATAAACCCAAGGAGAAACATGCAAAGACAGATACTAATCAAACTAAAAAACACTAAACACAAAGAATATTAAAAGCAGCAAAGGAAAGGCAACAAGTAACATACAAGGGAAACCCCTTATGTTTAATAGTTGGTCTTTCAGCAGAAACTCTGCAGGCCAATAGGCAATGGCAGGATATATTTCCAGTATTTAAAGGGAACAATCTGCAACCAAGAATACCGTACCTGGCAAGGATCTCATTCAAAATTGATAGAGAAATAAAAAGCTTTTCAGACAAACAAAAGTTAGGAGACCTCAGTACTACCAAACAAGCTTTACAACAAATGTTAAAGGAACTTAAACAGTCAAGAAATACAAGAGAAGAAAAAAGATCTACAAAATCAACTCCAAACAATTAAGAAAATGGCAATGGGAACATATATATCAATAACTATTTTAAATGAAAATGGATTAAATGCTCCAACCAAAAGACACAGACTGGCTGAAGGGATACAGAAACCCATTTGAGACCTCAAGACATAAATAGACTGAAAGTGAGAGGATAGAAAAATATATTCCATGCAAAAGGGAAGGAAAAGAAAGCTGGAGTAGCAATCCTCATATCAGACAAAATAGACCTTAAAATAAAGAAGATTACAAGAGATAAGGAAAACCACTACGTAAGGAATCAATCCAAGAGGAAGACATAACAATTGTAAACATCTACATACCCAACATAGAAGCACCTCAATACATAAGACAAACACTAGCAGACGTAAAAGGAGAAATTGACAGTAACACAATAATAGTAGGAGGCTTTAACACCCCACTCACACAAATAGACAGATCATCAAAACAGAAAATCAAAAGGAAACACAAGTCTTAAATGATACATTAGATGAAATGGATCTCATTGATATCTTCAGTACACTCTATCCACATGCAGAAGAACACAACTTCTTCTTAAGTGCACATGGAACATTCTCCAGAACTGACCATATCTTGGGTCATAAATCAAACCCCAGTAAATTTAAGAAAACTGAAATCATATCAAGCATCTACTCTGACCACAATGCTCTAAGACCAGATATCAATTACAAGAAAAAATTTTTAGAAACACAAACACATGGAGATTAAACAATACATTTCTAAACAACCAGAAGGATATTGAAGAAATCAAAAGGGGAAAGCAAAAAAATTCTAGAAACAAATGACAGTGAAAACACAACTCAAAACCTACGGGATGCAGCAAAAGCAGTTCTAAGAGCAAAGTTTATAGCAATACAATCCTACCTCAAGAAAAAAGAACAATGTCGAATAGCAACTGAACTTTACACCTAAATCAACTGGAAAAAGAAGAACATGCACACACACACAAAATCCTAAAATTAGTAGAAGGGAAGAAGTCATAAAGATCTGAGCAGAAATAAATGAAAAAGAAATAAAGGAAACAATAGTAAAGATTAATAAAACTAAAAGATGGTTCTTTGAGAAGATAAACAAAATTGACAAACCTTTAGTCAGACCCATCAAGAAAAAAAGAGAGAAGAATCAAATCAACAAAATTAGAAATGAAAAAGGAGAGGCTACAACAGAAAATGCAGAAATACAAAGGATTATAAGAAACTATTATGAACAACTATAGAGCAATAAAATAGATAACCTGTAGGAAATTGACAGATTCTTAGAAAAGTTCAATCTTCCAAGACTGAACCAGGAAGAAATAGAAATTATGAACAACCCAATTATAAGCACTGAAATTGAAACTGTGATAAAAAATCTCCCAAAAAACAAAAGCCCAGGACCAGATGGCTTCACAGAATAATTCTATCAAACATTTAGAGAAGAGCAAATGCCTATCCTTCTAAAACTCTTTCAAAAAATTGCAGAGGAAGGAACACTTCTAAACTCATTCTATGAGGCCACCATCACCCTGATACCAAAGCCAGACAAAGACAACTCACAAAAAAGAAAGCTACAGGCATAGATGAACATAGATGCAAAAGTCTTCAACAAAATTTTAGCAAGCAGAATTCAGCAACACATCAAAAACTCATACACCATGATCAAGTTGGGTTTATTTCAGGGATGCAAGGATTTTTCAATATACACAAATCAATCAATGTGATATTAACAAATTGAAAGATTAAAACCACATGATAATCTCAATAGATGCAGAAAATGCCTTTGACAAAATTTAGCACCCATTTATGATTAAAACTCTTCAAAAAATGGGCATAGAAGTAACCTATCTCAACATAGTAAAGGCCATAAGCCTACAGCAAACATTATTCTCAATGGTGAAAAACTGAAAGCATTCCCCCTAAGATTAGGAATAAGACAAGGGTATCCACTTTCCCTACTATTATTCATTGTAGTTCTAGGAGCCCTAGCTACAGCAATCAGAGAAGAAAAAGAAATAAAAGGAATCCAGGTCAGGAAAGAAATAAAGCTCTCAATGTTTGCAGATGACATGATTCTGTACATAGAAAACCCTAAAGATAGTATCAGAAAATTACTAGAGCCAATCAGTGAATTTAGTAAAGTTGCAGGATACAAAATCAATACACAGAAATCACTTGCATTTCTATATTTTAACAATGAAAAGTCAGAAAGAAAAATTAAGGAATCAATCCCAATCACCATTGCAACAAAAACAATTAAACATCTAGGAATAAACTTATCTAAGGAGACAAAAGAATTGTATTCAGAAAATTATAAGACACTGATGAAAGAACTCAAAGACAACATAAACAGTTGGAGAGATAATCCATGTTCCTGGGTAGGTAGAATCAATATTGTGAAAATGAATATACTACCAAGTGCAATCTACAGATTCAATGTGATCCCTATCAAATTACCAATGACACTTTTCACAGAACTAGAACAAAAAAATTTCACAATTCATATGGAAACACAAAAGACCCAAACAGCCAAAGCAGTCCTGAGAAAGAAGAATGGAGCTGGAGGAATCAGCCTTCCTGACTTCAGGCTCTACTACAAAGCTAGTCATCAAGACAGTATGGTACTGGCACAAAAACAGAAATATAGAATAATGGAACAAGATAGAAAGCCCGGAAATAAGCCCATACACCTATGGGTACATTATTTTTGACAAAGAGAGCAAGAATATGCAATGGGGCAAAGGCAACCTCTTCAATAAATGGTGCTGAGAAAACTGGACAGCCACATGTGAAAGAATGAAAGTAGAACACTTCCTAACACCATACACAAAGATAAACTCAAAGTGGATTAAAGACCTAAATGTAAGACCAGAAACTATAAAACTCATAGAGGAAAACATAGGCAGAACACTCAATGACATAAATCAAAGCAAGATCCTCTATGACCCACCTCCTAGAGTAATGGAAATAAAAACAAAAGTAAACAAGCGGGACCCAATTAAACTTAAAAAAGCTTTTGCACAGCAAAGGAAACTATAAGCAAGGTGAAAAGACAACCCTCAGAATTGGAAAAGATAATTGCAAATGAAACAACTGACAAAGGATTAATTTCCAAAATATGAAAGCAGCTCATACAATTTAAAACCAGTAAAACAAACAACCCAATCAAAAAGTGGGAAAAAGACCTAAACAGACAGTTCTCCAAAGAAGACATACAGATGGCTAACAAACGCATGAAAAGATGCTCATCATCACTCATTATTAGAGAAATGCAAGTCAAAACTACAATGAGATATCACCTCATGCCAGTCAGAATGGCCATCACCAAAGAGTCTACAAATAATAAATGCTGGAAAGGGTGTGGAGAAAAGGGAACCCTCTTGTACTATTGGTGGGAATGTAAATTGATACAGCCACCATGGACGATGGAATGGAGATCCCTTAAAAAAAACTAGGAATAAAGCCATCATGTGACCCAGCAATCCCACTTCTAGGCATATACCCTGAGGAAACTAAAATTGAAAGAGACACATGTATCCCATTTTTCATTGCAGCACTATTTACAATAGCTAGAACATGGAAGCAACCTAGATGGCCATCAACAGGTGAATGGATAAAGTAGTGGTACATATGCACAATGGAATATTACTCACCCATAAAAGGGACACATTTGAGTCAGTTCTAATGAGATGGATGAATCTAGAATCTATTACACAGAGTGAAATGAGTCAGAAAGAGAAAGATAAATAACGTATTCTAATGCATATATACAGAACGTAGAAAAATGGTAATGAAGAATTTATTTGCAGAGCAGCAATGGAGAAAAAGACATAGAGAATAGACTTATGGACATGGGGAGAGGGGAGGAGAGGGTGAGATGTATGGAAAGAGTAACATGGAAACTTACATCATCATATGTAAAATAGATCGCCAACGGGAATTTGCTGTGTGGCTCAGGAAACTCAAACAGGGGCTCTGTATCAACCTAGAGGGGTGGGGTGGGGAGGGAGACGGGACGGAAGTTCAAAAGGGAGGGGATATATGTATACCTATGACTGATTCATGTTGAGGTTTGACAGAAAACAAGAAAATTCTGCAAAGCAATTACCCTTCAATATAAAAATAAATTAATTAAAAAATAAATTTTTATAAAGGCAATAGCTAAGTGCCATTTAAATGCATCTCCTTGGTCAGTCATTATACCTTAAGCAAAGAATTATAGATTGTAAGCTTCCTGAGGAGAGAAACAATTAAAATCACACTAATAGAGACATGAGGACCCACATAAAAGTGAAATAAAAACCCCAGGACTTCCTATTTAATAAACTGTAAAAAATAAAATAGCAGTAGTTAGTAGCTCATAATGTTCACTGAAAACAGTAAGATTTTTTTTACATTAAAAAAAAATTATAGTTTAAGACAAAGAATGATGTGGAATGTCTGTGATTCAATCACCTATCATATTGTCTGAGAGTGTGTCCCAGTTAACCTTAGTTCTATATCCCCAGACAACAAATTCACTCAGCCATTGTGCTGTACTTCATCCTCCAGGTTTTTAACTCTCTATTCACTGCATTCTTCAGGAGGTGGAGAACAGTAATAATTTTTGTGCTATCATTCCCCAGTTTCTCACTTCTTCTCCTTGCCAAGATGCTTTTGCATGGAGAAAACATATTTAAGAAGTTGCCCCAGGGTGGACTTATTTGGAGTCTGGAGTCAGATGAGCTCTGACAGACCGGGGATGTTCTCAGCTGCACACGGATGTCTCGTAAGAGATGAAGGATTAGAAGAAGGTCTCCAGTTACCACAGGATGGATGTGAGTGGCCTCACAGCACCTATGAAGGTAGTTTTCTTCAATTATTTTCATTTAATATTGTGTGGATCCCAGGAAGAAGAATCAAATATGTGTAAAGTACAAAAGTAACAATGCAGTATATGGACAAACACTGTCTGTTCTACAACTCAGCATTGCACCTCTTTCTAGATCTGAATGCTGGTCTCCAATCTCATCGTGAGTCCTGGCCTCCCCTTCTAGCCCAGATAACCAATATATTTCCTGTATCTTTTCTTTGCTTTTTAAGGTTGTTGCCTAGCATACATATGCCAGCAGCATATTCTTTACTTTGTGTGTGTGTGTGTGTGTGTTAGCCACTCAGTCATGTTCAACTCTTTGCAACCCCATGGACTGTAGTCTGCCAGGTTCCTCTGTCCATAGGATTCTCTAGGCAAGAATACTAGACTGGGTAACCATTCCTTCTCCAGGGGATCTTCCCGACCCAGGGATTGAACCTGGGTCTCCTGCATCACAGGCAGATTCTTTACCATCTGAGCTACCAGGGAAGCTCCACTGTTTACTTCAGTCCTTTATACAGATGGAATTATCAAGTGTCTTCTTGAATGTGGCCTTTTTGCTCCTGAGATTCTTCTGTGTTGAATTTGGTTATAATTCACTCATTTTCCTGTCATATACTGGTCCCTTTTACCAATATTCCACAGTTTGTTGATTCACTCGACTATTGGGTTGTGTGCAGTTTTTCTCTGGGGACAATCAGTGCTTCTAATAACATTCTCACACCTTTCATGGGATCCCTGTGAATGTGGTTTTCAGGAAAAGAAACAAGGGTGGAAATCTGTAGGTCCTAGAATTTGTGTATCTTCAACTCAGTTGGAAAACATATTTTTGATTCCAGTTCACACTTACTTCCACCAGGAGCACACTGAAGTTTGCTGGCTCCGTACTCAAGGCTAAAGCATCATGGCCTGACATCTAGTGGGTATGAATGCGCTTCTCATTGCAGTCTTAAGTTCCATTCACCTGAGTCTTCCATTCACCAGTCACCTGAGATGGAACATCTTATATTTTCTGGCTTCCTGTTTTTCTCAAGAGAAATGACTTTACTATTTCTCCCTTTTTGGCCCAATTTATTAGGTGTTCTTCCTGTTGATTTTTGTGATTTCTTTATACATCCTGAACTCTAATTCTTTGTCAGTTATATACATTACAAATATCTCCTGAATTTGGTTTGTCTTCTTAGGAATATTTTGAGCAGAAGTTCTTTTTGAAAAATGTATCCATCAATTCATGTGAAGTCCTTGTTTTAGAAAACCCTCTCTGTACTGAGGGCATAAAGATATTCTCTGTCAGCACATCAGTTGGTAATTACTTATGTGCTGGGTTTAGGCTCTAGCTCATCTTCCCCATAATTATCCCAATGCTTTCTCTTTAAAAGTCTGTCTGTCTCCATTAATATAAAATGCCAACTTATCATCAATTAAGTTTCTGTGTATTTCATTTCTGTTTCTGGTCCCTCTTATATTTTGTTCACTGGCTTGATTATTCGACTTTAGTAATTATTCTTTATAATTTGCCTCAGAGATATCACCTATTTTGGACTTCAAGCTCTTAAAGTTAAATTCTAGAATCCATTGGTTTAATAAGTTTCATTACAATAAAGTATACATGAAAACAAGCCAAAATCCTGAGACATTTTATTATTGATATAATAACAATAACATTTATTTCACAGATTTACTAGAGGGAAAGTTGATTTTTAAAATATATATTCCACCCTATAAACACTGTGTTTCCATGTATTTAGGTCTTAATGCTGTTTGATTACATTTAAAAATTTTCCACATGAATGGCTTGCATACTTTTTGATAATTTATCCTTAGATACTTAATATTTTAAATATCATGGTAAAGGTTATATTTGTTTGATTCCATTTTCTACCTTTTTGTTGCTAATGTATAGAGGTATGATTTAAGGTTTTTAACTGCTTTGTGTGTTCAGCAATCTTGCTAAATTTACTCAATGATTCTTTAGAGGTTAGTTTCACCCATAATGTTCTTATAATATCTATATTTTGAAATGAAGCTAAGCAGTGTCACATAAAATGAGCTAGGAATACATCCTTTCCTTCTATACTTCAGAATAGTTTGAGTAAAGCTGGAATTAATTGATCTAGTGAATGTTTGATGGAAATTAGAATTAAAATATCTGAGCCTCTTTGGGAAGATACACAGGAGGGGAGACTTTTAACTACTGATTCAGTTTCTTCATAGTGAAAATTCGATTTAGTTTTTGTCCCATTTTTCTAGAAGTTACATTTATTTATTTATTTATTTTTTAGTGGAATGCAGTTTATTACATTTATATTTTTGAGAATTTGTTCATTTTATCTAACATCTTATATTCATTAGGATAATATTTGTATATTAACTAAAAAAATTACTTTTAAACTATACAGAGTATCTAGTTATACCGTCCCCACTTTTCATTGATATTATTTTTTTCACTGTTTTTCCTTACTCAGTCTTACCAAAGTTTGTTAGTTTTGCTATTTATTTCAAATAATCAATTTTTGGCTTTGTTGATTCTCTCTATTGTATGTCTGTTTACTTTCTATTGGTCATCTATTATTTCCTACTTTGGGAAGGTGAATGCAGATTTTATCTAATTTCTCAAGCTCATTTAATTTGAGGCTTTTCTATTTTATAACATAATGACTTAAAATTCTGTAATCCTTCTTGGAACCACATTGGCTTCATCAGATGAGTTCGACATACAGCATTTTCATTACCGTGTTGTTAGGTATGGTAACTTTCATCATGGACTAGGTAACTTTCCTCATGACTTCTTACTTGACCTATGATAGAAATGTTAAATTTCTAAATGTATTAGTTTTGCCTTATCTTGTTGTTAATTATTTCTGACAATCCCATTGTGGTCAGAGCATGTGTCCTACATGACCCCAGTTGTTTAATGTTTGGTGAATCTGGCTTTCCAGCACACTACATGGTTAGTTTCATGATAGTTCTAAGTGCCCTAGAAAAGCTGAATGTT
This sequence comes from Dama dama, assembly GCF_033118175.1. Lineage (NCBI taxonomy): Eukaryota > Metazoa > Chordata > Mammalia > Artiodactyla > Cervidae > Dama > Dama dama. The sequence continues at coordinate 12,351,910 of NC_083708.1, forward strand.
TTGCAATTGATCTGTTAAGGTTGTTAGTTGAGGTAGTCAGATCTTCTGTACTCTCACTGACTTTATGTGCCTTGTCTTTCCAGTTACCAGACAAATTTCCCAGTTCTGATAATGTATTAATATGTTTTTCATCCTTTTCATTTCATTTCATGCATAAAGATTGTATTATTAAACAGGTATTTACAAATTAAATTCTTAAATCTTGCTAGTAAATTGAAACATTTCTTGACTTTATAATTACCCTTTTACTTCTATTAGTTTTTCTTTTTTCTTATTTTGTCTGCCATTTACAGAGTTTCACTTTAAACTATTGCTTGCTGAATGTGTCTTTTTTTTTCTTTCTGAATGTGTCTTTATTCTACCCTTCCATGTTCAAACTGTATCCTGAAATTTTAGGTGAGTCTTTTGTTTTTTAATTAACATTAGAAATCTGGTCTTTTAAATGAATCTTTAATTATATTTTATAGCACTTTCATATTCTTGCAAATAAAATTAGGGAAAAGTAATAATACAAAAAATGAGATCAATTTCCCCAGACATCACTAAAACACTCTGAAACTCATGTAACAAAGCACCAAATATTTCTGCATTGTATGTAACATTTTAAACCCAATTTATCTAACCAGTTTGTGCTTAATGGATGTTATTGAATATACTGTGTGTTTATTCTGTGGAGTATTGAATTCAAATTATCTTGACTCTCTATGCTTAATAATAAATACATACTGTGGTAGAACTAAACAAAGAAATCATATTAAACACGGTAGGCGTACTATCTAAATTGGACCTAGTAGTTAGTGCCCCTAAGTAACCTACAGAAACAACCAGAAGCTAAACCCACAGGAAAATAACATTAGCAAGAGATTAGACATTATTGGAAAAACAGGAGATACTTCTGCAAGAACAGGAAAACTTCTTTACTGAACTTACACAGAACTTAACATTTTTGCTGATACATATGTAGATATATGTTAGTTGGCTTTCATTTCAGATAATAATTTTTGATGAAACATAAGCAAGTCATTATTACAAATACCTAACTTTTGAGAGCTCAGACAGGAGGGATATCTGTATGATTTCTACTATCTTATTTTTGTGTTTTCTCTGTATCCCATCTTATCTGTTTCTATTTTGCTTGTTTTACTTTTTTCAAAATATTGATTGCCTAGTTTTCCTTACTCATTTTTCTCTCTATGGATTTGAAATTTAAACTTTTTACATCTAGTCTTTCATTGGTTACCTTAGTATTTCCAACCTGCCTAGGTATCAAAATCCAAAATTATAATTTTCACTGTAAACAATGATCTTATTAAACTTTTCAATCTGATCAAGTCCTCCTGATTTATATGTAATTATTGACTATCATAGTTCTACCCTGTTTAAACCAAAAGAAAAAAAAATTATTTGTGCATCTAATGCTGTTTATGTTTATCCACATATTTACTGCTTTCTTTGTCCTCCATTCTTTTGGGCACCTTTCATGTGAAATTGGTTTCCTTTTGTCTGGAATCCATCTTTTGAATTTTTTAAAGCATATATCTTTTGTGACAAACTTTCACACTTTTCTTCATCTGACAGTATGCTTTTTACTTTTTTTTCTTTCTTCAAATTTATTTTTGCTCACTATATAATTCTAGATTGACATATATTTTCTTTCATCACACTAAAACATTCCACTGTTTTCTCAATTGTCAGCCTGATTATTTCCAAATTTGCTACTACCTCATTCTTTCACCTCTATTTCTAGAACTACAAATATGTGAATTATATTAGAATTTTTTTCTCTCTTCTACCCATCTCTTCTTTGTTATATTTTCACTTTTTCTCACTGTCCTACTTTAAGAATAAATTTCTGAGACTCATCATCTGGTACATCATCATCTGGATAATCTCATGAAATACCTAATTATCCATTAAATCTAGCCACAGTTTTATTTCAATTTATTTTTTTAATTTCTGAAAGTTATATGTATTCTTCTTCAAGTCTGCTTTTTAAAGTTTATAGTACTTTTCTATATTTTAACACTCTCTTTTTAAAAGGAAATATTTTAAGAATGCTAAACTCAGCCATTTTATTGTCTGTCTGATAAATTCAATATCTGGAAGTTTTGCACCTTTGATTCAGCTGTTTACTTGGATGGTGCGCCTTCCTGTTGTCCTGTTTTCTTGAGTGTCGGCAGTTTTGACAATAAGCCGCTTTTCTCTACGTGACGTCTGCTGTATTCCTTGAGGCTTTGATGGTGGGTGGTATGTTTGCATTCGTTTCTTCCAGGCTCCGGAGGACACCTTTACACTGAAAGACTGCTGACAGCCTTTGTGAGCCACTTGGATGACAGGCCTGCCGTCTGCAAATGCTTTGCTCTGGTTTGTTAAGAACAAATGGAGAAGCTTCCTTTCACATGAACCTAATGCCAGTTTCAAAACAGGTAATTTTTCTTCAGTGTTCTTCCAACTCACTCTGTAGCCAAGGACTTAACGCGCTGAGGTCCTGTGCAGGGAGTGACATCTATGCGACCCTGACCTTGGGTAGTTTTGTCCCCTGCAGACACCTGTGAAAACTGAATTTCAAGTTCACTTAAACTGGACAAATATCTTCAAAGTGGCATCTCCACTCACCTGTCAGAATTCTTATTGTCACTAGTTTTTGGCCCCTGAGGGAGGCTGGATCAGGCTGGAAATTCTTTCATGATATCATCACAGAACATCAAAAGCATGTTTCCTTATTACTCCAGCTAGTGTATATATGAGTGCGTGTGCGTGTGTATAAAAATATCTGCTCTCCACTGTTCCATAAAAATCATTAATTATCTGACACGTAATGCCTATGTCTGAGGATGAAAGTATGTGTGCTGTGTGCTAACTTGCTTCAGTTGCGCTAGCCTGCCAGGCTCTTCTGTCCATGGGATTCTCCAGGCAAGAAAACTGGAGTGGGTGGCCATGCCCTCCTTCAGAGGGTCTTCCCCACCCAGGGACTGAAACCACATCTCTTACATCTCCTGCATTTACAAGCAGATTCTTTACCACTAGCACCACCTGTATATATGAGTGTGTAAAACATCTGCTCTCCTCTGTTCACTAAAAAAGTCAATAATTTTCTGGTAGAGTCTTTAGGGTTTTCTATGTAGAGGATCATGTCATCTGCAAACAGTGAGAGTTTCACTTCTTCTTTTCCTATCTGGATTCCTTTTACTTCTTTTTCTGCTCTGATTGCTGTGGCCAAAACTTCCAAAACTATGTTGAATAGTAGTGGTGAGAGTGGGCACCCTTATCTTGTTCCTGATTTCAGGGGAAAAGCTTTCAATTTTTCTCCTTTGAGGGTAATGCTTGCTGTGGGTTTGTCAAATATAGCTTTTATTATGTTGAGGTAAGTTCCTTCTATTCCTGCTTTCTGGAGAGTTTTAATTATAAATGAGTGTTGAATTTTGTCAAAGGCTTTCTCTGCATCTATTGAGATAATCATATGGTTTTTATCTTTCAATTTGTTAATGTGGTGTATTACATTGATTGATTTGCAGATTCTGCCATTTAACGCCTATGTCTGAGGATAAAAGCAAGGTATTTATATTTATTTAACATACATTTTTGATCACCTATCATCTTCAGTTTATGTTGTTTCCATTTTTGTTGCCTTTGAATTTATAAAAGCCCCTCAAGAATATCTTCTCCATGGAGCCTGGGACTCTTGACAGTACCACATGATGGTTTTTCCTTCGCTTGGAAAGAAGATGAAATAAAATCCAGTTTTTTTGACCTTTCCCTGAAGACAGACAATATAAAATGTCATCAAATTCCCCACTATGTCTTTCCTTCTGTTTGCTTTCTTCTGTTTGCTTATCTTTGAAATTACATCCACTTGTGATTGATGTTTCTATAAAATACTAGAGACAAACAAGCATCTCAGTGTCCCGAAGGAGCGAAGAAACTTGTGTTTAGCTGTGACTGTGAGCCTCCAATTTCTGCTTTGAGAATAGTGATACAGGGATCTGAACACTCACCATTTTGGACTAATAGCTCATTCTGGATATGGAGACAGCAGCCGGGAGATTAGAATTAAAAGTTTTTAAAAAAAAAGGAAAAACGTAGAGCAGGAGGGAGAGTAAGCCTATTTATATCCATGTACATGAACATTTATTGAATTTTACTTCAGTTTGGGAGCAGCTAAAACATATGAATCTGTATGACTGAGCAACGTTGGACTTGCTGGTTAACCATGTTCCTTTACAAGAAAAAAGTTTTTAATGAATAGATAAACATTTCAGCATGGTGTAACTCTTAATATTTTTCCTAAAATACTTTCCATATTTCCCATAAACTAGAAGCATCTATAAGCTATTGAACATTGACAGAGCATTGACAGGGTGCAGGGAACTTTGCAGAGATTATGAAACTTAGTTCATCTCCCAGTAACTCTTGTCTCCTATTTTGAAAGTGAGAAAAAGTGAGGGATAAAGAGACTAAATAATGTGCTTTTACTTGTATGTTAAATAGAGAAAGTATGGTTTAAGCTAATCCAATAAATCCTCTGATTTTCCAGTATAATCCATAGCAGAAAAAAAATCTAGCATAAGTTGTCATTTTTATTTAAACCAAAACTGGAACATCATTTAAGGAGTGTTAAAGAAACAGGAGTATTTTATAATTCAAATTTGGGAAACAGTTTTATTTTTCTTCAAGGAGTGACTCTCTTTTCCAGAGCAAGGAAGCTTAAGAAACTGAGTGGATCAGTGAAGGTAGAAATAAAGCTAATATTTTAGAGGTCCTATGCACTTGTGTGTCCATAACCAACTTGAATATGCTTGTGTGTCCTCCCAGGTGGTGCAGTGGGAAAGAGTTACACCTGCCAATGCGGGAGACACAAGAGATGCAAGTTTGATCCCTGAATCAGGAAGATCCCCTGGAATAGGAAAAGGCAACCTACTCCAATATTCTTGCCTGCAAAGTTCCATGGACAGAGAAGCCTGTGGGCTAGTCCACGGGGTCGCAAAGAGTTGGATACAACTGAGCAATTGAGCATGTACATATGCACACATAAAAATAAGTACTAAGATTGGTGCAAAAGTAATTGCAGTTTTCATTGTTGAAATTTGCCATTTGGTATTGGAATACATTCTTAAATAACTGTGGTTATATTATACATCATTTTAACCTGCATTTCTCACTTTATGTTTTTTTCTAATGATTTATTACTTGCTGTTTATTTTAAATTTATTTTAGACTATGGAAATGATGTTAGATAAAAAGCAAATTTAAGTAATTTTCTTACTCAAGTTCAAAATGGGTTGTAAAGGAGCAGAGATGACTTGCAACATCGACAACGCACTTGGCCCAGGAACTGCTAAAGAACATACAGTGCAGTGGTGGTTCAAGAAGTTTTGCAACAGAGACGAGAGACTTGAAGGAAAGGAGCATGGTGGCTGGCCATAGGAAGTTGACAACAACCAATTGAGAGCAATCATTGAAGCTGATCCTCTTTAAACTACACGAGAAGTTCCCCAAGAACTCAGTGTCAACCATTCTACAGTCATTCAGCATCTGAAGCAAATTGGAATGGTGAAAAAACTTGGTAGGTGGGTACCTCATGAAAATCAAAAAAATCATCATTTTGAAGTATTGTCTTCTTTTATTCAATGCAATGACAATGAACCATTTCTTGATCAAATTATGATGTGTGACCAAAAAAAAAAAGGATTTTATATGACAACCAGCAATGACCAGCTGAGTGGCTGGATTGGTAAGAAGCTCCAAAGCACTTCCCAAAATCAAACTGGCACCAAAAAAAAAAAAGGTCATGGTCACTGTTTGGTGGTTTGCTGCCAGTCTGATCCACTACAGCTTTCTGAATCCCAGAGAAACCATTACATATGAGAAGTATGCTCAGCATATCAACAAGATGCATCAAAAGCTGCAATGTCTGCAGCCAGCATTGGTCAACAGAAAGGGCCCAGTTCTTCTCCATGACGACACCTGAACACAGATTGCACAACCAACATTTCAAACGTTGAATGAATTGGGCTATGAAGTTTTGCCTCTCCTATCATATTCACCTGACCTCTTGCCAACTGATTACCACTTCTTCAAGCACCTTGACAACTTTTTGCAGAGAAAATGCTTGTACAACCAATAGAATGGAGAAAATACTTTGCAAGAGTTTGTCAAATCCTTAAGCACAGATTTTTACACTACAGGAATAAAAACAACTTATTTCTCATTGGCAAAAAATATGTTGATTGTAATGGTTCTTATTTTGACTAGTAAAGATATGTTTGACCCTAGTTATAATGATTTAAAATTTACAGTCCGAAACCGCAATTTTGTTTGCACCAACCTAATACTATCTTTAGAACATGTCTTTGATTCAGAAAAGAGAGATAAAAAACAAGCTTTGCCATAAAAAAATAGGTAAATGTATTCATGAATAACATGACAGTAGGAAAATGCAGTCACTTCATTCGTTCCAGTATTTCCCCATCTGACAGATTTCCTTCTAACCCAGGACCATTGTTACATAAGAATCTTATTAGCCACCATAGTATATTCATATATTGTTAAGTGAAGTAAAGAAATATTGTCAGTTTATGTAGCTTTTATAATGCTATGGTTACCACAAGAAAGGTATGTGGTTTTATTAAAATTCTCAAAAAAGATGTAGCAATCCACAATGGAAATACTTACATTAAAATGACACTTAGACCAAATGTCCATGTTTGAACCTCTCATAAAATATCTTTATGAAAGTGGTGAAAGGTGAGCTACAGACCACAGTTATTTTACTTTTTTCATTGGCATTTTATTACCATCAAAGGGCTCCTGTATAAATTTATGTGGAATTAGATAAAGCTTGAATAAATCTGTGGCATCATTTCAAAGATCTATACAGTAATGCAACCACAAAACAATGCCTCACAGTACCTTCAGAACCCTGAGCTAACTGGCAGTTCATTTGCTCCAAGATTCTTTCGCTGCCGCTTTCCTTTCTGTGATAGACACAGAAAGATGTGCTAATTTTTAGGTAAAAATGATACTGATATTTTCTAAATTTCTAGAATATTACTGACAGACATGCCTACTTATTTACTTTCTCTGATATTGTAGACATTGAAATATTTTATTTTAAATGGGATAATTGTTTCTTTAGAACATCTAGCTTCATTTCCTCAGGCACATACTACAAACTGAAATTCTAAATATAGAAATAGATCGTCTATACAACAATATATATTACCTGATAACAGGAGAAAAATTCCTTTCCTCAATATGTTCAAAGCCTGGCTTAAAAGGTCTCTCTGTAGTGGGGTTTCCCATCCTCAGCTCTACTGGCATTTTGGGAAAAGTAACTCTGTTTGGGGATTGTCCTGTGTGTTGTAAAATGTTTACCAGCATCCTTGGCCTCTATCCGCTGAACACCATGGCAATGCCTCCCAGCATCTCTCTCACCAGCACTATGCCTACCAAAGACGTCTCCAGGAGTTGTGAACAATTCTCGGGAGCAAAGTCATCGCTAGTGTAAAGAATTCGTAGAGAAATGCATGATTTAAAAGTGTATTAGTTGGTCTTGGATTATCAGGTTTAGACCATTTTGCTGTCAGTCTATGTTATGTACAGTTTAAGATCACCTTTCTATCATCTCATGTTGTGTACAAAACTCTGCTCTAAAGCTTTAGCTTTAGAAAAATTATAGTAAAATACAGGCTGCATTACACAGAGAGAATAAATGGAGTTTAGAGTTAACATAAAAACTATATTATAGAGGAGAAAATTGAGAGGCCCATTAGGGGCCCAGGTGAGGAACTGTAAGTGTCATGTTTGTAGAGTCATAAAGCAGAAGACTGTCACACGTGTGTGTATGTGTGTATACTATGTATATATATATATATATATATATACACATATATGTACATATATATATATACTATATATATATGTATATATACATATATATGGGATATATACATGTATATATACATATATATGGCTATATATGGGATTCTCCAGGCAAGAAAACTGGAGTGGGTTGCCATTTCCTTTTCCAGGGGCTCTTCCCAACCCAAGGATCTATATATTAATATGTTTGCTATAAGTTCATTTTCAAAACTTAACCTGACATTTGTGGGACAAGATGTCATAGTGGAAGAATGTAAGTTCACCCCCTCTCATGAAAACAGCAAACTCTCAACTAATGGCAGAACAACCATTGACAAAAAAGACCAGAAGTTACCAAAAAAGATCTACTACTTCCAAAGACAAAGAAGAAGCCACAACAAGACAGTAGGAGGGGCTTAGTCATAATAAAAAAATAATCTGATTAAAGAGGCCACTTATGCTTACTATCTTGTTAAGGATTTTTTTGTAGTTATCAATACATAGATGTTGAATTCTACTGAATTCTTAAAACAATTATTCTAAATGATTACATGATGATTTTTTTTACTGATGGAATGATTTACTTTAAAAAATTTTTTTAAGTTGAAGTATAGTTGATGTACAATGTCATATGTAATAGGTGTACAATATAGTAATTAACAATTTTTAAAGTTTATATTCCATTTATAGTTAATACAAAAAATTAGCTGTACTTCCTATAATGCACAATATTTCCTTGTAGCTTATTTATTTTATAAACAGTTGTTTGTACCTCCTCATCCCCTCCCTCTCTCCTGCCCCTCCCCACTTCCCACTCCCCACTGATAATCATGAGTTTGTTCTCTAAATCTGTGAATATATTACATTTTTGTGATGCTCACTAACTTGTTTGATTTTTTTATATTATACATATAAGTGATAGCATACAGTATTTGTCTTTCTCTGACTTATTTCATGTAGCATAATACCTTCCAAGTCCATCCAAGTTGCTGCAAATGGCAAAATTTCCTGATTTTTTATGGCTGAGTAGTATTCCATTCGGAGAAGGCAATGGCACCCCACTCCAGTACTCCTGCCTGGAAAATCCCATGGACGGAGGAGCCTGGTGGGCTGCAGTCCATGGGGTCACGAAGAGTCAGACACGAATGAGCGACTTCACTTTCATTTTTCACTTTCATGCATTGGAGAAGGAAATGGCAACCTACTCCAGTGTTCTTGCCTGGAGAATCCCAGGGACGGGGGAGCCTGGTGGACTGCCGTCTCAGGGGTCGCACAGAGGCGGACACGACTGAAGCGACTTAGCAGCAGCAGCAGCAGTACTCCATTATATGTGTCTACTATACCTGTGGATGGAATCTCAGGTTGCTTCCAGATCCTTGCTATTGTAAATAGTGCTGCCATAAACACTGAGGTGCATGGATCTTTTTGAATTAGTATTTTCATTTATTTCAGATATATACTCAAGAATGAAATTGCTAGGGTTATATGGCAGCTCTATTTTTAATTTTGTGAGAAACCTCCATACTGTTTTCCACAGTGGTTGCATTTACATCTTCACCAACAGTATACAAGGCTTCCTTTTTCTTCACATCTTTGCCAACATTTATTTATGCTCTTTGATGATGGCCATACTGACAGGTGTGAGGTGATATCTCACTGTGATTTTGATTTATCCTTCCCTAATAATTAGTGATGTTGAGCATTTTACAATGTGTCTGTTGGCTATATGTATGTTGTCCTTTGAAAAGTGTCTATTTAGATCTTCTACCCATTTTTAAATGGGCTGTTTGTTTTTCTGATGTTGAGTTGTGTGAGCTATTTATATGTGCTGGATATTAAGCCCTTATTGAAAAGCAGAGACATTACTTTGCCAACAAAGGTCCGTCTGGTCAAGGCTATGGTTTTTCCAGTGGTCATGTATGGCTGTGAGAGTTGGACTCTGAAGAAAGCTGAGCACTGAAAAATTGATGATTTTGAACTGTGGTGTTGGAGAAGACTCTTGAGAGTCCCTTGGACTGCAGGGAGCTCCAACCAGTCCATCCTAAAGGAGATCAGTCCTGGGTGTTCATTGGAAGGACTGATGCTGAAGTTGAAACTCCAATATTGTGGCCACCTCATGCGAAGAGTTGACTCCTTGGAAAAGACCCTGATGCTGGGAGGGATTGGGGGCAGGAGGAGAAGGGCACGACAGAGGATGAGATGGCTGGATGGCATCACCGACTCAATGGACATGAGTTTGAGTAAACTCCAGGAATTGGTGATGGACAGGGAGGCCTGGCGTGCTGCGATTCATGGGGTCGCAAAGAGTCAGACACGACTGAGTGACTGAACCCAACTGAACTGAACTGAAGCCCTTATCAGTCATATCATTTGCAAATATTTTCCTCCATTGAATCTGTGACCTTTACACTGTGTTGATGGCCTGCCTTGCTACACAAAAGCTTTTAAGTTTAATTAGATCCCATTTGTTTATTTTTTCTTTGCTTCCTTTGCTTTAGGAGAAAGAACTGACTTACTTTTGAATGCTAATACACCCTTGCATTTTTTCGTTTATCTCACTTGGTATTGATGTATATATTTTATATATGACTGTATTCATATATTTTTATCAGAATACATATATCTGTTTATGAAATAGATGGTGTAAAATTTTATTTTAATGATCTTATTCAATTGGATTTACACTGGTTTCATAAAATAAACTGAAAAGTATTTAAAAAACAAAAACAAAACCCATGCCTTAAAGGAATGCTGCAGTGGAGGTGATCCAGAGGCTCCAGCAGGTGAGTGGCAGGCAGCTGGCAAAGTGGAGGCTGGGAAACCAGTAACAGGGTGCTTCAAAGACACAACATCAAGGCTTTAATTTCTGGAGGCCACTTTCAATAACAAAGCTAATGCTTTCCGATGTCAGAGCACTAGCCAAGACTGAAAGGAACCTTTAAGCATGGAAATTATTGTGATCCATTTATCAGAGGTGAAGCCCTACATGGGCCCATAATCTTCCTTTCTATTGCAGGAATAGACGGTTCTTGGTGGACGTGTTTGCTGGTGGGCAATATTTTAAAGCATTGAATTGCAATTACATTAAACCATATTTACATTTGTTTATATACACATACACTAAGCTATACATACACACACATATACGCACACACACACAATCATACTCTTGGGTTTAAAATGGATTCCTAACTGCAGCCTGAGAAATAGAATGGGTTATTCAATGGAGGGCAAGGAAGTGTCTGCTACTCAAATTACTCTTATGTGCCCAGTACAAAGCATCCTGAAGACAGCCCCCAGAGAACCTTTGTAAAATTCATTCCTTTAAGAATACAGTCCAAGGACTTAATAATCTGGAATCCAAAAGCTCCAGGTTATATGAATTGTTCCAGAGGTTGTCTACAAAATTATAGGTATGCTTTTCAGACTTTTGCTAAGACTTTCACCAAATTCTCAAAGCTCTGTCATCCAGTAAAACTTCAGAATCATAAATTAATTCAGCACCTATCACCAGACATCTAAAATGTCACATATATTTTAGAGCGAAAGAATTAAACACCCATTACCACTTGAATATTGCTATTAGAAGTAGAATAATATTCGCAGCTATATGTGTTAAAGGTTTAATTACATCTAGTCTCCTTCAAAAAAGTATTGTTAAATAAAAAATGAATACATAGCCTAGTAATTATCAGGTGTGGCTACTTTCATTTGCTTTTTAAACTTCACAAATAGTTCACTGAAAACTGTCATCTACAAACTTACAGTTTTACTTCTGGGTTATCTGAAGGTTTACCCAGGAAAAAACATATCCTTGTACAAGTTCATGCTTCTCTTACTTTTATATGTTTTCTCAATCAGTTAATGTTAAAAATTACAGATGGTAATGTTTCATAAAATTCATCAGCTATTACTTTCAAATTGTGGGGCGAATCACAAATTGAACCTGAGTGAAGTCCTGCAGACCATGATCACTAGAGGTAGTGGTCAGATTTACTGTCAGAGCTTTGCTAAAACTTTACATCAGCTCTTCATTTAATCCTCACAAAAGCTGTCTGATGAGGACACAATGATTCCACTTTAAACAGGAAAGAAATGAAGACAGAGAAACTCAGTAACTCAGTCAGGAGCCCAGATCCCTTAACTTGGAAGTTTTTCCTGACTCCAAATTCTGAACAGTTTAAAAGTAGCATTGGCCACCCTACTCAATATAAAGTAAACAGTAAGTATCTACTGTGTACACAGGGAGCTATACTCAGAATCTTGAAATAACCTATAAAGGGAAGGAATCTGACCAAGAATCTCTCTGTCTTATTCACTTTGCTGCACAACTGAAACTGATACAACACTTAAATCAACTACATTTCAATTAAAAAATTCAGATAAATAGATAAATAAAAGAGAGTCCTTCCCGCCCCCCACCTCTATTGCAATTACTGGTCCACTTCCGATTCTCAGCACCCAAAAGAACACTGGGTCTTGTGGCCCCCAGTTTCTTCCTCATTTTTAGTCTTTTTATCCACATCAGGAAATACCTTCTTCCTGAAAACCATTTTCAACTTTGTCCCCTTTTTTCTCAAAATGCCTGTCTCATGTACAAAATAACAAGGTCGAACAAAACCAAACATTCTGAAAAGGCACCAAGTTTCCTGGTCTATTTCATTGACCTGATTACGTTGTATCTCATCAGAATCTTATGCCAGAGCAGCAAAACATATTTTTACAAAACAAAAACTGAAACACAACTTGATTGCAATACCACTTTCCATCTATCTGTTTTTCAGGACACTTGCCTCTTACATGAACTCTTTTTACTTTCAGGATTCCTACATAAGGCCCAGTGTCAATTTGTAGCACTTGGATCCCAACACTTTGCAGCATCCCAAGCGGCTTAGCCACTAAGCTGCAGCCCCTAGGATGGCCGGAGCCCTGGCCATCAGCTCTGGCTTTCCTTATATTCCTTTGCCTCTGTGGGCAGTGACTTGTTGCATTTTGTAACCATGACTCAAAAAGGCAGCAAGCATGACCCTAAGCAGCCCAAAAAACAGGACCAGCTTTTAAAAATAATTTTAACAGACTTTCTGTTAGCCTAACTTTGTACTCAAAAGCCTCATATAAAAAAAAAAAAAATTAAAAAAAGAGAGAGAGAGAGAGAGAAATATCTGGTTAAAACTCTAGGAACTTGGATGCGCACCCCTACCAATTCCTGACCTGTCAGAGAGATTCCAGCATCCGTTGCATTGGTCTCGGCACCACTGCCTGAAAATTGTGTTGAATATCTACGAGTTATTAGAGATCTAGGTACAGTTTTCCCTGAGCGATCCAGTCAGTTCTGCAACTTTTCATTTTAAATACAACCAAACAAAACTACATCATTTATCCAACATACATCTTCATTCCAGGTAAAACTAAGCCTGAAAAATGTATACACATTAAACTTTGGAGGAAATGTTAGAAATGAAAAGTGATAGTTTTTATTAAAAATGCTCTAAAGGTACAGAGCAAAATCAATAGACATCCAAGTGGTCTCAGACCTCCCAGCTGGCAGTGAAATGCTGTCAGTCTCACAGTAGCTCAGACTCAGCCAGAGGACCTCTGAGCCTGGCTGTGACAGCCACTTGGGTCTCATGAGTCAGCATCACGTTATGCTGAGAATCTTGGTCAAACCCAAATCCTCTGCCTGCTGCTTCCTCGCTCCTCCCCTCCAGAATCATTAACGTCACTGTCTCACTTCTGAATTTCTTCCTGCCCATTCTGACCTGATTTCTCGTTCTACAAGAAATTCTGCAAGGAAAACAAAACCCAGAAACAACTTCTTCCAATGACCTGCTTGTGGTCAAATCCTATCTCGATTATCTTTGTCCCGCATTTCCCTGTGGAAGCTTCCTTTATGGCTGCTGAGGAAATGGTCCTTAGTGGTCCTCAGGGGTTACTCAGCTTCCTCTTCTCCTTTCTCCTCCCCCACCCTCAGTGTTTGGCTCTGAGCACCCCCACCCCCCAATTTGGGTCCTCAGGCCTTTTCCTTTTTCAGCCAATCTACATATTTTCCCAGGTAATCTAATCCCAACCCATCACTTTCATCATATATGATGATTGCATCTTTTATATGTGTATATATATATATATATATATATATATATATATATATATATGCAGGAGATGCAGGTTCGATTCCTGTGTTGGGAAGATTCCCTGGAGAAGGAAATGGCAGCCCACCCTAGTATTCTTGCCTGAAAAATTCCACAGACAGAAGAGTTTGGCGGGCTATAGTCCATGGGATCGCAGAGTGACTGAGTGCATGCACACACACACACACCCCTACGTACATGTTGGTGATTCTCAAATTTTGATTCCTGGCTCCCTCTTGAGCTGCGGACCTGTATACTCACTGGACGTTTCCACTGGGCTATCTCAGCAGTCAGGCCATATTCCATGTGAAGTTGAAGTCACCATCAGCCCTCTCCCCAGACGGCTGTACCAGATGGTCTTTCCAAGTTCAGTAAATAACACCACTCATCATCCAGAGACTAAGGCCTGGAAACTGGAGGTTTGGCTGGACACTTGTCCATGGACTGGCAGCCATCACTATCTTCCACCAAAGACATGTCATCTCTGAATCCCAGTTTGGAACAGTGTGTGCCAAGCATTAGTGCTCAAGCCACACACACCCCCCCGCCCCCCATTAAACTCAACTAATATTCAGGGCTTTTCTGCACTTGGAAATAGGAACAAGTAGAGTGTCTTGTTTCACATTCTTCAGGGGCTCCCTGCTCAAGTCAGAACACAATCCCTAAATTCCCGCTGAGACTCTCAGTTGTGGAGCCCCTGCCTTACCACCACACCCCTCAGAAGCACCCTGGGCTCCAAGAGAATCCAGCCACTTGTCACTCTCAAAGGATGCCTGGCCTTCACAGGTTCTCAACTAATTTTTCCTTGAACAGCCTGCCCTGATGGGTCACCGAAGGCCAGCTCTTCCTCAAGGAAGCCCAGCCCCTGCGTCCTTCAGGAAAGCCTCTCCAGCTTCCTGTAAGACGCGGTGCAAACCTCCGGGAACCCGTCACATTAGAATTACTATTCAGCCCGTGCACCTGAGAATCAAGACATTTTTCATCTGCAGCCGCTCCAACTAGCTCATACCTGATGACTAACGATAGCTTGCCGAGGAGATGAAAAGGTTTGGGGTGATTCATAAAGGGTGCTTTCTTAATTTCCCTTTGAAAAAGGTTATGGTAAAATGCCAGTGCCACTAGGGGGCACAGAATTATAACAGAATTTTCCCTGGGCATTCCCTCAAATGAGAGGTTTGTCTTCTGTATCAATCTCTTCACACAGTTTCTAAATGCATATATCTTAGAAAGAGCAAATAGCTGTATTCAAATTACTTCCAGGAAGATCATTTAAGTAGTTGGCTGAAAGACAGTAGTGCTACCATACTAACATAACAGGAAGAAAATAGAAATCTGGTACAGCCAAGTATGATAAATAGGAGTTTGTGAATAAAACTGAAGGTAGTGTTACGAAAAAGATAAAAATGTAAGTATAATTCCAAGATACTGTTACTTCATGATTTGGGACTGTTTTAAAATATTCAATACAGAAGAAAAATCTCTGTACATAAGCTTTTGTTTCTTCAGGAAAAGTGAAGAGGGGTATTGAGGCTAATTCTGTGTTTAGAGTAAAACCCCAAGTCCTGCTATGAAACAGCTACTAGACACTTTCCAACACTTCCCTTTTTAAAGGAAAAACAGGCAAATACATTAATGTGATAATAGGCTAAACCTTTTTATTTCAAAAGTTAATACAGTCTAGTTATTTAAAATCTGGTTTCGGTTTTTGTTTCTGTGGCTTTTTTTTTTTTTTCATGAAATAACCATAAGTTTGAGTTCAGACTCAATTTCTCATTAGTTTTGAAAAAGTATTAACTTTCTCACAACCTCACTTTCTTCCTTATAAACCTGTAGTGCTCATTTGTGAGGCTACAGTCAGAATCAAGTGAAATAATTCTTGTTAATCACAGTGCCTCGTGTGCTGTAAACACATATGAAATATCTGCTATTATTTTGCTTTGACAGTGGTAACTGGCACACTATTTTAGTAATTCCTAGGAAAATAAATTTTGATAGTTGCTGGGATGAACATGGTGAGGCTTTTTGAGCGCTTCTCCTATTCTGTCTGCTCCCCCACCAGCCTCTCTTCACACCCCTGTCCACTCACACCTGCACTGTTTCTGCACCCCTAGGCAGAGGCTGATTTGAAGGGACCATGCCTCACCCACTGAGGGCAGGCTAGGATGAGTCCCTGCTAGGCGGGAACCTTCATGTCACCTGGCAGGTTCTTATGATCTCTGACGTTGCCCCAGGTTTTCTGATTTCTGTCCCTTGGTAAAATATATAGAGAATCTCAGCATCACATCTCTAAGAATCCTCCATAGAGTAAACATGATACTGTGGTCCACAATGCTGACACATTTGAAATAATCAGATTTACCAAATCAATGGTTATAAGATACCTAAGAAACACAACTATAGTTGTGCTTGTAAGTTTGATTCTGATCTGACAGGAGGAAATAAAAGCTAAGGGAAAGGGTGGCCTGGCTTAAAGGCATTCCACTCAGGCGTTAGGGGACTTCGGCTCTTCCTCCAAGGCAAACAGCTGAGCCTTGGGCAAGCAGCCAACATTAGTTTTCCATTTCTTCAACAGCAAATGTCCCTTTTGCTCTAAGGTTTGAGGATTCTGTTTATTACCACTACTCTGGTTGATCTGGCATTTCACAGTGGATCAAAAAGCATGCACATCACCCAAAAAAGTAGCACTTCCATCCGTTGTGAGTTGATCAGAACTATGACCATGACTCGATGGGAAGTGTGTAGAGGTGGTAGGACCAGAACACACAGGGGGCTGGGGAGGTCTGGAGGAGACAGGAGAGTCATGTGATCACGGATATTCTGTAAAACCAGCTCACAACTAGTTATTCTGCCGTGAAAGTCTTTCCCAAGCACCTCTAGCTCTTGTATAGAATGTTCCATATTACTATTCTAGAGTGCCCTTCAGATGAAAAATATAATGGCATAGAAAACACACTGAAGTAAAATATTTCCAGTAGCTATTTTCAGCAGAAACCATCTCCAAGTAGACTTCAGAGAATAAAACCTTCCATGGGCATACATTTCAAGCAGATATCTCACAATGGTTGAAAGCACCCTCACCTCCAAAGGATGGGGAGTGAAATCAGCTCATATGGTCTACATTAGAAATAAACACTTGGTTTGGAAAAGACGGCTATCTTTTACCGTTCTACCTCTTTTTAAGGCTCTAATGTAATATTACAGGTGGAATATACACGGCTATGTCATTTCACTCTTTGTCTACCCTCTCCTCTGATATTAGGTTTTAATATTTCAACCAAAAGAAAGGCAGTTTCCTAGCAACATCTGTGTTCAAAGGCACAGCGGCAGAAAAAGAGCTCGATCACAGCACTCTGTTTTTCCAACAGTTAATTCCTGCCATTTGAGAGAAGTTAGCTGGTAGTGAAGAAGCCAGGAACACACGGGGAAGCCAGTAGGAGAGGTGTGCAGCCTCACGTGGCCTTTCCTTCCCAGCAGGCTCAGGCGGAGTGTCGGAGCTTGTGGCTGAACCTCTCTTTCCAAAGGGAGCCTGCAGAGACTGTGAAATACAGGCAGGAGCGCCTCAGGGTGCCTGCATGCTTAGCAGCTCAGTCCGTCGTGTCGGACTCTTTGCCACCCTATGCGATGTAGCCCGGGGCTCCTCTGTCCATGGGAGTCTCCAGGCAAGAATGCTGGAGTGGGTTGCCATGCCCTCCTCGGGGGCTCCTCCAGACCCAGGGACTGAACCCCAGTCTCTTAAGTCTTCTGCATTGGCAGGCAGGTTCTTCACAGCTAGCGCCATCTGGGTAACCTGCGTTTCAGTATATGTTCTGTTTAAGATGTGGAAGGGAAACGAAACCCAGAGGCGAGGCTGCTGGGTTCCTGATAACCCTCATACCAACCACCTGTGAATGCTTGGGCCGGTCCCCTCTGGGGTGTCTCTAACTTCTAGAGAACCAGAGAACCGATCTCAAAGGCCCTTCCCAGCTCTAAACCTCTGCTGATAACCACCTTTGATGCTACTTTAAAGTGTCACGCATTTGCTTAATCCACATTACGGTTTCCCACCTTGCCACACACTCAGGAAAGCGTCCATGAGAAGTCAGGCAACTGCCTCTTTCCCTGGAAATTTGTCCCGCCTTCCCAAACCTTCCAGCCAGCACGCTGGGCCCAGCAGTGCCAGTGAGACAAGGGATCTGACCTTCGCAGTGGGATGGGGTAAAGTGTGCAAGAAGGAAAACTGCTCGTTCAAGGCGAAATGCTTCTCACTTTCCTGCCTGCAGAAAAGACAAGATTTTCACGTTGAAAGCGCGCACACGAATCCTTCTAAGCCTCTAGATCTTTCACCCTGAAAGCCCTGCGCGGAAACTCCGGGGGGAGTCTAAATATAGCGACGCCAACTCCCCAGCGCTCCGCCTGGTCCTCGCTCGGCCCTAGGACTGGAGCGCTCGCTCCGCGGCGCTCTCTCCCTTGGCCTGAACCTTGCGGGCACTAGGCCGCCCCCTTGCCCCTCCACGTGCGCGCGCGCGGGGGGGGGGTGGTGGTGGTAGTGAATTAGGGGGCAGTCACGTGGCGGCGCCGCCAGCTGCACCGAGCGCCTCCGCGAAGCGTCCGCGGCCGCCGGGCTCGGGCACCGGGCGGGAGGGGGCGCGGGGTCGCGCCGGCGACCGGGAGCCGGCGAGTGGGCTGCGCCGACATCGCAGCGATGACAGGAAGAAGGAAGGGGCCAGCGGGGTCATGCGGCCGCTGCCCGAGGCAGACCGGAGCCGCCACTGGTGTGCTCACACGGAGGAGCTGGCCGAGCATCTCCAGAGCCGGGGGCAGCTGACACGGGACTCGCGCCTCGGCTTTCGGCTTCTGGAAGCAGAAAGGCACTGGGACTCACTCTCTCGCAATCATCTGTTCTGGCTTTGCGGTGGAACCCCAGTTCTTCCTTCAGTTTAACTAGTGATCATTTCCTTCCTATTTGAGGGGGAGGGAAGGGGTTCCACTCTTTGGGAAGAAGTTCCCAAGCCCAGCTTTCTCTCAGCGTCTCTGGCACAGCGGCTCACGCTTTTTAACGCCGTCTCGCTGAAGGCCAGAGGCTCGCCGGCCTCCCTCCTCCCCCAGGGGGAAGGGGGCTTGGGGGCGGCCCTCTCTTGTGTTGGAGGCGGCGGGAGAAGCCTCTCACTGCGTAAGTGGAAGCAGAGGCGGGTGGGGAGAGGACCCAGCGAAATTGGGGTCCTGGACTCTCCATCCTCCAGGATTTCCCTCCCGCCCCCAGACTCTGGGGCTGCCGCCGCCACCGCCGAGAGACTTCGCCTATTTATGACTTTCTCTGACTTCAATGCAAATTTCTTGACGGAGGGACCCGGTCTGTCCTCCCCTGCTTCGCGCCGCTGTAAGGCACAGCCCAGCGCCAGTCGTTCACCGCGGAGAAGCGGAGTTTTGACGCACCCCACCCCACCCCACCCCCGGGCTGGCAAGGATGTCCAGCTCTTCTGTCTGATGCTGGGATGGAAAGTCACAGCCCGCAAGCCGGAGGAGTTTGCGGCGGTGAGGTGCCCAGCGCCCGTCTCGCTGGCTAGGCGGTCGCGTCCCGCGGGGCTGCACCCTGAACGCGGGGATCCGAGCGCCCCCGCCCGGAGCCTGGGCCGGCGCGCCTGGGGACTGGCTGGTACCTGGAGGCAGGACTGGGCCGTTCCGGCGCACACCCCTCGCGGAAGGACTACGGGACCAGACCGCGCGGCGGTGCAGCGGCGGGAGGAAAGGGCGCCCGCCTCTCCTTTTCCTCCTCTGGGTACGAGGCGGGCGCACCTTCCAACAGCTCCAAAGCCCCGGGGAGAATACGCCGAACTCCGGTCCCTGAGAGGGGTTTCGGTGCCGCAGGTCCCCTCCGGCGTGGGGAGCCGGGGACCCGGCGCGCGCGCGCGGGAGCTCCATCTCCAGCCCCGGGGGGAGCTTCGCCAGGAGGGAGTGTCCGCCGCGGGGACCGAGGAGCCGGAGGAGCCCTCTTGGAGTGACGCCCCCACGACACGTCCCGATTTCGCCTAAGGAGCTGAAGGCTACAGGACACCTGGACTCCTCGCCTCCTCCGCGCGCCCTCTCCGCCCCCCGGCGCGCAGCTCGCGGGCCGCCGGGCGCCCCGTCGGCGGCAGCTCCCTCCTCGAAAGCTGCCGGAGCGCATGAGGCCACGGCCCCCTCCGCCGGGGCCCCCCTCGCGGTGCCCGCGGTGATGCCATGCCCCGCCAGCACGCGGGCGGCGAGGAGGGCGGTGCCGCCGGGCTCTGGGTGAGGAGCGGCGCGCCGGCGGCGGCGGCGGCGGCGGGCGGGGGGCGCACGGGCGGCGGCATGAAGGATGTGGAGTCGGGCCGGGCCAGGGCGCTGCTGAACTCGGCAGCCGCCGGGGGCGACGGGTTGCTGCTGCTGGGCACCCGCGCGGCGGCGCTGGGTGGCGGCGGCCTGCGGGAGAGCCGGCGGGGCAAGCAGGGCGCCCGGATGAGCCTGCTCGGGAAGCCGCTCTCCTACACCAGCGGCCAGAGCTGCCGGCGCAACGTCAAGTACCGGCGGCTGCAGAACTACCTATACAACGTGCTGGAGAGGCCCCGCGGCTGGGCGTTCGTCTACCACGCGTTCGTGTGAGTACCCGCGTCCCCCCCTCGCGCCCCCCGCACCGCGGCGGCCGGGGGTACCCTCCTGCGCGGTCCCCTGGGACGCCCGGCGCCCACGCCCTGGCCGGCCCTGCGGGTATACACGCACACACACATACACACGAGCCCACACCCTCGCGCGCGCGCACGTGGTAGGTTTTATTTCTTTGCACGTGTTTAGGGTCTCCTGGCGCCTGCCACCTCCCTGAGCCCCACCCCTCCCGCCCCTGCAGACGGAGCCTTCCCCGTGGGGCACCAATGAGCTGCCCGGCCGCTCTGGGCGCTCGGGGGCCGACCCGGGCAGGCGCGGGACTTGGGCTGCGCGGATAATTGGGAGCGATGAGGTCCTGAGATGCGTCCGTTCCAACCGAGGGGGGCGCCCGGGAGCTGAGAAAGGCGTATGAGACCGTGCGCCCGCGTGGAGCTTGAGAGAGTGTTGGAGAGGTTAGGACGTGATGGCGGGGTAGACGCGGCTCAGAGAGGCGAGGCGCAGGCCGGGGTCTTGGTCCGGGGCGGAGCTGGGGAGGCCGATGCGCGGTAGGGACCGCAGCGAGGTTGCCAGCGCGCCGTAAACACGCCTCGCAGCCACCTCAAGCTGCAGCTAACTCAGCCGCAGCTAACGGAAAAGCTGTCAGTGCAAGCAATCCTTCCTGTCGTAGAGGTGGCAGAGGTCTGGAGGAGGCGAGCAGGAGAGGTGATGTTCGCTTAGGCGCCGAGGCCGAGGCCGGCGTGGAGTCCGGCGCTGGGGCGCAGCGGCGCGGGCAGAGGTGCTGGGCACGTAGCCCGCCGGGGACTGGGATCAGGCAGTGGGTGAAGTTGGCACTGGTGGTTTGGGGCCAGAGCGTGTGCGTGTTAAGTAAGCTTCACCATCTAGCAGAGAATGCTTAATGAGAAAATGATTGGAAGCAAATGTTTATTTTTCCCTGAGGCATTAAAACCTTTCAGTGGCTTTCAAGTTTACTACTGTTTTTCCCACAACGTCCATTCATTCAATCTCCTGTTAGAATTACGTTTATGTGGACATTTTACGGTAGTTTTTATGCCGTTACACCCTCATCTTTTCTGCTTCTTTTTTCTCCTCTCTTTGTAGTTCCCCCTTTCTGCTTCTTTTTGTCAAAATGGAATATTAAGATCTCAGTCGTAGGAGGCCAGTAGAGAAAGTTGCAGGCACTCCCTGATAGGTTCCTAGTTTCCTAGTTTAAAAAAAAAAAGGTTTGGAAGACATGAATTAGGTGTTTTTAAGAAATGAGGCATGTCATCGAAACACGGCTCTCACCTGGGATGGAGGATTGGCATCAAGTCCAGAAACACTTTTGAAATAACATGGAGGAAGGGGCTGGTTTTGTAAATAGGTGAGCCTGGAATTTTACCACATAGTAGTCAGGAAATTGGTGGAGTCTACAATCTGTGGGGCGCTGGTGTCTGGAAAATTTTACAGTCCCAGATTGATGTGAACATGTAGCATTAGGCAGAATATTCCAGCCAACTTTCCATCTTACAACGTACACAAGGAGAAAGTTGTGTAATATCAGTATTACATCAAAAGTATAATGTTTGCAAGATGCACATTTCCTTAAATGTGGTTACTGTAGTAAATGCTAGACCTAGAGAAGCACTACTGATACTTTACATGTTCATCCGCTCTGAGTTGATATATAATTAATCCTATTACCTGATGAACCTGATAAATTATTTTGACCTGTCAGAATCCACTAAAAGATTTAGCAATATGATCTGTGCTCAGTTTGGCAACAGAGTATATACTGTATGGAAAATGATTTTTTTTTACAAGAGTTTGCTCAGAATATTCATAACTCTGATTTTACAATATGATGTTACTTAGTGGCCTTGAATTTTTGGTAGCTTATGTATTGCATATTCAGAAAGGGTTAGAGACAACCTTGGTTAGTGCTCTGGCTTTGTATTTGCTAAGCTAAGTGTTGCCCTTGAACATGAATGAGGACTTCTTGCAATGCAACATTTTCTTTTCAATATGTTAGGATATAACAGGTTTTTCTGGCCTTACAGAATCTTAAATTTTTGACAAATGATCGTTCAAGAGATTCAAGGTTGAATAATTCTCTACTCACCAGTCTTTATCAGTCAGCCAGTGTCTTTAGTGGTAGAAACAAAGCAAGTTATGTACTTAGCAATACCACATGCTATTGTGAAGTTTCGAATGACTTATTTTTAGATTCTGAAACTAAGGATTGAGCTGAAACTAAGGGCAGGAGGTGCTGGACTCAAGTTGAACACAGAGATTGAATCATCTTCTGGGAGGTGGTGCCCAACTACAGCTGGCCTAGGAGGACAGGCCATCCTTGGCAGTCGCTGCTTATGATTTAAACAAGCTTTAGAATAGCTGGGCTTTATACATTAGATTAATCAAGGAAAGTTACTTTGAACTATAAGTCTAACAAGACCATTAATAATAAAAGAAATTATAAGAAAACAATTTCTAAAGCAGTGTAGGTAACTAATTCCTTGCCAGCCTGGGAATCCCCAAATCTTACTTTAATAACAGTTTTTGTAGCACATTGTGATTCTTGCCAAGAACAAGTGTACTGTGATGAATGAGGTGTATACTTCAGGGATGGATTTACTCTGTTGATCTGTGTTTTCATTGCCAAGAAGCCAAGAAAAGTATGTTTAAAGTTATGTTTCGGGTAAAGAGACATTTCTGTTAAATATGCAAAATCCATGATTGTAATGGTATTTTAATGGCATAAAGCATAGTTTCAAGTGTGTGTGTGTGTGTGTGTGTGTGTGTGTGTGTGTATCTCCCCAAGTATATATATATATATATATATATATCTCCCCAGCCCACTGATGAGATGGCTGGCAAGAGCAAGAGATGACCTGCTATAAATACTTTCTTCCAGTCTTTATGAATCACTGGAGATTAGGAAAGTCTCTTCTTTTATGGTGATTTAGGATTTACCAGGCAGCCATGTCTTCTTGTTTCCTGTTTTCAGCTGCCCTTTAGTTTAATAGAAAGTGAAAGAAAGTGAAGTCACTCAGTTGTGTCTGACTCTTTGCGACCCCATGGACTGTGTAGTTCATGGAATTCTCCAGGCCAGAATACTGGAATGGGTATTCTTTCCCTTCTCCAGGGGATCTTCCCAACCCAGGGATCAAAGCCAGGTCTCTCTATTGCATTGCATTGCAGGCAAATTCTTTACCAGCTAAACCACAAGGGAAGCCCAAGATTACTGGGGTGTGGGTCGCCTATCCCTTCTCTAGCAGATCTTCCTGACCCAGAAATCGAACTGGGGTCTCCTGCATTGCAGGCGGATTCTTTACCAACTGAGCTATCAGGGAAGCGAAATGCATGATTGGCTCCATGTATAAATTTATGGTGTATCTTTGCCTGGCTTAATGCTATGGATCAGAATGTATAGATATTTTATTTCTAAGCTGGGACCTAGAAGCCATTCTTGATGTCTTCACTTTTCTCAAGCTTGCTCCTGCTGGTCACCCATACGATCAGTAAAATCTGTGTGTTCACTTTATAAGTATCTTTTTATTTTCGGATCCATTCCCTTCTCTCCTTTGCTACTGCTACTCTCCCTGTCTGTTTCTCTGTACATCTCCATCGGATTCTTTGTAATATTCTCTGATTTGTGTTATAAGCCTTCCAGCTCTTTGCTCTGACACCAGAGTGTTTTTCCTAAAATGCACATCTTATCACATTATCTCCTTGCCTGTAATCTTTCCAAGACCCTTCTCCAGCTATTCATCCATTTATTCATCAATCCATCTGCAAATATTTCAATCTCCATTTTGTGCTAATTCCCAGATTAATAAGGTGGGGGCCTCCATTCTTAAGAAGGGAAAAGATTCTAGCAGGGGGTGAGTGCAAGCCTGTAAAAATCAGTGAAATGCTGTTCTAGGAGCAAGTACAGAGTCTCGTAGGAAAGGAGGGGGAAGTGGAGCCCTGGGTGGAAAGTTCAGCACAGGCTCCAGAGAAGACGTGAAGCCCAAGCTGAGTTTTGGCAAATGACTAGTAAATTTTCAGGTGTGAAAGCAAGGGTGGGAGGGGAGTGTAGCAAGCCATCTTGATGGAGGGAAAAGCATAGGTAAAGATGTGGAATTGGAATCATATCAGTAGTTCCGGGTACTGGGGAGTATTTATAGGATGAGAACAACCTCAGGAAAAGAGGGCAGAGCAATAGCACACATCCCTGACCTCGGGTGACTTCTGATGCCAGCCATGGAATCTAGTCTTTGTCCTGTAGGAACAACTGGTCCCTGAATGCTGATAATCAGAGGGATGATGTCATCAGATAGGAATTTCAGAAAGATGTGGCTTCCATTGGTTCAGTCAGGGGACTGAAAGGTACCAAGTAGAACCAACGTGCCTGGTGAGAAGTTTTCAGCAACTGGCCAAGTTTCCCGCTCATCCTCCTATTCTTTTATCCGTAAATTCATGGATGTCTGTTGAACATAATTCAACTATGTCTGTTGAACTGTGGGGACAAGAAGGAGGGATTTAATTAGCAAACAGTTAACTAGGCAGAACTGGGAGCATTTTCATCACTCCAAATGAAAAGGATGACTCTGTGCTGGGTGACTGGGGGAGCAGAAGTACCATTCACTAAGATACAGGACAAAGGATGAGAGAACACAGTCAGGGAACATGATGAGTTCAGACTTGCACAGGGAACATGATGAGTGAGTTTGAGATGTTTGTAAGTCATTCAGGGGGAGATTGCAAGGGATAAACACGTGAGAGTAAATCTAGTACACCCAGTTTCTTTCCATTGAGTCCTAGATCAGCAGCCAGCACCTGTCATTTTTTGTCATGAAGAGAGCAAAGATAAGTAAAATATATTTGAAGGAAGGACTGCTTTTTCAAATCTGGAGCAGAATCTTGATGTCTAGAGCAGATATTTAGATTTGGAAGCTGCCAGCAGTTTTGTGCTGGTGAAAGCAATCGAGAGGAGTGAGTTAGCCCAGGGATGCAGAGTGGGACGAGGACAGGTGGAGGGCAGGGTGGGAGCACCTCCAGCCAGCAGTGGAGGGCAGGTTAAGAGCTCCCAGAAGACCTGGGGAAACCTAAGAGTGGCCTCAGTGCCAGGGGATAAGCCAAGAGACTTTCTCTTCATCGAAGCAACGGAAGGAAGATGTGTATAGGAAGGAGCCATGGTTGGTGTTTCTGCTGCTGCAGAAATGACTAGAAGAGATGTGCTAGGATTTCATTGGCTAGTGATGAAGGCGGGCGCTGATGGCCTTTGCTGAAGCAGCCTCACTGAGATGGTGTCACACATGGGATTTAAGCGGGTTGGGGACGGCTGGGCACTGGGAGGGTGGGGACAGGAGTGTAAGTTAACTCCAGACTCATTGGATTGGCTCACAAGAGCCCTCCTGACATGGCCCGTGTCCCCTTTCATGTCTCATCTCTAACGCACCCCCCAGAGCCCCAGCCTTGCTGAGTGCCTGTCTTGTGTCTTCTGATAGACAGTGTTTACTCACACTGTTCCTTGGGGTTTTCCCTACTCCTTACTCTCTGGCTGCCCAACTCCCACAGCTTCTTCGAAACACAATTCAGAGATCACCTCTCCTGGGCACGTGTCCCCAATGCCGGGATAATGTAGGTGCTTCTTATCTCAGGTTCCACGGCCCTGGGATGTTGTTACTGTGGTTCTTGCCCTGCCATGTGGTCATCGTTAGCTACTTGGTCTGTCTCTCCCGTGAGAGGGTGAACTTCCCCTGCAGAAAACCTCCTACAGATCTCTGAGTCCTAAGCACCTAGCAAGCTGCCCTGTATCTAGTAGACCCTCCATAAACACTTGCTTTCAGTTCAGTTCAGTTGCTCAGTTGTGTCCAACTTTTTGCGACCCCAGGGACTGCAGCCTGCCAGGCCTCCCTGTCCATCACCAACTCCCGGAGTTTACTCAAACCCGTGTCCATCGAGTCGGTGAGGCCATCCAACCATCTCATCCTCTGTCGTCCCCTTCTCCTCCCACCTTCAATCTTTCCCAGCATCAGAGTCTTTTCAAATGAGTCAGCTCTTCATATCAGGTGGCCAAAGGATTGGAGTTTCAGCTTCAACATCAGCCCTTCCAGTGAACACCCAGGGCTGATTTCCTTTAGGATGGACTGGTTGGATCTCCTTGCAGTCCCAGGGATTCTCAAGAGTCTTCTCTAACACCACAGTTCAAAAGCTTGCTTTATGAGTAAGTAAATCATTTTCCTTGGAAACTTTCCATAGAGGAGTTGCAGAGGGAAGCAGAGCTGAAGGAATTACCAGGCGTTTGTGATTTTCTTGCTGCTGTCCATGGAGTTGCAAAGAGTCAGAAGTGACTGAGCGACTGAACTGAGGATACTGAAGATTCACTTCGAGGAGAAAGGTATGGGTCCAGAAGTAGGAAGTCTTTGCTTTGCTTCCAACTTTCCCACTAATTCTCTTTGCGACTTGGAATGAGTGACTTCACCTTCCTGGGTCTCCAAATCCCATCTGTGAGACAGTCTCAGCAGTGTTTGGGATGCAGCCACAGTAGTGGAGGTGGTGAGGGTCTGAAATCTTATCCGAAGGGGAAGGAGTATTTGTGATGAGCAACTTGGTATTTTCTCTTTTCTTACATTTGAATTCTGATTTTAATACTGAAAGCAGCAAATACTTTCTGTTGTTGTTGTTAATACAGCATTAAACTAATAGTTTAAAATAGGGCAAGGTTTTATTATCATATACCATACACAGTAATGCGGGTTTCTCAGGTGGCGCTCGTGGTGAACCCACCTGCCAAGACAGGAGACCTAAGAGACGTGGGTTCTATCCCTGGTTTGGGAAGATCCCTTGGAAGAAGGCATAGCAACCCACTCCAGTATTCTTGCCGGGAGAATCCCATGGACAGAGGAGCCTGGCGGATTACAGTCCAGGAGGAAAATCACAAAGAGTTGGACATGGCTGAAACAATTTAGCACACATACTTAGCAATGTAGTGTCTTTGAGATCAAGATTAGCCCAACTCCCACACCACTGTTTTCAGATTTTCCACGTGATCTTTTCACAATTTCCCTTCCTCAGCTGTGAGCTGCAGGGCTACCTCCTAATTATTCGCATTAACTCCTAACTCCTGGTGAGGTCTGTGGGCCACATAGCCACCAAGGGGGTCTTTCTGAGGAATTAAACAGACGACGCCCCTCCCTGGTTGGAGGAGGAAGGGTCTGTTTGTTGTCTCTGCCGAGTTTCTTAAGGGCGGAGTCTCTCTCTGTCCGCTTCTCTGCTGTGTCACCCGCGCGTAGACCTGTGTCTGCCACATAGAAGATGCTTCATGCTTGCAGACTGAAGCCCTTAGTGACACCCCGCACCCCTCTCAGATACACGGATGGCTTCCTGGAGGAAGATGGAATTTGACTCTCTCGGCCACACCCTGTGTCAGGACTCAAACAGACCTGATGAGTGACTTTATTATTTACATATATGTATTCTGTTCAGAGTTAAGCCTCTGTCTGCGGAAATTGATGTTTACATTTTATTTTTGCTCCTGAATTCTTAAAAAAAAAACCCCACTGATTTCTCTTAAATACAGTGAGGCCTTGTACAAGTTACACTGCTTTATGCCCTGCTAATCTAGTAACATTTTAATAAAATATATATGTATAATAAAATACACGTGTATAATAAAACATAAAATGCTCAAATCAATCTGTTTTCAGAAATTGAAACAGTGCTGTAGTATTCGAGATCCTATTACAAATAGAAATGTTGAAAGTGTTTAAATCTTAGTCTTGGGAACTTTATGGTCTGAGAGAAATGAAACGTAAGAGAAGAATATTTCAAACTGGCATGAAGTCTCGATGCAGAAACCACTACAAGCAAGGAAGGTGGCCAGCCGCCTTTTAATAATTGCTTGCGAAGAACAGGTGCCAGTGGTTTTAATTTTTAATTGCAAATGGCTATTTTGGCAGATGAGCGCTCAGCAGAGCGAGTTTTCACCCAGCCGATCCCTGTGAAACTGCGTGAAGCGCAATTGCTGGGTGGCCACAGCTTCCAATTTTGTTTACCGAGGGGTAGATGTTTTCGTTGTAATTTTCTTTTCCTTCAGCCATTTCATAGATACTATTTGAAGTGTTATTTGGTTTCAACGTAGAAGACAGATTGGGCACGCAACTGCATTTTTCATAATTTTTAAAATTGCTTGATAGCTCTCAGAGTTTTAGGTGGTCCTTTTGATCCTTTGTGATCAGTTTCCTAAATGCTACTGAAGTCATCTGTTTATAAACTGAAAAATGTTTTGCACTTTTTCCATTTTAAATTTTTATCTATATCTGCACACATGTATTCCATATACACTCTATCCTAGCAGAGAACTTGTTAGTGCAAATATTTACATTTACCTTATTTTTGCTCCTCTATAAGTAAATAATGCATTTGAATAAGATGCAATCGAAATAAAAAGATCATCCAGAGTTTACATCATACTTTGAAAGATATTAACTGCAGATAAAGAAAACACTTTTTACACACTTAGTCATCATGTCCGTTGCTTCCATTTATAGTGCCTGGGTGGTAATTTGAGAAACTGTCTTCCGTCTTCGGTCTGTGGCAGGATGATCTTTTATAATCATGCTGTTGCTGAGTCGTATCTGACTGTGACCCCATGGACTGCAGCACGCCAGGCTTTCCTGTCCTTCACTATCTCCCTGAGCTTGCTCAAACTCATGTCCATTGAGTCAGTGATGCCATCCAACTATCTCATCTTCTGTTGCCCATTTCTCCTCCTGCCTTCAATCTTTCCCAGCATCAGGGTCTTTTCCAGTGAGTCGGCTCTTTGAATCTGGTGGCCAGAGTATTGGAGCTTCAGCTACAACATCATGGACTATCATGTCATAATTTCTCTTTGTTGTTTAAACAGTGAATTGTGATGAACAGCCGACAGTCATTGTGTGTACCACTGAATGTGCTCGATGCTGGTCAAAAAGGGGCGTGATGCAGACCTTGACCTCAAGGAAGTTCACTGGGGAACAGACCAGGATGCTGTCACAGGGAGAGATGGTGACCTGACCACAGTTACTGCAGGAAGGGCTCAGAACCAGGCAGGCTGACTGAGAGCCTGCGTTCTTACCTGCTGGATCCTGATCGTGGGCGGTGTTATGGGCCCAGGGCCCCTCATTTCACATAGATGGTGTAATATGAAAACGGCTTTGGGGTCTGGTATTGTGCTGCTGCTAAGTCGCTTCAGTCATGTCCAACTCTGTGCAACCCCATAGAGGGCAGCCCACCAGGCTCCCCCGTCCCTGGGATTCTCCAGGCAAGAATACTGGAGTGGGTCACTGTTTCCTTCTCCAATGCATGAAAGTGAAAAGTGAAAGTGAAGTCACTCAGTCATGTCCGAGTCTTAGCGACCCCATGGACTGCAGCCCACCAGGCTCCTCCGTCCATGGGATTTTCCAGGCAAGAGTACTGGAGTGGGGTGCCATTGCCTTCTCCGGGATCTGGTATAGCTCTTAGCAATATATCATATAAAAAAATAATTATTTTCATATTAGTAACATTTGTTTCTCTGTCTTCAAATTCTAACCAGCCCAAGTTTTAATTTTTCCATAAAGTTTTTCTTGATAGTTCTGGCTTATTTCCTTCCTTTTATTTACCTTCCATAGCTTTTATTATTTGGACCATGTATTTTACTCCTTAATTACATTCTTGCATTGCTTTCTAATTGGATTGTTTAATACTTCACAAATAATTTGTGTCTAAAGAAACCAAAGTACCTTTTTTTTTTTTTGTATCTCATATGGCATCCAGCCCAGATTTTTATCCTTTGTTTTTAATCAAAATTTACCTAGTTTATTGCTACCAGGAGGACTGTTTGAATGTTATAACTCTTTATTTTTCAAAGAGAAATTTCCTTAAGTTCTACTAGTTTTAATTGTAAAGCCACTTATATTAAGAACCCAGATTGTTATAATAACTTCTTAATAGCATTTCCTATAAACATCATATTTCAAACTTACACTCTCATTGCAGAATAACTAAAATTCACATAAAATAGCAGCAATTGCTTGTTTACATTTCATAATGGCTGAAGGTAGAACTATTGGCTACAAACTGATTTTACAGAATGTTCTTTCTTTGAACTAATAGAATACTTGTGTTTTCGTCACACTAATATGAATGTCTTCCATTGAGACTCCAGGCTACCCTCTCCCCTCCTTCATACACAGAGGGGAAACCCCTGATGTTTCTTCTTTTCTTTCCTTGATTTGTCCCGTCATCTTTCTCCAAGTTAAACTGCTCCTAGTTTTTTTTCTTTTTCCCCTCCTCTCTTGGCATCCATATTTCTGGAATGAGGTTTTTCCT
The DNA here is from genome assembly GCF_033118175.1 of Dama dama. Lineage (NCBI taxonomy): Eukaryota > Metazoa > Chordata > Mammalia > Artiodactyla > Cervidae > Dama > Dama dama. The sequence continues at coordinate 12,382,809 of NC_083708.1, forward strand.
CATTTCTTTTTACCACATTGTATAATTTGATTTCTCTTCCTTTTAAAGCTGTCTGCTCTTAATAAGGAGATGCGCTGACCTTATAATTGCTTACAGGCTGCAGAAGTGTCCTGCGTGAGCTGGCTGGGCTGCCTCATGTACTCACGGCCCTGCAGCAATTAACTGACGCCTCTAGAAAGATGTGAGGCTTAGAGAGCTCTCTTCTTCCTGGGTTTTAGTTAGGCTCAGGTTTCTGAAGACATCAGACAGTGAAGCCTTAAAATTGCTCTAAGGCTTTCTAATATCTACCTGTTATTTCTGAAATCTGGGAGTAATCCGAGATACAGTGAATCATTTTTTAAAAAATTATGCTTTCCATTTTGGAAGTTCACTACTGTATATAACTGATAAGCTAGAAATTATTTTTTATTTCTGATGGAACTATTGTAGAAAAAGGCACCTTAAAAAGTCTAAATATGTTTAGAATTAATATGTAACATAGAGTTAAATAGCGATTAACTTAAAATAGTCATCACATGTACATTAATAGATGAATGGATAAAGAAGATGTGATATATATATAATGGAATATTGCTCAGCCATAAAAAAAAGAATGAAATGAATGGATAAAGAAGATGTGATATATTTATGTGTGTGTGTATATATATATATATATATATAATGGAATATTGCTCAGCCATAAAAAAAGAATGAAATCTTGCCATTTGCAGTAACAGGGTTGGACGTTAAGGGCATTATGCTGAGTAAAATGAGTCAGAGAAAGACAAATACCACATGATCTCACTTAAATGTGGAGTCTAAAAAACAAAACAAATGAACAAACAAAATGGAAATAAGTTTATATAGACAGAGCAAACTGGTGGTTGTCGGAAGCGCAGGGAGCGGGGAGTTGGGTGCAATAGATGAAGTGGATGAGAGGTACAGACTTTCAGTTATAGAATAAATAAGTCATGGGATGTAATGTACAGCATGAAGAATATATGTCTATAACATATATATATATTATATATATATAAGAATACGATGTCTATAACATTATAATAATTTTATCTGGTGATGGTCTGTGACTAGACTTAGTGGTCATAATGTACTTGATTGTCAAATCGCTACACCATACACCTGAAATTAACATAATTTGGATGTCCACTATACTTCCATAAAAAAAAAAAATTATCACACAGACTGTTTACAGTCGTTAGCAGTTTCCTTTCTCAGTGAGCCAAGAAATAGATCTATAATTTGGCAACAGAGAGCTGCAGTTTTCCTCTTTAATTGGAGATTAAAGTGTGCACTCAAGATGCAAGTTGTCAGAGGATTGCATAGGACATAGAAAACCACCTGTACTTTCTCCTGGCTGGGAATTTCTCCGAAGCACAGGCTTTGTGAAAGCTACTCCTACAGTCTTTATGGAATGGATGCCAAGTTTAGGGTTCCCTCTTCTCTAAACTGAGTGAATCCGGGACTGCGTGGGATTGAGAATTTGGATTCTTCTCCCATGATTTTCAGTCATTGGATACCTTTCTCAGCTTTCCCATTTGTATTAGAGCATTAGTGGATGGATGTTTGTTCAGTAATGTGACCTCATGCTTTGTGTAAGGACCTGAACTACACAGGAACTACAGAGACTGAGAAGAAATAAGACGCAGCTTATTCTGTCAAGGAATCTTTACTGCAGAAGGATATGAGTTTCCTGAGCTGCAAAACCACCTCTCTGAGTTGACAGGATAAAAGCAAAGGTTGGCCCCTTTCCAGTAGCATTTAGCTACTGCTCCCGTTAAAGGGATTTTCAGGGTAAAGTCCAGTCACCGTAGAGAACTGCTGTCAGCCGCCTCTCCTGACCCCTTGGGAATCTTTGAAGCTGGGTGTCCAGCGGCTGTGCAGGTGGGCATTCTGTCAGTGCATCCCACACAGAGGCCAGACCCAGGAGTTCCCACTGATCATAGTAATTTCCAAAGAGCAATAATTAAACTAGTTAAACTGAATGTTCTAGTTAATAAAACATTCTGAGTATGTTCAATTTGCTCCCAAGTACGTTTAAAAATAGAAAAGAAAACCAATGCTGCTTCATAATACTTTGGGGATGTTACTTTTTCTCCTCAAAATGACTTACAGAAAATAATGCAAACCAAAAGTTGTTGTTGTTGTTATTTTTTAAGTCAAATAAAAAGGCCTATTTATCTTCAGTACATATTCTATATTTCTACTCTTGTTAGCTTTCTTTATTCTAGTACATGGAGGGAAGATAGTATGCCCTGCCTTCCATGAGGCCTACGATTAATTCATTCTTTCATTCATTTACTCAGCATGCAAGTGCCCAAGTATGTGTGTTCAGGGCCGTCTCTAAGGTACACTTGATTATTTTAGATGTATTTCTGAGCTAGATTTACAGTGAGCTGACAGAATTACACAGTGACATTATACTAATTTTAAAGGTACCATGTCAGATGATTAGATCTTGTAGTTCTATTCTGCTCCATCAAATGGAAAAGGAAGTTGGATGTCAATACAAATGACTTTAGGGGAACACATTTATCACCTTCAAAATAAGATCTTGAACCCAAGGGGCATCTACTCTACTCCTGTGGTTGACATGGTCCTTGACACCTGGCAGAAAGGACAATCACTGTGTTTAGGGGCAAAATTATTTCTGAGCTTGAAAATTCAAATTGGCATCCAAGTTTTTCCCATAGGAGAAAAGCAGATAAATCCTTTCAGTTCAGATCCACCAAAGAATAAACCCAGAGAGATGGCTGAGAGTCAGCACAAAGGAACCAACTTGTGCTAAGTCGCTTGTGTCTGGCTCTGTGTGACCCTATAGACAGTAGCCCACCAGGTTCCTCTGTCCATGGGATTCTCCAGGCAAGAATACTGGAGTGGATTGCCATGCCCTCCTGCAGGGGATCTTCCCGACCCAGGGATCAAACCTGTGTCTCATATGTCTCCTGCGTTGGCAGGCAGGTTCTTTACCACTAGCGCCACCTGAGATGGCCTGCAGGCCTTCTCAGGCACACAAGGAGAGGAAAAAGGATGAAAATCACATTTGTGCCAATAGTGTTGACTTCTGCACAGTCATCCAGGTCACCAGTTTGGTGGGGCCACACTTCAGTGACCCCTTCCTTCCTTCGCCCAGTGGAAGGGGTTTTAGTCATTCCACTGAAAGCGGAAGTTATCTTTAGCGGGGAAGATTCCCTTACATGAATCCAGAACTTTTGCTCCCAGTGTTGGACATGATGAGTTACTTTACAAATGACTGTTCCCAAACTAGTCAGGTCATGCCATGGAGTGTTGTTTTCCAGAGCTCATGGGTATGAAGTTTTATTCCAGGCTTCAGGGCAGGAAGTGATAATAAAAAATAAGTTTATAGATGGCACCAAAAGAGGTAGCCTAGACAACCTCCTAGAACAGTCAAGAAGCTATCACATTTTGCCGGAGAAAACAGAACACTCCTCTAATTCAGGGGTAAATACCATAGTTCACAATTGTCATTAATGAGAGAACATTCTTTTTTTCCTCCAAAAAATGTTAAAGACAATTACCTGAATTTTTTTTTTTTTTTTGGTTTGTTCTTGGTCCAAAGTCCCTTTCCACAGTGCAGCCTTAATATAAATTTCCAAAGCACGTGATGATACATTTGAGAGACCTATTCACAATAAAACTATTGTGCGTTTTTTATACTTGCTTGCAGAGCCCCATGTGAAGTTGGTGGTTCCTTGAGACTTAGGACCTGGGGGTTGGGAGATGCAGAGAGAGACATGGCTTCATGAGGACCTGACCTGGGGCATCAGTGCTGGGAATGTGAAGGAGGGGAGCACAGCAGAGAGTTCAAGGGGAGAAGCAGAGTTCTTAGCTCTGGATCCATGTTTGGTCAACAAAAGAGATGAAAGAATCCAAGTTTTCAAGGTTTCAAGCAGATGCGACTGTTACTCAAAGATTCTGGGTTGTGTTTTAGGGAGAGATGGGAACGCAAGGGTGAGCATGTAACCCGTTTGAGCCTGTTGAACCTGTTTGAACTTTGGGAGAGAGAGGAGGAGGGTCACTAGTTACGATGTAGGGTTATGGTGATGAGATGCTAAAGCGGTTAGGGAAGAATGTACGGAGAGAAGTTTAGGGAATACTAGTGTTTGGGGAAAAGGGAGGGAAAGAGGAGGCGGGTCTGCATGAGAGAGAAGAGGAAGAAAAGGGCAGTGCACTCTGCACCGAGTCTCAGGGAAGGACTGCAGTGGGCTGAGAGTATTGCAGGGAGAAAATGGAGCTGTGAACGTCGAGGTGCATGTGGCTTTTTCAACTGGTGATTTCATTTCCTCCAGGTGTACACCCAGGACTGGAACTGCTGGATCATAGGGTCACTCTGTTTTTAGTTTTTGAGGGAGCTTCCACACTGTCCTCCAAAGTGGTTTTTCCAGTTTACATTTCCACCAACAGCGTAGCATCCCTTTTCTCCAACATCGTCTCCAATAGTTATCATTTGGGTTGTCTTTTTGATGATAGCCATTCTGACTGGTGTGAGGTGATATCTCATGGAGCCTTCAATTTGCATTTCTCGAATGATTAGTGATGTTGAGTGTGTGTTCTCGTGTATGTTGGCCACCTGTATGTCTTCTTTGGGAAAATGTGTATTTGTGTCTTCTTTCCGTTTTTTAATCAGGCTGTTTGTTTTTAGATATTGGAATTATACACTTTGGATATGAATCCCTTATGAGACACATCATTTGCAAATATCTTCTGCTGTTGGTTAGGTTGTCTTTTTGTTTGGTTGATGGTGTCCTTTGGTGTGGAAAATCTTTTAAGTTTAATTAGGTCTAATTTGGATTGGTTTTTTGCTTTGTTTTCCTTGCTAAGGAGACAGATCCCCCCAAAATACTTCTAAGACTTATCTCAGAGAGTGTTCTGTCTGTATTTTCTTCTAGGAGTTTTATTGTTTCCTGTCTTACATTTAGGTATTTCATCCATTTTGAGCAGCCTACATGTTCAAATGAATGGATAAAGAAGATGTCACACTCACACCCACCCACCCACACACACACACACACACACACACGCGCGCGAAGAATGCAATGCTACTCAGCCATAAAGAAATGAATGAAGTTTTGTCATTTGCAACAACACAGATGGATATGGAGGGTATCCAAGAAAGTTTTCACTTATATGTGGAATCTAAAATATTTAAAAAGTGACTGAAGTTAACAAAACAGAAAATACCAGTGGGGAGAGGGCTGGGAGAGGGCAAGAGGGGTGGGGGATTAAAAGGTACAAAGTACTATGTATAAAATTAAGAAGGTTCAAAGATGTATAGCTCATGGAATATAGCCAATATTTCATAATAATTTTAAACTGAGTGTAATCTATAAAAATATTGAGTCACTATGTTGTATACCTAAACTAATATAATACTGCCCATCAAATATACCTAAATAAAAATACAAAATGCCATTGAAAAAGTTTTTAAATCAACTTCTAAAAAAAAAAAAAAAGGAGTAGAAATGAAGATGCAAATATAAGAAGAGGCAGTGAGGCAGAGAGCCAGCATAGGGTGGGGGCAGGGAGCAGAGCCTGGACGGAGCCTAGGCCACTTTGGAGTGGACAGGTCTGCACCCTCAGATGCTCTGAGGTCACGGGTTTCACGGGGAAGGAATCACATCCTGGGAAAAGGGACAGAGTAACCCTGTGGCAGGTCAGGCGGGGGCACAGTAGTCGGCACCTCAGTAGGCACCCATAGGAGAAGGATGTCTGGAAGGTGTATCTGGAGAGAGCTTGGTGTCCAGAGAGCCTCCTGAGTGGGCAGGGAAGTCTGGGGAGGAGCAGTGGTGGGGTCCTGAAGAGAAGAGAGCCCCGAGGTGAGGGCAGGGCAGTGTTGAAGGGCTTGAGATAAGGCACGGAGCTGGTGAGGGGGCAGGGGAAACAGACTGGGCTAAGTCATGGCAATTAAATGGCCAAAGAGAGAGGGAGAATGGTAGAATTAGGCAGCACCAGAGAAAGCTTAATGTTTATTTCTCCAAGTAGCTGGAGGTCTATACAGAAATAAAAGCCCAGGGAAGCCCCCCCTCCTCCCGCCCCCCTCAACTGGGGAAATGCAGACGTAATTGAGAGGACCAGGATGCTGGAGGGAGAGGAAGAGAGACTGTTGATAAGGAAAAGTCTGGGATGGTGGCTTTGGGTGTAATAACATAGCCCAGCATCCTGGACAGCAGCAAAGGCCTTGGTGGGCTTGGCAGGACCAGCTCGGAGGCTCAGCATGTTCGATTCCAAGGTCTCTTCAGCGGTGGTCCCAGGGAGACTTAGAAGGCAGGTGGACCATGACCCAGAGCTGGCAACCCAGGCAACGTGAAGGAGGGTGCTCTGAAAACGTTAGAGCGACCTCCGGCAAGTCCTGGACCCTTCAGGGCCCGACCACCTGGTAAATGTATAAAGGTGCAGGTATGAAAGCTCCTCACTGTAATACTAATGATGTGTAAAAGCACACGTTTAGTGAACAAGTAAATTAACATGGCGTAGTACTTATTTTGCAGTAGCACTGTGTTTGATACCAGAATTACATACCAAGAGATTTCCTGTTGTCTCTACAAGCTCTCTGTCCTGACAAATAGATTTTTTTTTTTTTTTACAATCTCTTTATTTTTGAATCTCTGGATAAAAGCGTATTCTTAAAGCTTAAGGTTGGAAAAATTGCCAGGGACTACAATTTTGACACATTCAGTAATAGGATCACAGAGCTGAAAGGACCTTTGCTGACCTATGCTAACACAGTTCTTTCTTAGCTGGGAAAACTGTGGCTGCAGAAAAGATGAGTGACAGCTCACATCAAACACACAGTCAGAGCCTCCCCGACACACTTACAAAAATGACTTCAGTCGTGGGTCTCGTGATCTGCCGAGTTCCCTCTAGTGAAGGTTCTCTCTGTTTTTTTTTTTTTAAAAAATGAGTAATGGGAGGGATAAATCAGGAGATTGGGGTTAACCTACTACTACATGTAAAGTAGATAACCAACAAGGAACTGCTGTGTAGCACAGGGAACTATACTTACTGTCTTATAGTAATCTATAATGGAAAAGAGTCTGAAAAAGCACAGATAAGTGTGTATAACTTTGCTATACACCTGAAACCAACACAGCGTTGCAAATCAACTATACCTCAGTAGGGAAAACAAAAACATGAGTAGTGACATTTCAGATACTACTGTTTGCTCAACTATAATATCATGCATATTCTTTTAACTGCATTTTAGTACCTTTTCTCCATATATATTAATAGAGAAAATATTCTGCTGTTACAAATTCCTAAAAAATAGCAACAGACAGTATTTTTATGACATTTATTTCTCCCTAAGAAATCAAATTCTGAAGCAGGGGTCTCTTTAAGGGGGTTAAACCTTATATTGACTTGCTCTTTAAAGACTCCATGGAGAGAGCAGATAAGAAACAACTTAGTAATTGCTGTTAGTATTTAGTAGACCACAGTTGCAGCACTGTGGTTTCTTGCCGGATATGAAAATTTTGTGAGAAATATCCTCAGAATCAGAGGGAGTTGGAGTGAGTAAAAGTACATGTAAACATTCTACGAGGATCCAAAAGTCCCTCCTCATTCTGTGTCTCTCTCTGTCTCTCTTACACACACACACACACACACACACACACATTCACAATCTAATCACACTTGATAAATTCATGAAGGGAAGCAAAAGTGTTCACCCAGAAGTTCAGATAAGCTTATACAGCTGAACATGTATGAGCCCAGCGCCCTGATTGTATGCAGGAGGGTGTGGACCAGGGCAGTCAGACCCAGGCAGGAGCATCAGGGTGAGGTGACCATCTCACTTCTGGAAGTCCTTGCTGTGTTCATGAAAGGAAAGGCACATCTCCAGCTTTGCAAGTACAGTGTCTTTTTTTTTTTTAATGTGCGTGGGTAAAATTAAGTTAAACTTGCTTTCCACCCTCCTGGTGTTCCTTTGTCTATATCTAATATGCTTTTTATAGTTCATATTGTCATTAGAAAGCTAGTGATTTCTAATGGTTTCATTGATGAATTCTGAGAAGGGAATTTGGGAGGGGTTTGCTTTGCTGGCCTAGAGATGCCATTTTTGCATGAATCATGTACCTACACTAGGAGGTTGATGTGTCCTGTTGGTGCTTCTTCAGACACCTTCTTCTTAGCTAGAAAATTCTGGGGCAGAGACATGACTTGTAGGAAATGAAGGGCTCTTATTTCTTTTTTTTTTTTTTTCTTTTTTTTTCTTATTTATTTTTTTAATAAATAAGGGCCCTTCATTTATTAAAAAAAAATAAATAAGAGCCCTTCCCTGGTGGCTCAAAGGGTAAAGCGGCTGCCTGCAATGCAGGAGACCCAGGTTTGATCGCTGGGTTGGGAAGATCCTCTGGAGAAGGAAATGGCAACCCACTTCGGTATTCTTGCCTAGATAATCCCATGGATGGAGAAGCCTGGTGGGCTACAGTCCATGGGGTCACAAAGAATCGAACATGACTGAGCGGCTTCACTTTCTTTCTTTCTTTCTGTTTATTTTTTTAATTGGAATTTAATTGCTTTAAAATGTCATGTTCATTTCTGCTGTACAATGAAGTGAATCAGCCCTATGAATACATACGTCCCCTCGTCTAACAATTCTTTATGCTCCAAGTTACTCCTGTGGCCTCTGAATGCCTGGGGCGTCGTTCCTGGGGCAGCAGATCCCCCTCCTTCTGGTCCTGATTGGAGCTGCTTCGTTCACTGCCCAGCAGGTTTGGGGCGGGAGGTGCAGATAGAGAGCAGGCTGGGTTCTCCTTGTCACGTGGCCTTTGCTTTTTTCCTTGGAGAGGAGGATTGCTTTGGTGCCACAAATGGAGAGCACTTTACAGAGGCCTGCTTTCTGCATGGAGCAGATTTCTATCAAATAAAGGGACCCTGCAGTTAATAAACCCTGACCTTACATATCAAGCAAAGTCTGATCATGGGACATGTGTGAAACATCGTCAGGGTGGAAGTCACTCATCAAACCCACAGGCCGCATCCACACTCTGTGTAGTACTGTCAGTACTGCAAGAAACTCTGCCGACTCCTAAATATAGCCACAGTAGTTACATGCTTATTACAGAGGCCAGAATTTTCTTGCATTCAGACATCTGTGTCCTTTGCAAAGGTTTAAGCTCAAGAATTTTCCCTGAAGTGTTGTTTTGTTTTGCTTTGCTTAAAAACAAACAAACAAAAAACAGAAACAACCTAAAATTCCATCATGAGCACCTATATAGTCAATGATGGCAAAATTGTCCATGGGAAACTTTACATTCTTTGAAAAGAAGGGAGTAAGGATATATGACATGGTTTCTTAAATGAATTAGGTGCAAAAATCAAGGTGTAACCCAGTATGTGTAGTGTATACAAGATCCACTTTTGTAAATTAAAAAAAAAAAAATATGCACACACAGTAGATTCTCATTTTCCATGGTAGTTTTGGCTGCTGAAGTCACTGCAAATACTGAATCATTGGTCCCAACAGAAACACAGGGTTAGGCTCCTTGGAGCCTTTGGCCACATACATACATACATAAACAATCCACGTATAGTATAACCTTGTTTTATGTGTGTTTCTGTTAAATTCACATTATTTAATATACAGTTGATTCACTTACACCTCATAACCAAAAGCACTGTAATTCATACCTGAATGATGCTTAGCTTGTATGTTTTTTTCCTGAAAGTGTAATGAAAAGTGGGGTCTGTCTGCTCCCCACACTAAAGCCAATAAAGAGGCCGGGTTGGTGAAAAGGAAAGTTTGCTTTATTTTGGATGTCAGCAGCTGGAGTGGGGATGAGGGGATAAGTGGAGGGTGGACACCTGTCCAGAGGCCGACTCCCCCTGCCCACTGGCAATCAGTGGGCAAGAACTTTTATAGCCTGAGGGAGGGGGCAGCATGCAGAAACAGCATGATCAGCTCTGATGGTCATCTTAAAATTGGTCTGATCAGTGTCCTACTGATTGCTTTAAGTATAGTTAATTGTCAGTTCCGGGTCAGTGTGTTCCCTTTTCCTTGAGGCCAGTGCTCGTAAGGGCATCACCTCTCGTCACAGTTACAGACTAGTGCTCATCCACCTGGGGTTTCAGTGTATACAGGACCGCTCACAGCATATGACTCAGAATATTATCTATAGTCTTTGAAGAGGAACTGAAAGCCCTTGACTTCGCTTTAATGACTGAACTCTTACATTATTTGGTTTCTTTTGATTGTTTCCCTTTGTTTCTGCATTTTCTCACTTGTCTGATCAAACTTATTTTTTGGCTAACGTTTTTCCACAGACAAAAGGCAGGCCGAGGACTCAGAGGGCAAAAGCACGTCACAGTCTTGCACTTGACGCTGGACAGAGCTTTAGCACTATAGTGGAGCCAGTTTAAATGACAAAATCATACAGACAGACACTCACACACACACATGCAAAGCCCCCTAAAGTGCGAAAATCATGACATTAAATAGAGGCTAAGCTGGACGCATTTACAACTTGAGTGAAACCAGAAGACAGAGAACCTCCTTGTTCAGTGGAGCATGGGTGTCTTTTCCCCCCTTTGCATGTCCCCACATGACCGTAAATGCCCAGTGAGCACTGATGCTGGAGTCACAAATAAATGTTAGGAGGAGGCAGACTCACAAACTTGGAAAGTGTGAGTCATGAGAATCAGCAGTATATGTGCACGCATACAAATAGAAGGATAAAAGAACTGCTCCAAAGAAGTGATCTTTGTTAAACAGGATGGATGGTGCACCTTCTGTGGTCACACTCCGTGGCCCTTGTGAGTTCTTTTTTTTTTTTTTTTTCTCACTGTGTCTATGCACACACCTCTTCCTTCTCTGTTCTCCCTGCTCCTGTCCACTTCTGCCACTCTGAGCTCGAAGCCAGCCGTGTGCATTCTCCAAGGAGCTCCAGGGATAGGATCTTACTGGAGCCAAATTTATCAGAGTGAATACCCACTGAGTCAGCCTCTTGGCAAAACTGGGCAGTATAATTCTGCAGATGAACAGTGTTTTACAAATGCTGAGCATGACACTCTGACTGTGAGTTCCCTGGGTGATTTGCATTACAGAATATCACCCATCTCCCTGCACCCTGGGGAGCCTGGACGCCAGGGCACTTGAAGTCTGTAAATGCTCTTGCTGAAATTCTCACCACAGGTTATCAGAATGGAAGCTTAGCAAATAGGAAACAACTTAATAGTATGAATGATGTAATGGCAGCTATCAAGTTGTATGTGACCCATGCACGGAAATTCCCTTCAAGTAGATTCCAGTTTCAGATTGCCCTCCTAGAGGCAGAAGACGTGACATGTCGCTGTGTTTTGACCACATCTTCCCCAGGATATCCAGAACTCAGGAGCATCCTTCTCTGGCTTGTCCCAGATCCTGTGCCTGGCTTCTCGGCTTAATTTTTTAAATCTTGCCATTCATGCCTTGTAACTTTAGAAAAGAGGAAAGTTTAATTTTGTCTGATGTTTCCTTCCTCCTGTATTATCATGGTGTTCTTTACTTTTACTACCTGTGAAAGCCTGACTAGAAAGTAACCTCCCTGAAAAGCTTTCTTCCTAATTAATCGGGAGATTTTCCCCTTTCCCCCAGGCACTTCCTCTGATTTACCTTAAGTGAAAGAAAGAAAGTGAAGTCACTCAGTCGTGTCCAACTCTTTGTAACCCCATGGACTGTAGCCTGCCAGGCTCCTCCATCCATGGGATTTTTCAGGCAAGAATACTGAAGTGGGTTGCCATTTCCTTCTCCAGGGGATCTTCCCCACCCAGGGATTGAACCCAGGTCTCCCGAACTATAGGCAGACGCTTTGCCATCTGAGCCACCAGGGAACCAGTTAAAAACAAGCTGAAGAAAGAATAGCATTGAAACATGTATATTATCATATGTGAAATAGATCGCCAGTCCAAGGTCGATGTATGGGACAGGGTGCTCAGGGCTGGTGCCCTGGGATGACCCAGAGTGATGGGATGGGGAAGGAGGTGGGAGGGGGTTTCAGGATGGGGAACACATGTACACCCATGGCGGATTCTTGTCAATGTATGGCAAAAAACACCACAATATTGTAAAGTAAGTAGTCTCCAATTAAATAAATTAATTTAAAAATTTTTTAAAAAGACAAAAAAAAAAAAAACTGAAGCAGAACTGATGGCCGGTAAAGAAAAAATTGTGTGAGGCATGACCACATCTAATTATACTTGGGATTCATTAGTTTTAATGGTCTCCCATGGACTGTTGCCCTTTGTCCATTGTTAGTTTGTAATCTAAAATCATTCAAATTTTTGTGTAATTGGATTTCTGCCAACAGTGTTCCGTCCATCACTGTTTTTCTTCTCAAACATTGAGAATGCTGTCTTTTATTTGTATGCATATACATGAATATAATCAAAATGTGTGAAAACATCTCTTCATTTGAAAAAAAAAAGTTAACAGGCTTGTAAAGAATAACTTTAGCAACAAATGGTGAGTTTATTTTAAGAACAAACTTTGTAAATGTATGGACCTCTAAAAATAAAAATAGGAAGATTTATCGAATGTTAATTTTTCTCACTAAATATTCCAGTTACCCATGACAGGAGCAGACTATAGTTACTGCTGATCTTGTGTCTGCAAAACCACAGGGATTTAGGAAGAAGCATTTGGACACCTTGCAGCCTGCATCATTTCCAGCCACATCTGTACACAGGCGCCTACAATAAAATGCGATGGACCGTATTGGATCAGAGCCAGCGTGCGCCACTGGCCAAGGCTTTCTGGAGTTACTGAGGATGCTTCCAGCCGGAAACTAGCTGGGCTGAAATCCTCCTTCGTTGGTTAAATCTCTGTCCTGTGAGTGTATGTTATAGGTGATGCCGCTGCCCCCAGGCAAGTGCACGGCCTCGACGCTTGATCCTATTTATACATCACCATCCAGCATGTCTCTGAGCACTGATGACCCTGTCCACCTGAGCTGCCTTTGCACTGAGTTGCATCCTTGCTTGCTAGCCCTAAAAACTCTCTAATGACAGACTCCACCCGTGCACACAGCCATGCAGTTCTCTTCCTAAAGGCAGAGTCAGGCGCAGCACCAAACCATCATCAGAAGGTGCCTCGGTGAGTGTAATCCCAGGCCAGTCAGATGCTGGACCAGCCCTGTGGACCAGGGACCATGGCTTGTTCCTCTTCTGAGTCTGTATAAGGGACGGGAATAGATGCCTCCCTCCTGAGACCGACATTGCTTAGGCCAAGGGTAGCATACCACAGCCCACGGGCCACATCCTGCCTGCTACCTGATTTTATTTAATTTTTTACTGGACTATAGTTGGTTTACAATGTTGTGCTAATTTCAGGGGTACAGCAAAGTGATTCAGTTATACATATATATATATCTAATTTTTTAAGATTCTCTTTCCTTATATGTTATGGTAAAATATCAAGTGTAGTTCCTTTGCTATACAGTAGGTCCTCTGTGGTTATCTATTTTATGTATAGTAGTGTATATATGTTGGGGCTTCCCTGGTGGCTCAGTCGGTAAAGAATCTGCCTGCAGTGTGGGAGAGCTGTTTGATTCCTGGGTCAGAGAAGATCTTCTGGAGAAGAGAATGGCTTCTCACTCCAGTATTCTTGCCTGGAGAATTCCATGGACAGAAGAGCCTGGTGCGCTACAGTCCATAAGAGTCTGAAAGAGTCAGACGCGACTGAGTGACTAACACTCACTCACTCATATGTATGTTAATCCCAAACTCCTAATTTATCTTCCCCCTTTTCCCCTTTTGTAGCCCTAAGTTTGTTTTTTATGCTTGTGGGTTTATTTCTGTTTTGTAAATGAGTTTATTTGCATCTTTTTTTAAGATTCCACATATAAGAGATATCTCATATCTCAGGATATTTATCTTTGTCTGACTTCACTTAGTATAATAATGTCTAAGTCCTCCCATGTTGCTGCAGATGGCATTATTTAATTCTTTTTATGACTGAGTACTAACTATCCCACTGTATATCTGTACCATGTCTTCTTTATCCATTCATCTGTTGATGGACATTTAGATTGCTTCCCTATCTTGGCTATTATAGTGTTGCCGTGGATATTGGGGTATATGTATCTTTTCAAATTATGGCTTTCTTGAGATATATGCCCAGGAGTAGGTTGCTGGATCATATGGTAACTTTATTTTACTTCCATCCTGTTCTCCACAGTGACTGTATCAATTTATATTCCCATCAACAGTGTGGGAGGGTTCCCTTTTCTCCACACCCTCTGCAGCATTTATTACTTATAGACTTTTTGATGATGGCCAGTCTGACCAGTGTGAAGGCTGACCTGCTACCTGTTTTTAAAAGTAAAGTTTTGTTGGAGCACCATTATGCATCATTTCTTGTATGTTGTCCAAGACTATTTTCACTCTACGTCAGCTGAGTTGAGTAGTCACAAGAGTGACCTTATGGCCCTCAAAACCGAAGCCATGCACTCGCTGGCTTAGCCAGAAAACCCTGTTTTCTATAATGTATACTCGCCTTGTTGGCAGGTGAGTAGAGACATGGGACAAACACACACGTGTTGAGTCTGTTTGAGTCTGTTGTCATTAGATCTGAAATTGAGAGAATTTCCTCAGTCGGAGTTCAGGTCATGACTGTGGGGGCACATGGTGAAGGTATGAGGAACCATAAACTGTGAGTGAAGGAAAGGAGCCTGGTCAGGAAACTGAGGGGAGCAGAGGGGAGCCCGAAAAGGGAGAGATGCCACGAGATGAGATAAAGAAAGACCGCACATCCCTGAGATTAGACTAGACTGAGATTAGCTTGTTCCTCAAGCTCCCAGGGTCTGTAACAGCCATCTACCCCATGGGCACCCATTCATCAGCCTCCTTGTGTTTGTATAAAGCAAGAGGCTCTCTTTCAAGTAAGAGATGGACTAAAGGAGGCCATTGTGAACTCATACAACTCAACATTAAAAAAAAAGCCCTATTAAAAAATAGCCAGAAGAACTGACTAGACATGTTTTCCAAATAGGAAATGCAGATGGCCAACAGGCATGGGAAAAGAAGCTTTAATATCAATAATCATCATGGAAATGCAAATCAAAACTACAGTGACGGATCACTTCACACTGGTCAGAATGACAGTCATTGAAAAGTTTACAAATAATAAGTGCCAGAGACGGTGTGGAGAAAAGGGAACCCTTCTATGCCGTTGGTGGGAATGGAAATTGATGCAGTCACTATAGAGAACAGTACAGAGTTTCCTTAAAAAACTAAAAACAGAACTACCATATGGTCCAGCAATCCCACTCCTGGGCATTTAAAAAAACACTAATTCAAAAAGTTGCATACACACAAATGTTCATTATAGCACTGTTTACAGTAGCCAAGACATGAAAGTAACCTAAGTGTCCACCAACAGAGGATGGATAAAGATGTAGTGGTACATGTATTCAATGGAATATTACTCAGCCATAAAAAATAAATAATTTTACATTTGTAGCAACATGGATGGACTTAGAGAACATTGTACTAAATGAAATAAGTCAGGGAAAAATAAATATTATATGTATCATTTATATGTGGAATCTAAAAAATTCAGCAAGCCAGTGAATATAACTAAACAGAAGCAGACTCAGATGTAGAGATGAAATTGGTGATTCCCAGTGGGGAGGTGGAAATGGTAGGGGTGTGACAGGTGTAGGTGAGTGGGAGGAAACTATTAGGTCTAAGACAGGCTTCAAGGATGCATTGTACAACATGGGGAATATAGTCAATGTTTTGTTTTGTAATAACTGTAAATGGAAAGTAACCTTTAAAAATAGTATAAGAATAAAAGATTTAGAAAAATAGAGACCAGTATGTGTTTGTCCATCATGAAGCAAATTTAATTCGCTTATTTCTAAGTTCCTAATAGATCCCCTTTTTGAAGCTCCAGTACTCTGGCCACCTGATACGAATAGCTGACTCACCAGAAAAGACCCTGATGCTGGCAAAGATTGAAGGCAGGAGGAGAAGGAGATGACGGAGGACAAGATGGTTGGATGGTATCACCAACTCGATGGACATGTGTTTGAACAAGCTCCAGGAGATTGTGAAGGACAGGGAAGCCTGGCATGCTGCAGTCCATGGGGTTGCAGAGTCAGACACAGCTGAGGGACTGAACAGCACCACCAGCAGATCCCCTTTAGACTCCAGTATTGACAATAAGCACAATGAACGGGCTTGAGTGGAACAATCACGTGATGTAGTGGATGGGAACCATGTTCACAGAAAACTTGAGTGTAACATCGATGGTGCTTCATGAAATTAGCATTTCCCCTTTCAGCTGTTCAGTCATTCTGTAAATGTTGAAGACCTATGAAATGTAAAGACCTTGTGAAAGACAGTTTGCTAAATGAGAATATGAAGGAACAAGACCCACTCGCACGAAACGGAAGAAACCTTATAAGAAAGTTGGCCCAGGCACACTGACAGCGACCACCCAGAGAAATCAGCAGTGGTTGAATTGAGTAAAAACTTGTAGCTGACTTTGGGGGCACTGATGCTCATGCCAGCACTGTGGGCATGGATGTGCGTGAGGCTGAGGCTTTGGTCTTGGAAAAACATCCGTCATGTTGCCCACAAGGAGAAGGGCAGGGTTGCTTCCTGCTGTAGAGACGGGGGCCACCCTGGGGTGTCATGCAGGGGGGCGCACAAAATAGTATTAGAGTGTCCACTGCAGCATCACTGGTAATGACCATACAGGGAATAAAGCGAATATCTAACTGGCAGGGTCATCAGACAATAAAATACCATCCTGTAGTTGAAAGAAATGAACCACAGCTATGTGAATCAATATCGATGAATCTCAAGTCTATCACTGAGCCAAAAATAAGATGCGAAACATTCTTATGGTCTGAGACCAACTATATGACCTTTTAAAACATGGAGGGATGAATTAGGAGTTTGGAATTAACAGATACACACTAATATATGTAAAATAGATAACCAACAAGAACCTAGTCTAGTACAGGGAGCTATATACTTAGTAATCACCTATAAGGGAAAAGAATCTGAAAAGAGCACATATATAGAGAGATGTAGAGCAGATATGTATAAATATGTGTAACTGAATCGCTTTGCCGTACACCTGAAACCAACACAGCATTGTAAATCAACTGTACTCCAATAAAAATAGGCGGCCATGGAAACCAGTATTTGTATCATTGCTTAGACTAGCATGCATATGTGGTGTAAATATTTTTTAAAATATTTTAGAGTAATAGCTATAAGGATAGCTTGTAAATGTGGGGGAAGAAAGAAGGAAATGGGATTGAAGAGTTTTTGCTGGATGTCGGCTGTTTCTGGATATTTTAATTCTTCTTTAAGACAAGACAAAACAAAACAGAAAACCTAACCATGAAGGAACTACAGCAAAGTGGGTGACGGGAAGATCCACGTTTATTTTATTTTTCTCAGACCTTTTCTTTTTGAAATATCTCAGAGGAGAAAAGAAGAGCCCAAGCATGTTTTTAGGGAGACAGTTCCAAAGAAAGGTAGGATGGATGGTTACACTCAAGGAATCTCCCAGTGCACGTAAAGTGGATTAGGACCCGGTCTGAGCTTTGAGCTCCTCAGCTGTCTTACACCCTGAATCACATTAGTCCAGTGAGTGAAATTCGCCCTGTGGTGGGGTGCTAGCACCTCGTCCTATGGCCAGACTGACACGTGCAGCCTGGAGGCGGCCACGTCTGAGCCCAGGCCCCGGGGTGGCCCGCAGGGGCCTGCGTGGGCAGGTGGGCCACAGAGCTTCCCAGGACCCTGTGGCCAGTTCTTGCACTGCAGAGGCTACGATTCCCAACAGTGTGGGGCCAGGGCATCTTCCAGAATATGAAAAAAAAAAAAAAATACCATGAGCCATCTGCTTAGACAAACATGCACACGTGTGTGTACATAAATAAACACATGATTACATCTTTCCAGAAGCTCAGAGCCTGAGCTATCTGAGATCCTTGCTTAAGCACCTCTGTGGAGACACATTGCCTTGGATAAACTTGGTCAAATTCTCCAGGGAAGACAACCATGCTGCCCCTTTTGTGACTGCACAGGGCTCTCAACTGCAGGCTCGGGAAAGGGCCGGTGCTGCTAGGCGTTGACCTAGACACCCTGCTGGCTGTCACGGAGCACAGGTGACCCAAACGCACAGAATCTGTCCTTGCTCTAATAGCTCCACAACGGCTCTTGGATGGTTCTTTAAAGAGTGAAGCTACTGGGCTTAGGAAATTCTTCAGCTCATCTGTCGCCTTTTGCAGAGTCATCTGGGTGGTGTAATCGAGTCGGACGTTTACACGGGAAGGGAACTTGGATGACAAGCATATTCTTGGCATCGGCCTCTGACCACCAATGCAGAATATGAGTAAGGAATGACATTTTTAGCAAAAGGTCACAGACAACATGAACTTAACACATTTTTATTCACCAGGTGGCAAATAGAAATAAAATCGCAGAATCTACGTTCATTGAATAAATATTACAGGTTGACTGAGGTATCCCAATATATTTAACATGGTCTCTCATCCCAAGTACTACTTTTTTTTTCTTGACATATATTTTTACTCATGATTTAAATACTTAGTGACTCTTTCATAGCATCCATCTTTCATTCATCTGATGGCATGTTTACATGATTGTTAGTCTGATTGGATAATTAAAACACTTAAGTGAGATATAAACTAAGTTTCTTTTTCTTCTTTCTTGGAGAATTCATCTAGTCATTGTTGTTCTACTACTTTACACTAACCATTTTTTCCCTCTGAACTGGCCAACCAGCTACAGTATATAAAACCAGTGACTCACAACATCTATTTTGAAATCACTAGTATAAATAGGTACAGTCTGGTTACACCACAATTTAAACAACTGTCCAGCCAAATGAAATGCAAAAAAACGGGGGGAAAAGTACTGCAAACACCTTGAAATGTGTGTTTCCAGCTGACTTTCAGAACAGGTCCACATTTATATAGCTGTGTAAAAAGCAAGGGAATGAAACCAGAAATTCCAAAATATTTTCAAACGGGCTTAGACATTTCGACAGTGTACTATTTTTCTCTGCCAGGAGAATGAATAAATGAATGGTTTGCCCTCTGGGGGGAAAATCCATTTACAAGAGAAAATATTTTAAATTCTTACCATTGCAGGAGGAAAACCAGAGTAGATCTTCATGGCGGCGGGGGGGGGGGGGGGGGGGGGGGGCGCGGCGGTGGGAAGTATGTGTGAGGGGCAGGGTGACATGTTTCAGCGTGGGGTCTTGCTTGCTTATTTTCTTCCTTCATTCATAATCACATGTTTCTTTGATGAGCACTGGAGGCATGAATGGCCCCTGCCTTCATGTGGTCACAGTTTTAAGGGAGGGACCCGAGGGAGCAGCACTGCATTATGAGGATGGAATGAGCAGTCACTAATCCGGGGGGAACAGAAGCCAGAGGCAGGACAGAGAATGCTGTGAACTGTGTTTGTGAGGTATAGATTGTCCCTGCAGTGTGCAGTGAAGAAAGAGATGAGGTTCCCACCTCCCCAGAGCCGGTGGTCACACCTTTTGTCCTTTGAGTTGATGGGGCTGCCCCATCACTGAGCTATAATGACCTGGTTACCCTTTAATCTGCTCTGTAAAGCTCTCCAGAGGAGGGAGAGTATTTATTTATTTCTGTTTCCTAGTGTCTACAACAGGGCCAGGTGCCTGGAGGGTACAAAATGCATGCACTTTTAGTTTAATTGAATAAATGGAAAGATGGATGGATGGAAGGAGGCTCTGTATTTAGAAAGAAATATAGTTGGCTTATGATGGCGTCAGTGGGGGAAAATAACTTAGAAGAAAAAATGCAATACATTGGGTGTGGTAGTATGTAAAAATATTTTTACTAGAAGGATTCTTGGATTTTACAAATTAGAAATTACTTCCCCCCATGTCTGGCCCTTCCAAAATTTCACGCTCACACCTCCACTAGGATGCTTGTTAGATTGTTGGACTGAACGCTCCTTTGATTTCAAAGTATACTCCTTCATTGAGATGACAGTTTTTAACTAGTAAAGAAAGTGTTCCAATTAAAACAGTAATTTTGCAATGTGTACCTCGATTATGTGAAAATAAACTGCTAGTACTTTGGAAAAAAAATCTTAATGCTGTTAAACTCTTTAAAATAGTATTACATATCAAAGCTACACCTTTAAACTACCAACGGAAGAAAAATAAAATAGCTCCAGAGACACAGGGACAGCAAGCAGACAGCTGGAATTTTTGGGAAATGTCTGTGGTATTTTAGTTTATTTTTAAGGGAAAGAAAAATTTTCCATCAAACTTTAGGAAACAATGACATTAAAAAAATTTATACTCAATAAGGTTCTTTATAATGCTGTAGTTAAATTCAGATTATATTTTATTCATGAATTGTAGGATTTTTTTATTTTTTTGGTGGGGTGGATAGGGTAAGAAACTGATTTTTGTAAGCTTCTTCCATCCCCTTTAATTACTTTCTCATTCTGCTCCAGTGCACACACTCACATGGATACTCACAGCACATTATTTTTATTTTTCATGGGACCCTTGTGTCCAGACCACCACACCAGACAGAAATTGAACAACACCACAGATATCCTCCTCAAACTCCAGGAGATGGTGAAGGACGGAAGCCTGGCATGCTGCAGTCTGGGGGTCACAAAATGTTGGACACAATTTAGTGGCTGAACAACAGCTGTCCACCAGAGTGTGAAAAGGAGACCAAATATAAAATATTCAGTAACATGTGGACAACTTCAAACATGCTTGAGACAGAAGTTAAAAAAAAAGAGGTAGAGGCTTTCTAGTCTTGGGTCTATATTAGTAGATGTTTCAGAAGGTGAAGAAGTTGTAATTATGTGTGTCCTCGCAGAGTGGAAGACTGACTCCTCTGAATCACTTTCTGTGCCTTGGAGCCCTCTGTGCTTTTCTGTCCCCTTCGCCAGTCCTGCCCCCCTGAGTCCTCCCTTCTCCTTCTTCCTTTACCCCGCTCTCCCCACCACTGATGGCTCCAGAGCTCCTAGCACCCTGGGTGGGAGCAGGAGGGAGCTGAATGCTGCAGTCTCTCCACCAGGTCTCAAGTGTGGTTTAGGGAAGGAAGAGGACTTGTTTACACTTGGGTCCTTTGGGCTTTTACTGAGCCTGCCATAGCTTACATCTCCTCTCACCCTGCTCACAGGAAGGTGCTCCGATCAACATCAAAATTGCTGTAATCTATTACTCCACAGTAAAAAAAAGAATTCAATGTGGCCATTTGCAGCAACATGGATGGACCTAGAGATTTTCATACTAAGTGTCAGAAGGAGAGAGACAAATACCGTCTAGTATCACTTATGCGGTAGTTTGTAAAGAACCTGCCTGCTAATGCAGGAGACATAAGAGATGCAGGGAAGATCCCCTGGAGGAGAAAGTGGCAACCCACTCCAGTGTTCTCGCCTGGAGAATCCCACGGATAGAGGAGCCTGGCTGGCTACAGTCCACAGGGTCGCAAAATGTCAGACCTGATTGAAGCGACTTAGCATGCATGTGTGGAATC
This sequence comes from Dama dama, assembly GCF_033118175.1. Taxonomy (NCBI): domain Eukaryota; kingdom Metazoa; phylum Chordata; class Mammalia; order Artiodactyla; family Cervidae; genus Dama; species Dama dama. Next base: position 12,404,330 of record NC_083708.1, read on the forward strand.
TAAAATCCGAAGCAAATGGACTTACCTCTGAAACAGAAACACTCACAGACAGAGAGGAGAGACTTGTGGTCGCCCAAGGAGAGATGGGTAGGGGAGGGATGGATTGGGCATTTGGGATTAGCAGATAAAGCTATTATATATGGGACAAATAGACAACAAGGTTCTATTATGTAGCCCAGGGAACTATATCCTGTGATAAACCATAATGGAAAAGAACACAAAAAAGAATGAATGAATGAATAAAAATTGCTGTGTTCATTTCTGGCCCTGAAAAGAGGCTCTATGAGAGGATAGGAAAGCACAGTCCTAGTCAGAAGATAAAGTTCAGTTCTGCTTCCCAGGCTGCTCTGAGCAGGAGCTTGAAGGAGAAGACTTCCAGGCCTCGTGTCCTCACCCGAGAGACAAGGATGGTGAGGAGGACTTGTCCAGGGCCATGTGAGTCCATGCACTGGTGCCTGGCCCCTCTGTCCCTTGCTCTGTGGGTGCCCGTAGCATCCTGGGCCCTGGTCCATCGGCGCCACAGACAGTCACAGGTGCTGCGAATGATAAGAAACAGAGCAGGTGGGCTTACTGGAGTGTGTTTATTCCATGAGAGTAGTTTTAATTTCTTTTAAAAGAGAGCCTTTTCCCTTGGGTTTTCATTACAAGATGCTTCAGTGGCCACACTTTCTGAACCTTCCATGTCTGGAAGCCTTTCTGTCAGTGTTTTGGTTATCAGCCTGCAGTTGTCAGAATCACTGGAAAAAGCCATTTACTGCGTCTCTTAGATACACGAATGAGTCCCCTGCTGCTTCAATTGTTGCTCTCAGAGTCCCCCTTGATTTGAGTATATTATCAGTGTCTGTTTACATAATTTCATCTCCATCTCAGTGAAATTTATTTGGCAGCTGTTAATTTCTTTGAGATTATTTAAAGAGGAGAAGATAGTGGATGGTATCCAAAAGAGCTTTTAACCCCCCTCTCTTTTCTGTTTTTTTTTTTTTTTGCATTTTTACTGTATTGGCAAGTTTTATCAGCTCCATTATTTTATAGTTGTGGCCATTGTACTCTTTATTAAAAATAATTATTTGGAATTGCTTCTTTACTGTCAGTGTCTGAATAACATATTTAGAAATATGGCATTCTATTTTGCCAGTGCAAGTGTGTATTAAATGACAATTCCTATTGCTAAGTGTGGATACAAAAACAGTTGGTTCTCTTGCTAAAGATAATTATTTATACAAGTAAAGTGACATTATCTTAATATTTTTTTCAAGACAACTATTTCCAAATGTTTATTAGAGAAAATGTTCCAGGAAAAAAATAAAGTATAGATATCAGATATTTAACTGTGTGTTGGAAACTTAGGTAAGCCTGGAAATCAGTTTCATATATAATTGCATATGCTTATACTCAATAAATATTCAAAAGACTGCTTTCTCATCTGTAAAATAGAAATAATAGTAGCATCTTCTCATTGAGTAACTTTAAAAATTAATTAAAAGACGGTATATGAGCTCTATTCAGTGCCTGGCATGCAGTAACTACTTAGGCAGTGGTAGATATTAGATTGAATTCATTCCATAAAGAGAGCCCAGAATAATGCCTTAGGGATATAACAATAAAGATAATCAATATTTTAGATGACAGAAAGGAAATAAACAGAAGAGACTGCATACTTGGGGGCCATGTAGTATAAAAATGGGAATAGGAGGGAGTCTATAGGTTTGAGGGTCCTGCAGGGGAGAGAAGAAATGGTGAGTCATGTTTGGGATCCATGGAGCTGCACCTATTAGAAGGTCCTGTGGTGAAGGTGTATTGTCGCCATCTCATGGATTGGACCAGAGCTCTTACGTTGCTGCCGCTGTTTACTTGTTTTATTGTGGACCGACTGTGTCCTAGGTGCTGTGATCTGGGGAGAAACCTGGGAGGGAAGTGTGTAAGTCTGTGAGTCAGTTTCCTGAGTGAGTGATCACTGTGCCAGTTGGGAGGCCTTGCTGGAAGACATAAATAGGGGAGGAGGAGGGAGGAATTGCCAAGGACCAGCCCCAGAGGCTGAAGATGTATCATATGAGAGCCTGCAAGAGGAGAGGAGAGGCTTCAGAGAAAGATGAGTGTTCAGGAGAACTGCTGTTACAGGTGTCAAATGTGGCTTTAGAGTTTATGATGATCCTTATAAATTACAGTGATAGAAAGTAAAGATAAAAATTGATTATTCTTGGCTTGTATCTACCATATTTACCTGTGAAGATGATTGCACATATCCACTTATTGTAGTATGAAATCATTGTTTTCATGAAAGTGAAGGTATTGAAACAGTTGTTCAGTGAACAATGAAAAATGTACTTTTGCCTGAATCCTGAACATGCATTGCTTAAATGCTCAAAAATGCTCAGTTCTGCAATTTTCTGCAACATTTGTAGTAAACCAGACCTATTTCTGATAAATAGTGCTTTCCTTCTTTTGTTATGTTTAGTAGCACAAGTTTTCTTTTAAAGAAAAACAATGGATGTTTTGTCTCAGTGGCTGTGAGTGAGCAGAAAGGGAAAATTGGGGAAGGGTCTTCAGAACCCACTGATAGACTTTGACCTCTGTAACCCAACCAACAATGACATCTATCACCAAAATGACCTCAGATCCTGCTGGGTTCTGCTCAAATCAACAAATCTGTATTGATTGCCCATTTTTGAGCAAACCACAAGCTTGCAGATTTCAAGTGTAAGAAGTCAATTATATAGATAACCTTGACACAAAGGAGAGTGTGTGGATCACCAGGAGACGTTTCCAAAGGACAGTGCAGTTTCTAAGGGGAAGGAGCCCTGTTGGTTGAAAGGGAGCAAGAAGAATCTCCTGGACAAGGTAGAATTAGGGGGAAATGGGGCTTCCCTGATAGCTCAGTTGGTAAAGAATCCGCTGCAATGCAGGAGACCCCAGTTCGATTCCTGGGTCGGGAGGATCCGCTGGAGAAGGGAAAGGCTGCCCACTCCAGTATTCTGGCCTGGAGAATTAGTCCAGGGGGTTGCAAAGAGTCAGACATGACTGAGCGACTTTGACTTTCAGGAACAGGGACAGAGCGATGCCATGTTCCTGCAATGGGAACCAGGTACACACGGCCTGGAGACAGGCTTGACGCCTGGTGCTCCTGGACAATGGCCGTCCAGCTGGCTGAAGGAGAAGGATCATAACTGTGGGGATGGTAGGAGATTAGGGTGCAGTGGAAGGTGGGAGCATCCCTAGTGCTAAATGTGTGGCGTGGGGAAATTCTGGCTTATTTGGGAGGTGGTGAGGAGCCCTTGTTGGATTCTGAGTGGGGAAAGAACGCTGCTGGAACAGAGGTTTCAGGACTGAGGGGATCAGGGCATGCTGTGCTGGGCAGTGAATTCAGGGGAAGTAAGGAAACTGTCCAGAACCTGTGGTCATAGCTCTGCCATCCACAGGAGCCTGAATAGGATGGAAGGAAAAGGGGAAACTCAATAGAGGGCTCTTCCGAGATGCAGACCACTGGGAACATTTCATGTGGGATGCCCAAGAGCACCCTCATGTCTGCAGGCTTCTTTGAGTTTTCCACTTTGCCCTCGGTTATCTGATGCAGTCAGAGTTGTGCTCTGATTTGGCACAGGTGAACCTTGCCTGGAGAGATCTCTTTTGATCTGTATTAACGGGCTCTTCTTAGCTTCTCAGGTCAGAAAGTGCATACTAAGTCACATTGGTCACTGCTTCTAGTCTGTTTGTCCTCGGTCCCCACGTGGCCAAGTTCCACTGGGGATTCAGGCCCACAGAAGACAGCATGGTGTTAGGAACTGCACGCCCTGGGAGTTTTAGAGGTGCTTTTCAATTACTCTAGAAAGACAACTGCTTCTCTTCCCTACTGTGGCCTGGACATCACATATCTGTCCCCGGTTCATAACTCAATGCATCTCTACATGATGCTCCATCGAGAGCAACTGGCATCCTTGAAAATATATTATTGTATTTATTTTTCATGACTCTCAGTAAAGAATCTCCATGCAAAGAGCATTTAGCTAAGTGACACCATGTCATTTATTCATCTATTACATCTTTGCAAGATTGCTATGCATTTAATAAACTTCTAACACAAATAACAATAAAACAAAAGTCAATGTGTGATGGAAGCCACATTTGGCTGCTCTCTGCTCATAAGCCAATAGCCTGAGAGGCAAGTGTCCATAGGAATGAAAGGTGCTTTAATCAGAAAAGCCGGCAACCTGGGGAGAAGGTGGACTCATGTTCTGAGACCAACTCCCAAGATTCTTTTCAGCCTTGACATTTTTTAAAGGGAAACATAGGGGAAACAATCTCAGTGAATCATCAAGGCAGGAGGTTGGGTTCTGTATCTTTCTCCGTTGTGTGCAAACTGGCTGACTCTCTTCAGATGTTTTCTTGTCCACGTGATCTCCTGAAGGCTTGCTTAGAGGTTGGGTTGTTGGGGGTGGGAGATAATCTTTTTCTTTTTTTAAAATGGCTTCATTCTTCACCTTTTTATTTGCAAAAAAAATCAACAGGTTAGACAAAGCATGGTGTGCATTCAGGAGAGCATAAGTCAGGAATTAGTTTCAGTTCATTAGTGATCTCATTTTTGTATTTAGGATCTTTCAAAGATAGAGGGGAACAGAAATGAGCAAACAGAAAAGGGCCAAGAGAGCTGCTTGCAGATAATGAGTCGGTCATGCTTGGACTTGCTCTTCTCATCCTTTTGGCTAATGAATCAAGTGAACATCCTAGACTCATCTTCCTGATCTTTATGTTCCATGAGGGATTCACCACCACATGTGTGCTTATTGGCTTTGAGCCCCTCAGCTCTGGCCATGATGCTGTGGGCTTGGACCCAGGGCATGTAGGGTACATTTGGCTCCATCACCAGGTGCCTTAGGACATTATTACACAACATCCTAAAATACATTATTTTATTTTTTAACCAAAATCCTATGAATCATGGGACAATTTAAAGCCCAATAAAATGACAGAGCCAAAAATAAGTAAATAAAGATCCTGATTAAAAATCCATTTCACACTTATTTTTTAGCCTCTACTAAATACAGTGAGCAATTGAGTCATATGTTTTAACTGGGAGAAGTCTTAGAAAGGTAATATGAATTTTAGTATTTTTTCTCTTTCTCTTTCAAAATGGATCTCCTCATTAACTCACCATAATTGATAACTAGGCCCTTTTCCTATGAATCAGAGATAAGTCTGATCATGTACTTTCTTAGAGCAAAAAAAGATAACTTACTTTAAATCTGAAACTTTTGACATTTCCCTCCTAGGCTTGAGCCTGAGGGAAGAAAGGGGTTGTTCACTCCAGGGGCTCCAGGAGGTTCTTAGTGGCTTACTCAGCTTTGCAAAACAACCAAGGCTAGGAAACTCCTCCCTCAAATAAAGGCCTTTGTCTGTAGAAATTCATAGCTTATTTGCAAGCGATGTTATGATGCAGTCACAACTTTTACATTTACAAATATAAATATATATGAAACCTGTATTATTGCTAGGATTTTACTAGAGAATTTAATGCAGCCTATAAAGCAACGTTAGTTTAACTTTTCTATACCTACCCTTGTAACTTCTCCAACTTCACTTTTCTTGAGAAGGTCCTCAGAGTCCAAAGCACTCAAGTGACATGAAGATGTAAATGTCACCAGACCTGTCTGGAAGTTTGCACTTTAATCCACTACTTAGATCCAGAGGAGTCGCAGCCATGGATGGCACTGGGGTGCCTGCAGGCCAGGAGGTGGGGTGAGGCACCCTAGGAGCTTTCCCGGAAACTCCAAAGTCCTTCTCAACTGTGCTGAGGCCATGGACAAAGGCTCTGTCTACATTTCAAAATATCTGTCTTGAAAGAATAAATGCCCACATAGGACCCTTTGAAAATAAGGTGGGTGTGTTTTGTCACCAGGTACGTTTATATTTGTCAATTTAAAGAGTCAGTTACTTCAATTTTAGTAATATGAAGACAGTTCAGTGTTAAAAAATAAGACAGGACAGCTACAGGGGTCAAAGGAAAGCCCATGGACATGGGTTCTTCATCATGCACACCTCTTTTAGGGTCTTCTTCCACTCCACATCCTCAGTCTGCAAGCTCCACCTTCTGAAAAGCCACCTCCTCTGGAAAGTCTCCCAGGACTGCATGAATCCAGTGACTGACAATCTCTGTGCTTCCTCCACACCTTGACAACCTGGGGTGGAATGCAGGAGATTTCTCCTCACTAGGCTGCTCTCAGCTCTAGCTTTGATTTTTCCCCTTTGTTCCCAGGAACTGGCTGACTGAATGAATAAATGCTAAGTTCTTATGGACGACAGCCAGCTGCCCTTTTGAACTATGGAGACAACTAAGCCATGATTAGTAATCCTTGGATCAGCAGTTGAGATCTGGTGACTGAACCCTTTTGCCTGTGTATTGGCCACTTCCTGTGTTCTTACTCAAATACACACATTTCCTGATAGACATTTCTTAGAATTGTGATTTTTTTTTTTTTTTTTACAGTGGCCTGTGGCTCTGAAAGTGTGTGAGATTTCCAGACATATTCAACACCATCCAGACAGTGCCAAAGTGTGTCATGCACACAGCTCCTGATCATTTAGGGGTTTAAAAAAATTCCTGTTGAGGGAGAAATTAGCTACCTTGTGGTTAATGGTCCACCTGGGTTGGCCTTCTTTCTGCCTGATGTCTCACACTCAGTCTCAGTCCTGACACTGCAAGTTAATCAGGGGTGACTCCACACTGGAATCTTCAGCCCTGACCTCTTCTCTTGTTTCTCCGACGGCTTCCTTGACCTCTCCATGTGGATGTTTGATGGGCATCGCTCCCTGAGCACGTGCAGAACCAGATTCCTGGCGGTCCTCATCGCCTCATCCCGACCTGCACCTGTGTTGGCATCCCATCTGGGTATCTCACGCCTGAGACTCCATCCTCATGGTCACTCAGAAAGAAGCAAAGACTCCCAGCAAACAAGCCATAGCCTCCTCCACGAAATACAAAACCCCAGATCAACAATTTTGACTACTTGACTGTCCTCTTCCTCAAGCCTTGATAGAGCCCTGTCAATGAGGCCCTTCTTCCCGATGGCTCTATAACCGCCCACTTGGAACCATGGGCTCTGGCCTCAGGATGGGAGTTGATGTCATGGCTATTGAGGTATATTTTTCTGCTTCTCCTCCTATCCCCTCCAGTTTGTTCTCAACCCCAGAGCTTGGGTGAACCTTTTAAAACCCGGCTTCCCCGGTGGGTCAAAGGGTAAAGAATCTACCTGCAATACAGGACACCTGGATTCTGTCCTTGGGTCTAGCAGATCCCCTGGAGAAGGGAATGGCAACCTACTCCCAGTGTTTTTGCTCGGAGAATCTCATGAACTGAGGACCCTGGTGGGCCCCAGTGTGTAGAGTCGCAAAGTCGGACATGACTGAGCAACTTGCAATTTCTCTTTAAAACCTGAGTTAGAACATGTATTTCCTCTGTCGAAAACCCTCCTGTGACATGACTGATGTGTTGTGAACGCAGTTGAAATACCTGAAGTTAATCTGTGTTGATCACTTACCACGAAGGCCCAGCCTGTGCTGAAGTATGCTGCCTGTTCTCATTTCATCCTGACCTCAGTCTCTCATTGTCACCACTATCTTATATGTAATAAAACTGAGCTAAAACAGGTTGAAACAACTCTCTGAAGATCACTCTGAGAGGGAGTTGGCAGAGCTTGTTTTATACTGAAGCAGTCAGGTTCAGAGCAGGGACAGTAAAAAAATCTCAGTGTTTCTGTCCTTCCTTTTTTATCTTCTTCTTTCACATACTATGGTTGTTATAAACAAGGCCTATCTGATAATCCATTTCTATCAATGAAGAAAGACAGCAAAGACATATATTTTGAAGTGTAACTTTGTGATGAAGATTCTTAGCATCCTATTTATTTATGAAGTCCTTGGCAGCATCTTGGACTCAAGATTCCTGGTATTTCTCTGGACACCGATGACATCAGTGCTTTTTTGGTCTTGCTAAGTTACTACTGCTGGTTCTAACACTCACCTTGCACTTTAGTTCTCATCAGAATCCTAGTATTAAGTCTGACTTTTCCACAGTCACTATATATATTTGTGTGTATATATATATTTTTTTTCTTTTTTTTTTTTGGCTGCGCTGTGTGGCTTAAGGGATCTTCAGCAGTGACGGTGCACTGGACAGCTGGGAAACTCCTTCCCATCCCAGTGTTTTTAAAGTCATTGTTCATTAAGGTGAGATGTGAGCGTATATGTGATGAATGCTGTTCTCAAAAGAATTCATGAATAAATTCCATTTTCTCATGAGAACTAGCAGGAACTAAAAGAAATGCAATTGTAGATAAAGAACAATTTTAGTTCAATTGGGTAGTATAGTGTTACTGTATTTTATCAGACTAACAATGATGGTTGGAATAAAAATCATTATAACTTCACTATTGGCATATAATGAAAAACATTGCTAAAAATGTATCAGCAACTCATTTTTTAAAATTTGTTTTTAATTGGAGAATAATTGCTTTACAGTGTTGGGTTGGTTTCTGCCACGCATCAATATGAATCAGTCATAGGCCTGTGTCCCCTCCTTCTTGAATGTCCCTCCTTCCCCCCTCCCACCCCATCCTATCCCTATGGTTTGTCACAGAGCACCTATTTACAAATAGGTTCATCAGTACCATTTTTCTAGATTCTATATATATATGCACTGGTATACAGTATTTGTTTTTAGAGACTCATGTTTTTGTAGGTGAAAAATTTTTAATCACATCCAAATCTTCCATGAAATTTAAGAAAATATAAATATCATCCTCTACCCAGTCCTAACATATTTCTTTTTTTCCAATATCTACTAACATAGCCATGTCTAAATGATCGTCAAAAGGAAACTGATAATGCAGAGTGAGACAGACTCACCTGCCAAGAGCTAAGTCACTCACATGTTCTTCAGTCCCTATGGTTTTAGAAACATAAAATTCTGCATAAGTGATTAATATTTCTATTTAAATTGTAATAATAACACATCATGAATTTATTGAATTGAGTACAATGTAAAATTGGCATGATTATCCATCCAAATATACTTTTAAAACTTAATTTTCTTTAGTCTTACCATGCAGGCTTATCAACTCATGAAGCGTGATCATTGGTGCTCAATTATATTATCAAAGTAATAAAAAGTAAAAGCTTGTCTTAAGGAATTATTTTGAAATTGAGATTTACTCTTGGAAAAATATGTTAACCCACCATTTATTATATTATCAAATTATCCTAACATAGTTAAAAGCACATTGATGATTTTTTTCCATAGGGATCAGTCTTTTTTACATTTATTTCCCATTTATATTACTTTACTCTCTTGTACTGATGTAGGCTTGATAATCATTTTAATATTGTTCTGTATATTTAATGGTACATAGACTTGGATCACTAGTGTAATGATCAAATGAGCTTTAGGGACATAAAGGCTTAGGTTTAATGACAGACCTCATACTTAACTAGTTGTGTTAGGTTTGTTTCTTTTTGTCCAGTTACTGAATATTCCTGAGCCTGCTCTTTACAGCTTCATGTATGAAAAGCATACTGTCTGACACATACCTGCTATTTTTTTTCTGGGTTTATCGAGTCTCATCATGGGCTAAAATAAACTTACCGAGATGAAGGCTGGACTGCCCCTACATTCTGTGGTTTTTTGCATTCCATCATATCACAGTAGCTAACTCCATAGAAGGGCCACATTAATATCTTTCTTCCTATTTCTCTCCTATTTGGAAAGCAATATTTATCATTACTTCTCTCTTTGGCAGATTTGTGTCCTGAGCCTTATGTGCATTTGAGAAGAGTCATAACCAATCAACTCATTTGCTTTACTCACAATTACTGCTTAGTCTATTTTAATGATTAAAAGTGTTCCCCATGAAAAATGAACACTTATATTCTAGGAATGAGAGGAGAAGTCTATGAAATCTTGTCCTTTCCCTGTGTAGAAATGTATCTGTATTTAACTTCTATTTTGTTCTTTTTAGCCATTCAAGAAGGATGGTGGTGATGCGGTGACATAAATAACTTTTGTCTGGAATGTTTTTATTTATTGAAAGGCAGGTGTGGAGCAGCTACCAGGTAGATAACATTACACAAAGCCCATGAGAGACAAAAAAGAAATTAAAAATTAAATAATGTTCACAAATAATCACACTGAAACAAGTGAGTGATCAAAACCTCAGGTTACCTCCTGGGAAAAGAGGGTTTTATGTACCTAACAGGATATTTTTCTCTTACCCTAGCAAGGGTTCATGGTGTCATTTAGCAAATACAATGTTTTGGCTCACTCTTCATCCTTTTAGGAGATTACCTTTTTATTGTTACTGTTTTGTTTAGTTTAAACCATCCTAAAAATTGGTATAAGAAAAATAAACAAGGCTGCTTTGACAGCTGCCATTTATAAATGTGATGATCTAGAATCAATGCTAAAGTTTCTCCAAACTTATAGAAGCACAGAGGGTAATACTGGTGAGTTTTCATGTTGCTCTTTTAAAAATCTGTCAAGATGAACTATTTTAAAGATCTTCCTTCTGGGAACTAATGGGGGTACAGTTGAGTTGTCTGATCATTAAAACGGCCATGTTTTCAAGGAGGCTTAATGGTTCATTTCATTAAGTTTTGTCAAAAGATGTGAAGGTCTTGACTATGCTTAGTGACCACAGCAATTATAACCATACTTGGTGTTTAGCGTGATGCGCTTCTGGAGGGCCATCCTTTCAGGTCAGGGGTTTCAAAATATTCCTTCTTCTGCTGAGGCTCATCTGAACCCTCTCCCCATCCTCTGCCTGTCCTCCTGTTTCCCATTCCAGGGTGTCCAGTCCACCCTCCAGGACTGTCCCCTCATCTGTAGTGGCTGCCGTAAGCATGGAGGGGTCTTGACCCCCACAGTTTTAGGGTGGCGAGCCTCTGGCCCCTTCAGGATCATACACTTTGCTGACTTTAGTTCAGGCCCCACTCTCCCGTCATCCTCCCTGCAAAATGGCCCTGAATCTCCTCCTCCTCCCACTCACAGGTCCTTGGAAGGCCCCTCAGTACCAACAGAAGTGGTGTAGTTTCTCTAGAATTCACTCTTTGGAACTTCTCCTCTGGTTTCACAAGGTCTAAGAGCAACCTCATTGGAGGTCAACCTTACATCATCACACCCCAAAGTGGGGTGAGAACAAAGCCTTGTACGATGTCACTGCCCCTGACTTCGGGGAAGCAGGCAGGTGGGGGATTGGTCCAGTAGGGCAGAGGAAGTGGCAAATAATGTTACACTTGTCCTTGTGTTGGCTTATATAGAGCTGACACAAAAGAACTAAATATATGTTGGTTTGACACCAACTCTAGGGTTGGTATCTAGGGTTGGTGCTCTAGGGTTCATGGAAGAACACTTCTGATGTGTGAAAAAATGACAAAATGTTTACATTTTCCAAAGACATATGTATACAAGAGAGAGAGAGAGGCAAATTTATCACAAAGCTAATGAACCTTAATTTTCAAAGTCCCTTACTCACCAGTCCCTTGCAAGGTTCTGAATTTAATTTCTCAGTTATATATTTATAATTTCACATTGTTTTTTCTCAAAGAAAGATCTGTCTTTGGATCTACCTTATGGTCCTGTGATAAAGTCTACGTAGTCCTTTAATATAACCGTAGTCCAGTATGAAGAAACGCTAAGAAATAAGCTCTGTGATCTGTGGAACAATGTTATCTTATCTGTCAGTTCAGTTCAGTTCAGTCACTCAGTCGTGTCCAACTCTTTGCGACCCCATGGACTGTAGCATGCCAGGCCTCCCTGTCCATCACCAACCCCTGGAGCTTGCTCAAGCTCATGTCCATTGAGTCTGTGATGCCATCCAATCATCTCATTCTTTGTCATCCCCTTCTCTTCCCATCTTCAGTCTTTCCCAGCATCAGGGGCTTTTCAAATGAGTCATTTCTTTGCATCAGGTGACCAAAGTATTGGAGTTTCAGCTTCAGCATCAGTCCTTTCAATGAACACTCAGGACTAATTTCCTTTAGGATTCACTGGTTGGATCTCCTTGCAGTCCAAGGGACTCTCAAAAGTCTTCTCCAACACCACAGTTCAAAAGCATCAGTTCTTTGGCACTCAGCTTGCTTTATAGTCCAACTCTCACATCCATATATGACTACTGGGAAAACCATAGCTTTGGCTAGATGCATCTTTGTTGGCAGTGTCTCTGATCTTTAATATGCTCTCCAGGTTGGATATAGCTTCTCTTCCAAGAAACAAGTGTCTTTTAATTTCATGGCTGCAGTCACCATCTATAGTGATTTTGGAGCCCCCAAAACTAAAGTCTCTCACTGTTTCCATTGTTTCCCCACTTATTTGCCATGAAGTGATGGGACCGGACGCCATGATCTTAGTTTTCTGAATGTTGAGTTTTTAGCCTACTTTTTCACTCTCCTCTTTCACTTTCATCAAGAGGCTCTTTAGTTCCTCTTCGCTTTCTGCCATAAGTGTGGTGTCATCTGTATATCTGAGGTTATTGATATTTCTCCCGGCAATCTTGATTCCAACTTGTACTTCATCCAGGCAGCATTTCTCATGATGTATTCTGCACATAAGTTAAATAAGCAGCGTGGCAATATACAACTGTTATTGTCACTATTTCTGTTCATTCTGTTTGTCAATAATCTCACAAATCTCTCTAAAATGCTAAAAACATGAAGTGGTTATCTACATAGAAACTTTATTAGATAGGTTGATGGACTGTCCTTTACTACATGCAGATATGTTTTAGGGTAAAAGCACTTTATTTTTGAGAATAAGACAGAGTCTCTTAAAATACACAATAAAGTCTTGCCTATAAATGAAAAATATTCCCCTTTTCACCTATTGCATGTATTATCTATTGCATATATTACCTATTGCAGAAATATTAGATAGTATTCATATATTACCTATTGCAACCATTAAAATATTTTATTGTAAGATTGTAATTTGGGGACAAAATTCATTTTTGTAGTGTGATGTTTACAAATTGCCAGAGTCTCAAGCTCTGTTGCCATCGTTTAGATCCCCTCAAGAATTGCCATGTATTTCTGGAAAGAGAATCAGTAGAATTTCCTTAAGCCTGTAATTAGCTCAGTATGGATTATTCACATTGTAGATCGGCCATTACGTAAGAATCCATTTTCAGAATCAGGGCTTCTCTGAGGTCTTTAGAAGCAGGGTAACTGCCCAAAGCAGTCCGTCGACTTCCTTCCTTTCTGTGTCACTGTGAGTACATGTGTGTATATATGTTTTTTTTCCATGTCACTGTATTTTTCATGGAAAGCCCACCTTTCCAAGTTTCCCTTTGTTTGCCCTCATTGGTGCAAAGTGTCAAGAGCTGTTTGTGAGAGGGTGGGTTCCACGCCAGTGGTTATGTACCCATACCCCGCTATGCTGCGGTGACACAGCCTGGAGGCCACACCATTGGGGGATTATATCACGGGGGCTGTTCTCAACCTAAAGCAGAATTGCCTTAGTCACTCAGTGAATCACAAAAGGATTTCAGTTATCATTTGACTTCTCATCATGAATGAAACCCCTAACCCATCACCCACGTTCCTCATTACTGTTGGCTCTGCTGACTCATCTTTGTTTCCATAATCAAAATTAAAGGAAACAATTCCAAACTAGGAATTCTGTAAATGAATTCAGGCATAGGAATACAATAAGAACAATTTTACAGCTTCTGGTATGATTGCTCCTCATATGCATGGGAACCTTCAAGAAGTTGACGAGGTTATTTCTACACTTAAAAATGTAAAATTAAATTTCATTCATTTTTCACAAGCTAATAATAATAAAAAAGAAATAGAGGCCTATGTCATGATATAAAGGCCCTTAATGGAATTCCAACTCTAAACTTATATTTGTTCATTTGAGAAGTTTATAAAAAGAATATAACAAGGGAAATAAATTTACTTATTTATTTGTGGGGAAGCCAAGCCTTATTCTCACTTCTTGATATTATCAAATCATGAGTGTCAGTGTCATAAAGTAGAATCATTTAAAAATGAAGGAAATTTTAATATTTTTTGCAAACATTAATAGGCTGATAAGTGACTTACTATTTTGAATCAATTCAGATACATAAGTTTAAATCTTATTTATGCCTTTAAAATTATTTGTCTTTTTTCACATAGTAAAGTACTAAAATTATGCATGTGTATATGAAAAGATTTTAAATATTTTCAAATATACTAGAAAGTGATTTGAAATATAATTTTATTGTTAATGTGAAAATGTGAGACACATTTTAATAATTAACTATAATAACTTCCTAATAAATAACTTATTTATATATATAATAACTATAATATATATAATGTTATATATATAAATATATAACTTATATATATAACTTTATATATATAAATAACTTCCATAATAAAACATGTTATAGATTTTTATTATGAACATTTTTTATTATGAACATTTATGCTTAAATGTTTTATTATGAACATTTATGCTTAAAACTGTTAAAATACATTATTGTAAAATTAACAATAAAGTGGCAGAAAATCCATTAAGAAAAGTATCAGGCAAAGTTGTAATATAATGGCGAATGAAATGTATAATTTTTAGGTTACTGTTTTCATCTTCTACAATATTGTATTACATTATTCATTGATACAGTGAGATGAATATTCCTAAAATGTTGACTGAGATCAATCACCAAATAAATTATTTCAACTTTAAAAATATGTGAGTTACTGTAACATTAGCAAATATTCATTAAGAAACTAATGACATACTTTTTTGTTTTTTTTCTTTAAAGAAGAAACAGCTTCTGGTGAGAAAGATGTCTGGTGTCTTTTCTCCCATTCCCCACCACCATTTTCAGTTGCATTTACAACAAAGCTTCAGGCTACTTAGCCCCAAAATGGGATCACACCATGAAATGAAGTGAGAAGGGGTGTGATGGACTTGATCGATCAAATTAAGGCAGCCACGGAAGCTACTTGCACCTGACGTCTGTCTCTGCTCTGGACATGGATGCCCATAAGCACCTGTTGGACTTGTGTTGACCTCCTAGACACTATCTGACCTCACCTCTCACCTCCATATGCAGAAAACTCAGGTCTTTTGTGCCTCTGTAGAGGAATGTAGTTATCAGTTTGTCTTGAAAACTGACAGATCAAAAGAAGGAAGATTTTAAATCACCACTAGGTGAGTGAGTGAGTGAGTGTTAGTCGCTCAGTCCTGACCAACTCTTTGCAACCCCGTGGAATTCCTCTGTGTGGAATTCTCTAGGCAAGAATACTAGAGTGGGTTACCATTCTCTTCTCCAGAGGATCTTCCCAACCCAAGGATCAAACCTCTGTCTCCTGGATTGCAGGTGGATTTTTTACCACCAGGGAAACCCCACTACTAGGTACTCACTACAAAAACAGTTGTTTCTAGCAAGGTCTGCTGATGGGTGCTAAATGGATTAGATGAAAGTTGGAGGAAAAGTAGGATTTTTGCATAGTCTCAAAGCACCCCCCAGCCCCTGCCGCCAAGGTAATTATCAATTGTGAGGGAAAACATAGTCACTTTATAGTGGAGAAACCCAGAAGATAGCACTTTAACCAAATGATGAATACTAACATCACCAGTAATAACATATCTGTGTCATGTTTTCCAGGAGGATGGTAATGGGACATATTAAAATCCCATTTGTGGAAGCAGGGAATGTGCCTTGCGTTACTTTGAGGTTCATGACTGTCTTCATCAGCTTGGGAATCCCATGGGCTGGATGGATGAAACCATACAAATGAATTTTCTCACAGTTCTGGGGACTGGAAGTCCCAGATCAATCAAGAGTCCTGGCCTCTTTGTCGGGCTTACTGGTACACAGTATGACAATCTCTAGTTTCATCCATGTTGCTGCAGATGACATTATTTTAGTCTTTTTTTTTTTCCATTTATTTTTATTAGTTGGAGGCTAATTACTTTACAGTATTGTAGTGGTTTTTGTCATACGTAGACATGAATCAGCCAAGGAGTTGCATGTATTCCCCATCCCGACCCCCTTCCCACCTCCCTCTCTACCCGATCCCTCTGGGTCTTCCCAGTGCACCAGGCCTGAGCACTTGTCTCATGCATCCAACTGGGCTGGTGATCTGTTTCACCCTAGATAATGTACATGTTTTATGGCTGAGTAGGATTCCACTGTATATATATATACCACATCTTCTTTATCCCTTTCCCTGTCGATGTGCATTTAGGTTGCTCCCATGGACTGGCTATTGTGAATAGCACTGCAATAAAGCTGTTAATCCTATCAGGTCAGGGCTGTATCCTGTGACTACTACCTAATTAAAGGTAACTTTATTACCTCTGCAGAGGCCCAGCACTCAGATATGATCACGTAGAGAGCTGGGGCTTCAAGGTATGACTTTGAGGGACATAGACATTCAATCTATAACATTCCACCCCTAGATACCCCAAGTTCATGTCTTTCTCTCATACGAAATACTTTCATTCCATCCCAACAGTCTCAAAAGTCTTCACCTGGACCAGAACCAGCTCTAAAGTCTGAAATCCCATCTGTGAATCACCTGAGTCAGACATGGGTAAGAGTCACAAAGCATGGTTCATCCTGAGGCAAATTCCTCACCAGCTGGAAACCTACCTCTTTCTGATAGATACACTAAAGTGGCCGCATCTCAAGTGTTTCCTTGGAGAGGCTGCGAATTTTCCCAACTTCCAAATCTTCCTTTTTGCCTAACAGCTCTTTCTTTGGTTCCTCTCTCCTCTCACATTTTGTTATCAGCAGTCAGAAGGATCCAAGCCACACCCTCAATACTTTTCTTAGAAATTTCTTCTGCTGAATATCTAGCCTCATCAATCACAATTTCTACCTTTTCACAAAACACTAGACCATAGCTTACCATGTTCTTTGCCACTTTATAACAAGAACTCTTTCCCCAATTTCCAATAACCTGTATCTCATTTCTGTCTGAGCCCCCAACAAAGTGGCCTTTAACTTCCATATTTCTGCCAATATTCTGTTATTGATGATTTATGTATCCCCTAAGAAGATGAAAGGGCTTCCCTGGTGGCTCAGATGGTAAATCTGCCTATAATGCAGATGACCCAGGTTCAATCCCTGGGTCAGGAAGATCCCCTGAAGAAGGGAATGACAACCCACTCCAGTATTCTTGCCTGGAGAATCCCATGGACAGAGGAGCCTGGGATCCTACAGTCCATGGGATCGCAAAGAGCTAGACATGACTGAGAGACTAATGCTTTCACTTTAAGAAGAAAGCTTTCCTTCTAACTCTCCTCTTATCTTCCTGAGCTTCCATCAGAATTGCCATTAATACCTGCAGTTGTAACAGTGACCCATTGATGGCCACCGTGAACTTCTCTGGCCTGCACCCAAAAATTATGCTAGCTGCTACCCATCACCCAGGTCCAAAGCTGCTTCCGCATATTTTGGTATTTGTTACACTAGCACCTAATTCTGGGCTCTGAAATCTGTCTTATCTTTTATTTCCCTCTGTAAAGACCCTGTCTGCAAATAGTCTCATTTGGGACTGGGAGCTTAAACAGATGAGTTTTAGCGGGGCACAGCTTTCAGTCCCTACGAGTGGACCATATTAATGCTGAGAAAGCTGAGTGAGTCAGTTTCCGAGAGGAGGAGGGATGCTGTTGAGATTCAAGCAGAATCCACAGTGAGGGCTTGCAGAGCTCTGTTGAGACTTAAGATTTGTTTATTGTCAGAATAGCCAGAAGGGTTTCTCATAGTTTTGTTACCAGCATTTAGATAAAGTCCCAGTAACTGGGATTAGTCAGTTGGTCTTGAACCTTGGGGCCAAACCACATATCTTTGTGTTCCTGAGTTTTATTTTCTTGAGAGAAAAGATAATGACAGTGAACACGTGTTTATTCATCACTTTAAAATTGGCTGCCTCTTGGGTTTAAATTTTTTAATATTATTTACTCAAGAAATAGCATCAATTTTATTCAATATATAGTATTTCCCCCTTAATACATAGCAAAGTGTATTAGGATTATCAAAGTAACCATGACAACCGGCTTCTTTACAATCCAGTTCGTGATGGCAGAGCACAGAAGCACGCAGATCCTTAGCAGGAAATATTTCTTTGTGGCGATATATAAATATACAGATAGAGATATACAGAGGCATATACATTCTAAAAAGTGTTAGCATATGTATATACACATATATAGTAATGTTTTTTAACAGAAGATAGACAAAAGATTTCCTATGAATGTATCACAGGTTTTGTCACAAATCAGCAGCCTAGTGTTTTTAGAAATAAAAGGCATAAGAGGTTTGTGTCGGAAGCCCTGCATCCTAGGTCAGTCTTTGGCACTGCAAGGCTGCCCAGCCAACCATCTGACGACTGCCTGGGTCTTCAGTTTCCTCATCTGAGAAGCACAGTAGTCGTTTGTCAGAGCTGGAAGAGTTTGGCCAAAAAAGGACTTTGTAAGCACTACATTTATTCCCCTCACTATATCACTTCAGTAAGGGTGGTTATTCTCTAATATTTATCACTTTTATGTCTCATAATGAAGGCTGAAAGTCTTAGGAACTGTTACCAGTATTACCGTTAAAAAAGTCATAGAAGTGAGGAAAAGCACTTGTGAAAAGGTGCAGTGACTTGCAGATACTGTGTAGGAAGGAGAAGCAAGTGGATAATCCCATCCTTGTCTCCAAGCCGCCCTGAAGACTCCTCCAGAGCGTGGGTAATGGTGAGCAGAATGGGGGAGTCGGGCGTGAGCTAGTGAGGCAGATACAAGGAGACAGCCTTGCCACAGTGAGGGTCGGTCGCTGCAGGGTAGAGCTGACTTCCCTCTGGGAGGCTGCGGACCCCACCTGTGGCAGCTTGCTTCCCTGGCCGGGGACCCTCGATCTCGCCCTGGAGTCAGGGACCTGGCTCCCCAGACCTGGGGCTCCCTCTGGGCTTGGGGTTCTGTGCCTCTCTCTGAATCTCTGCCACTAGGCGCCTTCTGATTTTCCTGGTGAAGACTGTTGACCTACAGAAAAGCAAACCAACCTGGAAAGTCACACATGGAATACACAACCCAGCAAGTGCATTCCTCTCCTGGAAAAGTCAAGCGTTCCATTTTTCTTTTAAAATACTGGAAAGAATGTGCTCAATGATTACAGTAAGTGGTAAAGCCTGCTTAGTGGTTAGGCTGGGGGAGAAGACGAGGAAAGGGGATGGAGTAGGAAGTGGGGAAAGGGGTGGGAAGGGGAGGGGTGAAGGCAGGTGAGGGTCCAGCCTGGAGGAGCAGAGGGGAGGGGAGGAGGGAGGAAGCCAAGGAGGAGGAGGGAGACTGTTATAGGACACACGCTGCTATCCCTTTAGACTGTGGGAATCAGCATTGCCAGCCTTTGTCTCCTAGCTTTGAAAGTGGGTGAGCTGGATAACTATGTCCTCTAGGTGTTCAGCTTTCTGATTGCTTTCCTTTGGGGGAGCAGTAATTTGAAAAGGCTGCCAGGCTAGCCACTGGATGTTATTTTCTGGACAGCAGAAGCTGGGACAAAGCATTTTCATTTGTGTGAAAGCCAGCCAGATGGTCCTAAGCCAGTTCTCCACTTCAACTCTAGGAAGAGCTTAACATGACTCAGCTTTTTGTTTCTAGAACTTCAAACAGTCTTCCTACAGTATGTTTACATGACAGGGATTGACAAATTATTAATTGTATTCCAATGAAAAGTGAAAGCATTAGTCGCTTCGTCTTGTCTGACTCTGTGACCCCGTGGACTGTAGCCCAACAGGCTTCTCTGTCCATGGGATTCTCCAGGCAAAACTACTTGAGTGGGGAGACATTCCCTTCTCCAGGGGAATCTTCCTGACCCAGGGATTGAACCAGGTCACCTACATTGCAGGCAGATTCTTCACCTTCTGAGCCACCACAGAAGCTGCATTCTTATAACCTATCTTTGAAGATTTGAACATTGAAATGATGCAATAAATAGTAAGTGTCCCTCAGATTCTTTTTAGAAACAAGGAAAGGAAAATCTATGTATCTATGTATCTAGCTAGCTGTATTTACATATCTGTCTCTCTCTATTTATCTGTCTGTCTGTTTATGTAACTGGGCTGCCCATGTAGCTCAGCTGGTAAAGAATCCTCCTGCAATGCCAGAGATCTGTGTTCGATCCCTGGGTTGGGAAGATCCCCTGGAGAACGGCCTGGCAGCCAACTCCAGTATTCTTGCCTAGAGAATCCCCATGGATAGAGGAGCCTGGCGGGCTACAGTCCATGGGGTTGCAAAGAGTCAGACACAACTGAGCAACCTAGCACAACATAATATTCATGTAACTATTCACATCTATCTCTACTTATTTACAGAGATCTATCTATTTATATCTATATTTACATCCTTATCTTCATCGATTTATATTTTGGTATCTGTCTACCATTTATCTGTCATCTCCAGTGTTCTCTTTTGCTTTTTAGGAGAGATTATTTTCTACCTTCCCAAGGCCTTGATAATAATTAGAGATGAATTTTTTAATTGGTTGGGTT
The DNA here is from genome assembly GCF_033118175.1 of Dama dama. NCBI lineage: Eukaryota > Metazoa > Chordata > Mammalia > Artiodactyla > Cervidae > Dama > Dama dama. The sequence goes on from NC_083708.1 coordinate 12,424,841, forward strand.
GGAGGATAGATTCAAGAGATGCTAAACAGAGGTCCTTAAAAAGTAGGTGTGGCTGACTGCCCTTTGACAATCTAAGCCTTTGCTGTCAACTGTTTCTAGATGTCTGCTTTGCAGCATCACTCTATGTTTTATTGATCAGTGAGTAAATATGTGTGTGACCATAATTGGACAGGTGCTACCTCAAGTTTTACTTAAAGTGATGTCACATAGAGACTATTTTGAAGAAAGTTCTTTTCCATGTTGTACTTTATATCTTTTGCTATGGAAGGTACTGTAATTTCTTTTAAAAAAAAAATGCAGTAGTAATATTTTGCTTTGCTCAGATCTTTCTGGGACAAAAACCCAAACCCAAACCAAACCAACCTTTTTCTCTGTTTATATTTCCCGGAAGTCATTATATATTGGTGCCTGAGAACCCCTTGATTCTTAGCAGCAAATAGCCTGAAGACTATTAAGGACACATAAAGCTTAGCTAGAACTTATCTGTTAAATTTCCAGTTAGTTATACTTCCTATCCAAGGACGTTACAACGAGTGATTGAATTGTCATCTGCTGCACTTACAAGCTGTATTCTCAGGGAGAATGGGAGAGATCCAAGTTCTGTGAGTTTACCCTGGAGTTGGAGTAACATTTAGATTAAAACTCTGTGCCTTCTACTCTACTGTGGAGAGTCAGTCTTGTCTGTGGGCCGCTGACTCAGCCCTTAGTTAGGCCCTCGAGTCCTGCACTTGGTCCTCCAGCCTTGTCTTCCACACAGACAGACAACAGCCATCTGACGCTGACCATCAGCGGTTCAGCTTGAGCGGCTGGACAGTGGTGAGACTTGCCAGTGAGGTAATGACTGTGGACTTTCCTGGCAGTTTCTGAAGGTCTGTGTCCAGAATGACCCCCTGTGACACTCTGCCTTTGTGGAATGTATCTCCTGTGTTCCACCGTAGATTCTTTTAAACTAAGCCTTAGGGTTTTATATTCCTGTTGCCTCATACTGTCAGTTTTTAGGGTGGTGATTTTATGGGACGAGATCTGTGTCTTTGAAGAATTGATCCACTTTGGAATTGAGGGAGTGAATCGCTGAAGTCTAACTTAGTTTACTCAGATAATCTTTCCTTTGTTTTAAAAATATACCCAGTTCTGAACTTCTTATTGATTTTGAAACTGCATTGCTCCTTGTGTAATGGTTTACATAAATTCAGAGCCTGTTGTCTCTGCAGCTGCTCTGATAGATGTGATTTTACTACCTCGTACAGAGATCTTCTGACTTTGGGGGTTACTGATGGGAGCTGAGTAACCTGCCTTAAGTTAGTCCATCCCATTTAGACTTCAGGGAAAGGGTTAGTTACTCCATGCTCTTCTCTTGAGCACAGAGACACCTCCGATCATATGAACTAGAAATACAAGATGAGTATGAGGATGCGCTACATCTAAAACATGGAAAAGTGTCGCTCTTTGTTCTTGGATTGTTGAAATACTGTTTATTTCTCTCTCATGAAGTAATGGAATAAAAGCCCCATTATAAAATATTTCACTCTATCATAAACTCAGTTACACTGAGTCAGAGTGGAGTCATAGATGACGTAGGAGGAACAGCATAGTTCTGTTTTCTGACACGTCCAAGAAGCAGGTGGGTAGCCATTGTCGTTCAGTCGCTACGTCCCGGCTGACTCTCTGTGACCCCATGGACTGCAGCACCCCCGTCCTTCACTATCTCCTGGAGTTTGCTCAAACTCATGTCCAGTTAGTGGGTGATGCCATCCAACTATCTTATCCCCTGTCACCCCCTTCTCCTGTCTTCAGTCTTTCCCCAAATCAGTCTTTTCCAGTGAGTCAGCACTTTGCATCAGGGGGCCAAAGTATTGGAGCTTCAGCTTCAGCGTTCGTCCTTCCAGTGAACACTCAGCGTTGACTTCCTTTAGGATTGACTGGTTTGATCTCCTTGCTGTCCAAGGGACTCTCAAAATTCTTCTCCAACACCACAGTTCAAAAGCATCAACTCTTCAGCACCTAGCCTTCTTTATGGCCCAACTCTCACATCCTTACAGGACTGCTGGGGAAAAAAAAAAACAACATAGCTTTGACTATACAGCCCTTTGTCAGCAAAGTGATGTCTCTGCCTTTTAATACACTCTCTAGTATATTATATGGTATTATGTACATATATACTACATAAACAATATATATATGGTATAGTATATAGTATAATATATACTATATATATAATATAGTATAATATGGTTTTCCCTGGTGGCTCAGATAGTAAAGAATCCACCTGCAATGCAGGAGACCCAGGTTGGATCCCTGGATTGGGAAGATCCCTTGAGGAAGGGAATCCACTCCAATATTCTTGCCTAAGAAATCCCATGGACAGAGGATCCAGGTGAGCTACAGTCCATAGGATCGTAGATTCGGACACAACTGAGCAACTAAGTACACATATACTCTCTAGGGTAGCCATATCCGTAGTTTGCAAACTGAATTTCTGGAGTAAGATTTTAGATTAAAGCAGAATATAAGGATTTCTACTTGAACATGATAGAAAATAAGACTCTAATAATTAGAAATAAATTTTACTATTTCTTTTCTTATACTGCAGTTTTGTCATTAATGAGCCAGCATGAGTTGTTTAAATTCTATCCCTCATCTTTTCCTTAGTATTCAGTTTCTGTTGCTTCCCATAAATTTGACATTTTCATTAAAATCTTGGTAGAATCTTTGTTACACTGACTTTATCCTGATTCCTCTTCAAATTCTGATTTTTGAATCCTCTTTTTTATTTGGAGATGAAATTGATGTGTCTAAGTCTTTCACTTTGTTTTCATTCAAAGCCTGGTATAGAATACATAGAACTGCATGTTAGGAAACCTTGTTGACCTAAATCCAAAGCAGTTTTTTGGATACCAGAGAGTAGTTAGGTCTTGGGTACAGCTGCTTTTTGGTTAGTGTTTTCTCTTTTCAGCTTTGTTTTTGGTTTGATTTGTGTCTGTGTCTGTGTGTGGACACTTTTGTGTGCGTGTGTGCTTCCACAACAAGCTCTGAAATGTTTAGGGCTTATCTTCTACAGCTTCTAAATCAAATTAATTCAGTATTGTAGCCTCAGTTCCTTTTGTCTCCTAACAACTGCTCAGCCAAAACCTGGTTCATGGGGTCAGATGCACACACATCACACTAGTCTCCGAAGTCTCCATGGCCCCACTCCCCAGCTGTGACATGTGACAGGCCGGGGGGTTACTCACTTCGGGCCCATGAGCAGTGGGCTTGCAAGCCAGCCCTTCCAGGCTCTGCCCTCCAGAAACACCAGCACCAACCTTAGGTTTAAGATCACCTGAAGAGAGGAGCTCCAGGGATGGAGCAGGTGGGATGGTTCCCAGAGAAATGGAGAGCCTCAGGAATGGGGATGTTAGGATAGCAGAAAATAATTTTTTTGACAGGGAGGCATCTTGTAGTGAAGACTACTAGCTGTTTGGCACACCACAAACTTTTCTAAACTAGTTAAATTTATCTTGGAATGTGATCCGTTTGTGATGTCACAGAGAATACATGTATCTGGCAGGAACATTTTACTGAAGTTGTTTTCCCTGGACTAAGCCTTGTCTTGTCTTTGAAGCGCTTTCCAATGGCTTTGCTCTGAAGATGGTGCATTTCAGAGTAAGGTTTAGGGAAGGGACCAGGTTTTAACCATAGTTTGTATCTATGACACCTGGCACAATAACTAGGGAATTCAAGTGAAGACCACATTTATTCTGGACACCCACCATGTGCAAAACACAGTGAGTACCTCGGAGCGACGTGTTGACTTGCAGTAACGCTACTGAACTGTTCATCAGACATGAACACAGGAAGTGGGAGGGGTAGCCTTGCCGGTCCTTTTCATTTTTCATTACGTTGATGGAGACCACATGTCTTCTTTAGGTGATGTTTTTCCGGGTGGTTAGTAATGACTGCCATTATCGTCCGTGATAAGGCAGTACTCAGACGGCCGCTCCTCTCTGTGTAATCAGATGAACCAGATATTATGTTTGGCTTTGTTTATGGAAAAAAAAGACTTGATGAAATTGTGGTTTGAGGCCTATTAGCAAAAAGGATCAGTGGTTTCTTGGAATTACAATTTGAATTTTTGAGAAAAACAGAAGAAAGTGTCTCCCTATGGGATTGAATTGGTCTGTGTCATTGCTTCTCTGGCTGAAATCTGGGGATTCTATCAGAAAAGTCACTGGAGTAAGAAATGACCCTATAAAAGGGCATTAAGCAATGCCAAGGAAAAGATGAAGATGATGATAACACCATTAACTCAACCCCAAACGAGCACCATGTTAAGCGCTTTAAATGTATCATCATATCGAGTTTTCTCAGCCCTGTGTTCTCATCTTCATTTCACGGATGGAGAAATTGACAACCAGAGAAATTAAGATACTTCCTCAAGGGCATTAGTGGGGGCATCAGGATTCAAATCAGCCTGACCCCAGGACTGTGCTCCTAAAGCCACGTTGCTGCACATTATACATAAAACCTTGTTTTAATCACACCCCCAAATGTATTACATTAAGAAATCAAAAAGTGTGGGAGGGAAGGAGTGGGAGGGTGGGAATAGCAGATGCAAACTATTATATATAGAATGGGCAAACAAAGAAGTCCTACTGGACAGCACAGGGAACTGCATTCAGTATATGGGGATACACCATAATGGAAAAGAATATAGAAATAAACAATGTATATAGTAATATATGTGTAACTGAGTCACTTTGCTATACAGAAGGAATTAATACAGCATTGTAAACCAACTACACTTCAATAAAAAGAAAATAAAGAAAAAAGTGACACTGCAATGTGTGTGTATATTTTTAATAAAAATTACATTTTTCTTATTATTTATCTGGAAAATTTCATTGCGTTAATTTGCTAGAAAACTAAAATAAAACTGGGCATTTTCTTAGCATGTGTGTGTGATGCTCCAGTAAGTGTTAGGATGTCTTTGGAACAACATTTAATTTGCAAGGTCTTTTTATTATTGATGTATGCTATTAAGTAATTATTTTTCTCCCATTTTGGGTATGTTCCATATTTGATCTTCGACTGCTTTCAGGAAGTGACACAATATAATACTTAATTCCATCTTTATTCCACTTCATTCCAAAAACAAAAACATAAAAGAAATGCAAAGCCCTTCTTTTATCCTATGAGAAAAGCCAATAAAAGGAGAGAATCACCCAAGGCAATTTTTTTCAAAATTGGCAGGAAATTTTGTTGATAAAACTATGGAAACCAACTTGAGATTTACATACAAGGGTTCTAAACTTGTTTTTCTAATGCAGTCTCACTCAAGAATTCACTGAACCCCACAAGGTAAGCTTGCAGTGAATATTTGCTTTGGAATATCATGACAATGACAGGCAAGAATGTTCCACATGGGGTATTGAGATATAATTCACATACCCACACGGTTCATCCCTTTAAAGTGTAAAATTCAGTGGTTTTTAGGATATGCACAGAGTTGTACAACCATCATCACCATGTAAATCCATAACATTCCTGTCATTCCCAAAGGAAACCTCATACACATTCGCAGTCACTGCCCTTCCCTCCCCCCACCGCTGCTGCCCTCGGCCACCTCTAATCCACTTTCTCTCTGTATGGATTTACCTGCAATGGCCATTTATTAATAAGATAAATGGAATTATGTAATAAGTGGCATTTTGGGTCTGGCTTCTTTTGCTTGACATACTGTTTTCAAGGTCCACCTGTAGTGCAGCATGATCAGTGTTTACGTGAATCCTTTTTGTTGCCAAATAATATTCCACTGTATCAATAGATATTTTATTGATCTATTAGTTAGTTGATGTATGTTTGGGTCATACATATCTTTCATACTAAAAATCTGAAGATTAGGAGCAAGAATGCAATCTGTGCTAATTTGCAACTGGAGGACAATGCCACTCTTGCCTTTGCTTATGAAAAGAATATACCTTTAGAAAGAAAAACCCTGCCTTCCATTATTCAGGCAAAAGAGAATGGGAGAATTTGTCTTCTTACGCAAATGCCTCCACAAGTTTGTTTTTCCTTCCTCTGCCTGACGTTTGATAGTATAAATCCATTGGTTGTAAACCACACCCTGCAAAAAATCCACATTAACTCCAATATAAGAGGAAATACCTCTTTTAATTGTTGTGCTCCAAATTAAGCCTGAAAATAATCAATGTAGTATTATGAAACCAAGAGTAGGAATTAGCATTATGTTTCCCTCATTGTCTTTGTTGGATTTTTCCCATATAACCCAAAAGGAAACATAAATTTCAATTTATGTGAGTTTCGTGATCTGATACTTTAAGTGGGTGCTCAGCAAGTGGCAATAGAAGAAAGAGTTCTAGGCTACAATTACTTACTGCAAATCACAAGCTTCTAAAAATACTGCTTACTAATTGTGTACCAAAGAGCTTGAGTAAAAAAACGTGGAGTGGTGGTGAAGCTTTGCTCATCTCGTTACTTGCTTCTGTAGAGCACAATGCTCGCAGAGTGACCCGTGTGCATATTAGACCTCGCAGAAAACACACGGGTCCTGTGTGTTTGGGAAACCCCAGCATGAAGGCGAGAAGCGGGCAATTGCACTTACCTGGAACTGCTATTGATCCAATGTTGAGGCCCTCAGAGGACGTCATCATCCAAACTTCTAACTCTACTATCTCTGATTCTCTGATTATTTCCGGTTTACAAACCAGGACCTGGATTCTTTTCCTTTTGACCCCAACCCCCAATCCTCTTGGTGTCTCCCACCCACTCACCTCCCTTCCTTAAGGAGCCCGCACCACTCTTGGTTGTGAGAGTCCCTCCGTCATCCCTTGCCCCCTCAATGCCCCTGCCCCCAAAGTACTGCCCACACACCCCTCCCACCTTACTGTTTTTATTAAATTGTCTCTCTCTTTAAGGAATCAGGAAGATAAGCTGTTTGGACTGATTCCCACGGAGAGTGAATGACCCCTGGTACCTCTGACTTTGCTGTAAGGAAGGAGATGGAGTGGGAAGTGCTTCCGAGCTCTGGTGATTCTTTAATTGGTGGAATAGCAAGGTGGAGAGGGTAAAAGGACTTTGGGGGGAAGATACCTTGGCTGATTTCTCACACTTGCCACAGAGAATGGAGGGGAAGGGAGCGGCCGCGCCCCGGGTTCTGTCCTGACAGAAGGAGCTGACGGCTGCCCCACATCTAAGTGCGTCCCCACCAAGTGTGAACCCCCCACCCCCGGGACTGCTGTCCCCAACCACACCTGACCGCAGACCTCACAGCGTCCACCTGGACCTGATGCAGCAGATGGAAAAGGCTTGCTTCTCCACGTTTGATTTGATTTGCTTTCCATTCTACAGTCAGGTCTGCAGGGCGTCTTTATCACAGCTCTGTAAGCGGGGATATTCAGAGCAATTAGCGGTCACGCAGATGGTAGGAGCTGAAACCAGCCCTCACACTGAAGGGCCTGGGCTGGGAAGGCAAGCCTTTTCCTCCAGACCTTTGGGCATTCAGCAAAACCCCATCATGAGAGACCTGTGATTAAAGGAGGAGGCACCCCCATACATCCAATCCACTGCTGGAGTCTGGGCTCCAGGGGAACCTTGACTCAAGCTTCCAGTGAGACACATCCCCCTTTCCTCTCACCTGGCTCATCTTAACAGGGCTTGGCTGTCTTTGAACTGTCTCCAGTTTGTGTAGCTGCTCATCAGTTAAGTGACAATCATGAGGAGCTGAGTGATCATGTTAAAATGTACAGATTTACATTGCCTGGAGCTTAGGTTTGTAATTGTTAACAATTCTTTGTCTGTTTTTTTTTACAAATGTCCATGTAAATCACCACTTTCTGTCCTCAGAGGAAACCTTACCTATAGGATAGCTTTTACTACTTTTATTTTACTGATAATGAAACTGAGGCTTAGGGAGTTTATAGCGACCTGTACAGTGGATGTCAAAACAAAGATTTCTGATTTCGTCTCCTGCAAGTCTGCTCTGCCCACTGATTCTCCCAGCCACCACCCCAGCCTGTTACGGACCAGGGTCATCGCATGTGACCTCTCAGGCTCGCTGCTCAGTCAGGTTCAGGAGCTCCTGTTTTGCACCAGCAGAGACTACATCCCCCCACTCCCACCCCCACCCCCCGCCCCCGACACCTGGAGTCCCCGACATAGGAGACCCTAGCCACTTTAAGACTCCTGCACTCCATGGAGCGAGAGGCTGCAGTGACCAAGCATTTAGGTTCCTTCCCAGGGTGCTACTTAACTGTGTTGCCTGGTAAACTCTGTCTACTCTGACAGTGAAAGTTTCCAAAAACTTTCATCCCTGCCTTATACAGACCAGCCTCTGCCCCATATGCAGCCCCAGGGCATTAGTATCAGAGCCCAGACATTGCTCTGTTCCTCCTCTACATGGTGCTTTAAAAACATTTCCCTTCGGGCTACATTTCTTGGCATAGACTTTGTCCCTCCTCCATTCTGATTGTTTATACATCAGGCCCAAACCAAATAAACACACAGCATGAAAAAGAAAATGGGGCAAGAGAAAAAGGTTTCAGAAATAACATTCAGAATGTCTTTTAGGGACTTCCTGGTGGTCCAGTGGTTAAGAATCTGCCTGCCAGTGCAGGGGCCGTGGGTTCGATCCCTGGTCCAGGAAGGTTCCACGCCGCCGCAGGGCAGCTAACCCCATCTGGCACAGACGCTGAGCCAGCACCTTGGAGCTGGTGCTCTGCAACAAAGAGAAGCCACCACAGTGAGAAGCATGAGCACCCCAGTGAAGAGTAGCCCCCCACTCTCAGCAAGTAGAGAATGTCCATGCACCGCAATGAGGACCTGATGCAGTCAAATAAGAACTATTTTGCAGAGCACAGAACCTTCCTGGGGTCATTCAAGACCTCCCAGGTAACTTGGGTCATGAAGGTGATTCTTTTAAGCATTTTCTGTCATCTCCATTGTCCAAGTCCAGACTGGGACCCAAGGGTTTACTCCAGCATTTCTTTCTGTCTGTACTTCATCATTTGTTCTTCTTACCATGTCTGGCTTGGGAGCACAGGTAGACACTGGTCAGAATAACAGTTGAAGGAAGTGACACGATCCCCGTGATAGTGTGATGTCTCTCCCACAGTTAAATGTGAGAGATCACAGTGTCAGATCACATGCCATCAATTTTCCTTGTCATTGTGCTCAATCGCTCAGTCGTGTCCGACACTTTGCGACCGCATGGACTGTAGCCCACCAGGCTCCTCTGTCCGTGGGAATTCTCCAGGCAAGAATACTGGAGTGGGTTGCCATGCGCTCCTCCAGGGGATCTTCCCGACCCAGGAATGGAACCAGGGTCTCCTGCATTGCAGGGGCATTCTTCACCAGCTGAGCTTCCAGGGAAACCCCTGATCATACATAGCTCACTCATTTCAGTAGTTTTTCATTTTTTATACCTTCTTTTACTGAAAACACTTCCCTTAAAAGTTTTTTCCACATTATGTTCCTTTTCTTGTTAACAAATTTGTAACAGATAGAATACAGTCTTATTTGACCTCTGGTAAATCTAGGTAGATCTATAATCCCTGTCATTAGATCTTTTAAAATTATGGTTGATTTCAGCAACATTCAATACACTTGAAGTTTCTGGATAAGTTATCTAGAATAGGTGAGATATAATCGTGTGCAACGAGTAAAATACAAGAGTTTTTCAGAACACACTCAGTGTCATTCTTCAAACCCTTTATTAAAATTGCACTGTATTTATCTATTAAAATATTTACATTTTATTATAGTTATCCATCTGTTGCTTCAGTGGTATACAGCAATGAAAAAATTATATGATTGAAAAAAGTGAGCTTTTAAAAATTGTAATCTCTTGGCATATTTTCTCATTGTCCTTGAGTTGCCAAAAATATAAGGTTACTGAATGCTATCACCTCCAGAAATATTTCATGTCAAAACAGGGCACACATAAAGTGAAAACAATTCTTTAGAGTGAGAAGAACATTATAGCAATAAAAATAATTGAAGGGTTTTGACTGTTAAAAATGTCTCATTAAGTCATTAAACATCTTTTGCTCATTCGAGCTTCTTGAAGCCGGAATTTAACTTACTGATGGTCTGTCAACAGTTAATTCTGAGGTTTAAAGTCTAGAGACGGCCCCTGGAGCCCTCTGGTTGGAATATAAACTCTGCAAATGTGTAGTGATCTCTGATGTCAGCGGTTGTAACAGAACGAGTGAGGCTGAGACAGGGAGGCGGTGGACCTCAAATCAGGAGTCTGCTCCCTGTAAATGGAGTGGACCTGCATGCCGGAAAAGTGAAACAGCAGAAAGAGATGTTCTTCAGTCTCAGGGGACATCCCTAAGCTCACCCTGGCCTCTCACAGACATAATGGTTTGTTCCAAGGGAGGCCAGATGAGAGCTCTGAGCATCCACTCAGAAAGATGGCAGCATCCCAGTGGGTGAAGGTTCCAGAGCAGGATCTTTGACAGCAGAGTCAAACACGCTGGGATGGGTCCACACCTTGGGATTCCAGTCTCATTGGAGAGAGAAACTTCAGAGGTGCCAACTTTACAGCAGCTGAGAAGTTGTGTTCAAATAAGAATTCAAAGACTGTATATACTCATGTAGGCAAGAATACTGGAGTGGGTTGTCACTTCCTTCCCCAGAGGATCTTCCTAACCTGAGGATCAAACCTGGATCTCCTGCACTGCAAGCAGAATCTTTACTGACTGAACTACCAGGGAAGCCCTCCATGTTTATGAAGTATTGAGCAAATTGTTTATCTGTGCTTATTATATTTATTTTTGTCATTAATGTTGTTGAGGTAAAGTTTACATGCAAGAAATGTACTACAATTCAATGACATTACGTAGAGTTTTTAAGTAGTTTATTTAGTTGTTTTAGTTGAAAACGACCATTTTTTTTCAGTATGAATACTGCTTTATTCTCTGTGGATTATTTTATTTTACGCTGAAGTATAGTTTATTTACAATTTTATGTTAGCTTCAGGTGTAGAGCCAAGTGATTCAGTTATACATCTACGTATATCCATTTCTTTCAGATCCTTTTTCCATATAGGTCATTACAAAATATTGAGTAGAGTTCCCTGTGCTATACAGTAGGTTGTTGCTGATAGTCTATTTTATATAGTAGTGTGTGTATGTTAACCCCAAAGTCCTAATTTATCCCTCCCCACACATTGCCCCTTTGGTAAGCATAAGTCTGGAAAACAACCGTCTTTGATTCACCTTCAGTGCTGAAGGAAAAATGAAAAACAGCCAAACCCAGTAGTAAGTTGACAGTATCTGATTCAGTAACTGACTTAGTTTTAATTTCAAGAGTTACTTAAGAGTTAAAAGAGTACAAGATTAAATTTGTAACATGGAATTTCAAAATTTAGCAGGAATATCTTGCCAAAATGGGAAAACTTGCTTTTTCTATGGAATCTTTTTGTGGCACAGACATACCTAGCCACACTCTTAGGCTCAAGAGTATAATTTCATCATACTCATATTTACAGTTGCTTCCCTCAATTTTTGACCTCCTTCCAATTCTCCTGCCTTAGTCCCTATTTGTCCTTTGCCGTACCTTACTGCTACACTGTGTTTCATGAAATAGGCTTGTGGACAAAGGATAAGTAAAATAGCTGGTCACACATAGTTGCACTGAATCAACTTACACAATGAAAAATGTTGATGTTAGCAATGACCAGGCATCTTCCTGTTGCCAAAAGGGCCTAACAGCCTGATAGCTTAGACTTCTTAGGTCAGTGGTTCCCAACCTTTGTGGCACCAGAGACCGATTTCGTGGAAGACAACTGCTCACCTCCTGCTATATGAGTGGCCCAGTTCTTAACAGGTCACAGAAGGAAACAGCTCAGGACCTAGGGGTTGGGGACCACTGTCTCAAGCCACAGTAGTAGAAGTGTATTATTATTATTATTGATATTTTTATTTTGCAGTTCTTTTCATCTTCTGACTCATAAGGAGAATGTCAATGTACAGTATCTATGAAGTATCATATAGAGTACTATACATGAGTTACATATAAGTAGGCTTCAAAGAGTGAAAATTACATTTACATTCATCCCTTATTTTTCCTCAGAAATAGATTAACAGTTGTCATATATCAGATAATGACTCAAAAATATTCAAAAATTATTAGCTATTCTATCACTGAATTTATAAGTCTAAACTAATAACAGGCAGCAAATTGGCTTTGGTTCTTCGCATAGGTTCTTAGAAGTTTGAACCCAAATTTTAAAAGATCAGTGAATTCAAAATTAGTACAGACTCAGAGTATTTGACATACTATATCTGAATTGAATATTTATTCCTTTTACCTATCTCTCTGTTTGCCTTAGACTTGTGTCAATTATATGGTTTCTTGCTGTAGTTTCAATAAAGAGATTTCAAGTTGGATTGTATAGTTCTCTTTTTGCAGGTATTGTTTAGAAACCAATGTTCAAAACCTGTGATTTATGAAATATTTGTGAACAAAACTCCCAATGTCTTTGGAATGATCCAAAAGAAAGAGGGGCTTGTGCTGAGCGACTTGCCAGATTGAGACCTGCCGTTCACAATTGCTCTGCAGTTGACCCTTCAGCCTTACTTTGCATCACCAGATGAAAATAAGGTTTCCTTTCAAGTGAGGTTGCTAAGGGCAACGGGTACTGACGCCAAAAGATGAACACTCTACCTCCTTAGTATAAAGCCTACTTTGTGAGCTAAATAAAGAACCAAATTGCAGGGAAATCAGTCGCATAAATGTGAAATATGAGGAAAGGAATATAATCAGGAATTTGAGACTTGTGAAAATCAGAAAGAGAAATCCTATCAGTGCTTTCTTGTTCACTGCCTGGCATTTTAGACAGATGTCCTCTCTCCTGGGCACTCTGCATTCTCTCCCTCATAGCAGAAAATCTGCATCCTTTCCTGGGTCAGGCTTCTGTTTGTAACATAAATGTATGTCATTGGTTCTTATTGGAGTTTAAAAAATGCAAATGAGCTTCTGATGGAATCACATCGGGTGGTGTTTATCAACTTTTAATTTTGTGTCTTTGAGTACAAATAGCTGCACCATCCCTGTTGCTTTATGTTATTTGGAAAATTGTTTCCCGAACGTACTGGATTAATGAGAGAGGCTTCACGGGATGTGTTTATAGCAGCATTCATAATTTTTTTGGCCAGATTATGTTGCTTGAATATAACCATTGCTATGATTGCAAAAAAAAAAATCTTAAAGACACTTCTTCATTGTATCCTAGGCCTTGCTAGTCCCAAAGGGTGAGTTTGTTATTTCCTTATTGGCATCAGCTCTGTGCTAGGAGTCTCAGACACCTTGGAAAATGGCAAAGAATCAAGAAATGACAGATTAGTATATGGTGAGCCATAATCAAGCATGAACTAGGTGCTGTAGGAATGCAGAAGATACAAAAGAACGGTTCACTAAGTCACATTTAGCTTGTGGCCCTGTGAGAGCATCTGCCTGCTGCAGGGTCACTTCCTTGGTCATCAAGGCTCATCCAACCAGTCTGTTTGTTTCTCTGCCCATCTCTCTCCTTCCTCTCCACTTCTGGAATCAAATTGTTGGTTAAAGAAGATAACTAGGGAAGATTCTTCCTCCCAGAGAGGAAAGTCTAGAATTTGGGTTCCTTGACCCCACACTCTGCAAATACATTCTATGTGAGCATGGATGTTGCTGACATTTTCTAAGCTAACAGATGAAGAAGGGAAAAACTCTGTAGGGACCATCAGGAACAGCCTCTGTTTTCTAAGACAGTCCTAATTTCAAATGAACCTTTTTACCTGGGTAAGGACTTGTTTATCAGACTTTACGTCTTGATGGCCTTGGTCCTGGAAATTTGGTCAGTGTAGCAAAGACACAGAGGGATGGAGGAGCACTGCTTCAGTATGGGAAAGGTTTCCAACGAGGAGCGGTAAAGATTGAAACTACAGAGTCACATAAGGACATAGAGGCTTTGTCTGCCAGACTGGGTTACTTGGACTTTGTCCACCAGGCAAGGGAGTCATCACATCTTTCAAGAGAAGAGGTGTGATCATTTTTTAAAAGAATAATTCTAGTAGCAAGATGGGGAATGTAGCAAGTTTGGATTTTCAGGAGACAGGCTGACTTGGAGGGTTGCTGACTTAGAGATAATAAAGGTGTGGTTGGGACAGCCGAGCTTCTGGGGGTGCCAGATGCCACCAAGGAGCCCAGCAGGATGAAACTGCTGAAGTTCTAGTAGATTTGGCCACTGAAAGTCATTTGAACCTTCGGGCCATTTGGGTTCAGTTCATAAAGGCTCATGTGTTAGGAAAAGACCCTGTTGCATGTATGCTCAGTCATATCTGACTCTTTGCAACCCCCTGGACTGTAGCCCACCAGTCTCCTCTGTCCCTGGAATTTTCCAGGCAAGAATACTGGAGTGGGTTCCATTTCTTCCTCCAGGGGATCTTCCCGACCCAGGGATCCAGCCCTGCATCTCCTGCATTGGCAAGCTGATTATCACTGAGCCACCTGGGAAGCCCCTGGAGACCCTGTTAGTACTGAAGAAAAGGATTTTCTGAGAAAGGAATTTTCTGGGGGCAAGAGAAGGGACCTAATGGAGTTAAAATTTTTCTTTGGAGGAAAGAAGGAAGGATTCCAGGAAAATTAAACTAACCTGAAGGCTATCAAGGAAATAAATCCACATTATAGAATTACAGGACCTACTGTCCATCACTGATGTTTTCACTGCATGCCATGGCCAGAACCCCACCTAACATATTTCAAAAAGCTGAATCTTTTAACAGCTTATATGAAATCCAAATTCTGAGCTAATAAACTTGGATATTAAAACTAGCACCCTAAGGTTTGATTTGGAGAGGGATATTTATATTCGCTGTTTCTAAGGCTTTTCTTTCAACCTTTCTCAAAACCACAGTTATTTCACAATTGGTCCTCAATATTGCAGGCATCAGCTGGTGGGACCCAGGCCTCTGGTACCCCAGGCAGCCTCTCAGGGGCAGTGTGGATGTCTCCACCTGGGCCTGAGTATTGGCATCATGATTAGCAATACCTGTGACGTTCAGGTGCTCCAGTTCATGCTGGTAGTGATGTTCAGTGAGGAGAGAAGGAAGATACAAGGATTAGTCCAGTGCTTTTCTGCAGTGCTGGGGGGCAACTCTTGTACTCTGCCTATGCTGGATACTGTATATTCAATGCTGTTAGTGGATTACAGCCAAAGAAGTCCCTTACAGTAGTGTTATTTATTGTTCTCTGATTTAAGAAAACCTGGCATATTAAAGCGTAAGCTTAAAACAGAAGGATGCCAGGACTCACAGTTATAAATATCTTTGCATAGGGACACTCATGATATCTTGAGTATAATTCCCTACACTGACCTTATTTTCAGTGCTTCAGGAATACATCTATCGCATAAGGAAGAAAGGCACATCCATAGTTTGGAAGGTAGTAATTTTAGCACTAAGCAATGATTGACACTTCAGTGCACATGTTAGTAACTATGGTGATAAAGTCCATTGACCAGGAGGATAACTGGGTTTCCATGCTGCTGCTGCTGCTGCTGCTAAGTCACTTCAGTCATGTCTGACTCTGTGATCCCACAGATGGCAGCCCACCAGGCTCCCCTGTCCCTGGGATTCTCCAGGTAAGAACACTGGAGTGGGTTGCCATTTTCTTCTCCAATGTGTGAAAATGAGAAAGTGAAAGTGAAGTCACTCAGTCGTGTCCGACTCTTAGCGACCCCATGGACCGAAGCCTACCAGGCTCCTCCATCCATGGGATTTTCCAGGCAAGAGTACTGGAGTGGGGTGCCATTGCCTTCTCCATGGCCCCTTCCAAAACCTCAGAGTTGCAGTTGATCATGGTTTTATCCTTCGTTTTCATGTCTTGTCGTCTTCATCACTGCGAAGCTGATAGAATATTTCCTTTAACCCATTCTGCAAAATCAAGTGATCATTAAGTCAAGCAGCGTTTAGTTTGTGGTTTTATTCCACTCAAGGACCACTGATTGACATTTTCCTTGTGAAATGGTATTTCAGAGTATTGATTCAGCAGCTCTATAAGAATGGTTGTTTTTATCGGCCCCTCAAACTATTCGCTCATTTTCTACTTCTTGCAATGATGCATCTCTGGGTACTATTTGAAATGAGAAGGGAGCTAGTGGGATGCAGGGGTGAAGGGGAAGGGTCATGTAGAGGAGTCAGGATCCAGTGTAACTCCTGGTGGGTCACAGCTGTGTTTATTTCAGCAGCTTCCGTTGCCAAAATTCGGAATACAAATTCTAGGCTTTTTCCTGGAAGAACATTTTTCTTTAAAGTATATGCAAAGAAAGCAGGTGAGGGCAGCAAAGAAAACCGTAATCCAAGATGCATTTCAGAATTGGAAAATTTAGAGGAAGTTGGGAAGAGAGAAATTTTTGCTCTAGTCTTTGTGGTATGAAATATTATTTACCAGGTGACTGTGTCAGATTGCAACTAATGATGTCTGAAAATGAGATTGGGAAAACGGTGACAAACTGTTGCTTAGAGAGTTGCAAATTGCTCCAGTGGTCAAACAGGCATTGAAACATTTCTTTTATCTGTGACAGCTGTGCTCTTCTCTTGACCTCTAAAATTAATGATGTAGGTCATATTTTTTCTTACTCTGAAAGTTAAATTATCCTACTTGGCTACCCGTATCATCAAGGTCATTAGAGGATTGCCAAACCCCTGACTTCATGGTGAGCTGTATAATTATTGCACCTGAAAAAGAAATGATGGTTCTATTAACCTAGAGAATTTACAATTTGATGAGTTTAAGGTTTATTTAAAAATATAAGAATTCTTTAACCACATAAATTTCATCCTTAACCACTTAGCTTGGTTTATTCTGAGATGAAATGACTAATTTGAACTTAGGTTAATGTGAAAATTTAATATAGAGTAGACTTAAACACTCTCATGCAGGAGTGCTCCTTGTTACCTACACTGTTATTTAGGTTAAAGTTCCTTGAGCAAAATGGTTGACATTTTTGAATCTGTGTTTCAAGCTCTGTACTTAAAACTGTGCATCATCCCTGACTTTTCATGCATTATTGATTATTCCCTATTCTGCTTCTTCATCTGTAAAATGGAGGTAATAACTAGCTTCATCTCTAGGGCTTGTTTGAGAATTCAGGAAGGTCATTTACAAAAATCACTTACAACAGTAGATAAACCTTCAATAAATGTAAGATACTAAAATCAGCTATTTCACTAACCAAAACAGCCATAATAAGCATTATTATTATTGACACTTTTGAATGTTCTGGTCACTCACACAGCAAGGAGCTGGCAGAGCTGAGAAACAAACACGGTTCCATGTGGTTTCAGAGTCCAGCCCCTTCTCTGCATTCAGCGAGCTAACCCAGTCTTGAGTAACCACGTCACTATCATCTCCATCCTTGCTCTTCTCAGACCCGTTCACCTCTCTCTCCTTCAAGCTTTTGTTTTTCTTATTTTTTAAAAATTATTTGTCAGATTTAGTTAGAGTTTCTGCTTTTAGAAGACAATACCTAATGCTGTGGTTCTGAACCACAGTTGTGTCCCAGGTAATTTCACTCATTTTAGTAAAATAGTGCAGTAACAAAACTAAAATTTACAAAGCCCCAACTTCAGGCCCTCTGAAAAAAACTCCACTTGATATAAACTCAAAAATACTATATGAGGCCCCCTCTTCTTCCACCTCTGAATAGCAAATACCAAATATTGTGATATCAGTTTTACAAATAAAATACTAATCAAGAATTAATTTAACATGTGGCAGTTTTATAAATAGTATTATAAATTCTGTAGCTTAGAATTATTTTGTGTTTCATATATACAGAAGGAAAAAAGAGTATTATGAACTGGGTTTTTGTTACACTCCATAAGCTCTGGGTTATATACTATACATCAGTATTAAGACTGTTAAATTATGTTAAATTCCTTCCACGTTAGATGTTATAGAATAATTTAAAACATTACAATTAAAGACTCATTAGAAGCAAATACAGTATTTTTTCCTTGGCTGCTCTTCTTCATCTATAGAACACTCTTCCAGGGAAAAGCCAATATTCACAAACTAATGCCTTTTCAATGAAGATACATTATGAGGGTGAGAGTGGGGTTGAGTGAAGATAAAATGCTAGAATCTATGTAGCAATGTGAAGTGCTGCTTGGACAAAAGGTAGATGCCAAATGCAATCATCGGATCATACGGCTCAAGGGAAACAAAGGTGGGCATTCCTGAATGGTTGGCTGGGCTTATGGAAATACAGATTTCCTTCTTTTCTTTTTTTAAAGGAGTACATAACAGGGTTTAAACACAGGTAGTTTTGCAAGTGATAAAAAAAAAAAGTATTAAGTTCTTGGAATGTTGTAAAAAATAGCCATGGTTGACATAGAGAAAGGTACTTTTCTGAATTTCAAGGGACAAAAGCTCCCTTTGTTTTATTCCACCCTCGGGAAATACTTTAAGACTCAGTCTCAGGATAGGGGTGCAGCATCAGGTAAATTTGGCTGTCATGGTCCCATGTCCCCAGCAAGTCAGCCCTTCATGCAGAACAGTGGAAGTGATGGACAAACAGCCTCCCATTGTCAGGACTTCATTGCAATTAAAAAAAAAAAAATGATGACTTTACAATAAGATTTCACTGTGTAAAGCTTTAGTTTTGGCAGATCCAAGTGAAAAACAGTCATCCTTTTTATTTATTATGGTTCCAAGTGTTCAGCCTTTTCATTTCCTTAGAATCAGTCTTGATTCCTTTAAAGATACTTACTAGTCTTTCTCCTCCTCTGTATCCCCGTGACCTCTGACCTGACGCAGGTCAACCCTGCCCAACCTGTCTGCAGGCGGAGATGGCTCCTCTTCCACTCGGACCCTCATACAGCCATGGGGTGGTCTACTTAGGGCGAAATCTGGGGCTGTCACCCCCTGCTGGAGCCCTGCAGTGACCCCCACCCTGACCCTGACCCTGACCCTGACCCCCAGGACCAGCAGACAGAGGACACACACCGATGAGGACACACAGACCACACTCCCGGTGCACGGAGCCACAGCCTCCATCCTCTGTCTGCCAAGACCTGTGACTCCAAGTGCTAGCTGTGTCCACCCGGCCCACCCTCCCTTCCGCCCAGGCTTCCCCTTCTTATCCTTCTCTTTTCCTGACTCTTTTTCCTTTGTAGAGGGTCACCTCCTCCAGATGTAGGTTGGAGGCCCTTGACCATTGACCATCCTCCACGTTGTTTTGTTAGTAAATCTGCCTCCCTCCATGGATTAACTTAGGGGATGAGAACAATGTCACACTACTCTAGCCAAACCAGAAGTGATGAAAACATCTAGTTAAACCGTTCCTTTAAAGATGGTGAATACATGTAAATCCATGGCTGATTCATGTCAATGTATGGCAAAAACCACTACAATATTGTAATTAGTCTCCAACTAATACAAATAAATGGAAAAAAAAAATTTCACTTGGCCAGAACCAAGGTCCACAGCCTTCAATTTCTGCAAGGAAGCCAGTTCAGTATAGAAACTGGCAAGTTCAGGTGGTTTAGATGTGCGTCGGTGTTTTTAAGTGTTTCTTCATTGGTTCTGATAGTTTTTCAACATTTTTTTTCCAATTAACCAGTTCTGTTTGTGATGTGTGTTTTAATTTGCAGCTAGATTTCAAGAATGTTCAGGTCCTTGCAAAGGAAGTGGCTCCCCAGAAACAGAACATCCATTCTATTTGCTGTCCTTGTGAAATTTGTAAAACTACTCATTCTGAGAGATTTTCTCTTAAAGTAAAGTTTTACAATAGGACAAATCCAATAAATGGTTTAATTATGGCTGTTTTCAAATACCAGTTTTTTAAGGCACATTTTTGTGTGCCTTACAAAATGTGGCCAAGGCATACTATTCTAGTGAAAATAAGTGAAGCCTACCTTACTTCTCTCTGAATACAACTGCACATGACATGAGGTGTTCATTGTGTTTTTAAAATTTTCTCAATAGTTTCTGTTCTAGGGAGCATCACATTTTTAGGTATGTTTTCATTATATTGTAATTAGTTTAGGGGGGAGATTAGTTCCTATATTCCTTTCTTAATGTAGCCAACACAAATCTATCAAAACATATTTCTTGCTATATTTGTGGAATGATGAAAATCAAAGATAGTGTCTTCTAATACCCATAAAGTCCAAACTGAAGTATTGCAAATCTATTATTTGTCTTTTTTTCATTTTGTTTTTTGATTGAAGTAGAGTTGACATACAATATTATTTTCATTTCAGGTGTACAATATAGTGATTCATTATTTGTCTTAAAATAATACATCAGCAAATGCATATTCTTCTGTGTCTTTATAAATTGCTCTGTTTCTTATTTCTCAGAGACGACCCATTGAGAAGCCTGTAGACGGGTCTATAAGAGATGCTCAGTCAATTATTTTAGGAAACTGCAGTAAGGACTTTCTTTGCTTAGTATGATATATTTAATATTTTACAAAAAGTAAAATCATATATAGAATGATATATACCAATAGCAACTTTGTAATTTAAGCCATTCCTTCCTAATAAAAAGGAAACATAAGTGTAAATTTTTCATACATTTCATTCTTGCTTTTGAAAAAGTTAATCTTAGTTTTTCTGAAAATAATTGTTGCAAATGATGAAAAAGTTACATTCATATAAAATGTTCTTCCTCTTTGCTCAGAACTGTAATTTTTGTACCTGAAAATCTTTATAAACATGGAAAGCTGTTATTTGATCTTTATGTTTCTGACTTCTGACTCTAGTCCTTTACAAATCTTCTGATTTGGTGATGCTGGGTAAGCACACTGTTTCTTTGCCTTTTTCTTCCTTTCTTGTTGAGGTTATTGCACTAGAGATGAGTACCATGCCACTGCAATACATTCAAAAGTTATTTACAGGAAAATGTTACAGTTGTTAGTTTCATTATGCCCCTCAGCTCAAAAACAAAAGAGAAGCTTCCACTGCCTACAGAATGGCTGAGTGGTTTCCGGTTATTTCTGACCTGACTGTTTCTTGGTGTCTTGGCTCCAAATGAACTGAATTGGTCAGCGTTTCTCCAGTGATTTCTGCTCTTTTCTGTCTCTCTGCCTTTGCTCAATCTATTTCTTCTACCCAATGTAATTTTCTCTGTTTTGAGTCCATTTAAATCCTATCCACATCAGTTTTCCTGACCACATAAGTGGCTACTTTCTTGATCCTTGCACCCTGGGGTGTCCTAAATAACTAATTGTTCACCTCGATTTTGATGCTTAAGTTGTAAGGCCATCTCCTAGATCATTAGAATTCACTGTGTGTCCATCAGTCTTTAGTCAAGTTTAAATACAGAAGCTAACCTTACATATGTCTTCACATTGGATTTATTTACCACTTTTATCAGTGTTTGATAAGTATGTATAGGGCAGACATACTTGGCCAAGATATAGATGGTAGAATTGCCTTCATAGACTAATAGAAATGCTAGTATTTCTCCAACTACCTCTGAAGGCTTTGTATTTTTCTAAGAGTGTTTAAATTAAGTATGGTTTGAAAAGGTGAAGTGCTTTTAATTGTGCAACTGTTCTTTAAAATATACATACAGGTTTTAATGTCAATGTATTTTTCAGATAAAGCACAGCCTATAAGAGAAATGAAAATTTGTAAAACTAAATTTCTCCTCCTGCAGGATTCCATAGCCCCTTTAAAAAGTAAGGGGGTATTTTCAAAGCAATTATCATTTCTAATTTTTAACACAAAAAGAGCTGTCAGACTTTATGCCTTAATTACTTCAATTCCAGAGCTAATTTGTTATATTGTTACAATGTTGACAGGCTCAAATTCCCTGAAATAAATGATCAAAATAAGAAGCTTAGAATAAGGTAAAAAATTTATTCTTTTTTAATATTGGTGTTCTACTAAAAAAAAATAAGGATTATTGTGGAGAATGTTTAAAAAAGGAATGGGAAACTATTAAAATGGGGTGTTACATTTGCAGAAATTATTTTGCAGTAAGTATTTGACAAATGTTAATTGCATAAAATGTTTGGTCAATTTGTCTTGGAATTTTGGTTAAATGATGCAGCATTAAACATTGCAAAATTAAATTTGACAAAATACCACTCAAACTGTAGTTGTATTTTCTTTTTAGAATGAGTTATTGGGTGGTTCAAAAAAGAAGCATCTTATTGACCTCTGTAAAACTGGCTATTATTAGCTTTACTTTCATTAAAGCAAAAGTGTTAGACTCTGAGTACAAACTATGACATGGAAAGAATGCTTCCATATACATTGAGAAATTCTGAAAATTTAAATATTTTAGAAAGCATCTTGTTATAATTTATATTTAAAAGGTATTTGTCCTAAGGTAAGAATCAAAAAACACACAAATTCACTCATCCATAACACTTTTCTGGGGATTTTCTCTTTGCTGGGCACTGTGATAGACACTTGGGATGAAGAGATGGATTATAACTATCATTCCTCAGAAATTTGAAATACAGGGCATGTAAGAGACTTGTAACCAAACAAATACAATAGAAATAATAAATGTCATGTAGATGATTGTATGGAATGTCATACAATCACTAGGATAATTATGCTATTTGTTCATGGCCTTGTGGGGGTAGTTCCAAAGTATTTATTTTATATCTTATAATATAGTCATATATATGTCAGTCAGTTCAGTTGCTGAGTCGTGTCTGACTCTTTGCGACCCCATGAATTGCAGCAAGCCAGGCTTCCCTGTCCATCACCAATTCCCGGGGTTTACCCAAACCCATGTCCATCGAGTCGGTGATGCCATCCAGCCATCTCATCTTCTGTCGTCCCCTTCTCTTCCTGCCCCCAATCCTTCCCAGCATCAGAGTCTTTTCCAATGAGTCAGCTCTTCACATCAGGTGGCCAAAGTATTGGAGTTTCAGCTTCAGCATCAGTCCTTCCAATGAACACCCAGGACTGATCTCCTTTAGGAAGGACTGGTTGAATCTCCTTGCAGTCCAAGGGACTCTCAAGAATCTTCTCCAACATCACAGTTCAAAAGCATCAATTCTTCAGCGCTCAGCATTCTTATAGTCCAACTCTCACATCCATACATGACCACTGGAAAAACCATAGCCTTGACTATATGGACCTTTGTTGGCAAAGTAATGTCTCTGCTTTTTAATATGCTGTCTAGGTTGGTCATAACTTTCCTTCCAAGGAGTAAGCGTCTTTTAACTTCATGGCTGAAATCACCATCTACAGTGATTTTGGAGCCCAAAATAACAAAGTCTGACACTGTTTACACTGTTTCCCCATCTATTTGCCATGAGGTGATGGGACCAGATGCCATGATCTTAGTTTTCTGAATGTTGAGCTTTAAGCCAACTTTTTCACTCTCCTCTTTCACTTTTATCAAGAGACTCTTTAGTTCTTCTTCACTTTCTGCCATAAGGATGGTGTCCTCTGCATATCTGAGGTTATTGATATTTATCCCAGCAATCTTGATTCCAGCTTGTGCTTCCTCCAGCCCACCGTTTCTCATGATGTACTCTGCATATCAGTTAAATATGCAGGGTGACAATATACAGCCTTGACGTTCTCCTTTTCCTATTTGGGACCAGTCTGTTGTTCTATGTCCAGTTCTAACTGTTGCTTCCTGACCTGCATACAGGTTTCTCAAGAGGCAGGTCAGGTGGTCTGGTATTCCCGTGTCTTTCAGAATTTTCCATAGTTTATTGTGATCCACACAGTCAAAGGCTTTGGCATAGTCAATAAAGCAGAAATAGATGTTTTTCTGGAACTCTCTTGCTTTTTCGATGATCCAGCAGATGTTGGCAATTTGATCTCTGGTTCCTCTGCCTTTTCTATATCCTGTAATATAGTCATATATATGTTGCCCTATAATTGCAAAAATGTGAGAATCTATGTGAATGTATATGTGTGCGTGGGTGTGTCTAAATGCACGTTTGTGTTTTTTAATCAGTTTATGAATATAACACCATAACCACTTGTTTAATATTTTTCCCCAGCCCAAAGCACTTCTTGATATTAAATTGAGTAAATAAGAAAGCACATCAACTTTGTAGGCAATAGATATTTTGTTTTAGTCAATTCCTAATGTCACACACAACCATAAATAGGTATGATAATGGCCTTGAAAGCATCAAGGTACCTTCATATGATAACTAAATTAAAACCAGGGCATGAGGACTTTCCCATAGTCTTGTGGTTAAGACTCTGCCTTGCAGTGCAGGGGGCACGGATTCCATCCTTGGTCAAGTGGCTAAGATCGCATGTGCCATGCAGTGCAGCCAAAGATTCAATAAATAAATAAACACCTTTAAAAAAAAGGCATAATTTAACCAAAAAAGGAGAATGTGACTTTTGCAAATGTTCATAAAAAGAACAGAGTACTTTCTATAATCTGCACCATTATTGATGATTAAGTGTCATCTTTATCAGTTCCTTTCTTGTCAAAAGAACTGTGCTTAGAACCACATGTAATAATTTTCTGTGCTCATTCATATTAAAAAAGATGCAGACTCCCACACCAACACAATCATTTTACCTGTATGATTCTTAAGATATTTTAGGGAAAAGCTAACTTAGTTGTTTCTTGGCTTCCACATTAGGGACAGAGATGTTTAAGTATCATGGTTATGTAGACCATGGGTCTGTGTGCTTGTATGTACATCCGCTTAGGCATGTGTACCAGCTAGGGTTTCCAACTAGGAATGTCAGTTAGCTACTTTATTAGTGGTTTTTAGATCTGTATATATATTCACAAAGCCACCTGATTTTTGGAAAGTGTTGACCATTTCTATTGCAAAATGTGACCTTGGGAATCTGACAGATGCTGCCTATCTGACTAGGGAACCAGTGTTGAAACATTTTAAAATATCAAGGCAGAAAGCTCTAACTAAATTCACGAGAGTCAGCATCGGTTTGCATTGATAATGGAATTGTCCTTATGTGTTATGTCCTTCCCCAGCCGGCAACATCCGGACTTTGATTATGTGTGTGTATGCCTGTGTACACTTGCGTATATATTTCAGATTTTTAAATAAATAATGTTTATTGTTCAGTCACTCACTTGTGCCTGACTCTTTGAGACCCCATGGACTGAAGCACACCAGACCTCCCTGTCCATCACCAACTCCCAGAGCTTGATCAAACTCGTGTCCATCAAGTCGGTGATGCCATCCAACCATCTCGTCTTCTGTCATCCCCTTCTCCTCCTGCCTTCAATCTTTCCCATCATCAGGGTCTTCTCTAATGAGTCAGCTCTTCTCATCAGGTGGCCAAAGTATTGGACCTTCAGCTTTAGCATCAGTCCTTCCAGTGAATATTCAGGGTTGATTTCCTTTAGGACTGACTGGCTTGATCTCCTTGCCATCCAAGGGACTCAAGAGTCTTCTCCAACATCACAGTTCAAAAGCATCAGTTCTTCAGCACTCATCCTTCTTCATGGTCCAACTCTCACATCCATACATGACTACTGGAAAAAATCATAGCTTTGACTATATGGACCTCTGTTGGCAAAGTAATGCCTCCACTTTAAAACGCTGTCTAGTTTGTCATAGCTTTTCTTCCAAGGAGCTAGCGTCTTTTAATTTCATGGCTGCAGTCACCATCTGCAGTGATTTTGTAGCCTAAGACAATAATGCCTATCACTGTTTCCATTGTTTACCCATCTATTTGCCATGAAGTGATGGGATTGGATGCCTGGATTTAGTAGGAAATGAAGTAAAGTTTGTATTCATCAACTGAAATGAATAATATTTTTAAAAAGCCAAAAATATCCCTTGAGGTGAATTATAGCTAAGATAAAGTGCTTAAGAATGTTCAATTTATTCTATGATCCTTGAATCTCCTGCAATTTAAATCTTTCATTAACCTGATGATAGTTTATTTAAGACAGAATATAAACAGATACAAATTATCATTTTTATATGAACATGTTTAATGGTTCAGCAACTATAGAACTTCTTAAAATCTGAATCAAAAAGAATTTTCCTAATAGCTGTCCAGGGCAAGTGGACAGGGAATCAGGGTTCACAGAAATGTTTGGACATTTTCTTGAACAGCCAGGACAAAGTCTGATTCTTACCTTTTACCACACTCAGCTCCCAAATTGTAGTTCTTCCTGGTTTAAGATTCAGACCTTGCCCTCCATCTCTTTGATCAGTCTTAAGCTGCATCCCCAAACTGCTCAGCCAGGACTTGAGACCACTTTTGAGGAAATCACATCCCCTCTTCGAATTCCAGCCATAATTTTTAAGAAACCCACTTCCTTTGTAACTGGGATTTCCATTTTCCCTCTGTTGACATCCTGTCATATTTCCAAAGGAGCTGCCTTCTGTCAGCTCGCAGAGAATTCTCTCCACGCTTTATTTCATTGATTTCTCTCACATTCATCTCACCTGGTTCTGCTTTAACCCCTTATGATGTATATGTTTTTCATGACACATAAAAAACAATTTCCTCTTAGCTGTGTCTTTCTATATCCCATCCAGTCTTCAGAACCCATGCCCCAGGCATGCTTTCCAGAAATTCCCCCCACCTCTTTCCACCATGTTTGATAGTCTCTAAATCGATGAAATATTTATTGCCAGTACACTCCATGTAGACCTCAGTGAGAAGTGCTTTCTGTTTTATAGAGAACACTCCAATAAAGTGGTCTCTATAATGAAGACTCAGCTTTTTAAGAGAAGGAGCCGTGTTTTTTTCCTCTTTTAGTTCCCAGTAGAGCACAGAAACCTTATCAGGTACTCAGTGAATGCTCATGTATTGAGCAGATTGCAAAGATCATTATGAAGCTTTAAATCAGTGGTTTTCGATCAGGAACACCAGAGGATGTTTGGCAATGTCTGAAGACATTTCTGGTTGTCACAATTAGGGAAAAAGTCCTATGGCATCTTGCCAACAGAAGCCAGGGATGCTACTAAATGTCCTATGGTGCATGGGACAGCCCCACAGCAAAGGATTATCCCCCTCCCAGTGTCAGCAGTGGTAGAGTGAAGAGATCCTGCTTAAGTAGGTGTTCCATCTGACTGCGAATAATCAAGGATTGCATGTGTTTCCTCAAAAGAAAGAACCTCTAGGGATTCAGTCACGGAACACAGTTATATGCAATTCACCTTTTTCTTCCCACTATTTATGGAAGATCAAACAAGTACTCCAGAGATATCCCAAGATGACTTGGAAACTTAGTTCTTAAAAAACCTCATATGGCTACCATGCAGTAAAATCAGATAAACTGAATCTACATTATATTTATCAAAGCATAGTAGGAATCATCTTCATCCTTTGATAGTAGCTTTATTCTTCCTAAACTTACTCTTTGATCTGTGTTTTTCAGTGATTTTTATCCTTTTTATTTCATGAAATGTAATTGACATTCAATATTATATTGGTTTCAGTGTGTAACATAGTGATTTAAGATATTTTTATATGTTACGAGTTGACCACCACAGTAAGTTTAATTGCCATTTGTCACCATGCAGAATTGTTGTAATATTATTGACTGTGTTCCTTATGTTGTACATTACATCCTCGTTACTTATTTACCTTACAGTTGGGAGTTTGTACCTCTTAATCCCCTTTACTCATTTCACCTGTCCACCCTTCATCTGCTCCCACTGCACACAACCAGAAGTTTGATCTCTGTGTCTGTGAGTCTGTTTCTTTTTTGTTTTGTTTGTTAGTCTGTTTCGATTCTTAGATTCATCATGTAAATGAAATCATACAGTATTTGTCTTTGTCTGACTTATTTCACTTAGCACTCAGGGTTCATTCATGTTGTTGCACATGGCATGGCTTCCTTCTTTTTTATGGCTGTGAATATATACCACACCTTCTTTACCTGTTCATCTATCAATGGACACTTGGTTTGCTTACATATCTTGGTTATAATAAATAATGCTGCAATGAACTCAGAAGTACATATATCTTTTAAAATTAGTGTGTTCATTTTCTTCACATACATATCCAGAGTGGAATTGCTGGATCACATGTTAGGCTACAAAATAAGTCTCAATACATTTAAGAATATTGAAGTTATATCTACCATCTTTTCCAACAACAAAGGTATGAAACTAGAAATCAATTATAATAAAATTGGAAAAAAAAATCACGTGGGGACTAAAACACATGCTTACTAAGCACCAATGGGTTACTGAAGAAATAAAAGAGAAAATGAGGGAAGTTCATAGCAATACAGACCTACCAAAAAAATCTCAAATAGACAATCTCACTTTATATTTAAAGGAATTAGAAAAAGAAAAAGAAAATGTAAGATTACTAGAAAGGAGGAAATAATAAAGATCAGAGCAGAAACCAGTGAAATAGAGGCTGAAAAATTAATAGAAAAGATCAATGAAACTAAAAGCTTGTTCTTTGAAAAGAGAAACAACATTGAAAAACCTTTAGCCAGACTCATCTAGAAAAAAAGAGGACCCAAAACAGTAAAATCAGATATAAAAGAAGAGACAGTATAATCAGTACCACAGAAATAGAAAGGATCATAAGAGACTACTATGAAAAATTACATGCCAACAAATTAGACAATCTAGAGAAAATGGATAAGTTCCTACACATACATGTAATCTTCTAAGACTGAAGAAAATCTGAAGAGACTGGTTAATAATAATGAAATTAAAACAGTGATCAAAAATCCTCAACTAGTGAAAATCCTGGTCCAGATGGTTTTCCAGGTCAATTCTACCAAACCTTAAAAGAAGAGTTGACACCTGTCCTCAAATTAATCCAAAAAATTCCCCATCCTGAATTTGAAGAGGAAGAAATATCTCCAAACTTATTTTATGAATCTAACATTACCCTGATGCCAAAGTCAGACAAAGACATTGCAGTAAAGAAAATTACAGGTCAATATCCCTAAGGAACCTAAATGTGAAAGTCCTCTGCAAAGTATTAGCAAATGGAATTCAATAATCCATTAAAAGAACCATACACTATGATCAAGTAGGGTTCATTTCAGGGATGCAAAGATGTTTTACCCTTTCTTACTCATATTATTTCCTACAGTAAGGCTTTTTTTTTTGTCGACATATTTTTTATTGAAGTAAAACTGATTTATTATATTAGTTTCAGATATGTAACAAGGTAATTTGACATTTTTATAGATTACAAAAAGATCCCCATAAGTGTAGTTATCTCCTGTCATCATACAAAGTTATAGCAATATTATTAACTATATTTACTAGACTGTACATCACATCCCTGTGACATTTATTTTTTACATGGAAGTTTGTACCTCTTAATCCCCTTGCCTTATTTTGCCCATCATCCGTTCCCCAAAATATTTTTTATGTTTAAATTTTAATTACAACCAAGTTTCAACGCATTCAAAATTTATACTTTTTTCAATTTTGCATATCAGTGCATAATTTATACACATTAAGATATGAAATCAAAGGGAGTGAGGGTAGAAAAACATTTACAGAATTTTTTTGAAATATAAAAAGGAAAATCACTTAGATGTTCTTAAAGACAAGTTGTTTAGAATTTTACTTCTTATAAAGGAATTAAAAAGTTATATTTGAGCTTATTAAACAAATACTTTTCTCAAACTTTCCTCCAGGTGGAGGGACAAATCAAAATAACCATAAGTTTAGTTTTGGTTCATATACTTGTCAACAAGCAATCAGGTTCTTACCAGAATATTTTGGAGGAGAAAGAACACAATTCTCTAAAAAACTGCAATTATTACACATACAGTTTTTTACTAAGTTACACCTACCTTTAGCAAACTCCAAAATAATGTATTATCTTAATATTATATTAGTCAGTTTTACTTCCTTTTAAGAATCTCTAAAAATAAACACATGTAAAGAACATATTCACTTTAAAAATAATTACTGGTTTGAAGAGCCATTCTGAATGTGTATTTTTATTGCCTTGTTTTTAAGACCTTTATTTCAGTCCATACAGAATATTCAAATAATTTGGCCCTGGAATTACATTCATTGGTAGGCTAAAAGAACATTCAATAAATAATAAACTGGTATTACACTTGGTTCTTGGGGGAAAACAAAAACAAAACAAACAATTTTAGAAATAAAAACTGTTATTCTCTTTGTCCTGTAATTTTTTAGCACTGTAATGGTAGTTTTATGACCCCAAAAGAGATTTGGCCCAGAAAGCCATGTGTAAATTGAGGCATACCTTTGATGAATCAAAATGAATTGTGAAATAGCCAGAAATGGCACAACTTCTATTCATCTTCTAAAAATTGTCTCAAGATGTTTTCCATACATAAGCTTTCACTACTTCTGTTTTTATTTTTTCATTCAGCAAATATTTACTAAGATCCTACCATGTACTAACTACTGGTACCAGTGAACTAGGCACTTCACTGCCTGGTTACTGGTGAACATAACAGAATTCCTCCCATTTGACAGGGATTACAGTCTGATAGGGCAAACAGATAAGAATCAAATAATTGTATTAGTAAATACAATCATTTATTCACTCAAAAATATGTATTGGATGCCTCTTGTGTTCCATACCTGTTCTGGATGTGTGCCAAAACCTAGTTAGCTTACATTCTGGCTATATATATATAATACATATATATATATATATATATATATACATATAATATATATATATATACACATATATAATGGAGAAGGCAATGACACCCCACTCCAGTACTCTTGCCTAGAAAATCCCATGGACGAAGGAGCCTGGTAGGCTGCAGTCCATGGGGCTGCTACTAGTCAGATACGACTGAACGACTTCACTTTCACTTTTCAATTTCACGCATTGGAGAAGGAAATGGCAACCCACTCCAGTGTTCTTGCCTGGAGAATCCCAGGGATGGTGGAGCCTGGAGGGCTGTCGTCTATGGGGTCGCACAGAGTCGGACACGACTGAAGCGACTTAGCAGCAGCAGCATACATATATAATAGAGTTAGCATCTAACAATAAAATAGACATTCTCGTGGCAGGTTTTTGCTATGAAAAACTAAATCTCTGTCAGGGCACAAGAATTGGGAGCTGGGTAATAAATTTAGAGACACAGGGGTTCAGAGGTAGCCTCTCCAGTGGGTGTTTGAACAGAGACCTGGATGAAATGGGGGGGTGAGCCATAGAAGGAGGATCCCAGGCAGGAACTGCCTAATATCTGGGGGACCAGAAGTAGAGGGGTGGGACGAGGGAAGGGGATGAGGTTGAGAGGCAGCCAGGGGCCAAATGTCATGCATGCCAAACAGCTTTGATTATTACAAACTGGGGAAACTGCTTTGTAACAAAGAGTGTTACAGAACAGATAAATGGAGGCCTGACCTGACCTGGGGATTTAGGGGGGCATCTATTGGACACTGAGTGTGTTCCCTAACACCATAGGTTGTAGCCTTAACTTCTAATGTGATGGCATTTAGAGATACAGCCTTTAAAGAGATAATTGATGTTAAATGAGGTCAGAAGGGTGGGGCCCTAATCCAACAGGACTTGTGTCTTTAAAAGCAGAGGATGAGAAAGCAGGGGTCCATGCACACAGAGAACCAGCCATGTGACATGATGCACCAGGAAGGTGGCCAAGCAGGTGTTTCCAGGAGAATCCAAACCTGGATTTGGACATCCAGTCTCCGGAGCTGTGAGAAAGCATTTCCATTGTTTAAGCCATCCCACCCTTAGTGTTTCACTGTGGAAGTGACATTAGAGTTTACAGGTTCCCTGATGATGTGAACTTTGGGCTGGAAAATGGAGTAGAAGTTCACCACTGGAACTGAAGCATAAAGGAACAGTGTGTGCACAACTCAAGCCGAGCAAGAGCCTATAGGGGCCCTCCACAGAAAGACCATGCAGGTCTTTCCTTGTCCCCAGCTCCTTATTTGCAAGGTAGATGCTCTGCCTCCTAGACCTATGTGAATAACAAAGAGCAGAATAAAACACTAATCATGGAAGTGGGTCAGTTAGTCAGTTCAGTCACTCAGTTCTGTCCAATTATTTGTCACCCCATGGACTGCAGCACTCCAGGCTTCCATGTTCAACTCCTAGAGCTTGCTCAAACTCACGCATGTCCATTGAGTCGGTGATGCCATCCAACCATCTCATCCTCAGTCATCCCCTTTTCCTCCTGCCTTCAATCTTTCCCAGCCTCAGGGTCTTTTCTAATGAGTCAGTTCTTCGCATCAAGTGGCCAAAGTATTGGAGTTTAGTTTCATCATCAGTCCTTTCAATGAATATTCAGGACTGATTTTCTTTAGGATGGACTGATTTGATCTCTTTGCTGTCAAGGAACTTCAACACCACAGTTCAAAAGCATCAATTCTTCAGCGCTCAGCTTTATTTGTATTCCAACTCTCACATCCATACATGACTACTGGAAAAACAATTACCTTGACTAGATGGACTTTTGTCAGTGAAGTAATGTGTCTGCTTTTTAATATGGTGTCTAGGTTGGTTATAGCTTTTCTTCCAAGGAGCAGGTGTCTTTTAATTTCATGGCTGCAGTCACCATCTGCAGTGATTTTGGAGCCCCAAAAAATAAAGTCTGTCACTGTTTCAATTGTTTACCCATTTTCCGTGAAGTGATGAGACTGGATACCATGATCTTAGTTTTCTGAATGTTGAGTTTTAAGGCAATTTTTTCATTCTCTTCTTTCACTTTCATCAAGAGGCTTTTTAGGTCTTCTTCACACCATAAGGGTGGTGTCATCTGCATATCTGAAGTTATTGATATTTCTCCTGGCAATCTTGATTCTAGCTTGTACTTTATCCAGCTCGATATTTCTCATGACGTATTCTGCATATAAGTTAAATAAAGAGAATGACAATGTACAACCTTGAAATATTCCTTTCCTGATTTGGAACCAGTCTGTTGTTCCATGTCCAGTTCTAACTGTTACTTCTTGACCTGCATACAGATTTCTCAGGGGGCGGGTCAAGTGGTCTGGTGTTCCCATCTCTTAAAGAATTGTCCAGAGTTTGTTGTGATCCTCACAGTCAAAGGCTTTGGCATAGTCAATAAATCAGAAGTAAGTAGATGTTTTTCTGGAATTTTCTTGCTTTCTCAGTGATCCAACGGATGTTGGCAATTTGATCTCTTGTTCCTCTGCCTTTTCTATATCCAGCTTGTGCATCTGGAAATTCACAGTTCATGTACTGTTGAAGCCTGGCTTGGAGAATTTTGAGCATTACTTTACTAGTGTGTGAGATGAGTGCAATTGTGCCATAGTTTGAACATTCTTTGGCATTGCCTTTCTTTGGGAATGGAATGAAAACTGACCTTTTCTAATCCTGTGGTCACTGCTGAGTTTTCCGAATTTGCTGACATACTGAGTGCAGCACTTTCACAACATCATCTTTTATGGTTTGAAATAGCTCAACTGGAATTCCATCACCTCCACTAGCTGTGTTCATAGGGATGCTTCCTAAGGCCCACTTAACTTCACATTCCAGGATGTCTGGCTCTAGGAGAGTGATCACACCATCCTGGTTATCTGGGCCATTAAGGTCTTTTTTTATAGCTCTTCTGTGTATTTTTGCCACCTCTTAATATCTTCTGCTTCTGCTAGGTCCATACCATTTCTGTCCTTTATTGTGCCCATCTTTGCATGAAATGTTCACTTGGTATCTCTAATTTTCTTGATGAGATCTCTAGTCTTCCCCATTCTATTGTTTTCCTCTATTTCTTTGCATTGATCTCTGAGAAAGTCTTTCTTATCTCTCATTGCTATTCTTTGGAACTCTGCGTTCAAATGGGTATATCTTTCCTTTTCTCCTTTGCCTTTCAATTCTCTTCTTTTTCCTGCTGTTTGTAAGGCCTCCTCAGAAAACCATTTTGCCTTTTTTGCATTTCTTTTTCTTGGAGTTGGTCTTGAACACTGCCTTCTGTACAATGTCCCGAATCTCTGTCCATAGTTATTCAGTCACTCTGTCTATCAGATCTAGTCCATTGAATCTATTTGTCAGTTCCACTCTATAATCATAAGGGATTTGATTTAGGACATACCCTGGATGATCTAGTGGTTTTCCCTACTTTCTTCAGTTTAAGTGTGAATTTGGCAATAAGGAGTTCGTGATCTGAGCCACAGTCTGCTTCCAGTCTTGTTTTTTTCTGTTTGTGTAGAGCCTCTCCATCTTTGACTGCAAAGAATATAATCATTCTGATTTCGCTATTGACCATCTGGTGATGTCCATATGTAGAGTCTTCTCTTGTGTTGTTGTAACAGGGTGTTTGCTGTGATCAGTTCATTCTCTTGGCAAAACTCTGTTAGCTTTTGCCCCACTTCATTCTGTAGTCCAAGGCCAAACTTGCCTGTTACTACAGGTGTCTCATGGAAGTGAGGGGATGTAGAAACAAAAGAGGAGCAGCCAAGACACAATAGCACAGCCTTGAGGCAGGGTCCTGGTTCCTCCCCAAGGGACACACATAACAATACACCTTTGAGTTCTTCTGGAGGGACTCAGGCCCCCATCCAAGTGGAGGGTTGTAACTCCAGGCTCCTGTTGGGTTATAAGGTTCCTGGAGAACTAACCTGTCACCTTACCACCAACCAATCAGAAGAAAGTCACACATTCTGAAGCCCTCAGTCCACATTTTGCCTATAGAAGCTCCCTGAAAAACACTGGGGAGTTTGGGGTTTGTGGGCACAAACCACCTCTTCTCCTTGCATTGTCCTGAAATAAACCTTGCTCTGCTCCAGACTCCCAAGGTTTGGTTCATTTGTCCTCACCGTGTATTGGGCACACAGCCCTGTATTTGGTACATTTTGAGAGCACGTAGCATGTTCGAGAACTTGGAAGAAAACCCAGTGGCTGAAGCTCTGAGATCGAAGATGAGAACGGTAGGTGGAGACATGACAGGGGCTGAGAGGCTCACATCAGACAAGGCCTCAGAGGCTCTGGGAAAGAGCCTGGCCTTTGTCTTGAAGGGGCTGATGTGATGAGGGAAAGAGTGAGGTCAGAGAGACCTGCTCCAAAGGCCTCCGAGAAATGAAGAAGCTGGACTAGAATGGTGGCAGTCAGGATGGAGAAAAGGGGATTGGCATTTATGGATGGAGTGAAAGGACTAAGCTTACTACCACATTTCTGGGTTTTACAGACAGAAGGACTTCATCATTATTCTTGAGGTGAGGAACACTGGACTCATAATTTTATGCCCATACCTGACCAGTTGCCATTTGGACATGTTGAATTTGAGATGTATTGACTTAAAAAAAAGTGTACAAGTTGCAAGTTTTTTTAGGGGCAAAATGAGGACTGCAGCTTGGAGACAGTGTCTCAGATAGCTCTGAGAAACTGCTCCAAAGAGGCAGTGAGGGAAGGTCAATATATGTGATTTTGGTGAAGGAGGAATTCAATGAAATGAAACACTTATCTTACAAAAGGTTTTCTGGTAGTCACAAGGAGTGGATGTCACCATGAAGGGATTTCATATTACTCTAAATATGAGGAGATGCAAGGATTGGGATCATGAAATCAGTTCCTAAAAATTTCTGTCTAAAGACCTGCTGCTGTTGCTGCTAAGTTGTTTCAGTCGTGTCTGACTCTGTGTGACCCCATAGACGGCAGCCCACCAGGCTCCCCCGTCCCTGGGATTCTCCAGGCAAGAACACTGGAGTGGGTTGCCATTTCCTTCTCCAATGCAGGAAAGTGAAAAGTGAAAGTGAAGTCACTCAGTCGTGTCTGACTCTTGGTGACCCCATGGACTGCAGCCCACCAGGCTCCTCCGTCCATGGGATTTTCCAGGCGAGAGTCCTGGAGTGGGGTGCCGTTGCCTTCTCCGTCTAAAGATCTATTCCGTCAGTTTTCCTGGAGCACAAAGTGCCTCATTCTCCACCCTGAACTCCCTTCAGGGTGTGTCGGAAGTCAACAGCTGTAGCAGCACAGGATTCAATCTCTGTAGAGGCAGATGCCAAATGCCCTTGGCAAGCGCCAATTTGTAGTTGACAAATGCTTCTAAAATATCTAAGTGGAGAGAATCTGTCTGTGAGAGAATCTGGAGCTCAGAGATGGAAGCTGGACATATAAACTCCAGGTCACCAACATAAATAGAGAGTAAGTTAAACCTGCTACAGTGTAAATTCTCAGTGGGCATGGGCAGATGTTGTCTTTGTTTTGTTCATGGATGTGTCCCAGGCGCATGGAACATTGCTGGTATATAGGAGGCACTCAATCCACATTTGCTGAATGAATGAATGAATGAATAGATTCTCCTTAGGTAATACTTAAGGAGAAAATTGAAAATGAAAAGAGAAACAGATCTAGAGTGGAACCTTGGGGAATGCCAACACTACAGGCCGGGAAGAAGAGCATGAACTTACAGAGAGGCAGCAAAGGAGCCAGGAGGGAAAGAAAGAAATCTGCAGTCCGAGGCCCAGGAAGCCAGGGGACAGGGCTTTCCTCGGAGGAAGGCATGCCTGTCTCTGCAGAGAGTGGCATGCTGCAGCAAGCCTAGCTCATGAATGCACACTTCTGCACCTCCACAGCCAGATAGGCTTTCAAATACTTGAATGTATGTGTTAGTATCATTGCTGTCCATCTTTGGATCAGAGAAGATTTGACTTCTTAGGTGTGAGATTTACCTTAGATAAGGGTCTTCTGGAACCATCTTGGAAGGCTCATCTCTGACACATTCCCAGCCTGGGCGCCAGCCTGGGCGGGTGTAATGACCTCATCATTCCTTGCATTAAACTGTGATCATAGTGACAGTTGCAGAAAGGCATACTCAAGTCACAGAATTCCAGTAACTTTTCTTGAAGAGTTCATGTGGTGTCTCCTCTCTGGATGAAAGCTCAGCCTCCTCCCTCCCCTGTCACTTCTGCATGACACAGATTTTATTTGCTACATGGATAACCCTCAATGAGTCACAATTCAGATTTGGAGGGGTGGTAAAGAAATAAATTTTATTTCACCACCTGTATACCTTCTAGAAAAGAAAAGATAGACTGATTCAGGGGGAGAAAAGTATATTTTGGTACTGGTTGTTCTTAATTCCCAGGGTTGTGAGGCTACATCTTCAGATCCTAGTTCCTTTAGGTCAGACTCCCTACCTTATAGCAGAGTCGTGTAGCCCTAGGAGAACATCTAAATTGGGGCCAAGGTCTCCAGCTAGAGATTGAGGATATTCAGCAGAAATTCAGCTTTCCTTGGCATCTAAGTGACCTTTTCCTTGAAGATGATAATCCACTTGGCTTTCACATGTTCTCATCTGCAGTGGAAAGTCTAAGCTGAAAAGTCATTAATTAGTCCTTGATTTAAATCTCAATAGTAAATTGTAAATATTTAGGTTACAGAGTACTTCTCACTCTCCTTCCCTGTTTTGTTTTCTTCAACACAGTTCTCCTACTTGAAATGTTATTGTATGTTTATTACTTTACTTGGCCATGGTCATTCTTTCCTTGAAAGATAATCTACCCGAGAATAGGACCATCAGCTCCAGTTCCAAAACTCTGCCTCAATATTCTTCAGTTCAGTTCAGTTCAGTCTGTCAGTCATGTCCGACTCTGCGACCCCATGGACTGCAGCACGTCAGGCCTCCCTGTCCATCACCAACTCCCAGAGTTTATTCAAACTCATGTCCATTGAGTCAGTGATGCCATACAACCATCTCATTCTCTGTCGCCCCCTTCTCCTCCTGCCTTCAATCTTTTCCAGCATCAGGGTCTTTTCTAATGAGTCAGCTGTTTGCATCAGGTGGCCAAAGTATTGGAGTTTGAACTTTAGCATCAGTCCTTCAATGTAGGTGCTCTGTAATCTTTACAGGGTGAATAAAGGAATAGATGCTTAAACGTAATGACAGGAAAGTGAAAAAGTGAAAGTCGCTCAGTCGTGTCCAACTCTTTTAGACCCCATGGACTATACAGACCATGGAATTCTCCGGGCCAGAATATTGCAGTGGGTAACTGTTCCCTTCTCCAGGGGATCTCCCAACCTAGGGATCGAGCCTAGGTCTCTCACACTGTAGGCAGGTTCTTTACCAGCTGAGCCACAAGGGAAGTAAGTGCAAAACTGTGGATTGAATTTACAGCTGAATCTGAAGAGAAGTTCCTGCTGTGAAGTCACACATTTGAAATCCAGATGCAGTTTGGCATTTGGCATCTCCAGCTGACTCCTCCTGAACTGCAGTCCAGGTGGATGTTCCCACCTGAAGATCTAGCAGGCACTTTGAACTCAAGGTGTCTCCAACATCCAACCCTCTCACCTTCTCCTGTTTGAAAGAATCATCACCACCTACCTGTTCTTTTGACTTACACACTCCTCTCCTTTAGACATCCAGCCCAGCTCCATTCATTTGCCTCTACTAGCCTTTCCCATCCATCTTTCATACCACGTGGCTCCTGCCCTGGTTCATGGGGTCGCCCCCTCTCCCAGAAGTGCCGTGGCTAGCTGAGGTCCCCAGGGCCTTAGACTCTCTCTTTTCCAGTCCATATTCCATGCTGTCAGTTGAGATCTGTTAAGGTAACAAGGCACTGATGTGAACCTTAATTCACCAGTAAAGAAACAATAGTTAAATGCCTTTCATGTGTCTATTCTAGTCCACACCCCTATGGGGCCCTTGATGTTACAGAAAAAAAGAGCTCACGTCACTGCCCTTCTCGAAAATGTTCAGCCTCATTGTTTACAGGAGAATAAAACATAATCTCATAAGATAATTGCCCCAAACTCTCTTGCTTTTCTGGCTCCTTTCCAGATGGTTCCCAAGACTCACCACAGACTCTGCCCATCGCCCCTGGTGTTGCTTCTGGAATGGGTGTTTATGAAATTTGCATTCTGGGTTTGCCTTTTTTCAATCTCATTCTTCCAGCTGGAATGAACACCTCTCTCCCCTCACAATGTACTAAAATCCCACTCATTCTTAGAAACCCGACTCAAGTGCGAGCTCACCTGTGAGCCCTCAGCTGCCGTCCTGGGCAGACCTCAGCCTCTTCTGTTCCCTTGCTCCATTCACCCCTCCGTAGTAGCCCTGACGTGTGCTGGGGAGGCCGTTCTGAGAGCCTTAGAGCCCTATGTGCTTGGGAAGTCCTTTTTGATTTTTTTTAAAATTTGTTTACTTATTAGTAAGACTTCATTTCTACCTGTTTCAAGTTCATATCAAATACTGTTTTTCTAAGATGACCCAAGATTCCCTCCGATGTGCTCTAGAGGTGGGCGCCTCTGGTCCAGCAGCGCTGACTGCTGTGTGGTGCTTCTCTGATGCTCTATGTCTCTGAGCTGTAGCCACAGAGGACGTCTTGTACCCCACATACTAGCGAGCTTCACACTGTCTTCAGAGTCAGAATGACGCTTCCTCCGCATGGAATGTTCCGTGCCACGTGGCCAACTCTCTCACTTTCCTTCTGTCTTTGATGGGGCTCCGGAGCGGTGGCTGTGTCTCCATGCCTAATACTGCTGATGACGGAAGGACCTAAAAAGCTCTTTATAATCAGTGCGGGGAGTGGTAGCCTTGGGCATTATCTGAGAGCTGCTCTGCTTTCACTAATGACGGTCAGATTCAGAGCTTAATTGTCATCTCTGCCTCAGAGTCCTTCTAGTATAGGCTGACTTGGGTCGGCTTCTAAATGAGAACCACTGATGTCAAGTCAGTTAAAAAACAGCAAAAACGTGATTTCCTCTCATATCCTAAGGATCATATTCATGGGCACCAGGGAGTCTGGGTTATAAATCTTGTGGATTTTTACCATCATATTTAGAATAAACTAAAATGCTAGTAACAGTTTTCTAACAGAAAATAGTAAAGGAAATGAACAAACAAAAATACATTTTGCAAAGGAAAAACACAGTCTCAGCAAATGGATTAATTGCTTTTGTAAACTAGGTGGATCTTTTTAAATGTAGGCAAGAGTTTTTAAATTATACGGTTTAACTAAATAACATAGTATTTGCTCTGATCATTAAATAACCTGTCTTTCTATTGGAACCAAAGTTATTGTGTAAATATGTTTTATGACAAAGAAGCACGTGCCAGATAATGTACTAATTAAGTAGTTATTTAATTGAAGTAAATGAGAATGTAATTCGTCCCTAAAGTGGTCAGTTTTAGGTGGGAAATTTCAGGGTGGGTGTGAAAATTAATGCCATTCTCCTACCTACCAACCCACCCACCTCCCTACCCACCTACATACCCTCTTACCTATATATTTACCTACCCACCTACCTACCTACCTATTGGTTATTCCCTAACCGCCTACCTACCTACCTACCTCCCTGCTCACTTACCTACCTACCTTCCCACCCATCTACATACCCACCTCCCTCCCTCCCTCCCTACATGCCCTCCTTAATCCACCTGCCTGTCCACCAACCTACCTCCCTCCCTCCCTACCTAGCCTCCCCTACCCACCTACCAGTGGGGTCTTTGGAGAATTCACTCCTGCTCTCAAGGTGTTCAAGTACAAATCAAATTTCCCCAGCCTAGTCCAAATCCCCAGGCCAAGCCCCCAGAGGTCTTACCTTCACTTGCAAACAGTAACTGTTGACCTGTAGGGTCCCAGTAAGTGTTTGCCCTTTGATTATTACAAAGGCTTTCTGGGTGCAGAGGTTTCACACAAGACCCTGAAGCACAGGATGAAAAGAGGACCAAATAGAAGAAGCTGATTCTCAACAGGTCCCTCCCTAACAGGTAAAGAGGAGGGACCCTCTTCCCAACTGAGGCCATGACCAACGTAATATTGTGTCACTTACTTTGTTGTTGTTTAAATAAAAAACTGTATACATTTAAGGCTATAATATGATATTTTGATATACACACACAGTTGGCCTCAATATCCACGAGTTCCTCCTCTATGGATTCAACTCATGGGTGTAGAAGAGTTCCAGAAAGTTTCAAAAAATAAAACTTGAATTTTTGGTGTATCAGCAGCTATTTACATAGCATTTACACTGTATTACGTGTGACAAGTCATCTAGAGATGAGTTAACATATATGGGAAGATATGCGTGTGTTATCCCTGGAGGAAGGCATGGCAACTCACTCTGGTATTCTTGCCTGGAGAACTCCATGGAAGAGGAGCCTGGTGGGCTACAGTCCATGGGGTTGCAAAGAGTTGGACGTGACTGAAGCGACTTAGCATGCACACATGCATGTGTGTTATATGCAAACACTATGCCATTTTATAGAAAAGACTTTATATAAGTATCCATGGATTTTGATATCTGTGCTAGGTCCTGGAACCAATCCCCTGTGGATACCAAGGAATAGCTAGCTGTACAGAGTGAAATGAATACTGGATTCAAGCTAACAAAGACATACATGTCCTCACACACAGTTATCTGTGTGTGTGTGTGTGTTGGGAATACCTGAGATCCACTCTCCTAGTAGATTTTCAGTGTGCAGTAGACTACAGATGGTTCCCGGTTCACAGCGGTTCAGTTCTTCGTCTTTACAGTGGTGCAGAAGCAAGGTGCGTTTGGCAGAAACTACACTTGGGATTTTGAATCTTGATATTTTCTGGGACTACCGATTTGTGGTCCAACAATGTCCCTTCATGCTGGGCAGGGGCAGAGATCCACAGCTCCCCCCTAGCCACGGGATAACAAGGGTGAGCCACCTGTACACTGACAAATGTTCTTGCAGTACAGCATTCAATAAATTAGATGAGCTATTCAACACTTTATTATAAAATAGGCCTTTTATTGATGATTTTGCCCAATTATAGATAATGTAAGTACGTGTTCTGGGCAGATTTGAGATAGGCTAGGCTAAGTATGATGCCCTGTAGGTCAGGTGTATTTAATAAATTTTGATGTTTTCAACTTATGATGGATTTATTGGCACTTTCCAGTGTAAGTAAAGGAAGACTTGTATTATGATCACCAGGCTGTACATTAGAA
Source organism: Dama dama (assembly GCF_033118175.1). Lineage (NCBI taxonomy): Eukaryota > Metazoa > Chordata > Mammalia > Artiodactyla > Cervidae > Dama > Dama dama. The sequence continues at coordinate 12,466,591 of NC_083708.1, forward strand.
TAGAACAGAATTATTCATCCTCTGTAGCTGCTTACTTTTATGTATGTATGTGTGGGTGCTAAGTCACTTCAGTAGTGTCCAACTCTGCAACCCTATGAATCGCCAGGCTCCTCTGTCCATGCGATTCTCCAGGCAAGAATACCAGAGTGGGTTGCCATGCCCTCCTCCAGAGGATCTTCCCAACCCAGGGATCAAACCAGCATCTCAAGTCTACCTGCATTGGCAGGCGTATTCTTTACCACTAGGTGCCACCCGGGAAGCCCACTCTGATGTATAGACACATTTAAATTTAAAATGGGAAATCATTTGTAAGATGACATTATAAAATATCTTAAAAATAATATTTGGTTTTCTGTTATGGTATTTTAATGGTAACTAGATAATCAAGTATTATGGAATTATAATGATATTCTCATACTGAGTTGTTACAAAGGATGATAATTTCCCAATATCTGAATATTCTAATATTGTCTCAGTTTTTCACTTGCCTTGTAAAATTTTACATCTCATACAATAATTTTCCTCCATAAGTTATATCAAAACTTAGAAGTTCATGACTAATGTTTATGGTAAAATTACTTTTATGCCTTTACATGTAAAACCATAAGAATATGTTTGAGATCATAATTATGCACATATTTCAAGACAATGAGAACTCATACAGTTTGTTAAGTATGAAATACATTAAATACAAATATGAGAGAATATTTGCCTCATCACACTAGAGTCTGCATCTAGAAGCGTGATATTTATGTGCATCATAGACAAAATAATGTAGTAGAATGTATAGGGGGTTGTTTTGAAAAGTAGATACTTTCACACAGAACACTTTAAATTCAGTAATTTGTAGCAAATTAAAAGATAGCTAATAAGCTTACATCTCACAAATAGTTCTCAAACATAAAATTCTTGTGCCCTTTAACACTTATATACCTTCTGATCTTTCATTTAATGCAAATATTTTAATAATATATGTATACATATTTAAAGAAAATGCACTACCATATTTGTAATAACTTATGACAATTTTATTAATGTCACCTAATTAATGAAACACCTATTCCAAAGAACTTCTAAATGGTATTAAAACACCAAGAAGCCTTACTATCTGGGATTTGACATAAATAGATTACAAACTACATATGTCTGTTTGGAAGAAAGACCTAAAACTTAAAGCAAATGATATAAGGAACTGGTTGTGGGGAAAAAAAATTCTAAATTGATTTTAAAATAGCAGATCTGATCAAACGCAGGCCAAATCTTCATTTCCAGTAGACCCTCTCTGGGACAGTTTCCATTGTATTTTAAATTGTAATACATTTTCTATGCTAGTAGGTTATTATAGCCCTATTGTTAAAATTGTGTTGCACTTTTAAGGATGTATTTTTAAAATGTTTGCAGCAATGTCCTATGAGTGATTTCTTTAGGGAAAAATAATAAGGTGATGAATAAAAATTATTCTTTTAGGAATGCAGCCTTAAAGTGTAAGGATAAAATCCTGAGATTTAATCTAAAATGTGACACAAATTAACTTATCTATGAAACAGAAACAGACTCACAGACACAGAGAACAGATTTGTGGTTGCCAAAGGGGGTGGGGTGGAGAAGGATGGGTTGGGAATGTGGGATTGCAGATGCAAACCATTGTAAATAAGGCAGATGAACAACAGATCCTTCTGTATAGTACAGGGAACTGTAGCAAATAACCTGTGATATACCATAATGGAAATGGAAAAAATACTTTAAAAGAATATATATATATAAATTCTGTGTGTGTATATATATATATGTATATATATAATAGAATCAATTTGCTCTAAAGCAGACATTAACACTGTAAACCAACAAAAAAATTACTGAGAGTCAAGAACACATACATTTAAATAAGACAATGGGAGTTGATAGACACCATGATAAACTTTCTACATACTCCAATGATACTACTATTGTTCAAAATTATTTTAGAATTCCTCTTTTGTATTTGCCCTTATGACTAATTTTTAACCATACAAAAATTCTTAATATATCATAGTTGCATCTTGTTCCCAAGTGATGTTCAGTTCAGTTCAGTCACTCAGTTATGTCTGACTCTTTGTAACCCCTTGGACTGCAGCATGCCAGGCTCCCCTGTCCAACACCAACTCCCAGAGCTTGCTCAAACTCATGTCCACTGAGTCTGTGATGGCATCCAACCATCTCACCCTCTGTCATCCCCTTTTCCTCATGCCTTCAATCTTTCCCAACATCAGGGTCTTTTCTAATGAATCAGCTCTTCACATCAGGTGGCCAAAGTATTGGAGTTTCAGCTTCAACATAGGTCCTTCCAATGAATATTCAGGACTGATTTCCTTTAGGATTGACTGGTTTGATCTCTTTGCTGTCCAAGGAACTCTCAAGAGTCTTCTCGGACACCACAGTTCAAAAGCATCAATTCTTTGGCACTCAGCTATCTTTACAGTCCAACTCTCACATCCATACATGACTACTGGAAAAACCACAGCTTTGACTATATGTACTTTGCCAGCAAAGTAATGTCTCTGCTTTTTAATGTGCTAGGGTGGTCATAGCTTTTCTTCCAAGGAGCAAGCATCTTTTAATTTCATGGCTGCAGTCACCATCTGCAGTGATTTGGGGGCCCAAGCCCAAGAAAAGAAAAAAGTCTGTCACTGTTTCTGTTGTTTCCCATCTGTTTGCCATGAAAAGTGTTGTTACCCACCTTTTTATATTGTTTATCACAGGAAATTTCAAGTGACCTTTCACAGGCTCTCCAAATAAAATTTATACCAAGAATGGGACATATTTCCATAGAATTTTTTTTAAAAAATGACAGTTTGTTTAATTGAATATTCATTTGAATTTTTGCAATGGAATGACTGAGACCTTGCATCAGAGATGCTTCCATGATCTTTGATTGTTACTTCTGAAATTTCATCATCTTTTATTGGAGTATAGTTCATTTACAATGTTGTCAGTGTACAGCAAAGTGATTCAGTTAGATAGACAGATGATAGATATATAAAGATTCTTTCACAGATTCCTTTCCCCTAGGAGTTACTAAAAAATACTGAGTATAATTCCATGTGCTCTACCGTAGATCCTTGTTGGTTATCTATTTTTTATACAGTTTTAAATTGTGACTTTGAACAGAAGCTTTCCTTTCTACAGATTAATCCTGGGCACCACATTTTGTAAAGTCTGGCTCTGTAGCCACAAGATTAAATGTATTTTCTTATGACATGAATCAGCCCACGTCTGTTTGGTTCACTGGTGTGTGGCTGTCACAGTGCCCAGGATACAGTAGGTGTTCAGTTACTGTCTGGGGCAGATGTCAGCTGTCAGACACGTACCTTGTCATGTTAGACTTCCTGGCATTTGAGAGAAATGTTCAACTTTGGTGAGACAAGGAGAGAATTGTTTTTTTAACAAAAGCAATCTTTTGAGAAGAGGTTTCAGGGACACATATTCACATGATCCTCTTGTTACCCTTTAGCCATTGTCTCCCCTGTACTGTTTCAGAACAGCAATTTCAATTCATTTATGAATTTGATCAACACTATATTTATTAAGCACCTATTAAGTATCAAAGAGTGTTGTAGGGACTGGGAAAATAGCCATAAACAAAACACAGTGCCTGAGAAGTCTCTGTTCTAGTGGGGAAGGAGTATACTTAAAAATAGTGTAAGTTGTTTGTGAGCACTATTTCTGCTTTTTAAAAAAAGTGAGTCATGAACTCAGGGAATTGGGGTGTTCCAGGCATAATCTGATGAGCTTCATAAATTGCATCACAGAAGAGAGTGCTGGTTATCATTTTGAGCAAATCCAGACTATGCGGATGCCTGACACTCAACCTTCTCCCACCAGGGTTGTGAATGGCCTGTTGCAACCCCATTGTTACTCACCTTGGGTTTCCCGGGAGTTACCAAGTCATGTGTTACTGGAAAATGATCTTGGGTGACACATGCTTTCAGAAAATGACACCTATAAAGGGTCAGTGTAGGAACCCATTTTGGGAGCAGTCTTTAGTGAGGGCTGTAGGCGGAGGGCTCTTTGTCTCAGAATTACCCGCGTACTTAATATCTGGTTGCACAGCATCTCTAAGGCAGCCTCCACGAGGATGCCTCTCCATTTTTTAGCATCTCTCTAAGCCACTGGGTGAATAGTTTTGTTTTTGTACTTAAGGGAGTTTCGCTAAAAGCAGAAACAATATCCCTAGCACTCAGGAGGCATTTCAGACATTCCTTTGTTCAAATCCATTTGCTGAGTAGATCTTTGCTCAGCTTTGACCGTTACAGTATGTGTAGCAGAAGCTGGAGCCCCACTTGACTCTTCCCACCAAACATCGCATGGCCAGTCCTCAGCCCTAAGACTCTAGAGAGTAAAGCTTACGTCTCATGCACTGGGCCACCGACCACAGCCACCCCAGAGCGTACCAGGCCTCGGGCATGGAGCAGCCCTGATTTTTTCACCTTGACTTTGGAGAAGAGCTACAAAGAGCAGCTAAAAGTTTCCATTGAGTGGCTTTCCTGAGACACTCAGGTTGCCCTGGCAGCCAGCATTTACTGTTTCTGAATTCCTTTTGCTATCCATGATCTTATGAAAGTGTTGCTTGGAACTGCTCCCTAAGAGGGTTTGCATAGTTAATTGCGTTACAGATGTCGGCCTCCGGCTTTGCCGGTCTGCTTGCGCCGCTCGCCAGGCTTCCCTCAGCAGTTGGTGGCATTAAGCGGCAGCTGCCTTATCTGTATCTTGCCTTTTCTTTTTCCACTTGGAGATTTGAGCGCTAAGGCAAGTCTTGAGACTCTTCCCTTCTGCTCCTTCTGACAGTCTTATCTGAAATCCTTTCACATATTCAAGGGTGAACCCGGGTAAGGAAGGACGAAAAAGGCCAGTTTCTCCCTGCTCCCCGGTAGAAGCCCCATGGTGGGCCTGCTTTTGTATATGCTTGTACTTTATCAGTTGCTCCTTTTGTGTTGAAATGTAAAAATATTCTAGCTTTGTTTTCTAAAGAAAATGGCTCCTAAGAAATACAGTAGCTCACAACAAAGATGTGAATTGTAGTCAGTAGGGGGAAAAAGGCGCTACTGGTGTCAGAGGAGAGAGTGTTCCTCTGACACTCATTCATTCATTCAAAGACTATTTATTGAGCACGTGCTATTTGTTAGAGCCTCTGGGGCACACAGAGATGAGCAGAACTGAATTGTCCTCCCTTGAAGCAGGCAGCCTGAACGGGAGAACTGTAATCTTGGCCTGAACTGGCAGAAGGCTGAACTCCTGCTCAGATTTTCACACCCCTGCTCTGCTAGGTTTGCACATGGAAAGTGTTATTCTTTCTTTGCTCTGAGAAGCACTGTGAAAGCCTGGAAGTCTCCCTTCCCCAAAGATGAAGTACCCTGCATGGCCACGGGGCAGTGGGGAGGGCCCGAGGAGGGGGTATGGGTCTCTGCAGACACGAGGGCCACTCCTCTGTGCTCACTCTGCTCACATGGGCTCCTCAGCATCGCCCAAGCTTCTCAAGTAGTGGTGGGAGTTTTATCCCTAGTTTTTTAAGGAATCTCCACACTGTTCTCCATAGTATCAGTTTGCATTCCCACCAACAACCCAGCAATCCCACTATTGGGTATGTACCCCAATGAAACCAGAATTGAAAAAGACACAGGTACCCCAACATTCACTGTATCACTAATTACAATAGCTAGAACTTGGAAGCATCCTAGATGTCCTTTGGAAGATGAATGGATAAGGAAGTTGTGGTACATATACGCAATGGACTATTCAGTTCAGTCGCTCAGTCATGTCCAACTCTTTGCAATCCCATGAATCGCAGCACGCCAGGCCTCCCTGTCCATCACCAGCTCCCGGAGTTTACTCAAACTCATGCCCATCGAGTCGGTGATGCCATCCAGCCATCTCATCCTCTGTCATCCCCTTCTCCTCCCACCCCCAACCCCTCCCAGCATCAGGGTCTTTTCCAATGAGTCAAATGTTCACATGAGGTGGCCAAAGTATTGGAGTTTCAGCCTCAGCATCAGTCCTTCCAATGAACACCCAGGACTTATCTCCTTCAGGATGGACGGGTTGGATCTCCTTGCAGTCCAAGGCTATTACTCAGCTATAAAAAGGAATGCATTTGAGTCAGTTCTAATGAGGTGGGTGAGCCTAGAGCCTATCACACAGAATGGAGTGAGTCAGAAAGGGAGAGACAGGTATGTGTATTAATGCGTTTATGTGGATTCTAGAAAGATGGTACTGGCAGCCCTATGTACAGGGCAGCAAAGGAGACACAGACACAAAGAACAGACTTTTGGACTCCGTGGGGGAAGGAGAGGGTGGGATGATTTGAGAGAATAGCACTGAAACATGTATATTACCACATGTAAAATAGATAACAAGTCTGAGTTTGATGCCTGCAACAGGGCACCCAAAGCTGGTGCTCTGTGACAACCTAGAGGGATAGTGTGGGGAGGGAGGTGGGAAGGGTTTTCAGGATGGAGGGCCCACGTGTATACCTGTGGCCAATTCTTACTGATGTGTGGCAAAATCATCATAATATTGTAATTGTCCTTCAATCAAAAGGGAGAAAAAAGAAAGAGAAAAGAGAAAAAAAAAAGTAGTGATGGGAGCCTAAAATGGAGGTGCTCTAGCAGGCTCCTTCCTTACGTCCTCTGAGCTCCTCCGGAATGCAGCTGGCAGTGGTCCCCTCTCTGCACCCCAGGAACCCTTTCCCAGTGGCAGCTGTCTGGACCTCTTCCAAGCCTCCTCAAGGACCCAGGCCTCCTGTTGAAGCCCAAGGAGCCTGAAGGACTCAGAAAGAGTATCATATTCCTCTTCCTGCCCATCCTTTCCAGCCTCGTGTAAATCAGACTCCGGGCTGACTCAGTACAGTTGAGTCAGCGTCAGACACGAGATCCGAAGACTTCTGTCTGTCTGGCCCCTGACAGTGCTGGTCATTATCCTACCCCTGGTCATCTCTGGCCCCTGCAGTGCCCTGGGCCCCACGCTCAGGGGCTCCAGACCCAGAGCACCAAGTCACTGTATCAGCCTTTTGTCGTGTAGCTTTCTCCTCCTTTGCTTTTTTCTGCTCCACGTGCCTAGTCTCTTAGCCTACTGGCAGGTTTGCTGTGTTTCCTCGCCAGTGGAATTCATGCTTTTTCACACTGAATCTAAAATGAGAGATGATGAGACTCCCAGGGAACAACTTCTCTGTGTTTACTTAGGTTTCTGAAGCTGCCAAGTTCGCCATCACCTGTTTCGGGGAAACGTCTGCCTCCCTGGAGCAGAGGCTGTATTGTGTTATTTACGTTTCTGCATCCGTGGGAGAAGTGAAAAGTGGTAAAGGATATTGCCTTTTCCCTTTGTTCCTACTGATTCTAGGCAAGGCCGAGCATGTAATTTTTTTCAACTTCTTCCTTATTTAGTGATTTTTCAGCCAAAGAGGTTTCTGCTAATACATAGAAATCTTTCTTTGAGGAATCCATGATTGAATCAATGTAGAGGGATGTGTGATGTTTGATGTGATTCATAATTGTTATCATCATAAAACTCCTGGAAATGTAAAACAAGAAGGGATCTTAGACATTACTTTGTCTAGTCCTCTTATTTTTAGGTTGGAAAAATTCAGACCACGGAGAAGAAGGGCTTTGTTGGCAGCCCAGAGATGGTGGCTGGGTGCCAGGAGAAAACTCTGACTTTGGGGTCTTAGTCATCACTTCTCCCTGTCTCCACTCTTATCTCTCCCCCTTCTTAAAGAGAATCAAGGATGTCTAGCAAGGGATTGTAGATTTATATTTACCATTATGAGTAGAATAGCTAATCTCCTGTGGATTGCCATCCTACAGAAGACAAAGCAGCAAAGTAAAGAGTGTATGAATTTAGAATCCACATAGACAATGGCCAAACACTAGTCCTGTCATTTTCGTAGCTGTGTGATATGGTGCCAGCTAATCAGACCCTCTAAACTTTACTCATCCATGAAATTATGTAAATACTAACCATGAAGAGAGAAATGACTTGACGCTGTGCAATGCATACAGCAGTACCTAGCCTACAGTAAGTGTCCAGTGAGTGAGATGCAAAGCAGTTCTAAGAAGTCTTCTTACCCTTCATCAGAAACAAGTAACTTTTCCTCCTTACGCTTGAAATAGTTTATTATTATGTTTATTATTATTATAATAATAGTTTATTATGTTGCTCGGAGAAGGCAATGGCACCCCACTCCAGTACTCTTGCCTGGGAAATCCCATGGACGGAGGAGCCTGGTAGGCTGCAGTCCATGGGATAGCTAAGAGTCAGACATGACTGAGCGACTTCACTTTCACTTTTCACTTTCATGCATTGGAGAAGGAAATGGCAACCCACTCCAGTGTTCTTGCCTGGAGAATCCCAGGGATGGGAGCCTGGTGAGCTGCCATCTATGGGGTTGCACAGAGTCGAACGTGACTGACATGACTTAGAAGAGCAGAGATTATGTTGCTATTAGTTTAAGTTTTTGATACATCTTACAAAGAAATCTGAAAATAGGTTAAAATATGCGTTTTATTTTTGTGCCTTTATTATGCGTTATAATTATTATGCGTTTCTTTATTCTGATCTGATCCCTGTGTGGAGTGAGGAGGGAGTGAGTGTAGATTTATGGAAGTGTTTAAGTGTCATAGACCGGCATCTGTCAAAGTATTTCTAGGATCACCTGTATCAGAATGACCTGTGGGTTTTTTAAGAAAGATTCTTGATCTGAACAACTCAATAAATAGGAATATCTGCATAGAAGGGACCCAGAAATCTTTATTTTATGACAAACTCAAAATGTGACTTTTCTGTATTCCAAGTTTTGAGAACTATTGCAATAGATGAATAATCTTAAATGCCAGATTAGTAGACCTAAAATATTACTTTAATCATGCTACTTCCTTGTTTAAATATCCTTCAGTAATTCTCACTAACCTCTAATTTGGCACAGAGTCATTCACTATCGTGTTGCATGATAGGCTGATAAATGTCCCCTCAAAGATGTCCATGTCCTACAGATGGCCAAGAAGCACATGAATAGGTGTTCAACTTTGGTAATTATTTGAAAAATGCAAATCAAAGCTACAATGACCTCTCACCTCACACAGATCATAATGACCATCGTCAAAAAGTCTACCTATAATAAATGCTGGAGAGGGTGTAGAGAAAAGGGAGGTCACCAACTGTTAGTGGGAATATAAAGTGGTGCAGCCACTTGGAAAGCAGTGTTGAGTTTCCTTAAAAACATAAAAATAGAATTGTGGTATGATCCAGCAATCCCATTCCTGGGCATGTGTCCAGAAAAGATGAAAACTCGAACTGAAAAAGATACACGCACCCCAATGTTTATTAGCAACACTATTCACAATAGCCAAGGCACGGAAGTAACCTAAATGTTCATAAATGGATGAATGAGTAAAGATGTGGCACACATACAATGAAATAATACCTGTAGAAAAGAATGAAATAATGCCATTTTTAGCAATATGGATGGGCATAGAGATTACCATACTGAGTGAAGTAAGTCAGAAAGACAAATGTCATATGATATCACATAAATGTTTAATCTAAAAACATGACATGAACTTATTTATGAAGCAGAAATAGATTCACAGACATAAAAAGCAAAGGGGAAAGTGAGTGGGTTATAAATTAAGAGTTTGGGATTAACAGACACACATCACTACATATAAAATAGATAAACAATAAGGACCTACTATATAGCTATATACTATATGCAGGTCAGGAAGCAACAGTTAGAACTGGGCATGGAACAACAGACTGGTTCCAAATAGGAAAAGGAGTTTGTCAAGGCTGTATATTGTCACCCTGCTTATTTAACTTATATGCAGAGTACATCATGAGAAACGTGGGGCTGGAAGAAACACAAGCTGGAATCAAGATTGCCGGAAGAAATATCAATAACCTCAGACATGCAGATGACACCATCCTTATGGCAGAGTGAAGAGGAACGAAAAAGCCTCTTGATGAAAGTGAAAGAGGAGAGTGAAAAAGTTGGCTTAAAGCTTAACATTCAGAAAACTAAGATCATGGCATCTGGTTTCATCACTTCATGGGAAATAGATGGGGAGACAGTGGAAACAGTGTCAGATTTATTTTTTGGGGCTCCAAAATCATTGCAGATGGTGATTGCAGCCATGAAATTAAAAGACGCTTACTCCTTGGAAGGAAAGTTATGACCAACCTAGATAGCATATTAAAAAGCAGAGACATTACTTTGCCAACAAATGTCCGTATAGTCAAGGCTATGATTTCTCCAGTGGTCATGTATGGATGTGAAATTTGGACTGTGAAGAAAGCTGAGCACCGAAAAATTGATGCTTTTGAACTGTGGTGTCAGAGAAGACTCTTGAGAGTCCCTTGGCCTGCAAGGAGATCCAACCAGTCCATCCTAAAGGAGATCAGTCCTGGGTGTTCATTGGAAGGACTGATGCTGAAGCTGAAACTCCAGTACTTTGACCACCTCATGCAAAGAGTTGACTCATTGGAAAAGACCCTGATGCTGGGAGGGATTGGGGGCGGGAGGAGAAGGGGACAACAGAGGTCTGTGCGTCCAGTTATGAAAGTCTCCACCCAGGAGCAGTTATGTGCAAATCTCTGAATCACAGCACCTGGCCCTAAATCCTGATTCTAACCATGGAGAAGTTTATTGACCTCCGTCTGTGTCTTCACTGGAATCAGCCTCATAGGGCTGTGAGGTTAAGAGATGCTCCGCATAGAAGTGAACTGACTTGGTGACTGAACCAGAGGAAGGGCCGGGATGTGCTGGGCATCCTGTGAATTACCGCTCACTGCATCTCTGATTATTGTCTTATAGAGCTATTTAACCATATTGTTTATGTTTTAATGTGATTTTTTTGTTTGTTTCCCTATTTGTTAACTCCATGAATGTAAATGTGATAATCATTAAAATAGCAATAATAACAATAACATCAGTAATAATAGTATTATGAGAGAGCCTCAGACTGTTTTGATTCTAGCTTCACAAGTTATTGGCTGTCTGAAAAGAAAAGAAATGGATTTATGGCTACCAAAAGGGAAAGGTGAGGGAGAGGAATAAATTGAGAGTTTGAGATTAATAGACACACACTACTGTATATAAAATAGATGAACAACAGGACCTACTGTATAGCACAATTAACTGTACTCACTAATCTGTAAAAAGCTATAATGAAAAAGAATCAGAAAAGAATAGATACAGGTATGTATGTAATGGAATCACTTTGCTTTACACCTGAAACTAACACAACATAAATTAGCTATACTCCAATATAGATAAAAATTAAGAAAAATGAAATTGAGTGTTTTCATCTGTAGAATGGGGATGATAATATTGAAATTGATTTTCAGGATTCAGTAAGATGATAAATTTCAAGTCCTGGCACAGCACCTGGAATATAGTAAGAGCTAAGTATTTAGTTTTCTTTTTTACTTCTTTTTCTATCATATCAGTCTTGATATTCCTGTTACTTTACAAAGCAATCATGTGGGACACGAGGGGAAATTGAGGATCTAATACCCAATGTGGTGCTTTACCACCATGTGTTTAGGGGTCCTGAGGCTCACAGGCCTGTAGGGAGGCCTGCTATTGAGAGATGCTCCAACCTCGATGGGCAGGAGATACAGGAAGCCTGCCTACTTGCCTGGCTTCCTTCCTTCTTCTCTTTCTTTTATCAAAGCTGGTCTCATGAATACTTTGGCGTTTAAAATACTTTGAATACAGTACTTTGAATAGATTTTAGAACCAGTTTTGAAAAAAAAAAGAAAAAACCCTGAGATTCAATATATTGCCATTCATCATTACCTCCCCTTACAACCCTTCCTACTATTTTGGTGCAAGTGAGAGCTCTCTAGTCCCAGCTCCTCTGAATTCATTTTTCAAATGCCAGTTCAGGAGCTCCGATGCTAAAATTAAGGTCTATTACATCTTCTGCACTTCCTTTGTCGGCTAATGTTGTAATATGATCTTTAAGTAATTGAGTTGCTTTTGACGTGATTTTTTATTTAGAAACCCGGGCTTATTTGCAAGTCTTTTATCTCTGTATGTGTTTAAATAATTTGTATTGATATTTTCTTCTCGATTGCCCTCTAATTGTTTTAGAGAAACTTGGATTTAGTCATTTTTATTTATTTTATAAATAGTCCTGTATTACCAAGAGAACCTGATACAAGAACACTAGGGGAAATGAAAACTAATTTGTATAAAGAAAAAGAATAAGTATACTTAAAGGTACTAAGTATATGTCTCAGAACCTACCCCTTGTCTTTTATTATTTTTAAGGCAAAGAAAGACTGTTTTTCTTTTTTTCCTTTGGCCTCTAATATTGAAAGACTTAATTTTCTAAATAATGTAAGGGATTAAACTTACCTAAACAGCAATGGAGGGTTTCTCCCAAGACCTGTGAGATGGTCTGTCTGTGGGTGCTTTTGCTGGAATGTTGTACAGAAGAGGCAGTCTCAGAGGTTTCTGGGCTATCCCTGGAAATGTGGCCTGCTAACCCAGTGTCAGAGAACTGTTCACTTCGTTCTGGGGAGGCATTCTGCTCTGGACTCACTCACACACCCCACAAGTGGATTTAAACTGAGAAATGGAGGAGTCATTTGACAAAGTGGCAAACGTGATGTCCGCCTGCATGAGGTGTGAGGACCAGGGCTGAGAAGTGAGAGGCAGGGCTAAACCAAGCATGTATTACTCTATGGACTTGAAGACCTGTGGCTTGTGAGTAGCCAAAGGTGCGTGCTGGCACAGAATGTCTATCTGTGCCCTTTTGATGTGGGTCTCTCAGTTAAAAAAAGAAGCATTTGAAGTCAAATAGAAAACATACAGTTTTAACTTACCATAGGCGTCAGAGCAGAAATACAAGCTGTTTTGCTTAAGACACAGTTGCATTAGGGCACAACAGATTTAAACAACTCAGTATAATCCTGATATGAATTCATGATGAAATTAATAAACAATTCTAAAGAACAACTTAAAAATTTATTTGTATGCTACAATAGGGGTTTTTTTCCTTATAATTTTCCCCTAAAATGATTAATTTAAAATATCATGTAATAGAAGATTCCTGTTATCCTATCAAATAGTCTTCTTAATGAAATCAAATATAATCTAATTAATGCAAAATAATGGTTAAATTTAACTCCATATAAAAACATATATTCTAAAAATGTATAAATTCTTAATATATTGAATGAAAGTCAAGTGGCAATCATTTTTCCTATGGTTACACAAATTTTCCCCAAACCAATTGATTATATTGATTGCTAGTTTGGAGAAGTAATTTCACTGATTAATTTAAAGGTAATGTATGTAGTGGGATATTACTTTTCTTTAATAAGTAAAATAAGAAAATACTTACTTCTATAAGAATTACTTTTTATTCTTATCAAGAATCCCATTTTAGATAAAAATAAATTATAAAATCTAACGTTTATAAGACAGTTCGTTTAAAAACTAAAATGGATTCATCATCATTATATCTTACTTAGTGCAGTTTCCAAAACACCTCATTCCCAAAGTCATTTATATGCAGAATGTAGGGATTCACTGTACATAAAACTCTCATTTCACATAATTTACAAAAGAAAAAAAGAAATTTGGAAACAAAAGTTTTACCTAATAATACAAGTATGACCTCTTAAATTTTTCAGAGAAAGCCAGGTATTTACAAACTATAGATAAAATACTTCTTTTTTATTATTATCACCTTCTTACAACAAGTGACTTCCTTTCATAAATTTCAACCTTAAACATACACAGGGCACCTTTCAAATTGTTGTCAAAGGTGAATGGCCGGTACAGGGGTTGCAGATAGAGATGACAGGATGATTAGATAGCAATGTTAAGTGGAGAGTAGATTCTGAAATGTTATTGAATAAATACAAAAAATAGATAATACCTTTTTAAAGTCTGTTTTGTGGTTGAAGGACAGTGAGGAATAAAATTAGGACAGTGTTGTAGACAGAGTGTCTGTCTCTTTCCCAAATACGTTGCACTGCAATCCCAGTCTCCTGTGTGGTGGCATCAGGTGGTGATCAGGGCACATGGGTGGGGCACCAAGGAGTGAGATCAGGGCCCTCAGAGAGGAGACAAGGGTGTGAAGAAACCCTCACCCTGTGAGGAGACGCAAGAAGACAGTCACACTCTCCAGGCGTCTGCCCCTTGATCTGAGGCTTCCAGCCTCCAAACCATGAGAGATAAATGTCTGTGTGTGACCCACCCAGCCCGTGGTGTCCTGTCACAGCAACTGGAGCTCTTGGAGAGAGAGAGAGAATAGGAAGAGGGAGAGGAGACAGATGGCTTCAGCTCCGTGGTGCGTGGCCCACACTTGCCAGGGCGTGTGGGAAAGTGACTGTTCTCAAAATCTTAATCGGCTGGTTAACTGCCATTGCACTGCCCTTTTTCACAGAGGGAAACATTTCCTTGATGTGGGGCAGATGAAACCATGGTCCCCGCATAGCACAGCAGGGTCCTCACCCAGAGCAGAGGAAGGATGAGCTGAGAGCCTTCTGAGCAGCAGCTCCGTATAGACTCATTCCGACTCCCTGGCTGGAGATTTCTACTTTTCATTTGTATCAAAATTCATAATAAAAAGTACAGAAAATGTCATCTTCAGCTCTGAGGTAATGATTTCCAATTACCATATAAGACTTTTCTTTCATGATAAACAATCTTCCTCATATTAAATGAAATGTTTTCAGTTTAAAGTCAGATACAGCATTTATGTACTCGGCACCCTCCCTCTCAAGCAACATCCCATGATTTTCTCAGAAGCAATTTCATAAGTTTCTGTTTGTTTGTTTTTTTTCTGGACTTTTATAAACATGTTCCAAATAGCGATGGCTTAGAACAATTGCCCGTGAAATGAGTTGGAATAAACATCTAACAACTGTTACTCCTTCAATAATTCTTGAGATTTGTGAATTGCTATATTAGTGAGCAGCTACCCTCAATAATGGGCTTCCCTGGTTGCTCAGCGGTGAAGAATCCCCATGCCAATGCAGGAGACACTGGAGACACAAGTTTGAGCCATGGGTGGGGAAGATCTCCTATAGGAGGAAATGGCAAGCCATTCCAGTGTTCTTGCTGGGAAAATCCCATGAACAAAAGAGCCTGGTTGGCTACAGTCCATGGGCTTGCAGAGAGTTGGACACGACTGAGCATAGCACACGCCACAGTAACACTGGGCCATCGATGACTTAAACCCCTGGGCATTCAGGAAGCATTTATTTCTTCCCCACAAGACAGTTAGGCCAGTAGAAATTTGGCTGATCTGGGCTGCCTCAGCTGGACTTGGCTTTAGGTTGCAAGTTTGGTCTGGGTCAGCTGCACCTGTCTTTTGAGCCTCCTTGGATCAGAAGCTACATAAAGAATAGTCTGCTGTGTCAAGGCCCAACCAGGCAAGAACATTTAAACCTCTGCTCCCTTGACCTTTTGAGGTGTTGATGGTCTTTGGGGATTAGCCAGGCAGGGAAGGAGGTTGCATCACCTACTGTCTTGGTGAATGTATTCAGAAGCCATTGGGATTTTCAAGACAAGGAAAGAAAAAAAGAGTTTCCTTTCAATTTACTTTTGACATGTTTATGCCTCTTTAATGTGGCATCACATAGGTTTCCAGAACATAAAGTTTTCAGTAATATGCATATTTTTCCTTTATTTTATGAAAAAATTTAATTGAAGAACAGCTGATGTAAATATTATGTAAGTTATAGGTTACAATATAGTGATTCACAATCTTTAAAGATTATAATCATTTACAGTTATTAAAAAATACTCACTGTATTCCCATGTTGTACAGCATACCCTTGTAGCTTACTTTATACCCAGTACTTTGTACCTCTTAATCCCCAGTGTTTATCCTGCTCCTCCCCCTTCGCACTTCCCACTGGGAACCACAGGTTTGTTCGCTGTATCTGTGAGTCTGCTTTTTTTTTATATAGTCACTAGTTTACTATTTAGTTTTAGACCAGGTAATATATTTTAATGGCACAAACATCCAAAAGTATACAAAGATATATAAGCAACAAGGTCATACTGTATAGCACAGGGAATGCTATTCAATATCTTTTGATAAACCATAATGGAAAAGAATGTGTATACGTATGTATAATTCAGTCAATTTGCTATATAGCATAAATTAACACAAGCTTCAATAAATTAAATTTAAAATAGCATACAAAGATGTAAAGTGAACAATCTACTCCCCAATGTTTTCCCATCATCTTCTCTTTTTTAAACAGAAAATAGTAGTATACTGTAAGTATTGTGCAGTGTTATTTTTTTCCTGTTAACATATTGTATATATTTTTCCATGTCAATATAAAGAGCTCCCTTATTCTCTTTTAGAGCTGTGTTTTATTCTATTTAATGAATATATCATAATTTAAAGTCAGTCCCCCAATAAAGAACACTTAGGGTGTTCTTTTCAGACATTTTGCTGTTATAGATAATGTTGCAATGAATAATCATATATAAGTCTGTTAGACATTGGTGAGTAAATGTATTTGTAGGAAAAAATCCGAAAATGGAAGTGTTGAGTCAAAGTGTTTAA
This sequence comes from Dama dama, assembly GCF_033118175.1. NCBI lineage: Eukaryota > Metazoa > Chordata > Mammalia > Artiodactyla > Cervidae > Dama > Dama dama. The sequence goes on from NC_083708.1 coordinate 12,483,165, forward strand.
GTTTATAATTTTGAAAAAAACTATCACATTGCCTTTGATGACATTTCTAACAATATTGCTCCCACCAATATACAAAGAGAGCCTCTGTAGCTATAGCCTTATAAGAAGTTTGGCCAGTTTCCTCACTGAAGAAGGAAGTTGCATTGCTTTTATTATAAATGAGGAAGAACTTATTTCATGTATTTGAGAGCTATTTTGTATTGTTTAAAACACTGTTCTTAGACTGAGATCAAGTTTCATTGAGTTTTTGGATTTTTTTCTTAGTGCCTTTAGTAGATATTGACCAAGGAGCTGCATGTGTACCAAGGAATTAGTCCTTTTATTGGTTATTGGAATTACAAATATTCTTCATATATATTGACTTTTATTGTAGCTTTTTTTTTTTTTTTACAGAAAGCTATTTAGAATTTTATTTGTTTTTCTTTAATACATGGTCTAATTTATCCATTTTTCTTTTGTGGCTTCTAGGTTTTGTGTGATAGAAAAGCCTTTCTCTAAAGTTATTAAAAGAATTCTCAATTACATTGCTTCTTATAATTTTATTGCTTTGTTTGTTTGTTAACATTTAGTCTCTGATCCCTTTAGAACTTGTTCTGGTGTATGCATGAGATAGAGACCCAGCTTTTTTCTGCATGGGCTACCCAGTTGTCTAACATTGGGCTTCTGTGATGGCTCAGATAGTAAAGAATCTATCTGCAATATGGGAGACCTGGGTTCAATCCCTGCATTGGGAAGATCCACTGGAGAAGAGAATGGTTACCCACTCCAATATTCTTGCCTATTGCCTGGAGAATTTCATGGGCAGAGAAGCCTGGCAGGCTATAGTCCCTGGGCTTGCAAAGACCCCGTGGTCGGACATGACTGAGTGACCAACATTTTCACTTTCACCCAGTTGTCTACACCAGCTCTTGTATAGTCCATCTTGTCTCCACAGATATGAAATGCTACTTTTATCATATGCCAAAATTCTATATATTTTGGTGTCTATATGTGAGCCTTTTTAAAAAATTTTACGTCTCTATTCAGGCATGCAGGTTCCATATTGGTTTAATGACTGAGGTCATGATATCTTAGGTGATAGAGTTACTTATTCCTCAGTGTTTCCCAAATTTTCCTGGATGTTCTTGGTTTGCTGTTGTTGTTGTTATTCTTTTATATAAGCTCAGAATGAACTTATTCTGTTCTGGAAAAAAAATATTGACTTATTTTGGATGGAGTTATTATTACATTCACACATTAGCTTTGAGAAGACTAAGGTCTTCAGAGTGAGTTTTTCTATCCAAGAACATAGTATATGTTTCTAATTGTTCAAGTTTTAGAGGCATTTAAAAAGTTTTCATCATATGGTTCTAGCATGTTTCTCATTAAGTTCTTTTAGATTCTTCTTATGGCTTTGCATACATGAAGCTGAGAAGGAAGGGCTTGGTAGATGTCCCTACATCCAGATTCCTGCAGGATTAGTAGAAACAGACAGATAATGTTGTAAGAAGGCAGGTAAAAGTTTTAAGTGACATGAGGGGGCAGTTGGGAAGGTATTGCCTCCTGGGTGGCTAACTAGCTTTGGTCATCTTCTCCAGCAAAAGCCACCAGGCAAAGCACAATGAAAGCGAGAAAGTCCACAGAAGACTGAACAATTGTCATTTAGAAGCAAAAAGGAAATGGATTTTAGAATTTGTTTCAATTAGGTTTGGCTGCATTTAACAGCTATACCAGATAACAGTGAGTTAAAATAAAGTAGAGGTTTATTTCTCTGTTCTACAGAAGTTCTGGGTGTTGGCACTCCAACATTGGTGTGACAATTCCATAAATATCAGTGATCCAAGAGCCTTATTTCTTTCTCTGCTACTATTCATAGTGTGTGATTTTCATCTTCAAGTTTGCCTTGTGGTTCAAGATGGCAGCCATCATGTACTTTTCAGGCATAAGGACAAGCAACAGGGCAAAAGTATGTGACCCCAAGCTGAGTCAACCACTTCTAAGGCCTTTCAGAAGCCCTACTCTTTCTCACTTCATCCTATCCTTATCTGTACAAGGGACTGCTCTAAAGAAAACAGAATTTCTGTTACTAAGGAGGATGGGAGATGGGATGCCAAGGAGGCAACTTGTGGTCCCTGAGAGCACGAGTAACATTCTTTTAAAATTTTCTCTTCAAGTGTATTGTAGAGAAGGAAAATACTGAGAGGGGAAATAGGAATGTGAATGAAATGAGTATAGTTTGATTATTTTTCACCTTTTAGGATCATTTTTAGACAACATAGCATTGAGCAAAATCTGAGCTGGAAATCACTGCTTTGGGCTTGTAGTTTTAACTGTAAAATATTTTCCAGAGGAACTGAACCTCATGTTCCCTTTTTCTTTAGAATTTAAGCACCTTGGTAATTAGTTAAAATATAGTCCCCAAAGGGCACAGTTTGTACAGGGCTCACAGAGAGGATTAAGAGATAGTCTATGCCTTTGGATTCAAAAGACTTTCAAAAAATACAGATGATATTTTTTCTTTTCACAAGCCACTAAATTGGCCAGATTTGGGAGCAGCTTCCTGACATCTGACATCTATGTCCCTCAGACTCGAAATAGCCCCCACCTGGAGGCTCACTTCTCAGAGACTCCATCCAGGGTCCAGATATTCTATTGTATGAAATAATTTAATTCTGGAAATGTCTATCAATATATAGAAATATTGCATTCCATTTCAGGTTCTCAACTGTAACTACACAGCATTTCTCAATATATCTCAAATTATATGCAAATAAACTGGTAAGACTTTCAATTTACATAGCCCTTGAAAAACCTCACTTTCTTAATTAGCTTGGTTCTGCTATTATATTAAACTTATTTTATTATAAAATATTTTATTTTATAATTTATTATTTATAACTTTATTTTTTATTATTTGTATTAAATTTGTTATTGTCCATAGTAAAATACAAGAAATGGCATAGTAGCACAGAGAAAAAGATATATAAAAGGAATTAGGGCAACAAAGATGTTTTTCAGTAGGTGAATGCATAAATACACGATGGTAGATATAGACCCTGGATTATTGTTTAGTACTAAAAAGAATTGAGCTATCAGGCTATAAAAAGACACAGAGGAAACTGCAGTGCATATTACCAAATAAAAGAAGTTAACCTGAAAAGACTACCTACATACTTACTGTATGATTCCAACTATATGACATTTTGGAAAATGAAAAACTTTGGGGATAGTAAAGATTTCAATGGTGTCAGGGATTGGGGGAGGCCAGATGAGTAGTGGGAATCCAGAGGATTTTTAGGGCAGTGAAGCTCCTCTGTATGATGCCATAATGGTGGACACTTCCCATTATACCTTTGTCCAGACCCGTAGAACGTGCAGCACCAAGAGTGAACCCTGATGTAAACTATGGACTCTGGGTGGTGATGACGAGTCAGTGTAGGTTCATCAGTTGTTAATAAATGGACCATCTGGTGGGGATATTGACAGTGGAAGAGGCTGTCCATGGGTCAGAGCAAAGCCTACATGGGAAATCTCTTTTGTGTTCAACTTGTTGTAAACCTAAACAGCTCTAAAAATAAAGTCTATTTAAAACACTTTAAAAAAAGAATTCACAAATTAACATAAGAATTGTGAGAATGATGAAAATTGTGGGAAATTGTAGAAATCAGTTCTCCAGCGGGTGTTTCCACAGACCAACTGCTGAAAGAGGCTGACAATAATGCTGCATGTGGAGGACAGAGGCCACCATTTGTGATGTATTACATGAGACCAGTAAGTAAGACAGAGGGAAAAAATTTATATTTCACTGCATCCTCTTCCTTCAACAACCTTTCTACGCAATGCTCATTTGGTTTTCTTCTGCCTGGTCTGTATTGATTCTCAACTCCTTTCATTTCATAGCAGCAACTCAGAGCTTTTGCACTCCACTAAATTTCATTTTAAAACCTATTCTTCCTCAGAAGTGATAATATAGATGCCACCCTTACAAGCACAACATTTAAAGAACATCAAATCCCCTAAATAATTTGTTTCTCTATCAGAGGAGGAGAGCTGCAGATGGCGTGTTCAGTGAGCCGAGAACTCGGGCCCGAGAAGCTATTAATTCTCACAGCAGCTCTTCTGCTGTTTTCTGTTCCCAGGAATTGATGTCATTCAGCATCAACTTCATACACTATAAATCTATAAAATAAGAAAATAAAATTAGCTTTTGTATTTTAAGAATATTTATGGCACTATAAGGTTAGGCCATTGCATTTGTTATCTGCTGCAGTGTAACAAATTACTCCAAATGTAGGGGCACAAAGTGAGTTTTTGATCTCAGTTTTTGTGGGACAAAGTGTCTGTGAACAGCTTATCTGGGTTCTCAGCTCAATGTCTCAGCAGACTGAAGGGAGTGGGCCACCAGAAAGAAAACTGAAGTACTTACCAGATAAATAGTGTTTCCCACTGTTTATTACAGTAAGCCCAAGGAAGTGAAAGTGAAAGTCACTCAACTGTGACTCTTTGTGATCCCAAGGACTATACAGTCCATGGAATTCTGCAGGCCAGAAATACTGGAGTGGGTAGCCTTTCCCTTCTCCAGGGGATCCCAACCCAGGGATTGAACGCAGGTCTCCTGCACTACAGGCAGATTCTTTACCAACTGAGCCACAAGGGAAGCCCACAGTAATCCCATAGCCTTCTCAAAATGTTCCGATTTCTGTCCTGGATGAAGTAGTATCCCTGGTTTTTCTGTTCCAATTGCTTTCGGTTCACAAGTATTTACTGAGTGTCTCTCATTTGCCAGTTTGGGGTTCCCAGGTGGCTCAGTCTGTAAAGAACTCACCTGCAATGCAGGAAACATAGGAGACGCAGGTTCAGTCGCTGGGTTGGGAAGATCCCCTGGAGGAGGAAATGACAGCCCACTCCAGTATTCTTGCCTGGAGAATCCCATGGACAGAGGAGCCTGGCAGGCTACAGTCCATGAGTCGCAGAGTTGGACATGACTGAGACAGTAGCACACACATTTGCCAGTTTAAGGCTCTGGAAACACAAAATGAATAAGAGGACTTGATCATAGAGGATGAATGGCCTTGTAGAGAAGCAGATTGGGGGAGGGATATGAAGGGAGATCAAATCTGAATAACTTTGAGAAGAGGAAGGAGACTCAGAGTACTTGCCAGGACCCGTTTGTCTTGAGAGAAACGTCCCAACTAGTGAGTAACTGGACATCCGCTGTCAGTGACAGATTGGCCACGGCAGCTGTTGTATTGGGAGCTACAGAGCAGCCTGTCAAGGTCATCTGAGTCAACAGGACTGTTGCAAGGCTGAAGGGCTAATGTGAGATTCTCAGTGAAAGACCAGCGCAAGGAGCAGCTCTATGACGATGTTATTTTTGGAATGTACCCGTGTTTACCAACCCATGAGGGGGAGGGTATTCTGAGTAGAGGATTAAAAGTGGATGAAGGCTTTTCCGAGCACAGTTACACAGATGGAAGGAAAGTTCTAGGAAGTAGAACTGTAGGCTAGAAGTGTCAACAAACTAGCAGTCCCATCTGATACCTTGGACTCAAATAGAACCCTGGGGATCTTAACTGCTGAATTCCGTCAGCTCTGTGTTCTTGCCCAGCCCTTCCCCTTTCTCTTAAGTATGACTTCACCAAGGCCAGAATTGGGCATCTCTGTCTCTGGGGAGAGAGACCCAGTACTTGCTCTGGAGTGGTGTGACGTCAGAGATTACGTTCGTAGTTGAGGAGCTCGGTTCCCAGGCTTGCAGTGTGATGAATGGTGTAGCAAGGGTCGGGTGCTTCCTTCCAGAAGGGCTTGAGAGTGTGAGTCTGGCATTAGGTCTGTGATCAGTTAGGGAAGAGGTCTCTGATGGGAGTTTGGGTGGAGTCGCCTATGTGCTAGTCCTTTCTTTAAGTGGGGAGATAATGAGCTGGGATGTCCAAGAATCTTGAATCGGGGATGCATTGGAGTTCAGCTACCTCCCGAACATATGAATGCCCAGTTAATGGTCTCCCAGAGGGATCTCCAAGGCTAAGGTCTCGAGTGTCACACAAGACCCCACAGTGTTTCCTTGGCTGTGGCCTTTCTAGTAGGAAAGGGTCTTGCGCCACCAGGACCAGTAATAGTCCTGGGTCACCAGAAAGACTGGTTTCACCGAATCATGACACCCCTCAACTTTTCACCTCCTTTAAGAGTCAGCCTGTAGGAAGGGCTCAAGGATAAATGACAGGCTCTCAGAGGGGAAGCAGGAGCCCAGATGTCTCGTAGGGCATCATTTCTCAAAACTGTGTGATAAGTATAAATCACCTGGGCATCTTGTTAAAATGCAAGCTCTGATGTAGCAGGACAGAGGGGTGGAGTGGTGAGAATTTGCATTTCTAACAGGTCCCCAGGTGATCCGCAGACCTCACTTGAAGTAGTAATACTTGGGAGCACTAGAATAGGGAAAACGCCTACCAACACATGATTAGAGTCTTCCTATGCTACAAAGGCACAGAAACTAAAGGAGACTTGACTTAACCCATGCAACTGCGGTGAGAATTTAAGAATGCTTCAGGAAGACTCACAGATGAGCAAGGAAGAAACCAGACCCAAACAAATACAGTTTGCTGAAGCGAGTCTCTAAAGAGGTCCTCAGGAAAGGACAGGACATCTGGCAGTGCTGGAGAGGCATAAAAACTTAATTCCGTTGTCTGCTAACTCTGAAGGATGAGATCTTCTGGTTGAAATTTTAGGGGCCGCTTATGTCCAGCTGCCACCCCCCACGCCCCATCCTGTTCCCACACAACGCCTCTCATACCCCACCATTCACACCATTCATGCTACTGGCTCTCAGATGCTTTAATACAGCAGGGAAGCAACTGAAGGTTCATGACTTGTGGATGAATTTTAGGTTGTCAGACATTCATGGAGCAATTTGGTGGAGGGGGTAGGTGTGAAATCTCCCTGGGGAGGTGGGGGACATAAGTGATGGAAGGCTGGTTAGAAGATAGCTTCAGTATCCTTTGTTGTAATAGGTCATTTGAATGTTAATACAGTGCAACTCAAAGGTTACCAAAATATTTCTCTTAAAACATAATGCAGTAAAACTTCCCTTGTATAATAGATGCTATCCCGATACAATCTTAGAAGTAGTTTTCAAAGCTCAAAGGGGTTGCAAAAGTTCTCCTTGATCTACTTGATCACGTATACAAGTGTGACTTGCCTGCTTCTCTCTCTACTGCTATTTATATCAGCTGTCCTCCAGGAGATCAGCTTTCTTCACAGCATCAGATATAAATAACCAGTCCTCTAAGTATGATCTGCTCAAGATTGCCAGGTAACTTATAACCAGTGTCTGGTTACTTATCTTCATGATTTGTCAGTGATATGTTTTGTTACTGAAGTTAATGCTTTTCATACACAATTCAATGATCATTACACTGTATCTCAGTGATTTTATTAAAAGATTCACTATTCCTAATGAGCAGGTGAGTTGAGTTTAAATACTACAGAAAAAAGCACGGCAGAGGTCTTTTGAGGCCTTGCCCTTGAGTTGGAATTTCTGTGAGAGACTTAGTCAAGTGCAAATACAGAAGAGAACATAACGTACCCAATGGATGCAGCTGTCTTATCTGCCCCAAGTCTGCTCTGATGACTTTCAGAACTTGGGGGTGTGGGCTCCTGTTCCTATTCTTGTCCCTTATACTGTAACTAAAGAAAGCTGAAATATTCTTGTTTCTTAGAGAAAAATATCAGTCAATAGATGTAAAACACTTTTCAGGGGTAAAGCTAACCTGTAGTGTTTTCATCTTGAAACTATCCATGTTGAAACCTGCCCTGTCTAGCTTCTGCGTAACTCGTCAAACACTTTTGATCATTTAAATCACTTTAGATGTAACTTGATCTAAAATGCAGACTTGACTTCAGATCATGTAGCAGCAATCATTAAATACTTAGAAAAATTAAAGATCAAAGTTTGGAGTAGCAGTAGGAGTGTAACTATATACATAAAAGCATTAATAAATAAAAAAGCTATAGTTTTTCTCTATTAACATTTGGACTGGTGATGAGTCCAAATGTTGTTAAATTTAATTAATGAAATAGTTATAATTAATATAAGTAAAGCATTTAATTAAGTATTGTTCATGATTTTAGTCATTAGAATGCAATTAATTTTGTCAATAGAATTTTAATGGAATTTAATCTAACATTACCACGCAGCTTAATAATTCAAATTTTAAAATAAATCTGTTGTAAATACAGGTCCATTTTCATTTTCCATTATAGAATATAATAAAGGAAAACAGAACCTAGTGGCAGTTTCACAGATTCAATTTATTAACATCTCTACTAGTGACCATACCAGTATTATGCTGCAATAAACACATGCCCTTTTAAAACCCCGATCCCATCAGGGGTCTGTTGGGTCTCTGCTTGTGTTCACTTTGTAGCTTCCTTCTACAAGCAGCGTATAAAGGGAAGACACTGGCACTGTTCTGTATTCTTATCAGAGCTGTGGCCTTCACCTTCTCTCTGGTGTACCCTGCCCACCTCATGGACAAGTCCTAACCAAAGGGAAAATAAAGGATTGGACATAGTAGGAATTTTTGTTATTGCTGCCCTCGTGGTAAGGTTTTGCTGCAATAACAAAAGAAAATCAAAGCCTCAGATCTCAGTGGCCTGAAGAGCGGACCTCTATTTCCCTCTCATGTGCTCTTATACAGAAGCTTGGTGGACCCTTAAACCCTGAGACCAACCTGTGCTTCCACAACCACCAGCCCAGAGAAGCTGCCAGCAATTATGTCCTTCTGCTTAAACCTTCCTCCTAGACAGGACACACCACCAACTCTGCTCACCTTCATTGGCCAAAGCGAGTCCAAGGCCACATACACTTCACAAGGAGTGGGGACGTCTGGCCCACCAGAGGTCTATGAGGACGTGGGCAGGCACCACTGTGATCAGTAATGAGCTTTAATAATTATTGCAGGTATTTAAACCTGGAATGGTAGCTTGTTTATCCTGACACAAATTGAGTGAAGAAATTAGTTTTGTCTTGAAATGGTAGGGAGGACTGTTATATAATTTTCTACTATGAATTGTGTAAATGTGCACTGAAGATTTGAGACATATACACCATTATTAGGAATATTTTGTGTATATATAAAATATGCTAGAAATATATATATATACTAGAAGTATATACATTAGGACTATTTTATGCTTATGTACTAGAAATATATATATATTATGATATATATGTTTATATATACTAGAAATATATATGAAGTGTCTTTATATAGTGGGCTACTGTCCATGGAGTCACAAAGAACTGGACATGACTGAGCAGGCACACATATCTTTATATATGATATACATATTATATTATATATACTAGAAATACATTGTAATATGTATTTTATATACATGCTAGAAATATACATACATATATATTAGGAAAACAGTAAGACAGAGGGTCAGCACACTTGTTAAGGACTCCTTCAGCGGGACTGAGAAGATTTTTTGGGAATCACCAGTTAAGAACTGGCTACTGAAAAATGGGAGGGACATGGATTTATGGAGAGGAAAGGATGAGCTGAAATACAAAGAAGAAAAATTCAACACAAAAATTCTGATTTCTGGGCTATTCTTAATGAGCAATTTATGTTGTTTTTCCTAAAATATCAAGACCTTTTAATCCAGTGACTCAGCTTTTCTGTCTCCTCTTCTCCTGCGTGTGGTCTTATTGCTTTGCCATTTAAAACTCTACAGTGGGAGAGATTTTGAAAACTGAGTCCATTGCTAATGCACACTGTGGCTTCTTAAACCTGGAAAGATCAATTGAGAAATTATTGGCCCTTCACACTTGTTTTGTTACTTCTGATCATTTAATTGCTTGAATTGTGCCCTCCAGACTTAGCAATTCATTATAGTATCAGATCAATAAAAGATGAAATGTTTTCATCCACTAAGTGTAAGTAACTGTCACACTCTTCAGTCTCCTGGACCCTCCTCCAATGGCAGCAGTCAAAGTCAGAATTGGTCAGGATACTTGAAACTTTTCCTGAGTTTTAGTACATTTTACCCATGTTTATGGCTTTCTCGATTGCTCAGTGGGTAGAGAATCCACCTGCAATGCAGGAGACACAGAAGATTCGAGTTCAATCCCTGGTCCAGGAAGATTCCCCTGGAGAAGGAAATGGTAACTCATTCCAGTATTCTTGCCTTGGAAATCCCATGGACAGAGGAGCCTAGCAAGCTACAGTCCAAAGGGTCACAAAGAGTTGGACACGACTGAGCAACTGAGAGAGAGAGCCTGTGTTTATGGTCGAATTGCAGCCATGGTCTCTTTAAACTGAGTTTACATTTTGCAATGAAATTAAAGCAGCTGTTGGAGACAAAAATTATGTGCCTCCTTGATGTTAGTCATAGTGAATTTCCAACTCTTCTTAAAGGATGTGGTTGTGTTTTTTCTCTGGATTGCCATAACAAATTACCACCAATTGAGTGGCTTAGAATGGCAGAATTTTATTCTCTCATGGTTTTGAGGCCAGAAGTCTGAAGTCAAGGTGTGGGAAGGTCATATTTCTTCTCAAGGCTCCAGAGACCAGTCTCCTCACCTCTTCCCAGTTTCTAGGGATGCCCATCAGTTCTCAGCATTTCTTGACTAGTAGCACATCACTCCAGCCCTGCCTCTGTCGTCACCTGGCTATTTCCCCCTCTGTCTCCCCTGTGTATCTCTGTGTCTCTGTCTTTAGGTTTTTCTCTTCTTCTAAGAACACCAACCATTGGATTTAAAGCCCACTGTGACCTCATCTTAACTGTATTACATCTGCAAAGACTCTGTTTCCAAACAGAATCTCCTTGACAGGTACCATAGGTCAGGACTTCAACCTCTATTGGAGGGACACAGTTCAATGCACAGTGATGGCATTATTGAAACTTTTCTGTAATTCTGTAGCACAGTGTTTGCAAGACGCTGGTGCATGCCCCCTCTCCCAGCCTCAAAATCCAGACTAATTTCATTAAGACAAATCCCTGTGCATATGATTGCCACATTATTTAAAATTTTGCATCACTGTTTACATGCCCTGTGACCTGGTTCTTTGGAAGCAGTTCTTCTCCTTCTTATGATTTTGTTGGCGGGACTTGTCAAAATTTTACCTTCCTTTAAAAAGCATCAGGAGGTGGTTCAGATGAACCAGAGGAGACATGCCAGTGACAAAGGGTGAGTCATTCTTTCCCTGCACCAGGGATCTCTGACAGATACTAATGGTACCTGTCATTGAACTAAATGTGAAGCAAAGGTAAAAGGAAATAAGGCTTGCAATTCTTTTAGTGAAGATACTTAAAACTGCTTTCCCTTCTTGATTTTCAACTTTTACATTGGGTACAATTAGCTAAATGTTTTAAAATAAATCTAAGCAAAATCTTGGAATACCATCTTTTCTTTCAAAGTAACATTAAAATAATCTTACATGTAGGAAACAGAAAAACAGTTAGAAAATGCCATTTGGGATAATAAACTGAGACTCAACATTGCCAGATCATACGGTAGTCCCTCCCATCCCCTTATCCACAGTTTCCCTTTCTTTGATTTCAGTTACCTGGGGTCAACTGTGATTTTAAAATATTAATTGGAAAATTCCAGAAATAAATAATTTATAATTTTAAGGTGCATACCCGTTCTGTGTAGTGTGATGAAATCTTGCACCATCCTGTCCGAGATCCCCAACCACGGACAATGATCCAGTCTCCCTGATCCAGAATCACTCAAAAGAGATGGTCCTTCTGACTTATCACCTGCAGGTTAGCAATGACCTGCCACTAGGTCACAATGCCTGTGTCATTCACCCATTTCATTTCATCATGCAGGCATTTTATTCTCTCATATAAGCACAGGGAGGCTGAAGACTATACAATAGGATGTTTTGTATCTTTTTGCACATAACTTTTATTAACATATATTGTTACATTTCTTTTTTGTTATTAGCTATTGTTGTTAATCTTCATTACATTTAATTTATAAGTTAAACGTTATCGTGTGTTAGTTGCTCAGTCATGTCTTTGCAATCCCATGGACTGTAGCCCACCAGGCTCTTCTGTCCATGGGATTCTCCAGGTAAGAATACTGGAGTGGTTGTCATTCCCTTCTCCAGGGGATCTTCCTGACCCAGGGATTGAACCTGGGTCTCCCTTATTGTAGGCAGATTCTTTACCATCTGAGCCACCTAGAAAGCCCAAACTTGATCATAGGAATGTATTTATAGGAAAAAATACAGTACATGTAGAGTTCAGTACTATTAATGGTTTTGGACATCCACTGTGGGTCTTGGAACATATCCTCTGAAGGTGGTGACCCAAGAGCATCCTTCTGTATTAAACTATGTTGTGTGTGGTGTGGTGTGCTCAGTCATGTCTGGCTCTTTGCAACCCCATGGACTGTAGGCCGCCAGGCTCCTCTGCCCATGGGGTTTCCCAGGCAAGAATACTGGAGTAGACTGCCATTTCCTTCTCCAAACTATATCACTATGTGAAATTAATATATATCATACATCATATATACTAATGTAGTGATTGCCCAAAGGAGTGAAATGACTTGATTCTACCTAACAGGATTGCAAACACTTTTAATTTTAATAATGAAAGATGATATGTTGCAATGTAATCTTGCCAAGAAGGAGACGAGAGTGTAGATTTTGAGGTCTCTTAAGGATTATGTTATTTTATTTTTCCTATATGGACCTGTCCATAAGTTTAGGGAGGTTTACTTGGGAGCCAGTTATAAATGAGCAACTTGAGTCACATCCCAAAACTAGTGAATCGGAATCTACAGTTTAAACAAACTATTATATACAAAATGGGTCAACAAGGTCCTACTTTATGTCACAGGGAATTATATCCACTATCCTGTGATAAACCATACTGGAAAAAATATAAAAAGGATGTGTGTATGTGTGTGTATATATATACATATATATATATATATATATATATATATATATATATATATATATGTAGAAGTGAATAGCTTAGCTGTATAGCAGAAATTAATACAACATTGTGAATCAACTATACTTCAGTAAAATACATTTTAAACATAAAAATTAAAGAAAAACATGCATTTTAATAAGATCCTCAAGTGAGCTGAACACATTAAAATTTGTGAAACTGATGTGACTTGACTATAACTGAAAGATGACTAAATTCCTACACGTTACTATTTCACAGTTTTTTTTTTTTTAGCTGATGTTTATACCTTCATCAAGAGATATAAGGCCCATGCTAATAAAAATGATTGTATTGATTACTTTGGGTGAAAATCTCATTAAATCAGGCAGATGTTCTTAAATAGCTTGTAAGCAGACTGTCATAATGGAGAGCACAGCAGATTAGGACAAACAGCCCCTGTCTATGCCACAGGCTGGCCAGGAGAGCTCAGTAGGATAAAGAGGGCCCTGCTGTTGATTGAGGCAAACCCTAGGTGTGTAGTATGCCAGGGAAAGTTCATGCTTTCCTTGCACTGGCTCTGACATGTTCACACATGAATGTACTTCATTCAGAAGAAGTCAAGGCTCTAAAATGGCATAGTCTGACTTTATTAGAAGCACATGTATCATGGTTCACCCACTCCCTTACCACCGGTGGTTTGTCCATGACTCAACTCTTGAATAAAGGGAGTTGACACTTGGATCTCAAACAAATTTAAATTACAGATTTATTTTCTTTCTCTTCATATTTCTCCTCCTTGTTCATTGCCATGACAGAACCTTACAATTCACAAAAGTTTGAATAAACTACAAAAGGAATTCTCAACACTCCAAGCATTTTCATTCAAAGGCAAGTCCTGACTCTGATATTGAGATTAAGGTTCTGTGAAAAGTTCAAACAGAATACCGACTTCTCCAGCCAATTAGAGAGAGTGACTTTTGTTTATCGTTTAAAGCCACCTGGTCGTGAGGTGTTTTCACTTTGGTGCTTGTTTTTTTAGTCGAAGGTAGGAATTATTCTCATTCAGAAATATGCTTTGGATAACATCGATCATTCACTTAATCCTCAGATACCCCTGTTCATGAAATTGTGTGAGCAAATTAAAACCATTAATATTCTGCAAACTTCAGTCCCTGCTGTTAAAACTCACCTTCAACCAATTCCTCCAACTGCTCATAAGGAGCCAAAAGAAAGGATTTGAACTTCATTATATTTTATTTCTCCTGCTGTGCTCTGCTTTCCATTCCGCAGAGAATGGGCAGAGAGATGGTCCAAACACAGGTGGATGGAAAAATACAGGGTGCAGAAAGCCCACATGTGGAATTATCAAGCTCTTAATGGTCACAACGTTTTTATATATTTTCATTTCCATTTATGTAATCCCATTAGGGTTGTTTTGACATACCATTGAGTCATTTGATTTTTCTTTTCATAGGGTATTTTTTAAATATTGTTTCTTCAGCATCATCTAATTAAAAGCAAACATAAATTAATATAGCCTGTCAAGGAAATACTCAGCATTCATGGTCCCATTATAATTATAATAATGACACTATCCAAAAAGGCAAAACCATTTTTAGAACCCATAATTACTTTATCACTTATAATTTTTAATTTGAAAAGTGAATAACATGGAGTTAATGTTCATAAAACCTTGGTCTGTATTCCTTGCTATCAAAATGGTATTCAGAATAACTTGCATGGCAAATTCTACATACTTTTTTTTTTTTTTTATTAGTTGGAGGCTAATTACTTCACAACATTTCAGTGGGTTTTGTCATACATTGATATGAATCAGCCATGGATGATACTTTTTATAAATGGGGAAACGTCAGTGACCAAGAGGAAAATAACCTGGCCTCCATTGAGTCGTTCACAAACATTGGAAAGAAACTCTCAAATGCATTTCCTGAAAGAGTGTTTTGTGAGTTCACATGCACTACTTATATCCAGTGTGAAGGAATGCCCTGGAAATAAGTAATCTTTGAAGACTTATGATTAAGTATTTAGTAATAAAGATTCCCTGGAAACCAAGTGCAAACTAGTTTTCAAAAGAGAAAATATTCTATTTCAACATATAGGCTTGGAAACAGCACAACTTAAAGTTTACTCATACCAGATAACCCTCAGTGAGTTGTTGCTGCTGCTGCTGCTGCTAAGTCACCTCAGTCGTGTCTGACTCTGTGCGACCCCATAGACGGCAGCCCACCAGGCTCCCCTGTCCCTGGGATTCTCCAGGCAAGAACACTGGGGTGGGTTGCCATTTCCTTCTCCAATGCATGAAAGTGAAAGTGAAGTCGCTCAGTCATGTCCGACTTTTAGCGACCCCATGGACTGCAGCCTACCAGGCTGCTCCATCCATGGAATTTTCCAGGCAAGAGTACTGGAGTGGGGTGCCATTGCCTTCTCCCTCAGTGAGTTACTGGTGTATTAATACTTTGGGATTATTTTATGAACAATAAAACTAGAGGAAGTTAGATTTTGGTCATAGGGTGAGGTATCACCATTAATGAATCATAAGTAATAATGAGTAAAAGTAATAAGCTTTTTTTTTTTCAGTTGAAGTGATTTTTTATATTGCCATAATATGGGGCTTTTTAAATCCATTTAATTAAAAAAACCACAACACAGATAATTCAGATTGTAAAGGCCACCCTATGATTAAGTACAGTTCTTTTTGATACATTAAAGTCATTGAATTTGGAATTAAAAGGCTCTGAATTAAATAGATACATAATTCTAAAAGAAAACCTGATTTGTTGGTCACACTTACACTGATTTTGTGTCTTATAAGCAAATCTATAAGGATGCCAGGGGTGTAACTTGCTGGAAATAAATCCCTTCACCTGTTTATAGTATCCTAAAAAAGACTGTCCTATTAAATCCTCCCACTTCCATCCCTCAACATGTATTTAGTGACTTTCATCAATTAATGCCACTCAAAAATATACACCTTCAAAGGATGCCAATTGACCAAAGATATTCTAAATCTTCACTTGGAGAGAACTGGCAGTGCTTACAAAACAATGGTTGACCTGTTGTTACCCCATTAAGGAGCCTACAGTTTGGCTCAATTAAAAAAAAACAAAAAGATATTCCAAATTAGTTTTAATACAAGGATTATCCAAGGCAGAGGTGGGGGAGGTAAACTCATAGAGCGGGAGTAATAGACAACGTTTGAACTGGATCCTAAGGGGTAGACAGTACTTTTGATAGAAATGTTGGATACTAATTCTAAGGGGTGGGTCCAGGATGAGCTGAGGCACAGGTTCAGGAAACCATAGGTGCATTTAGGTAGTGAAGCATCTGGTGAGGTCTGGACTCAGAGTGGATATGAGAGCTAGAAAATATGGTTGAAAATGTAGGTTGAAGCCATATTTGAGGCTACTTAATAACACGCTATGGAGTTAAGACGATTCCTGTTGGTAACGGGACCATGAAAGGATATTTGGTGAGTTGAATATTTCTGTCATCAAAGCGTATTCACATTCATTATAAAAATGATAATACAGAGAAAATATACATACTTGGAATAAGAAGTCATCAAACAGTTTAACTCACTTGAAATTGCCACTTTTAAAAACCAGTATCATGAATCATTCTTTAGCCTCCAACTAATAAAAACAACAACAACAACAAAACAAAAACATTAGAAGCATAAAAAAATTAAAAAAAACTAAAAACCAGTAACAGTCAAATATCATCAGTTTTCACGTTAATAAATTCACTCCTGAGTCAGAAATTGGTACTTTGTCTTTTTTTTTTTTTTTTACTTTTTTTTTTACTTTGTCTTATTTTATAAAAAGATACTCTGAAAATGTAATTAAGATTGAGTGAGACATCTCTATGATTTAATGAAAAACTATTTTACACTTCTACTGGCTACCTTTTCTGTCCTCA